>NC_080646.1:9290000-11790000 GCF_027579445.1 Ammospiza nelsoni | reverse complement strand
TCTATCCTCCCACAGTCTGGGACATTCCCTGGTTAGGGTTAGGGCTTGGGTTAGTGTTTAGGGTTAGGAGATGAGGATAGGGTTTGGCATGGGGTTTGCATTAAGGCATTTGGGATCAGCTGTCCTGCCTGGGTCCCCTCCCAGCTTCTTATGCACCCCCAGCCACCTCAGGGGTGGGGTGAGGAGCAGGAAAGGCCTTGGCTCTGTGCAAGCTCTGCTCAGCAGAAAGGAAAACATCTCTGTGTTATCAATGCATTTGTGTTTCCAGCACAGATCCAAAATATAGCCCTAAATTGGCTACTGTGGAGAAATAAACTCTACCCCCACCAAAAGCAGCACACTAATGTAGCTTGTAGTAAAGTGTTTAATAAAGTACAGTATCAGAAACAATAGTCTATTAGAAAAGCTCAAAAGGTGAATACCATATATATTGTACTTATTACATTTTCAGTCATAATTTAGAAGTGAAGGATTTCTGAAGGATCCAGCAGAGATAGAAACAACACAGAAACCGATTTTTGTCAGTTTTGAAACAGAGATGTGCAGTTGTTGAAAATACCTTTCTTACCAGGAAGAAAGCAAGCACTATGATTTACTAATGGCTAAACACACAGCAGTGCATGTCAGGTCCTAACGTGCTCCAAGTGTTCCCTGCAAACTAACTACTGATCTGTGATGCAAGCTGAAACTTGCATCATTGGTTTGATTTTATTTTGGGTAAGTCACAGCCCTTGAGGAATGCAGGGTGATTCATCAGGCTGCCTGTGTTTCACTGTCTGCTTCTGAAAGGTGTGATGTACAGATAGATGCTCATTCCATGTACCAGCAATGGAACCAGTATTTGAAGCATTCAAGGAACAAGTCTAGTGGCTTGGGCAGGATGAAAAGTGAATTTAGTTTGAGGAACCATAGCTGTGATTTCTGCTCTATCTGTCAGAGGCTTGCCCTGTTCTCAGCTACTCATCAGGCTGCTCCAATTGTCTCCATGTGTGCCCCCAGGGATGCACAGCAGCAGGGTAAGTACAGAACAACTCCAAGAATGTGCATACTCTGAAATACAATCAGGGCATACCCATTGTTGGGTTTTTGTTTTCCTAAGTTATGGCACTGATACTTTGTTCAAGCTATAAAATTTGCAAAACTGAGAGGTTAACAAGTATCACCACACACTGTTCATAGTCACTGGTCGATGACATCTGCCCTTTAGTACCAGACTTGTGAGAGGACAAAGTAAGAAATTAACTTCCAATGAAAACTGAAATTGTTCTTATACTACTCATCATGTTGACAGGAGAAGGAAATTCGGGGTGTTTTTAAAAGTAGTCATTGGAGAAGGACAGTTTGTCCTTTTTTGTTTTTTCAAGTGCAGATCCTAGGTCCCTGTTGCTTCCCTATCTGTAGAGGTCTATGGTTAGTTACCATCCTCCTGATTTCTGTCATAAATCCAAATTTGGGAAACAGTTTGCTATTCCCATGTGATGGTTACCTAAGAAAGGAAGTCAGAAGCTGTTGCAGAATGCAACTGAGATCTACAGAGACATTAAGAAATTCGGATCTTTGGGAACAACAGCAAATAATAAACAAACAAGAGGGTTTGGATGAGAACAAATGTATGGATTTAAAATAACATTAATTCTTTTTTCCTAATTTTTTCTATAGAGTTTCTAAGGGACTATTTGTCAGAGGAAGCTTACATTGATTACATTTTTGAATATGGTTTTTACCATTAGTGACTGATACTGCAATTCAGTGATTCATGTCAGGATGTGTATGAGCAGGCAGTGATGATGTATTTTGTGGACACTAGAAAACATTCACTGGCTTATGTTCCATCAGTTTGCAAGGAGTAATGCTGTTACACCTCAGTGCTATCACATTCACTTAATGCTGATTATCAATAATGCTCAGTTGACAATTTATGTTTTGCAGGGATTCCAGAGTTTACTTCAGTTGGCTGAGAAACATTGCTCAAATCTCCTCCTCTTTAATCTCTAGCTGTGAGGAAGGAAATGACCCAGGGAGTGACTTAACACTTAGACAACTTTGTGCTGTGCAGGCAGTGCTCTAAGTCAGTATCTCCATACACTGGTCTGCTCCAGATTACATTTTTTAACTGTATCAATCTTAGAGATAACTTAAGTAAAAAAAAAAAAAAACAAAAAAAAACAAAACAACAGAGAAGGGATAACCTCAGTCATGAATGAAGAATCTGTAAGTAAAGAGTACAGGGCTTTCCTGGAGTTCCTCTACTCAACTGAGTCTAAGGCCTTACATCTTCTGGGACTCTGTTTGAAATTTACCATTCTAAATGCTTCTTTACCTTTGATCTTGCTTTGTCAGTTCTTCATACATAAAGTTATCCACTCACGTTGAGGTAAAAGACCTCATAAACCATTCTTCCAAAACTTTGTTAGTTGAAGAAGAAGAATGAGGATGACATTTTTGTTTTTCTTTTTGTTTCTTTGGGAAGTACCAAATTCTTGGCTAATGCTAGCATATATAGGCCAATAAAATAAAATAAGTTCTCCAAGATAATACTGCTCAGCACAGAACAGAGATCAGTAATCACAGCCTTGATATTCAGAGATACTGAGATACAATAGATTCTTTAAGTCTTTCTGAAAAGCAGGGCTCCTGTTCCTAAAAAAACCATCTCTAGTTGCAAACTTCCCTTTCCATACAAAATGACTGGAATTGCTTTCTTTTTTTTTTTTTCTTTAGAGAAAGCAATGGCTATTTACACTTGCTATCAGTATATTCACATCAGGAATTCAACAAATTATGCATGCACAATCATCAAATGGTGCAAAGAGAATGTTCACACATGCTGAAGAAGAGAATATTCTTCTAATATGGAAGGTAATTGTAATGTCTAAGATTTATCAATTAGCTAAGGACACTACAGTCCACATTACAGAATACTACATATAGAAATAAAAAAGGATAAAAAAAAGTGTTAGTATTTAAAACCAAAATAAATGAATATAAAATAATATTAAGATTAATGAAAACTTTAATAGGTAAATTATTTTCAAATACTTTATTTAGAGAACTATGTACTATTTTCTAATAATGCCCCTTTACATAGTTACATCTATAGAAAGCTTGTTGAGTGAAAGCAAAAAAATGCAGCATTAAAAGAAATTTCCATCAGAAATGATTGGTTTAGCTACAAAAGTAAACCACAAACAATAAATCAAAGAGAGCATTACAGAAATATTTACTTTATAAAATAGAAATTCAGTGTCAGAATTTGGTGTTTAGGGTTGATTTGTGAATGTAGGAAAATACAGTATGCAGAAAGTGAATGGAGCACTACAGCTCTTCATTTCTGTCTAGAGTTGTCAGTACAATGTAAACAGAGCATTTCTAATGATATCCTCAAATTAACAGATCATAAGTCATTGAGCCAGGAGTGGGGGAACTAGACTAGATTCCTACAGGTTTGGCAGTCACTGACGTTTACAGGCTGCCATAGATGCGTTTAATTACATCAGCCTCCTCCTTGTCCAGGATGCCCTTGTCCACATAAGCATCAGCTTGCTGATCAATGAAATCTCTCAGCTTTGAAAGATCATAGTCTGAAAAACAAGAATTCATTTGCACAATGAGTCATTGCCATTATACTGCTTCACCTAAGACACAATGTCATCGTACATTTTATCCAACCAACGCACTTTATCAAACATGAAGGGAATTTTCTCTAAGTACATCTTGTGAAAACATAAAAAAACCTGAAAATAATCTGCACAAAGTATCTGCACAAAATATCTGCACAAAGTCTTTTTACACAGCACACTGCTTTTATTATCCAAGAGAAATAATAATCCCTTGCTTTTGATTGATTGCTATCAAATGCTACAGCAAGAATATTTTCCAGTCCAGGGATTTAATGTTCTAGTCTGCACAGCAAAAGCTGTTGTGCCCTATTATTTTCACAACTGTCATTGAATCAAAAGAAAGTAATAAATAGACTATTTCCAGTTGAAATCCCAGTAAAATTCCCACTTACTACCATTGTAGTGGAAATGAAAGCAACTCCCTGAAAATAGATCAAAATAATACAATTATTTACCTTGATACAGAACATAATATTCTGCTTTGAAAACTACTGCAGTGAGCAGCCTTTGTGACAGTGTTAGTGTCAGTTTTTGACAATCTTCCTCTGTCAATCTGCAACTGAGTGCTGAAAGATCCCTCCTCCTTTTCCAATAGATGAGAGCATCTATGCAGCCTGATTCACACCATATGCATTAAATAGACTTTTCCTATGCTGGAGAGCATCACTATTTTCCATGAAAAGAATTCTACTGCAGAGCAATTTTTCAAATAACATAGAAAGCAAACCTATTGTGACTCTGGCAGCACATTCAGTATATTCACATATAAACACAACAAAGTTTCAGTTACATAATTAACTGGATAAATGTAAAGCCTAATTTGTTAGAATCAGAAGAACAGCAATGTTTTAAATGTTCATACTAAATTAAATGAATTAGTATATTTCACAAGAATGAATACATTCTGAATTTTTCAGTATAAATTACTTATTCCACAGACAGAGCCTTCAGAATACATTAAAACTGATTTTGCAATGTCCAATGTATAACATCACACAGCAGTATGTGGAAGAACCTTTTTTCAAACTTCGCATTCTTGACAAAATAGACAATAATGAATTTGTGTTTTTTTAGGTTTCAAAAATTGACCAAAACAGAAATAGAAAGATACTAAGAAGCAAATTGATGCCTGTGATCATTTTTATAAAAGCATAAGACAATTTCAAATTAGTAATACAGAAAATTTATATTCAACATTCCCCACTCCTGCAGAGGTGTTCTCTCCATATCTGAGTTAGCAGGAATTTTGCCATTTGCTGTACTGAGGGGAGGATTTCCTCTCTGCTCTGTTACTGTCATTATTCACAAGAATGTAACCTGCTTGTGTCTCCATCCTGTATGAGTAACAGGGACAAATAGAACTGAGCTATTTTATAACTGGGATGAGAGATTTTATTCATCTTGACAGAATGAGGGTCTCCATTGAAAGATACCAAGGAATGGAAATGAAGAACATACACTAAATTAATTTAATATCCACATTTTTCAAATCAAAATATCTGTGCTTGTTTTACTTCTAGAATACTTTTTCTAACTCTAAGATTATTATGTGGAGATGTGAAGGTTTGATTTCTAAACATCCTGTATGGGATTACAACCATTATGACATTATCCAATTCAGGCTAATTTGTATATCTCACAGCAATTTAAATTGTTTTTTTTCCTAGAAATTGATAGCTGCCAATTTCTAATACTTATTTAGAATCTATTGTAATTAGAAAAATCAGCCTTGGATGCTGATTCACTGCAACAGCTGCAGCATTACATGGAGCTGTGAAACAGCTCCAGTAAATGAAGCGAGCTCTTATTTGCATATTCAGATGAAGCCATTTGCCATTGAAATTAATTATAGTATTTACTTTCATTTTGAAATGGCTGCTGTTAGTGGTGTGAAGCCCTGAAGTACCTAAGTGTTTGTTGAACAGCCCCCTCATCCTCCTTGCCTGTACTGGTTAAATGCTCAGCTCTGCAATGGTTTCAAGCATCAGGCCAGGTCTGGGAGATGTGAAGGACAGACCCATGGAGTCTGAACATTGTAAACAGGCAAAACCAACTTTGGACAGAAATGTAAATGAGCCCACAATCCAGGCTTTTGACATGTTTATCTTTAAATCATCCCAGCTACTCAAGCTTACCAGCCTCCTAAATAGGCAATTGATACTTCCAAAACTGCAGAAATGCAAATCAACATTTCCAGGGTTATTAGTCATTGAATGAATAATATCTGCTGAAATTCATACAAAATGAAGGACCCACAAACATTTGCTTGAAGAAGACCTAAACCTCTTCAAGAGTATTTGGTGAGTAACCCAATCCATGAGTAGGGCTGGGAAAGTCTGGCCATTTTAATACATGAATTACTTTGAGAATTGCTTTTCTGCCAGCCCCCAGGTGCCAGCTGGAAGTGGAGAAATGATTGATGAGCACAGCAACACCACCTAATCTTGCACTGAAAAACACTGCAATGCATTTATAGTTAGGTAAGCTTACCCTGACTGTACTTTTAACACCATCCATGGGGAACTGAATTAGCATTTTCAAAAATAAAGAGTATGAAAAAGCACAATAAAGATGATGTATCAGAAGAGTAAGAATACTATTCTAATTTTGTCATAACTTGCACTCACTTTAAGGCTTATTTCCATTGCCAGAGGACAATAAAAATATTCTAGTGCAAATGAAAATCCATCTACACAGATATATATATCTTCATGCATTCACAGGCAGATAAAATGCTATTGATCTGCAGTCACAGCCATTTTCAGACTGCAGCAGTGCAGAAGAAAGATTACTACAAAGAGGAGCAAGGGGCTGCTCAGGCAGCATGTGGGATACAGAGATATAATCACACATGATGGAGATCTAATTACATCAATGAGTACATTGCTAAACAGAACCATTAATTAAAATTGGCAGGGAAACTCTTGAGCAAATATGCAGCACTGCTGCTAACTGCTATCCCTGTCATTGTGTGGAAGTGATTTGAGAGAGGGGAATGGTTTTTTTTATAGTCTTTCCTCATTCAGCTTCTGTACAGAAAAATGAATGTGTTGGGCTGTAGGCATGCACTCATCTCTGAAATGGAATTCATACACACTTCAACACACAGAGAGGATGGATAGATGACCCAAAGCTAATCTCATCTCAGATCACCCTCTGCTTGGCTGGTGCAAGAAGGATCCTTCTCGCCAGGCGCCAGTCACAGCCCAGGGACAGATCCCCTGGCTAGGAACCTTCACTTCCAGAGCAGGCCATGGCAGAACACACAGCCAGGGCAGAGAACAGGGATGGGAGGCTGGCTTTATGTAAAAACTTGAGGGAAAAGATAGTATGGAGGAATAAAAATCTGTGAGAAATAAAGGAGGAATTCTGCTGCTGTTCTGCCCCTGCTGGCAGCTCTGACACAGCTCTGCCTCTGAGGAAGAGGCAAATGCTGGGACAGCTGGAGAGCAAACCCTGTGCAGCTGCTTCAGCCACTGCTCCCTTCTACACAGCTTTGCATGTGAGAGCTACAAGCCATTCGAGTTGATTTGGGCAGTAATACAATGTATTTCAGTGCTACTGACATAAGTTTGTATCTCAGCTGTTCCTGCTTGTGGAGCCAGACTTGTTGCTGTTGGTGCAGGCATGCTAGACAGATGCACTGAGCTCCTCTAGACATACCCAGACACTTCAAATGCATCTATCTCACCAACAAGGTCATAATCAAACAACATGATGAGCTAAGAAATGAAGACTAGACCCGGTGACAGGCAGCCCACCATGACTGCATGCACAGCACAAGAGTGACTCCCTGCTGCTCAGCCTCTCTGGGTTTGTTGCCAGTGGCCATTCGACCCAGTTAACATTAATCTACCTTAGTTCACTATTTATGTTCATTGGCTTAACTTTTACATGACCTGTATTATTTAACTCTACCACCACTAATGATCACTATAATCTAGACAAGCACAGTTTCACATTACTATTAAAGGTATAACACAAGTCACACAACACAATAGAAATTACTTGCTTTTTAATGCATATGGTGCCCACCCCAATGTCAAGACCTTTTACTTCATACCTTCTTTGTTACCTTGTTTATTGTGTTTTTTCAGCCATTCTATGTTCTTCCTGATTGCTTCCAAATATGCCTCAGATTTCCCTGGAGGAAAGGACGAGAGAGAAATCAAGCACTTACATCAATGATTGATGCAGCTTGCTTAACTGGGTGAAGTTGGTCACAGCAAAGGCAGATTAAAACTATTCTTAGTTTCTGTTTAAAACCTGAGTCCTGTCAAACTCAGTCAGGCAAATTCCCAGAGATGGTTAGCAGGTGTTGCCTGTGCAAGATTAGTCATACACAAACTTAGGATCATGGTTTTTCTGATCTTTATACAAAACTTTTGGTGGCATCCACAGTAACTGCATATGGGGTTTAAAAACAACTGTAGCTTTTTGATCATCATAATTGTTCAGCAAAGAAAAAGCTGTTGAGATAGCAAGGAATGACTTAATTAGGGCTGAGAGCTTTCAGTATCAAAACTCCTTCATACAGTAGTACTAGCAGCATACAGCAAACCTACAATTGTAATATTTTGGAAAGACAACTTCAAATGTATTTACTGAGGAAAAAAAGGTATCAAAATTACCATGATAACTCCTTGTTACAGTTGAAATTTAAAGTCATGGCTATTTTTGGACCAGAAAGCACACAGGACACAATTAGTACAAGGATTACCTAATAAGGTCCCCAAGAAAATATTCCAGCTAATGGATTTTGAATTCTTAGCTTGGCTGGAGCTTTATTGATGTAATGTTCTTACATTTGTCAGGAATAAAAAAAAACTGGTGTGATTCGTGTGTAGAAGATTACTATTGCCAATTATACATGTCTGCTCCTGTTAGTAAGTGGATACAACATTAGATACACCCTTATTTTTGAGCTGGGAGTGCAGTAACTTTACAGTAAGTTAAGGGCATTGCATGATGAGATAAAGAACAAATACTGATCCAATTTGAATTTCTAAAAAGCTATTGGGCTGAAGATAAAGGAAAATAACCTCAATCAAATTGAAAAGACAAATCTTCAAGGGACAAGCAAAATGTGTTATTTATCACTTCCTACCAAAAAGTATTGAGATAACTTTTCTTTACTGTAAAATCAGACAGCCACCTTGAGCTATTTTCCTCTTCCATGTTGAAATAAATAAGCTGCTGGAAAAAATGGCACCTTCCCTCTGTGAGTGCACTGCCCACAGAGCTGAACCAGGTGACTGATGGACTACAATCTACTGCAGTCCTGATTACTGCCATTCATTACTGAGCAGCCTGAGTGAAAACACTGCATTCCAAAAAGTAAGAGCATCAGACAGCACAGGTGCAAAAGAAGCAATTTTGTTTAACCAACTGACTGCAAAACACAGATGCTTATGCTGTACTCTTTGCAATAAGAACTCACTGAAAGGTTTCTGCACCAACAAACATTCTCCTTCAAGAGTTCAGCACAATAAGGAGGCACAATGTCCCCTGCAGATTTGTTTTCAGATAGAGTAGCTGATTTTCACCCAGGAGACTTCAGCCAGTGTAATTCAGCACATGTCATGCTGAGGCATGACAAAAATAACTGTACTACTGTGCTACATTTGCTTAGGGAGACACTAACTTACTGCAATGTTTTCAATGTTACATAAAATGGGTTGATTACTGATAACCTTTAACCTCTGGCAGTGGGAAATGTAAATTGTATCACTGCAGAAGTCCTCACTGCCTTTGAGTACCAGCTTGCTCTCTACAAACTGTAGAAATCAATGGACCCGTTCAAATATTGAATATTCTGGCCATCCTGAAAAGCCACAGATGCAAAGAAGCAAAATTTATTTGCACTACTGGATCAAACTGCATTTCCTATTGTTCTAAAGGGGTCTCTGAATTCTGTGAATGTCTGCTCAGCAAGGGAAGTAGTGTCATATGTTTAAAATTTGGCAGATAAATACACTTCTAAATCAAGCTCTTGCACACTGACTCCCAGTGACTATAGACTGAAGATATTTATGCTAACACCATGGAAAATCAATACCAAAGAGAGGAAAAGACTCCAATCACTTGGAGGAAGAGCAATATTCTGTACCTCTGGATTCTTCACTGCTTCCCGCTGCATTTTGTCCTTCATTTTTTGTAGAATCTTTTGAAACTTCATATTCCTTTTCCATTTTAGCTGCTTCTTCCTTTGTACTGTCTGCTTCTTCACTGCTCTTGTCTAAGAAAATAACAAAAGCAAAGAATTTTGTATCAAATGTCCAGGAACATTTCCCAATCACATCAATACAATCCTGGCAAGTAAAGCATTCTGAGTGCTGGTTGAGGCAGAGCCTCATTGGAGCCTGTCCCAAAGGGGTTCCTAAAGGTCATCTCTACTCCAGACCTCTGGAAAGAGGAATGCTTGTTTCTGCTCTCACAAACCATAGCTGAATACAGGTGACTGCAATGCAAAGGCACATTTCTTTTTGCAGAGAAAAAATTTGTGAAATTTGCATTTGCAACATTCAAAGTCAACAAATAATGCTTTCTCATTATTATTTTAGTATTAAAAAGCACTGATACAGTTTGCCTTTGTATATGTGTTACATCTGGACTCCAGCAAAGCAAAAGAGAGTGAATATACTTCTCAAAGACTGGGCAATTAAGTGAAAATTTCTCTCTTGTTGTGTGCTTGGACAACCAAGCTGTGGCTTGGTGCAGGTCCTTGGGAGACTGTGGCTTTAACAAGCAGTCAGGCTGCCAAAGCAATTAGCATACTTTTAACTGAATAGGTTAAAAAAAAGTGTTATTCCAGAAAAGAAAATTGTAGACTAAGTACCTGCTGTTAGTTTTGTCCTGGTTTTAGTGGAAGGGTTCTCAAGCTTCTTCTTTGTCTGCTCAGCTATCATTGTATCTAAGTTTTCTGGAAATCAAGGCAAAACAAAACCAAACCCCAGTTATTCTCCAGTGGATAAGATGCAGAATCCATACCACATTTTCCCCAACCCCAGTGTGAATGGTAAGTAGAAATCTTAAAGAACAGCTTTTATCCTTGCCCCTGAACAATTAATGCAGAGCCAATGCTAAAAAAAAACAAACAAATTTGGAATATTGATCAATCTTATTTAAAAAATTAACAACTGAATCATGACAATGTGAGTACCAAATAGTGCCAACATGCATAAAATCAGTAAAAGTGTGCATCATATTCCTATTCCATATTTCAATCATGTAAGTCACAAAATACTGATGACTATCTGTAGCAATTTATTCTGATGAAAACAATGAAAGGCTTTAATTAACTTCACAAGAAAGACAAGACTATGAAATATGTGCTTCATCCTGGTGGGAAAACACTATCCCAGACTGCCTGTGTGTCTTGATTTTATATGGTTTCATTAGAAAAATGTCTAGTAAAAGGTTTGAAATTATATTTAGATGAAATAAACATGTAAATTGAAGAGATGAAAACAAATACTTTCTAAAGTTGTTGAAGTCAAGCATTTACCTGAAAACCAACTACACAGCCAAGGCCATGTATACAGCTCTAGAAGACTTGAAAATGTATTTCCATGCCAATTTCAGGGCTGAATTAATCTAATTTGAAAGTAAAAGCACCTCTTCATAAAGATGGATGTTTCAGATATAAACATTGTATGGTTATGTGGGAAAAAAGTCCTTTTGGTACCACACTTGGTAGATATTCAAAATACAGATCACCTACTACCTGCCACGTTTCCTCAGTCATATTGTGGACACGGTGTAGAATTTTCCTTCCTTTTATTATCTTTTAAAGGTTCAGTTAAACATGGATTCAAAATTTCATACAAACTATCTTGTTGGTGGGTAGTTTTGAGAGATTTAGTTTTGAAATTTATCAAAATTCCATTTATATAAACAGCTGAAATATTCAGTGTGTGATGTGGGAACTGTGGCAGAATAAATATAATAATGCTAATAATAGTTTAAATCATATTTTCTGTATAAGGCCAATATTTTATCCATCAGCTGGGAGCATTTTTTCCATTAGAAAGATACTCAGCATGAAACCTAAGGAGTAGTTTTTTAGTAAGAATATTTCTCTTTGTGGCAGATCAGCATAAGAAATTGTGCCTCCTATCTAATGAGAAATCACATAATTCTGTCTGCCTGCATCCTCTATATTTTGTTATTTACATAAAATTAAAATGTAAGCAGTATTTGTTGGCACCCTGCCTGATTGCACTCTCTCAATTCTACATCACATCATGGGTTTTTTGTGACTATTTTCATTTGATACATACCCCTTTAATGTGATTTCTGACCTTGCCCCATATGCCCTAACCAAAACAGGTCTGGGCTGTGTTACAGGCCGGATCAGACATCCTGGTGAAATAAAATCAAGCTAGAATTATAGTGGTGGGACTGATGCCCCACTAATCACTTGATCCAAAGCTTATTGAAAGGACTGTAAATATCCCTTTCAGCTCATTTTAAGATTCTGTTTTTCATCCTGAATCAGTACCATACTAGTATTTCAACAGGAATATAAGGATTTCTCTGTTGCAAGAGGCATAGTTTTTTTGGATAAGATTCCATAGTTAAGAGCTTGAAAACCCTTTGTAAACTCAAACAAATAGATTATTCTCCTTCACTAATTCATGCAAATGCAAAAATGTCACTGATTTTGGAGCTTAATCCAGCACGATCTATTAAATTAGGCTTAATTCTAAAAAATAAAGTATTTAAAAATTTTAAATTTTACACGTATATAAGTGCCTTTCATGTTCTTCCTTTAAAATGTCTGCATTTAGGCAGTAAGTTCCTATTAGCAGGAAATAAAAAGACTCCACCAAGAGATAGATTAATAACCTGCCAACACATCATTAGATTTATATGTCTGATGCTGATATTTCTGAAAGTCTTTGTTCTGTTGATAGATTGTAGTGTTTAAAAGTTGTACATATATCCACATACAGCACGTGCTGCTGCAGGCAATGGGATTCATATTCCTCCATGATTTATTCACTTCTGTAAATAGCATCAGGAATTGTACAGTTCCTTTGATTTGGGTAACAATTTCATGTGAGTTCCCTATCACTCCTTGGTGAGTACAGAATTGCTTCCCAGCCCCATGAAGGGAAATGAGGCAATGCTAATGACCTGAGCTTTGCCCCTAAAGCCAGACTGAATACCATGATCACTGTGTTCCATTGTCAAAGCTTTGTTTTGTCAGTCAGGATGTAGACACACTTACAAGACAGGCCTTTTAACAGGCACTACATTTAACAAGAGAAGTGGGGGAGTTACCCTGCCAGCTGGATGGCACATCAGCATGGATCTGAACATTTATAATCAGCTGCATTTCCTGAGTGATAGAGTCCATGTTTGAGGGGCTTGTTTGATGTGTACCCTAGAGAGAATATTGCCAGATAATCCCAGCTCTTCCTGAACAGGATTTATTGCTCTTGCTCCTCATCAAAAGTAATGCTTTAACAGCTGGTATTGTTTCAAAACATGTTTGTACCTGCCATGTGTGGCCGGGCCAGGGCTGAGCAGTGTTTGCTCTGAGCTCCACTGATGGAGTGAACCATCATGTGGAGTGAGCTGTGCCTGTGAGCAGCTCAGCAACGCTGTCCTGGCCAGGTCTAACAGGGATTGATTACTGTTCTGGTCTTGTCTCCTTGGCAACCTCATTTGCACAGAGGAAGAGCTTAGAAAGGTACTGACCTTTCTACACGGCTGGCCACTTATTTGAAATGGCACTAATTAAAACAACAGGACAATAACTACTGAGCTAATGGAAGTGACCCAGGCTGGTAAATAGGTCAGTGCTCTGGCACAGCTTTCTGCAGAGCAGGATAATCTCATCATCCAAGCAGATACCAGAGTCACAAGATCTGCTTTCTGCCTTGCCTCACTTTCTAACTGCTCTTTGATCTGGGGTGACTCACTGGAGCATCCATGCTGCAGGAGGGCTTCTGTTTTAAGTAGGCTTTCTGAGACATCCTAGGCCCAGTTCCTACACACTGATAGATGCTCTTAATTCCACCAGAAAATGCAAATTCCCAGCAGTTTTGAAACTCTGAAGTCCTTCAAGTTGGGCATCCAAAAATCTGAACTGCATAAACCCAGAGTGTTTTATCTTTACTCTAGGAGAATGTACTGTGGTTACACCCTCCAAATTCATGGGAAAAGATACTTCACGGATAACTATTACAAACTAAATTATTATGTTCTTATTAGAGAGGCAGAAACTAACATATCCATCTGAGTATTTAATGGAATTGGTAATGGAAGCCTGACATGGACCTTTCTCAATAGACAGATTCATGGTGTTTTCCAGACTCTTGCAAATTTTCCTGCAAAGGGTTTTCTTGTGCATAATTGTCCTTTCACATTCTATCCTCACCAAATTGACTGAAGCTGACATTCTGTCATTAAATTGCCACATAAAGACCTGCTTTGCTGTTCTGTTTTCATACAGCATAAAAAGACTGTGTTTATTAAAGGAGAAAATGGATCATCAAGGTACTTAAGATCACTTTTAACACTAGCTAAAAAATAAATTTACCTAAAGAGCTCATACACTCCAACTGCTTCAGCTGGAAAGTTTTGTGCTGATGACTGCTTGTGTGACATGCACCTATTTCAGGCATTAAGAAGCCACAGTTCTCCTAGGTCTTTTCTGTCTCCTGTTGTAGATGATCCTTAAGAGTTTGCAAGGCCATTTTCCATCTGTGAAAAATCTCAGCATTTGCTTGGGACTATTCTATGGGAAGAATAATTTTTTGGACAAGTGCATGTCCAAGAACTGTCAATATCTATTGGATTTTCCCCAATGTAGCCAAAAGCAAAGTTTGACCTTTGGTCAGCTATAGGTGTATCAAGCATATGTCACTACTAAAACTGTGATGAACAAGAGAAATTCCTCCATTGTGGAATTACAGATGGGTTTCAGCCTTGCAAATCTCCTGCTGCTCTCCAGCTCCTGCCTTACATGTCAAGATAGGGAATTTTCTTTCTGAATCTCCCAGTTTGACTGATTTGATGTGATAGAGTGTCTGAAGCCTAATGCTGCCATGAGGAGTGACACACCAGGTGACAAGTCTCAGCTCATGGCATCACTTGTAAAGAGATTACAGGTGAGATGGTCAGAGTGATCTGAAATTAGGACAGCAGCAGTATCACTTGACAATCAGGTTAAAAGCAACTCCAAAAGTAAAACACAATTAAATAGATGTGCTTTGAGGTAAACATAGCTCTGACCAAATCTCCTTTATCATCCTTATTAAATTCCCTACCTCACAGGCTATTTCTCAGATTTATTCTTTTAATATTCTACAGGCATTTCTTTTGCATTACTGCAGGTCTCTTAGAGCTGGGTGGTGCAGTCCTTTGCTAATCCTTTCCCGTGGCATGTGCACACATTTTCTGTGTTTTCACAGCATGCCCTTCACAAGCATGATGGTTTGGGACTGAAGCAGCACAGGCTGCCTCTCCTGCAGGAGTGGGAAGGAGTTTTAAATGTTCAGTGACACCTTCTTTACCCCACACCCACATAATAATCTCAAACTTATGGTCTCAGAGCTCAACTGTCAACAGAGTGGCTCTGAATTCAGAAAGTAGGGAGGGGTTTATGGAGATATTAAATACAGTGAGAAAAAATAAAAGCTTTGCCCTCCTTTAGAAACACCAACCACTTGGGAAGGTGCAAAACCTGGATTTTCAGGAACCAAGCAATATATTTGTCAAATAAGATACTATGAGAAGATGGAGATTTCCATCCAGTTGGGAAAGCACAGAAGAGGCAGTGAAGGGAAATGGAAGAAGAGGCAATATATTTGCAAGAAATAATTGCAAATTCAAATTATAGAAAGTGACAAGCAAAGGAATGAACTGTAAAGTATTTATTTAGATTCTTGAACACATGATTTGATAGTCATGTAATGTGGTGGGAAAAGCAATTAGTGAGACTAAAACTCCTGGATCTCTCCCAAAACATATTTGAGAAGATTTAGAACCTGTGGATACAAAAATACCACACCCTCACACACAACGTCACCCTCAGGTGATGCTCAGTTTCCTGTATTGCGTAGTGGTCCTGGTCTTGAGAACTGTGAGGTCACAGACTTTCCACACCACAGCCACCCATTTGTTTTAGTATGCAGTGAGTTTGAATGGGGGAAAATAGGAGGTAAGATCTAAGTAGGGGAGAAAAAACCACATTCATGTGTTTATTGAAATGCAGAAGTAGCAGGGGACAGACATAGAGGAGGTTACAGAAAGAACAGCAATAAAGGGGCAGTGAGATCTGCAATCAATATACTTCCTGGATTCCAGTCTTGCCTGGGATCTTTGCACACTCTCTGTCCCCACATAATTTTATCTTATCTCCATGCAAATTCATCTTGGGTTTAACTATTTGCATGTACTTTACAGAATCACTGCTGCTCCTCCATATTCAGCTCTCTTTTGCTATCTGAGGTGTCTCTGATTTCTACTTTTCAGATATGGTACAGTATACTGGCATCTGTGTGACTTTAGTTCATCAGATAAAAAATAAATAGCAGAGAAAAGAGCTGCCTGAAATTAAATTACTCCCACTGGCAGCTGTATGCATCACTCACATGATAAATACTGGGTAAGGAAAATCACTAAAAGGCAAATTAAGTAGGGAAAAATTTATTAAATAATTTAATGTTTATGAAGAAAATTTGCAGTAGCAATAAAGAGACCTTTGGAAAAAAGGATTTTTAAAAAGAAAAAGATGGTATTATGCATGAATGGTTCCTTGCATGAAATACAAGGTCAAAATAAACAAAAGGTCCACATGACACTGTCCATATTCCACTTGTAACCTCTGGCTGTGCTTTAGCCAGATCTTCCCTCACCCTCTGAAATCACAGTCTGCATCAGGGAGCATCAGCTTATGGCCACAGTGAGGAGAGGAAAGATGATGCCAGAGTGGGCTGTGATCTGCACTTTGCCTCACACCCTTGGCTCTCTGCCTGTTCTTGGCTAGCTAAACAAATATCAGGATCAGATCTTTGGCCTGCAGCATCTGTGCTGATGAGAATGTCAGGCATTAGTCACATTATTCACACAAGTTCTCCTCTCCCAGGAAAAGGCCAGATTGTGGCTACTGTGCACTGGCACACAATGGGGAAATCACAGAGCTTTGCCTCCATGAGAAGTGGAGCTGTGAGAGGTACCAAGAATGAATGCGAGAGGCTCAACAACTATTTCATATTCCTTAGTGTGGAGAGGCAGGGACATGTCAAAAATCAACATAGGAGACTTTCTGCCTCTTCTCCTTCCCCTTTCACACAGGCTCAGTCTGCCTAAAAGACAGCATTATAATAAAACCATATCCCAGCAGTTCTTTAGGAAAGGATCAGACTAACAAGGGCTCGTACTCCTCCCCATGAACAATCCATCTCCCAGTGCTCCTGTGTCCTGTAGCCTGGTCCTCTCCCTGCTGTCCATGAAGAACAAATGATGTGAGGGTGGAGAAGGTAAACAGAGACATCTGTTCTTGCCCATTTCTAACACACACAGTCTCCTACTCAGTCACGGGGGACAGTGTGGATTCTGACAGTGAGTCAGAGCCAAAGGGAGAGGTGTGAGGGGTGGCCTTGGTTTGGGCTAGGGAAGAAGGCAGCTGGGACTCAAACACTGGAATGATTTCTCTGTTTCCCTCCTAAATAAAAGGGGGGTTGCCCCTCAACTAGTCTGCTGTGGGCTGTGCGTTCTACACTGCGGCTCCAGTAGTCTAAATACTTTACCAAAAAGAGGTAAAAAGTGGGATGCCCTTCAAATAGAGCAAAGCCACAGAGTTCCTAATTTTCTTCCCAGTCCTTTGCCCCTTCCTTTTCTCCAGTTGTGGAAGACACAGTATTTCTCTATCTCACAGATGCATCTATGACCTAGGGAAGTAGTGATGGCAAAAGTTTGTGCTTCATGTGCTATTCAGTAAATGAGAACTCCACACAAGGCTACAATGTGCACATAACTAATCTGCATTTTTAGGGTAATAGTTTATTGAGTAACATATTTTTCACTTGGTTGGGGTGGCAATGAATACATTTGCTATAAATCTTTTTGCGTAAGCAGCACACTGCAGGAGAATATAATTAATCTACTGTGTAAAAAGGATTCATGTGTACACACTGTTGTCTCTTAAGAATTTGTCTATCATGTCTGAAAGCTGTATTTTTATGGCCCCAAGCCTCTGATTGCAAATATTTCCTAGAATGGTACTAAAAATCACTCATTATTTTGGTCTTATTAGTGGGAGACGATTTACAGCAGTATCTGAACAAACTGGCTGAAATAATTTGTTCCTGTTTCTAAGCTATATTATTAAAATAAATCTATTACAAAACTATAGTTTACATAATTACTATAAATAGAGTTTTTATCAGAAGAATTTGCTTTCTCTAACAGCATTCATAGCTAAGAAAATAAAGAGTGATAGAAAATGGTGGCATTTTGCCACAGCAGGATAATTATCAAATAAGGTGAACACACATTTTCTATCAGTTTGTTACAGGCTCTCTTTAATGCTTCCAGAGCTGTACTTTCTGAACACATACTGTAAAAGGTAGGCATTACTTTTTCTCCTGATTCATACATATGAATATGCTGATCTGGGCTTTCTGTATTCTGTTACAGATTACATTTAGCATATGGAAACCTTTAAATATGTATTACATCATATTGAATATATGTCTTAAAAAAATAAACTTATTCCTTTTTTCCATGTAAGTGCATCTGTATTTTTCCTGCACCACACTGCAGCTAGATCCTTTGTAACTTAAAGCTAAACCCAATAACATCAGTCACTGCTGCAGCAAAATACTTTCCCCTAGAGTAATATACAATGATGATGACATAATGCTGTGGTTTCCAAATCCCAAGCCAGCTGTTACTGGTATATGCATTCAAATTCACTGTCTCTGCACCCCTGTGACAGGCAAAAAAGCTGCACCTTGTGACTGGATTCAGTAAATGATTTATCATTTTGAATGTATAATTCAGAGGCTTAGCTTACGCATGGCTTCAGTCACAGAATGGGGAAAATTAATTTAGGCAGTTTCCTACTGTAATAAAATGGAGAGAGGATGTAATCCATCTGCACAGACCCAGTAGGTATTTTCCACCAAGTAGCACAGAATCTGCTCACTGATTGTAGACTGAGGAAACAACGAAAAGCTGCCAATTTTTTACACTGATTCTTCTCTCTGACAGGTATCATACTAATTCCTTTATCTGCTATAAATAACCACAGCTGTGTATCAATCTCCTAATCCAAACTGCACCGAGATACACAGTACCTATCCAGCTATGACAGATTACAGAATTGTAATTCAGTAAGAGTGGCAATAAAACTGCTGCCATGCTTAAGGACAGTGCAAGAAGCTAACATGCTCCTGTGGACGCTCTTCCTCATTATTTGAGAGTATTAGCTCAATAAATGAAGGTCAGCTTTAAAGCAATTTCTCAACAGCAAGTCTAAAAAAAGAATACCACAGAAGCAACCTGAGAATCTATGAGAAAGCTTTTTCCACTCCAGTAAGGTGCTTGGATGGAGCACAAAATCCATCTCTGCATAAATCACTCATTTGCAAGGCAGAGTCTGGATACATCATTGATAGTCTTACTTTAAATCCAGACTAAATCAGACCTCTCAAACTCTTAACCCAATCCTTGCCTTCTGTACTATGTCATCGAGGCAATTTGTTTCCAGGGTTACAGTATCTATTTGCTCAAAGAAAAGTCAATGTGAGCAATTGCCCTGAATTTTAGCAGGAAAAATGCACTCCTAGTGTAATTCCATTATCTGCATGGTCTTGCATCAGGGATGAATTTAGCCTATTAAGTTTTGGCAATATCTGATTAAGCCATAGCATTTACATTTCTAGAAGGACACTGAAACCACTGTGCTTAAAATCAACCATTTCTTTATGTGCATCTTTCTTTAGATGTGCTGGCAGACAGAGAAATAGAGAGATGGACTGAAGCATAAGTTGTCCAAATATTCAAAAATTCAAGGAGATTTCTGGGTCAGATATATCATGAATTCTTTAGAAAGGAAGTGCAATCATGCACTGAATGTGAGTCACAATTCACTGGATCTTTTGTAGGCAAGTAATTGATAATCAATCCATACAGTTACAATTTCATCAATCAAGTATCTGCAATGTAGAAAAACCATTGCCAGTCATCTCTCTGTGACAGGCTGATTTATGAAGCTGAGAAATTTCCCTGATGCAAACAAAAACTTTTTAGATTAATCCAGACCAGAAATACTTCAGAAAAATGTAAAAGCTGTGCAAAGTTTGTACAGATGAGCCCTTCTTCTGTAGGTCAGCTTGTTTAACTAGACAGGCTGCCTACAGTGAATAGAAGAGTGTTTGTCAAAGCCAGGAAATATGTGTGAGACACAAACCAGGCCATTCCAAATTCCCTCTTCAGGAAATGGTAACAATTTTACAAACCCTACACAGCCAAAGACTCTAAAATGGATCCAGGAAAGAGTGCTTCAAAATCTGCTCCTGTGCCAACATGTAACACTCTTCATAGATGAAAGGAGTTTTACTGGGTGGATAAACTTAGCATAAGGTGCCATCTAGTCCAGCTACCTACAGTGAGAGATTAAAGGAGTTGAAGTGCTGGATTATTTCTGGGAAATGCAGGTACCTAACCCACTTTAATAGACCAGAGAAGACCCTAATATTCCCCTGACATAAAGTCATTGAAATAAATTGTGCTTCACAGATACAAAAGTGTAATAATACTCTAAATGCATATCCGATATATTACCTTTCCTTCATTAGATAGGAAATATTAAAGCAGTATGGAATTGAACATTGCTGTAGGGAATGATCAATCATTTAAAAGCTTTAGTATTTTCAATGAACAAATCTGAAACAGGTTTCATAAGAGCAAGGAAGATGAGAAGATAATTATCACTGCTGGTAGAGGAGGAACACACCATTAGTAACAGTAGTATAAAGTATGTACTCTCACCAAGATAGGAAACTCCTTCTTCTGGTGTGATTGTTCCATATTTAACCATCATCTTCACAAAATCAATCAGGGTTTTCATGATAGTTATCAAGGTCTCTTTCTCTTTTGTCTCTGACTCTGTGTGAGGAGATGAAGCAAAACTAGTTAACCTTCAGGTAACTTGGAAAAACTGTTGTGCAAACTGTGCAAAATTCATGCATCAAGAATGACCTACTCATTAAAAGAGAAAATGCTGTGCTGGATTAGAATGAGAACTTACATATATGTTTGGTTTTTAAGCTGTCCCTGCAAAGCACATACTTTAAAACATCAGGGGTAGGTTCTTCTTCATAGCTTTTTGTCTTGGGGGGCTGTGTAATGATATCATTGGCTTGGAAGGCCAATGGTATTAATTCCATTTTACAGCTAAGCAGATTAAGCACACAAAGATGGAGTGATCTGACAGCTCAAATTGATGGTCAGAGGGCAGATATAGGTAGAGTTTTCTAGAGTATGTCATTTTTCTTTTATTTGTTTGTGAAGTATTTAGTAGATCAGTCTGGCTCTGTATGGAAGAGATCTTCTCTCCTACAAGATCTACGGGTTCAATGACAAAAATATAAAGTGTCCCAAATGAGATTGTTACTTGGACAAGTCCATTACTTGCATATTGGGACAACAAAGCATTACCTGACTGGAAGGATCATGACTTCAGGATAGGATACAAAAAAAATTTTTATACAAATAATCAGGTTTTGCCCACTGCTTCTTAGCTTTTCTTTTCCCACTGTGTTTATGTGCTGAGCAATATTAGTGCTATTTCTGCATTAGCAGTGTGAAACTCCCCCATCACAGTCACACAGGCTTTCCCCAGTGCCCAGGCTGTCACTGAGAGACCCAACAGAGCCAGGGGCACTGTCAGTCAGGGACAGTCAGAAACACACCCCCAACCTTGGCAGAGGGCCAGCCACTCTGGAGAGCTGCTGAACAGGCTTTTTATTGCTGCCTGCAATTTAACACACAGCTGTAGGATGCAACTGGATCCTCTCCTCCAGCTCGATACAACCTGACAGCTGAACACATAAAGCAGGACATGCGCAGGCAGTGGGCCTGGTCCTGTTTGCTTCATAACCTGTTAAACCCAACATGCCTGCCTGCATTGTGAGCAGCAAAAGGAGAAGAACTAGCATGCAGAATTGCCATAGGAAAATTAAAAAGAACAGGAAGAAGAATTTAAAGTTTGTCAATTGGACTTGAGCAAAATACGCCCTCAGGTTTTTCATTTTAGCTCTCCACTCAGGTGCACATGGGGACAATTCAAAGCAATTATTAATGCTCCTGCAGGACAAGTGATCTACAAAATACCACCCCCTCAGTACTACAAAAGTAAGAGAGTGTGTGTGGCTGCAGAGAGTGGGCGTGTGCAGAGGGTGATGACACAGGGCAGTGGCAAGGAGCCACAGACTTGCCTGCAATAACTGGAAGCTGTGGTGTCCAGCACCGGAATAGGAAGAGACTGCAGGGCTTTCACTGCAATAAACAGCAAACCTGTGGTTTGTGGAAAGGCTGGGAGGCTCACACTCATTTACTGGTACCATCACTGTGAGGATCCTACTGTGGCTTACTTGTATCTCTTGGCTTAGAAGACATGGATGTTACTGGAAAGATCTCTGGGGAAAACTATTTGCCAGCTTTTCATCATATCCTTACAGGAATTAAAAGAATTCAGAACTCCAGAATCACACAAGATGGAAAGGGCTGTCTACGTCACACTCTTTGCAGTTCGGAGTTTTGTTCCTGCCAGTGTTTTGCCATGAAGATCACTAATCAAATTAGTTTCTGCTATGTATCTTACAGAACATTTTCAAAGCAACTAGGGAAGCTGTGCAGGAAGAGACAAGAGGAGGAGAAAAAGAATCTTAATTTTTAAAGTTTTTTCCTAATATTTCTGTAACCACACGAATAGCTCACCTGAGTTAAGACTTTTTAATAATGCATAAAAATTTGGAAAATATTGGAGGTCTTCGAAATTATCTTCAGAAGGCAGCTCATTTCTTCTTTCCAACACATTAGATGATGACCACGTGTTATCCAGTGTATCATCAACTTCTCCATTAATGAAACTATCCTGATCAGATTTGCTTGGTGTCTCCACATAAGACATAATTAAAAAAAATTAATCTTTAAGCACATTGCTTTTGATGATAGTTAAGAGAGCAAAAATTTCTATCACAACCTCATGCCAACATTGTCCTAATTGCAAAGTGAAGACTATAGTATTTTCTCAGTTATTTCAATTGACATCTTAAATTTTTAACCCATGATTCTTTTTTCTATCAGACAGAATTTCTTTAAGAATACCTCTTGTTTCCAGATTGAACTAACTATTCCTAAAGAGCACAGTACTAGTACCATTTGGCAAGCAGGACAAAATTATTAGCTAAGAAATTACCATTCTTTCCTGTTGCTTTTCTTTTGTATCACTATCTGCTCTGCTAGCAGGGTAATCAAAATCTTCAGACTCCTTCTCACGATCCTTTGCTTCATTTGCAATCAGCTGTTGTAAAACCTCTGCCACTTCATCTTCCAGGGTATAGGCCTGACTCTCTGTGATCTGTTAAAATATTTGTGCAGAGTACTTATAAGATACTGTGCTTTTTCTAGGTCAAACATCAATATGAAACCTGATATCAATATGAAAATAGATTTCTGTATGCTTGCTTCAAAGCTGAGCACAGCCAAATGAGGTGTAATATCTGTGTGTACATACAGAAAAGTAAATGTGAACATTTATAACACTCCTATACCTATATTCATAGAAATACACATATCATCTGTGTGTACACATAAATTCCACCCATTCACACATACAGCCTTCAAACCAAACCTCTTTAGGACTTAACACAGTGGAGTGCAGCTTGAAAGATGGAGCTGCTAGTGTGGCACCTCCCTATATGTGTGTCCATGTGTGTATATAGAAATACATATGCTCTGCAACACATCTATGGACAGTTGAATAATTACAACAGAATTCAGTAATACAGAATGGGGGAAAAGCAAACAGCTTTCTATGATATCATTAAAATGTTTTCTCTTTGCTTCATAACATCTGTCACTTGAACAAGAAGTCGCCCATGCAGCTGTCCCACAGCCCCCTCTGTAATCAGTGGGGTGCAATACTCAGCTGCAAAATCTAGTGCTCAAAAGATAAGGTGAGTATTTTAAAATATAAAGATCCCAAATGGCAATGGCTAAAGCCATTGAGACATTCAGGGGTCAGAGACAAATCCACTCTTCCTAAAAATCAGTAATGTAAAATATCCTCAAGTAGCCAGCAACATTATGTGTGTGCTGATGATGCTAATCAGCATTAGGTGGATAGGAATGAGCTCAGACCTTTCCCCCTTAAGTACAGAAAATAAATTAATAATAGAAAAGCACTCAGTGAAAATCAGAAGACAAATTAAAGGAAAAATGAGGGCAGAGATGGGAGGAGTACAATCAGTGAATGTTTTTCAACATGAGAAACATTCTGCAGTTCGGCCTATTTTGTTGCAAAGACATCACAGGAACAACAATGTTACTGCAGAACTCAACCAGCAAGCCCAAAAGCTCTAGAAATTTGCTTAGACCCTGAGCCCCACTCACTTCAGACAAAGTGTGCGTCTGAATTGTTTTTAGAAAGAGCATTAATCCAATCCACAACACAGTTAAATGACGATTACCAAGATACTTACTAGCCCCAGATTTAGAAGCTTTGAAACAATCTTGTCAAACACTCCTCTGTCATTTTCCTCATAAATTCTTGCAGCAATTTTTTGAACAATGTCTTCAGCAGTTAAAGGAGTGCCATCTAATTGATGGAGGCCATCTGGGTCGTCTGAAAGGATTACAGTTTTACTGTGTGCTGTCCGTCCTAACTCGTTTAGATTAAACATCTCATAAAAAAATATCTGCCCACATCTCTTTCTCTTCTGAACAAAAATGCATTTTTGATACATTAGGAATATACTTTGATACACACTTTGTAAGCCATTAAATTGTTCTTTGTGTCAATTTTCCACATCTGAAAAATATCTTTCTGAGTGGCTCTTCTGAAAGAGCAGAGATGAACTTTAAGATCTTACTTTCCTGTTTAGAGAAAATATTGGTAGGATTTCCATATCCACTTATTTGTGTCTTCCTGTTATCTACTTTTATTGTATGGCCACTTAGATCAAAACAGTTCATGACAAACATAATCTTGTTTGAATTTCAGCAAATTAACTTTTAATTATGCAATTGTTACCTATGGCAAATAATATCATCGTGACAATGGGAGAGGGAATACAATGAGTGAGCTTTGGTCTGTGATCAGCATACTTTGATATAATTAAAAATATCCTGAGCTAAATGCTGCTTACAATTCTCAGAAGACTCACTTAAACTACAAGTCAATTAACTACTCCTGTAGCAAAGGCAAGTATTCTTTGGCCTTTGGTAATGTCTTCTAGGTTTGTGATTATGAGAATTATCTAAAACTGCACATAATATTTGGAATAAATATACGTGATTTAGCTGCATATGGAAGTGCTGCTTCCTCACAAACCAGAATAAATATATTTTCATCCAAAAATATGTCCCATTTTCCTTCCATCAAATCGAAATTGCTGAAAGACATTACAAATTACACAATTAGACTTTCCTCCACGGGAGTCTGTTAAAATCAAGAGCAATTCTTTTGTACTGTGTTTCAATAACCTAACTGTAATACAACAAGCAACTGGAAATAATTGAAACTGCACTCTAGCAACAAACAGAGCTCATGTTCAGTGGTGAATGCAACATTCATGAAAGCAATCAGTTTGCCAGAGAAATGTAACCTAGAAGTCACTGAAAGATTATGGAATACCTTGGAATTTATAATCCAGCCCGCTTTTAGTGGAGTCAAAGTCATCCACAAGCCTGCGGTTCTTGGTGGAGTCTGCATCATCAAGGGCCACTTGCTGTTCATACAAAGAGCTCCTAATTGACTCCCTCTCCTTCTCATTCCTTTCTCTTTCTGCTACTGATTTGAGCAGGTTCAGGTCATCAACAAAGGAATAATTCCTGAACTCTGGCTTGTTTTCTGGAAAATATATCAATATCAACATAACATAAAATCTTACACCTCTTTGAATACCGTTATGAATATTGTTATAAAACCAGGAGAGATATTTTACCTGTGGGAGCTATTTTCCTATTCTTGTCTGCCTCAGCTTCAGCAATCTAATATACAAAAATAAAGCAAATAAAATAGCAAACAGGTAGAAGGAATAAAATGTGTGATCTCTTGATTTATCAGTATTAGCAGAGGGCTTAATGCCTGATTTTCACTCTTAGTAAGAAGTTTGCCCGAATAAGTAGAACAGGAATAAGCACAGGAGAATTTCATCAGTACCACCCATCCTCTGATCAGAACCAGACCATATGAGAAGCTGCATTTTAAGATAAATGCAAGTTACATTTTCCTTCTTCATTCCAAGCTCATGCTATATTCCCATAGGATATCAATAGAAAGGCATGGTATATCTGTGAGCTGTTGGAGCTAACAACCTGCTTTCAGAATGCTGGACAGTGAAAGCCTATTTGCCAGTTCTTAAAAATTACTGAAACCCTATTTTGTATCTAACCCCATCAATAATCACTTTATTGACAAATCTGTTTTTCACCCATTCATTAGCCATAATGATATTCATGGATCCAGTACATGAAAGGCTAAAAAAATTTATAGGAATTAAAAAAAATAAATATTTGTAAATAATTATTATTTCACTTACCTGTTCTTCCAAAGGTCTTTCTACACTTAATTGTCTGTTGTGTATAGCTTTATCTAGAATAAACACACACACATACGTATATATATACCCTCAGTTATATGATACATGCAACTACAAAGAGACAGGACATTTTTCTTTAATTTATAGTTTTCTCCAGTACAACATGGTGTCTTAAATAGGATGCCAAATGCATCCTTTATTTTTTTTTTTTTCATTGTAAAAAAAAATTCAGTGTTCCTAGAAAAATGGGAACACAATAAAAAAAGTCAAACCTTTAAACAAAGCATGACTGGGGCAGATGGAGAGGTTCTGCAGAAGACAGAAATACAGATATAGACTCAGCAACCTCCTTCTGATCAGAAAACTCACGAATTGGGGAAAAAAGTACCGAAGGAGATTGACTAAAATAGCAATAATCGGATTGGCACAAGCAAGAGATTAAAAATCTCCTCCATCCAGAATACGGCGGGAGACTGGGGGAAGCAAAGACTTGTGCCGACACCGATGCAGAATGGATGAAAACGTTGCTTGGAAAAGACGGAAAAAATTCAGAGCTTTTCCCTGTAACAAAACCTTTCCCTTCACTTTAATATTAGATTGCAGCTTCAGTGATCGGTGTCTTGCACCGGGAATATTGCCGCCTTAGGATCTCATTGCTTTTAGCCCAGCGGCAGGAAAGTTTGACCATCCCCTATGTCTATCCCGCAGAAGTTTCCCCACCGGCGGCAGAGGGCAGAAGGCTCGGGGCGGGCGCTTACCTGTGCCCGCGGGTCTGGGGAAGCCGTGCCCGCGGCTCGCCAGCAGCGCCAGCACCTGCAGCGCGACGGCCAGCCCGGGGAACATGGTGCGGCCGGGGCCTGCCTCGCACCGGGAGCCGCCCGCGGGAGCCGCCCGGGCCGCAGGGCGCTGTCCGGCCCGCGGTGCTGAAGCTCGGGGAAGCCGCTGCCCGGGGCTCGGCCGCTGGAACCCGCGCCCGCAGAAATGGTCGAGCCCGGCCCCGGCGGCGGCCCCGGGCACGGGGAGGAGCGGGGGGCGGGCCGGGCCCGGAGCATGCGCGGGGCCCTCGCTCCGCGGCCCGGGCAGCGGCGGCGGCCGCTCCGGAGCGGCCCTGGCGGCACCCACTGGCTCTGGCGGCACCCGCCGGGCCCCGGCGTCACCCACCGGGCCCTGACGGCACCCACCGGGCCGTGGCAACACGCACCGGGCCCTGACGGCACCCGCCCTGCCCTGGCGGCACCCGCCGGGCCCGGGCAGCACCCTCCGGCCCTCGCGGCACTCACCGGGCCGTGGCGGCACCCACCGGGTCCTGGCGGCACACACCGGGCCCGGGAGGCGGCGTTCACAGCCGGGCTGACGGCGAGCGGAAAGCCGGTCCCGCACAGGCGGCCTGTGAATCACTGCCTGTCATCTGCTGAAAGCCTCTCCACGGGCTGAATTACACTGCAGTGACTCTTCTTACGACAAAGAGAGGACGTGGAGAGTTTAATTATAGCACATCCCGCTCTTTAAAATTTAGGATGTAAAAAAGCACAAATGACAATAAGCATGTAAGCTATTTCTGAGCGTTTTTAATATTAAAATTTAGCCCTTGTAGGCGCAGAACAGCAACAAATCCCCAGGGATCGGAGGAAGACATTTTCAGCAGTTCGCGGCAGAACAAAGGATTGCAGCGCTAGCGCTTTTCAGAACTGCAGAAGCTGCTTCCAAAATAAATCACAATGTTCTTTCTTCATAAAAGAGCTCATCATTCTATCGTCACAAATGCACACATTCAGGGAGCAGACAGAAATACTTAAACATTAGAATTGTCAGTTCCTGCTGACTGCTAAAAAAGGCTAAAAACTCTTATTTGAAGAGATGAAAAGGACCAGTGCTTTCACAAATGAAAAGCAGGAACGAAGCTGAACTGTTCATTCCTTTATCAATGGATATGTACACAGTACTATAGCATAAACTGTGAAGAACACACAAAAAAGAACGATCATTAATTTAACCACAAGGACTAAAAAGAACTGCAATTTTTTTTTCCCTTAGCAGCCACTTTATGTTATAGTCAAGCCTTTGCATATAATTTAGGTAAAATGATGCTCTAGTTTACATCAGATTCACTTCTATAAATTAGTCTTCCACATCCAGAGCAATGAAAATAAATTCCAGAAATGTACTGATAGCCCCAGAATCCTCACTTTTTACCAGTCTTGGTAATTCTTGGAGCTGAGCCATAGTTAGGAATTACAGGATATTTTGGATAAAAACCTTTTAAGCATAGTTGCATGTAAGAAAAAACAGTCTTATTTACACATTCCTTGGTGACCTACAAGGAAAACTATTATAATAAACAGATCTTTCCCTCATTTTAGAAGCACAGAAGACAAGCAGCTTCCACAAGGAAGCATAGAGTAACCTCCTCCCCTGCCATCTTCAGCAGATGGGTATGTACAGCAACAGGAACCTCAAAACTACAGAATAGTGCTGATAAAGAAAAATGAAAATATCAATTCTAATTTCAATGTGGTTTTATATTCCATCCCAGTCTGGAATTAATTCAACAGCTCATTGCCTGTGTAATGTTCTCAATGTAACAAAAGTGTGGACTTTGTCTCCAGGTACCCTTCCTGATGTTTGCTTCCATTCCACTCAAACATTTCTCACAACGCTCCCCGTTTTCTAAACGTGCATCCATTGCTAAGACTCTACGCATTTCTCATTCAGTCAAAAGTACTGAACAATACAGAAGCAGTGAGTATTTTTAACTTGCTGAAAGGAAGGTGCCTGTCAAGCAGTGAGACCAGAAAAGGAGCTCTAATTAGAGACAACAGCATGAAGAAAGTGCAGGTCAAACCCATGCCTGTTTATATGATATATCCACATATGACTTTTGGGGTATAATGATACATCTAATTGTGTTCAAATGTGTTTGTTTTGCAGGATATCCTTCTGTTTATGTGATAAGTGTTTCTGTTTCTGTGAAATCTTTTCTGTATTATTTCCCAGATCCATACGGTTTATTTCCTTGGTGCTAAAGTATCTCCTGTTTTGGCAAGCCTCTCTAACAAGGAATGATGAGAAGGACAGGACAGGGCTGGGACTGATGGTGGAGAGAGAAGAGAATTCAAAGCCTGCCATCCCTAAAGTTTCAGACACAAATCCTTTCCCTGTTCACGGGAACTGCCAGCCACGTGCTGCAGCTGTGGGCACAGAGCTCACTGGCACTGCCCCCTCTGCTTTGGCACACTGGTCCCCCTGATCCTTGGTGGTGCCCTGGTGAGCCTGTGAGACATGTAACAGATAATACACAGTCTCTAGTAATTATGACAAAGTAGGTTTAATCCCCACAGAACAATGCCTGGGTAAGAGTGCTGTATTTGTTTCCCATTACACCTCTTTCATTTGGCATCATTTACATCATCTACTACTACACATTCCTTGCCCAGTGCAGAGACAACATGGTGAAGAGCACAAGCTCTTCTATTTTGGGTTCTATTTTGGCTCATACACAATCAACCCACTTTCTATTCTGGAACTCTTAATTTCCAGCGATGTGAAATGAGCCAGAAAGAACACCACTTGCCTATCAGATGCCAAGGAGAACTCAGAGGAATGGCAATTAGAGTGTTTCTTGATATGGTGAGAGCAGTTGTTATGAAGCGAAGAGAAATAACTGAAATGCAGCCTTTCAGTGTTACATCTGCAGTTGTTTTATAACCACACTTCAAAGTTTTTCCTCTAACTGATGAAAAAAGAAGGCAGATGAAAGCAGGAAGAAGGCACAACAAGCCACCTTGCCAAGTTTATGCCTAGATGGTAGACATTCCTTACTTTTGTGGATTTGCTTTCTCTACTTCATCTCGTATAATGCAAATTATACACTAAATAACACAGTGCTTAAAAGGAAAAAAAGCGTGGGAACAATTACTGGCGATCTTTATGCAAGGCATTAGGTGTATCTATAATCATCTGAATGTAAGTCATGTATTTTGCACATATGTGTGCACTATGAATAGTCCTCTTGATTTCAATGCAATCATCAACAATTAACCTTGCACATGCCTGAGGGTTTGTGCTCTACAAATCATTTTACACACAGCATTTATACACCACCTAAGGCAAAGAGAAGGATTTAAGACTCTAGAACCATGAAAAATAATAATAATAAAAAAGTCAAAGCTATTGTGTTTTCAGCATTTATTCAAGTTCCATCAACTTTACCAGCAGCATTTCCTATGCTCATTAAATGTACATTTTTGGTCTGCAAAGCTTACAAGTTTTTCATGCTTCTGCAATGTAATGTGATGTTTTTACATGAGCAGTTCTTAACTGAAATATTCTTAACCAACTCATTTTGTAAAGCGAACTTTAAAAACTACCAGTCCATATCTTTCATATTAGCTTCAAGGAAATGCCCGCTTTTAATACCTTTAAAAATAGTGATCCCAGTTTGTTCCTGTTGGGCTTTTCTCTTTTTCCGATAATAATTTATAGCTTTGAAATTCAGCATGATTTTCTGTCTAGATGTATGTAGGAGAGAGGGATACCTTTTCATTGGAAACACAGAGCTTGGAAAACATTGTGTCAGTTTCTTCCCCACCCTTTCTAGAAAAAGAACCCCCAGAACTACCTTTGAACTGAAATACAAGTTCCCTAGTAAAAACCTTCCCAAGAGGACAAAATGCTACCGGGGTTATGGGTATCACCTCAGATCAGCCCTCTGGAAGCCTCTCAGCATTACAGACCTCCTGATGTTCTCACCCACTCTTTAAGAATAATTTTTTTTCATAATTGGGAGGTTTAGCTCGGACATTTGGACGAATTTCTTCACAGAAAGGGTGATCAGATATTGGAATGTGCTGTCCGGGGAGGTGGTGAAGTCACCATCTCTGGAAGGGTTTAAGGAAAATTAGATGCAGCGCTCAGTGCCACGCTCTAGGTGACATGGTGGTGTTTGGTGGACTCAGTGGTCTCTATTCACCGAACCGATCCTGCGATAAGCTGGAGTCAGAACCGAACAGGTTCTGTGATAAACTGGGGTTAGAACAGAACAGATCCTGCGATAAGCCGAGGTCAGAACCGAACCGATCCTGTGATAAGCCAAGGTTTGAACTGAACGGATCCTGTGATAAGCCAAGGTTTGAACTGAACCGATCCTGTGATAAACTGGGGTCAGAACCGAACCGATCCTGTGATAAGCTGCCACACGCCGCTCATTGGAACCGGCTGAAGTGTTTGCTCCGCGCTGCTGACGCCGGGAGCCCGGCGGGCAGACCGGCGCTCGGGCCCCCTCCTCCCTCAGGGCAGCGCCGGAAGCAAAGGCTCCGTGCCCGCCGCAGCCGCCGGGGCTGCCCCGCTCCGATCGCGGGGCTCCAGCTCCACCTCCCGGCCCAGCCGGGCGGCGGGCGGGGCCCGGGGAGCGGCTCCTCCTCTCCCGGCCCCACCGCCCCTCCTCTCCCGGCTGGCACCGCCTCCCGCCCCGCACCGCCCCGGAAGGGGCCGCCCGGGCCCGGCTCTTCCGGGGGCGGCGGGTCCGGCATGAGCGACGTTGTGGAGCGGACGCTGAGCGCCCTGCCCGGGCTGCTGGGGCAGCACGATCCGGGTGCCGGCCCGGGCGGTGCCGGCGGCCCCGGCAGGGTATCGGCCTCCTCCCGGCTCGGCAGCCTCATCCGGAGCATCACGGCGCTCACCTCCAAGCACGTACGGGCTGCGGGGCCGGGCTCCTCTCCCTTCCCGCCCCGGGGGAGCCGCCGCGGGGCTGGGCTGGGGGCCCCGGGCGCGGCGTCTCCCCTCAGCCACGATAAAACCCCGATAAACTCCCCGTGTGTGTGGGTGGCCGCGTTCTGCTGCTCTGGGCCCGGGCTGGGCGAGCACGGCCGCGGTGCTGGAGGCGAGCGGCCCCCTGAGTGTGGGGCAGCGCTGAGTGACCCTGTCTCCTCTGGTTCTTCTTTCACGTTTTGCCTGTGAAAACTATGCGAGGTTAAAACAAGTTTAATTTTTCTAGGAAGAAGAAAAATTAATCCAGCAGGAACTAACCAGTTTGAAAGCAACAGTTTCAGCCCCCAGCACAACACTTGTAAGTTCTGTTAGTGGCTGCAGGCTTTGGAACAGCAACACCGAAGGTGAAGGATAGAGTGTTCTCAGTCTTTATCACAGCTGGATGTGCAGGTTATCTGCATTATAGATATTTAATCATCAGCATTAAAAAGTACCAATACGTATTTTTTTGCAGCATGGTTAAAATAGTGAGAACACTGATTTTGATGGATGTAAATAAGCAGTAACGATATGAACCTACTATCATTCTGTAGTTTCTGAAGTATTGCAGACAGCAAAGCTAGGTGATGAGCTGCTTCCATCAAATAATGCTCTTTGCAGGCTGACATTGTTCTTACAATTAGTTTGTGCTTTTTAAGAAGCTGTGCTTTGTTGTATACGCTATTGTCATGTCTGAGTTTCAGGAGATGATGTATTCTGCTTTGAATTAGTTAATACATACGTCCATCCCATGAGTGAGGATTTTTGAAGGGAAAATGAAATTTTATCTTGCATCTAGTGAAGATACCATCCTACGTCAGGGTAGTAATTGGTAAAAAGTAATAGTCATAATGCTTCAGATAATCATAATGCTTCACATAATTAATATTTTTTATGTTGGCATAATTAATCTGCTGTTGATCACATGCATACTAATCAAAATAAGAACCTTTTTAGGGGTAGAATAGGAGGAGTTCTGCCTTTTTAGCAGAAATTTAACACTGCTTTGCAGAAGAAGTTCATGGCAAAGAAAAAATTATGAATACTGAGATTTTAGAAAATGCGTAAATTCACTTGTTTCTGTGAGATAAAGTTCTCTGTTTCAGTAGAGCAGTGAAGAAGAGCATAAAACATGTTGGACTTAAAATTTTCAGTAAGTTGTTTCTGGTATTTCAGAGGCTGATGAAAGAATGCATGGTGAGACTCATCTATTGTGAAATGCTGGGCTACGAGTCTTCCTTTGGATACATCCACGCAATCAAACTTGCCCAGCAAGGGAACCTTCTGGAGAAGAGAGTTGGTATGTGCATGGAGCTGTAGCCTTTATAATGTTCTCAAACCCCCAGTTTTAAAGTTTTTCAGGATACGTAATTCATGTCAAATACAACCTACTTAAAATGTTCCTCATTTTCTTGGTCTTGTTTCGTGGTCTGTTACTTTTTGGAATTATCGAAATCCTTGGCTTGTGAGGTGCTCTGTGTGTGCTTGCAGCACCGATGGCAGGGAAATGAATTTATTTTGAATCATCAGTTCCTTCATTGTTTTGAATTGTGACACCAGTAAATAAATAATTTAAGAGAATATTTGTTAAGCACATCAAGCAGAAAATGAATTTCTGTCAGGATCTGGTATCTTTTCCAAGTAGTAGTGCAAAATTAGGTAAGGATGGTTCTGTCAGACAGATATTTAAAATAGGAGCAACTGTTATCGAGCGGGGATTTTTTTGTTGGGTTTTTGTAACTGTTTAAGTTAACTCTTCTTGTGTTACAAACAGTCTTAAAGTTTCTGTCATAAAGTTGCTTATTGCTTGAAAATAGTAATCAAGTCTGTTTTCTTTTAGGTTACTTGGCAGTTTCTCTATTTCTACATGAAAATCACGAACTGCTGCTTCTACTTGTGAACACAGTTGTGAAGGTATAGTGGGGTTTTGTAAAACAAAGAAAAAGGAAAATCTTACAGGCACAGGAGAGGCCATGTGCCAGATGAGCCAGTGGGAAAGAACACCTAGTTGAACAGAGAGCTTTGGCTGTAGCTTGGTGGGAGGGGCTGTGGGGTGAAAAACTTGGACCCATTTTTCCCATTTTGTCACACATAAATTGATTAATTTGATTAATCAATTACTTTGTCACAAGCAAAGACAGGCTGAAATAGCTTTCCCTGCCTTTTTAATTTGATCTTGATGTTCTTGCTCTTGAAGCTATATTTTAAAAGTTCTTTGAGAGGAGATATGCCATAAACTTTACTTTATAAATGGCTGTGGGTGGCCTCTCTAGGGGGGTAGTTCCAGCCTTCTTGTGAAAGATTTGAGGCATGTCTGTGCAGAATTTAAAAGTCTAATGAAAAATTGACTGTGTTTTATGTCACAGGACTTGCAGAGCACTAACCTGGTGGAGGTGTGCATGGCATTAACTGTTGTCAGCCAGATCTTTCCACGGGAGATGATTCCAGCTGTCCTGCCCCTAATAGAAGACAAGCTTCAGCATTCTAAGTAGGTGTTCATTACAGAATTTCAAATGGCCTTGTACAGCTGAATAACTTAATTTTGTAAGTAGTTTTAGTATAGTGTTTCTTCTCTCAGCTGGTCTTTTTGAGTCATCACCTTTAGAAATAAATGCTCGCCTTGTGTTTTCTCTTGGATTCTTGTCTCATTTATTTACAGCTTGACTGAGTATTGAATGGATAGCAAATTTTTTCATGGCCAGTGTGGATAGGTAAATGTAATTGAATTTATTTGCTGGAGTCCTTTTAACCAATATGCATGAAGAAGTGTTTGTTGGGTAGGTGGGGAAACACATCCAGATCCTTGAACTTCACTGACACTTTTTTCATAAAGCTCTTTAGAGAAACTAATAAAAGTGTATCTGTGGTTACCCTTAATTTGTTTGAATTATAGTTTACTATATCCCATAAAGGGAGGAAAATAATGTAATTATTGATTTGAGAGGGAATTGCAGAATGAATTAATTCAGTAATTTCTAGACATGTATTTTTTGGAGCTGCATGTATGACCACAGCCGATGAGTCATGGCCTATTTCATTGTTTATTTGGTGGACATTGTTTTAAATCATTAATCTGACATCCATCCTTACTAGGCTTTAAAGCTGGCTTTGTCACTTCCTTGCTTAGGTGGTATTTGCAAAGTCATTTGTTGCCAACATGTAAAACAGGGGTTCTCATCTCTACAAATCATGATCTGGGGTCTGGCAAGTTTTTTTGTAAAGTCAGGTACTTAAAGTTTTGTTAAATGTAAATCTCATTTCAGGGAAATTATCCGAAGAAAAGCTGTTCAAGCTTTATACAAATTCTATCTCATTGCTCCTAATCAAGTTCAGCACATCCATGATAAGTTCAGGAAGGCTTTGTGTGACAGGGATGCTGGAGTCATGGCTGCTTCTTTGCATATTTATCTGCAAATGATTAAGGTAGGCAAAGAAATAGAAGCACAACTGAATTTGGGAGATATTTTTGTGTTTTTTATTTTAAATACACAGTGTGCTCTACAAAGATGTTGCAGAAAAAAATCACTTGTAGCAGTTAGAAAAGTTAATTTATGTAGTCATGTGTTACATTTGTTTCTGCCAATCCTCCATTTAACTGGGCAAATCCACTTCTTCAGGGTCTGAATGCTCAGCATTGCTGGGTCCTTAGCTAGGGGATCTAAGTCCTACAGTGGGTTAAGGGGAAATTTCCTTGTAAATGTGTCACACCTGCTCCCTGTGCAAATGTGTGAGAAAAGAGCATAGGCTTAAAGGGAAGAGCATATGGGTGCTGAGGGTTGAGAGCAGAAGTCTGATTTCAAGAAATGATGCCATCAGTGCAGGTATTTTGATCTTACTCAAGTTGTGGATGATTTTTACTTTTGAGTTGTTGTATTGAAATATTTGAGTTGAATTTAATTTCCATTATGTAGGAAAACTCATCTGGATACAAGGACTTGACTGGGAGTTTTGTGACCATCCTGAAGCAGGTGGTGGGAGGAAAACTCTCTGCTGATTTCAACTACCACAGTGTGCCAGCACCATGGTTACAAATTCAGCTTTTAAGAATTTTGGGGCTGTTGGGAAAAGATGATCCAAGGTAACCAGATTTTTCTCTGTAAGTAATAATTTGAGATAAAGTAATAGCCTGCACCTCATAGGCTGTAAGAGGCTTTCAGTGTCAAAATTCTTGCACATTTGTTTTTAACCAAGAATTAATTTCTGCAGAAGTAGTTTCTTAGCTTCTGGACTGTCTAAATTATTGTTGTGGAATATGATTAAAATGTAATTTTACTGAGACTTCTATTACAATGTTACCAAATAACAGTGAAGAGCTGGAGTAAAACTGTTTTAAAAAAGTGCTGCCATTTTGTGAGGACCTGGTTGTCCGTGATCCTTTTTCTGTTGACCTGTTTATTTATGCAAGCAGCAAGGGAAGTGTTTTTGTTCTTATAATATGGTAAATGTTTCTTTTAAAAGCTTCAAGCATCCTGTTAAATGCCATTTAGGATCATGTTATAGAGCTCTTCTGTGTTATAGCAAATTTGTGAATATGAATAATGTGTTACAGGTTTCAATAATAGCTCTGAACTGTTTGGCAAAATAAGACTACCTGCTTATTAGTGGTGCAATTAATTGTAAATATTTTCTTAAATAGGACAAGTGAATTGATGTATGATGTTCTAGATGAATCTTTAAGAAGAGCAGAGATTAATCATAATATTACATATGGTGGGTAAGGTTATTTTATGTAATTATCAATATTTGGAAAGATAGAAAATGAGTAGTAGATTATGCTAAAATACTTACACAGTAGTTTTGAAAAATCTAATTATAGTCTTAACATTAATTGTATTCTCAAGTGTCCAACTAGTAAATAGTAGCACAAGTGATGCATTGCTGTACAACATTAATTTTTTATCATTAAAGTAAAACACATCTATATACAGGGAATTCTGTTTAGCTCAAAAGCCTTTATCCTGTGTTTGCATTGACCCTGCCCTTAATTATAGAGTCAGCTGCTTCATGGAAGCTTTTAGTGGACATTGCTTAAGTTGAAATAAGCAATAAAAGAAAATCCTGCTGATACATCTCTGTGTGGTAGAAATGTTTTGATTTATCTTTACTGCCCTGAGAAAGGTAATAGTGTGCAGGGACAGTGTCAGTTCTTTACAGCTGTGTAGGGTGTCCCCTCTGGGCACAGTTAATAAACATTACACCCCCAGAGTTCAGTGACTGTGCTGCCTGTGGAAGGATGTCTTTGGCACGTGTCTCAATTGAAAATTTCTAAAATGTAGCTGAAGGTTCATTTTGGTAGAAGTTCTTTGTCTTCTCCGTAGAGAAAGCTGGTTTTGTTGCTACTACAAAGCACAAGGAATAGTTGCACTGGTAACTTTTTTCCTACTAAAAAGTTGAGCAATTTATTCGTCTATTTTCTTTGTCTTCTCCTTCCCAGGTCTGAATACCTCCCCAAAATCCCAGTTCTGATGCTCTGGAACCCTGCTTAAAAGCTGTTTTACTAGTTAAAAAACCCTACCACCACATTTTTTAATTGTTAAACAAAGCCCTGCAGATGTGCTCAAGTCCCTGTGCTAATAGAATGGAAAGAAAATTGACACTTTGTTGAAACAATAGTGAGGAGTGAAACAGAAAAGGAACATGGCTCAAAGATGTAGATGTCTAACACCTACATCATACATATGTTGTAAAGCATTGTGTAAGCCTCACTTGCATAAAAAGGGAGGCTTTGGGGAAGTATTCTCTTTTAGTAAATAATAAATGAGGGAGCATCTGTCAGATGTTTAGAGTATTCAGCTGATTGCTTCTGTTCTTTTAGGCAAGAGCATACAAGTTATTAGGAGAAATGTTGACTTTAAATACAAACTATTTGCACTTCCCAAGAGTTAAACATTAAATTTGTTTTGAGCACTTAAAGGGGCAAAGTGGGCAGTTCATTATAATTTGTACAATGACATAGTAGTTTTTGTTTATCTATGGCAAGCATTTTATACAACTGTAGTTGATAATCCCAGACAAAAGAAAAATGTAATTCTGAGTGATTGCTCTTTCTTATAGAGTCATTGGTTATGGCAGGTTTCTTACAGGCAGTTTTGTTGTGTGCTAGTCTTTCTGAGATGTAGTCTGTAATGGCTAAGGGAGAGGGGGCTGTCTGTTGGACAGTTCAGTTAGTCACTGACTTACAAGAACAACATCATTTTAAGCTCTAATTAACTTGGGATATTAACTTGGTCTGTATCTTTGCCCAAATTGTTGCCATGAAGGAGTAACTAGTTTTTGTGTATTGTTCAGTTTATTTCTAGATTTTTCTCAAACAACTGTACAAAGCTGTTGGTTTTATTTTCTGGTTTTGTTTGTTTTGATTTTTCATTGGTTCTTTTCTTTCAAGAATGTTCTTGGGATGATTTTGGCTGTTGGTAGTAGCTAAGAAATTATATGAGTTACCAAAAATAATTTGTCTCAAATCCTTTATAGTTGCTTGTTGGCTTTCTGAAGACTGTCCCAGTCCAGTGCCTTGAGCAGCTGTAGGAGACTTCAAGGTTGGAAGAACTTTAAGGACAGAAAGTTGTTTGCAGGGGCTAATTAAAACATGTATGTACTAAAGGAGATAGACTTTTACCTGCTTTTCCTTATGTCAAATGGTACTCCCTGCTTAGATTCAGTGGGAGTGGGATAGCACTGCCAGTCCTTGAGGAACACTGAGCTCATTTGTTTGTTAAAAATTTTGGATTATAGAAGTATTCAATACACATTAATTATGTGTCTTCTCCTCCTGCAGCCATCCTGTTTGAATGTGTCCAAACAATTTACACCATTCATCCCAAATCAGAATTACTTGAAAAGGCTGCCAAGTGCATTGGAAAATTTGTTTTGTCACCCAAAATTAATTTGAAATACTTAGGTAAGGATGCCTGATTTCATTATGCTGTCTTTAATTTGGCCATAGTCGTAGCATTGCCTTACATCACTTGCAATCACTTTCATTCCAGGGTTAAAGGCTCTGACCTATGTTATCCAGCAGGATCCAAACCTGGCACTTCAGCACCAGATGACAATCATTGAATGTCTGGACCATCCAGATCCCATTATTAAAAGGGAGGTCAGTTGCATTTCTAAATGTCAAAAATTTAGGTAATTGTTAAGGTGGGGGATAAGTTTTGTAAAATGAGCAATGTAAAAATGTTATGTTTCCATAATTGTGAGAGAACAGTTAAAAACACAGTTAATGTGAAAGCTGTCTAGAGAAGCAGTGTATCTCATTTAAGAATAGTTGCTCAATTTGGTGTACTAAAGCTGCTTCTTTTTTTGAGTCCTCAGAACCAATTATTTCTTTGTGCTTTCTCTTTCAGACTTTAGAGCTTCTCTACAGGATTACAAATGGGCAGAATGTAATTGTCATAGTCCAGAAGATGCTTGATTACTTAAAAGAAAGCCAAGAAGAATATGCCATCATCAGCTTAGTTGGCAAAATAGCAGAACTAGCTGAGAAATATCCTTTTATTTTTCTGAACTAGCTGAGAAATATCCTTTTATTTTTCTGAAACTTTGAAGTCAGAGCTGAGGCACCTGTAGCACTGATACCTATCAAAGCATCTTTCCTGATCTTGTGAAGTAGGAAGTGTTAGAGCTGTGCTTCCCATCCTTTCAAATGCAAAAGAAAGCACATACAATAATGACTACAGTGTTTCTTGTGTTTCACTGAGAGAAACTAATTGCACACAAATTTTGGCTTTGGAGTTTAACGTTAAAACCTTGTGTTTTAAATTCAAACTTTGAAGCCTTATACCACAGCATAGAGAGAGATGTCTCAGTGCTACTTGAAGTGCTGTTCTGTAATTGTGGGACTGATCTTCCCTGATAGAACTCTTCATTGGTGTAAGGATTTTAAGAACAGCACACTTTGATAGAAATGAAGAAAAGATTTTTTTTAAAAATGCCATAAAAGATGAAAGTAATGATTAGGGATTTGGTTTATTATGTGCATTACTGTTAGATCTGCCACTGCCTGATTTCTGTGTGTGATTTTGTCTGATATCTTGAGTTGTAAACTTTTAATAACAGAGAGCTGCCTTATCATCCTGTTTGTGCAGTGCCTGGCATAGAGTACTGTACTAAAAAAAGCTGTTGTCCTGCAGTATGCAAAAACAAATGCAATAACTCTGAAATTTCTGTGCTGTTTAAAATTTCCGTTTATTAACAGTGTGTTTTCAGGACTTGCCTGACACAAGGCAAAAGCCAGCATTCAAAGTTAGCAAAAGCTGATCAAAAGTTAAATATATTAAAAAAAAAACAGCAAGGATTTATGTGGAGTGCTTCAAAATGTTTTTGTAAAGTTGGTAAATCAACAGCACTGCTGAAAAAGACTGTTTCTTATCATTGATCAAGTGATGCTGGATAAACAAAAGATTGGAAGCCTAGCACAGGACAAATGTGAACTTAAAATAGAGTAGGACAAATGTGAACATATTGTTCCTAATGTGTGTGAGGCCTGCATGAACTCAACTTTTTCAACAGAGTAACTTCAGGCTTTTCTAGCTGGTCACCAGTTTTCATGACATTTACAGGAAACACTTCCTAAAAGATCCAGGAATATTTCCTCTTTAGTTAGATGGAGCTGATATTTGCCCATCAGATCTCCAACTTACTGGGAAGATCACAATGGGCGTTCCTGTGGAAATATACTAAAATAGAGAGAAAAAGTTATGCCTTAGCATTTCATTCCTTAACATCTGGACACATATGCCCCTAACAATGAGTGGTTCATCCAGACAATGAATGCTGTGTTCTCAGTTGGAGGTGATGTTATACATTCTGATATCCCAAACAACTTCCTGAGGCTGTTGGCTGAAGGTAACACCCTACATGCTCTAAAGAATTAGACATGTTCCTTAATAATCTGGGTTTGTTTTCTTTTCTTAAAATGTACTTTGAAATATTTGGTAGGATATGTTATTTGTGTTTCACAGAAACTGTGCTGTTTTCTAGGATTTGATGATGAAAAAGAAGATCATCAGCTCCGGGTGTATGCAGTACAGTCTTACTTGGCATTACTTGAGGAGGAAGATAAATTGTATCCACAGAAATTCCTTCAAGTTATGAGCTGGGTAAGTTAGACACAGGTCAGAATTCCAAACACAAATTTGAGGAAACTTTCAAAGGTGATAATGTTTTTAATAAATATTTATTAAACTTTAATTTTCAGTCACTTTTACTTGAAGTCAAGCTAACATGCTGAAATCTATTTTAGTGACCTCTTTGGTGGATGAGGACTATTAATTTGTGGTTTGTGGAAAAGCTGATTTGCTCCCTTTTATGCAGGGATGGCTTAGCAGCCACCTGAATCTGACTGCACACCATGGAGCCTTTCTGTCTCCATCCAAATTAGCCAGATGTGGTTGTGAAATGCTCTTGTAGCCCTGCAAATGGCTGGCCAGGTGCTGTGCTGGTGTTGTCTGATACTGGGGAAGCTTGAGCTCCCACCCAAGGGAGAGGCTTCAGTTTGAGGAGGTGGTGATTTGTCAAGGCCTGGTTATGTTTAGCTTTCTTTTCAAGACAATTTTTTGATTTTTAAAAAGCCAGATGTTGGAGTCTGTTGAGGTGAACACAAAGGTCACTTCAACCCTTTGACATATAAAACACAACATGGTAAAGAAATAACTTGGAACATGTTTAAACAATAGTTTCTTGAATGTGAAGTGGATTTATTGTGTTATTTTTAATACCATATTCCAATCTCAAAACTGAGAGCACTGCTCTAAATGCATATTTGTCTGTTCTTTGTGAATAGGTGTTGGGAGAATATTTCAGTCTTGTTACAGATGTTGATCCAGAAGTTATTTTGACAAAGCTGCACAGCCTGCTGAAGAAGACTTTTGTTACTTCTGAAACTAAAGCGTGGATAATGGCTGCAGTCACCAAGATAGCATCACACACTTTGTGCTCAAAAACAGTGGATGAAATAATCCAAGAACTCAGCAGCTCTCTGGATACATGCCTGAGGCAATATGCCTTTGAACTGAAGCATCTGTGTGAAGACAAAGCACTGATGAAGACCTTGCTTCCATTTGATGCTAGTTGCAGTGACCTGGTGGTAAGACACATTCCAGGTTCTTTTTCATGAACCATCCATGGGGATGAATATTTTGGTGAAAAGGTGTTTCCAAAATGAATGATATTTGCAGTTCTCACTGGATGCAAGTCTGCTTAAAGTGAGTTTTCAGAAACTTCTTCAGGCATATGGGATGAATCAAAGTGTTCTATACTGAAAGATAAAGAGCCATGGTGTTTTAGTTAAGTAAGCTGGAGTAGCTTTTAGCAAAATTATCATTTCATACACTGGTTTATTTTTAGTTGCCTTTTGTTTTTTTCAAAGATGAGGTAGGCCTGCTTTAGTGATACAGTACTGCTTTTGAATTCAAAGAGTTTGCTTCCTATTTAAAATCCACTGATTTTGACCATGAAATTTCCACAGTAAATGATGGAAAAGATTCTGTCTATATAGCATCTTAACTGGTAGGTATGTGACATGTGACTTGAAGATCCTGATTTGCTGATAAGACACCATATACCTATCTGGTGACATCTGCCTCACATAGAGCAAATGCTTTCATTGTCTTTTCATTCCTTTAAATTCTGTGTAGGTAGATGCTTCCTTATCTTTTCTGGATGGGTTTGTGGCTGAGGGACTTGCTCATGGTGCAGCACCATATAAACCTCATCACCAGAGACAAGAGGAGAAACTTTCTCAGGAAAAAGGTGACAGTTCACTGCATTTATTTAATACTGTTAAATTACCTGAGAAGTATTAACAGTTAAAGTGTACAGTTAATTTATCTTCTTAAAATAATAGCATCTCAATGCAGCTCTTGTCTGTAGACAAGAGCTAAGTTCAACTTAGATTTTAGTTCCCCCTTTGTCTAGCTGATGTATATAGATTGTTGTTCTGTAGGTGAGAAAGTCTTACTGTAATCCTTGCTGTTCTAGAGGATTTGAAATTTGTGGGATTATTAAAATGAAAGCCTGAGAAGTCCAGCAGTACAGGGATATATATTTTCAGAAAATAGACCTAATTCTTACTTTTTTATGCCTCTTAGTAATTTTAAAATTGTCTGTCTTGCAGCTCTGAATTTTGAACCTTATGGATTGTCCTTTGCTTCAAGTGTGTCCTCATCTGGTGTCACTGGCAGACAGTCCCCCACTGGTTTATCTTTTGGCTCTGATATATCTGGGAATAGTGCTGAGACGGGGCACAAAGAGTGAGTTAATTTGTGTTTGAAGTGAAGTACATTTAAGCTTCTGTTCTTGTCATTGTCATGGGTCCTTGTTGCTTTATTGCATGGAACTAGAAAGAGTGCAGTTGAACTTGGAAACTTATCACATAAGAAAATCAGTTGTTGGCATCTGCGTAATACGTAGGAAAACAGCTGATGTTTCAGACTCTTCTGCCACTTTCTTCACAGACTGCAGTTGAGTGATGGGTAATGCAGTAAAATTGGGGCAGGATTGCCTGATTATTACATTGTTTGCTATTTTTTCTGCTGTATTTCTTTTTCTAGAGATAAAAGTGAGGCTAAGGTTTGCAGTGTAGGATGCTCCTTTTATTAGTGCACTACACATCATTTCCATATGCATAGTTTCATACAAATTAATAACTTCATTTATACTCAGCTAAACTGGTATGCAGAAAACCTTTCCAGAGTCTTTATATTTTACTCCTCACACTTGTCTATCAAAGCACCAAAGTAGTGAATGGTGTTTGAGTGTTGGCATGTTTTTATGAACATGTTCCTGTGGCTGATCCTGCTTTGTTTTGTTTGCCTTTTTAGGACAAATACTCTGAAACTTGAGGGAGTACGCAAGCTGTGGGGGAAAGAAGGTTACCTTCCAAAGAAAGAAAACAAAACAGGGAAAGAAAATGAGCCACAACCAGTGCCTTGTGGCAGCTTATTAGCAGGGCAGGTGGGGGAAGCTCCTGCACTGCAGCCTGAGCAAGGTGCCAGCCTGTCTGAGGAGGACAAAGAGAAGCAGCAGTTAGCATCAACTTTGTTCATTGGGCTGGGATCAAGTGCTGGTGTCAGCCTGGTGAGTGATTCTTTTGAGATTTAACACTTTAAAATTTACATATGGTCTTATTGAAAATTTTAGATACTTGTATGCAAATGGAGATCAAATTAGTGATAAGACAACCCCATCTCCCCAAGTCATTGCAAAACTATTGAGAATGGCTTTTGCAGTGTGATATTTTATTGAAACCTGAAACAGCTTGATGAAGCAACCTCTGAGGCAGGTCTGATTTGGTAACTGGAACTTTCCTCTGTTTACATGTTGTGCTCCAAGCTGTAGTGGTAGTTTTCCTGAACAACTGTTCCTTGACCCAGCCTTGTAGAGCTGTCACCATTCACTTGGATGTGAGGCTAGAATTTGAAAGCCTATGTCAAGACCATTTTAAATTTATGTATGGTAGTACGCATATTAGCCAGCTCAAATTTTGGAACTTAGCACTGGTTAACCAGATACTACCTTTGCTTAGTCTTTTATTAATAAGAGTTTTTAGTTAGTTAAGAGAATCTTGAGTCATTCTTTCATTATAAGCTAATTTAGTCCTCTGTAAGAGATACAGCAAGCCCCTTGGATCCGTTAAAATGTTTGGAATCTCTTTGTATTTGTCATCTGTTTTGATTCCTTGTTCCTTCCTCCCCTCCTCACTGCATGGTATTAACAGTAACACAGTTGGTTGCTAGGAACTTTTCCACCCATTTTTTTTTCTCTTTCCTTTTCAGATGGGCAAAGCAGACACAGCTACTCAGAAGTTCAAAAGGAAATCAAAGATAACTGAAACTCAGCAGTTGAGTGAGGAGGCATCAGACTTCCAAGCTAGTGCTGCTTCAGATTTTGATCCCTTACTTGATACAGTACCTGTTAATGTGGAAGACTCTGAGGGAAGTCTGCACACAAGGTTAAGAAAAGCCTCCCCTTCTTCTTCAGATACTGTAGAAGACAATTTGGCATTTGAAACACCTCAGTCCCTCAGAAAATCTGTGCTGGATGACAGAATTTCAGCTAACAGGCTGTCACAGTCATCTTTGTTTGCTGATGGCAATATTGAAATTTTTCAGCCTTCTTCAAGTGCTCAATGTGAAAGTGCCAATGAGACACCATTGGTCCCTTCCTTACCAGAAGAACTTGAAGAGCTTCCTCACTCTGAAGTGGTGGGACTTTGTCAGAGTGATGCCTTAGCTCTGCATTTATGTAAGGTGTGGACAGATGACTCTCTGTTGCTCATTGTTTTTGTTTCAAATAAAACCACTTCTGCTCTTCATGCTGTGAACTTAGTGTTTGAAGAAACAGAACACTTCCAGGTAAGAAACTTTGTTTCCATTGTGTTTTAAATTCACTTGGAACTTCTTGCTTTTTGCTTACATTTACCAATGCAATATTTGGTTTAATGTGGTAGCCATGCCTTTTTCCAAAGTATTTCCTTTAAAACCTGTGGTGCACCTGTTACACATAGCTTTAAAAGGAGTTGAGAGAAATCTCACTATAAACTTAAACTGTCACTGGCTATAAAAGTTAGCCTCTCACTTTTTCAGTTCACCTTGATTTTATTTGCCTCTGTGTAATGAATATTTGTGATTTTTTCATTCTGAATGCGAAAAAAGCCCCAAATGCAAACCTCACTGGTCCTGCTTGGAGTGATATGACTTGAGTTCACCTCACTGTGTAGCTTTCTTTTGTCTGGGTTTGGCTATTGTGCATTCATTTGTATTTACATGATAGGCAAACATGATGCTTTCCTGACACCAATTTGTGTAAGCTTTTTTCAGTGCTTTTTCCAAAGACATCAGTCATAGTTCACTCTCATGCATTTAGTTGAGGGTGCAGAGGAGTTGAGCAGTTAATTTTTTTACATTGGTTACATTAGAGATTTAAATATGATTGGTAAAGGCATGTTATAGTCATAAATAAAATTTCATTTAAATATTTGGAAGGATATTTAGGAATTGCCAATTGATTGATCTATCCACAGATTTTGCTTAAAAGAAGCACAGAATTATTAAGCAACTCCGCAAGTGATAACTGGATAAAAATAATTAGGTGGATTGGTGCTTTTAGAATTGACTTAATCAAGGAACTGCTAATTGGTTATGGAGTCCCTTTCCATTTCTGACTTGAATCAAACTTGTCTTGGCATTGATGGAGAGTGAGCATCTCTTGTCTAGATTTTTCTAATAATTCACCTAAATTCCCACCCAGACCACCACCATGGATAGAATTTCTGTTACCAGTTTGTTTGGAGAGCCAGGGCCTGCTGAGTAATCTAGAAATCCTCCTTTTTATTAGGGGTGTTTTCTCAACTTCTTGTTTCAGTATATGGCTTGATGTGATGCTGCTTGCTTGTATATTAGTTGATGTTGGGACTGAGCTGCAGAATTCAGATTCCTGGTTGCAGTTCTTTAGGGCTGGGACAAGCCAATTGTCAGAGATCAATTTCACTGGTGCTGTGTATCCCATAGGATGTTTGTGGGTGTTAGTGATTGATTTATCCTTCATGAGGGCTGAGATATGGTGGCTCTGTTCACTTGTCAAATACTCCAAGAAAAATCAGCAGAAATAAGAGCCACTTACACAGTTTTATAGCTGTATCTGAATCACTTGCACAACTTGACAGCAAGACTTACATTCTTTATTCCTTTTATGACATTATATAGATTTTGGAGAGTGCCACGTCCCATTTTCCTGTAATTGAAGCTCAAAGTGTGGAACATTGCCAGAAATGTGTGAGGATGAACAAAGTCTGTACACAGGCAATTCTTCCTGCTTCTGTTAGCTACCAGTCAGAGATGGAAACTTGCCTTGAATTTTCAGTAGCTTTATCATTGATGGACTTCATCAGGTAAATAAAATAAACTGCAGTTTTTAAAAACATTTGTATACAGCTCAGTGTTAGACAAGGGCAGGATGATTTGGGTATTGACTATGAAAATACAAGTCTTCACCTTGAGCAGCTAATTCAAATCTGAAATGGCTGATAAAGATAATAAAGGGTTATTTTACACTTGCAATAAAGGGGTAAAGTTCCAGCAAGTAATACAAATGCAGGGAGAATATTGACTGGAACTGTTTTTGAGGAGGTTAGCAGAACAAAGAACAGAAGGACATGATGCTTTAAAATATGGCAGAATGTAACCATTTCAAGAGGAAACAAGTGGTTTGAGTGCAGAAACCAGAACACTATATGAAAAGGTTGAAACTTTTGCAGAGGAGGAAGAAAGCTCACTCTTTTCATTTTTGAATGCTGCATTTATTTTAGGAGTAGGAAAAAACAAGTGTCCTTTGTCCACCAGACATTTCTTTTGAAGTGAAATTTGGAAATGAATTTTTTTTAAAATTTAGAAATCTAAAGCATGGCATAGAAACGTTTTTAAAACGTGAAGTTGTAAAGAGGAGGGGTTTGATTAGTTCAATACATATTTAATTACTTTGTGCTCTATTGTCCAGCTGCTTCCATGTACAGGGGTTTTTTTGAGCCCAAAGATACTCTGATTTATAAATATTGTTTGGCTAAGAAATGTGGTGAACTTCCTTTTAGGCCAATGGAAATGACTACAGAAGACTTTGGGAAGCTGTGGTTGTCCCTTTCTAATGATGTGAAACAGAACATAAAAATGTCATCTTGCCAAGATTCCCTTTCAGCAGCCCTGGACACACTGCAACAGAAGCTGAAACTCCACAGAGTTGATGTTATAGGTGAGTGAAAGTACACTGTGGGGGTGCTCACAGGATAATTTGTCCCAGGAAGACAAGTGCATGGAAGAGAGAATCTTGCAGGTTAAGGGAGGGAATGTTTGGGAGCATGGTGAGCAAGGGACTGGTGTCCCATGGACTTTGTTTGCCTCACTCAGGGGTCTGTGGGAGGGTGATGTAAAGGTACAAGTGTTCAGCAAACAGTTGATTTTACAAAGGAGAAAACTTGCACCGTGAAGAGTTTTGGGTAGGGCAAAGAGGGAATGAAGCTGTATGACAAATCTGAAGCTGGCATTTTGGCATGATTTGTGGTGATGTGTTCCATGAGTTAGAGGTAAACAGCAGACATGGAGTGTGGCAAATGCATTTTCTGTGAAGTCTGCTACAGCAGTTGTTGCTTGCTAACTGTTACTGCCTTCTTCCTTACCTCTCTCAGGCAATGAGGGAATCCTGGCCTGCCAGCTCCTCCCATCTGTGCCCTGCCTGCTGCACTGCCGTACCCACTCAGGGATGCTGGCCCTGTGGTTCAGGTCCCCTTGTGCTGCTCTTCCAGATGGATTGCTCTATCAGTGTCAGAAGGTGATGGAGGAATCCTGAGAACAATAGTGCCTGCCTTAATCCATTTGGTGTGTGAAAGCAAGTCAAAGATTTATACAGTTGCACAGATAATTACCAAAGCTAAACTAAGATACTGCTTCTTCAAGTATTAAAAGTTTTCTTCCAGCTGGCAATGTCCAAGTGGACTTGTGGGGGAATAATGGTGACCTAAATTACCCCTGCAAAAACATGCTCAGGACTGTACAGTACATTAAAGTATTGTTACCTGTGTAAGTGAAATGTATATTAATTTTGTTGTAAATGACTGAAAGTATTTATTTTTATTACACAGCTTTTATAGATGCCAACACTTATTCTTCATGGCAACTACTTAAATATGATTTTGAAGAAAACATATTTCCATTATGAGGTCAGACTTGATCAGTTATTTAATTTTATTTTGATAATTTTTCTAAAGCTATTTTTAAGCACTGCTGGCAACAAGACCCATATTGGTGGTTATATAAAATAGCTTATGTAGCAGCAAATGCATGGTTTTAAAACAGTTAAAAGATTCTAGGGAGGAAAACACTTCCCATGATCTTTGATGTTTACCATGGAAGGGATAACATCTAAATAGGTTTTTGATAGGAGTCAGGCATGTGAAATTGTTTGGAAGCACCTTGTGGGGGATTAGCTAAAGCCCTTCAGGTTAGTTCCTGTCTGCAGTTCTTCCTGCCCCAGATTTCAGTCTCATTGCCTTTCCACAGGGGTTTGTGACAGCCACTGAGTATCTGTGCATGTCTAATTCCTCATGGATCAGCTCTGAGATGACTGAGCTGGGGGCACTTGGCTGTGGACATGTTGACTCCTTGATTTTTGTTTAGTGAACATGTTCACTGCTTTCCAGTCCACCCTATAAATTTGATCTGGCCAAAATCCCTGTGCATGAAAATTCACAAGGGGAAAGCTTCCATTTATTTTTACTTGTAATTATTTCTAGCCTGGGTATGACTCATCACAGGTCTGACTTGCAGGGATGTGGCTGTGCTGTGTGTGCATGCCTGGGAACTGCAGCAGGGCATGGGGGATTAAATCACAGCAGCAAATGTGGAAAATGTGTCTGAGCAGATTGTCTCCTGTTCCTGAAGTAACCTCACAATCTTGAAAATCCAGCAATCTGAATTTATTTAGATGCTAAATGAAAAATAGTGCTGGTTAGTATTATTTATAGCTGGTCATGTTTTCTATTTAGGCATCCAAGATTGTACACACAGTTCAGACATGGTGCAAAGGGATTCTGTGGTAGAGTTCTGTACTTTGTGTGTTTAATAGTAACAAAGAACCTCTCACGTGTCAGCATTACTGATTCTCACCTGAGAAGCACTGGCTGTAAAGGAAAACAAAGTATTCTTTGATGTTTTGGTAAACATTCATGAAATTGTTGTAAGAATGTTAATGTGCTGATAGCAATTTTTCTTTTAAGTCGAGCTACTTGTGTTATCACAAGTATAATCATCCAAGCAAATTCCTTTTTTATTGTTGTTTCAGTACCCTCTTACTGAGGAATTTAAAGTGCACTGAACCTGTAAATATATTTAATGTTCTGCATACTTAAATGTTTACTTGGCACTTCAAGACAGTTTATATAAATGAAAACTGATTTATAGTGGAATAATTTCCAGCAGATGATTGCCCTGCTGGTAAATCAGACTTGTGTTATGCAATTGGACTTCTGTGATTATAGGAACTCTGATACAAATATCTGTTTGTGGCCTATGCATTTAAACCATTTCAGCAAGGAGATGTTCAGTGTCCTGGTGTTTAAAGAACTGCAAAGACAACAATGCCTTCTGTTGTTAATTAATGTTCTCTGTAACCTTTCTCACTGTATGAATAGTGTATGTTAAGGTGTCAGTATTCTGATTCTAATTGCTTTATGGTATCATCACTTAAAGGAGTGTGCAGGGAATTGTACCTGTGTCAGTCATTTTTGGATTGCCCAACAAATACTGATCTGAATCTCTCACCATATTTGCATTTCTTGCAGTTTAATAAAATTCAGTTTTATTTTAAAAAAAGTTTGATACATGTTAAATGTTCTTTTCCATCACATGTAGCAGTGTTTCTGTATATTAAGAACTATTTTAATTGTTTCTTTTTGCATGTGAACAGTGAAACATCACAGATGAACCTGTTTTCCAGGAAGGGAGATAAGGTGCAGAGAAGCAGGTTAGGAGGAAGAGAGCACATAAAGAGTTTGCATGAAGGAGTTGGCTCAAGAGGCACCCAGAGGCCAGTCAGTCTGTACTGGCCATGCTGGACTGGCAGGGACTGGCCCAAAACTGTAAGTACCAGGGGGCCTCACTGTTCCACGGCTGTGTGCCCTGTGAGTCCTGGACATGGGAGTGGGAGTCAGCAGCAAAGGGATTGTATTTGATCCTTATTTCAACTGTTTGTCAGCTTCTACCACCTCATCCCAAGTATTTTCAGGTATTTTTACTGAAACAAACAGGTAGGAAACTGGAGGAAGTGCAACATGGCAGCTTGAGGCAGGATGTTTTCTTAGATATGGACTAAATCTTTTGGATTTTATTACTTTCTGCTAAATATTCCCAAATCCTCCTCATTCTGTAAGGACCCAAAAGAGTAAATTTGTGTAATGGATGGCAGGATCTTGAGGTTTCCCTGTACTTGCAAGTAGCTCATAAATGACATTGATGGTTTCTAAATATTGGAAAAGTGTTTCTCTCTTTTGTAGAGTCCCACAGCATAAAAAACTCTATTATCTTTTTCTGTATGGGTAAGACTGTGTGTGGTCTTTTTCTGGCATTGATTTATGTAAAAACAAAAATAGACCTGCTTAAGTTATCCAGTTAAAACTTGGTTTTTGCATTTCTGTTGCTGTGGTGAAACCTAATTTTGCTTGTCTGCTTGGTTTTCTTCAGGGGGGCCTGTCTCTGAGAATATTTCCCTAGCACAAATCAGATCACATGTTCAGTCTGATGTGCAGCTCTGTGGCACAGGCACCATTTCATTAACATGTCAGAAGTGGTCACTCCCATGAGAGTTTGTTAAACATTAGCATTCTTGTCTTTATTATATAAAGTTGGCAGTGATGAAGCAAAGAATATTGTGTCCTGCCATGATATGATTCATAAAATTACCCTGACAGAAATGTTTTACCAGCAAGAAGGCTCAAAGCACCACTTAAGGAGATTGCTTTAAAGTTTGATTTTAAGGTAGTTGTCAGTTTTCTCTTTGTGCCAGTATTTCACTGCTTTCAGTATAATTGCCATGTGAGCTGTTTGCAAATCCTGAGCTCTTTCAGCCAAAACAGTTTGCCTTTGCTGGGAATAAGGACAGGAGAATAAATGTTTCCTGTTGAAATGTTCTGGTAGGTTCCAGTACCTCCATGGTTAGGACAGGGCTGTGAAATCTGTCAGGAATATGATTTCTATCTGCCTTAAATCACATCAAGCTAAACAGGGCTGAACATTTAATTGAAAACTTACAAGAAGGTCCTTGGAGGAGTGAGATTTTGGTTTGTGGCACCTGCTCTTTTGCTGCTCTTTGTGCTTGTGATACAACAGAGGTGGTAGGATAAATAAATCAAAAGGAAACAAAAAGGGCAGTAATCACACATTTTTAATCCACAAATGTGATAATACATAATATATTTAAGGTGACCTGAACATTGCCCATATTTTAGCAATGTTTTTACATACCAAGCTACAAGTACAAAAGTAAACAATGAATATACAGGATATGCAAGTATGAGAAATACTTGAAAACATATCTTTCCTTAAGGCTACTCAGATTATTTTTAAATAAAACAACAGATGTTCAGCTGGTGTGTTTAAAATACCAGAATCTGAATATTGATACTTGAAACACAGAAAAAGTCACAAATACAGGATATCTCTTTCCTTTAGACATCTTGAATGTTGAATAATCTTTTTCTGGCCTTAAAAGAAGAACTTAAATTTGTTTGCCACAAATGAAACACACAAAATCTGACATGTGCACTGGGACAGGAGCATTGGATACAAGAAATACAGTTCAAAAGCATCAGTTGACAAGTACATGCCTGGAAGAAATGCAGGTAATGATGCATGTGAATATGGCTCTGCAATGGCTGAACTTGCAACCCCAAATGTTGCTGTTTCATTTTTGTGTTGCAAAGGAGTTGTCCATCTTCATTGCAACTAAATCTATTTTTAATGGTTAAAGGAAATATGGGGGGAAAATTTATACCATTAAAAACTGTTCTGCCAATGTCTTTCATTTTTACTGTGCTTCAGATGAGTTCTCCTGGGAACAGGTAAAAATCCATCTAGAACAACCCAAGTGAGTATATCACCTGGGTGTGTGTATTCTCAACTGTATAAAGGTAGGACAGTAAAAACTTGTTACAAGAGATAAAATATGGTTATTCTGGGGTGAGGAAAGACAGAAGGATAATAAGAATTTTGAACAGTTTTCTCTTAATACCATAGTATTTGAGAATTTATTTAAATGAGAAACATATTTTTTTTTCTTATCCTAAAGTAATGAGTGATCAACCTGTAAGTGTCCCTTAGAGAGGAATGGCTTTCAAATATATTTTCTTGTCTTTGTCAACTTTCAGATACATGCATCTCTCTATCATAGTATACATGATATGGAAGGTATTACCCCCAGATGATGGCACTGTCTGCTCTCTGTGTCAGCTGAAAGGAGAGGGCTCCTGACTCTGCAGTGCCAGGAGACAGAGATGAGTCTGGAGGATAAGATGGAAAGGGGAGATTTCTGAACATGTGTTTTTCACTCTGGATCAGTCTCCACCTACCCAGGTTCTGCAAGGGGCAGCCAGAGCATCCACTCTGCTCCCACACTCCCTGTGTCCAACCATGCCTGCACAAAACCCACTTTCTTGGCAAAATGCTTTTAGTTTGAAGACATCACTATATCTTGCTTCAAAAAAACCCTAGAAAATTCACTGAAATCATTCTGAACAAAAATTCACTCCAGGAACTCACCAGAGTCACTAAGGCTGTTCTGTTTTGACAACTGTGGATATGCTACACTTGGAGGCACTGCACAAATAGTGGATGGGGTTCCTTTGTATCCCACCTCTGGTTTATTGTAGGCACAAATGTCATGGGTACATTAAACCAAGAGTATTATCTAGGCTGAATCTTTTGAGGCTCAGGGATGTAAATGTTGGTGTCTCAGGTGTGCTGCTCCTCACAAGGGCAATTTCAAAATCTTCACTGAGAGTATTTTATTCTGTCAGGCAGAAGAGTAAGAGCAGCACAACCTTTAGTCTGAGCTCACCTGCTGTTACCCAACAGACAAGCCCTGAGAGCAGGGGAATACTATACTATTTTATCTGCCTTTGAGTTTGAACCACTGAGCTGCTTTTCAAATTAAAATGAAACCTCCTCTCTGTTGTTAGCAGGTATAAAACTAAATTGATGAAACTGTTGCTTCACCGAGCAGTTCTTAAGATTTTTCTCCTGCTTGTATGATTTGTTACTCTCTTATTAGATTTATAGACCATGTAAAATCAGAGATGTTTTCTCATATTGATTCCTGATCCTTTTGAAAGGAGTGAACTTAATCCATTACAGCCCTACTTTCTGTCAAAGCCTTTTCAGTTAGCATGGAAATAATAAAAATATATGCACCAAGGGCCTTGGGGGTAAATTCCATGTATTGCTCTTGCCTTCATCTGTCTATTTTTACATAGCCATGCATCTGAGTTTACTTTCTGTTCACATGTTCAGCCTTGAACACAAAGCTAGCAAGATCATGGTGAATAGCAATCTGTGTCTGAACAATACATATCAGCAGCCTTGTTCACTCTGCTCCTTGAAAGAGACTGAATTATCTGAACAAAGCATTAAAATCAACAGCTTTCTCATTTAAGTTTTCCACTTCACCACGAGCCTGGTGAGCACCTTCTGGGCCCTGCAGGGGATTGTAGTAAGACTGATGGGAAGGAAGCTTGCTTGCCTACCATGGCTTAGGAAGGGTGGCCAGTTCTAGAGAGAAGTTTTTGGTCGGTTTCTTGCCTTGGAGCGCGGTTTCAAAGAACCTTCTCGTCGAGCAGTTTGTTGATGCCGTTGCAGATCTTTTTGAGGTAGGGCCGGCAGTCCCCATCCAGGCTGTAGAGGGCAGACAGGAACTCCACATCTGCAAAGTGGTTGAAGACGTGGTTGATGCGCCCGTGGGAGCGCGCCGTCAGGTGCCGCCCCACGAGTTCGTGCACGAGCTCCTTGCACTCGTGCAGCAGTTCTGCCAGCACGTTCCTGTCAAAGGTGTACTCCACCTCGTAGAAGCTGACGATGGTCATGGCAGTTTGGTTCAGCTTCTTCCTGAACTTGTCCACGATCTCCAGCTCTTCCTGGTTGAACTGGTTGTTTCGGTAGAGGATCCCGATTTTTATGGCCACTTTGATCAGGTCTTTCATGATTTTATGGGCTTCCTTTTTGTTCCTGGTGTGCTCCTTTGTGACTTTGTACAGCTCGTCGAAGATTTCGCTGCTTGTGTCGTCGATTAGCATGTTAGCCATGGTTTTGGTTGCCATTTTACTCAGGATCTTTTTCTGGGCTTGCAGTGCAAGATTCTTGGAGCTGAAATAATCGGGACCTGGTTTGGGAAAGAAAAAAAAGGGGAAATGTTAATTTTATTTGGTGAATTATTTTTGCAATCAGTTAAGAAAGGAAGTACCTGCATGCTTAAGTGAGACTTTGCACGTGGCACTGACCAGAACAGTCACAACTGCAGGAACGCTCCCAGCACACTTATTGGCAGGTATCCTTGGGGTTCCACCCTTGAAACATGGGTGTAAATATCTTTACACCCATGTTTCAGGTCTTGGAGCCACTTTATTTTAATTGCAATAAAGAACAGAATTTCCTGGCAGGGGATATATATGCTGATTCCATGATAGTAATTTAATTTTGTAGTTCAGTATGAAAGCTTTCTTGGCAGAGAAATCTGCTGAGATGTGGTGGTTGAAATAATACATGAAGTACCTGAGACAAGCAAAAAGATATAGTGACAAGCAATATATGAACCTTCAGAGTTACACTCTGGTCATTGGGAGGCACTGTTGTTCCATGGTAAGGCTAAGCAGATTCACAAAAATGCATTTATTTTGCCTTAATCTGTAATATCAATGCCTTGTCCTTTTGTTATCAATTTGCAAAATTATAGAATATGACTTTTATAAAATATTGGTGCCTCAGTGTATGCAGTTCCTGACAGACAAAAATATCTGAACTATTTACATTTATCAAACAAATATTGTGTTTTTTGTCTTTTACTCATATCTGTGCATTTCTCTCAGCAGAGCACCTGAACACATGGCTACTGCTGGGCTTTTTATCATGAACTATAATTCTTGGTCGAGATTAATTTGACTTTCCTCTGTTCTTCACATTAATGTTGGCTTCTAACCGATCCTCTGTGCACAAAGCAACGGAAATATGGCTATGAAGTAATGGTCCAGGTTAATACTGGGGCAGCAGAGCCTCTGCTGGATCAAAGGGCACTTTATCACTGTATGCAGGTGGTGAAGAGGGTGTGTGTCTGGGGAGGACAGCCAGTGAGCCCTGAGTGATGGCAGAGTGGCCTCTTTGCTCCCAGACACCTTCCCTGCCTTTCCCTCTCATCTGCCCTCAGTCTGTGCTCCTGCAGAGGAGGTGTCCCTGTGTCCCTGCCAGCTGGGACCTCGCTCTGCTCACCAGGACACCTGGCTGCTCCCGGGGGATGGAGGTAACCATGTCCTTCACCAGCTGCTGGGAACCCAAACCACTAAGAGATTAAAAATGACAATAAAAATCCAATCTGCCAGTACTTATTCGATTGTGGGGTCTGAGTGAGTCTTTAAGCTGGTGGGGTGAGCTCCAAGGCCCTTTCCAGCCTTCAGCACAGGAGTGCTGTCACTTCTCCTCTGCTCCTTACACCCTCGTGCCAGGAAAAAGGGGTGCTGGCTGCCAGTGCTCACTTGGAATTTAAAGCCCTCTTTTTAATTCTGATTTTCAAGTTGGATGGAATATTAAAGTTGTCATCTTTGTGCGCCACAGCTGTTAAAGAGTAACATTTAATTTCAACTGAACCACCACCTGGAAAAAAAAATTCAATGTGCTTAAAAGAATTGCCTGTCATTTGGAGAGAAAATTGTGGGGCTGAGCTGCTGTCTGGAGGAAATAGGAAAAACTGTGATTTAATCTAGAAATGATAAAAGCAGGATGAAAGCATTCTTTCACTTAGCAGTACGTGGGCATATAAATAGTATCCGTGATGAGTAATTATGTGCATTTGACACACTGAAATGGGAGATTGTTAGTGTCTGTTTCTCTAGTGAGTGCTTGCTATTAATCAAGTGGATGTAGTTGATCAGCACCTGGTTTGATCAAAAACTGAAAAGAATTGCAGTAGATTTTTAGGATATTAATTTTACTGAAGTTCACGACACTTCAGCCTCGTGCCCTTTGCCCAGGGGAGAGCCCAGCTGAATCCTTTGTGCCTGGCCCTGCTGCAGGGACAGCTCTGCAGAGCTGCTGCAGTTCTGTGCTCCAAGCAAAGCTGGCAGTTGGGGTGAGTGAAACATCCCATCCCATCCCCATCCCACACCCTGGGGGGGTCTGGGACCAGCAGAGCCAGCAGCACCTTAAATACAGACACATGCAGCTTCCCTCCCTCCTGTGTGATCTCCGAGACAAAGCTGGACTTTAAATTAACACATAAAAGCTTCTAATGAACTTTTCAGAAGGGAGAGTTGTCTGGCACAGAAAATAAAGTGTGATATATGTTTGTGTGTCCAAATTTCTGTCTCTTATCCACAAAACAGGGCAGTGTGACCATCAAACACAGTGTCCCCTCTTTTTTGGGACACCCTTGGGTTTGGTAGCTCAGACGATACCACAGGTCCCAGTGAAAGGTGCAGGCTGTGGAAAGCACAGCACAGCTGGAAACCATCAGGCCAAGTTTAACTCAGTGTTAAGGCTGGAATGCTTTTCCACAGTGAGCCCCAAGTGTGGGATCTACTATTTAATAGCACAAGACTGAGCTCCTCCTCATCTTTCTAAAAGTAAAATAAATAAATGTATTATTGCATTGCTGCTGTGGCTCCCTCCCCACTTTGTGCTCCTGCCTCTCCATCCTATCCTTCCATGGCATCTGCAGCCCCAGCCATGCCATTCCTCAGGATCCAGGCAGCCCCAAACCCTTTGGGCAGGCTCCTTTCCCCTGGCTCCCTCCAGGGCCTGTGCCCTGCACTGCGCAGTCTGCAGGAGCTGGCAATGGTTTCACCAGGAGCTGTATCCCACTCAGCTGCACCAGGCACAGGAGGCTGCAGGGGGCACAGGCAGAGCCGGGTGGGCACAGATTGCAGTGCACTGTTGAATACAGAAGCTGCAGCTGCTGCCACAGTCCCTGCACCACGTCAGGAGCTGCTGCCAGGCTCTGGAGGAGGTGAAGGGCAGCATCCACCTGCTCCAGGGCTGCCAGCAGAGCCCCAGCATGGCCTGCCCTGGCTCGGCTCCTGCTCTGCACTCAGACCATGCGTGTGGGATGGGGAGAGGGCAGGCAGCAGCCATCAGCCCCCTCGTGCATCCAGACAGCGGCGTGGGGGCTGCTCACAAAGGGCTGTGCTTTGGCTCTGGGTGTGCACAGCTTTGCAGCAGCATCTGCTGGAGAGGAAGAGAAGCTGTTTGGATTGATTGTCTGGATTCCTGCCTCCAAAATCCCACTGTGCTCAGACACCCAGGTGATAGCTTGCCTTTCAAAGATCAGAAGTGCTTAGCCACATGATCACATTCAGGCTCTGGTGGGGACAGCATGTTTACCGTGGCAGCCTTTTCTTACTGCAGCACATTGCTCACTACACAAAATACATCTTCACCTCCTACATACAGCAATTCTATTTTCTGCTTTCTTTCATACAGCAAAACAAATCAGCAACGACATTATAGATGCTATTAGCTTTCAGGAACATTTCACCAAGGCTAAAAATGAAAAACCACCCTCCAAGCATACTGCTTTGTTGGCTAGTTATTAGCTTCCATTATAGAAAATCTGACATCTTAGTTTTTACTAAAGAAAGGGCCAGTTCTGCTTCAGATCTGCTCTCACCTTCTCTCTGTCATCTAGAGAGCTGTGTATGATAAAAGCTTTTAAAAAGCTCCTCGTGGTGGGATTGATCCTACAGCAATCTTCCATCCTCCTGGAAGTGCAGCTGTCCAGCCCTGTTTCCCCAGCTGTGGTGCCCATGGAGGGCAGGAGGATGGGGAGAGGCTGCCCAGGCAGTCCCATGGTCAGGGCAGCACACCAGTCCCCACCAGTGACCACCCAGCTCCTGGCATGCAGTGCTCAACATGACAAAGATGTCTCACATCCACTAAACTTAATAACACGATTGCTTAATAACAGAGTTGCTTAATAACAGAAGTGCAGAAAAAGTTTGGCAACTCTAGAGAGCGGATGTAGGAGTTTTGTATTTGAGGAGTTTTTGAGACTAACATGCAAGAACATCTGTAATATTCTCCAAACATTTTGATTACAGATGGCTGTACCAAGTACAAAATGGTCAGAACTAAATGCTCAGCAATACTATTTTTATGTAAATCTGCCTTCAGCTGCTCTGTACAAAACACAGGCAAATCCACTCAACCAGAAGATACTTCCACTATGGTGAGGAGGGAGAATGGTCAACATTTGCTGGAAGCAGTTATGAGGATATGGAAAGCAGCCTCCTGAACAATGAATCCATTTTGCCACCAGTTAGCCACTTAGTCAAAGCCATGATACCATTTTGCAGCCAGCATATTTTCTTTCCTGGATAATGGCTGAAAGCTGAGTTGAAGTGAACTCTGGAGAGAGTGTGGCTTCACCACAAAAATGGGGAGAGGAGGAGTTGATCTAAAGGGTTTCTGTGGAGGCTGCCCAGTGCATTTTTAATTGTTTCAGCAGGCTGGCTGGGATTTCACCTGACACTGGGAGCTGTTAGCCAGTGCCTGCTGCAGCTTGTCCTAGGCAATCCCTCACCTCAGTCCTTGGCTCCACCTGCTCCAGAGTGAGACACACGAGGAGCTTTGCCTGATTTCCCACTACCTTGGGTGTGACCCCACCTCAGAGCACTCAGGGCGGTTGTGCTTTCCAGCCAAGGAGTGCACGTGGTGGAGCCACTGAGCAGCCTTGAGAGCATCCTGGAGAGGTGAGTTGAGCTGTTTTTAATTAAAGGTCTGAGCTAAAATCGTGAAGAGGCTGCAGGTCTGAAGAGGGTCCCTGCATCTGTGCCCCAGCTGTGCTGGAAGCAAGCAAAGGGCTGAACCTTAACTGAGCAAGATAGAAATGCATAAGAAAGTAAAGATGATGAAGAGGCTGAAATATTTTTAATACTCCTGAATCTTCACTTTTAAAATGCAGCTTCTGCAGCAAAAGACAGGCTTCAAGGAGTCAGCAGTGCTGCTGGAAAGGTGGGCATCCCTCCAGCTGCTAGCGTTGGCTCAGGCTTGTGGGAGATGAACCAAGCCAAGGGCCAGGCACACTCTCAGAGTCTGCCACAGTGTGAGGGGGCTTGGTTGTGAAAATTGTTGTAGAAATGTGCTGTTTTAATGACTTTTGTGACCCACTTTGAATGCATCTGTGTACTTTAACTTAGTGATGTACCTGCCCCTGAGCATGGAGAGTCTGGGAATGGCAATGAGGCAGTTGGATTGTAAAACTCTTGCAGTGGATATCTGAACGGTTAATCCAGTGCTGCTGCTGGTGTTGATAATTTACTGCTTGTTTATAACCTAAAGATTTTCCTCTAATGGCTCCTTTTCTTGACATAAATACAAAAATGCTTAATTTCCATCATTCAGGCAAAATGTTAGAGGAAATGAGCTGCAAATGTGTGTGTTTTATTTATCCATCAAGTCTTACTTGCATGTTATAGGATTGATTAGAAATGTGAACTGTAGGATTTAGGATTTCAATGTAGCTCTAAAAACAGTCCCCTGAAGCCACTTGCAGTGCAGTGTTTTAGCCCTGGGCAGGCCAGGCACGAGCTCTGAGTGTGTCTATTGCTCTTGGACAGCCACAGGAGCACTGCAGAAGAAACATTCAGTGTTTCCAGTCACTTTCAGCCAAGAAATCCAATAGAGCAGATGGAATACATCAGCTTTCAGGGAGGGCCAATTTAAACACGTGTAAGCACCACAGGCCCAGTGCTCAAACTTTAACACTTCCAAATTGTTACTGTGAGCATGAAAGGGTTGCTCATATCCGCAGTGGAACAGGAGATTACAGACTGATAATTATATGATCCTGGGAGAATGTACCAGTGCCCAAATGTCTGAAAGCAGGACTTGGACATGCTGGAAAGGGCAGCAACAGCCCTGTGCAGAGGAAATATGACTGAATGGAAAAAAAGACCATTTTTCCTTTCAGTGCTTTAGATGAGTAGTAACTATACCACAAAAACAGCTCTGTCTGGGAACCTGGGGACTGGGGATTCCAATGGACAGTCTTATTTCTGCTGCTGGTTTGTATCTGGCATTTACTTTTCTAGTTCTCTATTGTTGCTACATACTGGAGCTGCCTTTCAATACCTGGAGGAGGTGGTGGAAGGCTGGGGCCCTTCTGTAAAGAGAAGAGCAGTGAGAGCGAGTGGATAGATTGCTGTCCTCTGGGTAATGCAAGGAGCCTGTCCAGGGGAGAAGAGCTCAGCTGCAGTTTCCATCAGCTCTGATGGAGCTGCCAAAGAAGGGTCTGGCTGAGTTTTGCCCCTGGTAGCTGGCTGGGAACTGAACTGCAGTGCTGTGCTGCTCTCCTGGGTCTGGGAGCGGTGGTGATGTGTGGATGACAGCAGAGCTGTCCCAGAGCTGAGCCTGGCTCACAGGGTGGAAACCCTCCCAGGCACTCCCTGGAATACATGGCAGGGCTGACAGCAGGCTGGGATTTGGTATGGCTGCTGTTTGACATTACAAATGAGACATTGTGCTTGGTCACATCCTGCAAACTCGCAGCCAGCCCGTGGGAGAGGAAACCCCTCCCTGCCAAAGGGGCTCACTGGGGATCATCTCTGCCCCTGGGTCCCACAGACCAATGGGCTGGGCCAGGCAGCAGGACCAGCCCTGCTCCAGCTGGCACATGCAAGCAGCAGAGACCTCTCTGAAAGTGGCCACTGAAGCTTTTAATTTTATTAACCAGATAACGTTAATCAGAATCAAAGCTAAACCAGGCTGTGGCTCAGGGAATGGTATCTTTGTAGGGTGACTTTCAAGAGTTCATTTTCAGCTTTCCCCCTTGTATTTTGCAGCTGTGCCAAGGCAGCAGGCACAGCTGGTTAGGTCCTGGCAGCTGGCAGTGAGTGATGCAGGGCTTGCACTGCGCCTGGGGCACACCCAGGGTGTGAGCAAGGCTCTGCCCCCAAGTGAACTGCTCAGGAGTGAAAGTCTGTCTGCCAGGAGTGATAGTGAAATACCAGGGTGTTGGGGTTTCTAAGCTTTGCTATACAACCTAAAGAGGTTTTGATAAACTGACCACTGTATTTTATAAACAGGTTTAAAGTCTTTTGATGTCAGTTTATGTTCATGTCAAAATACAGTGCAAAGAGAGAACAGCCCTGTCCCAATAAAGCTTGTTTAGCTCTGCCTGACACTGCCAGACAAAAAGGTTCCCCACTGACAGCAGAGTTTTGACAAGGGGAGTTTGGTTACTACCCCTGCAATGACCTATGGATCCTGTTCTTGTTTTGAGACAGGTGTTTATGAATATATTACTGTGGGTTTTTTTAAATGCTAGTTTTATTCTAAAAGACTACTTTTGACCAAAGAGGCATGGTGGCACACCCAAAACACTACAGGCAGATCTTATCTAAGCATGGATAGCTCACCAACCACAGCAGCCCTGGTGGCACTCAGGGACATTAATTGGCCAGGAGTTTTTGGCATTCAAGCTGTCTGTGAAGTTTTTTTACTCAATATAGGCTCTCCAGAAATCTTGGGCAGGAACTATTGAAGAATTTAACTTCAGCCTCTGAAACATTTTGTGTTTCATGGCCTTTGCCTTTCCCATGATCATCACATTTATTACACTGTCCTTTCTAGAAGACACAGCAGGGAAAAAAGAAGCTATCATGGGGACTGTGTGAAAAAATACCCAATTAGTCAAATAATTATTATCTCTATAGGAAAATTAGGCTTGTTTTAATGTCTGGCCATGTAATTTTCACAACAGGATTGTAATGAGTTCTTTGATATGTGCTAAGGGGTTGTTTATTGCTTAGAAGGGACAGAGGCTCTTGGGGAATATCAGGCACATAATGAATGATAAACAATTATCTTGTTAAGGAATGAAGGCTTGTAGGGTTCTTTGAAAGGATTCAACCATCATGTTCTACCACACTAAGTTAACAATTATCCAGGAAAGAAAGGATTTTCTTGCCAAAGTGTTGTTTCTCACAGAGACTTAAAAGCCATGTGAAACCTTTGAAGATCTTGCAGCTGTCCTGTTTTATCCAGATGCAACTGTTGTAGCAGCTTCTCTTTGTCAATGATCTGTAGAACTTGCTTGCAGTGGTTCCAAACTGGGAGATTTGCTCTGAACAAAAACTTGAAAAGCTCTTTGAACATTGTGACCCTTGCACAGGTCTGGGGGGCTTTCAGTCCAGTTTCATCAATGACTGGAATTGTTGATGAGCGTGTGCTCATGTGTTCTTTTATCCCCTCCTCTGGCAGGGTGATGGACAGAGGGAGGCTGTGCAGGCATCTGTGCCTTTGTGGGCTTGGTGCTTGGCAGTTTGCGCAGGCACCACTCCTGGGTAAGGGGAGGCTCAGATTTCCCGGTGCTGCTGCAGCTCAAATGCTTTCTGCTCCTTCCAGAGAGGTCTCTTTAGCATGCAGGAGCTGGTTGTTCCCAGTAGGAACAAAATAATATGCTGTTAGTAAAGCAAGGCCCATCAATATCAGCCCTAAACTTTAAACAAGGCCTCTGTGCAATCTGGGTGCTTTAAATAGTTAAAGTGCAGCTATGAAACAAGCTACTGGGGACTGCTTCACCAACTGCTATTTTTTCCCCCACCCATTTCTCATCCTCTCAGGAAGAAAATGTTGAGGGTTTATTTTTGTGCCTTCAAATTGCTTGCTGTTGCACTACACTGCTCTTTCTCCGGAGATAAAACGCCCTTGCCTTTTGCATAGAATAATTCTATTTTTGACTCTAATATTTTAAGAATGGCATGAAAAATAACCACGTCTGTGCTCTAGGGATGTACAAAATTCCATGAGAAAGCAGGCACTTGGGACCCCAAGGGTAGCTGGTCTGGAGATGCTGTGAAAGTGAGATGGCATTTCTCTGTAGGCTGCAAGAACATGGGAGGGGGAAGCATTTCTGCTAAACCAGGTCAAGGTGATAAACTGCAAAGAACCCACACCAGGGTGCAGCTGCAGCAGGTGTGAGCTGAGCCCTGCCATGGCCAGAGGGAGAGGATGGGGCAGCAGCTGCATCCATCCCTGCAGAGCTACCGCAGACACGCCGCCAGGGGTGTGAGAGGCACAACTGCAATTCACTCTGCTTCTGGGGTTCTTGGGTTTATAAACAGGCAAAACCCCTGGTAACAGCCCTGTGTTTTCTCTGCTTGCAGTGCTGTGAGTGCACTGAGCCAGTGTGAGCTGGCTGGGCTGGGTGACACCTGTCAGGGCGTGTGGGAATGGGAAGAGGCCAAGGGCAGTGCAGGGGAAAGACAGGCTGTGGGAGCTTGATGTGAGTTAATGGCATCTGTGTGTCTGGCAAAAGAGGGAGATACTTCTTTAGGCACACTGTGTGCTGTTGTTTTCCTAATTTGGTATTTGGTTGCTTGACCACTTGGTTTTGAATTAAGGTGATGGATGGAAGGGGAATAAAGCAATGCCAGATATCAGGTGCAGCTGGAAAAACATACTGTTGGTCCCTGAATAAAAAGGCCAGAGGAGCTGTTAATTTCCACATTTAATTCCAGCCATGCCTCCAAACTCTGTTTATACCAGAGAAAAAAGTCAAATGAGGGGAAGGTGAAGAGGACAATAATGGCAAGAAATTTCTGACAGCAGTTCACTTTCCTAAGTCAGGAGCAGACACTGTAGACTGATCACAACATGTTTAAAACTATTAAAGAAAGAAGGTTTCCTTAACCTTTTGCATAGGCTATTTATTGTCTAATTTTTATTCTCTGCGTATGTGTTTTCTGGGAGTCAATTTAAAAAGAAATATTTTGAAGCTGCTGATTAGTGCTCACAGCTCTGGAACATGAGGGCTCCCATGCGGAGCACAGAGAGGCACAGCTGAGGCTGTCTTACAGCTGGGAGGGCAGGACTGATGGGAGTGTCACTAAGCAAACCAAGGATGTCAAACCTGCTCCAACAGGAGAGCCTGGTGTGGGCATTAGGGAGCTTCAAGTGAGGCTTATCCCATGATGGGCTGATGTTCCTTAACAGATTAAACAAAAAACCCAAATCCCAACCCTCCCCCTCAATAAAACAAACACAACCCCTTCACCAAGCAGAAAATCCCACTCAAAACCCCAACCCAAAACTACTGCTAGAAGAGGCTCTGCAGATGTGTGTGTCTATTACTAAAGGAATCATTTTCTGAACCCTCCCCTTAGTGATATTGTCTGTGTCACAGAATCATTACTTACAAGGTATGTGGGTGCACTTGTCTCTGTATTTATAACAGTTTTCACTCCCTCCATGAATGCAAAGGCCTGGAGTTGTAAAGGCATCTAATTTATCACTGACTGCAGTCCAAAATTTTAGCTCCTATTCTGAGAAATGTGCAGGAGGTAAAAAAGGACTTGAGCAGATCTGGAAGAGTTGATGCAACTTGTGAAGTCTTTTGGGGTAACGAAGGTGCTCTGGGTTAATTCATGGGTCCCTCTCCTCCTGCCTCCCAGAGCATCCCCTGCTCCCTGTGCCCCAGGGCTGTGTCCCACTGCAGGCAGGGACAGCAGCAGCGTTTCCGAGCCAGCTGTTGAACCGCTGCTCTTGCAGCAGCTTTCAGGTGCAGACCTGAGCTCCAGCGTGGCAGAGAGGCTTTCGCTGCTGCTTGAAGCAGTTTTGTTCTATCCAGCACCAATTAATTGTTGACTGTGCTGCAGCTTTTTGAGCCCAGCACAATACCAGATGGGAACGTTGCTTATGCAAGTTCATAAAAGACCTAAGGGTACCCTTCCTTTCTGAGCAAGAGCTGCTGATAATATCAGTTTCTGAATGATGCCTGCTCTGGTTTCTTTTAACTCTTTTGAAGTTTTGGGGTTTTCTTTAACAATTTCCTTACAGACAATCTCACTGTAGCCTTGCTGAAACAAACCCTGCTTGCTGTTTGATTATAACCACCAGGACTGATATTGCAGAATCCACCTACAGTGAGTTAGTTCAGTGGTGTAGTTATAAATGAACTGGTGGTGTTGCAAGTTTAAAAGAGAAAATTTATTTTTTAATGACAAGCAAATGAGTAAATTCCTTTACCTTGTACTTTAGGCATTTCCCCCCTTCTTCAACAGAGAGGAGATTAAGCCTGTGCTATACTGAAAGAGCTGCCCACATATGAACACTGGAGCTCTGCACAGCTTTACAAGAAAATCTGACCTCAACATGTCAATATCCTCAATGCAGAGTGAAACCAATGCCTTGTTTTCTGTCTGAGGGTGCTAGAAAAGTATTTGTTAACAACAACAAAGCTGAAACTGAAAGGGCAGAAGATGTGATTACTTAGAAGAAGAGTTTGCTGTTTAGTGTTGGTCCCCAAAGAGGACAACAAAACTAGAAGAGTCTCCATGTATTTATTATTTGGAACAATGCTTTACTGTTTGCCTGGTCATTCAAAAGAAAAGGAAAGACATTTTTACGGTTGCAGAACGTTAGGCTGTGTAGAATCCTTGAGTAATTTTATTTTCCTTATTTTTGTTTCTTCTTCCCCCTGTCCCTAGAGAAGGATTAGTTACTGGGGAGATGGCCAACCCAGATTCCAAATGGAAAACTCCTGAACAAAGGAAAAATTAATGCTGGTCAATGCAGCTGGGATTCATCACATTCTGCATCCCTTACAAGTTTTTGTGCATCTGATTGGGGATTTATTGGTAGGAACACGTTGCCTTATGCCTCAGATGTGATCTATAACCTTGTTTTGCTTTAAATGAAGTCTGATTTGGTCTTTAATATATCCTTTGTGTGATCTGCTCTGCACTGCTTGTCTACAGTGTCAGGTCAAGCATCTGATCAAGATGCACAAAACAGTAGGAATGAATATGTGATGAATTCCAGTCCTGTGGAAAAAAGGACACAGGTTAATATATCTGTCTGTTCCACATGAACCAGACTGCCTGCTGGACTCTCCACACTTGTTCTTGGCAATCCTGCCATAGGGAATGACCACTGTGAGAAACTTAGCCCAGGCTAATGAAAGCTGAGCCTTACAGTACAAGCAAAAGATTATTTCTTTTGGAAGGACAGAAAAGATAGGGCAGGAAGGTAGAATTGCAGATCAATTCTGTTCCTCTTTGGTTCCAAACCTGCATGGATATTATCTGCTATTATCTGCTAAATTTATCGTGTTTTAGTGTCTTACACCAATGAAAGAAAACATCCCGAGTTTATACTGGGACAAAAAATAAAAAGGAGGAGAAACCTGACAACTGGTGATGGTTTCCTTGTTGTGGGTTTAAAGTAAACTGCTGAGCATGGCATCAGTATCTTCACAGTGAGGTGACTGACCCACGCAGCACAAACAACACCCGACAGGCAGAGCTCCTGCAGAGGATAAACACTAATGAAATAATCTGGTTTGTGCTTTTGCCTTGTTCATTGTGTATATACAAAGTACATCATGCCAGGAGGGAAATACTGATGACAGGGATGCTTTTGCTGTCATCAGTCTCTAATAACAGGGTAACAGCAGTGGCTGTAACACCCATGGTGCTGAAGTTCACTCCAAGTACAGCTCTGTATTTCAGGAAAGCAGAAATGGGAAAGATGCTGGAAAAGTACTGAAAGGGTCAAGACAGTTCTTAGAAGCTCTGTTTATTCTGAGGCATGTGAGTAGCAGCAATGTGTTATGTGGGGGTTTTTATATATTTATATATATGTATGTATGCACATGTATCCTCATTACATAACACTGCAGCTCCAAGGAGTCATGATTGAATTTGCACAGGAAAAAAACAAAACTCACTGCCTTTGCACTAGCTACAGAAAAGCCTGACAGGACAAGCCTCAACAAACACAGATAACCAGAATGTGCCATCCCTGCTGGTTTCAATTCTGTGAAGCCTCTGAGCGCACAGGCTCTGATTTGTGATGATGCCCACATGTACAGAGAGCATCCAGCTGGGCCGTGCAGAATGGAACCTCTGGGTGCAGCAGTGACAGTGGCCTCTGGAGAGGCTCCCCAGGAGCTGATCTGGCCCAGGCTGATGCCAAGGGAAGCCCTGCAGCTCAGCCCACACTGCTGTCCTCTGGCTGCCCCAGCTGCCCCAGAGCTGCTGCCTCTGGCTCTGGTGTTGGCGATGGAACAGCAGAGTCCCACAGCCCTGGGGAACGTGGGGATCACCAGCAGGAACCCATTCCACCCCACAACTGACACTTCTGAAGGGACTTTGGTCAATGCAGCCCTTTCTTGATCTCAAACATGAATTCTTAGAGTGCCTGTGGTACCTGCTGAAGAAGCAGGGGCACTGGCCTGTTACTTCTCCTTCTGGAGCCATTTTAACATAGGCAACTTCTTGAGGCTGACCTAGAAAGTTCCCAAAGGTGAGTTTAGATCCATGTTATCTCTCCTGGAATTGACAAGGTATTCAAAGACTGAACACCCTTGTGGAACTTTCTCAGATAGACCAGTAGCCACCTGAGGGAAAATACTGCTTATTTTCCTCTTGCTGCTTTGTAGGACTTGGCAAATCCTTCTTTCCTAGAAAATTAATCTTGCATTTCTTAGTCCTGCCCAAGGACACTGGGCTCAGTGCTATTTCTGCCTGAAGAAATGTGACAAAATCCAAATTCTTGCTCCGCTCTCATCAGTCCTGTAGGAAAAAAATGGATTTTGCCCAATCCTATGTTTCCCATTCAATTTCTTCTGCAACAAAGGAAAGTGTTAATTCCTTTCATGAAGGGGGTTTGGGCAGTTCTGGCATGTCCTGCTGCAGCTGGGCAATCCCCAGAGGGGACTTGGTCAGGCAGGGATGGGTCAGATTGCCTGGAGCCCATTTCTCACACCTGGCCCAAGTCCTTTAGTGAGGGGGTCCAGCAACCCCTATCACACACTTGGCTAGAGAAATAAGAGCCCCATGCTCCTGCTTCTGTAGGGTTGGATTTTCCTGCAACAGATTTTCCTATCTGTGGCTCCTGCTTGTGCTCCAGCCATTGCCATAGCATATCCCAGAGACATTCACATCTAAGCACACAAGGAATGAGCAGAAAGCAGAGATCTTTTGATCAAATGAGACGTTTCTATGCTTTCAAATGGAGATAGGAGCCTTACAAAGGAATGACTGTATAGGTGTAATTCATTGCTGTTATTTCATAAACCACAATAATCTTGAGATTCCTATGGGTTTGCAGCAAAAAGCCTAGAGAGTGATAATCCTGTGTTTGAGCTCTGAATATAGGTATTGCTCATAGGGAGTAAACTGCTGGCAGGAACACTTCAATAAACTCTATCATCAAGCTGAATGATACTTTAAAATAATTGTTTTACTTTTACTAACAGTTATTATTAATTTAATGAAGTTTCTCAGGATGCTTTAAACCAAACGAGAGAATGTTTGCAGTCCTCTGCATGGAGACACCACACATTACATATTCAGCAGGAAAGGTCTGGCAGAGGAGCCCTTTTGTTTATTCTCATTTCCTTTTAGCCAATGCTAATCTGAGCTCCTGGTCTCATGCTGTTAAACCCTACACTTCAGTATAGCTGAAGCTTCCCCTGGCAAATAACTGAGCAGCAGTTTAACCCTCACCTTAGTGAGCTGGGTCTGCTGCCAAAGAGAGCTGGCCTGCTTTTCTTTTTTAGGTTTTTTTCCCTCCTTTCCCCCACCCAAGTCTATTCAAATAGTTTCTTTTGCAGCAATCTGTTCTCTTCCTGTGGGCCTGATGCTGTTGCTGAGGTGCCCTTGGCACGGAGCTCTTCAGGCCTTTGCTCATCTGCATTTCCTCAGCTCCTGCCAGCATTGCTCCCTCCCTGCCCAAAGGGCTCACAAGGTTTGTTTCAGGAGCAGCACCTCCCCATCAGTCAGCTGTCTTTTCTCCAAGCATAAAACCAGAAGGTGCTTTGCCACTTGCCACTTTTCAGTATTTTCCCCCCAAATACTCTCATGCTTACATAGAAGCTTTAGCTTTTTGGCTTGCCTAACAACCAATGCAAAATATGTCTGTGATAAAATTGCATTTTCTCATGGCAAATGGGCTCCCCAGTGAGCCTCTCAGACTCCCCCCTGTGTGAGCACTCATTAAGTCCAGCCCAGTGGTGGTAGTGTAATGTTGCTTCAGTGGACATATATTTGACTTTAATACACAACAAATTGCTTGTGGAAAGCTTTTATCAAAGAAATAAAGCTCCAGATACCAGAACTCTGTCTCTTATCTAGTGAGAGATAACCTATAAATCCAAGCAGCATGTTGGAGATTGCAAGATTTCTAACAAATGGAAAGAGTGGGGTAAAAATAAGAAAGTCAGCTGTCATTGTGTGTGTTCTGGTCCCATGTTCATGCTCGTGGCTGGCTGATGCAATTTCTTCTTGGAACTCACACAAAGGATCCATCCTAAGACAGCAGCTGAAGAGGGATTTGTATCCAGTGACTTTGATTAAGTGAGACCATTAATGCTCTGAACGCAAGTCTGTAAATGTGATGATAAATATGGTTTATTCAGGGCAGCTCTGAGTTTCTTAATCAAGATGGTTACAATAATGATACTGTTTTGGAAACTGGTCAAATAGAACCTGATAAATCTCCTTAACAATCTGATGGATATGGTTTGTAAGATTCTAGAGATGCTTGACAATTGTACAGCAATCTGCCTTGTTCCAGAATAAAACTTGGTCCAACACTATAAAAAAGAATGTAACATATTCCAATATTCTAAAAGTGTACACTTGGATGTCTTAGTTTGGGCATTCCTGTAATGGCTTCTTCGAATACAATTTAATTGCTTTCTTATTTTACATTTACCCATAAAAGTTCTTTATTTTACAACCAATGAAACTATATGCATTTGGAGGCAGTTTTTTCCCTTCATTTTCTTTCCAAAGAGAAATTTACAAAAACTGAAATATATGGCCAAGATGTTGTTGTAAGAAAAAGTTATCTGCTCAGATAAGCTACAGAAAACAAAATGTTTAAAGAAAATACTTGCTTTTTTTCTTCACAAAGGTGAAGAAAGTACTGCCTTGTGGAGGAGCATTTGCTGTATGGGGATTTGCCTCTGAAATAGCTGGGGATCCCAAAGGTTGCATATGGACAAGATTTAGGACTCCATTCTACTTCCTTTTACGTAGATAAGAATCATTTTGCTATATTCAGAGTTTCATGAAAGAAAATCTTTGCTGATATAAATGATAATGGCCCAAAGTGGCCAGGTAAAATTCTGATGTCACATATGATGACACAGAGCTTTCTTTTTCCACTATGTACTTAGGTTTGACTCAACCACTTCTCATCCAATTCTGACTTAATCTCCAGCAGGTTCTCTTTCCTAATTCTCTTAGAGGGAACTCACTATTTAAAGGGGACATATCCCAATCAATCCTTATATATATTTTGGGTGCACTTCACCACCTTTCTCAGAAAGCATTTTGGTACAAGACATTTGATGTTATCATTCTGATTTCCCACAGCTACCAAAGCATAACTCTGCATTGCACAGTGGCTCCAGTCTGAATTAATGTCTTGAATTTAAAAAGTATGTCTGTCTCAGGCTCTCAATTTCCCCACTGGGGACTGAATCAGCAAATAAGAGAAGGACTATTTTCTGGTTTCTTTTAGTCATGTTTATTTTTCACTAAGACAACTTTTCAGAGAACAAGCTGAAATCTTACTGTGTCTGCTCTTTCTTCATTCTTTTTTTTTTTTCCTCACCACAAAATAATATAAATCATCTGGAATATGGGATATAAATTATTTATGTCAATGGCTACATTTAGGAGTGACTTTTAATGGCATTATCTTTGCTTCAGAAGTGAAGAGACTACAAGCATAGGTCAATACAGCAGTAAAGGAAAAAAACAGCTTCAGAGACAGGAATGGAGAAATGTGTGCAGTGGATGCTTTAAAGTTTTGAAGTATAATAGGCTAATTCCACCAAACTCTAATGATTTGTCAGATCTCTGAAACTCTAAGTTCTTTGTCATTTCTTGGCTGTCATTTTTGCCATGCATGCTAATTACTGTATTTTGGTTAAATATGGGCAACTGTAATCACACTCTGTTCTTCCAGTCCTGCTTGTGCAATCTTTCTTTATCACACAAGAAAAATGGACTTTCATCTTCAAAGGTTTACGTGGGACCTTTAAAAGATTCCATGCCAAAAGTTTCCTCCATTCCTTGCAGAGTTTGCAGTGTCCCATTGCAGCTTTACTCCCATGAATGAGCTCCAGGGAGTGAAGCTGCTGGGGCTGCTTTCCCTGATTGAGATGTGCAGAAATGAACTGAGCACTCTAAGTGGAACAAAGAGATCCAATGTGGACATTTCTGTGTGAGTGTAGTGTGGATGTTTTTGTGTGAGGGGACCTTTGAGGTCCTATGACAGTCTGTGAGGGGTTGTCACGCCAGCAGAGCCACCCCCACACAAAAATATAAAATCCTTATCCCTTGAACAGCTGCCATAAGGAGCCTTTTCTCCCCAGTGAGTCCTGACTGAGGCACTGAAGTGGGAAGGAGTGAATGAAAAGAGGTTTGGCTCTGCATTGCCAGGGCACAGCTCTGAGAACAGAGCTTTTCAGCAGTACCCTGATTGGAATGGCTGCAGGCTCAGGGGACTCCCTGTTGCCAGCCTTGGCACCTTGCTGATTTTCAGCACTATTTGTTACTTTTTTTAAACCCAAAGCCAGTTGAAACTAATGAAAACACGCTTCCTTAGCAGCCAGGGATTTTGCAGCCAAGCGCTGCTTAAACTTTCTAATGTAAATAGCTTTGTCATTTTATAGGGTATGTTCTGAGTTAAATGAGCATACCTTACTGGGAAATTGAATTTAAAAATATTGATTTCCACCCTTCCTCATATCTTTCCAAATATGTCCTTAATTTTTGCCAGTTCTAAGGTGACCCTGTTCATGCAATCTAATGTTTAATAGCTATATTGAATAATATCCCAAAGATGAGTCACGGCGTGGCTGAAATTTGCACTGAAGTCATAGAAAAACATAACCCCTGAATCAAAAATAATTTGTGGTCTTTCCTATACCCTCTGGCCCTAGGTACAGAATCAGCCTCTGAAAAGGTTTGCTTGTCTTTAAAATAAGCTAAATCCTCTGGTTACACCAGCACAATTCCCCCTGTGCTGGCACACTGCTCCAGTTCTGCACCCAGAGAGGGAGCACTCCTGTCATCACATTTATTTTTAATAAGTTGTCTGAAGAACAATACCCACTCTGCACCTAATGAGACTTAAGACTGGACAAATACCACAACTTTATCTACTTATGCAGTTGAGAACAGGGAAATCACAAGTTACAGACTGTCTCTAGCATTCATATAAGCTGGAATTCTTGAGCTATTTTGACAGAAAATGTTGGCTGGATGAAATATTGTTGGAAGTGCATGTATTTTTTCCCTAAAATCCCTAGTGATTTCCTGTCAATCTCCCAAGGTTTTCAGCCCTTGCTTCTTGAGTCTGCCATTTGAGTTAGCCTCGCTGCACTGATTTTGGCTGAAAAAGTGAATTGCTCCCCAATGCAATAGGGAATCCAGCTCAGTCCTCCTCTTTGGACTAAGAGAGCTGATACTGACTTTGGTCATGTAGACTTGGTGTCTTTTTGGAAAAGAATCCCAAACAAAACCATCAAAACAAACCAAAAACCCCAGAAAATATATATATGTATAGATATGTTACACAAATTTTTTTTTTCAGGGAATTTTTCATTCTCAGTGACAACGCAGCACCACTAGATTTTGCAGTGCAAAGACTGGCTTTTAATAAAATCTAATCTTGCATGCACTTATGTAGATCTCCCTAATGATAATTCCATCTCTCTGACACCACAGGACTGGTAATACTAATTGTTTCAGCATGTTATTATTGTTTTAGTTGTTATTGCTGTCTGCTGTCCAAAGCCTTTGTCATTTCACAGGACAGCAAATGCATTTATTGGGATATCCTATTTCTAAAATATCCAACAGAAAAACTATTGTTATCATAAAATGTTCTAAGTGTATGAAGCATGAAAGGAACAACCCTATTTATACACATTGAAGAGTTAAGTCACATACTTTGGGAACACTGTCGCTCATTAAAAAATTATTTACGAGTTGAATTGTATCACTTCTAAATATACGAAGAGTTGGGATGGCTTCCAACAATTACTGAAGAAGCCAGCCAAGTGACGCTTTCCAATTAAATCAGGCTGAGTTGTTTGGTTTTTTTTTTCTTTTTTAACTTCTCAGTGTCCTGTGTTCTTGCTTCTGTTTTTGATGATCCAAACAGACAATGCATTGACCTCGTGCAAGTGCAGTCTCACACGTCTCCTCTCTGGTCTCCTTTCATGTGCTGGGGAGCAGGAGCAGTCTCTGCAGGTACTCCCCACATGAAAGGTGTCTTTCTTGTCCACAGAAGTGCTGCTGCTGGTGCTTCAGTCCTTGCTTTTATTTAGAACCAGTTGTTATACAAAACTTCAAAGTTTTAAACTTCAGATAGCTTATTTATATTTGTAATGCTCAATCTTTGATAATGACTGTGTTAAAAAACCTGAGTAAGGAGTGCAGAGCTGAAAGCACTGACTTCCATGGCTGTGCCTGTGCAGTTCAGGCTATACAAAGAGACAGATGAAAGTCCATGATGTCTAATTTATTAGAGGGGAAGTAAAGAACAAATTAATTAAAAAGAAAAAAGCTGGACAAAAAAAAAAAATTACTAAGCCCTGAAGTATTCCCTTTCCTCCTTGTATTGGATGAAGCTGAGATGTTTACAGGGATGTCATGCACCACTACTCACGTGTGGTATCACACTGGTACCAGGTCTTGATAAAGAAAAAATTCCACAATTCACCACTGGTTTATTTCCTGGGTGAAGGATGTTATAGAAGGTTACACCTTTATATCCAGGCTGAGTCCTGGACTGTAGACTGGAGGATATACCCAGACCACAGCAGCCCATGAGCTTTTTACAAGATGTCTGAGAAAAAGGTAATTATGAAAACCTAGTCAAGTCTTTATAAGCCTAAATTTACTGTAAGCACTCTGAACTGAAAAAAACTTATATAATCTGCAAAATTAAACAGAACACTGAAAACACAGCAGCAGACTATTGAGTGCTTATTCCTTCCCATAGCTGGCTACAGTCATCTTTGCTGCAGAGCTCACTTTGTTCTATGCTGAAGAAATATGTCAGCTCCAGAGAACATAGGGCCTGCCTTATTGCTGGGGTTGGAACTTTGCCACTCAAAGATTTAATCAGAATAGTTTATTTTTTTCATTGCTCTGGAATAGATAACAAACTCATTTGGGTTTCTGGCATATTTATTTAGCTCTGTTACAGGTTCACCTACTCACCCATGATGGTTTACAAGATTTAAATAAAGGTTTCTCCTTGATTAGTGCTGGAAAACGAAACCAGCTTGTGCAACTTGGAAAAATGATTTAAAATGATGGAAATTATTCCTGTACGAGGAAGACAGAAATAGCCCAACACAAGTGCATTCTGCAGTTGCCAGTTGAAACAGCAGCCTATTTTGTGCTGTGCCTTTTACTGATTAATTTCTAGGGTTGTTCTCTAAAAGGAATCTACAGTTAGTGGGACTGAACTGCTGCTTTCTGTCAAGTGGAAACTGAGTGGCTGTTCCATAGCCCTTTTCCAAAAGCTCCCTTTGAAAGCTGAACACTGGAGCACAGAGATGTGCCAGAGCCTGCATGTGGGGATGCAGGAATGCAGCCCTTCCCCAGGGTCTGCAGGTCCTGCCAGCTCCTCCCTTTCTGCTGGGACAGAGGCTGTCACTGCCCATGCCACACTCAGCAGCTTCAGCCAGAGCATTTGGGAAGCCAAATCCATGTGTCACATGTCTGCATCTTCACCGGCCTCTCCAAGAGCATCCCAGGAACAACGTGCAGCAGTCCTGCAGGTGCAGCAGGGCTTGACACACACTCTCCTTCCCAGAATGGAATTTCCCTGCCATGCTCCTGGCACTTACAGACCTGTCTGCTGTTTTCAATAAAGATTTCTCTGGTTGGTTTCAGGAGCCCAAGTTTTCTGGGCACGGCAGTACCACCTAGCAACAGACAATCTTTAGGCCCTTAATGAAGTGCATCTTATGGGTCTCTTTTTTACCCACGTGAATTTCACAGTCTGAGCTGGGATCAACAGATGAAAGAGTGGGAGAAAGGGAAGTTTTATCCCTCTTCCACCCCAGTTCTGCTCAGCTCACTCATCTCATTATCCTCCTCTCCTGGGTCAGGCTGCATCCTCCCCTGCCCCAGTGACAACAGCTGGTTGTTCAGCACATGTCCAAAATAGCACTGGGCTGCTCCAAAAATTGCTATAGCTTCTCCTCTGGGGCACAGCCAATGTGGTCTCAGTCAAACTATTTATTTACAATACATCTTAAAAGCCCTCTGACATCCCAATCAGTAGCAAAATGAAATAAACATTGATTTGTAACAAGATGTATGACTCTTTCTACCATCAGGGAGAGGAAGGAAAATAGAAGCTTTAGAAACAATCAGAGTAATAAGTTTTGAATCCTAGTCTAGAAATAGCAACACACACAAAAATAGACATTTTTAACATATAAAGATCCAAAACATATTTTCTACATTTTTGTAATTTGAAGGCTCTCAAAGCATAACGAACACAAATATCTTTTTGTTTGCAGTGTATATCCTGCTTAATAAACCATCACACAAAGCATTTTGGCTCTTAAAATAACTGCTAAAATGAAGGCTGTCTAACAGAGCATAGATTGAGATGGTTATTAATGCTAACACTTGGCACCTAGCTAGTCTGTCAGAGGCTCTGCTCAGTAAGAACTGAGAAGTTCATTGCACTTGTCTCAGAAACGTCTCTCCATAATATCCATATTTGGAAAAGAAATGGGAAAAGACACTGAAGCAAAATATTCTTTTCCTCTCCAAGGAGAACTTAAGAAAATGTTATATTATCTAAGATTGTATAAAAAAAATGCTTTCACAGCAATCACTTTCTGAGGTATTTAAAATTCTCTTACTTGACTTAGTTAAAAAACAATGTCACTGCTATCTCAAATTTGCTAGAAAGAGACTGACAGATCTGCCCTGAACTTCAAATATCAGGCACTTGTTCATTGTTCTTTCCTAATGAAATATCAAATTTTCACTCCTGTTTGAAAATCAAATGACAAGACTGTTTGACTACAACAAAGGCACTAATTAGAAAATTCCCCAGCAAATGACACAGCCAAGACTGATTTCTGTTCAAGACTATGATGTTTACCCTTGTTTGGGTAAATAAGAAATACAGAAGACAAGGATAATTAGTTATTTTGTGTATCCTAAACATTTTTAGTACCAAAAAATTTCCACATAAAATTATACTTTCAAATCTTCTAAAAAATCCCAGTATCATCTTTTACTTCCCACCTTCTCCTAAGCTGTAACCCTTTTCCTGCTGTATATGTTATCCATGTCAGAAAACAAATTCCTTTTGTTTTAATTTATCCAATCACATCATCTTTGCTTGTACCCATCAGATTTGACACTCAAGCTGAGAATTTTCATTAAGGCCTGCAAAAGGAAAGATTTTGGGACACAGCTAATCATGATTCCTTCATCCTTCCCATGTACTACAAACCACTTGAGGAAATGTCAACTTTCCAAAGCGTTTTAGCATTTGAACATTTTGATTGAGAAGGAATCCTCAGCCTGTCAGTGGTGCTGGTTTGTGCTTTTAAACATGAACGGTGTCTCTTTCTGCTCCTGGCAGGGATCCCACTTCACACATCAGCTAATTAACCACAATTTACACTGAAGTACCAATGATTACTCTGCTGTAATGCTGCTGTTTCTTAGCAACCATGAAAGATATGGTAAAGGATGTGAGACAGAGACCCAAATAACATCATTTCCAGGTTGAGAACTTCCACCTAGACTAACCTATGAGTGGGACAGTAAATTAATTTTAAATTTCCATTTCCTTACTTCAGTGCTATGTGCCTTTTTAGGCTCTTGACAGTTTTTCCCAGTCCATGATGACAGGTAAGCATTTAACTTCCCCAGAGCTACTCCAAAAAAACTTGTAAGGCCTAATTAGAAAAATATTTCCTGCATTATTCCCATGTGATGACTTATGTCTAGCACTAATTCCTCACTTGATGGGAGTTCTACCAAACTAAAGCTGCAAGGTTAGGCCTTGCTTCAGTGTTACACAATAAACAAAAATCTATTTTATTAGTAGCAAATTGATAGTAGGTAATTATGTTTTTCCTCAAAATCTTAATAATGTTTTTTGAGCATTTAAATTGCCTGACTCTGATCTGAAGATACTTTTTAATATATTAACCAGCTTTATACTACAAGACAATTCTGTCAATGCTTTTCAAAACTATTGACAGAGTTTAAAATGTCTGACCACTGAAAGTCCAATTAAAAATCAAATTCCTTTAATATTTGATGAATCCTTTTATGACTTGCTATGTATCTCTACTCTGTGGTTGCTGCTTCCATATGATGATGTCAAAAGTGCAGATTTAATTTTTACTCTGGAAGAAACGGAAGATTGGTTTCTGTGATCCTATTTATATTCTGCTTTTGAACACAGGAATGACTGATGCAGAAAACCAAAAGACAAACTTTGAAGTACCAAAGTAGGACAAAACCTGGTGGCTCCAACTCAGATGAGGCAGGTGCCCACGTTTTGGATTGTGTGTCCGAGGCACACGGGGTAACACCGCCAGCCCTGGCAGCTGGGAAAGGGATGAGCTGCCCTGGGAGGGATGGGCTTGATGCAAGAACTGGGGGTCTCATGGGTCACCTGGGGGGCACAACCCCTACAGGATGCATGTGGCACTCACATTTGCTGGAAAAATCCCTTTGCCCGGGATTTTCTCCTGGGAAGCTGAGAAACCTCAGAGAAAAAGGAAAACATTAGTGATCTGATTTGCTTCTCCTGTGTTTTGCTCCTCTGGAATGTGTTTGGAGATTGCTTACCACAGGTAATTTTTTCATTGGATTCTGGTGTGTTTTGACTCAATGGTCAATCAGGGCCAAACTGTGTTGGGACTCTGGAGAGAGTCACAAGTTTTCATCCTTATCTTTTTAGCATTGTGTAAGTATCCTTTCTGTATTCTTTATTATAGTATCTCTTCAGATAATATAATAAAATATTAACTTTCTGAGAACATGGAGTCAGATCCATAATTCCTTCCTTCACTGGGGCAAATACAACAGATGCAGAACAGTGTCTGCACCACCACTGTGGTCAGCCTGTGATGGCAAATTTACCGGGCACCAAGGGCAGAACAGGGATGCCAGCCCTTTGCCAGCCCTTCTGCACTGGCACCTTCCTGGGACAGAGCACAGACCCAAACACATTAGTGCTGTCCCCGCTGCACCAGGTGTTTCCCATCGGCAGAGCCAGGGCTGCACTGAGCAGCTGCACCTGGGGCTACAAGAGTGGGAGAGGCAGGGGAGGGGGTTATTCCTGCAGGGAAGGCTGGGGGAGAAGGTGGCTGTGCAAGGCTGGAGCACGGGACACGCAGCTTGCACGGTGAGTGAGCAGCTCCTGGCTGCTGCTGGTTCTTTGTCTTCTTGCTTGGGGCTGTTTGTTGTGAGAAATTGCTCTGCTGGTATCACAATGCACTCAGTTGTCGTTTGGGGTTTTGCTGCTGTGAGATGTGGTGTGCTGGGCTGGAAGGAGCCCTGGTCCCCCTGGGGGCTGCTCTGCCCAACAGTTCTTGGGACCTACAGGTAAAACCTCTGTGAGAGAGGGTGGCCTTGTCACAGCACCCCAGGTCTGCATAGGGCAGGCTTTGTGCTCCTTTTTGCTGCTCTGGCAGCAGGTACAGGCGGAACCTGGGGCTGTCTGGATTGGTGATGAAGTTTTGTTTCATTATCTTGTGGAACTGAGAATGGATACAACTACTTGTATGAGTTTTTCATTGTTTTTGCTGAAAGAAGCTAAATGTAAAAATCTGACTTTACAGTTTTTTATTCATACATTCATAGTGGTGTCTGGCAGGGCATTTGGCAAAGTTCTGCAAGAACCAAGGAGTCAATTCCCCTGGCACTGTGTGTGGTAACACCTCCACCAGCCAGGCTGACTATGGGTTTAAAGGACACCTCTTCACTCTCTGACTTTAAAAGGAAATCTAGTTTGGCAATGTTTGGAGTCTTGCTTGTTTAGATTGTGTGGTTTTCTTTTTTGTTGTGTTTGGTTTTGGCTTTTTTGTTGGTTGGTTTTTTGCCATTTTAAAGCAGAGATATTAATTAGTAGTCTGAAAAAAAAAGAGAGGAAACCATTGAATTAATCAGTACAAATAAGTACATTCTCCATGCTCAAGAGGAGTTCACAGAAAGGGTATTTTCTTGTAGAGCAAGTTTACATGGTCCTTGGGAATACTGTTCTATTATCATTTTACCTGCTTTCTGTTGAGCTACTTTATTTTCCTCTAGAAGAGCAATGAATGTGTATCTCCTTTAATATTCAAATGCACATCACCAAGGCTTGATAAGTTTATTTCTGGTAGCAGCATAGCTGAACATGATACCACGATGCCAATCACTTTGTTATAGTAGTGTTGTTTGTGCATTGCACTTCAGTAACTTTGCTCTGATGTGCTTTTCTTGTACAGCTCAGAGAGACTTTGCAGCTCTCCCCCTGAGAGGAAAAATTACTTTCCTCCTTGTCTTCCCTCTAGGCAATAAAACTTCAGAAAACCTTTTTTTTTTCCTCCCCCTCTTTCAGTCTGTTTACATTTTTCCAGGGAAAAGTTAGAGCACTATGAAATAAGGACTAAGGCTAACTATAACTCATAGGTTCTAACATTCCTTTTTATTTCTGGTTAAAAATCAGATTCCCAAGACAGATGGTCTGTTTAGTCTATCTTGGGTCACTTCAGGAATAGGTCTACTTTAGTAACACTCTTTTTTCCTGCTATGTATAGCTGTGTTATAACAAGATTAAAATAAAACCCCCAGATGTTTAATGTATAAAATGACATTGTCTAGTTTGACAGAAAGTGTGTCTGCTCCTCAGCACCTACACTTGGTACTCATTTGTCTCCTGGCCTCACTGCTCTGCTGAGGTCTACATCAATGTATAATCAGTCTGTAGGCTGGAGTAGATGGTGACTTTTTAATTAAAATCCATCTTCCTATTTTTTCAGTTGTAACTTATGCTTACTAGCAGCACTTTGTGGGTATTAGTCCAGTTGCATCTACAACTACCTGTGGGTGATACATTTTGCTATTAATGAAGAGGGGGAGGTTTGCCATGAGGTGTCAATAGTGGCTATAGGGTATGGAGGTACCAATGTTATTGACAGACCACCAGGTACAATCTGTGATGACTGGGACTGGCTCTTGTGCTGCCTCCAAAGCCGGCTGGCCCAGCAGGTGGCTGCACCTGGCTCCTGCAGGGACATTGGCTCCCAGACAGGTGAGGCCAGGCCAGGCTCCAGGGCAGTGCCTGCTGCAGCACCCGAGGTGATGCTGGCAGGAATCAATCTGGGGAGATGAGAATGGGTTGGGAAAGTGATCTGACAGCATGGGGTACACCTGATCTCATGGCTCAATGCCAGCTATGGTTTTTTGGCTGCTGCAGACTGGAGGATAAGAATATTTGAGTATTTTTTTTTCATCTGTCTTTAAGATCCTCTGCAACTGAACTGTCTGCATTTACACCTTGGAAAGCAATGCTTGTGTTAAAATCACCTGCAGTGTCATTAGGTAACTGATCACTGAACGAGGTGCAGCTGGCAAGGGCTGTTTGCTCCATCCTAACATCAGCCAATCCACACAGCTATTAACTGAAGGAATTGTACCCTCCAGAACCATTGGAGGCTTTGTCTAAAAGGCTATCAGTGTTAAAATGAGATGGAGTTAAGGAATGAGTTTTGGCGAAGTTTATTCTGTGTGCTCACATGGAAAGTGAGTCAGGTTTGGTGTAAATAATGGTTGTTTACATCACTGAGCTAAAGCTTTGAACTTCTGTGTATTGTTTCAGTGCCATAGAAACCTGTGGGTGAAGGGAAAAAAAAAATATAAATCATCTAATCCATTCCTTTCTCTGATAAGGCTGCCAGGCTAGCAGAGATAGTTGTCTGCTCTGTTCCTCAAGACCAAGGTTCCCTCTCAGTGGCTGTAACTCTGATTTTCCCAAAGTCAGGCTGCATCTCCCTGGCTGCGAACCTGCTGAGTGCCTCTTGTCCCTCCAGCAGACACTGATCCCCTGTGCAGTAACAGGGCTCAGCATTCCTCCAGTATGTGTGACTGTGGAAAATGTTGTCTTGCCATGATTTCATTTCTAGGTTAAATAAACTGATCTTGAGAAGTGACAGAATGAAAATAACATTATCCACTACAGCTGCTCACTAGGAAGGGCTCAACCTGTGTTTCGACAGGCAAGGTGACTCTCAGAGCTCTGTTAAAGAAAAGCTGTGTTTGGCTGGAGCTGACTTTGGAATTTGTTGTATTTCAGGCCAGATTTGTTGTATTTCACCTGGCTTTGTAGAATTTGAGGGTTAGTGCCAGGTCACCAGATCCTGCGACCTTTGAACAGGACTTATTGTTTCTTGCGCTGAGGCACTGCCTGAGATGAGGCAGCATTGGGCAGATGGTTTCAAAGCACAAATTCACACCCCAGGAAGCCCGCTTCCTGCAGGGAAGCCTTAACAGACAGGACTGGAAAATGTCCATATTCCTTGGCCTGCACACAAGGGAGCTTGGCAGCAAGCACCTCTTGGGAAGAGGATTGTGTAGGTGGGTTATGTATGTGGAGTCCACACAAACTCCTTTATGTGCAAGAACTGAAACCTGGGCTGCAGAGCAGGTAGTGGCTCTCTGTGAGGTGGGAACACTTTTCCCTGTGGCTTACAGCAGGTTTCTCATGGATGATGGAGTGTTACACCATGGTGTGGGCACAAAGGCTGTGCAGGAAACCCTGTGTCCAATCACTTGATCAGGATTTTTCTTTTGTGCTTGATCCCACCTTGCAAAGACTTGTATCACAGAATACAGCAGCAGTCATCAGCAGGATAATGCTGCCAAACCCCTTCTGGTAAATTCTCTCTGGGTGAATGGCTTTCCTTATTTCAGAAAGAATATATTAAAGGGAAAAGCAAAACAAAGTAACACAGGGTAACTTCAAATTGTGGGGTCTGTTTTGATTCCAAACATATTTTCACTGCTAGAAAGCAAAACAGTTGGAATCAGAAACAAATGGGGAAATGGAGGGGAAAAATGTGTGCTCCCTTTAGCTCAACTGATAAAAATATGAATTGTCTACTTTTGCTTGTAACATTGCTTTGTCTCATGATATGCAGTAGCACTGTTTATTGAAAAATATAATTTCAGTCATCTGATTAATGTGACAAAAAGTCAAATTGGTTAAGATAAAGTAGTGTACAAACTGCAGTCTTTTTCATAACTGAAAGTCCTTATTGAATGCATATGCATCTTTCACATTTGAGATGTGTGAACTGCAGAAGTGCAGATTTCTTCTCTGGTAGGGAAGGAAGCCCTCTGATAATACACCTATAAAAGTACCACGAGGGACCATGCCTGCATTGATATTAGTATTTACATGTTGTTCATAAAACATCTCAGGGTTCTCACTGCACAAGTGTAATGAAAGACATTCCTCATCTAAAAATAGTGAAGGTAAAAACAGACAAAGAACAGGAATGGGAGGAGAAATAGACACAAGTGAAAAACTTGCTTAAGGCTGTCATTAAGATCCTGCTGACAGCCCAGTACTTTTTCCACCAGATTTTGAAAAGTCATCATATGGGAGGTTGCACAAAGAAATTAGCCCAGTATCTTTACAGTGTCCTTAGATTTCCAGTTTTACTTGCTTTGAAATTCAGGAAGGTGTTATTTAACAAAAACCTAAAGCTGCAAGGTGTATTTTGAAAGATATATAGATTACAGATGCCTTTACAATGTACTAAATTGGTTTAATATGAATACAGTGTTATTAGTGCACAAACTTAACTGGGATGTCACACAAAGAAAGGATTCCTGCCACTGTGTTTTTTTTGGGGTTTTTTTTGTTTGTTTGTTTTTTGTGTGTGTGTTTGGGATCCTTTTTATGAAGGAAAAACTTATTTGGAAAAAAAGATAGAAAGAAAATATCCAAATGAGGATGTGAAAACATGGCAAAGCCTCTCAAATATTGCCATTCTCTGTTACTCTGCATGTCTGTCCCTGAGTACTGTTAGAACATCTCTGAATTACATAAACCCCCAGTCAGCAATCCATCTGTTGAGATCTGACACATCCATGCACATCCTGCACTTCCTAAACCCCTTCGGTGCAGCCATCTAACATTTCTTGTGATATCTGCTCTACCTAAATAACTGCTGCTGCAGAATCAGAATGGCTCAGGCAGCCCTGTCCCAGGATTAATTTTTATTTGCTATAGACAACATTCTGGCTCCCCTTTGGCATCATGAAAGCTGGGTGTCTGTGAGCCCAAGTGGAAGTAACTTTAAATACCAATTTTGTGTGTTTGTGTTCATATTAACTCCTTTGTGGTGTGTCTGCTAAAAAGAAAAAGAGAAGGAAAGAATCGAGTAAGAGCACCTGGACCAACTCCTCCCACGGTCCATGTCTGCCACCCTCAAGGGCTGAGTGGAAGTTACAGAAGGTCTGCATGCAGGATTTCCCCCAGCAGCAGCAGAATGATTCCCTAGGGATGCAGTTTCCTGGCCATGGTGTGCCTGGGGCAGCTCTGGAGGGCAGGGACTGCTCTGTCCCCACTGGCTCTGCACTTCTGATGGCACTACCATGCCCTGTGGCATTCTGTCCTCCCCAGAGCTGTTATTCCACACTATACATCTCAAGAGTTGTGGAGGCTACACCTTCTCTGGCTTATTGTGACATTTATTAAAAATATTCAGAACTCAGTGTCAGCTACTGATGTGTGTGCAGCTCCCACTGATGGTAACAGGGAATGGTGATCAGCAGAGTGAAAAACTTGAGCCGGCAGGATAAACGACTTCCACTCTGCACAACTCTGTTCTCTTTACTAGGTGTTTCTGATGTTCTGTGTGTTCCTGTGCAGGAAATTGCTTTTTTATTGTTTGTCCTCCTGCCTCCCTGGGGATGGTGCTAAAAAACCTCCTGAAGTCTGTGACTTGAAAGTCTTCAGATTTCCTTCTATATATAGCATTTCCTTACTTAGGGGAAATCTTTTTTGTCCACTTTACATATGTATAAAAAAGCTTAGTTATATTCAATCACGTGCTGTTTGTATAAAATATGTTTTCAACTCAAAAAATGCTAGACCAAGGCAAGCTTCAGACCAAATGAATTCAAGTAGATAGCTGTAAAACTACTTCAGCAACAAAATTGCTGTGAGCTTTATGATCTCATATGTATTTTTATCACTTTATCATAGTAAAGAAACCACATTGCTTTAAAAGCAAGCTAAGTACTTATTTAAAGATTTGTTTTCAATCTCTTTAATGGCATATGAGCAGAGTTTGTATTTGAGTCAGTGATGAAGTGACTAAGCATAGGCCTTAACCGTCCCTAAAATAATGGCCATAAGAAGTGTATCCACTGCCTTAATGCCTGTAAAAGAGAGGAAAAAAGGGAAGTATTCCAGAATTGGTTGTTTAACATAATGCCATGCATGCTATCTGAATTCCATCAGAGGAGGCTACGAGGAAAAAGGAATTATAAATACAGAAAAGTTTCTTCAGTGGCAAGTATATAATTATTTTTTAAACAACCCCTTGCAGTCTGCATGGGTTATTTGCTGTGTCTAGTCATGCTTTATTTCAGTGCTCAGCCAGGGGTGTTCCACGTGCACACTGCTGCTTGTCATTGACTGCTGTAACTTCAAGGAAATTAAATTCTGTTCTACCAAAATATGGAAAACACTGAATAATCTCTCCCCCACCATCACCCCAAGTTCTCTTCCTACGTGTCACATGTCTGTTCTTTAATGCAACTCAGCTGTTGCTAAGGCACCACTTCCCTCAGCAGGTCCTGGAAGGTAAATACAGAGCTCAGCCGGAGCAGGGCACCTGCACCCACCCTGCAGCCATGGATGGCAAAGGCACACAGGGCCTGGGCAAGCTGAAACAGGCCCTGGCTGCAGGATGGGGATTGCCCTGCTGCCCTGTGCCAGGCCACGGGGAGGGCAGGGCTGTGCCTCCCTGTGTGCCAGGCAAGGCTGTGCCCCTCGCTGGGCACTCACAGGGTGGTGCTGACCCAGGACATGGCTTGGACAGAGCCAGCAACCCAGACAGAGGTGCTCTGGTGGGAAATGGGGACCCTGCTTCTGGGAACCTTGTTTCTCTCCCCCAGTGATGGAAGGTGAAACCTGAGTGTCAGGGTGGCTGCTGACCCTCCAAAGGGCAGAATGGGCTCAGTTTTAGTTTGAATTAGCTCAGGGCAGTCAGTAGCAGAGTGGAAGGGTGGATGTGGCCCTGTGCTGGTGTTCTGGTGAGGCTGTACCCACCTGGCAATCCCTGGGCTTCAGCCCTTCCCCTGAAGCCTCCCTCAGTGCTCTCATTCCTGTGCTCTCATCCCTGTCTTATTAGCAGAAGAAAATCCAAATAGACATTCTCGTCCCAAGTGAAGATGAGTTTAGTTTACAGAAGCATATTTTGCCTTTGTTGCCTTTTCATAGCTGTTTAAAGCTTCTGATTGCTTTCTAGAGGCAATTTCTGTGAATGCTCTTCTAATATTTTTTAAATGAAAGCATATTGTCACTTTTGAATAAATATAGATTTGTTACCTTGTGTGAGGGAGATCTGCATGCTGTGATTCAACACAAAACTCTACAAAATGCTCTGGTTTCCTTTATTCCTGGTAGTTAAGCTCTATCAGTAGAAAGCAGTGTCCTCCTCTGACCTCCTTTGATCAGTGCCAGTCACAGGCTGCTGTGTCTGGTGACAGATGCAATTCTCCCCTGAACCTGTTACTCAAGCCCAATGATTTGAACTTATAGGGGTGAAGATATACTGTTTCTTTAGGGAGTTGTTCATTCAGGAATGCATTCTGGAAATAGCTGGGAAGCCCTAGTGAAGATGCTATGTGTTCTCACTTTTTGGAAAATATTGCAGCTACCTGTTTCAGTATTTCAAAATCAAATTAACTTTCCTGATCCCACTTGGAAGCCCACTGTCTGTACTTTTTGTTTGCCAGAAGAGGCATGTTAGTTCCTGTTTCTAGAACCTTTAATTACAATGCCAAGTCAATATCTTACTTCCATCAATTTCCCCTTTCTTGAAATATAACCTAACAGCATTTATTCCCTTCTTTTAGTGGTAGAAATCATAAACCCAAGAGCATTTGAGAAGAAATGAGTTAAGGAACTAAAATCAGATCAATACTGGAAGATTTGAGGCTTGAGGAGGATATCATATTGGCTAGGACAAAGAAAAGTGAGAAATCAGTGAAGTGCTAGGAAGATGTGGGTATCTGGAGAATGGACACAAATTGTTAGTGTAAGATATGAGGTTAGATAGGAAAAGAGAGAATTTACAAGTGTTCTAGAGGTTAGAAGATGGAGAATGTAGCCAAAATGTGGGTGCCTGCCTTCCTGCAAGAGCCTTGGCCTCTTTGGTGGCAGGGGCAGCCCAAGCAAGGGTGCAAGGAAACTTCAGACCTGCCTTGCCCTCTCCATGTGCCTTTCCTCAAAGCAGGAGGAGTCTCTGCCTGTCCTCTCTCACTGCTCCTGATGGACTGCAAACATCCGTTTATACCAGCACAAGTTATGTGGCAACACAATACTGAAAGTGGCTATTTTCTGTCTGTCCCCAACTGTCTAGGCTTTCAAACTCCTAGCACAGAGTAAAATCAGCAAGTTTGAGAAACTTGTGCAGAAGTGAATGACAGCAACTAGTTAAGAGCTCTAGCTCACAGTTTGGCTTCAGAAGTACAGGAGATATCCAGGTCTGGAGGATAAACAGATGCCAGCTGATTAACTACTCAGTATTGGGACTGCTTTAAACCCTCTGGCTTCTGATTTAATCCAAACTACAAAGTTAAATCATGGAATTGTGGAAAACATTGGTGTTCATCTGTCCTTGAGACAATTTGTTCTTGGCTTTCCATCAGTTCTGTCTGATTTCTGTAAAGGGAAGTGCTCTACAGAGAAATGCCAGTGGTGACTGTTTTGGATGAGTGTACAGGTCTGGGGGTTTGGGGTGGCTGTTTTTGTTTCTTGTTGTTGCTTTTGCATTTGTTTGTGGGTTTTTGATTTAGGGAGAGGAATGGACAGGGCTGCAGGCAGGAGCAAACTCTCTTGGGGCTGCATCTGCCCCAAGGATGGAAAGTGTTACATCCTTCTTAGGCAGGATAATCTGACCTTTAAGAACTGGTATAGAAATAGACTCTTAAAAACAAATGCAGGGAAGAGAGAAGCCACAGGAACCTCAGCTGAGGTCAGGCTAGATTCAAACACCAGAAATTTCTGATAGGGGTGAGGTTTTAATCACTGAACAGAAACTTCCTCTCAGGTATATAGACCCTGGTGTATTTAAAGAGCAGTGGTCAGTCCAAAGGGATAAGAACAGTATATTTTATACACTGGCATGTACAAAATTTGTGCAAGTGGTTTTTATGTATACTTAGGCTTGAACTTTTTTATCCCATTCTTAAACCTGTAGTTCCAGTCAATATTTTTCCTCACCAATTCTTTATCACTTTCTAATTAATCCAGTAGCTATGCATCATAATGACTGCACTGATTACTTTTGTATCTACTAGTAAACATTCTTCCTAACAGTGGAGATGATTAATGTATAAAAATAGTGAGGTACCAACTATAACTTGCTTTGAAGTGAATGTGAAGGTCATTCTTGATACCTTTAGCCTACTTCCTTCTCACTTCTGGGAGTCAGAGGGAAATGATGCACAAAACCACAAAGCTAAAATTAAATGCAAGTAAACAAAAGCTACAGATATTCACCTGGCATAACACTATATGACACAGAGCTTTTGCTGAAAAAATAATCTGAAAATAGTTATCTTAATTAAAAAAACTAAAAATACCCCTGACTTGAAAAGTCTAAGAAACCTGTATTTGTTTGATCTGCATCTGTCAGTGATTTGACCATCTAAACTAAAGGCTCTAAAAGTAAATGGAAAATTATGTGGAAAGGAAGCACTAACACAATAATAGTGTTAATACATTTCTTCAAAGAAAGAATTTAGCTTTTCCTGCAACACAAACTGCTTGCATAAGCAAAGTTAATGCCAGGAATGAGATGGTGATAAGTGAGGTACTATGCTAACTTTTGCTATTAGTGTTTCAGAAGATTGTCTTTCATGTTAAGCTAGCACTAGTCAGAAGGCCTAGGAGAATGTCTCCATGGTGAAGTGTTTGTTTCATAGATGGAACAATCTTCCTGCCCTAGTTTGTGGTGTTGCATCAACAGATGTCAGCCAAAAAACACACCTGTACAGAGGGACTGGTCAGCCTGTTCCTCTGCAGAAAGGCTGAGCAGAGCCAGCTGCTCAAACCTGACATAAACCAGCATCTGCACCAAGGAGGGATCAGTGACCCCTGGAAAGACATCCAAGTGACTCTTGCTCTTTCCCAGCCTATTTTGTTAAAGATGTCTGCCTTAAAGAGCAGAAAAACTCACTGGCTACCAGCCCATGTCTGAGCTCAGCCTGGCTCCTCAAGATGATGGCTTGGCTATAAAGCTGTAGTTATTGCAGGGAGTCTCAGCCTCCCATGAATCTCCCCCAGCTGCACTTGTCAGCCCATGAGATGACCTCCCATAATGTAACTGGCAAAGAGTTTTCTGCAGGCAAACAGCAAATAACACACTTTTAATTGGGCAGGGCTCCAAACCCAGGTCTGAGCCCAGGGAAGCTGCCCTGAGCAGGGTCCCTGAGCAGGCACCAGGGGCCACAGCAGAAGTGAAGAGCCTCTGCAGCCTGCTCTGACCACAGGGTCTCTGTCTGCAAATACACCAGCACAGACCCTTTTGTCCAGGCATTGTCCTGCCATCTGGATACTGCCTGAATTCTTTCCCACACTCCAAATGTTGTTTAATTCATACTGGCCACTGTTATCCTCTGTCTCATGCCAGGACATTTAGTGGGAGGCTATCTAGCATGGGCTGAAACAGTGCCAGGAGGAGTATTAATAGATAAACAGTTTAGAGGATTGTGTACCACTGCTTGGGCTCACAGCCAGGTTCTGCTTAGTTTACCAGATAAAACAGGGAGGTCTCAAAGTTACAGCGTTCTCCTGCCTTGCTGGGAGGGCCTGTCACCCTAAGGCTGATGCTGTGGGTAGGATGCAAGTGCCAAAGGTTTCTCAGCGTTTTCAGAACTCTCTCATGTGTTTGGCACACTGTTGTCCTTTTTACCTGGGATTTATAGCTTGATTGCTCTGTTACCAGCTAAATAAGGTGACATACTCTTCCCACCATGACTTTTTATAGTCTTTGCTGTAGAGGAGATGAAAGGCTAAAAGATTTATTTCTTCAAAGGGGAAGTGTGAGTGTTTTGAGGCAGTGCACTCATTGCTTTGTACAGGTCACTCCTTACTGCCAAAATATCACTTTAAATGGAACTCAGTCTCATCCCAGACCTTTGGCAAGGCACACAGGAATGGCCAATAATTGCTGTGTGGCAGCAATTGCTTTGTATTCCTACTTATGAGTTTAATATGCCATCATAAATTCCTTGTCCATACCCACATATTAGAGATTAGAGGCTTCCTGCTCACTGACTGCTAGCAGCACCAACATTTCAGGTGGGGAACAGCTTGGTCATGATCTTGCAAAGCAGATGAGCTTGAGCTTCCAGCCAGTGCTTCATGAAGTTCTTATTTGCACTTGATTTTAAGAACAGAGCCCTGAAAAAATTGACTTGTTCAAGTGAATTAATGTTTGTCCAAGGTGTCTATTCAAAATGATAAAGTGGAATTATTCATGGTCTTTACTATCCTTACAGTGTGATTAGAATTTTTCCCCTTTAAAGTTTTTAATCCTTTTTTCCCCTGCTGGACAAGGCTCCCTGCGTGGCAGCTGCTGTGCTAATGAGGGCTGTGTATGCAGACCAGCAGCCCAGGTGATTCCTGGAGGGAACACTAAAAGAAAAGATTCCCCCGGCCAGATCTTGGCTCACATCCCTGCCCTGGCTGCTGCTGCCTGCTCATCCCAAGGCATCTCTTGCCCACTCTCTTGGCAGGCAGAGCTGGACCTGTCTCAGTTTGCAGGGTGATGCAGAAGCCCTGTAACACTCTGGTGCACAGGTCCATGGCAGGTTGGCTCATGTCTGTTGTCTGTCCATCTCTTGTTTAATTAGCTTTGTTTTCCTTTGTTGTCCAGCAGAAAGCAAAGGGAGAGCCTTTATTAGATAGTTGCTAGAAAGAACTTCATAAAAATTCTTTGCTTTTTAAATATTTTTTTAGTTGTCATACCTAGAACATGTTATCTACTATTTCTTCTGGCTTGTCTGAAGTATAATAAATATTCTTGTTTATCTTTGGAACATTCTATGTAGAATCAAAACAAGGCTTTGGTAAACTAAACCCCTCCTCCTTCACACAAATATTCCTTGGGGCAAAGGCTCTATTTTTCAAATGTGTGTGTGATACTGCAAAAGGTTCAACAAGGCTTACTTGCACTATACATCACATAAGCATGTTACTGATTCCTCAAATAACAATTCTTAAATGTCTTCATTACACTTTCTAATTAATTTTGCATTTACAAGAATATATTAACTCTTGAATGGCATTAACTCTGTAAAACAGTGATTAAAATATATAACAGGCTTCAAAGATTAACATCACAGAACTACAGATAGTTCACATAACACGATAAAAAATTTGCAGAAAAAATTACTTGCTAAGCATTGCAAATCAAATACTAGTACAGCTCTAGAAAAATTATTCATGTCTGTAGAGGTCGTTTTACCTCAGTAAATAATGTTTAAATCTTTTGGGTCTTTTACCAAGTATATATTTATTGTCCAGGGGAAAGCTCAGATAATTTATCAAATAATTTTAAATGCATTACCATTTTTTGTGCTAAGAGTTCCAGGGTAAGATCTTGGCTCTGTTGAAGATATACTGAACTCATAATCAGGCTCCCAGTGCCTAAGTCTGGTGATAAGGTCACCTTCATCTTGTTAACCTTGCCATTATACAAAGCTGTAGGCTTCACACTGTCAATTCTTAAAAAAGCCCCAAAAACCAAAGCTCTGCCACCAATTTAGAGCTCTAGTTGGGTAAAAACTGCTCTTTTCTAGGCCAAGCATCTTTTGACTTCTGTGGAAAGAAACTCAGAGGAGGGACCAGCAACAGTTTGTTCTCCACAGAATGTTAAACTTCATGAGGATAATCTGCATTGTTTCAGACGCCATACAGGCAATTTAGCCTCTGCTTATCTTATGTTACTATTGTAACATAACAGCTCCATCAAAACAAACATGAAAATCCATGCTGTGACTTAGTGGCTTGTATAAAGGCTTAAATCAGTGCACATAAAAGCTACATGGCCAAATTCCAGCCTGTTTCAGCCTGGGAACCTAGGACAAGGCACACCAAATGAAGGTCTCACACCTTTATTCTCCTACATGCAGAATTTCCAAAGCCACTGTGAAATCATTTCTGCTGGTGATGACCTGAATTTCTGTGAAATGTTACTCTGAAAGATGACATGGAGGATCATTCTTTCATGTGGCAGGATGCCTATGAAAGAGCTGAGGGAAAGGAGACCATTACTCTATTGAAAAGGGCTTTTTTGAAACCCAACCTCTCAATAGGTGGACATTAAAAAGTGAGAACAATGTTCTATTTTAAGATTACCTGTTCAGTTCTCAAAAGCTCTTCTGTAGGACAAGAAAAAGAATGTGACTAGTCACCTCTACAGTAAAACTAGAAATTTCATTAGCTAGTAAGCATGTAACTTTTCTTCTTTTGCACCACAATACGTATTTTTTTTCAGAATCATGAAGACCTGTTTAATGCTTTTATTAGGAGTCTGTCTCATGAGTAACCATTTTTGAAAACCAAAGCTTTCTGACCCTATAGACATCTCAAGTGGAGAGCAGTAATAGATGGGTGTGGGAGGCTTGTGGGAGCCAAGGCTGTAGAGCTGGATGTTGTTGGAGGTGTGGTGGTTTTGCTGTTTGTTTGCTTTAAAGTACAGCTGACATCTTGCACTGCTCGCATATAAGGAGCTTTTTGTTTGCACCATATGAATATGAAGATGCTATTGTGACAACGTGTTCGGAATAAATACAGAAAAAATACTTCTGCCTCCTTGAGACTCGAGTTTGAAGAGGGCTCTTAAAGCACAGAGGCTGCTGGGATCTTGGAGCAGGACTGCAGCTGGTTCTTGGAAGCCACGTGTGTGTGGCAGATGGAGGGGGGACACCAGGTATCCTCCTGCACACCCTGTGAGCCCAGGAATGGCAGGGGTGCCCTCCCTGGGGCAGGACAAAGGGCTGGGAGAGCAGTGCAATCCCTGAGATGGAAACATCTGTGTTGCACCAGCGTGGTGCAGCCCTGGAGATGAAGCACAGTGCCCCCGGGGGCTCAGGCACGGGCCAGGCTCAGCAGTGCCCGCAGGGAGCCCGAGCTGTGCCAGCTGAAACCGGGCGAGCGCGAGGGTTGGTAATGAGGAGAGCGAGCTGAACGCTGGGCTGCTCTCAGCTTCAGTGTGAAATTCCAGCTGCGCTAAAATCAGTGTCCAAAATCAAGCACCACCAGGACTTCGTCCCAAATTTTCCCCAAGGCGCTGTGCTTGCCCTGTGTGGGGTGGGCAAGGGGGTGGCTGAGCCCCGCTCTGAGCCCCTCAGCTGCTGTGCCTGCAGCACTGACTGACAGCCTGACTGAACACCCACATACAGAGAGAGGCTGCACCACACATATGGCAGAGAACAGAAAAACACCCAAGGAAAGCTAGCAAAAATATCTATTTTTCAGAAGACATGGGGGATACAAAGAACATGTAATTCTTTAGTGCAGGAAAAAAAAATTGCAGCTGGGTAAGACAAAACATCCAAGTTTTCTCTCTGTTTTCCAATTTTATTCTACTGCATAGGCATCTGCCATGTATGGCCAAAATATCAGATTTTTCTTCTCTTAAATGGAACAAAGAAGGAATAGAAAAGAGGAAAGGAGAATGAGGAACATCAACGCTTGGCAGCTAGGAAGTGATGACATGAAAACCACTTATGGCAATCTCTGAGCATAGTTATTTTAAATTTATTTAAAAGAAATTCCTATTCAGAACAGGAGTAAATTGTTGGCAGGAGCTCTATTATATTAATTTGTCTATAAAGTAATGTTTGTAACTTGCTCTTCATGCATGGCTTGGAAGATTTGTTTGGATGAAAAATTATAGCTGTTGGTGGTCTATGCAAGAAAGCTCAGCCTACCAGAGCTCTGTGAATATAAGGAGCTCTGTGACCTGTTGCTGGTCTTCTTCAGTTTTCTAGATCTCAAGTAAGAAGATACAAAGCAAGATATCAGGAGTAAATACCCCTATATTTAAAACTGAATTAGATTTCAGATTATGCTATGAAATGTTCTCCTGGGAGACTAGAAAACACATTTATCTTATGACTTCCTACTGTTGTTTATCACTGCTGTATTAATAGGAGAGGTGAACTATTAAAAAAAAAATGCTTTTCTGCCTTTGTAGTTAGAACATTGGTGCTCAAATCCTTCTTTTTAGGGATGCAGGGGGGTGTTAGCTGGCATAAAGTAAACATGCAAACTGGACTGGTTATGGTGAAAAGATTTTTCTCAAAGATCTAATAACATGGCAACTTTCTATTTGGATTTATTATGATCACTGGGAGTATTTCAGGCATCATTCCAATTGCACTTGCATCTGATGCCAGTTAAATGGCTTCAGAGAAGGCTGTCTATGACTTTCACTGTGGGAAGCTGGAGGTCAAACAGGTTCCTCCTGCGCCTGGTGTCAGTGACAGCCCGAGCATCTGTCAGGTGCCAGCCGTGTGTGTGACACCCCTGCAGCCCAGTGCAGTCTGTGTGTGTGTGTGTGTGACACCCCTGCAGCCCAGTGCAGTCTGTGTGTGTGTGTGACACCCCTGCAGCCCAGTGCAGTCTGTCTGTGTGTGTGACACCTCTGCTGCCCAGTGCTCTGTGTGTGTGTGTGACACCCCTGCAGCCCAGTGCAGTCTGTCTGTGTGTGTGACACCCCTGCAGCCCAGTGCAGTCTGTCTGTGTGTGTGACACCCCTGCAGCCCAGTGCAGTCTGTCTGTGTGTGTGACACCCCTGCAGCCCAGTGCAGTCTGTCTGTGTGTGTGACACCCCTGCAGCCCAGTGCAGTCTGTCTGTGTGTGTGACACCCCTGCAGCCCAGTGCAGTCTGTGTGTCTGTGTGTGTGACACCCCTGCAGCCCAGTGCAGTCTGTGTGTGTGACACCTCTGCTGCCCAGTGCTCTCTGTGTGTGACACCTCTGCTGCCCAGTGCAGTCTGTCTGTGTGTGTGACACCTCTGCTGCCCAGTGCAGTCTGTCTGTGTGTGTGACACCTCTGCTGCCCAGTGCAGTCTGTCTGTGTGTGTGACACCCCTGCAGCCCAGTGCAGTCTGTCTGTGTGTGTGACACCCCTGCAGCCCAGTGCTCTGTGTGTGTGTGTGTGTGACACCTCTGCTGCCCAGTGCTCTGTGTGTGTGGCACCCCTGCAGCCCGGTCCTGGTGTGGCACCTTGGTGCCCGCTGTGCTGCGGGCAGGGTGCCACCCCCTCTGCCCCAAGGCTCGGGCACCCAGAGCCGTGGCCGGGAGGTGACAGCGCATCTCGGGGCCACGTGCTGTGCCGGCAGAGCGAACCTGCCTCTGTGTGTTTCACACGAGTTTGCTGTCCCCGTTTTACCATGTGTGCAGGGTGTTCTTTGCCTATGGCATCACCCATCGTTTGTTTCGCGTAAGCCACAAGAACGGGAAGGTTTGGAAAGGGCAGGAGAGGTTCTTAATTTTTTTTTCCTTCTGTCTCATCCAAGAACTATGCGGGTTGCAGCAACCAGACAGCATGGTTCCTGTGACAAGTTAAGACTTGAAAACAAAAGCCCAGCATGCCGGGGACTCGGCTCCGGACGGGGGCGGCCCCGCTTGGGAACGCGCGGCGCTCCCGGAGCCGCAGCGGAACAGCCGCGACCAAACCCCGAAAACTTCCCAGCCCCTGGGTATGGAGCACAGCCAGCGGCAGCACCGCGATGAAATCAGCGGTCACGGCGCAGCCCGTGGGGCAGCTCTCCCGCGCCCGGCACAGCGGAGCCCCGAGCCCGCGCTCCGTGCCCGAGAGCCGCGGGACCGGGGGCGGCGCTGGGCTCTGCCGGGAGCGGGGACGGCGCTGCCCGGAGCCGCCTCGGGCACGGGGACCCGAGAGCAGCGGGGATGGCGCTGCCCGGAGCCGCCTCGGGCACGGGGACCCGAGAGCAGCGGGGATGGCGCTGCCCGGAGCCGCCTCGGGCACGGGGACCCGAGAGCAGCGGGGATGGCGCTGCCCGGTGCCCTCAGCCCGCCAGCGCTGCCCGGAGCCGCCTCGGGCGCGGGGACCCGAGAGCAGCGCACGGGAAGGGACCGGACCCGGACCCCGCTCCCCTCCGCCGCGCAGCCGGCCTTACCTGCGGGCGAGACCAGCTCGCCTTCGCTGAGCTCGGCCGAGTCCGAGTCCATGGTGCCGGCTCCGCGGGCCGCCGCTGGCAGGCAGGAGCAGTGCCCGGCGCGGGGAGCGCTGCCCGCTCCCTCCCCGCCGCCGCCGCCCCGCCGAGCGCCATTGGCTGCGGGCGCAGCGGGGCGGGGGCTGCGGGGGCGCGGCCGGGAGCGGCTCCTGCCCCGCTCTGGCGCGAGTTGGGCGGCGCGGCCCGGGGCAGCGCCCCAGGCAGCGCTGCCGAGCGCAGAAATACCGAAGTGACCGTCCTGTGCGTTGCCAGCGCATCGCCCGTCTGTCTTTTCCATCGTCTGCTTGCGGGCATCTCCCCTGAGCTTCAGTCGCCTTGTCCCTTTCCCCTGGTTCCGTCTCCTTTACGAGAAGTGTGCTCAGAAATTAGAGAGGAAGCCAATGGGGAAGTGCCCGTTCTTGTTGGGTATTAGTGCCCAGAGGAATAATGGAAGTCTGAAATCTGTTCCTTCCTGATTGTATATTTTTCCGGGGGAGATAGCGCAGTATCTGGTAAATGGCCGTGCCATTAGACGGTTTTGAAGTGAAAACTGGTCGAAGTTAGATTCTGCAGGCTTTGCTTCTGTCGTACAAGCTACTGCAGATGTGAGCAATCCTTTAATTCAGAGGGTTGAGGTCACTTTTTCAGCTCTGAGGTTAGCCAGATCTTACCCTTTGCTTTTATTAATTTCTAGTTTTTCTTGCTGTTATAGACCAAATGGGACTCAAATTCTAGCACAAAAATCTTAGGAAAGTAGTAGCAAAAAGTACTTTTCTAACTGGGAACAAAGTGCCATCTTAAAACAGGCCCTAGATATCTGATGGATCCATGGCTATGTCACATGCTAAAAGCTGCCTGGGGCCCTCAACACTTACCTGCAGCATGCTGAAGCTCCAGCCAGAGGTTTATGCCTGTAGCTGTAGACCACGGCTTGAGTCTGGAATTCTCTCCCCAAAACCACACACCCCTGTTGCTGGAAAAAGCCATGTCTGGATGCTGCTTTCAGCCTGCATATAGAAAATTATCTATTGCATCAGATCAAGCTTGACACTCTTGACAAGTGTGAAGACTTTTTCTTAACATAAAGCATGAGATTAAAAAAAGAAAAGTATTTCTTTTAACTTGAAGGGCCCCGTCAAATTCTTTCCAGGGATGGCTTATCTTGTGCAATGCTACAATACTAAAAATTAAGCCCATTTTATGTTCTAAGGTTGCTTCCCTGCCTTCAAATCAGGTTGAGCCTGAAGAGACAAAATACCTCAAACTTTCTGACCCTGGAAAGCACCAACAAAAGCTTCAACCTCTGGAGTGAAAAGTTAATTCTCAAGTAATTTGGGACATTGCTGTCATAACCTCAGCCCATACTGTTAAGACTCTTATGCGTTTTATTCCATGAAAACAAATTCTGACTTTTGTTTGTAGATGTTTTCATTAAGTTTAAAATGACATTCTAAATGCTGCTGAACATAATTTCATAAATTAGTATCATTAGAAGCATCTAAACCAAAGTGATTCTAGGATCCTGTTGTGAAAAGCCAATGCAAAATTTGACTGCAGAATATGTGGGGAATCTACAGTCGTGATATAAACAATGTAGCAACAGAAAAGTCCCAATATTATATTACAGAAATAATCCCAGATGCCACACCAAGCAGAGAATCTGAGACCTGAAAGGATTTTAGTCTCTCTCTCATTCTCTTTTTGTTATTGTTGTTCTTGTTTGCATTTATGGTTGTCAAAAGCAACCTAAATCACCTCCCTAAAAAGCACAGTTAGTAGGAGGAGCAAGTTTGTGTTTGAGTACAATTAATTAATTTTGTGGACTGTCTTCAATTGCTAGAAACTAATGATAATTTCTAACCTGGAAGAATTCTGACTATTTAATGGCAATGGCTGTAATCAGATAAGCAGAGGAACATGGGGGTTTTTGAAGGGATGTGTCAACAGAACCCTTCCAGCTCTGTCAAAGGGGGCTGCCTCTGCAGTGAATTTTGGCTCATGCATGGGGCTGATACAATGCAGCTGTGGACGCTTTTCTAAGGTGTGTTCCATCCACTGGCCTTATCCTATTTTCTGTGTGGGATTTTTTCTTTTCTGAGTGAATAGCCTTTGCTATAATTGGAATTAAATGTTAAGGTCTTGAATAATCCTGCTTCTCTGCTACTGATCTTAGTTCAGTTAGCAGAAGGAAAAGTTATTTTTCATGATCCTCCCCAAGATGGAAGTCTTAGCATGGAATACTTAGAAAAAAAGACCCAAGCCCCACTTATTTGAATTCCTGTCAGTTTTTATCCTTGTATAAGCACACTAATAAATGTAATGATGGAAATGGTATAACTCAATCAACATTGTATTGCATCATGCTTGCCATACATACATTGAGTATTCTCATAACTCTGCTGTAATTACTTGCTGCTTGACAGTAAATTCTGCCTCAAGATTACTTTCCCTTTTTATTACTGCTAACCATAAAGCAGTTAGAAAAGTTTTCAGCTGTAACAGAATGAGCATATTGTTTCATTTCAAAGCATATGGTTAGAATTCAGGGCTTTTTTCCTCTCAGTGTTCCCTGCCCAGCACAGTCCCGCACTTGGTTTAACATGTGACCTGGAAAATTCCATATGCTTAGAGCTCTGAGCTTCATAGTTTCCACTCCATACAATGGTGGTGCAGAGAAAAGCACAAAAAGTTTATTAACAGCAAATATGCACTTATCTGGATGCCCGTTCAATGAATCTCCACATGGAGAAAGCTGGCATTTCATGATTTATTTTTGCATTTGGTACAAATAGTGCAATTACTTATTAATTGTTATAGACTGAATCTCTGTGACTGTAGCTCTGCAACTGCTTCCTTTATTCCTTCATAAAGACTGGGATGTTTAGAATCTGGAATGTTTTTTCTCAGGAGCCAGTTAATATATTTGCCTATAAATCTCTACCAACAGGGTGTAGCAGGGGAGCCAGCAACACTGGAGCTGCCCCCTGTAATCCCAGTTATATGATGCTGCATCTCTGTGTGGCTCCTCCATTCACGTTTCAGCTGCATCTGGTCTTGATCTTCATTCCATATGGAACTTAGCTGAGACTCTCCTCTGCCCACTCATTGTGTGAGTGCTGGAGATGTGCCTATGACAGCTTTGGGACTCATGCTTTTGCAGTGTTCCATTGGCAAATCACACTTGCATGTTCACACAGATACAATTTCATTGTATTCTAAATGCTTAGGGTGCCAAGCTACCATTCCATCCATGTCTTACATTTGTCCTTACAGGCCTGCTGTGAAATCAAGATAGTAGTATTTTTCTTTTTTATAGTGAAATGAGCTACTGAAAAACTGTGTTTTAAAGTCAAATACAGAGCACAAACTTTCACCTGAATCCCATGAGCTGTAGCTGAGCAGTCCAGTTATCCCTTTCTGCTGAATGAAAGGCTGGTAAACTGCTTTGCTACTCAAGCTTTCCCCCTTAAAACTGAGCCTTCAAGCCTATGATAGAAAACAGTCTCTTTTTTCTGCATTGTTACATGTAACAGAACCCCCTCTACCCTCTTTGTGTTTGACTTGTCTCCTTTACACTGTCCAGACAGGTGTGTAGGATTGTATATTCCTCTCAGTTATAAATGTAAAAATGCAAGGTTATATTTTTTACTCCCAAATTATTTCTTTATTTAAATTTATCTACCCTAGGTACTGTTTCTAAACTTGTTGAGTGATATTTTCATACATGTTAAGGAACTTTTCAGGTCTGACCGTTTCTGAGACTCTCTGGCAGTGACACTCTAGCCTAACAATGCCCAGCACCATTGCTACTGAATGTATTAACCAGAGCAGCATCTCCACAGGCTGACACACTCTTGCAATGTGCTGTAGCAGGTCTTAAATTTTTTTCCCAATTTCTTTCTGGTGTATCTGTATATATTTCATGAAGAAAACTACCCCACACCATTATTGCCAGAACATGAATGATTGGTGTCAGTAGATTCTCTGTCAACAGTTTTGTCATGTTGGCAGCTTAGACTCTTGCTGGTGTTTGGAAGCCAATCAGCGTGCACTGCAGATATACATCTTGTGTGCACTGCTAGGAGATTTTCACTGCAATCATGCATCTGTTGTGATCTGCAAACAGTCTGATTTGATTTGGAGTTCAAATGATGAACAACATGTCTGTGTTATTTAATTCTTTCTCATGGGCCAGTAGGCATTCAAAGATTGAGATTTTTGTGACATGATGTAGGCAGTGCTTGTACATCCTGTGTTGAGAGGATAAATATGGAAGAGTTCAGTATTTCCTGTTCCCTCCCATTTTAAGTAACTGTAAGAGATGGGGAGCATCAGTTCTGGGTACCTACCATAGCATGGATGTATTTTTAGCCATTGGTCTTCTGAGTTATGTTCTGCCTCTGGTGCTGACTTCCTAAAGCAGAGCTGAGGAAGCAGTCACAGGCTGGGGCTGCAGCCTACTGCTGCTGTGAGCCTGTGCTGTGCTGTTTGCAATGCCAGATCTGAAGATGGAGGCTGAATTTCAGTCCTACCATCTCAATGCCTTGGAAGCTGCTCTCAGGAGATTTTAATTCCAAGTGAAATAAAGTGAAAAAGCAAAGTAGTAACTTATCCCATTTCCTCTTAGCTTGTAGAAACAGGACTCCTATGGGAACTGAGCAGCAGAAATGTTCATGTACACTTTTGGCCATGAGGATGTTGTTACTTTTCTGTTCAGTTTTAGTAGGATTTTGCCTGTAGAGTAAGGCTTTTTGTATTAAGCTCTAAATTGGATTTCCTGGGCAGTTCTTGGTTTTCCACTACCTTAGTGGTATTGAGTTTTATTTTCTTACAGAAACTTGACCATTCCTTTGTGTGAGATGGTGATTTATCCTGATTTATCCTGTGCTTAGAAAGATACAACTCTTCTGAGTTATAGATGCAATTACCTGTATATTGGCAAACTCTTGAATTCGTAACCTGGCTTTTTAAGTGATTAAAGAAATGAAAGTTACTTTCCAAATGAAAAAACCCCTGCTAATTCTGTTGGTGGGAAATTTCTTGTGAGGAATTTCTGCATGGAAATTTTATTGTTTAAAAAATAACTCCTCATAAAAAAGGGAGGAATTTAGGCATTATAAGTAATTATCAGGGCTTTAAAATAATTTTAATTGCTATTTTACATTTCATTACAGATAGGATACTAATAATAGTAAAGGATAAATTTTTCCTTTCTCTGTTCTGGGAGTGGGGAAATAAATTTTAAAGAATTTTTTCTCAAGGGGATCACTGTGAGCTATAGGAAACCAGGGGATTTTCTTTTGTTTTATTCCTGTTCTGAAGCTGTCTAGGGAAGGCAGGGGGACAACTGCCAGTCTAAACCTTTTTCCTTTCTGCCATTTTCTTTGGGAATTATTTTTAATTCTTGTGGTGGTCACTGAAGTTATTTTAAAATATGTTACATTCCTTAGTTTTCACATGTTACTGAGTTATGCCCTTCAGTACAAGGGCTGATCACCCTATGGCTGCATTTAAGCCTTTGACCTTGCCTAATATGCAAATTAAACACGCTTAAGCCAGCAGTGCCTTTTTCTGAGCTGTGTTTCAGGATGCTTTGAGGCAGTTTTATGCTTCTAGCCTGGAAGATGGGTCATCCTTGTTTTCATCCCTGATTTCAAATTATGTGTAGGAGGATTCCACAACTTCACCATACTCTGAGAAAGCAGAGAAAATTGTGTTGCTAGGAAACCATGGAGGATCTATACTGTACTGTCTTTCCAGAATGTTTATAGGTAGCATCAGTTACTTAATTAACTTCTCTAATCCTGTTCTTTATGCTAGCATCCACTTTTTATAGTCATGCTGTTTGTTACATGCTTCTGTAGAAAATGCTTTCTTGCTGTGGTTATTTCTGTATAGCTTTATTTAACACACAAACCCCAACTTCCCTAGCATTTCAAATTAGGTTGTGTTTGGAAAGCTCTTATTTATTCACATAATAATGATTTATTTATTCACATAATAATGATGCCTATGCATCCTGATTTATTAGAGCAGGTAGGTCACACTTTCCCACAAAAGACAAATGCTGAAATCCACGGGGCTGCATGTTCTGTGCAGAACTTTAATAAATTGGATATTATCAGGACAAGTGTTAAAGCATTTAGTGCTGTGCAGCTGACTGGGTCTGGATGCTTCTTTACATTTGATGCTGACTCTGACTTTGCAGCCATGAGTGGTGCCTGCACACTGGCCAGGTGACAGAACCCATGATGAGGATTCCAGCCCAGGAATGGCACAGCTGTCACTGAGAGGGTGACGCAGCAGCTGGGGTTGGCCTTGGGGCCGAGTTTCTGCTAAGAACTATAGCACCCCTTGAGCTAAAGGGAATCTCAGAGGCAGCAATCAATATTTTGTGGAGCAATTCACTCACATCCACAAATGGATCAGAACGCTCAAATGGCAGAATGTTAATATGCTCGTTTGTGGTTTCTGTAGAGCTTGATGTGATTTTTGGAACAGCATGGAAACATCATCTTCATCTGACTGTGTGGGCATTACTTCATGACCACCTCTAATAGCATGGCAGAAAGCACTCTGCTGCCCACCTATCTATAAATAACTAAATATCATCAACCCAGGAATAAAATTGCATTTTATGGGTAGTCTTGGGAACATGTAACATAGGCAATTAGATTACATGTAGTCCTACAACACTTCCACTGAAGGGAATGAAATTACTTAGAAACTTGCTGTCCAGGCCACTTGCAGGTGAATTATTTCTCTTGCACACCCATAAATACAATATGTGAGGAACTTGAATTCAACTTGGACAATGCAAATCTGTCTTTAGATAAGATCTAGAAACTTTATTGTTTCTAATGAAATTTTTGGATTGTAGATCTTGAGTCCTTTTTAGCAGCTAAGACAAAAGACTAAAGACATTCTTTTAATATTGTTGGGATCAGTACTGTGGGATGTCTCAGCCTAATAATATCTACTCAACAATTTTATGTGAATTCTACCTATTTCCAGTATAGAATCACAGAATCGTTAAGGTTGAAAAAGGCCTCCAAGATTGAGTCCAACCTTTGGTCAAACACCATCAGCACTGAAGTGCCACATCTATTTCCCTGCTGCTACAGCTGTTTGTATGAGGGGTCATGGTTACTGTTTATACTCCTTCAGGAAAAAGAAATACTAATCTGAAGGAAGGGAAAATACCTTGAATTTCTGCCTTTCATTGCTGCTCCATGTTTAGGACATAGAATAGAGAGAGGGAGTTTGGGACAGAGCTGCTGTGAGAAGAATTCACACTGTGGTGCCTGAAGTCTCAGATTGTTTTCACTGTGTGATGGACTCCCTTTGCTCTTTCAGTGCTTTATTTTTCAGAGACATGCAGAGAAAAGTAGCTGGCAAAAACAAGATTGTGCAATGCATAATGCAGTAGTGCTGCATTTAACTTGTGTGATGTGTGTGTGGCTGCCAATGAGGCTGTAAAGGTGCTTGGGATCACAGGGCAGTCCAGGCTCTGTAAAGGTATTTGGGATCACAGGACAGTCTGTGAAAGCACCTCAGGACATTAACCAGTCAAACCTCAGAGGATACAGCACCAGTCTGCAGGGCATCTTCCCTCTTGGCTTGTTATGCACCTGAAAAGACATAAAAATTAAAGAATTAAACCAAAAACTGTAGGTAGGAGAGAATCCAGATCCATTATCCGAAAGCACTTTAGAGCCAAAGATGATAACCCAACCACTCCTATAACAACGCTTTCTACCAAGGTTTTTGTCATAATAAAATGGCAATATCTGGGTATTTGAAAGGAATGCCTAGTAAAGATTGAGTCATGAGGGAGGCTGAGCATTTCCCTCATTTTCAGAAAAACAGGTGGAAGTGGAGGCTCAGCATTTCCCAGGAAGCACTGAGCACCACAAGGGGTTGGAGATGCCAGGGAAGCTGAGTGTTGGTGTGGAGGGTGCTGGAGTGGGATGATCAAATGAGCAGCACGTGGTGCAAAACCTGAGGAGGAGACAGCTCTAGGTGTTTTGGAATGTGAGAATCCAAACCCTCTCTGTTGTGCAGGGCTGAGAGGCCCAGCTCCTTCCTGAGAGCAAAGTGAGGGAACAGCTTGGTGCTGGTGTCCATGGGTGGGTTGTGTAACACCACTGAGCTCCCATCAGGGGTTCAGGGAGCAGCTGAGTCACTGCAGAGACTCATTGTGAGAGCACAAGCCCAGGGGCAGAGCGGTGGCTGCAGCAGGTGTTATAAGAAAAGAGTCTGAAGAAGCACAGAAAGTCATCCCAAAGTCAGTGAACTGAAATGCTGCAGGGGATCATCAGGGTACTGAGGCAAACATGCTCCTTCCTGAGATTAAAGAAAGTTCCCCACCATTTTGAGGGACAATGAACCCTGATTGAACCCAATAAAAGACAATAAATCACACCCAGACAACACCAGTCTGGCTAAATGAGACCACATAACCCTAAACAGAACATTCAGAGCCTCATTAGAGCCAGCCAGGTGCCATGAAGTTATTGGTCTGCTGAGAATTTAGAGAGAAGGATCTATAGTAGTGGCTGATATCATTCTGGAGATAAAAAATATCTTATCTGGGGTAAAACTGAGCCTGGCTACTCGTGATTTTACTGAAGGACAGCATTCTTTGTTCTAATGAGTTCTAGGGATTTAAGAGGTCTGATAACAGAGTTTAGCACTGAGGGAGGAAGGCATCCTGTGATGTTGCTGCCATCTCACAGCATCATACAATAGCAATGAGGACTGAGTCAAATATCCACAGCTGGGGCACAGTTGCAGCTAAATTTTGGTATGAAGTACTGGAACTATGAGGAGAGCAAATCCTTAGTTAAATGGTTATGTAACTTGTAAAATTTTTAAGCTATGCATAGATTTAAGAGGTGGAAATGAACATAAATATAAGTAGTACAAGGATATCTACAGTTGTCACTACAAAGCATCCAGGATCACACTGACCACTAGCCACATACTTTGGGATAACTGCCTCAATTTCAGAAATGCACTTTAATTCTTTAAAGTGAGATGCTATTGAAAAAATGCTATTTGAAAAGGCAATCTCACACAGCACTGGACAAAGTGTATGTGGGTTGGATTTAAGCAGTCCATTTTCTGTATCCCACTAATGTGCTGTGATAAAATGAATCCTGAAATACCTTGTATTATGACTCATCTGATATTAAGATGTGTCAGTGTTCATAAACAATGCTGTTCATCTTCTGTGTGTGTGCATGTGTAAGAGGTGTAGGTGGAAGCTGAAGTTTTAGTTGTGATGACTCAGCCTTTATACACTGTTTCTCTTATTTCTGATTTATGAAGAAATTCTCTTCTTTCCTGTGCACTTAGATGGGTGAGGTTCAAGGGCTCAGTGAGGAATGTAATATGTTCATTTCCTGGAACAATCCTGAGATTTTTATGTCTCTGATATTTGACTATTGAAAATTCCATCTTCTGTCCAAGGCAGCCATCTGGATTTTGGCCCTCATTTCTTCACTCCCTTTCTTTGTGATCCCCTTGAGTTAATGGAGAAATTTCACCTACCCTCTCCTCTGTTGGATTCTATATGATACGGCTAAAGTGGTTTTGTGGGTAAAGGTTTTAAAGAGAAATATGCCTTTTATGAATTTCATATTCTCATTCCAGACTATTTGATAAGCAGCGATCTATTAGAATACAGTGAAGAATGTGTATGCAAAAATTAGGGAAAGTAAGTTTTGGTGGCGATTTAGGTCTTGGTTGGTACAGAGATGAAATAGGCTGTTCAAATTTCCACCGTGCGGGGGATTTTTTGTTTTTGTTTTTAAATGAGAACTTGTATCATTCTAAGTATTATGCTCTGTAATTTGCATAATCCATCAGGTGATAAAATCTCCTTAAATAAAGCGTTGAAAAGGTGAATTGTTGAGTAGCAGGGCTGGGTTCAGGCAGTGATTTGCAGCGGGAGCCGCAGGCACCCAGCGCGGCCGGCAGATGGGGAGGGGATGCTCCGAGCCCTGCTCGCCTGGCAGGCACATCCCGCTGCCAAAGGGCTCCTGCACTGCCCGTGCCTCGTGTTTCTTACAAAGCAAGAACCTCTGCTGCAAAAGACGGACCCTATCTTTTCTTCTTTTTAAGCTATCTTTTCTTTTCATCTATGATTTTGCACCATCTCTTTTCACATCTCTCATTTTGTGACTTTTAAAGCTTTATGGATGGTGATGGCATGTAGAAATCAGGTGATCATTACAAAGGCAGGACATGAATTCATATATGTGGGAGTGGAGGGAAGAGGTGTGGAAGGGCTGAATGTGTTTCTTTTTAGCATCATGAAAACTCAAAAGTCCATAATAGAAATAGGCCTGCCCGTCTCAATATATTGCAATGGTGTGTTATGTGTTATAAGCTAATGATAGATTATGAGGCTGCAGGAGCATTCTAAGTGCATAAATATACATGGTAGTTGCAGCTCTCCTCTGGCTGTTGAGTGCAGATGTTGTTCTGGAACTTCTCAAAAACCTTGTTGTGTCTGGTCGAGTGGATGCAATATTACTGATAGAGTAATCCCTTTGTTTAGGGCAGGTTCAATCTGAGACTTTCTCTCTTTATTTTGTTACTCCTGCTTACTAAAGCCACTTCAGTACCAAACCTGTGTCAGCCTAGGGAGTCCCAGGAGCAGGAGGGCAAGGGGCAGCTGTGCCAGGGGAGGTTGGAATGGTATCACACATTCTCTGCCAAGTTCTGCTGTGCTCTGATCCCCTGCACTTTGGGGAATAGGGGCACCAGTAACAGAAGCAAGCTGTTTGTGGCCCCCCCAAGTTTTCCCCTTGTCTATTCCACAATGGGTTTGCTGGACCATCTCCCTCTGTTTCTTTTGAGCTGGTCAGCCAACACAGCAGGGCTTTTCCCCGGCTGCCTGCCATCTGCCATCTCCTCCTTTTGTTTCCCTTTAGAAGCTCACTCCTGTGAGGCACTGGGAGTCTGCCATGAAATCCTAAACAGTCCTGTTTCCTGCTGATGTTTAGGAAAAATCATTGCTGGCCATCAGTGAGGAGAGTTCAGCATGTTGAGAGAAGGGGCAGTGACTCGTAAAGCCAGCAAGGGCAGCCCTGCTTGAGCCATGTCTCTCAGAGCCTTGTAACGATGTCCTAATGAATATTTATCATTATTTGTGATACCCTATTTTCAGCAGTTGTGTATTCTAGTAACAGCTGACAAAATGTTCATTTTGGTTTGTAATGAAATTGTCTCTGTTTTAGCTGCTCATTATGGTGGGGATGTCACTCCCCTACCATTGTGTCTGCCATTATAACCCAGCTGGATTATTGGCAGGCTAGCAGGGTTAAAGGCATATCTATCTGAGAAGCTTCCTGTCAGGATGAGGGTCTCTGAGTGGAAATGTTAACTCTTTGTACTGTGCATTTATCTTGTAGCAGTGGGGGTTTTTGGTTTTGTTTTTAGCATTAAAAGCATCTTCCAAAACTTCCCAAATTTAAGTGGCGCAACCACTAAAATCAAACTCTTTCAGTAAGAAGCAACACAGAAATGTTCACTGATAAAGTAAATTAAATTGAGTTAGACTCTTATAATTTTGTCAGTTGAAGTTGTCAAAGGGATGCTTGCTGGATGTGTGCCACAAGAAAGCTCTGTGTGCTGTTTGGCAAGGTGTGATTAGGTAGTGATTTATTTTGAGCAATAACCAAGCCCTTGGCTCATGTGTCAGGCACTGTACATCCTTTTCCGTATCCTTATCATTAGGCCAACACAGAAATCCAGAGGCTGATTCCTGTAACATGGACAAGGCATGTGGATGGGTTTTTTGTGCATGTATTCTTTCTTTCACTGCAAATGCCAGCTGACACAGGAGCTGTGTATCTGAGCAGTCCAAGGAAAGCTGGTTTGGAAGCCAGGACCTTTAACTTCTTTCCTGCCCATGTCCATTAACCATGGTCCAAGTGATGCATTAATAATAAACCCTGAACCTATTGAAAGTGGCACACAGCCTTGGGTTTCAGCTACCATGCAATTATTCCAGATCTCATCAGTGAAAATAATTTATAATTTTACAATTACATTTAGGAATCTGGTCCAGGTCTTCCAAGTGTTTTTTGATTGTTTTCCCAGATTTAAGTCTTAGAACATCCCATATTGGTCTGGAAACCTCTTCACACTGTTCTTTTTCCAACTATGAAACCTACATGGAAGTGCTCATTTGGCTGAAGACAAACTTTTGCCAACAGAGAGAACAGCTTTAAATAAACAGTATTGTGGGATTTCTGTTTCCCTTTTCTCAAATAATGCTGCTGTCCTGAGGATGCTTGGTTTAGGCAAATGACATTTTGATAAAAAGTGACTTTATTAAAAATTGACATCCAGCTCTAAACTAATTCTGTATGATGGATTAAACCTTTTAAAATCCTTTTTATCATAAGATTGTCTTTGCACTGTTAATTTTGAAGATTCAGACAAATCTGGTCTTAGTCTTAGTATATAAACTGAAGTTCATTTACATTGGAGTGGAAAAGGAATCTGGATGATTGGGTCTCCCTTTGGGAAATCTCCCTTCCACTAAAAATTGATAACAAATGGGTCTGATACTGATGTAGAAAAGTGTACTGCAGTTGGGTTTTCACTCTTGAAAAGAAACTGGAGTGATTTGGATCTTCATTGTTCACAAATTCTGGACTTAGCTGTAGGAAATATCTTCTCTTTGTACGGTATGGCACAGAGCATTAAGGGATAAGTTTGTCATGCAGTACATATCACACCACATCTGGTCTCTCCTTACATCCTCAGCTTGGAAATGGATGTTCAGATGGCACCACAATGAGAGAGCTGTGCTGGCATTTTAATTTTTAAAAAGCACATTCTAGAATTCTTAAAGCAGGAGCATCCTATCAAAATTGTTGTCCAAGCTCTCATAAAAGAGTGTAGAAAGTGTTAATAATATAACACAGCACACAAGAACAGATGTCCCATGGCAAAGTTGAAACAAAATTGGAAGAAATTAACACCCAGTTTGATAATGCACAGCAATGGAAACTTTGTTCTGCATATGGGGGCTCAAGCTTGGATGCTTGCAACCCCTCCCCTTCATTATTGAACAAAGAGGAAAATAGGAACACAATAAAAATAGAAACTGATAAAGAAAGCTCAGTCAGTGCATTCATTTTTATCCTGTAGCAGAATTTCATTTGCTGATCCACTTTCTTTGCATAAATACCAATGAATTGAACTCACCTTTAATCTCTGAAGCTTAACTCTTAATTGCATAGATTGGCCATAAAAGGCATGAAGCATTATCCCAGTTCCAGAACATTGTTACTTTGATCTTTTCCTGAACCCTCATGTCATATGAGGCTGTTTGAATTCAACAAACTTGGAAATTTAAGGTGTTTAGATAAATGATTTCAGGTGTGACTTGTCAAATTGAAAGTGGAGATAAAGAAATACTGTGAATAAAGTTCAGAGTATCCAGTTTCTGAAAAATGGTATGTGAATGTTACATGTGGTAACCCTGTAAATTTGGAGGGTTTTGTCCTCCTCACAGTTCAGAAATCCATATACATATTTAATAGCCAAATCTCATCTTCCTTATTCAGTCTTGAGCTCCTGGGTCAGCAATGTTTCAGGACAATGCCTAAGAGAGGATGCCACAATCAGTCCCTTTTTATGTGGAAATCTTTGATAACTTTTTTGTTGTTTTGTGACTTTATTTTGTTTTGTGTTTTATACTGTATGTTATTCTGAAGATATGATGAACCAGTGACCAGGTGAGGACTGTCTGAAATGCAAGAGAACTTTGTTACATAGATGTTATTTAATCACATGAGTGAACCAAATATGTATTGCTGAATTATAAACATTTTGCTGCCCAGTAAGGACTGAGAATTGCATTATTAGTTTTGGCTGCTTTATCAGAATGGTTGTTGAATATCATTCCTTTTTAAAACTTAAAGGCAAGGAAGAGTGATTAGTAGACTATTTATCTTTAACAGTCCATATCAGAGTTTTCTACTTTGAGTTTATGGATTTTCTGACTGTTGGTCTGAGAAGCTTTCCCTCTAGGTAGGTAGATGGGAAGGTGCTGTGGTAATTGTATCATGATTGACCAGCTTTGGATTATTTTAGGATTATTCAGAATGGAAAATACAGCTTTTACTACCTTTTAAAAAAATATATTTTAGAAAGATTTGTGTTTTAACAAGGCTTTTTAGAATGTAATCCTGCAGTCTCTCAAAAATGGTTTCTTTCTGTGAGTGCCAAGAATTAGCTTTTGTTCGTTTTCATCCAGGAAGCAATAGATCAATTTCATCAATCAATTTAATGCTGTGCCTCTGTTTTTCCATTTCTGATAAAACCCAATTATCAAAAGATGCAATACTCTTTTACAGCAGTTGTATTAATTAGACTTTCTCCAGCACGGAATCATCCTGAGTACTTCAGTGCTTTCAGTTTGACAATTTCCTACAGTCCTGCAGAGATTGTGGAGCTATGTCAGCATCATTGCGCATGTTTTACCTTACCTAATACATGTTCTGAGACTTTTAAATTTCTTTATTGGTGTTTTTATGCAAAATTGAATGGGATTTTTTTTTTTCAAAAAAATGTTTTTGTTGGGTGTTCTGACCAGTGATGGGGTTTTGCCAATGGATTAATTTAAAATGTTCAACTTTTTATATGCATGCATGTACTTGATACAATCACCCCCATAACAATCAGTGCTTTGACACTCTTTAATAACAGCCTGACAGAATAGCTGTGATGGACAGCTCTGTTGCTTATCAGTTGTTTGTTGTACATAAGCATCAGTCTAATAAAAGATAATTATTTCTGGGAGTCATTGCTCTAGGCCCAAAATGATATGCCCTCTTGGCAAAAACATATTGCTTTTAATGTATTTCACCTGAAAAATAATTAAAGCCAGTTTGCAATGAATGTTTCATTCTTGTTGTTTGTCTTCAAAAGATATCTCATTCTAAAGAGATATTGGATGCAGCTTATTCCCTAAATAATTTAAAAAATTCTTCATGTAACTTCTCTTGTACATTTAATTTTGAAAGCACAATAGATCTGACTTTACAGTCCAGATTTACTAACTGATATTTTTACTCCTGAGAGATAATTAAACTAAAAATTATTTGGCAAGTGTTTTGTCTAAGCAGGACTCTTGATGTCCATATTTCATCCACATGGTGCTCTGTCATCTTCTAAGGGATAATATCAGAGTTCAAGTGTTCATCCAGTTCGTTCTCAACAGAAGCAATGTTTTTTTGCTCAAGAAGTTGTGTGGTTTAGATCCAGCGATCCCATTTCATTCTTTGTGGTTCGTGGCTTACAAAGGCATTTCTCTCCCTGGTACAGGATTCCCCAAGGGCTGGGAGGGAGACAAAAAGATTCTGTTTGGAGAATAGGAATAGAGTTCTGTGCAACCAGGATTACGAAAGTCCAAGTTATTTCTTGAGCTTACTTTTGTTTAATGAGCTGTGAGTGCAAAGTTTTTGTCTTTGTAAGAAAGCTCCATCACATGTAATAAATTAGGATTATGGGGTTTTTCCTCAGATGCAGTGTTTTTGTATTGCTGCATGTTTTAGAAAACTGGTATATATGGGACTGAGAATAGTTTAAAAATTTTCTTCCCTTCCTCTTTTTATTACATTAAGTACAAAACACTTTTGGGATGAGAGCACACAAAAAGAATGTACCATTGCAGAATCCTTATTTTTGACTAAATGGGATTAGCAATGTGTAGGTTATTCTTTGATTTCTGCATGTATCTATGCATGCAGTAGGTGAAACAATCCTTGTTCCTCCCTTTCCATACTAGGATACACACAAAAGATGTGATGCATAAAACATCTTTTAATATCCCAGCAGAATCATCATTAGCAAGGGGAGGGCAATTATTTCTCTTCATTAAACTTCTCAGTGCTCATGTTAAAGTAATCATGAGACTGTGTGCTTTACAGTCTTGCATAGTTAAGGCATATCCATTTCTGCACATTCTGTAACACCAAAACCCCAAATTATACTGAAGGGTTAGAAAATACTTGTGGTCAAATGGTAATTTTAGAAAGGGCTCTCAAGAGGTGTTAATTAAATCTTTAGTTGTCCTAGATATGTGTTTTAACTTTTATACAGAAATTAATACAGATGTCTGGCTGCTACAAGAATCTGTGAGCATTTGTTACTGAATGTAACCTGAAGTTAAATCTGCAAGAGTTGAGAAGTGTTTTTTTTTTTCTGGATTTGAAGACAATTCAGATATGAGTGCTTTTTTCTGCAAGGCAATTCAGAGTCTGAGCATGTTTTGCCTGCACAAAGCCAGATTGTGGCACAAAGTGCAACCTTAATATTCCAGAATTAAAATACTATAAAAATAATAGTGGCAAACCTCTGCAGATGAGGTAAACTACACAGTATCTCAGAGGTCAGGCTGAAGGAAGACAATCTAGGATTTATGTTGTACATGGGTACTGCTGTGTGTCACTCATCAATTAGAAGAACATGGAGTCTTTGCTATTAACTTCAAAATGTGTTTAGGATTAAATTTTCCTTGCTTTCAGGAGCAATCATAAAACATAGACCTCTAAATCCCACTGGCTTTACATGACATTTCATTAGACCTGCTCAGAATACTGAGATGAACCCCTCTAAACCACACATTGTAAGTTGCCTAAAGGCTTGGTGAATAAATGTCACACTTCAGTTTACTTTTTAGATTTTCAGACTGGGGACCAATATATAAATACTCACTGGATTTGTAAAGGCTCTATTCCGTTAATATTCATTTAGGGTTTTTACTTTGATCCAAGTCCAGTCAGTGGTATTTTGGTGTCACTGAAACACTTCTAAATTATCAGCTTCTTCAGAAGCCAAACATGAATGATGTTTTGTATTGGTTTAATCTCCTATTGCTCTAATCATGTTCTGCTTCTGCTCTCTTTTCTGTGGAGAACTCCTTGAATTTTCAGAGGAGATTTGGGAACTTACAAATTTAATTATAAAAAATCAATGCGGAAGCAGATACAGGTTAGCAGGCTTAAACAGAAAATTTTGAAAGCGTTTTGAAATTTAAGTAGGTCTGTTATTGAATCCGCTCAAAAATTTGTGATCCGTAACTTGACAAATTTAAAGGACATGGCAAAACTGAGTCCTTAATAGTTTATAAATTTGGACACTATTCCTGCATGTCAATACTGCATACTGCATCATTGCCCTTATTTCAGGAAGTATGCTGGGTTGTTGGTTGGCATAGTGGTGAGTTTGGGGTTTGTTTTTTTGTAATACAAATACATGTATTTGGACTCTTTTTTCGGCCTTGGCCATCTGAAGATTGAGTTCTTCCACAGGGCTTTTTGAGCTCTCTCTTTCCAGAGAGCCCAGCAGGGTAAATGCTCACTAGGGAGTACAACTTTTCTGTGTCATCTGCAGAAACTTTCTCACATGTTTGTGTTAATCACAAACCTCACCAGCTTGTGTCAGTATTTTGTACTAGAGTGCTGCATGAAAAGCTTTAACCCTCGAGGATGCAGTTCTCCAAAACAATTTATCCTTTGTGGAGTTGTGTCACAGTTTCCATGGCATTTCCAGAGCCATGTAGTGATAAGAGACTAAATTAAGAGAATTTCAATGGACGTCTGCATTTGCCAGGTGACATGCTGCTGTTGACAAACAGCTGTAGTGAGTAGCAGGAACTGAAAACGGGGAGCTGTCATTTCTTGATGTAATTTTAAGTAGCTGTTGAAAAAACAGCCAACCAAAGTTTGAGGTTCTTGCACGTGTTATTTCAAGTGGGATATTTACCTTCAGCAAAGGGAAACACAATTTACTGCTAACCTATCATTATTAACCGAGTTAATAATAAGGAAGCAATAATAAATCACAACTGGCATGTTTTAACAAGATGTATAGATCCTTCTGGAAGTGTTCTTGTATCTCAATTATGTAATGAAATGATACATTTGTATTATTAAGGTCAAGCCTGTTCCTTCCAGGGTGGGGTGTCACAACAGGGCATTGTGTCCCCAGTTCTGACAAGCTGTTCCTCCTGATGCTGATGCCTTCATCCTCACCTGTAGGTTCTCTGGAGCCACATTTACAGTAGGAGCTGGATCACCTTCCCATTTCCCTTTAGCCTGAAGCTTTCTGCTGTCCCTGAGTTTTACTGGAGGCTGCAGCCAAAGTATTGTCAGGGGCAGTTCCTGCTCCACAGCCTTTGGGTAGACTGTTAATGGCATGGTTTGCACAGGCAAATGTTTACTGTGTGTGCAATCTTGTTTACCCACACCATCCTCATAGATGCAGGCTCACATATATCCTGACACCTAAGCAAAGACATTAAAAATGGATTTTTGTCCTGATGCCTTGGTGTTTTGACCAAACCTTGTCTGAGTGAAGGGGCCCATGAGTTATTAGGTCCAGAGCTACACAAGTACATTGTTTTTTACTGTAACCTTTCCTTGAGGCAGGAGTTTATCAAATCAGCCTCATTGCAAAGATTTAATTGATTCTCATAACATGCTTTGGGTTCATTAGGTGAAGTAATACAATAGATTGATAACACTTCTGCAGAATGAATTTATCTTCCTTGCATTGTCCTTAACGTTAGAAGGAAGACCATGCATACGCTTTCATTTGTGTTTATACATCTGAACTGGTGATATTCCATTTGAAAACATTTCAAACAGAAAGAGATCCATTTGCAGCTGCTTTAGAATTCATTCAGTAGCTGGACCAAGTTCTTTTGCAAAACTTAATTATGTGCTTTCTGAAATGGCAGTAAGTGGCAATTTTCTTAATGCAGTTAGCACCATACTTAATATCATAATAATACTGATTTATACTCTTCTCATGTCTCTCTTGAACTATTGTTTAACACTGAAAAAGATCTTCCAATATTTGTTGGAATTAAAAAAGGATGAATATAAATACAAATGCATATAGGTGTTAGAAGGTGCAGTTTCTGAATATAGTTATTTTGATCTATAATTACTTGCCAAGAATATTTCAATGATTGTTAAATGGAGAATGAAATTCAATTCCATCTACATATCATTACAAGGTAAGGGTAAGTTTATAAGGCAGTGAGTGAAATGCTAATCAACCCTTCTGAAATTAAAGAGGAATTAAATGATTGAAATCCAGTGGGAGGTATTTCAGCTCTAATCAGGTTGTTTAATAGAGTTTGGCACATTGTGCCAAATATGCCCTATTTTGAATGTGACTTGATTTTGGCCAGCAATTAATTAAAGAATAAAGAGTTGTTATGAAGACCTGCTCAATTCTGATAAGTTGGTACCTTCTGCAGAAGTGTGGTGATGCTCCACGAAGTGTTGGGCCCTGCATTACTCATGAAAATCTAACTTCAAAGACCAGAGTATTTCCTTAGTGATTGCTGTTCTACCGTGGAATAATGCCATAGAGGCACTACATTAAATTAAGCCAGCAACAGGGAAAATATTGCATTAAGATATCATATTGAGAGAATGTGTTGGTATCAGTACATCAAATTAATTGTTGAATTATACTTAAAGTACTAGCAAAGCCCTACAGCTTCTCAGAAATCATTTTGAGCCCTACCAAGTTAGGTTCTGCTGATCCTGATGCCAAATGATACATAAAGATTCGAGTAGACTGGGAGAATTCTTCCAGCAAAAGGTGATACTGGAAAATGTTCTATGCCAATGCTAATTGGAATAATGAATAAACGGAATATTAAACAAGCAGGATGATTGATTTCTTGCCAATAAATTCTGTCCCTGGGCTGGGTTTTCTCTCTGTCTCCACGTCTCCCTCAAGCAGAGTTAACACCTGAGTGAGAGCAGGAGTGTCTGGGCTTTCAGCAGGGCTTGGCCAGGGCTGAGCTGCGCTTGTGGCAGGGGGAATTCGCCATCTGCTGGCCCTGCCGAGGTTCCTGCAGAGCTCCCCGGTCCCTGGGCAGGGTTACCTGCGCCGAGCGAGGGGCAGCAAGTCCTGCAGGGGGAACAGCGCATCCCCGGGGCAGCGCTGGGGCTCCTTTAGTGCAGGGATTCACCTGAGGGAACGAGTGCTGCAGGAGAACGGGGGGCGGGATCCTCTGCTTGCCCACACTGTGGAATTAAAGGTCTGTGCTGGAAAAAGGCACAATTATCACAATTGTGATAATCACAATTATCACAGCATGCAAACACGGCGCTTTCATAAATAGATATCATCAATTTTAAGGCTTACAATAACAGTAGGTAGGATTCAACGCAACATCGCCTAACACTCTTAACCTCTTAAATCCTGATTAAAAATATGTCAGGTGCAAATTCCAGTTTTAAATTACAAAAGAATTTACTTCAAACAGATTTGTCTTAAATTCTGTACTATTTTCCTCTGTCAAACAGTACTGCATTCCTTTCTACTGGAAACTGTCAAGTGGAATTTTCTTTTGAGGTTAGAATTGAATTTAATAGGATGTTAACTGAGGCTATAAAATTGGATTGTATTGTACAGAAAATGAACAATTTATAAAATGAAAATTGATAAAATGAAAGTTTATTATTGTTTAAAAATTACTAATACAGCTTATGAAATTCTAAGGTAAATATTTTCAATATCAGGTCACTGAAAAATCTATTTGCAGCTATATTAGAGTTTTGTGGTCTTTTAAATTTTTTTTAGTATGCCACTTACTACCTTCCAGTTCCCTGTCACTCAGCCAGATGTTTATAATTCTTTAAGCTTTTAATTTGAATGAAAAAAATTAGGCATTGGATACAAATTGAATTTGTCATGCTGTCTTTTTACGAGCAGAAAATGAGATTAAATTTTTTACTTTCAACTGTATAGTCAGTTTAATTATTTTATTTGTTACATTTTTGAATTGCTTTAGATACTTTTCTCACTGACAGCTGAGTCCTTTATTTGCATCATTAAGCCAATTTTTTTGGTTATATTAACAAATATCTGTTACCTTAAGAACCACCAAAACCTACCTCTTCTCCCTTCTTTTAAAGCTTTGATAAAGTGCATTCCTAGGATTAGTGTTGTATCAATTTAAATTATTTTAACTATGCTTTCTTGCTATCATGAAAAATACCTTGGCAGTAATATAGTATCTAAAATCAGTGGGAATTTTTATTTTAGAACATTGTGGAGTTCATCCTTCTATCTAACACATTGATCTGTTAATTCATGCAGACATACTCATGCATTTTAAAAAAATCTTGTGATTCTCAGATTGGGAAAACATGATGAGACATGACTTTAAACTCTTTTGCATACAACTTTTATTTTTGATGTTTATTTTATTTGCTGACAACATTCACATCCATGTGCTGTGAGCAGCCCATGATAACAGTGAAGTATAAAACACATTTGAGTTTGTTGTGTGCAATGCATTGAACATTAATGGAGCAGTCAAGTCATGACCGTGGGCTTGGCGTGGTTTAAAAAGCCACTGGGATTTGTGCAGTACCTGGTGGCACAGCACTGTTTAAAACCAGAGCTCTGTTCTGTACAGTGAAAGGTTGAACCTGTTCGTACCCACTTGGCAAGTTCTGAAACTCTGCTGCCCCAGCCGCCGCTCTCGAGCAGGGTGAGATTGTGGGATGGGGAACGGAGCCGGCAGCGCAAATATCCAAGCAAATATCCATGCAAACAGAGCACTGAGGAGCAGCCCCAGCAGAGTCAGGGCGAGCAGCACTCAGACGAGCTGAGCTCAGATTAATCACAGCTCTGCTGTCCAAATGGGGACCAAAGTAAATCCTGCAGAAACCACAGGACCAGGAATGCTCTGTTCAAAACATATCAGACACAATGGGAAATAACTCTGTCTTGCTGAGAAAAAGTAAAAAATGATACTGCTTTATTTGGACCAAAAAATAATTACGGTAATAATTTTTCTGAAGTTCCTGCCTACAAATTCAACAATATAGAATACATTCAAGAAATCAGAGCAGCATGCATTTCCCATCTATTTGATTTCATAAAATTACTTCAAAATTTGAATGATAATTTATTAACTTCATGCGTGTAAAAAATTTTACTTGGAGGAGGCCTATAATTGTGAGGTGGGAAAATCAGACAGTAAATTATCACTACAAAATTGGTTTTGTGTGTGAAATAAGCAAAGATATGTATCCTGTGTATAAAATAGTAGTTTATTCTCAAGAAAAACAGCCTTCAGTGGATTTCTTTTCAAAGTTCTAATGCAAATAAGAAATACATGCTCACTGAAGTACCCTGAAGTGTTTTATGATGCAGATAGAGTAAAAAGGTTTTAAACATGGTTGTGTTTGTTTGTTCTTCTCCCAACTGCTTTATCAATTTCCTAGTTTAAAGGGTACAAAGAATGTAGAAACAGAGGTCACATTAGATATTACACAGATTTATACCACTGTGGCACTTTATGACCTAAAAAATAGAAGTCCTAGGAAACATAGAACCTTTTACTTTAGAAAAGACCATTGAGTCTTACCATTAAATTCTGTTTATTTTTATCTTAGACTGCCCAGTTTTGTCTGCATATACAGGTGGGTACAGGATTGCACCTTGCTGTTGTAATTTTTGGTTTAATGCAAAGGTTATGGACAAAATTTTAAAAGTAACCTAGCTGCAATAAATTCTTCAATAAATGCTTTCAAGCTTGATTTTTTAAAATTACTGTACAAAATTTGTATATTGTTTTGAGAATTACCCTAAATGGGCAGCTCCTCTTCTTTGCCACCATTCCCAGTTTAATTCATTACCTTTGGGTGGGGCACATGGTTATTTGTTGGGTCTCTGCAGTTTTTCTGTGCTACTGGATAGATCCTTCTCTTCTGGACTTGTGCCTGAGATCAGTGGTCAGAAGAAATAGATTAATTAATGAATTTTATTTATATTTTCAAAGTGAAGACACATTTTTCTCTTTTTTCCCTTTTTTTCCCTTGCCTTCTATTATAGTTTAAATGACTTGGAAGGAAAAGGTTAATATAAAGCCCACTGTACATTGGTTGGTTGTCTTTATCAAGGCACTTCGTCTGGAAAATCCCTTTCTTTGTGTTACACAGTATGTAAACTCAAGCTTAATGAAAATGGAAAGTCTCTGTCAAGGAATGTTGTCATTTGGCCAGGAAGATCTTTTTCTTCTTGACCAAGCTGGCAGCTCCTCATTAGGCTACTAAAGATATCAATGTCTAGACTGTACAAATTTCAAGATGGGTCAATTCTGAACAGAAAGGTTGAGTAGTTTTTCCTGTTAGGGATTAAGTATAAACCCCAGCCTGGTTTATAGTTAAAATAAAATCCTGTGTATGCAAAATGCCTTGAAGAACGTTTCCTAGAAATCTGCTTGTTAGTTCAGAACTTCTCTCCTTTGTCACTACCAAACTCTGGGCACTTCCCCAGTGAAATTTGCCTCTTGTGAGAGTGTTTATAAACTCGGAACTTCTGCACATCAGTGGGCGTGGAGCAAGAGAGAGAGCAGGACACAGCCCAGAGCTCCTACAGAAGGAGCGCCAGGAGTTGTTTGGATCATTAGGGAGGGACACTGTCTCCTGCTCTGGTGTGGGAACATCAGCAACAACTCCCAATCTTACTCTCTGAAGTGGAAATGAGCAACTAAAACCAGGTCAAAAAGGGATTTGGCACACCTTAGAGGGAATTTGACCACCTTCACTCAAGATGAGGGGAGGTGGGAAATTTCTATAATCAATCAGATGAGGAGGTGGGGCTGAAAGTCACCCCACCCATGTGGGCTGGTGATGAAGTTTGGTGCTCATCACCTCATTCTCACCTAGCTTTAGCTAAGATATTTACAGATCCCCTGCAGCAGGATACTGGGTTTTAAAAGCATAGAACTGTTATCTCAACTACCATTATTACCTAGTACTCTGCAAGCTACTGCTATTGGTAAAATCTGTGTGACACTGTAAATCTTTGGTATGTGTTCAGCAGGACAGCAAAACACGGTAAAGAAAAATGTTTGAGTGACTTGTTCAAACATTTCTTTACAACTTATAGACGTCTTGAATACTTTAAATTGTTTCCTAGTCTTGAAATGAACTAATATTATTCATTCAGCTATTTTGGAAACAGATAGCGTTTTTGCTGTGGTCAAATATTGCTAGGTCCAGCTTCAGGGAGGTGGGGGAAAGGGAATTAAGCACACATCAGGGATGTTGGTTTGTTGACCCTCAAACCTCTGAACTGGCAGTGTTTGAAAGGGAAGGTGTAACTTTGTCTAAACTCTATGGTTTTAAAATGTAATCAGGAATTGTATAGCATGGCTTCATCTACAACAAAATTATTCTGTGCTTTCAGTCTTTGCAATTCTGGCCTTTGGTTCTGCTGCACAGGCAGAACAAGGTGTCACCTGAAGTCATTTAGGGGCAACAAAACATTTTACTTTCTGTATTTAACTAGGAATGATGACTATTTCTTAGAGGTTGAGAAAATCCTGTAACTTTAGTGCTGATCCATTCTATCACCCTGACTCTTGTCTGCATTTCTTCTGGGTGTGAAAACCATCTCCAGCAGAGGCTGCCTCTCTATGGGGTGCATGGATAAGTCATTGTTTTTCTGGATGTTGTTCAGGCCTCTTCCTTTCACTGTCTGCACTCTGCAGCGCCTCAGGAGAGTCACCAGGATTGCCTTCATCATGACCATGGCAATGAACTTCCCCACGCAGCTCCGGGGGCCGAACCCAAAGGGCTGGAAATAGCGGGAGGGGACCTGCGGGGAGCAACGGGAGCAGCAAACTCAGAGACAGGTTTTTCTCCTTAAAAGCAGTGAAAGCAATGATGGAAACTGGCAGTAGATATTATTGCCAGGCCTATGTACAAATCACAAATAGGACGGGACTGCTGGGAACGTGCCTTGAGCTGTTGTATTTTCCAGCATCAGTCTCATTGCATGGTTATGACAATGGGAAGATGCCAGCAGCTTACATCCCAGGCAGCAGACCAAGAACTTAATATTACAATTGACTTTAGAAGTTTTTTGACCGATCACACAAAGCAAAAGCACGTTGACAGTAGTTCCATCCAACCACTATAGGCACACGTTCCTTCAGTTGCTTGCTTATTTCAAATACAATACCTGCTTGTAAGCCTTAAGACACAACACACAGATCTCCATTATTAAGCTTAGAACTTCCTAATATCTCACTAGATACACTTTTCTGCAGCTTAGGGAGTTATTCTAGACCACCATTAATACACAGACCATTGTTCTATTTCTCCTTACTTTTCTACTTACATAATTTTCCTGCTGACCAATCTTATGGCTACTGCTTAACTCTGCTGTCTCTGAGGCCTGCCTTTTGCAGCTTTCCCAAAACCTTCTAATTTTAAGGATTCCCACAGATATACTCTGAAAAACTTGTGGAAATAAACTTTTAAGAGCAATTCCTCATTTCGCACTGGAAATCCCAGGCCCACCTGCAGGCACTGACAGAAGTGTGGATCAGCCCTTGGAAATTCAGAGGTAGCAGGGATTGTACAGTTAAACGATTGAATTCTGCTCATGTGTTTGTCCTGGGAACTACAGGGATTTCACCACAAGCTGTGAAATGGAGTGAAGCCTCTGCTCTTCAAATGCATTAAACTTCATTAAAAAGTTCTTCAGAAAATGTTCATTATAAAGCTTATAAATATCTGAAATACAGGCTGATGCCTTGTCTAATGATAATCACTGAGCCATACGCCTACTCCATTTGCAATTATAAAGCTAATATTTCTGAGAACTAATTTGTCGTGAAATTAAATGTTAAAATTTTTCATATTTAATAGAGAGATAACACAAAACTATTGTCTTCTGCCCTGGCAGCTGAAATAGGAATTGCAGGATTCCCAGGATTCCTGAAGAGTCGACAGCTAGTTTCTGCTACCTTTATTGCCATTGAATAGATCAGTTAAAAAGAATGTCTGGTTATAAAGACATTATTTTTCTTCATCTGTGTAACTTCTTTTTAAAAAAGTGAGGTATTAACCATGTTCTGATTTCCTATTTAACAAGAATAGAGTAGAAACCATTTATTTATATCAAATCATCTGGAAAAAGTGTACTGTTTTTCCTTACTTTCAGACTGACAAAAGTGTTCAGTTTAATTTTTTTTAAAATAAACTGAGCCGTGCTTTTGGAAAAAGTATAGATAAATACAAGTGTTTATAACACAGAGCAAGTACAGCAGCTGTCAGTGCAGCACAATGGCAAATGCACAGCCTGTGAAAATGGAAAAATGTTTAGATTCTAACAATGGCATCTTATCATAAATAATGCTGTGGATTGCTATTCACTTAGAGAACTGGAGGGAAATTGTGCCTGCCAGAATAATTATGTGGCGAACAGAATGCATCAAGTCAGATAGAAAATGTGTGGTTAAATATTTGGTCAAGGGGAAATATTTTTAGTAGCAAAATGTCCTCGTAAATTAAGCAAGATATCAATTTTTGATAGAAACACTTGGAATGTAAATAATGGGTGGCAAAATGGAGTCTATTCACAGGGAATTGTAATTTTGATAAAACTTCATCACTTACTCTACTTGAATTTTCTGCAAAAACTTTTTTTGAGTTGTTGTTTTTAATGCGGATTGCAGGATTTGCTCAGCAGTTGAGAAATATGAACCAGGTGGATTAATACTCATTTTTTGTGTGTGTTATATTTGATACGCTTAGTTTTGGTAAGAAATAGGTAAAACTTAAAGTTATTTTCTGGCTTGAACACTTTTTTTTTTTCCTTTCTTAGTTGTTGCTTCAGGTGTTTTAATGGTGAGTCCATTTTTGGTGTATCAAAGTAATCTGTTCTTTTTTAAAGCTGAAGTTGTTGCTGCCAGTGTTCATGTGTGCAGCTGCTAACACAGGGCAGTTTTAATCTCTCCAGGTTATTATTGCTGAACAAATACAGCTTCACAAAACCAATTGTTTAATCAGTAATCAGCAGAGCAGAGGTCTGAGTAAATAATCTGAAGGATGATTTGAACCAGTGGGGGATTACAAGAAGAAAAAATATTCACATATTGCTTTTGATTATAGTTCTCCTGGTAGTTAGAACATAACTTGATTTGAAATTCAGAGCTGAACGGGAACTTAATTACTCAACATCTGCAGTATTAAGTTAGTTAGAACTTAACATTTTCATTATGGTCTATAAAATATTGTTAATTTAAAGAGAAAAAAAAGAATAACATGGGCACTGGATCCCCAGTCTCTCAGAAGTTACTGCACTGCTCCACCTCCCCAGAGAATGCTCAGCTCTGTGGGCTGCTGGCATGGCTCTAGCCCCATAAAGCCTCTTTATTTTGTCCAGTGCCAGGGGATATAATGGCAACTGGGTGTGTCTGACAAATTTAATCAGATTTTTTAAATCAAAACTATTATGTCTGGAAAAACTGTTTTCTGTATTATGATTATTTTTTATTTAAAAGACAGCTTGACAAGAAAATATCTGCCCAGCTCTAATAGTAATAACAATAGTAATCAGCAGGTTGTAATCAGCAACTGGGCACTTAGACAAAGGGAAAACAGTCTTATGGCCACAAAGTTATTGAGCAAAGAAAGAGGAAGAGACATCAGCAATAAATAATATCCAAATTTCTGTAAGCAATGAGATGGAAAACTTACATTTTTCTCAAAATTTTCAAGAGAGAACTCGTTTGGCTTTGGGAAGAATTCGAGTTTGTGCATGCGGCCGATGTTGAGGATGATGTTGGTGCCCTTCTTCACGGGGTAGCCATCAATGACATCGTCCTGCAGTGCTTTCCTCATGATCAGGTCCACCACTGGCTGGTATCTCATGCTCTCATAAATAAAATTCTCTACAGTTTTTAAGTTTGGCATGTCATCACTTTGGATGTCTCTGTCGCCTTGTGGAATAGAGCAGATGGTGAAGAGAGTAGTTGGTTAGGAATTTAATAACTTCATAACTTCATTGTACAAATATCAGAACATTTTGAGAAAATTATTTGGTTCTGAAGTAGGAAGAATCCGGCAGCTTCTAAGGAGTTTTGTGTGGCCTTACTTATTGAGGAAATCTGGTATATTGTTCATTAGCATAAATCCTAGTTTATTAATTAACAATCTTCTCGTCTTCTCACTCTTTGTTCTTGTCACCAGCAAAACTCTGGGGGTCTTTCTTTGGGTTTTGCATGAGAGAGCAACAAGGAATAACAAATAAATCTTCCAGGAGCTGACAGCAAACAGACCCTGGGGATAGTCTGGAGCTAATTCTGTAGGGATGTTAAATTTCCACGATGTGGTGAAGCCGTACCTTAGAGGGCAAGGCTTCAGAAAGAAGCAGGGAAAATGAGTGAGTGAGTACTCTCATGAGGACAGTGCAATGAGGATTATTAAAAGTACCTTAGAAAAAGAGTAAAAGTCTTGTGATACATTTTCTGGTGTTTAACAGACCAGAAGTAAGACTTAAATAAGAGTGGATGAAATTAGTTTCTATATTGGTTCAGTGTCAGATTTTGAATGAAGGCTAGAGAAGGGGAAGAATACAAATTTGGAATATCTTGATTGTGTTTTGAATAGTTAGTAATTAGTACTTAGAGGAGGCCAATTTGAGATCAAAATGGATGACAGCAGAATATAATTTTAATTTTGTCTAGTCTTTTCCTCCTAGAGTTATAATGAAACTTAGAGAAGTTCTCTATTTTAGCACAGAGAAATACTGGTGATTAGAATTATTTGAAACAAGTGCCCCTTTTTGCTATTTCAGGGTAACAGGAAAATAATTTCAATTAAACTTGAGGTGAATGCTGATATTACTCTGTGGTTGCTGAAGAGAGAATAGACCATATTATTGCTAATATATTATCAATTCTGATGATTTCTATTTTATTTTATAAATTTCTCACATTTTTTCATTTGCTCTTTAATATAAATTTTTACATACAATAGCAGTTCATATGTTTTACAGCAAACACTTATGTTGGGAGAAAATGCCTAAAATTTTCAGGTTTACATAAATTAAATTAGATCTCTGCTGAAGCAAAATTATATTCCCACATGACTGACTTTGCAGTTCCTGCTTACCCACAACAGTTTCAATTTCTCTCATCATCTCCTCTTCCACTGTGGGGTGCTCTGCAATCAGGATTAGCATAAAGAAGAGAGTCACAGACAGAGTGTCAGGAGCAGCAATCATCATCTCCAGCACACACTGGTTCACATTCTCAGCAGTCAGATCCCCTCTGTTCTGGAAAAAAAAAAAAAAATTGGAAATTTTGGAGAAAATATTGATTGCTGACCTCTGATGCCAACAAAGGTTTACAGACTGCACAATTTCTGGACAGTCTATCTTACACTAAATAGCATTTATTTTTTGTCTTTCAGAGAATGACAGAAAGCTCATGTTCTGATGGGTGTCTTGCAGGAAAGCAGAAATGTGTGTTCTTAGCTCAAATTCTTTTTAGTTTGTTGCATTTACTCAATGACTTTGTGAGCTGTCAGAGATTACACAAGGTAGGAGTGATATAACATTTGAAACCTTTGCAAACAAAAGGCAATATATTAAATAATACATAGGGGTTAAAAAAAGACTGAAGGACACTCAGGGATAGATGCAAGAGTTTTCGGGATGTTGTTTAAGCCATGAAATAAGTATGACAAGCACCTGATCCTGAAATACAAGCATTCCTGTTTGAGTCACTCTCAGGGACTCCCCAGCACCCACTCAGCATCCCTTTATGATGATGTGACTTTTGGAGAGGCATGTGAAGAGTAAATTGCAAGGCCTGTGTTCAGGGGCATGTCAGAAAACCCAAAACTTGCCATATTTTGAGTAAATTCCCAATACCTGTGCAAAAATCAACTGGGATGCAAAATCCATGTGTTCATCCAACTTTTCCACAGTGGAAAGCTTTTGTCGCTTCTGTTCTATTAAAGTTTCCATTGCTCCTTTAAGATCCTTGCTGTAAAGAGATGAAATGCAACATATTTATAAATATCTGCACCAGAGTATGACTAGAAATACAGAGATATATCAAGAAAAGCACCTAAGGATGGCAGAAAATTAAGTATTCCTAAGAATAGTTGTATGGTTCTCTGCAAAAATAGTAATACTTAGGCAAAGTGTGTTTTCTTATTATTCTGGAATGAATCTTAATCTCTTTTTATAGAATAGACTGAAAAGGAGAGAAAAGTGTCTATATACACTATTAATGAATAAAGGTTTTAAAGATTTATTACCATTTCCAAAGAATTATTTTCTTTCCTTGTATTTTATATTGTGTTTTATCAGTAAGTAAAATGAATTTAGAGAACATAAGGGATGGTTTTTTGAGACAAGTATTAGAAAAATTGTATATTGGAGTAGAGTTTAAATAAACTTTTCATATTTGAATAGTAATACTGTGTCAACAGTTTGTGTTCCAGTGGTGGAAAAAGTAAAGTTCAAAGGTTGTTATAAATTTTGGGGGAATTTTTAATTAATTATAGATTTGAAAGTAATTGTTTAAAAAAAGTATTTTGAAAAGGTTTTGAATGGAATCTTCAGGTTTTTCAAATGTGGGTTTGTTACTGTTAATTAGATAATGTGTGTTTGTAGGGTAAATATATTTAGAATTTCAATTACCATAAAGATTTCAGTATTTATAAATATTTTATGTATTAGAAATAATTAGTAGTCCTTTTTGAAAAGTTTATCAGAAGAATATTACAAGTCTTCATATCCTGTGGTGGTTCTTTGCATTGTCTTAAATCCAGAAATCTTTTCTTTTTTTTTTTCTTTGCAATACAAAATTATTAATAAGTTCTTTTTTTATGAGACTGCTTTTGAAATATCAATATTTGCTTGCAGAGGCTTTCTGGTAATAACTGGCCTATAATAGTTTATCAGCATCACAGGATAAAGCAGTAATCAGTGCCATAATAAAACTAGCAAGCAAATATTAGAGAAGGTGAATCTTGTGTCCAGTGCTTAAGAAATGTCAATTAGTTTGGGTGAACCTGATCTTCTCCTTAAAGCCTTTGCTATGTAGCACTATCAAAGCAATTTTTTGCCTATCCTTCTTAAGGAGCAATTTCACTTACTAGATGGAAAACAAATCCAAAATGAAAACAAGTGACTGCCAGCTCTTTTTAAAGCCAGCTCTCTTTTGGCAGAAGACAGAAAAGAAGATCACAAAACTGGAAGAGTAATTTTGTGTTCTTGCAATGAGGAAAATGGCAAAATGTATTTGTTCCTTACTTAGGGAAAAAGCCCTCCATCTTGAAACGGATTATCACACTGAGCACCAAGTTTTAACTCATAAATGAGTGTTTGACTCAAAAATGCATGTAGAGAAATACAATAACCAGAAATTGTTCAAGGTTTAACTCTTTGGGGTCTGAATACAGATGGGTTTCCTTGTTTGGATGAGCTGCAACCTGCTCTGATTGTCCTCAACTGGACAGCAAATAATCAGTTCATCCATAAAACAGCTTTTCTTTGTCTGAAACAAAGCTTAGTTTCACATTTGAGTGTGCATGAACTGATATTTTGGTGAATAAATTGGAACTGGATAGACAAAGCTTTAAACTGGTCCCAGAATTCAGCTACTTGTACCATCAGTGACAAACCTGGTTCTGTCTTGGCTCTGCAAACAGGGGACCTCAGCAGCCACCTTTGCAAGTGTCACAATTTAGTGTCTAAAAGGCAGAGGAAAGATCTGATTCATTTCCCTTGATTTCCCATTGAGGGAAATGCTTCTTCATAAAAAGAAAGACTCTTATGCAATCGCTCTGTAGAGCGGTTGATACTCACACTGCGTCTTTGTACTTCTTGCACAGCCAAGAAATCTTAAAAAATATGTCAGGCTTTAATAAAAGGGCTTGCCAGGCATCAAAGTAGTTTTGAATCTTAAGCACAATGGCATTTTCTGAAAAGAAATGTTAAAAAAAAGGTCATTAGTCAAGTAAGGTAAATCTTTCAGAAAATTAATAATAAGGTTGGGTTCCCTACTCCACTAAGTTCCTGGGAATCTGATAAGCAACTGGTAGGTAACATTTGAAGCACAGTGTAAGAAAGGTCTAGATCTTTGCAGAAACTCTTGGTAACTTGCTGCAAGGACACAGAGCTGTGTCAGCCAGACCAAAGAGTCTCCCATAGAAGAGCAGAAGCAGAGCTATTGGAGAACACTGAAATGGGCAACTTAGACATCCTGATAATATTATTTCTGTTATAGGCTGAAGAAACAGAAAACATAATTTTTTAGGTGAACTTTTCAGAGCAATCATTTAGTTTGGTAGAAAGATTTGATTCTTGCATGAATATAATTTAATGTTGGAATTGTACCAAATTGGTGCATAAACATCTCTTTAAATGGCACAATTCATTAAGGTGGGTGAAAAGCTAATGCATATTTTTGGTCACGTAAAACTTTTTTATAACTACCATGATACTAAATCAATTCAATTAATTATTGATATGGTGATACAAGGGTCTGGTCTTGCTCTGTTATGTTGAGACAAAACAGCTGAGCGGTGTCAATGAATTTTCCTTGGATACGCATTTCAGACCCATCCTAAGGCCCAGAACTGAATCTGTCAGTACCATCCAGAGGAACCCCAAGGAAGAGCTTGTTGGAAGTGTCGAGCATGATCCTCCTCATGAGGTTGAGCACATTGATGTTGCCCAGCTCCGTGGTTTCCTCCTGCAGCTGCTCCAGGTGCTCGATGGTTGACTCCACGCAGATTGCGATCATCCGCACCAGCCCGGGGCCAGACAGAGCTGGGACATTTGTGCAAAAACACAAAAGGTTTGTTAGTTTTTGTACCTTCTTTATGATGCCTCAAGTGGTGATAGCAGTGTTGATGAAATGACAAATTGTGTCAGTGGCTGGTGCGAAACCATTCTGGAGCTTCAGTGGTTTATCGTTCTTTGAAAGGAAAATCCAGGGATGGATTGTAGCAGCCTGAATAGCTGCTGGTATAGTCCAGGGTAAGGAAGCAAAAAGGGTCTTTACTAGTATGGTACAGGGTAAGGAAGCACAAAGAATCTTTGCATAATATCCACACATGTTTAACTCGACCGCAGGGTGAGATGTTCAAGTCCTGACCCCTACACACAGAGGGTCTCCCTTACTCTCATAGGGGCCTGGGGCCTGACCCTGGTCTCGGGGCAGTACAGGGGTGGAGGGACAATCAGGGAAATGGGAGGAGTGGCTCAGGGACATAGGAACAGGGGAAGGAGCCAGTGGGGTCTAACAGCTTTTTGAGGGAAGCTTCTCGTGTCTCCTAGAGCAGGGAATGCCCCCTAGGGTCTCCACAATGGATTTCAGACAAACACGGCGGCATTCCAGGGAGGGTTGGCTCTGTGTGTGTCACAGTGATGCGGGGTGTCTGTGCACGCTGGTTACCTTTGGTGAAAAAGGGTCGAATTTCTTTCCAGTGAGCTGGGTTGTTGTTAAATATGATCCCATTCTCGTACATGCCAATGCACTGCAATCCAAGCTTGCTCCCAAACCGAGACACGTAATGCCAGTGCTTCATTACATGGAACACGCTGGAGGATCTGGGGAGGGAAGGAGGAAAAAGCCCCAAATAAAAGAACTGTTTCATGGACTAAATACAGCATTTGTATGCTGACATTTTACAGTTGCTCCCAAGTGCTGACTTGCATTCTTAATTTAGCAGCAAGCACAATGCTTAGCACGAAATGTTGTTCCTTTTACATAATTAAAAATCTGATCAATGCTTTCAGAATTTATATTAAAGCAATGAGCTGTTCTGCTCAGATTTAAACTATTTTTCAATTAAAATGCAAATAGTTGATGAAGGATTTTTTTAAAGGATTTAAAACTGAATAATGTGTATACATAGAAATGTGCAGATATATATGATACACTTAGGTAGAGCCCAGTGTCAGATATTTCAGATGATGAGGTGAAATATTTGATGTGTACTAAATTACAGCTTTACTGTTGTATAGTCAATGCTATGTACTCTTTTGTAGTTCTTTGATCATTCTCAGACACATATTGAAAGCATAAAAACACATGCATCATTTGAATATGCATTATCATAGTACAATGGTATGTGTGGTGTAAATAATAAATATTCTTAAAGAGATGCATAAGGGAAATCCATGATATGCATAATTGTATTTACCACCACCAAGATTAATTTGGTGGTGCTGGCAGACAGCATTCTTGCTTTAGGATATAATTTCCTTTAGAGGGAGCCAGCATTTCAGAAATGTGCATGTGATGAAACACTGATCAAAGGAAATCCAACCAAAAGAAAGAAAATCAGATCAAAGATTTGAAATGAAACAATATGCTTCTTTCTTTACTGTGTAGTATAGTCTATGGGCCAAACCCCAGACTACTAACACGGGTTTAGTTTATTTTTTCAGTCAGATAATATAAATGTGGCTTTTGCTATTGACTGCAAATATCCTTGGTTTTACAGTTTTGCTTCCTCCTGTCCCATGTGTCTCTGTGCAGGAGACACATCATAATGTTTCAAGGCAGGGTTTTGTCAAGTGACCTTGCATAAGGAGGTTTTCCTTTTGAAACTGTTTAATGAAGTCCTCCAAAAGACATCAGCTATTGTAAGCAAAACTGCAAGTCCTTCTCTCTTAGCATTAGCACCTCAGTATTAGATTTGATGCTAAAAGTTCAGATGGCATTGGTGAAAAGAGATGACATTGATTTTCTTGTGCAGAAGCCAGGTTATGTTTAGTTTTGCAGTGAATTTAGGATCCACTGAAAATTTTATTCTATATTCTTACTTTAAAAAAAGTTAAATATTCATTTTCTAGGTATAGCCAATGATTTAAAGCCAGAAATGTCTGAAAAGAAACAATGTATAGACTGTAAATCTGGCATTGTTTAGCAGCACTCCTGGTTTGTTTCTGATTAATTGGTAGCACAAAGACAGCTATAAGAGTTGGTCAGAATTTCAAAGCTTTCAGAGCATTATCAGAACATTTTACTTTAGTTGATATTTGTAACACCTTTGTAGGATAGGAACATAAACAGTTTTCTTGTCATGATAACTTCTTTCTACTGAGGTTTAAATAGAGATGAAGCTGACTTGCACCATGTGGCAAATTCTGTGATTATTCTCTATGCTGCTCTTCTTTCAAAGGCTTTTACTTAATGAAGGTATTAATTGATTGACACTGTTACTTAAAAGGTTCTGATTATTTATCAATTACATGTGGTAAACCTTTTACTGCTTTTTTTTTCTTTTTCATGGCATGACTTGTAGTAATCCAATTTAAGAAACCAATGGAGCTAATAAAATGATAGGCTGAAGTTTAACATTATGTTTAATACTGTGCATAATTGAAACCTATGAATAATCCCATTAATTGGAGTGGAATTATTCCTAATACTATAATGCTGTATTTGCTTAGTTAAATCACTGAATTGGAGCCATAACCTTCAAGCATTTACTTCCACTTTAAGGATAAATTTAAAAACACAGAAAATGAAAATTTGACTTAATAACACATTGCAGTAAGCCTAGATCCCTAAACTGAAAGTTATCTCTATAATAAATGGATAGTAAAATAGATGGTAAATTATTTCTAGGATTTAGCCACAGTGCTTTCCTATCCACAAAAAAATATTAGGAGAATTCACCAAAACTTCAACATCAGAGTCTTTAAACAGACACAAGAAAAAGGTTTGTGAATAGCAGAAAGTAATAGGCTTTTGTCGGGACAATTTTTGAAAATAATAACTTCAATTCTGCTTTAGAATAAAGTAGCAAAGAGGTTGTAAGGACATAAAGCTTTTCAAGTTATTAAGTATAGAAAGTAAGGATTTACTTGCTAATTATAAATGTTTCTTCACCGCCGATCCAAACTCTCACAAATTCTCCGTATGTCTTGTTGTAGTAGTTGCAGGCATTCCCTACTCCCATCCAGAGAAATCTGCCATGAGAGATGAGGGGGCCAATTCCCATGCAGTATCCTGGCCCTAAGAAACAGGGGAGAGAGGGTTGGTCTCTCAGTGCTCACAGACAAGAAAACACCTTTTGAAAGGAGGTTTTACACACGGCAGGCACAGCCTGTGCTGGGCAGCTCACACGAACTGTCCTGCTCTGAAACTGTCTCAGGAGCTGCAGCGGTGCTGCTGCAATCTCACTGTCTGAGAGGCCTGTAGTGCTTTCAGTGGTACCTACAACAAATGACATTCTTTGCTGCTTTGGAACAGCTTCCAGCTGCTGCTTGCTTTTGGAGGGACGAGGGCTCCATCCTAGGAAGAAGAAATTCTCTTTTAGGCAAGAATCTTTTCCCAGAGTTTCTTCCAGGAGCCACTGGTTTAGGGTTATTCCTGTCCAACACCTGTGAGAGGCTGTGCACCGCTCTCCTCCCTGCAGCAGGGTGTTGCATCTGGTGGAAAATAAGCTGAGCCACTAATGTCTAAACAGGCCCCCAGAAGTTCCAGAAGGGAAAGGAGATTCGATGTTGTTCTGTTCTAGAGGGTTTTCAGTGCTAAAGATAGCAAAACATTGATAACCTACTAAAATCTTAACAGCTTCTTACATAACTGTCTAGAGTAAAGATAATTTAGAGGCTTAAAGTTTAAAACATGCAAAAAGTAGTTTATAATGCGCATGAAAATGAGAGTTGTAAAACAGAACAAAATAGTTGAAAATCCTGAGTTGTAAAATAGTATTTTAGCTTTCTAGCATACACAAAATAAAGCTGAAGACGAAATGTCATATGGCCAAGCCACAATTATTATGGAAGTTCTGAACTTAGAATATGCCTGATTTCCTTTACCAGGAAATTTTAAGAGTCTGTATTACTTAAACTGATTCATAACAAATTTTGTTGTCATACCATGATTATTCAGCATTAATTTGGCACTTAAATCTGAGAAACAAACAAAAATTACTCTGAAAACTTTAATGTGGCAGAAGGGCTAAAGCTGACTTACCTGGTATTGATGAAGTCTCTTCATGATTCCATATGAGGAAGAGAAAGCACATGAGGATGAGTATGGGCACGGTGGCCACGGGCATCGTGTCTGGTACCAGGCTGGTGATGTTGAAGTGCATTGGGTTCAGGGTCTCCAGGACCATCTCTTCAAAGAGGTTCTGCTTTGCTCCAGAGAGAGAGAGGAAGGGAGAGAGGCAGAGGCTGTCAGAGGTGTTCAGCTTTGCTTGGTGCCTCTCAGCCCCTTTGCAGTCCCTACAGATGAGCAAATCCGCTCTGGACGTGGCTTTATAACCAGGGGGACTGCCTGGAGTGATTGCCGGGACAAGCCTCATCACAAGTCAGAAGAGACATGAAGCAGACACATTTTTTTGCTTGGGAATAACAAAGGTTTTCTGACCTTGATGTTGAGGCATAGTTTTGGATATTTTGGCTGTCAGACCTTTTATCTCTGATATCGGCTTTGCTGGCCAGCACTGAGGTTTACTCCTTGCACATCTCTAACCAAAACACAAGAAATTAAACTTTCAGCATGTGTGCAAGCATTGAATGAGTTCACTTGCCAGCTTTTGTCTGTCTTATTTAGCTGTTCACTTCCTGCATGCCTGTAGTGCCAGAGATCCTGAATTTCTAGAATAACTATGGTAGTTTTCAATGATTCAGATAAAGTACCCCAGAACCACCGTTTTTGTCTGAGACATGTATTATAGCTTTCTTTTTACTGCCAACCTTCCAGTGTAACATAATGAAATATAATGTAAAGCATTGCTTTATGTTTTTTCTGTTAAATACTTTGAAAAATATAATATATGCCATAACAAACAGTGTCATAGGTTATCTGTTGTCATATTTTTACTCAGGCTGTAACCAGCACTCAGCACAAGAAAGAAAACCCAAGGACAGCCAACAGGTCTCATGCATAAAAAGAATAGAAGGATTAGCTCAAAGGTTTTTTTGCATGTTTTTGAATTAAATAGTAAAATATAAGAAGCTGGGTTACCTGGGAAGGAATATGTGTGAGGAGGAATGTGAGTGAGAATTCATTTAACCACAGAAAGGTACTGCTTGAACATGCACAATATTTTATTAAAAAAACATCTTAATTCTGCTCTGGCGATAACTAAGAAGAGATTTGTTTTGTTTCTTCCTGCAACAGTAATTCAAAGTTGAAGGATATATTTATTTACTTAGCAGAAGCTTTTAGATACAGTTTACTTTCAGCAAGTGCTTTCTTGCTTGTTCTGTGCTTTGGCTGAAAAAATGGGAGCTTGCTTTGTAGTGACCATCAGTGCTATAATTATGTTAAACTAAGACAAGAATGGGATAGATGCTTTCTAGATAGGAAGAATCCTGGTGTGTATGCTCCAAGGAGGAAATATATGGAGTGTAGGAAGGGAATATGGGGAAAGGGAGCAAGCAGTGGTTTAAAACCTTGCAGGTGCATGCAATGCCCCTTTTGTGTGTTTTGTGTCCAGGCTTCTGGGGTTTTTATGATGCAAAATGACCAAAGTGCCAGGTGACCTTTCAGAACCATCCCTGCTGTTGCAATGGGGAGCAGCCCAGCCCTTTTGAGGGTGCCCAGGGACAGGTCCCACCCTGGACACCTCCAGATGTTCCACTGCCCTGTGAGTTGTGAGAAAGAGCTTTGTATTCACAAGCATTTCCATCATGTCATGGTATTTATTAGTATTTATTATGAGTGCTAGTCCTTACCACAACAAAAGCATACCTGTGTATATGTGAATGTTTTATCAGCTTCTGTCCCTTTCACTAAAATGAGTTCACAGCATTACAGAGGGAGAAAACCACACTTGGGGTGTATAGTTCCATTTGATGTTGCTTTCTCCCTGGATCTGCATAAACTTCATGTTTTTACTCCATTGCCACAGATAGGCTCTGGTGTACATTGTGTTTTCTGTTTTTTTTTCATTTCCAAGACATTCTGGTGTGTGCTCAGTAGTTTCACTGCCTCACATTCCCTGTGCAGACGAGCATGGAGCTGGTTATGTGTTTGGGTGCTGTGAAATAAACCAATTTCATGCCTCCCAATGTGGATGTGTGAATAGTGAATATTATATCTGCAGGGTGAGCCCTGGTGGAGTTGAAGGCCCTGATATGTTTGCACAGTGTACTTTGCAAGTATGAGTCTCCCCCTTCTATCTCCTAAAAATGAGTTTTGATCTTGTTAGCTCTTAAATACTCACAGCTAAAGCTTATCACTGTTTTGACAGTGGAATGCAGACAGGTTTCTGTTTTTTCAAAATATACAGATAACAATGGACTGGGTTTTAGATTCTTGATTGCCCCAGCTTCATGATTTTACAGTTTTTAGTAAAAGAATTTTTTCTATGTCCAACACCTTGCTGTTACATTTATAATTTTAACATCCTGGATTGTTCTGTCATGTAGATAAATGTACTAAAGGCAAAGTATTAGGTTTGAATATTTTATACACTCTTGACCTGATCTTAAACAGCCTTTAGTCAAAGGGGCTTCTCAAGCCCTTAAGCAGTTGATATTTCCTGTATTGAGGGGTTCTTTGCTTAAATTCAATGAATATTAATGAAACACACTTTCAGGGCTTGCATTTTTAACCTCCTTTTTTTTCATTGCAAAAGCCAGCTGGGCCATGAAAAATTCACCTTAAAGATATTTCCACACAACTGCTTATCCCACTTTTTATGCATTGCATCTTTTAAGAGCTGACCACGAGTGAAGTCTCTCCTCATAAAAACTCAAACCCATTTGGACAGTGAGTAGGAATGGAACTGAGTCAGAGTGCCCACTGCGCACGAAGGAAGGCTTCTCTAGTCTTGCTCATTTTGGCTTTTTTGCTGTAAGTAATTTTTCCTTTCCTTGCAGTTGGTTGAGGTGGCTCAGATCAGAGGGGTTTGTTGGTTCAGATTTTTATTTATGGGGCAAAACTTTTAAAATCCAGTGGGGGAAAAGAGACTCATTGTAGGAAAGGGGTTTTGGGACAGAATAGATGGATGTGGCCAGGCTGTCTGGCCTGGCAGCAGTGACAGATCTCAGCACCTGGGAAAGCAGCTGCCAGCAGAGGGCCTTTGAGTTTACTCATTTTTGAGATTGGCTACAAGGCACTAGGAGAAGGTTCTAGCTCCTGTCAAACGTTTTCTTGCTAAAGGTGATGTGAGGAATGATGTCAAGGTCCACAATAAGGAGAAAAACTCATACATCTGAAGGACACCTGTATTGACACCTCTGATTCTGATTACAGCTTTATGCTTAATGACTCTGCAAATAAAGGAGCAAATTCATAAAATCAAATTATAGAATTGGAGCTGAAAATCTTTCTTGATTTTGAAAAAGAGTTCATAAAAATGCCTCATAACTCTTGAAGAGCCACTCTTGAGTCCTGGAGTTGCTTCCTTTGGAGTGCTTTGTCTATCAGGAGAGAAAAAATCTGCTACTTGTTATAAATTCCCAAGTAATAGTAACTTGTATTAGCAGCATCTGAAGCAACTTTTCTAGGTTTAAAAAGTTTAGGAAAATAAACAGACTTATTTCATACAAACCCTATTTTGTTTTAGAGATCTGCTCCCATTGTACCACAATTTTGGCCAATGTTGATATAGACTGAAGGAACACAGTACCTCTGAAAAACAAAATAGTAGGTTTTAATTAAGTTGAAGAGGACATTTATCACCAGGTGTACAGCATATGTCACATCCTTGAGAGAGGGATTGTCTTGTTTCCTTGAAAGGCTGTGGGATTTAAAGCTGAGAGCAGGTCAGGAGACTTCTAAACTTGGGAGTGCTCACCATTCCTTGTGAGAGGTAAATTGCCCTGTAAGCATCAGGCTGCACATTTATTTAGTGCCACCCTGCATTCTGTGGTCTCTTCTAACTCTTCAATTCTCTCAGAATGCAATGTGGATGTCACTGAGGGTTTTTCCACCACAATTTGTTGGTTATCTTATATTGCACTCCTCTTGTGACATTTTTTTGTCTTTGGTACACAGTACTTTTTTCATAATGACTTTTCATTGGTTTTATTGCTTAATTATTTTTATCACTTAATAATTTCTCACTGTGTTTTAGTCACCTGATCCTTTGCATCTGTCAGACATCTCCCATTACAGGTGGGTTTGCAGTCCCAATGTGCAGATCTAGCATTTTAAATTTGGGTGTTTTCATTACTCTGCTTCTGCAGCACTCTGCCTTCTTTAGGAATACTTTCTGCTTTTAACTCAATCCTCTGCATCTCAAAAGGAAGATAAATATAGTAAAATGTGAAAGGGAGGGAATAAACCCCTTTTTCAGTCATTCCTAGAGTTTAAGTCAGTGGACTGGAATTTGTGTAGCTGTAGAGGTCTATCCCATCTAATTACTATGGAAATGTATTCTAGCAGTGTTGAATGATTATTACAGCCTGGTAGATTAATCCTGCACCACTTGATTACTATGAAATCTAATCTAAATAGCACTTACGACTTCATCTGTTGTTTAGGTTAGAGGAGGAGGAGGAAGGGAGAAGGAAGAGATGACAGCTTTCAGCAAAGCTTGCAGGTGGGAATTTAGTAATGACCATCCTGGCAATCTAAAGGGGCTCTTGACAAGTAAATGAGGAGGTAGGAGCCTAAAGTTGTGTCAGAGGGCAAGGGAAAGAGAAAGGCAGAACACAGCCATGATTTTGTGGTGTTGAAAAACATCTGTACTGTGTGATAAGAAAGATTGTTACATTTGATGCCTCTGCTATTATATTGAATTTTATTTTTTTAATTTTGGTGAGCGTTGTTATGACAGGGTTACCTTGTTTCACAGCTGAATAGGATCTGTCCCTAGAACCTGCTTCTCTGAGATTAAGTTCTGTCAGCTGCCTTTGATAGCACTTGTTAAAATGCTGCTGCAGTGCTACAGGGCTGCTGGTGGCCACAACTTTATCCACACAACTCAATTTCTTGTCGCCCTTTCTACTCAAGGTCTACAGTGAGTTCCAATGTGCAGAGAAGTTTGGAATTGCAAACTTAAAATTACTGTTGTAAATGTTGACATTCCTACTGTCTGGAGTCAGTTTGGTCAGTTTTCTTAGCACCACCCAATACTGGCATGTGACTGGAAATTAGCTGGTCACTAAACACTTTTCCAGAAACAAATACATTACAAATATCTTCTATAAATGTAGGACTCCATTTGAATATTAATGGAGTTCTGTTGTAAGAGCAGTGTACCTTTTTTTATGCCTTTTTATGGTGGTTGAGGTGTGATTTGGAAAAATAACTTGTCAGTTTTAGCACTTTTGTGAAAAGGTCTTGTTGCTTATGAGGCACCACAATGTCCATGAAAAGCATCGCCCACATGGGACGGTACCAGGGTTTCCTGTGACACAAACCATGTCCTGAGCAGAGCAGGGGTGCCAGTGCTTGCAGGGCACCAAAACCAGCTGGGGATGTGCAAACCTCTGCAGGAGGGGCAGGGCTGGCATTTACTTCATCCCAACCTCAAAGTTTCATTACACCACCACAAGCTCTAATCAAATCAAAACCAATCAGAAAATGAGTTGTGGATGGCAAAAGAAATCTCTCTAAAGTGCTTTTGGTCAGACTCTTTATTGTGGCTGTGGCAAAACAGAACTGTTTGAGAGGGTTTTCTGTAGACAGCTGCTGTTGGTTTCTGTTACTACAGGGTAGGAGTTTTGTTTCTAATTTCTCAAACAAAACCCAGCTCTCTCTACCATAGTCATGTTACTGCTGTTGTACTTTTACTGCTGGCAAATACCTCGATCAATTTAAGCAAAAAGTGAGTTGACACAGAAGGGATGACTCTCAAAGAAATATTAATTAAGCTTTTGACTTTTTCCTCTGGCTATAAGTATCATATATTCTATCAAAGTATGTAAATTAGTCCTGAAGGAAAGTTTATCTGTGTGTTTGAAAAAAAAAAAAGACTGAGAAAGAATGCTTGACAATTCTCAAACCGTTATTTTTGCAAATGACTTTATTGATCAGATATTATGAACTGAGATATAACAGCTAGAAGAAAGACAACACCTTTCCACAGCAAGCACCAATTGAGATATACCAAGCTTTGGTTGAATAAAAAAATCCCCAGGGTCAGTTCAAGACTTGTTCTGCCTGAGAATTTTATCCTCACTTTATTTTAATCTCGCTTTTTAAACCTCACTTACAATCCATTTTTCCATGCTCTGACACTGATGTTTGGAAATGTCAGTTTGTCTAAAATTCACATCTTCCCAACTAATTCTACATTGCTGTGCAGCAGCAGCTGGCAGTGTCTGTCCCATGCTGTGTATTCCCCCAGAACTTTGTCATGGTACACATGAAAAAAATCCACTTGAGAGTCAAAAGTATTAAATCAGACACCACAGAAACACTGAAAAGGTTTGGTTTTTAATCTATGGGGTCCACATCTATAAAAAACTGAAATTATTTAATATTTTCTGATGTAATGTAAACAGCTTGGAAGTGTATTCATGAAGTGAATACGCTTTCTTAGGATAACTATTCTGCAAGAACACTGTGCTGTTTTTTAGAAAAGAAACTTCATAGAACACTTGACAAATATATAGCATATTGCTGCTGTTTTACTACCAAGAATTTGGCCAAAGACCTGCATATTTTCCGCTAAAAAACCCCTCTGTTTAGGTAGTGACAGCATATAATTTACACAAAGATAATTACAGTAGCAGATCAAAGCAGCTCCAGAAGGCATACTTCCCACTCAAAACAAAAATAAATCCCATTTATTTAACGTCCTACCCAAGCAGTTTGAAGAAAAATGCCAGAATATGAATTGAAAAGGTACCTGTGTCTTCGTGTCACTTGTGGGTTTCTGCTGGAGGAGAGTGCTGTCCTGGCTCCTGATGTGCTCCTCTCACAGGTCTGGATAGGTTGTCTGGTGATCACTCCCTGTAGCATCTTTTATGCAGGTGCTTCTTGTTGCTAAGAGATCAGTTGCTTGGAGATGGAAGTTTGTTTATTGTAATAGATCAGGGGCTGTAGCTTTGAAAAGAAAATTTTGTAATTTTACCTCTACAGCTCAATGTATCTGCTGCAAAACAGCCACTGACAGAGATACACATGCTTGGTGCTGATTAGAATTGTGACTGGAGAGTAAAACAGAGAATTAAACAAAGTTTATAGTTTGTGTTTAGTGTCTCTGAACAAGGAAACAGATTTGTTGTTTAACTGGAGATACAACTAGCAGAAATTATGTGAACTCTTTCTTGTGTGTATCTAAAGGTATTTTTGATTTCCAACAGCAAGGAAGTCCAAAAGTTTTATTCTAAAATAAGAATGTATGGAGTTGTCAAAGACATTCTGTAGGACACAATCCTTCACTGCCATTGCAGAGGACTGACTGCTGTCCTACATACTTTGCTATTTGCTGTTTGCTCTCTGTTCCCAGCTGGTTTGATAACTCCCAGAATGACTGTACAAACTAAGGCTGGTTTCTCTGCTCTGTGGTTCTTCTCCTTTTTGCTGTAGTTTAGGGCAACTCAAACAAGCTGCCAATTGTCTTGAAGAACTGCATTACGTGATTACAGGAAACATTAAAGTAATGTCCAAAGATCTATAGGAATAAGTGTTGATGATGTTAATAGAGGAGACTAACACAGAAGCATGAATAAAGTGCTTGTGTCTGTTACTGCTTTGAAGCAAGAGAAATCCAAATTGTCTCAATGTCAGCATGGGGAAATCCTTGGCTGGCTCAGCTGCCTCTTCTGTAAGTTTACCCCATGAGTCCAAACAGACTGTTTTGGGAAATTGGTCAAAATCATCTTTTTTTGCTTAGTACTCTTTAGTTGGGAAAATTCAATGACTCAATTCTGTTTCCAGCAGGGCTGTGTAATATCCTGTGGCAGTAAGACACTGGGCATCCCTGTCTTCCACTGTCAGGCCACAAATGTAAAAGAGTCTCATAAAATGTTTTCATTCTTCTTCTTTTGAAGAAAGAAAATTACTTTTGAATTCACTCAAGCTTTAGCATTGGCATTTCTATAATGAGAAAACTCATCTGATGGGGCCTTACACTTAGAGCACTGGGATCTCACTTGGAACAGAAGGTGTTCAAGGCTTTTGTACAATAGTTCCAGTGATGGAATCTTTTAACTCAGGGAAGGATGAAAGAGACCTAGAATTTTTCTGAATGCAAAGTCTCTTTTGAGAAACCTTTGTTAAAGTAAATAAATAATGCAGACAGTTTGGGGAGAATAAGGGCTGAATTCATGCACAAATTCTTGTGGTATTACTGCAGCCCTGTGGAAGATTAGACAACCAGAAGCAAACATAATTTCAATTGGACAATTGAACTCTTTCCATGTGTGCACACCCTTCCATGTCTATTTATTATGCAGAGACTTGTTTGCAGTACAAGCAAAAGTGGGCAGAACTTCAGTTCTGTTGTGTTCTGGTTTCCACCAGTGGCATAGTGTCTGATATTCTGAAAGTGTTAAAATTACTTTGTTTTATTTCAAGAAGACACAATACCTGGTTGTAATTTTTGGGCCTTCCTGAAAGTTTAGAGCAAAGTCATGCATTAGCTTTTTTCCTTTTCTTTTACTAGCCAACTGTATATTCTTACTGCTTGTAGACTAGGGATATTTACATTCTGGAGGAGCTGAGGTTTGGGGCTGATTTTGGTCCATTGTATGATGCATTTCTTATAGATGGTTAATGTGGGCAGGTTAATATAAGTGATCAGTTCTGAAGCAGATGGATAATTGTTTCAGACACACCAAATTAAGAGAGCTTTGTACAAGAGAGCTATCATAGAAAGTTTCCAGCTCTTCCCCATGACTTGGAACTGGTTTGTGGCATTTAGTGTGGTTGTGGTTTCAGCTGCTGAGAGCAACAGCAGCTTGTGTTGAACTTTCTGTGCTGGTTTTCTGGTTGTGTTTTCCCTTTGTGTTCTGTGTTTTCTCAGAAGCCAGACTTGGTCCTTGTTGCCACTGCAAACACATCATCATCATTGGTTTTGTATTCTGTGGAGGAAGAAGGCAAAGGGAAGTTCTGACACTCCCAATGCTTTTGTGGTTGCAGCCACCTCTCACTGATGGTTTGGTTTTGTTTTATTGGTGATGGCCAGGCTTTAACATTGGAGAGTGACTTGGCTATTGGTGAAAGAGCTCGCAAATGCCTTGCTTTCATTAGTGATAAATTGTAATTAAAACAAATATTAGCTTTGTTTGGAAGCACCTAAATCCTTAGATATTCTTAATTATACATGCACAAAAGAAACTACTTAAGTACTCCTTTTTAAAAGCTCATCAGAATGATGAGATTAGTGAAATACAAAGTTAATATAAGGAGTGTGAAACAAATTCAATTTTTTTCTTGGTCAGCAAGTGTTACTTGAAGTTTAAGGGGGACCAAGAATGGCCAGTCTCTCACACAAGGACATTTTTATTTCTTGCTCCATGATAATTTATTTAACCAAAAGTACATGTCTAAAAATGAAAAAATCTGTTAAAGTTTTTGTTGGAGCTCCTTCTTCTGAGAGTGCTATGTATCTACTCACTGATACAAAGAATTTGTGTATGAATTCAGGGGTAGGAAGCTGGTCATGAAGTAGCCTCAAAATGGGTAAAATAGCATGAAAGTGATTGTTTATATTTAAACTAGGTTTCATCAAGATTGACTTCTGTGGGATACAACTTTAAATCAAATAATATTTCCATATACCAGACAAAATGTATCTTTCTCTCATGCCAAAGAATTCCTGGAACTTTGCATAATGCAACCAGAATGATTGGACTTGTTGTTCACTACAAAGGTCTATGTTGAATACTACAAATTCTTCAGAGCCTGAGTAGGCATTCACTGAATTAACAAAGTTGGGTTTTATACCATTAAACAAAAATAAAGCAGGATTTATTTTTTTTTTTGTTCTAAATATTTCACAATAGGCTGTTGAGGGAAAATTATGCAAAATGCTCTTCATAGCTGAGCAGAAGGGTATGTAACCTTCTAGGGACCCTGTGCCTCCTATGATAACATGATAAGGGTTGGGTTTTAGTCATAAGGGCTTGATTCTCCCCTAGAAACTAGGTAGAAAGAAAATTGCTTACATTAAATCAGTGGCAATGAAATCACTGGTATAAGAACCAGCATTGTGAAACTGGTGAGATGGTGTCAGATCTTAATTCTTTTTGTGTCCTGGTGGTATCAGTGCAGTCTCAGAGGTGTGAGGGAAATGCTTGCTTTGCCCCAAGGATGCAGAGCCCTTGGTGGACCTGTCCTGTTGTACCCCATGATGTGTGAGCAGACAAAGAAAGAGGGAGCAGAGACATCTGTGTGAGCAGAGCTGTCAGCACAGGGTCCTGCTGCAGATCCATGGAGATTGTTGCTCCATCCTGGGTATTGGACAGAAGCAGATCCCAGGTGGGCAGTTTAACCATGGGACAATGTGTCTACTTTCTTTGTGCCTTTCCTTCACTATATAAAAGTAAAGGAATCTAAAGTGGCACTCTCAGACACCCCTATGTTTGCAATAATGACTGCCTGTCTTTCCTAGGCACTTAAAGAAAGGATTGCTATAATTTAACCAGACATTTTATTCTTTCTTTTTTTTAAACTTCCCATGTGTGCTATTTTCCTGTTACCCTTAACAAGTCAATTATCAAGAACTGAGAGAGGTGAGACTACTGCAAGTGCCTGTCTCCAAATACTTCCAGTGCTGCTTTCTGACTGGGGTGTGTATCAGCCAGAGGAAGAGGTGATGTTCAGCCTGGCAGGTTCTCTCACTGGGGAGCAAAATTGTCCATCAAACACATCCTGTGTGTATAAAAACTTATCAATTCCTGAAAGCTGTGTCAGTGAACTGCTTGCAGATTTTGAGTCTGTTTCAGTCCACTGTTGTTAAAGAACTAGCGAAGCACAAAATGCTGCAGAATGTTTGCAGACAATCAGATTTTAGCCCTTGCCTTCATTTCCAGCCACATTTCCAGTGGGGGGTGCCTGGGTGTTGCTTCTAAACAGCTCCTTCATTTGGCAGCATCCCCTGCACCCTGAAACCTGTTCATGTCCCCTCCACGGCTGTTTCTGGTCATTGTCATAAATGCACCTTTCCAAGAACAGTGTGCACGCAGACAGGTGTATTTTGAGTGCATAGGCAGGTATAATTTGAGGGATTTAGTCACACAATATTGGAAATCACTCATTTCACATTTGGTATGTGAATTTTTCTTGTGCAGTGTCTTGTAAGGAGCTGTCTTGTTTGGCCTTTCTAACATTATATTCAGTGCAGGGATGGTCTTTTTTGGCCTCACAGCAGAATTTTCTTCATGCAAACTGGAGTTTGGCTTCCCTAGATAATACCATTTAAAAAAGATCACTGATGTACTCTTATATCAATGTAATTGGTTGAACCCATTTATACTGCCCATGTTTTATCTTTCATGTCCAGCTTCAGAGGGTCTATACTGCTTGCAGTTCTAACATCAGCCAGATTTGGCAATTCTATTTCACAAATCTTCACAATTCTCTTTCTGGCTTATTGTCCAACCCCCAAACTTTAGAGTGTGTTGAGAGGTGTAGGTGCTCAACATCCAGAGTGTCATGGTCAGCAAATTTCAAAAAAGAACATTGGCTCTTATTCTGGAAGGAAAGAAAAGCTTTAGGAGAAGCTCATGATATTGTCAGGTACAAAACAATCCATAAGAGCCTCTTGAAATCTTTCTGCCTCTACTGCCTGGAGACAGGTACAAGTCTTCAGACACCACCTTTGGGTACTTGGGGCTTGGTGTTTATGGTTTTGGTGGGTTTCTTTTTGATTGTAAATGTTGTTGATGTAAGGAGCTTTATAAAAGATGTTCCATGTGGCTTTGAACACTCAAAAAAAAAAAAAAAATATCTTCAGTGATTTCTTTGGTCTGGAACAAGTGCAGGCAAAATGGTCAGTTTTCAGTATGACTGAATGCAGCCCCTTAATTTCTGCACATGAGACTGAATTTTCTTCAAAACCGGTCTCCTGTGATGTTTGTGTGCTCTGGGCTTTATTACAACCACTCTTCCCCTGAATAATCCATAAGTGAGGAGGTGCACAGGAGCCAGGGGCTCGTTCAGCTGCTATTTGAGGGTCATTTTCACATCCAATCTGCGAGGAAGAATCTCCTGGCCAAACCCTGAGAGGTGTCCCTGCTCAAGGGGAGAGCGCCCTGGAGTGCAGTCAGGGGCAGTTTAGAGGGAGCTTGGGTTGGACTCATGCAAAGCTGTGTCTTTAGCAGAATGTCTGTCTGTCCAGAGCAGCCTCCAGGGGAAGCTGGAGGGGAGATCTCTGCCCTGCAGCCGCGCAGGGAGGGCCCAGAGGCGGCAGAGGCAGCTCACAAAGGCTCCCAGGGGTACAGAGCGCAGTGTTTGGCTCACAGTGAATTACAGAAGGGACCCCTGTGCACTGCTGCTCTCTGAGCCCCCCTCCTCCTCTGGGGGTGTCCTGGAGGGGTTTCTGGCCCAGCTCTGGGTCAGGCCTTTGCCCCTTTTGGGGCCAAACACCTCATTTTCTTAAGCAGTCAAGTGCATCTCTCACATTGCCCCCAAAAATCACTCTTCTCCTTTTGTCCATATCAGACTGATAGAACAGCAGTAAAAACACCAAATGAAAGCCAAAATGGAAAGAGTTAACAGTATGGATATTTTTCTCCTATTAGTCTGCCTACATAAGTTCAGATCTTGAGACTATTGTAGACCACACTTGTTAATTCAAGAAGCACTGCCTATTTTGAAGAAGGGGACAGTGTGTTCTTGTCACAGGCAGAGGCAGCTGTAATGGTGAATTATAGGAACAGGTCATGCATGCACTGTCTAAAACTAAATCTCTATTTATTAAGTGCCTGAGCATCTACACTTTCAGCTTGTTAGCTGGTCAACTTGTTTTCATTTTATTCCTTCTCCTGAACTGGCATTTCAGCTGGTGAGAAAAAGAAAGAGGTGTGTGGTGATTTTTGTCCTTGATGTGCAAGAACTAATGAGGACTGTCTTAGATTTTCTGTCCGTGGGCATCAGAATAATTTGAGAGCAACACTTTGGAGAGTGGAGAAAGGTGCTTTGAGAGACAATCTGTTCTCTTGTCATGGAAAAATGTGCAAGATGTTAAGAGCAGTTCAGGATGAGTCTTCAGATTGTTACAGGATTCTTTGTCAGTTAAATACTTTTTTCTCCTTGGTTTTTTAAGCCCTGCTGTCACAGGGATGTCTTTGTAAGTCTCATGCAGTGTTCTTTTATGTCTGCAATAAAGGTGACACAAACTTGTGAACTTGCAAATACTTCCCCTGTTTTCCCCCCATGTACCATCTATTGCTGCCACATTTAGAAAATGCTCCAGTGTCCATTTACTTTTTCTAAGCAAACTTCTGTTATTTGGCACTTACATTGGGAACCTGAATCCACTGTCATTGTATCACATCAAATTCTTTTTAATGCTCACTTGGATATATTGGGATGATTCAGGCATCCTTTTATTTAACAAGTGGGAATACTTTCCATGGGAAGTCCAAAACAAACACGCTGAACTTTTGCTGAAATGGAAGTGCAGCCAAACCTCCCAGCCAAAGCAGCCCTGCTTGGAGAGCAAGAGCATCTGCCGAGCTGAAGGTGCTGCAGGCATTTTCTCAGTGGAATTAAAGCACTGAATGCAATACTAAAGTTTAGCTTGGAAAGAAGTTACGAGGCCATCAGGTTAAAATTCTGTTCACTGCTTCTGTTCTGAATCCTCTAATCTGCTTCCTCAAGTGCTGTTAGTGAAATCAATTTCTGTGTTAAGGCAGCTTTGGCTGCACAGTCTCTGAAGTGAAGAGGATCCAGAGAGGCCTCTCTGCACCTGCTTTGCACAATGCAGAGTGTGCTCTTGTAGGCACAGCAGGTTTGCAAAAACATTTTATGTGCACTGGGCTTGTGGTTTACACAGAAGAGTTTTTCAGTGTTTTAGGACTATATAATTTTGCTTGTATATCAGACCAAGTTATGAAGTATTTTGGGGCTCATTAGATTCTCATAAAGTGTTGTGGTTTTTTAATTTATGCTGTTTTGTTAAATAAGAGTAACATATATTTTGAAATGGTCTAAGGAGGAAAAACACTCCATAACCATTAATAAATCCAACTTGAAGCTGTGTAGGATTTCAGGTTGAAAACGCTCCTTTAAGATAATTCCCTCTGTGTTGAAAAATATTCTTTTAACCTCCTGTACTATTATGGCTCCACCTTGTAAAAGCTGCAAGCCAGTTTTGTAGAAACATGTGTTTTATGTTTAGGGCCTCTCATGTAAGAGTTTGATGGAATATTATATTTTCATGCTGCACAACGCAGTGTGACAATTGTAACCATCTGCAGAGGAAGCTGTGGGCACAGAGTTACCTGTGGCTGTGTAACAAAACAGCCAAAATTGCTCTTTGGTTGTGAGCCCAGAATTCATGACCCAGAATGTATGGGAAATGCTGTGATCTCAAAACTTATCTTTAAAGCTGTATGTAAGTATGCTTAGTGCAGGTCATTCCTGATAAGTTCTGAAATGCAAACAAAGCTGAATGTATCATAACCTGCACAGGTAAGAATTATCTGTAATTATGTTTATCAGCCAGCCATACAGTGAAATGTTTACTTGTCCATTGCGAAATTGCTCACAGTTACTGGGGTGTGCAAACAAGTGAAACACAATGTATTTTCTAAAAACCCATTGGTAACAAGATAAACTCAAGCTGAAGAAGCAGTACTGAAATTTATTCACCTGAAGATACCTATTTGCTGAAGATTATGTCTAAGAGAGCAGCATAAGGGAAATGGTGCAAAATCCTCTTCAGTGTTTGGTGGAATCCAGTCAATTTTAATGCCTGAAATGTTCAGAATTATTAGGGATTCTGAGTTAAGCCTTTGTAAATAGTCTCAAAGCAGCCCTGCACAGGGCAGTACTCTGTGTTAGCTAAGCTAACTCTGAAGGAAATACCTTGGCAGCAGAATGGTTGTGTTACTTCAGTCTCTGCCTTTGATAATTCCCTCTGTTCCCAGTAAATGTTCTCAGATGGAAATTCCTCTGCTGTGCTTGGGTGACTGAAACCACTGGCTGGTGAGGGTAATCAAGAGGAAATCTCCTGGTCTGTATTTTCTTAATGGCTTAGATTGTATTTCTAGGCTCAGGAGAGGCCAGGTCCAGTAGATCTTCCATAAAACTAAATAAATAATTGATCCAAGGCTTGAGTAATAAGCAGTAAAAGTCAGGTTAGAGTATTCTAGATTACAACTATTCTTTCTTTAATGAACAACCAGACCCATCATTATGGCTTTGCTTCACATAAATATTTACGTATCAAATCATCCTCACCTCTGCTTGCCAGACTCTGTACATATCTGTAATAAATCCCAATCTAATTCTGTAACACATAAATGACAATCCCCCATGCATATGAGCAAGAATTCTAAAGTTAGTATCTAAATGTTTTAAAATTATAAACATATAAATTTAGGTGGCTTTGTGTAGTTACTTAAATATGCAAGGACGCTTATCAGCACCCAAATTACATCAAAAGTAGAATATTAAAAAAAATTTCGAGGATTACCCCACAATCAGTCTGCATCTCATCTCTTCTGTAGAGTAATATAATGTGGTGAAATCACTCTGGAAGGATCAGGTTTTTTGTTTGGTGGTTTAGTTTTTTTTACTTAATAGTTGATCTGGCTGAAGAAATGCTGCAGTTCTTCCTCACTGCTGCACTTCCCCTGCCTAGCAGCTTAAGCACAGATTTCCAGCTTTCCCACCCGAAGAAATGTGTTATCGTGTTTAATTGCATTGCTATTAAACCTACCCTAACATTAGTTACAAACTGTACATAGAGATCACAAATACACTGCATGCACTAAGTGTTGTGCCCATCGATGTCATTATTACATGCAAACTACTCCTTACAGAGGACCCCTGCACTCACAGAAAAGGGGCTGGGAATGCAGTGCTGTGGCATCCAGCCATTCATGTTCAAAAACCTGATAAAATGACTCTTTTCTCAAGTGTCTTTCTGACTTGAGCTGCTTGTTTAGAAAATTATTGATTTTTTTTTGAGTTGTGGTATTTCTAGTCCTTTTGTGTTATCTTGAGATGTTTCACTGTGGAGACAAGGAGCACAGATGCAGACAGTCTGAGAGGCTTCTTCCCAGACAGGGAATGTGCCAAATCGCTGCCTGACGTGGGTGCAGCTCCAGTGCCTGCAAGGGAACTGAGTATTCTGCCAGAGTGCCCCCTCCATCCTGTGCTCCCAGAACAATCCGAGTGCTGTGGCACAGCCATGTGCCGTTCCAGATCTGCACAGACTTGCACATTTTCTGCTCTGCAAATCAAGGCATACACAGCTCTGGAACAAGGGGAATGCACCCCTTCCTTCAGCTGGAAAAACCCAAGTGCCTTCCACACTTTCTCCCTGAATAGGGCAAAATACACAAAATGCAGTTTTATGTCTGTACCTGTTATTATTGTATGTGCAGCTTTTCTGAAAATTGTGCTTCTGGATAATTTATATTTAGAAAAACGTATTTCAAATCTAATCTAATAAGGAAAATGCACATTTTATCTCCTGTTTCTTGCCTTGGTTGCCTTTTCTGTTGTCTTGAGGTTATGGAGTCACTGGAATAGAGAGTCTGTTAGGAAATGTGTCTGGATAAAGTTTGTTGTAGTATCAAACTTTCCCTGGGTGGTAATATTTCTGTGAATATAATTAATTTTCCGTAACTCTAGACATTTAGGTCCGAACCAGTCTTTTGGCCCTGCCTTGTCAGTGGTAGAGGAAAATAATTTCTAGGAGTGGCTGTCAGTGTCTGCTCACCAAGATCCCAAATCTGTCTAAGAGGCACTGAGGTGTCAGGGTAAGCTCATTAAAGGCTCCTCTTTAGTTAATCCAGTGGATATTATTTTAATCCTGATTTTAGGTGAATAGGTAGTTGGCAATTATTTGGTTACTGATGGAAGCTTTAACTCTTCTAAATGAAGAGGATCCAATTCTAGATTATTGCTAGATTTTAAAGATGAAAATGGCAGATGGATTTAAATTGCTTTAATATAACTGGTTTTTATGTCACTCTAATGCATGGTTTTACTGTTAATTGTCTTTGTTGCCTCTCTGTGTCTTTAAAATTGCAATGGGTTTTCCTATCAGGACCTGAAAGAATATGTCCCACAGTTTTGATATGAGTGGGCAAATAGTGCCTATAAAAATCTACCTAATACAGAGCAGTTTTCTTGGGAGTGTTCTGGAATCACACTGCTGTTCTCATTTATAAATTATCCCAGTGCAGTTGGTGCATTTATTTTTCAGCTGTGTTTGGCTATGACTGTGTTCAGTTTTCTGAAACTCAGAGATACCAGTAGTAAATTCATTATTTGACATTTCTTCTCTATGACATATTAAACACTGCTGTTATATAGTGCTATTTCTTTCTCTTGGCTTTATAAATAGTCTTAAAATATATATTTATGGTTTGTATAGTTCTATATCAAATTAATGTGTTAAAAGTGCTTGAATAGGCAAATTTATATTTAATCCCCTGTGAATCACAGTGGTAAATATGAATGACAAAAAGTTGAGGAGAATAAAGCTGGAATACTGCTTGCATTCCATATTTCCTGACTGAGCATTGCCAGGAGCTGCAGAGAGTGGATTGTGACAGGGCTGGTTGAAGCCCTAGGCAGCAGTTGCTCTAAGGTGGTGGCTGCCATGCACGGTGAAATGATGTGGAGAGAGGTTTTGGAAGCAGAGAGGCAATCTTAATTCTGCTCTGTTTTATATTCAGATGTTTTATTTCTCCCAGTCTGTTATACCTGGGCCGCAGAGACATCCGCTCCTGCTCCTTGGACAGACCTCTTACCAGTGGATGGTGTCAGAGAGTTTCCAGCATGCAAACTCCAATTTTTATTGTGTTGTTGGAATACCCTTACCAAAAAATGTTCTTTGTTGCTTTGTATCTCAACATGGATGTAACATAATTTTGATTATTTTTTTGATACTGGATATTTAATATTTAGTTCCTGACTGTGTTTCAGGGTAGTTGAGGAGTGTCCTGATCCTTTGCTTCCCTACTGAACTGCAGGATTCTCTGCAAAAAACAGGGACTATTTTCAAGGATAGCTATCTGGATTTCTACAGTTCTTCTCATTGTTTTCAGATTTCAGTGGTGGTACAAAGATGTGATAGATCTTTTAAGTCACTTCCTATTTGTCATGTGTTTTGATCAGTTGCTTTACCCCCATAATTTGGATTATGAATGGGTTGTTGTAGCCATGGTGTCTGAATTGTTCTCTTTCTTTGCTCCTTAAGTCATCTTTGTCTATGATGTAGCTTTGATTTTTTTCTAATGTGTGTTGGAGGAATTCTGAGCAGTTTTCTGGGAAAATAGTCTTTAGCTGCCAGTGCCCAGATGAAACATCTCAAAGGCATCTTCCTCCAATTTATTGAATGTGCATTCAAAGACAATGAGACATTCTGCTGATGCCACTGAATAGTACTCTTTGTGCTGCAGCTCTTGCAGATATTTATGGGTTTTACTTTGAACTTCAAACACCAACTTGACCTACCTATTAAGAAACACTTTTCACTGAGTCCTAATTTATGATTTATAATAAATCCAGATATTCCAAATTAACAGCTGGCATATTCTTTCCTCTGGATAGATTTGCTTATTCTGTAATTGATAATGTTGATAATGAATGTATCAAACATCTGGTGTATTGCAACTCTGTACTAACTAGGAGTTTCCTGAAATCAGAAGTAGTTTTCAAGGTATTTGTGGCTGATTCCTCGAGGAGCTTTATGTATTTGTGCCACTGAAAAGCACAATACAAGATTTAAGGGTTGGGGTATTACTCCATCTTTTCCACACCTCTGATACAAAATCATGAGAATTATAGTATTTTCTTTGTATTGTTATCTTCTCCCAGTAATTTTTTTTCCTTGAAAAGCAAGCCTGTATCCAGTATGCCATAAGCTGTGTGGAATGTATGTGCAGAAATGGAGTAGGAGGCATTCTGGTGTGTGTGCCTGATAGAAGCCTGAATTAATTCTGTGGGGTGAGGTTGATCACACAGCTTAGTGTGGTCTGGATCACTAAATCTGCTATTGTGCCTGACCTGCAACTGCTGCAAAGGCATTTCAAACCTACATGCTCCAGTTTCTCTGAACATGAATATGCAAGGACCTAATATGAATTTCAAAATCAAGCCTCTTTTTGCATATAGTCAGAAGCCTTTTGATATTTTAAAGCTAATTCTTTGCTGTAGAAGCAATGTGCCAATATTTATTTCATATTTTCATAAATTTTATATTATTTCAGTGCCAATATTAAAGTGTAACTGTGGTTTGGATGGACAGACTCTGCTCAGCTGCTGGTGCATGCCATGGTTTGAGCAATGGGAGCAGGGGTGAGGAGAAGGAGCATTTGCAGCCCTGCCTGAGCACATCCCTGCTGAACACACGGCTGCAGCACTCACCAGGGTCAGCTGTGGCAGTGGAAAGCACAAGAAATTTACTGGAAAGCCTTAATTGTTCATCAGTTTGACAGCCCAAAGAATGATCTTCCTCCTTCTACTTTGTAGGTTTGGAGTCTATAGTAGCTTTGGAGTGGTAAAATTAATATATCAAACCTCTGGTGTATTTCTCGAGAAGAAGGGAGATCCAATAAAATCTGTCACTTATCATGGCAGGTTATGAAAGCTTTAAAAGATCATTTTTTCACTTTAACTAGGTCAGGAAAAGAGATTATTTTCTTTCTGATAGCATTCATAAGGACTATAATCTGTCTGATCTTGTCATGGCATGATCAGAGGCAGTTTAACTGTCTCATAAGAGCATTGTCCTCAGCACCTTGGTCCTTCTTCCAGCATTATCTACCCAAGTGAAATAATGTTCTAATCTCCAATGTGCTTTATCACTAGGGCAGCTGCCAAAATAGATGAGATTTTAGTAATAACAACTTCTACAAAGTAAAACATCAGTGGGAGCATTAGTTAAGTGTGACACCATCTGAATACATTGTCAGCTTGAGGATAATCAAGGAATATTTTTTATTATACACATAGTGAGTAATTTGGATACAAAAATACCTCTTGTGGGAATGCTATGTTTTATTTTCTGGGAATTAATTTCAGCTCTGCAAAGCTGGAATTCTAAAAAGAAAAAACATGGTGCTGCTTCTGCAGTTTGCATATTGGTAGCTTCTATTTGCTTCCAGTGCTGCTTGGGCAGATTTATGTGATCCTTCTATGCCCTGTCAGTTATGATGCACAGTTAGGATGTGCTTTAGAGACACAGGCTCTGAATGCCAGGAAATAATTGAAGTGCTGCTTGCTGGCATTCTACCTAACTGAGAAAATGATGGATCTAGGGGATAACACTTTTCTCACATGGGTTTAAATTGCTACTGAGCAAATTTTTCTGGTTTTTGAGTAGGAAAATAGCAGTAAAGTTCCTAGAATTTACCAATAGCATTCCCAAGCCTCCATTCTGCTTTGCTGATCACCATTGGGACCATTGGTTTTTGTCACTGTGAAGGAAGAGAGGCATTGAGCATGAAGTGCATTGCAGCTGGTAACAAGTGCTGCATGGATGAACCAAAATCTCAGCTGTGTCACACAGGGACAAGAGATCCAGGAGCCACAGCACTATCAGGCAGTAGCAGAGGATAACATGAGACATTTGAATGAGCTGCTGTTCATATGGGCTGGGGGAGCACTCAGTGGAAGGCAGGGACAGGAATGTCCACAGCCCAGTCAGCTGCTCCTGCCACTGGAGCAGCTAAAAGAACTTGCAGTGCAGTCTTGGGAACCTCTTTGCCATGACATTGAGCTGTCAGCTGATTCCTGGCTTATAAAAATGGGGCAGTTTCTCACCAGAGGTGTAACGGTGTGTCCTAGCAAGCCAAGGGCAGGTCTGCACACACTGCCACAAACCTCTGGTATATGTTGGGGCCTGGGGAAGGACTCTGCCACTCTGCCATCCCAGCAGGTTCCTGACTGCAGCCTTGGATAGGGTGTGCTGATCCAATGGCCCATTTCTTAATGAACAATGTTCAGTTGCTTTTTGCTTGTAATGGAGAGAAAACCTTGCAGAATTAGGCAGATGGGAAAACAAGGGTGCTAAGAGTGCTGTGTTGCTTTTGTTATTCTCCAAATTGTAGCTCATAATTATTATACTCTCTTTTTTTACTCAATCATTGCTCTTTGAAATGGACAATAAAAATGAAGAATTGCTGTTAGTTGTGCTGTATGGTCTCTGAGGTGCAGTTCTATTTGTTCTTGGACAGAAAGTTTTAACTTGCTGGTGTGATAGATTCTTACTCATTTTGTTATGTCTATGAATTATATAGTAAGCCTGCTTAAGATAAGTCTTCTGGGAAATTCTATGCAAGGTCTTATTTCTTTCTCTTCTTTCTCCTTTACAAGTGTAATACTATAAGTAAAACTCAAATATGCACTTCTGTGCTAAGCTGGGACATCAACTGCAGAGTCTCCTGGTTTTGGCTGGGATAAAATGATTTGTTTTCCTGGCAGCTGGTGCAGTGCTGCACTTTGGAGTTGTGGGATAACGCTGACAGCCAGTGACACCTTGGCTGGTGCTGAGAGTGCTCACCTGCAGCCAGGGGCTGGTCAGAGCCTCTGAGCAGGTGCACGGGGAGCTGGGAGGGAGCACAGCCAGGACAGCTGAGCCCACCTGGCCAGGGCATTTTCCACACCCAGGAGTGTCCTGCTTGGTGTGGATATATTGGGGGAAGCAATTATTCTTGTGACCCTCACTGACATCAGGAAGGTTATTCACATTTATGGAGGACTTTGTGATACCTTCAGAATAGTTTGCCAAGGCCCAAAGCCTCAAATGATTTTTCAGCAAGTGTTCGCTCATTTAGTTTTGTAATTATTCCTTAGACTATCTTAGAGTAGGTTTGGACTAGATACAAGGAAGAAATATTTTGCAGTAAGTGTGGTGAAACACTGATATGGGTTGTCCAGAGAGGTGCTCCATCCTGGAAACGTTCAAGGCCAGGCTGGATGGGGCTCTCAGGAACCAGGTCTGTTTGATGGTGTGCCTGCTCACTGCAGAAGGGCTGACTTTTAAAGGTGCTTTTCAGCCCAAACTACTCTTTGTTTCTGTGCTGATAAGCCTTATGCCTTTGGGTGCATGGTGATTTTCTTCTGTCTCATCTGCCATCATGGGATGAGATGGAATGATTGGTCTCTCTTTCATCTTGTTTGACCTATACCTGTGGGAGTTTCATAAGGAAACTCTCTGATGCAATACCTGAGCACCCCAGCACTTTTTGCAGTAATTTTTTATTTCAGAGAGATGAGAAATTTAATATGATGGAGTTGTTTTCCTATCTCTGCTTCTCTACTGTGCTTAGGCAGCTGTAGCAGAACTGAGTGTATTAAGTTCAGATTTGGTTTGACCCAATAGTTCATCTGTCAATGTACTGTGGGATTAGCATGAATTACAGGTCAATGGTGTAGTCAGAATGGAGACAAAATTTATGTGATCAGTTGCAGCAGAGAATTGTCACTGTGACAAAGGATGAAAGCCTTCTCTTGTAGGAAAATTGGCATTCAAAAGCTGGGGGTTTCTTGAGGTCGGTTTGAAACGATATCAATGTAAGAACGTGCATGGCTTTGATTTGAAATGTCAACTTTAAAAATAACTTTTTTGAAAAGTGTTTTTGAGTTTGAGAGCTTTTACATTCTTCATGAAGTCTTGGTATTCAGTCAGATTCTGCTACATGCTCTAATTCATTTTCTTATCTTTGCTATGAATTAACTGATAACAAAATTTGCTATATGAAAGGTATCCCATGTGACAGAAGGTTTAGCAGTAGTGATTTGGGAAAGGTCTGTGCTTGAACGTCTAAAGCAACGGGTCAATTTTTGTAAGTGAATGACACATGGTATTCATAAGAGAGCTCACTGATGCTGTGAACTGCAGGACCCGTGTCACGGATCAGTGTGATGACGGGATCTGTCTAGCGGGGGGATTTTTATTATGCAGTCTCACTGCTCGACGCCTGGAAAACCCCATGTACGGCATCAGCCCGTTTGTGTCACACGCTGCGCCAGGCGCATCCCGCTCTGGCAGCGTCCGAGGGCAGTCCCCGTCCCGCCCGGTTTAGCGGGGCCGGTGCCCAGCCCGGCCCGGCCCCGCCGTGCCCCCGCACTCGCGGGCCGCGCCCATAAATGCGGGGCGCCGCGGGCGCGGCGGGGCGATGGAGGCGGCGGGCGGGCGGGCGCTGCTGGCCGCCGTGGGGCTGCTGTCGGCGCTGAGCGCCGCGGGCACGCTGTTCCTGCTGGCGCAGTGGGGGGAGCTGGGCGCGGCGCTGCGGGAGCTGGAGGCGGCGGCGGGGAACGGCTCCGAGCGGGGGCCGCCCCCCGCGCCCGCGCCCGCCGCCCGCACCAAGCGCAGCCGCCGCGGGGAGCGCGCCCGCGCACACGTGCGCGCCGACGGCGACGAGATGATGATGATGCTCACCTACTCCATGGTGCCGGTACGGCCCCGCCGGGGCTGCCAGCGGGCCGGGGGCGGGAGAGCCGGGCTTGGCCCAACTGCGGCCCCGGGGCGGGCGCGCACCCGCCTTGGCTCCTGCGGGGCGGCTTTGCCTGGAGAGAGCGCGGGGCTCTGCCCCCTGCCTGCTCTGGGAATGCCGGGCTCGGCTCGCAGGGTACCACCTAACTTTGCAAACCAGACCTATACAGAGGGAGGGAGGCTGGGTGTGATGGGGGTTCGCAGTGGTCTTAGGATGGGACTCTATGTTTCTATTTTTCAGAAGGCTCGATTTATTGTTTTTTGATATATATTATATTAAAACTATGCTAAAAGAATAGAAGAAAAAATTTCATCAGAAAGCTAGCTAAGAATAGAAAATGAATGAATAACAAAAGCTTGTGACTGACTGAGACAGTCCGGACAGCTGCACAGTGATTGGCCATTAATTGGAAACAATTACACGAGACCAATCACAGATCCGCCTGTTGCATTCCACAGCAGCAGATAGTCATTGTTTACGTTTTGGTCTTGAGGTCTCTCAGCTTCTCAGGAGAAAAAATCATAAAGAAAGGATTTTTCAGAAAATATCATAACTACAGTTGGTGGTTTAGTGAAACTCCAAAATTTCATTGCAATAACAAGCCTTCCAGTTTCCAGCGTTCCCAGTTTTTAAAGCTAACACCACTAACCGAGCCCCCGTGTGTTTTGTGCTGTTCAGCATCTCAGCATGAGGCACAGGATATCACCTGACATCTCTTTGAAACTGATCATGCCCTTCCAGTAAGTGCTAAATTTCAAGTGGTATTTGATGGATCAGGAGAACTGTATGTCCTTTTTGTGGTAGAACAGCACAGTTTTTTGCACATCAGTGAAAAGATGATGCTCAGTAGGAACTAATGTCATGCAGCTGAAAAATTACACAGGCTGTATAGCTGACAAATTTTGAATAGACTGAAGCGCTTTTGAATTTTGAGATAGAAGAAATGCAAGAAAAATATTACTATTGAGAGAACTTTGGTGGAAACTGTCCCAGTAAGGGCTGCAGGTCTACATGCACAAAAGTGTAACTCAGGCTCTAACTCGTGTATTAATGTTGCTGGTTTAAAAAACTGTTTAGAGAAAATACCTCTTCAGTCATGTTCTGATGGCATTTCTGTTAATAAACTATTGCAATCCTCATTTTACACTGATAACATCTCCACTAATATTAAAGCTAATGAGAGTGTCAAGCACAGGTGTTCAAAGCATGGAGTCATGATAACGACTTTGTTTGGGTTTTAGAGTAATATTTTTTTAAGCTAGGCCTTCTAAGTTGTTGTGCTTTAAGTTTAGAATTTGCAGCACAAGACTTCTGCAAAAAGTAAAAGTCTGTAAAGTCACATAATTTTGTACTCAAAACTGTCTTTTAAAGAACTTATTTTAGGAAGTCATCCCTGAATTTGGCAGGTGCAGTTTGTTTTGCTCTATCTGATAAGAATTGCTCTTTTGAGTCCAAAAGATCCACAAATAAAATTATTGGGGAAAGGATTCTGATCCTGATAGGGCTTGAAGACAGCCAATGCCATTTATGCTAGGTGCTCAGACTGGGATCATTAGTTGCAGGTGAGTGTCTGGATAATTTTGACAGTGGCCATTAAATGTGCTACTCTGCTGTCAATAGGTACCATGATTACATTACATTAATTTTATTGCCCTCTCCACCTAGGACTGAGCACATTGTGTATATTTGAACAGCATGTGGCCAGACTGTGCACTTGTGCCTCTAAATGTCCACTGTGACTATGCTGTGTGTGATGTGCTTCATTTAAACCTGTGTATCCTGCAGGGAGCTCCTTGGGAGGGTTTGATGCCTTTTTATTCTTACTCCCATCAAGCATTTTTCATTCTGGCCACTGCCACAGTGTGTAACTGTGTGCAGAATCATTTGCTCAAGGGGAAAAGAGCTCTTAGAAAAATATTCAAGCACCCCCTCCTCCCACTCCCGCATTTCTGTATTTTGAATCTAACTCCCACTAATGTAATTTGAAGACTTGGCTACTTTTGTAGTGTGAGACAAAATTCCTCAGAGTTGGTGGGATGACCCCTGTGGCACTGGTGGCCCCTGTTCAATGTGGGCCTGAGCAGAGGCTTGGTCTGAACAGATTCTCTCTGGAGATTAGATCAGAGCTAAATCATGTTAGCTCTAATAAAACAAGCACATTTTTTGTTAAAGGCCTCTTATTTAAGTATATGTATATTTATTTTGCAAGTGAGTAAAAATAGCAAACTGGCAAATCTGCTGCTGCAGAAAGGCTGATGGGAGGGTACAGGCCAAGATTCAAAGTGTGATTTGAGACAGTGCAAGAGATGATGGCTACCAATTATCTGAGTAATATTTCATAGTTTAGGAGTTTATTTTATTTTTATTATCCCACCATTTCTCCATGAGGAAACTAAGATTTTAGCATTTAAATTATATATTTTTATCCGTAGCTTTTCTTAGTGATGATGCTGGTTGTGAATGGTATCTTTCATAGCTAAGCTGGAGGTTCTGTCACAGGCTATTTGCACTTCTTGAGTGCCCTGTTTTTTAATTGCCACCTGAGTTGCACTGACTGGTAAAAGTAGTGCTGCTGAGATAATTGGAGGGCTCCAAAGCGAGCTGTGATCACTTCAACAACCTCAACAGAACTATTTAAATTAAAATGCTGTTAGAATTAGAGTGCATATGGACAACATGTATTTTACAAATTACAGGGTAGGAGCCAAGTGTTTTTGAGGAGTGTGAGGGGAAAGAAAACAAGCATATTCTGATATTCAAAATCAGTTAGCACTTCTCAGCTAATTTAAACAGTCTGAAATTCTAAACGTACTGTTCCAGTACAGTCTGGAATCAGTACATTCTCAGCAGGTATCAGACAGAACAGAAACTCGTTGTCAAATATGGTTTGGTTTTGCAGCAAAAGGATATTTTCCACTAAACTAATTGTCATCTATTTGAGTCTGTTAGATTTGACAGTTGAAACTAATGATGGATTAATTTAAAAAATAATGATTGACAGTGGCAAATAACCTTGCTAGGATTAAGCTTTAATCTGCCTTTCAGATTGCCTTGCACTTGTTCCTTCTGTCTTTTGGGACTAGTGCATTCCATTAATTTCTATTAATTGTAGATAGAGTAACTGCACAAAGATCAACAAATGTGCAGCTCTGGGTAAATGGTTCATAAATTATCACTCATTGCACAGCCCTGAAATAGTGACCCTTTCTTTTCTGGCTGTAAACATTAGACTTTCCCATAGAGAGCTCAGGGACTTGCAGAGATCATGGTCATAATATTTCTGCTGTTTGTTTTGATGAGTCGCAAAATGTTTTAGTGTTGACTCTCATTATGCAGGACATGTAATGTGAATGTTTGCTCAGCCAAGAACTGTGTATTTTGACTCCTCTATTGATAAATTTTAGTCTACTCTAGATTAAAAGCCTCTTTATGAACGTGTCTTCCAGCTTGATTTAATGAAGACTCATCTTTTTGTTTGAATTATTTTGAGTGGATGAAGGTCCATTTCAAATTTGCACATCTTGGTTATTCAAAGATAAGAAATTGCTTACTTGGAACACAGGTCATCTTCCTCCCTGGGTATGCTTCATTAGAAAAGTTCCCATCACTTAATACAAACATAAAATAAAATTGAATGTAGTTTTTATTGGCTGATAATTGGATTTTAATACCTTCTGCTGATAGAGTCCATGCTTGGACAACCATATGTGTTCCAGTAATGTGTGAAGTTTAATGACTAAGTGATGTATGGAGTTGTCTGCCCAATATTTTATTCATATTTTCAGTAAGGATTAAACTGAGGTTCCACTGCCCAAAGAGATGGATGGTGTAACAGTGTTACAGAATTCTGAATAGCTCATTTGAATAAGCACAGAGGGCCAGTAGTATCTTTGGGTTTGGAATTATTTCTGTAGGTAAAGTGAACCGGATACTTTTATGAAATACATTGTTTTCAACTTTAATTTCTTTGCAATATTAGGTCCGAGTGATGGTGGATTTGTGTAACAGCACAAAGGGGATATGTTTAACAGGTATGTTTGCTGCCTTAATTATTACACCTATGTTACCTCCAGGAACCCAGAAACAGTGTTTTCAAAGAACCTGAGATCAATAACTATGTCAAAATACTGCTATTTATCAGAGTTTTAAAAAAAGGTTAATATGTACCACTTTTATCTGTATCCTCTGAATATAAAAGCTGGAATTCAAGGAACTCAATTGATGCTACTTGGAGCCATTTCTCTTTGATGTCATTTTCATAAGCAAATCTTTTAGACTTGGGTGTTTCAAATACCAGCTGAGGTTTAGTCACAATATTTTTGCATATGTCACACTTCATGCCTAACACAGGATGAACAGGCAGGGGGTAGAGACTCGCTCCCATTGTTCCAAGTGCAGCGGAGCAGTGGCACTTAGTGAGGTCTCATGTCACCAGTGAGGACCTGGAGCTGCTGATGGCTGAGTCCCGAGAAGGTGTGGAAAGCTTTGTGGGGTTTGGTGATGTGTCTGGTAGCAGCCAATTTAAGAGCTATGGTCCAGCTTGGAGGTCTGTCACAGAATGAGTTGTGTTCCTTTTGGAAATGAGAAGATTAGAAATAAGCCAGATTTATGAGTTAAAGAAAATGCTTCACTTGCTGTCTAGTTTGAATTTTCAATAAGGTCCATTTGACTCAACTGATTAAACATAAATGAGAACTACCATTGTACACACAGATGTTAAATAATATTTCTGGAGCTATACATCAGTTCTGATTGCAACAGTGGCTGAAGTACAGACAATCTAAGTTTTGGTATTTTTGGGCTTCAGACTTGTAAATTCATGTTACTTGGTGCCTTTTGCACCTTTTTTTCTCTTAACACCATTACTTGAGTGGCTTTCTCTGCTGTAGGCCTTAATGACATTCGTGGCTTTTCAAGCACCTTTCTTATGTATCTTATGCTTTTATAAGGAGCCTCAGCTCTAGGGATGAGGAAGGAATTCAATGCACTAATGGATGTAATATAGTGTGAAGGAAATAGCCATTTACTGGCAGAAAGATGTTAACTGATATTACTGCCTGTACTGATTAAAAGGGATGATTCCTGTAATGGTATTGTAAAATGGTTTTCACTTTACTCATAATGCTTCATAATTAATGCTGAAATTGTTATCTTTAGGGAAATCTAGTAATTACTGTTATTTTCTGTTGTAAAAAGTGGTTGAAACAAGGCAGTACTTTTGGCTGGATAAAAATGTTGAGAGTTAACTTGGTTCTTTAATTGCAACTGTCACCTTTGTCTTCTCCAATTGGTTTTCCATTTAAAAATTTTTGATGTGTATTGGGGATCACAGGTGAGGAATCACAGACATTGTTCTGGTTAATCTTTCTTTACTCTTGCCTGCTATGCTTGCTTCTCTTTAGGGCCCTACATATACGCTGTCTAAGAGTGAGGCAGATTTTTCTGTATTAGAAGTTGCTGAATGACTGAAGCAAATCCAATTTCTAAATGTACCAACCAGTTTCTGTGGGAAGCTTGATCCAGACTGGATAAGTCACATGTGAAAACTCTGACTGTTTATATCAATGACAAGACTTTTTTTTCTTTCTTAAATAGTCTTAGTTCTGAATTGCAATCTGTAAAACACAGGGAAGTGTGGCATGTATTTTTAATGTGTATCCAACAGGATTTTTAATTGTGACATTCATCAGTGTTGTAAAGCCAATATTCTTCCACTAGAAGAGGTTTTTGAAGAACATAAAGGAAATATGACTGTGAGGTGTCTTGCATCCATGGCTTTGTGAAGGCACCAAAGCCCCTGACAGTGAGGTTACATTGCAGAGGTTTTTGCCAAACTTTTGTCAATTGAAATTTGAAAAAAACAAAACATGTTTATGTAAAGGTGTTACTCTTTTGACAAGTCTCAGTCACTGCTAATGCTCAAAGTTATTTATAATATAAAGCAGGTAAACAGATAAATGCTCATTTTGAAATTGGAGGGATTTTCTTACCCTTTTACTGTTCGGATCTAGTGCTCATCAGTTCAGTTTGGAATTGCTTTGTTTTCTTGCTAGGTTAAACTCACTATTTCTTCTTTCTTGTGTTTTTTTTTTTTTTTTTTTTTTTTCTTTCTCTTGTTATAGGCCCCCCAGGACCCCCAGGTAAGACACTTGGACAATTTCAGTAACATTTGGGGGTAATTGAAACAGTTGCTGGTACAAAACATTGAAATGCAGAAATGCATCTTTCACAAAATTGTCTTCCCTTGCTAATTAGATAAAGGGAGGGTTGAATGACTGCCTGCCTTGATACTGCTTGTATTTAAGTCAGTTCATGCCCCTTTTGAGAGAGGGGAGGTTTTAGACATTTTAATTTTCTAGTGGAGGAAGTAGAACATTTAATCAAAAGCATGTTTATGATTTTGTTTAAGTAGCATCTAGGTGAAGAGATGAACTTATATATTAACGTCCCAAGGAAATGGATATTACAATTTAACACTAAAATGATCTTTTAAAAAAATATTGGTTACTGATTACACCTTCCCACCTCCCCTATAACTTTTCCTCCTTTCTTACTGAATTCTGTCTCAGTTCTCAGGTGGTTGCAAGGCTATGTTATGAATGGTTACTTGTTTTCTATCTGTGCTGCTTAACCTGTGGGTCTGCTTGGAAAAATTCTCTTTATCAGAAAAGTATGAGTTATATTTTGCTGGGGTTTAAATATATAAATAAACATGCTGCATGTAAAGATAGTAGATTTCATGGTAACTTGCATTCAACTGAGAAAATTAATTTATGCTGTTTGCTTTGATCAGGGCCTCCTGGGCTGCCTGGCTACAATGGATCAGATGGAATCCCAGGAACTCCAGGACAAAAGGGAGAACCAGGAGTAAATGGAAAAAGAGGAAAAATAGGTACAGCTTCCCTTCATATTAGGTTACAGTACTGCTTTGAAATCCAAAGAAATTACAGCTATCCAGCTAAATAGAGGTGAAGTGCATCCATAACTAGAGTGGATATGGTTTGTAGTAAAAAATATTTATTTATTGGTGCTTAATACTGGAGCAGTGCTCTTGATACTGAAACGGTTTTTATTTCTAGGTTTGCCAGGACCAAAAGGTGATCAAGGACAGAAAGGAGAACCAGGAGAAATGGGTTTGCCTGGCAAGGATGGTATGCCAGGAGGAAAAGGTGCAAGGGGATCCAAGAGAAAAAAGGGGGATGCAAACAATGATGTAATATTAGAAGGTAGAGAAAAGTGCTCTTGGGAGCTCTCTTGCAACAGTGTACTTGACAGAAAAAGATATGCTTCACTTCTGAAGCATGAATATGATCTGCAAGGGGAAGACCAACCTGTCCAAATAGGGTTTATATACACAGGGAAGTCTGAGTATTGCTATGCACAGGAGATTGTTCTCTTTGCAAGGCAAGTCTTCACAAAAACATTTCTGCTTGGCCTTTGGGTTGAAGTGTGTGTGAATATCACCCTTTCCAGAATGATTTCATACATTTGACTTCCTCCTGCTCCAGTGTAGTTTTATTTTTCTATTAGAAAATGAGGGGCAGATTTCACTCAGGAATATGTGAAGCAGCCAAATATAAACTGTGTAAAATCACAGCAGTGTAGCATCTGAAATGGTAACTCTCTAATGGGCCTGTAATCCAGACAGATAAAATGCATTGATGTGCTACTCCTTGTGAAGCTCTATCTGGTTCACTTTCTAACAAACAGCATTTCAGAGAGTTTATTGCACCATATTCTGTACTCAGGAACCTCTGAAGAAAGAGAGAGGCTGTTCTGTGGGTGTCCTGTGGACATGCACAGTTCTCTGCAGGTTTCCTGCTGCTTGGGGAAGGGCTGTGTCCTGACACTGCATTTTGTACCCAGGTGCAAAAGGTGAGCCTGGACCACCTGGGCCCCCTGGACCTCCTGGACCCCCAGGGCCTCCAGGTAAACGTAAAGGTAAAGCCAAAGTGGAGCTTCAGGAGAACATCTACAGCAGCAAATGCACAGGTTAGTGCTTTCCAGTGTTCTTTGCCATTAAACCAAGATTAAACCATTGCTTCAAGGCTCAAAACAGTCAGCATGGGTTTAGTTTTGCTGGCACCACTAAAACTGCATAAGCTTAAAGCTGAACATGTGTTCAGGTGCTTTGCTGAAATACAGTTTGTGTAAGGCAGCAGCCTTACACATGTTGGTCTTCTAATTGTGTTTTGGTAATGCTCAGGCAAAGTATTTACAAATGGTGTCTTCTATTAGGTGGGATAAATTTGGAAAGAAAGAGAAATGCAGCTGAAAGAGTTGGCTTTTAGATAATGAATATTTAATTTTAGATGTAAATATAAACCCCTGATTCTGGACCATTGAAGTGTCAGAACAGAGCCCAGGGAGCCTCCTTACAGTGGACAGGAGAGAGCTGGAACAGAAATCTCATCCTATTTGAAATTCAGAAATGCATCAACTGTTGTATGAGATAATTGGGCCATTTGCTCAGGTGGCCTCTTTTCAAGTCCTGAAACAAACTGAAATGCTTTGGAGGATAAGCTCTCTGATGGATTTCTGATGGATTTTAAATTGCAGCAGGAAAATGGGAGTTACACTCAAATAACTCTGCAAAGATGAGATCTTCCTCGATGAGCTTTTATGTTTTATGACTCAGCAAACCATGAGATCTTATTACTAAATTTCAAGGAATAATCCAGATTTTGTAATTAAATATTCATTACTCTTTCAAGGAAAGAAAATACTTATGCTGAATTACAATTGTAATTAATTTATTGCATAAGAATACAAGCCTGGCTTTTTCAAAATAAATTTTGAATCTGGTAAAACTTAGTTTCTTCAAGAGAAGAGAATAATTAGTTGGAAGTGCAGGTATAATTTTTCTCTCTGGTACTTTGGTTAATTCTGGAAGAAACAAAACATCTCTGCTCCATCCTTCCCACCTTCCCCCAACAGACCAAATGAATAGTTTTAATGACTTTTAAACTCTATTAACTCTCACCCAGAATATTTTATGACAGGAAGCAGCGGGATATTTATCTTGGTTTTTGATGGGAAGAAAGTAGTGAAAATTTCCCATAAGAATCTCTGATTGAAAACTGTCTCTTTAATTTTAGTTGCTTTCTAATCCATGCAGCTGGAAATACTGCAAATATTCTCAAAGGCAAATCCTGCACTCAGCTCTGTTACAAACCCTGAGCTGGCCCTTGGCTATCCAATAGTTTTAGATAAATTGCTGTACAGGGAACTGCTCCTTCAGTCAACTTCATCTATTAGACTCAGCCCAAGAAAAATCATCTTGTGCATTGCAATTTATAATTGCTGCTGAGTGATTTTGTTTTTTGAAATATTCTGGAAGTATTTTGGGATCAGAAGCTGGAAGGGGATCTCGAGGGATTGGTAAATTCTATCTGTAGGCATTCAGCTTACCATGGCTGGGTGGACTGTTTGTCCCTTACTTGGAGATACACTGTGATCACTTGCAAATTTTCAATGTCATCTCACCAAATGCCCTAGATAATGGAAGGGAGAAATACATGTTGTTCTTGCTCCATCTTGGAGTAGTTTTCTTCTGCAGGAACAAAAGGAGGATATGACCTAAAGGAGAAAACAACAATGCAGTATTATCTGTCCTTTCTTTCCTGCATGTCATGGTACCCTTTCAGCATTACTTTATATTTTTTTCCTATTTTTAACTATCTTTGTCACTTAAACTTGATCACAGACCTGTAAATCCTAGAAATATATTAGAAGGCAACAATGAAAATGCAAGTCTAAAAAATGTGCAGCCTGTGTGTAAAGCACAGCCTGTCTGAGAAGCTGGAGATAAAAGTTAAGAATGGAATTAGAAAACAAGGCTACAATGAAAAAAGCAGAAAGATGAGAACTGTTCTCTGTGGTTATTCACTCTAAGCAAACCGAAATGTGTCACATTGTTTTAAGGGCAGAAGTGATACTTGGCTCTAAAGAAAATGGTCCATAAAAAATTTAATTCAGGCATTATTTTAAAAGTGAATTCTAAGAGCAAATCCAGCCAGCTAGTCCTTAAATTGCTGTGGGACAGGGAAAAATATTTCCAGGTGTTTGATTCTAATGTGATTCTAACCATTTCTATGTGTGTCAATAATATAATGTGTCATTTCCCTTAGTATTTCATCCTGCTTCTTTAGTGGCATGGATGTCAAGCTCATGCATTATGTACTCAAAGCATGTGTACCTGTTTTATTACTGTCTTGGGCATTAACAACACGACCAAAATGTTCTATTGCTAACAGGATCAACCCTCTCTTCTGGTCTGTGGGGATTTGTGCATGAAGGTTTTGTGTTTAACAACTACTCCTTCCCAACAAAATGCTTTTTCTCTTACTGAATCAGCCATTTTCCAGCTTCCTCAGCTGCCCAAAGTTATGTCATGAAAAGGGCAACTCTCTCTTCCTAAGTGGCTACTCAGAAATTCACAGCTAAGGAAATAAATCTGTTGATTTAATTAGTTACTCCTCAAAGTTGACTGTCAGCCTCAACACTTCATTTCCTTGGCAGAAGTGAGAGCAAGTTTTTTCTTATCTCATTTTTGACCACACCAACATAAGCATTTTTTTTTTCCAGATGAAGCAAAATCCCAGTTATCATTCCTTTATTTTAGTGGAGTCACTGATGTGTCCATCTATCATGTCAAATAGGGTAAAACAAGTAATTTTTATCTTTCTCCCTCCACCCTAGATGAGATATGTGGTGTACCAAATGATGATACCCTCGCTGGAAAGGCTGAAGACAGAACCCCAGAACCCCCTTCAAAAAAAGCTGGTAACCTGCTACGAAGTGTGACTGGAGTGCTACTTTCTCTCAGTGTCACAGATCATGGACATGTGCTTTTTCCCCACAGAATGTGTCATAACGTCTGTAGGAAGTCCTGATCAGTATGTCAGTGTACAGCAAACGTTTGGAACTTGGATGAGGGAACCTGCCAACATAAGTGATGAAAGGATTTGGCTCACCATGCATTTTTTAGGTATTTTTAGTAGTAGTCACTGACCAAAAATCTGTTATCTGACATTCCTTCCTTAATCCTTTCAACCTAAACTTGTAAGAATGATGAGTTTTTACCTACCTCTTTTTCAGAATATTTTCCACATTACCTGTTTAATACTTGACTATACATATGGCTGTAGGCATTTTAGACATATCTTTAGACATTTTCAGAGTCAACATCAGATTTTTAAAAATAGCTTTATGTTTGGGGTTTTTTTTTTACTAAATCCAAGTTTAAATGTCTATTGTTTGTGGCCTTTTATCTTTTTCTTTCAAGAGTTTCTGTTTCCTATGGCTTTACCTCCTTAAATTGTAGCTCGGAGTTTTGCCTTTTTGTTTAGCTAGGCATGAAAATGAGGCAACTGCTGCAAAAGCTACATTTAGAGCAGGGAAATGTTCAGGACTTAAGTGGGAAAAGGAAATATTTCTGCATACACATCACCTGTGTTCAGAATGAGGACCTATTAGGTCTGTGGGAAGCAGGCTCTTGATCATCTTTTCTATAAATTACTCTTGTGTGTCTCTGGATTCTTTTTTTGCATTCCAGCAATGTGAATCACTATTGAAAACACAAATACAATTGTGTTTGTCTGATAGTTGATTGAGATGGACTTTCAGTAGAGACTGAACTTTAGTATAGAGATCTCAAAATTAGATGAACCAAATGATAGTTCTTTTTTTAACATGTTTTCCTCTTTGTTTAGGAAACTATATTAAAGAATATGAAAATTTCGATGCCTTGCTGAATGGCAGCTACAGGATCATTAACATCACAGGACTTTTCTATGGATGTGGTCATGCAGTACAAAACAATCATCTCTACTACCATCAGGGAGGAACCAGTTACATTCAGAAGTAAGTCAAAGATAGTTGGCCTAAGACAAGTGAAGTTGTGAAAGGAGGAGCAATGGGTTGGAGTGCCAGAGCTGAACCTCAGAAAAGCAGACAATTCTCCTTGTGGCATTTTGTATTTCTTTTTGGTCCTACCTAAACAGGAAGAACAGAGGAATGGTTCAGAGCTTTTTCCAGAATGGAAAAACTCATTCTTTCCAATCTGTAACAAAAATATGGGCCACCAGCCTTCCACTTTGTGTGCGCAGATGTTGTGGGAAGAGGAAAACTGGGAGAATAACTCAGGGCCACTACTCTGCTGTGACAATTCTTTAGGCATTGTTCAGCCCTGTGTCTCAGGGGTTCACTTCTGCAGTTACCATGTCATAGAGCAACAGGTCCCCAGGATGAACAAGATGCCATGTGCAGAGAGGACAACAAATTCTCTTGGCTATCCTGGGATCCAACCAGGTAGAGACAGGTTCTATTGAACATTAGATTGCTGTGGGTGTTCTTCAGCTCAGATTCTTTGCTGTGTTCATAATCACAAGAAAGAAATGAGAACTGACTAAGGAATTAGGGTACCAGAAGAAAGGATTGCATTTAGAAGAATAAGCTGTGCACCTACCTGCATCTGAGTCAGAAGTGGTTCAGCTGCAGTGTGGGAGGTGTAGGTGGGTGGTTTTGTGACCATGGCCTACTCATGAAACTTGGCTTTGCAGAGCCCTTGCTGTGCTCTGCTCTGGCTGGCAGCAGCAGGGAATGCTGCTGGCACAGAGGGGGAGCACTGAGGCACCTGCTGAGGACAGGGCAACCTGGAAATTTGCACATTCCACTGGGGAGGAGGGGCTCCAGTGTTTGATTTCCTCATAATAAGAAGTTTCTACTACTTTCCTGATACATCTCCCCAAACTAGAACTGAGAATTACATCTCTTATTTAACTTTCTACTGAAGACAGAGACAAACAATACAAATCAACCCCAGAATCTCACCTTGTGGGAAGAGCCAAAGACAGTCCAAGGGCAAGTGAAAGATTGCTTGTTCTTTCAAGTTCTTACACGACTCTGATGTCTGAGCCAAGAACATTTACTATACTTTGATGTCTGTTCCCAAGCAGGTGTGAGTGCTGCCTTCCTATACTCATGTGCATGCCAAGGAATGTGAGCAAGCTGCAAGGATTCTATAATATTTATTCTGCCAAGCACAAGCTCACTTTTTGGCAGCCTCCTTTAAACATATTTTGGCTTTTTCTCTGGTAGTCTGTAAAAGACCATCACTGTCTAAGCAATACACAGTGATAGGGCAGAGATTCCTCACCCTGCATACCATTAATCAGGAAATGCCTTCATATACAGATGAACACAAACCGTTGGTGGAATTTTCAAATCCTCTCGAGCTGCTGAGAAATGGCCTTTCTGTTCTGTTCTTCACTCTGAGATTATTTACCTTCAGCACAGACAGAATGAGGCACTATGGATTCTGTGACATTGAAGTCCTTGAATTTGGGCTCCATAAAAGCTTCTGGGAGTTGTTGTATTGTTTTAATGGAAAGTAGAGGTGAGGATCTGGTTAGTCCATTTCACAAATGTTGTAAAAACATTCAAAAAGAGTTTCTTGTCATATTTAAAAGCAGGCAAAACTAGGTTTGTCTGAACCTTGGCAGGTTTTCTTATGATGGTCAGACCTCCAACACTGTGATAGTTTCATTCTTTTTACTTTGGTTCATAACATGCGTTACTATCTCTGTTATTTTTGATTGACTTTGTTGATATTAGTGATCAGAAAAATGTTTGTAGCTTGATTTCTTGTGGTTGATGAAACTATTACACTATATCTTGTCATTTACCCCAGGATGTCAGAATATCAAAGAATTTCAGAACCATTTGGAATTCCAGGCTGGACTGTCCCTGACTGGGGGAGCCCAAAAGAACCTGGGAATTAAACTTCACTTTTTTGCTCCCTTCCAGATTTTCATGTGTAAATAACAGGAAAAGATAGGGTGTCATGTACTGCAGAACTTGTGAATCTTGAGGTGCTTTCTATCTTGTTGGCTTTTAGTAGAAGAGAATCCTGAAAAAAAATCTGCATTTCTGACCAACTAGTCCTGTTAAGGTCTGTCCTTTTAGCCCTTGCATGAGGTTATTTATAGATGTGAAACAATGAAGATGATTAACAGGGTTGACACATGTATTTCTCAAATCTCTTCCAGCCTTTAACTGGCTGTTTTATTGCACACACATGCTGCTGGAATATGGAGTTGCTGCAGATGTGAGTTTTACAAAAGCTGAGGGGAATGATCTAAGTTGGGTATTCTTGACTTTTCTTACCATGGTTTTTCCAATATATGCTATCCATGCTGCTTAAACAGAAAAATTATTCTTCCAGTATTGCATGTTCCTGGATCTGAACTGTTCCTGTGATTAAGCCTATCTTTTCAGAAAAAATACTTGCAAGTGTAGCACATTCCTTTATTGAGTAGTATTTTTCCCCTCCTCTCTTTGAAGCATGGAGCTATACAGTGAGAGAGAAGTCAGATACTGAAATGTGCTTCTTTGCAGAGGGCATTATTTAAAAAGATAAAGCCATGCTCTCCCTGCCTTTGCTGAAACCCAGTGTTATTGGGTTATTAAATGCTGACAGCAGATGTGTCTCAGGAAGAGCTGATTATCCTCCTAAACCAGTACAGGAACATGATTTAGCCGCTCACTGCTCCTGCCCTCAGATTATCAACCTATTAAGGAATCTCAAGGAATAAAAACAATTTTATACATCAGAGATGGAAGAATTCAGACTGTCCCATTGAGGCCAGTATAAGGTCACAATTTTGGCTCTGCAAAAGTAGGATTTTAATTCCTTTGATGTCTACTTGAGTAAACCACCACATTATCTGGACTGTTTTCATCAGAGGAACTCCAAGACTAGGTGAAGCTGCCCAGAATTCATGCTGCTTTGGTCGATCACATTTTCTTCCTTTAGCTCCCACCTAGTCCATAAGCAAACTTTTGTACAGATTCCATTTCCCAATTTTGGGCCTTCACCTGGTATTCAATTCTTTTTCATACCCGTTCCTTTTAGTTGCTTCTTTCATCTTGGTGATAATAAAGCTCACAGACTAAATGAAGTGAAACCTACCAAAAGCAAATCCATGTTCTTGCACACCTTTCAGATTGGTTATGACTTTATAATTTTCTCCTAGTGTTTTGGAAGGTCCTTTGAGAACTTAGTCTTAAAAGACATCAGAATGCTCCTTGAACAGATATTTTCAACACTACCTCTATCAGTGGTTCACCACCCTGTGTGTGTGTGTGCTGAGCTCTGGTCACCTGTACTGAATCCTTCCTGTATCTCATTTCAGGTTCGGGCTCGATAAAGACTCGCAGCACACCCTGCACATCAAAAAGGCCTTACACCAGGGCAAGAACTACCTCTTCTCTAACTCCAAGACGTATTTCAACATAGCAGTGGATGAGAAGGGTCTTTGGATTATATATGCATCAAGCATTGATGAAAATATAATGGTAGCCAACATTGATGAAGAAAGCTTCTCAGTCAATTGGCACATCAATACCACCTATCCTAAATCCAAGGCTGGTAATGCATTCATAGCCTGTGGCATTCTGTATGTTACTGACACTAAGGACACGACAGTAAGTTTTGCTTTTGATTTACTGAAAGGGAAGCAGATTGATGCAAGGTTTAAGTTACGGTCTTCACAGTCTATTCTTGCTATGCTGTCGTACAGTCTGCGAGACAAGAATTTGTACACGTGGGAGAACGGAAGCTTAATGGTATACCCAGTCCGTTTTGGCACATGAATATATTTTCACATGCCACCTTTGACTAAAGCATCTGTTTAAACTCTATGACATACACATGGGGGTCTCTTCACTTGGAATAATTTTCTGTTTGCTGCTGGTGGTGTGTAAGTGTGTATGAAAGGGAGATCAGGTGCCTTTGTATAAACACACTTCAATTACATAGGCCATCCTCATCTTTTAAAAAAATTTTTGTTCACTATTGCGGATAGCACACAGCATAGACATACTTTTGTTTTTCCTGTTACTCAGCTGATAATTGTGTCTAATGTACATTGATTATTCCATCAGCAGAGACTATTTGTAACTTTTATTTACCATCATCTTCTCTGCAATAATTTTCTAGTCAGTGATGACAGTCTAATATAAACACCTAAATAATGAACTTTTGTGTACAAATACCTTTGTCACTTTCATTTAATTTCCATGGATTCTGTGTGACCACTTTTTCTGGACAAAGTTTTGAAACTTTTAAAATAATGGGAATGGAAATACTTGTTTAAATAGAAAAAAAAGCAGAAAGCTTAAAATTTGACAAGTCAAATCAAATGTTAATAATCAAAAGCAAAATCCAGCTAAAGGAAAATGGGAATAATGACATTAAATACAACTGAATAGACATGAATTGTGTTTCTTTAAAATTAAAGGCATAACCTTTATGATTAAAATTTCATTTTTAATGGTATTTGAGTTTCTTGTGTTGCTGCAGACTCTTCCTTGGCTCTCACTGCCATGCAAACTATACCAGTATAACTTGCTTATAGCTATTTAATAAGGCATATTACTAAAATAAAATGTCCCCACATTGATCCACACAAATGAAATCATAAAATGAAGGGTGTACTTTTTTGCTGCTATTTTTAGAATCATCATGCTGCTTAGTGACTTAATCTGTTGTTAACTGTAAGTCTGAGACTGCCAATTCATATTCAAATTTTTGAGTTGAAGGTGAGAAATAATAGGAACTTTTTAATTTTAATTTTGTTCTGGTATTTCAGATTTCTAAATTTAATGTTGGAACAAAAACCTCTCCTGTTGTTTTATCTATCTAGATTCAAAATCACGGTCTTGGAAAACCCCTGCCTGAATTTCTAAGCTGCCTGTGCATATTGCTAAAGTTCATGGAGTGCACTCAAATACTTAGGAGCAAAGTGTTATTTAAATCCTGAACTGCACTGAGCTGTTTAATACCTGTATGATCCAGGCCCTGTTGAAGGGATTAATGAATTTGGGAATGTCTGTGCCTGCAGAACCTTGTTTAGCAAATGTGCTGGAGGAATCCCTCTGCTGCAGCTAAGCTCCAGTGTGTGGCACAGGGATGGCTGGGCTCTTCTCAGGATACTTGCTGTTATCACTAAGGTCCTGCATGCTAAGGAGAGAGATGCAGAAGGGAACAAAAATCATGATTAATGCTTTGAACTAGTTTATACACCAGAACTCACAAACTAAAAATTCTATCTATACCTGTGTGACACTACACACTCCAGAGCTACAGTTCTGTGGGCTGCTTGTGACTTTTGGGGGGGGGGCGTGAAGGTTTTGGTTGGGAGTTTTTTCATGTTTGTTTGTGGTATTTTTTTCAAAAATTGAAATGTGGTACTAATACCACAATACAGCTAAAATACCCCTAAAGTCAGCAATATACTCGGGCAAATACAGTTCAAGTCAGATGTGATATTTTCTAGATAATATACCTATGTCAAAGCATGGTAAACTTCTGCATAACATTGTTAAAACACTTGGATCAATGTCTTGGAGAAGGAATAGCCAGGAAATTCTACCTCCTTTCTCTTCTTCTTGCAGCTGTGGAACTTAATTCTGTTAACCTTGCACTTGTCAAGAACAGCTGAAAACAAAATGTAAACAGCTAATCTTTTTTATTTCAGTACAGTCTGAGGTCAAATTAAAGCTAACTCAGGAAGTATCCAGTCAATGTACTAGAGATTTAGATAAATCTGTTTAAATATAAGGAAGAGTTCTAGAATGGACTGTTTCATGAAATAAAAGTAATTTATTTAACTTACAAAGGGAAAACTAAACAGTGACATTTACCCTTCCTTCTTTTCTCCTACTTCACAAGCTGCAATTTAAAATCACCTTTGGAGAAAGGTGCTTTTTGTTCTAGTATATCTTACAATACAGCACAGACATCAAAATTTCATTGGAAGAATAAGACAGTTTGTTAACATTTAAATACACAGACATCCATTCCAGTCCTTGAAGAACATGTTTTTTGTTTACAACAGAAAAATACATCTGACAACAGTAGCTAGTTATATTACAAGCAAACAATATTGAACTCTGCATAGTTTATACAATATACTCTGGTAATAATTTAATTACCAGTTTTATCCACTATTTACTAGCTGGCCACATAAAGCCTGACATTCATCTGAAATGTGGCATTATATGTTCCATTGGTATTCTCTTAACAGCTTCATTTAATGAAGTATTTTCTGGACAAATGATTTTCAAAACTCAAAGCTGACTAAAATGCTGGATGTTTTCACTACAAACATTTAGTGCTTACAATACATTCCTAAAGTAAAGGCAGGTGTCCAATAGAAAACATAGCTCAGAAAGAAAGGAAAACACTGTGCAAATTAAACCCCATCGCATTTAAAAATGTATTGATGTGCAAGTTACAGTATCAACTGTGCAATAATACTAACTGGGAAAAGAATCTCAGCATAAAATGATACATCTCTCACAGTACATCCTTGATTGCACATGTTCCACGGCGTTTGCATCCATTACACTTCCTGCAGAAATCAAATACACTGAGTACCCTTAATTAGAACTAAACTATTTTACAATGAGAAGTTGTATACATGCTTCATTTAGTGGGAAAAACTGGAATAAAAGTAATCAGAATCACGTCAGAAATGCTTACTGACTTGTAGAGCCACAGTGCTTGTGAAGTGACTGACAACTCTCAGGATCTTTACAACACTCACAAAATGCAGCTTGTGGGTTACTGAGCAATAACCCCCCACGACCAACAATACTGGGTTGAATTCCTTGCTTTTACAATCCAGTACATGCATTTCCTCCCCAGTGATCCTTATGGGCATATTCAAAATATACCTGCTGTAAAGTGTTGGTTTTCTCCCCATAACACTTAATGCTGCAGTAACTGATTTGAAAGGAAACACAATGTTTTCTTTCCACAGTGCATATCACTGTGTTTTTAGCTACTCACAGGGACATTATAGGAACCAGGATTAGCTCACAGAACGCTACAGAATGTCAAAAATGCCTGAAGGTACATTGAAAGCATTGGGAAGAACCCTCATTTTCAGTGTGCCATCTGCTCCACAGGAGAAGATACGATTGCCTTGCACAGTCTCAATCTGGGTGACACCAGCACCAATATTTCTGAAAAGGGATTGCTTAGCATGTTCATTTTTAAATGAATGAATTAAATTGTAGCCGGTGAGTCTCCACACCTGTATCAAAAGAATGACAAAAGGAGATAAATATTAAAGGATTTGTATTTTCCCCCCAATGTTTCAGATTTCTGGCTGTTCTAAACTCTGTTGAGAAAGATAAAGGATATTTTTTTGTTGCCTCATTGCAACAATTACTACAAGTCCATGAGTCTTGAGAGGCTGCTGATGCAGTGTAAGGCTGCCTTACTGTGGACCAGCTGGGTATTGGGCAGGGTAAAGTTTCTTGTGTTACCTGATCAGAGTCCTTCTCCCATCTGCCCCCCTGGAAAGCTGCAGAAATGGAAATGTTGCATTTTCATTCAAGATGACTACTGTCAGCTTTTCAGCACCTGGAAATGCTTTCCTGCTAAGGAATGCTGCAGAGAGTAAGCTGCACAATTTGTAAGTGTGCAGAGTGGTAGGAAGCACAGCTGCCTATTGTGTCCTAAGCAGCAGGAGCCTCAGCAAGGCCAGGCCACGAAAACCCCTGTAAAGCAATCATCCAGAAAAGGAAAGAAACTCTATTCACCTTCTCTTTACCATATTGTATTTCCTTCTCTTAGTATTCAGGTAAAATGGCCGTTACAACAGGGACTGTATTTCTGTGGTGGTTTGTATTTTTTTTGGTGTTTGTTTTGTTCATTTGTTTTCATGTTGGTGTTTGTTTCTTGCTACTCTGCCCTCTCAGTAGCTGTCTGGGGCTACAGCATCAGGAAAAAAAAATAGAACTTGGTGACACAGAAACTTAACACAATGTTGAAGTTACTGAGCGCCCCCTGTGTTACAAAGAAATGTGCAACAGCAAAGCCAGAATATTTTTAAGTGAGGAAAAAAACAAAGGTAAGATTTCAGAACCGTGCACTTTGCTTTATCCACTTAAAATCAGTCTCACAACCTTAAGAAGACTATCCTTTAGAGGGGGGAAAAGACCTACTTGCTTCAGAAGCCTACCAGTACATTTCAATTTACAGCGTAAATGTAAAGCAGGCTATACATCAAGTGTAGGTTTGGGGTTTTGAGGACTGTTTTTGTTTTGTTACTGCATTTCTCTGGCTATTTCCATAAGACAATACACTCCTTCAGCCAAACACCCTCCCCCAGAAGCCAGCTCCTCCATGCCTTACCTTCATGTTGCCTTCGGCCGAGCCCGTGACAAAATAGTCCTCGGAAGGATCCAGGGCAAGGGCCTTAACAGCTGACTCGTGTGCTTGGAAGGTGAAAAGGATTTGCCTCTGTCTGATGTCAAAGATGCAGATATATCCCTTCCTACCTCCAGAAATCAGCAGTTGATGCTTGGGTGCATACTGAAGTACTGTGGCACCATGGTCATGACAAGTGAAGGCTGAAGAAGAAGGATGTCAGAATTTAATAGATTTGAAACTGTAAGTAGCTCTCAATCTTAAAATGACTTTCTTCTATAACTTGCTACCTGAATATTTTGTAACTTTGCAGACACATTCCTTCATATGGGTAATGTCTTATCAGCTGACAGCTTAGTGCTCTCATAAGAAATACCTAGATCTAATGCACAAGAAAGCACGATATGCAGTCTAAGCTACTTTAGAATAGAGGGTCATACCTGAATTTAAAATTTCAGAAAATATAAAATTCACTATATGAAGTTGAGATAAATTCCTGATTTAGAAAATAGTATAGCTGATCTTGAGTAACCTGGTCTAGTGAAAGGTGTCCCTGCCCATGGCAAAGGGAGTGGAAAGAGATGATTTTTAAGGTCCCTTCCAAACCAAACCATTCCATGATGTTCTTTCTTCATACTTTTCCATATAGAGCAGATTAACATCATTGTAGAGAACATGCAGAACCAGGTGCATGTATTAATGTGCAACACAAACTTAGATCTGTTCCCCAGGATAAGGTTTTCCCCTTGCCCCAAATGCACACACAAGCTGTATTTCCTTAGTCAGTAAGAAGCAGAGGTTTAATTTTCACCATAGTACTTACCATGTATAAGACTGTTACTAGATGAAACCAAGGTGTCCCAGAGGCACACATTTCTGAGGGAGAAAAAACCAAAATCATTATGGCCTATTGCCAGGTGACTCATGGGGTGACATGACTTCAAAAGTGCTCACATTTTATGTCAGTCCAGAAGGCAGAATTGAACACTCTGCAGTCATTGGAGAGCATTTGCAAAGAACTAAGAGTTTTAATTATTTTCTTTGCTCTTTTATGCCTCTTAGTGGAACTATACCTTCTACCCTTAAAATGTCCGCTGACCAAAGGTTGTGTCAAATATTTATAGAAGTTATTCTTTTGAGAGAAAAAGAATTATCTTGCTCTGCTGAACAGATTTCTACCCCCAGCAACAGCATCACGTCAAAGTAGTTGCATTGGGAATACAATCTGAAAAAATGGGTCAATTATTGACCACTCCTCACACAAACAAAACTTGGAAACAAGCAATTGAAGAAATGATATTCAAAGAAATTATCTGGTAAGTTCAAGCTGTAACAAAACTTAGAACAACGAGCCTTAAAATGTCAACCACAGATTAATGCCCAAGAGCTTAGCAAGTTAAGGGTGATGAAAAAGTAGTTTTGAAATTCTTCATTGTTTCTTTAAACACACCTGTTATCATTGGATTGTCCCGATGTAGCAACTAGACTTGAGGAGGTTATAAATGCAAAGTCACTTGTGGTTTTACTGTGGCACTGCCAACTCTATTAAAAACAAAACAGAAAAGTGCAACCTTACCAGTTGTTATTTGCATCAAAAGTAATTACTGTCAGTCTGATGTCAGTGATAGTAAAACACAGAGCCTTTGAAACAAAGCTTAAAAAACTGACAGTTGGAAACTGAGAATAGATCAATAGATTAAAATCCGGTACAAAATGAAAAGATACTACAATAACTGACACAGAACAAATCTGCAGTATAGTGTATGACAACAGCCTGAGTTTTAAATTAAGCATGGTCATCATGTCAAGAAGCAGTAAAATGTATTGAAGAGTGTATTTTTACTAAGTTTTGGGCTTATAAAGTTATTAGTTGTGGCTCTGATTATTAATTAAAACATGGACAATGTTGAAGGAGTATTTGTAATTACACATTTATAGCTCATGGTTATGGTGCAATTGGTTTAGCAAAGATGTATCATTGAAACTCTGCAGCTTTGATGAAGTGTGCCAATTAAAAAGCAGCAAAGCCAAATATGTCTCATTTAAGTCCTATTCTCTGGGCCTGTCTCAAGTTTCAAAGGCTTTGCTTTTCTCTACAATAATAATAACAACAAAATAAAATCTGTTTACTTACCAGGTAGGGCTTAGGATTTGAGGTGGTTTGGTTTACTTGCCAAATACTTAGAAAACCTTCACCATCAGCAACACCACACTATAAAGAATAAATTGCATTTATTAGCATGACATGGTAGTTACTGAATGCTTCATGATAGTAAACTGCTGACTTCAGGGAAAAACCCCCCTGAACCACCAAGCCTTCGCCTGCAAATTGAATATCAATAACAATGATCTTCAAGACAAAAAATAAAAACTAGTTTAGAAGCCAAGTGAGTTTAGTGCTGATTGTTTAATGATTATTTAATGATTGATGGTCTCCTGCATACCCAATTCTTTTCTGGAAATGGAGAATGCATGGAAGCTTATCTTTCAATGTTAGATGCTAAAGCTAACAAAGACATCATTGCTCCATGACTCTACTTGAAAATGCTTTAAAAAAGTCAGATGCACGATAACATGCCATAAAAGCATGATAAGAACAATTTTGGAAAGATTGTAGTCATGAATGGTAAAATGAGTGAGCTATATTTATTAACTAAAAGGAATAACATTTAATATATTCTATGCAGCATATTCTGTAAGTATTTTACAAAATAATTTTAGAAATATTGAGAAATACTTTTTATATTTTCTCTTTTTAGTTGGGCTTCACAAGTCCTGCCTGAATGACCTCCATGTGAAGCACAGCAACAAATACATCTTAATTTCTGACTTAAGATTGATTCCTACATAATGGTAAGACTGCAATATTTCAAAGCACAATCAAAACACATTTTTAGAATGAGTTTAAATGACATTCTATGCCACCTGAAAATAGATTTGCTGTGAGATACTTTATATTTCCAGCTATTTCACCTTTGCTGTTTTATAGCTATGTACAGTCATGCCCAAACACCTTTAATTCACTTTTTATAGTTTTTAACTATAATGAAGTGAAATATTTTGTGAGTAAGAATGCAGACAAGACCTGTTAAAATAATAGAATTGTCAACATGAAAAACTGAGGAGGTGGGTATTCCTCCCAATTTCTTTCTCTATTCTTCTTTCTGCATTTCATATCCCTTATAGGGTCTGGCCAAAGCATGTCTTTTTGCTCTCTTTCTGCTCTCCACTCTAGTGGAGTACACTCACAGCCTTCAACTCATGGCCTGAATTATCCCTTACCTTATTTCCCTGGGCATTGAAATACATCCTTGTCACCCTGGCATTCCCAGCCTGCTGGAAGCACACCAGCTGCTGTGGCCTTGTCCACTCAAACATTCGGACACTTCCGTCTTGTGCTCCTGTAAGATCTAAGATTAAAAGATGATAATTAATAGTACAGTATTTTGTAGAAAATTATAAATTTCATACTAATGATTCACTTACAATACTGATGGACTGGATGTGAAGCCATTCTCTTGACGTTATTCAGATTTCTTTTTATCAGCTTTATATGAAACAAAGAAAAATTAAAATAATTTTGAAAAATAAACACACTATTCAATTTTGTTTATACTATTACATGGTAAGTGTCCCCTAGTTAAAAAAAATAATCTATTAAGCTAACATTATTTGGATGGTCCTACATCAAAATTCCCATGAGAAAGAAAACTGTTGGTGGTTTTTCCTGAACAGGATGGGACTGCTGGGATATGTTCCTTGAGCTTTATTGCAGCACCAGTGTCATTACATGGCTGAGACAATTGGAAGATGGCAACAGCTCACATCTTGCCAGCAGCAGCCAAAGATTTCTTTGTTACAGAGCATTTTAAAACTTTCCAGGCAATAGTATATTGCTAAAGCTTACAGACAACTGTTCCAGCCAATCTCTAAAAGCACATGTACACCTGCTTCACACAATGCTTGCTTGTATGCTTTCTATTAACAATACACATTACTTCTTTATTAAGCTTAAAACATTCTACTATCTTGCTAAGCATATTCTGCAGTCTTAAGGTCTATCTTGGCCAAGGCTAATACTCAAATTATTGTTTCATATCCTTGCTTGCTGTACTATTGTAATTTTGTACTTTCAGACTTTGCAGCTGCAGGCCTTAGAAACAGAAAGAGAGCAATTAGGGCTAGCTGCAGCCTTCTGAAAGTCTTCTTACCTTTACCATTTCCCACAATAAGCCACCCAGACTGACCCATTATTTTCTATATCACAGTAATTCTGTGCCACAGTATACAAGGAAATGCTTAGTTTGGCCTTCTTTTTGGCCAGGTCTTGGTTGCTGTTGGCCTTTTATGTCAGTACTGGATTGACAGTATGATGATAATGCACACTAGGTCTCTCTAGTAAATAACAGATGATAAACACCTCCTCTCCTGAGCTGCACACACACAGAAGTACTCACCACACCAGCTCCAGTGCTGGTTTGCCCAGTGCCTAGCCAGGGCATGGATGGAGATGGCTGGATCTGACTCACTCCAAATGATGGTGCACTTGAAGGAGCCAGTGTTGTGGTAGAACCACGGAAGTCAACGTCATCAGAACTGGAAAAGAACAGTTCTGCTTTAAACAAAAACTTCTTTGCTCCTAATAATCTTTAATTATTTGTCAAGAGCCAAATGGCAGTGGGTAGAGGAAGTGACAATAATGAGACAATAAATTGGTAATTCCTGCACTTATGCAGTACAAATTCTTTCCATGAGCCCCAAATCTATCTACATTTAATCTAAAGAGATGATCTCAGTATAAGAATCTAAGCTTCCCTGAGAAGAATATTTATTGTTGGGCTGTCCCTGACCTGTGTGTGCAGGGAGCTGGTACCGAGGAGTGCTCGCTGCAGCTGATGCATTGACAGCTCTCAGCACAGGAATGGAGGGGACAGAACAGCGAGCATCAGCTACCACAGCTGCCCCCCACACTGCACTGATGCAAGGGAACTGCAGGGTGTGCAAGGTTGGGCTTCCTTCATTATCTTGTGCACCACATGGGATTTCACTTCACTGTGCAGTGCATGCATTCCTAAAGACTGTAATTATTCTCTTGCCTTCCCTCACTTGCAAAGCAATCTGAAACCTACTGAAGAAGAGTAATTAATGTTTTTTGTATGCTCCATTCGTGCTTGCACAGGTACTATAGATACAGCCTCACAGAAAATCAATATTCTTATTAATATAACCACAAAGAAACAATCCTACCTTTTAGATTCTCTGTCATATTCTTCCCCAATCCATATAAATGACTGAGCAGCCAGTAGAGCTGAAATATCAAGTTCTTGAACATCATGTGTAGATGCCAAAACAATTTCATTGCTGTTTGCCTATGCAGCACAAATACAGAATTTATACTAACTATAATTAAGATCTTTTATTACATTTCTTGTAGTATTTGAGGCTTACCTTGTTAACTGCAAATGCCATTATCATATCTGATTCTTTGTGAATGATTTTTGCTTTTCCTCCAGGGTATCCAAGATCTGCTTCAACCTACAAAACATTTATAAAAAACTTCAATTAGTGTGAAAATCCATTTTTTAGTGATACATTCAGAGTGCAAAATTCATGCAAGAAAAGTTCAGTGGCCTTAGCATTGTTTCAGTAGCTAAACTTTAGACTTCTCATACTCTTTGGTGTTCTAGTAGCCAAAAGTGATATTTGAGTGTAAGAAACACAAAGTTGTGTGTGCAACACTATTTACAAGGTGTTCGCTCATCCCAATTATCAGGACATCCGAAGTTAGTTCATGGATTAAAAGCCTGTCACACACACTACACAGAACACACAGCTTCTGTTAGTCACATTAGAAAAGAAAAGCCAGTTCCACAGAACTTTTAAGAATGTGCTAGAGGTTTGGGAGAAGGGATACTACCTTGTTTTTGTGATCTTCTGCTACGCAGTTTTGTTTGACCTGCTCCACACGATCTTCTACAGACTACATAACATCACACAGTCACAAACACAAAACACATGCACAAACAAATATAAAAAAAGAATGAAACATTCCAAACTAGATTTTAAAGGCCACTCTGTCAGTAAATGATGACAAATGTATTTTTAACTTTTTATAAAAGGCACAGAAACTAAGACAGGAATCTAAACAAACTCACTTAAAATGTAATGCCTCCTAAATGAACACAAAATGTATGATATAGTAAATAAATGGAGGAGTAATACACACACAAACTCCATACTTACAGGAATTCTAAAAGATATTAAATTATATACTTATTTCCCATGATATTTATGTGTTGGCTTAAATTTTCAGTTAGAACACAGCAGTTGTAACCAGCACAATTTGTAAAGCCCCATATTATATATTACTATATAATATTACCTTTATATGTATATATTACTCATGCATATATACATATACACAAATGAATAGCACATTTAAATTTCTTTTTCAGTATGACACACCAAAAAAAGAAAGACTTTTCAAATTTCTTTGCTTATTACTGTTACTGCAAATGTTCTGTTTATTATTCAAATACATAAAGGTGAGATATGTCTTGTTCAAAAATATTTGGTTCAGTTGATATCCCAATCAACAACAGTCATGTTGATTTTGAAAAAAATCCAAATATCGTTAAATAAGAGAAACTGAAATATCAATGAAAAATTAGAAGAAAAATTAAATACTGAGGAGACTGAAGAACAGTTATAATTGAGCTTTGTTTTTTTAAAAAAAGTTACATTCTTTGTTTACCTCACTCTGCTTTCTTTTCTTTGTGAATATATATCTTATGAAAGTCTCCTGAAGAAGTTCTTGCTTCACAAGAAAATGCCAGAGCCTTTTTGCTGGAAGAGCTGAGTAATCCTTTGATCTGGATAAAACAGAAGAGAGAAAGAAACACAGGGTATCCTGAGTTGGAGGGACGGAGCCTGTTCCAGTGCCCAACCATCTCCTGGGTGAAAAAGCTTTTTCTAATTACACACCTAAGCCTCCACTGACACAGCTTCAGGGCATTCATTCCCTTGTGTCCTGTCACTGTCACCAGGGATCAGAGATCAGTGCCTGCCCATCCTCTTCCTCTCACAAGGAAGCTGTACCTGCAGTGGGCTCTGCCCTCAGTCTCCTCCAGGCTGAACAGACCCAGGGCCCTCAGCTGCTCCTCACAGGGCTTCACCTCCAGACCCCTCACCACCTTCACCTCCAGACCCCTCACCACCTTCACTGCCCTTCTTTGGATGCTCTCTAATAGTTCTATATCCTTATTGTATTGTGGCACCCAAAATTGCCCCCAGCACTGTTTTGACTCAGTTGTAGTTTAATATATTGAGCAAAGCTATTTTTGAGTTGAAAACACAGTTCACTATCTGCATTTACAGACACCTCCAGGCATGACACTGTCTAAACACAAGAGGATTAGCCTTAAAAGGACCTTAGTACAACTGTCGTCCTCCTCCCCCAGACATCTGCATGTATTATATAACTCTTCTGCTGCTGGGATAGAGTGAGAGACAACTGCTACTGAAGGAATAGTAAAACAGGTTGAACAGGGTGTTCCCAGCAACGGCCACTGCCCTCTATTCCTACAACCTCTGCTCTTTTCTAATCTTCCTTTCTTGTTGCAGCTGTGAGAAGTGCAGCAGAGGAAGTAAAGGCTGCTGCAGGAGACAGGTAGCTGCATAAGAATGAACAAAGGGATGTGGGTAAATGGTTTCTGTAAAACTTTGGCTACTAGACCTAAGAGCTAGACAATCTTTGTTTGGCTGTTTAACGTGAGGAGGAAATGCTCTTTAGAATTTCTGTGATCAAAGAATGTGTTTATCCTAGGCAAAAAACACTTACTTGAAAGGTGTGTTCTCAGGTTCAATCATTGCTTTATTGCGGAGAAGAGCTGGTCCTGCCCCTACACCCACGTCACTGGGGTAAGTATTGATGTAGTTTGGAGGTGGGCCTTCAAACTGGTCCATTCTATCTTGAAGAATCTGTTCCCAGTGTTCTAAATTTTTTATTACAGCAATGCCCAATGGAGATGTTACAGGCAGATCTAAACAGAAATATTAATGAAATAAGGCTCGGAGAAAAAGAAATTAAGCTACAGCGAGTATAAAACCCCCATAATAACATAACCATAAAAAAAATCTTGAAAGGAAATGTACATGTTGGCAATTGTAATATTTAAGATATTTGATTATTTTAAAGTTAGAACTAAAATATAAAGTCTGACAGAAAGCAATATATACAGAAAAATAAAATGTAAAGCAGGATTTAGCATACCGGTGAATTCCAGACCAGCAATGGGAAAGAAGTTCTTAATGTTGTGCAGAACTAATTTTACCATTGTCAGATGTAGAAGAGCCCAGCTGTATAAAAAGAATAGATTTGGTCATGTTAAAAAAACATTGAGTTATCTACAAAGTATTTTTCTTCTTCAAGCAAATACACAGTTTAGAAAACACTGCAGAAAGGTTGTATTTAACCCGCCACCTCATTGAAAAGCTGCATGCTTGAATCAACAGTCTAAACCATTATTCTACAGCTGGCATTGTGGTTCATGATGTTGAGTCTTAAAAATGAAAATGGGTGTTTCTCAGTTGTTTTCCTCTCCCCAAAAAATTGCAAACCACACCAACTTTAACTTCCTAATCCCTTTTTTCTGGCAAGTAAATGGGGAACTGTTATTGTGATGAAAATTTGTAATTTCTGTAATCCTATTGCCATAGACAAGTCTGCCCACAGTACTAAAATTGCTTCAATTATGTTGGATGGTGCAGAAGATCCATTTTTTGAAATTTGGAAGCAAATGTAAGCATATGACATAACTATTCTACAATAGTGACAATTTCTGCTGACCTGTAAGAATTGGCATCTGTGTGCTCCTGGATCTGCACATCAGAGAGGAAAGCATCATCCTCCTCCTCATCACTGTGAATGCTTTCATCAGAATCATATATAACACCACTGTCTGATAAAGGGAGAAAGGGCTGCAAGGCAAAGCAAAAGTCTGTATAAAAACAATATTCTCATCTCTTTGACTTCACTTATGACTCCCATAGAGTTTAAATGATAGCAACCTAACCTTTAAGTCAGTGTCCCTAGAAATACAATTAATTAGCAAGGGGGGGAAGTGTTAATCACTATTACTGATAAGAGGCATGTTTTGAAAGTGAAGTAATAGACTTGTAGGCTCTTTATCCTTTATTATCAGGATAATATTCTGTGTCTTACTACTAAGAGCGCTCAAAATTTTCACTTTATTGTTGTCCCTTAAAACTTAATGGAATTTTCAATTACCTTTGCCATAAAGTAGTCCCACATGCTGAGTTCTGGAGGAATAAACTTTTCTTTATAAGAGGGTCTTTCTGCAGGTACAGGTGGTGGTACATTGCTGTCTTTTACTGGTCTGCCTGGCACCAGCATTCTCATGTTGAACCGGCGGCGGTGTTTATCCATTTCTTCTGATGGAAGAGGAGGTGCTAAATTCAGGTAGTTAAAAAAGCTGATATTAGTATTGCATCTTTAAAATGTCTCTATTTTATAGCTAAAGCAACTAACACCACTGTTATTGGTACTAATTTCTACTGATTTAGAATTAAAGCCTAAATAAAGTAAGTGTAATCATAAAAAAGTTTCATTATGATAAATTCAATAACTGTGGCATTTGGACATTGAATATATTTTGAAAAATAGTTTTTACATACTGGTTTAAGTTCTTAGGAGATGCAGCTTTTAAAAAGTCTTTTAGTTGAAAAATTTCTCAAGAAAGAAATAAGGAAACTCAGATAATTGGTTGAGAAATAAAGTAATATGTAAAATATCACCAAACAGTATGCTGCACAATTAGCAGTTACTCAAATATAAACCAAGGAATTCTAAGGACAGCAAAGAAAATATTTTAATAGAAAGACAGGCTTTTTGACAATTAAAGGTTATGATTTAAAATGCCTTAATAGTAATCAAAATATTAATGAGGATTTGTTTTTTAAAGTGTTATTAGCCTGGCAACATCAAATATTACACTTACTTTATTACAAGGGAGCTAGGTATTTAAAAACTATTCTGTTTGTCCAAAAAAGCCACTACTAACACTCATCTGCACTGCAAGTCTTTACAAACCTTCATTACCATCCTCTGAAACATCAGAAGCTGTAGCAGCTTGAAGGTTAAAGGAAAACAGAATGCATCTCAAATGAACACAACTTACAGAAGTTATTAACGCTATTATCTTATGAAAATAATTGCCCTAAATGAGTTTAACTTATTCCATGAATGACAAACATCTGTTGTGCATAGTTGTAATGGTGCAATGCCTTATTACTGTTTGGTTTTATATTCTGGAGAGAGAATGTCTAATTTTTGCATAAGTTTCAAGCCTATTGGTGATTTAAAAGTCTGTGTGATGTGATTTTTAGTATTGCTGAAGTTTATAACAAATGATTGTATCTGTCTTTGTCTTCAGAGTCTGAATTCAATCTCCACTTTTGGTTTTCCTCGTACAGCATATTAATACTTGCTCATCTTTGAAAAATCCTGGGTTTAGTTGGAGCTTACATATGCATGAGCTGTTTTTCTGCCAAACGAAGTTGGTATTTCTTCTCTGTGGTGTCGTGCTAGGTAAAATCCTACCTTGCAATATAAACTGATTTCAGAAATATTGTTTCCTACTTATTGCAGTCATTAAATAACAACACTCATCTCCCATTAAAAAACCCATAGGTATTAACACTGATTGATGTGTTAATAACTGATTTATATTATTTAACTGATTTATATCACCCATGCTTTTTTTTTTCTAAAAATAATGGCTGAAATTCCTGAAAAATATTATAAATAAGCACCTAATATTACTATTATAATAATTGTACAGTTTTAATGCAATTCAAACTGTGCTGTATACCATTACAAAGGACAGCTGTGAGGCTATTATTTGTTTCAACTTTTTAGTTAATGTGTTTTCTTGCCGGTAGTTTCCTAAATTCTGTTCTTTAAAGGAAGGCAGGCTTTCCTACCAGAAGAGGCACAAAATGCCCACCGTTGGGGTGACCTTTGTGGAGCAGTGTACCTGGGATGTTCTCAGACTGCCTGCGGGGTTTCACGAGCAGCTTGACTCCCCCCCCGAAGACAGCAGCCCACATGCGGCTGTTGAGCGGGTGCGCCGCCAGCCGGAACAGCTCGTTGCACGAGTTGGTGGCCAGGGCGTGGATCAGCAGGCTCAGGTACACGGCGACAACAGCTTCACACAGCAGGATGTTCAGCTTTGGCTGGTCTTCATCCTGAGCTGAACTTAACAGGTTGATAAGTGAACTCACGCCTGCAAAGAGGAGAAATTCTGGGGTTAAATGAGTAGGAGGACAAATGGACAAAAAGAAAACGTTTTACTTCCACATTTTATAGTAAACACAAGTAGCCACATGATGCTTTTATTCAGATGAAACATACTATTAACAGTTTTCTTAAAATTATAAAGATCAAAATTATAAAAAGCCTTCTTGGGTCTGGGACTTTTGCATTGCACTTCTCTGCAAATACTATGGGCAGTTCAGTGTGCCTGTGAAATTCCTGCACCATTTCCACCATTTACGTTGTACATCAGAATTAGCTGCTTTGACAGCTATACCAAGTGCAGCATACATGTAGGACAGTGCTGTGGAGACAATAGAGGCAGTATTGCTAAGGGGCTAGGCAGACTGGAGGAAAACATTTTGTGGTGACAAATTGTCATTAAGTTTATCCTAAAGATCATGGTCTCTTCTTCAGACAAGATGTTTGCCATGTACAAAATTTATTTTTATTTGTTTTGATATGTGAAAATGTGAAAGGCTGTTACTATTTTGAGAATTAAGCTAGAAACATCTGTCGTGGATTATCGACTATTTCATCCCTCATACAGGACACTGAAATAATTTTGGCACATGGAGCTGGTCCAGTGGAGCTAAAAGTAACCTTATTTTAGTCTCACCAGGCCACTGAGCAGGAGATGAGTTTGGAGTCGCGTGCTCTTCGATGCTTTCTGTCCTCAGTCTGCGTCGATCACTCAGAAGCAGTCCTTGATAGACCATCCCAGTAAACTGATTAGCTTCTGTTTGACTGCTACATACAAATAAATTTTTTTTCTGATGAGAAAGTGAGTACACCAAGTGAGAGTGACATCATATTTTCCTACTGTTTGCTGAAAAACCCTGAATGGTGTTATTTTATCTGTGTAAAATTGATCGGGCATATCAAAGTAAGCAATGTTTAATGTGTAAAAGTATCTTTACCCATAAACAAACATTTAATCTCTTTTTTAGGTCACATGCAGGAAGAATTTCCATTTAGGATGCACAAAGTATACTGCAAATGTAGGACTGTATGAAAACTTCCCTCTTTACCTGTAGCTGTGGCTGTCACATAGTGCTTGATAAATGGATGCAGAAAGTGAAGCTGCTAAAGAATGAAGTGTGTACACCTAAAATAAAGAGAACCAATGAGCTATATGTTTTATATAAAAGGTGAGTAAAATACATTTCTTTCTAAAGGGTATTGGAAATGTGTTCTGCAGGACTGTTCTAGTTTTAAAGCAAGTGCATGAAATAGTAACTGAATGTTACTTTGAGTTTACAGCACAGTGCTTAGAAAATCAACACTATTTGTTCAAGATAATTTGACGGCAGTCAACACCTTCTAATATTATCTCAAGATAATTAACTTGATTCTTGAATACAGAACAGCCACAGAAAATGAGCATACTGAAGTAGTGATTAAGCATGTCCTGTTATGACAATGAATTTGATGGAATAGTTCCTGGAAGCTGTACTATATAACACTGCAGTTCAAAGTAGTAACAGCTACTCAATACACATAAAATATAAAAAGTTTGCGTAGTCATGATATAATATTTTTGTCTAAAATCTCTTTTCTTACCTCAATTATGTGCTTATAAATTCCTTTAGTCTCTAGGAATAACAAAATAACTGGTTCTGCCTCACAATGCAACAGAAACAGTCCAGCTCTTAAAAAGAGGAAATGCAAGGATTTCTTGGAAATTTCAATGAAATTCGCAGTGTGAAGAAAATGATACTGTCCATTTCATCAAACATTAGGCTTTAGATTAAAGCTATGAATTACCTTGACATCTTCAATATTAGGATGTGGTGGTGATTTCATCTGCACAATAGTGTAAAGTATGTCATGGATGTGGTTGTTTAAGTACAGCACAGGATTAGCTATCACAGTTTTTGTGGATGCTATGCTTGCAGACAGCAGTGGTAGTGTTGTGGGTAGTGGAAGTGGAGACTGAAGTTGCTTTACAGTAGTTTCCTGTTATAAAAGAAAAGATTGTATTTAAAATTATTGCTTTGAAAAAAATAGAGATTATTTTACATCTTAAATATATTTCCCAGATTATTTATCCTCTTCCACTGTTGTCTACTCACTACAGACAAGATTTTACTGTCAAAAGCAAGTTATTATTTACTATAAGGTTCAGACCTGAGAGCCATGTTTGCTGGAGTACATTTTGATTTCATGCAGGAAGAGTATTTTTATGTATTTCATTAGGAAGTGTGGACATTGTCTCTTAAGAAACAGTAACTAAACATGTACTTGCAGTAGCACAAGTTGGTACAACTGGTCACTGGTCTGAGTTTAGGAAAAAAGCCTAATTTGTACTTATTTGAGTTTCTCAAGGGGAAACAAACAGAACTTTAAAAAGTTCTTTAATGTACATTCTAACCAAAACAGCTGTATGTTGCCCTGTTTTAAACAGGAGAAATCTAGGACTAGAGCATGTGAAAAGACTTGCCCAGTATCAGATTATTTGCTGTAGCTCAGTGTAGTAGTTAACATTTGCTGTAAAATCTCTTTTTGTACAAAATGCAGAAAATGCCATAACAGAATACCTGTCTGAGTTTATATTATTTGTTGAGCCTTGAAGCTAACATCTCATTCCTTGTAGCTCCTTTGCATGATTTGCAGAGGTCTAGGAATGAGATTTTGTTTTATTTCAGTAACTGTGAATTTAATTTATTATATAGGTACCTAGAAATTGTGATTAAAATTATGTCATAGTAATACATACATTGCTGCAGCTACAATATAAACCAGCAACATTTTTATTCCATAATCATAAGTAGCCTGATCTTCAGTGTCACAGAGCAGATTCTTCAGAACCAAATAATACATATTGGGAAAAGCAGCACACTTAAATAGCAAGCTCTTTCTCCAGGAACATTATAATGACCATTAGACTTAGAGAACATTACCAGAATCTATCTAGGCACAAACTCATGCACTTGACATAACTGACAGTCTAGAACTCTTCACATTCATCAGCAGAAATGAATTTTGAATTTGCTTTACCTGCTGTGACTCCTGCAGCAAGAACTTCAGCTCCATCCTTACAGATGCTAAACCTCCACCTTGTGCCCCATGGAGACTACAATAACTGAGGAAAACTCTGAGCAGAGCTTGGTTCCTCTGCAGCCACCACTTGCGTCTCTCAGCGTGCTCTCGCTTTGCCTGTAGTCTGCGCCTTTCGATCTGGTGCCGTTCGTACGAGCCAATGTCTGGCTTATCCATAATATCTTCGGGGTCAAGCAGATCCCCATTTACTTTGGTATATGTTTTACAGTAGTCTTTGTCCTCTGTGTCATGGTTGCATATTTCATGCATAGCAGCAATCTCTTTTTCCAGCCAGTTGTACAGCTGAAATCTGAGCTTTCCTCCATCCACTTCATAACCTGTAGCCAAAGTCCTCAGTTCAGTCATAAGGATTTTCAAACAGGCTCTGAATTTCAGTTGCTCAGCAATAACATCAACCTCAGTGTCTCCCGCCTCAGAAACCTCCCCATGTGGTGTTTGAGCCATGCTGGTGTCTGAGGTCCTCTCATCTTCACTCTTAGAATCAGACTTTTTCATCATTATCCCAACATCCTTGTCTTCTTCATCTGATCCATTTTTGTCTTCACCCCAGTCAAGAGTAAGGGGCTCATCATCAAATTTTACTGCTGGTTGACTCCAGTCAAATTGTGCTGAAGATTCAACAGTGCTCTCCAAAGCAAAGGAAGTTGAAATGGGTTTTGACCAGTCTATATCACCACTTCCAGCACCATCCTGTAGGGCTTTGGAATCTGAAACATCAGCCTGGATTGAAGGACTGGATGAATCTTTTTCTCCAGCTAGAGGTGACTTTTTTCTTATTTTTGGAATTTTGGAAAGGACTTCAAGGGCTAGTACAGGGCAGCCTACTTTAAAATGAGCATTTGCAGTAGTGAAGAACAATTTTCTTTCTATAAGATTAATTTTATCAACAAAGCTTTTCTCAGTTTTTAGACCTAAGGTGGCGAGAGTTCCTTCTGGTGAGCTGAAGTATCTTCGGATGAGCAAAGGGTGGGTCCGAAGGTAGTTGTAGAAACTGAACACCACAGGATTGCAGGACTTGACAATAACTGAGGAATTAAACAGATATGACATCCATTGAAAATGCTTTTTAGATGGTATTATTCTGTTTTGCAGTTATTTCCTGCATTAGGGATTTATCAAAACACACAAAGATAAATGTTGGGTCTAGTTATCAAAACAAAATGAAATAACTACTTATTCCCCACAAAAAGAAAAGAAGTATGAGCTGGATGAGTAGCAATATACAAATTCTATCATTTGCCTCACGGTTACATTGCACTCAGCTAAGCTATAAGGCAGCTGAGATGATCATCCAGGTAGAGATTTCCCCAAGGAAACTCCTGTAGAGAATATGAAACCTATGTGGCCACCTGTCACTTAACATTAGCCTTGAATAGATGGCATAGGAAATACTGCTAATTCCTAGAAGTAAGAATAAGAATTTAAGTCCATTAGAAAAAAGACCAACCAGCATTTATTACTAGAAAAGTATTGTATGAAGTGCCAAACAAAGACAGTTCTCCTGAGCTTAGCTGACAGCAGGAACTAAGTTTGGTGTTAGAGGGCTGAAGAGCCTCTCTTCTTTTTCTTAACACGTTTGCCCTATCAGATTAATATTTTTTCCCTTACCTGGGTTTTCATCATCATCTTTGGGTGTTTGTTCCAATAATGTATCCAGTGCTCGTGTGTAATCTTTCATTATCCAGTATGCAATGCTTCTCAGAAATGGATCAGAATGCAACTTAGTACAGCTGAATCCAGTTCCATCCTTCTGGCAACCCAAAATCTTTTCATAGAGAATGGAGGTGTATGTGACAGAAGTTTCAAACTCCGATTCATACAAACGAGCAATGACCATGGCCAATTGGATGTCTTCCATTTTCTCAAGGCACACCTATGGTAAGCAGTGGGGAAAAGGCTGTTTTATAAGGGGAGTTCTATAAAATAAAGTGAATAGCAATATATGTTTACAGAACAGATATTTTTTTCTCCTCCTATCTGTTCTTTGAAGTATAAATTAATCTTCAGGTCAAAAATGTGGTAAGTGATAGATATCCAAGTAACATTTTCTTCTGTTTGGAAAGAGGTGTACTTTTCTCTATTTTAGGGATTTCAGTATGCATAGTAGTACATAGCATTAAAAAATTAACGTGGCAGAAGATAAGGATGTCTATTTTTTGTCCATCTAGTAGAATAATTGCACCCTCCAACTTTCATGTTATTATGTCACTGGTAAGATATTTTTCCCACCATCTTGTGTAGAATTACATCTCTGAGGAAAATACATTCTAAAGTGAAGACAAACACACTGAAAATAAATAGGCAGATAGTCTAAAGGTTCTCTAAATCCCATCCTCTCCTGATGATCCTTAGCTTATGATCCTTCTCACAGCTCCCACCTCCCTTGTGGCAAGCAGCAATCATAGCTCCACTAAAAAGGGACCCCAGCACTGCTTCACAAGAGAACTCTTGACTTCTTTTTTTTACTTAATGTTGTACCAAGAGGTCATGCAGAATAGCTCGAGGCTGAACAGAGTGCTACAACTTAACTGTGCAGTTCAAACAAAGTTTTGCCAGAAGGGTCACAGTTCAAACTGTGATGATAGTTCCAAGTACTCCCAAGAGTACTTCCACTGAGAAATGGTATCTGAATAATTATTCTGACCTTCAAATCAGCTTCCCAGTTGCTTTTCACAGTAGTGTGGAGGTAAATGGTATGTCTGCAGGGCAAAAGGGAGTCCTGTGTGGACATACCATCCCATTTCTGCTGCCACAAATTGTGAAAACTTCATCAGAGACAGCTTGTAAGGATGCAGTAACATAGGTCAAATTAGAAACCGAAACTTAATTTCTCAAAAGCAGATACCTCTATAGCATCTTTTAGTGAACCTGCTAGCAAGAAAAATGCAGCTGACTGCTCAAACCGTTGTTTTCCCAACAAAGCAAAAGCATTTTTTAAAGCAGCTTTACGCCATCGGTCTTCATTGAAGTTGTGGCTGAAAAAGGCAGTCATCTTTTCATCATGCTGGGACCTGCATAAAGAAATGCAATGTATAGAGCTATTTATTATGTACCTTGGCATACTATCACTTGAACAACATTACTTGAAATTAAACTCTACTCTTGAATGAATTCTGCTTTGCATTCCTGGTTCAATTAACATTTAATCAAACTTCAAGTTAGCAGAACTCACCTAAACAGACCCCACACCACTGCCTTTTTCTTCATAGCAAGGTAGAAAAGTGCAGCATCTAAGGCATCATTGTTCCTCTGGAATGAAGCTTTTGCAACCTGTAGTGAACAAAGCCTACTATTATTGATGAAAATATAAAAGCTGCTGTTAGCTAAATAACCTGTGTTCTTTGTCACAGAGGATGGCAAGGTAGACTGTGTTATCTCTACAAAGCAGCAAAGTAATTTGTGAGAATGTTTTATTACTACGTAACAGAGCTCTACACTGCAAATGCTTTTAAGAGTCAGAAATACAGCACCACTGCAGATAGCAACCCCTCTCAAGCACAGTGGGACATTAGCAATGTGCAAATAAAAATATTTTCTTTAAAACTGTTACAGTAACTCATACTATTAGGTGAAATTCCTCTGGCAATCCATTACTTAAAGATACTTAAGCTAATAACAGTGTTTCTTGAATGAACACTGTTTGGGTTTTATATAGGACTCTCATGTAATTGGATTTGGAGTACTAGATAATTGTTTTGCTCCTGGATTCTTTGAATAAACTGTAACATTTAAAAACGTATTTTTACATTAGATGGCTAGGAAATTTAGTATAGTAGGCACATCTAACAGCATGGAGCTAAAGTTTGTAACCAGTAAAAAGTACCTTCTCAATGCACCTTCGGAGAGTGTTGATATTCCTGACCCACCAACCAATGCCCATCGCTCTCAGCTCAGACCACTGTGGGTCTCCCTTCTGGATAGCAGGAATCATATTGATCAACTCCTCCTCGGCCTCAGAATGGAAAGCCCATGCAAAATGGCAAGTTGACAGGCCTAAACAATAACATAAACCGGTACAATTCAGAAGACTAAGAGTTGCTAATAAGTAAATGGAATATTTCAGGGATGCAAAGTGGGGCCTCCAACCCAAGAGCTGGGTACATCTGAGAGACACTGATTCCCTCAAAAGCAAGTAGAGCTGTTAAAGGAACAGCTGAAGTATTTTTTTGCTTGCTAGGGATGTCCTCTACTCTGTACTTCTTTCATAATTTTCCAGTACTCCATTCAAAACTATACAAGATTTATACTGAAGGACAGAAGGAAAAATATTCTGTTATCCCAGAAGCAGACCCATTTTGGGCTAGAAACCCTTCTCTCTGCTCTTTAGGTGGTAACTTCTTTGCTTTTTGTGAAACTTTTTTTTATTTCACAACATTTACTCAGATTAAGCAAAAAAAAAAACCAGCTGTGATGAAAATAATAGATATTCTTTAAGATAAACCCATGCTTATGTAAGGAAATAATGAATTACCTTTATAATCTGTGTTTTATCTGGTTGGGCAATTTATTCATGCCCCAAACTGGATAGGCCAGAATCTTCTATTCTAGAGCTATTTACAGTGCATGTAGGGAAGCCTACATCAAGCCTTTGCAAGATAATGGCCTTAATGAAATTGAAAATATGCAGAGAATAGAAATATGACATTATAAATGAAAGGTAAGCAGATGTTGTGAGGGTTACCTTGGTGGAGCAGCTGGACACGGTACAGGGGAGGCAGGGATGTCAGCAGGCAGGTGTGCAGGCGCATGGCCAGCAGGTACCGGAGGCCACATTCATCCAAGGTATCTCTTCCTGTGCCACAGGAAACACACTTTTAAACATGCAGCTGACTACAGTAGGCATGGAGACAATTTATCATAATATTGTGTGAGGAATGTATGTCAAGGCTGCTGAGAACCTGAACTACAAGTTATTTATTATGTATGAACTACAAGTTCTTGCTTACATCTGTTTTTCTTTCCTGCTGTATCTAACCTGAATAAGTGATGCTAGCTTTCAGCTTTGTCATCCCAAAATACCCAAGGACTAAGTTTACCTTTGCTGAGAAGAATAAGAATGTCAATTCAATAATATGTCAGTTACTAACCTGAGTAATTCTTATCTCTGTTCTCATCTAGTTCAGTGCTTGTCGTGGCCACAGTGTCTGCCAAAGCTACAAGGAACATCTGCTCCAGTCGAGTGAGGCCTGGCAAACTTGAGTGCATCAGGTGGCTTGAAAGGACACTGGCGTGCTCCCGGCCAAAGTAAGTTGGCCCATACTGTGACAGATTAATAACTTTGGATTTACTCTCCCTCTTTTCAGGCTCAAAATCTATAAAGTCTTCGGTTGTAACAGGCTGAACCTGGAACAGATCTGAGTACTGATCCTCTGCTTTTCTCTTTGCATGGTCTTCAGAGCCCTGAGGTATTTTAGAAGTTTCTTCGGCAACATAGGTGGCATCCTGATCTGCAGCAAGCAGTGCGTACAGCGGCAGTGGGGGAATCGAGTCTATCTCTGTGTAGTCTCGGGTCCCATCTTTCCCAGCAGTAATGGTGTCCTTGGCAGTGCTGCCACTCACACTGATGGTGCGAGAAAGATGGCGTTTAGGACCAGTCCCTTCTCCAGCTTCTGTGTCTTTGACTATTGCAACTTCTCCTGCAATGCATTTAACTAAATGCGACAGAATGGCTTTGGCTCGGCGAACTTTACCCAGGTCCATCAGTTCTAACAGCTGGGTTGGATGATACTGGGGTAGAGTAGGTGAAAGAACATGAGCAGCTTCAAAGAGGCCCCCATCCTGAATTACAGTTGGAGTGCCAAAAACATCATCCACAACACCTGCCCCGTCAATTACACTGGTCTTCTTCACCACTGCGCTTGTTTTGAATGGATCTTGTGTTGTTGAGTCTTCAGAAGGAAAAACGTCGCTTTCTCCATTACCAAACTTGACTGCGTGTTTCCACTGAGCATAAACATGCATTTCACAGTCCATGCCCACCACCAGTATTCCATCTCTCACCCAGGATAGAGACACAGGCAGGGAAGGAGTACCATCCACGGATGAAACCAAATCAATGGACCTCAGCAACACCCACTTTGACTTCACACCTTGTTTTATGCTCCCTCCTAGAGGCAGGGTGATGACAGCTACTCCCTCTTTGCTGCTGGTTTGATCTGTTACAATCCCTGAAAGCCTTCCATACATGAAGATGTTGGCACCCACTCCAACTGTCAATATATGTGAACCATCTTCTTTTGAAACCCAGTCCAAATGCACCAAATGCTTGATACTGGGCACCAGGTATTTGTCTTTATTCAAAAAAGCATCTGACTTACTGTAAACAAATAAATTACTATCCACGCTGACCCTTGAGTCAAGAACACTTCCAACCTTTGCTAAATCATCCAGATGAATTGTCTGTTCCAAAACCCACTCTGATCCTCCAGTAGACTCACATTCAAGAATACAAACATGCATGGAAAATTCTTTGGAAACAAACCCATTATGCTGTATGGGTTGTTTGTATGCTACTGCAAGACGTCCTGTGTAAGAACAGCTAACAGCAACCGGCCTTCCTATTATGCTCACTGTACTGCTGTTGTCTTCCCCTTCATCATTCATTAAAGGCCATTTTCTCCAGTGGTAGGTCTCCTTCTCCTCAGCTCTGCTGTTCAGGTCAGTCTCTACAGTGCATCTCCAGAACCGCACTCTGTTGTCCGAACAGGACGTTACTATCAAATACGGTGCGAGGCAGACAGGGTATATTGATGAGGAACTCAAGTGACCTGAAGTCAGAACAAACATTTGCTTTTAGTAATACAAAATAGAATGCCTTTATGATTAAGGCAGATATAACACTGTCTACCTACTGCTAGAGAACTTTACAACGTGGTGTTATTTTTAAAATTTGGATTTGGATAAGGGCAAATAATATCAGAGCTGGTAACAGTCTTGCAGCTTGAACATTACCTATTATCTGCATTTCTGGTCACTATTCAAAGATAAACTGGTAATGAACTAATTCAGAGAAGAGCGCTTAGAACAATGAGAGGAATACAAAGACAAACAGAAGAAGGTGTTAGTGCATCAGGTAAAAAACCCACTATATATCAAACACAGGAATGCTGGCGAATGAGCAACTGGGTATAAACTGTTCATTAATAGATTAATACTAAAACTTACATTTCCAACTATTAAAGTGGTAAGTTTCAGAACAGCGTTCCTGTGGGGACTTGATACATTTACAGAAGAGTAACATGACACGGGTATGATGATTTGAAAGCACCTTTTCAGTCCTTTGTGTTTTCTGTATCAGTAAATCAGTCTTACAGGCTGGGGAGATACAATGCTATAAACCAGGAGATAAATCAGTGGACCAACTGTATAGCAAAAATTGTAAAAGTTACCTGCTGAAGGAGTTGCTCTTACTACTTCCACACCAACAGGAAGATCCAGGGGTTGGCTATACACAAGTCTGGAGCTCAGAATGAGTTTACTGGCAGTCTGAAGGTTAGCAATTGATGAAGATCGTGGTATGGGACTTATGCCAGGCGATACATCTGGAGAAGAATCCACAGTCTTCTGTTCAGGTACACTAAGCTTATTATCTGCTGAAGATGCTTCAGTTGATTTTGCTATATTAAAAAATGCCAGCAGTGTTAAAAAATTGTTTATAGGGACAAAGCATTAATATCTGATAATCAAATTTATTTGTTTTTACAAGAGCTCAAGTTGCACACAAAATCATTATACCATGTGTGCATGCTGTGTCAGTTTTATTGCATGCTGTGACTATTCATTTAAGACATCCATAACATTCTGAAATACTGATAGTTTGAAATAAAGAAGCCACTGCTTAAGTACATTACTTATCCCATCAACACATTTTAATTTTGTTCATAGTTTAAAATGCCATCAATATTTGTAAGGAAGTTTACTGCTTCTATTACACTGATATATTATTCTGAAGATTCTTGATTTCTAGTCTTCTGCTGGGCAAAGGTGATACAATTTGTTTTATAATAAACCACCAAAATTTGTTTTATCTTAAGTAATATGATAGAAATGTCTAAGAAAATTACAACCACCCACTCACCTAAACAGGCTTGGACAGATTTGAGATGAAGATGCCACATTTGAAGAACAGAACAGCCACTACTATCTTTTTCAATTACAACCAGGTAGAACTTCTCTGAGAAAGGTGGTGGACGATATCCTGTAATTCACACATCATATATAAAATATTTAAACATATATATTGATATAGGGTAATGAAATTTATATTTAAACTAAACAATTTTTCCGTAGCAAAAGATGCCCTAAAAACTGACAATAAAATCCCCATTTTCATCTTTGAAATAAATGGTTAGATTATAAAACAAAATATTGAAACAGTATCATTAGCAGCATGCATTAATTGACATTTTGATTACTCATAACAACAGAAGAATTACAAAATAGATACTGACTTACAGACAATCTGAGTATTAACGGCATATATAATTTATTAGATATTTGCCTTTCCATTCAGTTTGAACTTTTTTGCCAGATTATAAAGACTCTTCTACATGTCTTCCTTTTTATTTTGAAGTTTTAAATCTACTACCAAACCTTCCAGTGATTTTCCATTGTGTTAACTTGAAAGCCAGATATATTGGCATCATTACCTGCACCTACCTATTGATGCAGAAAATGTGCTTCTATTCTGTTCACGTTTTATATACAACATAAACACTTTGAAAAATGTACTTTGTCATACAAGCTGTTTCACTCCAGGCAATTAGAAACTCTTTGTTTAACACCATTTAGCAACAATTCATATGAGCAATACATGACAGCCATTTCACTAAATTTTACAGATTCTCATTTAAAAGTAAATTACCACATGCCAGCCAGATTTTAGTATTCCTGAAAAACAGTTTTTGCTACCAATTTAATTCATATTAGTTAGAGTTCATGCTATACCTTGTGATGGCTGGAAAAATATCTCAGTTTCCTTCCCTTCTGCATCCTCCTTATGTGGTTTGTATCCCAAAATGAAGTCTTCTTGGAAGACATGAAGCAACTGTGTGTTTGAGCCACACTGAAACATTGAGCAACTGTTATGCTTCCAGAACAGTACAGCAATATTTAGTATTAATGCAATTAATTATTTCCTCAGTGCAATCTAGCTACCAATGAGGAAGACTTTCTTTTATAAAGTTTAAAGTTATCATCAGAAAAAACAAATATTTTCCTTTCATATTATGAACAGCATGTTCTTGAACTCATCATTTGTATATTGAAATAATTTCACCAAGGGCTGCCAGGACAGACAAATTCTGTAATAATACTTCTGCTGCAGTTATTGACAGATGAATTAGTATCTGATTTCATTTTTCATTTTCATCTATTCATTTTTATTTCTTTGGTGTTGAAAACTTCAGTGGAAGGACATGTCTGCAGCGAATTGCTTGGGAAATCTGAAAAAGGGAACAAATTGCAGATTTTCCTTCTCTCAGATATCTTAACATCTGTCTTTTCTGACAGCAATGTATTTCTTCACAGTAACTCCACCTCGCTACAGAGAAGGCTGCTCATGGTGAAATCCTTCCCTGCTGGTAAGGAAAAATATATCCTTAAAATAGAGTGATGGCAAAGTGATGCTGCAAAACACTTTTTTTTTTCCCAGAGAAACAAGATGGTATTCTTTGTACTCATTTATAAAAATTATAGGAAAATGTTTTGTAAATCTGAACCTAAATTTGAAGATTTTATGTTACTGATACATGAAAGACACAGAAATTTATTGACAATATAGAAATACTTATTTATAAATGTCCAAACTCCATAGTTTTCTAATTAAAATTGGTAAAACTCACTGTTTTTGCAAGCTGCTAACAGAAAACAGCATTGGAGAACATATAGTATATATCATCAAAATAAGTGACTAAGAAGAAGGTTCAGTTATCCTACCTGCTCATTGATTGAGAAGTATAGCTGTGTTAATTAATAAATTTATTTTACAATACAAAAAGCTTGAAGTCATACCTGGCTATCATTCTTACATTCTTACATTTTGGATAGTCAGATCTAATTTTTAGGTTTGGGCTTTTAAAAGTTATTTAAAATTTATTTTTGGTTTTTTTGTGTTTGAGGGGATTGTAATTATTTCCTTTAAATTATGATACCATGGAAATAATTCTTTAGTAAAGTTTAGTTTTCTTCAATAATATGCTTAGAAAATATAGCTTTACTCTAAAAATGAACTTTGAGCTCTTAGCAGCTAACAAAAAGTTGGCTTAGTAAAATGCTCAAGGTACTTCAATATTCATAAAAATTCAAAGCAATCATTGTAACCCTAGAAAAATGTAATCTCTTTTATGTCTTTTCAACAGATTAGGCTAATTAACAAACAAAGTTATTAAACACCCTTATGTTTACCCTAGAGAGTCAACCATTTATTTACTTTGTTAGTTATTGCATCAAGCTCAATGATACATCCTGGTCGAGCAGTAGATTGTTGGCTCACAATATTAAACACCTCCCCAATAAGTTTCTGAAACAGAGAAAAATGAGTAGAATTAGTATATTTTTCCTTTGGACAGAAGAAAATTGCAGTTGCTTATGATAAACTGATGCTTCAATTTTTTCTTGTTGGCACAAACCGTAACAGATTTCTTGCAGTTGTCACTTTGACACTCATGAATAATGTATTTATCAAAGCATGTGCACTGTTGTGAGTCAGTAGCTCTTCATGGGGATGAAACACCAGTTTTTATGGAAGCTAAATATTGCTAATTTAAAGATTTATCCTTGCATAACACCACATAATGTGTCTGTGCAATGAGAAACAATATACCCTTTCACTTCTCTTTCAAGCTTTTGTCACAACATGTAGAAAACACCTTCAGTACAGCTTATATATAAGCTGAAAGCTCTATTGATTTTTGCTGGAATGTTCAGAGTCACTGCTCCTAGAACAGATTCTTCAGACTGATCTGAATACTGACAGGCCTTGTCTTGCAAGATGGTTTATAAAATAACAGAAGAATGAGAAAAAAATTAAAGATGTGTTTCTTTATACAATAACAGTACAAGGTCAGGCTTTACTTTTCCTAAAGTCACAGAAATGAAAGATAAAAAGAATGAAAAAATTAGTTATTGAAAAAAGAAAGCTAATATGACCCTTAGCTGATTCCCTTATATCCCACCATCTCTGCCCTTCCTCATATATAGATGTAACTTAGGTGGATACACCTCAGCCTTGCTCTTCTGTTTTCCTTTTCCCTCTTGCTCTTGACTCCCCTTTTCTGAGAGGACAAACTAAGAAATCCTATTTTTCCTTTTCCCGCCTGCCACAGGTTGGAGAAACTTGTATGTGAAATTTTGGTTCAGTGCAGACACTTTTAGTAGTAATAGCTGCATTTTTTCTGCAAATGCTTAAAGAAAGCTGCAAAATGTGCAACTATGCAAGATGTAATGCATAAGATCTATACATGGAATGGCACAAAAATCACACAGAACTAAAGAAAGACAAACCACTGGAAGGGGGGAAAGGTGAGTTACATTAGTTGTATTTTAACACTTTCAAACCAAACCATGTAGAACTTACAGATGATTCAGGGTCAGATAATTCATCCAGAAGCTTTCGTGCATCTACAACAGCTTGATAGAGCCTCAGGTTTTTGCCATCTGATGCAACAAAGCAAGCACTAGCAGAGTTGCAATAGGTACCTAATAGGAGATACAAAAAAAATTCATGAAGAAAAAAATGGCAGTCAATGGTACCAAGCAGTCTATTACAATCCTCAGTATGTGAATATGCTTCAAACATAATTTTCATCAAGCATTGAAGCAAAAAACCTAAGCAAATGTGTGCATTAATACATCATTTGAACTTTGAAATAATTCCCTTTCTGTTCATGAATGTACCCAGAACTCCTCAAAAAGGTTCAGCAATCTAAGCTGAACTCATGTATGTTTACAAACACTATTCACACAAGCCCCAGTCTGTAGTACACCTAAGGGAAGGCTGCCATTCTTTACTCTGGTGATATTTGATTTGCTGTCATCTCCAGGGCATTGCTTGGAAGAGCCAACTCCACATTCCCAAGGTTGTCAGGGGAACCTTGGGAGTGTAAGGGGAAGCTATTCAGCCATAGCTTTCTTCCCTGTTTATTGACCCTAGGCTCTTTACATAAAATTAATCTCTATGAATATTCCCTTCTGCCCTGCAGTTGAAGTGCAGACATAAAAGTGGAGGAAAAAATAGATATGTCTAGAGTTCTGAACAAGATATGAAAAATTTAAGAGTGTCTTTTTTTGTTTCTCAACAGTACATACAACAGGCTTTACACTGTGATATCCATTTTCCTCCAAACTACAAGAATGAAGCTCATTATTTGTGTTTAGAACACTTTGTGGGATACAGACAGCCCAGAATGTTACTATGTAAGTAGAGAAAAAGAATTTGTTTTATTTTAAATGAAATATATTATGTATTTATAACTTTGCATTAGTATAAAATTTAATGCTACCCCACAGTACAAATGGCTTTTAGTACTGTATACAAAGATGACAACTACTACAACACATCTTTGTGACAATTAGAAAATAAGTATCTGTGTGGCTTCATAGAGCAACATTTGTAGAAGTAATTTTCTTAATTGCAATGGAAAGCTCTAAAATTAAAAACAAAAACTGAAGAATTGGCCAAGGGCATCATACATCAGACGTTGTACAGTCTGACCCCTGAAAAAGTGTTCTTTGCAGTTCTGTAAAGTTAATGTACTTTATTTATTTATAAATGTCCTGGGTTCTAACTGGGCTTTTGTAAGCTTCTGGTGGTCTGAAAAACTTCAGTACTGTTTCAGGACCTCCTAAGCACTTTTAAGCCAGCATTTTAAAGGGATTTGAGCCAATTTAATGCCAGTTTTGGCTGAAAATCTTCCCCTCTAGTTCTGATGTCCAGGTGGTCCAATTATTAGCTCTGTTCAAGCCAATGTCCCTGCAGCTGCACGTGGCCAGCACCCTAAGCCATCAGCACACTTGCATTTGCAAACCACATCAATGCAGAGAGCACTCAAGGAAGCTGCCTGAAGCACTGGGGAAAGGCAGCATCCTGTTCTCTGTGGGAGCAAGGAGTGCTTACTCACACAAAGGAGTTCCTGAGTGTCAGCTGATCCACAGGGACTGCAGACACACTCAGACCACTGCAAGTGATTTGCAGTAGCTTAAAACAAAGTAAAAATGCTTAATTTGCATAGTAAAAGGAAATTTTTGAAAAGTAAATGTAAATACACTCCAAATAAAACAGTAATTTATTGTAACACATTAATTCTACAACACACACTGTTAACTTTATATGGAAACATGCCAGGTACACTCACCAAGGCAATAGCTGGGAATGAGTGTTGGAAGCCAGGCTACATTAGAGAAAGCAGAGGTGTGAAGAGAGTTAATTCGAGCCAGCTCAGACACTCCTCCAGTGTAGGATAAAGGTCCTATGGGGTCTACTCGCCACAGAATCAGCTCACTGTAGATTGCATTTGGGTCATGGAATGTACGGGTTGCTGCATTCTTAAGCTGCTGCTTAGAAGAGCCTCTCTTATGCTTAATAGGATCCATCATCCTGTTTATCCTGTCGGAGTCCCAGGAGGTGTCTGACTCAGGAGTTAACAGAGCATTGTGATGAGAAGATGTCAGCAGCAATGGTAAAACAGAATGGCAGGCCAGATCATTGAGGTGAAAGCGGTGTCCACAGTACCTGAACTTATGGGATACAGTTAGCACAGTAGTGAAAGCTGATTTATCAGCAAAAGTAACTGCCCACTGGTTTAGAGAGCCATCTATGTGTTTGGAAATCATCATTACCACAGGAGAAATTATATTCACATTTGCACTGTCCTGGGCAAAGCTTGGTCCTTTATTTGCTAGAGTATTATCTGGAAAGTCCATTGTTTTCTGCTGTGCAGCACTGCTGCTGTCTTTTACAAAGACGGGGCAGGCATACATCATAATATTTTTGCTAAGGGAGCTAGCATCTCCAGATGGAAATGCAACAGGAATCCTAGAAGAAAATGAAACCTAAAAAAAAAGGAAAAAGAAAAAATCAGAATATATGAACTCAGCTTCAGCCTGAATAAATGTTAGCTATTTTACAGGAAGTACTTAAACAGAATTCCTACTGATATTCAGCTCTAAAGCAAAGGACAATGTTAGCATTAAAAATAAAACCATTTCAAATATGCCATACCTGAACTTGTCGAAAGATGCCTGGAGTGTGTTCATCTAAATACTTCACATGCCACACTAGAAAGGTCCCATCAACAGGATGGATAGTGAAAAGCATATCTGGATTCCTGTTCCATTCTGTTAGGAGCAAGTCGATTTTCCGGTCCAACAAAACTGTGGGCAGAGGCAGGCGAGGCCCTGCTAGCAGAGATGTTTTGGGGCTTCCCTCTCTTTCTCCATCTTCATGTTCTGAAGAGCCTGTACCAGTCCCTGTCTCTGATTCTCTATCTATAGACAAATCTGCAACAGAAATATGCCATTTTTTGCAAAGATATCCCTATCAGTTTCCATTCAACACAGAATTTTTTAATCTGCTAGTAGTACTAGCTGGTCAGAACTAACCAGATTACTAACCATGATCTAACTTCATATGTAAGCCTTTTTCTTTTTCTTCTGTTTCTTCTTCCTCTTCAGCTTCAATATCAAAATCTTGTTCTAGTTGTTGTTCCGAAATTTGTCTTAGATGCTGCATGAATACTTCAATAGAGGATGTAAAATGAAATTCTTTATTATTCAGCCAGTGGACAACAAAGCCTCCACTTCCTTCATCTGTATTAAAAGCAGTTCCAGCCAACACTGAAGGAATATCTGTGGACATTTTGAAACAAATAAAAAACCTATGTATTAAACCATATAAAGCTATGTATTAACCACTCATCTTTTTATTCATATATATATATGTACATATACACATTTCACTTATTTTAGGTATAACATAATTTGTGCCTGCAAGATTAAAAAGGTAAAGATCAAGATTTTACATCCAATTGTAATGAAAACAGCAAAGATATTTTAAGGTCAATACATTTACATGAAAATTTATTCTTATGTGAATGGTAAATGATATTTAGTGGTTCTAACTGCTCAATTTCATATGTTGCAGTGTTGACTTTCATGTATGGGTTTTAGGTAAAGAAAGTCACTGCTCCTTAATCTTTTCCTTCTTTAAAAATATTCTGCATTATTCTATAAAAATCAGCTGTTTTCCCACCAAGAGACTCTGATAGTCTTTTTCAATCACTACATTCTGCAGGATGCAATTACTCTATTCATCATATACCATGGCCCTCCAAACCCAAGAATCAAACACCAACCAGATCGGAAATTTATGCTTCTTTTGCCTTCTGATCTGCAAAGATGAATTTCATTTGCTCATAAAGATGCTGAAGGTATTCAGAACAAATTCAGCTTCATTTGTCTTAAAAAACTCTATGCCAAATAACAGACTTCCTACAAGTTCCCTCTATTTAATGATACAAAGCTCAGCTTCCTTTATTTTTTCCATGTTGTGCAAACACATTATTGCAGTCTAATCAATGTTTGTATTTCACCTGTATTAGGGTTGATGCTTGCTGCTATGTGGAAGTGACCAAGTGCATTTGCTTGATGGGAAATGTGTCGCTGAACTTCATGAATGCCCTGCTGATCTGGCAGTACATCTGTGTGGGTAACAAGAACTGAAGATCTCCTTTGTCCTTTTCTCATATTTTTCAAATGATGAATTGTCTGTTGTAGTTATAAAAAATAAATTAATAAATACCAAAAACATTGTCAGATAAAAAGTTACACTTACATAAAGCTTCTTTCTACTAACAAAATGAAGACTAATTTCAAAAGGATTATTTTAAATATATTTCAACACAGATTAGTAACATGATACATCTAATTAGTAATTAGATGTATTATGTACTTCTGATCGACCCAAAAGTAAATCTCTTCTAACAGTCTTCTAAAAGTTCCTTTAATATCTACTCAACAACACCACAAAAAATACACAGGATTTTGCACAACATTAATGGACAAAATTAAAACAATCTAAAAGCAGTAACTTTTGTAATATAATTTTATAATGAATTGTTTTTGTATGACTGAAAATTTCTGAGCATATAAAGAGCACAAGTGATTTAACAGTCTGAAGTGTAATTGCTCCCAAGCTCCCTATTTATTGATGGCCATGATATTTAAGAAGTAAAACCTTCATCTGATTGTAATGGTCAACAAATGAGTGGTGAGGTGTTTTTTTGTTTTCTTATCTTTCCTTGGTTTTATATTGATAGTGTAGTGCTGAGGATAACAGACCACCACTTTGTCATCTAGCAGGATCATCTTTATTAAACACACTTGAGTATTTATATGTTTTTTCTGTGCACAAGAAGGATCAACTACACAGCCAGTGATTAAAGACTGACCAATCAGACAACTAAATGGAAGAACAGATGTTTCTTTCTCTTTTATCTTGGACACTCTCACACATCCCACACAGTTAATTGAAACATTCTCACACTCACATTTGTAGCTGCAGATGATCTTTGGTATGCCCTTTCTCATGAGAAAAAGGTGCTTGTTAAGGTTGACCAGGAGCAGCTGCTTCTACAGACAGGTTTTCTTTTACTGTAAACTTTATAGACTCACTAAGAATATAAGACTGTCACTGAAACAAAATTATCTAATGAAGTAACTAAAATTTAAGATTTTAGTTATTATTTTGTCTTTATAATTGCAGACTTTCAGACCAAATCACAATGAAACCATCATTACTATTCCACATTAAAGACTGTCTCTTCCCATCACTGTTAGCTAACTATAAAAAAAGCAAATTGAGTTTTAAAAACATGGTGTATGAATGCAGAGTTGGAGTCTCTGACTTTTTCAGTGTTTAGTAATAGACTTCAAAACCTGATATGGAATAATTCAGGTTATTCCGTTATGCATATAGGTATTACATAATACACATTCTTAGAGCTCTATATCCTTCAATATTTAAAGTTTTGAGAATCCTGAAATAAAAATGTCACAAATTAAGTATTTACATGTACCTCTAGTGCATGTTGTATAGTGTCCTTTTGCTTTCCAGACTGAGAGATGGTGCTGCTGATGCTGGAGGTGGTGGTTTCACAGATCTGCTCCCCCAGGAGAGTATCTTCGGGCAGCAGCGTCTCTGCCCACAGCCGGCAGATGCCATCGAGGCATGAGGTGAGTAACACATTACAGACCAACCCCCTGATGGCAGAGACAGCAAAATTACTGCCTGGGGAACTCAGTTACATAGACATAGCAGAAATTAGGGGAGTGTACAAGAATTTAGTAGTTACTGTTTTATCCAAATTTCTGCTTCTCCCCTAACTGAAGGTTAACATGATTATCATTTTTAAACCTGGTGATACAGAACTTAATGGGAAGGTATTGCCATGCCTTGTTTCTTCAAAGTATAAGAAGAGAAGTCTCATGCTCTTGATGGCAAAACATTAGGCAGAATGTTAAAAAAACACCTGATCAAAGGCTTGCTTGCTTTTTGAAAAAAGGCAGCTTTCAAACCTGGGCATGTACTTGCTGATGTTCCGCCAGGAAAATCCTGTCACTGCTCGGGGATGCGCCAAATAAACAAAGGAAAACTGCACATCCTCTGAGCCTTTTTTCTTTTCTTCATTCTCTTGGGGCAGGAGAGATGACTTCCAACCAGTCATAGGATACCAAACCTTCAAGAGGCAGTCATCCTAGGTAAACCAATAAAAAGCCAGGGGCTTAGGTAGCTATAATTAAAAATGTAACAAGAACAAAATCACAAGCAATAACCAACTGCTGTTCTGGTATTGTTCATGAAAATTTGGCTCAGAACTAAAATTCATCTCGCTGTTCAACTAACAGTAGGTGCCAGTAAAAAGTGCTTACCTATTGAGACTTGTAAACCAAAAGGAATCATTCAAATGAGAGGGTACATTAAAGAGAATTATTAATTGAAAACTTAGCTTGAATAGTGATTTGACAAAAAGTATTGCAAACTGAAATAGAATTGATAACTGAACCAGAATTCACTAAATAAAAACCTTCTTTAATTTATCCAGATATGTGCATATTATACCAGATCATAATGATCTCATTACTTTCAACAGAAGTAGAAAAGATTGTTTATGTATATCTGAAAATTCATCTAAGTATACTACATCTAAAAAAATTTTTTTAAAAAAATATAACACATACATACATACAAGTCTGTATCACTGTCATTTACTCATGTATTCAGTAGGAATACATAGATAAATCAAATTTCTTGTTGCTAAAATCCATGGAATTACACAAAATACAGCATTACATGAGATCATAATTTACCATTGCTAAGATTACAATAGAATGTAGGGTTCAGGTCTATACATATTACTTTTGTCAGACAAATGAAAAATACTGCAAAAACTCAATTATTCTTTTTTGTCCTTACCTTCCCAGCTGTTGCAAAATATTCACCATCAGGAGACCATGACATCAAATGTACTGATGTTGCAGTCCTAGAGAACAAAAGAGCAAGTTAAGTAAGGTCTATTTATTCTAAAATATTAGTCCATAGGTATTCAGTTGATTCAGTGTTACTGTTAATTATTTAAATTTAATATTGAATTAAGTAAAAATTAGATTAAGTATTTTATAGTTGTTTCTTTAAGCATACTTTTTGAATAGTAGGAGCAAAGAAGTATTTTCATACTTTATTGAAAAGACAGCTGAAAAAATTGGTTTCAATACAGCAAGCTAGGTTAGATTCAATAGGGGTGAGGATTTTTTATTTGAAATAACTTATATTGTTTGAATTTTAGGGTATTTAAAAGTACATTTTAAAATACAGGTGAGGTAGCATTGCAATTTGTCTTAAAACAAAAATTATCTCACTTGCACTGCCAGACACATTTCCAGTCATTTAGAACTGGGAGAACTTTATCATCCTTGATCTGACTGCTGGCATCATCATCTTCATCTTCCTCTAGAATGTCATCAGATGGAGGGGCCCACAATTGCAAAAAGTCTGTTGCTGTCAATAACCTGTTACCTGAAAGGGAGTGATACCAAAGCTATGGAAACAGGATGATGAAGGTATGTTGAAAGATTAAGCCTCTCATCATATTTTGTTGTGAATTATCCAGAATAGGTTGAATGCTAAACTTTAGTCCATTTTAAATATGATAAGGTGTTCCATCATCTCACCCAGCTGGTTTTATTAAAACATTTTGAATTTATAGTATCTTTCAAGAAAGAATACCAAGGCTATTTATTTAGTTCCTCTTTTTGCATTGTTAAAAGGAGAACTTTGAATCATAGAATTGTATTTACCAATAAATGTTGCAGATGCTTAATAGCTATTCATATCGCAAATAAATACAAAGACATCTTATAAAGATTTGTGTCTAGGTACATTGTTGACTTTTGTGCTAAAATTTCATTTAAATGATTATTAGTGACAATTTAAGTCAGTTAACAACTTAGCACTGTGATTCCCAAACCAAAATCTTACATAAGAGAGGCAAACACTTGGCACAGCATCTTAACAAATGTTAACTGTGGCTTCACATTTTATGCAACACTGCCTGAGAAGAGGTAATTTAAAATCTGCATATTCAAGCTCTCATTTTATTATATTAATAATATTTTGTGTTCAAGTCATTCTAACTACAAATGTTGACCAAATATTTCATAAATGATGCATTACCTTGAGGATCCCAGGCCAGGTTGTAAGTCATAGAACTGAGGAAGAATTGCCCAGTTTTTAGCCACTGACACTTCAGCTGCTGTAGTGTAAAAACAGTCAAGGATTAAGTCTCACATCAACAGCAAAAAATAAAGATATTGGTATTTCTTTCTATATGAAATTGCTATTAAGCCTGCTGCAAAAGTATTAAGAGATAGATTGGTACATCAAGTTTTAGTATGTTTTAAAATCGTTTTGTAAAATCTATCTGGACTTGTCCCACATACAAATATTTCTGTAGATTACTTTTGAACTACTGTGACCATAGATTTAGAGGAACGTAAGGGATGGCAGTATAGATACCACAAAGATTGTGAAACCTGCTTGGGAACATCCTCAGTGGTCAAGCGCTCAGCCATGTCTGTGCTGTTAAAATAAGTCTGGGTGCACTAAACAAGTCTGTGCTGTATGTCTGTCCTGCACCTCTCATAACCTCACAAATAAGAAATACCAGCTTGTCATTCTAGTATGAGACTCAAGAACAAAATGTTGGGGACTTAGGAGAAGTGCAGTCCACAGCTCATTCACTGAAAGAGTCTACCCATCCAGTTGTATTATGATTGGTGGAAACTGTTTATCCATTTTTCTGTTGTGTGCCAACATAATATAATAAAAATAACTGGCAGACAGACTTTTGCCTCTTCTAAGAGCCTTAACAGAATTAAAATAATGAAATACACACTTACACAATTTCTTTTATGAGAATTTATACCAAGTGGTTCAAAAATGCAAACAGCGTTTCCATATGATGCAGCAATCTGGGGAAAGGAAAGAAAAAAAAAAGTTGAAGACTCAAAATGTAAGGTCAGGAGGCAAGCGGAGTAAGTGCTCCTTAGTATTCCAAATTAGCTAAAGAATTTCCAGTACCTCTTCTATGTGCCAGGGTTGAAATTTCACTTGAAAAGTGAAATTAGTACAAATGTAATTAACTGTGTTATGGGTATATTTTCTTAAGGCAATTGAGGAAAACACTCTTGAATAAACCCACCTTTCACATTTTAACTCTAAACAGGGCAGACATCTCTTTCAGTGGCACAAACACAGTCACAGTCATCTAGAGCAACTACTCTTAATGCACAAGAGAAAGTTGATGCCTTCACTGCTTCTGCTCGTGTTCTGTGTACTTCACAGCTAACTAATGCATTAATTATTAGTGTCTGTGTCCCTAGATTACATTTTGTATCACTAAATAATAGTTACAAAAAGCAGAAAGAAATGCAACTCTATTTTTAGCATTCAAATACATTTTGAGAGGATATAAATGGTAAATAGAAAAACTGAAGTACATATGCCATTGAACCCTTCAGTTTCTTTCATTCACTTATTTCACAGAAATCTCTAAACACAAAATAGTATTCCTTAGGTATTTATCTGGGCTTGTTCCTAATACTCATATCCTTTAAATACTTCTAACTATCTTTAAAACTTCTCTTTCTTCTTTAGAAGATTTTTAAAGAAAAACTGTTTAAGTCCTTCCCATCCAGGATCTGGTTTCCTCAAAACGGAAATGATGCAAAAGTTTCATGGCATTTATTACGAAATCTTATTTCTTCCTTAGGGGGAGGGGGAGAGAAGGTTGCAACAACAGAGTCAGTCAGAGAACAGACTGTGTGTTCAGAGTCCTGAATGCAGAACCACCCAGGGGTTTGTGGTGGTCTTGCAGGGACCATCTCTGAAGCTGGGATCTCTCTCCCACTCTTACTGGGACTGTGCTGCTGACGTTCAAGGGCTCTGCCAACTAAATCTGCCCAAATCCTAACTAGGGCTCCCTCAGTACTGGTACCAATTTTTAATTCTAGTCAGCAGTGACAACGGACAAACAAAATTTGCTCAGTGCTCTACTGGAACTCCTAGAAAATTTTTTTCCTTCCTCTTTCTAACCCGTCTCTCTAGCATTGTTTGGGGATTTAGAATGAAACCACTAAGCAAATCAAGGGGCCATGCAGTTATGACAGCTCTTGGTGTAGCACTTCTAAACACACTAAACATGCTGAAGCCTTTCTAAATGTATTTCAAATTCATGACTTTGCAGGACACACACACATATGTGTATACGTATGTATAGATAAATGATTTATCCATTTCTTCTTTTGTTAGATGGAAGCACACAAAATGGAGCCAGTAACCATCATTTCAGTACCATCCCAGTTCTGATATTGTACTGTAACTAATGCATCTGTTCACATTTTGTCACACCTCTTATTGCAGGTCCCAGAAAGGGAATAAAACCTTTGTTCCAACATGTCTCCTGCTTCCTCTACCTTTCTCCCTCCCCCAAATTACTAATAAATTGAAAGAATAAGACTAACACAAGAGGTGCTACTCAGAAGTCCCAGATCAATAAATCATGATCTTTGTTGGGAAATTAACTCTTTCATTCCCTTAATGTATTATGTTGCTGTTTAATTATTTAATTTAGAGTTCTCAAATTTTAAAACTTCTATACAGATTTATTGAAATCCTTACCCTGCCTTGTCGCTGGGAGCACTCCACGCAACTGACCTGGATATTTCCATGTTTAGCACCGGGAATAATCTGCACACATTCAAAGTCATTTGCCAGAATAACAATGTCACAACCAGAGCCATATGCCTGAAACAATTTTCAAAAGAAATAAAATTAAATGTTTATTTTAAAAGCTAACTAAACACTTGCTACAGGACTGATGTTTTTGGAAGCTGTGAACATCCCAGTTAAACAGGAAGTTACAATGTAGCGGGTTTGCTCCTCACTAATTCAATGAGCAACAAGGAAAAACAAAGTAGCAAGGGAGACCATAACACTATCAGGGTTTAAATGAAAGCAAACAGAAAAGAGTAAAAAAAAAAAAACCAACTCAAATCCCAAATTGAAATCAAGAAACTTGAGCTATTTACTTTTTGTTTGTTTTAAATTTTAGTAGATTTTTTTTTCTCCCCTCCAACTCTTGTTGACACTTAGAGCAAGGCAGTCAAGCCAGGAGCATTTCTTAGTGAATTTGCATGTACCTTTCTTCAATAGGTGTGTCTTGTACCTCCATCTGCCTTCTTTATTATTTTTTAAAATCAAGATTGTTAAGGGATTCTTTTCTATAGTAATGTAATTTCTGGGCTTTTCTGAGTTTTAAGAAGTCATATTACTATAAGACTGTAAAACAACAAAGATTTCTTTTGGATATACTGTTGTGCAATACACTCTATATTCTAAAGAATTTGTCTACATAGTAGCTATAGAACAGTGACAGCCTGCAGCACTTTTTATTGGCAGGATAAATATATATATACCTGTCTGCCAACCTTTCACCTGTTCTAAAAAGTTTAATCACTCCAGATTATCTGTCCCATTGAGCTCCCACCTTCAGGCACAGAAATCTCTCCCTAGAATCAATCTCCACTAAGCCTTTTACAGTAACCAGTTAAAGCTGGAAGTTTCTTTCCTTAAAGCAAGTTTTCCACTGATTCCAATACAGTAGGCAGAAATTTATAACACCTGAGTTAAGCAGAGAATGCAAGTCCTCCACAGTGAATTTCAGATGGTACAAAATTACTTGTCACTTTAACTTGTCCACTGGATTTTTCACAATAATTTCCAAAATACTGAGTCAGCCCTTGCCCTCTACTTTGAGATCAATCAGTGTAAAGGCTACTTTATTGTAAATGTATGAAAGTTGTATTTGTACTGATTTACCACCAGTGCCCCTCAGTGGCTGCACTAAGATGAGGGTGTAAGACCACCATTGGAATCAGAATGGACAGTTTAGGTCTCACGACTTTCTATGTCTACTTCTAATTCTCCTGGGAAGGAGCAACAAGTGAGAAATGCTGAAAAAAAGAGTTTAACTTAGTGAAAGTATGTCACTGCATGGAACAGAAAGGAACAGCAATACAAGCAGCAAAGCAAAAACTCAATCCCCAGAAATTAATACACCACACAACTGCACACACAAAAATGAAAATTGCAGATAAGACAGATTGTCTAAAAGATTTCCAAGGTCACCTCACAAAAATAGAACGACAGTGTTGTGTGAGACACAATAACCCACACTGCTGTTCTGGGAAGCTCTGAGGAACTGATACTGGAGTGATTCACAATGTAAGCAGCATTGCTAAAAGGTTGTTGGAGCGAGATTATCTGTGTAACAGAATATCCCAGCTCCTTGATGACTAGGCTATGTGATTATTAGACTCAGTCTGGAAGGGAGTAAGTTATTATTAAAATTGAATACGATTATTTCCAGGATATAAGAGAAAGAAAGATGAGATTCTGAAATAAATTCTGGCATTGAACAGAAAGTCCTTTTGTTTCATTGCTTTCCTATTTTTATACTGTATTCTTTACAAAACAAGCTTCACCAGCAGTGTTGAATACTGGATGAAACAGTATGGGCTCCTTAGTATGAAGGAAGAAGATTAAGACCAGGATGTGAATGCCCAGAAGTAGACAGGAAAATAAAACATCCTCTTGTTCCAACAATTTATTCAGAATTCAAATATTCACAAGAAATTTATTCTCCTACTTAAACTTCAAAGGGTGAGCATTGAAACAGAAAAGAATTGAGTCATCTTCTTTTCAACAGTCTTCTCCATAACTACCAGTACAAACCCACTAAAAGATGTGACTTAAATTATCTAAATAAAAAGAGGTGTTGATCCACTTAAAACAAGGACTTAAACCTTTCAAATCCCCAATTCACTGTTGGTATTCATAACTTGAGTCGCAAATTTCAAGCTAAATTATATATAACTTATCATTAGTCGCATTTTTATTAGCAAGAGACATGTATGTGTGTGTCAAATTGTAAAAGTAAAAGGCTTATCAACTTCAATTTCCTTATGCTTAGTGTTCTTAAACATGCCCATTTGTATGTGTTTGCACAGCTCATAATGCATGAAACAGAAAATAATTTATCCTTGGCTATGTCTGTTTATTCTGTGAAGCAAAAGAATTTAGTGTTTCTCTTCAAACATTTCAGTTTTTCATCTTTTCTGTCCCCTACCTACACTTCTTCCACCAACAAAGCATTAACTTTTCAGCTAATTATGAACTATTTAGCATATTTTTACACAGGTAACTGAAAAGGTGGTTCTTATTCATCAAGATACAGAGATCTCTTTCCTTTGTGAAATCTTCTTGTCACTTGTAGGCATCCTACTCTTTGCCTGTGCTTCCTGCTGCACCAACAAGTGACTCAGCAGCCTGAGTGCCCTGTGCCAGCAGTGGGGACCCCTTGGTTAGGGGGGCAGGCAGAGCCCCTTCCCAGCAGCAGGACACTAGCCTTCAGCTCTAGGCTGGTAGAGCAAGTGCTGCTACCTCGTGGCTCTGGGGTAATTTTCTGAGTGTAGATATTTGTTGTAAGAATGTGCCTTCTTTCTTGAAAGTATATGAAATCTTAAAATAATTTTATGAAGTAAAGTCATTAGAACACACATTTGAAAAAGGTCCATATAGTTTTATGATTGAAAGACATTTTCATATTTCATGTTATATGCCTAAATGCAAGTTTTTCATTTGATTGCTTTTATGCAGCTTTTCTGATGTCTTCATTATATTAACATGTTTATACTTTAAGAGAACACTTTTCTGTTAAATCCTCTTTTCTTTTGTCCTTAAGCTGGTAATGCAGCAGAAACACCCCACAGTGACAAAGAACAGGGAAGTGTCACAATATTTAACATCAGTAGTTCCTTAAGGATTCAGCTGACAACAACATCATGAGGTCATTTGTGCCACCACAGGTCTCTCCTGCCAGAGAAACAGAGGCCACAATATTGGTGGTAGCAGACTGACAATCTGCCTAGCCTGATAAAAGGAATGGAAAATTGGTAAGCCATACAGACAGGAAAGATGAAAAATACAGCACCGAGATACAGTAATGGATGAGAGCAGCACAGAGCTCTTAAATAAACAGAATTATGAGCAGTGACTGAACAAAACAAGTGCAGTAAGAACCACCCACATGGAGTATCTGCCAACCTCCATTTCTAATGTCACTGATAACTTCAAGGAGAAAATTAAATGGAGTTGCAAAACCGCCAGAATGCAAGGATGACTTGCAAGATCCATAAGCAATTAATAAGCTGTAGTTTGCCAATGTTTGCTCTATCTGTCAAGATCTGGGACCACTGAAATGAACAATTACAAAACTTTAATTGAATGCAGGAGCACCACACAGAAGTAGGACATTGTGTCCTAGTCTAACAGTTTATGCTATATCCTCAGTTTTCAGATAATATGAAAGCAGCACATGCTTCTGTCTTTTTCAGCTGCTCATGTTTTCCAGTTTGCTTCTGGAACTAAGAGACAGGGAAACAATTATTCCTTCACAGTCTCATCTGGGTTTTTCCTTACACAAATACTTCTCTCTGTATAAAAAAAGCCAAAAAAAATCTCTTTCTATAACCTGCAACTCTTTACAAATTTGGCATAAGCATAATAAAACACAAGTCCTCAAGCTCCTGTGTGTACTATCAGGGATGCAGAGGCATTTCAAGATGGTAAATGATGTGGAAGAAAAACAATCGGTGTTATTAAAAAACTGAAATTCATAAACATCTAAAATTACATGAATTAAAACATCTATTGAAACCTGAAAGTCTGTACAGGGCTTAAAGGACTCCTCTAGTAAAACAATACTCATTTTTACGTTTCTGGCAGAAATTCCTCCACCTTCCACTTAGCAATGAAGACACCTGAATCCTGAACTATTTCCAAGCTCTCATCAATGGACATCACTTGCACTTCCTCCCCCTCCTCCTTCCAAGTACTTCTAGAATTACATACACTTAATGCAAACGAGCAAAATAACTGAGAAACAACTCCTAACTTACTACTAGCCCATGGCCTGTGAAACAGGCTTTCCTAAATTGACATTTCAGACAAATTCATGATTAAATACTTTACAACATGCTTAAAAATACAGAGATAAGAAAACTTAGTAAGGATTCAGATATTAAGCATGTCCAATCCAGTTTACATAAAAACAGTGCAGAACATATAGATATATGTAAATAGTAATAAATAACTGAGAGGGATTTGCAAATAAGTAGGATGAAGTAGTGAAAACATAGGAGAACCCAACACAGCAGAGCAAACCTATTTTCAATTGCTGTATCTTGTGGACAACTGTGTGAATGAAGATTTTGCTGGTTTCAACAAGGTAAACAAATTTACAGGGGTGTGGGAAACTTATCTGCAATAGCTTCTGGAATTCACCCCACGCAGCTCCAGGCAAAGTGTCAATACTGGAAAGAAATACATTAAGAACCTTGTCCTTTTCAAAAATGAGAAATAACAAATGAATTTTTCTCACTTTTATCAGTAAAATTCTTAGATATCCCTAAAATCTGACCTTCTGATATTTCATTAACGATGTTTATGGTTTTGTATTTTGCACAATCAGTGCAAAAGTAAATATCATTTCCTGCTCGTCTGACACTTGAAATTTTTATACTTACAGAATCCAGCCTCTAGGTAAATGACATAGCTATTTTTATCTATTCATTTTTAAACCCAGACTAACCTTAGAAACAGTTCCATTCTGTTGTAGCTGCTTAACCAGCTCTTTCTGAACAAAAGCTAAACACAATCAGCTGTGGTTTGAAAAATGCATTTTACTACCTTTAAAAGCTTATTAGCTACCAGTTAGACTGTGAGGCACAAACACCTCTTCTGTCAGGGCAGGGTCTGTGCTGTAAGGCCCTCTGCTTAAAGCTAAACCTTCAACCTTCTGTAAACTCACTTGTGGAACACAGTTAGCAATATTTGCTAAAATGAGAACATGAACTAACAGCAAGCTGAAAAGTGCACAGAATTATTCCCAGAACTTCTGTCACTCAGTACTTTGACCCTTCGCTTAAGCAGAGTCTTTTCAGAGCTCAGACGAAGGAGGCTGAGGAGACAGTCTGGTACAAGATAGCATTATGGGGCTATTTTGCTTCTAATCACCCTTCCAACAGTTTTTCCTGTGTATCACCCGCTCTACCAGACCATCCAGCAGGTACACACATCTCTGGGCCTCAGCCCTTCCTTGGGAAAGGCTGGATGTGTGTCAGGATTGCTGCAGGCAGATGTGGGAGCTGAGGGAGGAAAGGACCCTGCACATTCCAGAATAAGCACTGACAAAACCTTTGTAGCCAACCTACAGACAGCCATCTCTATTTCTTTGGATCTCTGTGGTTTTACGCAGCTGCTAATACTTGTTTTAGCAGGCAGAGAGAAAAATAGTGGAAAATTATTTATTTCCCTCTCTTATTCTCAGAATAACTAGATGACTTTAACCAAAGCTTTAAAAAAGTTGAGGCAGACTGTGTTATCATCTTACCTCTAGCTACACCGACTTGGAAATTAAAAGCTTACCTTTATCCCCAGCAAGGAGTCATGTAAACAAGCCAAGGACAAACCACAGAAGAAGGGAAGAATGAAGAACCTGAGAACTGCAATGTCCCTAATCAGGTTAGAAGAAAATGTGTTTCTTCTCTCGGAATCCTAAGATTGCTGGACTTGGACATCTAAAGTACATTAATCTTAAGAGGAAGTTTCTTCTCCTACTCCTCCTCAAGAAAAAAGGGAAATAGTTCCAAACCTATTAACTAGTGGGTACATATATATATGTACCCAACCCATTATTCTGCTGTTAAGCAGAGTATTTTTAACAGCAGTGATTCATTTCTGCACACAAAAAAGCTGTATTTTCAAGTGCCTGCGATGAATCAGTTGTAGCAATTTTGAACCGTTCTCACGCATTCTCAACGCCCCAACACCAACCAAAACGTGAGTGGGCACATGTGCACACAAACAGCAGCTCCTGTGCCACAGCCCTGTGGATTCCCACAGACACCTATGGATTCCCAGACAGCTATGTATTCCTGCAGACACCTATGGATTCCCAGACAGCTGTGGATTCCTGCAGATATCTCTGTATTCCTGCAGACACCTATGGATTCCCACAGCGTGCTGTGTACATCTCCCCTGCCCTCTCCCTGCCCTGCTGGTGCTGTGAGCCAGTGCCTGACAGGTGCTGGGGCTTCAGAGCAGGTCTGCAGAGTCAGGCTCTGTCACCTGAACTGCAAAACCTGCCTCGGGATCTGAGCTGAAGTCCTGGCTCCAAACAGCTCAGCGGTTTGGGGGCACAAAGCTCTGTCCAGACAGGTGATGTTGACTGACAGAATTTGAGGTTAGGCACTAATGAACTGCCTGCAGTCAATGGTAGATTATGGTTCTACTAAGTCACACAGGTAACCAATTTCCTAAGAATCTGGATATAAGACCTCAAACTGCCTGTTTGCAGGTAGTTTTTACCTGTACAGTTTACTCTAGGATCAAGGCCTAAAAGAACAGGAAATAGTACCATGAATACAGAGAATGAAGAAAAAACACAGAAGAAAGTTACAGCTATGGAAGTCCATAAGATACATTTATTAAAGCATACTTATCTCTTTAGCTCCTTGTTTGCTCTATTACAAAAATATTGGATACAGCAGCCAGAAAAACAGTGTGGTCTGTTATTTATAGTTCCATAATTTAAATCCTACCAAACAATCCTGCATCATTTTGGAAGGTGCTACCTTTGCTCTTGGAAAATTCTTGTAGAAACCACAATAAACATTATAATTCATTACTGATGTTATCAAAGCTATGACAAGAATGGGCATAAAGTTATGTTGCATAATTGACTTTTCAAATTGCCATTGTAAAAAGGAACACATTAGAATGTGAATGTGAGTAAATGACTTATATAAAAATCAAAAGTAAAAGAGGTCCCTTTAATAGCAGTATGGCTGCATAGCAGCAGAACGAGGAAAATAAAGACAAACATGGCACCTTTTATTTCTTAAGGATCTCTAGCATTCATTACTGAAATAAGACATTGGTGATAATTCACTGCAAGCTTTAAATGTTTCACGAGTCTGCTGACATTCATCTTACACTAGAAAGGATGTTCTGCATCATTTTGTTTGGAACTGGTTTGTGCCTGGGATAATCTTGTTAATATAAAATGCAGTAAGACAAGTAACACCTAAAGAATAAGATACCGATTATATGGCAGCAGGAAAACACTGCAGAAACTGATCACTGACCAAAATCAAAGCATACCAAGCACACGTAACCTAACGGAGTGAAACTAACATTAGAAATTGACAATAAACAAAAATAGCCTGTGAATGAGAATCAGATTGTTTTATACACTACGGGGCTCTTGAAATTCACTTAGTGTGTCTCTTTATCATCTTTTCCTGTTTCTTTTCCAGTTTGAGAGGAGCATTTGACAAATTGGTGTTTTAATTTTTAATTTATGTGTTAAGGCTCAGTAATGGAAGGCAGACGCTCCTCAGTAGCGGGCGGGCTTCGTCAGAGCCCCAGTGCAACTGACTGTGTGCGCTGTGCAGATAAGATATGAACATACACAAAAATATATTATAAAAAATTAAAAAATAAAGACAGACAGAAGGGCCCAGCGAAATCCGAGCACACCCACCGGGGGGTTCCCCGGTTGATACAGAGCACGGGGCGCTGCCAGGCGATCCCCGGCCGCCCCCAGACCCGCCGGTCCCGCAGCGCCCCCCGCCCGCCAGGATCCCCTCCCTCCGCTGTCCCCGGGCCCGCGCCCGCCGGGCCCAGGCCGGCCGCGGCGCCCGTTACCGTGAAGGGGGTGTCCTGCACGCTGCCCACGGAGTAGCCGTTGTCGCCGGGGTTCACGGCGCCGGTCAGCACCTGGTGCAGATGCATCGCGGCCCCGGCCCCGGCCCCGGCCCCGCCGCGCCGCCGGGACCCGGATGGCTCCGCGGGCGCGCGCGCGAGGGCCGGCAAGGGGGGAGCGGGAGGGGGGCGCGCGCGGCGGCGCACGCGCCGGGCAGCGCTCGGATCAGGTGAGGCGCGCGCGCGTGGGCACCGCCCTCTGCGCGCGCGGGGGGCGGGCCCGGCTGTGCGCGTGCCCGCGGGCGGGGCGGGGCGGGGCTGGGCCGGACTGGACTGGAGGGGGGGTTGTGAAGGGCGCGCGCGAGGCCGGTACGGGGGGGGTGGGCAGGAGTCGGTGCCGTGAGGAGCGAGGGCCGGCCCGGAGCGGGCACGGACGCGGCGGCGCCGGGAGGTGAGCGGGCCCCACTCGCCTCTCGGGCGGCAGGCACGGCAGCACGGCTGCGGCGGCGGAGATGCGGAGCACGGCCCGGGGCGGCGGGAGGCGTGTCCCGGGAGCGCGGCGGGCGGGGCGCCCAGGGGAAGCCTTGTCCTCAGCCCGGCAGGTGCGGGCGCGCTGCCGCACGGCTCGCACGGCTGCCGCTCGGTAGTTAGACGTACACATACACACACACACACACACACACACACATCTGTGTATATATATAGTGCTTCTGAGAGTGGATTGGTTGGTTTCCTTAGAGAATCCTCTCGTTTGGTCATCTCCCAGAGAGCTTGGGATGCTCTCGGGAATGCACCAGCGTCGTTCCAGCACTGCCCGCAGCGGGGCCGGGACGTGCCCGCAGTGAGGGGACTTTGGTTAACGTGTTCAGTTGAATTTCGTGCGCCTCACAGAAAACACGGCCAGGCTTTTGCTGCTTTGTTTGTAATAACCACCAAACACTCTTGGAAACGAGTATGCCTTTGAGTATGACTGTCCTTCTCTGTCTCAGAGGTGTAGAGAACACTGGATCCTGGAAACATCTTGGAAGGGATTCTAAACTCTGACTGAGAGAATAAAAATACTCTGTGTGTTGTGTGTAATGAGATAAGGAAAATTCTCTGTTTTTCAGTCCTAGGTCAATAGAGTGGCCTCTCTGTCGTTAATAATTGAAGCTGCAAAGCTCCCACTCCTTTAAAGTCTATGGCAGTATTGCCTGAGACAAGACTACAAGATTCATCTTACTTGTACTGCTTCTTAAAAGTGTACATGCCATACCACATGAATGAAATGCTGCTCAAAGTGTAGAGGTAAATAAACACGAAGTCAAGTTACATTGGGATGGAAAAAACATTCTTAAGAAAACACTTCAGATTTTGTCTACTTCCATGCTTGTTAGAGGCAATCCCTTTAAAAAGGCCACTGTCTCTCTAGCTGAGGTGAAAGGGAAAAAGGAAAAAAAAACATTTAGATCTTCAGTTGACCTGGTTAAATGTGAAAACACTATCTAATGTTCGTGTGCTTCATCTCACTATTCCATAACTTTTCTAATTGAAAGCTCTTCCACATAAGATATGTCATTTACAACTGATTTCTATTATGAGTGAGATTTTTTTTTTTAATTCCTGCAACAGGACTTAAAGGCAAAAAGTCCTTGGTGTGGCTTTTTTTTTTGCTTAAGATGTTTGTTTGTTTGTTTGTTTTAATGAGCAGAATGAAATCCAGCTAATGCCTAAAAAGGGCAGCTGGCTTTTGGATTGGCAGCTGTAATGAACAGCGTGATCTAAAGGAAAGGGTTTTCCTGGTTGTGGTGGCCTGAAGTCTTCACAGAAAGCTGAGTACCTGCATGATTGGTTCAGTCTTGCTAGGTACAGACATGATGAGGCAGACTTTTGGTTTTTAGTTCAGTTTTCCTGATGAGAGTAAGACTGACTGCAGCTCTTGTGGCTGAGTAAATGTGGCTACCTCTGTGCACAGAACTTTGAGCAAGAGTCAATCTGCAAGTCTCTGCAGATAAGGCCTCCACATTCTTCCTGAAAGCAAATATTTTCATCTGAGTTTTGCTGACAGAATGTTTTACCCACCTGAAATCATTCTTCCTTATTGGAGACTTAAATGCCTCACATTAAAGTAATTTTTTGTCTGTGTGACTGTGATTTCTATACCTGAGACCATGAAACACTCTCTCCCATGTACACACACATATATATATATATATATATATATATATATGCATATATAAAACGTAAAATAATAGTAAAGATATGTAAGGGGCCTTCAATCTTTTAATTTCCCCTTTAATTATTGTTGCTTTATTCTTGTTGCTTTATTCTATGACTTTATTTTCTTTTTAGCTCTAAACAAAAGTTCCTGCAGTCCTTCTGCTGGAGTCTGTTTGCCCAGGAATTCCCTATTTTGGCTTGACTTTGTGAGAAGAGAGCTTCCAGCGCCTCAGGACAGTGTCAGCTGCATGCAATCAGCAGGTCTGTTTAATTCATGCTAATAAGGTACAGCTGGAGCTGCTTTAGGTGGTGTTTTAAGCAGGTGTTAGGAATGCTGGGAGTGCTTTGTTCCTGCCTTGGTCTGGCAGGATGAGTTGGGTGACCTCTCGAGGCTGTCTGCATCAGGAATGTGGGTGACTGTCAGCTTTGCCTGTTGCTTCTCCAGGTCTAGAGGTGTTACAAGGCTGAGGCTTCAGTCATCTTTTCTGCTGCTTCCAGAGAGAGAGGGAGGCAGAGGAAAGGAATCCAAATTTAGAGAGCAAACTCTGAACTACATGGGTGCTATGGAGAAATAACTGCTTCTGTTTGCTATAGGGAGCAGAATTTTCACTTAGCTAAGGAAAGTAATCAGAAGTAAATATGTTTCTATATAGAAGCCATTATTATGTAAAAAGAAATCTAACAACTTTTCTAGTTTTGCTTAGGGGTAAAAGCTAGGAGAAATGTTTTGCTTTTGGCAAAAGGTGGGATGTTTAATGGGAAGGCAGAAATTTCAAAAGGTTTCACAGTGAGGTCAGCTTAGAGAAAAAAAAAACAAAAACACTCGTAAGAGGCATTATGCCAGATAAATATGTATGTGAGACTGCTTTTTATTGCAAAGGTGAAGTGCTGCCTTGGTATCTTGAAATTTGAAGAACATCCCCTGTTTCAGCCCCTTAGTTGGGTTTGTGGTTCTGAAAGCCTTTACCATTCCACAAGCAAGAGAGACTCTGAGCACTATATTTTTATGATTCTCTGAATATATTCCTCATGATTCTTAATGGTTATCTCAAATCTTCACTGGATAGACTTGAACAAAGTGTATTTTTCTCTCTTTAATAGCTACGTGTTGGTTTTTCTCTAGAACACAAATTCAGGTGTTAGCCTGGAGAAAATCCTGTACTTAAATCTATAAGTTGTGACATCTGTTCTCTGCTATTAATTTTTCAGCTGCAATGTGTTCTTTTTCTCCACCTTTGTTATTACTGCTTGAACAAGATTGTGTCCAGAATGATCTTAATATGTAAACTGTTGTTTATTTCTGTTGTTCATTCTCTGTGTGTTTCTCTAGAAGGCCTTAAAGGCATTCATTCACCTGAGAGGGGTGGTCATTTCTACTGTACTCTGGAAAGACCTTGCTACAACACAGCTTTTGCTTCTTCTTTTTGTTAGAGTTCGTGGTAACAGATAGTCTTGCTTCCCTAGGGGTATCTAAATGCTGAACACTTTTGGCAGTGCATATTTTGCACATATTTCCCTCTCTGAACCCTTCTTGTCTACAAATTTCCACAAACACCCACAAATACAATTTTAAAGAAGAAAAAAAATAGAATTGAGTTACTTGGCAATTTTTCAGTTGTAACTACTTAGATGTTAAGAAAATAGAGATGGAGTAAACATAAATTACTTCTAATAGTGATATATGGTATGACTGGATTTTATTGACAGGATTAAGTGTTAACTAGTTTTGTTGGCTGAATTTATTCATGTGCTTGCTGTTAAATATGTGTCCTATAGAGATATTTCATGAACCTTTTATTGAACAAATGTGGTCAGAATAATTTTCAGAGCATTGGGATCCTAATATATAGTAGGTGGCACTGTTATTTCAATGTAAATATTTTTCTTCAAGTAGAATAGTTAGTGCTCTGCTCCCTTTCAGTTCTCTTCATTTGTGTATCCTGCCTTTCAATATGACTTCCAAACAACTGGAAAACAGAATCCCTCCAATGAAGTCACAAATGACCACATGTAATTCATTCAAGTGCATTAGCTCATGCAGCATGTACTTTATCCTCCACTCTAAAAGATGACTTAATAGAATGACAAATTTTATTGTCAATTACACACTAATAACTTTGCTAATACATAAACAAGCATTCAGACTGAGTTTTCTCATGGCACTAGGTATTTATAAAAGATATTTTGGGAATTTTCCCTGGCCCTTCCATTGGGGAACAAAAAACACAAAACAAATCCCAGATACATTCTGAGTCATATTCTATTCAGGATTTCAATTCTTCATTTCAGAGGCAGATGTTTCTGTCCTTAAGGAGGTAATAAAAGGTGTTGCATGAATTTACAGAGCAAATTCCCATCCAGGAACTGGTGGACCCCAAAAGATGATTCCAGTTATGAATTTCTAATGACTGTTTTCAAGCACACTCAGGTCTTCAACACCAGCAGTTTCACAAGCATCACAGGAATAATGCTGCTGAAAAAGGCTTGTATTTAAATCCCCTTGTGAGAAACTTTAGCCAAAATATTTTGGGCTGACATGTGAAAAGCTTCTTATGAGTTCAGATTTGTGGGTTTTTTTGGTAGCTCTTGTACTGGGCATTTCTTTAACTTCAAGGTGCCCTGTTATGGATGCCTTCTCACTTTTATAAGTGTTATTAGGAATCTGTAAGGGTGGGATTTTTCTCCTCTGCTCTTTTCTTTTAGCTTTCCATATGGTACTGTTCTTGAGTTTTCCTGGCACCTATATAGGCTGTTTTTGACACAACATGCAGATCTACTTGTTTGCATGCTGTGGGCTTTTTGCCTAACATTTTCTGCAAGTACCTGAATGCATCCTAATCCAACATTTTCAATACTCACTTTTGGTAAGACCTTAACTACCTTAAGGCTGTTGTAATGTTACCCATGGTTGTGAAGATTGTAGTATGGGTTTTTTAATTGGAGTAAAACCAACCAAGTTTGTAACATTATAGCTGTCAGTTTTGTTTCCTTTGAACTGATGATGCAAATAACATGTGCAATCATGTGCATTTAGCTGCTGAAAGTCACTGTGAGCCTCTTATTATATTCTTCTGTTTGCAATATTAAAACCCGATAAATGCTGTCTTTAAAGGTATGTTTGCATTTGGTAAGGAAGAAGAGTGGAAAAAGTATCCACACTGTTTATTTGTTTTGTTCTTTAGATGCTCAGTGGAGGCTTTGGAAATCAACACCTTATGTTGAGTACTTAGCTAGGTCTTCCAGAGTGCCCCCTGGAACGTCTCACTGTTTTCCTGTCTGTGCAGGGAATGTATTACAAAAAGAAGTGTGCAAAATAAGATTGAATATGCCCCCTGTGCAACATGTGACAGGTGTAACTGAAGCACTCTGTGCCGGTTGTTGGGTTTAGTTTGGTATTTTGAGGCTCTAATCATTAACTCTGAAGTACTCCTGTCTCTTGCATAAACTCTCAAGCTGAACAATTGCTAATTAACTCAATGGCATTTTCTTGTGCTGAGCTCAGCAGTGCAATTTATCTCTATGGGCTGTGGCTTGGGCGATATGAATGTGTTTGCTGTGGGTAATTTGGAGACCACAAGTATTTTATTTGCTTTATGCATTTCCAGCCAGTCTGTCAGGACAGATGTGAATCACTTGAAGTGAAGTAGTTATCAATATTCCAGCTCGCTATCATAACTCTGAGGCATATCCTCAGCTTTTCTTAGTGTGGAAATTTGAGATGTTGAGGGAGTTTCTTATGGCTAATTGACTAAATTGACCGGGGATATAAACCAGACCACATAGTTAATAATAACTGGGGCTGTGTGAAAGTCTGATATCCTCCACATCTTCCACCTCCCAATCAGAGTAAAAAGTTGAAAATACAGTGTCTTCTGGAAAATGGAAAATTAAAAATATTTTTAAAATTCCATACACCCCCCCACTGCAATTTGACAGCCTTGCAGCTGATCTTGGTTTAACACCTGCTCATAATTTGTGTCCATAGAAAAGCCTTTGAAAATTTCTTGCAATAGTACATAAAGAGCATTTTAAAATACCTTAATATTTAAGGTATATGCTGTATTCTAAAAATGGCATCTATGGAGGATAGCTTGAGAACAAAGTGCTATCTATGTATTCAGTTCCTAAAATAAATAATGAATCATGTAAGGTTTCTCAGAGGTAGCAGTAAGTTTGACAGGTGATATGCAAAGCTCTATCGCCTTCATAGTTTCAAACTGGTGACTGAATTATTTGGGATTTGTATTACTTGTAATAAATAATGAAAAGCAAGTAACTGTTGACCATAAACATTTTCTGAAGATGATTATATGTGCAACAACTAAGTTTTATGTAACTTCTCTCCAGAGAATGTGAGAGGTCTGTAGAGTTTTCTAACTGGAGCCTTTCAGTGCAGTTGAGGATTGTTGGTTCCTGTGTCAACACATTGGATCAAACTGATCTGCAGGATGCTGCAGTACATGTAAAAGAGAAATTTGTGTGACTCTTCATATTATATAGTACTGAGAATCTCTAGGGTTATTTTGGGATGTGAACTGTGTGTTCTGCTCTTGCAGACAATGCTGAGATTGTAATAAAGATGTGTGCTTGTGGAAGACATTCTCTTCATCCTACAGCTGCACGCAGGATATGAGAAGTGAATGTAATGCTGGCCATGGTTAATTATGTTCTGCAGCAAATACACTGCAAGTGCTCTCTGCTATCCAGTCATATACCTTAGGGCAAAATAAAGGGTGAAATCTGGGCCTAAATAAGCAAATAATTTTGCCAGTTAATTGATTGCTGGGAAGAGTACGGGTTTTCTTAAATTTATGTATATTTCCTTGAGATTTTGTTGTGCTTTCCGGATTCATGTCCCACCCTCCCGTTGCTTTCCCTTTTTCCCCTTTCTGTCTTCCTAAGCTCCAGAATTCCCTAACTCGGTTTAAACAAATGCTGAAGTCCCTTGTATATATTGAGGAAGTTCTGGACAGCATAAAGAAGACAGTTTATTTAGGCACCCACTGTTGGTAAAACTGGTGAAAGTCTGGCCCAGGAGAGGAATGGATGTCAGTGCCTGCAGTTAGTGGAAGTGATGCTGTTAAAGAGAAGGTTGATGTCACAAGGTCCGTGGCAGGGCAGTATGAAGGGGACTAAGGAGGTGGCAGCCATGGACAGGCTTTATTCACTGCACTCACATCTCACAGAAGGGGCTCCTCTTGTTCCACCAGCCTAAAGCATAGACCAGCTGGTTTTTTTGACCTCAGGGTTTTTTTGTCTAACCTAGACCGGCTGAATTTGGGTTATCTGCTTTGCCTGAAAAGCAGAGGGCAGTGTTAATTTTGTGATTGTTGAAGGAGTGATGAAAAAGCTGGCTGTTCATCACGTACGATACAGAGACAAGCCAGACCTGAGCACTAAGTACTCTCAAATGGTAGGTGCTGAGCACCTCTGCCAGGTAGCAATGTGTCCATGTGTTGTGAGGGTGTGCACAGGAATAAATGAGTTAAATGGTGGTGATATTTGCCAGCAGCGTGATATGGAAATGCTGCCCACTGCATCACACAGATCTGCTACCATCTGTTCACAGAGATTTGCTACATTAAGAGAAGCAGAAAATGGTATCATTTTGCTTATGTTAAAACTTGTGGGAAAACTTTATTTTGTTTTTTCTCTGGATGTTTATTATCTCTGAATTCAGGTTGTGTCTTTATTCACAGTACTTTATCCATATTCCATGGATATTGCAAATTTAGATGAAGGAGCTTCTGCTAAGTAAATAATACTTTTTTCTATATCTCATCAACATTGGTTTTTTAAAATTTTTCCTCAGTTCCAGCAAATGCATGATTGCAGTAATTAAAGCAGCAGGACAAGCACTTTATGTGGATCATAGAGTACTTTTTATATCTTATTGATGAGGTAACCACAAGGGATCATTTCAGAATAACCTTGTAGTCATTGTTATCAATCTATATTTTCATCTTTAGTGTTAAGCAAATCAAATAGAGTAATTACAATTACTGTTGTGTTTGTTAGTGATGGGTGTTTACAGTTATTCTTGGCCAAATAACCTATTTAAAACATTTTTATTTTTAGTACTGGCTGGGCAACCCAAGTAAGTCTGTGGTGTGGTCTGTTTGTAGAGGGTCTCAGACTTGGTGTCAGACACTATTGCAAAGAGCTGTTTGGGCACCAGCTGTGCTGGGCTACTGAACTGTGCTAAAAGATCTCATGCACAGTGTGTGATATCTGTAAGAATTAGATTCTGATTTTCAAATGCTCTCTGATTTTTCTCTATCCTGACGCTTCTTTGTGCCTTGTTAATCTGTTTTGAAGTCATCAGCTTTCACTTAGCTAGAGAATCTGTCAGTATTTTGCTGGCAATGAGAAGAATAGTTGGTATATCTGACCTTCTGCCTGTTCTTTCTGGGGATCCATGGAGCAGGAGACACCCAGGATGAACTTCTGTCTGTTCCAACAGTTTTTTACTGGTAAGAAAACACCATGGTTCAACTTCTGCTCCTGAAAGCAGTGGATTAGGTAAACCTTGGATTTGGCCTGCTTTGTGGCAAAGTAATGCTCACAAGCTCAAAAGCAGCAAAGTGGTTTCCATTTTGTTCTGGTACTGGGCCTGGTTCCAACACAAAGATTAATTATTTCCATTATGTCTTGGTACTAAATAAATGCGTATAATGTTGAAAAGGAGAGATGCTTACGAGAGTTGGATCAGCACTACAAATGATTGGATTGTTTGGTCTTGCCATCCCCAAGAAAGGCTGTAGATATAAATCATCTACTTTGCAGTCTATTTATTATGGTTTGTACAGCTTAATTTGATGCTTGGGTGCTTAGACCTCTAGCACCAGTGTAAATTCTCCATTTGTGCAGTTGTACCAATGCAAGAAGGTAAATTTACAGACCTGGCTGTTGAGTGGAATCTCTCTTCTGAAGAAAATGGAAACATTTTATAGAGAAATAAACCAGAACAACTATTGAACAGGAATTCAAAACCTCAAAGAAATGTGAAATAATAATTATTTTTATTATTTTGAATACTAGATGCTGAACTATTTGAAATGTAATTTCCTCCCACCCCCAAAAAGTGGGTAACTTAGGAAACCTGGGATCTGATGCTGGAAAAACACCAGGAATACTTTCCACTTCCAACTGCTGTGACTAAAATGAACTCTAATATTTTTTTTAATTAATGAAAGATGTTTATGGGTTTATATCTTTTGCATTATAGAACCCAAAGGCCTAAGGGAATTATGGTGTTATATGCATTTTTGTGTGGTCATTTTACAGGCCTGTTCACCTGACAATACAATTTGTAATTTTTTTGGTAGTAAAAGACATATTTCCAATGTATGTATAATTTGTCAATGCACTTTAAAAACATATCTGCAATAGGACTCCATTTTAAAACTCCTGTCTCTTGACTGCTCCAGCTCCCAAGGAACAGAGTGGCTGAATGTTGTTGGCTTTTTCTCTTGTTTCCAGCTGAGTGAAACTGAACAGATGGGAGTGGGAGAAAAAATGACGAGCCAGTGCAGACAGTGTGAATAATTTGTTAGGTTTTGGTGTTTTTTATTTTTTATTTTTCTTTTTAATTTGCAAGGACAGTGCATTTATTGCAAAAAGCAGCAAAAATATGCAGGTGTGTTTGTAATGTTGTTTTTCCATAGCTCAGAAACTTCTTCAGTTGCTACCTGGATGTAGAGGGAAGGGAAAAAGTCTTTGGTACTGTATTTAGCAAGGGTTGTATCCACAGGGTAGTACAACCACCAGAGTTTCAGAGCTCTGCCAGATGGCGTTAGCTGTGAGTAAGTTCTGTGATTCATTTGGTAAAATATTTGTCATGGCAACAGAGGAGCCTCTGAGTCATTGGTCCAGTCAGTGGTAGAAACCACCACTGGTCTCACCAGATGTGAGGCTGGACATAAGAAATACCTCATGAAGCTTTTTAGGCTGGTTACTTTGCTCAGTGAGATGTGATTGAAAATTCTTTTCCCTTGTATTTCCATCTCAGAGTTCAGCAGACCTTATGTTTTTGATTTCAAATACCTAACATGTCTCCTAAAAGAAAAAATCACTAAATTTTTCTTTATCTTATTATTACGGTAACTGATCAAAGGAGAATTTAACTTTCATTAAATCCTCCCCTCTCCATAAATGAACAAGCAGCAGGAAGATTAGCCTAGGAATGGAATATCTACTAGAAGAATAAAAAGGAAGGGGTGGAGGCTGGAAAAATGCTGGATTCTTTTCCTCTACTAACTCTTAGAGAACAAGATATGCAAGGTGGTATTCTGACAATTTGTGCTAGCCAAAACACCCACAAACCAGCCTTTTTGTGTGCTTAATTCTCAGTTATTCTGTTCTCAAACATTTATTCTTTAATTTCTATATTAGTGTCCCAAAATTTTTATCTGCCTCTCCTTGCTAGTAATTAGTAAGTAGTAATCTTGTAAAATAGATCAGAATAACTTCCCAAGGAATGCTTTGGTAGCTTTGTTGGAAAAATGACTAAGCATCCTCAGAGGCAACCTCACATAACATTGTGTTTCAGGAAGGACTTATACTGACAGAATGCATGTCTAGAGAGACACAGCAGAAGCCTTTGAGACATTTTATAAGCTTTTTTAAGTTAAAGGAAATATCTAGGGACATAGATGGCTGCAGACCCTCTCCCCTCCCATCCATAACAGTGAAAGAGTATGATACCCATAGAATATACAAGGGTCTTGCAACTTAAATAGTCAGAATCACTGTTTAGGAATTGGGCTTCCTATATTGAAAACTTACTATTCTCAAGAGGGAGACAAGATCTTCAGCTTTCTCTATTAGTACAAGTCAGGCTTTTAGCTCTCTTTCTTTCCAGAAGTATCTGATTTTTTGCTCTTTTGGAATGGACTGATGCCAGAGAGCCTTCAGTTTTGAAGCCTTTTTTCTGATCCCAGAGGATCATTTTTCATACACTAATGAAGAAAAGTGTATTTGTAAAGAACCTGTACCACAGTGAATTTTAGGACTTAGTGGATGTGCAGTGGTACCACTTTGTTGTATTTGATTGAGCTCTGCTTACATCACTTTGGGATCATTCCCCATCTCCTAGAAATGCCATTCAAATATCTATCTCTGTTTTCTTTATACATACATATGTATCTCTTCCTCTTTGATAGAAACATAGCCAACATACTATAATGGCTAATGAAAAACATAAGTATGGACAAAATTGCAGGATAACTTTGTTAACTTATCTGTGCTTTATTTTGACCAGATGCTTCTGTTTGTGTCATCTTGCAAGGTTTCTTGGAGTGAGGGACACGTGCTGGATGTTCCAGTGTCATGGCACTGTGGCAGGGGAAGCAGTAACATTCAGAAATGGTTGGTGTACACATACGTTACATTTGTGTTGCTCTGACCCTACCATGTTGCTTGTCTGCCATCAGCTGTTAAAATGAAATCACAGAATAGGAGAGGAAAGGGAACGAAGCATTGTGTCTCCTCTCAGTCAGCATGTAGCTTTCATGTGGATGGGACTACTTTGGAATGATGTAAGGGACAAATGGAGCTGCTGGTGATGACATAAAACTACACTGAGGTGCATTGTTGTGAGCATAACATTCTTTTTATTTCTTATGCTTAATGTATCATTAGAATGATTGTGAAAAATAAGTAAAAATTGATTAATTTAAAATAATAATCAGTTTTCAAGAATCAAGGAAATGGGTGATGCTCTACTTTTTTCAGACTGAACAGATCAAAGGGAATAAAAATCAGAATTACTAATGAGAAAAGGAAGTCCTTAAACTGCAATGATAAACTTGATCTCAGTAGTTTTATATTTGAAGTGATGTTTTCACAGCTGATCCTTCCAATTCAGAAACAAAGGATTTATTTAGTATTGCACTTGGAAAACTGAATGTTAAATACATTTCTACTCTGGCAGAAACTATATCCTTTTTTATAGTGGAAACAATTTTAAAAGGTTGATTTTTTTTGTCCTGAGTGATTTATCATTTGTCAAGTGATTAGAAAGCTGACAACCTGACACTTGAAAAAGCCCTTTCCTAAACCTGATGAAAGGAAATCCTTTTAATTACTTTGCTCTATTCAGACTAAAATAGAGCTTTGCTAGTGGAAAGTTAATTTACTGGCAGCAAAAAAAGAACTAGTTTATAGAACCTCACCTCTAAGCCTCATTTACAGATCAACCCTACAGAAATACAAAGCACAATGAATAGTTCTTGTCAGTGCTGGATTTTAGTATCAGTTGATAAAATATGATAACAAAGGATCTCTTGATTTTCACCCTAGGAGCACATTGGTCTTTGTTGTTCTATTTGACACCAATTAATTAGGTTGTTCTGTTCTCAGAATGACTGCCTAGAAACAGTTGCTTTCATGTATTGTTGTTCTGTGGCAGGATTTTGTTGCTTGCTAAATTGAATCCTTTTCAGTCAGAGTTGAGGCAGAGATAGTATTGATTCTCAGGAAAACACAGACCTCCTGAGAGTCTGTACTCCCACTTAGTCATCTGCTTAAATTTAATGATGGCCCTAAATATGTGGGTATTTTATGAAGGCTCGGGGATTGCCAAAGCATGTGGCAGTAATTCCAGGAGAAAATAAGTGGGAAATTCAATAACATGCTGCGTTTTTTGTAGAGCGTTAGTGACACCCAGTGGTTTTATTTGGTCATGGACTAATACACATTAAAAAGTTTAGAATAAACTTAGAAAAAATCCTTTAAAAACTGGAGGTCAGAGGACACAAGAGAAAACTGTTGGAGTCTGTGGGTCTTTGTCTGGTATATCTGCTGGCTCTACTTCAGGCTCCAAAGTTTAAGTAAGCTTAAATAATGGGAATGAAGGGGGAAAAGTACACTTCAAAGTTGTCATGTAATGGTTCTCTTTTTATCAGGGAGGTAATGACAACGGAGAAAGAAGGAAAATTATTTCATTTCTCACAGCAAAATTTTTTTACTTTCTCTTTGCTACCTCCTCTGTTTATCTGACATTATTTTAAAATAGTACACTGTATTAATGTATGATTTATTCTTCTCTTCTACTGTGGCTTAGGTAACTCCTTACAGAAAGCTTCACTGCTGTTTTAGTCTATTTTCATTGCCCCCTTAATTGGTTTGCTAGAACTTGGTTAGTTGTTTTGCAAATACATTTAGCAACTGATAAATGTTTGCAATGTGTTTTGAAATTATAGTTCATAAATTGTCTTCATGTGTTAACTTTTGCCTCATTCACAAGCAAAACCTGTTCCTGAAGCCTGTCTTAATGATTATTAATCTTCATCATCCTTAGGATTAATTATTTTTATTCATCCTGTAGCACGAGATCTGAGCATTTGTACAAAGCCTTAAAATTACTGTCCTAAATACAGATGGTCACAAGGACAGTTATTCCGGCAGAGGACACAGAAAGGCCAGACAGCAGGACTTTGTACCCCAGTGACACCAAGATGACATATTCTTACCAGGACTCTTCTGAACTTTGGAAAGTCGAAGGAAGAAAGGGAAGGATGATTTGGGGTGGGAGTGTGAGTTGGAAGGTAACCTAATTCATATTGAAATTTAGCTTCTGATACTATGTTCAGCCAGGGGATGATTTAAACTTTAGGTTTTATGAGGGAAGTTCAGGTTCAGTTTCTTACTTTTAAATGCAACCTGTATAGTTCTAAATATATCTGCTCATCATGTGTAACATGGTGATATCAGTGTTTCCCAGGCATTGAGAATAAATAGATTAAAGCCTGGAGACAGCGTGGAGCCAGGGCAGTGCAGTGTGCACATGCTTGATTTGGTGGACCTAAGCTGTGCCTTCTTTCTCACTGAGAAAGGAAAATAAATCTTTTAGTGACGGGGGATAAGGAGTGGCTTTATGGAAGAGAGAGAATGTTTTCATTGATTTTCATCAGGATAAAATGCTCCTATTAGGGAAGACTAGCCTAGTAGTATGCTAGTCCCTTTTTAGGAGATGCTAAGGGCAATCTCACAGACCATGGCTGCATTTTTCAGCATCTGCTTCACAAGAGAGGATGGTATGAAGGGGGTGATTTCAGTCTTGGCATGGGCAGCAAAATGCACTGGCCACAAAGTAGAAGGCCACTCAAATCTCGAAGCTTGTCTCTCAAGCACATAGTATCTATAACCCTTACTGTCCATTTCTGTATAATATTGATCAATTTAGAATAAGTAATATTTCCATTTAGACAGGCTACTACCTTGCTTTATGATTGCAGAGGAGAATCCATGAAATTGAAATGAGACCAGTGGGGGATTGGTTTTTCTTATATCTGTCTAGCTTTATCAAGGCTTGAGCTGAAATATTCAAATATCATGTTTTTTTCAGATTCATACCTTTAAGTATGAATATATTTATCATGTCTCCCAGAGAAATGAATAATACCAAGAGCTATTTAATCATGAGCATGGAGATTGCTCTGCAGATTGCAGTGCTCTGACAGTGCCAGTCAACATGGAATAAGAAAAATTGTGCTGGGAAACAAGGTGTCAGAGTCATAGTTACTTACAAAGCAGTAAGCATAGTCCATACTTTCCAAACAACACAAACAGAGATATGAATAGAAAGAAGCAACACCATCTGTTGTTATTAATTAAATTTAGAAATGCAAAATTTAATTTTTAACTTGTAGTTATTTGTGATATCTGGTACATCTCACATATTATCAATACTGGGATCCAGCCTTGTCAGGGAGACTAGAATTAGGAATATTCTGAAGGTGGCTGAGTTATTTAATCCTCTTTCACTTTGAAAGAGCATATCTTCAGTTAGGCTATGAAAGCTGATGGACAGTCAGAGTCTGTCAGCTCCAAACCTCTAAAACCTCTCAAGCTTAAATCTATTCTGTGTTTTAGCAGTTCTTGGTATAGTTGCACAATGTGTTTTGTTTTGCTGCCATGTAAAATCAAGCTGCTATGAGCTGCACTTGTGAAGGTGTGACATGTGTCAGTGTGTTCCAGGGAGGCAGCATCCACACAGGTGTGATGGAGCCTTTCCTTGCCATAGACACAGCCTTAGGCTATCAGCCTGGAGCTTACAAATGTGAGGACTCCTGTGCACAACAGGAATTTTAGTGAAAAAAATGGTGCTGTGTGGGAGATGGCCTAAATACAAGAGATGAGGGAGAGGAAGATCAAGTGCTACAGCGTGGCTGTGCACCTCAGCTGGATAAAGCAATGGTGCTGCAGTGACACTACAGGACTCTGTCACTCAGTGTGACAATTCTTGGTGTTACAAAGACAGTCGGTGCTTTCGTTGTGTACAAATTTCATCTGATTGCCAAATCTTTCAAGGGAGACCTCTCTATGGAATATAAATTAAATATCTGCCTGCTGTTGATCACTTGAAGTCACCAGAAGAGTGTATGGATGTGTTGAGGCCCACTTTTGTGGGATTAAATGTTTTTGCCTTATCCAATGGCTGAATGCAGGTTTGTGCTGAGAAGGATCAAGGCAGAGCTTGGATGGGAGCACAGGTTTCATTTCAGGCAGCACAGACTTACTGCCATTAATGAAATAACAGGTTTGCTCTGGCTGATTGTGTGTGCAATTTCTAAGTTTAAACTGGATTTTAATGCCTCTAAATAAGAGCCTTTCTCTTCTCAAATCATGACTGATAAGAAAAATTTAAATAAACTGACAAAGGAATTTCTTCTTTTGCATGGAAAACCTTCAGCTGACATGTATTTAAAATTCTTGGCTAGTGTCAGTGCTCTGGATGGATGAAATGTGGGTAAGAGACTTTTGATGACTGAATCCACACTCACAGAAGCCAGTGGTAAAAAATACAGGAACATGAGTGTGAAGAGGAACAACTGTGAGGAGGAGCAGGCATCTTCAACAGCACCTCTGCAACAGTTTTTATTTAAAATAGAAACACATCTGAGTGGTGTAGTCTGAATAACTTTTTATAAGGAGCTTATGGGTTATTTCTAGAATTTTTTCATCTCTACCAATATTTTAAGTCTTAACTAATGAGCAATCAGAACATAATTTGTAAGTGTTGTTGCTTTTTTTGTAGTCCAATTCAGACATAGGCACAGCCAGCAGAGATGATGAAGCTGGTACTGAGGATCCAATTTTCAAGCAGTGCAGTCTCTGTAGGGAGGTGTGTGCATTTCTTGGCACTAGCAGACAGATAAAGAAAATGGCTGAGGCAGTGAGGAGGGTTTTTTCCTTTGGCCAGACTTCATTTTTGGATATAGAGAATCTCTGAAAAAATTCAGCCCCACGCTTAAGAATATTACGCATATAAGAAATGTGGTATGTAAATCAAATGGGTGGAGTTGTTCTGCTGGGTTGGAGCAAATGCAACAGAGTCTATTCAATTTGAATTTTAAACAGCTGCTTGCTCTTGCGTAGGACATTTCTATTTGTTATTTCTGCCTTCAGATACACCAGATTCCAGTCCTTATTGTATGAAGAAGAAACACACATGTGCATGGAATATGGATTGGTTGCCTTTATTTGAAACTATTTTTCTTATTATCACTCTGCACTCAGAAAAATAAATCATACTGCCAAGGGGCAAGTTAGGTAACAATTACAGCATATTAAAGGGAGAAGAATGAAAAGCACACAATTCTTGATCAATCTTTAGACTCACATATTCGTTCAAATATTCATTCATTATTCACAATTAATAGTTGTTCAATAATATTCAGTGGGAACAATTCAGGAAAAAATGGTTTAAACTGAGTCAAGTATTTCTTCATTACAAATAATAATATCCTTAATTTCTGATGTATTAGAAACTGTTTTGCAGCGTAACAGTCACTGTTAGATTTCTTAAGTATTTATTTACATTTAACACACATTTCTCTAGGTGAATAAGCGTGCTGAGTTACCAAATTACAGCACGATAAGTTACAAAATTACTATTTTTAAAAGAAATGTTAACTTTTAAAAAACACAGCAGTCATTTCAAAATAAATATGCAGTGATGAAATTAAAAATAAAAATCAACCTCAAGACTTACATGTGAAATAGTCTTTAAAAAAAAGAATTCTGAAGCTGTTCATCCATACACAATCTCCTACAGGAGCTAATAATTATGCAATAAGCCCTACTGCTTGTTCTGAATTTCTTCTATGCACGTTATGAAAAGAAAATATATGAGATTTAGACAAGTGCATAGTCACAGATTTACCCAGCCTAGGAGTAGGAGCTGAGTGCACAGGTACTTTTATGGAGAAAAATATTTCCAGATGTGAAAATGTAACATAGAAACCAAAATGATGGGAATTACAGTTAAGGTAACTTTGATAGCTATTCTGCTATTAAGTAACTGAGATTCAGCAGATAATTTGTTTTGTGTGTATTGTATTTTAAAATATTTACTGAAACTCTTGAAAAGTACTTATTGTTAGAACAAAATCTATTAATGTGGTGTATTTTTATAGCACATTCTATCACATCTTACAATGATATTAGGAAAAAGCTCAGCAGCTATTTTTATATTGGACCTCAATCCAAAGACTATTTAAATAAAAAAGATTGATTAATCATTTGATAGGTCTCTTTTATAATTTAATTTTTGGCATCACCCCAGAATTTTTTAAAAGCTCTAAAAATATTGTTTCACAAAAGCTGTAACTGAAATGCACATTTGAATTATTACTTCTTTGAATTGCAGGGCAGCCACTATAACATTCCCTGGAGAAGAATCGTACTTGCAATAGAGGGCTAATATAGGTTTGCCAAATGGATTAAACTTCTTATAACTGATAGCTGTTTTATGTCCTCCAAAAAGGAATCCTTGGAAAAAAGAGCCCAAGTTAAAGTCACCATCCCTTTTTAATTTGGAAGTCTCTTGGCCATGCTTTAAGGTAAACCCTGTAAAAAGGGTTGTCTGCAGGAAGTGTTCAGATTACTTGGGTGGACCTCTGTTCTATTTATGCAATCTGAAAAAGGTTGGTCTAAAGGAAAATTGATTTTCCTTTTAAAAATGACAAAACTTGGATGCAATATAGGGGAACAAGGTGAGCAATGAAAAAGAAATTAAAATCATCAAAGTAGTTCATTTGAAGTAGTAGCTTTTTGGGTTTGGGTTTTTTCTTGTGAAATCTGTTAGGTCACTGTAGCTGACAGACCCTGTGTGGTGACTTAGAGGGAAATGTAGGCAATGCCTAGGCCAGTCCTGTTTTTCAGGTACTGTTTCAAAGTACCCTTTTTGTTCTTGGGTTTTTTAATCACATTTTGGTCAAAACCATGGCAGTTTTGCCAAAGCACTAACATTGTTTAATGAGTTTTGATTCCTGTTCTAACACCTTACTTGAGCAAATCTCAGGTCATTTGGAAAAAAGGATACTGCCCTGAAGAGCAGCTATGGAAACTTCTTTTGGCATTTTAAAGTGGCAGAAAATACTTTATTTTCTTATAGTCTTTAAATTAAATCTGTTGAATTCTAACCCCTAAGCTGCTGCATTTCATAGCTGGGACTTGCTCTGAAACAGCTCTACAGAAGTATCCTCTGCTCAGAGGTGTCTGTTTTTAACACTGTGCAGCTGTGTGTGAGACTTGCAGGGTAATTTGTTTCCTATTCCTCCCTGGTTTGGTTACTTTGCATGTTTCTGTTGATGTTATCTCAGTTTTCAGATCTCCTTCGTTAATTTTTAAGTTCCCCTACCTATTGTTTCTGAGTTGAATGAGTTTGTGAATACTTTTTCATTTGGTTTTGTTTCCTGTTTCCAGTCTATCATACATCCTATACTCATCAGATTGAAACATGTTTAAGAGCCATTGCCTGGACTAGAAAGTACTAATTGCAAAGGGGCCAATATTCTTGGGTGTTCTCAGGGACTTCTCCGGTATTGCCTGTGTTTGTTCTGGTGGAGATATTTGCCAGTCTTCAGAACTGCTTACTTTGTGTACCTTGTGAGGATCTTCCACTTGCAAGAGAAAATCAGTGATTCAGACAGGTTTAAAATGCAATTTTGTAGTGTTTAATGGCTATTGCTAGAATATAAGCTTTTTCCTTTTAAGGCTTCTGGAGCAGAGATGAGATGTTTTACCTGACTTCAGCTGAACAGGGTTTCTACACTAGATGCTGGTTGTCATTCCCGAAGGGTCCCTGTGGTGTGGAATAGAAAGCTGTTAGAATGGCTGGCACACCCAGTCAGTCCATCCTGTCAGGCTGTTTGCTGCCCTGGCCCTGGAGCTGAACCCAGCCCTGGTCAGGGGCAGGCAGGGAGTGCCAGCCCCAGTGGGCAGCACTGACAGAGCCCTGCAGGATGGACATGGGCTGAAGAGCCCAGCACCTCATACATGCTGGATGCTTCACAGACTGAGCAATGCTTGGGGGCACAATGAGATTTGGGCTCCCTGAGTGGGACAGTTTTGTCTTATTAATGGTTTGCAGGTTTATCCCTGGACCAGAGACTTGGGATTGTCACAGGACTTGTGTTGATCCAAAAATGAAAATATTTGAAAGTGTTTGTCTCTTAGGGCTGAAGTCCTTCTGCCCTTTTAACTTCTCAGCAAGAGACCTGGTAGAAGGTGGGCTGTATCAGGTGGCTGCATACCAGTGACCCATGGCTGCTAACTGAAGGGTTTAAAGGACTGAAGGGCTGGAATGATAATTTTTTTTCTCTTAGGTTTTTTTTTTGGTATGGGTTTGTTTTGGTTTTTGTTTTTTTTTTTTTTTGTCTTCCCAGAAGCAACATAACACAGGAGGGTGTCTGAATTGGGCCTTGCTAATTGAAAGCAATTCTCAGAATTTCATGGAGGACTACTCTTCCATTTAATAAAAACTTATCTTTTTGAGTTGTAAGTAGGCTACTCTTGTGAAGCTCATTGCAGTTTGTTCTTTTCAGAAAATAGGTTCAATCACGATGCAATTTAGATAACTAAGTTGAAGACTGTCATCCTAAAGTGTATTATGTAGCTATTAAGCAAAGTAAGTGCATGTTTAAGGAATTGCTTTTGATGTGTTGTTTTTTCCTTCTCTGATTTTTCTTCTCATGAGTTGAGAGAAATTGTTATTGCTTTTGGAAGCATTGGAATGGTTGGAAATCTGGATGTGCATCCAACTCAAATTCATCAATATCTGCATTTTGGCAGCAGACACTTCCAGAGCATAGATGTGTCTTGAAAAATTAATGTATGCATATGCATTTCCTCCTTAAGAGATTTGCTTACACATGCTTACCCAGAACCTCTGTACTTGAGTAAGTTAGGGAAGCCTCTTTGCAGTGTTAAATAGTGCCATGAGTTATGCTAGCTGTGAAGTATTTCCACAGAGCAACTAATTCCACCCATCCTTCGTTTTAGTTAACAGGTTTCTCCAAATTGGTTTCATCACTTGCTGCACTTGTTACTCGCACCAAAAATCAGCTAGTGCCTAAGCATTTGTTTCAGCATCTATAGAGGCTGAAATGAGTTTTTCTAGTATGTGTCTGTGTGTGTAAGCTCTTAGAAAGTAATCGAATATCAACTCATTTTTTTCACCACTGTGATTAAAAAAGAGCTTAGACAACTTTGCTGAAATACAACATTCCTTCCCTTCTTTCTGAAAAAAAAAATCTGTCTGGAAGGAGACAATTTAACCATGAAAATTCAAGCATGATAATTTTTAAAGTTGTCATCAAGTAGTAGTTTGAGTAGTAACAGTTACAATGCCTTAACTTGAGATTGCAAGTCATTCACAAAAATGAAGCACTTACCCAAATAAATAAATTATTGAGGCAATGCAGCATTCATTATAAAACCACTGACCTGTGTTTATATTAAAGTCTTTACCTCTCCCAGCAGGAGGAGTCAGAGAAGTATGTTATAATAATACTTCATCTTTATATGGTTTTGGATTGTGTAGTAAGATGCATTTTCCAGCAGAGGGAGAACCATACTGTATTATTGGGAACTGAGCTAGAATTTTGCAACCTCTAGTTTAATGAAAAATCCTAATACTTTGCTTAGAAGACATACTTATTTGTTCTGACTGCTGTTATTTTGAAATGTCAATATATCTTTCTGCCAAATTCGTTATCAGTAATTTTTATATAATCATAGTTTTGATATTTTTTAAAACATAACTGAATAGCTATATGCCTGTTTTATAAGGATTTTTTCCACATCCATGATAGTCTGGCCTAATGAGTTGTACTTCTCACTGATTGCAGTGATAGATGTTTCTTAATTGTTAATTAAACTATGTTAAAATCTGCATTAAGGGACATATGTGTGATAACATTGTTTGTCTAGTCATTATCAGAGGAATCTATGGATAACAGCTGTAAAAAACCCAAACCACCAAAACCAGAGCTGTGTTAGAACAGTGTGTTATTGGAAGAGCGATGTGGGTGAAGAGTACAGCATGTTTCAGATGGAGAGCAAGGCCCTGGATGTGCCAGACTTGGTGTATTTGTTTTGTCATCACTGCTTCCCTCAGTGGCCTCAGATCTGGGCTTGCTCTGTGAAACACTTTAGCCATGTTCTGTTACTGGTGGTTGGTGATTTGTTGGCAGTGTGTGGTTTAAAGGATGCATTTTAGTCTGTGGAGCAACTGCATGTAGCATTTTAGGTGCTATTTTATGAGAAAGAGTAGTGTCACCACCAAAGACTTTTCAGCAATAGAACATTCTGTTGCAGAACATGATAAATTTTGATCACTGCTGTCTCAGCAATTTCAGCTTTAAGGGACGGTCAGAGAGAGAGGGCCTGATGGAGGCTATTTAAGCTTCAGTGAGGCCACTTTTACTCTCTAACAAAATTAACCAATATGGAAATAATTATTCTGCAATAACTCCATGTTCTGTCCTTCTTGTGAGAGTGGCCATGTTCAGCAGTGAAACTAACGGCACTGGGAATATTACTGGATAACTCGTCCTCGGAGAGCAATTCATGTAACACCATCAAATTACACAATGTCAGTGCGAGGTATTGAGGAACACATTACAATGACAAATTAGAAGTGCAAGGTCCTTTGAATAATGTAGTTCCTGTGAAGGTGGAAACTCATTTCAGAGTAGCTCTTGGGATTCAAAGGCTATTTGGGATTTATGAATATGGCAGATATTTTGCTTTTTGAGTCTGGGGGACACTGCAGCTCTTTAGTAAGGCTCTTGTTTATGTAAGATGAACTTGCCTGTTCATAAAAAATGGCAATATATCCTGCTGCCTCTCTTCTACAGGGAATTTGCATGTAACAACTGTTTAGGTAATTCCAGGCCTTTACAGGGAGGTATCTTGAGTTGGCAGATACTGAATATAGTAGCACTGAGCAGGTACTGGATCTCTGTTAGAGGGTACTGAAAAATTTCCTAAAATTATATTGGGGGCTGGGATTGAGCAAAAGTAGATAGAAATCTTGATACATAAAAGGATTTAGAAGTCCAGTCATAAATTGTGGTCCTTAGGAAAAAAATCTCATTTTCCTCCCAAGCTCAGTTTCAAAGTCTGCTTGAAACCCAGATAAAAACCATTTTTGTGAGTAAAAAACATATTTCTCAGGCATCCTTGGTCATGCATGTGTTCAGTGTTCTTGATAAAGCAAAACAGTCTGGTGCTTACTTCTAGTTGCATGGCATCATTTGGGCTTTTTGAAGCTTATTTCAAGATATATTCTCAGACTAGACCTAACATCATGCTTCTCAGTGTTTCAGAAATATTTTCCTGGGTAGTAATTTCCCTAGTGAGGCTACATACACAAACCCCAAACTGGGAAGAAATGATAGTGCAACACTTCAACAATAATCTTGATTTTCAGAAGGTCCTACTGAGCACAGCTTGCTATGCTCAAGGTCTCTTTATATTGTCTTGTCATCCATGGATTACTGTTGTAACTATTTGTGCAGGAAAGCTGCTGTGACACCCTTTGGCAAAATGCTCAGAGTAAGTGCAGGTATAAGTAGCAACTTTAAATTCTTTGGGATGTGTTTATTTCCACTTGAAGTAGTTAGGTACTAGATTGAAGATTCTCTTGGCGAGACCATGATCTTAAAAAATTAAAGCCAAGTGTCCTTGTAGATGTTATTGGGGTGTAATTGTAGGAAATATTGCTTATTAATCTCAAAGAAACTCTATTTGATAGAAATGATAGGAAAACAAACTTGTGATAAGATGAGGAAAACATAGGGAGACATTAATGTAGCACCAGACCAGCAATATTTGAAGTGCAACCAGAGAATATGTAGAGTACCAAAATCCCTTTCTCTCTGAATTCTTAGTATTTGCAAACTTATTTCAGAAAAAAAATCCCTGTATTGTTTTATGTAGTGAAACAGCTGACTGAATTCTAATGACAGCATCACCCTCAGTAAATGGGCACCTCATATGGTTGACAAAAGAAATTGCACAGCTTTTTGTCTTCTGTGTACTATTCCAACAGTGACTTGCAATGTTCATTTGTAGGAAATGAAGGTTTTTGTTAGCGGACAAGTAAACTGAAAGATTTAAAATGGCTTTAGTCAACGACAGTGTTTTATTTAATTAAAGTTTGGAACCTTATTTAAAATACCAGATCAATTTAAATATTTGACATAGTATTTTCATTCTTAGTCCATGCAGAATATTTTTCTTTCTTTGGCCAAAAAACTACTCTAATCATGAGTAGTTTTGATTGACTTAAAGCTGGCTTTACCAGTGATTTTCTTTCTTTATGCAATGAGTATTTTTTCTGATTTTACTCAGCCTTCTTATCAAGAGGGTAGACTCATGCTGAGTCAAGTTTGGCCTGAATGCTCTTTGGCAAGGCAGAGCAGAACCAATCTGCATTGCTGTAAATTTAAAAGGAAAGTAAAACAAAAGGTGAAAATAGTGAAATAGCAATCATTCCAGGGAAGACAGGAGGGAAGGAAGTAAGGGAAAAATGTACTTTTTAGCATCCTTAGTGCTTCCTTAAATATTTGGAAGCAGAAATGGCCTGAATGCCTTGGTAGTACTTGAAGAAGATGGATAGCTCTGCCTCTCTAAACTCCTTCTCTTTCTTGCCTGACCTTCGAGCTTTTATTTAAGCCCAGGAACTCATGCCAGGGCTTGCTGAGCTCATAATTTGATCTCACAATCTCTCTTTCCTTACACACAGCTCCACTAAACCTAGAATAAAATCCTGGCTGCGCTGCAAACGTTGGCATGCATGGCAGGAAGTTGTGTGTAAAGGTGTGACTGCATTGTCATTCTCTTACTCTAGTGTGCTGCATGAGGGAAAAATACTGAGGTCAGGGTAGGGTTTTGTTGTTCTTTGTAAGGCTTTACCTGCTTTCCTCTGAATTTTCAGTACATTGTTATTATTGGTATTGAAATTCTTATCATTCAGTTTGTTTCTTTACTGTTCCTAATAAATTACTCTATCCAGATTTGCAGTTATGGCTGGGAATGTTTCTGCTCTGTCGTTTTGTAAATATTTTACTTTTTTTTGCTGCTTTCATTTCTTGCACAATACAGAACAATCTGCAGCTATTTCCGCCTAGTCACACTGACTGCCAACCAATTAAACTCTGGCAGTTTTGTTCTAGTTAGCATCTGCATGTGTTTTCATGTTTTGTGTGCTTCATCTGTACATAGAAATCTGCACTGTAGCCTGATCTAGAATATTTTTTCTGGTTTTTGGCTGTTTAATTAATGGAGAGATCCAATTTCCAGGTTGAGCTGCTGTGAGATACAGTACCTGGCATTTGCATTCTGAAGTCTTGGCTAAAAAGGCATAATGAACATTTAGCTAAATGTCCACCAGTCACATCAAATACTGCTCCAGAGAGGTTACATGTAGCCCTTGCTGACTCTGTTATCAGGAGACACGAAGACCTCTGACATTGCCAGACTGTCTGACTGCCAGCTGGCAGTGCAAACCCATCACCTCAATTCAAGTGAACTTCAACGTGCTGTATTAATGCTTTGTGCCTTCCCTGCTCTGTGGGTTTTTGTTATGTAACTGATTTCTCATCTTGCACAAAGGAAATGCTCCCACAGGCACCTCCTTTTAAAAATGCATGTTCTATAGTAATTCTGTAAATAATCAGGACCAGTTTTCCCCTCTATTAGTCTCCATTCCTGCTCTCCCAGAGGGGAAGTGAAGGGTAGGGGTGTAGAATGGGGAAATGTGAATGGTGCCTGTGGCCAACGTGGCTGGACAGAAGGGGCTGCCACACCCCCACCCAAGGCAGCTGGGAGTGAGAAAAGGCATTTTGTGGACTGTCCTTGGCTAGAGCAGATGCTCCCCTGTTCCCTCTGGGAAAGATGCTGAGCTGGAAGACCTCATGGAGTCCACATTATTTTATTTAGACCTCATCCTCTGCTCTCCTCTGCTGAGTGATTCTTGACAGGACCACATATGACCTGGAAAGAGCTCAAGCCATGTGCTAGCCTAAATTGACTTCTGAACAATTAAACAGCTGATTTCATGTATTTGTGTGTGCTTGGGCTTAAAAGGATCCAATTTGTATGTGTATGGCTGTGGTGACTGAAATGTCTATTAATTTATCTGAATTCTCAGTTACAGCTATGTGGCAGCACAGAGCTCCAGGCAGGCTACACACTCTGTAGCCAGTTTAACAGCCCATTTTCTTGCACTCATTCTGCCCTTGCACTGGTGCTCTTGGCAGCTGCAGAAACTGCACTCCAGCTATTTCCCAAGCTACCATACATGCTGTCTGTAGAAGGAGCTCTGTGCCAGCTAGGGAATTTCCTCTGTGCTACAGGAATGCTCAGGGTTGAGAAGGTTGAACACATTTCTAGCTGCTTTTTGCCATTTTGTACTGGATAAAACTCTTGGAACCAATTGAGTCTTGTTCCCATGGGCTCTCATTGTTACATTGTTGTGAGCAGAGCAATTTTTCTTAGCTTAAATTCAAAGTAGACAAGATTTTTACAGCAAGAGCGATGTAAGTTTTTCAGTAGAACTGCTTGATTGTATTTTTAATGGGATATTTCACTTTTGCATATGGCTGAATAGGTATTAAAAGCTGGGAGGTGGCAAAGTATGAATGAAGTAATTTTGACTGCAAGAGCTATGTTAGGGGCAGGCTAATTGTATTCCTTGAGAAAAGGATTAACTTTGTGAGAAAATGTAGGTGTGGTCTCAGTGATAAAAATGTGTTTGCTGGTGCAAAACTTTCTCTGTTGGTTACTCTTGCAGCACAGTGCGCTGGATTGCCTCTTTCTGCAGTTTCTTTGTACAAGCTGTAGTCACAGCTTGTGACTGTATATATTATATACATGGAACAGAAAGAAAGATATTTCAGATAAATTTAAAGATATGAGAAATTTTTATTTTGGTATTTCCCTCATGGACTTAACGCTTGATTAGTGACCAAATTAGTGCTAATTGGCTTTATAGCTCACTAGTTACCATGTGAAGTTGTCCATACCTTGTGTATGACAAAATAAAGATAAACTAATCTATGTTTGAAGTAACAGCTATTGGGGTTTAGCTTGAATTGTCTCTGGAGTAATAACTTGTTCCTTGGTACTTGGTGCAAAATGAACCTGTATAGTTTCCTATTCTTGAGAGTGCCCACTCCATGTTTATCTGAGGGGGAGTAGCTCTGAATCAAACAGGATTACTCTTTCTTGTATTCCTAAGTGAGCATCCAAAGAAGAGAAGAGAAACAAGTGATAAGTGAAGGAAAAATGTGTGATAGAGGTGAATAAAGATGAAACACAAAGTTTGATTATGACAAATGGACTGCTTCAGTTCATTGGCATCTCAGAAAGAACAGATCTCCTGGGGGCTTGATTTTTCTCTTGGGCTTATATAGAGCTCACAGACTGGATGCTTACTAGTGTAAATCAGCATAGTGCTGCTGAAGATGAGAGATGCGGCTGAGGAACTGCTCTGGGAGGAATTATTCTGGTTCATATGTGGTGTAAGATGGAAATAGTGTGTGCCTTTATTTAGATCAGGCCCTTGAACTAAGGTATGGACAACAGATGAATAATGTTCTTAGTTATGCCATCAGCATGATGCAAGTGATCAAAAGAGCAGAAAGATGGAAATAGAAGGAGGCGATGAATACGGTAGAATCATTAAGCAAGAAACACTTTGGTGAAGGCAATCAATACCTTAAGGCAAATTACAGTTAATGTAAAGGAGCTGGAACTGCAGGAAATACCTGGCAGTGTTCTTAGTCTGATGGTATTGTATCTCTGAAGCAGCTGGTCTTTTGCTCATCCCAGAGCCTGTAATGTGACCTAATTCTGTTGAAAAAAGGTTCCCTGTACAATTATGTATCACAAACCAATCTTCATATAACAATATCTGCATTTCAAGTGCATCTGAAGGGCTAACTGTGCTGTTTGAATGTATTTAAATGATCCTTCATCTATAATTTATGTACATTGCTTGTGTCAGGTATGTATTGATTACCATTCTATTGGGTGTCAGTTCACTCTCTCCAGAGATGCAAGGAGCAAAGCAGAGAGCTGGTCCTTCCATTGGAGCTCTATTAAGCTGTAATGATTTGCAGTCATCCATACCACAGCAGCTGTGTAAGGTCACAGAACTCAGGAGTGGAGCAGGCTGACCTGTGCAGTCTGCAGTGCAGCATCTCTGTGGAAATGCTTTGCTGTTTGTTCAGTCAGTCATGGAGGGGTGTTTTGCTCCAGAAGTTGTTGTTCTTACCTGTGTTACTTGAAGATTTGAAATGTAGGCAGCTGCTCCTTGGAGTCATGGAGTCCAGTATATTCCCATATCTGGCTAGGCAGGTTTATGACCTGGATCATGTTTTTTAAAGAATCATAGCATGCACATCCTTTCCACTCCATTTCCCTGGTTAGTTGTGAGGTATGAAATCAGCAGTCTTATATTGGAGGCTTTTCCTTAATTTTTCTTCATAAGCAGGAAAGGTTCAATATCTTCAAGATATTCTTTAAAAAAACATTTTTTGAAGTTGCTGTGTCTTTAGTTGTTATTACTGGTTCTTATTATATGCAGTAGCACTGAGAGTTTAAATGAAGGGATTGCATGTGCAAAGTTATATATAAATACAAAGCAAAACTCAGCTGATTAGCATTAAAGAGTTTATTATCTGGATAGAGTGAAGGGCTGACATTGTAGGGTCTCTCCTGAAATGCCCCAAACCAGCCTGTTGCCAGCTGCATGTAATCATAGATGTAGTGGGCAACTGCAGGTACAGTTTTTCCTGCATCGTTTTGAGTGTCCATCACCTAAGGAACTGATCTTTCTGTGGTCATGTGTGCCAAAATTGAAAGGGCATTATGACCAAAATTCTGGCGGCTGCAGTAGTTTACCATATCCCACGAGACCCGGAATGCAACACTTTTGGATGGGTTTTTTATTCTTTTTAGCCAAGCTAGATAAATACCTCTGGACTGTGTGAAGCAAGTTTCTCTTGCAGTGGGGGGCTGTGCAGGTGGTGCCTTTTGCAGAGCTTAGCAGGACCTGTTTCCCTGAGTGCAGCACTGCACTGATGTTCTGCAGGCTGGGACTGCTGTGTTGTGTGGAAGTGCTGCTTGGATCAGCTCCCATACAAATGTATCCTAAACTCCCTGTCCTCACTGCTATGAATCCATTAAGAGCTTTTTCAGACTCAGCTTGTCAAGTAAGAAAAGCAGGTCTTGTCAGGCATTTGGGAGTGCTTTGTGCTTTTCCATGGATGAATTTTTAGTATCTGAAGTGCTGAGTCATGTAACTTGGTAGATCAAGTACAATTAGAGTTAATTTTGTTTTGCCTCCAGTCTTGACTGCAATGCTGAAAAGAAAGCTTGAATTAAAAGAATTTTTCAAAACCATATCCAGAGGGAACAAATACCACTGATTAACTTAATAGGTGAATAAGCATCATTGCACTACAGAAATATACCTCTAAAGTGGGTTCTCAGTGCTAGAACTCCAAGGGAAGGAGCTTGAAAATGACAGATATTTTCTCTGTGTGGTTTATTTGTGGACAATGAAGCAGTTGTAGGTTTTGGGTATTTTTTCTTTTTTGATGGTGATTTTGGTGGTTCTTTTTGTCGGACTTTTTAATTTTTTATTAAGTATTTTCTAAGAATACGGAAAGCCTGGATATTTCTATTTATTTCCTATATGTTTATTTATGTTTTATATATTGAAAGTCAGGAAGGTTGTTATTTAAAAGGCAACAGAATCAGTGTAAGAAGCCGGATGTAGGAAATTGGAGAAAATGCCAAATTTTTTTGGTGCCATTTTTGATGTTTATGAGACCCACAGCCTTCCCTGCAGTGTGCCAGCAAGGGCTGGTTGTGTGTTAAAGTTCCTCTCCTGGCTGGTGTCTCTGTTTTCCACCAGGCAGCAGAGCTCATGCTCTGACTTCCCTGGGCCTTTACTGCATCCAGCTCTCCATCTCCTGCAAAGAGTATATTATATGCACTGGGACATGTTACAATTTCTTAATTTTCAGTACCTTTTACCTTAACTTAGAGACTATTGAATTATTTCAGAGATAGGTTGTCTCTCCATCAAATATCTGTTGGTTGTGTTTTTTTTTTTCCCTCCCAGTTATAACTGTAAATATCTGAATGATATAGAAATTTTTGTTTCTGGTACCCTGTAATGAAGTATCACTTCTTGTTACTGTGCTCAACAAACCCTTTATTTCATGCCTGAACAACGCCTGGGACAACTCACATGAGAAATGCTAACACAGTTCTAACTTGTTCAAGGTTTGCCCTTGACTTTTTGTTGTACATCTAAAAGCAGTTTCTCTGCTTCAGGGAACTCTAGCAAGTGGCTTTTGGAAAAAAAAAGTTGTTTTTTTTTTTTTTTTTTTTCCTTTCACACTAAGCTTTTGGGATTCCTTGTACTTGTGGAAATCCAGTGAAGAATTTCCTTTTTTGCCACATAAGTTTTATCTGCAGCCTACCTGAACAAAGATGTATGTTGATAATTTCTGGTATTTCTGCACCAGTAAACACCCTAGTTAATGTTGCAAGCAGTCTTTTATTAAAGCCCTCTCTTTATCCCATCAACTACATTTTAAAAAAATTCTACTGTCTCAAAACTGCCATCATTAGTCTCAGCTCAAAAGTTTTAAAGGAGGTTTCAATTAAATGCACTCAGCTATTATGTGAGTGGGAGAATAGAAAATTTCTATTACTTTTATTTTGCACACAATCACTTGGACATATGTATTTCAACTGTGGTGAAATAGGATTTACACGTGCAGAGATGTTCATCCTGTCAAAGCTTATAGTTGGATTTCCTTTCCTCCTATCCAAATAATTAAAAACTAAACTAACCTAAAATCCTGTCAAGTTGTTTTCCTCCATTTTAGAAACAATGTTATGGAATGGGAAATGTGTTCTTTCTATTGTATGGGTGGATTAGAAAGACATTCTGGTGTATTTAAATTTATTTTTTAAGGTATTCTACTAAGTATTATTGGGACAGGAGATCATATACCTTGTTATGTTTTCCATGATTTCCTGACATGTCAGTAGCATAGGTACAGAAGAAGATACACCTGGGATATTGCACTGGGATACATTATGTCCTTTTGCTGCCATTTACTGACAAAGAAAAAGGCAAGCTATTGTATTTTAAAGTTTTACTTATTTATATTTTCTGATATCTACATCTTAGCACTCACTGTACAGCAACATCCTGTAATTAAAATCAAGATCTCACATTTGTGTTTGTAATGACTAAATCTGATATTTTGACATTTGAAGATGGAATAGAAACAGAACTAGAGGCAAAGCTGTCTTCAAAACCTTTGTGTTAGCTCATAATAATCTAATGTTTTTGAAAACTGTTGGGTTGTTTAAAATTTTTTCTGAAAAGACTATGATTCATATTAAGCTTTGAGATTATTTTGGAAGTGGCATATTTTTTCCAGACTTCTGTTTGGAAAATTATTCAGTTCTTCTTTAGGTGGGGAAGCAAAGTTGGCAAGTTTTGATGAATTCTTTTTGTAGCACTAATCTGTCGATAAAAGGTATTCTGTAGGTGGTTTTAATTACTTTAGCCATAATACAACTACAGAATCCTTGAACTTTACAAAGGTCACACTAGTACTTAAGCTCTTTCAGTGGTACATTAGGAAGACAACAAGTGAAAGGTAGATTACCTTTGATTTTTTTAACACACTTTCCCTTCCTTTTTAATATGAGATCAGTGTTGATGATACTGGGGTATTCCATTTATCTGCTTTAAAATTAATGCTATTTACATTATTGTATGTGTGGACACTTTTTAAGAAAGTGAGCTTGCTGTAAACTCTAAAACTTTTAGTTCACCTTAAACATTTTTTGATGATTTTAATATTCAATGTATACCTGAATAACAAATGCACCTGCTTTTAAATCTGGCAATGATTTCTATGGTGCCCAAGCATTTTTCTGCAGAAATGGCCTGGTATTCAAGAGAGTGAAGGAAATGTGAATCTCTGCAACATATGACATGTACCTTTTTTCCAGATAGTGGTAATGAGATCTCTCTTTCAGGTGCTGACTGTTGGACCTGTTTGCAGAGCAGATCTTTTCAGCACCTGGCTGCCTCTTTCTTTGTTTTATGTCATGGTCAGTCAATATCTTCTATGATGACAATTTTTCTTACTAATCTGAGCATGGTCCTGCACTTCATTTTCAGTGTCCTAAACTCTCAATTAGTTGCTGTCCTTGGGCTGGTAAATGACAGCAAATATTCCCTGTGTGTCCTTCCCTCAGTGCCAGCAGTGTTTCCCCCACACTGGCTGGGGAATGTGCCCAGTGGCCCAAGCAGATGGTGCTGGCTCTGCAGAGCCTCGGCTGGGGCTCCTGAGGGAGCAGGACTTGTCCTCCCTTGGTGCTGCTGCAGCCCTGAGGGACACAAAGGGTGCTTGACTGGCAAGGCACATCTTCTCAGTGCCTCCACCAAGCTGCCCAATGGTACAGACCAGCCCTGGGCCCTGCCCACACTGAACAAGTGTGGTATTAGTCCCTCTCTTATAAATAACAGTGCTCTTGGTTCAGTTTGAGTGCTCCTTCTTTTGCTTCAGAACTATGAGATGCATTGCTATTGGCAGTTTCATATGTGATTCCTGCTCTTCCTATCTTTCAGAGTTTCCTGGTAAAATTTGACTCACAAAAGTAAAATTGTACTTTATTAATGTATGACCTTCAAAGAAGTCCCCATTTCAAGTACACCTAAACAGAAAGTGTTTTCCAGATGCAGTACATTTCTGCAGATCAGAGTCCACAGCTCTACAGCTGAAACAGCTGCCCCATGGTGGCACTGGAGCAGGTGTTTCTCTCATCACTCAAAGCCACCCACTTGACATCTGACTTCCAGATGCTCTTAAATGGTGCCTTGTAACAGGCTATTTTGTGCAGTCCTGCTTATGTTCTTATCTTTTATTCACTGTTTTCAGAACATATATTGGTTTCTTTTTACAAAAAATAAAAAAGTTGGATTTGAAATGAGCTCATCTAGCTTTTTAGGAAGTTATAGGATGTATATTATGATATTTACATCAACCTGCAAGTTCTGAAGTTTATTTCTGTGGCTACGAATGATTATACTCATGGGGTGGGCGGCTCAGCAGTGCTTATCTGCAAGCCTTTAATTTCATCTGTCTGATTAGCACTGTTTATTTTTTTCACCTGGCACCCTGTTACTTTTCAAGCTTTCACTTGTGTTTGTCCTCTTAGATGTCCCTAATTTCTCTCAATTTTCTTGACATCTACAGCAGGTGTCTTTGGCCTGAATGCTCCTCAACACCTGCTGCCTTCTTGCTGATTCCCTTTTAATATATATCTCAACTGCTACATATGGGGGGGGAGAGTAAGGTAATTGTTCTTAGGTTGTGTGAAAATTTGGTTGTGATTTTTTTTTTTAATGGACAAGCTGATCTTCCAGTGAAAAAAGAATGGATTCCTTCCCCACCTCATTTTTGCTAGGTGTTTTTTCTTCTTTTTCTTTCCTCTCTGTATAAGAAAAAAACCCCAACAGTTTTCAATTTTATCCTAGTAAATAAATGGGAAATGACCAATGAGAAATAAGAAAAGATGCTGAGAAAGACTCTTGTACTTTCTTCTGCAGGAATGAAATGTCAGTATTACTTTGTTTTGCCTTTTCTTGTTTAGGAGATAAGATGTAAAATATACAGGTTTTTGAAATGCCTTTTTCCTTGCATTGCAGCAGGTGAAGAAACAAAACCTCGAGGCTTTGGTTTTCTATCTGCTTCACCAAAAATAAACAATGCAGTTGTGTAATATTAGGAAGGTTATACTACCCTGAGATTCTGAAAATATAGTTGTTCCTCTGTGCAACAGTAAGATATCAAAAGAAAGTTACTGCAGGTTCTAGACATGGCAGTAATGTTGTGTCAGTGATGGCCTAGGATTTAAGAATTGCTGTTCATGGGGACAGATAAAGTCTTTTATGAGATCAGCTAGAATATTCTCCTTTCCAGACTCAAATGACTGATCCAATAAAAGATGGCTTGTTATTACAAGTCTCCAGGCTTAGGCCTTTTTCCAGTTTCTTTTTTCCATCAGCCTCTGTCATTCAGCAGGTGTCATGAACCCTTTCTCTCAGAGCAGTGATGACTCCCATGAATTTCAGCGAAAGCTGTTTATGTCCAAAACCTCTGAAAAGCAGTTCTGTCCCTTCTGTCCCAGGGTGATCACATGGAAGCCAAGAGCTCATTCTCCTCAGTTGGAGAAGAATTATGACATTCCTGTTGGAAAGCTTCTGTCTCAGCAGAATTTCACACACCTCCCCAGCCCCTGAGAGACCCTCAAGCTATGAATCTGCTTTTTTCAGAAAGAGAATGGGGACAGTCATTTCCCAGGTAAACAAGATCTGGAGATTTATACAAATAATTTCATCTATTTTCAGAGTTCTTGTTTCTGGGCCCTTTGGCTTTGGGGGCTGTGTGGCTTGTTTAAAGCTGGAGTATGGAAAAATAGCTGCAATCAAAAAAGTATTTTTTACTTATTTTTCTCTTTTAGTATTATTATACTAAAAAAACCCCAACTTTTACATTTGAATCATTTGATGCTTTTTGTTATGTTCACTGAAGCCTGCAAAAATCCTTTGCATAGTAAATCTATAATTTGTGCCCATTGCCTTGTCTCTCAAAGTTAGTAGACATATGAGATAGTAGTTTCAACAATTGATGATGAGGGAGAATCATTAAAGGTCTGTTCCTAAAGAATGATTTCATGGTATGTAAACTTTTTATTAAAACAAAAGCAAAATCAAAAACAAGCAAAAAAAAAAAAAAAAAGAGAGAGAATAGCAGAAGTTTCAGAACAAGCCAAGCTTTCCTCCCCAGACCAAAGTTGGCAAGGGGGAGATGAGCACCTTTTATTTTTATCTGACTTAACCAGCTCTGTGCAGACCTTGCTGTAGAGTTTTCTTAGCCCTCTGTTTTCTCACAGGGAATATTTTGATTCACAACAGTAAATGTTCTACTAGTATGGTAGTGGAGAGAAATAAAGGGGAAAAGTATGGGAAATATCTGCTTCATAACAGTGTTGTAGTTTGAGCAACATGTCTGACTGGTATCCATGTGTTAAATAAACAATTTGTCTCCTGAATGTTTACAGAGATGTAACGTGGCTGATTTATTTTGTGAAGCCACTGTAGTTGCTCTACCTTGTCATCAGAATCCTCATAGATATGCAATGCTAGGTCAAAAATGAAGAGTGTTTTTTGATGGATCTGGAAGGAAAACATAACAAACAAAAACCCCAAGTGTGTGATTTGCACTCTTGGAAGTTCTAAACTCTGAGAGATGTCATTTAAAAATATTTCCTGTTTTCTCTTACTTAGTCTCAATACGTCAGGCTCAGCTAAACGAAGAACTAAATTAAAACTGTCATTTCAGCTCATAAATAACAGATGTCTCACCCATTTAATTATTTATAGTCTTGAATCTTTTAAAAATGAAAATGGCTATACACATTTTTAATGCAGTTCTTGGTAATTTGCTGCATGAATGATAAGATTCCAGATAATCCCAGCACACAAACATGAAAAATAAAACTTTGACTGACTCACTTATCTTATGTGACTGCTTCTTCAATCCCCTGTGACTTTTTTTAAATTAAAATTTAAGTGAAATCTAATCACAACAAAATGATGTTCATACACTTGCATTAATAATTTATCTGCTAGAGATCACAGTGAAGGTAGTATGGACATTAGAGATTCATTTGCTGCCTGAAAATCAATGCTTTCTCTTTTTCCTAAGATTTATCTTTTCATCTCTGTGAACTGTGTTTGGATGGTTCACAAGTCTGAAATAACAATGGTGAAAGAAATTAGGACTGTGCCAACATTAAAAAACCAATACCCTACCCCCAGGAAAACCACCAAACCCCACTCTCCCACATTCTGTGGCTGATGGTAAAATTGTCACTTGCCTTAATGACTTCTTCTCTTTTTATGAACACAGCTAATCTAGTGAAAGATGAACTCAGTGTGTTAACAAGGATCCCCTGGCAGAGCACAGTGTGCTGTGTGTGAGCTGAAAGAGGAAACATATGGGTGTGGGGTGATTACAGAAAATGCAACCTGAGTTCTCTGGGGAAGGTGGGACTGCCAAGGACAGGAGAAAGATGTCAATGAGCTGAGGAGAGCTGCTGGGCCTGGCTTGTGGATGTAAAAGGCAGCTTAGGTTTTGAATGTGAGTGACTGGAATATCCATATAAACTGATTAAGACTTCCTTGGTGCTTAATCAGCTGAACCAATATTGGGGAATAAATGTATAAAAGCATTTCTATGCATGCCAGGTGACAGAGCCAGAAAAATCAATCTTTTGCAAACATCACCCATCCAAACTTGGCTTCCAGCTCAGTGCATTTTGTGAATATTATGTCAACATGATAATGCATAACAAAGGAAAAATAATATACTGGCATCCATTTTCTCAGCTGTAGGGAAATCTAGCTGGCTATTGTAATTGAAGAATGACAAATCAGGATTACAGATTTCTATTCTTAAAAATGTTTGTGTTACGGATTGACAAAGGTAAGTAAAATAATGATTTAAAAATCTGATTCAATTTGTGGCAGTGTCCCTTTAATGATGTTTTGCACTAGTGCAGAATTGCATACTGCAGCTTCTTACTAGACACTGCCCTTTGCAGCTTTCTAGAAAATATTTTCCATCATTTTGACATTTCATTTAAAATGAAATATAGAAGATATTAGAAATTCATGTTCATGACAGGTATTATTTGTTTGACTTTGAAATATACAGAGAACACACATTAATGCACAGTGACTGAAGTGTTACAGGGGTGTGTGTCTGCATATTCATGGGACTCTTCTTTACTCCACAAGCAAGTGTTGTGGAATCAGAAGACTGACCTTTTATAGAACTAAAAATATGTGTGTGCAACAATGAATAATTTAAAAAAGGGCCAGCTGAAATGCCCTCCTTCCTTACATACGTGTGTATAACCAAGGAAGAATGTTGTTTTTTCTTGCAAAGGTGCACAATTTCACCATGTTTTCTAAGTTGCTTCTGTTTACATATTCAGCACAGAAATTCTTATTCAAACTGTTTTGCTATTTTGCCATACAGTTATATCTGCTGTTTTTGGAGTTCCTCATGGGGAATGTGAAGGTATTGTACTTCTGGGCTAGAAAACAGATAATTTTAAGTTTATGCTGAGGTGTAAGCTGGGGGTTATTTAAGTGAAAGTTTCTGTTGACTTTTGTACTTCTTAATTATTTGAGGAAGATTATTTGATTAGGAGTCCTTTTAACATGGGTCAAATTCTATTCCCTCTATACTAGGGAGGAAACAGGGACACTTTTTCTTATTAAAATGCACTATGTACATATGTGATCAGAGCAGAGAGTAAGTTGGTTGAAACTGTTATGGGTGTGAAGGAGTTCTGATTGTCAACCCCTGTTTGTTGACCAGAGGAAGAAAAAGCCTATTTGAATTTGAACTGATAGTTGTCTTTCTGTTTGGATTAAATGCTCTATAAACAGCTATTCTACACAGTTTTTGATTATCTGATCCACTCTTTGACAAATCCAGCACACTGCAGGGTGGTGAGGGAGACAATTTCATCTTCCCCTTTCTTCATATCAAGCATTTTACAAAGAATATATTGTAATTGAGGAAAGTTATTTTGATTTATACACCTTTTTCTCAATTTGTCAACCATTTGCATTGAATCTTGAGCTCAGCTGAATTTCACATTTAACATAGTCACAAAATTTAGTATACAAATGTAAAGCTTTCATAATGCTGATCCTGAACTTATGCCTGTGAGTGTTGAACTGTGTGGCATGGCATCTGTGGTCATTGTAAAACTTAGAGTGGGAAGTTTGTTTATGCAGCTGGAAGAAGCACAGACTTTCCTCCTTACCTAAGGTTTTAGTACTTTTTCCTCCTGAGACTCTTGTCTGTTGAAGGGGAAATTCTAATTGTAACTGCTCAGCACTTAAAAAAAAAAATCTGCTTTTTCTTAACTATTAACTTTGGACTTTGTTAGTTGCCATAAAAGGTGCACGACTCATTTATTTGTATTGGGAGTTGTCTCAATCTGGTGACACTTCTTGTTCTTATGTCCTAAAAATATCTATTTTACCACAGTGATTGCCATATTATTAATGAATTAATAACTTTAATATTCATGTGAAGTTATTGCAACTTCACATGAATATTAAAAAATGAGCAGAGTCAATTATTAATTATTAACTGCTTGTGTGCAACCCTTGAATTTACATGTGCAATTGTAAAATACCCTGCTTTTGGTTATGTAGGTAACATTAGATGTGCATCATAGGAGAGAATGTATGAACTAATGCAGAATAGCCAACTAGATCATCAACATTAATCAAACAGGATTAATAAGTAGATATATTTATAACTGGGATATACTTCTTCAAATGTTTGATGGAGTAAAAACAGGACTGTTCCCCATTCTAACTGTTATCATCTGGAACTGATGTTTGTCTTCAGGTCTGACGTATTTGTAGGATCCCCAAGAACTGCTGAATAAAACAAAGAGTTGGTTGGGATGGGACTGCATCTGTCTGGTATGCTGGGAGAAGTAAAAGATGATAAATCTCTTCTGCAATTTTGCCACAAACACCTATAGACCAAACCCCTGGATTAAGTCAATAATCTCTTCTCAGTCTGAAGCTTATAAACCTTGTAGGATTGTATTATTTTGTTCAAATTCAAATAGTATATTTTCCAACTTTCCTTTGCTATTTTCCCCATAACTTCAGTTTCTAGTTGGAATTTTCATAGACCTTACACTCTTGAAAGCCAGTGCTGTTTTTTTTTTCTCAGGCAAAATGGCCTGTGATCAAGAGCAACTGATTATGTACTTTCCCTGCATGCATCAGCATGTTGATTATGTGAAATCTCATGAAGAATTACAGTCAATGCCAATCATTGCCTAGCTGAAGGTCAAATTTTACATTCTTCTACTGATGTCATCCTTTTTTTTTTCTTCTATAGTAATCTATAAACCATGTAAGGAGACCCTGGAATAAATGTTCTTAACCAAATGTATTTATGCTTTTGACTACTGTTTTGGCATGCAAAACCAGAGTTCTGTTCTTGTTCAGCATGCTATTTCTCTAATGTTTATTGATACCGGAGAAGCGAAACAGTAAGAGGAGCCCCAGGGCAAGGAGTGTGTAAAGCTGCCGAGTGATGCTCAGCCATTAGGCCTGGTTTGTGCAAGGCCTGCATTGGGTACTGCAGAGGGATGGATCCCTGCTCAGTGCAATTCCCGTGGCATTATTCACATTCATGTTGAATCCGTTTCTGCTTGAGCATCTGGATTGTGTCACCACTGCAGATGATGCTTTGAGGGATTAGTGCCATGTTTGTGCCCTCAAAGTCCCAGGAGTACAGCTCACTGGCTTAAAAGAGATGGGCCAAAGCAAGGGTATTTTCAAATGTCCTTACTCAGTGCTGTGTGTTTTCTGATTTATTTAGTTTATATTTAGCAAGTGTAATTAATTGCTACCTAGCAATTACTTTGTATTGGGCTTCCACATGAAGCAGTCATGTATCTGGCAGATGGAGACAGTCAACAAACATTTTAATAAGTTTGATCAATAGAAGGGTGTCTTTGTGGAAATAGCCACACAGTGTAGTGAGGCACTGTTAACTCATGAAATGTTTGTCTAACCTTGTAGGAGACTTGGAAAGCCAAAAAATTGCAGAATAATACCCCCTACACTACCAAAAGGAAAAGATCCTGGGGTTTTCATTTCATGTCAGCTCCCTGTACATGAAATGTCAAGGCTAGAGATTTTGAGAAGGCAGTTAAGCTGTATCGTATATGTAACAGCTTCATGTTAATTGTACATGGGTTATCTTATATTAATATTGTTTAATATGGGGACTATAAATGTAGCATAGGAAGATTTCCCTCTGATACCCTATTGCTGTTAATTTTAAATACAAGGCTGCCTAAACCTTTTTAAGACATTTGTAGTTTAGCCCTTGCAACACCTGTGGCACAGATGCAATTTTTCAGTTCAGTTTTATGTTGTATGAAGAAATATTTCTCTGGGTATGTTCTGTATTTAGTACCTGATAATGCCTAATAACCATCATCCTGTTCATCCTCCCTGTGCCCATTTCCTTGCCCTTCCCCAGTGTAAGCCAGCCTGGCACTTGACAGGGGCCATGTGCTTTTAGCTGTTCAACCAACAGTGGTGAACATTTGAGCTTGGCTTTCATCCTTTTCTCTGTCCTCATAGAAATACCTGTTGTTGCTGGGTTGTGACACTGATCTTCATTGAGATTATTAAGGATGGAGGTCTGAACATTCTGAGATTGTGAAAACAGTGCCTGTGATTTGCATATTGTTCAATATGCAGATTCTACTGCATTAAAGACACTAAGCTACATATTTGCACCCTAAACACTGTGTGAGATTGTCCCTTGGGTCACTTCATCCCCACAGCCCAGCAGATCATTTTGACTGGACAGGTTTTCTCCTTAAGCATTTATTTTTGCAGATATGCAAGTTTTGCCTCCTAAGGCATTATTTCCCTTGAGGTTGCTTTCCCTCACAGAGGAAATTATTTATGGCTGAAATAGCTTTGATGATTGTTAATGGCATATACTGCATTTATGAAATGCTTTTTTCCTCCTCTCCCAAAACGTTTCAGGATAAATTGTTCATAGCTCCAAAACTCTTTACCATTCTCCCTGTGCCAGGAAGACTCAGAGAAGAGTCAGTGTTGCTCAATAGCAGCTTTGTGTGAGGCTGAGGATGAAACAGAGGATAATGTGCCTCTTTCTAGTTCAGCACTTCTGGGCCACCATACAGATTTAAGCAGCTGCACAAAATCCTCACTCAATCCACTTTGGGTTTGACTCAAATCCTTCTAGAGAACGATTTCACAATTTAGATGATATTTAAAGTAATCCTTGCTCTTCCTTTTTTCATCACATATTTGGGTTGGTTCAGTTTTTCCACCTCCAGACATGTTCATTCCAGGAAAATGCTGTCTCCCAGAAGAAAGCACCCAGGGCAGTCCAAGAATATTGATATTACAATGAGTTGCTATCTCAGTATTTAGCCAGAGGAGGGATTATCCATTGAAGTGTAGATTGGGTTTTACTGCTGGCTGCAGCAGGAATTCTTCTGCTCTGCTCTGCAGAGTTTTATTCCTTTCTAGAGTATTAAAAGGAAACTGAAAGTATGAGTCTGTCAAAATAATGCCACACAAGGAATATGTGGTAAATACCTGAGTGGACCTGTGTTCATCTTAATAATTCAAAGCTTTCATTATATTTTTCCATTTTATTGTTTCATATTATATGCCCCTACTTATAATTAAAAATGTTTCATTTCTAGTACTTTGGGATAATATCTGAGGTATAAACAACCACTGACTTTTGGTACATATTGTTTAGAATTTCAATTTCTGTTTCATTGGATTTATCTTTGTGTGTGATTTGGGGGTCTTTTATTTTGCTGTTTTTTTCTTGTTTATCATTGCATAAATATCTTCATTCCATAAATTCGTAATCCAGTCAATTGGAGAGACAGTTAAAGTTAACACAATCTTTAGAGTTTGGAAAGTTGCGGATCAGAACTCTGTAATGCTGTTGTGGAATAAGGAGTGTATTAGGAAATCTGAATTTAAAATAAGCAAATTGCTCAGTATCTGTGCTTTGCTAGTGGGTAATTTGAAACATTACTTATTTATTGCCATAATAATTTATTAATAAAAATGTTATTTATTTATGACATATCCATGCATTTGCTATGCAACTCATAAAATAAGACTGATATTTACTAAGAAGCGCTTATGTGCTTAGATTGCATAAAATTTCATGTTGAAAAATGGTAAAATATAATCTGTAAATCCAGGATTTTGGTAATGAAAGACTGTTATAAACTCCAGGAAAAATGTACATTTTTTCTTAATAGTGGAATTTGATTAATGTAATTTTGAATTTCTGCTTCATCTCATTTTCTAGTTCTTATTTGATCTATTTGGACATTTTTTCCTAATTCACTACTTAATTCTCATCTTTACACTAAGAGTTGCAGGGGAAAGGAGGACAATCATTTTTGTATTTGAAGCTCGAAATACCTAAAAAAATGCTGCATATTTTAATGAAAAGTGAATTCAAATGATATTCTATCCAATACTTAATCTTAGCACTTCAAGCACAAATTTGAGACAAAGAAAAAGTTGAAAAGCTGTCAGGAAAGGGTTTTTTTGCTTGGCTGGTTTTGTTTGATGTAGATATTTTTTTTGTTGTTGTGTTTTTTTGTTTGCTTCAATCTCTTCTTTTTAGACATTCTCTAATGTTTATTTTGGGCCAAGGACTAGAAAAGGGAAAGTAAATGCATATGTGATGATCCATTTGTATTTGAGTAAATACAGGTTGTTTTTTTCGTGGGTTTTCTTTTTTTGTTAAGACAGCTTTGGTCCAGTAAAATGAATGCTGTGACAATTTACTTAACTTGACATGTTGATTTTTCAACTGATAAGAACACTGGGAATGCTAAAATCAGGCTTCTCTTCCTGTGGCTCAAAAAAAATCTTGTAACAACAAATCTCTGCCTTGATATTTAGATGATTAATTTTTTATGTTTCAAAAATCACAGTAAAAATGCTGTTTGTTTTAAACAAAGGTTTATAGTAAGAACCTAAACTGTTTTTCAGAAGAATGTCTTAAAGGCACAGTGCAAGTGTAGGTGAGAAGCTGAGGGAGATAGTAGGTGGCAGGTCAGGGTACCTTGTAGTTTTCAGTTAGGATGATCATTTGCGGGCTCTGGAACCAAACCATGTTATTTCTGCCTTGTTCAAAAATCTTTGACACAAATCTTCGTGTTCCAGATAAATCCTTCAAATCTGATCAGTCTCTGTGTTGATAGATACACTGAAGGAATGTTCCATCTGAGCTACTCTTAAATGTTTACTTTAGGATGAATTACTAAACTCTATTGGCTTTTAACTACATTTCTGTTTATCTTGAACGGTGCCCAGGGTGAGAAAAACCTACAACCTGTTAACAGAATTTTACAGCTATGCTTAAATGACCTTAATGGTGATCTATAAGTCTCAAACTGTGAGTTTTATTGTGTTATCATCTATAAATCTCCAGTTTCCTTCAGACTGATAACCATGTAGGAATCTAAAATCTAGTATTTTAAATTCATGTGTGGCCACCTGATGATCTATTGACTGAATCAAACCTTCCTGTTGGATGACATGGACAGCCCTTCATGTTGGTGAGACAGCTGGAAGGCCTGGGACCTTCAGCTGGGGGTGACCCAGGGCTTGCTCATATCCCACAGCTTGAGCTGCCACATTTGGTCACCTAATAACCTGGTCAGCTGCTGGAGATCTTCACTTCAGTCAGTGCAGTTCACAGAAAACTTTGTGACTGGCCCTGGTAGAGGAACAGGAGACATAATTCTGATGTTTGGAAAAGACTGGAGGATGGAGGTTGCTGAATTTATATTGAACTGTCCTTGGGTAGATTTGTGTTCATGGTCTGGTATCTGTTTGCACTATTTTTATCTGATGTGATGGCCAATAGCTTTTAATTTTTATTTTATTCAAATTAAATTATAAAACTAATTTAAATCCAAAGAATCTGCCCCTGCTCTTTCTTTCCTAAAGTTAAATTTATCAAGAACCAAAGAGATGCAGAGTTAAATGCAATCTTATTCTATGTGCTTTTGCAAATAGGTGCTTGTTTCCATGACCAAAGTAGTTGTCTGAAGCTCAAGACAACCATAATCTAAAAGCAAAGAGTAGTTAGCTCATTCCTTGCTGAGATGGGAATTCATTAACACATTCATGTTAACAAACTTTGCTGCCTACTAACATTACTCTAAAATTATGAAGTATTTCAAATGCCTTCCTTAACTCATGAATGTATGACACAATCTGATGTTAACAGCATTCTAGTGAAAGAAAATTCTTCTTTAGGTTGTATCTTGTGAACAAGTGACTATAATAAATGGATGTGTTGTATGTTACATGGCTTTAAATACTGTAGCTGTATGAAATAAGTTGGAACTTGGATGAAGGAGAAGACAGGATAGGAAAAGAATAGAATCACCCCTGTCATAGAGAGAAGGAATGTGCATTCTGTGTAGTTTTCTTAATATTTGACATAGATTTTGATTGTTTTCTGATATTTTTGCAGTTTCTAGCCCCCTCATTTTATTTACAATGTAGCATTTGATAGAGAATTTATTTAATAAATGAAATTCATTTAATCATTGACTAGGCTAATGCCAAAACAAATCCACCTTACAACTATGAATCACAAACCCACTGGGATGTATCAGTCTATCTCTGCCACAAAAGCTCACAGAAAAGATGGCCTTTGCAAAGTGCCTTGAATATTGATGAATCAGGCCCTAAATTTTACAAAGCCAGTGCAGTTGGAAATGAACATCATCCTTGACTGACATAATTCTGTTCAGTCTAGGAAGTCAGTTCTCACCACATGAGAATTTGATTAACTGAATGTTAGGTTTGTGATCTAACATCTCATCTGCTAGATTAAAAATGTTTGCTCTTGCCCTTCTGATGCTAGGATCTACCTGTGTATCTTTTCCTGATATAATTCCAGTCTTTACCTATTTATATGCAGGCTCAAATAATCTAATTTTTTTTCTAAAGACATTATGGAATCCTCCCCTGGCAATTTCTGAAACCAGTAGTTCTTGTTCTGGTCTTAAACAGCACTGGGGAAGTTAAATAGAAGGAATGGGGTTCCCATGTCTGATGTGCTAGGTTTGGTGTGCCTGGGAAGAGGTTGATGGAGAAGAGTGGAAGAAATGCAGCAGGTCTTTCATAGTATCAAAGAACTGCAGATACAAAAGAATGTAAGAGATTTCTACCCCACTTTCATAAGATGTAAAAGTCATTAAATGGCAGCATGATTCAGATTCTATGTTTTCCAAGCATGTTTCAATTTGATGTTGCTTCTGTGAACAGAGTTGTTCCTTACTGCCCAAATCACAGCGGTACTTCAGTCATGGCAGTGCTGCCTGATGAAGTTGACCAAAGCATGCCCAGGGTGAGGGAACCTGCACCCCTCATTACACACTGAATTTCACACTGCAGAATTGTTTCCTGGTGCTTTTCAATCTTTCTTCCTACTATCAGCATAGGGTCAGAAAGTTGTTTTTAGAGGTGGTAGTTTGTGAGGGGGTTTCGTCAAAGCCTTACAAAAATTTTTGTGTATTTAAAAACAGCTATATTAGTAATGGTGTATACTTTACTGGTGTTCTTGCAGCCATTCTTTTTTTCCTTGATTGTTCATTTTTGTCTTAGAATGACAGCCCTGTCTGAGATGTAAATTAGATGCAAAGGAAGCAAAGCATAATTTCTCAATTCCTGACTAGCAAGCAGAGTGATAATGCAGAGGGTAGAGAAGTTTCAAGGGCCATGACATGGAGAATCTTCTGAGGCATCTGTCAGTACCTTTTGGTGTTAGCTGACAAGACTGAAAATCTGAATGTTTTAGCTTTTGGTCCTGAATCTGGACAGGACTGGGTGGTACAGGAGAATAAAAATCAGCCAGCTTCTCCATGGTTAAGTCATGGTAGGATTAAAAAAGTCTTTGGTCTTCCTGCTCTATGTAAGGTTTTCTGTTGCATTCATGCCTGTTCAGTCTGAGTACAGAGCAGCCATGTGCTCATGTAGATCACACACTCTGCTCACGAGTGACAAAAGTGCCTGATGAGAATGTATGCTACTAAAATGCAAGATGTAATTAAAACAAATCTGCCCTCACTTGAAGTCATACAAAATGCAAAATAAAAGCTGCTAATGAAAACGTTTTATCTTTATAATTGTTCATTCATGACCACAGGCTAATGCAGCAGAGCCAGGGACGAGGGGCAGGATACAGGAAGGCAGGATGATAATAAAAGTATTGAAAACCCTTTTTTCCCCTGCTTCATTTCTGCAATTCTGAGCTTTGTTTGTAGGCAGGAAGAAAGATATTTTGCCATTGGAGCATAAGCATGTTCAATTTCCAGTTATCATAAAATTGCCAACTGTTCTTTCTGGAAATTCTCTGCTTGTTTTTATCTGCAAGACATGCATGCATTTTGAATGTTTCTGTTGGTGGTCATGCTGTGGTAACAAGATTCTTCCACCTCAAGGCACTCAGAGTTACCCACAGTAACAAATACCAGCATAATTACCCTGAAGACACTCAGAGCTTCCTCCTTTTTAGGCCCTGTACAAGGACAGAAAGGTGAACCAAGCCCTGCTTATCTCTGCTTTCTCACATAGATGAATGGCATCTCTAATGTGAGCAACAAAGGCAATGCTAAAATTGTTACAATTAATCAGTCATTCAATCTGTGCTGAAGGAGTGAAGGCAATTCAGAGGAAAAGGGAGAAGGCAGAATGTGCAGCTGTCAAGAATTGAGGACACAGATTTATTGAATGAACTCCGCTAAGAATCACAGGTAGAGTAGAAATGTGCCCCACTGCATGAGAGGCAGTATCTAAAGTTTTCCTGATCAGCAGTTATCACATAAGGAAGCTGCAACTGCTACTGGTTTTTTGTCTTATCCTTGTAACTTTGTTGTTGATCTTCTTTATTAATCTTCTGTATTATAAAGGGACCTGAATCAAGACACAAGCAAAATTCTGTGGAAATTGCAAGTTACAGTTCCTGAGAACTATTGTGCCTTTTGGTCTGAGTGGAAGTTTTGTAAATGTTGTTGTTGTTTTGTTTAAATTTAAAAATAATTGGCTTGATTAAAAATATTCTTTATTTATATCACTTTGCATGCTGTCAGTTTGCATGCAGTTTTCTAGAGCATTACTTTTTGTGTTTGAATTCCTTTGAACTTGGCATATCCTATCCTTGTAGGAAAGGAACATCCTAGAGCATCACAAACCATACTGTCATTTGTCACCAATTCTTGGATGACTTCCAATATCACTTACTTATCTGAATAGTTATTTTAGGCTCTAAATCCCCACACAAAGTGCCCAGGTAATACTTTCTTTTGGGATGCTGAAATAATAGCTCAATTAGGATTTTAAAATTGGAATCTAGGAGTAATATTGTATGTATAGATAACTATCAGTGCGCTGCCTTTTTTGGCAGGATCCTAAGCTCTGTTGGAGTCAGCAGTTGTAATGGGAGTTTCCCTTAGTAGAGGTGCACAGCCCACCAGTGTGCTTGCCCATGTCATGTCCCTCACATCTGAAGTTTTGTTCATTTTTAACTCCTCAGCACAATTATGTAGAAATTGTCTCCTTCTAAAAGACAAGTAGGGGTGGACAGGTGAGAGTGAGCTTATCAAAAAATTACTGCATCTGTGATGCTGCGTGGTTCGTGAGCTGCCTTCAAACAGAGCTTCCCATCCCATGAAGACTGAGGGGCTTCATGTCTGTGCTTGCATCCCCCACTCTGCTGCTAGGGAGCTGGTGGGCATCCAGGACTGGTCCCTTCCGCTGTGCCCTTAGAGGTGGCATCAGCTGACAGTGCTTCATAATAGTACTCTGTGTTTAACAGCCACCCAGGGGTCTGCTGAGGTTTTGAAATGAAGGATTGAAGGGCTCTTTCTAGAGACTTTTACAAAAGAGATGAATGAGTAGTGAACAGTACTGGTGGGGCTGGGATTCTTGTACAAAGGAGCAAAGCTGGATCTGTAGCAGTCAAAAGCTCAGATAATTGGTGACAGTGTGTTCTGTCCCTCATCTGCTTCTGCCAGAGTGCAGCTTGTGCTGTCATCTACTCGAAGCAGATTGCAGTGTCCTGGAAGTTTGACCAAGCTTCAAAGCTTTCACTATCACAGTGGAGAGCATTGCCCTCAGCAGACATCCATTTGCTTCTTATGTGGAATACACAGTCTGCAAAGTTAGTTTTGTTCTTTTTTACAGAGTTCTGGTCTGCAGACATGTTCTCTAAAGAAGTGCCATGAAGTATGATAGCTGCTGGCACAGCAAGAGAATCCAGAATTTAGACTAAATCCATCAAATAAAACAATTTAGTAGAAAACTTTTAATGGTGCTTTTTAATTTATTAGAAGGAAAACACTGGGTAAGCCCTTTTAAAATAATATTTTCAAAAGGGTGGCAGAAAGCAGTATGGTATTTGTTCTGCAGGTTCTTTCAGAGTTGACTTTTTTGAACAGATAAAAGAAATGTATCTCCATTGTTTAAATGGTGTTAAAATACAGGGCTATGATTTTGCAATCAATTTCTTATGCAGTGCTTTGAATGGGTGAGAAAGCATCCTAGAGCAGTTTGATAGGTTATGGCTGCAAACCTCGAGGACCTGAGAGACTGGCTGAATCCTCCTCTGTGCTAAGTTCTGTGCCAAGATACTGTCTGTCCTTTTGGCACCTCCTGTCTTCTTCCTTTTGAAGAATACCAGCTTAATATATATTATTAAGATATTCTGTATTCCGGAGTTATTTAAAAACACAAGGAAAATAATTCATTCTGAATGTTAATTTCAAGAAAGTTCTGTGAGGTTGCCTGTTTGATGCTTTTTATACACCCTTGCAAAAGAGAGAGTGTGTATGAGAAGGGATCCACCTCGGATCCTGCTCTGGTGAGATGCTGCTCCAGAAAGGAAAATCTTGGTTTGAAAGACCTTATGATTCCACAGGTTCTGTAGGCTTCAGCTTCTGTTGCTATGTTTGAGGTCCAAATCTGTATTTTGAGTCAGGAAAATGCTGCAAAGCCATGTGAGCTGCTGTTCAGCCCTGGCACAACTGAAAGCCAGAACTTGCTGCGTGCATCAGCCACGCCCCATCTCTTTCTGCTTGCCACCTTCATCAGCTTTATCAGCCTAGCTAAAATATGAAAAATCTCACCTTATTGCTCAACCATGGCAAGTTGAGGCTTTCTGAAAATTCAGACTTGTGCTTTTCTATTGCTAGATGGGTAGCTAGTTCTTATTTCTGCCTCTGTAAACCTAAAAAACCATAGAGTATTTAATTAGACTTTGCAATATCTTACTCCTGTTTAAAGGAGATGATTTGGGTAATGAGGGCTGTAAACCTATGCAGAGATGCATAATGGTAAATTTCAACTCACCCACTGGTCCTGTGAGATTGCTTTTATCTTTATCTGAGTTCTAAGCTTTTTTTTTTTTTTTATAACTATACCTGCAGATTCTCAATTTCCAAAAACTTAAATAACCAGTTTATGAAAAAAAAAGCCAATCAATAATTTCATTGGTAATCACTTAGCTGAAGATTTAGTTGTCAATCATTTTGGGCCTAAGTTTGTTATACTTCAAAGAATAATGTGATATAATTTAGACTTGTGAATCACAGGTTCTTTTGAAAAGTTAAACTAAAAATCAGATTATGGATTTGCAAAAATTTTCAGTTATTCAGAGATTCCTGACATTGCTAACATTAAGAATGCAAAAGTACTAAGGACCTTATTGATTAAAATTCATATCAAATAGAGTGGGACTTTCTGGTGTGACTGAGTGATTTTTATTACATGAGGTTATTTAAAGCATATCTTTCCTGTAGACAAGTAGCTCAATAAAATGCATGATAGCAGGGCAAATGTCAGAAAGTTTCTGTACTTTTCAGAGAGGTGATTTCAGTCTAAATGGCCAAGAGTATTTCCATTGTGTTTGGTGTATTTTTATTTCTGGATTTCATTGTTGTTCATTGACAATGCCTGGAATTACAGAGATAATGGCATTGAAGTAAATGTTGTTAAAGAACTTTAAGAGCTTCTGAAAAACTGATTTATATGCAGCAGCTGTGGGGTAAACTGCAAGAGTAATTCACCCCATTGCCCTTTTCTGGTGGTTCAAGGTGGAGTAATCTCAGGGGAACCTGTTCATCTCTGCCCCGCAGTGCCAGATGACTGCAGTCATTGCAAGGAATTCGGGTTTAGGCTTACAAAGATTTGTCACTAGCCACTGGATATCATTGGGCTCAATAAAATCAACGAGCTTATGATTCCTCTGAGCCATCTGACAGTAACCTAATTTAGAAATGCAAATAATAAAAACATCTACCATAACATTAAAAATGTCTTAAAATATTACAGATTCAAGTCACAGGAAAGAGTGCTGATCTTGGAAAGCTTGATGCCAATTATGTGCTTCGCTGAATTAAAATGAACTCATATTATTAATAAAGACTCAAATGATCTAGTCTGCTAGTCCAACCTTTCATCACCTCATATTTTCATTAGAAACGAACTTTTCAATTATGAACTGCCTTCCAAAACTTAGTACTGAGTTCCAAAATTAAGTTTTCCAGACACTGATTCGGTCACATGAACTTAAGTTATACAGAACAATCTTGCAGAATTTGACACTGTTACATGTCCTTCTCTCTTGCTTCTTCATGGGTCTTATCACATTAAGTGATCATCTTGTTCAGGCCACTGACAGTGAAAGCTAAATCCAACTGCATGGGGACTTTTAGAAGAAAAAGGCTCAGAAATATTTCAGATATATTCAAAGAATAATGTCTATCAAAAGCAATATTGAAATCTGAAAATTGAAATGCAGCTGTCAGCTCTTCTGATGACTGCCAGAAGCAATGAATGGAATGAAAAATATTTGAGAAAGCTTTGTGCCTTTTTTTTATATTTTGAAGAACATTTCCTTATTGGAATATTTTATTCTAATAATCCTAGAGGAAATCCTGTTGATTAAGTTGAGAACATTTGACATGTGAGCCATTCCTGGATGTAGATGTATTCTTGTGCTGGGAATTGGTAGATGAGGATTCTACAGCTAATTTTTTACTGGAATTTTTGTTCAGTGTTGAACAAAATCTCTGAAAATTTATATTGATATTCAAACTACTTGCAACACTCCTCATTACTTTAATGTCTATTTTTTTTCAGAGTGCTTTAATACTCCACATCAAACCCGGTGGAATTTGTCTTAGGTGGGTCAGATACTGTTAAGCTGGGAATTGTTTTAGTTATAACCAAACTATAGAAAATAAAAATTCAGTCAACTAGTTATCACATGTATTTACACCATACCTACTATGATGCTTAAGGAATCATAAAAAAGGAATGGAAATATTGGAGTGTTTTGCAAATAACTACTCTGTATCAAATGGCTCTGTAGAAGCAGTTGAATTTTCTCTCCCAAAGCAGTTCAAACACTGCATTTGAGCTAAATAGATCTACTGTTAAATTAATGGTGATCTATAAAGGTGAAAACAAAAAAAAAAAGATTTGGTGTGTTCTTGGAAGTTCCTTTGAGCTGAGTTTGTGTACACTCATGGAAGTAAAAAATGTTATTGAAAGCTTATTTTTAATTTGAATGTTGTATTTTCATTTAAAAAAATAGTAAAAAAAATTGTCAGGAAACTGTAAAAGACTTTGGAAAATATTCAAATACCTATATCCTTAAAAGGTAAGCCAAAAATGCAAATGCTGTTTGCCTCAGAGGAAGGTAGTAGGACTTTATACATAATGAATATGATCAGAAGCTGGAGAAAGGAAGGAAAAAACCACCTTAGAACAAAAGCTTTAACTTTACATAGTGATATTAAGTTGCAGGATGTTTAGGTGGGGAGTGGAGGGGGTACAGTAGGAGACACAGCTTCTGTGTTTCTTGCTCCTCCAGCCTCATTCCTAAATATCTCTCCTAGCTGGGAGTTGTTCTTCAACAGAATTTTCTTTTCCTTATCCTGGATTTTACTCAAGTCTCTCTGTCCAGCAGTCTACTTGCTCACCACTTGTTCTCCTTCTTTCTTCTAATCCAAGATTTTTGAGTCTCAATCTCTCTTTTCCCTACGTTTACCCAGTTTCTTTTTCATTCCTCCAGCTCCTCCTCTGTCCAGTCTGTTCCCTGAAGGATTGGTGCTCTCCCTGGATATTTGAGTTTGAGAGCTGCCTCTTTGGTGTTGCTTGGACTTAGTAAGGAAAGTATTGAAATAGCAGCAAAGACCTCTTGCCTTAGCTCAGATTGTTCAACTCGGATTTGGCACTGAGCTGTAATTCTCAGTGCCTTCTCAGGCCCCTGGAGCATGTCCAGTACAGACAGAAAGGTTGGAAATACAAGTCCAGGAAGTACTGGCTGTGCACAGACCACAGGGCTTGAAGTTGGACTTTGAGTGGCTTTTCATTGAGAGAGCAAAAGGCACAAGATCTCTGCCAACTTGGCAAGTCCTTATTCTAAAGCATGGCACTTTTTAAAGAAAGGTCTTCAGACTCTTTCAACTTTCTAAGCAAATGCTATTTCCCATTGCCTTTTTCTCAGGAACTGCTGCTGTATTCTGACTGAAATTTTCCGGGAAATTCAGGCTAGGGGGACACATCACTCAGATGATTGCAGCTTTCTCAATGGTGCAAGTGCTTGAGAACAGGGTCTTTACTAGGGACACTGTGTCAACCTTCACTGAATTCTATTCTGCCAGAGAAAGTTTTTTTTCTGTCTTTTTCTGCAGGTGTTTATTTCTTAATTCTTCTACTTGTAGTACCTGTTCCTTAAATCTTGTTTTTCTCTTCATCTTTCAGTAAGCAAGCAATGACATGGAAACACTTGACTGTGTCTGACTTTCACAGTTCCATTTGAAACTCAGCAGAGGAAACTTTGTTATCGGAGTCTTTTCAAGTAAAAATTATTATTATCTGGGAGGAGCTCAGCTTGATTATTAGGTTGCCAAGCTTTGTGTAAAACTGTTTACATTTGCAAGCCAGCAAAATTGATGTGAAATGCTGTGCTATATAACCAAGAACTGCATTTTCCCCAGTCTCTTTCAAGGTAGAATTTGTCCTCTTGTCTATATTTCATTAAAAACCAAGTGACTGTCATTATTTATCAGTTATTTTAGAAAATGTTAAAGGTCATATTGGAAAAGATTTTTTTTTAATCTGAATTTTAGATTTGTTTATAGCACCTTTGTCCAGAATTTCTGCTTTCACTCTAGGAACACTTGAAATCATTCCTAGATACAGTTGCATTGAAAATATGTATGTATACATGTTTAAATTAGCTTGTTTCTACTGTAATGAACACAACTGAGTACAGCAAGCTGGTGTGGCATGTGCTGTTCCACGTGTGGCTGTGCAAAACAGTCAGTGCTCCACTACCTGTGTGAAATATCTGAAACACTTTTATGGAAAGATATTAAATACAATAGATTTTTAATTCCCAGTTATAAATTAATTTTTTTTCTATATAACCTCATTTGTCTTTCCTTTGACTTGGAATAGCAAGAAAGCCAGAGTAAGCACAAAGAATTTGGAGGCACAAGAAGGACTGAAAAATCCTTTATGTAACAAGTGCAGATTGAAGATTTGGCAATGGGATGCATGGGCATCTGTTCCTGGACACAGCCTCGTGTTTAGGCATGGCTGACAGTGAGTGAGTTTGGTGATGCTCCTGGTCTGCAGTTTGAGCAGAGCCACCTCATGGGGACCAGATCACCTGGCACTGAGTGACACCACGTTTCACTGAGACAGAGCAATGACAGGATGTGGAAGCTGACTCACTTCCCCACAGGGTCCATATCTTTGAGCTTTTTGGTGGGTTTATATATTGAAGACAATGCACAAACTTTGTCTGTTCTATGCTCTCTGTGTACCTAAATGTAGCATTTTGTCCTCCAGAATTATTACTAAAAGTTTGTTCCTCTGCTCATTAGTTGTTACTTCATGAAAGGATCTGCTTTGTTCTGTCTGCATACTGGGTTTTGCTATTATCAAAATGTACCCTAACACCACGATAAGTGGAAGAAAGAGACTGAAAATGTAGTTTTTTCTATTATAATTTTTTCCAACTTTATAGTGTGGTTTTCTAAAAGGATAAAAGGATTTGGTGACACTTACTGTAAGTGGAAGAAATTGGAACTGGTAAAAGATGTTAACAGAGGATGGGGAGTTTATGCATCATAAACTTTTTCATAATTTAAAGCTTATCATTTTGGGGCAGTCCATCATATAATTTAATGTCACGATGGCACCAACTGTTAAAATGTGTCAGCTCTCATTATAAAATTGTTTGAGCTTTAATAGCAAGTGGCTGTGATGAAAATTTCCAGATCTCCTGGGAAAGTGTGGTATGATTCAGTAAGGTCTGTCACACAGTGCTGTCTTACTTATGGTGTAGATGATTTTTTCTGAGTAGTAACACTTGTCTGGGATGGCTATGTGAATTACCCCTTAAGAAAAGACATAAAATATTTCTATCATTTATTTGCAGTTACTTGTACCAAATCATTTATTGAGGCCTTTGCTATTTCAAAGATACTAAATGAAAGTATCTGGGAAAAAGTCCATTATTCACAAAAACTATTTTTGGAGATGTTTATGGTCAATAAATATTTTTTTTCTATATAATTTACATTAAAAATGAGTACATGCCTGGAAGATAAAATGCTGTGTAAATTCACAAATTCCCACAGCTGGCAATGGAAAAAGGAGCGTGTAAAGTTTGTAGCACCCCTCCTGCCTCCATTGAGAACTGCTTCTACTCACTGAGTTTTTCATTCTGGACTCATAACTCTGAACTTCCAGACTGATTCTTTGGCTTGGAACTGCCAGCTGATGGGCAGGTGGAAGGGAGTTTATCCATCCATATGCAATGTCAAATAACATCCTGAGATGTCACCTCCTAACATTTTGCTTAAATGCCATGATATTCTAAACAGTGGCCCGATAAGCTTGCTGAAATGGAGCCATCTGCAACTTTGCAGACATCTATTAATGGTTACTGCTGATAAATGACAGTGAAAAAATTGCTTGATGAATTGCAACTTTTTCTTAGTCTAATACATTGTAAGATGTGCTACTTCTTCTGATGAAGGTTTTTTTCTGTAAGTGTTTGTGTGCTCTGAGCTGAGTACAGGCACTCTCTCACTGCTCTGAAGTGGGTGTTTGAGTTTACAAATTGCCACAGAGCTTTGAGCTGCTGGCTTGTGCAGGACAGGAAGGTCTTTTATCCTGGGGTATGAGCTCGTGGGCAAGGCCCTCTGAGGAAATTGTCACTTTGTTTGTGACATGGGAAACTTTCCTGTGTGTGTTCATACCCTGGTATACCCAACAAGATAAATGGCATTTTTTATACTGAGAGATAAGCACCCTCACTTGTTTATGAGCTGAAAACATGCACAATTACCATAGAATAAGTGATGCAAATTAGTTTTCTCTTCAGCAAAGTGTGTATGTGTCTATTGTCTCTCTGATAAAATTGCTTCAGAATGTAGTACTATCAGGCAATTATGGAACTAATATGGGGAAGAAAAGTTTCTCTTTCGTCTCCATCAAATGCTATTTATAGAGCAAAGGGATATCAGTTCTAGGTTTATTTTTGTAATGCTTTGAAGCATGAGGATGCATGATTTTTATTCAGGTCTTACTAATAAACTTGTGGTTCTCCTCATTATGCATAGGTGTCTAACCTGTCTAGTGGCTGGTATGAATACCTGAAAGAAGAAAATTAAGAATTCACTTTCTCTGTTCTTTCATGCTGATGAAACTCAATAAAATGAACACTCATTTAAGCAAAACACAAAATAACAAGTAATTTTTTGAAAGTTCAAATGTATTCAAAATTTAAAATCCTTTCTTCTGCTTTTTTCCTTTTGCAGTATTTGCCATCTCTCTTAGAAATCCAAGGAGAACATATTGTTAATCAGGAAATGGATGAATCAATACCCTCCAGAGGCATAGTTCAGTTGGGGAACAATTTCAAGATATGGAGAACAGATATCAATGAACATAAACAATACTGCTGTGAGAAGAGAGAGCTGGGACTACTCAAGGCTCACATGAATTCCTACAGTAAGTACAGCTTGAAGGTTAAAGGGGCTCCTTGGGGCAGAAAAATCTTTGAATAGTGTATTTTTAAACAAAGTCATGATAAGTGTTCAATCTGAATCTCAAAGCCAACTTGATCTGTGTAAAATTCAGCCAGAGGATATCCTAGAAAGTTCAAAGTGAGGCTTAATGGAATTGCACCTTGATGCAGAAACCTTTGGCATTTTTGTGGCTATCAGTATTTTAGGAGCAATATGGCATTTAAATGAAATCACTAGGATGGAAATGAACAGTGTGAATTGTGAAATTCTTTGTTATTTGGCAATACTGAAAAGCAGATGTGAAACAGACAGATATTATGCAGGGTTTTGGGGGGATTTTTTAATTTAAACAAAAACAAATTCAACTTTTTTGTGAAGATCAGGTCTTTAAAGAAATAGAAATATGAGATGTTTTCTTTGGAACAAATAATACATGTAAAAATAAAATTTGTACTTAGAATTGTTAGAAATTAGTTCAGCATGGTTTTGGTATTTCCTTCTTTTTGTTTTGGCTGAGCCACACTTTTTCAGTCTAATCCCTGTCCAGTGAGTGGGGTTTATTTCCAAATTGGTTAAAGTCTGAATGAGACTAATTTTTGCACCTAGACCTGTGCATCTTTAGGATATGAGCTCAAGTTCCAGCAGCTAAACATGATTTGAGTTTTTGTTGATTGGCATATGAGGGACAGGTATACTGCTTATAATAAAAGTTACCAAAAAATTCCTGCTTTTCTAGGGCTATTATCCATACTTCTAGTACAGATCTCTGCATTTCAGTTTGAAAAGCAGTGGCCTGTGACCTTTTACTCAGTAAGTGATTTAACCCAACTTTGTGGTGTATGTTCTTTTAAACTTCTATTTGTTTTGAAACTCCAGAGGGACAAACCATCTGTTTTCAGCCACTTGAACACAGCAAATTCTCTGTGTTCTCTTTAGCCATTTTTCATCAGGGCTGCTGTGATATCAAATCAGTGAGAGTTCAATAAGGTGTGATAATTTGTGAGAAAGTCACTGAGAGTAGAAAGTGCCAGATTAGTTGATTTCTTGAAGTATTTTCTATCACAACTGTGATTTGAAGGTCTAAATGAATATTGGTTTTCCATTAGTTGCTCGTGTTTTATTTGTTTCCTGTGGGATACCTGTTTGGATTTTGTAATCTATTTGCAACTGTTATAAAGTGACTATGTATTTAGGACCTCAGAATAAACCAGTAATTATCCTAAAGGTGTCATTGACACTGCACTGTTACAAGTACCAAAAGACCTGTTCTGGTAGGGAGAGTGGATAATCTGCTGCCCTTTTTATTAAAGAACCTCAGGTTTTGTATTTGCTTTTAACAGCCATATATGTTTGGAAAACCCTTTTTGCCTCATGGTTAGTATTATGTTCTACATTGTTATCTCTATCTTTTAATTATGTCTCCTCTGTGTGCTCTCCGTGCAACTGCAACCCTGCTCCTGCTGTAGATCCCCCTAGTGTACAAACATAGGAAAACGCTTTTGGAAGGCAGTTACGCCTTAGGATGTCCATTAGCATTTCCCAAAGCAATTTGTGTCCTTTCTTGTGTGACAGAGATATCGATCAAATGCCTGGTGAGTTAAATGGCCGCAGCTTAATCATGTAAACTTGTGGACTGAGGATTCTACTGCTGGGAGTCAGTGCTGCAATATTTCTCTATCCCTGACACAGAAATCAGTCCTGATTTCTGCCTATCTGCCAGCTGATTTTTTCCAAGCTCTGTGCCATAGAACAATATATAATTATGCAATTATTAAGAGAATTTGTTGCTATATTATTTCTGGCTGCTGTAGCTACTGTAGCCTGTGCAGACTTGCCTTTCCCATCCCTTCTGTTAGCTGTTCTGAGAAGGGAGAAAACCTTCCTGCTGCTAAGCATGTTATCTGCAGAGATGATCTATCTGTAGAGTTCTGAGGAAAAGTCAAATGACAATATGTCAGCTTTGCAGTTCTGGAGAAATTATCCCACATTACCTCGGCAGTGGTAATAGTTTACAACGTTCATGGGCTGTAATGGGCTGTTTGCCTTAAAGGGCTTTGACAGTTTTGCTGAACTTAACATGTACTCAGCTAAGGGATGATCTTTCTTCACTACATCACTTGCAGTTTGAATAGGTCACATTTTGATAAGATGTGTTTGATTTACTGTGAAACTGCTGTATAAAACCTCCTTTTTGCTTACATATTTCTCAAAAGGTTCACTGTATTATTCTGAGAGCAAATACTTAATTATTTGCTGCTGAAAGCCATGTAAGAACACCTCTCTATTTCTGAAATCCTTTGGTGATATCTGCCACAGTAAGTTTACATCCAAAATGAATAATGCAATGGAAAGTGATTTCATTTTGTGGGTTTGTTGAGCTGGAGTTTAGCTTCATCATAAGATAAAAAAAAAAAAAAGTCAGAGCCTGGTGGGGGAGGTGTGTGTTGGGGGGCTGTTGTTAGTGGCTTGTTTGACTCCTTTATATCCAGGTGTGGAACTGAGCATTTGCTGATGCTATTGATATCAGGTCAAGCTGTACAGGTACTTCTAAACCTTTCAAACACAGGCCTCCTGAGAGAGTGCCTCTGAAATAGTTCCTTCTTACCATGATATTTCTTCCAATTACATATTGCGGAAGATAATATTTAAAAGAAAAAACACTGCTACCATGATGAATGGAGCTTGCCTGTGCTCTTCTAACCAGTATCACCAGATATAATTTGTAGAACTGCCACAAAGAGGTGGTTTTGGTTATGAGTTGCACTGCAGAATGGTCTGGGCTTTTCTGCAGGATTTGGATGTATCTTACAGTTGTGTTCAGGGAGGAAGTGTTGGTTATGACAGGGCAGGCCAGCACAATGAGGTGATGAAACATCAGCACCACAATGTCTGTGATTTTAGCACCTCTACCAGGATCCTTGTATAGAATTTAAGGCCTATAAAAGTTTGTGTAAAGAGAAAAAAGCAAAATGAAGAAAATATGTTTAAGAACATCTGCTGTTATGCAAAATTTCTCTTATGGTGGATATAAGGTTAATATAAGACTCTTTCCACATAAGCATTTGAAGCAAAATTGTCTGAAACTGTAATGACAACACTAAGCTCCAGAATGGCTCACTTTGTTTGCCATTTTGAAGATGATCTGAACTGGGTGCCACCATACTGGGAACATGAATGATGAAAAATAATGGTGTGTGAACATGCTGCTCAAGAGAAGGTAAAAGGTATTGTAATGCTTAAGGAAAGGTTAATGAAGAAGGTAATGAAAAAGCTTTACAACAGAGAGTAAACTGTTTCCCTGAGTTGGTATATAAAGCCCATGCATAGCTCTTTGGCTGTGTTTTTGGCTATCTACCAGTTGGCAAAATTATTTGTGAATCATAGCTCTTTGTTTTTAAATTATATAAAGTCCATATCCCAACTCCTTAGTCTGCAAGCAGAGCAGCTGAGCAGATCAGCTCTGTTGTCTGAGCATCTGACAATGCTGATAAAATATCGTAAGAAAATGATGATAATTCTGTTCCACCTGTTGTTTGGCTCTAAAAGGGGAATTTTCTTCAATTGGGCCTTCAGCCATCCATGCTTATGTTTGAGAAATGGTAACAGACATTCTGTTTATCACTTGTGATAGTTGCCCATATGCCATGTGTGAGGTGTCAGGTGGAAGCATCGTTACTTCTCTGTATCATAGCAAGAAACACCGTGAATTTCAACCTGGCTGAATTCAGAACCCACAGAGTATGTTCATTTGGCCAGAGGGCATCCCATTAAGTGGCATAAGGAAAGTCTCTTTCAATTGCTAAAGACCTTTCTTGCTGTAATCCCTGCTGCTCCTGGGAATTGGATTTGGGAAGTTAAACCAAACCTTTTTCTGGCAGCTCTGTGACAATGCCTCCAGGGCTGCTAATGTATTAGGGAAAAATTCTGCCAAGCTTCCTACAATGTAACATTTTTGTTCATAAACATACCAGCTGGTTTTAATGACACTTGTGAGATATTGATGCAGACAGTCAGGGTAGCAGAATCTTTATTCATGGGTGGCAGCTCAAGAGCAACTTTAATTCCAGCTGCTTAGAAAGGAACAAGAAATGTCTGAAGTTAGACATGAATCGGAAAGTTTTTACAATTACATGAAACACCTGACTTTGCCTTTCACTTCCATGACATTTCTAGTGATCTGATATTTGCTATACCAGGCAGATCATCCCTGTGAACTGATGGGCAAACTCTTTATCTGTATGTCCTTTCACAGTTCTGCACCTGTTTCAGTTTTGGACATAACTAGTGTTGATATTTCCTCTTGATGGGCAGTTTTACTCCATATCCATCTAGCACTTCCATAGTCATCAGGAGTCTCTACCCGTGGTAAGAGATGACTTAGCTGTCATGAATAACAAGCTGGCATGTTTATCAAGCTGTCCTTGATAAACAATTAATAAAGAACACATCAGCTGCTGGCATCTTGCTTTATCCTGTTGAATCATATAGAGAAAATTTTAATTGTAGCAAACATTAATTAATGCCTGTCTTTTCTGGGTTTATTATCCATTTCAATTTTCATAATAGGGCTGCATCTGAGTGAACAGAATATTTCCAATCTGAAAATGACTAGTGAGATTCGTGTGTTTGCTTTCATTCCCTCTGTGTCTGCCTCTGCTCACCATTCTTTTATAACAAAGCAGTCCCCAGCTTGCTTTTTAGTGTTTCAGATCGCATAAAGGTGCTGACATTCAATACAGAGATAGTACATTTGTTTATTTTTCAGTTTACTGAATGCATCTCCCAACATAAATTTCAGTAGGTGAAAAAGATAACAGAGAATATTGAGCATAAGAGAAACAGCGCTACAGCGAGTTCACACAATCACTTGTACCATAGCTAATGGGATGCCCTTGCAGATATGCTGACAAAAGGGCTGTTTTAAGTCCTGCCCTAGTTGTGCTACCACAAGCCATGCTGACTGCAGGGTGACAGCCTCCAAACTCTGCAGGCAAATGCTCAAAGGGCAAGGGCAAACCGCAGTTACCTACTGCAGTGACTTGCAGCTGCAGCCATTGATTTCCTGGTGCAAATGAGAAATGACATCAGATGAGCTTTGTGCTAGAGACTTGATTAAATTGAATGCTGCACCAGACAGGTTTACAGTAATGTTAGTTTTCTAAGAAAATGTAGCACGAAAGTCTAGGCTGTACCTCTGTCAGTTGAATCTGACAGCATTGGTCTGCCAGAAAAACTTCTGAAGGTAAAGACTCCAGTCTGATGTACTTTGTTTACATTGAGCTTATGGTTGTTTAAAATCTGAGTTTGGTGCTGCATATGTTTGGATAGAGCAATCTGAGTTCTGGTATTTCAGATCTTAACACTGATTTAGCTTCTTATTTCATATGCACAATCCACCAAGTGCACATTCCTGTCTAGGTGCTGTAAATTAGCTACAGTATATGAATCTCAGCATGTAATGTGATAGCATTTTACTCATGTTGGAAGTAATGACTGCATTATGTATTTCATGCCCAAAGAGAAATAGCGTGACTTCAGGCAACAGAAATTAACAGTATGAAGCATTATTGTTTGTGATGTTGTTGATGTTTTAATTGCTGATCATTAATCTGCGTTCTTCAACTCCAGTGTTGGTGAAATTATAATTAGTCCAGTGTGTTTTGCTGAAATGTAGAAAACAATCAGTCTGCCACTAATGATAGGGCACGTGGGACCCTGAAACTGAGTATTAAGTCAGTACTTCTGTTCCACAGTGCATCATTTTTTTAAAATATTTATATTTCTGGAGCAAAATGTACTTTTTGGGAGAATAACTTGCACTAAAGAAAACTTAGAGAATTGAAGAAAATTCAAACAAAATCTTGGACATTTTATTTATTTCCATTTAATGACATAATGATGTAATTCCTGTGCTACAGTACAGTGGAAAAAACTTTGGCCATACACTTTTCTGGAAATGTAAATAATGTCATTGTTGATCCTAAGTGTGGCTTTACTCTCTCATATGCATGCTTGAGTACTCAATTAGAAGTACATATGCTGCACTTATTGTACTACTTTTGTATTGAGGCAAAGATCAATTTAATCACAAGTTGACTCTCATCATAATGGATGTGCACATGAGCATTCCTGAATTTTAAATGTGCACATGTTCCAGGATTATTTATGTTATCAATCCAAATGTAGCCCTGCTCTAACACCATATCACATTCACTTACATCAATGGAAAAGGAGTTGAAAAACTGCAAATTCATTGTATGCCTACACAACTTGGTCAATATGTAAGATGTTCTCAGAGGAATATCTAAGGGCTATAAGGCAACAGTTATGATTTTGCATTGTCTGTAGTGGCTGGGCTTAGCCCCTGTGGGAAAGATGCTCCAGCAAACCAAGGTATGGCTGTAAACTTCCCAAACTGAGCTGATAGAAATCCAAATGTGGAAGATCCTTATTTTGTTCAGCTTACCTGAAATCAACTGGAAACAGGTTTTAATTCATCAAAACAAAAGAGCCCTTCAGAGGTGACTAATGAGTGTTCAACTGAGAGCTTTTCACACTGTAAATACAATGCTTCAGGTGCACTGAGCTCACACTGCTACATTTTGCCTTTAAAGCATCTATAACCTGGTCTGGGTTGAGATGAGGTCAGTGAGATATTGCCACCTGCTACAAGGGGCTTGAATAATTCTTTTAATGAGGCAAGGGCTAGCTCTCATTTGACATAAATCTGGTTCTGAATAATTTATCCTGAATAGGAATCAATCCCCTTTTGTTTAAAGAATAAACTTATTTAATACCAACTCTAAAATTCCACTAAGCTACTTTCTCCAGGAAAACAAATAAATTGTATTCTGGTTTAGCACAGATGCAAACAAGTGTTTATTGAGAAACTATTTTGTATAATTCTAAACCCAGATGTTTCCACACTAATCTCTATAATCAGTGATGACATCCCTATTGCCACAAGACGCCTGAATGTCAAGCTCTTAATGACTGATGTATTCTGGTAAGTGTCAAGAGAGGGGAACAAATAGCCTTGGCTGTTGTGTGACTCAGGAATTGTTGAAAGTTGCCCACTGTTGGTGTTAATCCATGCCAGCTGCAAAAAAGATTGAGATTAGGTAGCTCTTCAAATGAAAATTGTTGTTGTGGCAAACCTTGACAGACATATGTCTTTTGCTGGTGTTATTAAGACAACACTCATTTCATTGATTCATTCAGTATTATCATGCTGATTATAGGTCCTGCACAACATCTACATAACCTAATAAGTTCTTTCCTTCCTTGGCAAGTCCATTTTTTGTGTTTCTGTGAGATTACCCAGCTCCCTGAGTGCTGAGCAGTGCCATTTCTCGGCAGGATGTGACATTGCTTTTAATAAGATACACTTCAAAGCATTGTGCCACACCAGACCAAATATCACTTGAAAACAGCATAAAACCTTTCACTTTCATTTCTTTGCTTTTCATTTTTTTACACCTTATCTTGGAAGCATTAAAGGCAACCAGCTTTTTGGCTTTCATGCCTGTCTGAAGATGTAAGTGCAACAATGCTAATGCCAAAATGACTAAAGAATCAGAATGAAAAAGTCCCTGAATGGAGAAGGAGTGGGAGGGAAGCAGGAAAATGAGCAAAGAAGATGAAAAGGGAGCACTGAGGAGAAAAACTATTTCTTAATTACACTATGAACTTTCTCTTGTGAATCTTGGATCTCACCCTAATTAAAGTAATTGGCATGTAGCAGTGTGATACAGATGGAATTCAGGCACATTCTGTACTGGGCAAACAGGCTTTACATGTGCATTTGCTAGCTAGCTTGCAAAAAAGCTCCTTTTTTCCCCTCTTCCATTATGTGCAAAAGGAAGAAGGGGATTAGATGGCTGTTAAGAAAGAGAAGGCACGTGAATGCAAATATCTGAATTTTTCTTTAGGCTCAGTATGTTCACCTTGCATTCAGGAGTTAGAGTTCCTGCAGGGATGTTCCTTTAGTAAATCCTCAAAATATCTTAGAGTGTTTTGTGGTTCAGGGGAGCATTTGCCTAGTCTGGAAGTGTTGAAATAAAGTACCATGAAAAGGTTAAAAATTGACTGAAGTATAGCGCAGGACAAATAAAAGAACTTATTAATAACTAAACCTGCAGGAAACACCAAACCTGCAGGAAACAAGAGCCGTGATCCAAGAAGTAAGAATAGGAAAACATGATAAATCAAACTACAAATCCAAAGAACAACTTTGCTTGAAATTTGTGCTCGTTAACATAAGATACATTCAAACTCAGCTTGTTCTATGAAAATACCCACCCACAGGTTGCCCTTACTCACATAAACATCTTCCTCATTGAGTGAGAGTGGCAAAATTAGTGTGCATTGTATTTTTAAACAGATGAGGCTGCAGAGGCAATGACCAGAGCTTTAGGTTGTTACACATATGGGAAACACCAAATTTGTATTGTAAAAATGGCATAATGGAGGTGTGCTAGCTTTTTGGAGCCTCCATTTAACACCCATCTCTGCAGATGTGAAATGAAATCAAATACCTCAGCTTGGTGTGGGGACCAGCTTATTGCACAGGGTGAAAGAACCCTTATTGGAGCCAACAGAAGTAGACAGAAATAGCTGGGGACTAACATACTTAGGTCACCTCTGTCCATGAGTTAAACACAGCAACTGTCACCAAAACCACAGGACAGTTTCTTGCTAAAAGAGGATCATTCTCACAGTGACAGTACCCTTTTGCTTCCCCTTTTAACAACATTTAGGACAACACAGAGAGTCTTTTGAAAGGTAAGGAATACGAATATGAGTTTGCTCCTTTATTTTCATCCTGTCACCTGTGCAGGGCAGAAATGCCAGGAAGTGCACTCTTGTCTCCTATCCTGGTCAGCTCTCCTGTCCTTGCAAGCAAAGCAAACCTTTGCTTTTTCTTCTTCCACTGAGCCATTGTGAGTTTTTAATTTCCCTGAACCTGTTGTGAGATCAAAGGAAGGGGTCACTGGTTGGGAGATCTGCTGCAGTGCAAGCTCAGCAATGGAAAAGCAGCAGAGTAGCACAGGTTCCCTGTGCTCAGTGACCCTTCTTCTTTGAGGTGAGGTCAGCCACTTGACCCTGCCACAGATGTACAAAGCTGAAAGGAGAGCTTGCACTGGAGTGCCTTGAAGGAGGCTCAGCTCTCCACCTTTCTCACTAGGAGCTCTGCTGAAATCTATTGCAGCTAACCCCTAACCAGGGGTTTTATTAAAATTACACTAATCTGACAAGCTACAAATTCTGATCTAGAGGTAAAAATCTGTGTGTAAATCATTATTACAATTATTCTCTCAGATGCTATTACTTATTAAATGTTTTCTAGACTTTGTTTTTGATGAAGCAGAGCCCATGGTGATTAGTGGTAGTGCTCTGTGTAAGTTTAGTGTATTTCCTAGATCTATTTGTTAGAGCTGCAGATAGGTTTAAACTCAGTTGGAGCCAGGGAGACACAGACTCAGGTTATTTTTATATGTGTTTTTCTGGCCTGAAACTGTATATACAGGTAAGATTTTGCTTGTGGCCATGCTGCACAGATTCCATGGTTGGCACCAAAACTTGTCTTATTTTAAGAAGTTCGAAGTGAGTTGAATAGTTGCTACTAGGATGCTCCATGCTACTTACAGGAATTAGTTACTGGTTGATTTGTGATCTGTTGTTGCAGTTGCCTTGGCTTGGGCAGCTAAATGGGTAAGCAAATCATACTTATTATGTGCAAAGTGAGTGTGTAACATTTCATAGGCTGGGTCAGGTAGGTGTTGGAATGTTTGGATTTTTTGTTTTGTTGCTTTTTAAAGATACTGTTTTTATGGCACTCAGAGTTCTGAATCTAAGCAGAAAGCTGTGGGGTGAACAGATGGTGCTCTTGGTGCTTAGAGCACCATTTCCTGTTGTCCTTTTGTGTGTCTGACAGGTCTGGTATTTTGTGGGGAGAAAAGTTATAATTTTTTTTAAGTTAGGAAAATAAGTCCAATGAATCTTGCTAAAAGGCAGCCTCATACTGTTGTCATTAATGGCTTCCCCTGAGAAACTGGCAAATTGATAAATTAAGCTTTCCCTCTGTGACAGCCTTTCACACACTCAAGATGTAGCCCTACTTTAGTCTTCAGCAGCAGTAAATCAATCTACTATAGAAATACTTTGCTTTTCCTACCCAGGTACAAAATATATCAAGAGACTTGGTGCGTCAGTTCTCTGTGTTTAGCTCTAAGTCGTTTTGGCAATCACAGGAGGCATTAATTTTGTATTTATGTTGAAATGCATCCCTAATTGAGATGTCTATATTGCTTCAAGCCTCTCTTCTTGAAAACCAATTAATAAATTTCACACTAGAACACAGTCTTTTTATTAAGACTCAATTAAGGAAGATTTAATGAGGCCAAACTAGGTGAAGCTTTTAGTGTGTATTATACACAGCAGATCTTGAAAGATAGATACAAAGTCAAATCTCACTTTGAACCTGCTTTCATCTAGCAGCAGTAAAAAGTCCTATATGGTGCCTGTACCAACAAGAAGTTCATAAATAAAAAAACTAAGCAAACTAATATTACCATCCATAAGTAAGAGATGAATTTTAGTTATTTCCCCTGGGAACATGGGAAACTGATCCTTTTGTTTCAAACTTTTTTAATAAAAATGGATGTCTTATTTCATTAACTATTACCAGTTGCTACTAGATAATTATAACTTGCCTGCCTGCATTGCATTTTTGGTTTTTTAATCTCCTTCATATGCAAAGACTGTTTAAACAGAGTTGTTTAGCCAAGTTATCTTGATATAAATATCAAGATGTAGTATAGTTTCTCAACCTTGCTCTTGTTCAAAAGGGATTAATCCCTCCCTAAAATGTGGTCTTTTGAAGACATGACATTAAACATTAGCCTAAACACAAAAAAGGGGTGACATTGTCAGAAGCATAAAGAACCTGAACCTACAGGACACTAGGTGCCAGAATAACTTGAAATTTTCAAAGGGCTTATGACTATGTGTTAGTTTATTGATCTTAGCATCATGGATGCAGTGATAATTATCATTGATTATAGTTCTTTGATAATTAATGGGAGACTTTAAGTGCAAAAGTTCTTCTTGTGTATATCAGTGGAGGTGTTGCCTTAAAAGTATCTGAATACATGGTTCATAATTTCTCTTATTTGAGGAAAAAGTAAAACCACATGATTAAAAAAAATTCTTTTGAAAATATGTAATGCATATGTACATTGCTAATGAGGATCATTGGAGTGAAACTAGGATGGGTGTAAATCCATTTTCAAGTATATAACTTAAGAGAATTTACTTTTTTTTAGGATGCTATTAAAAGCAATTAAAAATAAATAAAAATATTAAGGAAAGTTCCAAAAAGTCTCAGTCAGTATAGCTAAATGAGTTTTGGTGATAAATACTTAAACGGCTGTAGAAGTGGTAGAAAAAAATTCGTCACAGTTTTCTGGCAATATCTAATAATCTATTTGGGAAAATTTGAAGGAAAGCACTTTGGTTGGATTCCTGAGGTACAGTTGTTTTGTCCTGTTTCATTATACATTTTAGAAAGTTTAATTATTTTACCCAAGCCCTAATTTGATATTGACTTATTGTTAGAACTCTTGATGACATATCTCCCAGTATCACAACATTTTGGGCCATTTTTAGATTAGTGAACCCAGATTAAAACAGTTCTTTCAAACATCTTTATGGAAGAAGAACAGTTTCCAAGACGATGTGTGTGGCTGCAAAGAAAGAGGAAACCAGTATTTTGGAGTTTATCATTAAATAAACTTTGAATTTTCAAGTGCATGTTCATTTAATTGTTGGATTTAGCTGGAGTTTAGTCCAAAAAACCAGGTCATTAGACCTTCACCAAGTGAGGCCCTTGCACACATTCATAACTTTAAATACATGAGTAACTGGATTCAAATCACAGTCTTAAGTGTTTTGTTTGAGTGGGAATCCATTGATTGCTTTTTGGCACCAATCTCATTCTTTCTTTAAATGAAGTTAGCCAAAAAATTAGAAGCCTTAGTTCATTTCCTTGTTCAGAGAACAATGCCACATGTAGAGCTTTGCTGACAGAGCTTTGGGAGGTTTTGGGAAGCCCTTTTTTTTTATTGAAGAAAACAGTATTGTGCATGACTTCTATTAATTAGTGCTTGGGCTGAAGATCCTTATGGCTCACTCAGCTTGAACTGGTCCCAAACATCACCCCCTCACAAGAAAAGTACAGCCATTAAAGATTCTGATTTTCAAATTCAGTAGAGCAGTTACTCCTTATCTTTTGAGATTTCTTAAGGCTGTGGATGGCAAACAGTCCTTAAGTGTTTCTGGCTGCGAGTGGCAATAGTTTGTTTCATAACTGGGGCCAGGAAATCATTTTGAGGCAGTAAGTGGCTTTTCACAGTGGCAAAAATGATAGAAAAAATGGGCTGCTGTGGACAAGGGTTCGTTCTGCCTTATCCAACTTCCAGATTGCCTGGGGGGGGGGGGCTGTGGTGGTGAGCTACCTCAGCTCCTCTACAGCAGAGGCAAGGAGAGATGGGTCTTGTTCCAGGGAAGGTCATTCAGCCCTTCCTCTGTTCCAGAGATTTCCATCCTGGTGAGACAGCCAGATTCCTTCAGCCCCTGAGCTCCTCCCAGCTTCTACCCTGATCATCATTACCATAATGTCTCCTTTGCTGATTGCAGGATGTAGCTGCTCTATCTGTGAGCTGCTTGGCTTCCCTTTCTGATATTCCCTCTTCACCTTTCTTTAAACAGCTTAAGTTAATTACCTAAATAGCCCATGTGAATCAGATTAGAGAATTTGAGAATCTTTCCATATGGCAGAATGTCTGGGTTTGTTTTCTGGTATGATTAGGCAGTTTTTCTCTAAATGCTTCATTTTCTGAAAAAAAAATAAAATTAAAAACAATATTCCTGGCCCACCTCATGATTCTTATATTCAAGAATCCAGCTGCATACAGGAAATCAACCTGAGTTTACACTATTATTTTGCTTCACTTTCCTTCCTTTTAAGACAGTGTTAGGGTTCCCCAGGTGCTGTGAGCATGGATTGGTTGTGTTCCTCAGCAGCCCAGCTGTGCCTCCTGCACATGTGCACAGGTGGGAGTTGTTGGTAGTGACAACTAAACCACACAGGGTGCAAGACCCTTGGGAGACAGGCTAAGTGAAGGAGGCATTTTTCATTGTAGTACACATTGTGGAAGAAGAAAGTAGAAGAGTTTTTTAATCTTTTTCTATTTTGAGGTAGATATAGAAAAACAATACTGGACAAGTAAAAAAACATTTTATATTGAAAGAACATTAGAATTCTTTGTGTGTGACTTAAAATTTCTTTGCTGGTTTTACCACTTATGTTTCTGAAGCTGAGAATCCAAAAGGCAGTTTTCTCAAGATTCATTACAGGAAACTGTTTTAATGATTGTATATATTGTCTGTGATTATTCTCCTTTTTTTTCCCTTAGTGCATCACTTAACAAAATCTGCTCCTGTCTATCTTGAGAATAAGCAGAAAATGGAGTGAAGATGCAGTCTTTGATCTGAAACACCAAGTTATCAGTAAAAAGACAGAAGCCCTTGTGGGTAAAATTTCCTCTGGGATCCATTTCTCACAAGGTTTCTTGCCCTTGTTGTAAATGTATCCCAGAGGATACTTGGAAATGCTTTAATAGCCAATTTCTGCTGCAGATTTCCTGATGAGGATCATTTCTATTTAGATAGATGGTTTCACAAGATCACTGAAGAATGATTGTAAAGGAAGTTTCCCATGAGAAGGTCACATTTATGTGATGCTTAAAATTAAACACATCATTAAAAGGTCTTGGCTGAATCAAGGCTAGGGAAACATAGGTGAGTGACTTCACATTCACACCTGAATACTTATGAAGCAAGATGTGGGAGGCTTCTGAAGCCTTATTCCTAATTTTTCCATTCAGTGGGCTGGTTGGTAGATAACTAACTCCTCTTTCAAGATCATTGTTTTTTAAACGTGGCAGCAACCTAGCTAAACAAACTCCCCATGCTTACTAAGCTATTTCTCTATTTTTTTGTGTGTGTTTTTATTTATTTTTTATAGATCCAGAAGTTTTTGCCAAAAATGTGTTCTTAAACAGACAAATGGGAGAATACTGGGACTAAAAAAGCTGTGCTCACTGAATGTATTTGCCAAATGAGTCAGAATAACATATTTGGAAGACAGGGATCAGTGCATTGTTGGTCTGACAGGGGATTTATGCAGACATAATTACAAACTGTAAAGAATGGGAGCTGGTGGGCACTGGCGCTCTATAAGAGTTCAGTAATTGTGTAAAATCAAGGCTATAACCCTTTATATTTCAGTCAGTGGCTCAGTCACTCTGAACAAGCTGGATACTTACCTGCCTTCTCTGGCTGATTTTGGGTAAACTATACACATCTGCCTAAGCTGGAAGTTGAAACATTGATTTTGACTGGATAGAAAAAAAAAAAAAAACCAAAACACTTCTCATTTTGAGGGCAGTCAAACTTTGGGACAGGCTTCCTGAAAGATTGTGTAGTCCCAGATTCTGTGGATTTCTTGTGATTTTCAAAACCTGGCTGGGAAAAAGCCTGGTTTGAGCTTGTAGTTCACCCTGCTTTCAGCAGGAGATTGGATTTGGGGCCTTCAGTGAGTTCCTTCCAGCCAGAACAAACACGTGATCTTATATTTTGCTTGTGCTCATGGTGAAGCAGATTCTTAGCCATGAGTACTTTGCATAAAAACAATTAGGGTCAAAGAAGAAACTCCAAAATCTTGACAGGTAAGATGCTATCATTTATCTCCCTGTGTAGAGAGCTTAACAAGTGCTTTTTCTTGAATTTTTGTGCTCTGCCACACCATTTGATTTGTTGAAATGTTGTCTATAAAATATTTGCTGAAACTACCCCAGTACTAAGCCAGAGGACACAAGTTTGGTTCTGATACTTGTTCAAAGATGGAAAACATTAAGACTGAAGAGATTACTGGAGCTAAGATAATTATCTTTGGGTAATGAGATCTTAAGATACTCACAGAGGACTCTGCTATAAGTTAAATTTTTCTGCAATTTCTTTCTTCCTTTTGAACATAGACAGAATCCCTGCTCAGTTTGTAAAACTGGCTTGAGGGAAAGAAAAAAGAAAAAAAAAAGAAAAAAAAATCTAAAAAAAGTATCTTTCGCTAAGTTTGATAGTTATGAAAAATTTACTTTATTTTCTGATTGGTTGTGGGGGTGGAAAGTAATTGCAGATATTTCAACAATAAGTTGCCATTTAGATTCTGGACACTAGACCAGCTGTTCAGTCCCCCATCAAAATTGTGTTAGAAGGGGGCAGTCAATGTTATAAGTCACTCAGGGCTCTTATGTAGAAGAAACAACAAAAGAAAATATTTTTCCTTTTACCCCCTGCTTCTCTTTACTTCATGCTGCCTGCTGAGGGGTTTTTAAAAGCCTATCTCCATCATAGGCACATGGTTGGGTTTTACCTTTATCAGGCACAGAGGAGGCAGGCCAGCCTTTTGAAATTTCTCAGCAGTCAGCAAGAATAAAGTGGGCATCCTAGTGGTAGGAGTAATTTTCAGCTTCCTGACAACAATTGGCAGAATGCTGGGAAAAGCTATTAAAAATGAGGTTCGATCACCAAAGTCTATTTTGGCCTATATTTAATGAGATGTGTCAGCTAGAATTTACAGTAAGTGGCTAATTGTTAATAATGTGCCTGTCTAAGACCCTCTGTGACTTCAGCAGATCTGCACAATACAACCACATGTGCTTGCTATGTTTTTCTTTATTGGGCGTCACAGGTCAACTTATCACTGCAGTGAAGGAACAGAATGTGACAGGGGAAAAAGCATTGTTAACTGTATAAAAGTTTATTTATTGTATATTACTGAAAGTACTATGTGGGTAAATTACAACAAATTAGTTAAAAATTATAGATGAAGATGTGACTTCAATAAAGCAGTGACATTTCATTTTCCTTCTTAATCATGCTCAGGATCAAGGGGATATTTGTATTTAAGGCATATTTGTATGAATGGCTTGGCTGAAAATGTTTCTTACTGCTCTGGGCAAATGACCACATATTTTTGTACTTTGTTTTTATCAGTATAAAACTTCTTTCCCTGGCAAAAGTGGAATGTATGCACACTGAAGTGGCTGAGGGATGGTTGTAAGATCCCATAAAAAGGATATATGACAAAATGATTCCATATGAACAAACCTAAGCCTCACTTTCTTAATCTTTAAGAACATTTTGTGCCACCATGGCAGTCTCGGTGCCTTAGGCAGCACTCAGTGCCTCCCACTGGAACGTGTGTGTAGAGCCAGTCAGGGCTGCTGTGCTAAGGCTGCCTCCTGACTGTGCTCTGCTTGCAGGGCATGCACTGCCTGAGATATTCCATGCTTCCAATTTGCTTCTAGAAGGATTCCAGAGCTTTCCTTTCCTTTTCCTCTTGTCTGGTTCACTAAGGTTTTCAGCCATGATATCTTTCATTGAACTAACGGACATAGTTGAAGAAAGCAGAAAACCTTGTAAGTTATAAAAGTCTTTTTCTTTGGATTTGAAAAAAGTCAAGCCTTGCTTAAATCCCTTCACCATTGCATATAAATTGGGTACTGTTTCTGGCTGTGCTTCTTGACAAACGTCTTCCTCTGGTGAAAACAGAAACTGCATATAAAGATTATTTATTTCCCAATTTTCTTTATCAGGGTTTTGCAGTTTCTGATAATGAACACAACCTGGAAGACTATTTTCCTCATGTTTCCAAAATGCATTTTGAGGGTCTAGTGTAGCTTTTATAATCCCATATATTGTAGGTAATCTCAGAAAACAGAGTGTAAATGGTCTAACACAAGTAATAGGAATTGAGAAGATGAATACAATATTTTTCATCTTTTAAAGAAATCAGAACTGTGTGTTTAAGGGGTTGGAAAACAGAGAGAACCTGTAGGAACTTTTGTAATGGTACCTCATGGAAACACTGGTGGGCACTGGTCTAGCACTGCATTTGTCCAATAGGTACCCAGGCATTTAGGATGCTGGAAAATCACCAACTGTGTGAAAGAGTTTGTGGGGGCTCTGTAGGCCAAATAAAGTTCTCGGATTAAACATTGAGCTTGGCAGATAAATGGCACATCTTTATAGAGATCTGCACATGGAAATGGATCTTGTTAGTAGAGCACGAGGTCCAGTACTTCAGTCATTTTTTTGGATATATGAGATTTTTCTTGCTAGATTAAGTAATTTCTGAACAATAAGCTTTACCCTTCTTTCCACCTTCTCCAGCTACCAGCTTCCTCTTAAATATGATGAGTTTGTAGACCTAAGAAAGGCAGAAGAAAGGAAAAGAGTAAGATATAAAACTAGAAACTGAAGGAAGGTGGCCAGTCTTTGAGACATTCTCCTGAGTGTCACTTGGCAGCTGCTCTCATGGTCTGCTCCTTTCTGTTGATTTCTCAGCCCAGAACATGAGAGGGCACAGGGGCCTTACAGTGCTCTGCGGAATAAAGCAAGAGGTACAATGGCATTGCTGCTTCTCTACCTGTTACTCTCCTTGCAAGTGATACATTCTGAGCACTTTTTAGTGCTTTATTTACTTCCTTAAATTTATTCATTTTCTTATTGCAGATATCCATTTAATTTTTTAAACATCTGACTAAAATAATTAACCATCCTTCAGATTTAAAACCATAAAATTAAATTTGATTTCTTGGACTATCATATTGGGCTTGTGTATTGAGTATTTAATTTCTTATTGCAGAAACAGATGTTCAGTGGTTTATTCAGTCAGCACCTGTCTTTACAAAGTATTTTGTTAGTTTATGAATGTCATTAGAGGAAATATCCAGGAATACTTTACCATCCTTCTAAAGCATCTTTCTCAGCTTCAAAATTAATACATTTTTGTAAAGCAGTCTAATAGCATCCAAGAGATCTTCTTTCTTTTGAGCTAAAAAATGTCTTTGTATGTTTATTGTGAAAGGTCCACATGAAGGTTCTGGTCAATTTAATGCCTTATCATCATAAATGTCTTCTTGGGAATGTAATGAACCTCTCAGCTCCAAGAGTAGTCAAATGAAAGAATTCTAGCAAAGATAATGGTAGCCTAAAGTGTTTTGGTTTTGTAACCTAGCAGCTGCTGCAGATCGGTGGATGTTCCACAGGGATTGCAAGAGCTTTAGACCCTAATAAATATATCTATTTTTCAGAAGATCTTCTGTTATAGTAGGCAAGGTTATTTGCTGTTTTAGCAGTTGATACAACATCACATCTCATAGTGGTGAACTAAGCAAGTGCATTTGAAATGCAGTTTAATGATATTACCTGGACAAAAATCACATTGCCAGTATTTTCATGTGTTGACGTTTCTGTGGTGAGTATTTTTTAAAGTCCCTTTCCAGATAGCTAGTGTTGCAGCATGCTCCTGTGATGGTGGCTAAAATCAGACTGTTTTTATAATTAATTAAAAAATTTTCTAATGATGCATATTGAAGCAGTATCCATGGTGTCAGTATGTCAGACGGATGTCAGGAACCATTAGTAGAAACTGATGATAGTCTTTCAATTTTCCTTGTCAATTTTTTTCCTGAAAAAATCAATAACAGGTGTTATTCATATATCAAAAATATTAAATAGAGAGTATAGATGGGCTTTCTTTTGAGCCAAGAACATTTTAGTGAGAAGGATAATGTAAATGTCCTCTGCTTAAAGGAGGAGACAGTGATTCTCCTTAATAGTGATTTCAAAATGTCTAATCCCTGTATTGCTGTCCAGTCATGTGAAACTGGGACACACTTTTATTCTAAACTCCTCTGAATTTGTGGTGGATATCTGGCTAATTTCCAAGTCAAGCATGATTACAATACTGTGCCTTCAATAAATTTCACAGAACTAATTTTGTCTTCAAAGACATGAGGGGTTAAAGCTAGGTCAACTGACATCCTTCTTGCACAACAGTGTGTCTTCAATTAATTATGTTGCATCTATATGTGTGTTCTGTGTTGTCATACTGACTAAACTAAGCCTAAAAATACCATAAAAGAAAAATTGTAATTGATGAAGATGAATGCCCAGACTGCCAACATGGCTTATTTAATAGCTTCTTGAAATGTATTAGTCAGGAGTTTCAGCTCAGAGCCCATTGTCCAATGCTGCAGCAGATCTGTCCTGCACACAAAATCTTACCAAGTGTTAATAAAGATAATGATGTTTTTTTCAGGCTAAGCTCTACTGACACATGCAGGAAACCATTAGAATGTATCAATTCAGCTGAGTTAGACTTGTAACAGTAACAAGTGTCTACAGAATTACATATTCATTATTTTACCACATCAAATAGATTATAGGAGGAATCACAGAGCTTTTTGTTAGCAATTAATCCAGTACATGGACAGTTCTAAAATGCAACAATGCTGCATCATTTAAATGACACTGTTGAGGCCTCTAGAATAGAACGTAGTGTAATAAATTGTCTTGGTAATGATGTAGGAAAGTAACAATATAGGTAATACTATATAGATGTGTACATATTAAAAATAAAGGCTTACACTCCTGGCAAACCTGTGGCACTGTTGGTTTCTTGTTCGTGTGAGTCCTGTTCATGCTCATACTGATTTGAATGTGTACAAACACAGCAGTGTCTGCTCAAGAGCATCAGATTAACTGATCTCTCTACCCCTGTTTGTACTTTAGATAATATGCTCACAGCAATCATTAAATGCTTGTTCAGGTATGAACAGGATCTTCTTTCACACCAGTGAACTCAGTTGTAGCCCTGAACAAGTTCTATTTATGTATTCATATCACTTATCATCTGCTTTTCTACCTGATCAGTTCACAACCTTGTTTCAGCATAGCTGCACATTGTGGGACAGGACTCCAGAACTTCTGCACAGCTAATCCTATCATTTCACCTCTCTGTTTGCCATCCTGGCTGTGGCTCTGTCCTGTGCACTTCATTGCCAGCAGTGGTCCTGCTGAGATTGTTATCCATCTTTGCTTTTCAGTCCTGCAGGATCATCCCAATGACAGCCAGGTGAGCACAGTCCTGGAGCAAGGACTGCAGGGCAAATGATTCAGCAGCTGCAGTTTCCTCACCTGCAGAAAAACTGAACTGTATTGCAATGTTAAGATGAGATGATATGATCCAGAAATTTTTTAGCTGTATTTTTCTTCTGTGATGACATCTGTGAGCATTTCTTGTCAGAACTTCAGATATTCCTGGTTAGAGCCCCAAAGACAGAGCTGCCTGCCTGCCACAACTCTGTTTACAAAGAAGGTGAATTTTAAACACAAGGAAATTGAAAAAAATACAGCACTAGAGAAGTCCAAGAATATAAAATACATAAGACAAATAATTAAACCTGTGGTGTCAGATGATGCTGCATGGGATGTTGTTTCTCTTAGAATTCTGGGAATGAAATTCAAAAATCTTGTTTAGCAGTGGATGCAGGGTTGCCCTCACAACAGAGGACTTTGAATAGCTTCAATGTCAGTCCAGTAAATACTGCTTGATATTTCTAGTTTTGGGGGACATTTCTGTGTTAAGAACTCTTCTGGTGTAATGCAATGAGAAATTCTGGCCTTTTGGGGAAGGATTAGCTGATTCAGGGCAAAATCCATATGAGGGGCTTGTCCAGGGGCTGTGCCCCTGCTCTGTGCTTGTCAGGCTGGATTGCAGCCACGGGGCTTGGGGCAAAGCACTGCATTTGGCAGCACTGTATTTCTAGTTCTGATTGTATTGCATGGCCTAAAGGATCCATCTAAAGCACTGGGTAGTGTCTCAGTATATTAGTTCTAAGTTTCTTATGCTAATTTAATTATTTACTTGTAAGTAGATATTGTTTGAAATGCCATAGATACAATTCATTAGCAGCCACAAACAGATTATCACTGTGCATTAGGACATAATGAGCTATTTATTATTTAACAAAAATTCAGAACTATAAAATAGCCTATTAAAATATTTGTGTACATCTCTGTTTGGATATTTGATTAATGAAAAAGTCTCATAGACTAACAGAAATGAAAGAGCCACTTGCTCTTCCAGAGGTGCTTCCAATACTCAGCAGTACTAATAGGAATGATCTGTAGACACTGAGATCTGGATGAGCTCATGTCCATGACATGAGCAGAGAGTACAGCAGTGCTTCTGTTACTTCTCCCCAGAAAGGGAGTCTGTGCCTGTATTTTGTTTGGAGATTGCACTCAGAAGAACAGAAGGAGGTACTTGTTGAAACCAAGTTAATGTTTAACATTATTTCACTATCATAGATGATGTGTGAAGCCAGTCAATTCAGTTTTCTCTCATGAGATAAATACTCTGCATCACAGAAATGAACATACACATATTTTTAGCTGATCCTTTTATTTAAAGATTAATGCTTTTGGTGCTTCAGCCCAAAATAATCCTGCAAAGAAATCCTAATAACATATTTTTTTGATATTTTCTAAACAAAGCTCTCATTTTGTTCATTCATTGTTTTTTTTCCCTCAAAATTTATTTTAAAATTTATTACTTTATTTATTTCCTGTCTGTTGATATTCTTCCTGAATAATTGGCTTGAGCCAATAACGGAATAAATGAGAAAGTTAAAATCCTGGATAGTTTGGAACAAGAACTTGCTCTGCTGTTGTAGGAGGAGCTTTGTCAATTAGCTACAGATGCTGAGTTAATGAGGATGGTTTTGTAAGCAGGTCGGTGGTGGGAATGGTTCTGCATGTGAAACAAAGAGAGGACTAGGAAAGGCAGGGAGTAGGAGGGCTGTGGTGGGTGCTGATTGTGATGTTGGTACTTGCTATTACTTTGGATTGAGTAATTTACCTTTATGGGAGGTTTTTTTGATTGTTTCATTAAGAATCCTATTCTTCTTTGTTTTTCATGTTGTAATGAGTATCCTTTGGGGATGTATTTAGGAGACTATGATAAAGTAATTTGGAAATTCTAAAAGGATTCTCAATGGAAAGACTGGGGATTGAATGGAGCCTAGAGACGGAGTGATCCTTAAAATTAAGAATCCTTCAATTAAGAATCAAACATTGAATCTTAATTGAACTTTGTTATCCAGGGAGCTTTGGTAGACCAGATTTTAGGAGGAAATTGTGCTGAAGAGAATAGGAATGGTGAAGTTTCATTTGCTACTTCAAGAAAGATGGTGACAAAGTTCTTGATGCTATACCTTATAAAAACTCTCCTGCTAATCTCCAGGAGGTTTTTAGTTGATGATGAGCCTGAGTTGATGATGACTACCTGCCTGAACCCAAAATGTAGGATTTGGTAACTGTAAGAAAGGAAAATGCAATCTCTGCATTTAGTGTAATTATTTAAACTAAGAAGAAAGAAATAAATTACCTTAAGAGACAGAGAATTTCTAACAAAGCATGCACATTTTGTAAGCTCTATGGATTTATGTCATTTTGTAATTTATTTGGCTACAAGTGATGAGTGAGGCATGTAATATTTAGTCTGTATTTCCTGATAAAAGTAATTCCAAGCAGGGAAAGGGCTTTCATCCTTCCAAGAGAAGGGATGCAATTTTAAAAACAAACAAAAATGTAACTGTTGGAACTCCAAGTGTTGGCTTTGATTTGTACATTGTAGTTCCAAATAAAAGACAAAGATGGGCTTTTTTAAAAATACTACTGCCTTGTCACTTCATAAAGCAAATAGATTTGTAGAAGAGGAATATTTGTACCAAGAGCATACATTAAATAACCTTAAAACGAGAATTATTTTGTGCTTTGAACAAGGAAACAGATTGGATTCCTTGACTGTGCTTTTAACTCCACTATTGAAGGGGAAAAATGTGCGGCTAGTCACTTCTTTGCCAGTTTCTTCTTAATCTATAATTAGACAATACTGTTACTAAATTTATGCTGTTGCAAACATCAAATATTTTTGGATGCTACTTGTTAGATTCATGAGGTTTACTTGGCTAAATCAAAGATGGTAGAACAGGATGTGGCTCTGATGGACTGCAACTAGCTGATCCTCCCATAGAATGTCATCTACTCTGAGAATATGACTTTTGAAGGAAAATAGTTTTCTTTTTTTCTTCAGGCATTACAGACTGTATAAAAAGCAGCTTTGGAAAATTCATGCTCTGCAGTAGGGGACAAGTCACATGAATAAATGCTTAGAAAGAAGCACAGATTAAAACATTCAGGATACCATTTCTGTAAACTATAATTTGGAAGGCTGCAAGCTGTGTTCTGTAATCAGTGAAATTATAAGCATGCAATTACTGTTTTCTTTATTAAGCTTATATTTCAAAATAGTGTTGCAAATCATCTTGTATCCAAATAATATCAACAACTCCTCCAACTCATCAGGACAGTGTTCAAATTCATTTCTGCCAAGGTCCTCTGGCAGGTTTGTCTAGGGGAGTAGCCACAGAAAAAGTGGGACAGTGCAGAAATTGTATTTTAATGTCCAGTGGTTATGAATTTGACCCATCATGACAGGATGTGCAGATAAAATTATTCTTCAATTAGGCTGCAGTTATGCATCTTTCCCTGGGTCTGCCTGCAGTGGTTGAATATATTTATTTTCACAGCACAGACTGGGAAAGTGCCTGAATCTGCCATAATCAGTGCCAGTTGCTGTAGCTCAGATCATCTTCAGTGGTGCACTTGGCTGATCATCACTGCTCTCTGCTGCCTCTTCAAACCTGCCTGCAAATCTTTGTGCTTGTGCTCCATAACGAGTTTCCACAAAAGTGATTTAGCAGATGCAGGGACTTTAATCTGTTTGATAAATTGGTTGACCTAACCTGAAGTAAATTAGAAAGTTGTTCTGCTTGCAAATTGAAAGCAAGTTTGAAATAACACTTCTGTTCACAACCTGAGGAGTTGCATTCCCAAGAAAGATTTTTGTCCTCCAAGAAGTTATGTAGATCAAATCTTAATACCCAGAACAAAATCTTCCTCAGATTCCCAGAGGAGGTGGCACTGAATAGTACCTTTGTGGGAATTCAGAGCAGATCAGAGGTTTTGTAATCACTGTCATGAGCAATTCTTTACTATCGGTCAAGAGATAAGGTTTAAGGCACTTCTAGAAATTAGTTATAAGATGTCCTGAGTTGAGCAACTAATAAATGAGACTTTTTAGGTTAATGAATGCTTTTAAATACTCAGGGGTTTGTATCCTCCGGAAAGACTGTAAGGCCTGCCAAGGCTGAGGCTGCTCCAGGATGCCTGGCATACACAGCACATGTAGTATTTCCTAATTATGCACACCAGAACTTGGACTAATTCTGCTTTTACCAAATGCCTATGTGGTTCGATTTTGTTAGCTGAAGCCTTTTTTAAGAATGCTATTGAAATCCTGATCTACAGGAGTCAGTGCTTTCAATTTCCTCCGCATACATTAGTCACTAGACTGTTGCTGCAAATTTCCAAAGGACGACTCTTATTCATATGCAAACTAAGTTAGGGGTTGAGGCATGAGAACATACCACTTCTTTTTGCATTGAACTTTCAGGCCTGAGAAATCCTAATGTGCACAAGAATATCTCGGAAGTGTTCCGAGCTGCACCCGCTGGGAGAATCGGTACTCAGAGATTCATCAGCAATAAACTCTTCTGCCATCACCATTTGCTTTAGAAGACTCATTTTAACAGAACTGTGGCAGAGTTCCAAATGTAGTTTAAATCTAAAGTAAAGTCACATATGTGTAATGGTACAGGATTAAGGAAACCGAGAAAAGATTCCAATAGGTTTACTAATTTTATTGTCATTCTGCCCTTCCACCCCGAATTATCATTTTCTCTTTAGATAAATGTGATGCTGTTGTGAAGCAAATGAATATAGGTGTTTGCAGTCCTAGATAATATTTATCAGTTGATGTACAGTAGGGAGCTTCTGGCTTTGAATGGCAGCAGTAACAGTACTTGATATTGCATCAAACTATTCACTGAAGAACTGTGATGATATAAATGCAGACTTTGAAATAAAGGGAATGCTGATGTGAATTTAAAAAGTGAATAGGTTTGCTGCCCTTCCAAGGTTTGTGTTGCTGAGCAGGAATGACTTGTTTTAATGTAATACTCACTAGAAAATGTGTTTAGGCAAGTTTTGAAGTTTTGGATGTATTGAGCAAGTGCTAGGCTCTGTTAACTTGTTCTCAGTTTTGTAAGGATATTTTTATTTCTTTGGGAACTGCTTATGTTTAGATGTTGCATTGTCATGTTCTATCTGGCACCTGCTGTTTCTCTTCTTTGCTTAACTTCCCTTGCAGTTTCTGGGTTGGTGGTCGTGATTCTAAATAAGTGGGAGGATGGTCAAAACAGGGCTTCCACAATCATTTAATTCAAATTGATGGCTTTAGCTGGGACAACAACCCAATCCCAACAGTCCTGTATCCTAGAATTTAGGTATGTTTTCAAGAATGCTACACAGCTTTCTAAGCTCTTGTTGATGTTTCATTTCATAAGAAAACGTTTCTCAAGTTCTGATTCTCTCCTTTGAAATAAGTTTCCATTTGTTTATCATCTTTCATGAAAAAAATCAGATTATAATATTTATAAATGTACAATCTGGACTCAAATTATATCTTTGATAGGTGTCAGAGACATTTAAAAATATTAGTATGTCACTCAGGGTGATTGCTTTGTGGTCAAGGCAAACATCTGTGCTTTGATTGTGTGCCTGCAAAATCCTGCTTGTTCTTGAATCTTGAGGACATTCACAAGAGCGACCAGAAGTTTTGAATGCTAATGAGATTGTGCCCTTAATTTAATGTCCTTCTCAAGCTCTGTCCTTAAAAATGGTTCTCAGACTTTTTTCCTTTTGCTTCTTGGTTTGGCTGTTTCTCTCCTGTGTATGTAATATAATCTTTGTCTGCATTTTTTTAGAATGGAAATAATTCAAGATTGTTTCATTGTGACCAGTTTTAGGTAGGAGGCAAAAAGAAGAATTTTTTTTCTAAACAGGATTAGAAATGTGCTCAGGTTTGCTGGTATCCAATTGTTACTTTAATATGTCTTTTTTAAACTCAGTTAAAATCCTTTGAGGAATGGAGAAAACAGTCTCCCATAACAGATTTAGTCCTGAGATACCTTAGTTATATTACACAATGTCTTTGTGAGTAAAAGTTTATTTTAATTCAGCAGAAAATGGTGGCACAATGAGTGCTTGAAAGCTGAAACTAGACAGGTTGAGGTTGTATGTTAAATATGAACTATATGTGGGAGAGGGGGCTACTGGAACATACAACTGAAGCTCTGGGGTGTGGTGGATTCTCCACGGATGTTTGCCAAGTTAAGATTGAAAATAATGCTTTAATCACATACAAGTTATTTGGCCCAGTGCAGGAATAACTGGGTGAGATATAATGGTCTGTGAAACACACAAGGTCAGTATGATCTTATGGATTTTTCTGGTTTTATATCCTGGAAATGAGAGTTGTAAAAACATATTACTTCAAGTTCCTCTATATCAAAATAAGGTAACATTTTATTCTACGTTTGGTTCAAAGTTGGAGTGGCTTTGCTTTTTTCACCCCTCCCCTGCAGGGCCAGTACTGCTCTCAGATTCATATATCTGTAAGATGTGTATTGAACACAGAAGTAGCCCCAGGCCAGTAGCTTTTGTAATTTCTTCTGGGCCCTGGTGGTCCATACAGGAGGCAACTGAGACCTTAATAGACTTAACAGGCTTGACCCAGGCATGAAATGTAACTTCTGGCACCAAAGGCTTTATTAACCAGTGGATCATATAGTTAGAAACCTATACAAGCTACCATAAAATACCTGCTGGGATTTATTTCTGTGATTATGTTAGGTGTTGGTTTGAACCAGCAATCTGGAGAGAAAATTCTTCCTCCATGCTTATCAAATCTTTCAGCAATGAAGTGACCCCTAGTAAAATGATTTTCAGCCACTTCAAGGTTTTATATATTGTTTATTGCTACAAATTTTCTCACTTTGAATGGAATAGACACTGACAAAATAATTGGTAGTAATTGTTGTACTGGTGTCAGTTTTAATAAACCATTCAAGTAGAAAATATTTTACAAATCCAGCCATTTCCTATGTGTCACCAGATAAAAGTTTCATATCCTTCAGCACCTGGATCTTAGAGCTAGTACTTCTATTTTTCTTTCATGCTATATTTTTTTCTTGTTAATAATAGAGCTGTCATTTCTAATAAAATATGAAACAGCCATCCAGGGAAATAACCCTGGTGAGAGATAGAGCAGGCTGAAACACTAGACTGAATGAACACAAATGCTCAATAGCTTGGAATATAATTCTGTCATTAAATGGAACCTGTAGAAGGAGTAGGACTGAATGCCATGGGGTGAAAATGCTTTGCACTTGGGAGGCTCATTCAGCTCCTTTTGGAACGGTTCTGGTCACTGGCATCAAAACAACCTTCTGAGATTTGAAGGAAGAAGTGCTGTCAAAAATCAGACACTGTTAGACTGACCAAAGGGAGAGCCATAGAAACATGCACCAAAAATGGAGCTCCTTTGTCAGCCTCTCTGCCAAAAGATTCACTTTGTCACCCACCTTTTTGAAGAAAAGGATGTCAAGTCCAATTGGAATGTTTGCACACAAAGGGATCGCAGGGAGGTCTATAGATTTTGTGTATTTGGTGTTTGTCATTGGGATGCAAGGCAGAGGGAACAGTGCATTAGAGAGGCCCCCATCTCCCAGTTCTGCTTTAAATGAACGTGATCTATGTAGGATCGTTTCCATGTGGATCCAAGAACTGTGTTCTCTCTGTTTCAGCTGTGTGCTGTAAGGTTTGCTCACTAATTCAAGATATACTCTGTCAACCACATGGTGAATTGTTTCTCCTCTGTGTGTTTGTTTCCTCCTTTCCAAAAATGGAAATGAATATATTTCTTTTTTATCTTTGCAAAACACTGTGATGGTTCTGGATGGACAGAGCATTAGGAGACTTCAGTATCACAGTTAGTGTAAACAATGCTGTTTCTTTGTCCCCAAATATTGAACACAAGTATTTTTTGAGGGGGTTTAAGTGGAAAAGAAAAGTAAAACTGCCTATTTAAATGATAATTATGCTCTTCTCATCCTCCAAATAACAGCTAAAATGTCTATGTTTTTCTCATCGAGCAGTCTGGTTGGCTAATGGACAATGTCTATTTGCAGTTAAAGCTATTTCAATGTTGACAATTAAGCATATATGTGGAGCAGGGTAATCAGTAGAATGCAGTTTTATCACCAATGTTAATTATCTAATATTTTCCATCTTACAATTATGTGAAAATTCCTTAGGCATAAATAGAAATGAACCCATCAGTTACAATTTTTCTCAAGATAATGGCTGACAGAACATTTGCTGCCCCACAAAAAATGGAAGCAAGAGCAAAATTAACAAACCAGTTGTTCAGGGTCTATAATATATAAATGTAGTCATATGTTACATGATGTGCATTCTTATCCTCACGGCATGAAACTTCCGAGTTGGTGACTGGAATTGCTCATAGATATTTTTCTTTTCAAGAGGTTTCTATATGCATCGATTTCTAAAATTTCTAAAGAAAGTGCTTTTAAAAGAAGCAGAACAAACCCTGATCTTGAATGTAGATGATGAATGAGAACAAAATTGATCTAAAAGCTATTGTTTGCTATAATAATTATTAGATATTCACTACACCAGTGCCTAGGAGAGTTTGTGCTGCCTTATATAGAAACAAGGCAAGTACTCTCTGGCACGTCTCCTTTATATTCCTAAACAACTTGGCCTTTTCATTTTATTTCTCATCAGCTGAAGACTAATCTCAGTTACAATCATTCCAATCAGACACTCTCAAGTGACCTTTAAATACATAGGAGAGCCACTGAAGATTATTTGTTAACCTCCATCTTCCAAACTTGAATAAGCATCCTAAGTTAACAGGGAGTGAGAGAAAACAGGAATAAGCAACATTTTTCAGGAAAATGTATTTTGGCAGTTGTACAAGTCCTGCTATCAATTTTTGTTTGGAAGTTTATCTTCAAATGAAAATGGAAGAAACTAAATTACTCTCTTAAAAAAAAAAAAAAAAAGAGCTGGGATTAGCAATGACTTTTAAAAAGCATTTGAGAAACCGAGGGACAAAAAGCTGAGCTACAAAGGGAGGTGTAGGAGTATAGACACTATATTGTATGATATAAACATTTGAACAGAAATATTTTAATTTGACCATACCAATTTTGACCCTCCCTAAGTATTTAGGTTTCTTGAGCAAACTGCAGGAATTGGGTTTACTCTCAACAGAAGTCCCAGGCAGTGAGCTCTTTCTGCTCCTGAAACTGATTTTAGGTACCACAAGAACAGGTCTTGTCCTCACTGTGCAATGATGCAAGTTGAAATATAAATATCTGAACTATGTTCCTCCAGTTTCAGAAGGGAGGACTGAGATTACACAAAGCTTGTGGCAGAAGAAATTAAGGCTACATTCTCTGATACTCCACAGGTCAGGTTGGGCTCCATTTATGACTGATGCAGAAATTCCAGGACTTTTCTGTTTATGGAACAGAGATATTACATCTGATACCAGTAACAAAGCAGGTTAAAGAGGCTATTGACTGGCAATGCCAACTGTTGATGGAGGTCATTGTGCCACTCTGCCTGTGATCAAGGCAAGGAATTATATTTGCTCTGCTCACTACAGGCACTTAATGATTCTGAACAATCTTAGCTGACAGAGCAGGCCGAACAGACAGTGGTTCTCCAGTAGCTATCAGGTATTGTTTTGTTTTGCTGGTAACTGTGAGAATCTGGTTTTTATGTGGAAGCTCTGAACAAGAGTTGGACAGAAGCAAAATACCCATTTGGAGATGGTTTGGTTTTTTACCCTCTCCAGCCTCACAGAAAGCACATTAGCAATCCTGGTCTCTGGAAGATAATGTATTATCTTCACTAGAGGAATACTCATGTGCAAAGCTCACCAAAGAAATCCCTCTGCCTTTACATGGAAATGAAGCTGATTCTTTCAGAGTTTGAAGATCCTAATTTTGGTGAAGATTCTGTCAGCGTGATACAGAACAGCAGGGCCTTGGCAGAGCTCTGGTGCTAAATCAGGTTGCTGACACACGAAATGGAGATTTGATAGAAGCATTCCTTGCACTATCTCAGTGTAAAATTTGATTGTTTTAATTCCTTTAATCAAATTTTTAATCAAGTTACCATGTGGCCGCACTGTGACTGTAATTGCATATATGGATTTATATGCAACACATTAAAAGCCTTGCAACAAAACCAACAATTTAAAATCTTTCTTTTCATAGAGGAATAGTCTTCCAGCTCTTTGCTATTACACAATTGGATGTAATTGCTTGTCAGTAGGTGACTGCTTAGGAGATATTTTGCCCTAATTCTAAGGAAAGAAAAAGGAAAAAATTACAACTTGCATTAAGCATAGAAAATGAGCAAGCCAGGCAGAACTCTGCCTTAAAAATATTACCAGCTTCCAAGTAAGTGTGCTGATGGCTACATGGAGCATGTTGAAGATTTAATTATATTGTGTGGTAAAAATATATTGTATTTATATTTTGTTTATCCTCACAACAAACAGGGATTCTTTCACATAAGTTCTAGATCTTATTAGGCAGGTATTTCTGTAATATGTCATCATTACAGCTGTGTGTTTCACAAGATCATGTTCCATTCTCTCTCCTGTTGAATAAAGTTGTATTTTTTATATGTGCTAAATAGATTTTTTTAGATACTTTTCAGTGTCTGCAAAACTTAAGAATTGCCTTCCAAGAAGGGGATCTTTTGGGCTTTCTTTTACTACATCCCACATAATAAGAAAAGAAATTTGGTGTAGTTTTTTCCAATTTTTTTTCCAATTTTTGCATTTAAAAAACAAAACCCTTCATAATCTTATTTATGCTGTAAGGAAGTATTAACAGTTCAGCAGAAACTGAAAACACTTTGAATAACTTGTCATTTTTACCTGTCATCTACATTAACTCATCTTCTGGACATTAAACAGCCTTAATAGATAATGTAGTTGATGTTCCTGTAAGCATAGGCTTATCCCCATGGAATATTTTCTTGTGTTTCATGCATCTTCCCTTTAAATAACTCAGACGGTGGACACATTTCCTTCAGAGACTAATTTAAAGGCCTAAATATTTAGAAAACAAATCAGTCGAGGCTTACTAACTACTCTGAGTATTATTTGCACTGTGATAGTTGATAGGGTTTGTTGTGCCAGCCAGTCTGAAGCCATGTGACAGAGCTGTCCTTGGTTTCCCTGAGCCAGGTGAGGCATCAGCTCTGTCCCTGCTGTGGGTGCTGCCCTGGGGACGGGGCTGATGGCCACAGGTCTGTCCTGCCATGGTGCAGAGGGAGCTCTGCTGCCCCTGAGCTGGTGCTCTCTGCAGGGATGGCTCTGCTGGCCACCCCACCCCGGCAAACAACAGAATAATGCTCGGGTAGCTCTGCCAGTACTGAGCAGCATTTCCAGTCTCAGCCACTCTCTTGGATTGTTTCCTCCTCCAGTATATTGAATTATCTTTTTCTAGTCTCTCAGTTTTATTTTCTGAAATATTGCTAGGTAACATGCCCATGACTACTAAGTAAAAAATCTTCAGACTTTTAAATAATTCAAAGATAGATTTCCTGCTAATTTATTGCCTCTTTTGCTTTGGAACCTACTTGACTAATACAACAGATAGTAGCAATCAAAAAGACTTAAGGAATCTTTTAAAACCAAAAATTAAAAGAGCCATAAATTTCACTGCATTTGAGCAGCAGCAGATACCTTATAGCACCATTTCTAGTATCATATTATAGAAATTTAATTGCCTTAATACTGAAAGAAACTTCTTAAGCTTGGAGAGGCTCTGATTTCCATCAGTGTCAGTTATAGGACATGGTGGTCAAATGAAGGTAAATAAATATGATTTTTATTAATAGGTTAGTGTGATTTTTGTGAAGAAAAATACTAAACCATTAGTGCTATAAAATGAATCACAAATTTCAACACAATTATCAAATTCAAAGGAATTTAATGCATATTGACTTGTTTGTAGACAGGTTGATGTTTCTTCTACACAGAGATCTGTCCCTTGAAGTGCAAAATTTTTCAATTCATCAGAATAAAAAGGCAGTGAACAAAAGTAGTTTGGGCTGTCTTCTTTGAAAAACAGTTCCTTAATCCTTTTTTGAGTTTTCAGCTCATGTTTTAGTCAGCAAAACAAACACACTGCTCAATGTTGTAGGCAATGATAACACCAGGGTAAACAGAGGAAATGCTTTTATTAATGTGATCTAAGCATTTAATTGCCTTCCTTGTAGTTTAATCTTATCTTTACACATTGAAGCAGTGCATATTGTACATTTCTGATCCTCAAAGGACAGCTATTCATATGGCATTGTAGAATAAGACATTATCACCAGAAACCTGACAGGCCTGTAATGTTGCTTGTCAGCTGAGGGGTTGGGAAGTTTGTTATAATTATGAAGGAGATGTACAAAAGATCATGGTTTGCAAAAGGCAATGCTGAATAGCATTTTATAATTAAAGAGAAGGGGTAAAGTCAAGATGTGCCATGAGTGCTGGGTTCTGGTGAGAAATGTGTCAGAATTCAGTAAGCCCCAAAGCAGCAAGTTCAGCCTCCAAATGATACATTTACAATTAACTTAAAATGAAAGAAACAGAGCTTTAAATTATGAGTTATAAAAGGACCCTAAGCCTAATCCACAATTTAGGAACCATGTTTATGATAAGCCAGTTATCAAAAGCAATGGTTCTCATGTTCAATTTAAATTTTTCAGATTACAGTTTTTTCGGTCACAGTACTTGCATGTGTTGAAGAACATCCATCAGACTAAGAAAATAGGCTTTTTTTTTTTTTTTTTTTTTGTTTTTTTTTTTTTGTTTTTTTTTTTAACCAGCTATTTTAGTTTCCTCTCTTAAGGCAGGCAATATAACATCAGGATTCCCATTTCTGTTCCAGACCTAGATTATGTTTTGTTTGCTTAAATGTGGGTAAGGTAGAATCCAGGAGGCAGGCTGAATTTCAGATCTCATTTTTCTGGTGTTCAGTATGTTCATATTTTTCTCTTTATAGAGGGACTATATCTCCTATGTTTTAGATTTATTTGTTTGTTTGGGTTATGTTTTGTTTTCCTTTTTGCATCACCATAGTAGTGCCTGAATTTAAAGGTCTCTCACAGCCTGGAGTTGAGAGTCTGCTGTAATTACAGAATCCATTCCTTTAACAGAATCTGTTAGGACTTTCTGTCACTCATATGGTCTATTTCCATAAATGTGGCCAGCATTTTATTCCATTTTTCCTTTATTTATTTTTACTATTCCCATTTCTTCTTTTAAAATGTGCAATAAAGCACTGGATGTTGTACAGAATTCAGGAAAAAAAAAGACACAGAAATTTTAGGCTTAAATTTTCCCCCTGCCATTAGGCTGTACAGCTTCCCTTGGGATGCGCTGCAATTTAGGCTGCTAAAGCCAAGGAGCTGCTGCACTGCTGCATCCCAAAACTCTCCCAAAATGTCTCAATATGCATGACACTTGTAAATATATTAGGTAACATGAATGCAGTGACATGCATATGTCCTGAATTCATATGCCAATATGCAGAAAAATAGTTACATAACTAAATAAAATTTCTCTCTCCTCTTCAAAATTTAAAATAAACTGTAAGTATTCATTTCAAATATTGTGAGCATATTTGTTTCAGAAAACAATATCTTTGCCAATCCTCTAAGCACCATTTTTCAGTCTGTCTTAGAAATACTATTCTAGGCAGCTAAAAAAAAAAATCTAAGAGAATTTGAATTATGTATGTCCTGGCCTCTTTATCCATAATTTTCATTCAAAGGCAAAATTGTGTAGCACATTTATTTCAGCTTAAATCTGCTGCAGGCCAATATCCTAAATTTAGGCCACTGACAAAGTCTGTTTTAACTGTGTGTAACTAATTCATTTGATGTAACAGTAAACTTATATTGTCTAAAAACAGGAGCATGTCAGAGAAATTTCTGGAAAGCTTCTGATGTGTGACACAAAAGTTCAGAGGGAATCTTGTTTTATCCTTTTGCTATTTTTAACAAATAATTGAAAACTGGGATCTGCTTTTCCATCTTGAATTTTCCAGGGTTTATTGCCTTTAAAAATAAATATAATCAAGGACAACGATATCCTTAAATATTACTTTGTTTCCTCGTGGCTGCTGCAGCTGACAATCAGTTTGCTTGTGTCATTTGTAACACCAACAATTTATTAGTGTATTTTGGACTGTTGCCTAAATTGTGTTCTGCATGATTATTTTTTTCCAGCAGATCTGCAGCTGGACTCTCATTAGCTTTGATAAAAACAAATAATATAAAAGAATGTGACTTTAGAACCATTAGGCAGGTTCCCCTTGAACTTTCTCAAGGCCATGAGCCTGCCCTGCTTTTTCCTTTTTCAGATTTTTGTGAGCATGGCACCCATTGCTTTTAGTGGAATCACTTGTGATTTACAGTAGTTGAAACCAGGCTTTAGGGTAGAATAATTGACTTGGTAACAATGTAAAACAATAAGCATCTGCTCTGATCCCTTCTGTGTAGATTTCTATATGATAAGAGTGAGCGCTTGGGAAAGGTGAAGATGGTATTAATATTATTGTGTGTGTTTTTCTGTATGCTTTCTGCTTGGTTTTTGAACTTGAGGGGTCTATTGGGAAATTTAAGAACTCTTATCATTTACTCTAATAATAAATTCGTCAAGACACAGCTCTTGTAATACTTCCTTCTTGGTTTTGATTCAATTATTTTGACATTACTGAAATGAACCTAGAAATGTCTCTCCACTGGGGAATAGAAAGGCAAAAAAACAATGTAATAAAGACACCATGAAGAAAGCTGTGTGAAGAGCCAAGTGATTCAAGAAACAGACAGGTAGAATGTTTCTCATTTCCTGCTGGCCCATCTCAGTATACTCCAGCAAGTGAACCGTATTTTACCATCAGTGTCTTTCACACAGCTACAGCAGTTTTGCTCTGATCAGTGATCCTTTGCCTTTTACTGAGCTGAGAATAAAGGTTTTTGAAAACAGATTGGGAGAAAGGAAAGCTGTGTATTTCTTCAGGGAAAAATCATCTTAATAACCACTCTATCTTAGAGGATTACTTGAAAGGCCTCTTTGCTTTTACCTGCATTTCATGCCATTCAATGCAATGTAAAGAAATTATAGTGGAATGAGTTAGGGATGACAAAAGAGTTGAGAGGAGGCGAGGATGTTTGGTCCCTTCTGAATGTGGGAGTGAAAAGCTTTGTATAACCTTTCACATGATTAATAGAATTAAGTTGTAATAATGCCATTAATAAGTACCAGATCCTTGTAGTCTGTCTTCTATTTTACATCACAGCCTTAGTTCAAATCCTAAATACGTTAATTTAACAGAGAGATGACACCCTGGGGAATTAGTTTGTGTAACAAAATAATTATCAGTGCTTGTTGCATCTTAGCAGAGAACTCTGAAGCTTTTGCTAATGATCTGAACAACCGACTCCATATTTAGATATTTAGAATGTGTTCTAATTTTATTGCACATGGTCCATTGCAGCTTGGCTTCTTGGAGGAAGGAAAGTTTGCTCTAGCTCATATACAGTTTCAATCTTTAGATTGTTGCATTATAATGAAAAGCTGATAGTCAATTATGATATGGCACTGTAAATACATCATGGGCTTTTCTTATGTTAGTGGCAGAATTGCTTGCAGCAGGTTTGGTTTAGATTATTTGTCCTGTGTCTTCAATTGTCTTATATTGGCTTTATGTTAGTTGTGCCAACAGGCCTGTACTGCTTTGGGCAGAGCTACTGTACTGCCAGCATTCCTGGGCATGTTGTCTTTCTTGATGAGAAATTCTGCTACCATCGGATTTTCACAGTATTATTTGACAGTATTAGACCACGATTTCTGAGAGTCTTGCCGCCACAGGTCCTTGAACCTGTGGCCATAGTTTAGGTGCAGTGTGGAAGTCTTGGACCTGTCTGGTTTGTGCTCGGGTGCCTCTGCTGTCCGTGGAGCACAGCTGTGAGCAGGGCTGTGAGTGCACAGAGCAGCTGCGGGGCTGTGCTGGGGGCTCATCCCAGCTGTACCTGAGCTGGGTGTGCGGGGCAGCTCTGCCGCAGCCCAGACTCTGCCTTCACTGAAATGTAGCCCACAGTGCATGAGAATGGATTTCCCATGGGCATCTTGAGTTATTTTATAAACCACAGTTTTAGGTTCTAATTTGTTTTGAAGTGCACATCTTACTTACAAAAGCCAGTGACTTCCTGGATCCTGTGAATTGTTAATCTGTGTGGGAGAAAAGACAACTCTTCTCAGGTTTGCTGTTACGCTTAAATTAGGGTATCTAAAATAATTATTTTTGCCTGCAGATAAGCGATTGTTTTAAAAAAATCAGTGTACTTATAATTTTTCAAATGAATTAAGAATATGTTGACAAAAACTGAAGATTTCCTACTAGCCTGACTGTACTTCTGCAGGTAAGTTGGCCAGGGAAAGAATTCTGTTTGAAAACAACTGTAATTGAAAAGGCAGTGCTGTCAGGAGTCTATAGCATGGTGAAAATTACGAAATTAGGAAAACAAAAAATCTATGTCCATGGAGAAAAATGCTTCCAATTTCAAACCTGTTATGTATAACCCAGTATATCTTGGCACTGTTGTCAAGCTGTTTATGATGGTTTTATGGTTGCCTTTTTTTTTAGCAGTGTTCAAGCCCTGAGCTCTCAAATAGATAAAATTCTTTCTCTCTTTTATTCATGTCATCTTTGTATCAGGTTGAGGTCACTTCAAAGACAGCCCCAGGGACCTTGCATTGTGGCTCTGTGCTCATAGAGCTGACCTCTTGATGAACAGGGGAGTTTGGTGCTTGGTTGTGCCAGTCTGTAGTTCCATAAATATTTACTCAGAACTCAGAATCAAAACAATACATGAAAACTGAGCTTTCATTTCTTTTGGGATTTGCTTCTTGTCTTATTTTGGAAAACTCCATTAAAAGCTTTTCTTCCAAAGGATATACTGATGATACAGTTGGATAAGTCAGAACTGAGTCCATCTAAAAACTGGAAAAAATTATTCTGGCTGGCAGCTGAGAATTGTAAGAGTGATAGTGAGATATGGTTGGTGTCACAGCAAACCTACAGATGATGTACAGCAAATGTAAATGAACCCATGGAGGGAGCTGCTGTTTCATCACATGCCTGTGGTGAGAGGTGCCCTTCCCTGTGCAGCACTGTGTGGGGTGTGCAGACAACAGGAATCCCTTTCTGGAGAGGAGTGGTCTCAGATGATTTCAGATGGGACAAGACCTTTGCATTTCTTACCCAATAATGCTAGGTCCCCATGGCCCTGCAGCTGGGACCAGGAACACGGCTAGGCATGTCCTGTGCTACACCAATGACTGAGTGCAGTTATGTATTTTAGGCTTGGCCAGTTTCTAGCAAAGCAGCTTAATTCCATATAACTTTCTATAACTAATTCAACAATGGTTCTTATTATTTTTCAAATGAAATATAAATAAAGAAGTTTAACTTGGTGAAGCTGGTTTGTGTGAAACCACCTATCAATGTGATTCTATCAAATCTCTGTAATTTCATAGATAATGTCTGACCAAAAGATGTGCAAATATAACAAAACTGGAACCCTTTTTGTATTCTTCTTTGCACTCTCAATCATGTTCTTCCTCCCTGTTATACTTGAAAAAAATAGGATGTATAGAATCAGAAAGATAAAGTGTATTCCCTGACAGGTGCACAGTATTTTATGCAGGGTAGTTGTGTGGATGTGCATGTGTGGTGCAACTTTTTTCTCGCTGGAGTAATTGCAGACAACACTGAAGTCTATAAATTATTCCAAAGCCAAATCCTGTTGTAAACAAGCTCATAAGAAGTCAGGAGCTTCTTAGATTATTTCTGTCCTTAGATGTTTAGCATAATGACTTGTTTCCAATGAACCATTACTTGTGCCTCTGGAGTTCCCATAGAGGAAATTAGGCATTAAATTTTAAGTGTTATTTTTTTTTTTATTTTCCACCTGCCATCCTAATTGCAATTTTCAAAGTTTGCTTCCAGTGACAATGAGAATGTAGATTAAAATAGAAAAATAGTTACATTAGTAAAACTTAGGGTCATAACAGCAAGCAAGAGTGGTTGGAACTGAAGCAGTTATGACTGGAACCCAGTGCCTGTGGCAGGGCAGGGCTGTAGTTTGAGCCTGTTGCTTGAATGTGCTTTATGTTTTCCCTGGTATATAGATCAATTAGGATTTAGCTTATCTTTTTCACTTACCTGGTTATTCTTCAGGTAACACAATTCTGCATAAATTATTTCAGTTTTTCTTTGTTTCTTGTAACACTTTTGAGCCCTAACTGCTATATAAATAACATATTTTACTCTCCAAACCCTGTGTACTATTGCAGATCTATAATTGGTAATGGTTGAGTTTGTCAGTTTTCATGATCTTTTACAAAGAGAATCCCTTTGTTCTTTGAAATGAAGGATAAACCTGTTTTTGCTTCACCATACTGTGGTGTCATGGTGAAATTTTATGCTGGATATTTTAAGTAAGACACAGATTTATTAGGATGCTTTGGGTCTAGAGGATGGGCAAGATGAAGCAGATATTGGCAGTTCCAAGTTCTGCTGTCTACTGTTGGATTCTGTCGTGGAAGAATGTATTTTGGTGGAAGGCACACTCCTAATCAGTCATTCCATGTGCAACAGTGGACAGAACACCAACAATCCTCCTGTTTGTCTCACTTCAGATCCATGGGGTGCTTTTAGATGATGGGTGATCCTCAAAACAGCTCTGTAAAACAGGAAATCACAGCTGCCATTGGTTAAATGTCAGGTGGAACTGGGGCTCTGAGGCATCTGGTGCTGCAGCTGGGAGTTCCATTTAAAGCAGGTTGTGCCTGTGGAGTTTTGCTTTCTGTGAAGTTAGGTGTGCCTTTTCCTCTTCAAGGAACTAGTGGTTTTCCATGGATTTTGATTGTTCTCTTGAGACCTGGAGACATCGGAAAAAAGAAAAACCTGAAAAGTTCAATGAAATAATGGGAAACAAATAATCCAAATTATCTCCTGTAAATTCTGAGGATGGAATATGTTTGAGGCCTCTCAGGGGTGTATAGAAAAGAAGCGTCCTTTAAAATCCAATTTTAAAGTAATCACTTTTTTCCCCCCTTTTCAATAAGTCAGCATTATTCCAGCACTCTCTGTGCTCCAGGCAGTGGGATGTAATCTGCCTTTCCAGATACATCTCAGTTCTCATCCAAGCTTGCTCTGGGGAGGCTGCGAGCACTGCTGGAGGCTGGGCCATGTGGCTTTAGTGACTGCAGAAATGCTCCAGGGAAAGGGACAGGGACCCACCCTGTGTGCCCAGGGCACTGTGACACTGCTTGAGATACTCTTAAACCTTAATAGAGCCCAGGGCTCTCTCCTGAGGCTTTCTTTGTTTTTTCCTCTGTTAGGTACTGCAGAGGTAATTGAACAGCAGTACACTCATCTGAATATATTCTGGAACTGGTTGGCCTGTTTATAAAATGATTTTGCCCATTCTCTGTTCTGTTGGCCAAATTTCTGGGGGATTTGGCAAACCTGCAGTTGAAGTGAACTATATTCACACTGTAGGTGTTAATTTTAATATGCATGTCATGTTTTAAAGTGTCAGCAGAAAAGCCTGAATGATACTTGTTGCATTTAAATCTGAAGTACATAATTGCTCCAGCTGACATGTATGAATGCACTTTCATTATCGTGTCAAGAGGACACTTTGTGCTTGCAAATGAACAATGTTTGGGGTTGGCAATAAAATGGGAAGCACTTGCTTAAATAAAGTTTATTACAGCTTTTAAGAAAAATGTAATTATGAAGTGTTCATACTGAATTAGAAAACTGGTTTTGAAGTGTTAACTTTAATATGAAATGGAGTTATGGTTTAAAGGGGAAGAGTGCACAGTGCTGAGGGCTTACTAAAGTGAGCCCAATATAAATGTGAAATGATGCTATTTGATTTGCATGGCCACACAGTATTCAGTGGGTATTATGTGAGCTGGTTTCACAAAATAGTGAGCGACTGACAACCACCTGCACTTTCTTAGATCTGTTTGCTTAATTTAGTGACCATGGGTGGAAAATACATGTGTAAATGTAGAGATTGAATCTGAGAATTCAAGGTAAAGGGTCCAGTCTCATTAAAACTAGCCAGTACCACTGACCTTTACCTGCAGAAAAGATTCTCTGTTTAAGAACTGAAACAACCCAACAACAGCCACAGAACCAACAAAAAAAAAAAAATCACAAATCACCAAAACCATGTTTATTGGATGAGGATTAAAATCAGTAAGTTTAAAAGTTTCATTCAGTATCCAACCAGCACATTATCTTACAGGGAAATTCAGCAGGGATAGTTATGCTGGGAGGCAAGGACTGTTATGCTGGCATGCTCAGAAGTTATTTGGAAACTTCTTATGTTCATTAGCACTGTTGGACCTCTGGCCTGTTGTGTGGCTCTGTAGATACGACATATTGCTAAATATGGATTTCCATGTGTAGTATAATGAAAAAAATAAAATTATTTGGCTTCTTAGCACAGTCTTCGAGGTTGCATACAGAAAGCTCATCCAAAACTGCTGTAAATTGCAAGGCAGCAGAGGTACTCAGATTTGTGAGCTGCTGGCTACCAGCCACATGCCTGGTGTGTTTATTATGCAGAACATGTGAGTTAGGTATGATTCTGACCTGTGTGTTGCTCTGGCTTTAAATCAAGCACTGTTGAATTATGGGTTGTAATCTCTGGCGAGGCACTGGATGAGTCCCCTGTGCAATCTGAAATGTCACCCTGCTGTGAGCTGGGCAGAGCAGGGAAATGTAGGATATGCAGCAAGCAGGAGAGGTTGTGGAGGGTGTAGTCTCAGATGATGGTGAACATTATCAGCAGCAGCTGGCAGGAGTTGGAAATGCATCCACCTGGGAGCTGCAGGCTGAGTTTAGCCTGGGAAGCTGCAAAATTTATTGATTCCTCACCTGCACAAGACAGTGTCTTGTGTGATGGAGCCTCTGCTATCCACTGATTCCCTGAGGGAGTGTGATGGAAGTGGTGTCATTCACCGTGATAATTTCCTCCTTGTGTGTACTTTTACACACCCCTGTGCTGCAGGAGTGAATCTGATTCACATGGCATTCAGGAGTTCATAGGAATTTGTTAATGCCTTTTGTGATTATTTAGTATTTCTAGTGGTCTGTAAAGATAAGCTATTGCTCTTAAGAGAATGTTTTGTACATAAGTTTCCCAATTCCATGTTTTCCTTTGAGGTCTTTCAGAAACTCCATCTGTGCTGCTGTGTTTAAAAGAACATTGATTGTCCCAGCAGTGAGGGAGATTTGCAGAAAGGAAGTAATAACTGAAGTAATATGAAAGCTTTGTTGTCCATCAACAGAGAGTCCAGATGTGTTGCCCTGCAGCTGCTGTTTTGTTTGCATTTAAAAATAGTGTGACTTTAGATGTATTTCTGCTGTTTATTTTTTTTCTCTCTTTATTTCTTAGGAAATAAAAATAAAGCCACTTAAAGTCTTTCCTCCTTTTGGATAGGAACTTCTCGATGAAATCTTGTGTGCTCCCCAGCCTCCCTCTAATGTTCTTTCTCTAAAGGTTTTGATAACTTCTTGGAGGGCTAGAGATGCTCATATAAGTCTGTTCTGGCAAACCTTATGCCTGCAAAGTGGCACTTGTAGCATAAGTGCTGCCATTCAGTGAGGATTCTCATAAGAGAAGATTACTTGTGATGTCCCTGGAACTGCATATCTTCCAATAGCTTCCAACTTGTTGGGCTCTGAGGGGTTGTAGAAAGGTGAGAACTGCTTGTAGCTGTCTGGGATCACCCTCCAGTTTTCAAACTGCTAAACTAACAATGAAAAATTCTGATTCCTGTCTATTTGTCTGCTGTTTATTTCTGGAATGCCAAAGCATTACTCTCTAGCGAGAACAGATTGTTGCATATCAGGAAAAAATTGTCGAAAATGACTTAAAAATTATTATGTTTTTTTTTCTTTTGTATTTAATTATGTGTGCAACCAAAGCAAGGCAATCCTCTCATACAGCTAGTTTTATTTCCCTGGCTGAATCAAGCAGTAGCTGCAGAGATAGAAAATACAATAATCCCCTTAATGGAATTTGGTTTATTGCTAAACATGTAATATTTTCCGAGATTGTGTATTAGGTAGTTAACTTAGACTGGTTGAAGCACAGTTGTGTAGCACTGGAGCTCTCTCTCCATCCTTAACTTGCAGGGTTTATGTGCAGTGTCTTGTCCCTGACATCTGAGATGCTATTTAAACTCTGGGATTTAAGCATAGTAATGAGAAGATGGAGCTGCACTTAGTTCTCAGTACTATTGGTATTTTTAGATTAGATAGCACTTCTGTAAACTACTGGGATTTGTGTGCATTGCCAACTATTCTATGTTAATTTAAATCAAAATAAGAGACAGTAGAATGGGCCTGTATTGATGCAACCATACCAGGTGTGCTATTGTAAGACCAAGGAATTGGTGAAAAGAAATCTATTGACCTTCTAATGTTCCTCCAGTCTGAAAGAAAAGCTGTCCCCACCAAGATATTGCACTGCTGTTTACAGGGGAGATTAAAGACTACTTGGAAATATAATAGTTATGGAGAAAGAGTGGCTGCAACACTAGGTATTAGCTTAATGCCTGTTTGTGTGCTTAATTATTTCATTATTAGCCCCTACTGTGCACTTGAAAGAGTGAGAGGTTCATGGATAGAAGCTTTCACTTCTCTCTAATGAAGAAAGATTATTTATTCACAAAGTTTAGTCAGTTTTCTGCACATAGATTTGTACAGAAAAGGTAAGATCTCACATTGGCAGAAAAGGGAGAGGGGAAATGAGTATTTTACTTTGGGAGAAGAAACTGGAAGGACGAAATCTCTATAGATGTGTAAAGAATCTGTTTTAGTTGCAAGAACACAATAGGAAAGCCTGACTAAATTGTGAGCATAACTAAATCTTAGCTGGTATGCTGTATGGATTTATTTACAAATTGATCAGGGGTTTGCAATTGATCCAGAGTGGCTCAATTCTTTATTATTTTAAAGGTTTTTTTTTAGCTTTTTAAAAAAGTTCTGTCTTGGCAAAAGCAGATCTGTAAGTGTCAGTCATAGCACAGCTATTTGCAAAATCACATGGGTGTTGAGGTCTTTAAAGCACATCCCTATGGAAAAGATGATTTAAAATGATTAAAATTAAAATGGAACAAGTAATCTCCAAACAAGATTGTTTTGAGCAGGGAGCCCGGTAGTTGCTGTAGTTCCTTCCAAATTCCAGACAGAATGAGAGCACCATCATTTTATAGCTGTAGTGTCAGTCCTGGTCATTTTGCCCTCAGTAGCTTGTGTCCAGTACCAATGCACAATTTGTGCAAAAGGGAATCTCGTGCTTTCTAAAATGGGTAGCAGGTGTGGAATAATTATTTTCCTGTGCATTTTATTGTTTCAGGGAGGGGAGTTAATTTATGGAGGTTTTTTTGTTTTCCTAATTTTTAAAAATTATTATTACTCAGATATTTTAATTACTAATGCCTAATTATTATTAATGCCTACATTATTTGGCTGCAAATGGAAGAAATAAAACATTCCAGATTTCTATTCCATCAAGAATATAAAACCATATAGATATCAGTTTAGCTTTTCACTACCACCTCCTCCCTCTTCCCCATTCAGGAAGCTTCTGATTTTAAAAGTGTCAAATATTAGAAGATGATGATAAGAAATTCTGAAGTCAACAAAACAAACTGAAGAAATACTTTAATTCCATATATTGGTTCTAATGTTCTTCTGGTCTGCGTTTTCATAGTTTATCCATAACCCCAGCTAGCCTTGACCATCAATTCTGATATTGCACCACTGGAGGATGTCAGCATCGATGAAACATGATAATAGTGGTCAGTGAAATTGATCTTTTGAATCTGGACAGAGCAAAGGAACAATGTGGGATGTGCTATGGTTATTGAGGTGGTCAGAAAAAAAGAAGTTAAGTAAGAGGTATTAGAGTGTTCTTCAGTAACTGAGACAAAAAAAAAAAAAAAAAAAAAAGAGAGAAAAAGAGGAAAGGAATAGTTTCCAGATGTGAGCACTGCAGGAAAAGGGAAGCCAAAAGAAAGCAGCTCTGCATGTTTGGGGTAGTAGGTAAACAGGGATTTTTCAATATTGATTTTGGTGTATAAGAAGTTACCAGCCATGAGGCTGATGTGGCAAGCAGGTGATATTAGAGACTGAATGGGACAGGTGTGATGTAGAAAAGTGTATTATTAACTTAAAACAGTCACTGCACATTAAACCAATTACTGGTGACTGCTGGGCAGATCTCTGTTCTGTGCTGCCTGTCTAAAGCTGATCCATCTTGTTTCTAAAGTGCACTTGCCTCCTTTGACTGTTATCATCATATTGGCTTAATGAGTGTGGTAAAGTGACATAAGTGACAACGCTGCCAAATTAGGGAGTTTTCTGCTTTTAAATACGCATCTGATATATAAGGAAAGTATGGCAAATGCTTGGTGCCTTTCTGATTGGGACTTCTGGGACAAAACATGCTTTTGGTGTCATACACCAATTGATCTAAGTAAAACAAATTTTTTTAAAGTGTATGAGAGGTATTGAAATTCTGTCTCAAAACTGATTGCTTTCTGTCAGAAATCTACATGGTTTTCCCAAGGCTTTCTGTAGGTCCAAAAATGGGAATGTTCAGGAATGTTCTTTGTTAATGGAATGGAAACCATTAATAGGACAAAAAAAATTCTAGTAACTCTAGTGTTAATAAAATAAGAAGAATTAGTTTCTGAAAAAATCAGAAATGTCCATTACATATTCAACTAGCATAAGATCAAATTACAAGAGTTGAATAATACTGTGAATCAGAAAGCAATAGGTCATGGTTTTGATCTTTTGTTTATTTATATGCAGAAAAGATGCCCTCTGACTTCTAAACTCCTTGTTGCTTTCCTAATATTGTTTCATGTGGCATTTGAGCTGCTTACCTTTTCTCGCTGACCTAGTTAAAATGATGAGTTAAATTTGGAATATTGTGGGTTTTATTTCTAATTAGCTGGGATGTAATCACTCCTTGAACAAATCTCATCAAATGATTTGGGACTGAGTTGCATTTAGCTTGAACAAACAGAGAACAAATCTGCTCTGATTTCTTTCATTTTGATCGTCCCATTTACCTGAACTCAGTGCCAGTTTCTCATATTGAAGTATTCTTTAATTTTTGAGTGAAAGGCTGCTCAGCTCAAGTGTGATGGAAAATAAAGCACTGAAGTTTGAAGCAGACATGGGTGGAAATTCTAAACTTGTTCAGTGCCGAAGTTTCTGGGTTAGAAAAATACTTGAAATTAGTTGAGTCATTTCTGCTCCCCACCCCCATGTGTAGAGATCCCAGACTGTTACTTCAGTGTCTCCTCAAGTTACCACTGGGAATGAGGCCTCTGACACTTCACATGAGTGTCAGCCTGATGTGTCACAGTACAGAGGGAGATTTAAGGCCCTTTAAGGAAAAGTCTTTCATTAACAGTGTTTCTTGCCCAGCCAATGGAAACCCTTGTTGGGCAGTGAGAGCCAGGCCGTTTGTAACCACAGCAGGGCCTCTCACTGAGCACCAAACCCCAAAGGAACAACATCAGGGCCTTGGCTCAGCCACAACTGCACAGCAGTGACAGCTCCCAATGTCACAAAACCATTAATGTTAATGACTCCCTTTGCTGGCTCTGTCCAGCGCTGTGGAAATCCTGTCCCACTGCATGGATTTGTCTTCAGAGCACTTAGAAATTCTAACTGCACTATGATGTGTATCTGTTCTAGGGATTTGTGTGTGAGACTGCTTTGTCCTCACCAAATGAAGGAACAATTATGGTCTCCAAAGACGATTTAGAGAGAGATACAATATTAGATGAGATTGGAAATAATATATTGGTAGTGAAGGATATTGAATTACTCAGGTTGACTGCCAGAGTGTATTCCTGCATTTCTGTGTAATGATTTTGGCCATTATAATGAAATAGTGTATTAAGGGAATAAAAGATTGTCAATAAGGTATTTCAGCTTCCACTAGTGAATGTAAAAGACTTACATTTTACCATTTAATACCAACTAGGATGCTTCACTTTATCAAAGTGCAATAGGTTAGGTGAAAAACTGTTTCTTTGGTGTTGTATATCAGCCCTAGGGTGAAGGTAGGGTTAAATTTCACTGTCTAATGCACATTTGTTCTCATCGTAAAGCTAATCTTGTAATTTCTCACAAGACTGGCAATCTTGGGAGAAATGAGCTAGTACTGAGGTTAAATTACCTCTTACCCTAAAGGAGGCAAAGGATATTCTTGGATGAATGGCTCAGCATGATACACATTATAGATAACTAAGGTGTTGCATAATGCAAGTCTTGGCTTTTGGCTGTGGAAAGAGCTTTAGGCCTGTTTCTAGTAGCATATCTGTCTGGGAAGTAATTCAAGGCTTTTTGGAATAATTCAGTTTTACTGAAAGTCTTTAAAATTGTACTATCTCATTTTGTATTGTCTGTTGACTACTGATCTCAGAGTTTTCAGTATTGGCTGGAGCTATTAATGCAGTCCCTTGCTAGCAGAAAAATGTACAGTGCTGACTTTTTTGATGAAGTGTGCAGGATACTGGAATTTAAGTAGTGTGGGTTTTTTTAATGTACATGACTATAAGCAGTAAAACACCTTTTTCTCAGCATAGCTGTGGAGCTAAAATTTTTAAAGATTTTATGTCAATGCTTACAGATTTAAAGACAAGAAAATGTAATGCTTTCAGCACTTCAATATTAATTATTGACATGAAGAAGAGGTAGATAGAACTCACATTTGATCAAAACAGATTTTGCAATCTGTTTTTGATTGTTTTCTGACAGCACTGATTCTTCTTTTCTGAAACAGACTAAATTATAATAAAATATACAGCCATAGAAGGAGTTGAAAAATAATCCTGGAATAAATTATTTAATGCTGGTTACACAATTAGTTTTATCTCATAATAAATAAATTATTTTTCATAGTTTTCACCCATTCCACGTGAGAGGAACAAGAAATGGCAAGCTCAGCAGAAAGTAGGGACATTATAATTTATGAGTGGTTATTAAAAGCATCAAGAAAGGGAAGTATTTAGAGGAAAAATCTGGATTGAAAGAAATTAAAGTGCCTATAAAGATTATTAATATAACATAACTGTGGCTCATAGTTCAAATACTCAAGTGTTTCTTGAGTGTACATTATCCCTTCATTTGCCAGTAGTGCAGAGTTAAGGGAGAGATTCACTTTACTCAGTGCCCTTTGATATGTCTGTGAAAAAATTGAAGAAATTTAGAACATTTTTTGGGCATTTTTTGATTGGAGCTTGAAGACATGGCACTCAAAATTGCAGAGAAGTTAATAGAGAGGCAAGACAAATGGCATAGGTAACCAGTGAAATTATAACTTTATAAAATGGGCTGTGACTGATAACAAGGTCTGACATTGTTGGTGGTCACAGATATGGAAAACTTCTGCAGAAATGTGTAGAAGTTTGTGGGATCAGGTAAATAAAGGAGCTGGGATATATTCATAAAATATTATGAATTGGAAGGGACCCACAAGGATCATCAAAGCTCAACTCTTTAAAACTCAGTTGAGTTTGATTTTAATCTCTTGGTTATTAATCTATTGGTTATTTCTGGATCCCTTTTGGGTTATCCCTAAATGCAGATAATATATTAACATTGATGCTGATCTATGGTTTTATGTTGATGTGAGAACTTTGATACTTCTTGAGAAGTCATAGAAAAAACAAGTCCATTTCAGTATGTAGTATTGAGATGAATTTTGGGACTAATAATAGCCTATATAAAATTTAGGACTGAATTTTTTTTTGTTAAGAAAAAAATAATTATAATATTTCTGAAATGGCAGCAAACTCAGTGAAGAAGCTAAATTGGTATTTGTGTGTGTGTACAGTTACCCAGAAAAGAAGACAGAATAACTTATTTTAGACAAGAGAAAAGCTGTCAGTATGCGTCTTGAGCAGTAGAAATAAAATGCCTTTAACAGAAGAGTAGCTATTCAGCATATGAGCAAAGTGGCAAAATCCAAAGAGAGAGGAAGGGGAAGAAAGCAGAAGGTTTCTGCCCTAAATCCCTCAGTGATCTCCATTCCCACTGAAGAGGAAAGGATGGGGTGAAGGGAAGGTGAGGGTCAACCCCAAGAGCATGATTTCCATTTTGTATCTAGTGAATGAAAGTGACAGGCTTTCCTCTGTGGTTTATTTGTAATCATCTGCTCTTAAGAGTAACTACAAACAATAGTAAATGTTAGCACGAGTTTCAGTGCAAGTTACAAAATATCGTTTACATTCTGAGATGGAATCATTAGCACCTGATTTTCCAGTAGTATTCTGAGAGTGAAATAGACTGAGATTTGGGCTTACAGTCCTTCTTGACTGTATTTTTTCAATACTTTATTTTAATCAGTGCTCTTTCTTCCTGTATAGGGAGAGGTTGGCTTGTGTCATCTGTTACATGAATGAAAGTATGAATTTCAAACAACGCTTCCAGCATCTGGGCTTCGTGCAGATGTGTGACATCTGAGCTAGGTAAAGAATACATTTAACTTACTTTCTTAATTGTTTTATTTAGGTGCTCAAATCTATTAATAAAATGGCTGAAGGATGAATTTTTTATAATATTAGGACAAAGAAAAATAGATATGGTTGGATGGTGTTAAAAGGTAATAATAACAATGATCATAAATCTGGAAAGTTCAAGAAATTATTGTCCTCAAGAAGAATAGGTTTTATGGAGATGGTGGCTTCATTACTCTTATTCTGAGAGCTGTTGTGTCATTATGTGCTGTTAATATGAATAAGTGAAAACTCCTTCAATAGCATCTCCCCCTGTGCTGTGTCTGTTACCTGGAGGAATGGGTATGTGAACAAGCCACATTATCAAACTAGGAGTCAATTTATTCTATTCTCACTTTTTCTCATGCAGTTTTTGATAACTTGAGGGATGTTTCTGATTTCTGCCACCTGTAGCAGCAGCACTGGCAGCACAGGGAAATGCCAGGGAGCCCTCATCACAATGTTCATGTCTTCAGACAGAGAAGGAAAGGACCATTAAAGTTAAAACTCCTCCACACCCGCTTCAGATGTGTCACCTCCTGAACTGCCTGATAGGGTGATTGCATGGGCAATTCAAAAACAGCTGCCCTACCCTGCAACCCCTTTTCCAGAGGAGCCATGTTTTCAGAGCAGTTTCTCTTACTCTCTGCAAATCTCTGCCTTGCTCTCTAATTTAAAAAGATATTCTTTGTGTCTGCCACCTCCCTGCTAAATGTAGATTGTGTCAGGGGGCTGACACACAAAAGGCCTCAATCTCTTAAGAAGCTGCCACCAGAACACCTAATAGACTGTCAGTTTGAATGTTTAAATGAGACACAGCAAGGGAAGGAATAACACTTTTAACAAAAGAGTGGTGGGTAGACTAGGAAAAAAAGCTCAGCTCCACTGTCAATGACTGGAAATGCAGTACTTGCAGTGGAAGGGAGATATTGATGAAAGCATCAGTAACAGGTGAAAAATGGTGCTCAGACTTGGGCTGCTAATGGGAAATAGAGCAAGCATTTATGGCTGTAGAGAGAAGCAGGTAAGGAGTCAGGTTGGGACTAGAAGATTGGCTCCTTTGTAGGATGCAGTGCTGTCACCTCCCCCTGTGAGGAGCAGTACTCTACACTACATCTCTGGATGTAATACAGATTTGGGCATGACTGAGCCCTGAAAATTAGTGTTTGTACATCCTGTTTGTGCTTTAAACCATTGCAGGTAGCTACATCTTTTAAACTCTCCATGACATTATTTGGGTTAGGGATTCAGCACTGAATTCCTGCATGGCAGCAGCATCCCAAATTGCCTTGCTCACAAATGGAATGTAGAAGGATAGAAATTGGAGGAGTTTTGCTCTGTGTCATGCAAGTGATTCATTTGAACACTGCCACTATGAAAACACATTTATTTTGGCACACACTCTGACCAAAGACTCTTCTGCTTTCTTTAAGAAAGGTGGAAACAAAAGCTCTGTTCTTTCCTGTAGCAGTAAAAAACTTCTGATGTTTGGATTTGATCTTTGATTGGTGGTCTTCCGTAAAAATGTGTATTTCTTTCCAAAATTGAGTGATGCAAAAAAGAAGCCATTACAAGTCAGGCACAATCTCTTCCTCCCTAGTCCTGACTAGGATCCACTCATGCCTTTGGCTACCTGTTTTGCCAATAATTTTCCAGTTAACAGGTGGCAAGCCCCACATCCTGGATGTTATTAAATAAATGGTTTTCCAGATGGCTATAATATTGTATCTTAAAAAAAAATACACAAGCTTAGTGTCAGTACCTTATTTATGGAATGCTTTTGGCTCCTGAACTGCTTGTTAAAATTGTTGTGAGTCATTTGGTCACTGAGAAGTAATTGTGTATTACTGTAGACAACAAGCTGTTTGCATTAATTAGCAATCCAAACATATTGCCAAATGAGGAATAACATGTCTTTGACATCTCTGCAGATCCTGGTAACTGAAGCAGTGCAAACTCATGGATTGTCCTTTGCTGCATGTTTGTTGTGTGAACTTCCAGTCTGCCCATCTGCAAAACCACCAGGAGCTCAGCTGGGAGGAATAAAAGCTAAGGTAGGAGAATCAGCGTGTGAAGGTACAAGGAGTTTGTAAAATGTTATTGGTTTTTGCAGAAAAAGTAATTTCTGTGATGATTTTATGTGGCTTCCAAACATGGGAAATAGTAAATATCTTGCTCATGCGTGCTGTTTTCACCACCTAGGGAAGAGCTGTAGTAAATTGATCAGAAGTACCCTGAACCAGCCTCAGAGAAGCACAGTGCAGCATGATAGAGACACAACCTTCTGAACACAGCACAGTAATCCACCTTGGGTGAGGCCATGGACAGGCCAGATCTCATGGAATTTACCTCAGAAAGAATTCCAGCCATTCTCTGTCTCTCCCATTGCACTTTTGAAGGCACAGGAGTTAGACAGCAATGCCTCCACGGTACATTTGGATGTAGAAGGTGCCCTTGGCTGAACAGCTAGATAGGATTTGCTTTTATCTTGTTTTGTTGGGTTTTGGGAGGTTTTTGTTAAAACCTCTTGAAAGATCATGAAAAGATGGGGAAAACTGCAAGAAAGCAGGAACTTTGTTCATGTGGAAAAAGAAGGGTCAAGATAAAAAAGATATCTCTATAGAACTGACACTAAAAGTAATGCTGGGGGGTTCCCCTTTGGCCAGTTAACTTGCACCTTCTCTTGAAAAATAATGTTATACAATATCAACTGCATCCTAAATAGCAATTGTTGTGATAGGCACTATGAAAACTTTGAGATTCATAGTATTTCCTGTGTAGCACTGTTTTTTTCCTCAAGGCTTTTTGAAAATGTTCTCCTTAGTGGGAAAGTTTTATGTGAAAAACTAGGAGTAAAGAACCCAGAGTAGTCTGGACCCAGGGGCAGAAACATTGATAGGGAGAGTGGGAACTGGGGGTTTAACATTTTAGAACTCTAGCTCTTCACATTCCTCCTTGCCTGGGAGTCCTAGCTTGGTTTTTGATGACCTCTGAAGTCTTTGTTGACAAAGGTGGTCAGGAAAAATTAATTTTTGAGGAAAAAAAAAATTTTTTTTTGACAAAAAAACCCCTTCCTGCTACCTCCATTTTTCCTTTAAAATGAAATTATTGTGTAGGCATAAGGTGCTTTTAAGAATTATCTTCCTGGACCTAAGCTAATAAGTGCACGTGTCTCTGAAAACTCTTGTGCTGCTGTGGTGGATTGGGACAATTTTGTCTATGTGTTTTGTAGTGCAAGTAATAAAACCAGTTTTGACTCCAGTGTGCAGATTTTTACCCCCTGAACTAGGAAATGTGGGTGGTTGAAACCTAGCAGTGGTTTCTGCCTCTTTTGTGTTGTGTAGAGAGCAGAGGCACAATGAGAGAGAGGAAGGAAAAATACATTCAGGTGCAGGTCAGTGCTTTGCATTTTGACTTTTTTCAGGAATGCTTGTACTGGTAAATGCATTTTTTGTCATTTATCCTGTGCTTAAGAATTAGAGATATTTGCTACTAAAATGCCAGGTCCTCTGAGTTATTAAGCACAGCATAATGAACCTTTGCAGAAAATAACTAGAATGTGATCTATGTCTGCAGAGGAAGGAAAGGAGCAAAACACATTAAAAAATAAATTAATGTAATGCAAAGTAACCTTAGTTCCAGTGCACAGAAATTTATAATTGCACTGATCTTGTTAAGGTGCTCTTCCAGAAGATGCTGCACATTCTGTGCAGAAGTACAGTACAGTGATGAATGTCATTCAAAATTAGGATCTTTCATATTCAGAGTGTTTCACACACACATTTGGCATGTACAGGTAGAGACATTTCAATGAAGCAAGATATCATCTAGACAGGAACTCTTAACAAACAATTCCCAGCAGGGGCTTGGGGATGTAGTTTTCTAGTGCTTCTGGGTTTTGGCTTTTTGTTTCATTTTTTCTTCTCTAGGATGTATTGCTTTTTTGTTTACTTTCAAAAGGCATTGCACTGACATAATCTTTTAGGATCTCCTTCATACCTCCAGGGTTACACTAGAGGTCAGGGCTGCATTCTCAGCTACTGGTGGCTTGATATGAATAAATTTATTTTGAAATAACTAAATAAATTTTTATGATAGGATAAGCAAAGATAAAGCATTTTCACCAAAGTGTTCAAAGCCAGCATAATTGGCCAATAAATAAATAAGAAAAATCTCTTTGCTGTCTTTCAGAATAGCATCTCTCACACAATGTATTTCACAACTGCAGGGTTCACTGGCCTTAGCCTCATGTGACTTTAGTTACCCAGTTGAGACTTGTGACTCCTTCTTAGAGTTTCCAGGGGAAGCTGATGTCCTGTGTTTTCCCTAAGGAAATGTAACTGTGAGCAGAGCAGTGTATGGTGATGGAGGCCCTTTAACAGGGAATTGTCTGAGGGGACTTTGTGCCAGCAGTGCAGGCACTTGAAAGAAGATCATGGATTCAGGCAGCTCCTTTGCCTGTGCAGGGAGGTGTACAAAGCCCTGTGTAAGCCTTGGAGTTAAAGTTTGGATCGTGATTGTGATCCAATCCGCAGACTGGATCAGTGTGTGAGAGGCACTGAGCAGCTGCTCCCTGCAGGGGCTGCACGATGAGAGCAGGAGCTGCATGGGAGGGCACAAAGGGAGGCACTGCAGGGGCAGAGGGGCTGCCCTGGGGCTCAGCCCTGGCTGGGGCTGCTGTGTTTGGGGGGCTGGAGCAGGGGCAGCCTGGCCCTGGGTGTGGAGCAGCCCTGGGACATTGGTGAGCAGGTCAGGATCAGGATCAGCCTGAGTGCAGTGCTGCCCTGGTACTGCACACACTGCTCGTGGGAACAGGTTGGATGGACAGTGCCATGTGCCTGGCCAGGAGAGCCTCCATCTGGGCCTTGACAAGAAGAGAGGTTTGGGGAGTTTTTTTGTTGTGTTAAAATTTTTTTGCCTTCTGTTATTTTGCAAAAGTCATTGGACATTTTCAGAATGGCTTGATTTGGTCTATTTCTTCTGTATCATGACCTGAATTAAAGGGAGCATGGAGTGAAAAAAGTGGATTTTAAAAAGCTCCCATAGTAAGTAAACTGGACTTTTAATTTTTGCTCAAAGCAAAATTTTTAGGTTGCGTTTCGCTTAATTTGACTGCACTCCTTTTTTCTAAAGCCATGTTTATTTGCATGGAGGCTGAGTTGTGAAAGGGGAAGGTGTGCCTGAGAATGAAATTGAGCAAGATGCTTTCAGCTTGTCTGGCTTTGATTACTTGTCAGGAGCAAGTGTTGCTCTGTTACTGAACCTGTTAGTGTTATGCAGTTCTGCTTTTCCTCAAAAAACTCCATCAGATGTATTTACATGTCCCCTTGGATGAAAGCCCCAGAGCCAGGCAGGGATGTCCCTGCTACCTCTTGTACTGTGAAGTGGTTGCAATTTTGCTTTTGAACCTGGAATGATATTTTAATCTTGTATCAGTGTAGGGTATTAATCCCATATAAATCTTGGTATCTCTTCAGAGATAAAGACTTAACCTTAAAAAATTCATTTAATAGTTATTTCATAAAACCAATGCCTGCATAGTTTTGTTCCCCTTTGTGTTTTTCTTGTCACACTTCATTGAGGTGAAAACAATTTATTTGCTTCTCTTGCCAGGATATGTCGATCTGACAGTGAAAATAAGATGTCATTTTCAGTGTCTCATCTGATCAACAACATAGACAGCCATGAACAAAATATTTACATTTTCCAGTGATGATTATGGATGAGAATGCATAAATCAAGATTGTTTTACATTTTATAATCTAAATTGACACATATGAATTGATTCTGAAGTTTCATTAGGACTAGAAAGTGCCAAAATTATTCAGTGAACTCTAAGCATGGCAATAACCATTGAAAACAGTCAAAATCAGGGCTATTCCTCCTTATATTGATTTTTTAAACTAGTGTTCAGCACATTCTTGCCAGTAGCTTCTATTGACATTTGGTGTAAAAGAAAGTAGGTGTTCTGATTATTGTTTCTAACTTTTCGCTTATAATCTACATTTCTGCATTAGGCATATTACCAGAGAGTTTCTAACAGGCAAAATTAAATCTGCTTTTAGTTTTCCATATTTTTTAATGTCTAGCCAATTTATATATTATCTACAGTTTTGCATTTATCTGTAATTTCCAGTAAGCTAGGTCATGCTCTTAATTCTTTTATCTGATATCTTTTTGCCTCCTAAATACTCTGAAAATTTTGGTTTGAGACTGTGTTTCTTAGATGTAAACTCTGCCAGATATTGAGTCACTAAACACTTGTGAGAGCTTTGGTGATTGCAATGCTGTCAACTGCCTTTAAACTTTTTTGTATGCTTTTATAATTATCTCATGTTCTCACAGGTGCTCTAATAGCCTGGGGTCCTTATTTAATGACCCATACAGACATAATTGTAGAATAGTCAAAAAGAACATCATACAAGACAGTTAAATACCATATATATGTCTTAAAAATTCTTTAGGGATCATTTAGTCACTGCAACCCCTTAGGTACAGAAGCAAACAAGCTGCTTCCTAAGCCAGCTCAGTTTTTCATATGGGGAATGGAAGTTCTTTCCCACAAGGGAAAAGAGCAATTTCCAATTGCAGCTGCTGTGATGGGGATGTGGTGCAGCAAACACAGACAGGAAGGAGTGGCCATCCATCATTTGACACACTAGGCTGTTGGTCTTGCAGGGGTTATGGAAAAGCAAACCAAGGTGGGGAAAAGCAATTATTTTATACATTGAAAGTGCCAGTTCAAGTTTTACTTCTTTTATTTTTATTTTTATTTTTATCCTCTATTTTGATGCTGGCGTGGAAAGTGCTGTGCAAATAGCCAGCTAAGACTGAACAGCAGCTCCTTGTTTCTGCTGCTGGGAAAGCCCAAATGCTGCAGTTACACTTGTGCTGAATCCATGAGCAATCCATGGCATAGATGTGAGGTTTCACTCCAGGGTGACTTTGGAAATTCTGCTCAGGTGCTGTCATCTCTACTGCATTCCCAATCCAGTGGGCTGAGACTTCCATGGATTTGCAACAGCTTCATGGATGCAATGGATCCCAGCTTGGTTTCCTTAAATGTTTCTAGTTTTTCTCAGGAAGGGCATAATCTCTATTCTCCCAGATGCTCTAAAATGCTTTGACTGTTGTTTTAACACCTCTTCTGAACAGAGAACCTATCCTACACTGGAAACTTAGAAAGCAAGTACTTGGGATCTGAATCTGTCATTCCCAGTATCCAAATAAATGGTAAGACACAGTGACCAGAAAAGTGCTAATTTCTGAAGGCAACAGGCTTGTATACAGCATGAAATGAGGTATTAAACATTTTTTCAAGCTGGTGACCTTTTACACTGGGGAGGGAAATGTAAAACCTGACATTTTTTCACTCATCACCTTTCACAAGAATTAAAAAATACCACCTTTAATCAGTGAGTGATAAATGCTCTTTTTTTGGTTTTGAAATGTTCTACAATTGATTGCACATACTAACTTAGAAAAATTGCTACAGACTCATAATGTCAGGATTTATCTGAAATTATGTAAAATCGGTTTCAGTGTTTTTTTTGAAAAATAAGAGGTTTCATTGTCTTTAGGTAGGAGTGAGTTACTCCTCAGTGTGGGTAATTGTACCTGGTAGTTGTTGTTAAGGAAGGAAAAAATGTGTTTTTTGGTCCCAGTTCTCTCTTCCTGTATGCCCCCTCACTGCTTCATTTTTCAGCCAGAGCTACGCTTAGCATGGAAACACAGCCACAGTACCAGGATGCTCACATGTGTCAGTTTTATAAAGTGTAATTCATGAGCAATGCTCATGAAACCCAAGTTGTTGAAGGGCATAAACACAGGGAGCTAATATTCTTCAGGCAAATCCAAAGTTATTTTGATATAAGACAACTTCTGGCAGGTTACCTTCTGTCCTTCCTGCAGTAAAATAATGGCTTTTGTCACTTGTTTTTAATTTCAAACTGATGTGCTGGAAGTATCTATTTCAAAGATGAAGGAAAAGTAAGACAAAAAGAGATTGTTACTTTCCCCAAATCAGTTTGATTTCTGTCATTACAAAACAATACCTTTCCAGCAGATGTCTTTGAACACCAGCCAGCACTATGACAGATAACTTATAGCTGCTCTGATTATTCATGCAGATATCAGCAGGTTATTCCAAAAGGACTTTATTTCATATTGTTAAAGCTATTCTCTAAAAGAAACAGTAATCTTTCTGATGAGCATGGGGAACAATTTCTTCCATACCAGTCCAATTTATTTGGACCCTCTGATTGGTGCTTTCAGCTAGATCTCTAAGCACAATATTAATTATTCATTAAGGTACTTGAAGGGAGAATATTTGCATAGGCATACTGCAAAATTGATGAGGCTTTGCCTATGCACTGTAGGAATAGCTTTCAGCTTAGTGCTAAAACTAGAGATGATACTAATAAAATTATTTTAAAAAATTATCTAAAAAGCCAACAATAATTTGAACTTTCTCATAACCACAGAACATTTATTTTTATAGCACCCACATGTCCTATTGAGAGATCATGAAAATATTCTTTCTACAGCTGCTCATGTGGGTATAGAATAAAAAAAAAAGTCTTCAAGAACCTTTGTATAATAAAAGGTCATAATGGGGATAATAGATAGTAAAAAGGGAGAAAGAGCTTTTCTGTGAGTGGGAGGAAAGAGTAAGCCTGACATTTAATGTACTTATCTCCACTTGGAAACACACAGACTGGCTTTATCAAAAATTGTAGTGTCTGTCCTTAAATAGGCAGAGGGTCATCTGCTTAGTAAAAGGTTGGGATACTCCTCTTTGTGTGAGCATGTTAAGGTGCAGTTACTTCTAAAGTGGTAAATTAAAAATAAATCAAAACCTTTAAATTCAAACTTTTTAAAAAACTGTAAAAATTGAAAAAGGTCTTGGTAACTGGGAAAGCTGCAAAGTGCTGCCCTGTGGCCTGGCTGCAGTTCCCACAGCTCTTCTGCAGATGAGGGAATCCAGCTGGAACATGTTTGAACTTTTAATCATCCCTTACTCCTTTCTCCCAGACCTTGAGCTCTTGCTTCACACCCCATAGAAAAATGGAATGACTTCAGGAGCTTGTGCCTGAGTTTCAGTATTTTCATTCACTTTCCCAGTAATGCTCACTTGGTGTGAAACATAGACGTTCTTACTCTCTAATCTGGCACCCTTGTTAGCAGGGGAGGAAGGAAGGTTCCCAGTTTGTGAACTTAGGGCAGCAACGCCATCAATTTTGGTAAACGTTGAACTAGAATTGGTTGGTTTGTCAAAAAGCACTTACAGCCTGTGATTTAGATAGCTAAAACTCTGATAGGAAAGGTGAGTTTCCACTCACAAGGATGGAATAATATTTATGGGATTATCTTTCAGAATATAGGAAAAAAGTGACCAGTTGCGGGAAATGTCAACAGGGAATCAAGAGCAATAAAGTTCATTTTTTGTTCATTACAAATTTTTAAAAATTCTATTTCTAACCTTATTTCAACACCTTTGGAAAAATAGTATATTTGTAATATTAAAACCATTTGAAAACTAGAGTATGGTTCAGTTTCAGTACAATTCTGCTGAATCTAAAAATGTTTGAATACACTGTAAATCTAATTTCAGTGTGGATTTATTGAGAAACCATTAAAATGTAAACTGAAATATTGCCAAATCAAATGCCTTTTAATCATAAAAATTAAAGAAAATAAACAGAAAATAATATGCTTAGGTAATTTTGTAATTCAGCACACACAGAAATTCAAGTGATTCCTATTTGAGTGTCAAAGAGCTTTTAACTGCCATTTGTTGCGTTTTAGGAGGTGCAGAGAAAATGTATTTGTTGATGCACTGATGATACAAGGTTTGAAAATGTCTTAGAATGCCAAGATAGAAAAGATACTTTAGGTAATGAAGCAGGTGAGCTTAAATTTCAAGTCTTTTTCTTTTTTACATGAGTAAAATGTTTTTGGTTTCACAGAAGGAATTTGGATGTTCAATTTGCATTGTAACTAAGGGTAATTCAACATCCCAGTCTCCTGAGAGTCTTTGAAAATATGATAATCTTACCTAAAATCTCATTTGCTTTGTTTTACCTTTAACGCTTCTATACACAACCTAGGCATTATTAAAATGCCCTTTAAAATGAGCCTGAAAATATTGGGATTCCATTTTGAAACAGGTTGAATATAATTGAAGGTATTAGGAGAGGGAAAGACTTTAATGAATGGCAGAAAAGGCATATGTGCTAGTCCTGTGCTGGAATCGAGGCACTAACAATGGGATTGGAAAAATGCAGTCTAGGTTATAAGAGAATATGAATTTCATCAGTATTCATAACATATGTTGATATTCCATCAGTGAAATGCTGCTGTAAGCATCAGCCCATCTGCATGCAGAGCAGTGCTCTCTTAAATAGGAAAATAAATGAGGAGTTAGTCCTGATACGGGGAGTGTTTCAAAACTATTTCCTTACATTGAAAATTCAGCAGCCTTGGTATGATTGCTGATTTCTAAATTTTTTAAGAGATAACCATGAGTCATAAGAAGTACCACAACTGAAATCAAAATAAATATTTCAAGGCAGTTTTGATAAGCATTTGGGACTTCATCTGAATGTAGTGCTAGACCACAAAGTTATTACACTTCCCATCCTCTTTTGCTTTCCCCACTCATTTCTCTCAATGCAGTCTTTGGAAAACATGCCCCACAAGATATACCTCAGTCCACAATATCCAAAATGTTCTGGATTGCCTCTCCTTGGGTTGGACAAAAGCCTAATTTTCCTCTCTGATTCACATGAATTAAAATGTACAAACCAGCCATTTTTCTGCTGCTTGTAAGGATACTACTGCCTACACATCTGTGCTTTTCCCAAAAGAAACTAGTTTTTTGCACATTTTTTCATATTTATTTTGGTTTTATGTGATTTTTTTGTTGTTTTTATTTATTGGTGGCTAAACCATACAGATATCTCAGACTGGGTGCAGACAGGGCAGAGTCATCCTGAGCTTGTCCTCAGTCACCACGTTAAGGTTGATGACCAGTAGCTGAAGGCTGTGGTTGCTACACCTTCTAATAGTGTAGTTTAAAATGCAGGCTGAGCTTAGCCTGCAGAGCTGTTTTCACCTATTGAATGAGCTCCAACCACTTCAACTGAAATTGAATCTGACATCAAGAGTCACCCAGATGTCCATTAGGTAACAGGAAAGTGTGAACTGAGTTTGCCAGCAAAGAAAAGACACGTGCCTACACACAGGTCTGTCCTTTAGGTTCAATAAGATGGGGTATCAGGACAAAATTCACCAGAAGTATCTAAAGACATGCCTGTAAGAATAGTGAGCAGCAATTTCAGTGCTCCCTTTTGACTGTGTAATAGAAAAAGCTATAAAACTGGTGTAATTTAACTGAGAAATCTGTGCACTTTTGCACATTGTTGTTCATTCTACTTAATAGAGCGCACCTAATGGGCAGCAGATGAGCTGAGGACATGAATATTATCCTTTAGTGAGACATTTTGTTGAAAATAATTCAACTTCTGCTAAAATAGTGTCTATTTGCTTTAATATGTTTTTCCCTTGGGAAGATTAAGTACATAGCTTTTTTAAACTGGTGAAGTTAATGATTGTGTATGGAATGAAGGAGTTCTAAATTCTGTTATCAGTCCATGCAGAGCAGGGATGATATTTGACATGAGATCAATTGGGTGTTTCTGTACAATTCTGTACAAAGTCTACACTCAGAACTGGAGCTGCAGAAGAGGAAATCACATTTATGGAAATAATGTGAATTTTGGAACATCCCCATATTTTGTAGTCATGATTTGGTGAAATGTCAGTGTCCAAAAGGGTAGGCATTCTGGATCATAGAATCATTAACACTGGGAAAACCCTCCAAGACTGTCAAGTTCAACTTTTAACTGAAAACCACCATTTGCACTAAACTGTGGTGGTTTAGTGAGTATGGTGAAAGTGGACATGGAAGAAGCCACAGAGACTTGTCCTATCTGCCTGAGCAGGTTTGTCCTTCCATGTTTCTTCTGAAATACCTTTCCAACACTCCCTCCAATGACCTCCACATGAGTGTTCATAAAACCAAACTTTAGAATATTGCTGCTGCTTTAATTTATAAATAATTTGCATAATTAACTGTAGCCCCAGGTATGCTTCAAATCTAAATTCGCATTTAAATCTAGCTTTCTCTGGATCTCTGCTGCCTCCGTGACATCACCATCAAGTGTGGCTCAAATGTTTCATGTTTAAAAGTACTTAGATTTGAGGGAAAAACAGTGAAATTTTAGGAGGAAATACCTGCACTGCGCAGATTTCCCTTTTAAAACAAAAGATTTTCATTTAAATAAATCTGGAAGAAAATGTGTCTGGGTAGATTGTACTCTGCTGTTTCCTCTAAGGATATAGTGGTCATTATAATTAACAAATACTTAGTAATCAGGAGTTAACCTCTGGAAATAGTGTGGTGTGTTTTCAGACAGGTACTTGGGAGTTGCTGGAAAAAATGAAAGGTTAAAATATTTGGGTCTGCAGCTCCGACAGTCAGCGTTTCCTTCCAGATGACCTACACTTTCAAAACTACCCCATTTCCCCTTCTTCTTAGCAGAAGCTGAAGAAAAGCACACATTATTTAACTAAACGTTCAAGAGAGCTTGGTTGTGATCTTTTAAATTAGTTTTTTCATCTGAGTTACATCCTGAAAGCATGTTCCCTTAATAACTGAGTAATGCTGCTGCTGTGATGGTCTCTGCTGATGGCTGAATCGATCTTGATGCTGTTCCCAAAGCCAGAGCTGCTTTGGAATGTTCAGATAACATTTCCATGGCCAATTTACTTTATGCCATGATGCAGTATCAAGTTAAATAGGTTAATTATTTTCTTCTTTTATTGTTATTGCTTTACAACAAGTACTTATCAGTATTTGAACAGGAGGGTATTAAAAGTCACAAATGCAGCTAGGAGTCGAAATATAGGTGGGAAAATAATGATCTTCAGGAAGGGTTCTCTTGTTTTTAGTACTGACTGGTATTCCCAAATAGTTTATCTAAAAGTCATCTTTAATGCTGCTGACTCAAAGCCTGTCTATGTAGTTTGGTAGACATGCAGCAGCAGGATGAGGGTATTTCAAGAGACTTTTTCACCGGTTCTCAAAAATGCTTAAGCAGTGTCAGTTCTTTTATGTTCTTCAATCCACACTCCTTTTGCAAGTTATCTACTAAGTAATAATGGAGCCTTTCTCTGTCAAGGTCATTGTAACCTCCACAACGTTAGAGTTATGTGCTTTCCAAGGTTACAGGACTCAGATTTTACATAGATCTCACGAGCCACTACTGCTGAAGTAGATTAATATTTTAGCTGCCATGGCAGATTATTCCCTGTCCCTTAAATCTCTTTTATTCAAGCAAAATGACCATGATTATGATCTTACTCAGCAGCTGAAAATTAGAAAGCATTATGAAGAAATAAACAGGAATTAGGAACAGTTTTTGAATTTTACAATATCAGTATGCTGTTAAAATAGTAAACCCCAAATGGGAATTATGCGTGCTGTGCCTTTTGCAATAGATATGTATTTTCAAAATTATATGTGAGTTGAAATAAATTAATACTTAAAAAAAGAGATTTTTTAAAAAGTACAAATAGCAAATTTTCATTAAAATCTCACTGTAAAACACATTGAGGTTTATCTATTCCAGTCTTTTCTGTTGAAGTTGTTTGATGTTCTATGAATAATAATCTCTGGAGTCATGTCTCTATTCACCTGCAGCACAGCTGAACTCCCAAAAGTCTTCACTTTTCTCTGTGGTCCAGTAAATATCTTATTAATTTAATTCACTGAGATGATGGATCTGGATTTGCTTTCTGTCTAGAGCATCAGAAGAAAGGAACCTTTGTTATGAAAAATTTGGAAATAGGGAGAATACAGAAGGGGGATACAAAAAGCCTGCCTGCCCAATGGATTTGGCTCTACAGGGAAGCTGGATGGTGGATGACCTAACCTATGAATGCTGTTCTCATCCTTGGTATGGGAGAAGCAATAGCCATCTTAGTTTTGAGCAGCCTCAGGCTCTGTGTGCTTATTCAGTGGCTGAAATGTAAAGGACTTTATTGGCAGGCACTAAAGTTAAGCAAGTGTGTCCCTAGGGTGTGAGCAGGGTTTCGGGGAGCTGAGTTCTGCTCTTGCACCTGAGCACTGGAGATGAGAGCACACTGTGACTCTCCTGTGAAATAATGTGATTGGCTCTAGGGGAAAATGTGTGCAGGTTGCAGTGCTTTGTCAGGGCTCGGTGGGCATGACACTGTCTGGGGTTATTTTCTGCAACTTGTTCTACTTCATCACATCTGAATGTGGTGTCTGAGAACTCTGTTGTGGTGCCAGGAAGATTTTTTTTTTTTCCAGATTCTGTGTGAACTTTTCTGGAAATATGTTCTGCCAAACATTAATTAACAGACATCAGTGAGTGCACTGGCTGCTGTGTTCATCTCCCTGGTTTCATGGGTCTGCCCCAAACCCCTGCAGGGTGGCTGAAGTAGCTGCCTTTTGATCCTGCCTCTTAGTGTTACTCCTTAGTGGACTGACTGTGTTCAGTATTGCCTTCTCCTGGATAAATTCAATCTGTGGTAGAGGAGAAACACATTGACAGAAAAAGTGACCTTGGGAGAAGCCAAGGCATGACTGTGTTAAGCCATCAGCTGATTTGTCATGAATCACCTCCTCCCTTTTCACACAAAAACTTAGGTAAGGGGAAAGTCCATTTAAGCCCTCTTATAATTTTCTTGATTTTAAAATATTTTTGGTAGCAAGAGAGCTTGTTCACAAGTCTGAAGTAATAAATGGGGTTTACATCCATTATCAGCTTAATCTAGAGTTTCTTGTTCGTGTGTCCACACCAGCAAGCGCATATTGATTACTTGATGGTTTAAAAATTATTCAAGCAAAAGAAATCACATGGCATTTATAAATAGAACCATTTCTAGAAACTGTTTACTCTCCCCTTGTGCAGAATACATCCTGCATTGAGAATTCTGAGAAAAGTATATGTGATCTGAACTGGATACTGGAAACTTGGACACAAATGTTAGCCAAGAAGCAAAATAGTTAAAGAGTAATACAAAGGTTCAGCCTGCTTCCATTTAAAATAAAAATATTTTATCTTAATTTTGGGGTAATTTGTGGCTTTACTAATATTCTTTTTCTGTGTATAATTTAGTATTTTTCCTTGCTTAGAAAAATGTTATCGCAGAATCTCTGATTGTTCATGAATTAGTGAAAAATACAGAGGCACAATGACACATTTTGATATTAGCCACTTGCCTTAAAGATCCCCTCTGTACTCTTGCATTAGTCAATTTAGGACTGTGTTGGCAGTCAGACAGGACATCCTGTCCTGTCTCTCCACCACCCATGTCTGGCTGCAGATTTTTGTCCACTTCCCTTGCCCTAGCTCAGTCTGTCAAACTGACACTCTGTGGGCAGTCCAAAAGTCAAATAAATAGAGCAAAACAATCTGTCAGTCAGCTATGATGCTGCATCCTAAATGATTTGTGTATTGTCTTCTTCCCATCTGCAGGAAATGTGCAGTCGCTTACACCTCAATCTAAAAGGCAGAGAAACCTCCAGGTACTGAGTATCTGCCTTAGTCAGCATCTTTTGCTTGCCTTGAAATCCTCTAGATGCAAAGTAGCCTCAGCATCATAACCTCAGGTGTGATTGGAGCTGAAAGTTTTGGTCTGATAGTTCTGAAACAGCATTCTGAACACAGTAAGTGTATTTGACAGAGTATGAGTCTTGAAATGCAACTGACAGTTGAATTTTTATCTTAAATATATATTGCTGAAATTTCTAATGGCACATTGCGGTCTTGTGAGCTGTGATGCAGCAGCTGAGACATGGCTGGATCTGTCTGTGAGTTGCTATGCTGAGTGTGCCAAATGCCTGTTTGGAATTAAGAGCTGGAACTATGGCTTCCCATGACTTTGTAAGTCTCCATGTGGTAGGAGAATGTGGTCCAACTGGTGGACTGCTCACATTTTTGGCCATCTGGATGTGGGCAACAAACAGAAACACAAACACTTTCTTAGCAAAGTGATCGTTACTTTGAAGAACATTTTTTGCTATTAAGATTTATAAACCTAATGTTTCTCAGTGAAAAGCAAAGAAATCATTTTATACATATTTCTGTATAATCTGTCATGGCAATATTTGCATTCAGACAATGTTTTATGATTAACATGCAGTTAGGAGATATGCTATATATGAAATCTATATTTACAATACATTTAAGATGTGCATCTCTGAATATTTCTTTCTGCATCAATTGATATATTTTCTTCATGTATATTAGGGAGATTTTCACTTGTGTGATCAGAATTTGCTGAACTGTGGTTTATACAGACAATTAACAGCTGTTAAATAGGATTATTGCAGGCTGTTATCTTCACCTAGCATCGATTCAAATGCTAATTTCACTCAATTTACTTCTCATAAGGCCACCCTACTGCCTGGTATGCTCTTCTTGTGATGAATGACACAATACATCTGGAAATAGTGTAACCTTCAGCAGATTTCATGTCCTGGTTTTCAGCTCCTTGACACAGGTCAGAATTCACAAGTGGAGTGTGGTGCCTTGAAAAAGTGGCACAGTCAGGCCTAGCCCAAAAGAATTGTTACAAAACAACATTTTCCAGGGGAGTTTTGTGATTACAAATGCAATTTTGGTAATGAAAATTAATAATACTTTTCACCTTTTGAATGTTTCACCTCTTGAAGAATGTCATACATGCTGGGGGATCTGGTAGCAGGAGTCACCTTTGGGTGATGTGATGTCTCTAAATGGTGCGCATATGTTGAACTGTAGGTTAAAATTCAAAGTATATCTTTTTTTCATGCAAAGTTAACTATCACTTCTCCCAATCAACATTTTCCTCGTCTCATCTTTCTTCTATGGCTTCACATTAGATGCTTCCCTCTTTCCAGGTTAACTTCAGGATGCAATAATTTTCTGAGCTTTGCTGTTGGGATGATGTTGTCATGGGAAGACAATCTTCTCCTTCCTGCCCTTTACCAGCTATCTCCCCTTTCAGCCTTTGGCTGGCAGTAGCAATTATGCACGTTGATCCAAGCAGACAGGAAAATGATGCCTTGGAAAGGCATTTCTGGTGAATTAGGTCCCTGCCTTGGGTCTCTGGGTAGCCACAACTCAGTCAACAAGAATGTGTGGTGCTTGGACACTGGGATTGCTGTTTGGAGCTGTAGGGGCTTAGACTGGCCCCTCAGACTCAGCTGGGAGGTGTCATCCTTAAGCTCTGAGCTGTCATTAAATCCTGTTTCACCTTTACAGCTGGTATGTGATCCCCTGGTACCCTCAGTGCAGCTTGGCCTTGGGTCTGTGGATGCTTCTGCACAGGACAGTCCTGGGTGCTTTAAAAGAGGGTCTGCATAGAAATACCCCACATAAGCACTTCTTCCTATCTCTAATGCTTATGAAAACAGCAAGAGACTTTTAAAGGTATTTCTGTTAGGTTTGAATTCTGTGCTGCTGTCCCTGTTTGGGAAATCTTTCCATTTATGGATTAGTTAATGCTTTCAAATGTTGCTTGAGGAGAATTTAAATTACTGTCTGATTAGGAATGAAAGAAAGAAAAAGATTGTCTAATACTTTCAGTTTTACTGTTATCTCACTATGTCTTTCATAGTTAAACAAAAAAAATGTATAAAGTAATAAGTTCAGTATTATATTCCATTCTAATTATTTATCTGATCAGCCCCTTGTAAGGTATATTCTATATACCTTGCATATTCTATAGTGAAATTTTGGACTTCACTTTTCAACTAAATCCTTGACAATTGTGTTACATGAAGTGAACATATTAAAAATAATTTAATTTTTCATAGTCCTGTGTAGCCCAGAGATTCAAAAATATACAGCAATAGTCTTTCACGTAATGCTTCTTAGATTCTTCCTAAATTTTATTCAAGTGGGTTACAACATGGGAAATTAAGAGTCTATCCTGATTAAATAATAATACAATTGGAATGAAGCATCACTGGAAAGCATCAGCCATCTCTAGTTTAAATAAACATAATCAATCATGTCAGTATGACATTTTCTTCATCAAATAGGCAGCAATGTGTTGTTCTTAATTACATCCAGACTTGTAACCTAGGAAAACTAATAACTAAGGCTTCAGAATTGCTATTAATGCTCAGAAGGACTTATTAGGATAAAAGGTTTAAAATCTTCTTGTTTTTATATGGGTCGATATTTATTGTGGTCTTCTGCCAGCATGTCTTACACTTGGATTACAGATGTTACAGTGTTCATCCATTTTCAGGACAATGACAAAGTAGAACATCCATTGTTTTGTGGGCTTTCAACATTTAAGAACACAAACACAACACAGGATGATGAATGAATGGCTGGCTGACAATTAACTACTGTAAAAGGAATATACTCAATGAAGAATTTTGCATTAAGAAATTTTATTTCTCACTTGCTCTGCAGAGTAGCAAACAATTATGTTAAGTAAAAATTATTCTTAAGTAATCTCTATTTTGGAATACATAAATAATAATATGTTTTAGGATTGTGCCACTTGTTGGCCATAAGAGGTAGGTAAATCATTATTAAACTATCAATTTTCTGATAAATTAAGCCTGTTTTCTATTCATGAAATATCCAAGCAGTCTTAGAGTGTTCATAATGATTTGAAAACCACTTCCTTCCCTCTGTATTGATTGTAAGTATTTGCTTTTTTTAGAAACTATGTTTTGTTCATAACACGTTACAGTAAGAGTTATGGCAAAGCTCACTTATTTTCCTCTGCTGGTGAAGACAGAAACCTTTTACACTAATGAGGAGCAAAATTATTACTACTGACAGATAACCATATTCCTCTCAAAATTCTCCATTCCTAGCTGAAATACAAAATGAAAAATAGCTACTCCCCAATATGTTTGGAACCAAAACTGACATTGCACTCCTGGCAAAATAAATACTTCAAACTTCAGGTACAGCTGAAAAAAAAAGTTCCAGAACTGACCAGAAGAGTTGCAGATAATTATTCATTCTTGCTGTTAGCTCCTTAGGGCTTATTAATGTTCCCATTGAAGTAATCTGAATTTTAGTTTCAGAGAAGTCTTTGCAAACAGAGCCTCTGGAGTGGCTCATGGCCGGATCAAGTGTGTCATGGAGATGACCAAAGTGCTGCAGAGATCTTTGGCAAAGGCTGTGTTTGGAGCAGTAGCATCTGGCACTTAGTCCATCTTGACACATGTAAAAGTAGCTAGTTTGGAATAGTTTGTTCTTGTGCCTTTTTGAGTGAAATCTTGCCCACAGTGGCTTTTGGAGCTCAGTGCAAAATTCTATGAAAAATTGATAGTGTGGAGCCTGCCTTCAAATATTTGTCCATCAGTCCCTTGACTTAGTAACCTTTGAAACTCTATCCTTTCTTAGAATGCAAATCAGATTTTTTTACTGACATAAGCTGATAATTTCAAGGAGCAAAAACTTGTAGAGAAAATACTGTATGTTTTAGCATTACCAGAAGCTCTAAAATCTTTCTGAACCAATGGAGAAATTAATAAATACATCTTCACAAAGTAATAGCTGTCTCTTAAATCTGACACCTTTCACTCAGGTAATGGAGATGCAGAGCAAATAAGCTTATGCTCAGTCCTGTATTCCATGGTGGCTGAGAGCTGGAGCTGTGCCACAGGCAGAACAGGTGGGGGGTGAGGGAGTCATCTTTTGATCTGCACTAATCAGAAGAGCAGCAATAGGATTCTGTCAGCACTAATTGTAAGTGTAATTAGGAATGTTACATTCTGTGTCAGCATTAGGTGGGGTATGGCTCAGTGTGGAAATAGCAACTGGAAATGTGGTGAGAGTGCTGAGACGCAGGGGAGGAACAATACTGGCAGTGAAGGCATCAGAAAAAGCTACTTGAAATCTGAATTAATCTTATTTTCTTTCCCACACAATAAAAAAAAGAAGAAGAAAAGAAGTAAAATCCAGGGTTTTAAATGATTAGTGTTTTCAGAACAGTGATTGTTTCCATTACATGTTCATACAGATCTGGAAAAAGTCAGGGTTGTGTTACTGTGATATCAAAATGAGAAGTCATTCTTTGTTAGAGACACTAAACAGAATCCTTGAAAGGATGAATATTGCATGTTATATTGATAGCTGACAGAGCAGAGATTAAGGATGAAATTCCAACTTGGCTGACTTTATTGTCAAAGCTCTCAGTGATTTCAAGGTGGCCAAGACTTCAGCCTGCATTATTTCAAAGCACCCTGAAGAACACCTCAGATTGTTCTCACTAAATTGACAGTGGTGTTCATATGTCCTGTTGGGCAAGGAAGGCCACAGACACAATTGCTTTTATTTGTGTTTATCTGATGAAAGTGTGGATTGTATAGATGAGTAATTACTAAGATTAATCAATTTATCTTTGTTTCTCATACAAATGTTTCTTTTCCTGTACATGAGAGGGAGTGCAGAATTCAAAACAGAAGTGAAATGAAATAAAAAAGGGTAAGATTTGACTGCAATCATAGTAAAAACACACTGTAATTTATGAGCAAACCATCTCTGTGCCAAGTTCTGGGCCATTTGTATTGATATTTGTTAATAAAGTGGAGTTGATATGGCAGTATAACAATCATGTAATATGTACATTCAGGCTCATGCTTATTTTGAAAACAGCCAATAAAAAATAATGGAGCAGTAAAGAAGTATTTTTTCTTGGTTAAAGAATTTTATAATAATAGTATTTGCAAGTGGGTTTATTTGGTTTTATGGTGTTTGGGAATGTTGGATAATGTGGGGACAGTTTTTTAGGAAAATTTCTCTCTTTACCAGAAATTATTCTAAAAGCTAAACAACAGACACCTGCCCCCAACATATCCAGAAAATCTTATCAATATTCTTTATTTATTGTACTATGGCTCTTGTTATCTATATGTTGTGCATCAGTTTAGGGTCAGAAATGCAGCATTCCTCCCAGGGCTCTGGGTTTGCCTGCAGGACTGGAGGGTGCTGAATCCAGGCAGTGCCCGCTCCAGTCTGCTGGGGCTGGGCTCACCTGAGGGGTTTTGCTTGTCAGCACAGGAAGATATCACCACAGAACACAGACCTCCAACATTCTCTTTCTTCAGGTGTTTTTCAGAAGCTACTTAATGTAAGGCAACAAGGCTTTAAATCTATAACTTTCAAAAATTACTCACAGAGGTGTCTCACCTCTGGACAGCTCTTTCACTGGTTTTTGACAGATAATGCCAGTTGGAATTTCAGCTCTGAGCTATCATCTCATCAGAATTTAGTATTTCTATGATATCACACAGAAAGGAAATAATAAGAAAACAGGAATTGGAAACAAGAATGCACTGAAACATGTTAAACAGAATTTGTAAGCAGTATTGTGGGTTTTTCTCTTCCTTCTGGCTGTATTCACACCCGATAAAGCAAATGCCATATGGGAGGATCAGCAGTGACTCACATGGCATTGTGCAGAGCTGGTTTGTGAGTGCCAGATGATGTATTTGCTATTTATGTAGTCAACAGACAGTTCTAGGAAGCTTCTAAAGTGGTTCAGAGACAAAGAATGATTTGTCACTGACAATCAGTGTCTTATGTAGCAGCTTCGGAGCTGGGGCAAATGGGCTAATCTCATTCATTCCTTTCTGAGTCTTAATAGTTTGTCTGGAAAGTATAGACTATTCTTACACACAAAGACACTAGAAAAGTAAACCAAATGCTAGAATTACTCTCTTAATACTAAAAACAGGCAAAAAAAAGATCATTAGGACAGGCTAGCAGTTCAGATGTCAGCATGAAAATTCAAGCTTCAAATTTCTTCAAAATTTACAAAAAATTTGTATTCAAATATTATGATTTGAACCTTCTGCCACCTGTATAATTGTTCAAATAACCAAGAACAGTCTAGAACTTAATGTCTGTTAAAAGCATCTACAGAACCACAAAACTAAATCACCAAAAGCCCAAAACAAACCAAGCAAAGCCAAAATATTTATTTATATTGTTTCAGTGAAGTAGAACTACTTCTTTATGATGCTGCAGATTTTTAAAACTTAAACTTTTAATGGTTTTATGAGTTTAAAATGTTTAGATTTTCAGTGTATAAAATTCTACTAGAGTTGGTAATTTTTTTCTATTTTGTCTAATTTGCATCTTTAATGTTTGGAAGATAATTCACTGCTTTTAGAGAAAGTTTATCATTTCTCTGCCTGTCATTCTCACTTTTCAGAGATAATGTTTTCAAAAATTGCACAGTAAGGATAAAAGAAGGAAAAAAAGCTCATTTAATTTTTGGTGTGTTCACAGAAATCTTTTGGACAGATATGGTCAGATCATTAATCTTCACTGATTATTGCTTTTAAATAGTAGAAAAATGTAGCTGGTTCTTCTGTGTTGGAGAAAAATCACCCTCAAATTTTTTTGGCTGTCACTCTTGTTCTGGTAGGTGAAACAGCTTTTTGTACTTTCACATGCTTGTATTTCAGTCTTCTCAGAGGGGTTTATGAGAAGCAGAATGTGTGATGAGGAGTTGGCTGGTAAAAGAGAAGATAGAAAGCCCTAAGTCTTGTTTTAGATCTTGAAGACTTAGAAGTTTTCTGTCTCAGAATAGTCTAAAGCATCAACACTTTACAAGTAATATTGCGCTACAGACCTTTTCTGAAACGAAGTTTATCTGAGGAGATCAGTATACTAACTGGGGAAAAAAGAAAGTACCTGAAATCTAAAGATTCAGGTTTAAATTGATAGCTGATTAAACTAGTGGAGAATGGACTGCCCTCTTTCTAGAATCTTATGGTTGACTTTGGAAAACTTGAAAGCATTACAGCTTTTGTGAAAGACTTTACAAATCTTGTAGTAGTGGGACTGACCTAAATTTCTTCAAAAGTGACAACTCTGGTAGGGAAAAAGAGAACAAGGGTTTCTATTGTCTTGTACCTCTTCAGAAGTTCCCCCCAAAATAAAAAAACAAAACCCTAACAACTGAATGGCCAACCTGAAATTGTTTTTCTTATAAGAGCCTGCAAGTTTCTTTGCTTCTTTAGGGTAATCTGATTTTTCTAAATGTATGTGTTGAAGATGAGGATTCACTCTGAAACTGAAACCTCATAACTGTAAAGTTTTCCCCTCTGTGTGCTCTTGCCCTTTGTTAGGAACTTGTTTATCTGTCTGAGTGTCACAGGTGAGTTCCTCAAGAACAACTGAAAACTTTCAGTGATGTTTTTTTCCTTTGAGAAATCAATTATCCTCAAAGCTTCTTGGGATGCTGCCCTATTCTGTCCAACTGGGAAAACTAATTTCCACAGCAAATTATGTGTCTGCTGATCTGCATTACATATTGGAAGGAGACTGCATGAGATTCTGTCCTTTAGGTGGATTGAATTTGTCTTTAATTTCTTGAGTTTTCTTCTTTTGCTGCAGTGTAATGATAGCCCTTGCCTAAACTGATGAAATGTTGGTTCCTGGCCAAAAATTTAAAGCGACGAGTGTATTTTCTCTAGGAAAGTTGATATTAGCTCATTAGCATCTCTCACAGCTGAAATAACACAGGGAGCCAATGCGAATCAAAGGTTCCCAGGGGGCTAATTTCATCCCACTGATTGGAGAGTGATGAAAACAAAGAATAAGAGGTCAGACTGCATCTAATTTCAAAAAGGGCCCTATTGGTGGGGAGAACATCTGAGATCAAAGGAGCAAGATCCAAGTGTAATCCATACAGACCTGGTCTGTGATAAACAGTGAAATCAGCCTTTATAACAATATTACCATTCATTATTTTAATGCATCTAATGATTTCTCCCCTATGGCCTTTTTTTGCCCTCTACACAAAATCCATACTTGTATTGTTATTTCTAGTGATATTGGAATTGATGAGCACCCTCCTTGGCAGTGGCTTTGCAGCTGAGCTGACAACATTCTCTGTCACCAGAGTCACCACCACTGGGGGGGCTGGCTGATAAACACAGGCACTGTCTTCATGTTTCATGTTCCTGAGTAAAGCTCTTCCTCCTAAAGCCCAGACCCTCTCTATCATACAGCATTTTTGGTACATTTCCTCAGCTGCTCAAATGCCTCTGATATCAGAGGAAAAGAAATAATTAAAGACTAAAATTCAGCACAACAGATGCACGAATGAATGTTGGGATGAATATAGCCCGGGCTCAGAAGTTAACTGTCATCACTCCCCATTGCATTTTGTCTGTTCCATGTGCTGTGCACCTGTGGCTTGCAGACAATGGCTTTGATTGCACTATGGAAAACTGGCAGTCGAGTTAAAGCTGCTGCTGCCTGTTGCTGTGTCTTTGTCTTCTCCTGTGAGCTCCTTGTAAGTTTCTGTCCTTCTTTTTTAATTACTATTATTTTTGCGTTACCTCTGTGTGGTCTTTTAATTATTATATTCATGCCCTTTGTTGCCACTTTTGAGATACTCTAAATGTAGTGAAGGGGAAAGTGAAGGCAATGTGGATTTCAGACAGAAGAAAACACATTCAGCAATGTGTGAAGTACACAAACACAGGGCCAGTGTTGTACTGACTTGAGTCCACTAGACAGCAGAAATAAATTAACAGCAGACTATCCCCTCCTCCAGATCCTATCATCAAAATTAAGTGAACACCTGCACTAAATAAAATTGAGCTGAACCAGTGTGAATATCTAATTCTGGGCTTGATTTACTGCTCCAATACTCCAGTTTTATGCTGGCATAAATTCCCTTTAATAGAGTTACATGGTTATGAATTGGGAGTAATGTGGTTGTGAATTAAATAGTTCAGGTTCTTTCCTCTGATGTCAGGTCTTGTTTGCTTTGGAGTATCAATACAGATGCCACTTTATGTCCTTTCTGATAGAGCATAGAGTTGGAGAAAAAGTTGGCAGACTACATAATTTATGAGAGAAGTTTTTTGTGACATTTTCCATTGCTTTGTTTCTGTAGATTCTCACACCCATAGGAGGTTTGGGTTAGAAGGGGCTTTAAAGATCCTCTCATTCCACCCCCCCTGCCAAGGACAAGGACACAATGCTTTATTTCACAAGATTTTTCAGGGTTTAAGGTCTATGGGAAGCTCAGTTTCTCTCTTCAGCAATGGGTTCAGTGGATCCCCTGCAGCAGGGAGCACCACAGAGGTGATGGTTCCTGTGGAAGGGCTGCCTTGGACCTGCTGGCACTTTGTCCTCATGCCATTGGTACACAGCCCTTTCATGGACCATGGGCCAAGATTACAATGGAATTTGCACAGAATTCAGTACAAAACTAAAGCCATAGAGCATGGAGGGTACATGCAGCTCTGCACCCATGACTCCCATGCTCTTCCTCAGCTTGTCTGGGTTTGGTGTGCTGGAAAGCCGAGGATACTCTGTGGCAGAGAAAAGCCCATCTTGGACTCATTGGCTTGGAGATGTTAAAGGAGCTTAGGCTAATTATTTTATAAGAATTCTTCTGTCCATCCTAATGATGAATTGTGTAATTTTCCATGTTGTCATATCCAGCCTAGCCACTTGATCTATAGTACTCATTCTATTTTCCTATATTTTCATTCCTATGATAGACCTAAGTGTTTTTAAGTAGACAAATCTTAAAAATAGGGCAGTGGCAAAGATGCAAGGAGATATAGAAAGAGGCATCCAGCTGCAAGTAAAAATGCTACTAGATAAATAAGCTGAGACACTCCCCCCAGTCCCTTGTCTCCTAGGGCTTAGTCTCAGGCCTTTTGAGGACTTCCATGGACTTCAGCAGGCACTGGGTTAAGCCCTTAATCCTTTATTTTAAACTTGCATTGATCCAGAGGGTTATTTAGTTTTTTCAGGAAATCTGTGTTGCTTTTTATTTTCCTTTTTCCTTTCAGGTGCTGTTTAAATTATTTGTCTTTTCCGGATTATCAAGAATACATTATCCTCTGATTGAATCATATGTTTATTGGTGATTTCTATATGTATTTTGAGTTGCACACTATCCTGGGCAATTTGTAGAAAGATAATACTTAGTTCTGAAAAAAACAACCAACCCTCATTTTATTTTCTAGTTCACTTTTCTGTTATGGTTTGCATTCCAATTTAGCTACCTGCTCTATTATTAATTTAAAAGTTCTCCAGCAAATTCTTGCTGTACTAGTCTAGGGAAAATTTTACTAAACCCTCCTGTCAGTAGCATTGAGCTTTTATTGATGTTTCAGATGCTGGTAGACAGAATGCTGCAATAATCAATCTGCCATGTCTCAGTAATCTGCTATTCAGAATTCCTCTTTTTCACACACACTACTGACTCTGTGTGCAGGTTCTGTCAGTGCCTGTTGAATCAGACACAATGAATTTGTAGGGTGAAAGATACCTACAGATGTTATCCTTGTCCCTACATACCCAAATCTGTGTCCCATATTTGAAAGGCCTTGGAGTTCTTCCTTTGAAAAGTTTCTTGGTAAGATATATGTAAAAAGGCTTGAAGTTTTTAATGTGAGAAATTAAGTGTGAGATTGGCAAATGTCAATCAAAAATTCAAACTTGTAGTAGAAATAGCATCAGCTGAATAGAATACATAAGAAAGTAACAAAAATGTTTTGACATTTAGTTTTTAATACTTTGAAACAAATATTTTGGTTAAAACAGATTTTGTTTCAAATCTGGGCTTCAAAAGATAAATATACATGAGAATAAAGAGTTATTTTCATACTTTTTTACTTTATTGTGTGCAAAAATTTAAAATATTCCAAAACTTTTAATAATTACTTAGACTTGATTTTGAGCTTTTCAGATTTTCTAAAAACAGTAGATCACCCTTAGCTATTCTTGCCATTGATTAAGCTGGTATTAAAGGAATAAGGAGTACAAGTATTGCATCCAGATTTGTGCAAAGCAGTGATCAGAAATATGTCAGAGTCATTGACCATGGTCTTAAGTCAAAAGATTTTCTAAATACCAATATGTTACCAAAGTGATAAATGTGAGCAGCAAATGATATGAAAGCAATCTGACCTCTGATGAGTGAGTTTAATGGGGTAAATAAATAACTGCACAGGATTTTGCTAGTCAAGCAGAGATGCTGGGACCTGTAGAGACTGCACACTTTCAAAGACAGCTTTCATTTCTTCTGTGAGTCCACCAGTTGTTCACTCCAGTTGCTGTGTGTATTTTTTCTTTATTTGAAGGTGGCTCTTCCATTTATTTCTGCATTTGCTTTGCATCCTCCAGCTGTTACAGTCCCTGCTTTAGTCCTCTTTAAGGAGCCTTAAGTTAGGCAGTGGCAGCTGCTCACTCCTCATTGGGGCTGTTTTGGGATCAGGGAGAGGCTCCTTATGCTGTCTATAGAGCTCTGGCTTTCCTGGTAGACACTTTTGCCTCTGTCTTTCAGTCCCTTTGACCCTTATGGCTGTAATAGTTACAAGCAAAGGGAAAATTATTTCCAGAACCAAGCTGGGCTTTGTAGCAAGAAAGTGAGTGCCTGTGTGCCCAGACATGCCAGTACAAGATGGTTCTGACTTTGTGTCCAAACATTTTGTTTGTCTGTGAGACCGAGTGTTAAAAGCAGTATTGGGCTATGTTGGCTTTATAATTTAAATAGCCAAGGAAAGCATACGGAGTATAAAACTCATAAACTTCTGTTCTTGCCAACATAGTGTTTGTCTGTGTGCAGAATAGTAAGTAGTTATGGAGTTCCTTTATTCATTAACAGAAATAATTGGGGTCATCCTTGTATCAGCAGTATTCTTTCATCTGGTGAATGATTATGTACCAGTGAATTTGAAATGACCTAATTCTTTAACACATACTTCTCACATAGATGGTTATGTGTGCTGGCTCTGGGACTCAGGTAGCTGCTGATGGGAACTGCAGCAATCTGCAGTAGAGATGGGCATTTGGGCTTGAAATGTTACCCAAAATTGGGGTGTGATTTGTCAACAGTGGTTGAAAGCTGGAAGTGTGTCCTATGTGGGATTGTAGTTGACAAGTTGTGATGGAACAGCTTTTGTTGCTACTCTTCATCTGCCCTTGTCCATAACTGGAGGACCTTACAGCTGGGAGCTGTCAGTCCTGAATACTTATTTACAGATAAACATATTTTTTCTCCTAAAGAAACAGGAGTAGTGAATGTAATGGAAATTTGGTCATTGTATAGCAAGTATTTAGAGTTTTAATTTCAACGATGCTGATTTAATGAAAATTGGCTCCTGCTGCTGGGAACTTGTTAAGAGGCCCTCCTGCTTGACTGCAGGTGGGTTTTAACTTGCTGGTTTCAAAGCAGGCACTAATACAGACTGTCAATTTCTACTTAAAAGAAGATTGTTATCAGTCCCCTTGATACTTTCTGCCTGACAGCTAAACTTCTTCCTCAAAGAGGTTAGATATACATAACTAAGCAGTAAATACCCCAATGACACATCACAGTGCTTTACAAAAAATGGCAAAGAAAAGGAAAGGCTTAATCTACAATACACTGAAAATTATTTCCTTGAGCTGCATATTTTTGTTCCAGACAGAATGTCCAGGGAAGTGAACCAAGGAAATGACACATAAGTTGCAATCTGCAGAAGGCAATGCCTTGGTTTGACATAACTGAAAAAATGCAGCTTTCAGCCTTGAAAATGTTGCTTTTGCCTGACTAACACATCAGTAAAGCTGGGAGATGGGCTCCTGTTGTGATTTAACCTCAACTAAGCCTCACACTCCTTTCCTCTCTCCTGTGGGATGGGGTAGAGAATTGGAAGGGTAAGAATGAAAACCAGTTGAGCTAAAACCAGTTTTAATAGGTAAAGGAATAGCCACTCCCAGATGCAAAGGAAAACAAGAAATTCGCTCACCACTTCCCATGGGCAGTCAAGTGTTGAGCCATCCCCAGCAGAGCAGGGTCCCACACACCTAATGGTGACACAGAAAGACAAACAGCATCCACCCTTCCTCCCCCCCCAGCTGTACACACCGAGCCTGGCACCGCCTGGTCTGGGACATCCCCTGGGGCAGTTGGGATCAGCTGTCCTGCCTGGGTCCCCTCTCAGCTTCTTGTGCACCCCCAGCCTCCTCAGGGGTGGGGTGAGGAGGAGGAAAGGCCTTGGCTCTGCGCAAGCTCTGCTCAGCAGGAGCTAAAACATCCCTGTGTCCTCAGCTCTGTTCCCAGCACAAATGCAAAGCACAGCCCTTTAGTGGCCGCTGGGGAGAAAAAACCACCGCCCCAGCCAAAAGTAGCCTTCATCAACAAAACTGTTTTCTTTATTCTTATTAAAAAATGTAAACACGTTTATGTGAAAATATGAGACTATTAAAAGATCAATTAAACAGGAACAAAATAGATTCTTTTATAGGGAACTCCAGCGTTGAAAATGTAGGTAGATGACTTGAGGCAGTGTGCTAATCCAGTCAGTGCAGATGGGAGAGATATCCTGTGCTGCTTTAGACCTTGAAGTTATCTGATTCAGACTCTCTCTGTTGTCAGTGTAAAGACATAAACTTCTGACATAGTTCTTCTCTTCTAGTAGGAGGATAATATTGGTAGGAATTTTTCACCCATTCTTTGCTAATGATAAACTTTATGTTAAATGTTGCTTCCTTACCCTATGGAACATCAATATTTGCTATTGTTTTTAGATGATACCATACTACCAGAAATGAAAATGGTCTTTGGCTGTAGGGGGATAGAATATAAGGAAATAAAGATAGTGTAGAAAGGAATCTCACCCCTAAGGAGTTGCAGCTGGGCCAATTAGCAAAGATTGGGAGCAGGCCTGACTTTAACAGGCCACAGCTGTAAGCAATGAGAAGATGCTATAAAAGAGTGGGATGCCTGGGTGAGAGGGGACCTGGAGTCCGTGGCTGCTTTGTGAAGAAGAAAGAATCAATGCCCTGAGGAGCTGACCATGAGAAACACCAAGAAGGTATGGAACTTTTGTGATATGGAGAGAGTAGTATGGAAGCCCTGCAGTAAGATGACAATATTTACCTGGTAGAGTTTTTACAGTATTTTAATAGTTCTGTAGTGTCAGTGATGCCAGACCAGGGATGTCTCTCCAGGTTCACTTGCTGGCACATTTTCAGCTGGGGATGTTGGTCATGCCCGGTCTGTACTTATTTGTGCTGTACCTACCACGATCTGCAGAGGCACAGCAGGAACATGAGCTGGATACTAACATGAGCTGAATCTTGCTGCTCACATGATAAGCCTTCTGCCCTCCTCCCCCTCAGCTTCAATTTATAGTAAATTCATGTAATGTACGACCATATAGAGCCTTTGAAGAATGACTTTTAACCTGCCTATTAAGTTAGAATCTAATTTAGTCTCAAATGGCATTTCACAATCTCATAGTATTCCTGAGAAACTCACATCTCAATCTAATGTTTTACATTAATACTGATGTTTTTCATAATTGTAGAACACCATTCTGTGCACTTCTGGTGAAAGATCATAATTATATGGCCATCCTCAATGAACATATTTTTTTCAAAGCCATGTAAGCCATCCTCATTGTCATCTGCATGGGGTGGTTCCCTACGAGGTGCACATGCCCTCTTCACTTTTCAGTTTTGTAACAATACAGCAAAGATTCATTTGTTGCTCACACACTGTCTAATCCTTTCCAAGCTGGCAAGAAAAAGAATGATTCTTTATTGCTTTTGAACCTTTTCTAATTCTGTAAGCTTTAACTTAATTTCAAAATGTGTAGATGGCTTTAAAATATTGCAAACTCATGTTCATCTAATCCCAGAACAAACAGTTTTTAAAAATTCATCTGCCTGCACTAATAGAATATAATCCCTACAATATAAGTGTTGCTCTGCTTAGAAAATAGACTGGGCATGTAACATCTCAAACTAAGTTAGCTATTCAGTAAAAAGCAACCTTTGCAGTCTTGTAAGCTGTATGAAAATGAGAAATGCTGAACCAAGAGGCAATCTATGTTCACACATCATGTTGCTCTTAATCATATTTTTCTCAAATATGCATTGATGGCTTTTGTATTTAAAGCTGCTACTGTTGTTTATTTTTCAATTTCTTCATTAATGCCAGATTCATATGACATTAGGCAATAATTTGCTGAAGTACTGGCATATATTTTATTGTAAAATTGCAATCATGCTTGTCAATTATAAAACTGATTGCATTATATGTCCAAGTTACTTTTGCTTCATATAATTTGAAAGAAAAAGAGGGTCCCTAAATCTTCCTGCAGCAGAATAGCTGAAAAAATATTTCAATTATTCATTAGTCACACTAAGATTAATAGCATCCAGTCATTGACAAAACTCTGTCCTGTAACAACGTGCAATTGTTCATTACTGAAAAGGATGTAATTCTGAGAAGCCCATCATTTGATTAATAAAGCCTTATTTGTGTGTCTTGAATCCAAGTTAGCAGGTTTCTGCTCTGTTCCCTAAAGCCCTCACACTATAATAAAAATATTTTGCTGTGTATGCTGGGAATGATGCAATCACTCCAAAGAGAGGATCAGTGTCCAGGTCATTCCAAACGACTAATGTATGTGGTTGATCATTGTGAATTATGCTGTGTTAGATGGAAAATCCAATTTATTTATTTTATGATATTCTCAATTAATTTATTTGAGAAGATTTACCCATTGTTTTATTCTTTCAGTCTTACTGTACAAGGCTCACAGCAGTGAACATTGAAACTTTGACCTTTGGAATGTGAATTCTCCAGAGCAGTATGAAAATTCCCAGTAATAAAAAACTGTGAGTCTTTACTCTGTGAGACTGAATTCCCCAGAAGGCACTGTCAAGGTGCAAGCTACAAGGCTTCAGAGTGCTGGGCTCAGGTTTGATTGCTGTGTCAGGTCTCAGGCTATGGCTTTTTGGTTCCTGGTGAGTGGAATGAGGCAGCAGGTGGGAAGGGAAGAAGAAAATGCTCCTGGGGGAAGCCAGCAGCAAAAATAGTCCCTATTGAAATTTGCTGTACTTATGCAGTGGATTAGTGGGCAAAGTTCAGAGTACCACACAGAGGAAAGGTTTGCAAGGCAGAGCATCAAGGTAACAAATGTCAGAAGTGTCCCTAAAGTTGTATGGCTCTAGGATAGTCCTGTGAAAAATTGAAGCTTCAATTACAAGGGAGACTCTTTGTTGTGAGAGGTCTTGTTCCATTCTGATATGTACTAGACCTAGAAAAGCAGCTGGAAGTGAATCAGGTGTCACCTTCTTGGGCTCACCCATAGGTAACCTAGAACTTAGAAACTGTATTTTAAATTACAGTTCTGCCTCTCCGAGAAGAGGCAGAGGATAATGGGAGGGATAACTCAAACTTTCTTGAGTACTTACTGAGAAAATATTTGAAGAGATGGATGTGCATGTGTTAAACCCAAAACCTCTGTCATTAATTCCTCTGTTGTGTTTAACATTACCCAATGTAGAAAGGGAAAACAAGCATTCTGGTAGGGATTTTGAACTGGAATTGGGATAGGTCCTACTGGCTTGAGAAAGTATAATTGTTTATGGCTGTGCTTTCTGTATTGTAACTAGATGTTCCTAACCTCACCTGGGGTTTTTTAGAAATGATAGTTTTGTATTTACCAGCAGGAGAACACCTGAGATGGGCTTGTACTGAATGTGCTCCTTTTCTCAGGAGATCGATCCACAAGATAAAGAATAAAAAGGAAAAAAAAAAACTTGCAGCTGTACATTTTTGAAGATTTTACAGAGAAACATGACAGGACTTTTGCTCTGTATCTTGGGTCAGCTGCAGATGAGTATTTGGCTCTGTCTTCCTAAAGACTGAAAAAGGAAGAGACAGTTCTGAGCGAGTGGTTATTATACACAAGTTTACATGAAGTGTGGAAATTATCCTTGCAGTCTCATCTTTGCTACTGCTAACTTGCTGTTGGCAAAGCAGATGTTTCTCACAGGGTTGTTTGCAAACAGCTTCTCCCAGAGACATTCCCAAGAGCATGCAGGTTGCTTGTACATCAGTGTGTTTCTCCAAAAGTCCTTGGCTCCTTTTGTGACCCTAGCTCTTGCACAATCTATTTGAAAGTTTCATTTCTCCTGAGTGCCTGTCTGGTTTAATTATGGTAATTAGCTCTGCAACATGAGTTTCTCTATTTAAAATTATTTCTTGAGATATCTATAGCAGTAATGTCCAATAACTAGCAACGTGAGTTTTGCACTACAACACCAAGACAAAAAATATTCACTCTATATTAGGAGGAAGATACTTTTGTGGACCTAAAGTGATAGAAAACTGAGGGCATATCATATCATTATACCAAGACAGTACTATTAAAAGAGGGAAGCTAAAATTTAAATAAAATTTCATGAACTATATTAAAATTCTTAGGCTTTGGGGAAGTAGAGTAGGACAGGATTTATCATTATTATCTAAATGAATAAAAGATTGAAGTTTCTCTGTGTACTGGGAATTGAAGATTTTAGCTAGCCTTTTAACAGGAGATCTGGATTCTTTTCAAGTTTCGTTACTTTTACAGCATCCTGTTTAATGTTCTGCTTTCCCTCTGTCCAAGATCAGGACAGTATCTCACTGTCTTGTTGGCACAGTGAGACATTTACTAGGATGGTGAGATATTTTACTAGAATAGTGAGCAATTAGGTGTGACAAATTAAGCTCTGCAAATACTTTGAACTTCTCATGTGAAAGCTCCTATTGAAATATTGGCATTGTTTTTTTCTGAACAGGTGGGATAGAAGACTGCTTGAATTTTGAAGCTCTTTAGCAAGGAAAAGTAGTTCTTAACAGCACCTTTTCTATCAGCTACTTGTTATAAAGCTTGGAACAATGGCCATATTATGGATTTTCTGTAGGACCCCTGATTTTAAGGGTGTATCATGCAATTTCAGCCTTCTGTTCTTGCTGTGTTCAGTCTCAGAAATAATGGCCTCTGTTCTGTTTCCCTAAAGTCTGTATTAGAACAAAGTGTAATAACATCAGTGCTCAATTCAGAAGGTGGTAAGGCATGAGTGCCTGCAGCATTATTCACAGTATGAGCACTATATCTGGTGCTGACTGGCTCCCACTACATCACAAAGTGACAGCAAACTTGCTCGACTGTGGTTGATGTAAAAAAGCTCTCTTGAGCAGAGTCCTACAGGAAAGCACAGAAAATTGTGGTTTGTGATTTATATTCACCCAGTTTTGCTTGATGATCTATGTAACTAAATACTCTATCAGTTACTTTTAGGAGATGAAATATTTGTTGTTAAAATTATCTCACCTATTTTGAAGAAGTATCAGGAGATGTGGTTACAGAATCTTTTCAAGACGTCTTAGATCCCCAAATAGCTTTTGGGGTAGGACTCCCCTTACAAACTTCTCTTTTTGCATGTAAACTGGCATAATGCAAAGGACAGACATGAAATCAAGGCTGCACTGAGATCCTTAGCCAGATACGAAGATGAGACCTACTACAGTTGACATAAATACATATTATGACAAGCCCATTCTTGATCTTTCACAGTTTGTCCTTTTAAAGTATCACAAGGCTTCCCCAGTTATCTCCCATGAAATCAGTAGAGTCTGACATTGATTTTCACAGGATCAGAGCAGGCACACATTATAAAGGCTGTTTCATTCTGGTCCTGAAAGGAGTTGTTCTAAAACAAAGAGTGCATTTGTCTTTCCCTGTGCGTATGTCCCTGCAGCCCCAAAGCCTCTCCATTTTTTAGACTTGTGTGGAAGAGGAATTGGAGAGTGGGTTTAGCTGACCCCAGGAAAGTTGCTGGTGATTACTGTAAATTTCTGGCTTTTTTCAGGATGATACATTCTCTCTTTACTGTGAGAACTGTCTCTGTCCTTTAGAACAATGCAGTCTGCTTAAAATTGTGTCTGGTTCCTTGACATTGTTCCAGCATCCATTAAAATTTCTTTTGATTCTATATATTTACATGGGGTTTGGCCCATGAACAAGTCTACTATTTTCTGAAACATATTTAAGGGCTTATGTTCCAAGATGGCAAGGAGATGAGCTCTGATTCCTGATCTACCTCCTTAGCTGAATGGTGCCTTCAGCTAAATTGATGAACAAATATCAGACCATGTAGAACCCTTTCTGCTTTGTTTATTTGTTGGGACTGTGGTAGAATCAAATCTGAATGATCCAGGGCAAAACAATTCATGACTGAAGCCCATCAAAATTACTCGAAACCTTGGATCTGCAGTCCAAGACCTGGGATGCAGTTTGGCAGTGCTGAGGAATGAGAAAGAGAACTACAAGAAGCAGCTGGAGGAGCTATAGGAATGTTTTCTTTCTTACAGAAGTTAATTGAACAAGTTTATAGAAACCTTTTTCTTCTGTAGCAAAAAAACCCCAACTCTCAAATTCTCTAAAAAAATGACATTTCTAATTTTCTTCAGTAAGAAACAATTGCTTCTGTGTGTTCATGTCCCAGTAGTCCCAAATTCTCTATAGACAGCCAGAAGATTTATATTTGAGTGAAAGCCAGTGCATCACACACAGGAGCTTGCAAAAGTACAGTAAACATCCTTCAAACAAATTCTCATGTGCCCTGACTACAAAGTAAATGAAAAGCAATACACGGGGTTGGAAAGAAACCACATTTCTAGGTTGGTTTCAATAGACTCTTAGTTTTCCCAGTGTATTAGTACTCACTCCGAGTCTGCTGCATCCTGCTTTCTCCCCCACAACACAGCTGAGCTGCACTTTGTCTACCACTGTGACAATTTATGGAAAACCAGCATATCAAGGTTTATCTTTAAAACTTCAAAATAATGACTGTTGGTATGTGTGAGGTCTGGTTAATTTAATATCTTAAAATGTAGTCAATAGAGACATAAAAAGAACAGATTTCTTGCCATGCTGAAGAAGCAGGAAAGAAAGTAGACTAAAGCAGAGTCCAGGGTAAGTTTAAATATGCTGAGTTATATCATGGCATTGATTTTTGAACAGAAATCCCATTGAGTTCAGTGGGAATTTCTGCTTAAAAATCAATGGTCCAAAACAACACCCTCAGATTAAGATGAAAAGATGGAGGATGATACTTAACTGGTGCCTCCTTGTTGGGATGGGTTTCCCCTATAGATGGAGTTGCTGCTCTTTGCATTAAACAATAGTAAAATCTGTGGGAAGTTCTGTGCAAGATGGTTGTTATTCTACCCTTATTCTGCAAGTCTTAACATATATTAGGTTTAATTAAAACAAACACAGAGACCTATTGAAGTATTATTTATTTTATTTATTTTTTTTTTTTTAGATTTGAGGTAATGTCATGAATCTCTTTTGGGAACTAGAGTGTCCTACCTGGGCAGAGAGGGGCATAAGAGCACAGCCCTTACACTCTAAACACCTGATAGACTGAGGGAAAAGCTCAGACTTTTTCTGTGGTGTTTCTGCAATTAGAATAACTTCATACCCTTTAGTGAATACACGTTGGGATCTGTAGAAAGGCAGCGCAGGTGGGGAAATAAAGCACAGCATCACTGGCTGACTTGTCTGTGTCCTTTCAGGAAAGGAATGGCAGTGGCTGAAAACTCTGTCCCCTTCTCCTGAGACAAGGTCTGCTGCCTTCTCCTTGCAGGAAGGCAGGGCTGCTTCTTAAGAGGGCACATTTCGTGTAGAGAAGAAAGATGGCCACAGCATACATTTTAAGAAAGCTAATTGCAACTATTGCTGTTAAAAAGGGGATTAGATGATGAAAGGTCTTTCTAAGAATTCTACAGTCATAGAGGGAAAAATAGGTCGTGTTTGAAGAAAAAAGTTCCTGTAAATGACTGACAAGAAATGAGATAAAAGCCAACAGTAGAGTTTCAGACAAAATTCTTATGATTTTTTGCCTATTCGTATCTGCTTGTGATTAAGGAAGCAATGGTGTTTTGAATTGAGATGTAATTCATCTTATTGGTCCACAGGCCAAGCGAAAAGTTTGGTGACTTATTGCCATTACAAGAAGCAGTTCTGGGCATTGCTCAGGAACAAATACATTGTGGTAATGTAAATAAAAGAGAACTTAGATTCTGAGAAAAAAAATTGACTGGAGGCTGGTTCTGCTGTAACAGATTGTGTAATCTAACTACACTTGACTTCAAAAAAACCTAGCAAATTACTGTTTTCCTGAAAAGAAATTATAACAAATTTGATGGGAGTCATGCAGTTCTTATGATCCAATGATGGACACTTTAAGACAAATTCACTATTCTTGCATAGCCTAGTCAGATCTACTCAAGGTTTATTTCCATAAGAAATGTCTTTTTTTTTTTCCCTTACAAGAAAACATCTCACATAAAAAGGTGCCTTTCTTTGTCTGGTTTCTGTTACTTGAATGTAAAAACTTAAAATTTTTGTTTCCTGAAAAGACTAGGGGAAAGAAATCAGTGTTTATGTAAAACTTAAAAGGAAATAGGTATAGGTAAAAGTAAGGTTTTTTTATTTTCTCTTTAAGTCTTACCCATATTCTCATGCTTGAAAGCTCCTGTAGGGTGCATATATTGTTTAATGTATTAATACCAAGTAATGCATGTGTAAGATACTTTTTTGCTCTGAGGGCATCTTGTCTTTCTCATTAGCAGCTTTGCCTGAGGTGTGACTGTTCTACAGGGAGAAGTTCTAGTCTTTGGCTCTGTGGTTTAGTTTACACTGTGTGCCATGTTTTGTATGATTTGTTTTTAATTGGTAATTGAAAAAAACCTCATTTGATGGAAAAAAAAGAGACTTCTTAACTGTGCTTTTGACATTAGGTCTGATGCCTCCCAGCTCAGCCTAAGTGAGGTGACTATTATTTGGCAGGTCTGCATATAGCTCAGCAGTGGCTGATGCAGCTGTGCCCATTTGGCACACAGGTTTTTAATTTTGTAATTGGTAGCTGGCCAATAACCACCCATTCTGTAGGTTTTTCTTGTAAATTGGTGGGGAAGAAGTGACCCACAGCTTCTGTGTGTGCAAAGAACATGCAAGGATACTGGGGCTGTGCTCATCCCACTGATGGCATTCAGGGTTGCAGTGGGGGAGCAGATGTGCAGTCAGGGAATAGGCAGGTGGAAGGGTTGGAATACTGGTCTGAGTTCTCTGTTTCCTCCTGTAAAGGATTGCAGTGTTTGGTTTCTGCAGCTGGCTGCAGTTTCTTCCAGTTCAAGAAACTGCAAGATATGTTAGCACATATGTGGGGTTTTAGGTTTTTTCAAGATCCTTTGACAAACCAGATATTTTCCAGACAGTTTCCTTATGAAATTGCATAAAATGTCAAGAACAGAGGATTTGTGTACTTTAGGAAGTAGTAGAAGAAACTGGAGAGTGCCAAGGCTATAATATATCATCCAAACAATGTGTTCTAGATCAGGTGTTTAGGACTTTGTTAGTCAGTGCTGGAGGTTGATTCTGTCCAGAGCTGGTCCCTAGAATGTGGTATAGACATTATTGAGTTTTTTCTGTGCTTTTGTAGACAAAAAAGTTCTCACATCCTCATAGAGACATCTTTTTTATCTTGCTGAATACCTCAGCAGGGAATCATTACTGACAGGAGCATGCACTGGACTATCAGGAGGCATTTTTTTCATGGAAAGGGCTGTTAAACATGGGAATGTCGTGAAGTCACAGTCTCTGCAGGTGCTCAGGAAGAGACTGGATGTGGCAGTCAGTGCTGTGGTCCAGTTGACAAACAGGTGGTGATCAGTCAGAGGTTGGATTTGATGGTCTCAGAGATCTTTTCCAGCCTAAATGATTCTGTGAGTATGAAAAAGAGAAAAAGGTTACCCATGCAAGGCAGTTTGTTCCTCTCAGATGAGATGTGATGACTTGAAGTGTGTCTGAGACTGCCTCACTCCAAAAGTGAGGGTAGGCAGTCCCTGTGTGCCAGAAGAAGGGGTATGACCATGTTCTGGCACCAAATATTCATCAAAAGATTTGATGAATTGTCAGTAAGAGGCAAAGAGTCAAAATCTAGAAATCTGGATACCCCATCTGTCTGCTGCAGTTTGTGTGTTACAGAAAGATGTATATCCTTTATGTTTTTAAGGTTGAGCACTGATTATCTTGTGATTATTATTTATTGCTATTGTCAGGTTGGATTAATGTCTGACGGTGCAGCATGTTTTCTAAACCTTTGTTTTATTGGAAAGAAAACTTCCTCTAGTGACTTTGCTCTGTTCATGTTCTTTTCTTAGATTTCTGGTGCTCATAAAAAGACCTGAAGCTGTGAAAATGCTCTTTTTAAAGTTAATTCCATTCTGAGCCATCATGTCTTTTCAAGGCTCCTCAGCACTTAAGCCCCAGGTCACAGTGCAGTGATAAAAAATATGTATGTTCATAATTAGCTTATAAATAATGCAGTTTTCTCATTCAGACTTCATCCTTTCAACATGCCCATGGATTATTGTTCTCTCTGCAGTTTAAATGTCTGAGCGCTCTGTGGCCCAATTTTTTTCTACCATTTGGTGGGTTAATTCTCTGTTACAGCATGATCAAAGCCCAGAGCAGTGGTGGAGTCTGGGCAGGATCGTGTCTGGTCTTCATTTGTTTTTGTGTCAGGAATGTAACAGATAAATTGATATGGTTCTTGTCTTCAGGTATGAGTTTGTGTAGCTGAAGTCTGAAGTGCTGATGCAGTTAGACTCATGCTTCACGTCTCTAATCTCAAAGGTTTTATATTATAGATAGAACTAGATTGATCGTGTTTGAGGCTGAGGTGCTCTAATAGGTAATTTAATAGTATAAAGAATAGAAAGGAGTCCAGAGTTCACATGAAATATCAGGACATAAAAATGAAAGCACCCTTTGGTTTCTTGGTAAAAAACCTCAAGTGCCTTTTAAAAAAGGTTAGCCCATTTGAGAGAAAAATAAAAAACCCAACCCAAACTTAACAACATATATTAAACAAGTACCTTTCCTTTGACAGAAGTTTGCTGGCCAGTTTTACCAAAGCAGAATTCTCAATGGCTGCTGGTAACTTGCACAGAAAAGAGAGAATACATGGCAAAATTCACCCTAATTTACACACTGCATATATCTTTTGTTGAATGGGTGCTGTTGCTTGCTGGGCATGGACCATGCTGTAATTTTCAATGGAGATTTCTGTGGCAAAAGGATGGAGGGACAGAAAAAACCTCCTTGATGAAATGCCTGCAGTTTTTTATTATGCATCCTTCCAAAGGCAAAGCAATTGGAGGGAGGCAGGAAAAAGGAAGAGATTGCTCTCGAAAGCATCAACTTGTAGTGTCTCTGCCACCACTCCTCAGTTCCTCCCACATAACTCTGCAATGCCCTGGTTCCCCTGGAGCTCAGTATTATGGGGATAAACCATTCTATCAATACAGCAGCCCTCCTCGTGCTCTGGTGTGTTTACAGAACTGGTGAATATCATTGCTAGTTTTCAGTCTCCTTTCAACACTTAAATGCCTTTCTTTTCCTTTTGTGGAGCTAGAAAGTGTGAGATCTAGGCTTGAGCAGGAATGTTACTGCATACTCAGGCCATTACTTGACTTTGAATGGTTACAGAGCATGATTTTGGAACTAGTAGACTGGAAAAGATGAAATGTAAAACCTCTCATGAAAATAAAAGGGGCAGACAGGGAAAGGAGCCCATAAGCAATGTTCTATTCCTGTTATAGAAGTATCTGAAGTAAAAAAAATTGTCGTAAGACTGTTTGGATAAGATAACCACAGTGTAGTTGACAAAGAAAAGTTCCTGGTCAAAATTAAGAAGATATTGGTCAAAATCCCATCTCGTGCTGCCTTGATTTGGTTTCATGCAGTAAACATAGTAATGGAAGACCCAAGTGATGGAGCAAGGGTTAAGATTGAGATTTTCTGGAAAGAAACATCAGTGTGGGAGGAATAGGCAACAGCTTGCAGGACAAAATTAAAATTCAAAATTATCTCAGTTGAATAAAAGCTGGTCTGAAAAGGTAGAATGAAATTTAACAGGAATAAATAGTGCTGTGTTATCTAATTTTTACAGACTTAATCAACACAAGTATAAGAGGAGAAGCTGCTGATCTGGGTGAATTTGTTGGTTGGAGTTGGGTTTTTATTGTTTCTTTTAGAAAAAAGTGATGCGATTATGGTGGTTTATAAATTTTCAAGAATCAGAGGTCTTGTACTTTTGCAAAAAGATAGGGCACAATTCTGGAATGAAAATAACATTTCTAAACCACACACTTCACAAGGCATGAAGAAGAGACTATAGCTATACTACACACTATAAGCCTTCTGCTGCTGGGCAGTTTGGAGGCAAAATTTTTTTTTAAAAGTTGAAAAGTCGTCTGAGGAAGACCTGAAAATACTTATGTACATAAGCATTAGTGTAAAATGAAAAAAATTATTTAGGATTTTGTGGTGACCATAATAAGGAATAGACTTAAATCAGAGCAAGATTCTTTAGCAAATGCTTCCTAAAGCAAAGATAATGCACTCTTTGGGGAGTTTTGAAGTTTCAGTTGTTGGAGTTCTGTAGGGAAAGGGATGGGAAAATGTTTTAGAAATTACAGAGGTGTAATGGATCCTGCCTTGGGCAGCACAGCCATCAGTGCTGTGCAGTGACCTCCCCTCCCTGGAGCTCTCTGCTGTTATGGTTTTATGTGCAGGTGTGGTGAAAAGTGTTTTGGTCAGAGCAGCACATGCATTTCTCTAGGACAATCTGCATTGTTCAGAAAGCATGCAAATGTCCCTTATTCCAGTACTGGAATTACTAGCCATTGCATTGTTCAGCATAATCATCACTGGTTTTGATAAAACATTTCATCTCAGAGCTCCTTTGAATTTATTATTATATGATGAAAGACCAGTTTGTGGCTTAATTCACAGATTAGACAGCGCTCTGTAATGGAGTTCCTTCAATGTGTGAGTGACACTAATGTGTTTGCTGTGCTGTGTAAATATTCATGGGGAGATTTTTTGCATTATCTAGTCTGTGCACAGAGTATATTGTGGTCTTGCAGAGATTTCATAGGGATAAACAGAGACTGAATGCTCCAACAGTAGAAAGTGATGATGAATAAGAAATGAAAGCATTCCACTTTCTTTGGTTTGATAAAAAATACTTTAAAAATTTTCTCCATTGTTTTGGATGATTTGAGAGTCTTTGTTAAATTTTATTTAATCTTCAATTAAGTGACCAACTGCAAACATAAGACAAAAGCTTTCCATTTTTTTTTTACAAGGAGAATTCATTCCATTCATAAAATGGACAAAATGGATTAAAGTTAATGCAAATATTAAGTTGTTGAATTGTATGGGGAGGCAGAGTGAAATGGAGCTCCTCAAGTATGGTCACTATATACTGTAAGAAATTGTTTCAGCTTGCAGTGTGGACAGTTCAGACCTTTCAGTGATTTGCTGTTTCTGTGCAGGAGAAACACAGAATAACATTTGAATTGAGGTTAAGGATTTGTGTGTTCCCAGGAAGTCTTGATTTTGGTTAAATGAAATCTGAAGCAGTGAAAATCAAAATCTCTCATCTCTATAATCTCTGATTTAAACCTTTCATGTTTAGATGCTTTCAGATGATCAGGGCATTTTGGGGGACATTGTGCAGTTAGTTTTTGGGGTTTTTTTTCTTTTGTTTTTCTTGCTGCTTATTTGGGAATAAAACACTATTGTGCTCTTTATGTGCTCCATAGACCAACAAATGTCACACGCTGAAGTCCCCTGGCTGCAGGACTCCTTCCCCTGGCTGAGACTGACAGGTCATTTCACAGGATGTTTCCTTTAGGTAGAGCTAAAGGAGGGGGAAAACCCAGTAACAAAGCTATGCTGGCTAGCCTTTGTGAGCAGCAAATGTGCAGTAATTCTGTCTACAAGATGATATCTTACTGTTGAGTTCTTTGATCTGACCTGGTTTTTTAATTGCAGTCTTTTATTTCTGAAGCGGCTTTCAGAGGCAGAAACCTCCATAGGAAGTTTATTTTTTTTTTGGCCATCCTCAAAGCTTCTTTTGTCAATTTATTATCACAATAGCAAGATATGCACATGGAGTAAATCAATGTAGGTTAACTTTTTAATGGGAAATGCATTCTACATTTTTTGGCATCAGTCTGTATCTTTTTTTCAATTATAAAGTCTCTCACTGGGCTAAGCATTTGTCTGGTAGGTGCGTGTATCAGTGACAACTTAATATTCAAAGGTCAGACTGCAAAGAGCTGGTCAGTGTGATGGCATCTTTGCTCTTTAATAATCAGATGGGATGTCTGTGATCTCTTGAAGTGCTTCTTCTAGGTGGCAGTCTACCACTGCAGCAGTTAATTGCCTGTTAGCTTCTTGGATCAATGTAAAAGAGAGAGATGTGAAGATTTTTCCAAAGTCTCTTTTCTTTTTTTTCCTCCCAACACAGCTCTATTTGAACACTTTCCTCTGATTTATCCAAGAATAACCTGACTATGTGAAAGGAAACTTCAATACTCAATTTAGACAGCTACCTAGGAGTTTTTTTTTCCTAGAGGCTGGTAAAGGAAAAGGGGAAATTTTGCCTGCTCTGCACTGGAGGTTGATGGTTATTCATTACATAGGGTCACTGAGAAGAGGTTTGGTTTCTCAGCTTCCCCCATGTGCCTTGGTGTTGTGCCTCCAGTGGGGTCAGTGATTCTACATAATTTTTAAGCTTTTTCCCATGGGGAGCTGAATTAACTACTAATGTATTCTGCAAGTATTTTTTAGTTAATTGAACCCTATAGGTGTGTTTCCCTGTCCATTCCTTACTGTTTTTGTCTTGATTCCTCCCTTTCCCCTCACACATGGAATGATTCCATGTGCAGCTGCATTTGTTAACAGGTGAGATGAGCAAGCTTATTTACTGGACTTTTAGAACAGGCTCTATTAAACCATCTTAATGGCTATTAAGGAATTTATATTTTAATGCTCATACATACTCTGTCTGAGAAATAATTCATATGGATGCAAATTTCTGCCACTGTGGGTACAGCATGAGCTGCCCACAATTTGTATCTGGGGCATTGCACTAGAAATGGCAGAGTTGTAATGGATCCATTTTAGGTAGATATGGTAGAATCATAGAATAGCTTGGGTTGGAAGGCTCCTTTAAAGGTCAACTTGTCCAGTGCCTCTGCTAGAGGCAGGGTTGTCTTCAACTGGACTAGGTTAGTGAGATCCCCATCCAACCCGACTTTGAATGTTTTCAGGGAAGGGATCAAATCAAATGCACACCACATCCAGAGAGAAACCACCTCAATCTCTTCCCTTGTCCCCTGATGCAGTCACTCCATCACAGAAGGCCACTGGGTTGGTCAGGCAGGACTTGCCCTTGGTGAAGCTGTGCTGGCAGTCACAAATCACCTCCTTGTCCTCCGTGTGCCGTAGCAGAGCTCCAAGAGGATCTGTTCCATGATGTTCCTGAGCACAGAGGTCAGGCTAACAGGTCAGAGGTTCCCAGTCCTCCTTTTGATCTTTTTTAAAAACAGATGCAGTGTTTCCTTTTTTCCAGTCATCAGGGACTTCACCTGGCAGCTGTGATTTTTCCGATATGGAGAATGGCTTGGCAACTACATGAGCAATTCCCTCAGAGCCCTGGGATGCATTTCAGCTCCCACAGATTTATGTATGTTCAGATTCCCCAGGTGTCAGAAATCTGGACTAGTGGATATAGCTTATCTAGCTGAGTTATAGCTCCCTGAAAAATCTAAAACTTGTGAGATCCCAACATTTCAGCAACTCTCATCTCTTTAAGTTCTTTCCTTGATATGAACTTGAATCTTAAAATAAAAAAAGAAATTTAAAAATTAATAAGAGCAGTAAAAATGTATCCTGCCCTCCACCTCTTTAAAGATTTTCTTCTGTCATGGTCACAATTCCCAGGAGACAGAAAATGAAAATACTTCAGACATCAGCTTTTACCCTCTTGGGTTTTTTGGCCACAATCATGTCATAACATCCAGTGTAAATGTTGATGTTGGTTTGGGAGAGTCCCAGTAGCCCACAGCTGTTCTACCCCCTGCAGAAAGAGGAGCTCTGAAATACAAGAAATGAAGCACTGCAATTTGCTAATTTGGAGATCTATTTTACCACTTCAACATTATAAAAAAAAGTAATCTTGTGCTTGCAATTTTTCATTTTCCCCTCTTCACCAGCTGCCATAAAGCTATAAGGCACATAAAAGTGGTCAGTATGGTAACAGAAGTTTTACCAGGAGGCCTTTGAATGCTTTTCCATCCTAGGTGATCATATATTTCCAAATAAATATGACTCAGGGAAGAAGGAAGAATTTAAAATTAACGCAGTGTATGTGTAAGGGTATGCTATGCTTATAAAAATAAAGTAACTTTTGGTTATCTTATCACTGTGAAGCTGATCAAGTACTTTCAGCAAAAGACTCCAGACACATCAATGTACCTATGTGAAAGCTTTTGAAAAATTAAGGCTGATGTGTTGACAGCTGTAATACCACTAGCTTTTAATCCTTGGTTTCTTTTTTCATTATTAGGGATTCCAGAACATGGGTAGGGGAAGATTAGGTTTATCCACTAACAATATAAAATCCTGTAATCCCTTGAAAGTTTAAAATCTTCCTTGGGCTGGAGAAGGAACACTTTATCAATATGTACAGCTATGGCCTCTTTAAAGGATAAAAACCACATCTCCTAGCTTAAGGGAGGAAGAATAACTTTATATTGGCCTGAGGAATTTCAGTTTTGAACCTCTGCTTCAATTCATGAGAAAGGCTGAGTGAAGATGCTATTATTACAGTGTTATTTTGATCCAGGGAAATACCTGGTTTTTGACTCGTATATTGCTTCTCACCTGTTGCTGCCTAAGAGCTTTACAAGGATCAGTAAATACCATGGAGCCAGGTGTTGACTAGCTGTCCTGGGAACCTCTAGAGTCCTTACTAAATAACAGCCCACAAAGGCACAAGCACCATCCAGAAACCTGGGAAGATGAATTTAATTGTCTAAGTGATTGTTTCTCCCTCGTAAGAGTTAATCCAATGCACTTAAGCAAAAGGAACTGCTTTTGGAGTGCTGGAGCCATGAGAACATGCCGTGAAGAGTTGCCACAAGACCCCAACAGCAATGCCCAGCACAGCACCTCAGCCCTTGTGCCCAAAGCTGGCTGAGCCCTCTTAGCTGCCCTCTGCCCTTGAACCAACCTTTATTCTTTATGGAAACTTGTTTGTCAGGTCAATGTTCTGAAAACACTCTGATAACCTAGTTTGTATATATTTTACTCTTTGTTATCTTTATTAAAGTTATCCCTCATGCTTTATAGAGCTGACCCTATTTATGCAATGTAGAAAGCTAACTGAAGACCAATGGGGAATCCATGTTTAAAGCAGTTTTCCAGTGAGGAAGAAAAGGTGAACAGCAGCCTGATTAGTGAAGAAATAAACTTCACAACTATTTAAATGTGGTTTCATTATTAAAATGCAGCTTTATATACCAATTTCCAAAATGAGTTTTTATGTTTAAATGTTTAAGCCTAAAACATAGTTGTATGTTTTCTTAGTTTTGCCAATTTCTTATTAGGAAAACAGTCTTTGGGGCAGGAGAGCCAAGGACATGTAATTCCCTCCCTGGAACAATTTCCCTCTTGATTACTTATGAAGTTTAAACTGAGATTTTTCAGGAAAGCAAGTCAGTCTTAATGCCTGGAATAGGCTTCTAGAACAGGGGGATTAAAGTATTTACCTCAAACCTAGACTCACTGCAGCAATAAATTTATGTGCACATCAAAACCTAATTCTCTTATTCTCATGGATAAACATATGGTTATTTTGCTAAAACAATGCCATGCCATGAAATTGTTACTGCTTTGTGTGAGCTTAAATGTTTTTTTCCCCTCTAACTTTCTGAGAAATTCAGGCTTTGGAGAGAAAAAACCCTTCTACAATTCTTTATAACTGGGCTCCTACAAATAGAGGTGACATTTTTATACCTCTCTGCCTAAGGAGACTCTTCAAGCCTCATAGAATTCCATTGTACTTTTTGTGTTTGCATTTATCATCAAAGGAGCAATAGCTACAGACTGAGATGTCAGAAAAAATATAATGTCAGCTTACCAAGAAGTGTTGGAATTTGTTTTGGAATCTGGACATTTTAATTTGCGTCAATATTCATTATATTCATAAACAAAACAATAGGGGGCTTTTCAAGTTAGAGACAACAATTATTTTATGGATTATAATTTAAATAGAAAAGTTTTCTTGTGCCCAAACACAAGAAGTCAATGTCTTTAGAAGTCAATAATTTATTTTTATTTTCAAACCCATATAATTTTTGAGACACTTGGACATATGATCCCAATAAATATCTCTTGGACTCTGTGGGAGCATTTCCAATCACTGCAGTGGGCAGTGAAACAATTTCATTTTCATCTCTCTGCTTTTCAGCCCATTGTTTCTTTTTTCAATACAGTGAATGAACTGTTCTCAGTTTCTCAGTAATCATGAGCCAAGGCTGCAAATGCTTATTTGCAAATGCACCTTCAGCCATAGGAAGAGCTCTGCTGAGCTCTGGGAGCTCTGCACTGACATCAGTGTCTGCACTGTCATTCCTGAGGGATTGGGACCATAAGTGTGTAAGTGCATCAGGAGAAAGCTACTTAGCAATTGCATTACTTAGTGCTCTTCTCTGAAATGCAGTCCTAATAGCCAGGTCAGAAGAAAATTTCTGAGATAGTAACTAGAGAGAAAGGGAAATCACACTGCACAGCTAAATAAATTTGAGCAGTAGAACTGTTCCAAGAATCCTCTTAATGTGTTTGGATCAAACTTGAAGTTTCAGTATGAATGTCCCGAATTGTCTTCTCTGTAAGGCTCTGCCATTTACATTTTTAAAGCTTTGTAAATTTTATCTTGCTCTACGCTGTTTGAAAAAAAATGAACCATTTAGGTGCATTACAATTATTTCACAGTAGCACTTCTGTGAATTAAAAAAAAAAAGGGTATCTATAGCTATTCCTTCAGCTTTTTAGACTCTTCAGACATTAGGAGTCTGGGTGAGACTGCAACCTGTACTTTTTCTTTGCTTTCCTGGGTATGGATACAAGAAAAATTATTCTTAGGTAGTGCCCTTCACAGAGAAGATCATCACCAGAAGAATGGCTTCAGGCTTAGCAGGACTGTGCTACTGCAGATATTTCTAAATTTATTGTCCTCTGAAAATCAGTATTTTCTCCAGTTCTACCTTTCCCAGTCTGGAAATAATTGGGTTATACCACTGATTCTGGCTGTAGAATAAAAACCTGAATGAAAAAATATTGCAATTTCTATAGAATAATGATGTCTTTTTCTCTCTTTGTCGTTGTGATACTATAAACTATACTGCCAAAAATGCTAGGCCTTGTGTACTGTTTAAAGTTCTGGCAAACAGATATTTCCTTGTTTTCAGCTGCAGAGGAAACCTTCACTTATTTTCATTTCTTAATTTCTAGTTCTTCAACTTGGCAGGCATGATATTATTTTGCTATAGATAGGATGTGATATATGTAGGTATGTATATAAATACACACATGCAGATGCTTATGTGTGCATAAGCCTTCTATATCCAGCTGTCTCTGAAAGTATCACTCCTCCTTTTGGATTTCCTGTGGTTTAAAACTCAGTTTTCCTGTGGTACTTTTGTGTAGGGAAACACGCTTGTTATTTCTTTGTACACTGGTGTGCTGGGTGTGTATGGCCAGCAATAGTCCCTTAGGGCTGTAACACACACTCTCCTGTGCCAACTGCCAACCTCACCATGTTCATAAACCATCAGTCAAGTTCCAGGAAAAAAAATTAGAATGGTATAAATATTATTGCCCTTGAGAGAAATAATGCATTTGTGAATCTCTTGTGTTGTCCTGTCTCTTGTTTTATTCAGTGCCGTGTTTTTGTAGCTTCCTCTATAACCAAGAGGCTGAGTAGCACCCTTCCCTCAGTCCTTATCAGTGGTGGTGGTTGTTCTGTGCTGCTTGTTCCCAGCAGTGGAGCTGGGATGCAGGCACTGCCTGCCTTCCCCTCCTGTGCCTTGTCCTGAGACGTCCAGCTGTGCACACAAACTTGTGCTTCCTTTTTTTGTAGCTCAATTTAAGTGTTCTCTCCTTCAAGCAGTTCCTGCTGCCCCTGAAAGCCTTGGTGGTAGTTTGGTAGCATGCACAGTTTCTGGGCATTTTCCAAATACAGGTGGAAAGCCCTGGATGGCCTTCAAGCACTTAAGTCATAACAACAAGACTCACGGTTCTTGTGTCAAGAAATAGTCTTGTCTTAACTTGGGAAAAAGGCAGAGAGATATTTTTTAATTATCTCGCTTTTTTTGTAGTTTATCCTAAGCAAATGTGTGAGCATCTGAGACATTTCTAATTTTGGTGAGTAATAATGTCAGTCTTTTTTGCTTCATTTGCATTTCATGTGAGATTCTTGCCAGGAATAAGTAAAATATTCAGGTTTCATTTACATTGGAAATTACTCTCTCATGGTTTAGGGGAAAAGATAGAGTTATTTTTTTTTCTGACAGGTGTTCTTTTGTTGATGATGGTACATGCAGCCATAAAGTGGTGTTCTATGAGGCTTTAATGCTTGTCATAAGTGCACTGCTAGTCTTTAAAGACTGTAAATGTTAAAGACCTCTTCTCCAGAAGAGGAAAGAAATGAGTGTCTGTCTTTGGGGAGAAAATGACCTATGATAGCAGAGTGCTTTGATTGTGCAAGTTCAAATCCTTGACAGATTCAATCATATGAGAACTATAAGAAGCAGCTATAGGTGAATTTTGTAATCTTTTCAGCATCTAAAAGTTCAGATGATTATCTGCTACTTCTTGACCTGTGAGTTTCATAAGAGAGAACTTTACTGGTATCACTTCAGGTAGTAATGCAAGAGAATTAGGGTTTCAAGAATTTTTGAAGATATTTCAGTGACTGACTGGCTAAAATAATTAAATGTTTTGTATTAGTATTTTACATTTTGAGCTGTTTCAGATCTTGATGATATTTGGTTTGACTGGCTCGAATTTTGAGTTTGCCATGTTTATCTGTTCTTTCAGAATGACAGATATTTTTATAATTATTATTTATTTTTAAAACACCCACCTGCCACAAAGAAGTTTTTTCCTTCAACAAAATTTCCAAACGTGAAAACTTTACAGAACAAACATAGGGAAATCTTCAATGATAGGAATGAATTCAAGTATCTTTTAGGTGATTTTCCAGACAATCATTACAGCATTTTTCACAGCTTCTGGGGTCCTCAAGTGTGTAGTTTTCTGGCTGTCAAATCTCTGTACCAAGAACCAGAAAATGGGAGAACAGGAATGTAAAATAAGCTAAAGAGTTTCAATGCAAACAGAGCTCTTGAGAAGTTCACAAGCTCTGGAGAACCTTGATAGGCATGTGGATTGATTTTATGGGTAGGAAAGGTTTGATACTGAGAAAATGCCAAGAACTTTGACAAATGCAAATCCTTTGGGACTGGAACAGAGGAGAGGAGATAGATCATGAAGTACTATCTGTATTTGTACTTTAAAACTGTGAACTTTAGTCACTACCTATTGATTGCAGTGTTTTCAGCTCCCCTGTTGTGCTGCCATCAGCTGCTCACATCTTCCTGTATTATCCTGCTTGTCACATAAATTGTTTGATCTCTTCTTGTACTTTAGTCACAAAAGCTACTCTGAGCTGGACTGAACACGTGCAGTGATCTTGCCAAACTGTGTGTGTATGACAAGGCTGATGAGTGAGTGACAAGCTCACTTGATTTGGTCCCTGTGCAATGCTACAGGAGTTGGTCTGGAGAAATTTATTGGGTCTTAAAATGCTTGAACAGAGATGATAAGCAGATAGTTGTATCTGAATCTATAAGCAAACAAGTTTTATTTGGTTCATAAAACTATTACCATTTTCTGTTGAAGAAGTGTTTCTGGCTTGTGGGACTGAAATTAGGAATGGATAATGATGATGATGAAAAAATTACAGACCTGCCCAAAGCCTGAAGCTTTGTTGTTATGTGAGCTGCTTTGTCCTTTCACATGAAGGAAAGTCTTACACCCCAAATTACAGCCTTTTTTATGACCTTGTGTAAAACATATGATTTTTAAAAGAGAAATTGTGTTCAAATAGGTCTTATCAGCTACCACCAGGCTCTACTAATTTCCTTCATCTCTGTTCAAAAAACAAAACAGTAAAAGCTGAATTGACTTAGAAGCAAAACAGGCTTCTCACCTCTAAATCAACTGAAGGGTGGGAGATGGGCACTTCCAGTGACTTTTAACACTACTCCTGTTTCAGCTGTAAATGTCATGTCCTGCAGGTGTTTTGTGCTGCCAGTGCCCTTCAGTGCAGAGCAAAGGACTACTATGGGGTGTGAAATCAGATTGCCCACATGTGCTGTGGAACCACAGGATTTGTCTTACTTAACCAATACCTATGGTTTGACTCAGGGTCTGTAATGCCTCAACTCACTGACTGGGTCTGTGGCTCTATTCCTGACAACACTTAAGGTCGCTGCATGTTTGTATTCTCAGGTTTTCTCTGTGTATTGTTTGAAACATTTCCATCATCTGTTGCTACCTAGCATATTTAGAAGTTATTAATTATGAGCTAGTTGTGTCAAACTGCAGGGTTTTATGCCCTGTCTTTCACCTTATCGATGAGTTTTATGATTGTGTTCTATGATGTTCCCTCTCCAGCTCCTTCTCCTGGGGAAAGGGATGGACCCACTGCAAAAGGCTTCAGTAGCTACGGAATGAAGTGGCACCCATGGTGCTCAGGCAGTTTTTCTAGACATGGGTGAAGGCACTTCACAGATAAAGGATCTTCAGATAAAATCCTAGAAGGAGCCCTGATAGCTAGCACAGGCAGTGCTCCGGCAATAAAAAGGACCTGGGTGAATCTCACTGCTGGTTTCCAGTATTTTTGTAACCAATCACAAAACCAAAGTTGCCTGTGAGGGCATTTTACCCTCCCAGGTGTAAATGCCTTTTTCCACAATTTCTTTCCATTTTAGTGTCCTGTTTAGAAAGATGAAGTGGCATCTCTTAAGGATCTGATTTCAGGATGAACCAGGCTTTAACACTGATACTTCTGTGTCTTCCTGCCTGTGCTTGACTGTTATTCTGAGACCTAACTGTTGGCCCTTGAGACACTGATCTATTTAATTGGATTGTGAAACATGACAGAAGCTCATTTTTCAGACTTTAATCTTGGGAAGTTTCCAATATGTACGCAGAGTTGTAATTCTCAGTAGTTCCAGAGGCCTAACAGATTCTAAGACCATTACCATTATGTTCTTTATGGCAGAGGGTGTGACCATAAATTATGTTGGTATGAGCTTGAATAGAACTTTATGAGCTGAATTCTGCTGAGACCCTCAAACCTTGGGCTGTTACAGTTGTAAGCAAGGGTGCAAGAACTAATAAAAAGGAGAAATTTCAACACTGATGCAATTTGTCAATAGGATCTTTTAGTTCAGTGGAATTAAAGCTCCCTCAAAATTTTTTTTTATTTTAATTTTGTTCAATGGCAGTTTAACCTTTTTTCCAATATTGTGGTTTTATTTATGCTAATTTTTGTTTTGCCTGTGAAATGTTTGTGAGTCACATGACTTTCTGGTGATATTATGCACAAGTAGAAATATTTGTGCTCCTAACTGCTCTTTGAAAAATAGATTTTTCCTAGCCATGTGTAGTATAAATATAATTTCCCTCTTCAGGTTAGAGTCTGATTTCAGATAGTGTTTTCATAGAGGATAAAGATTAGTGCCTTCTTATTGGTGTTGCTCATATCCTTGCTCTGTATTCTTTATTGTAACTGCTAGAAGATGCTTCTCAAAACATGAGAGTTTTGTAGTTGTAAAATCAAGTTTACATAAGATGAGGAATCAAAATGCCACTTCTACATGGAGGCTTAGGAGTTAGACTGTGCATTTGCATTTGCCTTGACCCAGACCACTCATTTCGATGCCTGGTTTACAAAATCAGTTTACAATCTTTTATTTATAGGCTTCATATCCTTCAATCTCTTTTTTTAAATGATTTCCACTGAATTGCCATGATGAGAGGAACTCTTGTGGAAGACATCTCTTTGTTAGCTGCCTTGCTGGCTGTTCTTCCTTGCTGTGCTGTACCAGCACCAAGTGGGCTGCAGAAGCTCAGGTTTTGCCAGGTGCATTAGGCTGCTGTTGTCTGACAGCTCCTCAGATGCACTGAACTCACACCCCTCTGCAGGGCCAAATTAGATTTGTGTGAAATGGTAGCTGAGCCAGCAGCACTGTGCAGCTCCAAGTGACTGCGTTAATTAGGAACCAAACCACAAAGAGTAGCATCTCTGCAAGGAGAATGCTGGCATGCTAACTACATCTGTGACAAATTGAATTAAAAGAAATCCCATTATCTTGCTTGGGATTCTGCTTTCTACTGACAATATGTGTCAATGTTACTGCAGGTCAGTTACTGCAGAGATATTTCATTACTGTAAAAGGTTCTCTTAGAACAATGCACAGAGGCATAAAACTAAACACAACTGCTGTGAATGGTAGTAAGAATATTATTTGGAGTTGAACTAAAGGAGTGGTTTACCTCTTTTCCTCTCTGTATTGCTCAGAGGTGAGGTGACAGAGTCATCAAAGCACATGGAATGTTCATAATTTTGATGCTGTATCTAAACACCTTTGCTGACATGCTGTTGTCAAGCTAATACCAGAGAGCTCTTTCAGAGACAAGTATTTGTCATAGTACTTATAACTTTGTCTTGCTCTGGGGCTTGTTTTTAGCAGTTTGTAAAAATGTTCATAAGAACCAAGTATATTCAACCATATATGTATCTCTTCTTTTATAATCTTTCATGATTCCTGCAAAATTATGATTTTCTGCAAAGAATACAGAAACCATAAAATTTTCAGTTGCATAAGTGAGCTAAAATATTGAAAGTGAAGGACAGGCATACAAATGGAAGCACATGTAAAATTTCCTTATGTACAACAATCCTAGGGTTAGGGGTAAATAGAAGCAAACAGAAACATGGAGTTATCTCTTTGTACCTCTGCTAATTTGGAATAATTGTTTCAGTTTGGTGGCAAGATTGGACAATAGAGTTGCATATTTAGCTAGGCTTTGGCACTGGAAAAACTATGGGGAATAAGAGATGATTAGATTTTAAGTATGTAGTGTGGCTTTGATAAAAAATAGCCCAGCAATGCACTTTTGTGTGCCAGCATGTGGAGCCCACCCTTTGCAGCAACAGGAAGACAGGTTTTGGTTGTGGGCAGTGATGCTGCAGTGTCACGCTCTTAATTGCTTTCTGGCTTTTATGTGAGTATCCTCTGATCCTAGAAACTTGTAGATTTAAGCTCCCAGAATTTAGGCTCTTTTTTTCCCATATGCATAAGATATAAGATTTTTAATTTCTTGAATTAACTTTCTTTTACTGCTAATAATGCCCCTTATCTAGCTACTAAAATCTGTCGGCTTACTCTGGTAGTCCTTTTTACCAGCAGATATAAATTTACTCTGAGACTCTAAGACCATGTCTTTAAACAATGTTTATGCTGCTTGCAAGAATTTTGCTCTCAGCTATTCTCCTTAATAAGCCTTCTCTCCATTAAAAAACTTTTGAAAAGATGATTTTTCACTGACAAAGATGTTTTCTTCTTGCTTCTTTTGGCTTTTCCATCTGCAATGATGCTGAGTATGATGCCATTTAGATGTCATTATAGAGCTAATTTTCATATTTAGCTTGTGAGCCATGTTTTTTTCCCTGATTGGGACTAAACAAAAAATATTTCTTCAAGACCTTCCCCTAATGGATCAGATTCTTCCTGTCATCAGTGTCCCAGGTCCTCTAGACAGATGATGTCTTCTCTGAACCTTGTTTGCTCTACACAGAATATTTGAAAAAAATAAAAACCTGTAAAATCCATCTCCTTTCAAATATTTGGATGGAATATTTCAAGAGAACATTCTCAGTCTGTGTGTACTGAAGATTGACTAAGACCTATCATCATCTAAAAAGCTCTAAAAACATCTAAAAATACATCTAAGCACAACATTCTTGTATCAGTTGCCAGACTATTATTAATGTCCCAAGAGATCTTGCACTAATCGAGATTCCAGCTCCATGGACACCTGGAGCAGTGGCTGGGCCTCAGTGACTCAGGAGCAGCAGGTTCCTGCACCCAGGGCTGGGGCTGGGAAGAGCAGCTCCAGCAGAGCCTGGGGAAGGCTCTCATGGGGGATAATCCTGTGTTTGCACACCCAGGGCTCTGCCTGCCCCACGAGCTCTTTGGTGCAGGAGTGTGCATGGACCACACAGACCCCTGGACTGAGCATCCTCCTCAAAGCACCAAGGGAAGAAGGAGAGGGGAGCCCCAAAAGGGAATGTATTTAAAACAGCTCTGTAATGCTTGCTTATATCAGCTAATGTTCAGTCTCATGAAGCACTGCTCTAAGTACTAGAAATTATATTGGACATGATGTATGTGTGTGTATATGCAGGTTCAGAATAATCACCCTGGTACCTACAGGAAACCCAATTTCCCAAGACCAGCCAGGAGTACTTTGTAAGTGGCAGGTGTCATAACCTTTGCACATCTGAACTATGTAAAGGTTAATTATATTCCACTCCACTGCAACTATGGTTACATCCATGGGACTTCATGCGTAATGCTGCTTTCTAAATGATGTGTCACTGCAGAGATGAATTATATGAATGCAGAGCTAAAATTATTCACATCAATTACAATAAGTTATTTTACTTAAAAAGTAGAGATAGGAAACATATTTGTTATAAATTATTCTGAATAGAGTAATTTCTGGTTTGCAAATATTTCAGCAAATGATCTTATTTTCTGATAGTGCATGTTTTATTTTTTAATATTTCCTTCCTTGTCTCAACAGGTAATTTTTAGCGTATGGGTCGTTATCAGTAAACTTTGACTGTTTCTTACAGTCCAAACATGTCTATGTCCTTCTTATGCTGGGACACCAGATCTGGAAGCAGCATTGCAGGTGGGGTCAGAGCAGAGCAGAGGGGCAGAATCGCCTCCCTCCCCTGCAGCTCACAGTGCTCTGAATGCAGCCCAGGACATGTTTGCCTCTCTGGGCTCCTGGTCATCTTGAGGTTCTGGTCAGCCAACACCCCCAAGTCCTTCTCCTCAGGGCTGCCCTTAATCCATTCTCTTCCCAGCATGTATTTGTGCTTTTTGTTTATGCTTTCTTTTATTGTAGCAACTGTCTCGAAAACCTCCCTGTTTGAACATGTATTTTAGTGTTACAGTATGGAAAATCATGAAGGCAAAAGAGCAGCTACCTGTGGAGATAATAACCATGATAAAAAGGAACTGTACTTAGAGGCAAGAGAGGTGCTATTGTTAGGTGTACATGTGGCTCTGCCTTCCAGAATCTCTCTATGTGCTTCTCCCTAAGGAAAGGCTGTCTTTTGTCTTAGTCACTGCATTGATAATTACCAGTCATCCAGTTATGTGATGTGAATATCAGAGCTCACTCCTGAGATCATGCTGCTACTACACATTCACTTGGACAGTTAAATTAACCACCGACTGGGTCATGACTACTGTAAGTTTTTGTGTATTAGGGAGAATAAATACATGGACATGGAATGAGCAGAACTGGCTGGCAGCAATGAGAGGCCTTGGAGCATCTGTACAGGGAGCAGCTGTTTGTGGCTTTGTTCATTTACAGTTCTGCTACCAAAATTCCCCTCTCTCTTTCTGTTGCTGATTGGAAAGAGTTATTGTTGCTAAGGTCATTTCAGAATCATTGTAAGTGAGAATGGGAGCCAGGTCCAAGCCATCTAATTGTGTGTTAGTGCTGAAGAGATGAGCCCTGAGGCCCTGCTGAATCTGTACTTAGTTACCAAACAGCTGCTGGTATTCCCACTAGCTCCATGTGAAACCCTGCACAAGCCATGAGCTTAGAGGGGTAATAGCTCTCAGGATGCAGGGTGCACCCTGGTACTTCTGCTGCAGGATTTCTGTTACTGACACTGCAGGGGGATCTAAACTGAAACCTAAACTAAAACAGGAAATCAGACTTTTTTCTGTCAAAGAATAGACTTATTTCATACCTTAGGGACCAGCTTAAGCTCAGAAATTTCCCTTATTCTGGGGTTGAATTTGTTACATTTCTTGAAGGATCATGGTGACTGATCCACTGCATGCCTTCAAACTTTATGGAGTTTGCCCCTCAGCTTTCTTCATAGGTTTGTGTACCCCTCAAGAACTCCTCATGAAGACAGAATTTGTTAGAAAGAGCAATGTTCCCTTGTCAGAAAGCTACAATGTCAACAAATATTAAGTCCTTCAAGTGTTGCTTTTCAAAGACACACCAGAGAGAATGAGGAGTATGTAACAAAACCAAACAAGTTGTCAAACTGATATGAATCTTGAGAATGAAAGTTCCTGCCTTGAAATGTGCATAGATTCTGCCAGGTGTTCTCTGCCCTGGTTTTGTTACCTCCTCAGTCTAATTATGGAGGAATCTGAACTCAGTGCTAACACGACAGCGTGAGCCTCAGAGTCATTGCTCATCCTGGAACAGACGGAACAACTTTGACGTCAGCTTGCTTAGTGCTACATCCCAGATTCAGGAATATGTTCTTGCAGGAGACCTCATGGCAGAAGAGTGTGGAGTTTGCCATTGTGCTGCAAATACACATTCCTCCTGATCTTGCAGGAGCATTTTAAATTATGCAGTCACTATGCTGCAGTATCATCATCTGCCATCTCCTGTGTGGGATGCAGCTTGGATGCAATGAAACATTGCAGGTTTGCAATGGAGTAAGCGAGAGTAGACTCATAATGTGTTTAATTAGGTCATCTAAACCCTCAGTTCTCCTAAGTTTAAGTTCTCATAAATTAATTCACTTCCTTTCTTTAGTTGATCAAAACTCATTCCCTTTGTTTTGATTGCACCTCTCTTAGTCTAGGAGCAATGAAACAGATTTTTGCAGAGATGAGAAAAGGCTTGAATGCAATGAGTTGCTTCTGATTTCAGAAAAATGTTACTATCAAATCTTCAAAGGATCAAATTCTGACCTCAGCTGCTGTAGATTCCAATTTGTGCAGCACCATTGGCTCCCTTGGATTTACTCCTGCCTTTCTCTGGTGTGCATGACAACAGCTAGAGCCTCTCTGTGTTCAGTGTGGCTCTGTTGGGGTGGTTTGTGCAGTTTAAAATGGCTGATGGCTGCTGGCTCACCATTCATTTTCTGTATCAGGCAATCCAGGATTCTGTGGCATTCTAGTCACGACATGTAACAGAACCCCAAAGACAGATTATGCAGTCACACCGATGAAAATTGATTACTAAGCACTCAATGAGTCATCTGCCTCAGGAAGTAACTACTTCAATCTATTATTGTCGATGTCCTGATGGGTCAACCAGGACGTGAAAAGGAATTTGCATTAAATTGATTTGAGTGTTTTTTCTAGAAATAACATCACTCAATCAAAGGAAACATTCAGACAGAGCTAGGGAGGACTGACTGAATTTGATTTGGGAAGGCAAAGCAGAAAGGGATGAGCAGGCTGATTCAGATAAAAATATAAATGGGATTTAGAGCACCATAAATCTCACATTTCAGAATAAAGAGTTGGAACAATTCTTAAAAATTTCTGCAATGCAGATTGTGATGCACATTTTGGAAATCCTTTATTTGCTTATTGATCTATGTGTGTACATATCTATAGACACACATCACCCAGTTATGTGAACGGTGTGTTTATGCAAATAGTGTGCTTAAATATGCACTCACCATAACCAGTTGCCAGCAGGTAGCAGAACAACATGGCCAGTTTCCAATTCTCCCAGGTGACTTTGCTGTTCTGAGCTCATATGAAAACTGTAGAGTGGAATGTTTCTCTTCAAATAATTTTTCCTTCTCAGAGCTGAAGACTTTCTGAGTGAGCAGCACACCACTCAATAGAATTCAATGAGGGATGAATCATACTGAAATGTCACTTCCTTCTCATCAGTCTTAGTCTTAAAGTGATTCATCTTCTCTCCCTCATGCCTGTAATATGGGGTGAATGTTCTGGCTCCTGAAATTGTAGTGAGTTTCTGCTATTATGTTATTCCCAATAGCTTTGTCTCTTCTTCCAAGATTACTACTCATCATTTGAGGATCCAATTAAAACTTCATACTTTAAAGAACTTGCTCCTTACTGGATACATGATTTGTGAATTCTTCTCTTATTGATTTTTATACAGTCAGTCTTTATATCAATTCCAATAAGTTCTATCTGAATAATGATTTTGTGATTTCGCCTAAGAAATTACAGGAAGATCTTTTAAAAAAATTACTGTTGACTTGATTTGTTTCAGCTTTTGGCTTTCCACTCTGAGGCATTTATAAGGTTGTGATAGCTGAGGACATATATAATTATTATTGCTTAAGAGAGCTGGGGCTCTTGAAAATGTTTCAGTCTGGAGCCCCCAAAACCGTGGAATTCACAACCACTGTCATACTTGAAACTGCCTTTAATAAATGAGGCTTAACCCTGAAGCAAGGAGGAAAAGGACAGGGAAGGATGTTGGAAAGGCATATGCTAATCCACTATTGAAACTGCACAAGAACCAGCTCAGTGGGCTGGATACAGGATGAGCAAAATCTCTGACAATACAGGAAGGACCACAATCACACTTTCCTCTGAATAATCTAGAAATGTCATCTCCTTCTTTAGTGGATTTATGCTTATCCTTCCTCTGTCAGACAGGTCCAAAAAAAGCAGAGAAACCGCCCCATAAGAGAGGGGATTAGAGAGCTGCCCACGATTTCAATTCACTATTATTTGCACAAAAGACCAAATTATATCGCATTTCTCAATACAAACCTGAAGAGCTTTTGGAAAGGATTTTACCCTCTGTATATGTTACATAACTAAATAGCAAGGTATTCCTGTCTGAGTTATGATGTACATATATCGAATATACAGGAATATGCACTTTATTGAACAACACCCATATTACTTTATCAGTCAGGAGCCTAGGAGGTAGCACAAAGTGATCATGCTGTTGTCAGATAAACCCTCCAGCAGTAATATTCACATTTTTCTGACAAAACCAAAACATACCAATTGGAAAAATTGATGCCTTAATGGCATATACTGCTATTCAGTAAGGAAGGAAAAGAAGTGTAAATTTAAATGTGTTTCTTCTATTCTTACTTTATTTCACTCATCATTTGTTCTGGTAATAGAACAAATATTCTCTCCCCCTTTCTGACTGCAGGTGCTTATGTTTCTCCTTCAGGCAGTTAATTGGTTGATATTGATGAAGATGCAACAGTAATAGAATCTTTATATTTTCTTCTAAATTTACACATCTGTGAGATTAAGATTCAGTCCCGGGCATGTACATAGGGAATTGGAGTTATGTGTTTTGACAACACTGTGAACATATCCAACAGTAATTAAGTATTTGGGGATAAATGGAAAGTCAGTGTCAAGCTGCTCAGAATGTATGCTTGGCCAAAGATTACTGGGTAGCTCTGCAAAGTTTAACATTGCTGCTGTTAACTGCCATATCTGCATGGCTTTATTTCCCCTAAACTATGACATATTACATGAGCTGCAGTTCCTCTCTCTAATGGTATAGCCAAATAGCCAATTCTCCAGTGTCTATTAGTTATAAATAGCAGTCATTGAAGGAAGATGCTAGAGAAAGCCTTGTAATTCCATTTTGTGCTAAGTATTTTACCAATTTGTAACTGGAGACAGTGTCTCTCTGGCATTGCCTTATGTATGTTAAAAACAGCCCATGAGCCTTAGACCCCAGTCACTGTGTGGAGTTAACAGGATAATAATCACTTCTGAAACCTTTACCTGCATGGAGTCAATTTTGGAAAACAGGAAAAGAAATAATAATGGTTCTTTCCTACACTGGGGAGCTCAAAAGTGCATCAGCAATAATGTTTGGCTCAGAGGAGGAATCTCCTGAGTGTCCCTGTTTATCGTGCTTAGATTTGCCTTTGAGGATGGCCTTGGAGTGAACTCTGATTTCATTCCAATGGTCTGAAAAAGTGAAATGTACCTAGAAATGAACCTTATTCACTCCAAATGCAGATGAGCATTCAATCCATGGGACCAGCATAATTTATCCAAAATAAATCTCTGAAGCCTGTAGTGCAATGTTGAATCCTGGGAGCTGTTCCACTCCACAGGAGCACTTCTGCTGGCCTGCAGTACCTGCTCTCTGAGGGATCTCGTGGGCTTGCACAGACACTTGTGTCCCAGTACAGCAAAAGAATTAAGTACATGTCTACTCTTAAGATTTTTTTGATGTATGGTCGTTGCTGGTTTAGGTTTCTGGCAAGAATTAGAACTTACAAGAGGCAAAATGAAAAATGCTTAAATTTTACCAGAGAATGATAAGGGATCAAGGCAGACAGTAATCTAAGACTGAGCACAAGCTCCAAGACTGAACATAGGCATTGATCTGTTCCTATAAACACGGATGAGAGGCCTGAAGTACCTTGAACATAACAATAAAACTTTTAAATTATATCCCTGATCTCAAAAAAGAAAAGAGAGAAAAAAAAAAGACACCAAGAAAAAGGTCGATGAAGCTTCTTAATCCAAGAGGTAACATGATCAAAATGAATTTCAGGACAGCTAAGTCTGGCCAGAATATTACAAACAGCTTGAGTCTGACAGACTGAAATGCAAGTAGGTCAAGCAGGAGAACAGAGGCATAGGGAAGGAGAGTCCTCACTGAGAGTTGAACTTGGAATTTTAATTTTCCTGTATTTCCTGAGTTTAAAATCTGACAATCAAGAAAAAGTTTGGTTTGTGGGAGAATTTACAGCTAGTCAAATACCTCTGTAAAAGCATAGTCCTGCCACGTTTACACAGGAGTTCTGATACACCACAGGATCCTGTAAGAACTGTAAGTGCACAGGGATGGGTTGGCAGCTCTCTGCCCTCCTCAGCCAGAGATGGAAAAGGAGATAACTTCCCAAAGTCAAGGAGGTTCACATCTGCCACTGCAGGCTGTGTGAGAAGCAAACTGCCTTAAGTGCTCGTGCTTAAATCCAACCACCATCTGAAAAGTCTGCTCTGGAGTAAGGGCAGAGTCCAGGGACAGCATGAAGGCAGCCAGAGCCTCTTTCTCTCCAAAACAGTATTTTTTTAAAAATCAGACTCTTTTACTCTGAAATTTCTCTAAGATTCTGTCCAGCTTGTGCTTGTGGGAGCATAACTTCAATCAAAGCCCTCTGCCTGCACATTGTTATTGTGGCTGGCGCATCCCTTAATGCAATAGACTTGCTTAATGAAAAGGGCAGGAAACTTGCACAATAACAAATCTATCATGCAAGAATTGATACTTCAGTATTATGCTTACTTGTATTTAAAGGAATAAAGTTGCCCATAGATAAGTGAAGATTGCTAGCTGGAGACTGGCTGATAAATCACAAGAATTAATATTTTTACTATGTTTATTTTTAAAATAAGTAAGTGGTTGGGAAGTGTCTGGCTCAAAGAAGGCAATTCTTCATTAAAAAAATGGGCTTCAAGGGATTTTGTGGCATATTCTTTGTGGAAAATTTTATTTCCCATTTGTCTAGACTGAAACACAACTGAACCCAACCTGAATAATCTCATGTACCACCTCTGCAGATCCTGTCCCACTGAAGGGTTATAATTCTATTAGCAGATCTATTAGCATCAGAGTCAAAAAAATTGAAAAAAGAGAAATTTGGTCAGGATCTAAAATGTTAGGACTCAATGCAGTTAGTTTTGATATGAAGAGTTTGATAATGTTTGAACAGTAAATTACTAAAAAAAAAAAAAGGAATTTATTGTTCCCTGATATAAGCAATGTAATTAGAAGAGCATAACCATGACTTTGTAATGGCTAGAGTATGAGCTGGGATAGGAATGCTGATGAATTTTAAATTATGTGATTTGAAGCCAGCAAGCAGGGGTATGACTTTACATGGTTCCTGAAATAAAACATTATTTAGATTGTGTCATTAGGTGTGCACAGGTTCTGTCCAGTCAAGTTAATAAAATCATCAGCTACCTGATGTCAGTAAATGCATTGCATTTGTAAGCAGAAATAAAAGAAAGAGGACAGGAGATATAAAATAGGATGATACAAACTGTCCTAAATTTGCTTGTCCTTTGGCCTCTATAAAAGTATGGTCAACCTTTATGTAGCCTGATATGCAGTTACTGGACCCCCTGTGAAACTGCCAGCAGGGGCAGGGGAGCAGAGCAGAGGTGGCAGATCCTTAAGGACATTGTCCAGAGTGCCAGAGCCCTCGATGCACAGGGTAAGGAACTGGGCAAGGAGGGGAAGTGGCCAGCATGGCTGGGCTGAGACCTGCTGGGCAAAGGGGAGGAGGAGGAGGAGCCCAGGCGGTGGGAGCAGGGACACAGACCTGGGAGGAGCCAGGATGGATATGAACTACCCAAGGGAAGTAAAGAGTAACAGGAAGGGCTTCTGCAGCTGTGTTGGACAGAAAGGGAATGTCAGGGAAAGCACATGCCCCAGCCCCTACTCCATGAGCAACACTGCAAACAGCAAGGGAGGAAGGGAAGGCTGAGCTACTGAAATTGTGTGCCCTCACCGAGAGCTCCTCCCTGAGCTCCTTGGGTGGGCAGGAGGAGTCCCTCCCAGTGCCAGTGAGGATCAGGTTCATGACCTCCTGAGGAACCTGAGCGTACAGAAATCTGTGGCGCCTGGGGAGAAACACCTCAAAGTCCTGTGGGAATTGACTAATGGAGTTGCCAAGCCACTCTCCACAATATTTGAAAAGTCATGGAGGTCAGGTGAAGTCTCTGGTAGCTCGAAAAAAAGGGAAACATTGCACCTTTTTGAAAGGGGTAGAAAGAGCTACTGAGCTCTGTGCCTGGAAGATCATGGAACAGATCTTTCCAAAAGCTGTGCTAAGGCACAGGTCCCTTTTCTTGGCAGGAAGATTTAGAAGCCTAAGAAATATTTCAAATTAAATACAAATAAAGCAAATACCTCAGACCAAATGCTCATTTCTATTTGTTTTTCATTATGACACTATCAGCTTAAAAACTAATGCAAATTATTATGAATTTGTTCACATATTACCTCAGTTCCAAATAGCTTAAGTTTTTCTTATCAATTTATATAATGCCTTTTCACAGATTAAAGTTTTCTGAGATTTTTTGCTATTATGGACCAAGTGGCTGTCAAATTGTGCTTTTGGGTTTGTTTTTTTTCCCACTTCCACCTTAATGCTGAATTATCAGGTTCAGTATTGTCTTATATGTTCAATTTTCTGTTTCAGTAGCTCACAATTTTATGTATTTTTTCAGTCCTCTTTCTCAAGGAGGGAAAATTCTGAAGTTCTAGGCAAGCTGGTTTTGCAGTTTTGTTCCCTAAATTATGAGGAGTTTTATCCAATACCTCACTGTTATCTTACAGAATTACATTTTTTTAAATGACTGACCTGAGGCTGATAACAGGTAACAATTGCCAAGTTACATGAAAGGAGACAATTTAATCTATTGGTGAGACCATTCCCAAATTCAACAGGTCACAGTAATTTGCTGTGTGTTGTTTCACAGAAAAACTATGGAAAAATATCTTGCTACTATAGAATAGGTCTTCAAGGTTACTTTGTACTTCAGCAAGGAGGATAAAAAAATGATAAACTATGTCTTATTAGGGGCAATACAGCAGTGCTTGGTTCTGTCATCATTTTAGCAGATGTTTTTCCTATTAAAATCTAGAATATATGACTCCAGTAAACATATGGAAGTAGTTAATTTACTCTCTTCATACAGAAAGAAATCTGTGAATAAGTCTCTAATGCATTCACTGCATTGTTTTAGAAAAATCCCACAACTTTTTGGGAATACAGCTATTCTAGTAAATATTCTAGTAAGTAAACATTTACAGTTAATAAACATCTAATATATTCCAGTAAATAAACAAATAACACAGGAATAATGGCCTTAATAGTGCCACAATAATAGAAGGAAAGGGAATATTCATTTAACCTTTCCTAAGATTTTTCTTAAATTAAGTTTTTTCTTAATTTAATTTCTTAAATTAAATTTTTCTTACATTAAGTTTTCCCTAAAAATAGCTTTTTGGGTTTTTTTTTTTTTTTTTTTTGCATTGTGTCCTCTGAAATGGCTGATTTTTACAGGCCCCTTAAGCAATATTCTGTCTTGGCAATCATAGTTTGAAAATAATACTTTGCTAACAGAGTTACTGAGGCAAGGAGCAGAAAGTGACTGGAGGGCTTGACCATGCCAATCTGCCCAAATGGCAAATACATTCTGTCCTTTTAAAATTAAATTATTAGAATCTTCCTTTGATTGTCTATAAAAAGAAAAAGTGGCACAAAGTTCCTTAGCTGAAATGTTTCTGTGGAATATTCATTCCACTGCAGTTATAAATAGATTGCCCTGTGGGTTTCTGAGGATACAGATGTCACTATGTAGAAGAGAGCTGCAAGAGCTCTGAAACATAGGAAGAAATGAGATGTTTGTAACACTCCTGAGACTCATGGGTACAAAAAAAAGAGACACATATAGGTTAAAAAAAGGAAGACACGAAGCCAAACTTTTTTAGCAGTATAGGCATCTGCTTCAAATACTAAAGTTTCCTTAGTGTGAAATAATGGGCATTTCTCTGTGGTCTTATAATTTAAGGCTTTCATATATAGTGGCTGTCTGCCTTGCAATATCTTCATGAGAAAAGCTCAAAGGAAGCAAGGAAAAACACAACATTGTCAAGGGAAGGGCAAACTGGAGGGAGTGGTGGTGATACTGTCACAACCCCCAGAATACTGGGAGAGATGAAATCAGAGGTGAGGTCCCTGTCCCATACTATTATCCTAACCATATCAGTAAAAATGGTTTACCTGCTATTTATGAGCTTGCAGGGCTGCTTCTTGCAATGATTAATGGTAAGCAGCTGATTCCCTTTCCCTTCCAACCACTCATTAAGCATCTGAGGCAGATCAGAGTAAGTTTCTGCAAAGACATGGCTGTTAATAACCTCACAGCTTTTAGCCCTTCAGGCTTAGAAATATTGTCTACAATGTTACAAGGCAATATTAAAATTTAAGTACTGGTATATGAGGTTTTGTTCTTATGAGGTCTCTGGCTGTACACCCAGCTTCCTTCCTCTGTGCAGGTTCAGAATTTTGTGGAGAGTTACTCATGTTTTACTTTACCTGCAGCATTCTCTAGGTAGTTAATGAAAAGTCATTAATACATATGGATATCAAGAGTTCAAGAGCTTCTTGCCAACATCTATGTGGGGGTAACTGATACTGAGAATAAAACATGGATATTATTTTCTCCTGTGATGTTGCTCTTAAAGAAATTATTTTGCTGTTTGCTGGACAGGTCTGAATTTGCCCAAATTTGGAAGGGATTGGTTTGTCTTGGCATAATATCAGCATGAAGTTAGTTTTGATGGATAAAATAAAATCCTTTGAAGGCTTTACTTCTGCTAAATGATCTTGTATTAATAACATGCTATGGCAGGCAATGCAACTTCATTAATTAAGCTGTGAAGCAAATTGTTCTTTCCTGACTGGTTTCTTAAATATGCTTTCATCTCCTTCATGCTTCAGGTCTGGTAGTTTATATCTATATAGAATTCAGGGGGATGCTTTCCATTCTGCTGAAAAAGAAGCTTTGTTGCAGTCAGAAGAGGCAGTGGGAAATGGAAATGTACCATTGTAGTTAATCTGTCTCAGCAGATTTGTTCAGGTAACATATGAGATTGTCAAATCCCCTGTCATCCTTTGGGCTAAAACACTTAATAGTTGAGTCTAGACCTATTAAGGTGATGGGGGAACTCTGGATTTCACAGTGTGGTGGTACAAATCCTGAGGGGAGGGAATATTTCCAGAGATGCCCAGAGGATATGTGGAACCAAGGAGATGAATAAAGATATCAATGTGTTGTTATCGAGCCAAAGCCCCTTAGCTTTTGTGTTCATTGAAACGTCACAGAAAAATCTCTTTTAGGGAAGCTCTTGGTAATGTTGTGTCCCTTGACAGAGGCAGGGCATCTCCATAACCTGCAGCCTGCTGAGGCTTTGAGAGAAACGTGTGCAGCAATGCTTTGCTCCCCTCTTGGTGGCTGTGCAGGCAAAGGGTTTTTATCCAGCTTTGTGAGAGTCCATTGAGCACCTCTAGCTATGAGGCAATTTTGCTAAAGCAAAATTCAGATACTAACACTGCAAATCAGTTGATTTTACTGTTTGTGGTGTGGCTTTGATGAAACAAGATGATTCACACTTCATCTGCACCCTTGCATTTTAATACAGCATTTTATTGTAGATCTTACTGACTGGGTTTTCAGTAGCCAGCTGAAATGGAGAGAGAATATTTTGAACTCTAGTGTGAGTGAACACGAAGAAATAGATGAGGACAAAAAACTTGAAAGTGTGTGAGTTATCACATGTTCCTGAGGTTTTCTCTTCTCTTTAAGCAGTAACAAATATTTTATCAGGAGATATAGTACCTCTTTAGAAAGTCTTGTCAAAAACTTCTTAGTTTAATTTCTCTGTGGGATAAGACTAAAGATTATATGCAGTGGCAGTATTAATGCATATGCCACAGGTAAAAATAGGCTCCAGGTTATGTTGGTGTATTTATGCATAGAGTGGACTGGGAAAATTGTTAGTCTTCATTTATTTATTGAATATGTATTGTAACCACAGAAAAGATATATACTTTGAAAATCAGTTGCTAACTTGCTGAAGCTGAATATTCCTGGCAAACCTTTAAAAATATATGGCTTCAAGGTTTTTGTTGCATTACTTTAAAAATAAACTGGTTTTTAATTTTTTTAATAGAAGAGAGATTCTCTTATTCAAGTTTTCTTGTCTAGAAGGTCTTTGAAACACATTGCAAAATTAACTAAGTACACTGTGATTTAAGTCCTCTGCTGTGATATTCCTTCTGCAACAAAAGCTTGAATAAATGCAATGTTAGAAAAGCATTGCTGAAAAAAAGAATGCTGGAATCTCTGTACTCTGGAATTCACAGAATGTGATATATTTCTTCTGATTCTTTGGCAATCTCTGTGAAAGAGGATAGTGGCATCTTTCATAGCTCTGTATTTTTGTCTGTACTTTTAAATTACTTTTGTTCTTCCGGAGCCTTTCAATATCCTTATTTTCTTGTGAGCTATGAGATAACTCTGGACTAACCCTGGACTAGGGTGGGATTCATGTGGCCAAAAGTAGCTGTTCAGATTCCATTTATAGTCAATAGGGTCATTAGGGGCAGGAGTTTGCCTCACTTGGGAGAGGACATGCTAAATATGTGAAATTAATTGATCTTTTAAAAAGTGCAGATCAGTCCACGTTGAGCTGCAAACATCCCCTCTCTGATGAGCTGAGCTGTCCCTGCCTGCCCAGGGAAACAAATCTTCTCCCTGCTCAAGTGATAGCTCTGTTATCTTACTCTGGCAAGCTCTCTGAAAATGAACTCCAGCCTAGTGTGGGTGGCCAGAAAAGGCTTTCTAGGGTGTATTGAAGGACAAGGATTTATTTCTGCCCTTTTCCTAGAATATGTATTTCCCTCCATCTTCTGGCTGGTGATTGCTACACGTGGAAAAGGTTAATCCATATAGTTTAAGATTATGTTGACTTTAAGAGTTTATTTTCAAACTTTGCAAAGAAATGAGAAATATGGTGCTGTATTCATTTAGCAATGCATTCTTGTTATCAAAAAAGGATGAGGTACTCTTCTATTTTGTGTTCTGTCTTTCATAGATCCGCAATTCTAATTCTCTCCATGAAAAATCAGATCCCTTAGGAAAAGTGATTATTTAATTTGTGCTTTTCCTTCATTGTGCTGCCATCCCCTTTAAAATGCTGGAGATTTTTAATGGCATAAATTACTTAACTGGTATTGTATAAGAAGAATAGGAAAAATATCAAATTGCTGTGGGATTTGGAGTTTTTCAAAAACTGATTATCAATAATCCAAAAGTATGGTTGAACAGTCTTCATTAGAGTCTCTCAGCAATCTGAACCTAGGCAACAGACTGATTCTTAAATTGTTTTCATCAGTTTAGGACTGTTAGTTGTTTTTAGCTCTTTTCTTTTGGCATCCATCTGTCACTAACATTCTCCTTCTGGCTAGCCACAGCAGAGCACCATTATAATTTCATTATATGCTGGACAGGGGGAAAATAGAGTCTGTGGTATGTATTTTCAAGATATCTTTCAAATCCTTGGTGCTTCTGATAGCCCTTATGTCATATGTCAAACATATTTGTGTCTTGGGTACTGTAATGCAAGGATTATGGAAGTGAAGGGAAGGAATTGAAGTTTTAACATATAATAATGACATTAAAAAAAACATTCACTGATTGTTCATGAGGAAAGATGAAGTTTTGTCATATATATCAAAGAGGATATATTAGAAAATGAGGTAAGGAAATGAACTATTGGGAGAAATGGAAATGCTGGTTGTTTATGGATATTTAGAGCACCCTGCTCTGATGAGCAGAATGTAGCAAGAGATGGGTACAGACACTTCCATTAGGTGTCTTAGTGTCTTGCAGTTCTCATGATCAAAAGCAGAGCAGCCAAAGGTGCTGGCAATGCTGTTGTGCAGCCATGTGGCTCATGAGCTCCCCACCTACCTGCTGGAAAGGAATGCAGATGGCCCAATATCTGCTTGAAATGTTTTGCAGTCATTTTTCAGAATTTCAGGAATAAAGAGTTAAAGGGAGGCTCATGGATTGCATTTTGGTAGTTAAAGATGAGCAGGTAAAATTGCAAAAGTAGAAGGTGGGGTTCATGAGAAAGTTTATGAAATATTGACATTTCTGATACAGTAAAGGTGGAGAGAGATATGAACAAATTTAAAATACTGGGCTTAATAAAGGGATACTTAATAGCATTGAGTTACTGGTATGGATACTGTGTGAGAGCGAGAGAAAAGACTTTCAAGAACTGGCAGCTCCCGAGAGACTTTCCAGCAAGGCCACAGACTCTGGCTGTCCTCAGGAGAAGGTCAGCTAAATCATGAACTCTTCAAGGATTTAAGCCACAAGTAGGAATTGCATAGAAAGTGGAAAGTAGGTCAAATGGCTAAGAATGACTTTCAAAGGGTACAAAAACAAAGGAAGGAAAATATGAGAAAAGTTAAGAAGGATCAATGACCCAGGAGCATAAAGTAGTAGAAGAAAACACTCTGCATGTCAATAGCAAGGAATCAGTTCTTTTTCTCTTGGGAGGGACGGTAGCAGGCACTGCCCAGAAGGTTGAAATCTACTTTTTGCCTTGGTTTTCAGCAACATGTGTTTTAAACATGTGATCAAAGTTAATATAAAATAATTAATGATCCTAACCTGATTTGCATGGCTTCTATCTAGTGGCTATTTTAAAGATCCTTAAGATGGCAGGTATCTTCTCTAGGCATTTAGAACACTGGCTAGAAAATCTTGGAGTCACTTGTAGTTGTGTGTGGAAACTTGGAGAGAGTGACTGAGATTCCAGCAGCTACATGTAAAGTTCTGGAGCAGCTTTATGGAAAGCAGAATGAAGGATCTTTTTCACATTATTGATGAGGATCTGCTTGGCTGCAGATTTGGATGTTTATTCCACCTGTAGAAATTAGTGGCTTTGTTCCCCTTCCCCCTGCTCCATCCTTTCTGTACTGGGCAGGATGATACAGAGCATTGATCTTTGGAGAAGCTTCTTGTGATGTACCCTGTCTGAAAATCTCATGTAATTACAGATCACCATCAGCCACAAAGGCGCCTGTTCAGAGATTTTTTGGTATTTCTGGTGTTGGTATTCTACTGTCTCAAGTTTTTCTTCCTAACACCTCCTGTCACAGCCTTTTAAGTTGGTAACAAAAATAATTTCATTTTTAGATTAAATTGTGCTTTTAAGGAGAGAATGTGGAGGCAAGAAGAATAAACATGTAAGGGGAAATGACTAATTTTAACCTAATAATGAAAATAGAGAGAACTAGAGATTTTCAGATCTTTCAGCACCTTGGGACTCGCCTATCTCTGACTGCTTGTTGGATTTTTTGCAAGGAGGCTTTTAGCAGGTGAATGCTGCCAATTTACACCAGCAGGCAGGCCATCCTTTTGTTCATGTGAATGCAAAGGCTGTTGTATGGATAAAGGTGTTGATGTGTGAAAGCTTCTATTCCTTTCAAAAACAAAACCCAGACTCATCCCTGAAACTGTCACATTTCATGTATGTTTGGTTCTTTAGAATATTTTCATTATAGAATTCCCCCAAAGTATTCTGTTATCAAAATTAAATTGCATTTGATTGTCATCAGGTTAAGTCCTGAGGGAGAAACACCAATTCAAAAGTACCCTGTTAAAGCACTGTAATGGGTCTCTAACGTACATCCTGCTGATTTTACCTACAATAACTCAAATTACTTCTTTTATTGTTCTATCTAGCAAATGTTTTATGTAAAAAATGTTGTCTTTATATTGCCTTTTTAATTTAATTTGTTTTTCTCTCTTAACCCTTAAGAGCTCCTGCCCCAGGAAGCATACCTTGCTTACAATCCCTCGACTGGCAGAGTGATAAACACAAATGTTTTTCCATTGAAGCCAGACAACCTTATGTTTGTATATATCTATTGTCCATCTTTTTTCAGTGGTGTAGCTGAAATACAAACAAATAGTGAATAAAACTTTTTTTTTTTTTTCTGTAGGAATGTTAGTGAAGACTTCAGAATTAAAATAGCATTCTTGGCAACTGTCTTTTCCAGAAAACTATTTTGAGAATGAGTTACCGAGTGATAATTAGATATTGAAATGCGCCCAGTTTCACATTTCAGTGCTCCTTTCCAATTAGAATGGCATTAGAGTGAACGTGCAGCTATATAATTGTATGAAGAATAGATCCAATTTTCTCAATGTCACTGCAATATCACCTTTCAGTACTAATGGTACTGAATGATTACACATATCATTTAGTAATAGTATTTTACTCATTTCACAGAGGGATCTCTTTTATTATTTTTTTTTAAAGTGGACAGGCAATCAGATTGTAAATGAGCACGTAGAGAGGAGGCCATGCTATGTACAAATGTGTCAGTGCAAATGGTGCTGCATTCTGAGCTGCTGGCAGTGGGATGACACTGTCAGCTAACATGCAGCATCTGCAGGCAGAGTGCACCTTAACTGGCTTTTTAAATGGTCAAAAAAAGCAATTGCAAAAATGATCTTTGCAATGTCTTTTTGGTCTGCTGTTGTGTGTTACTACAAAACGAGTTCTGACACAGGTTTAGGAATAAATAGTGCCATTAGCCTTGCTGGTTAGCAGGCATTTTGTATTCATCCTTCCCTCCTGGTCTCTATCGTTCCATCTTCCTGTGGAGCAAAGCAGGCTGCAAAATGGATAATCCCTGTGAGAAGGCAGCGCTACAGAACTCAAATCAATCATGCCAAATGCTACTAGAAATATTTCTTATAGGTCATGATTGGAAATTTATCCAGCAATTTCCATTTAAATGGCAGCTGCTAGAAGCAGACTGTATAGAAATATCATGTTTAGGCTTTAAGGCATGTCCACTAGGACTCTGGGAAAACATGGGCTCTTCAGTTTAACTCCATAAATATTAGTCCAGCAGTGAATTGCACAGTTGAAATACATTATCAGCTTAATCAGAGGCACCTGAGTGGTTAAATTTGATGCAATGTTTGTTTGGTGGTATTTCCAAGATCTGGACAGCCAGAGATCTTTTGCTTTAACAACTGCTGCAGAAGTATATTGAGATTTAGCTTTATGCCTAAGCTTTTAGATAAGAGTTTTTCACATTTCTATGGTATATATTTCTCTCTGTGGTCTCATCTTCTTCTCATGCCTTCTTTTTAAATTCACAGATTTGCTTGAAGCAGAAAGAGTCTCTAATTACGTGTGTGCTTGTTTCTGGAACTGCCATGACCCTTCTGCATATGTTCTATCTCAGTGTTAATTCGTATTCTTCTATTGGATCTCAAATGCCACTGAAATAAGCCAGGTGTGAAGGTTGCCCTGGCTATACCCCAAATTTTTTAAATAATCCTTTGGCTAGTCCTGCATATGCTTTATTCATTTCAAAGTTCCCTGAAGTCATAGCCGGTATTATCAGTACAAAACAAATGGACCATTTCTGGTAGCATTTTGATAAACCAAATTTTAAATTAAAAAAAGGTCATGTTACAGTTTTAAGTGGGGACTTCAAAAAGTGGCTTTTGCCTGTGTCTGGTGGGTTGTTTGAAAGGCCTAAGCATGCCTAATGGATCTTCTGGTGGTTCAATTCTAAAGATATCTGTAAATGATATGTCATTATTTTCTCTAATTATGAATGTAATAAACTAAGAGGATTCAGAAGGATGTTTTCAGAAAATAATGGTCCTTAGTTTTTGAGAAGCTGAAATAATTAAAAGGAGATAATTCTTAGCTCTAGGGTGTAATGAGACAACAAAATTAGGCAGAAAAAAAAAGGAATGCTAATTTTTTCTTAAAATTACATTTTAAAAGTCCAAGATATTAAATTAAAATTAGCACTACATGCAGCTGCTGTTTATACTTTATGCAATAGCAGATTGAGAGCAAAATATGTATTGTCTAAATTGCATGGATTTTCTACCTTTTCTATTGTGACTAGTGACTTGCTTTATCTATCTTTTTGGTTTGGGTTTTCTTTGTTTCAATTGTGATCATTACAAAGAAGAACATAATCTATCCAGTTGGAAATATCAGCAGGGTTCTGACATCATTAATGTTTTATTTGCTCATGATATTGAGAAACAAAACATTTTCAAAGAAGAGCGTACTCAAACTGTTGTAAATTAAAAAAGAAAATATTTTGAGCATGAAGGTCTTCCACCTTGGTGTCTAACTGAAACCTGGTGTATGACTGTGCCAAATTCATATTAACTACTGCAGATAAAAATATCAATTTTTGTTCTTCTAGTACTGAGAAATTCCAATGGAGACCTTCTAGAGATTCCTTTTATTTGTGGAAATAAATTTGCCATTTGTTTCACTCAGGGCAAACTTGGTACTTCTTTGCCTCTTTGGAAATGCTTTGTCAGAAGCAAGGACTTCAAAGTGTGTCATTGTGCTGCTGCCAGAAGTAAATCTTGTACTTATCATTGTAGACATCCTTGAACTCAGCAGCAAAAAGGACAGATGGCCAGTGAAGGGGACTGACAGACTTGAACAAACTGAAACCTCTCAAGACTCTGTGTTGATTTTTTTCTATTTTTATGGTCATATTTTCAGTCATTTGTGATGGAAATGAGGAATGCAAACGAGCCAGAATATAGTGATGTGTCACTGGCCACCAGAGTGATGGAGTTTACGGTACATAAATTGTCCTTGGTGTAACAAGGGATTTTCCCAGATAAAGAATAGGTGTGTGTGTGTTATCGGGCTCTGCACACTGCTTTTGTTGTTTGCCAGAGTTAATACAGCCTTGGAAATTCTATTCATCAGCATTTCCCCCCAGTGGAGTCTGTCCAATATGCTTTACCTTAATGTATTCCAAACATCTGCATTCAAATAATTTATTCATAGGCTGAAATCTCTAATCCCAGTCTGAGGTGCAGAAATGTTTACTTGGTCAGCCTCACTCCGTTAATCTGGGACGGTGACAGGCAGGTCACACGCGCCGTCCTTTCGCGTGAACTTTGGGAACAATGGCTTGTTAGTCATTTTCTCCAAGAGCAGGTAGAGGCAGCAGTCTGTGTGGATGTATTGAGAATCAGCTAATGGACAGAAAGTACCTGCTCCGACACATTAATTCCCTTCCCTGTCAGGCTGCATCATTGTAGAGTGTGCATGATGGGAAGCAAGGTCCCATTGCTCTATGGCACCTGCTGCTTTTCCATCTGCCGAGCGCAATAGCTCCTTTGATTGCCCATTTTTCAGCCTAATGACTTTATTCCTTTTGTTTTTGCTAAGTTTTTACATTTTTATTGTTATTTTGATAGGCATGGTTTGTAGGTTTTTTTTTAATTTCCTCTTCTCCAGTAGGCACTTGGAGTGTTGTTAAAAGAGTAACTAACAAAACAATATTCCAAACCTGTGCCCGCATTCTGCGTGCCCCAAGTGTTGTGTTTCATAATTTATTCTGATAAAGTTGTCATGGTGATAATGTCTCTTGAGAATGAAAGTGCCATGTGCCTGGCTGATTACAGGAAACAGCTCAGATGGTACATAAACTGGTAAATATTGAACCCATGGGCAATAACATTAGCTGTATTTTGTCCATTTCTTTATTTATTCAATGTAGCTCTGGTCAGCTTGATTATGGAAAGAGTGTGACAATTCATATTTTACTTTCTATACACTTAGATTTATGAGGATGTGAGACAGGCTTCTGCTGTGGATTTAGTTTTCTTTTTTTTAAATTTAGTGACATAAATGTTGGCGGAGGTCCCTGAAATAGCCTTTGAATTCCATGTAAAGCTGTTGATTTGGCTGGATTAGTCAAAGCACCAGATCATTAATACATATCGAACATCTGTCAAAAATAGAACTTCCAATTAACAGATGTATCATCTGTAAATTGTGACTTTAGATTTTGTGTGAGAAAAGTGCCTTTAGGATTCCTGATAAATGCTGGTTTTATTAATTTCAAATATGAAGATAAAAGACACACTTTTAGATATGATTCTCTTCCTTCAATAAGAAAACAGAATAATGTGGTTTTCATTAAAAACATTGATTATAATAATATCAAAGCATATTAGAGTACTCCTTGGAGTTCTTCTAGGAAAAATCTTTCAATGGTGAATTTTGAAATGGCACACTCCAACAGGGAAAGTTTAGACTATGATATGCTTTTTCTTTTTTTTGTGTTATTGTTGTGCGTTGTAGTCTTCAATCTGCATTTGACAAGTGCCAGCATGCAATCTTTACACAAATGTGAGCTATGAATTACTGAAATATTGCAGTTCTTTGTGTGTTTTTCCATGATACTTCTGTTTGTTTCTGTTAAGTGATTTAGTAAGGCATCATTAAGTGCACATTTAAGTGTACAGACTTTGTGGGTGGGGGTCTGCTGCACCTGATTCTACTGAAGTTTTAAAACTATTTCTCACTTCTAATTGCAGAGAATTTTTGAAATAGTCCTAAAGCACTTAGTGACTGAGATTTACATAGTGCCCTTTAGACACCTTGGGAAGAACCTCTCCCTACAGACAGAAATTTAAGGCCTCACACATTTGAATGATGTATGTAAATGTTCTGGTGAGCGGTTTTAAACAAGGTCCATAATTTACCCACATCAAAATGGGATTATGCAGGGACATGGAACTGGTTGGAGATTCCCCTGAGCAGATGGGAAGTGCTATTGGACTAGTTTTAACCCATGCTGTGTGCAGGAGCCAGGAAGAGATCTTCAGGCCAAATGCAGAGGAGTTGGTGACCTTGGAGAGATCTTCAGGCCAAATGCAGAGGAGCTGGTGGCCTTGAGGTGATCTTCAGGCCACATGCAGAGGAGTTGGTGACCTTGGAGAGATCTTCAGGCCAAATGCAGAGGAGCTGGTGGCCTTGCAGGCAGAAGGGAGCAGCTCCTGAGAAGCCTAGTAACCACAGTGCCCCTCAACATGGAGGGGATGTGCAGGGAACATGGGTCACTTAGGGATGTGGCTGTGTGGGACCAGGCCTAGGCCTACACTTGCTTTTTGTGAGTGTTCAACTAAACAGAGCAGGACAACAGGTTTGCCAGGTAATTTCTGTCTAGCAGGGCAGCACAGAGATGCCACAGATGTGGCACTGGAATCTCTCAAGGTCATGTCACTATGAGCACAAACTGCAGCATTGTGTGAAGCACGTCCCAGAGGCTACAACTCCGTTTTTAGTAGATCCTGAATTTCTAGGAAGGATCTAGATTGAGAACTTTCTGCAGCTTTCATTGATAATGACCCCTCTCCTAGTAAGCAATAACTTATTTGTTAATATAAGTTATTTGTACCCTGTCCCAGTCATGGTTGGAGCATGTATGTGTTTAGTGTGGCTTCTTGCCTGCAGGGCCTGCTGACAAGAGGGGTCTGGAATGCACAAAGCCAGGTGACCACTGAGATCTGCATCTCTGTGCACAATTTCGATTAGGTAGACTGGATGTCCTGGGCTCCACCCACCTGCTTCTGTGTGGCTGAGTTACTGAGATGTCACAGCAATCACAGCACTAAGGCGTTCAGGGTGCCTGCAGCATCACAGAACCAATGCGGAGCAGGAGGTGTCTGCCCTTGAGCAAAAACACCCCTACTGTGCTCAGGGCTTGGAGCAGCTCAGAGCTTGAGGAGACACATTTGCTGTGACATGACAGGTGCTGCCAGGCAGGCACATGCTCCTCATCCAGCACTGTATCCTTGAGTGCTCTCACTCAGTGCTGCACCGTTCCTATAAATGCTGAGAGGAGCCAGCTCCCTACTACTGTTACCATCACTCTGAAACCCTGCTCTAGGGAGGGCTGTGCTACACAGCACAGATGTATCACACAACTAGCACAGAGTGCCTTATGTATGACTACACAGTTCAAATGCAAATTCTTTGGAACGCTGTGGTAGGATTATATTGCAGAATTATGTGTGAAGATAATGAAGAACAGAGGAGGAGCAAGGAGCTGAATTTAGGAAATAGTAGGCTTCTGTAGTAAATGTGAAATGTGTAACTTCATAATAGGAATGAGAGGCTTAACCTTAAAATCTCTCTCTGTTACCCTTATTTTCCTTTGTTTTGAACAGAGAGCCCTCATATCCTCCAATGTTGTTTCTTTCCCACATCTCATTCCCTGCTGAGTCAGGGGACTCATCTGACTGTATGTTTCAAATGCAAATTTCTAATCCCTAATCTAAAGGAAAAAAATCTTTGATTTGGTGCATCATCATGGGAGGACCAGGGTATCATGGTTGCAAGCTCCATCTCTGCCATGGAATGCAGAACTTCCCACCTCTGCTGTGGGAGCCTGAAGGGCTGACAGACCCCTAGGCATCTTGTTATTTCCCAGACTTCCTACTATACAGCATGGAGCCTGGGAGGCTCAGTTTAACAATCCCTTAATTCTTCTTGCAAAAATTCACCATCATTATGCCAGGACTGAGGGTGAAAGGCAGGTGTTCAGGATCCTGATTACAACTTTGTTTATGTTTTGTTTAAATTAGTAGATTTCCCTTTTTAAAACCAAAATATTGGCTTCTAAGGGAAAATTCACTTCTTGATCTATGGCATAAGAAATTTCTCACTAGAAATTTGGAATTTCTATTTTGAAGATACCCATTTTTCAACAGTCCTTTCCTATCATTTGTCAGGTCAATAAGCCTTTCATGTATGGCAAGGTTTTTCATAAATTAGGAATTTAAACAAATCCTCTCATATTTTAATGTTCAAGGGAGTCACATCTTCTGCCCTCCCAAGATGTCAGTCACAAACTCCCAGTGCAGTAGCAGTATTCAGCAGGGATATTATTTCACCTATGTCTGTGCAAGAACAAATTGATTCACAACCCTGAGCTACTGTACAAAAGGGGAAAATTAACTGCTTCTGCAAGTCATGAAATTGTTATAAAAAGCCCCCCTAAACCGGAAACTTATTGTAAGTCAGTGTGAAAAGATTCAGTCCCTGACACTTCTCTGTTTCTTGTGAGAACTTGCAGTATATTTAGCTCTTTGACAAGGTTATACATTACACCTAAAAAGAAAAGGGAAGGAAACACTCCACACTGCAGACAAAGCCTGGAATTATCTTTAATAGGTGAAAGATGGCTGTGACCCCAGCTCAGTGCTGTGATGGAGAGCTGCTGGTGTGACAGCTCCTTTCTGCACTCTCAGATACAATGAGACAGATGGAAGCAGAATGTCATTTTCCTACTTCCCATTCTGCAGGAATCAGAGACAGATTCAAACTTGGTAAAAGCAGAGTGAGATGCTTTCAACCTACTTTCAACTTGCAGCATTTGAAAGGCTCAAGTTTCTGTGTTATCTGAACACCATTGACAGGAAAACGAGAAAAGGGGGAAAAACTGATACATTTCTTCCTACAAATGACTCAAAATGTTGGAGTTCACATATTTTTATTTTTTGTCCTCAGTTTGTGAAAGTTTGAGGGTAGCTCTGTACACAGTTTTTCCAGTGAGAAAAGGAGGAAGGGGAGTAGTCACTGAAGATCCAGAAGTAGTATAAAGTAAAAAAATACCTAATCAATCATTCTCTTTCAGCCCTTTTTTTTAGAAAGAGTCTGTCCTCCATTGCAACCCCTTTCGACCTCTCCCAGCTTTTAATTACATTCTGCTGGAAGTCCTAACCAAGAACTATGATAAATAGAACAGAAATGCAAACAGGCTGGTCAAGCAAACAGCCCAGCTGCCAAAACACACCATCTGGATTTTTAAAACCTGTGGCAATATTAACAACAGTTATAAGAGCTCTGGTAACACGCTTATTAAAAAGCCATGAAATCAGTTTGGAACCAGTTGTTATTAAAGAATCAGTAGGTGTTAAAATCAGTGAAAGTTTGATCCATTTGAAAGTAAAGTCAGACAGTTTTGAGGGCTTAAATTTATTTTTAAGCAGAAATGAAAGTAAATGGCCCTGTTACTGATGTATATGTGACAACAGACTCAAAGAATCATGGACAGTGCTTGGTTACACACCATGTATTCAGTTCAAGTGGCACCTCTCCCATGGGCTGGTTTATGAGCTGAGTTTTCAGCCCTCTGTAGTTTAAATCTTTTGGTCTTGAAGCTCTTACTTGGTGTTTGAATCAATTCAGTTGGTGTTGTAGACTTGCACACAGTGTTCCCAGCAAGTTTCTAGGAGATTTTGAAACCCAGAGCAGATGTCCCCGTCCTCTAATAAGACATTTTGATTTTAAGTGGTCATAGCAACAAAATGCCCTCCTTGGCCTTTTAGAAGAATACCTCGATAGGAAAAGCATTTTAATTAAGAAAATATACTAATTAGCTACCACCTGAAGTGAAGATAGGAGTTTCACTTCATTAGCAAGGCTGGGTGTGTTGGAGAAACTCACCTGGCAACAAGGGGACTCATTTTTCAGGCTATTTTCAGTATTTCTCTTCCTGCAGAGAGAAGGCAATCTTAATTAAAACCTGTGAAAAACAGGGCATTTTTAGCTGTTAATTTACAGAAGTTTGAATAAGTCAAAAGAGGAAAAAGAACCTTTTGGCAAATAGTGCATATAGATGGCTGCCAGCAAGCCTGCACTTAGCAACAGGAGTTTTTTATAAGCCTGAGAGAGGCTGTTGTACTGCTGGAACTGCAGGGTCCTCCTGAGCTGGAGCCTGGGGTCAGTGGTGTTCATGAGTGTGTGTCCCCTGACCCAGGCATGGCCTTTAAACCCTTCCATCCCATACAATTTACACTACAGACTGTTTGCATGCCTGTCAGAAAGAATCTGTGCAGCTAAACTCAGAATTTCATGGTCCCATGTGCAGTCTGTGCATACATCTTAGGGCTTTTCTGCCCAATTCCAATATCCTCCTGCCTTTGCTCCCAGCTTTTTTTTTGTTGTTTATTTCTGGTTATTTTCAGATATTCATGAAAGATGGAAGAAAGAAAAGAAGTTTGTTTTCAGTGTTTGAAGCTTGCTTTGTGGCCTTTGCTCTCTCAGTCTCTTGTGGTGGCATGCACACCCAGCCTGGGGCACGGCTCAAGCACAGCTCAGCCACTGAGGAGATCCAGTGCACTGGGAGCTCATTCAGGGCCATTCTTGCATCTCAATAGCTCCATTTGGTGCCTGCTCCCACAGCAACTGGAATTTTTTCACTTGTGTGGGTCTCAATAATTCGTGTTTGTGGGATTTCTCTGTCTCCCCTTTTGTCAATTAGAAGTACTTGGTTGCCTTTGCCAGCCAAATGACCCCATTCTGCTGCACAATGGGGGTTTTTTGGTCCAAAGTCACCATGTTTTGACAGGACTTGCTGCTGGATTAGAAGGCCTGGCAGCATTTCAGCTTGTTAAGAAGGCTACTTTAAAATTTGCACTCTGTTAATGCTGAATTGAGAGATGGTCTTTAAACAAGGACTTCCTGTTGCAGGTTGTGAGGATTGTACAGACTGGAGCTTTCTGGAGCAGCTCAGGAACAGCCTTGAGCTGGTGGCCTTGATTTGAGTCCACTGCAAGCTTGGTTAACCTCAAGATTTGACTGTAGGAGAACCAGAATTCCCCTGTGTTCTACCCTACTTAAATTAATTGCAAATCTTCCAAATTAATAATTTTCTAATAGGATATAGTGATGTTGTCATTTATGTACATCTAAGACAATCCTTTCCTTTTCCTCTTTTCATCAGTATTACTTTCACAATTGGCAGCAATTTAGATGTCTGGAAAAAATATAAATAAGCACATCCTTATTATGTGGGTGACAAATGACTCAGATGTTTTTGGCAATGCTATTAATAGTAAAGCTCTTAAAATTGTTCAATTAACGTAAATACTTCAAACTGGTCTGATATATTCTCTCTATTTAAAGAAGGAAAAATAGGGTTTTTTTTGAAGCATCAGTCAAATGAAGCCAGATGCATAGGCACTACAGAAAAAACAGTGATGACATTTCTTTGTGCATTGTGGATTCTGTCTTCAGCAAACATCTGCTAGAGCTAAGTAGTGTGGCACTTTGGCCCCTAGCCAGCCAACCCTCAATAATTTAAAATCAAGCAAAAAATACACTTAGTAGTAGCATAAGAAACTTCTTCATGGTTTCTATTGAAGGTTTTTAAATTTTGTTTATTGTAAATGCCATGTCTGACTAGGCTGTAGAGCTCTTTTTGCTTCCAGAGCTGTGTTGGTGCTTTAACTTCACCATTGTTCTGTATTTTGGGCTGATGTAAAAATATATTTCTGTACATTCATCTCCATTTGTGGCACAGTCTTTGTGAGGAATGCTCTGAGGGATCCCATGTTTAATATTGGTAACATCCAGGTTGTCCTTCTCTTTAAGGTACCTCAGAGTAGATGGTGAGCAAGCAGGCTTTTCCCACTCTCCTCCATTCCTGAGAGGTGATCCCATGCACACATTTTTGCTTGTTCAGAGGGACAGGACTGCCTGCTGCTGCCTGCTCCCTCTCAGCTGGGATCAGCCCTGCAGGTGAGGTGGGACCCTGAGGAGTTTGGCTGCTGGGATGTGCCCTGCCCAGGAGCACACACGTGTCATGGTGTCTCAGCAGCCCCATCCTGAGATGCTCCATCAGCACAGCACTTCAGATGTCCTGGCAAGATCAGGATAACTTTCTCTGGGATGTCCTTGGAACCCCAGAGCATTCACAGGAACACAAACACTTGGGAATGATACATGTCGATGATTCTTGGGAGAGCAGAGTCTGTACAGCAAGGCAAGTGCTGTGCTGCTTTCCTCCTTCAGAGGAAGTTATGTACATCCACATTCACAGGAATAAATAACAATTTTGAATAATTACCCAAGTGTTAGAGAAAGGGCTGGCTGGGTGATACACTGTGCCCTTAAATCAGCTGTTTTTACTTACCAGGCAATTGAAATCTTTTACAGTCATAAAATACAAAGCCTGTTTGAAATAAGCAAGTCACTGAATTTGCTTAGGCTCCACATGAGTAATTTTGTTTCACTGAAAATAATACAGCTTTGCTGGAAGCTCGTGTTGGAATTTAGGAGAATATTAGCATAACTTGTGTGAAAAATATTCCTGCTCTTAACCTTATTTCTTCTTTCTGTTCTTGCCATTTCCATATCTTAGCATAAACACATGTGAGCACAATTATTCAGTATTTTGAGTGAAGCAAGGTTTATGAGGCAGGTTAATATCTTTTATTTGCCTAACTGATATAGTTAGGGAAGATCAGGTGGACTTTTTTGGCATATAATTCTTCAGATCATTGGGGATGGTCTTGAGCTTCTGAAATCTTGTTTGTTTTCTTCTAAATATGTCAGTCTAATAAAAAGATATTAAATATATCGTCATACATTGTTTAGATCCTTAGACTCTAACAACATTATCATTTTAATACATCGTAATTGTATATGAATAATACATTCTAGACAAATTATCCTCAGTTTTCTTGTAGAACATATTGTCTGGAAGGCAGAGAAAGTACAAAATAACCTAATTTATTCTCCCTCAGTGGAAAAGCAGTGCTATGCGCTAGGTAGATTCCTACCCAATTTTTTTTCTACAGCTAATAACCAGCCTATTTTCCTCATCTATGAGAGTCTTCATAACTTAAATAAAATTTAAGTATCCATTCTGAAATACCCTGTCTGGGGGTGCCTCATGATTCTCCAGATGGCCCCAACTTTTTATCTCATAAAGATAAGATTTTTATCTCATAAAATGTCATCTTGTATTGTGTCACAAACCAAACCCCTGTCCACAATCAGCAAAGGAAGGTTAAAGCTCCTTTGGTTGTGAACCACAGCCAAAGAAAGTGTGCAGCAAGGTTCCAAGGGTCTAAGGCTTCTCAGCTAAAATGTGGCCAGAGGCAAAATCCACTGACAGAGTTGTGCCTTAGGATCTGAGAACTATGACTTGGGCTAAAGCAGAAGCTGCTGCATGTTTCCACTGCTAATAGCAAATTCCAAGACATGAATTAGTAAGTAGTGTTAATAGACTCAATACTGGACTGTCATTACGAAGTCATTATATATTTAAAAAAAAAAACCAAACAGGTGCATATACATCTATAAAGTAAAATTTTCCTCTTGGTGCACATACATGCTGGAAGTGCAATTAATTTTATAGGAGCTGAGAACAGCTTCACCTGGGAGGGGTAGCACCTCATTTACCACCTGAAACTGGTCACTGCTAGTGACATCTCTTTGAGGTGGAAGGAGCTCCAGAGACAGGAGCGCCCATCCAGCTGGGTGCCAGGGTTATCAGCAGAGGTGGCTGAAGTCTCTCTCTTATCTGGATGTGCCAGCCATGCCCTTCCCCTCCAGCAGTAGTGCTGTGGTGCTTCACCTGGGTCGGACAAGGGATATAATTTATTGATCAAGATTCCCTTGGCAGCTGCTCCCTTTTACTTTATATTGCCTTCCTTCCTACAGAATCCTAGCTTGGAAGCTCCTAATGGGACAAAAAATGGAATGGAGTGTGATAGCACACTAGAAAACAGGAAAGACAGTAAATTTTGGCATAATACCTGCAGTTATAGGAAGATTAAATGAAAATCATCTTCTCTATTTTCAGGGAACCCCTACTTCCCTGACTTCAGAGGATTTATCATTATTTCCAATGGCTCTTCTGCCCCAGAAAGAAAAATAAAGTAGTCAGAAAGGAGAATTCTTGTTCTGAACCGGAAAGTGAAAGAAAAGAGTGTAGGGCAAAAACTGGAATTTTGTTTGGGGATAATTTGAAATGATACTTTCATTCAGGCATAGCAAAAAGTCTAAACAGAATCAAACAATACTGTCTGATTCAACTTCTAAAACTGCATTCAGTTACAAGAAGTTGTAATCATAGCATTTCAGTCCTGTATTACTAATCATAACCCACAAATATTTTAATGTTCTTTAAATATCAGATGAGTGAACTTCTCTTAATGAAAAATTTCAGTGATTTGCCCATATGATTCATGAAAAAACCTTCTACAATTCCAAAATTCCTTTATTTACTCTCTTGTGGAAGATCTTTCTAGAATTTTATGTATTTCTATCTTCATTTTGATGTATTTCTGGCTCCAAATATTTTTACAGTCAAGTGCTTTGAAAGCTATTTTATTGGTGTTTTTTGTATCTCTGAGGTCTGGGCAGATCCAGTTTAATGCCTGGATGATACTGAAAACTTCTGGGCTGATTTTTAAAGCATTTTGCATGCAGTGGATTATGCTGGTGAGATATTAGTTTGGTTTGGTTTTGACTCAGTCTGGTTTTAGATTTGATCTGTATTTAAGATGCCCACTGCATGCTCAGTGGTTAGGACACGTGAGCATCTAGGAATATTAAACCCTAATCCAGCAAGATGTGTATGGATTTTTATAGTTCTAAGAATATCAGGAATTCAGTTAAATTCTTAGTGTTGTTCCTATGATGAATGACATGGGGACATTTCAAATTAAACCCAAGGCCTTCAAGGAATAGAGAAAATACACTGATGATGTTGGACTTTGAAACAAAGTAGAGGTTTTACCCAATTTTATCTATTTCATTCTGCCATTTTTCCTGTTTACAAGATGTTTATTAAGATTTTTTTGAAGCATGTACCATAGGCTGTTAGTTTTATCATCACTGTTCATGTAAATGCAATGATTTCTATCCTGATGTCATCACACTGACCATTGCTCTGGTCACAGAAATGCTCTAATCAGAAGCTTCATTGTGGTGTTAATAAAGAGACTTGGTAGTTTTTGTCTAACAATGCTTAGATTATTGACTGTTGTAAAATAGAACCATTTGAAAAGACACTTCTCTTTTAGGGTGACTCCTAAATCAAAATTCTTACAGAGAGGTACATAAATACACTTTTCTGTATTTTTGTGATGGCAGAGGGAGCACCTGTCTCAGTGAGAGGGATTTGGTGTGTGATGGGTGAGCCCAGTGTGCACTTTCCTCTCATTGCCTCAAATTTGCCATGATCATTTTGAGGCAGAAAACTGGCTTTTTTTTTTTTTAAATTCAAAAATGTTCAACTGACTGGACTGATTGCTGTAAGTAGAGTGGTGTCATTGGGACAGTTTTAAATGGACACTGCCTCCTTAAATGCTATAGGAGGGTATTCACAAGTTTGTAAGATCTGATGGTGCTGTAGAATCATTTTATTTGGTGACTGGCTGCATTAATTTGAGGACTCAGCTAGATGGTGATTCAGTTCAGGGTCCCTGTTAATCTAATGATTTTTATTGACTCCATTTCAATTTTGACCTTTACTTGTATAATCTAATTTAATTTTAGTAAAAGCTTACAGTAGAGACTGTAGCAAGGTATTAGATATTAAGTTCTCTCCTTTTTCAGCTTTTAAAAAAGCCTGTGAAAAACAGAACCAGTTATTCTTCCAACACAGCAGCTTGAATGAAAACTTTAAGGATCTAAACAAAAGAGGCAAGAAATCTGAGGGCCACTTGGATTATTGTCACAGGATATATGACTTGGTATACCTGGGTTATCAGATTAGAGACTTTCTGTCCAAATCCAGTGTGGTAGAAAATGCCTTCTGTGGCCACAGAGCTAAATCAGAACTGCTTGGGCTGTTATGGATTTATGGCAATTTTAGGGGGATGTAAATCAGGTTTACAAAACTTATTTCCACCTGTAATTACTTCATAAAACTGAGTGATACAGTACTGCACCTAGGCAACAATGCCAAACTAACAGGGCAGAATAAACTCACAAAAGAGAATGACACAATGGAGATAAATAGGAATAATTTGTTTGCAGACTTTGTTTCATGATCCTGTACCATATTTATCGTGGAAAAAGCAGAGGGATTTCAAAGCAGCAATTCTGGGCACTCCTCCAGAATTAAGTGCAGCTGTTTATGCCTTAAAGTGAATTATTTTTCTTGTTTGTGCTCTAATCATTCATTATTTGTAGATGCCACAAAACAATCCATGAAGCGCTGACAGAACAAACATTATTCCCTGTAGAGTTTTTAGAAAATATTTATTGTATGTTTAAAGTTTGTATGAGGTAGTTCTATGAATTCAGCAGTACTGAAGGTGGAGAGGGCAGTAAAGTGTGAATTTAAAGCCTTTTAGCACTATTAAAAATCAAAGCCTTATTTATTATTAAAATCACTTGGTTAAGTTTTCCCTTTTCTTCTGGCACATGTTGCTGTTGGGATAAATCTATTAACTATGGACTGAGTCAGTGTGAATCTGTTGCATTGTGAGCCATGTCAAGTTAATATTTCAAAGAAAGATTTATTTCTGTCAGTATTATGGTACAAATACCTTCATCCATTTGATGCTCACTTGCCTGCCATTGGATCTTCACCTTGAGGATTTCAGGAGTGGGTTAATTATTAATCAAGGGCAGTTATGATCTTTGGCTACAATGAAAAAATGCTCACAACAATCACTATGATTTTCAATTTAGTATTGTGAGCTTTGAGTAGCTTGAGTAAAAGCCCAAGACATCCACATTTTCACAAGCATTAATCCCAGAAAGTTGTATTAGACTTCTTGCCTGAAATATGTAAAAAATGGCTGAGGTAGGTCCTTGTGGATCCACCCACTTCAATAGAATATACCAAACAAAAAAATGGGTGCCACTTGGTGACCAGTCTGTGTTACATCAGCACCTCTGTATTTGGTAATTAGTGTCTGTCCAGGGATATGAAACTCTCCTGGTAGGGTCTTGTGGGACTGGCTGGCTGAATGATGCAAATGATGAAAGCCCTCTGTTTTGTTTCCTGCTGCCTCTAGTTCTGTAAAAGCAGGGAGTAACAGAAGGAATAAACAGTCCAGTTATGTTGTGCCTGTTCAAATTTAGAGCTCTTTGTACTAGAAGAGAGAAGAAATTCTCAGGCAAAAGGGCCAGAGCCTCTAGTGGGACAGGAACAGCTTTGCATTGTCCAAGAAATGAAAAGAGGAGAGGATGGTAGAAGAATAAAACAGAAGAAATCATGGGGAGAAGGAGGAAATAGGTCCAGTAAAACAGCAATCTGTAAGAGAATAAGGGGGACAGCAGGAAAAGTCCTGCCTTCTACTTGACTGCCTGTGTTTTGGGTGCAGACTGCTTTCATGCAGTAAGTCCCTGGCATTTAGAATTAGAGTTCCGTAGGACTAAAAGGTAGCTCATATTTGAAAAGCTTTATTATGAACCCATTCCTTCTTTCCTATTGCACTTTTGATTATTCCAAAAGAGAGACTGATCTTGCTTTTCATTTGGGTATGAGACAAGCAGAATTTTTTCACTGGAGTAATCAGTTCATCAGTAGCACTGAAGGAACCTAATTCAGATTCTACTTTTCAATGTAAATCAGGGAAGATGCAGGTGAATCAAAATGAATGAGAGAGAGGAATAAGAGCCTGAACTCTCTGCCCTTGAAGAGGCAAACAGTGAGAGTGGCCTTACCCTCACATCTCTGTCAGTGCCTAAACACAGGTGGTTTCCCTGTGAGGTGTAAGGGAAGGACAGCCACTGGCCACATCTGGGGTTTTGGTCTGGCTCTTCTTTTCGTATTTTAGTCTCCTGAATCTGTTTTTAAGGGAAGGCTGTGTTTGCTTTTGAAAGGGGTAGCAAAATGCTAAATTCCTTGCAAAGAACAAGGTGTGTGCTGAGGCACAGCATGATGATCCAGGAGAGGTAGCTCTGCTCCCCAGTGCAAACTGTGCCACATGTTGGTCCTTTAGGCTCTGCTGTGCAATGTGACATCCAGGACACTTGTCCAAGGTGCTTTAATTTGTACCTCTTACCCTTCAAGTAGATAATGGACCAAAAGGGAAACATACCAAAATGATCAAGGCAGACTGCATGTTTTCTGGAGAATTAACAAACAGCTTATTCAGCTTTGAAAATGAGCTTTGCACAGGGATAGCTACTGCCCCTGGGAATTTTCTTGCAGTTGAAACCAGCTTACTTTAGTATTGATTAAAATATTGTTTAAGGCATTTTGGAAAGATGAGTATTCAGAGGACAGTTTAATAATTTAACCACTCAGCTTAGTCCTCTCTATCCCTCACAAATTCCAAAAAAGAAATACCCATAAAATACAAGTCTGAGAAATGTCATTACAGCATTGGCTTATATAAATTGCTTGATGCAGCAATGTCAGTCTAAGGATGAGTGATTGCTCTGTAGACAAGTGTTTTCATGACTGAAATAAAGAGATGCTGGGGGCTGAAGCACCTGCAAACTGATGGGTGGATTGAGGACTTAGATGCCAGACTGAGTCTGGGACATGCCCAGGGATCATAAATGATGCTGCCATGTAAAGTGAAGGATTGCAGTAGCACTCAACCTTTACAGATCATTGACAGAATACCATTTATTGTAATAATTCTCATTAAAAATGTGTTTCTACTTTTCACCCACTATGAACGTTCATGTGGGTGAAAAAATACAGCAAATTAACACACAAAGAAATATAATTCAGAGCAGAGTCTGTGGGAAGGGCAGTGCTGCTGCCTTCTCTTTACCCAGAGCACAGAGCTAAATTTGAATCCTGTTTTGATCCCATGACTATGAACCTATCATCTTTCATAAATGCTAGTTTCATTTAGAGGTAACTGCTTTTGAGGAAAAAGAAAGCCACTATCAATTCATTCAACTGATCTCATCAAGCACAATACTGATTTTGTCTTCTGACAAGTTAAATGCACATAGACTGTGAATAATTCTGTTTATGCTTTAGTTTCAAATAAAGTACAATCCAAATAACCTCTATGAATCAAATTCTGGCCTCAGTCCACTCAAACTGGAGATATTCAGCAATCTAAGGAGAGCAGTTACAGTCATATGCTAGTGTGAGGGGAGATTTTGGCCAGGTACATCTGTAGAACTATTTGTAAAAATATCAAAGTGATTTAAATCATGTTCAGCATGCAATGCAGTGTTTGGGTAACCTCCTCCCATAGCTTCTCTAACTACTCTTAAGGTTCCAAGGACAAAAGATAAAGCACAGAATGCTGTTTTACCTCTGAATTCTCTGATTTGGCTGCCAGGTGTCATAATGACCTGAACATCATTTAGGCTGGAAAGAGAGGAGTTTTGTGTATGTTAGTCTCTTGTGGCATTAGGTCATGCTTTAGATACAACATTCTAGATGTGAAGCAATTTATCTATTTTTATAGAGGTGGTAACATTAATTTTAGTGTTAGCCTTTGGTATGACATAGACTTTGTCTTCATTATTCTGAAATATAGTTGGAACTCTCCCCCTCCCCCCCAAATCCATTTATGTTTTCAATTTGCTTTGAAATATTTTTCAACAACTCAGGTCAAGACCTAATTTCTGCAGCAATCTTCAATGTATTTTATTGTTCACCAGTGACTTGTATGTGATTAAGGAATCCATCAGGAAATTTCTCTTTTTATTCTTTCCGTAACATCTCTTTCCAATGTCTAACTTGCAGTATTTTTATTTTTATTTCTTTAGTAATGGACCTGAAATAAAATTTGAGGATGAAAAATGGATGCTTTACTTCACAAATCGGTAAGATCATTTCAAACACCTCCTTGGTAATCTGGCATTTTGTTACACAACACTATATTTCAATCTTATGCATGTGCAAAAACTCATTCAAGTGTTTGCAATACAGTGTCTGCTGGAGTTCTAATAAGGCACTAGTGTTTGTTTTCAAGCCTAAGAATCCTGCCAAAACTATTCAGGCTGGCAAACATCCAAGTGACCTGATTCACAAATTCATCTGTTCACAAATGCACTTATTTAAAGAAATACTTTTATATATATACACATGTATTTATGTCAGCATATGCATGTGTGCATGTCTCAAACACAGAAGGTAATCAGTTTATTGAGGCTTCAAATGGTATCCCATGGTATTCCCTGGTATCTCTGATACAAGGAATGGACTGGGTGCTAATTTCAACTCTCTTGACACCATTATACCCATTCAGTCCAAAGAAATCTCACTGCAAGGTAATTCCACAGGAATCAGCCTTTCCCGACCAACTGCTGACTTGTTTGATGATGTGAGCAAGCAGGAGTCTTTAGGCTGATGCCCCAGTTGGGGTAATTATGATGGCAAAAGTTTTTTCATGGGCTAAGACTCAGCACAAAGATCTCAGGAGATTTATTTATGGGTTAGTTGCTTTTGGTAGTAGCAGTGGCTCAGGAATTCAGGAATTGTAATTACCTGTTAAAGCAATTCAAATATCTTGGATTCCACTTAGGAGGAGGTTGTTGAATCCCTTGTGGATAAAGGCATGCCAGTTTTGGGGAAGGTGGTAGGCAAAGCAAGGAGGAAGCTGTGCCGCACATAGCCAGGAACAAGGCCCAGCATTGCCTTAGGCATGATGGCATGGCTGAGACACCAGAGACATCCATCAGCACCCTCTCTTTTCCAGGCTTCAGGGATTTTATATGATTCTGACTTCATGGTGTCAGAATCAATTTCAGCAGTCTTCTTCCTTTCCTTCTCATTTGGAGCTCTTGTTACCCAGGCACTCTCCAGCTGACTTCCAGCGCTTGCATATCTCAGAGGGCCTGTGTTTTACTCCGTGCTCCCAGGCTGATTCCTTCTCAAAATTGCGTGTAATGCAGAGAGTTGGTACCAGCACAGCACTTATCAAGGTTAAGATGAAAAATCCCTTCTTGGGATTTCTCTGAGAATACACCAGGTGGTGCCACGGATGTTTGCTGAGACAGTGTGTAATTACTTTTCTTGTTCTGCCAGAAAAGCTTAAAAAGGCCACATGAGTTCTACTTTATCACTTGCCCCCCTCTTTTCCCTCATGCTGCCTGTGACTCACTTGGATGCTGTTCTGGAAATGCCTCTGTGCTCAGTGGATGTGACCCCAATTACTCCTCCTTGTTTTTTCTCCTTTTCTTTCCCTCCCCAAATGCTACTGGATTGTCTTTTTACGTTTACATTATGACTAAGAGAAAAAAACCCCTGCCCTCCCCAATAACTCAATCCATGAATCTGCAATCTGCATCTGATATTGAACATTTTGAGCCAGATGGAACTGCTTTGTATCCTGTTGTCTGTTAATAGAACTGAGTGGACAAGATTAAAAATAGATCTGCCTTTGAAAGCAACAATAGTTTAATTTTAAATGAAAAAGTAGTTTCCATTGATTCTGCCCTTATCGTGCTGGAGCCTCCTGGTTCTGTACATGTCTAAATTAATGCAAGCAAAAGGCTCTTGTGAATAGTAATGTGTTTTCCACAGCTGCTCCTTGTCTTGGGATCTTGTAGAGTCCCTGTCCAGCCTACCATTGTCCCTCTCCTCTGCAGTGAAATGTGAAATTGCACTCTTCTGCACCAGGGGTTTCAGTGGCTTGTGCTAAAGCAAGCACTGGAGTGTGTAATGGCAATGCCCATGGAAGGGGAGCCTCAGCAAACCTCCCCATGCAGGAGCCATGGAAGAAGGTCCTTGTAGGGCTGATGCTGGAAGTGAAGGTGCAATTTATGTCTAAGAAATATTTTGTCAGACTCAAGACTGCAGATGACAGTTGTTGCCTTTTCAAAGTTCTTCACCAGGTGGGGTGAAGGTCATGTTCCTAACACTGATCTGATTGATATATAAATATCAATTATATATATTTCACAGTATACTTGCATGTATCTGGCCAAGAGCTATGACTTCCTCTAATAAATGTCATCCATAACAGACTTGCCATATGCAGAATTATTTTAGGCTAGAATTACACCTAATTGCAAAGGTATTCAGTAAGCACTGGTTTGGGTTAGCTTACATAAATGGTGTTAAGCTTCCAGATTGTTTTTTTGGGAGAAAAGTATTTAAGTTTCAAGATAGTTAAAGCACTCTAATAGCAAGAAAGATCTGAAAAGACAATTAGGCAAAGGGCCATTCTCTCAGCACTTGGTCACAAATGTTTAAGGACATTCCTCTATTTCTGTCTCTTTCTAGAACTTTCTATCTTTTCAAAATGTTTCAGTTTGGAGAAAAAAAATTTAAAAACAACAACAAAAACAATGGTTCTCAGCAAGTTGAGTTCCCTGTAAAACTTTTCAGAAAGTCTTTTTGTGTGTTTTGTTTTTTCCTCAAGTCTTTTCTCTCTAACTCAGCTTTAAAAGCTGTTTTCCTTGTGTTATTTACCCTTTCACTGATTCTTTCCCAGCATTCTCTTCCACATGGAGCTCTAACCAAGGATATTTACTTAGAAATCAAACTTTCAAATTCACAGACTCACAGATGTTTTAGCTTTAATTTTAACGAGCTCACACATCTCTAACAAGAAATATTTTGTACTGTCTTGTAAGCCTCATGAACTATTCAGCCTGGTGATGAGGAATAAAATGAAGTTTTAGAGTTTTATAAAACCAGCCCTGTAACCAAGACAGGATTCAGCAACACTCAGGATAGAGAGTGGCTGGAGCCACTGTCTGCTGCAGTAAACAGTGTAAAAGAGTGGGTCTTAGCCTGTCAGTGAATCCATCCATAGTGGTAAAAATATAATCACATTGGCAGAAGAGAAGGAAAGGAGGTATTTATGTGCTCAGAATGACATGTCTGTACTGTGTGAGGCACGGACGAGGTGTCTGTGCTGCATTGGTGGCCCTGTATATTTTCCCAGGTATATCTGCTCACTTGGCTGACAGCACAGAGTTAAATGCAGGAGTGGTGTTGGGAAAGGGGAGCTGACAACCCTCATTGTCCCCATGGACAATGAAAAAGACAGAACTCTGAGGGTGATACCAGCATCCCTGGAAAAAACTGTCAGTGAGATGATAGTGTTTGCTTGTTGTGCTTGATGAAAAGAGATATGATACTCACTGCATTCTTCAATGTGAAATACAGAAGCTTGTTTAGAGAATAAGAACGGATTTTTTTGTCTCCTATGCTGCAAGTATCTTTCTCAGATCACACAACAAACTATTTCTTCAAGGAGCATTCCTTTATTGGCACAAGTCTTGGAGCTCACCTGTCTCCTGGCAGTCTTGGTCAGTTCACACCAAGAAATGGCAATCACTGATCTCTGGACAGACTTGTTCATGTGGAGCAGAAGAATTGAGTTCAAAAGAGAACCATGGCACAAAACTCCCTTGCCAGGGTGAGCTGTGCTGCTGCAGGTGGTGCTGCATGGAGTGGGTCTGGCATTCCCTCCTCTGCCCCAGGGACACAGGGCAGTGTCAGCCAGGGCAGAGTGCCCAGCAGGGCTGGGGAGCCGAGGCAGCAGCTCCTGCACAGGCTGGGACAGAGCAGCTCTTTCCTCCATTTGGGCAGAAAGGGCCAGGGCCAGGCCACTCAGAGGGATGTGGCAAGTACTTGTTCCCAGATTCTATGTTTATTTGTACAGTGATGTGCCTGTTTTAAGAGGGTATAGTTTTGAATTTCTGAACGAGTTTCTAGTCCCAGGCAGTCAACTTCCCTCTGTTAGCAGGGTATAACAAAGTGAGGTACAACAGCTTCATCCAGAGAGAGATCAAATTAATGGGACATGACACCTGGGATTGCAAGGAAAAATGGGAACCTAGTGAGGCTTTAACTACAGGAGGCTGCTAAAAAACCCAGACAGAGGCCTCTGTGTGAAAGAAGCACAACCTGAAGGACCTCAGGTGCAGCATCCCCTCAGTCCTGGCACACAGACATTGTGTGCACTCCCAGGAGCACAGACACGTTGACTGTACACAAGAAGGGATTCTGGAACTGGCACCTTTTATGGCTCATCACAGGAAATGTGACTCAGAGATACTGCTGCAGTATCAGACACACAGTTCCTTCTTTTGTGAGTTTTCTTATAAGCTGATATGATCTCATTTAGGTATTTTTAGTGGATTATCTGTTCAAATGGCCAAGGGAGGAAAGAAGAAAACCTTCCTGTTGCACATACATTGGCATATAGATAAAGCCCCACATTCTTCAATCAGATTTTTAAAATTGGAATTTAGCTGCTGCTGTAGTTTAGCCTCAGGCTGGTAATTTGGTGCTTGATTTCTGTCACTGGGGTTCCTAATTGGAAAACGTACAGACGAGAAAAGAGACAGGAGGGAAGGGCTAAGGGTGGAAATGGATCACATTTATACCAAATAACAAGTTCCCCAGCACAAAAATTCAACCAAACTTTAAATATCCATTTATTCCCCTGAAGAGTGTAGAAGAGAAAGAAAGTTATTAGGCTCAGATGACAATGTCTCTAGAAAAGCATAAAATCTAATAACACTGCCTTTCCATCCAACCTCTCACACACATATCAGAGGAAAATGTCCCTTGCTAAATACAAAGGAAGTTCAGTTGGGCAGGGTTATTTATTTTCTTTTTAACACTGCCATTGCCACACAGATGAGTGTACTTGTTCCATCTATACACATATCTACGTAGATGATACATCACTGATATGATTCACATAGTTCACAGAGGCTCAGTACAAAACCGAAAGAATTTTCTCAATTTTGGCCCAGTTCTCAAAACCAAAAGTGAGCCACACCAGGTCTACCTATAAACTTTTTCTCTTGATGTGTGTGGATGTCAGTAGGCTCTAAAAACACCTTTGGATGTTTTTAGGAGGCTGAAAGGTTTCCTTTCAGTCTGTGAAAGTTCCTTTGTGGAATAACACGCCCTTAGGAGCCCAGCATTACATGAACAGGATTTCTGGGATGCAAGGAGTGAGGGCAATCCTGCCTAAATGGTCTCTCACATTGTGCCCTTCAGGTGAGAAGCTTCTATGTGGGCTACTTAACAGGCTGCAGCAGCTTCTCTGAAGACCTGCTTTGTTGTTTGGGTTATTCTGGCCCTGAATTCCTCATCTCTCCAACTGTTGCTGTGGCACAGGAGCAGCATCTCTGTGGGTGCACATGTATGGATGATATTGTGCATCTGTTCTAGCAAGGGGGGAATTGGTCCCACAGTGTTCACTGGTATAGGTTTAATAGAATATGTTAGTATTCTATTAATAGTGTAGTAAATCAGATTTTCATAATACACTGCTATAAGCAGGTGTCTTTAAAATCCAAGTCTGTTGTGGTTTTTATTGTATGTGTAAGCTTACTTAAAAACTTGTATTCTTTGAAAGGAATGCTTTTACTTAACCAGGAGTTATTGACCACTTTGCAAAATGTGTACTCTACAAATCTTAAATTGTTCAAGAAGGACTAGTACCTCCTGTGGCATCTTCAGTTAGAGCAAAGAGATTGTTGCATTAATCATGACTTCTGAGGATGCTGATAAAGATAATTCTTTTCTAATGTATTGATATAACTCTCAATTGTTTCATATTAAACTGAGAAAATGGAAAGAGTTAGAAGATGGTACATGTTTTAATAGAAGCAATAATTCTACTTGAAGGCTTTTCTGGATGCTGTGCTGGGGAAATGAAACCAATAGATCTCATTTTGCAGAATGTAGCTGTATAGGAAGAAAAGGTCATAATCCTGGGCCTAATACTGTTAGTGATTTAAAGCTGATGTTAGTATTTTTCAATTTATTTTATGAATTTAAAATGGGGTCAAACATATAAATGTAGTAATTATGGCAAACTACAAGAGATTTGTTTATATCATAATCCATAAGCTTATTAGCCAGCGTGACTCAGCTGCCTTCTGCTGTCCTCTGGTCTCTCAGTTTGCACCAGGTGTCGGTCCCTCACAATATTTCTTCCTGCTGCTGATTATTTGGTGCTGATGGGCCTTTAGCTCTTATGGGTACTCAGCTGTCTAACACACACTGCATTCTGACCCAGGACCCTTGCTAAGTGAGTAGTAACAAGGTACTGCCTTTGAATGTTCATGAGCTGAACATTGTGGGTCAGCTTCTCCTTTAGAGCAAGGCACCTTTAGGTCTGTGGCATTGGAGAGCAGCCTTATTGTGGATATAAAACATCCTGAGCCTTTTGAGGAACAGAGCCACGTGATTTCTCACAGTGCTTCCATTTGTCATAAGCACTTTGCAGCCCAGGCCCATTTTCCTTTATGCTGTGTCCTTTGGGGAGGTGTGAGTGGGGAAATCTCAGTGCAGGCCTGTGGCTGGAGCCTCTGAGGCTGGAACAGTGATCCCTGCCAAAGCTCATTAGCACTGCCTGTCAGGAGAACTGTGTCATCAGCCTGTCATTGCTGCTACAGGGTCTGCACCCCTTTGAGAACTGTGCCAGCCAGCCAGGGTGTTCAGTAAATAATACATTATTGGTTAAACTGCTGGTTGAGAGATGCTTACAGCTTTTAATTAGTGTCTTCCATTACTCTTCTAATTAAAAAGGAGTCCAGAGATTGATTACCATTTATAGAATACAAGAACTAAAAATACTGTAAACCCCTCAAATTATCATTATTTTCATGCAACTAAATTTCTGTCCAGTTTATAGAATTTGAAGTCAATATGTAAGTAAAATCATCACAACCAGTAACTGGAATGTTTTTGAATGACAATACCCTCCACTCTTATTTTCAAATTTTTCTCTATTCTCATTGTTAGAGCAAGACACTGCAGAGAACAATCTGAAAGGTGTGTTAATATACCTGGTGTGGTAGATGTAATTCTTTACAGTAATCCTCTCCACTCACTGTGGAGCAGTGCTGTTGCATACCTTTCTCCAGTTATAAGGCCACGTAGTCTAATTGTTTTCCCTGAGAACAGAACTGAAGAACTCTCAACTTCAGGTCCCTTGTCTATTCCTAACCAATTTTGTGTCCTGGGAAAAACTCTGTCACTTCATCTTTACCTCAGAAAAATTAGTAACTAATTAGCTCAATTCAAGAGGCTTTGCAAAAACTTCTGTGCTCTTTCAAAAAAAAAAAAAAGCTTGAAAATAGACATGCTAAATGTTCTATAGTAGTATCTGCAACAGTGCTATAAGCTTAGGTAGAAAAAAAAAGAATAACCAGACCTTGTGATTCCTAATAGCTGAGAAAGTGATTTCTTTTTAATTTTTCTTTTATATTCCTACATTTTTCTTTTGGACCACCTTCTCCCCCTGTGCCATTTATGCTCTACAGACATTTACATTATTTGATAAGTATACTATGTTCTTTCCCAAGGATTCTGTGAATTCTGTGATTCTAGGAACCTCTTGTTGAAAAACACATTGTGCTGTCACTACATTTTCTGTATCTCTTTCTGTGACTAAACAGAGGACTTAATTCTTCTGGAATATTAGTCTACTTCATTTCACAGGCATCAAAATGAAATGAATATTTGCAAAGGTCAAGTTACAGTATATGGCAGGAAAAACATGCCAAAAACAATTAAAATTACTAGGGCTGCATAAGAAAGTCACACACAGCACATATTGCTCACAGGTGCTCCATGTGAAGCCCAATCCAATAAATGTCAGTCCAGTCATTTACACTAGAAGAGTGCCAGTCATGTAAAAAGAAACAGAAGAACAGATGCTTTATGAGAAACAAAACCAATACAAATAAACTCAAAACTGATTATGAAAAACCCCCCACACTAAACAAGTATTAAAATGCATGTGAAGTACATTTGGGATTCAGTGAATGTTTTGTCTACAATTGGGATTCACTGAATGGTTTGTAAAGCAAGAGGCAAATAACTCTTAGTGCTTTCTAAGTCTTTTGTAGTCTGTCCTTTACAGTTCTGTTTATGTTTTTAATTTTATTTTAATTGCACTGGCTTTCTCTCAATGTTGTTTAATCTTTGATTTTCAAAAGGCCAAAATGTCCACAAAAGTGAGGTAAAGGTTAAGAATTTCATTTGGGGAGGGGGAGGTATTTGTTTTTGCTGAAGTGCTGAGGAGTGAAGGTTTGACTTTATCATGTGTTCTGAAAAGCTTACACACCCACAACTTTATGGAACTAGGTCTGGCTTTAAAATCTTCTTAAAAAGCAAGTTCTGTGGGCTTAATGTTTATTGTAAACATTGTAGTGGTTAAAGCGATTGTGGCTGATGAGAGAGAGCCGGGTTCATCTGTGCTCCCTCTGCCCTGGGCAGGTGCTGCTGTGTGTGCTGCTGTCAGAGCTGGGGAACCCAGCACAGGATGAAAACTGCCTGAGTTACAGCCTGCTCGAGTGCAGGAGTTGGTAACTGTTAGAGAAATGTTTATGGAGTCACTTCTTTTCCATCCATCCATCCATCCATCCATCCATCCATCCATCCATCCATCCATCCATCTCAAAGAAGGCTATGGATTTTGCTCTGTTGTTTATTTTTTTCACTGATATTTTCAGTAGTGCAATTTAATGCAAGGCACATGGATATAGGCACCTCTGAGTCCGGTCTACAGTGCTGCTGCCACTTGTGGCCTGCTAGCCTGCTGAGATTTCTGAAAAACTAGAATCAAATGCAGCTGAGCTGAACAAATTTTTAAAGGGAGGTCAAATGTGGATTCTATTTTTTAAAATCTATCCAAAATAAATGTAGGAGCTCTAAAGACTCTGAAATATGTAGACCTCAAGATTGAAATCTTATATTCATAAAGACTACTACAGAGCAGGCAGCAATAAAAACTCACCAGAAAAATTGTCTCAACTCTGACCAAAGAGGCCACCCTTATGGAGAAAAAACTAACTTGTGTTCCTAACTCTTTTAATCCCCTGCTTTTCTGCTGAAAGGGTCGACAAGGGACTCATTCTCACTAGCAACTGGGCTGAAGCCACACATTCATTTCATATATGCCATGAACAGGTCTGTGATACTAATGATTTTCAGACTCTATGAACTTGAGTTGGATCTGACCCTATGACCTGGAGGTTAAAGGCTCCAAATCCAATTACTGAACCCCAGAAATACCAAGTCACTTTTGCTTAACCATTACACCAGCACTGATGAAAGGTGTAGTGAGCTATTGTACTCAGCCAGGTAGCCCAGCACCATGAGGGCGAGTTGCTAGGATATGCCCCTTTCAGACAGCACATTTCATTTTTTCTCCTTTTCCTGACAGAGGATTCATCTTTCTTCGGAAAGGATGTGTTGAGCACTTGAGAAGGTTCCTGTGAACATAAAATCTACAATCCCATCCTTGGCACTTTGCTTATGTTAGGTATTTGAAAATACTGGGTGATTCCCAAGAGAGAGTGTGACGACTGCACATCGTTTATTCATGGCCTCTCTATGGCTGACATTTGAAATTCAGGATTCAGCTTTAGCAGCTGGCTCATGCCACCTCTTGCCAGTCATCTTTTTGCTAGTGCTGCTGTGCTGTCACCACTGAGAGTGACACACAGGTGAAGGTGGCTGACAAAATGTAAATGCACAGGGCAAGAACAGGAGCTGTTCTTCTTCTGACTCATCTCTGGTGCCCTTGGTCCTTGTTCATGTGGCTCTGTGATGGCAAAGACCCATTTTATGGGCAAGGAAGACTTCAGTTGTAGGCAAGTTCTGTGCCAGTACTGGGCAAGGAAATGTTTTGCTGGAACTAAACTTTAACTCACAATTTGGGAAGAGCAGAGAGAGTTAAATTGGGAAAATTAAGAAAAACAAAGCAATTCAGGAAAAAGGAGAAGCATAACAATAGCAGAACCAGTGAACTGAAATATCACTTTAATCTGTCTGAGGTGTTGAAAAATCTGTGGTTCAGTCACTTTGTACATAGTGCTTTTCTTGAGGATCTCCTATATACCTGCTTTGTTGCTGTACTGTTTGAGTGTTTTGGAGATAGGCTAAAGTCCCATAAAATTCACTAAGAGTGTTTACTGTTATCACTGAGAGGCAATATTGTGCAAAATCAGGCTGCAGAGCCCAGTACTGGGTGCAGTCCTTCAAACAAAGCCTCACCAGTGCCAAGCAGAGAGAAAGGAACTCCTCCCTTGGCTTTCCCTCTGTGCTTTTCCAAAGGCAGCCAGGATTTGTGGCAAACTTGCTGAGGGTGTGCTCTGCAGGTCACTGCTGAAGTTGTTAGGCAATATTGATCTCTGGGAGTCTTTCTTCCAGCTGAATGTTCTTTAGCTGATCACAAGCATTCAGGCCTGGTCATTCAGCCAGTTTTCACTTGAACTCACAGCGCACTGGAATGGGAGAGGAATTGGACAAGGGACTGTTGGCTCATGTGATCTCAGAGTGGAAGGTAATCAGAATGCAAAAGGTTTTTCTTCTTTATTTTAGGGAGGGTTTCTTAACAAGATGAGCTCCCCTGAAGACTATAAAAACAACAAATGCTGAATTTTTGAACTCTGAGAAATGTCTAAAAAATTACATTCTATGTTGTTGAGCACATTCTCTTTGCTGAGACATACAATGTAAATATCAGTAATTATATTGCTATAAATAGTACTGTATTCAGTTTTGTTTTAAAAAATAATTTTAGTCTCTCTGGACTCAGGAAAATATTTGTGTGTTTGCAATCAAATATTTTACTGTGTTCAAGTTTTTGGAATTGATCCTGTCCTTTATAGGTATTAGTTCCCTTCATGTTCTCTGTGATTGCATAGACCAGGACGTAGAATCACAGAATTGTTTAGGTTGGAAAATACCTTGAAAGTCATTAAGCCAGCACTGCCAAGTCCACCAGTAATTAATGTCCCCAGGTGCCACATCTACAGGTCTCTTAACTACCTCATGTTCCCAGGAGCTGAGCAAGGGTCTCATAGCAGCAAAATTGCAACAAATGTATGCAGCACTTGTCAGAACAGAGTGCTGTGTGATAGGCAATGCTGGTGTGAGCCAATTAAAGTAAACACGTCTGAAATAATCTGCCACAACTGAGGAACTTCATTGTTGGCTGTTTGTTGTGAATATTACACATAGAATTGCTGATTCTTACTTGATTCCTTGTGTTTTAGAAATAGCACGCTGCCTTTGGAAAGGCTCTTTGCTAAATAAACTAGGAAACAATTCTTGATCTTCTATTATTTCTAGCCAAAACTGGGACCAAATGCCCATTTACAGAAGAGAAAGGGGTAAGTTTCATTGATTGTGTGTGTGTATGTGTATTTTACACTGGGATACATTTCAAGTGAAGAAATGAAAAAAACCACCCAATATATTTGCTTTATAGAGCTACATGAGGGTGGAGACTGGAACAGGAGGTGAACATATCAGGTTTTGGTTTCTTGTTTTGGGAGTTTAATGTTAGATACATCCTAGAGACTTCTGCGGATTAAAAAAATTGAATTTTTGTGATGAAGGATTTTATGGTATTTCTGAATTATGAAATGTTCTCAGCCATTGCTGCAAGCTCAGGCAAGCTTAATATCACCTCCTCAGCATGATTGGCTATTTCATTATGCAATAGAAAAGCAGTGGAATTTACTTAAGATTTAAAAAGAAAGCTTCATATGCAAGAGGCAATTTATGAGGATTTAAACATCTCTAAAGGAAAGATTTGAACATGTATAGGAAAATATAGGCACATTTTCTCTTTTACCATTTGTAACTCTTCACATATACACTGTAAATCTCCAGAGGAATATATACAGAATTTCATTCCAGAGAGGTGTACACTGTAAGTTAGCATTTTAGCTTTTGCCCATGAGAAAAAGTGTAAAGAAAACTATTGCCTTCAAAAGGAATTGTGCTGCATTAATGACTTTAGTGTTCTTTCAAATACTGGTGCAAACAGTGAAAAGAAAAATTGTATTTATTTTTTTGATATCTTCTCTCTGTTCACTGTAATAGTGTAGACTATTCTGTCTGTTCTTTCTAGACTGTAATATTAAAAACAAATCTGTGGTACTGATGTTTAAATTTTCATCACCAGGTGCCAGGTCATGTGTCTGTCTCCATTGTAATTTGCATGTTGAGAGGCAGTGTCAGTACCCAAGGCAGGTTTTAATGAGCAAACCCTTCCTGGGATGCAGTGGATCTTCAGGGTAGCACTGTGTCTGCCCAGGCCTCATCCAATGGCCCCTGTTGGACTTACCAGCACCAAACACAATGATAGTGGGCAGAGAGGGCAGAGGGGTCTCTGTTGGTACCAGAGCATCAAAGTTTCTCTAATTTATACCAGATGGACAGGCAAATACACAGCCTGTGTGGATAGGGAAGTACAGGGTTAGCCTGAGGTCATCCTTGTGCTGTTTATCCTTTCTCTTGCTTCCATTTCTGTACTGGAAGATGCTCGACTCAGTTATGAGCAACCTCTGTACTTTGCTTTTACAACATGGAGACAAATCCATATTTGAATACCAAATTTCATACAGTTGGACTGGAAAGTCAAACCTTTCTTCTCTGGCATGTAGAGTGCAGACTGAAACATGCAAATGCAACCCAGCCTGTCTTCTCCTTCCCCAGTGTTGGGACACTGAGACAGAGTGTCTGAGCCCTGCTGGTGATAAGCTCTAAAATCCTGAGCTTGAGTCAGAGGGTCACTGCTATGCTTTGTGATAGAGTCACACTGATGAACAATTAACAAATTTTCTTTCATGCCCAGAAATTTAAACACAGGCTTACACAAGATCACAGAAAAATCTCCACTCCCTGAAATACCACCACTGTGAAATCCTGAACACAGGCATTGGAGAGTCTAGACCAGGAGAGACTGTTGGGTTTGATTAGATGCACACAGAGAAAGGGATGACCTGAGCGGGAAACCAGGATGATTCAAATGTCTGCCAACATGGGATCCTTCTGCAGATGCTCAGTGCTGCCAGAGCAGTGGGGAGGGCAGGTGGCTCCTGCAGGTGCAGCCTTTAGAGACATTGAATCTCTGTGAAAATACAAGTAGTGCACTGCTGGAATTAAGATCTGGAACCAAGACTGAGATTGTAATTTTCTTAATATAAATTACTTTAGGGGGGAAAAAAGTAGGATTTTTTAGTAGGAAATTGTACTGAATGGTGGAAATGGCTACATAATTAGCATAGAATGCTCACAGAGAAATTAATCTGTACCTTTTTTTTTTCTCCTTCCTCTTCACTTTTGTACATCTAGCTGATGAAAAAAGGCTCCTTTAACTCTGCATGAACTAGGGGGTTTAAGGTGGTTAATTAAAACCAGTGTTTTGATGCTGTTGCACAGGCTACTTAATCAATTAGCTGTGTTTGCAAAGCACTTTTAAGGACTAATTAATAGGACTTTTAAGGACCAAATAATAAGTGGATTTCGTTTATTAATCTTCAGAAATGGAGGATGCCAAGAGGAGAGGAGCCTTGTGTCAGAGCTCAGCAGAGAGTTTCTGATCCTCACTGATCCATGAGCAGCCCGGGCAGAGCCCTGACACAGAGGCAGGTTAGTGCAGAGCAGGGCAGCTACTCACAGAGCAGCTGTCAGTCAGGCTTTGTGTTTGGGGGGTGTGCTTGGTCTCTTCTGAGGGGACTTGCTTTGGTGTAGGTGGGATGGGACACCTGGCTCACACTCCTGGGAGCCTGGTTCAGGCACTTTGGGCTGTGCTCAGTGTGTGGCATGTGCTGGGGGATCAGCTCTGCCCTTGAGTGATGCTCACACATTGATACCATGGCCCCAGTGAGCAAACACGAGCATCCCTGAGAGGCTCCAAGTACCATTCCCTGCTTCTTCCACTCAAAACTCCAGCTGCAGTGGTGACAGACCATGGCAAGCAGATCTGACAGGCTCCACTCTATTTTCCCCTTTGTGGAAAGAGACAATAAAATTTTGTGGTGCATTAAGTGCAGTGATGGACACTGGAGAAGATATTCTTTATTTAGGTGCTAATATCGACACTGCAGGATGTCTCACACTGTGGAGAACATATACCAAAGGAGTTCTGTTCTTAAAAATATCCCTGAATTAGATATTAAATCATTAAATTAAGGCCTAAAGATCCAATCCTATCTTTGATGCAACAGCAGAAAGCTGAATGGTGGTTCTCGTCCAAAATACTTGTATTCTTTTCAGTGGGACTCCTTGGAAATTCAAGGACTCAGGTTTTTCACATTAATATGCAGGGTTTTTGCTTTTGTGAAAGTTAGTAGGAAGTTTAATATCTCTCATATGCATCTACTGTGGTTGTTTATTACCTCTTTTAAAGCATAGAGAAATAAATACATAAAATAATATGAAAAGGACAATGTACATTGTGGTGGAAATGAAGGTCTTGTGTTTCCATGTTGATACAATCAGGTTCCTGAAGAACTATTCTAGTTAATAGTGCAAAAGCTTCTGCAGACAGGTGGTGGATTGGTTGCTGTGATCTGTTACATCCCTTTGCATTATTCCAGCTGCACAAGAGGGAGTAACTTTAGAGAGACACCTGGGAAAATTATCTGAGGGCTTTATTTTCTTATTCCCTAGACCTTTAGAGTTTTCAGCACAGTAAATGCATAGTTATTCCCAGTATCTGAACAGCATGCTAGGGTTTTAATCAGCAATAATTTTGAGCAACTGTGCCCCTTCTCTAGCATAGCTCATGGTTTTATTACAGCAAGCCATATTCTGATATTGACAATTTACTTTTGAAACATTTTTATTTCAGTAATTCTACTGTTTCATGGGTGGAAGTGCTACTTAGTCCAAGCCTAGAGGCCCCTGTTCTTCTGTTCATTAATAGTGTGCCTGGGGCTATTGCCTTCCACATGAGTATGAACTCAGTTTCTATTAATGGATATTGTACATGCTAGACAGTAATCACTTAGCAAAAAAACATTAACTTGCAAAGCTGGTGTTTCTGTCTGGGTAAGCAGACACCCACTTGTTTCATCTAATTGTCCTCTTAAAGAACCACAGCTTTCCATTCTTCTGAAACACAGTTTTACACACAGGTTGCAAAGCCTTAGAGGAATATTCCTATTGAGTACAGCACTGTGAATTGTGCTTATCTTGGATTTAAGTGCTGCTATTTATAAAAGTCCTGGTGTTAGATGCTTTCTTCCATTAAGACAGATGTAAAGCAAAAGTAGATGAATGGCTCAGTCCCACAGGCTTTGAGAGGCTGGAAATGCACAAAAAGTCCTTGCATTGAAATTCAGCTGATTTGTTCCCATCTTATATATGAACTTTGCGAGTCCATAAAAGCACAGCTGATATTTGATCTCCTTATGGATCAGTTTGCTTTGTCATGGTCTCCTGCAATAACTTTGCTGAGGAGAATTTTAAAATCCTCATTCAGTATCTTGGATTGGACTTGTGCTAATCAAAATTTTATACTGCCCTTGGAAAATGAGTATTTAGAACTTCCTGTCTTTCTTTGGAGGGAAAATGTGATTTATACATTTTCAGGTGCTGGTGATCTTTCGTCTTTCTTTTAGTTTACTTTTGGTGAAAAAATGGTGACTTCTGACACATAAGTTCACAGTAGTTTTTCTTCTCCCTTTCTAAATAGAAAAATGAAGCTATTGCCTTAGAGTAGAAAAGGGATCTTCCTCTGAATCCTCTTGTCTAGAGGTCAAACAACAAAAATGCTTTAAAGCCATGAACGATTTTAATGAACACAAACAAAAAAGGAAATGTTGACTTCACCATTGTGCTTGTTACAGACACTGTTGTGGAAGATGTCTCAACTGAGCATCGTCCAATGGAAAAATATTTGTCAAATTTTGCAACTTTTTTTATGCCTTTGACCCTCCTCAGAGGTGCTCTGCAATATCTAACATTTGAATTCTCTCCCATTTGTTTGAACAAGTGGCCCTCATTGGAATTCATTCAGTTAGCTTTTTAATGTGGCAATAGTGAAGAGAAAAAGCTTTTTAAAATGTCAGGGCATAATGTGAGAGGAGCAGTACCTGAAATTGCTCTTTAACATATTGAATTTAAAAGCCATGTCATCTTGGCTAACAATTAAATAAAGAGCAGATGAGGTAAATAAATCAAATACTTTGAATATTCACTATAGCTTCCTCTGCAGTCCATATGATCAGCATTCACCCTTCCCTCTCTGCAAAGGAATTTTTAGGGAAGCCCAATGGCAAAAGAACCATCCTGAGATCAAATGAATAAAGAGGGAATAGTTGGTCACAGCTTGCTTATGTCTCATCATGAGGAAAGACTGGGGAAAAATCCAGACACAAACTGGCACAATGGAAGGATGTATGTTTCTGAAAGATAGCAAACTTCATACTCCTCTTTCATAGTATAGCAGTCAAACTTTACTTGTGCTCAGGGATTGTCTCCCTCATCAACCATAGTGGCCAGTGCCTACCCTTAGCACAGAATAACCAGAGCTATCTCCTAATACAAAGATCTGTAGGTAAACTCACTGTTCTTTGACAGGAAAAAAAAAATATAATGCAGTACTGCTCAGGATAGTGCATTGTTGGTTTGCTTTGTCTCCAAATAGAAGGATACTTTTTGGAATTGCAGTTCTCTACTTTTTGTCATTCACAAAGTAGCTTGGTAAGAAACATGAAACTTCTCATTTTCTCTTTGTAGAAAGCCAAAGACCTACCTTGGGAAGGAATTAATTAATTGTTTGCATCATTGACTCACTGCAAAAATTATTGTTTCTGATAGGCTTTTCTTTAGCAAAAACAGATACTCAGTTACTGGCAGTGTCCTACATTTAAAGACCAGATGATTTCACTTCTCCTAAGGTTTTATTAAAAACATAAAGTTGCAAACTGCTGTTATTTTTGTTCCAACCTAACTAGCAGCATTAATAACAGAGCCTCATTTACATGATCACTTGGTTACTGGCAATCTGTGCCTTGGAAAACTTGGACTCTGAACAGCACTAATTAACAGCAAAATGGAGCTGGAAATTAATTGGCATCAAACTAGGTGGAGAATAGAACTGTCTTGCAGTCCAGTTCCTGACTCACAAATCTGTATGCACAGCAAGTATTTCTCTCTTACTTACCTAGGTTAGAATAAGATTTCCACCAGCAGTGTGGATTTTCCCTATTTTTAAATTCTTATGAACTTTTTACTAACATTTTGATATTTAGTAACCTTTAAGCATAGCCAATAGTATTTTCTATATTTGATTTTAAAGTATATTACAGTAATAAGGAGAAAAATGGCTGGGATCTATTTGTTCTTTTTAATTTCTCAAAACTTCTGTTTGGTGTTTATTTCTTTCCTGAGTCTTTTTGGGTTCAAGGCAAGGAAAAAGGATGGAAATGCTGTAGTACAATGCTTACAGTGGAAGTCATATCTTTGAGATTAAATTCAACCCAAAAAACTGTGATTATAACTGTTGATTATTTAGCTAAAGGCAGTAAGGACTGATCTTTATTGTTTACTGAGGCCAAAGATTTATCACAGAATTAATTGGTTCCAATTACTTTCTTGGGACACCTGGGAACTTATTCTCTAGCCAACACTTCAGAGTGCTAGAAATGTGTGGCTTGGCACCTATTTGAAGTATGATTTCCATAGGGTTGGTTTGTATCATTTGGAATGGGATGTGGTCTGACATCTGCACAGAGTCAGATGGTGGTAGAAAGATCGGGGCACTGAATTTAGGTGTTGCTTTCAGCCAGTGATCACCAGATCTAAATGGTTTTGGTTTTGCTGGTTTGGGCATTTTTCAGACTTGTCTGGACCCTGCCATTTTGGTTACTTCCAGTCACATCTATTGAAGCCCCTTAACCCTGTTCTCTCCACTACAAAAATGTATAGCTGGGAGACTGCCATAATTTCATGTAAAAGCAGTTTTAATAAAATTCCTAAAGTACAGCATTACTTTTCTGCTTCCTATAAAACCTGATACTTTTGAGTTTCTTCATGTAAGCACAATTTGAAAATTAGTAGGAAAAGGAATTACTGGGAAATTAGTTATAAATCTGGCAGCTTAATACAATCTTGTTTTAAAATTTATGGTTTTTCCAGTGATCAAAAGGACTTTTAGCATTACCTGGAGTGCTTAATTCATGGGGAGTGATTGAGGAAGTAATTACAGGGAGCTCCCTCGGACACCATCTGAAAATACTAGATTAAAATTAAATTTACAGACCAGAAATTGTTATCATTTTAGAAGAAAAACAAAAGCTAGAGATTATGGGGAGAAAATACTAAAATTCAATCCATATATTAAGTATAATTTTCTGTGTTGTTTTGGGGGTTTTTTTGTATAGCCATTTATGTAAAAAATTATAAGAAATAACAATGTATTTTCTCAATATATCAGTATCTCAATATATTTCAACACAAATATTAGCTGCAGCACAATCCTGCTTGTTGTAAGGAAGGAGCTGCCAGTCTGAAGATTATTTAAAAACTTTTCTTGGGGTTTTTGTTCCATGCCTTCTCTATTAGAAAGCAGCCATATCTTGAGGAGTGTGCTTTTGGGCAGCAGAAGGGAGAAACAGAATCAAGGTTATTGGAAACTAAAACAATGCACAAAAATTCTGTAACTTTATCCTGCTCAGCTCCCTGAGCACTGTGAGATACTTGCTTTTCTCTCTTATCAGAGGCAGAGCTGGTACTGATGCCAGTAAGACTCAGCAGTAATCACCATTTATTTGAAAATAGGGATTATTCAGGACCTGAGAGCAGAGGGGCTTAGCAGGGAAATCAGTATTCCTGTGCCAGGTTGGTTTGGTGCAGACACACATTAGCTGAAGAAACAGATATTATTTTATCCATTTAAACATAAAGCAAGCAGTTTTGAATGTCAGTCTTGCTTTTACATCAGAAATATCCAATCTTATCTGTATGTGGGTAAAATGGATATTTAAAAGAAAGAAAAGAGCTTCTGGGATGTTGAGTCATCCGGATTTGCTGGGACTGGTGAAATCACTCCTTTCCTGAGTACAAGAACTCTTTACTGCATCAATGCTGGATGCAGCCAGGCACCTTAATGCAGCAATGGGCTGTTAAAAAAGGTACTTCTAGATTGGTAATTTTTTTCCAAAACACTATGCAGAAAAATTATTTATAATAAATACAGTGGCCATAAATTTGTTTTTATAACCTCTTGTCTTCAATCCAGAATAAATTAGTCAACATCATACAGGCTGGGATGTTGAGATTTGTGGTCTGACTTTATCCCTGGTGCTCAGCCTCACACCAGGAGGGACTCAGATCAAAGTGTCCATCCTGTGAGTTAGGGAAGGTGGGGAGCCCCTTCTCCCTTTCCATTATTAATCCCACTGTGTTGCCTCTACCTGGAGAAAATCAGTCTTTACTGTGGTTGCTCTTTTTCTTTCAGCATTCTTTCCACTGTACTTCTGAACTTTTCCACTGTGCTGTGTCATTTTGTCTTTAAGGTGAAGGCCCTGTGATAAAAAATTGATACCCCTCAGCTTTCTCTACAAAGTAGCTCAGTAGTAGAAGTTTGAGGAGCACTGCTGACTATACATAGTTGAATTCTTCCTACCTGTCAGCTGAAAGAATGTCAGTAGACCCAGTCTTCAGTGCTTGTTTGACAGAAATCTTTGTCCCCTTTTGTTGTATCCAACAAGTTTTTCACTGATCTTCAAGAGCAGAAGACAGCAGAAAAATGATCTCTAACCTGCCTGAAAGCAGATTGTTTTGGAGCAGCCAGGATTGCTGGTGTTTCATTCTCTGTGTCGAACCCTTTCTGTGACTCAGCACCTGGCAGAAATCTGAACCTACACACAGGCTCAGGTGGGCAGTGAGTGGTTCAGAGAGTGGCATGCAAGATTCAACCCTTTTTTAAATTCAGATTTATCATCCTTGTAGAATCTGCTGTCTTGTTATTGAGGAAGAGGACTTGTTTTATATTTCTGCTAATTCCTTTTAAGTGCATCTGGTTAGAAAGGAGTATTTCCTATGGACATTTTCAAGGACTCTCTTTCTCTCTCTCTCTCTCTCTCTCTCTGTCTCTCCCTTCCCTCTTTCCTTCTCTTAAACCAAGTTTAGGGTTTGTTTTTGCTTTTAAATTGCAAAATTCTTTATAAAAGAGACTTGTTTTGAAGGTTTCCTTGTCCACAAATAGGTTTGAAGAGAAACATTCTGATACCTCTGCATCAGAAGTATCTGCTTTAATCTGAGTTAGTAGAGCTCTGAAGAGCAAAACAGTTGATAAAGCTAAATTGCATTTGTGTTATTGTTATCAATTATATAATGCTAGGTGTCAGTTCTGAACAATGTAAAGGAAATTATGGCAGTCTAACAGCCCTAAAAAAGAGAAATTTGATAGTTAGGAATCCTGGATGAAACTCTGCTCTGTAACAATATCATACCCAATTTAGAGTGATTGCAGTGAACTGCAGAAAACTGTTCCTTTTTAGATTTTCTAATCCAGGTATTATAGTAAATGTGGTTATAACAGAGCCATCTTAAATTCTTATTTTCTGCTAATATTTAGGTTTTTGTAATAAATCTGTTTTCTTGGCAAAGAATCAATAGTGCTAAACATACTTTTAATAATTAATGCATGCTTGCACCAAAGCAAAAATATATAGATTTATAGGGCTCTCTAATGTGGTGGAAATGCTGAGGTAATTTATTTATTCCTTCCTTTGAAAACCTGTGCAGTAGTAGGAGGAGTATTTTGGTTTCATAATCTGTTTAGCTCAGCCTGCTCTACATGGCCAAATCAATTCTAGGTGTGCTCTTGTTTAACATTTTCATTCCTTTCATAATTTTTTTGGGGATCTTTGCAACTATATTGATTAATACATCAAACCAAGTTTTGTGAGTGAATCTTTTGCTTGCTACCTGGAGTATGAGACATACTGGCACAAAATGAGCTGTACATTCAGATGGTTCATATATTGTTTTGTTTTATTTTATTGTATTGTATTTGTGGTGAAACTGATGTAGCAAGATGAGTTGATGACAAAGAGACTCATTTGATCAAATTATCTTTCAACCAATGCTGGGCAAGAAGCTGACCCACAGTGGAGTCACTGCTAATGTGAATGTTAAGCCTATCACTGTAAGTCACACAGAAGAAAATCCAATGGGAAATAGACCTTAATGTACAGGACTGGAGTTAAGGTCTTTTAATTAAATTTAAAGATTTTCATCCTCATGGGAAAGGGTATAATTAGCTAATTTCTGACAACTATTTGACCTGCAGATGCTCGGATCAGCAGTCAGAGGAGTGCACTGAGAAGTACCACTAGATTATAATTATGAGATTTTTAGGAGCTATTAATTATTCATGTGGCATCTTGTTTACTAACTGCTGGGATAATAAGTTAGTAAACAAGTATCAGCATCTTGTGTTATAATAAATATGTGTTTTAAATTGATGGTCAGACTCCTGGGCTGGCTTGAACTGAGTGGCTGCCAAGTGTTGGGATCACTGTTACTGTCCTTGTAACTGGTACCAACTGAACTAAAATAACAAAGCAGATAAGATTAGTATGATGAAGTAATGCAGTGAAGGAATGTCTGCATTGCCCTTAAGGAGACCCCAAACATAAGAATGTGGCCAATACATCACTGGTTTTGCTTCTAACTTGAATGAAGTTAAATCAGAAGTGATTTTGGTCCCTGAGCTTTGTGCACCTGAGTCACATTCTAATTCAGTCTAGTTTAGAAAAAAGCCTTGTATTTAATTTCAAATTGTGTTCAGCGCACTCCATGATAATGTCTCAGTCCTTTCATGCTGTAGCCATCACAGCTATGATGTAGGCAGGTGCCAAGAGCTACATCCCCAATTGCTGAACAGTTCTGAGAGACAGGATGTTGATAAATAGGTAGAGAAACCAGACACATGTCCCTCAGCACACCAGGACAGGGTGTTCTCCTGTTTATACATTGGAGATTTGCTATCAAACTCATTAATTTGTACATACCTTTATCATGGCTTTGTAGGTGTCAGCTGCCATTTGGCCATCAGCATAACTACAGGGCTGACAAATTCATCCAGTGAGAAGGGGAATGACCCCAAAGCCATTCTGAATTATTCTTGCAGGAAGTGCTCTGTGGGAGTGGGAATCATTATAAAGGTTGTGCTCTACAGAAATTAAAACTGTGCTTTGCCATCTTTGCCATCTCTGCACTACCCACTTGAGAGACGCAGAAAAGCACAGTGCACTCTGAGAATGCCAAAGGAAGTGATCAAAGCAGACCTTCCAAGAAATCAAATGATTAATGTACTTGCTGCTGCTCCTGACTCCTTTGTGTGTTAGAAATGAGTTACATTTAAACAAGTATACTGAGGATTTTATTCTAACTGCTCAAAAAAAAAAAAAAAAAAAAAGAAAAGGAGGTAGTTTGTTTATTGAATAAATTTGCAGCTACTGTCATTTTAATCCTGAAAAATTGGTTTGGAAAAAGCACCTGATGCTTCCAATGTGCAGATATAAAATGTGAAGAAGCAATTACAGACACCTTCTTTCAGCAGGAATAATCTAAAAGTGAAGCCTCTTTTTAGAAGGCTTCTGAAGACAAAAACTTTACAAGACAAATTTGTTATCCTGTTTTGTTCTAAAATGCCTTGGTAAGGGTATTAGAAGTCACCTCATCTGGGTTTCTAATCTGGTGAGAGTTTGCAAGCTTTCATAATTAAAGTTTCTTTCTATCAAAAAATAATTTATCTTTATTTTGTTTTTTTTTTTTTTTTCAAAAGTAGCTACCTTTCAACCTCAAGTAGAAAACTGCAGCAGAGCTGCAGCTCTGAAGTGGCCCAGGCAGGCAGTGGCTGAGCTGTCAGACTCTGCTCCCTGACAGAACTGAGGGGTCTGTGCCCCCTTTGCTCCATGCCCTGCTGGGGTTGGTGGGATCAGCCCCCAGCTGTGCTTTTACAGCCCCTCTCCCTTGCCTTTCTGTAACTTTGGATGCTGAAGGCAAACCATCCTGTGGCTGTGCTTGTCCCTACTAGTGAGGATGCTACAGGCACCCAAAATAGGAGCATTCAAATCAGCCAGCATGAACAAATCTATGTTTTTTCTGAGCAAACAAATCATTCAAGTTACGCTTTTTTGCCCAAAGTAAGGGATTAGTCTAAAACACATATACACATATACATGTATGCAGTTAAAGGATTGTTTTCAGTCTCTGCCTCAGGGCCCAGATCAGCACATATTATCTGTGCATGAACATAATTTCCATTTAATTTGAGCAAGAACTGTGAAACAGATAACTTTTTGGTTAGTTGGCTTCGTTTTTGTGCATTTGTACTACAGCAATTTCAGTGTCTGTAAACTTAGGGTAAAGCAATAGGAGGACTGGTGGGAGCAATTAGCTCAGTACTATTGGCTTTTCTATGGCTAGGGAGAGAATAAATCCAAACATTCCTGTCTTTTCTGGGGGTTGAGAATAATGTATGTTGCTGGCCAAAGTGCTAAAGGTTGTAATAGAAACAAGACCCCAGTCTAGGGTCTACATTAGAATTTTAAAACATGAAAGATGTTACCTGTACATAATGTTCAAATGGTTTATGACACTTCCAAGTCAGCTGGTGATGTGTCAAATGTGTAGTTTTCTCTTGCACAAATGCAAGCATTAGCAAATTCTGAACTTTAGGTCCTGAATAGTTTGCAAAAATGCATTTTAAATGAAGATTATATCTTTTCAAATACTCAGAGCATGCATTTTTTCTGGTTTTGTGACTACTTCACTCTTCCTGATACAGCATCCACCCACAGTGCTTTTCTTCTGAAGGGAACAAACAGCTGGAAAACACATGAATGCTATTCTGTTTAAAATTCTAGTTAAATTTAACCAGTTGCCTGTGCTCTCAGACAACTTCAGATGGAGAAACATAATGCTACCATACAGAACTGATGCTGATTTTGAGGAGAAATTTCAAAAAAGAAGAGGTGATTATTTTTTAAGTATTTGTAGTAGCTTTCTGATTTTCCTACTAAAATAATGCCTCGAAGCTGCTGGCACTGTGCTAATAAACATACACATCAGTCATTTGAAATGCTTTCCAAACAGTAAGGCACTGCCATGCAGAAAACAGAGCCACAAAACAGCTTAGTGATTTATCACAGAATCCTGGAATGGTTTGTGTTGGAAGGGGCCTTAAAAATCATCTAGTTCCAGCCTCTCTGCCATGGCAGGGACACCTTCCATTAGACCAGGTGAAACTTGATCTAAGTCTCATTTCATATCTTAAATATCACTGACCTCTTCACTGCTCTGCCCTCACTGGCCAGGATGACTTTTGGTCAAACAGTACAATTTTGGTTTAAGCAAAATTCTGTGGTGTGTGGCATGGGCCAGCATATCCACACTCTGGTGTCTGGGGTCAAGAAAGGCTCTCTGTCCCATGGAACTCCACCAGGACAGCAAGACCATGGGGGATGCAAGAAAGGCCAAGTGCAGTGCATATCTTGCCCCTGATGCTCACTGAAGGAGGTGTTTGTATGGCAGTGTGGTTTTAGGGCAATGTCTCCTCTTTATCTCCAGAGCTAGGGTGCAATGTGTGTACTAAACACTGGGCAGTTTCTGGGTAGGAGATTTTCTCCAACATACCTCTTATCAATCAGGACATTTGCTAGAGGATTCACTTTGATTTACAGAAAATTGAATAAATCTGAGCAATTCTTCAGTTGCTGTGAAGAGGAGGCTACTCCTGATCTTTCTTAGAGTTAGTAGCTGTATGTGCTATGTGTAGTTACTCATAGTACTAGAGAATCAGAATGAAGAGAGAGACCTACCTTCATTAATTCAGGGAAAAAAAAAAAAAGAAGAAACAAATTGATGCAGTATTTAAACCAGAAAATTGCTATAATGACAAATGACAACCCTGTAGCCTTCAAAATCTGCTAATAAAGTGTCTGCTGTGGCTGTTATTAAAACTAAACTTATGATCCATGATTATCTAACCATTAAACAGAAGTGGGGGCTGGGTATAAAATGGATATCTGTGTCAGATGATATTTCAGTGCTGTGTGGACTGAGAAAATTATTCATCAAATTTGATTTCTGATGCCTCCCTTCTCTGAAGATTAGCCTCCTAAGGAGTTTACAGGCATTTAGAAAGATTCCTTCCTCCCTCCCTTTATGTCCTTGTTCTCTTCAGTAATTACACTGTAAGCTTTCTTCAAGTTTAATTTGTAGACTTTTAAAAACGGCTTCTGCAGAACAGCTGTGCCATGATGAGGTGTCTGACTGCAGAGCAGCTCTGCATTGCCAGGTGAGCATCCCTCCTATTTTTTGGAATTATTCTTGCCCAGGTGAAATTTGCTGGACCTGTAGCAGCAGTAGCATAGGTGTCTCCATCAGTTAGGTTGTGTGGATATTTACATAATTTTGCCAGAGTTAGACCAGCTGAAATAAAGTTAAGCAAAAGGCACATTCAACTGAGGTAGTAGTTGGCACATTAGACTTTCTTTTTGATTGATGTGTGATACTTTTTTTGTTGTCAAGGAAATTGTTTACACCTTTTGACTAATGGGATGGCTGGTCTGTTTGGGAGGGAAAATAGACACATATGGCAATGGAAAAAGCTCTTGTTTTGCTGGATTACTGCCCACATGCCAACAAAATGCTGCTTCAGTTCCAACCTCTGCTGGCTCCACTGTAGCCAACAGGAATTGAAAATGGTGAAAGTGTTTATGGCAAGAGGGGAGCCTTAGACCAGCAAGCCACATGACTGCTGTGAATTCTGCTTTTATTCCTGCTCCTGCAGTGGGCTGAAGATCAATATATGTTCTGTTAATTCATGCATGGCTCCTCACCAGCTGATTTCTTTTTAGAGGCTGATGCTTTTCCCTCTGTTAGTAAATATCCCACTAGCAAAGGAGTCCAGCACTGACCCTCAGATGATGAGGTTACTAACCTACAATCAAATCCCTCTTCCACCAATGTCTGAAAAAATTGAGTACTAATTGCACACTATGAAAGTATTTGCATGTGACAGGATGGGTAGATTTTCTGCATAGCTCCAGGGTTTGCTGGAATGCTTAATATTAAAAAAAAAATTGGAGAATTATTTTTTTTTCTCCACTCCCCGAATCAGGAAAAAACTTCTGTTGCCTGTCTCAGTGGCAGTGCCAGCTATTTGCTGCTCTCAGCTTTCTTTTAGTAGGGCAAATAGGAGGCTGAAGAGGGTTCTCACCAAACCCTGTTTGTTTTGTTCTGCTGCAGACTTTTATCTGCTGAGACCTGGGGTGGGTTGACAGTGGATTGACAGCTAACCTGAGTAGTTCTGAGCATGTAACTTGGAGGAGAAGGTATCTGCATGTATTTTACACCCTTAAACCATTTAGATTTATTCTCCAATTTCTGTATAGCAATCATCCAAATTACAGAGCAAAAGGTTTTGTGAATGATGTGCAAAGTACAACCAGGATTCTTTTAAAAATCTAACAGTCAATAAAGTATTCATGCTTTCTGGAATGAAGCTAGGCCTTTATATATCATTGATCCTTTATTAATTTCATTTTAAATGCCACTATCCTGATTCACTATGGAAGCATTTTCCATTTTCCATTGCTCTTCCGTTAAATATCCAAAGGGAGAATTTTCTGCTTACAGAAAAAGTAATTTCACAGATGACCACAATTGCTGAGGGCCAGATTCAAAAAATTATCATCTTCTCTTCCCTTTCTCCAAAATTTCCTGTCTTTTTTCATTAGCCATACACAGCAAGAGATGAAGCAAGCTGTATGAAACTTTGTAATTGGGTATCTCCCACTGAGGCCACATTAATATGTCATTAGACTAATATCTTTTACTGACACGCTGATAACAGTTTTCAGAACAGATCTGGAAACTTGACAATCTGGATATTGTATTTTAAAAGAATAAAATTGCTTATAAATGTTTTATTTAAAAATTTCCTGATTTGCAGGGTGCCTTAAAATCTGGCTGAGAGCCTCCCATGTTATCACATCACTACAGAGAGCAGGTTGCCAAAACTACATGTGGAGCTGTGGGGCTCTCAGAAGCCCAAGAAAAACAGTGCAAAGGTCTCACACTGCAAGCCCTAGAAGGGAGTGCCCTGCATTGCCTGCAAGGGGGGTGTCTGCAGCACACCCTGCATGGGGCAGACCCTGCTTTCCTTGCATGGGGGCTTGCAGCCAGAAATATTTCACTTTCTGCTTCAAGTCGTCAGGCAGCACACGCTCCTGTATGAGGACATAACCTAAACTTCAGTTACCTTGTGTTAGTCCATTTGTAGCCCTTCTACCAGAAAGTGGACCAGAGCTGTAGGGTGGGAGCTGTGACTGTGTTGGATTTCTTTCTAGCAGAGGAATACTTGCTTTAAGTCCTATTATTAGTCAGAAAGAGTATCAGAGCGGGAACTTCAAAGTATATGTGTGGTGCTCATTTTTCACCCACAAATCTGAATGGGAAAACTGGGGTAGATTTCTGTCTTTTGTTTTTGGGTTTTATTTTATTTTTTTTTCTTTTAGATGAAGGGCTGATGAAGAGCCTCTGTTGCAGTGAACTCAGAGCAGGGACATTGTCTTGAGAAAAGAAAAAACAGAGCAGTACAAAGAGAGTTTGAAGAGCCCTGTGGTCCCAAAGGGCTGCCTGCCCCTTCTTTTAGCAGCTTTCAAGGTGAGTCCTGTTTGATTTATTTTGGCATATCTTTATGCTCAAGAGCTGTGTCGCTGAGCTGCATTTAGCAGAGTGTGAGCACATGGAAGTTGCCTTTGGTACTTTACATATCTGTGTCTCCTTTCATCCCAGGTTCTGTTAGTAAGATAAAAGGTCCTTGTAGGAGTTGATGCAGGATTAGGGCGTACAGTGGGAATGGCACAGAGATCAGAAGCAGAGCTCTTTCAAAGCCAAATGGGCCTCAGCAAAGAGTACAAGCTAAACAAAACACAGGACTCGATCGAAAACATGTTCGTGTTCTCTCTCCTTTAAACCACGTCAATCTTCCCTACTGCGACTGTGGCACTGTTTGGTTTTTTCCAGTGAGAATCAGAATAACTAAATCTATTCAAAGTGTTTAAGGAAGTGAATCTTACACCTGAAATAAATATGTTTTCATGAAGATTAACATAGGTTTGTTTTGAGAAGTGAATTGGGTGAACAGAAAACAGATTAAGAATGCAGATAACACTTTATGCCACTCATGGAGTTTTACCCAGAGACCTGCAGCCTGGAAATATTCACATAACTTTAAATTTCTGTTTCAGATTGTCATGAAGTATAAAGAGACTATTAGGGGAATGTTAAAACATTTAATTCTGGAAGGAAAATTGGGCATTTCAGAGATTAAAATTTACTGTGTGTAATATCTTTCAGATAATTATCAAATCATTAATTACAAAGTTCTTTGACCTGAATTTAGTTCTACAGCATGCATTAGGATTCATACATTATAAACTAATTGAGGAACAATTAGTTAGTATTTGAAGGTATTAATTTTTTTTGCTGTTGTTTAAATTCAGCTATTTTGTCCTATAACATAATACATAAGAGGCAAAGATTATTGCTTTTTAATGTTTTCTATAAATAAATTACAAAATTAATTGCTGGCTACACTGTAAATAAGATGATGTCAATTACAAACCTTTATTTTTGGAGGGTTATAAATCAGTTATACAAGTTCATCCCAAACACAATAAATAAATTAATTAGCAGACATTGTCTTAGCAGACAAGCATGTTTATTTGCATCTTTAATGATCTTAGGAGTCTTAATCATTTAGCATTTTCTATGTGCCTTGAGATTCTTGAAGGATGGACTTGGAAAAGTGCAAAATTTTATTAATATTATCTTTCATTCATTCATTTTAACTGTATATGCCACAAGGCTATTTCACCCAGCTGTGTGTGCTAGATCCCACAGTGTATCTATTAGAAAATGTCTCATGGAAATTATTAAAGAATCATTTGAGAGCAGGTGATCAATTAATTTGAGCTGCAGAAAAGGTGAAAGCATCCCTTTAAGGAGAAAGATGAGCTGCTGGTTCTTAGAGGACATAAAAACTGAAAGAAAGGATTTCTGTTATACACACCATAAACTTGAAAAGCCTGGTTAAAAACATATTCACATAAAGATAAGTATCTGTCTTTATAGATACCTGAGAGATAAATATAAACACACCCAGATGGAAACAACACACACATATAAATAGGGTCTATCATTTAGTGTTCATTTTGAGTCATTGGATTAAACCACTTTAGGATGTGCCAGTTCATATCATAATTGAGCTGCTAAATGGGCTGTGAGTCCCTTCTTCCTCTGCCCTTCCTCCATCTGTGCTCCTAGGCTTACTGTTAGCCTTGGGCTGAGCTTGTCACGCTCATTCCTGAAGTGCTGAGGGCTGGTTCAGGGAGCTAAAGGCAGGAAGCAGTTTGTTTTTGGAGGGGAAGATAAATTTTCTACAGGTTTAGATACCTGAACTATCCCACAATGGATTCAGGCAAGTACTGGAGCAGTCAGATGAACAGGAGAGGTGTGAAAGGACATCAGTTTAGTTCTAAAATCAGATTTATCTGCGGATTGGGACTTGTCCCTGTGCATTTCATGGTGGGAGCCAGACCTTTCCAAAAAGTAGGGTGGTCTCAGGCTGTGTGTAAGTCCCCTTGTTCACTGACTACAGAGGAAGAATAAGGTGAAAGCACTTATTTAAAATTTAATGCCTAAAGTTAGATCATTCTAGTTTAGAATAAACAAAATCTTGACTAAATGAAGAATATTTCTTTTCATGGGGTTTTAGGATTCCAGTTAAAGAGGAATATGGCCATTTCTCTTGGGCTTTAAAGCAAAAAAAAATTAAAATGTTCATCAAGTTTTCTTTGAAAGCTATTTAAACATCTGAATAAAAGGAAGATGTATTGTTATTTAGAGCTCCTTGGAAAATCTCCAAGCTTTAATTGCACTTCACTTTCATTTCAGCAAGAATGAATCTGAATGAAAGTGTCTCTGTCCTGTGGTGCTCTTTCATTCCCCATCTTAGTTCCTGCAAAAATAATGCTCTGCTGAAGCCAAGCTCAGCCAGGGCTGTAGATTTAGACATCTCTTTTGGCTCCTGGTTGGTTTTCTCTTGTTTTGAGACTAAATTAAAAGCACATTGGAAAGTAGCAATGTCAATTTTCCTAATTATCTGAAACGTGGTGACTATAAATACTACATTTCCTATTAAACTAATACATTCAAGAACGTTCAGTAGATGATATGCAGCCAAATTGACTTTTTACAGTGAATCCACTGGTTTTCTCTAAAATTTTCAGGCCAGATGATGTGTGCACACTGGGTGCAACATGAGGTTTCTGGGTATGTTTGACTTATGATTGTGAACATTCACAGCAAACTGACTTTGTTTCCTGAGAACTTGCTGAATATGTTCTCTGGAGTGTCTGTGCAAATGCCACAAGAGTCAAAGAAAAAAATGAGCTGAAAGATGACACAGCTCTGAAGAAGCCCAGGTCTGGTTATCTTTTATGAGGGTAATGAGAGGAGAACTCTTCCTCTGCCCTGTGTGTAATGCCACTTGCTGAGATCTGTGGCAGTGCACTTTAAACTCAGCCATCAGCTTTCCCTTGGACACTTCTTAGTTAAATACACCTCTGTGCTGAGCTGTATTTTCATGCAGTATCAGGAATTCCTCATCAGCTGAGTGAGGATATTATGAGCCAGGTTGTTTAGTACCTGTAGGCCACTCAAACTTTGGCTTTCATTTAAACAGACATTAGGAACTGTGGGAGCAGACACTGGAGTCAGAGTCCATGTGCTTTGTTATACTGGATCCTAAATGCAGGTTAAAATTGCAAAGCAGGAGAAATTTGGGTGTATCTATGACTGTCATTTTAACTCATATAAAAAACAAAGAGGGACTTATAAAGAATGAGATTCTATATTCTGAAATTAGTTTCTAATCCTGGTTATACTGCATTTGAATTTCACATACTTAAAGCATTTAAAAAGTTTTAAAATCAAATAAAGAAACTTATAAAAATCCATAATGGAAACTTTGGGATTTTTCAAAAGTATAATCTTTATTGTATCAGTGATAAAATCATGATGCATTCTATATGCCTGCTTTTAAAAGGGAACAGTGTAATAAGTTATTCTTTAAGTTATAGGTAGTACACATTTGTACTGACAGTAGCCAGTCAACCAAATAGACATGGGTCAATTCTTGTACTTATTTTCTTCTGTTCTGTCAATGTCCAGTCACAAATCTTGCATATTTTTGCATGTTGATATGAGGTTGTACAGGTACATATTTCATGTGTGTGGAAAAGGAATCTAGGGAATATTTCCCATTCCTTTTCAGGGGATGTTAATGCATGGGGAGTTAGCAAGAAAAGTGGGCATTTCCTTAGGACTTACCTTCAGAGAGGAAGGAGCAATCTCTGCTCACTGACCTCTAATGATCTGATTTTTGTCCAGTGCTGGCTGGCTCAGCTGTTGGTGGTTACGTTTTTGAACATCTGGACTTAATCTGCTCAGAGAAGTTTTTTGTGTGTTTTCATTGTGAGGAGGATGGAGTCTGCACCATTGACAAGCTGTGGGACTTGGAATTATCATTTTGGCAATTTTTAGCTTTTATTTTTAGTAGTATTGTTCAAAGTATTTTCACTTCCTCACACATGTGAGGAAGTGTTGATGCTATTGGACCTTAAGTACTGTGTACAGTTCTCTGCTAACATTCTCAGGAATATGACATCTGGAATAAAGAATGGCTGCAGGGATTTGGAAGCATGGCCTATGAAAAAAAGCTGAAAGCTTCTTTGCATTGGCAAAACAAAAGCTGAAGGGGCTTGGACTGTTCTCTCTGACAGCCATGAGGGTTGAACCTGAGGCTTCTCATGAAATTCAATAAACACATCCTTGCACTGAGATGCTGTGAGCCTACAGACCAGATTTTTTCTATGAAACCTAATTTTGCCATTTGCTCATTACAGATTGAAAAAAAAAGTCTTTAAGATGCATTTATACTGCCAGATATTTCACAGAGATATTAGTGTACTCTTGAATTAAGAAATGTCTTCCATACGCCTCACAAAGTTTAAATCTAAATACATAAACTGTCAATGTATATAGATTAAACAGATATATTTTGATTTTCATGATGCAGTTGTTTTTCTAGGATTTATTTTCTAATTCTGCTTGCTTCAAAACTAGTACTCTCATTCTTGATTTAGCATTCCTAAACTTGATCAATGTTAAAACTTACTTGTAAATGAGCTGGATTTGCTGAAGTTTTACGTAAAAGATACTTTTTTAACCCATGTAATACCTAATGTTTTCATCATCTGTAAATGAAGTAAATTTATCTTTTTGCAAAATATAAATGCAAGGCTGTATAAAACAGTTCTTTCATAAGCCATGAATGCATTGTTCAGTTCATCTACATGCAGAACTGGTAGTGGTAGTGGTATTCAAGAAGCATATGCGTGGGCTAATTGGATTTTCCATTTTACATTACTTCTTTGTTGAATATGTGCAGGCTTAAAAGATTCAGGGTAATAAAACCAGCATAATGCTACATGTATATGATTACCTCTGTCTTGTCAAAGACTTAATCTCAGAGTTAATGTCATTTATTTTTCAGATGTGAGAATGAGTCATCATCTATCAAAATACTAAACTGATTCTCACGCTACAATATTGATTGGCAGAACTGAAAGCGTCCTTAAAGTTGTTTTTTTGAGTTTAAAAATTAATGCAACAAGAACTAGTTGTGGGTAGTATATGGCTTTTTCTCCTGTGACATATTGTTGGAACAACAGGATGGGTGATGATAGCTAGGGAGTGCTTTAAAAGTTGAGGGTTTTTTCCTAAAACCCTTAGTAGGGGAACATTAACAGTAGTTTGATTTTGGGATTCTCTTGCGAGACCACTGATTTGCCTTATTTCTCTCTCTTAATGATGACACATTGCTAAGATGCACAACATATGGAGGAAAAAAAAACCCACTAAATATCAAAAGAAAAACTGAATATGAGGATTAAGGTAGACTGGGACATTTAGGCACTTATTTTTACTGAAATTCAGTAAGCAGGGTTTGGACATCAGAATTTAGTGGAAACCTTTGAAACTGTGTCCCTCCTTTTCATGACTCCCCATTTTGAAGGCAGTGGAAGGATAAGAACTAGATACCAGCATAAGAAAGAATCTTATCCAGAAGGGAAAAAAAATGGATGGAAAACTGTTGTATGGGAGTAAAGGCATTTACTCTGGGTAGAAACAACAATAGGGCAAAGAAGCTGGATCTGCCCCTGACATCCTCTGGAGGCTGGGAACAGGCTTGCAGGATGTTCTGCATCTCTTCTGTACCTTGTCTCCCTATTTTCATTTTTGAAGGAGAGTTGTTTACTTGTGGTATAATCATAGCTGCGTTTTATTGTAGTAAGGCTGTCAAGTAACACACCAGCAAAAGTCCAGAAAAATCCCCAAATGCCACCCCGAGCATTCGTGCAAGTAATCAACAGTGATAAATTTAGCATGGAACATTTGGTGGTGTAAGCTGCAGATTGAGAACAATGGATTTCTCCAGCTCTGATAGTAGGGACTAGCTGCCCCCATCCACTAATTATCTATGGAAATGAGGGTTGGGACTTGCTAGCAGGATTAATTTCTTGGCAACTGCTGAAAATTATAGTGATTTTGAGAAAGTAGCAATCAAAGAAGATGTCTGTACATGTTTGTTTGCCAAAAATAGCACAGCTAATACTTGGCTGTGTTTTGAAGTCTTGAGCAAAATGTGTCCTCCCATTTCAGTACTGCCTGAATGCTGAACAAGCAACGTGAACACTATGGCATCCTGAGGTAATAAAAGCATTCAGGAGACATTTGAAGATGTCAAAGCATCTGTTTTCCCCACTAATTTTGTGCACTTGTGTTAGACAGAGGCCATGACACGGAGGTGGGCTTCTGTCTCTGCAGCTGTGATAGCCTTCCACTGTTCCCTGGAGATGGTCTGGAAAGGGGAACAGAGCCAAGGGGAGCTGAACAGTAGAAATATTGCAGAGATTTGCTTGCCAGGACAGGTTTGCTATGACAGATGATAAAGCAGGCCCATATTTTGTTCTTACATGTGATAGAATTTTGTTAAGATTATGGAAAGGTTGGTGATGGTATTAATGGTCTCATTGGTTCTATATTTCACTATGTCAGTTTAAGCAAAGGCTTAGTCATCCCACTCACTGTCTAGAACATGCAATTTCTCCAGAAGATATCCAGCTTTACTAATTCAGGAAAAAGGAAACAGAGTGAGAGTTGTTCAGGTCTTTATGAGGCTGCAGACTACAGGTCACTCCTCTGAGCTGGCAATTCACAGGTTTTTCTCCTGCTGGTTTATCATTGCACAATTAGTCTAACTGCTTTTAGGGAAGATGTGTGCAAAGCATACTCAGTCCTTTGTTTTACAGATAGTTGTTATTACAAACTGAAATAGCCCCAGGTTCTTAGTAAAAGTATATTTTAAAAAACAATGAAACTTGAAAAGACACAACTACAAATATTCATAGCTCCCTTAGCGATGGTCTTGAAAAAATTTCAACAATATATCTTTATATTACACTCTACATCCTTTGAGTCAGACATCTCCATCACATGCAGACCACAGTATATTAGACAGCACACTGAATTCTGCATTAATGACTTTAAAATAGTCCTCACAACCCATGATATTGCTTGAGCTGTGGGAACAGTTTTCTGTGAGGCTTACTTCCAAATCTTTCACTTTTGTTATTCTGGTATGAAACTGTGGCAATTTAGTACAAGCCTGTACTAAAAGCTCACATTTTATATACTCACAAAGTGCAAAAATCAATGCACGAGCAGGCAGAGAAATACTGAAATGCCTGTAATCTGAAAGCAGGGCTACCTGCAATCCTATTTCATCAGTCTGCCTAAGCACCCAAAGTCAAGAAGCTTATCTGATCCATCCAGACTTCTTGATGATGAAAATCTCACAAAAACAAAGGATTTCTGAGACTTTGTCATTTCAGTCATTCAGAAAATATGAGGCACACTTGTGCGTCTTTCATATTTCATCTTTTTCTGTCTGCAGACAAATCAGAAAATGAGAACACTGATCAACTCCTAAAAAATAAAGTAACCTTTTAAAAAATCCTTAACATTTTGGCTCATGTCTAATGACAAAAATGAGGTAATTCTGTTCTTGCTTTTGACACAGCTGATTGATCCCTGCTGGGAGTGCATGTTCACACTTGCTTGATTTAGTCAGACATGAAAAGGATTCAGAGACCAAATTCCAGACAGGTATAATTCTATTCAGATTAAAAGAATTTTTTACCCCAGAGATTTTTAGAGCTTTTCACAGTTCAGAATTAAGTGACCTTTCTGATTCCACTTTACAAATGTTTTGTAATGAAAACAGAATTGGTATGAGATTTCATTATTATAGCAAAGCATTTCATACTGTGACAACCCAGCTTCTTCAGAATAAATGCAAAATATTGTCCAAATTGAATGGCAAAAATGCCTATTCCTGAAGGGGCTTCAGCCCTGAAATTCTCAGCTGTAGGGTGTTTCCTGATCTGCCTACCTCCCAACAGGTCCTTTGCTTGTCAATACAAGTGTTTTGTCAGCCTGTCATTTTACCAAGAGATATTCAGTCTTTCACATTCCAACATGTATATACTGCAGTGTTTAAAGAAATATTTTTCAAAATATGCACACCACTGAATCAACAAATATAATAATGACCACACTCAAAATGTACTGCACTTGCAGGGGAATTACTGGTTCTGACTGCTGTCCATGGTGTAGGGATCTTTGAAATGTTTCCTCTCTCACAAAACGTCCTGGATTGCAGCAGCAGAGAGAAGCATGAGCACATGGTATGCTCCTCAGCTCTCCTCCTATCTCCCATCATGAGAACAAGTCCTTCTAACTTCTTGCTCCTTTTCATGAGCATCTCAGACTATGGAAGATTGCCGAAAGTGATCCACGACTCAGTTAACAGATTGTTAACTAGAACAGTCTCCTCAATCTGGAACTCAGCTTCAAACAGAGAAAAAAGTTCCCAGATTTAATTTACTCTTTTATTGACATTTGTGTCTCCCTGCATGGTTGTAATGGTAAAAACTTAAAAATATTAACAGCTTAATTATATTAAAATGTAAGAATAGCTTCTTAAAAAAGCACTAAGCCTTAATCATGTTAAAATGAAAGAATAGCTTGTAAAAAATAAGCTAAAACAGTAAGTCTTGTTACTATTTTTACTTTTCAGAGAAAGGTTCAAACCAGATCGCAAAGATAAAGTGCCAGAACACTTACAAAAAATGACTCATCACATTGTGTCCTAAAATAAAGCAGCATGCACTTCATGCCTCCTGACAGAAGTGTGTCCTGCAAATTTCCCAGGCTGGATTTATGGGCGTACCTTTAAGCCAAAGAAGCACTTGAGCTTCTATTTGCTGATCAAAACCAGGACAGAGCTCTGTTTTCAGTTCAGCCACCTCTAATCAGTGGAAGTTTAAAGGGCTTTTGAAAGACTGAACAAAGCTCATTTGGCTAAGACAAAGCACTTGTCAGGCCCAGGGAGTCACCCAGCGTTGCCAGCCTGAGTCAGTCTGTTCCTTGCACGATGGCACAGCCGCCAGCAAGGGCTGCTCAGTTCACTGAGGAGCCTGGAGTCAGCTGTGGCCAGAGACAGGGAAACCTCATCCTTCCTGTCTGTGGTACCTGCTGGGAAGGACCTGTGCCATGGCCATGTGCTCCAGATGGCAGAGTTTCCCATGGCATGGTGAGCTGCAAGCCCCTCACATTCATCCTGTCCCCTGTTGCTGGGTTGTACATCTCCTGCAGGAAGGTTTGCTTCAGCCAGGAAAAGGGACTTTCTAAATTATGCTGCAGCTATTAACAAAGAAAGCATGGATGATTATTTCCTATGCTTAATTACATTCAAATATACTGTTACCAAGAACAGATTGCAGACACAGAAACTCCAGTGGTCAGACTTTCCAGAGCCTGTGTTGCTGTCCACTTTAAATCTATATTCTTCCTACTCAGGCATAGGCATTTTTATTTACTGCTATACTTTTACCACTGGACCCCAGCCACAGTCAGTGCAATGATTGTGATTAGATGCTCAGAAGTTTCTTCTGTCCTTGTGGCTGACTATATCTTCAGACCCTGCTCTGGAGATAAAAGTAAGAATGCTTCTATGGGCTTTTCTATGATGCAGATCATGTCAGATCAAATTATTTTCAGATCAAATTATTTTCAGATCAAATTATTAAAGTTTGGCAGAGTAAAATGGTATTTGAAAATGTGGTGTTAAAATGTGAAACACCAGCACATAATAATAGAAGGCACTACTGTTCCTACCTGTGCTAAAATTCTGACTTTGAAATCTATTTAAAGTGAGCTCAGCTCGAGCCCAATCCAGTTTTGCCTGTTCCAGGATAGGTCAGCAGGGGTAACAGAACAGCAGCAGTGTTGAGAATTGCTGGATTATTGAAGTCTAAGAATAACTGAAACAATCTGACAACCCACATACACATGAAGACATCTACCAACTAATTCCTAGAGCACCTGATGAGATAGAAATGCATGTTTTCAAATGAGTTATGACTGGGATAGTGGATGTAGAACAGAAGCAGTTGTTGCACTTTTAAGAAGAGTTAGGCAGATGTGTCCTTTGCTACGAATGCTTGTGCAATGCCATCAAAATACAAAACTGTCTGCTGTGACTGTGGTGTGATGGAAGATGTTCTAAACATTGTCAGCAATATGTAGAGATGTGTAAAATTCCAGCATGAAGGAAAAATGCATGTTTCATGCAACAGTACATAAATAAGTGGGGAACTTTAGTGCCTGTCTGTGCCTATACAGATGAGGAAGTTAATCCCTCCAGTGCAGGGAGACTGCAGTTTAAAAGGGAGCCTTCCACAGTCTTGGTGTTATTAATGCAGCTTAGACACAGCACTTTGTTCTCCTGCCTTTTTGTCTGTGGTAATTCACCTCCAAAACAATATTATAGATCAGTCACTCTGAATCAATAATATTTGCATGTATTTATGTGTAGTTCATGCTAAGGAGAGTAACCCAGAGCTAATTAAGCTAAAGCATCATTTGCACATTTGGCAGCTTTGTTAACTTTGAACAGTCCAGTACATAAAAGCACAAGGATCAAAAGATCTAGAACTGAAATAGTGAGGACAGCTGATTTTTAAATGGAAAGACTGTAAAAGTCAAGTGCTTCATGAAAGCATTTGGGCTTCTACAAAGCTAAATGACAGGTCTTGCTAATACCCAAAGGCAGGCAATAAATTACCCACTATCAGATGATAGTTCTCAGATTTCTTTAACAATATCTTAACACCTCCCATGTATTTAAAAATCAAAATGATTCGTTTTCAGAACTGTAGAAAGAACAGCTTGATGGATATCTATTATTTATTTGATCACAAGTGAGATCAAAGATCAGCCTCTATGCTAATCAGGATTTCCTAGTCTGGAACAAGATAATTTTTCAGATCAGCTTGATTTATTTTTTTTAAGATACTCACACCAGGATACCAGCTACCCACACCAAGCTGCAGCTTTATTTTGTTTCCCTGCATAAAAAGTGGCAGAATCAACAGGGCTTTGAACAAGGGCATCTCATTAATTAAGTGAAATGCATATAAAATAATATAGGTTCTAGATTTGGGGGAAGGGGATATACATTGTGCCTGCATTTATACATGGTGCTTTCCTGTAAAGAGCCTCTCCTTATCCCTTGCAGATATTTAGAACCTATTTGTATGTGAACTATTTAACCCTTCTGAACCTCATTTAAATTTGCTGTCACTCTGTAGAGGACTCACAGCTTTATCTCGGTGTTTCACACCTGTCTCATGCTGCTCAAAGTTGGTCTGCCTTCCAAGCCTTACTGCTGTCTGACTACCAGCTTGAACTGAGCAGGGCAAAACCAGAGCTTTTAATATTTCCCTGACATGTCCTTCAACTCTGCAATCCTGATGGCTACTTAGGCCAGTGGCTGGACCATCATACTTGTCCTGTACTGTTTTCTGGTCCTCACAGTCACATTATACCTGAATCCTGCAAAGTTGGTTTGGGTCTTTTTAAAAAAATCTTATATTCTGCCCACAAAGCTGAAATGCTCATCCAGAAACTGTTCATCTCCCATCTTGATTACTGCACCATCCTTTTTACTGGCATTGCAAGTGCATTTTGCTCTGTCCACATTCATCCAAATCATTGCTGCCAAGATTATTTTACTAGCTTGTTGTTTTAACCATATCCTTTCAGGACAAATGCAGAGAGTGCAGTTTAATTTGGGCATCACAGAATTCCCTTATATCTCATTTACACCAAATAAATGAAGGTGCCTATTTTATTTGGCTCTACTTGACTTGCTTTCTTCTCCTAAAAAGCCCAGGACAGTTTGGATTATCTTATTGCATCTCTTTCTGCTTTCTAGAGACTGCCTTGTTCCCCTTAAAGGAGAAACCAATGTGCTTTTCTATGTTCTACTTATACATGAGCAGCACTGTCAGAGGGATTTCACAGAGCTGCTTCCTCGTTCTGCTTGGATACCTAAATCACCATCATCTGAACAAAAATAGATGTTGTTCATGTATGGTGCTGCCACTGATCAAACTGACAAATGTTACTTCCTGAGCTTCCCTGCTCTGCCTGAGAGCATCTTGGCTGTTCCCTTAAACACAGATTGTGTGCTCCCTGGGGCAAGGGCTGTGTCTGAGACATGATTAATGGCACAGAGCACCCACTGGTGTCTACTGGCTGTAACCAAAAAAAATTCATTGTGCTTGTATATTTGTTCCTATTTGGTGTCCTGTGACCTTCACTAGTGTTTTTAGAATAACACTTCAGCAGTTACACACAGGAAAAATTGATCCTTTTCAACATACATGCTTAGAGGAATGTGCTTACAATTCATGGACACAGTAGCCATCAATAATAAGGTGCATGTATGGACAGGTGGAGACAATATTTGGAAAGAGAAGAAAACCTATTTCTATTGTATGTATAAGAGTTCTCTAAATACCTTTATGATTTTCAGTATCAAATACAGTGACAGCAATTATTATGAATCTCAAGAAAACATTTTTTCATTATGAAGAAGAGAGAAGAGAGACAGAAAACTTAGATCTCTTGCCAGCATTCACTACAATCTTCAACTAATCGGATCTGGGGAAAAATCCAAAATTAATACTGTCAAACTGAGCAACAGATGTTGAAAGAGAATCAGGCACTGCAAGAAAATTGATGTGCCAATGAAAATTAGACAGACAGGAAATTCTCACTAAATAAAACCCAGCAGGTTACAGGGACTCAAAAAGAAAAGTAATTTTAGATCATCCAGCCAGTTCATCTTTGCGTAACCATAATATTAGTGTTTTTCTTTTTTCCCCCCACTTGTTATACACATATTTGTGTACTAAAAATAAATGTGTATGCTGTTTTACATTTCTGCAAAGCACCTTTTCTCTGTTCACTCAAGACCAATTGGCTCCATCTTACTTGCAAGACTTTCTAGGTTGTGTTCCAGCTTGTCAGCTCTCACTTCTCTTCAGCAGCCATTGTTTGCCTTTGTATCTGGGCTCAGACAAAGAGGCTTCAGTTGATTGTTTGCAAGAATATGAAATAAATTTGCATTCATCAGAGTAATGGGTTTCCATTTCCAGAGGCTAAGCCAAGGAACAGCTGAATTTAGAAGCAGACTTGTTTGCAGGGTGGCTACAGCAGCATCTGTCTGTAAGTGGTTTTGCACAGCATAGGCACTTTTAGGGTATAGACTTTGTTATCCCTACATTTCTCAGACAAGAGCCCAAATATTGGAAGGTTGTCTGCAGATTTGGAGATTCTTTTGCCAGCTTCAGCTGCCAGGCCTCTCATTCAAGTCAGTAAAACAGATGTGATTAGGTCAAATATTTTTGAGCCAAAAGCTCGACAAACATAATCATTTGAAAAGCAAAAAAAAAGACTAATCTTCTGTGTCTTCTAACTCATCTTATGTTTTCTCTCAGATAGCAGCTGCTGCTTTAAGTTGCACACAGCATTATTATTTTTGTTTCCCTGGTTTGACTCATTTCTTTTGGAAAGAGATCTCTTAGCCTTTTTTTTTTTTTGGCAAGCAGAATTCTGGCCTGACTGTGGATTTTTCTCCCACTCTCACTCACACACGCTTTCCTTCCTTTGCTGCTTTTCCAGCTGTTTAGCTGTTCCTCCCTCTGTACTTGCAACAAGCACAGGGGGTTCATGCATTGGCATTAGGGGGTACCTACAGATTGACTGTGTCCTGGTACCTATGTGCTCCCTCTGTTAGCACTTCAACAAATAAGAGAGATTATTAAGAGATTATTTTGTTTTCAGGGATGTGAAAACTAACTAAAAAACAATAAAATTGACTGTTTTGGTGTGTGTGTGTGTGTGCATGTGTGTTAGAACTGGAAAACTGGAACTGTGATGAACTGGAACTGTTACTGGCTTTGGACTGGAGAAATTCTTTTGCTGTGTGTAAGCCAAGCCCCTCACCAGATGGCAACACTTCAGCTGGCATGGATTAGGATAGGTAAGCAACATTGTGCAGACTATTGAGTATCTGAGCTTTCCAGTCCCCCTTTAACTGATCCCTTGTTTTCTTGGGATCTCTATGAGTGTCTGTTGTGATGGTGCAGACTGTGGCATGCCTTGCCAGAGATGGAGACAGGAATCCACACAGAACTGGGTGCAGTTTTCCCTTGGAGGCAGAACAATGGAAGATCTCCATTGGTGAGACATGAGTAGGGACTGTGCTTCTGCACCAATAATTGCTTATCAGGGTGCTTTTCCTGTCTTAAATCTTTTACACAGGTATTGTGCCAATAGCATCCTGCTGTCTCCATTATCTGATCATTATCTGCAAGTTTCCTTTCAATACCAATCAACCCCTGGAGATTTAGCTACATGCTGTCCTCTTCTTCCCAGGTCCATCACTTCATTCCATGGCATTCAGAACGCTTAGGGCAAGCTTAACGTGAAAAGAAAGTAAAAATCACTAAAGAGAAATTAAACTCTGGGTTTGGAGTAAAGGACATCATGGGAGTAAGGAACAAGAGCCAAGTGCACTGGGGTTCCAGGAAATGTTCACCAGAGATTTTCTCACTTCTTGTCCATCCCTCTCACTCTGGGTTGCAGCAAAAGCAAACATAGCAGGTTTTATTAAAAAGGTGATATAACTCAATGGGTCTCATCAAAATAAGGCAAACAAAAATAGCCTAGGAATTGTAATTTGGTTTTCATATAGTGTAGTCCCATTAAGTTCTACTTAATGCCTAAGTGTTGTGAAATTTTAGATCTGAGTTTTCCGTTTTGATGAGCCTGGAACAGCAAGGGTAAGACATGGGTGTAGAATGAAGAATCCCAGAGCAGCTGTAGGTACCCAAAAAGTAATGCAGACCAAAGTGGCTCATCCTGAAGACCTTTGTTAGAAAATTGGATTCTGAAGTTGCTGTAAGGCATGGAGAGTGGCAGGATGAGTGGGTGGTATTAATAGTTTTTCTCTTCATTACAGGGTGTTTTCTTGAATTGATTATAACCTGATGGAGCTGCTGGGTAAGTTAATGAATTTAGTGGGGTAGGGGGAGGCACAATTTTTATGTATCCAACTTCAGATATGAAAACAGATTTGATTTTCCCAGTCTGAGATTCGGGCCACTGAATGCAGAACAGAGCTGACTGGAAAAGCATATATTATGCTTCAAGTGTTGCTTTGTGTTAAGGATGTACTTAACTCTCTTCCCAAACTGGTACTTCTCAGGTTTTATTAGCACTCTTAGCACCCTAAATAAGATTGGAGTAAAGAAAGGAAGGAAAATTTCTTTGATGAATATGTCAGCTAAATGCCTTTTTTTTTTCCCTGAAGAAGGTTGTAATGTGGATTTTTATCTGATCTGCAGAGGAACTGAAGTGATACATGAGCACTTAGCAATAAACATTTTTAATGGAGACCCCTATCCCCAGCTTAATTTCTGCCCTCAGTCATATTCCATTTATCAATAGTAGTGATGTTTCTAGTGGTTCCACTGCACCCTGTGAACAATTTTGCTGCTTGGAATTAAAGAAATGTGCCTTGGGTGCATTTTGATACTCAGATTTCATAACAGGGGATCCAATATTGATTTTAATGGGAAACGGTTTGTATATGAGTGTGCACATCTGTGTTTTTCTGTGCACCAGTTTCCCATGCACACAACAGTCCTGCTCCAGTCCAGCACTCCTGGCTGTTATAGTACTGAAAGATCATTAGAAATGGTACAGCCATGGTAATAGTGATTAGAGGAAAGTGATTAACTGCCTAATATGATCTTGCTTCCCAGCAAAAGATGTACAAGTTCCCCATATGTCACATTCAGAGTTACTCACACACAAGCAGTTTCTACCAAGCATTCTTGGCAGCGTGAATATTCACAAAATTTAGTCTGCAACACTATCTGTCAAATGATAGTGCTACTTTTTGTTTGGTTGAGTTCAGGTCTTAAATCTGGGCTTCTGAGGCTGATTTTTGTAAGGTACTTGTAATTCCTTTTTTGAGTCAAATGCACCCATGGGCAAATGGAGGAGGAACTTTAAACGTGCAAATAAATCTGTGGGCTTAGAATGGGCTTTCTGCTGGTAATATTTACAATTATTCAGAATTGTATAGTTAAATTTGATTTCCAGTGAATCCTGCTGTTTCACCAGCAGCCAGAAAGAGACATTTCAAGCCATTTTTAGTGGGTCTACATAAACCACTAGGACTGCAGGGCCGTTCAGTCCTGGAAAACAGCCTTTGCATGGTGCCTTGCTTTCACTCAAACAGAACAAAGGGCTGTACACGGGTCCTAAGTTTTAACTGAACTTCATCAAAACACAAGTGAAAAGTAATTTCAAAAAATTTCTTGAAGCTATTTCGGCAGTGTACTTAAGCATGTATTTTAGGAGTTTTTCTCAGACCATGCTAAATACTACCACAAGCCACAGCCACAGAAATATTTACGAGTATGTGTACTTAGTCACTACTGTGGTTCATGTGAGAATATGCATTTGACATACCCAGAAAATTCATGCTGGATAGTTCACAGGCTGATGAGTTGCAGTTTTTAAGGAAACAGTAGGGGTTCTTGGGTTTAGAGGAAGCCAAATTCAGGAGGAAAACTAAAATGGTTGGTCCACTTTAATGGTTCATAAGTTTCCATACAATAAACACTTTTTTTTTTTTTTGAGAATGAGAGCAGTTTATTCCTTGGTATGTGGGATCTAAAGCTTTCCATGTGTTCTTGAAGTATTTTATTGGGACACTTTCACACAGTCCTCCAAAGCCCCGTTCACAAAAACATACCAGGTCAACACACCTTTTGAGTGGGTCAGGAAAATACCACTGCCTTTCTCTTCCCACATGATGGCATGAAAGCAGTCAAGGACCACTGTACTGAAGCTGGTGATCTTTCACAGGAATTTGGCCTTAGACCCTCTGCTTTCTGTGTAGGTTAATAGCAACCTCTTCCTGCAGGTAACAGCCTTTTTATGCAAGGGCATTTTTTGTTATTCGTAACAAAACCAGACATTCAACAGCTATATCTGTATGAATTACTTCATACTGCTCCTATAAAAAGTACTTAAATTAAAATATAGCTTGAATAACTGTTTGCTTTAATACCAATACCTTATATTTATTAAACATGTCTCCAGTTACCAAACTTCCCTGTGACTTTTCTCAGCCATAAGCTTTCAGCAAAAAGAACTCTAGCCATAATTTAAGTAACCTCATCATACAGATAAATTGTTTGTGTTCAATTTAAAAACTATTTAAAAAATGATTGCACAATGAGGGTGCATAAATTGTTGGAATTTGCAGTATCACAGTACACATAAGATTTGTAAAGGGGCTATACTCAATATTAATAAAATTAAAGAAAGTCTTATTAAATCACAGAATCTCTAATGCTATGGATATAGAGTGCTGTCTTAAGCAGTATTTACAGATTTTACAGATGCACTTTTGTATATAGACTGAGAGAATGAAATTAATCCATAGATTTTTGGATAGTACATAGCACAGACTGACTTATATGGAATCAAATTTTGCCATTTTGGGTGACACCTTTGGAGCAAGTCATGTGCATCCTGGGGCTCCCAGGTAACACTTGTTCTGTGCTTGTTGCTGCTGTATTTTGGCAGCAGCAGAAGCTGCCACTGAGAGGGGTCTGAGCATGTTTGTCCAAGGTGGAGAGACCAGGGGCTGCCACACAGGCAGGACACAGCCAGCCTGTACCTGTGGCCAGGGGCTGGTTACCCAGGGCACTCTGGTGGCTGATCACACTGACACAAGTATTCTACTGTAAGGTGTAAAAGCAACCAAACACTTCTCCACAACTCCTGGGAGTTGCAGAAGGTCTAATGTGTCATTCTGGCAAGTGAATTCAGACATAGAGAAACATCTTCCAAATAGAGACAATTAAGCACTACAGCTGCTTACCTGGGGATGCTTTCAAGATTATGATAGACAAATGACTTTCAGGCATAGCAGAAGAAGGGGTGGACTTTAGATTTGGCCTAGGGACAAGATTAGATCATTCTCAGAGACTTTTGTTGGTTCTGTTCTGTGAGTTCTGGCCCAAGAAAGACAAGCAGTTCACACTGAGTCCACTTCCTTTTCTTCTTCATTCACAGCTCTGCTAAATCAACATCTATCTAGTTGGACAGATCTGTATTTACATATACACACACAAAAGGGCACAAAAGGATTTAGGCCCTCATGTTGTAACCACATCTCACAAAAGTTAAGAGGAGAGCAGTGTATGAATGAGACTGATCCTCAGGAGACAATGCAAATTGGAGCTGCCGAGCTTGAGACTCGAGTTGACAGGGCAGATCCAGAGAACAGTCGCTGGTCTGCTGCCAGCGGTAAAACACGCCCAGTCGGGGTCACCTTTTGTCCCCAGACCCAGAGGCATGTAGGAGAGGTGATCCTCTCCGGGTGGGCGGGGGATCACAGAGCATCTGCCGTCCCTCACGCTGCCTGGGCGGGCAGCGCTCCGGAGCTGGAGCGCACGGAGCTGCTGCCGGCCCTTCCTTCAGCAGGCAGAGCATCCCTGCTGCCCCTCCCGGCCCTGCCCGCGGCTGCAGCGGGCCCGTGGGCGCTGCGGCACTCGAGGCACGGTCTGAGCAGTGCTGCTGCTCCGATCTGAGCTGCTGCCGAGCGGGGATCAGAGAAGCCATGAGCCGCTCCATCCCGCCGGGAAGGGCGGCTGCCCCCGCACAGCCCCGTGAGGCGCAGCTGCCGCAGGAGAGGGCTCCAGAGCCTCTTCCCTTGGTCAGAGCAGGGGGAAAAAAGCTGCAACATGAATTCTCGGGAGGTGCAATGGCCCTGGCAGGTGACACAGGCTCTGTGACAGACTCGGACAACCCGCAGAGCCCCCCTTTACCTGCCCATGATGTGGAGTTTGGTCAGTGCCTCCCGGCTCTGGGTTTCAAGGGCAGGCTTTGGCCAGTGTGAAGGACGGGCTTTGCCCCACTGTGAAGCCTGTCCCCAATGTGAAGGACAGGCTTTGCCTGCCACACCACACTGAAGATGGGAAGGGCACTGCCCGCAGCTCCAGGTGGCTCCTGGCCTTTTCTCCCCCTCTTTTGGAAGGCTCTCAGAGGCCCTTGGCCCCAGCAGGGTAAACGGGTGACCCCCACAGTGTCAGGAAGGTGGTGACCCTCCTGTCAGGTGAGAAGGGATGAACTAAAACTGCCTGCCAGAGCAGTGGGTCACTGGGGAGGAAGACTTGGGCCAAGGACACAGTGTTCAAGTCCAGGACTTCGGGGACAGAGTTTTGGTGAAACAGGAACCACCCAAACCTTTAGCAAAATAATTATTTGCTGCTGGTGGTCATCATTTTGCTTGCCATCATTGACAAAATACTTTGGAGCAGGATGTGTTTACAGCCTTTCTACCTGCACACTGGACATCCTCAGCATTTCATAAGCTCCAACAACCTCTAAATATTTAGGTGCTTACACAAAGTATTTGACTTCTAGAAATGAGCTTCTGCTACTATTGGCAATGTCTACTGAAGCAGAACAGCAAAACCTGAAGTCTGCAAAGGTAAAATTTAAGTTATTAATCTGCTGGTTCTGTTTCTCAGAATGAAGAGGAAGTATGAATTACAATTATTTCTTTTTTTTACATCTGTAGCCTTGGCAGTTGCTGACGCATTTCTCCCAGTGAGGTCAGGCAGGGATCTTTCAGGATTTCATGCAAATTAAATGACCATAATTCTTAGTGTGTTGCTATTATCTAGAATCTATTCTTTGTGTTACATACCCTTTGATTTTCCCAGTATTTCTGTTAGTTTTAGTGTGAACTATTTTTTCTTGCTGTAATTGGCAGTGATGACTACCTCATACCTGCTCTATATGTGGGTTTTATCTCCTCTCTCTTATTTCTTGATGCCAGGGGGACTAACATGTGCCATGTTGGTTAATAATTTTTTTATAAATCTCTTTTTTCTTTTCAATCCTACTCCATGCAGATCCTATGACTGTCATGCTTCCCCTGTAGGTTTCTTGGTAACAAAATAGAAGTAATCATTTCTCTGGATGAATAGTAAATTCACAGATAGTTGAATATTGAGATCAAATTCTTACCAGTTTTAGATTGAATTCAGGGAATAGTTTAAACTGATTAGCATATGGAAAAGCAGAAATGTTCTAAAAGATGTATTTAAAAGTTGGGTTTTAGTTGAAAAATGAGTTTAAACTCAAAGTTTAAAGAAAAATGTTTAAACTCAAGGTTTAAACAAAGCCTTTAATCACTGCAAAATATTAGAGGTAATGGAGCACTTCATAAGCACTGCAAGCAATTCTTCTGCCCACCCCAAAATGAGGGATCAGCTGCACTGGACACTGTTCTGAGGAGGGGAGGTGCCATACATCACAGCAAACCAGAAAATCTGCGAGGCTTGTCCTTGCTTTTTGCCAGGGGGTGTGGCTGGGGACAGGCTCTCCCCTCACCCCCTCTCCAGTGTCTCATAGATTGTGGAAGTCTGTTAATGCTGTGTGGCAAAGGATACCCTACACCTTGTCAGTGGTTTTGAATGTTTGAAGTCATTTACACAGGAACAAAATCAGGGTAAAATGAAGCTAAGTCTGTTAAAATTGGTTGGTGTTTTAGTCTTTTTCTCCAGGTAAAGATCTTTAGTGGTGTAATGTGGCTGCAACTCATTAGAGCCCAGCTACACAATGATTATGTTAAAGTATATTGAAGTCAGTGGAGTGATGCAGCTGTGCTCTGGCAGAGGATCTGCTCTGCTTTTTGCCATCATTTGCTCTGCTGAACTGAGTAAATATGGCAATTTCTTGGAGTGTCAGTAAGAAGGTCACTTTTACTCCTCAGTTCCTCTTCATCCACTCTACCTTAATCATTCAGTTCCAACTTTCAAACTTTTTCTCTTTAGATTTGACTCTATGGCCATTGAAGGGGAAAAAGGTCACCAGTACATGTAAGCCATACATATGCCCATGGCAAACAAAGAAGCTTCTGGTTTTTTGCAAATAAGGCATGCTGCTGCCTTTGACTTCTTAGTTCAGACACCTGTGGTCCACGTGCAGTCCAATAAAGAGCTTCCTTCAGATCAAGGCACAGCTTGCAGACAAGACCAAACCTCATTCTCTGCATGGAGAGCCACACTGTCTCTCCAAGGCTCCTTGTACAAGATTCAGTTGCCTAAATATAGGATTGCAGTGGTGTTTTCTGAGCCTAGGTGGAGGTGTTGGGCCTCCAGGTTCATCCCAGGATGTGTGGATTTCCCCCAGGTCCTGTGCCATATCTGCTAGCTGCATCCAAATGGTTTGGATACTCTAGGACATTTAAATAACACTGTTGGTTTGAGGGTCCTTTTGTCCTTCAATATTAAGTCTTGTGGTTCTGCAGGTTTTGGTGCAATATCCCCTCAGCTGTCTGTAATAGTCCTGTGATTTTTCACAAGTGTTTGCAATCATGTGTGCCCCTGTCTTCAAAGCCCATGTGCTCTGCAGCCATCCCACTGCCTTTCACTCACTTCCTTTGCATTCTGTATGGGGTAGAGGCTGCACACAGCTGCAGGATGCTTGGCAATCTCCATCTGCCCAGCAGAGGAGGAGCAGGCTGGTTAATCCCTTTCCTCCACTCCTTATTGAGCAATTAGGCCACTAAATAAGATCTTGTTTACTGATACCCAAAGAGGCTGTGATTTACTGGGTCTTGTAATAAATTTACATTCATAAGGAGATAGCCAGAGGCAAGTCTGGAGTTTTAGCAGTGGCTAATTTGTAGCTTCACTCTTGGGATGGGAACAGAATTTTAAAAGTTCTCTATAATAAAGCAATGTGTTTAAAATCCCTAGTCCAAAATAAAATATGAATGTTTGCTTCAAAAAACTGTACCCCCCCAAAAAAATATCCTCACTATAGGGCCCATCCTTGATGTAATTGGAATCATTACCAGCATGGCTACAGCTTACCCAGGCTGCCTCTGTGTGGGCTGTGCCTTTTGATGGGGTAGAGGCAAGGCAGCTGGAGTGGTCCAAGGGCTGGAACAATGCTGGTTTCTGCACTGCTGCTCCTTTTTGGTAAGAATTTTGCTTTTTGCTGTGAAATGTTCTATGTTCAGGGCCAGACTGATTCCTTTTCATGTGGTATCCATAAAGACCAGCTATACCAGGTAGAAACTAATGAATGAGTTGTAGCTATCTTTGTACTTTTAACAGGTCATAAATAGCAATATTTTGTCATTCTGTTTTTATTTCATCTTGTCAAGCAGTATTCTCTAGAATTATCTTGCATGTCTTCTAATAAATGCTGAGTATGTCTGCCGTGTTTTAGTTCTGTGCACTTTCAGTAGAGAACCTCAAATTGATCTGTTGACTAGAAAGTGGATTTAGTGTCCGATTTGAAGTAGCTGCTTATTCAACTCTGGTACAAGAACAGTAATGACTGAAGGTTGTTATCGGTTGATTGTTGCTGAGTGCTTTAAGTGAAATGAGGTTTTGGAGGATCAGTCAATTTTCCTGTGGACTGCTTTCCATGTAGCACTTGGCACCTTTGCTGGCCCCTGCTAGAGCAGTGTTCAATGTACCATGGAAAATCACCCTCCTGGGTCAGGTGTGAGGAATATTGGCAAGATGGGGGTGGAGAGGGGAGCTGCATTGTTGTTGTTTGTGTTGCATCTGTTGTTTCTATGCCTGAAGTCCTTTAGCAAAAACCTAAAAGCATCACTCAGACTACATTAACATAAGGTATTTACAAACCGAAGGAACTCTCCTTCCAGGGTTGTTTTAGAAGTGTTATCAATGGTGATATGTAAATAAGGAAGCAACCAGAAGAACAAGTAGCCCAGCTGACTCAGTTTAATTGGAAGTATTACAAAATGGGGATGGAGCACAGTTATTGAAAGGAAAAGAACAAAATGGGTAAAAAAATCATGGTAGTTGTAAGTAGCTGCCACAATATAGGCTAAAGAAAATTGCTTTTATTTTTTTCTTTTTTGTTTGGCTAGTTTATTGGTTTTATAATTAATTACACATAGATACAAGAGAGAAAACAACAGCAAAGGCCTGCAGTGAAATACTGTGGATATTTATAAAGCTGTGGAAATGCACAAATGCTCAAATACATTGTCCCATTCTGACTGGAGGTTCATGGCTATAACCTGGCTTATCTCTTCACATCTCACACCAATGAATTTAAGTCTGCAGAGGATAAAAATGACTGTGCATTTTGCTCAAGCACATTTGCAATCCATCTTGTAACATAAGAAAAAACCCCTCTCAGCTATGGGAATACTCAACAGTCTCGTTAATTTTCTGAAGTCTCCAGTGGGACATCATTTTCTTTTATCTTCTCACAAATGGCCTATAGAATCATATGCATCTTGTGCTAGTTTGGTATTGAGTGTGCTATAGTTATATATTATTTAACATTTTGGCCAAGTTTTGGTTTCATGAACAATTTATCTTCTACTGTGCATTTCTGCCCTTATGATTAATGAAGGTTACCAGCCTGTGATTGCAAAGTGCCCTAGGTTCTCTCTCTCCTACCTAATCCTCTTTAAGTGGATTTTGGTCTAATTTTTTCTGTTCCTTCCTTTGAGCTAATAATTTTCCTCACAGGTGCTGAATAATGTCTTCATGCTGCATATTGCTCAGCTAATGTCCATAGGGAAGCTGCAAAGCTCATGATGCTGTCATGCCCTGTATTTATTGTCAGGAATTCTGGTAATGCAAAGTGCCTGGGGTCAAAGGGGCTGTGGCTCTTAGTTTATATTTACAGGGATTCTACAACTTTTCTGATTTATTGGCTTCTGTGATCAGCTTGACAAATGAAGATGTACTGAATCCATACAAGAAATAATAATTTTTTCAGTCTCACAGTGAACCTTTGCTAATGTAGGGTGTTGTATAATAGCCTGTTATTCAGCTATTCCCCAGTTTCCACAGGAAAAAATAATTAGTGTTTTAAGACTAACCTCCTTAGGCTCTTTTTTAATGGACTATGAAAAGTATATTTGCCTTACTTTCACAGCTCAGATATTTCAAAGGATTAGTCAGAACAAAATAGCATCTACAGTAAGTATTTTACAACCTGTGAAGAATGATCCTGATGTGAGGCTCTTTGTTTTTCCAAGTGCAGATGTGGTTTTTAGCACTTTCTGGGTTGTGGTGTAGGTGGGTTTTTCTCTGCCTTTGGTAGAGTTCCCGTTACCTCTGTCCCAGTATGTTTGCAGCTGCGTAGGGGATTTCCATGAGACTCTTGGGTAAGTTTATCCCAGAATGAAATAGCAAGCTGAGGCTACACTGTAAAATTAGTGTGTAAGCCAATTCAGCTGGGGCTTATTGGGTAAATGGTCAGAGAAAAAAGTCCAGCTTGTATTTCTCTGGAGTGAGCTTCTGCATCTCACTTGAAATGAATGAAACTACACTGATCTGTGCAGACTGAGAACTGGGCCTGTGCTTTACCTTGGGAGCTTCCCAGGCCCTGGTGAGTGGAGCTGCCTTCTCAGTACGAGTCAGCTGCAGGGATTCATCCCAGTACCATGAGTCCTCATTGAAATCCTGGGGTGACGGGGGTCCTTGGGTCAGCAGCCACTGCCTACAGCACCCACCATGGGCAGTGCAGCACTTTGCATCTGCGTGGTTTTGCTTTGCACTCCTGGCTTTTCTATCAGCACACGCACGTGACACACCCCCACGCTCTCGTGTGCACATGCAGTATGTGCCTGTTCTGTGAGGCTGTAGGAAAATGACTCAGTTGTGGTGTAAAAGTAGGTGGAAATCCATGCATCCACACAAACATCTGTCAGGCAGGTGTGGGAGTTGCAGCCTTTTCGTAAGTAAGTCATTACTATCTCACTTTTTTGAACCGCTTAATAAAAAAAATCCCATTCCACCGTGTGAGATGATGTTCAGAGCAGCACTGAGTTCTAATGGCTGATTTCAATAATAAAGACAACAGGGGACTAAAAGGTGCAGTGCAGGAGGCTGGGAAACACATTCCTTTCCCCAGAGGGTGTACTTAGCTCTGTGCCTTTGATCACTTGAGAAGTATCATTAGAGCACAAAATGGCAGGCACTAGGGAACATTATGGCAATTATAATGTGAGAGTTAAAAAAAAAAAAAAATCAAAAGAAGTTTGAACTTATTTTGGAGTTTACTCCCATGAAGCTCTGATCACAGCTGAAGGATAAAATGCTCTAATAGATAAAATATAGAAGCTCCAGTGGGACTATTCTTTGGATATTGACTCCCACCTTAGCCCTGGTACAGAACAGGTTATATTTACAGGTTGAAGAAATCTAATCTGTGTACACACTTCACCATTACTTGCTATTTGTACTGCAGTAGCACCTGCAAGCCCTTGCTACTCAACGAGATCCCATTGTGCTAAGGACAGTAGAAATATGGAAGAAAAAAAACCACAGGCCATGGGACAAAAAAGGCTTAGAAAGCCTTTAGACCATGAGGCTACAACTTAGCAGTTTGCACTTGGAAAATCAAAGTATTTGTCTTAATACCTTGCAAATCGCTGTACAAATATTGCTATATCTTATTATCACATACTGTTATGGAGTGGGTTTGTGTTCGGATTTCATAGTTCTAGAAAACAGGAATTCAAACACTGCTTGTTCTGAGGGGTTTTCAGTAGTGCCTTGGCAACACAAAACCAGATTTTGCTCCACTCTGACCTTGAAAAAACCATGTTTTCAGACAGAGGAGCTGCTCTAGGTTGGGGCAGCAGGCCGCAGGAGGTAATATTTGTATACATTCCTGAAGTGTCCCAGGACTTGAGCTGACAGAAAAGGCCATGCCCACTTTCTCCTTCCTGTGGTGCAACATGCCTGTTCCAGCAATCAGGGTATGTGTGTCTGTAGGTGTGAATAGGAATAGGAGCTAGGGATTTTCACACAACTTCAAGCTTTCCCTTCAGTGTTCTGAAAACATGCTCTATGGTGTTAAGTAAAAAGTCTAGGTCACTAATAGAGCAAAATGCAAGACTAATACAAAACAAGACAACTGCAGACACACAGAGGCCTTGTGTTTAAGATGTCCAGAGAAACCTGACACAAGCACCAAACTAAAGCAGCACTCTTGTGTCACCTGCATTCTCCTTGTCTGTACTGCACAAAATCCAATAGTAAGCACAGCTTTTAAATATGCCTTTTACTGCCTCGGCACAAGCTGCATTGATTGTGCTCACATGCAACATCCTTAACATAAAATACAGCAGAGATAAAATGAGAGAAATAACCCAATTTGCTTCTGCAGACGGTGAGTGGGGGGGTGTTAAAGTTCCAATTGGGCACATATGGAACAAATCTTGTTGTAACATAGCAAAAGAAAGCATTTCAAAGAAACCATCTTATCATCATCATCAACCAAAACAGGCAGCCCACACAGCTTTGGCATCTCAATTTTCTGCTCATTTTCTTTTGTCTGTATCAGATGTGTTGCCTGTTTTCAGTAGTTCATAGATGTCTCACTGTGATAGGAGCTTGGAGAGCAGCAAGCACAGCCCATTTTCAGAGTTAGAATTGTTTCTCCTTTTACTGGTCCCGCTACCCTTTCTTTCTGCAGCCACTTGAACATTGTGGAGCTGGTGGCATATAAAGCTACATAATGCTTATCTCCTGGCTTACTCACTTGACTGAGAATCCTTCCTGCTGGAAAAGCTGTTAGCATTTCATAGGGAATGGCTGGAATGTGTTTCAATACTGGTACTCCAGTTTCAGAACTGGTTCAGTTCAGAACTGGTTTCATCTCTTTTTCTTGCCACTTCTAAGTGGCAGATATATGCAGTTGGTTGGTACATAAGAAATGTTATAGAAGAGGTCATTAGTTATGGAGGTATCACACACATCAACACTTGATAAAAAAGCAGGAGACTACTATGTTTTTCCAAAACAAGTCTCTCTAAACCTTTACTGTAATGACAAGTCACTTGATTCTATTTGCATTACTTCTGCCTTTTATGAATGGGATATTATTTCTTTCTTTGCTTTTGTGCCCTAGTGCCCTTACTTATTAATGTATCTGTTCCCATTACCCACAGCTTTTGAATTTTTGCCTTTTTTGCATGAGTGGTCGGAGATCTGCAGCCTCACTTCACACTGAGCTCCTGTTTTGGTGTCTAACTTACCATATGTTCCAGTGGGGAATTAATTGCTTCTGTATCTTTTTGGGCCTGCTACTGAATGATTTGCCAAAGAGGCACTGGAAAGTACAGCAAGCTATTTCTCCAAGCTCTTATCTCCTAACTGAAGGACTGGATCACACTTCACCACTCACAGTATTATAATAAGTTGTAATTCATTAATGTTTTTGAAAGATCCTGTAAACCTCTTAGGAGCAGAGCTTTGAGAGTACAAAATGCTATTTTATTCATGAACTTCTAAAACCTTTCATACTTTGAATTCATTTAAAAAAAACACAAGTGAGACAGAGAATGTAATAGAAGACAAAGTTGGACATTTGCAATCTCAATATTTCAACGTAATTAGGGGAAAAAAAGAGATACTGGGAACACAGAATCATTCATGTGACAGTGTAAGAGTGAAAACAGACTAAACAAAAATGGTGAGGATACCACAGTGCTGCCCTTACTCAAATCTAGGTTGTTTCCATCTGAAGTATTTTCATGTTAATTCTTTTCCCTCACTAGATTTTAGGGCCTTGAGAGCAAAGGCCAAAGCAGTCAGGTAGTTTCCTTCAATCCAGAAAACATAACCTTTGCCATTAGTACCTTCTGCATTGGAATAATTGAAAGGAAATTGTATTGGAGCTCAGGACTGCTTGTTTTAAAGGACCAGAAGAGGGCAAATAAAGATCATGCAAAACCAGAGGCTTTAGGAAAACCAGAGCCAAGAATAAATACGTCCAACATCTTTGGAAGCTGGAGAGGGCATAATCCTAAATCTTGGGAAATGTTCTTCATCAGCATTTCCTGCTTGAATATAGATCACTATAACCTGCACTTTGAAAAGAGTTTCTGTCTTTCAAAAAATCCCAAACTTCAGGATGCTTTCTGTAACACAAAAGGTAACCACAACAGGCCAGGATATAGTGAGCTGATGCCCTTCCTGAACCATGGCAGGCTACAAGTTTAAGAATACTCTTCAGTGTATGGAGCTATGTGAAGCAGGCTGCTGCAGATTCTCATTTGAAGTACATCAGCCTGATTTCATGCTGAAATGCTCATTTGCAATAGTTTCAGATAGGGACTTCACTGTGCTGAAATAAAACTATGGAGTTAAATTCAACTCTGGAGTAATATTTTCCAATATTTTACATTTTGGGAGCCATCAAAAAAGAGTGAACAATTGTGAAGTGAAAAGCCAATTCAAAAAGCATTTTTCAGGTATGGACATCCCCACCTCACATCCTGGCATTGGCTCACTCCTAGCTAAGCAAAATACTGACTTCAAGGTCATACAGCCTCCATAAAATAATGCTGGATTACAGGTTCAGGCAGATTGGTACATTCCCCAATCTGCCAATTGTGCCTTGTCCTGTTCCAAGGTTGGTATCACTGAGAAGTGTTTAGTTTCATTTACTAAAGGCTTTGCAATAGATCATTTTGCATTTCACTTTCAAAGTACTAGCACTTGCCTGGAGTGATCTTCATGTCCATACTTGCCTCTTGGCTTCATTTATGTCAGCAGACTTGAACCTAATGTTGTCAGCATCATCAGAAAATGACAAGTAACGACAGCACTCCTTTGTTGTACTTCGTAATTTTAACTTTGGTGTCTAGAACTTCCTGCATCACTCGTCATAGAACAAAAGTATGCTCCTGGTATCACATTGAGCAGTGGCTTCTTTGACTAATAGCCATAATGGCAGAATGAATTTTCACTGTGAAATGAGATGCCTGTGGTGGGAGCTCTGCCAGCACACCAAATCAAGCGGGAGGGCTGAGCGCAGTGTAAACGGGTGTTCCATATGCTCGAGAGACTTTTGGAATCAGCCCAGCCTACATATGCTTCTGTTGGCAAGCTCTTGAATAGAAAGGAAGAATTGTCCTCACCCTACCTAACATACCTCCCACTCATTTAAAATGCTCATTTGCAAATGGAGAGCATGCAAATCTGAGAATGATAATGGCACAATCCAGTCTTGCTACAGCTGGATAGGAGGAAAATAATGTAAAAATCATTGAGTAGATTTTTAAGCAGAAAATGTATTGATGTAAAACATGGTTAGAAAGCATCTGAGATGTTCTCCTATCCATGATCTGTGGAGTAGAAGAATAAATTTTAGCATTGCATTAAGGTTCACTAGCCAGTCCAGGCAACTGCAGTTGGCTGGAAGATGCTTTGGTGAACAAAACACTTGAAACAATAACATCTTCCCCTGCTTTTCTGTGATTGCAGGTTGCACCTATATGTCTACTATAGCTTTTTAGCTATAGTAGAAAATGGTCCAAGTTAAGGTGAGGAAGAGGAAAAAAAATACAGAGAGGGGATTTTAAGCATATTACAGAGAGGAAATGGAAGAGGCAGAATCCCTGGATAGAGGGATTTGCAGAGATTAAGAAGCAGAGTGGTGGGTAGAGGAAGAGGTAATGGAGCAAACTAATTGAGTAAGCAGGTTTTCCACCAGGATGCCGTAGTGTCATGAACCAGGTGTAACTGTTCTGTCTTCCTCCCTTTTGAAGTTGTCTTATAGCTCCCAAAATCATTTTTCTTCCCATTTTTTCTTCAGTATACCTGTCCTCATCTTTTTGAGTTCTGTGAATGCCGGGCATGCATAGATGTGTGCTCTGACCTTGCTCTGAAAGTCCCCACTTTCCCCTTCACATGGAGAAAGTGATTTTGTGAAGGAGCTGTGGGGACAATGGTGGGTAGAACTTCAGTGAACAAAGCTATCTTGACCAAGACCTTGATCGTTTCTCTTCCTCTTCTGCTGCCCTGCTGCCTTGTCCATCGTGTGCAGTGGATGGCAGGAAGCTTTTCCAGTACCTGATTTGCAGCACAAGCCTTTCTGCTCTTACAGGTGTGTTCTCTGAAGCTTTTCAATGCTGACCTAAAGACATAGAATACAGTTGTTTTTCCCAGCTTCAGCAGTGCTGTTCCCTGCCACTGAAAACTTCCATTATGTGTTATTGCTCCTTGCTTTATTCTTGTGCCTTGTACCCATGACAAAGCTCCTTTCCCCTGCCTTCCTTACAGGAGTGTAATTGCCATTTACCAGGAGTTTGACAGAGTCCTGGGTTCTCTCTGGTAATCCTGCTCAAACCTGTTATTTATCCACCTCTTCTTTCCTACATGTCTTTGTATCTGCTTGGTAGTTAAATAGCTGGAGTGGGAAGAATATTACCAAAAAGCCTATGCTGCAATTTCACATCCTTCAGTTTTTTGATGGTAATTCTGGGTAAATTTAAAAGAACCCCTCTATTTCTGTGAAAAGAACATCAAAATATGTAATTTACTAAAAATATAATAATCTGGTGTCTTAATGGATATTTTGAGAAAATCTTTTAGTACAAAATTTGATTAACATATGAGGAGAGATCCTGGAGGGCAATTCCAATTATGAAAAGGCTTCAAAAATTGTTGTTATTGAAGGTTTGGGGAAACTTGAATCTTTGATATATCTTCAAAACTGTGTAATATTTATAGCATAAGTGACAAAGTAAGGCACGAAAAGATCAAGGGAGAGGTCTGTAAATCAGATGAGTTTGCTTTAGATTTTCTTGATGTGGGGAACAAAGTGATCTTCCAGTCACCCTGTGAACCCTTGCAGATATAAATAGTTGTGCTGGAAGAGTGATTTAGGGTAATACCATTAAATGTGTATGTATGTGTTTATGCCACTGGGCCTTGTGCCAGAAGTGCTCTGGGAGGGTTGTGCATTGTGTAAACCACCTTCAGTAACACTCATATTTTCCTTTAACAACTGTAATGAAAGGACCAAAGGTGCATTTATTTGGAACAACTCAAAAATAGTTGTTTCACTGTTTTCATGGAAAAAGATTGCTGTTGATTTTTCTATGAGACTTTTTTTCCCCCCTTACAATCCATTGGATTGTAGTAGAAAAAATAAAATTTGGTGCAACTAAAACAGCTCTGAGAAAGCAAAGAGCTACTTCTGTGAGTTTATTGCCATCAGCAGTGATTCTGGCTTTGAACCATTTCTAGTCCAATTGCTTTGGTTTGTTTGGGTTTTTTATTTTTCTTTTATTCAAACCTCTGTAACATTTAGGAGGTGGGGAAATCTTGTGTTCCTGAGACTGGCCTGCTGTTCATGGCTGGGAGTGTGTGATATATATATATATATGTGCATCCATATATATATATATATATATGCATATGTATGTCCTCATTCAGGCACATACACGTAAAGCCCTCCTACTCACCACTCCCTCTTCCCTCTATTCTTTGCCCTTGTTTATCCTTTTCTTCAGAAACAAAATGAAAGCATTTGGAGCTTTGTAACTCTTCCACTCAGAAGCAGAAGGCTCTGGCCTGCTGTTCTCCTCCTCCCCGCTGCCTGAGACTCCCCGTGCTGGAGTGAGACGTCCCAGCATATGCCACAAACACTGTGCACAAACAGATTCTGCTGTGTGGGTGGCAAGTACAAACCCCAGCTCTGGCAGCAAACCCCACTGCCTTAACCCTCTGGAAAATGCTAAGGAAGAAAAACTGCACCAGGTGAGGGTAGCACCCAATAAAATGCAGCTCTGTCAGTTTTGCCTCCAGAGCAGGACTGAGGGATTCTTGTTGACTTTGGATGTTTTCAAACCTCCTGAACCATTAGCAAATCTCACAGGATCTGCAAAACCAGTTCAAATCCATGCAATATTTTTCTTCTTCTTTCCCTGAACTTATAAACTCTTGTGGTTTCCAAGGACAATTCAATATAAAGGGAAAAGAAAACTAGCAAATGGAGGAGTTTTGTTGAATTGGGATGGAAGGCAAAACCAAAAAAAAAAAAAAAAAAAAAGGCTGGCACAAGTTTATGGCCTATGTATACATGGGATTTATACTGACAAGCAGACTTATCCCTGCTGGCATGAGTCCCAGAAACTACAGTGGCTGGCAGGTCTGCCCAGAAATGGATTGCACCAACAGTGTGAAATGCCTGTTCCCCTTTCTCCTGGGGAGAGCTTCAAACATGATAACTGCAGAGTAATGGGATTTGATGGAAGAAATTAAAAATTACGCCCTCTCAAGGGAGAGGATGGGAAATATTTGCAGGAGAAGATGGGAGATATATGCAGGAGAAGATTCAAGCTGTCAAATCTTTTTCTTAATTTGAAAGTTTTCTTCACTCTTCCTTACAGCCTTTCAATGCTCTCTATCAGCAATTTTTATCCTATATGCTCATTGCTAATCTGTTTTCACACTTTACAACTGGCTTTTTTTTCCAGGTCCCTTCCAGGCACTCAAAGTCTCCTAACCCCAACACAAGCCCTGCTAAGAATTAGCTTTGTCGGCTATTACATCAGCAGGTTTAAAGTGGATTAATGTTGTTAGGAATGGAAGACTTTTATCATAAGAAATTTCAGAGGGTGTTTTTTTTTTGTTTTTTCCTGCATGTCCAAAAGTATCATCTGGGTTTATAGCTTCAAGTTGCATGTGGATTTCTCAGATGTCATGTTAAAAAACCAAGAAAATCTCACTACTGTACTAAGCACTGTACAGGCTGCTAACTGTTTCTTTTTAATCTTCCTTTCAGTTAAATTAGGGGGAAATTCTCTTTAGAGGAAAAAATCTGAAAAATATTAATTTTAATAATAAAATTAAAGTTAGAATAGAGTTGTGCCTTCAGTAAATATAGTGTCAGTGCTCACACAAAGAGGCAGCATCAGGCAGCCCCCTGCAGTTCCCCAGTGCCAGGTTTGCTCAGGAGAAATGCAGGGACCTCGTGCCGCTCCTCTGTGACCCTGGAATCGCCACAGGTGTGGGCTCAGTGCTGCCACCCTGCCCGGGGCTTGGCTCTCCCTTCCAGTGCTCCCTGAAACTCAGCAGCACCTGCTGAAAGAAAGCTCTGGTGGGCTGGCAAGGAGGCAGCACTGGCTCCTTCCCCTGAGCACCTGGGCAGGAGTTTGCTCAGGCTCTCCTTTTGTCACCATCCTTCTGTAAAAGTGAGATCAGATCATTTCTGCTCCTCCTCTGCTGCCCTGCTGCCTTGCCCATCGTGTGCTCTGGGTGGCAGGAAGCTTTTCCAGTACTTGATCAGAGGGGAATTCTGCAGCTGGTCCTCATCTGCATGAAGTGAGGCTCAAGCTGCTTAGGTGTGTGACTGAGGGCTTTGAGGATTCCAGCAAAGGCTGTTCAATTGGAAGCTCTAACATTTTTCTTTCTGCTTCCCACACACTCTCCCCACCACCACAGGTGTAACATTTCAAGTAATCTTTCAATAAATGACATGTTGTTCTTTCTTCTGTTTAGACTGAAGAAAAATAGTGTGGTTTTGATAGATTTTCAGTACTCAGTGATATTTCCAAAGTTCAGCAGATAACAAGAAGGTAGAATTATTTCTTCCAGGACTTGGACAACTTGGAAATCTTTTTCTGCCCTCTGTCAAGTTTGGCATTGTGTGTTCTGTCTTTCCTGCTGCCGTCTGTTTGAGACCTACCACAGCTGTTTCTGCAACCATGTGAAGCAGCTAAGAGTTGAAATTTGAACAGGTGACAGTCATCCTTATTTGCAGCTTTCAAATCAGAGCACAGATGATGTTTCTTTGTAGGATGTTAAAAAAAGATCTCAGAATTGGAGTAGGACATGAAGAGTAAGTCAGTCTCATTTCAAAGTCGTAAAGGCACCTTGCTAATCAAGAGGTGGTCCATGGACTGAAATGTGTTGTACAAGAAAAAAAACAACCCAACCTGTTAACACTATCCAAGCTGAGCTCCAGGTTCTATTCTTTCACAAGGTTGATACTCACAGGTGTTTATATCTTAAATATGTGGTCTAGTCCTGGGTACTTGGAAAATTCCAGAGTTTTGTTTTTTATCACCTGTCTGCTCTCTTGGTACTTATTGAACTTGCCTGTTGCTACAAGAAAATAAATTATTTATTTGTGAGCTTTGTATATGCTGCAGTGAAAGGAATCTACATGCAGAAACTGTCTGAGAACAAATATTTTGTGAAGAGGTAAAGCATTTGTATTTGTCAGTTGAGGCCATTCTTGATCTCATTTTAGGTGAAAAAGGAGCCCTTTAGCCATGGTGAGAAATGCCTGCTTCCTAGAAGTATTCATTTTACTCACAGGCTTTTGCAGTGAGGAGTGAGTAAAAGGAATTGGAGAGCTCTGTCATTCCTCTGTTATTTCTATCCTATTTATTTAATCTATATATCATTGTAAGCTTTGATTTTGATTTCCAAACTGATCTGCATTTTCACCTTTTTATTTATTTTCTTAAATGATGTGTATTTGATAACCGCCTTAGTCATTTGTGTGTTCTTTTCCCTGAATTGAATGACTTTGACTTTCAAATTTCTATCATGATTGAAAATTAAATTTGATTCCAAGGATCTCTATTCCTAAAGTGCTTGTTATGGTGAATTTTTAAGCAAGTAAAGTTGCTCAACTCAAGTAAAGAAAAGAACAATCAGTCAATTTATCTGTTTAATAATTTCTCACATGAGAGATTATTCCTGGCTGTATGAAAATAAATTACAAGAACCATGAAACTACATTCCTCTGAAATTAGGGTAACTTCTCCAAAAGCAATGATTAGATGATCATTTTCTTGGAATTAACTCTTTCTTCTTTAGTAATATTGTCAGGATATATCTGGAAGAATTTGGTGTGCTAGCTGGATGTTGCAAAGCTGCCATTTCACTTAGAGCTGTGAAAATACTGAGGGAAGAGCTTTCTTCTTCTATTAGATTTTCATCAAGCTTTCAGATGCTCTTATGCCCTTTTTGCTTATGTCTTATAAAAAAATCATATTTTTCTAGATTTTCATCTCCCTAGTTCCAAAGTTGTTCCATCACAGACCATGATGGAATGAGGTCCAAGTCATGTTTGCTGATTGTCAGGAATGAGTGATTTAGGTCACTCAATCACTGTCAAAGGTATTAGCAAAAGTGGTTTTAATGGGAATTTGTAGAAGTGTGACTAAGTTGGTTGAAAAGGTTCACTCTGTTCTTTGCTTCTCTATTGCTTCAAAGGATTCCAAATCTTAACTCAGGGCAATCTGTGGTCAGATTTCTGCCCAGTACCTTTTGTGATGAGTCAGACACACTTTTCCAACAGATTTTACCTATTTTCAGCGGTGTTTGCTTTTCAATAATGTTTTCTTCTTTCTTTCCTTCCCTCTTGTTCTTCTATACTTTTCTCTACATCCATGTTGTTTCAAGTGCCGGGTCTTTTGCTTTCAAAACAGTTTTGTTGGATTTTTTCCCCCTGGAATTATTATTTAGCCCTTTGGGTACCTGAAAGAAAGCAAATTGTGAATCTATTCTTACTCACATCCAAAAGCAATTTATGTGAATACATACAATGTTTGAAAACTTCTGAAATTTAGAAACCAATAATTGCAGTTTGAATACACTATACACATTTGAGAAAAGGCAGATTTGGTGCCTTCTCTTGCTTTCTTGAATTCATTGGTAGATTTACGATTGATCTAGAGGAGCATGAGCAAGAATTTTAATGAAATAAGATGGAATATAAAACAGAGAACAGGACTGACATGCATTCATTGCTCAGCCTAATTTTCCAATGGGGAAATATCTCAGATAAGCTTTCATAATTCTGAAATAATTATGTTTTTTGTTGTTGTTTGGAAAAAATTTATGGTTTGGGTTTTTGTTGTTGTTTTGGGTTTTGTGAAGTTTAATTTTGGGGGGTTTTTTGCCTTTTTTTTTTTTTTTTAATAGAGATCATTGTGATTAAACCTGGTCTATCAGTTCATTATTGCACCTCCTGGCACCACTGAGCAAATAGGCTGACACAGCACAGCTCCCTGCTGACCTCCCAGCAACGGCTGATTGACTTTGCAAGGATTTTTCATTTCAGAAACATTTGCAATTTCCTGAAATGACTTCAAAGAATCACATCATTTTATTTCATTCATGTTTGCTTGCATCAGTTATTTTGGGGGTAGGAGAGGAGGGGATGAAATTGTTTTATATAAATAAGCTGGATGCATTTCATAGCAAGCAATGTTCTGACCCTGGCACTGTTGCTTTTCTACCCTTCTATATTGAAATAGGATTTCATTGTGCTTGGATAGCTCAGGCTTCCCTGAATCCCACCTGTTCCATTTGTTTTGCTATGAAAAAGTATCATTATAGCTCACTTTATGCCTTTTGTTAAGAATTAGCACTCCTGAGAATCAAAAGTGAAGATGTGATTGTTCACACAATTAAATAATTGCAGGTATTTACAATGAGTTGTCCACCCACAGGCTCAGCAGGTGCTGGAGCAATTGGCTGGAAAATGGAGTATTTCTGGTACACAACCTGCAGATACTTTGGCTGCTGATTTTCTTTATAATCTTGTTCACAAAAGAAATATAGTAAAAGTTCTTTGAGCCCAGCTGGTTGAAATGTGTGAAAGACCTTAGAATTTCCCAAATCATGACTAATTTGATGTAAATTCTTCCTCTTTTTCAGGGAAAAATATTGTACAGAATCATGAAAACCATGTTATAATCTGCGGTGGACTTAGGCACAGGAGTGTCCAGTTCATGTCACAGTTGTTTTTTCCTAAGTGAAAGCTTTCAGAGGGAGATCTGAAGTACATGTAAATAAATGCATTTGGGATTTTTTTTTCCTTCCCAGGGCAAGCTCTGCTCTGTTCAACTTCTCCTCTCTCTATTGATTCCAGTTATTTTCCAAGTTGTGGTTCTGTCCCATAATATGGCAATAATCTCAAAAATTGGTCAACTGGATTAAGGTACACTGAAAGAAAACCCAACATCAGTGGTTTAGGGGGTAAGAGACTGAAATAGAAGTTGGTTGCTCCTTATGCCTCAGATATTTCTGTTCTCCCTTTCCTCAGTAGTGCCACAAACACAATCCTGAGAATATGTAATGAGTTTGCATACATCAGATGAAAAACAACATCAGAAAACATGATTAGAAAAGCAATTTTTCACTTCTCCCTTGTGGCTGAAAATTGAGATATCCTTGGGCATGTTCTTTCTAGTTCATCAGTACAGGTGGTGAATTCTTTTTTTCTGATCTGATTATCCTTCTTTGGGTGACAAGTGACCTGTCAATTTGAAGGTGCATTTTCTAGCCAGATAGACCTGTCATCAGACTAGAATTTCTTGTGTTGGATATGGCCTTTCAACCTGAATTTCTGAGCTGAAATAATAGATAAGTTGTAGTAATGAAATATGGTTGAAACTGCTTGGTTTCTATAGATGTAAGTGCTGCTGATAGCTAGGATTTAAGTGTTTCTTGTTGCAGAATTCTACAGAGATAAAAAGAAGTGTTCACTCCTTCATTTGTGGATCTTTCAATTCCTTGATGCCATATCCCATAAAATTGCATGTAAAGCACTTGCCCTTTGCAAACCTGACAGAAAGCTGGGCCCTGGCAGTAAGGGCATCAGGATGTCCATGTTGATGGGCTTGGCCAAGAGTGATAAAGGTCACACAGCAGACCAGAAGCAGAAAAGAGAATCCAATGTCAATCTGAGGCTGGGATGAGAATACTGCTTAGAGGGAGAATTAATGTGGACTTCAGTTGAACTGAGTTCAGGTAAAGAAATGTGACTGTTTATTAGTGCAGACCCCAGCACAACAGTCTGGCTGTGTACCCTCCTTGCACCTGGACTATGACACATTTTAATCCAGGCATTATGAAAACCCAGCTGACAGTAGAACTTTGTCTTGCAGTATTCAAACCAAGGAAGTTATGGCCATTTTATCTGTACTGTATATTATACATATTGCCAGAAGTTATAGAAGGTATTTTAATATTCTAGAGTCAGCAAGAGCATGAGAAAAAGAGGCATTTTCATTTGTGATATTAAATCTCTGTGTATTCAGAGTCTATTAAATTGCATGGAACAAGTGAAGAGGAATCCTGCTGCTCTTTATGACAAAGCTCAGATCATTTGGTAGCACCAGGATTTCAGAAAACATCCTCCATGTATTCCACTGGTTGCTAGCAGTAGGGTTGAAGTAACTGTATCCAGGTTGGTTTGATTTTGTTTTGTTTTTAACTCATAACCTTTTTTAAAAGATAGGGATCTTATCCTTCTTGGGACAAATGCAAGCAAAAAACTTACACTGACAAGAGAATGCTTATGCCTTCAATCTGAACAAACATTCAGAAGAGCTTACCTGGGTAACCTTACTAGAAAGCCAGTATGTTCACATTACAGCACACTAATCAGTGCAGCATTTTTTAAGATATTTTTTAAAATAACATTTTGTTCAAAATCAATGTTTCATAGTGCAAACAAACGTGTTGGTTTTGTTTGGTATATTTTGTGGGTTTTTTTAATGTGCTATGTTAAGGGTTTCAAAAACAACAGAATGATCTAAACCAGGAGTTGACTCCATTTTACTGAAATGCAGGAACTGGATAAAATATTGAAAACTTAATGGTAATGGCAAAAGTACTGAATTAACAGCTAGAACATGAGAGCTCCCTGCCAGAATACATTAGAAATTTGGGGTCAGAGGATGAGTAAGAAGAGAGTTAGGGAGAAAAACATTGCTGAAATGTTAGCAATAAAACAGCTTTTATGGGCAGGAGTAGAAATGCAGAGTATGTTGGAAGCAGCTCAATCCTGTGTGTTCCAACTGCTCAAGTTCCAAATGTGTAATAATTTCTGTGACTAATTCTAAATACTTTATCACGCTTGCACACATATTCACAGAGAAGATCCAAGCAAGCAGAAGCACCATATCCTCTGAGCAACAGGCCAGATGAGCTTGGCCTCTTTTAGTGCTTCAGGAAGGGGTTTTGGGGTTTTAAGTGACTGGCAAAAGGACTGGTGTATACAGGAAGGAATTTTACACACTGTGAAGTAGAATACGCTCCATTGATTATTCAAATTTTATGACATTTGGCCAGGACAGAGTGAAGAACTGAGGATGGTCTCTGAGACTACTGAGAAGCAAAAGCTAAAGTGTGTCCTATCCACTTTGATAGACATGGTCTGGAGTTGAAATCAGGTCCTGGCAAGGGCTCTAACCACAATGCCACTGAATGGAGAACGAAATCTGTCCCTGACTCCTTCTCAGTCTTCTTCAAGGCTGGTTTATGTGCTGGTGTGGCAAGAGGATTCAGGGCTCAGAATGCCAGTTTGACACCAGTACCTCTCCAAGGCCTGCCTCTCTTTGTGCAGACTGGGAAGGATTAGAGAAACTCCTCCCCTCAAAGCTCATTTTCTGCCCTGTAGCTCTGCTCAGCACGAGTTCTGCCTCAGGAATTCTGGTCGGGATTCACTGCACAGAGGGGCTGCACTCCTCACCTGGCTCAGACCTCTGTGTCACACCACGGTGTGGGCCCATAAAGCTCTGAGGTGTTGCCTTGGCTGAAGTCTAACCCAGCTTTGGGATGCTGGTGCTCCTGTGCTTAAAAAGCTCCATCTCAGAACCACATATAATGGTCACAGCAAGGAGGTCTGACCTGAAAGAAATAAATTGGCCAGCAATTATTTATAGAGAAAGGCCAGCTGAATATTAATTGGAATCAATGGCAATTACTGTGCTAGGAAGAAACAACTTAAGATTAAATCAATTAAAGGTAGTGCCTTGAAGGAAGGACAGGGATATTTAATTTAAATTGTTTTAAAGGGTATTTCACACTCCGAAGTCGTTATTTCCATTAGGTTGTTTTAAACATTTTACATTGAAAAGTGAATTGAATTTTCTCTTCAAAGACAGAGCGTAAAAGGCATTTTTTGGTTGCTTGTTATTCCACAATATAGAAATGACAGAACCCACACTTTATTTTACAGTTCTTTGCAAGTTTAAAAAAATATTTGTGGGGATGTCTAAATGTTGAAAAACCATCAAAGACCTATTTGTTTTTGGTGGTGGGGTAATGTTGGTTTTTTTTCCGCTCATGAATGACTTCTTTAGATCCAGTTTCTACTAAAGTCTATATAGTCCCTTTATTTGTAATTTTTTTATATTTAGAGCCAGAGTTTCTAAAGTTACATATTTTTGTTGTTTAGCATGTTTAAACATGGAAACCTGGAATACTTGCATACAAAAATAGTTCTTTGCTTCTGTTTTTTGTTTTTTTTTTTTTTTTTTTTTTTTTTTTGTTGTTGTTTTTTAATGAGGGAAGTGGTGGATGAAGCAATGTCCCGAAAGAGAACCATGTTCTATAATTGGTCTTGATTCTGACTAGCTCCAGACTGGTTTTCAGCATGTGACAAAAAAGGAGGGGATATTTTCAAAATGTGTTAACTACTGCCATCCCATGGTCCCTTTGCAGAGATTTTAACAGTACTTGCATAAGCAATATAGCATAATATGATCTTTGTTGAGCTTCCTGTTTGTACTGATGGAAGGGAATGACTTTGAAGTAATAATCTCAAGGGAAATGTTTCCTGAATGGTGTGGTGTGCTTGTTGCTTAATATTGTGTGTTCCCTCTCTTTTAGTGACAAGCCTCTGCTCTTGTTTTCTCCTGGATGGTTTAAAACATCTTGGCACACATGTGCACACAGCAGCACTTCCTCCAGCCTGTGCTGAGACTGAATTGTTTGGAACAATCTAATAATGGCTGCCTTAGCAGAAACTGTACTGGAGTGGTTTGACTTTGCCTGAAATTCTGATGTGGGAGGAGGGGAAGGAAGCTCCGCACAGACCTTGGTTCAGGATTTGCAGCAGCTCAGCCTCCTCTGTGGGTTAATGTGCATGCAGCTGGTTGGAGGCCATCACAGGCTATCCAGGGCTTTGTCAGGTACAGCATCATGTGGAGAAGTTTGGAAAACATCATCCCAAGGCATACCAAGTGCATCTTTTTCAGACTTGTTCTGCACAACACATCAATCTTCAGTAAAGTAGTCACAGCAATCATTGCACAGCAAAAATATAATTGCAGGTTCTCTTTATCTGAAGCTTTGCCCTGTCCCTGGATGATGTTCATTTTGAACATGTCAGCCCACCTGCCTGGGGGATCCCAGCAGCTCAAGCTGCTTGATGGCTTGAATTAGTTGTAGTTATTATTTAGACTTTTGGTACTGTCTTGGTGTCAGTGCCGCACTCCAGAGGTTTAAAATTTGTTTTGGAGCAGGTGCTGTGTTTCTGTCATTTCCTGCCTTTGCTAGCAAGGTGAGGTAGGGAGGTAAGGAACCTCTCCTCAAACCCAGAGAGCCTTCAGCCAAGTATCACTGCAGGGCCACAGGAGCTCTGTGCACCATTAACCAGCAGCTGCTTTGCCTAATGCAAACAAACTGGTGTTTGAGCTCTGATCATCTGCAGGACATGGACTGTGCAGACCAGTGCTCTGTAATTAGTTATTTATAGCAGTGCAGCAACACTGTATTGGTTTTGGCTGAATGCAGGGAAAGAGTTTTCTTTTTTATATGAGAAGGGAAGAAAAAAAGGCTTTTCAGCTGGTTTTTACCTTCCTCCTTTTAGATAAGCCTTAAAAAGATACTACTTTTGATTTACTCTCTGTACAAAGTTTCCGTTGTGTTTTTTAATATGGGGGGATAGAATGAAAGAAAACAAAGATAGTGCAGAAGGTAATCTCACCCCTGAGGAGCTGCAGCTGTACTAATCACCAAAGATTAGGAACAGGCCTGCCCTTAACAGGCCACAGCTGTGTCCAATGAGGATGAGTGCTATACAAGAGTGGGTTAGCTGGGTGAGGAGAGAGCTGGGGTTTGTTGGCTGTGCTGTGAGGAGATGCCCATGAGAAATCACTGAGAAGGTACGGGAGCTTTGTAATAAGGTGTCGGCATGTTAACGCATGAAGAAATTAGTTTAAGCAGTTTAAAGGCTTCTTAATTTATTAAATAGAAACGTCGTTAATACATTTGGGAAAGTGCTTCTTTAGTTGTGCTTTGAGGTAAAATCTGTATAGCACCAAGTAAGCGATTTAGGCTTCAAGAAAGATTGAAGTCTACTTCTGGAGTACAGAGCAGATTTTGCACTGGTGCAACCTCTAAGAAATGAGCTCTTCTGTGGTAGTTAAAGATCTGGTCTTTTTGTAACATCGCGTACTTTAAAATTTTCTGTTTCACTTAAAATAGTTTTTTAGAGATGGTGGGTGCCTTAATTTCATTGTTATTGCTGATTTAAACATTGCTTAAATCCAAGCGTAGTTTGGTATAGAGTGTATGTGAAAATTGCAATGACCTTTCTTTTAATAGGTTCAGCAAGGTGTTTATCAAACTTTCTCAGTAAACAGCAATTAGGAAACAAACCATTTCACAGAATAATATGTCATAAAACTCTTATTGCTATAAGTTTGGAAGATTTCCCCACACATTTGGTGCAGCGCTTGTAATAGGTCTGCATGGGGTTTGCATTTACTGTGTGTAAGAAAAGTGATGTTTACTGCTTACACAAGCCTCCAGAGAAACATTCTGTATAGCTCTAATTCAAACTAGACCAGCTGGGCAGATAAATCATGATGTAAAAATACATCATTTCTATTAGAAGATTTTGAAGAAATGAACAAAAGTTCATGAATTTCTCCTAAAAATGCTGAATTTACAGTTATTAGTTTTGTTCTCTACAGAAACCGTCATTTAGTAGTAACACTATTAAACAAGTGAAACACAAATTGCAAGTGACATTTATATGATCATAATCCCTCCTTTCTGGCTGTCAGGAATATTTTTTTTCAGATAGGAACCTGCATTTTTGCAGATGGCATGAAAAAAAAAATGAAGCTTGCAGAACACACCATTATTCCTGCGAGGCCGTCAGTTTGTTAGTTGAAGCAGCCAAGACTTGACGGGCTGCAACAGATCAGCAAATGGGAAATGAGCAGGAGTATAAATTCCCAGCAAACTGAATCATTAACATTTGCTGCCTGCATCCTGGAAACACAGTAAATCAAAAGTGTCATGATATATCAAGACAAAATATCATTACTAATTGGGATTAATTTCCTGCTCTGGGATTGCTGACCTTTACTGAAAGAAAAAAACACCTGCTTGTTAACTCCTGTTACTTAATTTCTTTTTTCTTTTTCTTTGAGGATATAGTACGATTTTAGGATACAGGCTCTTCTAAAAAGTACCCTTCTTGTTGCATTTTTCCTTTTTGATGGACAAATATGACGTTTTCATTTAAGAAATAACCTTTTTATGGATGTGAGGGTGCAGAGGAAGTATTGGATAACAAAGATGAGATTCTGTATTACCTTAAGCAATGTTAGATGGACTTTATTTATTTCACTCGTGAAATGGAGGAAGATCCCCTGTAAGCTTCATTGGGCAATTGCTGCTGTTTCCCAAAATGCTCATTGATATTTCCAAAAGTTTCTGAAGTGCTCTCATCTGAAAGTGTGCTGCAGCTGCAAGCCAGCTCCTGTCTCTCCCCTGACTGGAGCAGGAGTGCCAGGGAGGTGCTGGAAGGGCAGCTGGAGCCCACTGTGTCCTCACCTGGCTGCCACAGTGTCCTGGGGACACAGCCCACAGCCTGTGCCTGGCAGAGGAAAGCATGAGTGTAGAACAGGCTCCCAAAAATGTCAGTCCTCCACCCCCTCTACCCCTACTGATGTGCTGGTGGGAGGTATCATGATTTGGGGTTGGTTTTAACTCCTTTGTGCTTAAACAAGACAGAGGACAAAAGAGAGAAGCTGGACCTTGAAGGGGAAAGATGGGACTATGCCAGGCTGATTGAGTACATTGCTGTTCTGAAAAGATGGACCATGTGGCTGAGGAGGGGAAATGTGGTAAATGTGTGTGGACAAGGGGTTAGGCTGCCCAGTATGTCCCAGTTGCATAGGAATATAGTTTGGGTCAAAAATTGGCCCAACCCAATTGACCTGGGGTTTTTTTGTGTACTCCATCCCTATTTATGATAAGACACTAGGGGTAGGGGAGGGAGGAAAACGTGGTGAGAAACAGAACAGCTTACCTGAGAATGGAGATTTTCTACCCCATCTACTACCTTCCTGCACTCCAGATCCCATTTCCTCTGTCTGCCCTGCAGAAGAGAACTATGGCTTGACTATTCAGCTTTCCCACATCCCATTTCCCATCCTTGTGCTCATCTGTACCGCTCTGGTGTTGTCCCTATAGCTGTTCTTGTGCTGGTTCTTTCTGAGGAGATAGTGCATAGTCAGTTAAACTGACAGAACAATCCTCTTGCTCTTGCCACCATTAAGGATTTTGGTGCTTATTTCAGTGCAAAGTCACCATATGCTTGAACACTCTCCTGCTGATGAGTTGCTCCCAAGTCTCCCTTAATATGTCCCCAAGCTCCCACCAAATTGTAGTTAAGCATCTATTTATTCTGTCAGGGTTATGCATGTTCTTCATTAACTTCTGATGCTTGCTCCTTTGTAGTGAGTTCTTGACTCTCCGACACAGACTAAATCATGATGTCTCTGTAAATACAGGACAATAAGAAGTTATTATAGAGCTCCATGACTGTAATGGAAGTAGAGAGCTGTAATGTATTTCTCATGTGATTTAGGTTTCTAATGTTGTAATCCCCTTCTTTGACTGTCTCCTAAACAATAGTAACACAAAAGGCTTTTGCCACTTTCTTCCATTTCTTTTGTTCTGGGGTGATAACTCTGTGTTTATGTCCAAAAAAGAGGCCTTGTTTTCCTGGTATAAGTGAACCTCCTCCCCTTCCCCCCAGCCCCTTTTTATTTTTCTGTATAATGGTGGGAGAAGCTGCACTGTATGCAGAGATCAAACTAGCACACAATAAACTGATATCCCCAGGTTCTTGCATTGCTCTGAGACAACGTTACTAGAACTGTTATATCGACTACAATAATCCAAACATCCCCACTGACACTAGAAAGGGAGAAAGGACAATGATCTATAAATAATTAAGAGAAAAAAAATCATTTGTTCTCTGTAAAATGCCCAGAGATAAGCTCCTATTTCAACTGTTACATGTTACTGCCAAAATTGATAGGCCAAGGTTAGTGGGAGTTTTGCACAGAGGTCTCCTTGAAACCTGGTCAGAGAAAGGGACTAATACCAGCTTTAGGGTAAAGGTAAGGCCTTGTTTTAGCTGATGCCTCTGTGAGCTCTGATGTGGATTTCTGTGGGTCTGTCTCATGTTCTCACTTAGAGGAGTCCGCAGTGGTGAATGCAGGAAATAGGAGTTCTTCCATGGCAGAAGTCAGATTGGGCCACTGCACATGCAGTTTTCCCACAGTTTGTTGTAAGCCCTGTGGAATGGGGGATGTTGGCTAAAAATGGAAAGCCGTATCAGAAATATGAGAGGGCACTATGACAGTTTCAGGTCACTTACAGAATTGGCCTGTTTGGCTTTGCCTTCAAAAGATGTAAAAGAGTTTGATATGGAGTCTTTTTCAAGACTTCTCAAGTTGAGGAAGGCTGTACTTATGCAAGTGGTACATTCAAATGGGGGAAATAAGTTTATGAGGAAATTAGAAGTCATCAAATTAAGTAGCATGCCAGGAAAACAACAGCCTTTGCTAACATTTGCTGTGTATTCAACTGTGGTGTGAAAGATGTGCTGTGTGACTGGATGACATTGCTGTTCACAGAGATTAGTGAGCTTACCAAAATAGAAGACAAATGTTAAGAAATCCTGTGCTTCTATCAATGACTAAATGAAGAAATAAAAAAAAATCCTCTCATTATGAAGTTGTGCATTATACTTATGTGACTCATTTGTTTGATGTGTGTATAGGATGGCTTCACATGCATGATAAATGACCAGTTTGCCTCTTGAGCTCAAGCTGACTTCATTAACATCACCAGTACAAGTACATTAGCAGTACTACATGAATTTAAAATAACAAAGCTGCTTTAGTTTCTGTATCTCAAAGTCCCCACTGCTTAGCTCCAGGTTCAGTCACCTGCAGTGCCACCATGTATTGAGAACTGCACAGGGGCTTGCTCCAGACACACAGGCAAACCCCCAGTGAGCTCTGCTTTGGTCTTGGGCTCAGAGATTGTGTAAATAGACAATACCAACTGAAAAACTTTCTCAGATCCCCTCAATAACACTCTAACTGAGCTGGTAGTACTCCACTGTACGTAACACATTGCTGCTCTTCCAGTGGATCACTTAAAACCTATGTTCATACGTGCATATGAATACATTCACATTATTACAATGCAGCAGTCTATTTAAAGTCCTTGTCTGTTATGGACTTTTTCCTTTCACTCAAGCATAACTGTTGACACAAATAATTGCTTTTTCAACTGATTTCTTCTGTATCAAACAATGACAGATAACAGCAGGTGAACACTCCTCTTAGCTGGGGAGGGTTCTGGTTTAGCAGAGCCTTATCTGTCTGCTCTCATTTTGTCATATTTCAACTTTAAAAAGCTCCTGCTGTAAAATAAATCTATCCATTTTGAATGGAGTCACCTGTCTGCTTGTCCTATTGCACCTTGTCCATACTTTTACCGGTGGGTGGGGAGGCCCTGGCACAGGTTGCTCAGAAAATCTGCAGCTGCCCCTGGATCCCAGGAAGTGTTCAAAGCCAGGTTGGATGGGGCTTGGAGCAGCCTGGTCTGATGGAAGGTGCCCCTGCTTGCAGCAAGGGTTTGGGATTGGATGGTCTTTAAGGCTCGTTCCAACCCAAACAATTCCGTGATTCTATGAGAAGCCTCAATAAACAGTTTTACCAACAAAATAGAAAGATTCTTTGGTCATTGCTCTTATAACAAAATGGCCAATCTGAGAAAGTACAAATAGGTTTTTTTCTGGGATGACTGAGTGTGTGCTGCAGTGTGCAGGCAGCAGTCTCCTACAAATGGAATGAATTCACGTTTAGGACTAAAGATATAACTATGATTGGTTATGTGGTTCTCTGTGGTAAAAATTAGCTGGTGCCACGTGCAGCATGTATCTTGTCTCCTTGCAGAAAGGGAAAACTTTTTTTTTTTCCCAGAGACATGCTGCAGAAAAAAAACATGTAAAATTTCAAGAGTTTTCGTGAGCACTGAGTTCTCCAGCTTGCTTAAAAGGTGATGAAATAATTAGCTAAATAAAGAGAAAGACTTCACCAATAATTACATTCACTGAACAGTCAGCATAAATTAATCCTGATTTTCCTGGAATGTTTTCTAAAATATCTCTTTAAAAAAATCCTGTGCCTAAGATTCTTTCAATTTTTGGATATTTTTCTGTGTTTGTTTTTTGCTGTAGGTTTTCTGTTTGGTTTTGGGGTTTATTTTTGTGCAGATGAAGAAATGTCTGCTTTCTTTAGAAGACTGGGGTTTGCCTTGCCCTCTCTTACAGGGTTGCATATGGCTCCCTTTGTAAATTGTATTCAAAGGAAGAATTCTCCTGGCAAGCATTTTGCACCTCCAGCTGTCACCACAAATACTGTGGAGTCATTCATAAAACAGTTCATGAATGAATATAGGGGAATATCTTCTATCCTCACATTCACAGCAGATGAGCACCAGGAAATGGAAGCGCGTTCATCTATTGAAACTTCCCAAAGGTTCCCCATGGTGGCACATTCTCTCTATTAGAAAATAAGCTTTTTTTTCCCTTGATTCTCTTTATGTATATAAAATTAAGTCAATCCATAGAGCATATGAGTTCGGGGCAAAATGTGTGTCTAAGTCTCAGAGTTGAAAATGTCTGTAAATAAATAATTTTTAATATATTCCAATAACTTTTAAGACTATTTCTGAACACAAGATTGTGCAGATATGCATTTATCCACAGCATCTATCAGTATCCAAGTCAGTTGTTACATTATTTTATTTGCTGTGTATCCTCACAATCTTAAGAGATGCTCTATTGAACTCACTGAAACTCACACCAAATCCTGATTTCTTTCTTTGAAAATGCAAAGTTGTCATTCATTTTTCAATTGCTTTAAGTCAAAGCTATACAAAGGGAAAGGGCAGGTGTTAACAAGAGGGAATGTGCTACAGAACAAGTTTTTCTTTTTGCAGTATCTTGCAACAATGGCTTTGACAGTGCTTTTGTTTCAAGCACAAAGCTTTGCCAGGAAGATGCAAGAGATCTGATGATATGTTTGTGGCAGACCTTTTGTTTCTGCAGCTGGATCCCAGTTAGAGCATCTAATCATTATGACCTGAGGTAAAAATATTCATTTTGTCGCAAGCAATAAGAAGTAATTTTTATATCACTATCTACTTCAGGAGTGAGCTAACTTGAAATGTGTTAGTAATCCCTGGCCTTTAAAGGAAACTTCTACATTTTTGTCTATAGGTTGATATTGCAAAGATTTTCACAAGTAGCCAATCAATTTCATCGCAGCAGTTTATGTACATGCAGACAATGGTTTCTGTTCAGTGAAATTAAATACATGCTGAAGTGGCCAGAAATATATTCTTCTTCATTGGTTATAGGAAAACCTGGTAGGGAAAAATGATGAGGAGGGAGGGTGAAGAGAATTTGAGTTGATGTTTTGTTTTGGAGATTTCTTGGGTTTTTTGGGGGAGTGTGTGTTTATTTAGAATAACCAAGGTAGTTCCAAATCTTGGAAAAAATGAAATTGTGATTCAGCCTAAACATCGAAAGCATTTCAGGTGCACGTCTTCCTGATTTTGTGTAGCAGTTGGTAGAGGGACTGAATTACTTTGCTGATTTTTTGTCTATAACATAATAGATTTTTCTGCAATTTGAAAGCTTTGCCTGGAATTTATATTTGCAAACCCCATTGCACAAGGAGCTTGACAGCCGGTTTCCATTACATTCTATGGCAAAGCTTTACACAATTGGGTGCAAGTTTTTACATTTTTCAATACTGATATCTGAAAACCTGACTTTTCTAATGAATTGTTTCTTACTATCAGGTGTGGTAATTCTGGTCTGTAGAAAATACTGTTTCCATAGGGAAAAGCTCAGGTATGGCATGTTGTTAATGGAGCTCCAGCACCTCTCAGGGCTGTGGCTTTCACTGGTAAAGCCATTGCTTGCTTAGGACCTGCTGCTTTTGCACTGGGGCCTCCATTTGCTATTAAAGTTTCTCTGTCACACCTCATGGAGTGGTGAATGGCAGGCTTCAGTAACTTCTTATCCCCTGGAAACAGAAGAGACGCCTGGCTTAGTTAATTTGTGGAAGTTTTACCATTATTTTAGCTGAATTGGAAGCACCAAAGAGTGTCCTTTTTGTTTTTACATAGGAAAATGAACCAAAAAGAAAGGAAGATTAGATATGTCCCTGTTGCTGCTGGAGAACATGAAAATCTTTATGGTGAAAGTACATTTTGAAATAATAGAAACTACCAGTGCAGAGGACTCTCCTCCTCTTCAGGAAGTGCAGTTAGATCTATCCTTTTGTCTTTTGTTCTATATTGTCCTTATATCAGGTAATGAGCTCTAATTGTTGTTTTTGCCTTCAAATGGGACTTAATTTCATACACTATAGAAAACAGTAAATTAAAATTCTCTCCAGGTTTTGGGATATTCATAATGCATTTTTACCAATCATGGCTTTTTTGAGGGACGTATTATTTTTGCAAATGTGTTTGACACTGGAATGTGTAATAAGAATTTACCTTTGTTACTCTCACGGATATGTTTGTTCCTTCTGTCAAATATACAAGCATGCATTTTAAAGAGGGCGGGGGCCATAAAATCATTGCCTGCTTTTGCCACAATATTTAATGGACTTTTGTTAAAGTTTGGCTCATGGTAGTTACCATGAAATTAATTAAGATGATTATCCAAGTTTTGAAGTTGAATTTCTTAGCTCAACTGCTTGAGTATCTTCACAGGAGTAGAATATTTAAGTTATTGGTGCAAAACAAAAAACTGTTTGGAGAAGTTTTAGGTAAGGCAACAACAGCAAGAGTGGAACAAATATGCCTGGACCCACCACTGGCTTCTGTCTGTGTAGAATGTGGTTCCCATGGTGAATGCAAGGTGCCCAGGAAAAGGGAAGGACATCCAGGAGGGGAGAACTAAGGAATTATCCCTGATTGCTGCAGAAACAAGACATAAAAGGAAAAAACAAAGTTATTTTACATTTCCTAGAGTGCTGTTAATGCAGAAGAGGTCTGTTCTTCAGGCTCTGGAGCAGATAAATGGTATATTATTGATAAAAGGAATGTATTTTTAATTTGTTGGAAGAGGTTTTTGTGCCCTGGTGTGCTTTTCGTTGAGCATGTTAATTTTTCATTATCACTGTATGTGTAGCTCTTGTGGTACCAAGGGGGAGTATTTTCTACTTTGATTCCTAAGCAAATGAGAATGGAGAATGATGCTGCAAATAGTCAGTGAGATGTGAAGGATCTGGGTTCCCCAAAGGCAGCCTCATTAATAGTGAATTCAAAATGGAGAGAGAAGTGACTTGAAAACCACCCCCTCAAGAGGTGACCACTTGTGGTCACTGCTGCTGCTGCACTGGTTGTGCTGTGGTTCCAGACACTCCTGTCTGATGTGAAAAAATCTCCCTCTACTCCCACAGTCCCAGCAGTGGAGGCTGTTAGATATTTATAAGTGTTTTACATTTTCCTAGTTAAATACTCATAATCCAGTATCTTGAATTAGTGTTCCTTTCTAAAATTCTAAAACGGTTTCATTTTAATATCTGCCTCCTCACAGGGAAGCCAGTATCCTGTTGTACTCAATTTACCATATTTGTAAGGTGGTTCCTTTATCTCCCCTGTTCTCTGAGATAACAGGAGGTCAACATTTTAAAATACTTACCATTCTGGTCATTGGCTTGACTCAAGGCATGAAAAATTTCTGATGTCCTGAGAGTCAGATTAAAATCTTAGAACTTTATACAAACTCACAGATGAGCTTAAACATTCACGTACATTTTTAAGGCTTTTGGGGGAATATATTTGGAAGATTACCATTTCCTGAAGCCTATCAAGAAATGCAGCCGATGCAACGCCACCTGTGTTGTGACCAACTCTTTAGGAACATTTTTCACCAAATCCTTAGCTGTCTTTTGTGTGTGCGTGTGAAAAATGTACCAGGGATCCAAATGGAACCCACACTGAGCTGTTATAATCAGTGGCCTTGCAGTTAAACTGATAATTGCTGTGGAGAACTCTAAATGTTTTTAATGGAACTATCTTGCTATGAATTTAAAATTTGTATCTAGCTCCTGTAATTCCCTTTGCTCAGATTCTCTAATGAACTAACACTTAATGTAAAGATAAATTCTCATCACAAAACACAGCTCATAACTGTTTAAGTTCAGTTTATGGTGTGTTGATTGGCTAAAGCCAAGTTAATTGAAAGTAATTATAAATAGACAATTTGCAAACTGCAAAAAAGAAAATCACAGTGAAAAATTAAGCCTCTATGGTACAATTCAGTGAGTCTTATGGTTGGAAAAAAGAAACTGTAATGCAAACATAAATCCTCAACTGCAGTGTTTTTCCCACTGTTATTATTTGAAAAATAGATGTAAACAGGTACAATACTTTCTACTGAACAGCTGGTCCTATTGCCACTAAATCTCTCTTTCTTCCTTTCTAAACTTGTCCTAAATGCGATTCCACATTCTGCACCCAAAACTCCTGCTAGAAAACCACAAATCTCTTTAAAAAGCGTCTTTCTATGTGATTGTATTAATATCACCTTGGGCTCATGTCTTTGTTTATCTAAGGAAGGTTTTTGGTACTGCTGATTCAGAGAGTGTTTGGATTAGGAAGGGTGATGAGCATTTATCTCACAGTGCAAACAGGCTCAGGGCTGTTTATCCATTATAGGATTGGGCTGTTCAGAGGGAGCCAAGCAGGATGAGAAATGTGTCTTGGCATTGTTTGTGTGCACAGCCTGGGACACAGCAGGGTCTGGTGGTTATGGAGTGACACTGGAAATCAGGGAATGTGTGGTCTGACATGAACCCAGGATGAGAGCTTTGGCAGATTGCATTCATTTCCCACCTTATCTTAACCTCAGAGCTTTAAATTTTAGGTTCTTCATTAATGAGATTGCCTCTGTCTGTTCCTATGCTGGTCAGACACCCATGACTTGGATTAGGTTGGAGTCTCTGGGAATTTTGTGAAGTAAATAATGCTACTGAAGCAGTATAAAAAAAGACTCTTGTCATGTTCTAGAAGTTCATGAAATTCCAGACATAGCCTCATGTGATAACAAAAATATAGTATGGGGCAAGTAATCCAGTGGCATAAGGGCCTATGTAGACTCCAGTAGTTTCATTCTGTGTATATTTACTCTACAAACTGGTTTCAAATGAGCTTTCTACCCACTCACCTTTTATGCTGACTATCAAAACATTAATGTGAACTCTAACTGCGTAAGACTTACATGAAATCTCATGAGTGCTTGCCTTATCTTACTCCTTTCACCAAAAGTCATCATAACTAAAGTGAAACTTCATTAACAGGGACCAACTGCTTGTATGTCTACAGCACTGCACAGTGTCATCCTTTTCCTATGAGAAGGACACCTTCCAATTTCATCTCTAGGCTTTGCTATCACACAGGTCCTGAAGCATTGTCTTCCTTCCATGCTGTTCCCAGGAACATTCTTCCTTCTAAAAGAGGAAATATTATTCTACAAGAATAATACAGAAATCTAGGAGCAGCTCTTTAACTGCTAACCTATCATTCTGACATTAAAGAAAACAACTTTTCATTTGGAAAAGCTCCCTCAGTGGGCTCTGCATGTCTGAAATTGATAGAGAGAGAAAGAAAACTGATGGATTTTGCAGGCTATAAAACTGTTTTTTACAGATGCATTTGGCTTATATCAGCAGTGAGCCCAGAGCCTCAGATATTCTGTAGGTGAGATCAGACCTCTAATTGCAACTGCAGAGTGCTAATGGAGAGCTTTGGGAAGATTTGCAGCCCATCCTGAGTTCATCTGAAAGTCTTATTTATAGATTTCCACAACTGAGGCTCTGCATCACCCTGCCCTTTGCCAGCTGTATCGCTCTGTTGCTGCCATACTACTTTCCCCTGCTGTCCTCATATGCAAACAAAATTGAACTCCCAAGAAAAAGAATTTTGGACTTCATAGACTCTAATTCAAAGCACACTGTATGAATCAGTAAGTTGTATGTATAGCTTTAGAATTTAATTTCTTTTCATTTTTCTTCCTTCTTGCAGCCACTGGAGCGTTTGTATAGCCCCTCTGTCAACCAGTCATTTCAAGGCAAAAATCCAAATACTGCACTTCTGAATATTTCAAAAGCTTTGTATTGCAGACTTTCTGAAAAATGAGTCTTACAGGAAAATTGCACAGTATGAGGAAATAATGTAATTTCTGGAGTGTACGAAAACTGATTTTCAAAAATGCAGATAAAATAGAGAACAGGATCTGCCTAGCTGTGCTTAACCCCGTTGACCTGGGAGCTACTGCTGGCAAACCAAGTGTGTCCAAGAACACACAGCCTATTCCATATTTAAAATCAGATGCTCACCAAACTCGGTGACCATACTTGTATAAGTAAAAAGAGCTGAAGGAATCTCTCATAGGTGATCATTTCTTCAATATATTAGCCATCTTTTTCTCTTCATGTGATAACTGTTGTATGTTGTTTCAATCATGCTGGTAGAACTTAGTCTTGTGTTTCATCAAATCTGGGCTGGTTTTAGTTTGCTGGGAAATATTGCAGCAATTTTCTCTAACACTCTTCCCTTGAGCCGCTCAAGTCCATGATAAATGGAGGGCTTTAAACTACTGATGTTTGTTAATGCATAGAATAGACAATCATGAGATGTAGAGCTAGTCAAGTTTACTTTTAGACTGAAGATAAATTTCCTGCAAAATGTAAAATTTGCAGATTGGGGCTTTTTGGGTAGGGTGGGGAATACTATTAGTAATAGTTTTTCCTCAAAATGATATTTCACTAAGAGCGCATTCCTGTCTCCTGTCTTACTTTAGGATACATTGGCACTGAAATCCATGTGCAGGTGAGACCTGAAGGCAGATGTGGTTTGCGTAGCTCATTCTGGGTTCCTTGCTCGTTTAGTTCTTCCAGCCCATCCCAGGTGACCATGCAGCCAGGTCAGGTGCCACTGAGCTCTTGTTTGAGGTTTGCTGTGCTGGACTTTCACAGAACAAACACTCTCAAGCTCAAATGGCCCAGGACCCAAGCATGGAAGAAATGAATTGAAATTAAAAAAAAAATCTGAAGCTGGCTCAGCTCTTTAGTATTCTGGGGGCTAAGGATTACCTGAATCATAGTCATTATTGCAGCATGCTAGAAAATGCAATTTAACTGTAGTCTAATTTGAGGGGAAATACCATACAGTTCTAGCCTAAACAAGAGCCATCAGTATCTTGGGATAGTTTTTCATTTTTCTACTTGCTACTCAGAACCTTCTACTTTTCCCCCAGCCCTTCCCCTGCAAAAAGAGTAGATAACATGAGCATTCTACCCTTTTCAAAAGAAAAAACAGTACTAGAATATTGAAATATTTTATGGTTTCAAAAATTTTATGGTTTCATCAAGCCCTGTGACAAGCATGTAGAAAATAAATATTGTTGGGCAAGATATCTGGCTACCTTTGGTATTAGTTTGCATCACCGAAACACACATTTCCAAAAAGAGCCATTGTTATTGTGAGAACTTTGACAATGGCTCACTTTCAGGAAAGTTGAGTGATGTACATTAAAGGATAGTAAGAGGCATTTTACACCATCTAGAGATTAAAAGTGTGAGTTTAAAGCATCAATCTGCAAATAAAGCCATCTAATAGCAAGTAAAATGAGAGAGGTGATAAGAGTGTCATGATTCATGGCATGAGCCAACTGCATTATGAATGATCAATGAACATTATCATCAGAACAATGTCATAGTCTTACAATTATGGTGCATCGTAAATGCAAATATAATTGCTTTGTATGTAATGAAATACAAAAGCCACATTTAAATAATAATGTTAAGGTTGTGATCCAAACTGGCAAAACCTTGAATAGTCAGCTAAACTGACATGATCTCATCTTAACCTTTTCACTGCTGTCAGAGCAGAAATGGGATTAGAGAAAGTGTGTTTATGAAACACCAGAATTTGCTGATGATATTGGAAGAGCCTGTTTTTTCTTAGTAGATAGGAGGCTAAAGCAAATAGATATAATTTCTTCTCCTCTATTTTGAGGTTATCTTATTGATTTTGCAGTTCCTTCTGTGTGACTGAGAGGTGAGCCAAGTTAGAGTACAGTTGATTATGGTGGTGGGGAAGAGGCTGCAAGAATTACAGTAACAGACCCAACAGTAAAAGAAATGATAGTAGATGCCAAGAATCACTGTGTACATCCACTGAGTTTTTGCTTAATTCATCATTCCAGTGCAAATGTCATACTGCTAGAAACTGATAAAGTGATAATCTGTCTCCCATTTTCTCCAAGAGTCCCCTCCTGTAGAGGAGTATGCACACTCTGAAATCCAGGTGCTCTGCCATGGTACTTCAGTGGGGAAGGAGGAGGCTGCACTTACATACCACTGCTTTAAAAACCCATTTACATGTTTCTAATATCAGCTTGTGTAAATAACCCCAGCTTGGAGAGGCGCACACGGTCAACTGAGCAGTCCAGGCATATTCCATTCCTTTTGTTTAAGGAGCAGAAAGGAGTAAGGAGCACAGCACAGATGAAATCTTGGCATCAGCCAAGCTGATTTCAGAGGGTCAGGAATTCACATCAAGAATCCTTCCTGAATGGTTCCCTCTAGTGCTGGTGTCACAGTGTGGCTTTGCAAATCTTCACAGTGTGATTCTCAGCATTCCTCATGTTACTGTGCCTTCCCTTTTCCTTGTTTACCCTGGTATTTTGATATAGGCATAAAGTAATATTCCATTTTAAGGTAGAAGTACATATATTTAGGAGCTGTGGATGTTATCATGGCTTGCAGTGGCCTGATTCTTGATGCAGCATGTTATTAAAAAAGGTCAGAATGTCTCATCTGGTTGGGAGACTGGCAACTGCTGCATCCATACCATTCAGCAGGAGAATGATGGTGTCATACTTCAGAACAGGTACTTTGATAGATTTTCCAGAACTGTGGCATTATGAAGTTTTCATCTCCCATAAATGGCTCTCCAAATACATAAATATCACAGTTAGTGTCTCCTCATTGCTATGGGTTTTAATAGGAATGTTTTCTCAATTTACAGGTAAATATTTACAAACCTAGTGAAGGGCCAAAACACTAAATTTATCAGGAATTCTCATTAATCTTCTGCACACAGGGATCTTTAAAAATGCACAAGATCTATGATCACCTGATGCCATACAAAGACACATCAGTGTAATTTTCCTGTGCAGCCAGAAGAATGCTGCCTGTTAGAAATATGGTGAATAAAAAAAAGCAGAGCTGTGAGGGCTGGGCTGCTTTTCATGGCAGTATGTTAAATTGTCTAAAAGTCTCCATTAAATTTTGCATGAAAACACTTGACCCTTTATTATTATTAAAACTTACTGGATTTTCAGCATGTCAGTGGCCAAGCTGGAAAGAGCAGTTAAGTTAGAATAAGGCCTTGCATGAAGGTAATACCTCTATCTATAAAGTACAAGGAAATGAGGACTGCATATGGTAAAGAAGTGCTTGACCCTTCTAGTCCTACAGTTTCCCTAAGTTTATAATGCTGACATTAATAAGAGCATTGTCATTACCAAGAATATTTTATTTCTAGGCAACTTCAGCTTGGTTTAGAATGTATTAATAAAATATTAGAAAGTTTTCATTGCTGTAAATGTGCTCTAATCATGTAATTTACACATCTCCTAATATGCAATTCCTGTTAATAACACTTCCTTAAATTGTTAAGGTGTGATACAAAGTTAGTTGTCTGTGTCAGGGATCTGGTAACAAATAGAGAGAGACAAAAATTGCATAAATGTCTTTGCTGTATATCCTAAAAAGATTGTGGGCTGAAATTGGTAGGTATTTATAAACCAGAGATGAGTTAGGATTGTTTTATGGGACAAATGGCTCCAGTTTCTACATCAGAGCATTTTAGGATGATCAGATTCTTCTCGGGTGAAACTTCTGAGAGACACAGGCATGAGTGTCAGGGCTGGAGTTACACTTAAAGACTTCATAACCTACAGATGACACAGTCATGGTGTCCTTAAGAAACAATTACTGCAGATCAATGCAAAATAAGAAGTCTCAGCATATTGAGTCATCAGATCTGCAAGATACAAAGCATGGGACTAGAAAGATCTCCTGCATTTTCAGGTTCTGCCTACTAGTTAGTTGTTATGAAATCTGTATTTGTATCAAGGTCTACCTAAAAACCAATAAGGTTTTGCATAGTCCTGTTATTGGACTGCTCAGCTGTGGGGCTGTCACCTCTCTGATACTGTCTTCTAATTTCTAAGTTACATGTTTTCAAGCAGTTTAAATCTACCTACAGTTCTACCAGCATTTCCTCCTCAGATCAAATAGTTCTACTTCTTTAGCAGTTTCAATCCCCTTTAGCAGTTTCAAGTGTATTTACAGAATATTATTATTTTCTTTCTAATTTTCTAGGGTCTCTTTAAGACTTTGTAGCCTTACCTGAGGCATCTGTAGAACCAGAAACAAAATAATTCCAGGAGTATGAAGCCCCAGTTATTACAGCTCTGCTGCTTTCAGTGCCCACCTTAGCACAGTGTTGTGCCCTGATAGGTGATGTGTATGACACAATGACCACATGCATAAGAGCGCACCTTTGGAAAACTTCATGTGCTATGGGTACTGTTGATGCCATGTTCCTGTTATAATGCACCTCAGATGTGGGGAAATTTCAGGCATTCAGGAACAGACACTGTTGTCCAGGTCACTCACAGTCAACTGTCCTGATCCTGAGTAAAATGAAATAATTTCTCTCCTAGTGCTGGCTGATTCCTGCAAGAACCCAGGAGGACACAGACTTTCACCCTGGCAATATGCTCTGAAGGGCAGCTGCATAGAAAGTCTGGGACATTAGCAATAGAAGCAAAAATAGCCAAGGAAATATTGCACAAATGAACTCAATTTTCTTTAGGTTTCTGAAAGAGACTTTTGAGAGGGCAACTGTATAAAAATAATTTCAGATAAGAGGAAGAGGAAATGTAGCAGAAAGAATGATTATGGTAGAATTATATTCAGTTTTTCATAAGTTATATGACTAAATGAAAACAAAAGTTCTTCTTTCATGCATCATATACACCACCTGAATCTCTCACTCCTAATTGGTAGCAGATAGATGTGTGTACACATATTGGTTTTGATTACTTCTGATGTTCAGTGGCTGAATTGTAGACACCAGTCAAGCAATATCTGTTCATTTTTTTTTTCTGTCAACACCTATTTCTTTCTACCATTTCTTGCCTTCAGAGATGAAAACTTACATGAAAAATAGAAGTTAGGGAAGATAGAATTCAATCAACACAGTAATTCCCAGTAGCAATAAAGAATTTTGTGGTTGTTCTCTCTCTGATATATAACTCTCATTTAACAAAGATTTTTTTTTTTTTTTTGCATGGAAACTTGCTTATCTCTAATAAAGGAGAAGAAAATGCAGACTCGGTTTTCAGTGGCCCCCAGGGACGAGCTTTGTGCAGCTCCCTGGACTCACAAGAAAAGGATAAGTTAGTATGAAACCACAAGACTCACAGAGTATGGGGTTACAGATGTGCTGTCCCAGTGCAAGTTCTAGGAGGGGCATTTCTCTTACTCCTGTGAGTCTGTAGCTTGTGACCAAAAGCCCCATATTTCTGTATGGTTTAGAAACACATCTGAAACCCATTTGGAAGATCTCTAAGCATTTCACTGTACCAAATTCCTCCAAACACTGGAGGCTTACTTAGTGTGCCTCAACTTTCATGCCATGTTATTTGTATGGTGTGGAACTGATCCTTGCTGCATTTATCTGGGAAGAGTTTCAGGGATAGCACTCTTTTTTTGCTTTAACAACACCACAAAGGAAGTTTGAGTCAGTTGTTTTTTCCTAGAAAATCCATGGCTGGGGTGGAAACATGTCAGCTGAGTTTAGCTTGTGCATCTTGGGAACACAAAGCAATTTGCAAAGACTAGAAATGAGCTTGTATTTTGGATGTAGCTTCTGGGGATGCATCCAAGTGCAAGCTTAGATCAACTATTCAATATCCCTTTTCCCTGCTTCAGACTGAGCTGAGCACCAAGCCTGTCTGCCCCCTTCTCACCCACCACAGAGAAACAGATATTGCTGATAGACTTGTGGTCAGGTTTTTTCTTGTTTTGGTCACATAAAATATGTGTATCATATCATTTACAGTCTGTCCTGATGCTTGATTATGGAAGCATCACTGCAGAAATCTTTCAAATGACATTTGACCTGCAAAATTGGTCTGTTTTGGACAAAATTGTATATAAGTGCACAAAGGCAGATATTCACCATTGACTTCACAAAGCTTAAGGTTTTTGGTGGCGGTGGTTTCATTCAGGCAGTGTGGGCTTTGATTTTTTCTTTTTTTTTTGTTTTTGGCGGTGGTTTGTTTGTTTTGTTTCGGGGGCTTTTTTGTTGTTGTTTTTTGGGGGTTTTTTTGGATCAGAGCAGATTTCAGCAAGGTGAGCCCAAAATACCCCTGAAAACCCTTTGCCCCCAGAAAACCCTTTTAAAGCTGTTTACCTTGAAGGAATAACCTGTTGATGCTTTTTCAGGAAAATGCACATTTCTCCTATCATAGGCTATCCCCATTCTTTCTTGCTTTTTCAACTTCATTAGGATGACCTGGGCAGAATCAAAATAAGTTAGCTGTTTGGGGCTGGAGAATCCCAGACAATAAAGTTCTGTAATTTGGGGGTTTGTTTACAAACTTCTTGCTGCTTAAATCCTGGTCTATACCTTTCAAGAAGCATTGGGATGTTCTTACTCAACAGTTGTTCCAGAACAACTCTCAATCTCTCCCAGGGGTGGAGAGAGGAAGGTTTTGGTGCTCACAGTGCTGGTGTGTGGAGGTACCTGGGAGAAGAAAAAGGGCTGTTCCTCAGTGTCAAATGCTAAGGAATAAAATGGATTTAACCATTTCAAGTTCCCTGTAACAGAAGCACTGCTGCACTTCCCCAAGGACCTGTGATTGAGATCATAAACCTGTAGTGCCACTTTATAAATCATTCACAAAATATGCACCGTGATTCATTCCTGTCCTTATGGAGAGCATTATGAGAGGATATGAAATAAATGCATTTTTAATAGGGTCTGAAAGCAGAGCATTGTCTCTTTGGGAGAGGCCAGAGACCAAAGTAAAACTGCTTGCCTGTGTGTTAATTAAAGTGGCCCACCTCCTTTTTCTCTACTTCCCTTTTACCTGTTCATGGATAATTGGCTTCTGGGAGTAGAAAATTAAATTGGAAACTAGTGGATATTGTAAGGGATAGGAAAAAAAAATGTGTCTACACATGTGGAAGTGGGGAGAGAGAGAGAGATGCCATCTTCATATGTATTTGTATAGTTTCTTTGATTTTTTTTTCTTCCTTTCCTTTTCTTTGTTACTGTTCCATGGACTATGGCACAGTCCTGATGTTCTGGGTTCTGTTGTAGTCAAGGATTTTCACAAAGAATCCAGATTTTCAGCCTAGAGAGATTTAGGTGACTTAAGTAAATCTGACCTGAAAGTATTTAAAAGATTTTTATCTAACCTCAGCCTATAAATCTCTCCAACTTTCACCTATTGCCTCTCACACTCTGTGTTGTGAGCTTCTACACAGCCTAGCTCCTGCTTCACTTGCCTTTGGGATTCAGTATCCTGAAGGTCATAGTTTTGTGCATATGCTTTGGTCCTCTAAATGCAGTAGGTTGTACCCACAGCTATTTATGACCAAAGTTTCCCTGGTTTCAGAAATTCAGGCCCCAAACCTGAGTCAGAGCCTAAATTACTCTGTTTATGATCCTGCATCCCCTTGGGTATGATTGTTCTTTAAACTGAGATAAATTTCAGGTCATGGCTCTGTACAGTTGTTCCATGACTGAGTGATGGACGCTTCCTTGGCATTGCTGTGCATCAGATACAGCAGCTGTATCTAAAAAGCCATTATTTTGTATGGTAGACTTACAGTCACTAAAGCAGTGAATTATCAGAGGCTCTGAAAACCAGCTGGTTGTGGTGTCTAGACACACAGAATTTTTATCTACCTATGATTTCTATCTCTTTATTATTTAAACTAGCATCTGTATTACTCTGTCAGATTGCTGTATGCCTTTCTCTGACATTGGATGCTTTTATTATTTTCTCTCAAGGTGATTTCCACGAAAAGAAATATTAAGTTCTACGATCATGAAATGTTATTTGTGACTTCCATTCTGCATTACATTCTGCACTTTCTATGCTAACACAGTCCCAAGTCTGTATATTTAGTGCCTGATCTAAAGCCAGTTCAAACCTGTGAGTCTCAGTAGAACTGGGAATCACATAAGGCCTTTAATGCTGCTAACAGATACTGCCTGATTGAAATGTCTGTGAGCAGTAATTACTGAGGAGAAATTGTGGCTGAGGGCTGGGCAGAAACACCTGGGGCTCATCTGGAGCTAGGGAACATTTGTCACCTATTGTGGAGAAGGTCTGTCCTCCCCAAGATACAGGTAGGCAGACTTCAGTGTTTGACACAGTCAATGAACTTGTGTAGCAGTTTTTTGTAAATGCACAAAGTTCTGAACTAAATGAGCAAGAGTTTACTGCACTGGGCACAGTAACTGCTGGGCTCTTTTGTGAGCTGCTGAATGAACTGGTTTTATCTGGCCCCATTTTTTATGCCAATGTGTTTTGGGCATTTGCAAAGAATTTGTCTGTTATAAAAGCTGCTGAGGAGAGATCAGGGAGGGGACGAAGGTGGTGTCTGAAGGGATGCTGAATTGTCATGAGACTGTAGCAAGCACACAGGCCGCAGGTGTTCTCAATATCATCATCACTGAAGCAGTTAACTGTGTGGAGGTGGGGGTTTCAGTTAAGAAATATTTAGGAAAACAGGCTATTTGCTGCTTCCCAGGGCTATCATTTCAAGCAGCCTATGAAGAAGAAAGCTGAGTGAGTTTACATGCATTTCATGGTTTTGAGGTTGCTCTTAGAGCTGTAGGATCTGGAATATGCCTAACATAAATAAGTAGTTTTATAGATACATTTGTAGCAAGAAATGAACTTTGCCCACAAGTTCCAGTGAATAGAATGAAGCAATACAACTCTGTTAATTCTGCTTTCACTCACAGTGTCCCTTCCATGGGCTCTGGGATTGTGCTACAGTAACTACAAAAGATGCTCTTCCATGGTGCCAATTTTTCCTCATAACTGAAAGCACCTGCTTTTATTGTCCTCTACTCTGTGGCTTATGAAATAACTCAAGGAAACAGCTACATAAACACTACAGTCAGAGACTGGCAATGAAGGAATGGCCTTTCAGCCCTCTGTGAAGGATTTACAGGGTGAGGCAACCTTTAGGAACTTAGGCTGGAAGGGAGCTCGGCTTGTCCGGTCACCTTGCGCTGCAACAAGGGCAAGTGCTGCTAGACCTTCCCTCGAGAAGGTTTTGGGAGCAAACATTCACTCCTGTCAGGCTGCAAGGGTGAGCCAAGCACTGGAATAACAAAACCCTGCCTTTAGGATGCTATCCACGTCCCTCATTTCTTAGTATAAAGTCAGTATTTTACAGGGGTGTATTGAGTTTGTGTCGTTGACTTTGCAAAATCTAATTCAGGGTTTTTCCTAATTCTGAGTAGATTGATTGGTAAAGGCAAAGTTTAAGTAGTATGTAATGCAAGTGAAATAAATAAGTAAAAAAAAATAATAAATTTTAAAATGTATGGAAAATCCATCAGAGTTCTCTGACTGTTACAGCCATTGCCCCCTGTCTTTCCAGCGCAAGAGTTTCTTTACCTGACTGGAAAACCTGTCTTTGGTTTGATCCTAATGAATTGTAAAACAAATTATAAGAAGCAGGCAAGAGACCTGTAAAACTAGCTTTACTTCCAAAATAGGGCAAGTGCTATTCATTAAACTTTTTTAGCAAACTGATGAAGCCGCTACTTTGCACAATAGCATGAATGAGTAAGTTGAGAAGATAGATGGTATAGCAGAAAATAGTTATTTTATTCCTGAAGTTTATTTACTCAAAGCATTTAGGATAACTAGTTTCAACAAACTAAAAATCACTAGGAAGTAGGAGTGATTCTGTTTTACAGAAATTTTGTCAAGAAGGAGCTAAGGAATGGGACTGTTCTGTCAGTAAATAAAATCAGCTGGCAATTGAATTTAAGAGGATCTGTTTTACAGATACTGATTTAATTCCTCAAAGCCATTCCTTACTGATAAATATATATGTATAGTGATAGATGTGGAAGAGCTTGGGGGAGTCTAGTTGGGTTTTTTTATTATAGCTGACTATTTTTTTGAGAAAGTAATTCCTTTCTTTTTTTGGGGGGGGGGGGAAGGTGGATTTTTTGTGTAGGTGGGCATTTTTTTTCCATAGATGGTCCTTTTTTTTTTTTAAAGAGGTTTTATGTATTCTTATACATATTCTTTCTGTATCACTGAGATGTAAATGAAAAAAAAAAAAAGTTTTGTCCTTATTAAGCACTTCTGTTTTGCATCTTTCCATAAAAGCGAAGATAACAAAATCAGAATAGAGGCATGTTCTACTCAGCCTACCCTTATGCAATTAATAATTAAGAACAAATTGCTTGTAAAATGTCTAATAACCAGTATGGTTATAATGTTAGGAAAAGGTTGCTGTAAGAATAATTGCTTTTTTTTGAATGTAACCAAAAACCAAACCCGTGGTTTGATATCTTTCGTGTTGTATGTTTTCTGTTTTTAAAATTAATGTGACATAAGGCATTCTTTATGCTAATGTTATAGCTCCTTGGACGAGTTTAACACCATTATCATCTTTAATGAATAATTCATTCCCTGTTGAAAACTTAACTATATCATTTTTACAGTGTGTTAATGAAACTTTGAAGTGCAATTTAACTTTAAAGAACTTCAGATTGTAGAAAATTCTCGTAAATCAGCAAAAAAGTGCTGTGCAAGGAATACTGTCCTGTACTGAAGTGTAAGCATGTTGTGATGAGCATGTTTGTAATTTTTAATTTTGCTACTTGTTTTAAAATGGTTTGGAAGGGGTTCCTGGTTGGTTTTACTTTATTGGCATTTTATACACTTTTAGTTATGTCTTCTTTTTGAAAATAAAAATGCTGTCTGTAAGCACGGCAAAGCTGAAATCCTCGTTGCTCGTAATAATTCAGGAAGAACCTCTGGGGGAAGGTGGTAAATTAGGAGCAATACTCTTATTTCTCATACCAGATTCTTACCTTCTTGTAAGAAAACTTCTGACAGTCTCAGTTCCTGGTGCAAGTGAGAGCAAAGATGAATCCGAGGAACTTTTCATGGTTTTTTTTTGTTTTTTTTTCTCAATATTCTCCCCTGCCTAAGTAGGCAGGGGCTGAAATTTCATGTGGGATTGTTTGTCTGTAGCGCTCTCTACATGTTAAGGGGAACATTAGATACGAGATCATTGTTTTTTAGTTAATGTGAGTATGGGATAAGCAAAATGGAGCATGATAATGCTGAAGAATCATTGGCCAGTTAATCAACATATTATGTTGACCCCGAAACTTGGTCACAGTACCTGATAATCAATTTCAAGTTTCATGAGAAATATTCAATTATTGAGTTCCACACTGTCTTCTTAATGCTGGAATGTGCATGTTCCTGTATGTGCATTGCTCTTGAATTTAATTACAGGTTCTGTGGATTTTATTCCATATAAGTACATCCATAAAGATTTCAAAGTTCTGGTATCTGATGGAGAATTTTACTGGGTCATTGAGGTTGTTAGATTACTGTATCCAAGGAAAGACTAACTGGCATATGGATTTATATCCATGTAGCAGGGCCTTGTTTCCTGATGCTCATTGACTGTCACCTGTAGTGAGACAGGATTGATTGCTGTGCTCTGTTAATAACGTGACTGAATGGGGCACTGCAGGGCTGGGGGATCAGACAGGAGTCCTCCTGGGTGAGAAGGTAAATGATATAACAGGCAACTGTTTCAAGAGAGGCATTTTCCATGCACTAATTTCATCCTAAGCCAGGTCTATTTTGAAAGTTTTCTGATATCTCTAAATCAAATCTGGGGATGCATCTTACTGTGTAGGTTGTTTTTATTCTCAGTGGAGTACTGCCTTCTGGGTACTGGGGAGTAGCATGTGCTCCTTCTTCCAAAGGGAGCACATTATCAGCTTTATTTTTATTATGTCCTTGCAGCAGATTTTCATTCTAGACATTTTAAGACTGAGAGGTGCAATATTTTATAAAACCCTACTTAGCAAGCACGTTTCTGGTTTTCAGTTTGTTGGGGTTTTTTCCCTCTACCTTCCCCTTCCTTTTTCCAAGGCGTCAGAGCTTGTGGGTCAAAGGAATCTAAGGAGGGTTTATTAAATGTCAGAGAACAGAAAGGAAACAGGTACCTAATTTATTTATTTGTTGTATTTCTTTTCCCTGTGTTAACATAAGTGGTGATGTCCTCAAGCAGGAACCTGTCCAGATTTGTGTTATTTTACTGCCTTGCATGCTCTCCTCAGGCAGAAGGTTCCTCAGACACTCCTTGTGTCACTGCTGTTGCTGGCTAAAGATAAATCATTTGTCAGGGATTTTATCCACAGAGAAGAGCGAGGCTGGGGCGGGAGGAGGTATGAATCATAGCACTTTGGGTAATTTGCTATCCCTCTGAACATATCTGGCTGTGGACACAAAACAGTATTTCTTCAAATGAAAAATAAATCCTGTAGTATTATAGGCGCCTAACAATGGCAATTCAGCAGACTTGGCTTGACACTGGGATTTGTGGTATTTTTGTTTTATTTCCATGAGCTATCATTGCTGAAAGCTTTGCACTTGTCCATCTGCACATTAGGAAACGTGAGCATTTTCATTTTCCTCTCAAGTCAATCGTTTAATATAAGAAACGCTTCATGTTTTTCTAACAGCTTTGCTTTGTACAAAACATTGAAATAATCAGAGTTTATCCTCCTTTTCTATCCAGAGTTCATGCTCCTGTCTCCTCCTTTATGTTACTTTTTCTTTCTTTTAGTCAAATAAAATCCTTTGAAGTTCAGCACATAGAAAAATTCATTTTTACCTCGAATAGCACAAGCACTCATCATCATCAACTGTTACATTGGAGATTAGATTTGTCATTAAGAGGAATAATCCCCATAATACTCCTATTCATCAGGTAACAGTTAAATGTAGAAAATGTGTGCAATTTATTCCATGGTCCTGGCAATTGTTATTAGAATGCTATATAGAACTTGAGTAAGTTGAGTGAAAAAATAATTGGCACACCTTTTTTCTCTTTGACATTATGCAGCTTAAGATGCTCAAATGTAATATACGATGTATCTTCAATAGCTGCATTTTCCATACCATTATTGGGCATTTGCTGGTCTCTAAGTTGTATTTGGCTCTCTTTATTTAGAGGATTTATTGATCTGTGACACCTCACTGTTTTCTTCAAGTATAAGCTAAGGCAGTTCAAATTTGTTATTATAGAAGGTAATTATTTTTCATCTGTCATTGTTTTGATACCAAAATTATGCATTCACTTGAAAATAGAGGTGTCATTTTGTTGGTGCCAAAGAATTCTGCTTTAATAAGACAGACTGTATAACCTCTTCCTGCAAACTACAGGAGAATGGTGGCATTCAGTGAGTTGAGGTAAATGCATGTTGATGCAGCACCAGCACAGGTTAATGTGAGCTGCAGCAGCCAAACAGCAACACTAACTGTGCATAAATTGTTAGAACAAGATCTGGCTTGAGGCTCCGTGTAGTCTGGAGGGGAATGAGATTTTTGTGTGCAAGCTGCTCATCTGTGCCCGATAACTTCTGAATTTGTTGGCCAGTTTTGACCAATGCTGGAGGAAGAGCCAAAGCCCCAGAGGCCATTAGGTTCTTACACAGGTCCTGGAAAGCAGCAGCAGAACAGGAGAGGGATTGCCAATGGAGGCTCCCTGCAGAGGCGGCTGCAGGTGTCGGACGCTGCAGCGGTGCAGCCGCCACTGCGCAGCCTCCTGCACTGCCAGGACATGCCCAGGGAGCCTGGGCAGGGGAAATGCTGTGCACAGCACAGTGGGAACCTGCAGGGGAGAGGAGTGTGAGATACAAATCCACAGGGAAAGTGGGAATGCCAGTACTTATAAAAAATGCTTATTTGTTTTATTGCACAGGCTGCGCATTAAGCATGGGCAAAAATCTTGGCCAGTCTTGAACCCAGAGCTGAACAGCAAAGCTGTGAGTGTAGGGCTGCACTTTGCACATGAGCAACCTGGGAGTGTCACAAGGAGTTTCACACAGGTTAAATCCCCCTGGAGTTCCAGTTAAACATGAAAGAATTGCATGTAAGAAGGAGTAGTGCAACAATAGCAGTCCTTGTAACTGGAAAGGGAGCTGGCTGGATCAAAACTCAGCCCTGTTGACTGAGGAATAAGAGTGTTCTTTATAAGGTATTAATTTGAGACTAATCTAAAAAACAGAGGGGAGAGATCATGAAATTTCACAAACACAGCTAAATTAAAGTTGAAGAGATATGTATTTCAACCCCCTGTAGAGCAGTGATCATCGTGAAGTAGGAAGGGCGGGGAGGAGGAGCCATAACTGAAATGGAACTTAGTCTTGGGACTTGGAGAGTAGAAGTTTCATATCTGGTGAGCAGTAAGAAAAAAAAAAAAAAGTGTTAGTTTTCTCATTTTCCTTATATTTTTGCCTCACGGCTGCTGATGGTATATTGCTGTTTGACTGAATACCTTCTAGCTGAAAAGTAATCTTTCATTGTTGATTTATAAGAAGAATTTAATTGGAAAAAAGTTGGCAAGGTGACTCAGTGGATGGAGACAGATTCATCTGTTATGCTCTGATGCAAGTCCTGGCAGAACTAGTTACAATATCATTATCTTTCTGGTGTCAAACAGCCAGTGTTCAGATTTTCTGACCTTACTGATTTTTTTTTTTTTATTTTTAGAGAGTTATGTATGGCTTGTTGATTGAGTTCAACAGCAGGGAAGGCAGCAGTGATCAGTTTTGCCCTAACTGAGAATCATTGCAGTCAATGGGAATTTCTATAAGAGGTTTCCAGGGACAATCTGCCAGCCAAAAGGCAAAGGCAGAACTAAATTATCATAGAAAATTGCAGCAAACCTAATTAAGCTAGGTTTGTGGCGAGAGATATTGGTTTTAACCACATGAATATCTATTATGTGCAGTCGCTAAAGATGCTTACAGCACAGCTGACTCCAGCAAATCATGCAGGACAGAGCTAAAATCTGCAAGGACTCTGTCTCGTGTGCCTCCGTATGGTAAAAGGTGTTTAATATTAATCCTTAAGATGATGAGGTTTTGTGGCATTTGAAAAATGCTCCCATATGCTCATGGTGAGGACCAATATGGCTACAAAGGCCTGTGCAGTGGGGATGACACAGCAATCTGCTCCCTCCAACGGGTGATTGCAGCACAGAAAAGAAACATCAGGGAAGTATTTCCTGAGCAAGTGCAGAATACAAAATATTGTTCCTTCAGGAGCTGGTATGTAACACACTGAGAATCCCATACACCATTTATCACGGGCTCTCTCTGCTAGAAAGAGAAGACAATAAAATTCCATTGTAATATTTTCATGGAGGTGGATGCCATAAGAGACAATGTGACCTTATGTTAATCAGAGAAGACTCTATCAGTGTTGCACAGCCTCGACCAGACTCTTCACTGAGTGAAGAATTGATTCTCTCTTGCCCCTTTTCCCTGTGGCTAGGATTAGCATCACTATTGATGAATGATTATTGTAAAAACACTGTCCAGAGACCCCTGTGAAGAGCAGAGCTCCATTGCTAAGGGCTTTTTTGTCCTGAGGATTTTACAGATGGTGTAAAATTGTTTTCATTCTTATTACAAGCTACTCTATATTCTGTTGTGCACAGTCATGACTCCTCCAAAGACTGGTTGTCAGCCATTCTGTGGTGTTTTTCCCAATATATTTATCCTGATCTAGAGAATTGCAGTCTTATAGCATCTGCCAAGACTCTAATGTACTGATAGAGGAATATAGATACAGGTGATCAGTTGGGAAACTCTGCTGCAGCCTAAACACCAAAGATGGAAGATTACCTGAGAAATCTATTATTCTATGAAACCTAAACATCAGCTATTTATTCATTTCTAACTTGCTTAGAACATTTGGAAAGGGGAAGAAAGGAGTGCTGGAAAAGAACAATGGACATTCCTCTGACTTCCTGATGTGTTGTTTTTCACATGCCTGTGTATTAATGGCTCTGAAAGCCATTGCCCCATTTGATAATGTTTAGAGGACGACACAGTCTGGTCCAGTTCTAGGTTTGTTAGGCTGAGAGCTGGGAAGGAGGGGCACTAAACTTAGTACTGAAGTGCTGATATGACTTTCACAAGTTTTACAGGAGGGTGTCTTAGGCTGTTCACATTAAGAGTTTCTAAGTGATTATTTTCTTCTTTTTTTTTAATGTTACACACGTATTTTGGAGATGAGACTGTCATTCCCAGAGCTATTACTCTCGGCCAAAAAAACTACAAAACTTTGTGGACCTAGACTCAATGAAAATGTTTGCAAAATGGTAATTGCAGCCACGTGTTGAAGGAGTTGAAGTTACCCATTGTGTCCCACAATGAAGATCTTTCTGTCCCTTATATCTGTGCAAAGCAGAGTTAATAAGTCAGCATAGCCCTGTCAAAGCTTCTAGTGTCTTGAACAGTCCCAGTTTGGGTCAAAATAAAACACACACAATGTGCTGACCAAAGAAAATACCTACATTGTCTACCCCTTCCCACATTCATTCTTGTTTCATTGTAAGGATTGCAACCATAACTTCATTCTTCTTTGAATTCAGACATAAATTGTTATTAAAGATTCATGTAATTTTAACAGCCTACATTTTTGCAGCATAGCCTTGAATTTACAGTGGACTTTACAATAGTGTATGATTCTAACAATTTAGAGGTTTGAGGGTTTTGTGGTTTTTTTTTTTTTTTTTGTAAAATGTATGGTCACACGAAAATATTTTATAAAAATCAACATATACATATGTGAATGTAGCCACCTAAGTACTAGATGTATCTGCAGAGAAATTTATTTGTACAGAAGCAGAAGTACTAGAGGCCTTTTCATGGTCTAACTCCTAAAAATATTTTAATACAGGATTGTTCTTAAAACAATTCAAGCGACCTAGAGTGGTCATTCAGTCCAACTGCCTGAGCACTCCATGACTGACCCAAAGTTAAAGTGTATTATTTAGTGCACGAACACTGACAGGCTTGGGAATGGATAGCCTCCCTAGGAAGCCTGTTGATGTGTTTGAGCACCCTCTTGGTAAAGTAATGTTTCCTAATGTCCAGTTTAAACTTCCCCTGATGCAGCTTTGAACCATTCCTCTGTGGTCTGTCACACCAGGGAGGAGAGCTCAGCACCTCTTTCTGCTCCTCAGAAAGCTGCAGAGAACAGGGAGGTCACTCTGCAGCTTCCTTTTCTCCAAATGACACCAAACAAAAGGCAAAGCTTGCAGGGAATTCCAGTAAAAAGTTTCTATGTGGCATCTTATGTTTAATAAATACAATTAGTTCTTTAAACATAGGTGGGGGGGAAGACAGCTCATGAGATCCCACAGGGAGAGGCCCGAGACAAGAATAACCAAAGGTCTGTTACATTTGCTGCTGAGGGCAAATCTGCCCTGTAGTGCTCAAGCTGACTGATGAGATAAGGTGGTTTTAGCTTCCTGAAGGGCTTTATCTCTGCTGAAATCCACCATCTCTATCAGGACTTTGTCTTAAATACAAGGCCAATGTAAGCACTCTGTCACATTGAACACAATAGCTGTTAAAAAGGAATCAAACTCTTTTTTTAAAGGAACTCAAGTTATTGTATCTGTATTTGCTGAGTAGGAGACTTGACAGTACAAGGAACTGAAGAGGAAACATGTAAAAGGCAGTAATTATAGGTCAGTTTGCTGAAGGCTACCAGGAAAATATACCAAGTGGATGACAGCCATAATGTTACTAAATATTTGGGGCTTTTTTAATAATAAGGCTTCTCTGCCAAGGGAAAAAAAAAAAAAAAACAACAAAAAACAACAACAAAAAAAACCCCCACCAACCTCTCAAACTTTAAGGCTAAAATGCAAGAGTAGAGAGAAAGTGATGCCCTTTGAGAAGTATATAGATCTCCAAAGGGATTTGTAAGGATGGATGCTACAAGATGATTTGAATTTATGTCAAACACAAGAACAAGAGGCATGAACTAAAGCCAAGAAAGGGTCAAATCCTAAAGGAATGCTAGTAGAGTGTGTCTGTGCATAGTGCAGCCATGCTGCATTAAAAATAAGGCGATCATATGAATAGTCATTGCAAGAAATAGGCAAATGACTAGGTAAGCAACATAATTGTGAGATGTAGCAATTAGCTCCAGACAATGCAGTGATGCTAAGAGGATCTGATGGCTGCTTCTGATTTCATAATAGTCTTGCAGTTTGTGTATTTGGATTAACTGTATTTCTGTAAAGCAAGAACTGCTCTGCCTGCTAGGAGACATTGCCATATGTGCAGTACTGGAAACAGTAATAATGTGTGTTTGTGCTGTTTAATCAAACCCCAACCTTCATCCATGTGCTACTGTTGGGTAGAACCTGTGCACCTGTAAAATTCTCTTTGCAGAATGTACTCACAATTGCTGCTCCTCCAATGCATTCATTGCTGCACTAGACTTCTTTATTGCAGATTATTTAACTGAGGTTCAAAGCCCCCTGCAAATTCTCTGCCCCACCCATGTTATGCTGAATGCAGGAGAGAAAACTCTCTCTGCAGGAGAGAGGGTAACTCCATAGGTACCTGGGAGCTTTTTAGGAAGAACTCATTTCCAGCTGACTTGCAATGACCCCAGAGTTCCCCTCAGTTACAATACAACGTCTGTCTCTAGTGTCTCTCCCACTTCCTTCCTCAAGGAAGGGCACCCCCGAGTTGAGTGTGGCTTTGTGCCATTTGTGTGACACTACAAATCCCTTCTCCATGTATCCTTGGGATGTGCAAGGACAGGTTGACAGACTGCAGTCCCATGGGGGACTTTTTGGATTACTACCTTTCTAACAAATTAAAATCAAAGTAATGATGAAGATCTTTCAAGAAACATGTTAATTTCCAAAGACTGAGTGTGCTAGTAAAAACACCCTGCAAAACAAATCACTTTTCAGGGCATAGACCGTCCGGTTTAATGATTAATTTGCACTAAACATCTCATTAATAGCACAGATTGTTTTGCCAATGCTTCTGAACAAATATAATTGGTAAATTTATCAAAAATTCCTTAATGTATTTAGTGCTGCAAAAGACAAAATAGAGAAATTAATAGCAATATCTAATGATTTATTTGCATATTATGATGTACTCTTTCGTGGCTGGGATCAGATCTATATGATCTCTAGATCTATATAGCTTGCCAGTTCCAGCAGTGGCTTTTCTCCCAGCAGTGTTTTGTTCTCCCCACTGTCCTATGTGAAATAAGTCTTTTACTCAGAAGTGAAAGAAGTTGGTAAAACTCCCATTATCTCAAGGAATGCATAAGGAAGCTGAGTAAGGCTGCTAGCTAGTGCCCAAAGCAGAGCCCTGCTCCTCTCGTGGTGTAGCTCAGGACAGCTCTGACTTGGGCAGCTGTCTGAGCCACACTTCTTGCCTTGGAGGGAATGAATTGAGGAGCATCACACCCAGTGGAGTGCCACAGAGCTGGGCACCAGGGTGTGACTGGTGTGCATCAGAGGTGCTCCTGCATCTGTCCATTTGGAGCTGGAGGTACCTGTGCTCTGTGTTGAGTTACCACAAATGAGCCCCCAGAAGTTGTTGTTTCAAATCTTGCTGTTCCTGCAGAAAAGCCTGTGACCTTCAGAAGTGTCTCATTTCTGTTTGCCTTGGTTTCATATCAGCAAATAGGGCTAAATATCTTTATTTGATGGCTTTCCTGGTTTCTGTGGTTTAAGTTCTGTGGGATAGGGATGGTCTCTGGGTACATAATGTACAGAACTCTGCAGGAAGAGATACAATTTGAGGTCACTGGCTGCTATAGTAGGATGCATAATTTTACTCAATAATATACTTAATGGAAGAAAAGTAGTATTAAGACTTTTGTAGATTGTAGCTTTTGGGAATTGTTCTAAAAATAACGCAACACTGACTGTACCAGTTAATCAAGTTGACCTGATATTTTATAGAGCTGAAGATACACTTCATTATGCCAGAGAACTAATATAAACAGCCTATCTGTTAGTGCAGCCAGCTGAAAGTTCACAGAGATTCAATTCTGAAGTGACAGCAGTGGGATTCAAGCACATCCAGAAGTGCAGTGTAAATAGAGATGGATGCTTTGGGCTTACATTTTTACCTGTGGTTATTAGCTCAGAGGTAGATATGGAGATGACTATGAATTCATGCACTTTTCTTCTGGAGATCTCTAGGATCAGATATTAATCTTCAGATGATATAAGATGGTCAAAATGGTGTTTTCTCTTTTGATCAGTATAGAAATTTAGCAGATACCTGAGTGGCTGTGAAATCTCTACATCTGTAACTGGACAGAGAATAGTATCTCAGCTGGTTTATGAGGTTAACTACTGCAGATGTCTTTACCAGTTACAAACATATTATTCTATACTCCCATTTGGCATCTAGTGCATCTATTCAATTTTCATATCTTATTCTCCTTGCTGAAGAGCATTTTACACTGTAGTTTACCTGCTAGCCAGAGACAGCATGGGAGTCTCTTACATGTTCAGCACCACAGCTTAGATACAGGAAAGGAGGATGCTAAATTGATAGCAATCTCTGCAGTTGCTTTAAAATCAATGGCGTGTCTAAGCCGATGCGCATCAGTTCAAGTTCTAGCCTCGATGCATTTTCTGACATAGTTTTGACATGTTGTCATTGGAAAAATTTTCCCAGTAATTATATGTTACAGCAGTTATGCCACAAAGGTGCTGATGATTGTATAAAGTAACTTTAGAAGCTCAGGCATCATCAGAGCAATACTTCAATGATTTTGGCAAATTTATGGTGGTTTATGAACAACCCAGCCCATGGTGTTCCTCTAGAGTCTATGAGACCTTGTATTTTGTACTGTAGAAAGATATTTTATTATTAAATCTGGTTCTCACAAGAGCAGGTGATTCCATATTTATGGATGGTATATAACTTACTAGCATCCCTGTGTCAGGTCAGGAGCCAGAGGCCATCTTACTGGAATGCCACAGTAGAAAACCATAACTTGGGTAGAATCCTCGATATTGTACATCAGTAGTGAACTTGGGAACAGAAGTCACAGGGCTGCCTACAGGTAGAAGAATATCTCTTGAGAGCAAGAGCCAATAAAACACCAGTCCAGGCTGGAGACAGTATGAGGTCAGTAAGGCATCCCTTTTTCCTCAGCAAAGTCAGACAAAAGAACAGAGAGGCCTCTATTTGCATGAGAATTCATTAAATCATAAATTCATCATTTAACAAAGACTGGTCCACAAAGTATGTTGGTCACTCAGTGTGCTGAACAAATAATACTTAAAAACAATTAGCTCTTCTCATTGCTATTTCTATGTAGCAATATCGGAATAAAAAAACAAACCCTTGTCTCTTGAAAATCATAAATACACAAAAGAAAACCAATTCCTCTAAACTGGAGAGAGACTTTTCAGCATTATCTTTGCTGGACTTTCTCCAAGTCCTTCAAATGGCTGCAAAAACAATAACCAAAAGGGTTTTACATAAAAGCTGGAAGGACACTTATTTAATTAGAAAAGAGGGAATAATTTTTCCCCAAAAAGGACCAGGAGTCTTGGTTTTCTTTAATTTCATTGTGCCTCCCTCCATGCCTTGGTTCTGCTCATTATACAGATAAAGCTGGAAGAGGAATTCAGTGCTGACATTTTGCAGTCGGACTTTGGTTCTGCTTTTGCAGTCAAGCTGTCTTTGCAAGGGTGAAATTCAATTTGCCATGCATTTTCTAACACTATAGGAAAAGTAGCATGAATTCTATATTTTTTAAAATAGGGGATCTTGAACTTAATTGAAATGGAGTGCTACCGGGATTGGCTAGATTTTCCTCCTGCTTTTGATGCTGTGACTGCAGATTTGCACATGGTTAAATTGTCACACATGAATTGCAAGGTGGGTGGTGCTTCAGGGGGAGTGGATGGCACTGTAGACCCTATTAATGGTGTCCAGTGAAATGCATGCATTGCCACATTTCTCTGGAGAACTGTGCTGATGCCCTCCTTCATTATAGCAGCTACAGTGACCCCAGGTGTCTGTGGTTGTTTCCAGATGTTGATCTCAGAATATAGAAAAAAAAAATACTTAATGTTATACCTTTGTTTAAACATGGCGCTGCAACAGAATTTTCTCTTCAATGCCTTTATTGGAGGGGAATAAAGAAAGTTGGTGTACATAATTTAGACCTATTGGTTAGAATTTAGGCCTTACAGAGACTCTACATAGTTATTCCTTTGGTTACATTTATCTGTCTGGACCTGTCTTTTTTCCAGTTGACCAATATGCCCCTTTCATATCCATCCCTCTTCCTTCTTCTTTTAATGAAATGTATTTATTAAATCTTTACTCCAGGTGATTCTTTAAACTTATAGCATGAGGGGAAAGAGAGAATATTTCACAGAGATATTTTACTGCACTTGTTCCTTAAAATGTTCAAGCCTGTTATATTGCTCAACCCCCCGGGTGTAGAACATGAACTCCTGAGGTTGAATAGAATGATTCACTTGTTTCACTATGAATTCAAAGTGGATATGAAGCATAAATCCCCTTTTTCCCTCTGTAATATAGTAGCCATGAATCACAATGTCACGCTGAGTCGATCATAATCTTAACACTTCACGCCTCAGACAACAACTTGATTTGTCAAGAGAACAGGCCTGCAAGCTGCCAATAGCATTGATTCCCATTGGAAAAGAAAGGATAATTAAGTCCTCAGTGAGCTAATTTATTTTCTTTTATAAAAATTACATTTAATTCTATTTTTTAAGTAAATAGAAATCATAAAAACTACGTATGTATAGAATCAGTTAGGTGTTTGCTTTCCCTAATAATATGAGTTTTAGTTCTATTTCCATCTCATAAAAAGTTATTGGGAATCATACAATAGCACATTCTGCTACATCTCAATTAGGGAAGCTAAAATTAATTACATGCAATCTGCATAATAACTGGCCTGCAACAGGATGCCACCATTGCTGGGATGTGTGTGAAGGTGTCTACCTCTGAGCTTGGTGATGGGAGTGAATAATCCCTGTGTTTTGTTGGAATTTTAGTCTTTTGCAGTGAGATAATGAACAAAATGTGCTTTAAACCTTAAATATGGCTCATGAGTCCTAAACATGCACAAAGGTCACCACAAATATTTTTAATATACTGTGATATGTTTCCCATATGGAGATGTGGTACATTAATAGATTGGTCTGTTACAAGAAAAAAATCCAGTTGTTTCTTGAGGAGGAAAGATGTTTTGATGCTTTTATTTCCACTGCTTGTGAATTTAGCCAACAAGTGGAGCCTCTTTTTGGTGCAGGGAAAAAACCTGTACAAATAAATATCATACTGGCATGCAGATATTATTTGACTATGCTTATGAATATTTACATTAAAATTAGATTTGGTTCTAGCATTTTTATCCCCAAGGTGCTTGGGAATTTATGAAACACATTATTTCATGCACAAAGCCTGGATAAACCCATTGATCAGACTGTAATAGATCCTTCAAATATTTTTCCTTTTCATTGTAGAAGAGAACAGCCAGTATTCATCCATCAGGGCCAAATCACTCCATCCTTCTTACTTGCTGAGTTTCCTGTTTGGCAGCACAACAGAAAAAGAAAAGCACAGACTTCCCAGACATAAGGTTGGAGGGTTCAATGTAGTCATCAAGTCTAATTTCCTATAATCATAAGTAATATTGCAGAAGACTCCTAGATTACCAGAGTCCCTGCTTGCTGTATAAAGCACTCCCCAGCATCCTGCAACAAACTGCTCTCACAATGAATGCTCAGGATGGTTGTCAAGCTGGAAAACATTCTCTGAGCTTCAGTAACACAGAGCAATCTGCATCTCCTTCTTCCATGGCTCACATGTGTTGTAGCTGGAATCCTCTCTGCTACACCCTTCCATGATCTTTCCAGGGGTGGGCATTTCCTCCTCTGTGGCAGAGGCAAGGAACAGTTTGTGTCTTTTTCACCTCTGGGCATCACACAGTCCCAAGAGAAGCGATGTAAAGTGTTCTTTGTATTTCTCCCAGCTCCTCTCCTAGCAGCAGAAAGTACAAACCAAGAAAGCACCTCATTTGCAGCCTGACAGCAGAGCCCAACTTAGTTGGTTCAGCATGGTTATTAAAAAAATTCTGGTGATTTAGGGCTTAATCCTTTCCTTCCTACTGCACTGAAATTGGATATAATTTATGGTATCATGTAAATGAATAAGCTTTTGTCCTCCTAGTCATTTCACTTTCTTCCTACAGCTCTATCTCTTAACAACCACTACCTGGTTTTCCTATTACACGTTCTGTAGTTGCTGGGATACATGCCATTCGTAAGTCTCCTGAAACAAACTGGAGTTTTCTGGCGTTGATCAAGCTTAATGTGATCCAATTGTACTTGCCTTTTTTTCAAGTATTTGCTGGGGTTGCCTTGCTAAGATACCATGTCTTTGTGCCCTCCTTCCTGCTCCTCTGGAACAGAATGCAAACAGATTATTTGAATATGGCTGGTTTTCCACTAATATATTATCTGTATTTGTTTTGGTTTTTTCCCTTAAAAGCTAAAAATTTCCCCAGCAACTCAGGAGCTATTCATATCAAGCTGTATACCAATCATGCTTGGATAGAGAATTTAGGTGGAAATTTATTTTGACATCTGTTTAAATTTTGTCAGATTTTTTTTGTAGCTAAAAGCATTTTAAAAATCCGTCCCAGAAAAAAACCGAAAAAACCAAACTCATCATCCTCTATGCATCTGTAGCTTTGTGGAAAAGCTATCTAAGTTAAACAGAATGGATGAACTGTGACCACCATGTGTGTGATTGTTGTTAGGAAGCTATAAAGTGTATTTGTAAATGCTTTCTACCTGTTACCAAGTCAGGATCACTTTATCCTTACACAGCAAATTATTTCTAGCAACGTGTCCTTACTCTTCCTACCCATGAAGGAAGTGATGAGTGCGCTCTTTTGGGGAGGGTACCCTCTTAAATACATTCTTATAAAGCACCTAAGGCAGTTTGGCACTGGTTTCTGGGTGGTCCTCAAAGCATAAGTGCATGTATGGATTGTCCAGCACAGGAGCTTAGTTCCCTGCTAGAAGTGCTTTGATGATTTTATATTACTAATAAATAGTAATATGGGATTGAATATCTTCTCTTATTAATTTACATAGAACATGCAGTGCCTGGATCACTCATAAAAATCTGCCATTATTAGAGGGGTGTATAACATCAGCTACGGGAGACATATGTCAGAAAATGGGAGGAGAAACAGAAGTTAAAGTCCAAACATCTTAATTATTATTAAGTTCTATTCAGTTCTATTAAATCTCCCTGTTAACCTCAAATTTACTCCTGTCTAATAATCTTTGTAAGATCTTTGCAGTTCCTTCAGCAACTACAGACATTAACTTTACTGTAACATTTGCAATTTTCCCCAAATTGTTTAATTACTGCTGTAACTGAATAAAAGCTTAGGTAAAAATTCCATTTGCTTCAGTGATGCCACCCTGAGTGAGCTGGGGGAGGAGTAGCCCAAAATACATTAGAAAAACTGCATCTGAAAGCTGCTTTCCCTTTTGGGTCACTTTACAAAGGGTATGAACATCATGGTGGACTGCAAATATTGTTTTTTGTTTTTCATTTAGTGTCTCTGAATTTTAACTAAGGCAGAGATCAAAACATGAGTACTCCATAACTCTAGCTTAAAAGCACTTAATAATAATCAAGTTCACATCTTGTATAAAGATATTTTTCCCATCGTTCATCATGTCTCTTTGGAAAATAGCAAGACCTTGAAGAGAGATGTGTTTGAATTGGGGACACAGAATTCTCATTTGATGTTTTGACTTGTTGTTTGTGTAATATCACAGACTTTTTTAGGTTTTGTCTTCTGGGAAAAAGCTATATAAGTTTATTCAGTGCAAAAGTTCAATGAACATTAGTATGCAAGAACACATCTGAATTACATGGAAGTTACCCTTCAGTATCTCTGCTTGTCTAATGTGGTTTTGGACTATGAAAATATCCACATTTGCTCAAAGTATAATTTTAGCTAAAATTATATTTCTTCTTTTTCCCCTCTACAAGAAAACCAGCATTTTTTCACTTAGGCAAAGGTCATGGAATTCTACCACACAATATACCTGTATAGTTCATATCAATGACACTGTATTGACTCCCTTGTCATATATTTATAGTATTATTTTCACTTATTTTAGTTTTATATTTACTTATTTTTACCTTTGAAAACTGCTTTTTGCTGATAGAAGGAACTCCCAATAGATGACATGACAGTAAACCAGTAAAACCTAAATAGTCTAGAAACCCAAATATCATATTGTAAATGATAAGCTTCTTTGCAGCTTATATCAGCTAGGAGTGTGTGGAGTCACCAAGGAATGCAAAAGGGCATAGAGTACTGCAAATCCCTCCAGTTCAACTCTTCCTGAGTTTTCCCCTGGCCAGGCAAAAAACTTTAGCAAGTAACTAAGTGGATTTGTCTGAAAGATTGGGGAAAAGCAGTACCCACAGCTGTCTTGCTAACCAGGATAAAGATATTCTTTGGCTATGAATATCATGTCTTTGGGTGGGCTCCAGAGAGGAAAGAATAATAGGCCAGGGAAGATAGTACATGAAAATGCAGGAAAGAACATTTAAAGCTGAGCATTCATAATGGGATACAAAATTTCCAGGGTTTTCACTGCTTTGATTGCATTTGACTCTAGGTTTATGGAACCTTGGGTAGATACTGGACTATCAGCTAAAAAACTTCACAGAAAGCCCAAAAGCTGGGGGAATGAGGTTTTGGTTGAAGAAGTTGATTTTCATATCAGACTCATTCAACAGCTTTCTATTATCAGAGTAGAGTATGTGCACAGAATACCCAAGTAACACTTTAGCAGGGTCCATTTGCACTGTCTTCATTGTGGTTAGTTTTATTTACCCAGAGTAAGCTGCTTTTGCCCTTTTGCATGCCACTGTTCTTTCTCTGAGGGTCAGTCTGACTTCAGAGGGAGCTTTAGCTCAATGAAATCTGCAAATGCCATTTCTGAAGTCCCTGCAGTTCTTCCCAATCTTCTCATGCAGAGCAAATGAAGTTGCTTTGTCTTAACAACCATATGTCAATATTAATAAATATGTAGCAGAGGAGGAGAAGATGCCACAGCAAGCCACCCCTAGATATTAAAATCAGAATTCCACCTTTGAGAGTAGGGACTGATCTTTAATGAGATGTCCTCACAGAGCTTATTCATGCCAGGATTATGGCCCTCACAGAGTGATGTATGAGCATTAAAATTCCACCAGCCATCTACACTCCTGAGTACTACTGAGACTCTATAGAATACAATTTCCTGGCATGTTTCCAAGCCATTAATACCATAGACTCAGCATCTCTGACAATAAGTATTGTGGTCCCCTTTTCCCATAAAAATAGTCAAGATGATTTAATGATGTTCAAAGTTCTGCTGAGGACAAGGAAGATATAAAAGTCATACATGGCCCATTTCCTAAACTTTGGAGTAGAACATAAATTCAGACAGATAAAAATGGTCCCAGTTCCTCTTTTAAATCTCAGGTTATTCTGTACATTCTGCTCAGTGAGTTTGGATTTGCATAGGTGCAATTGACAACAGAGTAAAAAATGCAGGTGAAAGGAGACAAAGAGGTGTATGAAAAGTGTTTTTTAAGCTTCTTTTAAAAGGTTTCTAATGGAGGTGACTTGATTGAATTCTTATAAACACATTTTGTCACAGGAGTAAAGCTCAAGTATGGTAAAGACTTTGATTCTGGAAGTTAAAAATCACTTTAGTCTGTCAGTTCCTGTTTATCTGACTAGTCCTTACTTATGCAACATGTGGATATTTTCAGCTGTTTGGATTGTTCAAACAGACAGTACATCAGGCACCAGATGTAGGTTCTCATATTTTTGAGAGGATCTTTACAGCTAGAAAAGTCAATTGCAGTTTTTTTTTCTCTGTACCAAGATAGATAAGCATTGGTAGTATGTAAGGCTTTAGTTCAGTATCAAAACATGAAGAGACTCTTCATTTTGAGCAAGGTGAATTACAGTATGAATTCAATTAAAAGAACATTATGAACAGTATTTTACAACTTTCCCTCTATCTCTGTTAAATATGCTTGAATGATAAGCCAGATTGTGCTCTCAATCCAGATTTCTACCTGAGTAACTCCATTGACATCCATGAAATTGCTCCTTATTTGAATCAGAGCCAACAAGATCAAACAAAGATTAAAAGCTTTCTTACTTGCAGTTTTATCCTGTATTTGGTGAGCTTATTGTTTTACTATGGCTCTATTAGAGTGAGCTTGTTACCAATTTCAATTTTAGTTTGTGCACTCCAGAGCCTGGGCTGCCTTGTGCTTCTCTCTCTCAGGGTAACACCAGCACTGTCTGCATCACCCACGCCTGGAAGCAAATTTGCCAGGTGAAGTCTTGCCCTCAGAGTCAGAACAAACTCTGCAGGTGATTGTTCTGCAAAGTAGATGTGGCAAGAAATTGCCTCGTGGCCTGTGTTTGTACAGTGCCTGCTGCAGGAGCTCTCTGTGCACAAATGGGGGACCAAAGTTTCTCATAGGCTCCGTAATGACTGCTAATTGCCTAAGGAGAAATGACTCCAAGGAAAAAACAGCATATTTTCTAGGCTGCATTAAGGCTGTTGGATCCTCCAAACATGCTGAATTTTGAATCAGGGCAAAAGCCAGGTTTCCCTTGAAACAAATTTTGAAAGAAATCTATTTCCTGTCTATGTTATGCAAAATTTCTTCCTTTTCCTACAAGAACAGCCACCAGCCTTTGTTTTCCCCTCAGAATGTTTTGTCAAGATGTAAATGAATCTGGAGGCGAGCAAGTATGGCAAGAGTAGGTTTGCCCAATAAAAACTTTTCAGGTGGTTCAAAAGCTCAGTCAGTTTAAATATCTGTGCAGAACAATCTGAGAGTGAGGATGTTTAAATATTCCTGGTGATGGACAAGAGTCTGAAATTGAATGATATTGTTTATTTCATAATGAATGACTGCAAGTTTCATGAGTTTAACTAAAAAGGCAGCTTAAATTTTGATAGCTTGATAGAACTCACTGACTCATGAGTTCTTGTAGTGCCATTATTTCTGTTTGGCTATTTTCTGCTTTGATGAAATTAATGATTACTTTTTAAAGTTCATTCATGGAAATACATGTGTGCTTTTCACAGTTAAATATATTAGTCTATTTTCTTCAGACCAGATACTTCCTTTAATCACATTTTAGAGGCAACTGTATTTAAACCAGACCATCCATATTGGTGTTATGCCAACAAATATGTAAAGAAGCTCATCCAATTATCCTACTTTGATTATAACAGTGAGGTACTAGAAGCTGCATATTGTCCTTCTGTTTTTCTAGGCAGCATAAAGAATGGTGCCAAAATATAACATTTTGGGGGGAGTGAAAAAAACCAGAGATTTTTGTTGTCATTTGATAATTACATATAGTCAGGGCTGTAAAGTGTTTGAGAAGAAAACAGCTTGAAGGGGAAAGAAAATGCAGCCAGGCTTCTCTGATGGAAGTTATTCATCTGTCGGGGGAACCCAGAGAGTTACAAAGGGTAGCCTGGGCAAAACCTTGGGCAGAATGAGACAAGGATTTGAGTTACACAAATGAGAGAAGAAGAATGAAATTGTAGAAATAATTACACCTTTTTTCCTAGATGGCAAAATAGAAAAGTTACAGTTTTCGTTGGAACACAGACCTCTGCTGAGTTGGGTGTGATGTGCTTGTATCAGCTTACCCAAATCTTCAAAAAATGCAATGCAGTTTTGTTTAGCATTTGTGTAGCAGCCAAAATTATTTTTGTAATTTTTTCTTTCCTAGCACACATAACACTTCACTGAATAGAATAATCCTAAGAGCTATCACTGAAATAAATCAAGCCCTTTGATTTAATGCTAAAGTTCAAAATCATCCAGTTCCAGTCTCTACTTCCAGACACTATTGCCATCCATTCAAGTGAAGCAATATGATTTAGAGATGGTGCTGCCACCTTCTCAGTACATCATCTCATTTGGAGCAGGTCCTTGAGGTTACACTGCTGTTGATGTGGCATTTTCACTGATGTCTAATCTAATAGAAGGATCCATCCTACCATGTGGTTTTTATTGAAGCTGCAGCCAGTGCATGCACAGAGTGTCATATTCATGGTAGAGACTTGTGGATCTGAAAGACTACTTGAAATTAAAATTCACTTGTGTCTCTCTCCAGGATTGTGAGGAAAACAACAACAAAAAATCTATGTATAATGGGATGATTTAAAAAAAAAAAAAAAAAGCTGATCCACTCAGCAGCAAAAGTTTATGTTGATCTTAAGTCTGTGAAATGTGGCATCAATTTTATATTGGTGTAAGAGGGGTCAGAACCAGGTCCCAGTACATGAGAGTGACAGACTCATTTATGCAAGTTAATGTTGGGTCTTTGCTAAAATTGTCACAGGATCAAACTGAATGAGAAAGAACCTGGGGATGTATTTTTTGATAACATGTCAAAGTCTAAATTCTTCATTATTGACTCTGATACCAGAACTGGAGAGGAACAAGAAATTCTTTTTTTTTTCTGCCATCCACCCTGAGGCAGGAGCGTTCTAGTCCATTGTCTGCAATAAGGAGAAATCAGGCTCTGCACATAGTTAACTTGATGATGTTTTGATTGTCTAAAGGAAATAGCTTGTTTTGGAAACAGCCTCCAAGAGGCTATTAGCATTTTTAATTACACAGATTCTGTTTAATGCCACCCTATTTCCATTTCCCATTCTTCTCATCCTCTTTATTCCCTTGTGTGGAAATAGCATCTTCTTCCGCTCAGATGCCTTGTTGTGCGTTGTTAACTCTACTACTACTGCCCAGAATTAGTCTCTGTCCTTGGTCTTTCTGCCAGTTTTGGTACAAAAATACAAGTCTGTGCTGTGCTTTCATCAAAATTATCTCAAAATGCAGTCATGGACATATAGGTGCACTTATTTTCTCTTTCCTCACCACTGTCATCTGCTGTCCAACTAATGTGTTCTCTTGGGAATGAAAATAAAACTCTTGGTTCACTTGTTTCCTTCCAAATGTTTGGACGTGCAGTTGGTAATGGTTCTCCACTTTGTAACTCAGTGTAGGCTACCATTAATGTCCTGTCATTGTGACACCTCATTAGAATTCATTTTTTCAAGCATTGCAATGTTGTTGGAAACCAGAGAACAAGTCATTCAGCTGATATGGTTGGTAAAGCTGCATTGTTGTGTCACAGGCAGATTACTGAATCAATCTAAGAAAAAAGATTAGGGGGAAAAGTGGTATGGGCTTCATCTGCTCAGCTTTCTTCATGTCAGAGGGGATCTCTGAGATGTTTGCTCTTGTGCAGATATGTTGGAAATAGGGGCATACCAAATGCTGCTGTCACTGGTAGGAAGGGAGCCAGAATCCCACAGGACACATGTAGCAGTTCTGGGAATGAGTTGTGTGATTGTGAACATGTCCCATGAGAACAGAACTTCCCTTCTCCATTTTCTCTTCTGTCATATTCCCTTCCAACAGATCAGTGGTGAATCATTTGCAGCACATCTGAAAGAAGCACAGGATTCCTGGATGCTGAGTAGAGTTTTTCTTCTCTGCTGTTGTTATCCTGTCTCTGTTGGGATAAATCCTTAGTTGCATTAGCCATTATTGGACATGAAAGGAGTTGGCTCTTGCCCCAGTGTTTAAGATCCCAGAATCATGACAGGCATTTTAGGAAAGTGGATAATAAAAAAAAAACCCACAGATCTGAGTGGTTAGAAATCAAGAGAAAGACAAGCTGTGACCAGTGATGTTAAGACTGTACTGGGACACAGATTTTACAAGCCTCTAGGCATTTGGAAACTGTAGACATCCTTGGGAATCAGCAGTTTCAATACCCAAACTCTTAATTCTACAGTGAATTCTTTCAGCATTGGGGAGGGCGTATAGGGGGTACTCAGGATAATATTTTTTCTCTTTTTGTGGGATATTTCTGTTCTCAAAGTTTTCTGCAGAAGTGCCTGTGCTTTCAGTTCATCAGGCTGAAGCTGTAAGAAGGTAAATTCAGCTGGGTAAATAGGCAGATGCAACTTAAACTGCCTTTCCTGTGACAGCCCTTTCAGCCATCCCTTTCCAGCTATTGCACAGAAGCACACCCCAGTGCACCATGAGCCTGTGTGTTTATAACAGTCAGAGGAGAGCCTTTGGTAGTGCCATAACTGGAAACAGATGTTAACTGCAGACAGACACTGAAGAAAATGAACAAGAAGTGCTCTGCAAGCTGATAATTTGAAGGCTTAGTTTGCTGTGGGCATTCATCTGTGCATCAGTGGTGATCATCGATTCTGGTCCAAAGTTTTACTCAATTCTTGATAATGCAAAGAGAGCACATCAGCATCTGAAAGTGCTTCCAAGCAGTCCTCCAGATGTGGGAATAAATTACTATTAAAATGGCCTGTTTTCATGCTGCACAAAGCACCTCAAGCCATCTTACATTTCATGAAGATGATTCATCCCAAGTTTGGTTAATGGAGGCAGTGAGTAAAGAAAAAAAAGGCAATTCTGAAATTGAAATACTGAGGATAATGGAATTAGATACCTGTAGTCACATCTAAAAGAAAGCATGTAAATGAGTGCCAGCCTTCAGGAGTCTATTGTTTACAGTTTGTACCTTATATTTAAAAGGTTCATTTAGATGCAGTAATAGGCCTGTTTTCTGGGTCTGTCTCAAGATGGCAGAGGAAGAGTAATTATTCACTGCAAGAAAAAAAATGCTATGCAAAAGATTTCTAGAATAATAGAAACAGCATTTTGCCAGGATAAAAACAAACTTGTTCATCTGTATCTAATAAGATTGGTTGAAAATGATACTGTTTCAAATTATAAAGAACTCAAGTGAATATGTGCATACATCTGTTTTCTTTAAGGGTAAGTTTGTGATTTAAAATATTCAAAATGCATTCCAAATCTGGTTCCCAGGAGTCACTGGCACAACTCACAAAGCATTAGGAAATGGGCAAAACTTGGAAGGCTTTCAGTTGGGTTTCACTTCAGATAGCCTGCAAAAGTCTGGAGGCCTGCAGTTGATGCTGTTAAAAAGTTTGCATTTGGGAAAGCTCTCATTCCGCAAAACACTGTATTCAGCAAAATATTTCAAATTAAGCAGAATTTTATTTGTTTTGCCAAAAAGAAAGAGGCTTAATCAGGTGCTTATGAGGTTTTTCCACAAATGCCCAGGTTGCTATGTAATGCAATCTGAGTATGCAACACAATTTTCCCTATCTATATCAGGAAAGAAATGTAGTTACATAAAATACATTAATTTTGTTTGGGGTTTTGTGGGTTTTTTATGAAAAAATAAATTGCAATCTGGATTGTATTTTGAAAGCAACTTGTACAATGATGTTGCTCTGTGTTGTTGTAAGGGACCTCTCAAATATCTTTGGATTGAAGAATCTGGGCCAGTGTTTTCTTTCAGTATGGCTCTTATTTTTATTGAAGTATTTTTCAATCTCCTCTCAAATCTGCCTTCTTCATGGTGCAGTTTTAGTGCAATGAGTCAGGGTGCTACTGAGATATGCTCTGTTCTTTGTTTTCTCAGTCTTTTTGAGGAAATCCAATGGTAACAGTGGTTCTAATATACTTGACAAGGTGATAAACTTGTGCCCCTAGGTATCCTACATTTATAAGCTCAGAAATAAAACTGCCAGTCACATCACTGGGATTTTTTTTTTGGCTGTAACTAAGAGGTGAATTTTTCCTATGTTTTTAATGTTGGGTATCTTTATTTAACCTTAAGACTTCAACTTGCTCTTTCAGGTCTTCCTTTCTTTTCTTTTTCCTTTCTGATTAAAGTTTTCGAAACAAAGTCAGCCAACATTTGTGTCACAACAATTATGTCTTCTTACTTGTCATCTCTGCTCAAAAATGTTGCTGCATCTGGATGAAATTTAGCTCAATAAGCAAATAATTTCTTAAGCCTTCAAAGTGACTTAGTTAGTGACTTAGAGAACACAAAGTATTTCCAGCATTTGTGCCACCATCATTTTTAAACAACTTGGTGATCAGGAGATATTTCTCTTTTGAAGAATCAATGCATTTTTGTTTTAAAATAAATATGTATTCATTGTCCCTTCTTTAGTAGTTAATATTTTTAAAAGATTGTTTATTGAATATCATTTCCTATGGTTTTCTTTCTGAGACTAAAGCATGGCTATTACTGTAATGTATTTATTAAAATGTTTAAATATTTAATACATTTTTCATCAGCATAATAACTACTATTTTAATTCATGTGCATCATTAGCAGAAAAAATGCTTCATTCTGCTGGAAAATGCTATACACCCACAGGATCTAGATTTACTTAATTACCAAGGAATAAGCTCCACCTGGAAGATCTGTCTTCCCAGTTCATTTTAAAATAAGTCTCCAGATAATCTCTGAAACAGTCTCCTTAAACGCACTAAGGTTTCTATGGTTATTAGTAGTAATTGTGTTGCAAAACCAGGGGAATTTTATTTAGCATGGTGGAGGAAGCGATGTCATTATTAGTTGATTAGTGTGAACAGTCTTTGACAATATGTAGTATTAGCTCTGGTTTCAACCACTGACACCTCATTATTCTGATTGCAGTTTGATTTGCAATGTTAAGAGGCAACAGGAAAAAAGCAATCATCCAAATCTACCTCTATCAGCTGAGAACAATGGAGGGAGTGTGTGTGCTTCACGGTATTCTAGAAATTTCCTTCCCACAAGAAAATAAAACCCGTTAATTGACAAATGACTGACACTGTTTACTAATTAGCAGGCACGCTGCCACGTTTCTAACACACCCCATTGTGTGCGTGCTCTGCTGTGTCAGGATTTGGTAACGAGATTACAAGTGTGCTATTGTACATGTGGTATTCTCCTGAAGCAGATGATTTTTAGAGCAAAGCTGGCGAGTCTCAAGGGGTTAGAGATCACTCATTCTTTTGTTTGGATATGGCATTAAATGAAATATAAAATCCTTTAGGCAGACTCCTCAGTCCACATGGGAATGTGGGTGGCATGGCCCCGTTAGCAGCACTCTTTGGGGTGGTCACGGGGAGCTGTGCCTGTGTCCTGGGGCACGGCAGTGCCAGTGATCATCTGTGGGCCCTGTGCAAACGGGAGGCATTTCATTTCACTGCTGTTCCCAGTGGTGCGTTGTCAGGAGTGAGTCACAGGTTATCATCTCTATTAGCAGGACAAGATAAAAAGCTGCCTGTGCTGCTCTGTGGAGGGAGCTGTCTCGCAGAGGGAAGGTAGGGCAGGCACATGGGGCAGGTCATGCAAACGCTGTGCTTCTGGTGTCTTGGCTATTTGGGACAAGGCTTTAATCCTGTGACTTTTATATGTTTGATGTAGTCATACTGTATGGCACCCCTGTGTTTCACCGTGGCATTTGGAAAAAAACGAAGCAGTTTACACTGGATGCTTCTATGTGTGCTTATGTGTCAGCCCACGGGGCAGGAAGATCTATGTTTTTCTTGGGTCATTACAGTCAATGCTTCTCACATTTGCTTTCCCCTTAAAAGTCCCCTGGGCTCTAGGGGATGTAAACAGACCTGTTTAGAGCTCAATGCTCTAAAAGCTGTTCTGAGGTTTTATTTTAACCCAGAAGGACATTTTTGCAAAATGAAAATTCTCTAAAGTCATGCTAATTTGGATACTAATTTAGTGATTAATAAATGCCTCCATTGCTTGTCTTTCCCTCTTCAAAGAGCACTGATTTAAATGCTGTTTAATACTTGTTTAATGTGTTTGCCATCATTGAAACAAGTAATTAGAGCACGTGGTACAATCAGTAGCCAAGCAATAGACTCTTTATTAGTAATCTTGGGGGAAAAGGGGAATGAGGACATGGTGCTTGTGTTACTGTCTGTACTAATTTGGACTTAGGAAAATCAGCATCTGTTCAACCTATATGTATTGGCAGGAACTAAAACTGAGCTCAGAAACAGAGTGGTAGCTTAGCATTAGAGATTCTGCCTCTGACTTCCAGTAAGGACAAGGAGACTGTTCAAAGGTGTGATGTTAAAATGACACACCATGCCTCTCAGCTTTGAAAACTGTTTACTGGGGTAAAGTCCCCTCTGTTGTGTAGCAGCATTGTCAAGGTACTCCATTAAATTAAACAGACTCCCTCTGCCCTGAGCTGCCAAAAAAAGCAAGAGCATCTTTTGGACACAGCTCTAAATCAGATAGACCTAAGGCCCTGTTTTCACTAGTGCCTCCTGGATTCAAAGGATACTTGTAGGCTGGGGCTGCATTTTCAATTAGATCTCAAATGCAAATTTTCAAATGCATCTAGTTCTCACACTGGAATTGGACTGTTGGTAGCAATAGCTGCAAATACAAGGATTTAGATAATCAACTAAGTTAGTTATTCTTTCTCTGAATTCTATTGATTAGAAGGTACTTGAGATAATGAAAGATATTGAAGTATATACAGTGTAATTCACAGTGCTAGCCTCCCACAGTCTTACCCAACACTGGAAAATGAATGCTTATTATTTTGACCATTGATAAAAGAAGTTGCACAAGGAATTATCTTTAGAATTTAAAGACAAAATGGGAAGAACTGTGTTGTTTAATTTGCTGCATATGATGCAGAAGGCCACCAGAGCTGTTGCCAGCAGCTGCCTGCCAAAGGGCTGTGCTGAGGGGCTGGGGTTCCTCTGACAGCAGCAGCCACTCTGTGACATTTGGTGTCAAGCCAAGCTGGGTCCTGGCTGAAAACTCCTGGTGTCTTTGCATATCTGTTGTTCTTACAGGACTGTAATGGGCAAAGGAGGACAGGAGCTTCTCTATCTGTTCCTGGTGGTTAGTGATTTAATGCAGAAACATGGAGAGACTTCTCTCCCCCGAGCCCCTACAACCACTGGTTTTCTCCAGCTTTGTGGCGGTGAAATGATCTTTCTGTCAGTGCTACACTGTGTGGCTGCTTTATTAATAAACTAGTTTGAGTTCCACTGACAAAATTTGCACAATCTCATCATTATTTGGACCTTCTTCTATGTTGTGAGAAGTACTTGCAAGTAGCAATTCTGGCTGGCTGACAGTGACATTCTGCCCATATCAAATGTTCTTCTTCTATCTTTGGCCCTAAATTCCGTTTTAGAAGAAGATTTCCCACTCTGTACATTTCTACAGGATTACTGCATATCTCAGGTGGTAGAGTGCTGTGGTTTCCAAATTCCCATGGCATAATGACGCCTGAGGAGTATAGTAATCACTCACCCACCACTGCCTGATGTAGCTCATTGCTTAAATACAGTGTATGGATTTGAAGGAATGTAGAAAACAAAACCTGAGTGTGGCTGGGTCCAAACACAGAGTGCAGTTTGCTGGTTGAAATTGATTCAGTGCACTCAGATGATGGCCCTTGAAAGGCAGCAGAGAGAGGCTCACATCAGTCTGAAGGCAGAAAGCAAGGAAATGTGGCCATGTCTGCACCCCTGCTCTGCTGAGGGGAGTACAGACACAGTGAGGTCTGGGTCACTCCCCTGGGACACCCAGGAGCCCATGGAGTGCTACAGAGCCCCAGGTGCTCAACTCTGGAGGGTGAGAGTCTTGTAATAATTCTGGTTCTTTTTATTACATCTGAAAAATAGGAGTAGAGATTTATTTTCTTTTTTTTCAAATGACATTGAATCCACTTGGGGTCCCACATCCTTTTTTAAAAAATATTTTTCTTTTGTCTGTGCAGCTTTTGCTAACATTTTTGGGGTTTTACAGTATCATGTGCTTTAGGGGCTCTGGGATTTTGCCAATGCATACTGCTAGCTGCTGCAAGACAAGAGGGGTTTTCAGAAAGGGTTTGGTTTGGCAGCTCAGGCTAGTAGAGTGACTTGAAGTGATTAAGCTCAGTGCAACTGGGGACTCTAACACCTGGAGTAGTACAGTGACTATGTTTAAAGATAAAAAAAACCCAAACACTGCCACATAGCACTCCCCCATGAGAAAAAAAAAAAAAGAAAAGAAAATAAACCACCAAAAAACAAAGTGCTCAGTCAAATTTCAGGTGAACCTGAGTTAATTTATTGGTTTGGTGGACCTGGAAGCTTGGCAAGGTCTTTGGTTTGGGTTGAAACTAAGCCAGACTTCAGGTTTTACTGTGCAGTAACCCTGGCAATCAGAAGATATACACAGGGAGACAAACCTCCCATTGTGAGGCCACACAGACCTGTCCCTAAATAGCTGTCTTTGGCTGAAGGCAAGACCATGGCTTGCTATAATTCCTCTTCCCCAGCCCATTTCTGTGGCTGAAGCATTTGGGCCTGCAGGAGTTTTGCTCTCTGGTGCTGGCAGCCAGATTTCTTTCTGGGCAATGGCCACATTAGCCCTGGCCCAAGCTATCCCACCTGGGAAGTGCCTCCAGTGCTTCTGCTACTGTCAGCACCAGTGGGGAAACTGTGAGGGAATGTCACAGACCTCCATCCCATCCATCCTTAGGCAGCCCCAGTCAGAGTCCAGGGAGCACCCACTGATTCAGCCCTGGGAGGCTGAGCAGGACCCGGGATGGGCACAGAGTTGTGCTGACTTTGGGAATGAGTCATTTCATTGCCTGTCAGGTCAGTTTTTGGGGCCTTGCTATGTCTTTTTCAGACTTTTTATTCTGCATATTTCATTACTATAACAGAAGTCTGAGCATGAAGTTGTATTTTTTTGCTGGATCTGAGCAGGTGTTCCCAGAAACCTGGTAATTGTGGCAACGTGGATTTTTGGAATGCAGAACATCAGAACTAGCAAACACGCCCTGGAACAGAGAATCACTGCAGTATTGTTGCATGTACTCTTGAGCTTTTTTTTTTGTTATAAACTACTTTTTTTTGTTGATCTATATAGTACTTAATCAAATTCAAGGCAAAAGGTGAAGCATTGATCACACATTACTGATCATGTCATCTGCTGATGTTTCCTGAGATTTCACTTCTGCATACTAATAAAACCCACTTGGAATTAGCATGCTCAAGAGGATGTGAAATAGGTTCAGCACGCTCATGTTGGGAAAAAATAACAAAATGTCTTATTGTCAGGAAAGCCCACGCTGTGGAGCAGGAGTCAGAGGTTGCCATATTTGCTATTCTGTATGTGTAATGAGTAGCTGGTTAGGTATGCTACAACTGAAATATGAAATGCCAGTTTTTATTACTGAAAGAGAGAGAGCAGGAGGAGTGATGAAGACTGGCTGGGTGGGTGTCCAGAGAGGGTGCTGTGGGTGCTGCTCCTCAGAGCAGGAATCCAACTGAGGGATGTGCACTGGCTGCAGAATTTGTAATTTGGAGAAGGAGGAGGAAATGCAGAATGAAACCTTGCAATAAAGAGAGGGAAGAACATTAAAAGAGTTCTTAAGTCAGAAATAAAGGATATAATTCACAGCCCATTGAAATCAGTGGGCATTATCTCTTCTCAGTGGGCACTGGATTAGGCCTCAAAAGGGTTGAAGGAACACAGTGTTAATCAAACAAATTTCCATTAGTAGCAGGGTATGAGAGCTGCAGTGTTCAAAATGAGTGTTTTGGAGTGAGCCAAAGCACAGCCACAGCCACGTGATATTGGTCAGATTCTCCTTCAGTTCCTCTCAGCTTGCTCAGAGTTCAGAACAAACCATGCCAGTTCTGACAGGACCCAGCATGGACAGAGCACAGAGGTGGTCCTACCCAACTGTTTCTTGGAGCTGAGAATGTCCAAAAGGATTGTTAGGCTTTAAAGCTGAAAATTATTAGAAAACCAAAGTGATACATGGCAATGGGGAAACACTTTCAGCAGAGAAAACTCAGATGTGCCTGGTGAGAGATTCAATGAAAAGCTTTCAGGCAAAGCTTACCCCGAGCCTGCTCTGACTTTGCTGAGGACAAAAGAGTGAGCCCTCTCCTCCATCTTTGTTTTTTTGTCTCTGAACTTCCTTTTTCTTTTTTTCTGGATTGCAAAAATTCTGACATCTCTTTGGAGAGACCTTTGTAGACCTTCAGATGCCTCAGGAAGTTTCTGTCTATCAGTGACTTTTCCAGCCACTTCTGGGACTGTGTCTAGCACTCGTGTCTGAGTTTCCTAGGAGCAGTCTTAGTCTTTCTTGTGCTCAAAGTTTCTTGTATATTGGTTTTTTTCCTTTCACAGCCTAGCCTGCCCTGTACTCCAGAAGGGTCTCCAAAGACACGTACTCCTAACTTCTCTTTGGTAAAGTTTTCTGTCGTCCCTTCCTCCAGGCAGCTTCTCCTGACCTAGGCTAGATCAGAGAGCAGTAAGTAGTTTGGACTTTTTGTCCCAACCAATCTTTTTAGCAGAATTTGCTTTGCACAGCGATAAACTCCCTTGTGAACAAAGAGATCAGAGGTAAGCCTCAGACCAGGCTGTCCCGTTGATACACACGTGAAGCCTGAAGGGTGGCACACAGGATGTGTGACTGGCAGTGGAGAAGTGGAATTCTGTGTTCCTGGGCACTCCTTGACAGGACACACCTTGTCAGCACAGGCATGTGTATGTCAGGAGAACCCAGGGAGGTGCTTTTCCTGTATTACAAATTACCTTGCTATCACGATTGAAAGCATAGAGCCATTCCCAGGTTAGTGACAATCGCCCCTGGTGGTTTTGTTTCTGTGTTGCAGGTGCCAGTAGATGTCACACCCAGCTGTGTCATTACTGGCTGCCATCTGCATGCAAGTGTCTTGCCACAGGTGATAGACATTGTTGATCCTAACGTCTTTCAAATGGTGAAGCTAGAGAAATGGGATATCTATGAGAAATGATCTGTGGTGAAATTTCATTTGTTACAAGCAAGATTGTTCCCTTTTCTGCTCTGGGCAAGTTTCTGACGGTTGCCATGTGTCTTTAATGCATACTGTGTGTACAAGCCTCTCTACAGCACTCATGCTGACCAGCAGAGCAGTGCCACAAGCAATGAGAAATGCAATTTCTCTTAGCTCTGTTAAGTAGTGTCTATGCCAGATCTGCCTGCAAGAGTTGCCTGCAGCCAGCTGCCATCTCAGAGTAATGTGTGCACCACCGTGTACCGTTGCCCTTGGATCTTGCAGAGCAGGCTTACATTTACCTCTCACTGTTCTCATTTCAAAGGCAGTGTTTTTGCAATTGGTACAGAGATAACAAAATACAATTGCTTGCTGATCTCAGATCAGCATTCTTGGAAGAGCTGCTGTGATGAGTCAGCAGTCTGAGGGCAGACAGCATCCTTGGATCAGACACCAGGCCATGGAGTAATACAGTGATCCTAATTGCAATCTGTGCCCCTTTCTGATGAGTTACAAAGTTGTCTGCTCTTGAATATGTCATCATATAGAGCATGTAGGACTCACAGCTAAGATATTGAACGTGGTATGCATGTACAGCTGGTGCTGAAAGTGCAATTTGCTTATGTGAACCTGTAAATTTGCTTCCAGATCAGATAAAAACAAATGAGCAATGACCTTTTGAGGATGTAGAGAGGGAGGAGAAGTCTCACTAGGCTGCATCACTTTCTAAGAGAAAGGAAATAATGAGTTAGAGCTGAAATAAATTATCTTTACAACTGTCCTGGAGTAAGTAGGCGGAGGGAGTGCACAGAGTTGGAGCTCCACCACTGCCAGGGTTCTGACAGTTAATATGACTAAATGAGATCAGCTCCCACCTAACAGAACATTGGAAAGGGTTCAGGGATTGCTTAAGATAAAATGTATGGCAAAGACATGAAGTACAGGAGCTTCCTTATTCCAAGGGATGGTAGGCACAGAAACCCCATTATTTTCTAATAGCATTTTACACCTCTCCCTCACCATTTTGAAACTCATTTGAACTGTTCATATAGTTCAAAAAATGCCCTTTTTGGTTGTCTTGGGTGGGACATCCATCTGATTTACTTTACTGCATGCAAGTTAGTTGAAAGAACCAGGACAGATGGCTCATGGTATTTTCAGCAGATATTTCGTTTCTTATCTGCTGCTATATTTCTTTTGAAGGAGATAGTAAAAAAAAAAAAGTTTCCAGTCTACAGGTCTGAGAAGAGAATCCACAGGTACCCATGTCTTTAATCATGCTCATAAATATTTCACTGAAAAGTAGGGAGAAATTGTTTCACAGATGGGTTCAAGCATGTGTTAAGTATTCAAGAGCTTTCAGATGAGATCTAACATCTAAATGCAATCTCATCCATGTCTTTCTGGTCTGCACTAAGAGCACATTGCCCTGTTCTTTATTTGGCCTTGTAGTTGAATTAGCAACCATAGGACAAATCCATATGAAAAGATGAAATTATTAGATCCTATTCAAGTAGCATGAGTTGCATTTCAGTAAGTTTCACAGGTTGCCTCATGTATAGAAACTTTCAGCTGTGTATTTTTAGTCCTTGAAAATCCTTTGGTTACAGATCAGATTTCTCTTTAAGTAGCAAAATGAGTGCAGTCATTCTGGTTGCCTGAGTAGTCTCTTGTCTTGGAGGACATGTCCTTGTCCTATAACACTTCTCTGCTTGCCAGGCCTAGACAAGGTGGCTCTGCTGAAAGGCTGTCACTACAGATCGTCCTTGACCTCAGCAAAGGGGTGATTTCCCCCCCTTTGTCATTTCCATAATGGGATTACAAAGATGCACAGAGTTGCAGTGTTCCAGGAGACCACATAGCTGGACTAGAGTCAGGGCCCTGCACGGGTATGCTGTGAGCTTTGCTTTAATAATTGCCAGAGTATTTTTAATTAGGATAGGGCACCATATCCCTGTGAAACCATAGAAAACATCTTGAGGGTGTAATGGGTTTCAGCTGATGTTTGGTGGTTATTCTTACTCAAATCCTTCCAGACTGGGAAAGAAAATTTGTAGAGGACTTTAGTTTTATTTAGCTAGAACATCTCTGTGCAAGAAATTAATTATTTGAGTTACTTAACTGGGGTTACTTAACACCATTTCTTTTATTTTTTCTTTTGGTAAGGAAAAGTGTAAGCAGTCCACAGACCAAACTATAGGGGTTGCTAATGTTGCTGAACTATTTTAACCTCAGTTAACTGGGAGTGGGTGAGAACAAAAATGTATGGAGACAGCACATCCAGTGTTTGCCTCGTTCTGCTACTTTTTTTAGGGTCCTTTTAACTGTTCTGCAGAGAAAAGGTCCCTTATGACAGAAAGTCTTTAGCTGTCAAACAAAAACACATGGCATAGGAACTGATGCACTGGATGCTTCTCTGAGATAGCCAGATCCCCCCAGGAATGAAGGTGTAAGTCAGCCCTCTTCCCCAGAGTCACATCAGCTGAGAGCCGCACGTCACTTCAGTGCTCTGTGTGGGACAAACCCTTTTCCCTTTGCTCCCTCACTGCAGCACAGCTCAAGGCCCACATGTCCCCAGGGACATTGCCCTTTTACTCCCAGTAATGCTGCTTTGAACCTCTTTTCAAGGCTGTCCTAAATTCTGAGAACTATAATACTGCCTGTTTTGGGGACACAGTGCAGAAATGATGCATTTTGAATTCCACAAATACCATCACAGAGACAAGGGACATGGCTGACTCAGAGATGTGAAGTGACATATTTGTTCAGCTGAGCTTTTGAGGGAAAAGCAGCCACTGTGGTGCATGTCTGACATATTTGGACTGTCTAGGTCTGCCCTGTACTAGAGAGGTCAGTATCAACTACAGGATTAAAATGGTGTGCTTAGGACAGATAACCTGCACCTATAGGACACCTGCAGGACAGAACAGGGCCCAGTGGCCAAGCTCATTACAACTCTTACCCACATTTAGAAGAACAGGGCACCATTTCCTGTTCTACCTGAAAGCAATGGAAAGGCACCCCTTGTTGCACAACACACACACACACTCACACACACTCACACACATGTGCTACATTTCACCCCAGGGGATGAGTTATCTCTGCAGAAATGAAACACCTAAGCATTGCATAGTTCCATGCCAGCAGCCTTTCAGAAGTGCCTGTTTGCTATCTGTAGTCATTGCACTTGGTCTGAACGTGGCAGAGCTGCCAAAAGCCTCAGAAGTTTATCAGCATCCTACTGGAGTTGTCTCAGGATTTCAGTGTGATCAGATTTTATTAAAGCAGCATCTCCTGCATTTGTTTCCCTCAATGTTTTACTACTCAAAGTAATAAACACAGATGGATGTTCTGGACTCTCTTGTAAAAAACAGCAACTGAAAAAACCCTGTACAATAAAACTGCACATTTTAAATAGAGAAACTGTAAAAGGGCTCTACTTCCCAAGTATTATTTAATGGAAATGAGGAGAGCATAAGATGAGCTATATTGGAAAAGCAATAACAGCTGAGTTGCTGTACATGACATCTAATTCTGTATCAATTGATTTACCTGTTATTGATATACTATGGTATTTATATACCATGTCCCCAAAAATGAAACATTAGGAGTGGCAGGTGGCTCCTCCTTGCTGAACATCAGTGTGATTAGAGTCTCTGCTCTTGTTTAATTACCTTGCTGATAGAATAGTCTAAGCTGAATTTTTTATCCTTAATTTGGGAGTAGCTGTAAAAATTAGGGTCATCTACAGAACTGGCTAATGAGCCAGGTAGCACATGGCAGTAGCTTTGTGGAGAAGCTGTGATAAATATTGTATTGCTTGAGGGGACTGTATTTCAATCTGTGTGTGCATTTCAAGTAGGGGCCTCAAAAGCACTTGGCCTTTCTCTCCCTGAAGTTGCTGAAAGCTGTTAGGTGACCACTGAAAACAACTGCTAAACATCTCTCACTCTTCTCCTGTAAATGGCAGATGGAGAACTGCCTGGCTGAGGGGAGTTTTGGTACTGGGTCACTGGTGAAAATATGATTCAGGTCCTTTAGAACAGACAAGTCATCGCTGTGCAACAACTTTCCATCAGGTTTTGGTCTCATTCTGGTATCTAATGGACAAAGGAATCCTGCTAAGTGCTCGCAGGCTGGTTCTCTTCTAGGCAGTCAGTGCAAAGAAGCAGAGATTGAAAAGGAGTAAACGAGCATGAAGTTTAAATTTCTCTCTGTGCTGGGTTATCATGAAGGTGAAGCTAAGGCACATTACGAGGCAGCAGGAGGGCAGCCTGGCTTACTGCAGATTCTACTTTGCAAATAAACAGTGACATCTACTCCTCACAGTGACCCACTGCTACCCCCTCACACGTACCAGGGTCACTTGCTGTTTAAGTGTAAGAAATTCTGTTGATTTCATTGTTCTCTCACATATTCCCACCTGTGCTACAAGAGTACTCAAAGTCATTTCTCCTACAAGTGGGAGTTGCCTGCCCACGGCAGAGGCAGATGCAACTCTGGTTCAAGTGCACAGCATGTGGAGTCAGGGAACTTTGACCATATCACTACACACATCACATTCCCTTCACGTGACTGTAGAGTTCAGAAACTTTTTGCTGATCCAAACTTAAGACTGCAGTACCATGGGCTTCATTACAAAAGCGCAGGCAGATTTTAGCACTGCCTGCACTGTTCAGCAGCCAGCACTCACTGGGAAATTACAGACTGTTGTGTTTAGCTGTGTAGATGCTGTGCAATGTTTCAGAGCTTACTAAGGATTATTTTTTTTTTGGTTCAGGAGAGCAAATAGCTTACATTGGTTTGTTCTATCAAATTCAAGCTGACACAGTCACTCTAAAAGGAACATCCATATTTCCTATATGTTTATGACTCAAAGTTTCAGCCACCACTACCAGAAAATGTAAAATAATTCACTTAAAAGACAACAAATCTGGAAGGTGTTCCAGCTCTGTGCTGGCAGAAGTTACTGGAGATTATGTATGGACATGCACAGCTAGCGGTGCTACTGTTCTAACAAAGAGAAAAGAAAGGGCCTTTATATAGCCTGCAATACTTGGATAAGCTAAAAAGCTGAAAAGCAACAAACAAACAAACAAACCCAAACAAATTTTTTTAAATAAACAATGGATGGAAAATATCAGAGTGAAACACGTCACTGCTCCTGTGGAGAGGCCAAGATTTGATGCAAGGAGCACAAAGCAGCTTTCAGGGTGGCACTCAAATTTCCTCATGCAGATTTTTTCCCTTATCTGGTGTAAAAATTGCAGAGGCTATCTGCTGTCCCCCCACATGTGTACATCCTTCATTTCCTTACAGGTACCAGGCACACCTCTCCATGCCTTTATATACACCTTTCCCACTCAGAGCTGCACTGAATTTCCATCTCTGTATCTTCATTAGGTATGCTGAAAAACATCAATAATGTATATATATATATATATATTTTTTAAAAACAGGACTTACCCAAAGTTGATCTGAACAATGTTAAACCATTCTAATTGTCTCTTAATTAGGGCTGTGCCTTCTAACAGAATAGCTTTCTTAATACACTACTTAGAGGGGGTTCAGTTGTATTAGCATGAATTAAATCTTTACCCTACAGGAATAAGCAATGCTTCTACTTTTTTTCTTTCTTTTTTTTAATGTATGTATTGAGGCAGCCCAGGAGGTGTGCTTTTGTGAGGCTGAGATCCATAAAAGCAACTAAATATCAAAGATTTCAATGGAAGCCCAGTGTCTAAAAGCTGTGGTAGCATCAAAATCAGCTGTAAATGCTTGTGATCTTGTGCAGACCCTGAAAAGTTGTGAAAATCACCACAAGCAAGAAACAATTGAGGATGTGATAGTTGCAGAAAATTGTTACGAAGACACTTTATGTATCCTTTTGCTATGAACAGCACACATGCTTTGTGCTCTGCAGCATGTCATCAAATGCTTCAGTTAATTACTCACTAATTATAACACTGTTGAATGGCTACACTGTGGCAACCATATAATTATGGAGCATAAAGTACTGAGCAGTTGCAAGGCTGAGCATATTGACTGATTACAATAAATCTCCTGTTTATTGTTGATATTTTTCACCTGCTTAACAGTTCTAATATTTGCCTATCATACCCTCAAACTCAGAGCAGTATATGAAGTGTTAGTAGCAGAAGTTAATTAAAGTGGAAAGCAGGAAAGCTGCACTGAAATAGTAGTGTATGATGACAAATATGTGCTGAAACACAAAACCTGGAAATGGCCCTTCACAGCTGCCAGGGCGCAGCATTCCTCTCACACCCATTATGCAACTCCCTCACGGAAAGAGGGAAAAGGAGAAAAGAGGTCACTGATGTTTTAAAAATACAGTGAGGTGAGTCAGAATCTCAGGGCAGCTCTCAGAGATGGAGAGGGAGTTTCAGCTTGCATGTTCTTCCAGGATTCCAGCATCACCAGGGGGAGAAGGCATTGAAAGAGCTGCTGGAAATGTTGCCAGCTAATGAGCCCTGCAGGGACTCCCCTGGCACGCTGGGGCTGCCTGGAGCACCGTGTGCCCCTGCTGTACCAGCGGGATCCCCAGCTCGGGCTGGAGGGAGCAGATGATGCACAGCTGGCTCAGGTTATCCTTCCCAAGCAGACTCTTACACCACAGGAAATGTCAGCTAACCATCTTAGGGCAGTTGGCAGGCTGCTTTTTACTTGCTGGTACAAAGTACAGCTAAAAGTCTTCATCTACCCTTTTTATGTTTAAGGGAAGACACAAACACAGGCAAAAATCCAGCTCTGGGGTCTTGTGTGTTCCACAAATAATTTTTGCTGTCCCCTCAAATACATTGATGTTCAGGATCTGGGCAAGTGTATACTAAGCTGTCCCTGCCGTTCATATCTTGCACTAGAGCCAGGAACAAGATACAAAGCTGTTCAGCAAAAGACACTATTTCATTAAAACTCAATGAAAGCCTTGCTTGCTCATGCTGCTATGAGTTGTTATTGCTGTGTTCTCAGAATGGAATGGCAAAGCAGGAAATGCCTGATCAAAGAGTGTTCCACTTCATTTTTGGGAAAGTGAGTCACTCCACACTGCTGTGCTTCTCGTTCCCTCCCAGTGCCACCTGCCATACAAATGTGCACTCGGAGGAAGGCTCAGTGATTGTCATCTGCAGAGCATTGAAGTGCTACAGAGCCAACTTTTCACTTGCAAGTGAATGGGAAGTTCTTTCCACAAAGACAAATCGTTCTTAAAACATGCTGCTGGTTCCTTCCCTGTGAATAGAGGCTGACTCTTGGAGCAGCCTTGCCTTTCTCTAGATTTAAGGCTCTGAAAGTTGAAAAGAAGGCTAAAGGATCTGTGTGAGCTATTAGCATAAAGGCCTCACAGTGCACTTAGGAACTTCTGTATTTATTGTTGATGTTCATTATCAAAAAGAATAAAATGTTTTAGCAAAATGTGATAAATTAATGCAATAGAGAAAACTGCAACAATTGCTGAGTCTGGGTTTGGACTACATTAGGAAGAAGATAATTGCTGGTGTAATTACACACTGCTCCAGACAGTGGTGTGTCTGACCCATGGTCATTTTTATGCCCATACTAAAATGTCAGTAATATCCTGCAATAGAATGTCACCCCATTCTCCTCCCCAGATCCTCTCAGCATTGTTAGAGCTGATAATGCATCTGCAGTCTGCACGTTTTTCTCAGTGTTTGTTTTGGAAATGTTCCATTCTTCAACCATCATATAAACTTTGGCTTAAGTGATAGCCTGGACTTGGAAGAGTTTCAGGACACAACAGTGTGGGGCGTTTACTGATTTTCGATGCCTGTTGAGAGCGATAGACTGGTAAACTCTTCTGTGGATGATATATGTAAAGTGCGTGGCTGTTTGCCAGTATATCCAATATGTATAAAAAAGCAAGTTACTTAAAAGGGGACTCCAGAGAGACAAAGACTGTTCTTACTTTTTCCTGACATAGTCCTGGTCTCCTTTATCTTTTTATTGTTTCTGAATTCAGTGAAGTCTATTGTGTTGCTGTAAATGATCCTAATTGTGGCCAATCTGTTATGAATTTTCTGAGATATTTGTGCGTCTTTGAGCTTTTTTACTCATTCAAGGCAGTATTTCCTTTGAAATTTCAAAATAATTTGTCCTTAGGATAATTTTATTGCATTCATTTCTTTGACATGCACAGGGTCTCACCAGAGAAAGGGTTGGCTCTGTTCTCTTTAGTGTGTCTCAGGGAAGTATGAGTCATGGCTTTTAAGACTCCTTTTGTTTCATGAAAATGTTACTTTTAGAATATTGTCAAGATGAGCCCAGGTTACCAGCTGGGAACAAGAAAGGATGAACAGGTCTCCCTTTACCATTCTTGTGCTTTCAGATTTTGAACATTTTAGAAAGGCTGGTATGAATCTTGCTTCTCTTCCCTCCCAACTCTTTTGGTCCTTAGAAGCTCTTGCACACACAAGTTCTCAGACAATTTCTGTAGTTTTGGGATTTGTAGGCAAAAACAGTCATGCTTTGATTTTGCAGAATGAGGTGCAGGGAGATGTGTTTCAGATCCCTGCCCGCAGTGGAAATTGCAGCAGTGCAGGCCTGCACATGTGGAGTGCTGGAAATAGTGGCTCCACTGAGTATGAGGTCAAGTCACACTTGGAAAACACCAAAAAATTGCAGGGGATCAGTCCAGCACTGCTGCAGCAAATAGGAGCTTTGTGGTTTATTCCTATAACGTGCAAAAGAAAAAGAACCCTGGACCAAAACAGTGTTTCTGGTTCCCCTTCCATGAAATGTGAGTATCACTCAAGTGTTGTTATGAGCTGTGAAAAGCTCAGTAGTCTGAACTTTTGCTAGTTGTAGAACACAGAGAAGACAACTCTTTTTGTCGAGGAGCCAGAGGCATATGTGATGTAAATCTGCTGTTCCACTGATTTCAGGAGAACCCAACAGGCTTGTGCTGCATCAACAAGTCTGATGGGAAATAATCAACAAATGATATGAATCAATTTAACCCCTAAATACCCATAGCAGCATGCAAAACTCATGGTGAAACCTATGAAAACCATAAGCACATAGCTTTGAGGGAGTGGCTGAGGCTAACTGTGAAAATTAAACTTAAAGCATTAGAAACGTGGTGGGTGGATCTGCAGTGGGTGCTGAAAGTTCACCAGGGCCCTGCTCTTCACTCAGGCCCCTTTTGCACTGAAGGTGCAGTTCTGGGGAGCAAGAGCAGCCAGACTAGAGGAAAGAGATTCTTTTCAGGTCAGGAGAGGACTGATTTTCTTTGTAAAGATCTTTCCTTTCACCATGCCAAGGATCAATTGCTAGTTTAGAACATTTCCCTCTTTCAAAGGGGAGCAAACAGCAGCTCTGTTTCATCTCTCAAGGTGTGGTATGTGCAGGGGCAGCCAGGTGACAAACAGGCAGCCTGTGCTGAGCGCCCCTGTTGATAAAGGCACTTGTGGAGCTGAGCCCGTGTCGGAGCTGCAGAGAGCAAATGTTTGCTGCATGTGCTCCATTAGTGCCCTTATCGGCTTGGGATGAGCAGGAGAATGGGAGCTGCTTTGTGGTACAGCTACTAATGCTAACTAACAGTGTCATTCGGGAAGGAAATTCAATCTCACGTTTGCAATTTGATTCAGACTTCTCCATTAATGATTTTTCCTGCACAGATATTGCTGTGCAGGCGCTGGGCCGGGCCTGCGGGCAGAGCGAGCGCTGGCAGCGGCTGTGCGGGCCCTGAGGCAGCCATTCCCTCAGCCGGGCTGAGCTCTGTCCAGCAGGCTGATAAAAACACAAAAATACAGCTCCCTGAGCCTGTACCAAATAGGATTTATCTTACAGCATTTCCCCAGCCACTGCTCCCTGGAAGAGGCACCAGCACCGGATAGGGCCCTCCCCATCCAGGCAAAGGCCCACAGGTAGTTCTGTCAGGGCAGGACAGGTAAAATGGTCATGAAAAAAAGCAGGGTTTGGGTCTCTGTGACTGCAGGCAGCAACCACAGGGGTTGATTTATCCCTGACCTCACATGCACAGCAGCACTGGCACAGGACACATGTCTGTCCACGCACAGGACACATGTCTGTCCATGCACAGCAGCACTGGCACAGGACACATTTCTCTCCACACGTGGCTGGGGCTGCCAAGGAGCTTGCCAGAATATGAAGCACGTCTGGTGTGGAAATCAAAGCTAGGTTCACCTGCTGGGAGCTATGAGCAGTAAGGTCTCCAGCCTGAAGGGCTCTACCAGCTTTTGTCCTCTTTAAGGGGCTAAGTGAGGTGGTATAATGTTACAGCAGCATGGATTTTCTTATTTTAGCAATAAACAGAATTTCTGATGTCTGAAAGTAAAACTGGGGACAAGATGAGTAATTTTCTTTAAAGTCCCCTTTTTTTCCCCAAGAACACCTTTTCACCTTTCTTTGTGGAACACTTTTACGATCACACAAACCTCTGTTAACAAAAGAATAAGTAAACTGGCTGGGTTAACTGAAATATTATTTTTCTACCTCAAACAAAATGGTGGAATTTTTAAAATTTACCTGGAGTCTTACATTTTTTCATAGAAAAAATATCCTAAAATGAAATCTGAAATTGTTTTAACTGATCACATTTTCTCAGCTTTTCCTTTCTCTTATCTTTGTGTTTTGTTCACATGCTTTCCTCTTTAGTGACTCTTTCCTTAAATTGACTCCATGTTTGTATTAGGTTTTTGCCCAGAGTTGGCACAGAGCAAGCAGAGCTGGTTCTCTGACCTGCACAAAGACTTTTGATGCCACGGGTTCTTTAATGAGACTTACGTCTGCCCGGTGACCCATCTGTGCTCTGATTGAGCTGCTACAACAGGGCCTTAGGGCAACAGTGAAATAGGCATAGGATGCTAATCCACATCCTCTGCCACCTTTCACCATGTGCATTGCAGATAAAATCCAAACACAGTTTTTTTGCTACCCTGAAATTCAATCAAAACAGCTATGCTGCTATTGTAGCATTCTGTTTTTGTGTTTTCCTTCCTAGCAAAGCAAGAATAGGAGATAAATTTGCCTTTAAACTTTTTCTCAGTTTGACACTTAAAATAATGTTTACTAACTTACGATAAAAGCTGTGGGTTTGGTTCTTTCAGGAGGATCTAAATTGCTAATGACCAAAAGACACACTAGAGAAATTGCTGTCATCGTCTGCAGTTTTCCTTTTGTTCTTTAAATTTGAAAAATTGTTTTTCAAATTTCTGCCAATATAAACAATATCAAACTGGTTGAGACACAACTGTGTGGAGAGCAAAGCCTCTTACAATAGCAAAGGGGGGAAAAGCATAATAGATGACTGGGCTGCCTTCTTTCATTTTTTGACCTTTAATTGAAAGATTGAAGATAAGTAGTTCCTGGGAGAAAGCAAAAGGCTGATTCACTTACCCTGTAGCTTTGAGTGGAAAAGCTTCCTGGAAGCCTTACTATATATTATGAATCATCCTCTTGTCATTCCAAGAAGTTCATAGACAAGTAAAATGTTAGAAATGGATTGGAAGTGGAGTGATGGGCAGTAAGGCCTAAGTGAGAGGTTAAAGGTCTCAAGACAACACATTCAGGCATCCCTCAAGACATTTTTGTAAAACTGATGTTTCTGACCTCAGGAATCCTTGTCTCCATGTATTAGGATTCACTGCTGTCTTAGAATAATGTCATTTTGAAAAGTTCACATGCTTTATATGAAGCTTTAAAAATGAGGACTGAGTTTTCTTTCAAGGAAATCAGATGGAGTCATCACTGCTTCATGCTTATGGGACTGCAGAGCATGTGGGGTTGACTGACTGCCATTTCAAACCCTGTAACATAAATGAAATCAGGTATAAAACAGATTTGATCACAGTAAGCACAAAGGAATCAATTATTAAATCCTCGAGGGTGTCACAGTATACTATAGGTGGAAGAGAATAAGCTTTGGAATTTCAGGAGACAGAATGGGGTTGGAAGAGTAGCAAATCCTCTGCTTGGGATGGGAATCAAGTGTTTCACAGTATGGCAAGAATTCAATTGACCTTGAAAATATGTGAGCCCCTTATTCTTTTTCAGAACCACATCCTTTCAGGATGCTTATTAGAACACCTAATCCTCACTGTTGACATAAGTGTTCATTACATATTCTTTCTAAAATGTAACTTTAAAGATATGGTTTTGATCAAGGTGGTAACTCAGTGACCTTTTCTTAAGTTAACTACCAAAAAATGTTCCTATGTTCAATCCTTTTTTGCCCTCATATGAGTGTAAGTTGGGGAATTCTGCATGTTCTATAGCTGTTCACTTTTAACTAGAGGTGACAGGATGAACACATCTTTTGCTCTGCTGTAATCTCTTCCATCATATTCATGTGACCAATGTGCAGTGTTTCCAAATCTCTACATGGACAGTGCCACAAGCCCTAGTGCTCTGCAGTGAGGGGTGAGGAAGAGCTACTCCATTGGCAAAAGTACCCAGATGTTTTAATGATTTTCTGAAAGATTGGATATTTAGGACTGGCATAGTAATACAGCTTCATTGACAGTTCCCAATTTACATGGCAGCTGACCCAGACTGTGAGATGTTTCTTAGTTTGACTGTGTCCTGGTTTCAGCTGGCACAGAGTTCATTCTGTTCTCAGTAGCTGGTTCAGGACTGTGTTTGGGATGCAGCTTGGGGATGATGTTGATGTTTTGCTGGGCAGAGTTTGCTCTGAGCCCTGGATGTTCTGGTGTCTTGTGCTCTGCCCATATGGGGCTGTGCAATAAATGGGGAGGGAGCACAGCCAGGACAGCTGCCCCAAACTGGCCAAGGGGACATTCCATGCTGGGAATGTAAACTGGGAGGAGCTGGCCAGGAGCAGCTGATGGCTGCTTGGCCATGGGATGGGCATTGGTCAAGGGGTGGAGAGCAGCTAGTGTCCATCATTTGTTTTTCTTGGGGCTTATTTTCTCTCTCTCTGTCATGTTCATTAAAACTGCTGGGTTTTTTGCTCTACTGTAATCTCTGTTCATTAAAGTTGCTATTATTGTTATTTTAGGATTATTTATTAGTATTTTTAGGATTATTGTATTTTACTTTGTTTCATTTATTAAACTATTCTTACCTCAACCCTTGAGTTCTTTTTTTGGCTCCTCTGATCTCTCCCCCACCCCACTGCAGGGGGGAGCCAGACAGTGGCTGTGGTACTTCATTGCCATGTGGGGCTAAACCACAGCCCTGAGCAGCAGCATTTAAAATTTAAAATTATTGCAGCTCGGATTTGAAGTAAACACTTCACTGGGGTGAATACAGTGGGGAAGAGTGAATGCTTCTGTGCCTTTTTCTGCTGATATTGTTTAGCTGGAGACAGCTTTCTGCAAGACTGAATTACCAGGGCAAGAGTGCATTGATTTACATCCTGAAGGTTATCTTTCTAGTGAGAAAAGGCACAACAGCGTGTGTGTCTGTTTTTATAACTGTAGATTTTGAGGAGAAATATATGCTAAAATAAAACAAGGGTTGAGGAGGAATAGTACTGTGTGGATTTCTAAATAGTGAACTTTAATACTGGAGAAGAGAGGGTTGACTTTTCAGTGCTCCTGCTCACATGCTGGCATGCATCACAATAATGTATTTTCACTGCTGCATTTTACTTTAGCTATTGACTCATTGACTTGTTTGTTGATAGAAGAAAGGCAGCTGAACAAATCCCAGGAGGGGGTGAGCAGATTTTTGATCACTAGCGGTGCAGTAGCTCAGACCCCTCTATAAGGGATGCCATTTGATTTGATTTGTATAGCGAAGAGTTAATTTTATATTATCTAAAGTGCTTTTTGGGATTGATTTATATACTCCTACTTTCACATTAATTGGGAAGTATCTATTGTTATCTCTCTAAAGGTCAGCTTCTCCTCTGCTTACTCACATGAGTAATGTAATTGATGGCACTGCATCTGCTCAGGAGAATAAGGAGATCCTGGTTTGATGCCACGTTGAATGGAAATAGCTCCACTAAGTCTGAATGTAGGTGCTGAAGGATACTATAACTTCAGAGAAATACACCTTCTCTCTTGCATATCTCAGCATAGTTTTCTTTCTTATTTTGTCTGACTAGAATACCATTAAGAGTAAATTTGAGCTTTTTTACAAATAAATTTTTCAAATTTACTTGTAAGGAGATAATCCTGGACAGGCTCAAATCATTTACCAAATGTTCTATCCTGGTTATCATCTGCTTAGAGCAGGGCTGGGCAAGCAGTTACTTGGGAGTTATTCCAGCTCTGGATTCTTCCTTTGCTGTGCCAGTTGTACCATCACAGCAAAGTAGCTCGGAAATGGCATTTCTACATCAGCATGATTCATGTTTTGTTGTTCAATTGAGAAGGAAAATTAAGCTTGGAATTTTAGAAGTGCATATATAAAGAAGGATGTAAAAGGATTGCTTACTGGAACTTGTATTAGATCTTTCCCTGTACCCACACTTCCAAAAATCATCCTATAATTCTGCCTCCCTGTCATTCTTCTGAAGTGAGTGATGACCATATGCTTCTTTTTGTTCAATTATTTTTGATGGTGTTTGTTTCTGACACATTAACCAATGCTTTTAGTCACAATTATCTCAAAGGACTTGGAATTAACATTTTAATAAGATATAATCTGCTTCCATTCATAACTTTTGGCTTTTAAATTCTAACACATGCAATACTTTAGTGCTGAATCATTTGAGGGATTCTACAAAATGTAGAGATAATTGAAATGAGGATTTAAACTTGGATTATTGAAAGGAGGATTAAATTCAATCTGTGAACAGCTTGAAATGTTTTATGTTACTACAATCACAAAAATTCTGTCAGATTTCAATTGTAGAGACCACAGCTCATTCAGAAGGAAGAAATAGATACTTTTTCCTCTAGATTTGAAATAAATTTAAGCTATAAAGGGGGAAAATGAGGCAATTCACAAATGTGAAACTACAGGAAAACAAATTTATAGGTTTGGGAACACATGTACCCATCAACAGAGTTTCTTCAATTACAGAAAAAAGGCTAAAAAGTACCTCAATGCATCTCTTAGTTCATCTTTATGCTTCTAAGCAGGATGTGCAGGATACTTCTGCCAGTTCTGGCAGATATTTATCTATCTAACTTCTTGCTCTGGATTTCCAAAAGTAAGGCCCTTGTGGTGCCCCCAGACAGCTATTTCCAAGCTTTATTATCTTTCATAGCAAGAAAAAAACTCCTCCTTCCTTTAATTACCCCAATTATACACCCTGTTTATCTGGACCCAAACTTTGTTTTGTGTCCTTCCTGGCAGCTGTCATTTGTGTTCTTCAAGACTGTTCTCAGCGTCAAACACCCTCTGCCCTCATCATTTCTGGCTGTGGGTTTGCTCTCCCAAATTCCCTGCTCTAGGTTATGTTCCCTGTGTGGATTTTTCTGGTATAATCCAGGTAGCAGCTGACTCTTTTTTTTTTTTTTTTTTTTTTTTTTTTTTCTGCATGATACATTTCACTCATGCTCACTTTGTAATCTGTTATCTCATTTTTTTGCTCTCCTCAGACCTGCATTTCTCCCTCTAATTCTCCATAAGCAAGAACAAGTCCTTATCTTTTCCTTAATTAGTTTTATCTTTTTTTTTCCACACCAGTGCTTCAGTTAGGCAAAATAATTTTGATTTCCATTCCTGTTCTCTAGCATACCTGGAGGCCTTTCTGCTTAGGAGTCATCTGCATCAGAAAGCATTTCTCCCTGAAAAATCCTTGAATAGAGCCAGACCCATGATAGAACTCAAGCTCAGCTTCTTCCCTTCCTCCTGTCAGCGAAGGAAATAAACAAATTTTTGAAACAATTTATTCTTGCAAAATCCGTGTCATCTGTTACCTGCCTTATTGTTGTCTTTTAGGTGCTTGCAAATAATTTTATTCATTCCTACTTTTTTTTATTCCCCCAAGAGCTGGAGTTAAGCAAGCTATCTATCTATCTATCTATCTATCTATCTATCTATCTATCTATCTATCTATCTATCTATCTATCTATCTATCCAATACATTTTTCAAGCTACTCTTTTTATCCATTTCTGTATGAGGATTTGGTTTATCATTCTAGTAAACCTTTCTCTCTCCAAGTTCCCATAATCACTTCTGAGATTTTTTCAGCTTGTTCTCTGAAAATTTTATGATGAAAATCATCAAGTCTAGACTGTTTGAATCACCTTAGTTATCTAAATATTCTCTAACCTTTTAAGTCTTCCTTTTTCTCTGAGATCTTACCTTTTTTTGGCATTTAAGACACCTGACTTCTACTCGTGGTTGACTCACCTTGTCAGTTCAGGAGGTGCAGACCCCCCTGCCAGGTCCCTGAATTTTTCCCTCACTCAGTTTTGCTGCAGCAGAGCTGGGGAGGTTCCAAGGATTCTGCAGCAGAAGTTTCCTGTGCCCACCCTGGCTCTCTGAGGACTCTGAGAGCTGCAGGGCAGGAGGTGTCTGTGCTGCAGGGCAGCTCTGGGGATCTGCCAGGCCTGGAGGGGCAGGCTCAGCCCACACCCTGGTGCCACCACAGCTCGGGGACAGTCCTTCCCTGAAGGGTGCCTCTATCCCTACGGGCAATGCAGTCCTGGCAGTTCTGTTTTCTTTGAAGGATTTCCACATGCCTCAGTATGAAAGCAGAATTTTTAACCTAGTTATATTGCAATATTGCAGTTTATTCCTGTAACACACCTCGTTAGCTTGTGATCTGTGTATTGGTCATAGAATGATGGCTAGTGGGGACATGGAGAGCATCCTAACCAAACCCCTGTGCAGGGACAGAAGTAAAAATTGAAGTGCTTCTGACTGATTTTTGCCTTATCTGTTCTTAAAAACTCTCCAACCCTCCTAAGTAGTTCTTTCAGTGTCCTGGTAGCTGGGAAATGTTTGCTTCTTTGCTCTAAATAATTCTTGTTGCATTGTGGGCTGTTTATTTTCTGTCCTGTCCTGTCCTAGTGGAAAAGCTGAGAAGTTTATTATCTTTCTCTCTGTGGAAATTGTGAATGTAGTGGCAGATTGCTGTCTCATGTCCAGGCAAGGTGTTCTTCAATATTTACACCATTTCCCTTGAAATGTGTTTTAAACATGTTGGGGACAGAGAATAGCTTGTTCAATTTTGGAGCTGACAGAATGTGAAATCATCTATTGATTCTGTTATTAACCTAAAATATATTTGATCAGCTTTTCTCACTTTTCACTGCACAATCCTCCATAATGCTACACTTTATTTTTTAGTATGTTTCGGTATTGTCACAGATACAAGTTTAAACAGGATAAAAACAGAACCTATGGAAGAATCAAATATCAAAGCAAATATTTGATTTTTGTGTAGTTTCCAGAATACAAAATTATTCCCCAGTGTGAGCAGACACAATTCTTTGGAATTAATGGGGATATGCAGAGTTATCATGAGTCTGAGCAGGCTTTTCACTGCAGTAGTGGTTCTGCATGTGCAGCAGTCACAAATCTCCTGCCAGTAACATTCAGGGAAAAATATATAGAGCATATTTAAGGACACATATATGTGGTTCCATGTTAATGTTGTCATAATGGAACATAAACTGAGGCTGTTAGATTAATAAGAGGTACCAGATTTGTTTGCAAGATTAATCAGGCAAACATATAGGCACAAACCAATTTGTAGAGCATTAGCATTTCAGGATTCTCCAGAATGGGGGGTAGATAAACAGTTTCATGTTTTACAAGACACATGTGCAAGCTTCAAGCTGTGACTGCAACCCACAAGGTCAACCAAAAGAAGGAAGTATTGGGATAAACAGAATTGCATCTCAAAATTTATAGATTGATGGGGTGACAGGAAGAATAATAGCAAAGAACATGATTCAGCAGAAACCAGGATCAACATTTTTTTAATCAAAGATCAGATACTGATCCTTCACCCAGCAAAGGGTAAAACCTGAGGCTAGAGGGCTCAGCTAGGGGAGCTGATATTTGCATATGGTTTCATCTTGCCACAGTTATAAATCTGAGCTCTCTCAGTGGTATCAATGCCTTGCAGAAAACTGTGCCTCTGAGAAGGAAAGAGTAGGGACAGATAACAAAGGAGATGATGGTGGAACAGGCTCCATCAGCATCACATTTGCAAAGCTGTTGCATTTCACCTGGCATGAATTCTGTATTGAGGCTAAATTCACTGTAAGAGTAAGTTCCTTCTCTCCCAAAAGGCAGAGTGGACACATATTTTGTGTTTACATAATATATATGAACGTTTAGATTTTATTATATTTGACTTTTCCTAACTGCATGACAACCTGGATGTAGCACTGCACACCTGTGCAGAGCACCTTGTCAGGTCCTGCCTAGGCACAGCCCCTGAGGTGGCTTCTAATAGAAATCCATAACTCTGCATCAAGTGCTGTGTGAAGTCACACACATTCCAGCATGTTAAGGCTTAGCAGTAATGTTGGAATTAAAAATGAAAGGTATAAAAAATGTAGTTCTTGATATAATTAGAGTGAAACTGGAGCTTACTTAAATACTTTTGTCAAGTGTCAGCATTTGACTTTTTGCAAGATATATGTCTTTATGGAGTGAATAGAATATCTGTACTTCTCAGTATACTAAAATATTGAGTTTTCTTTCCTGTTGTTTCTTTTTCTCTGAGTAATATCAATCAGAGTACAAGATGTCATCAGAGGTTGCTGTTAGTACATAGCATCTCAAGCAGATGCAAAAGGTGGCACAAAAGATCTCAGCAATAACTATCACATGTAAACTCTGCTGGGCCTCCATAGCAGGAGAAACTTGTAAGATCCTTTTTGTAATACTGTGCATATAAGAGCATCCCCAAAAACTTGCACATGGAAGAAGATCTTTGTGGGGAAAAGGACATAGCCATTCACATATTTGAGATAATTGAAATCAATGACCAAATGCTTGTTAAAAGTTAGTTATTAATATTTATGCTGAGAGTTTCAGAGGAGCCTAAGGGAAATGTGTGCTCCTGACTCATTGAAATTCACCAGGAGCTGAGTGCCTAACTCCCTTAGGTCTTGCTGAAAATCCCAGCCTTAATCTCTGTGTGACAATCTGATTTTGATGTTTTACAAACCATACTACCAATAATAAGGGTATGCTGAGGAAGCTGGGAAAATGTTGTGAGTGCTTATATTTAGTGCCTTTATTTTGACATAATCGTTTAAAATGGCTTTAGATGAAAATTTGTGAAGTAAAGCAATTTCCAGCTGAAAGCCTCATGGCAGAGGCTTCAGTCTGTGTTAGTGATGTAAACACATGCATTAAACTTTGTAATGGATTTTATGAAACTTAATGAGCAGATTTTTATTGTGCTGTAATGCCATGTTGAAACTATCCTTGTTTCTTTGTTTTTCTTTGCCTACAGCTAGAAATAAATTTGACATGCCTTATTATTACATTGTGCTAGTTCACTGTAAGTTTATAATATTACCTAAAACTAGAGCCTTTATTTGAAGTTTTTGGCAAAAGTGATATTCTCTCATGACGTCTGCTCAGAATGATATACAAAATTTTTAAAACTATTTGGTATAGTTTTAGAAATAAGTTGATGGCATTTTTTTAATCATTTTTATTTCTAATGTGGTTGCAACTATGAATCTCCAACTAAGACAGGCCAGGCAGCTCAGTTCTTCAAAGACTCACAGTGACACTGTGAACAAATACAAAGAGGTGTTGGTAAGGTATCAATGGCTGCTTTTGTTCAAACACTCTAAGATCTGTGTGACTATGAAAATTCACATTATACTCCTGCACTTCTACTGGCATTGCAGGAGTATAACCAAAGAAAAAAGCTTCACTCATACTGGTATTTCTGTCAGCCTGACTTCACAATCCCAAACTACTTTATTTATAAGGTATCCAAGGATAGAAATAATTGAATGTTTCAGCATGTGTTTCAGCTAACTGCCTTCCCAAAAATTAACAGACCCACAAAGCCCAGTTCTTTCTACATAACTGGAAATTTTACCAGTCTTTACTGTTGAAAGAGCTGAAGGATTCCTCATGGCACCAAAAACCTCCCCACCTTTAGTAACTTGGCTTCTTCCACATCATTGTTCCTGTAAACTATCAGCTTAAACCACGGGTAAAGAGTGCTTATAGTCTCATAAAAATGTCCTGAAAAAAAAGAAACTGATTGCTAATCAGTGAACTATTGTAGTTAAGCTACACTGTGTTATAATACTGGAGTAGAATAATTTCCATCTTTTAAATAGTATTTTCACTGTGATGTTTCTTTCAGATGAAAGACAAATTTTGAACCTCAAGAGCTGTAGAAAAGCCAAGACAAAATATGTACAATTCACATTAGCAACCTGTTAATTTTTAGAAGCATAAATGGTAAGGTGACTGGATAGATGTAAACACCACACCAGTGAGGGACGAACCATTTCATCTCTCTTGTATGTGCTGAACAACAGGGCTGCACTCAGGCCCACAGACTCATGGACAGTTTGGCTGCAGTGCCATGTATATGGTAAATAATATGGGGAATACTCAGCAATATCACACTTCAGTGTCCTGCTGAAACCAGTCATTAATGTTCTTCTTCCTATATTACTGAGGGGCTCAGTGCTCCTCCCCTGGTGTTCTTTGAGATGATATTCACTGAAGGCAAGTTATTGCTGGCCTAGCTCAAGGTCCACTTGACTCAATTAGCTGCAGGATTTTAATATTCTTATGTCAGGTAACAAGCAGAGCTGGTTGAACTTCTTTCCATGAATGTAGGAAAATATAGGAAAAAATAGTCAAACTGAAGAAAATTGTCAATTTTTATTGTCAGTGCTTCTCCCCTGCCCTCTTTGGTTAATTATGATGCTTTTGTTTTCCAAAATTGAAAGTTTAAAGAAAAAAAAATCCAAAATTTCATTTTCTTCCATTCTATTGTGGTTTCAGTTACTCTGCCCAAGGCATGAGAACACAAGATTTAATAGAGGCCACAAATGAGAGCATTGGTTACCTGGGCTTCAGGAGCTTCTTTCAGCTTCTCCTGCTAAGAGAAAATCTCTGGCAATCATAGATCCCACTGTGAAGTCCTAGCCCCACTGAAGGCTCCAGGAAACTCAGTTGTCCTTACTGGTAGCAGAGTTTACCAATCTATTTTTATGATAACTATGCCCCAAAGCTGTACTCATGCAGGTTTTCTTTACAAACTTTTAAAAGCTGACTATTCAACAATTCATTATCCAAGGTGTGAAGGGCCTGGTGAGCATTGCCAATCCTGTTAACACCATTGTGAGGAACCCTTGTGCAGCAGGAGTCCTCTGACAACAGGCAACAGGGCAAACCCTCCTCAGCAATTCACCCAAGTGTCATCTTTGGTTTGCAAGTGGAATGGCACCTTTGTCTCCAGAAACGTGTCAAGTGTCACTGCCTGAAACATCAAGCTGAGCCTTGTCGTGCTGTTTACACAAGCCTGATTGTGCAGTACTAATCTACAGGTTTTGGAACTGCTTCCCCAGCTAAATCCAGCTGAAGGCTGAAAAGTGCTTGATAAATCCTTAGGGTGCTTTAAATTTGAAGAATTCTTTTGCAACCGAGACAAACAGGATTAGTATACGAGGCCTTCCATAAGGGAGCTCTGGGTCTCCCTTTCACTGATAGAGTATCCCTGGCAAATTTTTTCTCCCATTGATGCCTCTTGATCAGAAAGGTATAAAGATCAATAGGTTTGTAACACCATTTCTTTAGCTATAATAAATATCTTTTGAACTCTGTATTACAAGACTGTGATTCAGAGCTTTCTAATTTAGCTATAAAGTATGTTCTGGGCAACAGTTTCTGATAGGAAAGTGTGCTGAAGTCAGTGGAACACTTTCCAGTAATTTCCAGAGGCTCTGGATCAGGTTTTAAAATTTTATCCTGTTTTTATTTTTTTTCCTATGGTGGTGTGGCTCTAGCTGCATCACTAAATATGCTCCACTATTAAAAAAAATTACCAATAAACCAAAGCTTACATGATCACTGTAATTAAGGGTTTAGAGATTGTTTGGCTCTCACAAGTGTCTTAAATTACTATTTTCAAAATGAAATCTTGCAAGGCAGACTGCTTGAAGGCTAAGCAGTCTGTGGTCCTTTGGCAGGTATTTTCACCTCGTTGCATAAGTGACTTTTACTCTCCATTTACTGAAAGTACTGGCAACCACCTGCCCTTATATTCAAAGGAGAAGTAGACTCTACTCTGATATCTGAGAGGTGTAAGCAGGATGAAAAATCAAGGCCTTTTATTCACCACACCTTCCAAATGTAAATGTGTTGTGACCCAGTTTGCAAAAGCAATGGAGAACCATCCTGGGTGCTGCACATTGTCTGCAAAGCTGAGAGGGATTGTGCTGCCAGGGAAAATGCCTGGCAGGTTACCTGGAAAGTTAGCTCATTCCTTTTGGAAGTGTTTTAAGTCCATCACAAAGAATGCTATACTTGGACATGGAAACACAAGTAACTGAATAACCAAAAAATCCCTGCTCAGCCTCTTCAGTGGCTGGGGAGCCCTGGCCCCTTTTGAAAGGCAATCTGCCCATTTGGGTTGAGCTAAGCACTTGCTTCCCTCTGCAGCCAGTCTGGAAAGACACATGAGGTGTCCAAAGTGAAGATATGAGCAGAACACATGAGCACACACTGACAACACCAAGCTCAGGTGTAATCAATCCACTGGTGTGCTCTGATATTGCTCTGGCTGCTCCCAATCCTTGTGTCAGGTATTTCCCTAGAAAGTGTGAGACTGTTTCCCATGTTTTCTAAAGCTGAGGGAGATCAAAGCCACATTGCTAAAGGACACTGTCAGCACTCACACCTGGGCTCTGCCCAAAGTTGAGGTGCCCTTCACCCCTTAGGTAAGATCTTAGGGCCATTCATAGGATCAGGCCCAGGGAAACCAGAGGTAAATAACGTGGTGTGTGTGAGCAGAACACTCACCCTGCTGAGAGCAGCTCAGGTACCAAAAGCAGCATGGCAATGATGCTTCTCAGCAGAGCAGTTCATTGCAGGTGGGCTTGGGTGGCCCTTTCTCCTACCATGGAATAGATATTCATAGAGAAAAGCAAGGCTTCAGAAACAATTCTCTGTTTAGCAAACCCTATTCTCTCCCATAGGTGTCTTGCACCTCACTTTTCTGTCTCCAGGGAATTCCCTTGTAGCCATGATGAGGGAATTCTGCTGCCAGGGTTGGCTGCCTCTGGGCCTCACTCGCCTGTGTGGTCCCTGGCAAACAGTGCTTTGTGAGTAACAGCAAATGCTCTGGCTTGCAACGTTTTTCAAATCATGTTTAGCTCAGAGGAAAAGCATCTTTGACAGCTCTGCAAACTCAGTCTTGAGATACAATAGACTTTTACATCCCTGCAGTTTAAAAGTTAATAGCATACAGTTTAAAACCTGCCTACCTAGATAGGAACATGACAGATTTTAAGCAGCTTTAAGCCTCTAAAGTAAACAATACTAATACTAAAAAATTGATATTTCAAGTTCTTTCCTTTTTTTTTTTTTTCTTCTTTTTTGTTAGGGGAAACCCTGTAAACATGGCAAATGTGTATCTTTTCTGTCACTTCATAGAAAAGCAGCAAAACATACAGAAGAAAAGCCTTTCTCTCTGGCTGATTTCCCAAATGTACTTTGAGTTACCAACCACATTTAAGAGGCTGCTGGAGCTTCTTTGTACAGTGAGAAAGTGCTGAAACAGAAAAAGCATTGAGCAGAATATGCAATGACTTTGTCACAATTATGGGCATCAAACACAGAGTTTTCAGACACAATCCTTTATCCTGCAGATGTTTCAGCTCAGTGTGTTGATCAGCACATTGCCCTGGGAAATTGCCTTGCTGATCAAAAAGTGTCTGTGTGTGCCTCCCTTGCACATATGTAGCTTAGTCTCTTCAGGACAACCACTAGTTTGAATATTCAGGAGATAGCAAAATTATAGACAAATAGTTGAAACACTCCACTGAGGCACCTTGACTCATTAGAAATGCTGCATCTGTAGTAAGCAAAAATATTCTCCATCACAAGTAAGATTCAGCACTTAGGATGTGTGTAGGAACATAACCTTTGCCTCTTTGTTTAATGCTCTACTTTGGGAAACAAATGCCTTTTGAGATATCAGGAAATGCAAGCTCAGTCATGGTAACATTTAGTTTTCCTTTCCACCTGCTGTGTATAAAATCTGCCAGTGAGTGAAAATTTTCTTGGTACTGTAGACATGAGGTCAAATCCTTTTCTGTTATTATCTTTTTGCTTAGTTGAAGTCATATCAGAAGCAAATTTAATTTTATCTCTCTCTTGGTTTGTTGGGGGGGTTTTTTTCTGGGTTTTTGGGGTTTGGTTCGGTTCGGTTTGGTTTTTTTGCTAGAACTGTGGCCGCTGCATAAAGTTGGCTAAGAGTTATTTGTTTCTGTGCCAGAAATAACTTTCCTTCTTCACAAAGCTAATCAGTGGATCTGTGCCTTTCCTTTGGCAGATACTCTCCTTGTGCCACTTTGCTACTGAATTTTGAAGATGCCGAGGGCCAGGAAACTCCTGTGAACTTCACTGACAGTTGGATGGACTTGGCAGAGAGAACCCATCTGACAGGTAGGCACTGAGAAATGGAGCTTCCGTTGTGTTCTGATAATGCCAAGACTCCAAACCACAGGCTGTTCCCCCTTTAGTTTAATGATTAAGGGCTGATCATTTAGATCTGGTCTCACACAGCATTCTGGGCATTTACTTGAGTTATCAAGTTGGTTGTTCAGCAAGTCACAGCTCTAGGGAAGGATTGTCAATCACAAGGACATCTCTCCCCCATTCCGTGTCCTCCTCCATGCTGGCGCTCAGGCTAGGGCCCAACACTAATGAGAAGACTCCACACTCACAGTGTGTCAGGGGAACCAGATGTGTGGCAAAGAAACACAGGGAGGAACATAGGTGGTAGGGCTGTCTCTTGTGGACAGGGGAACAATGAGTCTACACTTGCCTTGTCAGCAAAGAAGAACAAGAAAGGATTGTATCCTTCTCCTCAATGTCCTCACCTAATGTCCTTCCAACCCAGCTGAGCCAAACCAGAGGGAAAATTAAAGAGTAAAATATTCTATGCTTGCAAAAGGGAAGAGGAAAGTGTAATTCTTCAACCTGCTGTTTCATAGAGAAGCAATATGTGTCTATAACTCAATCTAGTTCTCCTGCATTAGCTCTACAAAGCATTTGAGCTTTCATTCAGAAATAGGATTTGGTAGGTCTGATGAGTTCTACTGTGGACCAGAAGGGAAGTTCATTAGAAAAATTGCAACTCTGAGTCCTTTTAACATCAGAACAAGCTTTTGGATTTTGCTAATCAGGTACATTTGTCATTTATATCGACAAGAAACATTTAACAAGTAATCTGCTCTGGGAGGAGTGTGGTTTACTGCCTCAGTCTGCGTTTGTGCTATTAATAACAATAATCATGTTTGGCACCAGTATAACCAGTTTAAGCAAAGGATAGAACAGATTTCCCGAGCTCCAGCTGGCTCAGCGTGATTTTCCATGTCCTGATGAGAAGAATTTGCCAGAAACAGGCTTGTTGGGATCAAAAGGATGTGGAAAAGCAAGAGCAGAGTCTTGTGCAAGTTTGTCATTTTGTTTAAGAATGAATGCTGGGGTTTGACATGATTTCTTCCATTTAATTTGTCTCAGATGGATTTAATTTAAGACGGAGCTTTTCAGAGTAGTGCTAAGAAAACATTTCATTTTTGAAATTAAATTTGGGTAGGATTCTGAATAAATTGTGTTGAAAGTTTTTTTTTTCAACATTCTCTTGAAATAAATGAAGCATTTGTTAAGGTTATGGTTGTTTTTATTTTTTTGTTAAGAAATTGATTGTTTTTCTTCAAAAGCAAAGATTTGCTTTCATTACAAAAATTAAAACCTGTAAACTTTAAATATTTAGCTTGGTTGCAAAATTCCCCCCCTCTAATAATCAAAATTTTGTTGTTCAAACTTACAGCATTTTCAGGGAGGTAGAGAGGAAGATCCATGAAAGGAATTTCCAGAAACCTCTGGTGTCTGTGCATGTTTTCCTCTATTGCCAAACTGTCTTTGGTTCAGATACATTCCTCTCTGCAGTGAAAACAATTCCTGCCAGGTCCATATCTGCACTTGTGGGTCGCTGTTCACTTTTTCAGCAGTTGGGACACAAAGAATCAATAGCTTCCTTTCTAACTCAGTTATTACACAGAGTCTGGACAAGATTAGGAGCTGTTTGACTGACAGCAGAGCAACTTTGCCATTAAACAAATGTGAATCCTTCATGTTCATGAGCAACCACTCAGGGCCTTGTGCACTGATGCAGTTTCCTTTTTATGGATGATTGCTTAAATAGTGTAGCTGAGACCTGCATGGCCCTGCTGGTGCAATGTGATAGGTCTCAAAGGGCAGCAAAGGTTATGTGCCATTTTGATGGTTTTATTCCATTTGATTCCCAGTTTTCAAAGCTGCAGCCTGGCCCTTTGCTGAAATCTTTCTGAGAGCTGTGTCATCTCAAAGAACTGTCACCAACACTTTTATTCGTATATTTACTTCCTTATTGAAGAATTGTTTTTCTTTCAGGTGTGCCTGTTTAGAATGAAAATACTATTTTTGTAATTACTTGAGTGTTTTTCATTTTGGGCAAATACAAAGTTTGGACTCTCTTTTCATCCTTTCTATTGCAATCTCTGTAATATATTTGATTGATAGATTTTATTACTATGGTTACTCCAATTTTACACAGCAGATTTTATTTGTGAGAGTAGCATCCTGCTCTGCCCTCATTCAGCCTACTTTGTTTGTTATTGTTTACTGGGGAGAGGGAGGGGAAGATGTTCCACTGCTTTCCTTGAAGACAAGCTTGGCACAAGTAAGGAGCTTCTCACATCTGCAAATCACCGTGTTTTGTACTGCTACCTTACAGAGAGATGGATCTTACATACTGAAGGACCAAGGAAATTTCACTGTCCACAAGAGTTCAGAAATCAAAATCACGCAGAGAGCTTCCATCCTATTACATGGAGCTTTTTCTTTCTTTCTTCCTTTTTCCTTAATTTTTATTTTTAAAAAAGATTTTGCAGTCCAAGTTGCAGTGATTTACTTGCATGCTGCAGGCTGATTTAGGATGCTTATTCAATCAGTCTGCTTCTAATGATACTAGAAATACCATAATGGATGGAACATTCCTGTCTGCTCTAAATTGGATTAGATGGTTTACTAATGTAATACTGGCGAGCCAAATCAGCCTCTGATGCCATGGGGATTAATCTATAGGGAATACTTGATCTCTCATGCCCATGTGCTAGTTGAAGTGCGGTCATATCTTTTGATTTAATAAACCATTTTTATATTTCCCAACAGTATATGTGTATTTGAACAGGATGAGCTAATTGGTAGAATTAGCCTTTTTAAATGAAACTTCATAACTTTCTGCTAAATGGAAGAATACTAAGTACTTCAGTCTTAAAAGATTTGGCTGCTGTTTATGCTGCTTTTTCTGAATAGCTTAAATACTAAGGACTACACAAGGATATAGTGTGCTCTGTTAAGAGACAAAACTAAAAATGCTGATATACCTTGGAAAATACTCTTTTATTACTGAACTGAGCAGTCACAAGATGTACATATCCCTGTAAGTCCAATATATTAGATTTGATTTTATTCTCATCATCACATGCTTTGTTTAAAAGTTAAACCTTGATATACAAACATTTACAGATTGATGATCAAATCAATTATGGCAAAATAGGTTGAGGAACAAAGAAAAATTACACAGTACCGTGTTCTTGGTGTCGCTTGCTGGTCCTGTAGTGTTTGCTGAGGTGTGCACTCAGATCTGTCCAAGCTTTGGCTGGAAGATAGTTTGTGCAGGGAGCAGAGAGGCATAGGGGAAGGTCTGAGAATTACAGAATTACAAAGCAAAAGCTTCCTCTCTGTTTTGGTGTGTGCAGCTTTGTGCATCTGTACAAACTGATGGCTTTTACCAAGTGAATGTAAAGTGTCTGCATTATGCCCAAGTAATTTTGCTGTTAAAGTCATCCTACACCAAATGAATTCCACTGTAAAGTTGTGATCAATTTTGAAGGCAGACAGGAAGTCTTTTGGTTAAATGAATAAATAAATTCATATATATGATATACACATATTTCCCAGGTATAATTGCCTTAATTCAAATAGCCATGACATAATGTATAGAGACCTGGAACAAAATCTTTCCCCTTAAGGCCTATGGCTTAGCTGCTTCCATGGCTGATATTTCAGACTTCCAAACAAATGATATAAACGTGAAACAGTACCTCCCATGACATGAAAATATATAATTTTCCCACCAAATTATGCATGCCACACATCTAAGACAGACACATCTTTCCCTTTTCCAGAACTGTGACAGATCCTAAATTGAATATCCTGACTAACACCTGGGTTTGACACACTTCCTATATTCCATAAGACAGCTGAAAATACAGGATTTCCAGTTACATGTTTTGAAGTATGCACCATGTAGAAGCATGTGTTTCTAATCTTGGCTATTCACAAAATATCAGACCCTAAAATAATTACATGCTAATAAACAGGAAAAATATTTCAGATATTTTTTATGGTTTAAAAAAATTGCTGTTGCTGACATTTTTGCACAGTAAATAAACAAATCTATTTGAAAAGTGCTGTGACAAACAGTACTATGACAGCAATAAAGTTTCTAAAATATTGTCTGAAAACATTTTTCAAGAACCAGCATAAACAGAAATCATAAGAATATTTGCTATTCTGTATCAGATGTTTTGGACAACTTTTGCAGTCTCTGTGTAGCTAGATATCAAAATATCAGTCGGTACAATCACCAGTGCATCATTCTGCATTAGAGATTGTCTGTTCATTCACTGGATCACTGGTAATTAGAGTGGACTTTCAGGCCTCTTGCTTTAAATGATGATTTACCAGATATATCAGACATCAGAGCATATGCTTAGCTTCCCAGCTGTTTTTGGTGGATTTGATCCTCTGACTTCCACTGAAACTTGTCCTTCTAAAGACATCTGCAAACATTACTGTATCAGCTGAAGTATTTCTGCAGGCTGGAGTTGCCTTATCCTTCTTTAAACCAGTTGTCTTCAGCTGACCTGTTTAAAATAGAATATTTCTTACTGGTACTGAGTCATCCTGAGTCATGTACCTCATGTCTTTAGGTGAAAGTCTGGCCCCACTATAAAATTCTGTATCCCTCTTTCTCACTTTGTCTTGGTTTGTGAGCCAGAATCCCACTGTGTGCTCGTCTGTGCGTATGAGGAGGCATAACAATAAGTAAATACTTTTAGAAGTTACTTCCCATGGCTCAGTTGATCAGTCATTATTTCTTTTCCAGCAGGGAGCTTTCTGATGGATGTGGACACCTGGGTTTTGACTTAGGCTACCAGCCATAAAGCATTTCTAGCAAAGGGAAGACATTTGTGGTGATAAATCAAGTTTAGGAGAACGGGCATGCATGATTTGGGGTGTTTGTATGCTACTGACATGAAGGGACACCTTTTCAAATGCCATGGCTGGGATTGTGCACAAGCATTTCTGTGCAGAGCAAAGACTGAGCTTCATGTTTAAGCAGTGCTTTACTTTTGTTTGTGCATGAACACTTGCTGCCTGCACTGCATTGAGGAGGTACATCTGAGATGTTGCCACACTGGAAATCTGACAGTGAAAGATATCCATCATATGTGACATGTGAGTGTTGCTGTTATGCTGTAAATTTTAGCAGAGTCAGTCAGTTTAGAAGAGGAGTGGAGTTAGAAATAAAGCTATTAGTTAAAATTTACTAAACATGTCAGATGCAATCATGAAATTAATATGTTTGACTTAACTTTTGAATAATGAAAAATAGTCAGAATAATAGAAATAGAGTGATGTTATGTATTGGAGTATCTAAGCATGTTTTGCCTATTGGCATAATCACTGCACTGTGCAAACATTCCTGGGCACACAACCTTTGTAGCATAACTATATCTAGCCCCAGGAGTCTGACTGATTTTCAGTACTTAAAAACTGCTGAAGAAAATTTCAAAACCTACCCATATAATTATCTATCCCATGTACAGTGATTACATACATTAAATGAATGCATTTATTCAGCATGTCATGTACTGATTTGCAAGTAATAATGACTTTGAAAGGAGCTGAAAATAGCAGGGAAAAGTGCTAGAATAGGTCCAATTGCCCAACAACATTAAGACCTCATTGGTTCAGTGACTGGAATACTTTGGACTGTATGTAATAACTTCAAAAAGCTATTATTCTGAGGGGCATTTTTTTACAATTTTAACTTCTGAACATCCAGCTTATGTCAAGCTCAAAATGAAAGATCAGCAGGTTTTGAACAGTGATAGAAAGTTCTTACATTTCTGATATGAAACAAAACTAACAGCAGTAGAAATAAAGACACAGTCATTACACAGCAATATATATATATATATATAAAACATTTCTTTTGAATTCAGGATTCACTTTCCTGTGTATTGTCCTAGACAGTTTGGCATTTAAAAGACCATACCATAAATCTATCCCTGGTATTTTCCACAACAGTTTAAAGTTATGAGAAAACAGGCTTTGAAACCTTTGCTCACCCAGGTATGCACATAAATCTCTCCTGGTTTCCCTCACTGTCAGGCAATTATAACTTGTAACTGCTTCCAGAGACACCTGACTTTCCTGACGAAGAGCTATAATAATAAATTGTTCCAATAAACATGATGACACTCAGAGCCACATAAAGGTAGAGTCAATTAGGAGCAACAAACAAGCAGTGCCTCACCATCACTATAACCCAGCCTGAGCCACCTCTGAGAATGTTATGTTGGGTGCTCAGCACACCCTGCCTTGTGCAAGAGGAGGAAAACTGTAGGATGATGGTGATGGCTTGGAACAGCACAGGAATAATCTTCTGGGTTTGTATTCCCCCCACTTTGCACTCCTTGACTTTCAGAAGCGACCATTTCATAAAAGTCGTATTTGCTTTCCTTTGATTTACAATTATTGAAATTTTAATAAGGATTGTGCAGCGACTCCAGACATCACATATTGTCAGTGAGAAATTATAACTTTATTGCAGCACACACTGACAGCCAACTCATAAAAATGAATGACATTCTATATCATAACATCTCGTAGGCTGTTCAGAATGTTAATAGCTCACTTCATCTTTCTTTAGCATAATGAGGCAGACAGTGTACCAATATTCAACGTGAAAATGAAGATTAAGAAAATTTGAATTGAAGCAAGAAAGTAACATTTAGCAAAGGTTCAGGCAACATTCTGATAAAAAGTTTCAATTAAAGTACTCTTAGGGAACCTTTTATCACTTGGAGCAAGGCTTTGTTACCAAATACCAACACTTACTACAAAAATATAATTTTAAAATGGCTTTTAAAATGCTGCTTTGAAACAGATTTATAGTCTTTCTTTTCTCCCATACAGTACTCTATTTTTCTGTAGACTCAATTGTATAGGCTTGGATCGTATTAGAATAATCTATTTTTTCACAGCAGATCAAGCTAAAAATGGAAATAATATTTAGCAGAGATGTTTTTACTACTTTTATTAGTAGTTCCAAATGTACCTACTCAAATATGGGCAAAACTGTCCAATTACTTATCTAAATCTGCCAGTATTGTTAATCAAAAACTCTGCAGACACCGGTTAAGATACCTGCAGCCTCACTACATCAACTATGAACACATTTCTCCATAGTATGAACCTGAATCAGCCAACTATTTATAAATAAAATTATCCAGTAAAATAATGCACCTGAAGTTGCTGCTACAGGCTTTAAATTTGCTGATTAAAGAAAAACTCCTACTTTTTACTTTAGCTTTTTAACTTTTTTCTTTAACTTTTACTTTAGCTTTTTAAGGGCCCCTTCTTTAAGTATATCAAAATTAAAGAAATTTGACATTTTGGAGAATTCCTTAACCAAAATATTTACCTTTTCTTTTTCAAAATACATGCACTTTTGAAACAATCTTATGGCTGTCCTTTCTTAGTGCAGTGCCTGAGGCAAATGTAGCTCCCTGGATGTGGAAATGTAATTCTGACTGTTGGAAGGGGATTCATCCCATGGTGTGGATAAGGCGCAGTAGATTGATATTCCTTCTAGGAAGAAGATGGCAGATTTGGTCCTTAATTGCTCAGGAGGACATTTTCTGTGGAGTGTGAAAAATGTCAGATCTGTACAATGTTTCATCCATCTCAGAGATATTTGTGATTATCAGCTTACTTTGGGGTCCACCATCACTAGCAGTGCAGGTTGTTGGTGCTCAAGGGCATCATTTCCAGCCAGACTGTGACTGCCACAGAGTCCTCTGCTGTTGGAAGTGACCATGGGTCCAGGACAAAATGTATTTTGTTAAAATCCCAATGATTAAGTAGATAACTTAATCTTCAGGATTGTTTTTTATCATAATTCAAACCAAAAAGTAATTTCTTTGGAGCATTCCCCTAGAGTCCAACACCTGCAATGTTGTCACTGAAGTACATGAAATAACAGGAACATCCTGGAAGCACTACTAAAGGCACATCCAATTTTCAGGCAATTTAATTGAATTTTCTCTCCCCGTTCCAAGTCCAAAGAAATTAGCACTGTATGTTCCAGCTAAAAGAGACACTCCTCGTACTGTGTGCTCTCTGTGGAGATCTGTCTGCTCAAATTTAACGCTCCTCCTCTGTTTGCCTGAGCTGCTCTGGCTACTGCTTTTTTCATGCTTTTCATTTTAAACTGTTATTCCTTTGGCATACTTTTCAGCTCATGCCCTTTGGGTTTTCTATCACAACCAGCTATTCGTTTTGATTTGTTACTGAATGACCTAAGCTGATTCCTGATTTGATTCTTCGCTCATTAATACTTTTCATTATGGGTGATTTTGAAATTTATTCTGATACTTTGGAACATCCACTCTTACAAAGGTTTAATGATTTGTTGAATCTCCTCAGTTTATCACATTATGTTAATTTTCCTTCTTGCAGAATGGGCCATACATTAGAATTGAGTGGGTTACTTAATCTTCATCACTGTAATATACTATTCTTTTTTCCTTCATATTTGTTTCCTCAGTGTGAAATTGAAGATTTCTCTCCCTTTCTTTACTTGACCTCTGGTATTTACCAGCTGCCCAGGGCTCAGTGGTAGATTTAAATCAATGACCCGGCATGAAGACAGCTTTCAGAGCCAGGCAAAGCCCTCTCTCAGGCCTTTCTTTCTCCCCTCTGGTTGTCTCCTCTGTGTCTCCTCCTTCCCTCAGCAGAATGGGATTCCTGCTCAAATTTCCTTTCCCTTAATTCATTTGGTTCAATATACTGCCAAGCACCCAGTGCTTGTATTGATATTTATTGCTTTTTTTCCCCCTCCCCCTACAAAATTAAGATTTACTTCTTCGTGTTTCTGTAAATAAAAAAGGTTAGACTACTTTGCTGTCTTTTGGTGATTTGCCTTGTTTTCAGTGCATTGTATCCATTCCTGAGGCTATCAACCTCTGCTGAATATTTCTTTGCACTCAAGGTCAGTTCCCAGCTTGCTAGAACATAAGTGCAATTACTTTTGGAATTAAGAGAGCTTGGCTAGTCTGGTTAAATGCAGTGATTCTTAATCCAATCTATACCATTCCTTTTATTTCACTGGCAGTTGAGAAGGTGGTAGTGAAATAGCTTTTGCAGCAACTTCATATATTTGATTTTATCAGTAAGTCTTAGTTCCCACATCTGACTGCTCATTGGAAAAGCTCAGAAGTAATTCTCTAAATCTAGTGAGTTTAATTTATCCCTGTGTCATAAGTAAGTTCAGCTTGGCACTGGGGGTCTGGTGCAGATAATGCTACTTTAAAGGTTATCTGCCTTTCTGCAGGGTGTCAGAAGCTCAGCTGCAGTGGAAAGTAACCAGAATGCAGCCATTGTCTGGCAATGTCATGGGCACCAAGAGATTTACTGGAGGAAGCACAGAGGGAGCCATATGCATCAGCTGATGACAGGTGGGGATTGTCTCCCAGGTTGACGGAATCACATCTCACACCTGCAGCATGGATGTATTTCACCTGCTGCCAGGCAAGGACTGTCTCCTGGCTTGATGGAATCAGCTCTCATTCTTGCAATACAAATATACTGTAGAGCAGGAGTTGTTTGGGCAGAAAACTTATACACATGGGGGGGCTTCGTGTGCCTGGTTATTTCATTTGATTGCCTTGAATTCATGAGAGTCAATTGTGTAAATCTGGTGCAGGCTGGGATAGAATTTTATGGATTGTCTAATTTGCACCAAATCACAGAGTAGCTGGTAGTGGGCAGGCAAACAGTTGCTCTACCTGATGTCTCTGTTTTCCATTTATCAAACTTTCTTCATGATTCAGGTATCTGTGGCCTTTTCTGCCTCACTTGGGATTTGGACTGGTTTCTCAAATTTTGATTTTCTGTCTTCTGTTAATATTTAGCTCATGCCATTTCTCTGAGAAATTATTACTGCAATTGCTGAATGCCATTTGTGGTCAAAATAGCATAGTAACATTAATCATATACATCATCTGTGGTGTCACTGGCATGGAGGAAAGACATAAATACACTTTCCAGGCTTCACAATCTTGAAAAATAATTGATGCCTTGTATAATTATCTGATAGATACTTACAGCTAGATGGCTTCATATTCTTTTACACCCTCTAATTTCTGTAGTCTGTTCATGATCACTTGGATTTAGTGCATACTGAAGCCCTGCTTCCTGGGAAGTGGCTGGACATTGCCTGCTGATGAGAAGTAGAGAATAAATCTTTTGTTTTCATTTGCTTCCACACATGACCTTTGCTTTTGCTTTATTAAACTGCCTTTATCTTGACTCACAAGGGTTTTTTTTCCATATTATTTTCTCCCCCCAGTCCTGCTGAGGAGGGGAGTGATAGAGTGGCTTGGTGGGTACCTGGCATCCAGCCAAGGTCAGCCCACCAAACAAGGATATATTTCTAACTCTTATTTTACACACATGGTCAAAAGCATTGACTAAAATTTCAGTTGTGTGCCTTACCACTGCCTTGTCTCTTTCCTCCCCTGTTCAATGAGGTCAAAGCTCTCCATGTTTCTATTAAAAAGAACATTTAAAGTCAGAGGAAAAAGGATCTTCTGGTAATTTTAAAGATGAAATTTTATTTAGAAGAAAAATCAGATAAACATTTAGCATGGTATATGCTGATCAAATATATCTGTGCTTTAATATAGAATATCAACAAAAAAAATGGGAGTTGCAGGATAATTGCATAAAATCAGTAATAAATTTCCATACTGAGTATGTTGTCTGGAAGAACTTAATGATAACTTTTTTGATTTTTAAACAGCTTGAAGAGAACTGAGACCAGCTCAAGGAAGTTCTTTATCTGTCCATGTCTGTTTGCTCATGTGTAAACAGGAATAAGAATATTTTCTTCCTCAATATGGTGTTACAGAACTCACTTAATATGCTTTCATTGTGTCAGCAATTAATATTTTGTCCTGTTCATCTAAATCCACTTTAAAAGCTACACATGGGCAACAGCAGAATTAGACTCTATGGTATTATTAGAGACCTAATAGTCATAACTCAAATCATAGCTAATTTCAATTAGGGTGTTAAATTTACAAAATAAAAATATGGAGCCACTGTTGTCCATCATTTGGAAGGGACAGTGGGAGAAATGTGAGATTAAACAGGTGCTAAATTATTATCAACTAACAAATGCAAAGTTTGTCATAATGACAAAGCATTAAGTAGCCTGGAACTATTAAATTGCAGTCTTCAAAATATTTTTGAAATAGGAAAACAAAAGTTTTTCTGGGTTATTGCAAAGGAACTTATGTCACTCTTTTAAAGATAGACCCAGTGAGAAAATACACTGATCTGACATCTGCAGACATGAGTGTTGTTATAACTGTAGTGTTGTAAAACATGGGCTTTTGATTCATGACACATACTCAGTGTTTCTTCCATATAGTTCTGGGGCTAATTTGATTTAAAACACTGGTGTCTGAATGGGCCATGTCCTAAACAGCAGAACATAATGGATGTTAAATATTGACTTTTCAATTGGAAGGATATATTCATTATACAGCTGGAGTTAGCCTATCTTAAATGTTCATAAAAAAAAGAGAATCAAAGAGCTATAGAATCAGTCTTGAAAAGTACCCTTCTTTATATCAGTAATGATCTTCTGACTCTGCTTTTTATTACTTCCACTGCTGTCAACTATCTGATGTTAGAAGCTCTCTTTACTTTATAGTTTAAATAATGTTAGAGACACATTTAAAATTGTTGTGCACAATAAACTGTTCTGATAACTGCTGTTATAGGTTTTCTGTGGGTGGCCTCACATTTTCTAATTTTCTGATAAACAAAAAATGGCCTTGAAATATTTTTCCTATCTCTTTTTATATGGATTATTGATTATATGGAACTTGCATTCCTCAGTAATCAAATCCCTTTTCTTTCTTATTTTTTAAATCCGGTTTTCACATAGGACACTTTAAAAACTTGTTGGGCTAGTTATTTGTATTTATTAAACTGCACTTGGCTTAGCAGGTAGAGTAGCAAAGGAGAGTGTAATCCAGTGTAACAACTGCTCACACCCCAGGTTCTCTGCAGGCCAGAGCAGGCCAGAGCACTCAGGACAGAGCAGTAGCCAGTGTGGAGGCCTCTCAGACCCTGCCCCTGCTGGCCTCTGTCATTCCCAGGGCACATCTGTTTGCAGCTGGGGAATCCAGCTATCCTGGCTTTGTCTGTACTGGATTTTCCGGCTGTCTCTGTGGGGCAGTGCATATGGGACTCACCCAAGAACAGGTGTTATGTCCATTCTATATATTTCCTGCATTGTCAAAACTCTACAGGTTTTAGTTCTTGCTCCAGTTCAGGTCATTTTTTTGGCTGGGGTGATCACAGTTTGCATTTAGTTCTGACTGGAGAAAAAAATACTGTCTGAGACCAGGGGTTTTATTTGATTCCCAGACTTACTTCTGCTCTAACCACCACCTATCGTGTCCATCCTTCTTTCACTGAACTAATACATATTTATAGAGTAAAAGATTGGCAACTGTCCCATGTGGCTGGTTAGGGTACTTACCTGGAATATTATCCCTGCTCTACATAATCCAAAGCAGAGGAATGGTCTGGGTCTCATCTAGGTGCCTCAGCCACACAGCTATTTACTACTTGGGGTTTTCCTGCTATTTTTTCCTGGGCACACATTCCACATCAAACTTCAGAAATTGTTCTAGTGGAACTATAACCTAGCAAATATCCTTGACCAGGTTTAACCTTCAGCCACAACAGTGCCTGAATATTCAGGATATTCAGTGCCTGAATATAGCCTTGCAAATGGGCATGTCTTGCATGATGAGAGTAATTGCAGCCCTCGATAAATCCCTACAGAAGTGCTTTTCCTACAGTCATTATTTCTATCCTACCTTCAATAGGCCTGAGGCTGTGACCTTCTGTTCAGAGTCTTTTCTGGAAGAAATTAGAAACTGAAAAAAATCAAGGTTTGATTAAAAGATGTAGAGCTGAGTCACTTCAGAGGACTGATAACACACATCCCTAACAGTCACTTCCCTTGGCATCATATCAGCTTTAGTCAAGTCAGGGTGGGGAGAGGTGGAAGAACCCTTTGGGAGGGTGAAGTTTTTAGTTATGTGAACCAGCAGCTATATTCTGATATCTTAGATGCCAGTTTTCAGCTTAGTGGAGCTGAAAGTTTTTATTTTTACAGCTTTCCACTCTACTTAGCTTCTTGCCAAGTCATAAAATCTAAGGTACTGCAATATTTAGTCTATTCATGTCCATTTAGAGAACTTATATTTGCAATACCCAAAATAAAGGTGGCTTTGCATGGCTCCTGTTTAAGCAGATGCTTGAGGATCCCTGCAATAAGTACAAGAAGGATCATCCATCGTGTCACTGCTTCAGAAGGTGTAATGCATTTCTTCCTACATCCAGGCATCTTTAAGAGCTGATTATTCCTGACTGTCAGTGTGGCCTGTTGTAGCCACAGGTATTGGATATAATTGAGAACATCCATCAGGTATCTCTCAATTCTAGCACAGTACTACCCTGATCAAGATTAAAACTGGGTGAAAAAAGGAAAATAACGATGCAGCATTTTACCACTGCAACATTTTTTTGGATTTAAGTTTATTGGAGCATTTCAGAGTAATCTATTTGCTTTATCAGTAATTGCGATCATAATAGAAAAAATTAGCTTTAAAAGCAACATTCATTTCATTTTTTCTGTTTCTACATAATAATTTGACATTTCTTTAAAATATTCTTGTACATTTATTTAATTCATGGGAAGTTCAAAAATTGTTACCTTTTCATCCTCAGGAAGAAAGGAAATTTCATAATATTAATGTATCCTTTTTAGGAACTGTACAGTTGAAATTCTCTGGTGAAGAACTTTGTTACACGTTTTGGATGACAGTGAAAATTGCGGCAGAGATATCACAGAAAGAATGAAGCTGTTCAGCACAGTTTGAGATTTGTATGAGAGGGCCTGCTTGGGGACCTGGCACTTTCTGTAGAGATTTAACAGCTCTAAGGATTGATATAATGTTGGACACGGGAATCACAGGACTGAGCCAGAGGCAAAAGCAGAACCAGGAGGCATAGGCTGAACAGACAGGAGTGGCAACACCTTTGATGTCTGAAAAGAAAGGAACTAGTTCCCTATCCAGTAGGAATGGAAATACATTTAAATAGAAAATAGCAACAAGAAATTGTTTAAAAATAAATGTCCTATTAGGTATGAGCATAAAAACCCCACTCTCATTTTAAACCCCATACATCTGTGTGTAGTGAATCTGCTAGAAGTTTTGCGTTCCTTTTTAGAAAAAAATCAAGCAACAACAAAATCAATAGCTCAAAATAACTGCATCTTTACAGTTACTTGCAAAACAGTAAAGAATAGCCTCAAGAATATTCATTTTGAAGGTTTTTGCCTCTTGAGTAGACTCAGGTGGGTTAAACAAGCCCAGGAAAAGACAGCCATTGTTATAAACTCCTTGTGTTTGTGTACTATTGCTAAATAGACTGTGCTTTAAGAATGTTACTGATCTCTTCTCCACACTGCTCACAGAGCTCCAGAGAGGATTACAGCACTTTTTTAAATGTAACTTTGTAACCCAGGATATATCTGCATTACCTGGGATATTCATACTGGTTTTATTTTACTGTTTTTACTGACTAAAACAGACACTTCCAGCAACACAGCCAGAAGACCAGAAGTTTAACGTAAACCCCATCCTGAGAGAGACTGTGGGATAAGAACTGATTCTTCAGGGACAGTGGGCATAGGATTACAGTTATACAGTGGCGGTGGAATTATTTTTTTTTTAACTGTATTGCTGTATTTCAGTTTTCTGAAAAGCAGATGAATTTTTTCAAAGTAGTTGCTGAAACTTTTATCTTGATTTGATTGTGTCTGGGTTTCTTTTATTTGTGAATATTCCAACATCCAGCCTTTGATGTTACCTTTGAGCAGAGCCTTATCAGGTCCTGAAAATAGCTTCACAGATGAAAATTTTTTCTATTGTATTAGCCTGGTTTGAAAAGAACCTAATTGACCTGCTATAATAAAAGATTTGACTTTAAAGTTTGATCCCAGCTTTCAAGGGTTTGCATCTCTTGGTTCTGCCTTTTGAACGCTTAAACAAGAGACATTTTTCAGTTTCTAAAAGCCTTCTAGCTCATCCACATGTATGGACAGTACCTAATGGACCCTACCCATTTATTCATTGGTCTCCACAGCTGTGAAATGTGATTCTTTTTGCATTTTCTATTTTTAGGTCAAAATGAAAAATCCATTTGTCTTATTTAGCTTTTTAAATATTTATTTTATGGTATTTTACATTCTTTCTGTTTGCCTTGGGGTATTTCTTCAAAACTCATTTTAAAATGTGCACATGATTGATTTAGTTTTTGAGACAGGCAACAGGAACCAGGTTTCACTTCCTCTGAAACTGCAGAAAAGTGATGGGGCCTTGTTAGAGAAAGGGACTATTGCATTTGCCTTGTAAGGAAGAAGAAAAGCTGTACTGAAAAGAATTATCATGATGAAACATGAAAAAGAGTAGGCTGAATTCTTTTTGGGATGTGCTGGCTCTGCAAGGTGAGAATCTGCCCCAAGAATTTTTCTGTAGTCTGTAACTTGAGAGAGGCAAGAAAATAGATGCCTCTATTATGAATGATGCCTCTTTATGAAAAGTAAAGCCAAAAACATTTTATTGTCCATAGATCTTACCGCCCCAGTGGAGAAATATGATGATTTCTTATTGAGAAGCAGAAATAGATTCTGTATTTGCAATGTCTCTCCTATTTCCACTCCACAGGTCTGCATAATCGAACATGTCAGGTCAAAGGATGGAAAATTTTCTTTCTGGGGGAAGGCAGTGATTGAGCTGCTGAAGGCTGATTCTGCAGGCAGTGCTCAGGTGCAGGGGCTCCTGCTCTCTTACACAGACCTATTGATGAGAACTGGAGCTCTGCACTTTACAGATGCTGGGCTGGGGCTGAACAACCCAGCTCCGTGTTTATGCGGTCAAAATTCTCACATCAGTTAATGGGAATTGTGTGAGAACAAGAATTTAGTAAAAAGAGAGAATGGCAGGATTTGGACCTGTACCAAATGCTTAGGAAAAGGCTGTGCTTCCTGCCCTCTCAGTTAGAAGTTGGGTGTTGTGAGGCAGTCAGTAATGCCAAGACAGTTGGCAAGTGAGCAAAACCAAAATAATAGAATTAAAGGAGAGAAGGACTTCTTGCAATTAAAATTGCATGTACTGGCATTTCTAGTATGTGGCAGAGATCCTGCACATTTTACTCCTGAGTAACAAAGAACAGAGCTGTGTATGTCACCATGGAAATGTAAATGGAGTTCCTTTGACAAACAGAGAAATGTATGCCATTCCTTTATGCTCAGATGAACTGCTCATAGTGGGATGCAAGAGAAGAATGGGATGTCTGTTACAGAAAAGATATGAACGTGCAATTGTAGTACCTTGTTCTACCTTCTGTTAGATTTTCATTAGGAGCTTAAAACATACAAGGAGGAAAAAAGAGAGTGATTTTTTTTCTAACTAATTATTTAATACAGTATTTATAGCAGCAGTAAAAAAATAATACTGATCAACCACGTGGTAAAGAGCACAGAGGTTAAAGTGCAGATTTGTACACTATGCTGCTTCTGCCTGAGATGTCTATCTGCTTATTTTTCCTTTAAAAAAAAGGATGGATGTTTATGAATAAAAGGAACTTTCAAAAGGACAGGAAGCTGTGTTACAATATTATGAATCCGATTGAAGAGATTTTGTTTTGTTTAGTTTTTATGATCAACAGATGTTTGGGAAATTTTTGTTCTAATTCTGACTGCATCATTCTTTCCTTGCCTGGGGAATGAGAATGTATAGAAGGCAAGTTAAAAAATTAACAACCACCTGTACTGGGAGCTCAAGGATTCAACACTTTTCTAATATTCTGAAGGTATCAGATTATAATTTTGCTCTGTTCCATTTGGAACAGAAAGCTAGGTAAATAATATCAAACATTTTCTGAGTTTTTTGTTGTTACTTTAACATATGTTTGCGCTTGATTTCACCAAACACTCCCGCAATGAGTCTGAGAACTCAGTGTCTGGCTCAGATGTTTGGATATTTGAACTAGAAATGTTTTCAGAGATCAGCAAAGGGAGATGGAGTTGCCAAGCCAGGTGCTCTAAGTCAAACCATAAAGGCAAAGAAAACAGCGAAGGATTTAAATCCAAATGCTCTATTTACCTTTTTTACCCCATTTAGAGTTATATTTTGTGACTATCATACGATGAAATAACTTTAAAATCTTCAGCAAGCCAATAAACTTTGCAGTATCCTGTTTTCCCCTTAGATATAAGGATGAGGTTTCTGCAACTCAGAAAGGAAAATTTTTAATGTCATCTGTTGTTCCTTTAAATTTGCTTATTTTAATTTATTTCTAACAGAAATCACCCTGTCACTTCTTTAACCCATCTTCCTGATTTAAAATAATTCATTCAGGGCAGCAATGATGGTTCACCCAGCCTGTTTTGGATATGGAATCTTAAATATTCTCAAGGAAGTTTGTCATATAGACAGAGAGTGCTCTTTGTAAGTTGCAGAAGATATTTTTTGAGTAAAGATAAGGAAAAAAATTAATGGAAATCATGAGCAATCTGAAGATTTTCTAATAACAGAAAAGGTCAGTAAATTAGTAATTGCCTCTGAAATATAATCATAATACTGCCTAGTGACTAAATTGGCTTTTTAAAATATGCTCAGGAGTGACGATTAAAAGATTCTTTATGCATTATGAATTAAGTATCTTTTTTAATTTGGAAGAAATTCACTTGTAGGAAAATTATGAAAATGCAAGGTATTCAAATATAATAATAATCATATCATTTCTGTAGATATCAGGTGAAAAAAAATGTAAGCCAAGGTGATGCTCTTTGTTTCCTTGGTACAAAAATGCAACTGGTTTTGAAATTAAAGTGATGTCAGACAGCAACACTTCACATTCACTTGGGACAGAAAATACCCAGGTGACCATTCAGGATTGCTGTAGGGAGGCAGAATATTGGGCAGTCAGAGTGAAAACAGTGCTGGAGAAAGGACTGCAGTAGAATGTGTCTTCATTTCTCACAAGGTATCTACTTTCCCTCAAAAGTTAATATTTCTTCAAAAGTTGGTATTCCCCACCCAGGCTAATGATCCTTCAGGACAACTTTAAGGTACTTGTTTCCCAAAAGCCTTCTGAAGGGTATGGTAGCACTTTCTGCTTTCTGACCACCATGTCTCATAGCCTGGATCTCATCTTGATTCCTGCTGAATAACAGAATTTTGATGACTGCAGCTTCCTTCTCCCCCACCACATCTATGTACACAGCTAAATATTGTACTCACTGCTTTTATCCTTTGGGCTTCTTTTAAGGGAGAAGTTACCTGAGACTGGCTTGTTACATCTTCATGCAATGTTTAACCATGAAGGAAGCACAGTGCTCTCTTCTTACATTGCCTCCAGTGACTTGTTTGCCAATCAGTGCAAAGCTCTGCACTGAGCCTGGTGTTCTGGGAAATGTTTCATTGTACAACTTTTTCTGACCTGCTCCATTTTCTGTTTACAGAGATGTGGATGCTGGGGGGTGGTTACAGCAGGAGAAGGAAGAACAGGTAAGTAAATTTGAGGGGATACATTTGCAGGCCCTTGTATGGAGCAGGTGCAATCAGTTGTTTTAAAGCACACCCCAGTTATGCTGGCATCCCAGGGAAGCTGCTCTGCCTTGCATTGTGCGCCCCAAAAAAGAGAAAGCTCATGTATCTCAAGTTCTTTTTTAAATGACATCTACAATTCAGCACAAAGCACACTACAAAATAAATAGCATTCTGCAGTGATTGTTCTCAACCCAAGGGGTTCAAACAACCCTGCCTTGCCCATAGCACCTCAAAGTCTCCATGCTGTTTGAATTGTCTCAGGAGCCTAATTTGAGCTACTCAGTTCATAAACCCCATCTTAGACCAAAACTGAATGAATAAATGAAACTGAGAGTTTTAACATTGCTTTTCCTCTCTCTGTGGCTACAATAGACATATTTGCTTTGTGTTATAGTTGAATTATGCAGCCATCTGCCCCACCTTATGCTGAGTTTAACAGTGGGAAGATGAAGAGAGCTGGTGTGCATTTAGGAATAGGGGAACAGGCTTGCACAAAAGCTTAGGGGGAGTGTGTGAGCAACAAGTGTGCCTCCTGCTTTTAGGATTTCTTCCTGCAAGGACATAAAACAGCATTAGGTTTATGGTACTTTGATGCTACAGTGAGTGACTTGGGAATAAGAGGATTAAAAGACAACAGGCAGTATGAGACTTGTAGCTTTTAACTCTTCCCAAAATGGTGATGAAGAGCTGGATACAGAAAAATTAGATTTAAATTCTTCCTTGTGCAGTTTATGAAATAATGCCATTCATTATATTTAATAATAGATCTACTTCTGTTGTATAGATTTTTACTCAAGAATTTGGTAAATCTGTAAATCGACTATGACGGCATACAATTTCTTACTGTCTGCAGACAGAGGCTGTGATCCAGGCCACAGGTACCACAGGAGCTGGCCTGGAGCTCATGGATCCTGGCCATCCCTTGCAGCAGGGAGACTGCAGGAGCAGGTAGGAAACAGTCACACGTTTAGTTCATTGCTAACAGGACACAATGAATGAAAGTTCATAATGCCTCATGCTGTAACCTGGTGGTGAAAAGAAGTTTTAGCACAGTTCCTCTGTTTTCAGCTCCTCTTTTTTTTTTTTTTTTTTTTTTTTTTTTTTTTTTTTTTTGGCAAAACTTTTCTGCTTTGCCTCACTGCTGAAGTCAGATTTGGATGTCTGTTTTTCATTTATTTTCACTAAATCTCACAGGTGCTTTCACTTTTTGTGGAAGAAAGGTACCTGTCAGGTAAGGACTGGTTGTGTAGGTCTCCAAAGAGATGAATTAAACCTGGGGCACACAGAGGCACCTGAAAACCACCAGTTTTAAAGGGGATGTGACACTTGGTTAGATGAACTCTGTTCTACCAAGGGTCTAAAATGAGCTTCTGGCTGTAAACAGCCTTTGAGGAGAGACAAGAAAATGAGTCCATATGAGCCCATATGAGAATTGCTGCAGGTGCACAAATGCCCTAATTTGAGATACAATTCTGTATCATAATCATCCAAATAGAGAAAAAATATATTTTTTGGCTGCCTAGAACAGAGATGGTAAATGTTGTTTCTTGTGTTCCAGGGGGATTACTCACATAGAAATAATATGCCAAAGACTTGGCTTAGATTAAAAGGATTTTAAGCGTAACAGAGAAGTCATCCCCATCTCTCTGTGAATAAACTGGTAGTTTCAACATAGTTCCCGGTATACTCTTGTCATATCATAAAAATTAATGGAGTTTATACAGCTGCATTTCAGCTGTCAGATTCACCAGGGAAATACTGACTTGCAAACTGAAGCAGTGCTTGGTCCAGCCTGGAGAGTGCTCCTGACTCAGTGTGGGCTCAGATCATGGGTCCCTAAGGGAAATCTCACACTGCAAACCTTGACTGCAAGTTTGGTGTCTGTGTACAGAAAAATGGAGCATTTGGGGCTGTCAGTCAGGCACCATTCACAAGGAAAGACTTCATTTCAGAAAGGGAGAGAGGAACCTGCCCAGAACAGTCTGGTTTGGAAGGACAAAGAGAGGAGCCAGTTTTGTGCATTGTCTGCTAGGCAAGGATATCCTGAACGAATCAATGGCTTGGATTTCTGTTAATTCTGAGGAAAGGTGGCATTATCACATGAGTCTTAGCAAGTTTGGCATGAGCTCTTTTTTTCAAATATGAAACCCAGTAGTATTGTATTCAAAAGAAAGAGCAAGACAGCCTGTATTTCAAAACATCATTTTCAGCTAAAATCTCACTCTAGGCAGAGTAAAAGAAAGCATTCAGTAATGAAGAGGAAAATGCAGAGATGGAAGAACTCAAGTTTTCTCAAAAAACCTTCTCTAAAAAGACTCAACTTAGGAAAGCTGTCTGTATCAGTTTTGATAACATGGGTCTTGAGGACATCTAAAATCTCATTAAATATATGAGGGTCCAGAACAGAAATGTTCAAGAGAAAAACTAGAGCAGATTTATCTAGGAAGCACAAAAGAAAAATTCTAACATAATTTTTAAAATTTTCTAAAGAAAAGTTTTAGCTGTCTTGATGAAATGGACAGCCATGTTTGTAGGAGGCCTACTGAATTGTTACTGTTAATATTAATATTGGTAATAATATTATTACTATGGAAAATAGTAATTACCAGAAAATCAGGTATTGATCTGAATTAATAGTGATAAAGCTAGACATAAAAGCTATGCTACTAAGAATAACCTTTTACCCAACATTTTCTAGAACATCAGAAAAAGCTCATGAATCAAATGAAAAGTTTAAATGTCAAAACACGATATTACTGCAAAAATAGAGCACAGGCAATTCTCTCTTTGCTCTGTGTTCTCTGAATGGGAGTTCCCTGTCTTGGTAGGGTAAGATGCAGCACAAGCACACAGCTCATTTCCCAGACTGTTCCTACCCAGAATCAGAAACATCATGTTCAGCACTGGCTTTGCTGCTGTAGACAGGTCTGTGAGTGACAATTCGGGAATTGTCAAAATCCTCAGTGAAGTAGACAGCTGGAGAGCTTGTCACAGAAAAATTGCATTAAAAGATTCCAGTTCACCAAGTCTTTTTTCCCATGTGCTCAAACATCTGGAAAACGGAAGAGCTTTCTGTATGTATGTATGTAACCAGACAAAATGTTGTACAGACTTCTGCCTACTAGAAATTGGTATAATATTTGTTGTACTTAGATGCCCAAGGGACACACTACAGTCAGGAGCTGACAGGTACCAAGTATCTACAAAGATTTATAAAGAAGAGCTTGAAAGATGCTTGAAAATTATGTAACAAAGAAGGAATAATATATAATAAGCTGATTCTGTTCTGATTTACATCTGTATATGTCTGAGGTAATTTATGGCAATCATAGCAGAATTCTAGATTTGTATTTTGACTAAGTTTGATTAATGCAGGAGACACTGATCTTGCTATAAAGTTCTAAACCTTCCTTTTACAAGTTATTAAAAACCCCAAAATTCTATATGTTATTCACCAAGAGATGCTAATGTTATTACTTTTCAAAGGTTTTTAAACTAATTTTCCAGTTTAAAGTACTGATTCACAGAGAATCACTAATAAAATTGAAAATACAGCACGGTATTCTTTTATGGTGCCTGCACTACCTAGGAGTGCTCTTCACAAAAAAGTATTCTTGTCTGATAAAAGATTCCACAACTAAAGTCATTAATAAAATTAAGATTGAACAATTTTCTTGAATCTCTTCTACTTTCTGGAGGGGTCATGACTGCACTAATGAAGGTTAAATAGACTGAGGAATGATTGGTAGAATATCTGTGGGAGACCTCAGAAATGTGTAGCTTATAGAAAAAGCATTATAGCACCTACCACATCATCTGTCATATCAGGTGAAAAAAATCTTCCTTCAATTCCCCAGGCATTTCAAAGATAATTACTCTAAATACAATGGGTGAAGAATCCTATTAGTTACGAGTCAAGTATTCAAGCTCTTTTTTTTTTCCTCCTTCCGTTTTACAATATTTGGCTGGTTTTTCACCATCACTTTTTTAAATGTACAACTGTGTTGAGTCCTATATTGAAACTGAAGCCACAGGAACATGTAGGACATGCAGTGCCCCAGGTCAGTTTGCTATGCATGAGCAGGACAGCAGGCAAGGAGCCTTCTTCTGCCAGAGGCTGGTCCAGGCCCCGTCTGCATCCTCTGGTGTAAGGATCAGTGCTAGGATTCCCTGAGCAGACAATGGAAAGTAAAAAACTTTGATGTGTCCTTGTATTTATAAAGAACAGATATAAGGACACATTACAGACTTGTCCAGACATGAACTGAGGAAGGACATGTTGTGCATTGTGAAAATAGTGCAGCAAATGTGGAGTCATCCTGTGAGAATTTGAGACTGGGCATGTTTACTGTGTGCAGAGTACAGTTAGCTTAGTGGGGAGATGTCTGCATCTGAAGGAAAAGAATAATTCATGATTGCCATCGCTTTGCAAAGCTGAGTTAAAGGTTAATACCAAAGCCATACATTTTGCAATTTTTGCTGTAGCTGTGAACCTACAAAAATTGCTTTGTGTTAATGGAAAATCCCATGACAGACTAACAAAAGATTTGACTGTGGCTGGAGGAGATTGACTTCTTGCAGAAAAAATGCCTATCAGGGAACCATACTAAAACATGTGGTTTGCTCATTAAGAGACCCTTGCCTACATTGGCATGAAGCTGGTGAGGTGTAACTACATGGGATGAGCACAAGAAGTGCTCATCATTCCTGGGAACCTGGGATTTTATGCTTTGTATTTCCACTGCCAATGGATATGGTCATTTGTTGTTTAAATGGCTTTTTTGGCCAGTATACATATCTCCCAAATGGGAGAATGCCAAAAAGTGCTTGAATTCAGGTGGACAGAGTCCCTGGTTATATGCAGGATTCAACAGTTTCTGAGCAGTTTTGACATTTCTTCCCAGAAGAGACAGCTGGCTAGGAGTGAGGTATGAAAGGAAGCAGGTCCAGCTAACTGCATATCCTTAACAGTATCTTCAGGGACTCTCTGCAGTGTGTTCTCAGCAGTGTGTGCTCAGCCTGAGTGCAGATCTTCAAGTCCTAAATTCTGTTACACCTGAGATTTCCATCAGATTAAAGAAAACCCAATCTTTCTCTTGCCCAGAGCAATTGTAGGCCCAAACTTTTATAAGAGACTGACTGATGATGGTTCTTTTCTCTGTTGGTAGGAAAGTCATAGACATTAAACCACCATCAACCTTTAGATCAATATGTTAGGGAAGACACATAAAATTGGGCAGCCAAGCAACTTGAAATCACTGGTGCCAAATCAAAATTGTTCAAACTCAGCAAAATAGTCACATTGGAAGGCAACATGCCTTAGCAGTCATGCTAGTAATAAAGAATTCAAGAGAAATCATATTAAAAATAGGAAATATAGTTGTAGCAGAAAATAGAAAGGTAGCAAAATATGAAAAAGTGAAAGTCATACTGCAGTACAACAAGAGTGAGAGTTTTAAACTCCAGTGCAGTCTTGCTGCTAACATGTGGCTGGAGAGCTGGAGCTACTCAAAATGTAAAATCAGACACCCCAGAGACCAAATGTCTAGAAGAGATTCTGATTCTGGATAAATACACCTTTAATCAACATGAAGAGATGAGAAATCAGAATCACCAGGCAGCAGCCTGTCTCCATCAGTATGAAGAGCACACTTGGTAGATGCAGTGTACATCAGATGCCAGGACACAAACACTCACCCAGAGCTGTCAGAGACTGACTCGTGTCAGGAAAAGAGGCTGTGCAGGAAAGCCCTTGGAAAAGCCATTAGCAAGCAGGAGGCATTAGCAAGGCAGTCACAGCTCTGTAAGGGCACTTGGACACAGCAGCAAATGGCAGGAGGAGAAAAGGCTGTTTGCTGCCCCATTCACTTACATTGGCAAGGAGTTACTGAGGCAAAGGGAACAATCATTAGAAGGGTCCACATCCTTAGGTCAAAATAGCTGAGTCCTTGATGAACTCAAGTGAGCAAAATCTTCTGCTAAAACTTTGAAGTCTCTGGCACTTGCAGCTGATCAAATCTACCTGATAACATCTGCATAATTTGTAATATTATTTTCGACAGAGAACAGTATTTGTCAGAAACCTTGAATGCTTTAATTGTATACAGGAGGCTGGCAGCGAAGGGCTGAGGGCTCAAGTCTGTCCCAGTTTATTTGCTGCAAATATTTTGAAAGGTATTTTTCATCATGGATTTGAGACACAAAATGCCCTCTATATGAAAAATGCAAAATATTACCTTCCCCTTTCACTGTTTTGAAAGTTGGAGGGATGAGAGGAGGGATGAGTAGGGGAAGCTGTGGCAAGAGAGTGATGTAGAGAAAGATCATTGGCTTCAGCAGGACGGATGTTATACACTTGCAATGGTTTGGACCCCGGGTCCCAGGTTACAGAGAGCACAGAGGCTGTAATCACAAAAGAGAGCACTTCCTTTGAATTTGAGTGCCCTTCATCTCTGTCATCCAACATATTTTCAGTTTCTTCATTAGATGTACGTAAAGCTAGTAGTGAAAGGCTCTGTTGCTTTTAAAAGCTTTGCTAAGCAATTCGGCTTTGGAAAAAAATAACCTGTGAAGTAAATAAATAAATAAACCTGACAAATGTGTTTTTACATAACTCTGCAGAACTGCACATCACCTGCTGGCACTTCTGAATTCAGTGTGCTGCATATCTAATTGTTTTTGCTCTCCTGTATTTTGCTTCCCTTTCAAAAGCTTTTTCTACTTCAATTGGTAAAACATCTTGTGGGCAATTCCTCTGCTTGCAGCCTTGCCTGGCACATTGTTTTTCCTTCACAAATATTATAAGGAAATAGAGAATGACTGTCTGGGATGACATAGGTTCTTTTGTTGCTATTACATGTGGAGAGACTTGTGTTGTAAACCAGCTACCACCTGTTTTCTTCTGAAAATGAAAAAGCAGTTTCTTGTTTTTTATAAAATGCATGAAACATCTAATTAATTTTGCTTGTATACATTCATTTACATAATAAATATTTATAAAACTACATACTGAAATCTTAACCAAAATCCTCAGTAACCCATTAAGACTTTTTGTGTGTTTAATAGTATTTTCATGATTTGGAAAGGGAGGGGGTGTATAGTGACACACTGTGATACTAAAGTCAAAAAATCCTGCAAATCATTCACACTCAGTTTTGGAGTGACACCTCCTTTGTAGCACTGTGCAAGCCCTCTCAGGTCAGCTCTTCTCAGATCTTACAACTTTAGTGTTGGCACCCTGGAGTTGTTCTCTTGCAGATGGGTTGGGCACTATTGCTTCCAGCATTTATGCATGTATTTCTCCCAGAGGATTTGGAGTTTGACACACATTGCCCTGTAGAGACTTAAGAGGGTGTACTCCACCTCCAGCTCTGCAAAATCAGCGGGATCTGTTGCAGAAGGTTTAAAGGTTTGTTGACAAATTTTGAAATCTGAAGTTTTCACTCTTTCACTCTCTATCTCAATGCACAAATCATGTTTAAAAAATGTTGCTGCCTTCTGCTCCATCAAAATAATGCAAACTCTTTCTATACAGTTTCAGCAAAGAATTTGTCATATTAAGAGCTGTAAGACATTTGTGCCTCAAACACCATTCTGCCTTGATCGAGTAGGTATCAACAATTTAGTTAACAATCAGTCACAAACACAGAAAAAAAAATGGGAGAAAGGCAGTATGGCACTCAAGGCCGAGCACAGATAGATGGAGTTTAATCATCTCTGGAGCCTCTCTGGGGACTGTGAAGGATTTTAGAGAAGGCCATATGTGACTGTTAAATTGGCTCCAACAAATCAAAATTATCTGTAGCAAAATTTGATTTTTAAATCTATTTTTTTAATCCAAAGTACTTGAATTTCAAATAAAACAAGTGGAAAAGGAACTGTCATTTTTTAGGACAGAAAGCTGTTTTCTTCATTGAAAGTAACTGCTTCCTACATGGTTTTTTCTGAAACTGTTACTCTCCAATTAAAAAGATTGTCAATAATGAAACATAATCTAAGTTAAGTCAAATTCTCTTGTTCATTTAAATTTTGAGGTGGTGCAGCATTTGCTGACCAGGTCTGAGCCTCAAACCTCTTCAAAAAACCACTTTACTAAGAAAGATATGTTTGGTTCATGTCAAGTGACTAGAGTTCATCACTTTTTCTCCTTCTTGGGGATAAAAGGACCTGTGGTTTTTAGCTGTTTTAGCTCCAGTGGCTAATTCTGAGTTCACCCCCTACTCACGCCTACTCTGTGAGTTCCTATGTCTCAATATTCCCTGCAGTGAATGAGGAGTGGCTGAGGGAGATGAGGGGGCTCAGGGGAGACCTTTTCACTCTCTACACCCCCTGAGAGATGGGGGTCGGTCTCTTTTCGAGAGTAACAAGTGATAGGATGAGAGGAAAAGACCTAAAGTTGCACCAGGAGAGGTTCATTCAGATGGGACATTAGGGAAAAGATTCTTCTCTGAAAGGATTGTCAAGAATTTGAACAGGCTGTCCAGGGAAATGGTGGAGTCACCATCCCTGAGGGTATAAAAATGTCACGTACATGTGGCACTTAGGGACGTGGTTCAGTTGTGGACTTGGCAGCGCTGAGTTAGTGGAGGGACTCAATGATCTCAGAGATCTTTTTCAACATAAACAACTCTATGATTCTGTGATTCCACCCTAAATTAATTCCAACAAGGTAACTGGTCAATTATGTATTTCTAACCAAACACTTGTGCAATTTTAGAGGAGTATTTTTCCAAGGTGGTCATAAGTTGCAAAGATAGTTAGCACTAGGCAATCATCATTTTGAAGAATAGATGTTGTCACCATTAAAAGTGGGTACTTAGAGCATATAGTAGCAGTGTCACATTCATCACAGCATCTAAGAGACAGGATGCTTAAATGCAGTGAGAAGGCTGTTAATGCAGAAATGTTTTAAAACTGCCATCAGATGTCTTGTAGTCAATACTGGTACTTTACATAAAAATTACCTGCACTGATGATAAGGTAACTTGTCTGAGCTCAAATCATTGGAGAACAATCAAATATGATAAATGATTGCCAGCTGCTGCCATTTTCAAAGTAGAGACAAAGAGCTGAGATAATGCAACTAAGACAATTCACAGGAACTTCAAAGGAGCAACCCCTTCAAGTATTGTGTCATCCCTGACACTCAGTCAATGTAAATGATACCTGATTTTTATAGGCAGTAACAGGCTTATTTTCAATACACCCAAAACCATCTCTCTGTATTTAGTAGACACCATCTATATCAAAAAACAGCATTATATATCTAACTTGTCCATAATTATTATTTAGAATGCCAAATTATTGAGACTGCCAAAAAATATTATCACCAGACCATCTGTAGTGAGCAATTGCAGTTGTTGGTGACTGTATTCATGGTCAAGGGGGCAGAGCACTGTTACAAAATAATGTCTGACTGAACTTCAAATTCAGCGCATGAGCAGAGTGGGTGCATAAACCAAAGGATAATTTTTATTTTATAATAAAAAGTTGCTAGAAATATTGTATGCTTTTATATTCAGGAAATTTCCATGAACTTACATGCAGCAGGGCAAAAATATACCTAATTTTTTTTCGATAAGAAAGGAAACACCTGTTTGGGGACCAATTAAGAACTTCATAGAACTATCAGTCCTAATTACTAAATAGCTACAGGATTCTCATTTAAGCAAAATCAACCATACTTGAAAACTAAACTTAGAATGTAAATGATGCAATCATTCATAATTCATTCTGCCAAGCACACAAAAGCAGAGTCTGCAGTAGGCTGTTTTTAAATCTTTTGTGCAGATTAATACAGCCAATACTAGATTTAAAAAAGCTGTTAAGGAGAAACAGATCTTCTAACGGTACTATTTTTTATCCAGCATTTTATTACTAATCTTCAGCTTGAAAACATCTTCTTTAGAAGAAAGACTTAGCAGAAAACGTAAAGTTACAGTTTCTGTTTGAGAAGAGTAATCTACATTTTCTGCTCAACAGAAATATTAGCTGCTCATTAAAGAATGTGGTATGGCCATTTGCAAGATTCAGACTTGCTTGTAACTGTTCAATTAAATCTTAAATCTGGCAGCAGATAATGTCTACTGTCCATACATTAGTGGAATCAATGATCCAAGGTAATCCAAGGATAATTTCTCAGGCAAGCTAACTGAGGGCAAGACCTCAAGATCTCAGGTGCAGCTACAGCTCTCCTGGGGACAAAGAGAAGGCTTTAAATATCCATCCTTGATTTGCAGGTCTCAGCCCTTTTGCAGGCTAGAATAGCCACACAAATTAGTTGTCCAAGCTCATGTTACTGCTGCTGTTACCTTTATCAATGGAAACTCACTAGAGCAGGTGAATATCAGCTGATCTTACATGGCATTTTTATGTGAAATCACTTTCTTCACAGAAATAAATACCACCCTATGCACACATAGATATTATCCCCAGAAAAAGTTGGTTACTTAGTACAACACATTCCAAAGCAATAAATTATAGTTGTTTAGACAATAACAACAACAACAACAACAATAAAATGAAACATATATGTTTATAGTGTTATTCACTTACCAAAGTGCAGATTTTAGCTGAAGCTGAGCAGTTCAGTCTATGGTATTTCTTTTTACCTGTATTAAACACTTTCTAAGCTACTATTAATCCTATGAGTAGCTTGGGAAAAAAATTGCACAATAAATTATATTTATGAAATTTAGTTTGTAATTGCTTGAAATAATTGTGAGGTCATCTTCGCCATCTCATTCTTTATCAATTATTGTGGAGAGAAAAAACTGAGCCTACTCATTAGTCACAAATTCTTTGCTGATGTCGTAAATATATATATATAAATATAATTATTCCTGTACATATAATACTTTTCTATTCCATCTCTGTGATCTATCACTTCAGAAAATATTATTAAATTCCCTGTGCCTTAACCTTTGTTTGACAAAAAATATAACACTCCTTCAAAATCGTTTTCTGCAGTCATTGCTAGCAATAAAACACTATACAATGTAACACCTCCCTAATTTCTGTCTTAGTCTGCAGGACATACAGTTTCATGAAACCGTTAAAACTCCTGTGGATTTGCACTATCTCACCACTAGGACTCTGTTTCTCCCGTGGGACAGTGTCCAAGCAGGGCTGATGGGATCCATGTGAGTATAGCACTCACAGGGATGGCTGGGTACACACTATCCTCAACAACCTCTTCACCATTAAAGCTGATTTAGGACCTTCTGTTAACTCTTGTTTTCTCCTGATTGTTCAGCTTCAGTCTGTAATATCATGTATTGCTTCCCTCTTTTTATTCACTCTGGTAAATCACTTTAAATGGGGCTTTCTGCAGATGGTCACTGTAGGAGTGCATCTTTGGTTGAAGATAGATGGTAAGAAAGGAAGTTTGAAATTGCAGCAAATCATGGATGCTTGTCCCTCCTGTCATACTGAATACCTGTATATTCACTCAAGCTTTTACTTGAGTTGAGGTTTGTGAAGAGTTGAATTCCCTAGAGGGTGTGCTGAGATTTTAATTTAATGCTCATTACTTCAAGAACCACGATGCATTTCCATTTACAGGGCAGGAAAATAAATGTTTAAATGGAACTTAATCCCATCTTTTGAAAATCTGCAATTTATTTGATCTCTCTTACTGGTCACTGGATTTCATTAAAAAATGATGGCATGAAAAAATAGTAAATCACTGTATTCTTTCATAATTTGAAAATATAACATTACAGGTAATCAAATATAATTGCCCAGAGATTTAAGGAAGTGTTTTCACAGACAATAATTTATCTAACAAGAAAGAAAACCCCATTGTACACTCAGAAGGGTTAAAGGTGAGGAAGTGGGAATACAAGTTATGCTATGCAATCAAATTCTTGACATAATTGCATTTGTCTTTGTGTTTTATGTGCAAAAGCACATTAAAACATGTTTTAAGAGTAGTATTTACTTTAAAGAAATCTTTCTGCACGTGCATTAGGAAACATGAAAGAAACTATGTAAAAGTTCAAGCCTTCAGCATGTTTAACCATTTATGAGTAGTTTATGAATATTTTATTAACTGTTACTTGAAAGAACAACAAAAGTGCTGCTTGCCAATTCAGAGAAAGTAAGTGATCTTTAGTTTAATGATTTAAGACATATAAGCTTTATGAAATGTGCTTGTTGCTATGGTACACATGCATTTCTCTGACAGAATAGATGCACATGTAACAGGATGCACATGGCATTCTTTGCGTGAAGAATTTCATTCCTTTTGGATCATCTTTACTCTGTCTGACTTTTTTCTTCTACAGGCTTCGTTTCCTCCATTTACTCTTTTTTACTGAATAGTAGTCTTTGCTCTAGGAAAAAATGCATCCAGCAATTGAATCAACCCCTTTCTGAAAGTGAACAACCTTGTGATGCACTTTTTGAAAGTATCTGTTGCCTTTACCATAGTTAAACTGTGACATATTTTGAAAGATTCTGAAAAAATATCACTATTTCTACCAGTGGGAAGTGTTTCATGGGTGCAAGAGATGTACTGAAAATTGAGCTCAAATTCTTACTATACAGGGTATTTTTACCTCTTTGTATATTAAACACTATATAATATAACCTCTCCCTAATTTCCGTCTTACTCTACAGGATATACACTTTCTTGAACCATTCATAATAATAATAATTAACTGTGAAATAGTGGTTGTTATTTTGACTATGATTGTTTTAAAATGTCAGGTGAGTGTAACAGAATGTTCTGTTTGTGTAGATCCTGAAACAAAGGAGGCAGTAAAGGAGGGACAACTGAAACATCAAATAATTTGTATTATTAAAATCTGATTGAAATCAAAGAGATATAATGTTGATAGGAAACTATCAGAGAGGATGACATGTAATAGGATATTTAAATGTAGAGACAACTTAGAAGAGAAGAAGCTGGGGATATAATAGATGAATACGTTAGTTAGGACATGGAATTATGAAGAATGATATTTGAGACACTGAAATGGCAAGTGTAGATAGAAAGTTCAAGTGATGTGTCTAATTCCTGAAGCCAATAAGAAGAAGTAATGAGGGAAGGCATATTTAAATTACAGGCCTAAGAAATCTGCCTTTCCCACTTAAAAGTATGGAGATCCTAAGAGTTTCTGCTTAGAGATTAGATTGTCTGTGGGACAATCTGTTTCCTGGTTAAAGCAGACGAGGTTTTGTTTGGTTTGTACTACTACAAAGACAAAAATATAGGCAGTGCAAAAACAAGGTCAGCTAAATTTTGCAGGGAAAAGATCATGTCAAAAAACCCACGCAATGTTAAATAGATACAGTACCACCAAAAGAAGTCCAGGTAGGAGGACTGGGAGAGAGACACAAAGACTAATTCAGTGCATCTCCACTCAAGAGAAATAAAATAGAAATGTATATCGGTGATGAGTCATGAGGCAAAACTAAGGACTTCATATACCACTGTAATAACCATCCAAAAAAAAAAAAGTGAGAATTCCAAGGAATAAGAGGATATCTGCCATATGACTTGAATTGCTTCACAAGCTCTTGATTTAAATGCTCTGCAGGAAAAAAAGGCTGCTATATTTGCAATTGAGTTATTAGATCACAAACCAATTCAATTTCAGCTGAATCATGGGACCAGATGCAATATGAGCCTCAGAAATATTGATAATATTACAAATATTACACTAGAGAAATGTAGCTGAGAGCTGGTGATACACAGTATATGTACTGTGAGTCCTGTAAGCAAAAATAAGCTGTTAATAAGAAACCTGTGAAACAAGCAACATTATCTCTCAGCATCTGTAACAGCTGACAGGCAGAAATACCTTACTGAGCAACAGTGTAGCATAAAGAGCAATTTGCCCAACAAGGGCCATCAAAAGTACTTCAAACTGAAATATCGAGGACAGCAGCATTGATAGAGATCCTCCTCTTCCAGCAGCCCTAGGAAAACTATTGAAGAAGAAGCAGGCATATCTCCAAAGGGGTTGGTACATGTCAGAGCAGCACGGCATGGATCTGCCTCCAAACAGCACTGACAAAGTCTTTTGGTAAACCAGACATGGGCATTGGCTCAGAAACTCTTAATGGTGAAGAACAACATTTCTCACAAACAACCTCTGAGGGTTCTTACCAGCTTTGCCAACAATTCAGGAGTGACTATATTGTGGTAAATTTTACTGGCTCTCCTGTCATCTGACAAAGTCTTCTTCATCTTATGGTAAGTTCCTCCAAAGCCAAGTAGCTATGGATGCTTCCAGGAAGCATTCTAGTTTACACCAAACTGAATGAGGCATTAAGATCAGAGCAGATAACAGCTTTTATTTTAGGAAATTGAAAGGGCAAGGATAAAGTAATGCAGTGCTATGACATCAAATTACAGTGACTGCTGACTAAGAAAAGAGAGAGCACAAGGCTGAGTGGAGAAAAGCTGGTAATAAGTTTCCCTACTTTGGACAATTTCTTTGTGCATCCAAAGCTTTAGAAAGCTACCAGGAGAAGTTATCCCCACAAGAATCAAAACCACCTTAACCCTCTGGACTTAGTTCCCTTTCTTGTTAGTGATTCACACCCACATTCCCAAATCTGGGAACAGTGTTCTCACCAGGCTGCAAAGCAGGCTTCCTCCTGCCTCGCTGGCTGGAGCACTGTAGAGCTCCATGTGGAAATAAATATTGGCTGAGAAGTATGAGCAGGACTTTATTCTCCTGGCTCTTACCTGAGATCTGATCTAATTCCTCCTTTAGTTAATGTTATTTGTACATATTGAAAAATTATTGGCAGAAAAATAATCTTCTTTTCTCTTTCCTTGCACCCCCAAATAACTTAACAACTTAGGAGATGACAATGAGAGTTGAAATTCACTCAGACAGAGAACAGAATGAGATCTGAATCTCCATGCTTCAAAATTTACCTAGCCTTTAAGATACTAGAAAAGGCAAGATTGATGAAAATTACCCATTTGTGAATCTTTTCCTGAAAAGATGCCAAAAAACTATTCAACAAAGATAATCCAAATCTGTTAAGTATTTGAGGGGACTAAGTGAAGCTGCATCTTTGTTGAATTTAGTGCATAGGAAAAAAAACCACCCACCATTTATCTACAATTTTGTTTAAAGGGAACTAAGCATAAATTCCAGGCAATTTAATATCTGATTTTATAAGACAGACAAATGCTCACAACTTGAACCAGACATTGTCAGTAAGAAGCAAGAGAGGGGGAACATTCTCTTTTCCAGTAACGAATGTTCAACTGAGATCATGTGTGGGGCAGAAAGGGAAGTGCAAAGAGTACAGTGATTGACAGTGAATAGAGATTTCTGCCCCATGTGGTCACGGTGTAATTGTACAAAGGAGACTGCACGATACAAATACACAGGCTGACCTGGCTCCAGGACATTCACACAAGCATTGTGGTCAGAAAACTGAAAGGTGCTACTGTCTGCCAAAGTGCCCCGTTCAGACAGTGTTGCACTACAGTGAAATGGGATGATTCCCTGCCAAGCGGGCATTTCAGTGTAAGAAATCTGACCGCGGTACCCTCAATGCCTTCTGCAGAGTCAGTGGGAAAGGCAGCCAAGAGCTGGGTGGTGATGGCAGGATGGAGAGAAAAGGATCCCTGTGGCAGTGCTGGACCGTCACAGCACACAGAGGTCTGTAAGAGCCTGATCCGGCCCTGCTGTGCTCCGAACAGGATTATCTGTCTGTCTGTCTGTCTGTCTGTCTGTTCTCCAGTGCCTGACGGCCCCGAGCCCACCCGGCCATTCCGGCACTGTCCTCCTCCACAGGGCAGGGAACACAGTGAGGGGAAAACGTCATGGATCGAGATAAAACCAAGATGAACACTGACCAGTGACTGCCACAGGCAAAGCTTGATTTGGGATAAATTTATTTAATTTATTTCCAATTTAAAATAGACCGGAACAAAGTTAAAAACACTCCGTTCCCCGCCACCACCACCTTTCCCCTCGGCGGGGCCTTCACTGCCTCGCCCTGATCCTTCCACCTCCTGTGCCCTGAGGGGCTCCCGTGAGGGGCTCAGCCCTGCCCTGGGGCCGCTGGGCTGCAGCCGGGGCTGGCCGAGTGCAGCCGGGACAGCCCCGCTCGCCTCACGGCCGCCCCGCACCGGGAGAGCGACACCCGGCACCGAGCAGGGAGCGCAGGGCAGCCGGACAAGGTGAGCACAGCCGGGACAGGGCCGAGAGGTGCCAGGGTGCGGAGGGGAGCCGGGCTCTTTCCCGCTCGGCTGCCACCCGAGCACTGCCACCAGGTCAGTCCTCCTGGCTGGGTCTGGTTCATGGTCACAGTGACAGTGAAATTAGGTGCAGTTGCAAAATAATGGCCGACACTGAGTCCACTCCCAAAACCAAAGAGAGAACAGGGACCTAAGTGCTTCAGCTCCCTCGGAAAAGTAGGAAGAAATGGGGTTTGGAAACCTCAAAAACGCCACCAAGACTTACAGCAGCAAAAATACTGAGGGCAAATTCCCCGCACAGTAATCCCCCAGTGTCAGACCGACCCAGCACACGGGTTTTCAGGCTGAGAAGGGCAGCGGGACGGGCTGTCCCTCAGGGGGGCTCTGGGCGGGCAGGGCTCAGCAGAAGAACAAGTGACAAAGGCTGTGGCACTGGACCTGCCACTGATAGAAAAGGAAGGAGAGAGGGTTTCAGAGAAGATATCAAAGTCAGCTCCCTTGCTTATGGCTGTAAGCCAAGCTGCTGTTGCAGAATCTGAAAAATAAAATTTGCACTACAGGACTGTAACCAAAAAAACGCCCAAAACCAAAAAAACACCACTATATAATAGTGTCCTCATCCCCACACAAGTGTCACTTTCCCCTGTAGCAAACCTACTACTTATTTGTAGAGGAACCTGTATCTGGAGAAGGGTGTGATGTTTTCCTCAATAGATTATGCATGAAGATAAACTTTAAAATATTTCATCTATATGCTTTAGTTTCCACTATTTCCAAAGAGAATAGCTGTTTTCTGAACTCAGGACTAACCAAATGATTTTTATTTTTCAGTAAAAGTGAGAGTGAAGCATTCAGATTAGACATTAGGTTGCAACTCCACGAATGTTGGTGTTTAACAAACAATGGCAAAAAACCCAAACCAAACCAAAAACTAAAACTCAGAGGCTGCAAAAAAATGAACTTATTTTTTATTTTTTAAATTCAAAGCCAGCTCTCTCTAGTGTTGGCTGAGGGTGTTCTGAGAAGTTAGTGATGCAAAATCTGTAACGACACAAACCCAAACCGAAAAGAAAGATTTCCGGTTCATACTAAAGTCAAAAACTGGGGCTTTTGCTGGAGAAGTTGGAGCCCCTGAGCTATCTGCTCTAACTGTGCTGCAGGTGCTAACGAGGAGCGGAGGCGCTCTCCGAGCGGCGCTGCCTCGGCCGGACGGGACCCGGCAGTCCCCGGGAGCCAGGTGAGCCCAGGGAGTCGGCCCGTGTGCCACGGGAAAGTTCTCCGGGGTAGAGCAGGAAAAGTGGAAGAGTTACTGTGCAGAAGACGGTCTCTGCCTGCCACCTTTCCCCGCGGCTGAGTCAAGTGCCTTCTGCCTTGATCGCTGAGGAGCGCTCGCAGCGCGGCTGGGGCCGGCCGGGAGGCGCCTGGGGCAGCCGCGGGGTTGCTCAGACGCGGCCGCGCTCCCTGCAGGGATACGGCAGAGCGGCCCGGGGCAGCGGGGCCGCCTCACGGCTGCGGGGACAGCGCGGAGAGGCGCGGCAGGGCCGCGGGCAGGTGCGCGGGGCGGGCGGGGCCGCGGACAATGGGCGGGGGCGGGCGCAGGTGCGGGGCGGGGCGGCGGGGCGGGCCGGGGCGCGGGGCGGGGCGGGCCGGGCTCCAGCCGCGCCGCCGAGTCCGCCGCGCCGCCAGCCGCGCCCGGAGCCGCGCAGCGCCCGCCGGCCGCCGCCGCACCCGCGTAAGTCCGTCCCTCTCTCCCTCCCTCCGCGCCCCAGCGCCGCGGCCGCGGCTCCGGCCGTGCCCGCCCGCGGTGCCGCTGCCCGGCGCGGAGCGGCGGTGCCGGGGATGCGGGCGCTGCGCGGGGCTGCGCCGGGCGGGTCTCGCCGCCCGCCCATTGTCTGCGGCGCCCCGAGCCCGGGGGCGAGGTGGGGCCGAGCTGGGCCGGGCCTGAGGGGGGGCGGCTCGGAGCCTCTGCAAGGGTGATTCCCGGGAGCTTTCGCGAACCCCGAGCCCAGGGACTGCCGCGGGGTACGTGTGTCTGTCCGCCCGGCACTTGGGGCGATTGCGAGCTCGGCGCTGCCGGGGCTGCCGTTCCCGTTAATTCTTGTCAGGTGTTTCTTCTTTCCAGTTTTGCTCCCAGCTGGAGCCTCAGACGTTTTTACTCGTTGAGTGAGGAAAGGTTTATTTGTTTTAAATGATGTTACCCCTTCTCGGTGGTCTCGGAGCAGAAGCGGCCGTGCTGGAGCAGGTCTCTCTCCGCAGCATTCATGAATCCCCTTTGCCATCATAAGACATGTGCATCTCGAGTAATCAGTGAGATGTATGAGAAGCATGAATATTCTGTGACAGGGACGCTGAGCACCGGCACCTGCGAGCATCCTCTCCTCTTACAAGTCTGTGTCCTGATCACTTTGTTTGCTCACCCACAAAGATGTATTTCTTTAGCTGTGCAAGGCAGCAATAATCCAAAATATCTCATGTAAGAAGCGGTACAACTCGTGACACCCAACTGCTTGTGTGCATCAGGTGGTGCTGGGTGCTAATCTCAGTGGACCGACCAAATGTACGTGCCTGCCTTGAACGCTTTTTGTTTGATGATCCTTGCTGGACTTGCTAAGTGCATTAGTTTGCTGAGGCTTAGAGTTTTCTTGCCCTGGGGAACAACACATCTTGTGAACACCTCTGTCTAATGTAGAGTTTGATTTCAAAGGGAAGCCCATGATGTGGAACCGGCATTGTGATTATGGAAACTTACAACAGATTTTCCTTAAAGAAACAGGAGACCTTATAGTGGTTTTAAAAATGAAATACAAGGTTTTTACAGGAATAAAATGCTTGCATTATCCTTCAATGCAGCCATTTAGTCCCTCTCTACAACAGTAGCAATTTGTTTTAATTTTCTTTTTTTATTTCTCTTTCTGTAATGATTTTCTCTTGATTCAATTCCTTTTCTTTCCTGGCACTGTGGATGTTGGTCTCTGATCCAATTCTTAACAGCATTTGTAACTACAGTTCAGTTTATGCCCTCATCTCAAGGAAAAGAAAAAGCCCAATCTTATAGGCAGAACCCCTATTAATTTCACAACTTTGAATCTGTAAGATTTTTTTTCCCTTTATTGTTTGTTTGTGTTCTCTTTCAAATGTTAGTATAACTTGGGCCGTTTCAGGCAGGTCTTGATTGAGAAGGTGATATAAAAACACACTGGCTCCCTTTAATGATCATTTTGATTACTGCCATTGCGTGTTCTCCAGTTACAGTGTGATGTGACTTGTAAGTCTCTAGATCTCTTCTCCCCTTGTATTATTCCTTTTCACCAAAATATTTAGCCACAGCAAGCCCATTTTTTACATAAGTCAAATTTGGTTAATATGATGCTTAAATACACAGAATTGCTATGGTGTTTTTCTTTCCTCAAGAAAAACAAGAATGAAATTAGGATGTGTATAAGGAAAGGTTTAATAGGCAGTGAAGAATCAGAGATTTCTTATGGAAAAGAGCCTTTACCAATCTTTATTGAGTTTGCTTGTCTGCATGAAGAAAAGAACTGTTGTTTTGTTATCTAGCAGCTGTAGGAAGATTGACAGCTACAAATTGCAAATCTATGAAGGATCTGCCCATGACACAATTTTTAGTTCATTTAGAGCGTTATCCTACACATCTTGTCATTTGCAAAATTATATAAACAAGACCAGTAAGTTTGTGAAGAAGATGTAAATGCAGTGAATATACTGTAAAGATTTTGAAGCTCTTTGGGATAATTAGCAGAAGCTTGCCTGAAATATGACATTACTACAGTAAATTTAATTCAAATAGGAACACGCCATTGAAAACATTCTATTGTAGAAAAGAATTACATATTTTAAAACATGCTAGCTCTGTCAGAAGAACATTAAGTGTAGTAGTCTTTTTGTTAAGATAAAGAGAGCATCACTGCTGTGTGGTGTGCTTTGCATTTCTAAATAGAATCTAATTAATTACAAACATTCATTATGCTACAAGCAATTGCTGAAACTTCTCAGCACCCCAAAATAGAGATTTATTTATATGCTCATATCTGCATGTTTTCTGATTATGGTGTCATTGTAAAAATAGAAATAAATTAAAAAAAAACCCAACTGTTGTTCTGAAATGAGTTCTCTCCTAGCTGCAGATCTTTAATTGGTCTTCCTCTGTCTTGGAAATTGATGTTTAAATACGTCACTGTGTTCAGGTTATGGAACTTTCTGTTGGGAAGTGTGGGAAAGCTACAGGAGGAGTCTGAGAACATTGTTTGTTGGATCCTGGGAGAGTTAAGGGCATATGATCTGCAGCAGAAGGTCAGGTTTGCCAAATGTCTGAGAAAGAAGATAGCTGAAATTTCAAAGGTCAAAAAGAGCAATGTGCTAATTTTAAAGGACATCTTGCATAAATATTACTTTTCTTAATGTGCTAAAATGTGAAAAAAAATTCTTGGTCTGTGTTTTTATGTAAATGTTTAACAACTTAGTCTTTCTTAAGCATGATATTTGTAACACAGTTATCATTTTTCTAATGCTGCTTCCTTCTGTGTGGACTCAAGAATGAGCCACTGGAAAGGGTCTGTATTTATAGGCCCAAAGCAATTTACAGCCTTTGAATGCCTCAGTTCATGGCTATACTTGGCACTGTACATGTGAACTGTCACTTTGCAAAAATGCATTTCCTTAAAACATGTGGGTCTTTGGAGTTGAGTTTCATCCCACATGCTCCTGGGTGCCATGGGAGCCCAGCAGAGGTGGTGGTCACAGCCAGGGACAGAGGGAGTGGAGCCCCCCTCGTGTCCCCTTGTGCTCCAGCACTGGGGCTGACGTGCTGAGGGTTGAGACAACACTGGGTGGTTTCTCTGGGGATGTGAATGGAGTGGGAGGATCACATCCTCTGCTGTTCACAAGGAGAGGTACTGAAAATTTATTATTGAATTCTCCTGGTCTTTAGAGCTGGTTTTAATTTATTTTTAAATACTCTCTCTTAAACCTTTATCTTGGGAATCAATTCCTGCCTTGGCACTGTATTTTTAAATTAACCCAAACCCAGGTGGATTCAAAATGCAGGAGACCCTTTTATAAACGACAGTGTTAATGACAGATGATGAAACACAGGCTGGAGAATACATACCAATTTATCTCTTGGTTTTCTGTGCCATACTACAGCTACATTGAGTATTCCTGATACTCCAGGTGATTCTCCTTGAATGCGTTGTGGTGAAACAGAAAATTGCAAAAGTGCACATCTGCAGGAACTCTAGGTCATAAAGCCAGTCCTGGGTTTGATCTGAAGTATTGTTGGTCCCTCAAGGAGGTGCTTAATGCTCATCTCTTTTCCAGACAAGGAATCAGTCAGTAAGCATGGCAGGTACAGGAAGTTTTAAGGGAGAAAAGTCTGTGTCTCAAATGATGGTGATATTGTGGATACGTTAATTGTGAATTAATGTAAATGGTGTCCAGAAAATCAGACAAATCTTCAACATAATTATTAAAGTAAGAGAAAGAAAAAGAAAGATGAAGTATTTTTGAAGGCTGATACTGGGCAGTGTCTCACAGCTAGAAATGAATGTTATTCAGTGAGAGAATGAGGGAGGGGTTTTGGGGAAGGTTTTTTTTGATGGTTTGAAACAACTATTTCTTCCCTTGTAAGCTGAAGATCACTTGACTTTTCATACATTCAGATGTTTGAGACCAGCCTCCTTTGGCAAGCCAGAGTCATTGTGTTTCAGTGCTCTGCTCCTGTGGCAGGCCTGCAAACGCAGTAAGTGCTTACGCTGCTGTTAGCCAAGGGTCTGCTTCTTTAGCTTAAGTAGGGAAGATCTCCACTTGGAAAGAAGCCTTTGAGTCCTTTCTTCCAGAGCAGGAGGAGTTCCTATCAGATTTGCAGTAGTACTTTTAAGCAGCTTCAATTACATATTCTTAACTTTGTTTCACTAGCAGGAGCTCCCCTTTCAGTATCTCTGACCTTTTTCAGTGAGGTTAGCTTAGCTTCTGCTGAATCCACCCTGCCTGTTCTGCTAGGTTGTAATTCCCTTTACAAAGTCCACTTTTACCTTTATTTTGTGACTTCTGGTTTTGATCATATTCCTTCAGTTCTCAGAAATATTTAGTATTCCTTAATCCTTATGTTTCCTGCTGATACACCACTTCTATCTCTTTTAGTCTATCCAAAGAACCCAATTCCTTTTCTCCAACTGTTTGGTTTGCTCACTAGCTCTAAGATCTCTTTACACCTACAACTTTTTCTCCCACTTCAAAGCTAGTCATGACAATGTGACATATTTTCTGTATCCAGCTGTAGCATGTATCTGTGACTGGTATTATGTTTCTGAACTTGAGTTTTCATGCCACTAACACCACACATGAAGTTTTCTCTGTGAAGAGGGTTTGCCCTGCCAATAGTGTTACTGTGAAAGCAGATGAAACATCCATGTTGTTGAAATCAGCAGAATTGCATCCCGAGGGTGAGAGCAGAACCATTGCACAGAATGGCTAACATGTGATCCTAATTTTCTTTGTTAAAAGGTAACTGACAAACTGCTGATGAATTCTGTTTGCTCCTAAACCAAAAAGAGCCATCTTCTTGAGTCAACAGCATTGCTCCTTTTCCTTGCTGCTCTTCCAAGGCTCAAAACTTTGAGATATATTTCCTTCTACAGAGCTTAGTTTTGGTCTACAATGTGTTACAAGTCTCTCTGGGAGAGATCAAAGCCTCCCCAAAGCCAAGATTTTGGCTTTTTTTTGGTAGTTGCTCTAAAAAGGAGTAGTCCTGCATTTCTTCCTGACTATTAATGTCTTGCTTGTTCATAATGGGAAATACTATTGCAATTCCAATACTGACCAAAGTTTTAAAATCTGCTTTAAAATGCTTTAACCTCATTTGTTTGTTGGTGTGTGCTAAGGAAAAGAGTGAGTTCTTCACATATAATGAAAATGCACAGTAGAGAATCAGACATAGCCAACCGGAAAATGTCAGATCAATGTTCAGCAAATCAAATGTTCAGCATCTTTGGATTAGGTTTGAGGTGAGGGAGGCCCACTTTGTCATTTCAAGTAAGTATTACTGTTTTCACTTTCCCATAATCAAAGAGCAGGTGAATGAACCTGTCTAAGGCTGTAAAATTAAAAAGAAAAATTGCCTTCAGAAGGATTAGAAATCAACCATTTACTTCATAAAGCAAAAGATCAAGATGAGACTTTTCAGCTATAAATGAGAAATTACATAAACATTATTAGCATGAAAATGTGTGTTTATAGTGCAAATTCTAATGCAGTAATGTGTCTTTTTGTTTCATAAAATAACAATAAAAGTGAAAAATCACAGCATATAAATGGTAGTCAAAAAGTCAAATATCCAAATCCAAATTTTTTCTAAACTAAAGCTTAATGTTTTCTAGACAGTCTCCTTAGATTTCTCACCCCTGTTCTGGCAGTGAGTCAAATCTTTTTCCTACTTGAAAAGGGACAAAACTCCACTCTTTCTCCAAATTGCTTGAGGAGAGAAGATTTTCCTGCTCATTGCCTGGATAGCTCCACCAAATTTTAAAAAAACCAAACAACTAAATAAATCTGGGGAGGGTTTTCCCATGTCCCTGAAAATGTAAGATAAAATGTGTTGAACACATGCTGAATTTCCAGAGAAAACAGCTGTTTAAACTCAATGGAGAATTTCCCACACTTATAAAGTAGCAAGTTTTTCTTCTTCCACATGAATCATTAGCCTCTGCCATGAGGACACATTAAAAATTGTTTTGTTTTGATGAAATATCAAGTGTTTTCACCAATACAGGAAAACCTTCAGATTTTCCCAGGAAAACATGTCCCTGCTAAAGCATTCCCATTTTGTCTTAACAAATCACATACAGCATAGTAATGTCCTTGCTTTATCATACATCACTGATGAATAATTTATTTAAAAAGGAAAAAAAAGGGAAGGAAAAAGCCTTTATGTAAAATGTCCATGCGATGACATTTGTAACAGGAAATGTTGGGCAACTTTGGGCAGGCACACAGCTCCTGTCCTGCCTTGGGCACACCATGGGTAGTCTGGAATATTCTGTGTGCAGATCCCCAGGCCTGCAGGGATGTGTCTGTGCTTGAAAGCCAGTTCAGTAGGAAAAGCAGTGTGAATTAACACAACTGGAGCCCTCCACTGCTGCGAGGACTCCTGCATAGTTTGAGATTCCCCACCTTGTACTTCTGTGCACAGTGTCCCTGTGAGCGACTGTGTCTGGGGGATGGAGCTGTGCACCGAGAAGCCATTTCACTGTGGGCATAGAGCTGGCAGGGCTGCACGTGCGTGGGTGAGGGGGAGAAATTACCTGATGGTGACGGCAGCAGAGATTCCCATAGCAATCCAGCCGAGGACCACTGCATTACTCACGGTGGTGGTGGATGGGTGCAGAGTGGAAGGGATTGGTACGTGCGTAGGTATTTACTGGCTTGAAAATAAGCTGGAGTGAAGAGCAAATGCAGTTAAACCTGAGAGCACTGCAGTCTGAGAAGTAACGCTGCTCTGCAACCACACCACCTTGTAGAAATGTGGTTCAGCTCATTATCTGTGAGTACGGAATTTCTGAAGATTGAAATTATTTGCAAAAGGGGATTTACCTTGTTAGGCGTTCAGTTGTTTAAAAGTTTTGTAGTTTAACTTTGGACGTGATGAGAGGAAATACATAATTTTCATGGGGCTTTTTGCTTTATTGAAACTGTAAATGTTGAACTCTTCTTCCTTGTGCATTATTTCAGTGTGCTCTGAGCATCTACCAGACAGTCATTGAGAAATTGTTGGAAATGTTTTCACCACTTTGTTTTCTGGCAGACAGTTGTAATCCAGTTTGTCAAATGAGTTTTCTTGATTGCCTTGCAGCATATGCAAAGTACTTAAAATTGTTGTAATTGCCTCTGAAGAGCTGGGGTGGGGGAAGAGAACAACACAAAAGAAAACAAGCAAAAATCCAGCTTTCTATTATTATGTAAGTATAAAGAAAATTGTGCTGAATAAAACCAGCACAAAAAATATAACAGGGATAATATAATGACAGCAATCAAATCCTTCAGAATTCAGTGATTGGTCAGGGCTGAGGGGAACACACATTGCTGTGTAAAACATTGAACAAACTAAACTCAGACACTCAAACCCATTTACTGTCTGACTCACTTGAATATAAATATTTGAGTTGTCAGTTCTGCAGGACTCTTCCATGTGGGGGATCTTGCTACGGTTCAGGGGTATCCCTCTGCCTCTAAGTCCACTGTTCAAAACTGCTATAATCAATTTCACTTCCACTACTGTGATATTTAATGTATTTTAGAAGGCTTGTATGGAATTATCATCTCTGTTTTTCTGCAGAATTTATAACTTACACTGAGTTTGTTGCCTCCAGTGAAGAATGAAGAAATGTTTTTTTCTGCATATTATGATAGGCTATAGATAGTCTTAAGCTATTTTTTTTTATTCTTTGTTAACTTACATTTTTCTTACCAAAATCATGCTTACAATATTTGTCAGGAATCCGTGGAGGGCAGAGGTATAAACTCTTAGCAAACAGACAGGGCTTCATAGTGAAGTGAGAAAACACTCTGCAAGATTCATGGTATGAATTAAGCTGCTAGTTGATTAGCTTTTGCAGCAATTTTTCCAGCCACTCAAGAAAGGCCAATGTGTGGTACAATAAATCCAGAGATCTTAGAGCTGATATTCCTGTATTTTAGCCTGTCTCTTTCTAAAATGTCAGCAGTCCTTGTAAATCAGGAGGTTCTGCTTGGTATTCTGGGCAGTGTGCCTTAGGAGCCAGGCTGGAGGGAGCACCAAGATTGTTGCATTTTGGCTGAAACTCGAGAGTTTTCTGGAGAAAGCACACTGCGTGGGAAAAGGTCTTCTCGATTTGTTGCCAGGAGGTGTCACTGCAGCTCAGGAGTAACTATTTCATCCCTTGAGGCCCGTTTTTGTGGTGTTGGGGTCTCCTCTGAGTGCTGGTGTCGAGGGGTACAGCAAGGCCTGGCCCTTTAATTGCAAGGCTGGAGGAGCAGTGCTGAAACTGTGCAGATTATTAATTGATATATACACAAGCAAAGAGAAGATATCAATGTGTACTAAGTGTGTTGCTCCCCAAAAAGGCCCTTTCTGCATCCCTGGTGAATACGCAGTGTGGTGCTAGTGGGGCCTCCTACCTTTGGGAATTTGTGTGTGCATGGGGCTGCCTGGGGCAGCTGTTTGTGCTGCCCTGGTCCCGTTCACCTCTCAGGGCTGGAGCAGAACCTCAGCAGTCTCTGATCAAATGTGTCATGCTGGAATGAGCATGGCAAGATATCTGGTGAAAATGCCAGGCTCAAGAAGCTGGAGCCATGAGTAGTTTTGGGAATCATATCCTTGAATGCTACTGATAGCAATCTTTCAAAACAATTTAAATAATTTATTTTAATGCATGAGGAGCTTTTTATTCACAATCAGTTTTGCACAGCATATTATATGTATTTTATACAGTCTGCTAATGAGCTGAAGACTTGTTAATTATATGTGTGTGGAATGCCATAGCTGCTGAATTATGCACATTATTTTTCTTTACAACGAAGCCTTCCTCTTAACTGTATCTGCACCGCTTGAAATGTGCACCTCTGGCTGCTGATACAAACTCCTCTACTGTCACTTCGTTATTGTAAATCTTCTGGTTTTGGTGATGTGAAGGATTAGTCTGAAAGGTGGAAGAGTTGGTTAGGCAACATAATATACTGTTTGAAAATAGCTTCCTGTGCTGCATAAAACAGCTTTTGGGTATTTTATATCCCCTGAAATAAAAGAAAAAAGTTTGATAAAGGAGCATAAAATCTGTAATGGTTCACTTAACTTTCTTCATCTGTCTGGTCTGTAATTCATTACTGTTTTCTTATTTAATATTGTCCTCTTGATGTAGAAAACAAAAAAAACTCCAGGAAAAACTCAACAACAAAAAACTAAAGTTATAGGTATTTTTATAGCAAAATATTTTAAAAGACCAGATTATTATTGTCAAAATTGTAATAAACATAGAGATAGGTGCCCTGTTTCCTGAATTTATGTTTACAAAATTTATAAAATGTAGTGGCAAAGCTGATCAGCTGTTTCCTACTTTGGTAAAATCCAGAAAGCCACAAAAATAGGCAATGCTGGTGATACCAGTAACTTACTAAACAACACATTTTTATGAAAACTTGATGTCTAGTATAGAATTTAAATCATTACATGGAAATAAGAGTTTCAAAATCCCTGTGTCTTTTACGATGAATTATTCATATTAATGAATACTCAGATCCAGCTCAGTCTGTTGAATGAGAATGATGTTTCATTTACATGTGTTGGAGGTCATGCTGGTAGATCTTGGGGAAACATGGAACCTTTGCTTTTGCCAAGAGCTTTAACCTCACTCATATTTACTGTGGGGCTGCTGCTAAAGTCTGGCCATGGAGTGCTCTTCAGTGGGCTTGTCCTGGAAGCCTCCACCCGTGAGAAATGGGCAAAGAAAGTGAAACCCTGGATGGAAAACTTGGAAAATATTGTTAGCTGGATGTTAGGCACCTCTCTCACTTCTCCATCTTCTCGTGGTGCTTCCAGGTTTCATTCTGGCACTCTGTGTGGTGGTCTGGATTTTGCAGCCTTGATTTGATGGAGATCAGGATGTGTTGGCAGCTTTCTCAAGTCAGTGTTGGACTACCCAAATTACTGGGCTGTGTCCCCCTCCTGGGGATGGGCTCTGTGGGCTGCTGGGGAAACACTCCTGTGTTTGTGCAGGGAATGTTGGGAAGCAGGGGGAGTCTGAATTGGCATTTCTGTCATGTTGAAAATCCTGAACTTTAACAGTGCCACAATGGCAGCAGGGCTGGTGGGCTGAAAGTTTGAATTGCTTTTCAGTAGCAAACACTGATTGGCATTTTTGTGTTTGTTTTTGAAAGAAACACCCAACAAAACAAACAAAAAAACCCTCCAAAAACAACCCAGACTAAAAACACCCCAACAAAAACCTCTCAGTTTTCAGTTTAGAAGAGTTTGGGGTCCTTCTTTTTTTTTTTTCTTTATGATGATAATTGTGTTGTAAACCCTAAATTTGTGCAAGTGGGTAGGAAAAAGTAATTTTGCTGAAGATTCTTAAAACTTTGTTGGTAATAGAGAAGGGAAGAAAGCAAAGCTATAATAGTAATATTATGTGTTTAATGAAAGGAAATACAGCTTAATTTATTGTCCTAAATTTTAGAGTTTTTAGATGAGGGAGTTATATATGGCTAAAATAAGCTGAAGAAGGTTAGTGTTCTATCTTGATCACAGGCCCAGACTACACGAAAATCAGTACTGCCTTCAACAAACAAAATATTTGTAAAACTTTCACCTGAAGAAGTTGTTTGTGAGAACAGCATTAATGCCCTTCAGACTGAGCATCTTCTACATTTTCCTCCAGTTATGGGGTTATTTTTGAGATTCACAGGCTGCATTCTGGGTATGTCCATCTCGAACGTGTGCTCTTGGGGAGAGGAACAGGTGCAAGGAAAAACATCCTAAATTAGCCTGCAGGTTTTTCAGTCTTTGCTGTTGTTTGTATGGGGTGTTCGGGGGATTTCATTTGTTGTGCTAATGTCAGCTTGTTTTAAACAAGCCGTGAAATGACTGCTAGATTAGGAGCCTTAAAGGATTATATACATCCTTCAGCTAGGTGCTGCTGCAATATAAGCACAGTAACAATAATCAGCTTAGTTAAGTTCAGACAGGTGGTCTAAAGGGAAAAGTTCATTTTCCCTCCATCCTCAACAGTGGAACATGTGATTACGTAAAAAACTAGAGAAATTGCTTTGGGCCATCTTCAAGTCTTATGTTCTAGGAAGCCAGGGTTGCTTTGGTTTTCTGGGAATTGTTTTAACACTGATTTTGTGACATCATAACATGGCATGGACATGAAGAACTTCAATTTCCTTATCTGCTTTTTAAAGTGGTAAAAATCCACTCACCATCATGGCAAGATGGTGAGTGGGTTTCCCTTCCTAGCCAGCTGATGACCTTGTACTCATTCAACGTTTGGTAATGAAAACAAATTCCTAGTTTTGTTTTGTGGGACTTTCCCCTTTGCTGTACACCATATTGATTTTTCTCTTCCTGCTTTGCAAGTGTGGTACCTTTGCAAGTGAAGAGGCTCTTTCTGTGTGTGGTGAGGAGAGCCATGGGAGCAGCTTCCAGGAGCGCTGAGCTGTGATTCTGGGCAGCTCCTTGGCTTCCCCCTTGGGCCAGCTGCCTGCCCCACAGCCCGGGCGTGCTCAGGGTTATCTCATGTGCAACATCTTTGGAGGTGAGGCTGAGGGGTAGCTCCAGAACAACTCCTAACCACTGCACCTTTCCCAGCAGCTTGGGATTTCTGCTTCCACAGCAGACCCATTCTGTTCTCCTCAAGTTCCTATGTCTAAATTAGCTTATCTTAGAAATAAACTCCTTGCTTTGTATGTGTAAATGTAAGTGCCAAGTTAAAGGGATATACCAAATATGTTTATACCTAGAAATAACTGTAAAACCAGGAAAAGGATATGGAGCTGTGCAATTACTTGCGAGGATTCTGAGACTGAATGAGTTATTTTTAAGCATTTCATTACAGGACTTAATTAAGTGCTTGCCAAACTTGGTAGGTTAATGTCAATTGTTCACAACCAGTTTGGAGTACAATTTATTGTACTGTCTTGGAGAAAATTCATGTGACCAAGAAAGTGTCTGAGGTAATTGTTTCTGTTGTGATTTAGAAATATTTTCTTTCCTACAGCATTCCTTTGGGTGCTTTCTGTGATTAGTATGAAACCATGATAGCTTTAATTTTGGCAAAAAGCATTTCTATTAAGAACATTTATGTCAAAATATAGTAAAATAAACACACAAAAGAGGCACAGTTTTAAGACTCTGAAATAAAGCCATAGAAATTTTGGTTAATTGGAGGAATTCAGAATGCCTTTTTTTGCTTTTATTTGGAGTTTATTTTTTGGGGAGGGGTGTTTATTTGGGGGGGGGGTGGGGTTTTTTTGTGTTTGTTTGGGGGTTTTTTGTTGTTGTTTGGCATTTTTGTTTTGGTTTGTTTTTTAATAGTGATTTAAAATTAGCTTAAAAATTAACATGGAAATCCCTTGAGCTACAGCTGAAAAGAAATTGGAGGCAAGAGGTGCTGTAAAATAGGCACATTTTGTGGCTTCTTTTGGGACAATCTTTAGAAGACCATTCAAGTCTGAATATTAAACTCCACATAAGTAAATTTCAAAGTAGAAGCCCAGGAAGAATTTGTATTATGTTATAAGGAACCCTTTTGTATGCCTGAAGACTCTAGATATGGAAAAAAGATTATTTGCTATAGTATTCTGAGCTCATTTTTTCATTTCACCTGGATGAGATGAAAGTACATTTGGGATGGTAGATTTTCAGACTCTTTGTCATTATCTTGATTTTGATTCTTTATGGATTGTCCAGATAGAGGTGTCAACATAGTGCTTTATTGCAGAGAGCATCAATATGTAAAAAATGCAGAGAGAAAAAAAAAATCTTTATTTTTCCCTGTGCTGTGCCACAAATAAATTGTGAGAGAAATGAGCAAGAAACTGATTCCACTTGAATTGTGGTTGAAGAAGGGCATTTCATCCTTCTCTGTCATGCAAATCCAGTTTGATTTTTTTTTTTGGAAATGCTATTACCCTCCAAAACCTGTTCTAGCTTCCCTCATTGCAGTAGCTTTTGCTTATAATAATGCACGACATACTGTATCCTTTTGGCACAGATTGATCTGGGGGAGCAGAGTGGAAACATACATTAGTGAGACAATGTAAAGATTTCACACTCCTGCTGCTTCCGTACTGCTTGTGTTTGAGATAAATGACAGACTCCAGGACTCCAATTCTCCCCCTCGTTTGCACTTTCTCTAGACACCAAGGAAAAGATTCAGAAGCCTAAACATAGATATCTAATGCCATTTTAAATGCTTTGGGTACCTGAGACATCTGTCAGGGCTAGCAGGTGTGACAGATGACTTAATGCCTTTTTTAGCAGCGGCTGAGAGCCAGGGTGGGAAGCCCTCAGGCATCTGAAATAGCACCAAATGCCTTTCTTTAGGTACCTGCCTGGCTCCTGAATGCTCTGCTGTAAAACGAAGTAGATCAGGGTAAAAATGCTTTAAACAATTGTGTAGGCATATTTGTGTGTGGTTAACCAGGGGTAATTGGTAAGTGAAAGTTAGTGATAAAAGTGAGATTTCTCTACATTTTCTTTTGTATCAATTTAAATTCCTTTAAAACTTGCTTGTAGTACAACCTCTATGCAAATTTGCAGTTGTACAACAAGTGAGGCAGGGGCTTTGTTTTTTAAATGATCAGTTACAAAGCTCTAGATAATCCCTCCTATTAAGCTTGTTGTGTTTTGAACTACAGAGGTTGCCGCTTGTAAGCTAACGAGTGTCAAACTCCCATCACTGGATCAGGCAGGTTTCCAGCAGTTTGAACAGACAATGACTGTTCCCGTCCAGCTGGGGCCATTGCGGAGGTGAGGCTGTGGATTGTGCAGGGCTGTGAGCAGGCAGAGCCTTTGACCAGGCTGTGCTGAGGTGAAGCTGTGCCGCAGCAGTGCCCTTTGTGCAGTGCCCTCACACACCCGGGCTGTACCTGCCCTGCTGTGCCCTCCCCTTGTCACAGGCAGGGACAGGGACAGGGACAGCTCAGACTGAAATTCTCTCTGCAGCAGAGGTGCTCTGAGGAACCCTCACCTCACAGCCCATGCCCTGGGTGTGCTGTTAGTTCAGAAGTTTGTGCAGCATCTCTTATTTTGAGGGGTTTGGTAGCTGGGTAATGCAGATAGTTAAATAAATTCAGAAAGTTCTAAATGGCATATTCTGGAAGCAGTAGTTACCCATCAAGCTCTGTGATCAAAAGGCAATGTTTTGGCATTATATTGTGTGTTAATGTCTCTGTAGTCAATGTGTAGTTAAACAATAAGGCGCAACAGGCATTAATCCCTTTTAAATATACTCCTGTCATGATGTCAGAGGTGTCCCTGGGAATGTGCTGAGGAGTGTGGTAGTGTTACTGCCTCAGTGGTGCAATAATCTTTCATGAATTCATTTCTGAGGGCATCGCATTGCTGCTACGAAATGGAAATTTAAATAAATAAATGAAATCCTCAAGGAGTTGCTCTGCAGTTTATAGGGGATTTTGACTGAAGTTTGGCCTCCCTGCTGCTGCATTCTGTTTCCATGTGAGTTTTTGCTTCGTTCATGTCCAGACCAGTGTGCCATGGTGCCAACTACCAGAGCTATCAAAGCTGCAAAGCACACACACAACTGCACTCAGTGGTCCAAGTAACTTCTCCAGTATGTGCTATCCATAATTTATTCAAAGCAAAGCCAGAAATAATTTGTGCTTTAAAAACAGCTTGAGTGGTGAAAACCATAATGCAGTGCAAGTCATTTTCTTCTTTTTAATAGCGCTTGACACTTTCCAGTACAGAACATCTACCTAACAGTGCATTATTGCACAGTGCAGGAGGAGCAAACAAAAAAAGGAGCAGACTTGTTTATTGGGGTTTTGGTTTTTTTTTTGTACAACCACAGTTAGTACAAGATGTTTTTATTTTAAAATATGGAAGTGTATATATTCATAGGTTTTAACATCTGTTCATTTCTAATTGTTTTCTTACCAGCTATTCTTAAATGTTTCAGAGAAAACCCAAAGGCTTATTAAAATTTTTAGTGAGAAAGCTTATTTTTTCAGGGCGTACAGAATGTTACCTCTAAAGAAATATTAGTGAATTTCTCCTTTCCCTTGACTTTAATGACTTTATAATTATACTTTGTCTTAAAGGAAATCTACACAGTTTCACTGTTTTTCATCTTCCCTGGATAAAAGCTAATCTTGCCCTGGAATGTGGACAGATGGGGAAAACCATTGTAACCATTAGTTATGACTGTTTCTGTGCAGAAATTGTTTTTAATTTGATTTTGCTTTGAGAAGGAAAACAAATTTATCCACATCCCACCATGTTTTGGTTGCTCTCTGTGTGGTGATCAGCTGGAGAACAGTGACGTAGAGCATTTCATAGGCTGGAAGCCATGACTGCAAAATCAACATGGACAGATAATGTTTTGTTAAGAGATGGCACAATTAAGAAGCAGGAAAGAATGTATTCATTTTGTTTCCTTGTCAGGTAATGTCAGGCCAGGTATGGACTTGAGCAGGGCCTTTTCTGTTAGGGCCACTGGAAATTATTCTTGTTGTCTTTATTGTGGGGTATGATCTGTTTCCTGGAGCTATTTAAAATATTTCTTTTAATTGGCTATTTTCATATGAATATGAAATACAGAAAAAGCCTTTGGTTTACTTTATATAGTGGGGTTTTTTCTGACGTTTGGGATTTTAATGCTGAAAATGTTATTTTTCTCTTATCTCTGTATTTTGTGGCCTCAAAGGAAGCTGTGGAAGGGGATCCCCTTGTGGAACTGGCTTGATAGTGTCTCTTACAAGTTGCATGTGATTCTGTGAAGCCACAGTCATTTCTTTTCCTGCTTTTGTGCTCTAGTCCTGCAGCATCTAATAAATGTGTTAAAAAATAAAAGCAAAGCAGCCAGCAGTACTGTGACAGTCATAAGGGTGAAGAAGGAAAGATAGGAATTTTCACATTAAATCTAATGGCAAACGGAAGTGTTTGTCTAAATATTTGCAATATCTCGTAATGAAGGGCTAATCTAAAATAGAACAAAATTTATTCCTTATCCTTTCCTGAAGCTTAGGTATTTATATATCTGAAGTTTAGGTATTTATATAACAACTGTGAATTTCTGATGTTCAGCTAAACAGACAATGCTGCCTATTTATTTATTTAGTTATCAGATTCTTAGTCCATAGCTTTAGTATACCAGGCCTTGTATGTTCATCCCCTATGGAAACTCAATATTCCTGGCCTTTCAAGCCTTCTTCCTTGCCTCTAATAATTTCATTGCCCATCCCTGGACCTCCTCAATGTTTTCTGATGTTGACTCGCGTAATTGCATTATTTTATTTTCAATGTTTATTCTGCTTCTCCATGTGCTGATACTGTTCCCCTGTGTGTTTGCAGTTCAGATTGAAGCTAATGTGCAAGCAGGACTGTGCAGGGGATAGTTCTAGCAAATGGCTCTGAACCTCCTTTAAAACATGGGGTAAAAACCTTCTGCAGCAACCTCTGCTGCTTTTCACGCCTTCCTTGCTCTGTCTTTCTTCTGACTCCAGCCAGGACCCAGAACCACCTCCAGTGCAGGAGGAGGGAGCTAATTCTTGATTCCTGGCTGCTGGACCCTGGGGGTGTCGCTGGCCATTCCAAGTCCACCTCAGTGCAGTTTGGCAGCTCCAGCTGGTGTGCTGCCTAGGAGCTCTTGAGGAATTTTCCTGGCCTGGATTCTCTGCTTCCTCCTGCTCATAAACCCGTTGTGAGCTACATCAAGGACTTTAAAGTGTGGAAAACTGGCATGTGCAAAATATTTTCTTTTTCCTTGTTCGTATCTCTGAACTGGCTTAACTGCAGAGGTCATGCCAGGGGAGGGCTGAATAAGCTCCCTGATAACAGGCAGTTGATAAATCTGGCTGGTTTTGTCCAGCTGCAGCCAGAGAGCAGTCCACATTGTTCCCTCTGAAGTGCCCTGCCTTGTGCTTGAGCTTATTAATTTGCTATACAAGTTTGTTTTACAATTTACCATGTCTTCTACAGAGACAGGGCAATTCATTATGTCACTCTGCCTTCATCTCTTTGTGCCTTGGTAACCACACTGGGATACTTGGGAAGGGAAAGACCTCATGGCACACTTGCTCAGGGTCTGGATAGTAAACCACAAAACTAGTTAGGTTAAGAACTGCATGTTCCATTTGCTAATTCAATTTACTGGTGGGTTTTTCAAGTTTTGTTTTGTTTTTCCTTCACTCTTTCCAGAACAAGAAAATTCAGTTGGTCCTGCTTCTTCAGTGAAGTTTAAACCTTTCAAATCCTCTCTGAGCTGCACAAGTAGCAGAATAATGCTTATAAAACTTAAAATACTTTGTCTTTCAGGATGAGAGAAACAAGATAGGTGGCAGAGTTTTATTATAGACTCTACCAGAGACCCGATTAAAGCCTGCCAAATCTTTGTCTGCAGAAACCCATTGCAAGGCTAAGCAGTCAAATCAGTTTTATGCCTTATACCCCATATTTCAGTAAATGCTTTTTTGTAACTGTTGTGTGTAAAGTGAAATCAAAACAATTACCAAAATAAAGAGGCCACTGTACCATATATACTAATGCATGTCAAATTAGTCCTTTAAACTGTTTGAGGGCTATTAAAACTGTTCTTTGCTTTGAGAGAATTGGATATTTCTCCCAGGGAGAAAAAACCAAGGCCTGGAATTTATTGAGTGTAATTAGCTGCAGCTTGCAGTGCCAGCTCTTTGCTGTTCTTCAGCAAGCTCTAATTCATTTCCCCCACACCTGATGATGCTGCAGGTGCTGAAGGAACTTAGGAGGAGCTTATGCATCACTAAGTGCTTGAGTGGTGAGAGGTTTTGAAACATTTAAAAGAGGAAATGTAAGAGGAGAAAGAAACTCCTGATCTTTACAAATATAGAAACAGGCATCCTACAAGATCCATCCTGTAGTATTCTGACGTAAAGCTGTCGAATGAATAACTTGGCATGCTTCTCAAGACATATGAGTGTATATGAAATAATTCTTCTCATGGCATATTCTATAAATGAATTTAGGGTACAAGAGAATATGCATTATTCCTTCTGTAAATATAAAATTATTATTAACTGTTGGATTTTCCTATTTTGACAGACATACTGCTATTCAACAGTTTCATTTTATTATGCATGTAAATGTGTATACAAGCAAGAAAAATCTGAATCATAATTGTGAGTCCATATGCTAGAGACCTTCTTCTGAGTTTGTCATTGCAATATTTATTGAAGTAGAAGACCAAAAAGCTCTTTCAGCCTTTGGGTATGAATCTTAGGTATGGTGAGCAAGTCTGTCTGAACTGTGTTTTATTTTGTACATGTACATGTACACACAGCACCCATCTCATGGAGAAAAGGGTAGGGTCATACTGTGAGCACAGAAGAAACTCCCATTTCTTCCATGTGACAGTAATGGATATTATGGGGTGGGGGAAAGCTGTATTTGAAGTAGAGGAATAAATATTTTATTCTTCTAACTTAGTGCACAGAACTGACCTTTCTCATAACTACTTGACTCACTGCAGAAATTGCTTATGTGGTCCACAGGGCCCCTGTAACACCTACACTGCTAAATGAGGGGGAAAATTCAATGGTCAGTGGGTAACACCATGGACTGGCCAGAAAGGTGGTAATTTTTGCATGTTGAATTTTTCTCAGACTTCCATAGTACTTATCGGTCTGCCAAAGAATTAATAAAAAGAATTTAGATCCTAAATTAAAATATGGAAATTGTAGTCTACACACTTTGCATGCAATCAGTAAGTGCCTTTCAACACTTGCTCTGTTGCTGAAAGCGAGTGTGCAGCTCTAACTGCTGCTTAGAGATTACATTCAGTGAAAGTAAGGAAGCACATTCCCAGGGGAAGGGAGCTGAATACAGAGAGGTGTACACAGGTGTATTTTAAGGTCAGTGGTTATCTGTGCAGAGCACTGCATGGCATCCAGACTATGGCACACTTCAGGTCCTCCTTTAGGAAGGAATTCTGCAGTAAACTTTAAGGCAATGTGTAAAGATGGCAGATCAAAGTTGTTATTGACATAGGCAGATACAATCCCACGGACACATCCATTGTGAGCTGTAGTTTTGAGGCTTGGTGTTAACTCTGAAAGGAGCTAACAAAGCCAGATGAGCAGAGAGCAGGGCGGCACATGAAATTGATTTTTGACGAGTGAAAAACTGCTCATACTGGAAGAGCTCCATGTACACATTGCTTCTTTCTTCCCAGCCTCACGTAGTGCAGTGCTCCACCATCAGCTCTCTTTCAGGTGATAAATCATTTTGAGGTCTCATCTACTTACTGACTTCTCGTGTATGTGGAATAAGGTAGCAGAATCTATCCCTGGTAAACCTAATTATATCTCTGTGACTGTGAGAAATCAGCTCTTTGTCTCAGAAAAGATTGCCTGCATCTAACACAACCTTACGAAGTCACAGAAAACCTCGGGAGGGGGGGAAGACAGGAGCATGCCAGTGCTGCCATTTTAAGGAATTTGCCCATCCACTTAAGAAGAAAGGAGAGGCACTGGCTAATCTCAATATTGGTGTCTCTTCTGTGTTCTCACAGTAACTTGGAAACATTAAAATATTGTCAGAAATTTTTCGTTAAATGAGTTCTATTCTAAGGAAATGTTCACTAAATATGAATTTCAGGAAATTTGGTCTTCATTGAAAAAAGGCTTCACATGTCACAAATAACTTCGACGGTATTTGCTTAATAATTGTATGCTATAGAAATAGCATACAATTAAAAAAATCTGAGTTGAGAGTTTACTTTTAAGGAGAAGGACAAGCTGACTTCAATTGGGTCATTTTTCACATCGAATCTCTGGAGTGCTAGAAAGGGGGGAAAAATAGTTTCTAGGGAAAAAAGCTCCTGTCTGAATGAAGTACTGAATTTGAAGCTGATGGTGACTGAGTCTTAGTGTTCTAACAATTGTTAAAATTTTTTGATACATTTTCTTGTGTTTTTAGAAGACTTTTTCCTCTTTATTATTTGCCTTTGGCTGTGTCAGTGCATTGAATGTAGTCTGATGGAATCATGTAACGTGTACGTTGGTTTATTAATTATAATTAGAGTTAAAATACAGCTGCTCAGATCTTAAGTTATCAAAATGGATTTTTTTTTCTTTTGTCACGAGGTAGATTTATCTTTTGCATGTCCCTTATCTGGCAGTTGTCCCTCTGCTCCCACTGTCAGTCACCACAGGTGTGATCTACACTGCTCTTGTGGAAGCGAATTCCTACATTCAAGAGACAAAATGAACTGGTTAATATCGTCAAAACATTTGTCAATTTCTCAAATTAGGTGCAAATTAGAAGAGGTATTTTGCTAAGCAGAGCTACTAATAGGAGCTATATTAATAATGAAAGGTAATTTAAAAGCATGACTGCACAAGCAGAACAAGGCTTTGAAAAGGTCCGAACATATGCCTGTGACTGAATAAACCCATTAATTCCTTACACATTTCCATTCTTATTCCAGGCAATCAAAATGAAAATATGCAACTCTTCAATAGCAGCGCTTTAGTGGAGCAAAGGAAGATGTGTTACATGCAGGATATCACAGTGCATATGCGGTTGCCTATAAAAAGTCACGCAGACTGGCAGCACACTATTTTCCCCATCAGAAAAAAAAGCATGGATTCTTGTGGAGGATACTTTCCTTACAGAACTTCCCTTGCTGATCACTTTTCAGTTGCATCATGCTCAACATTTAGCAAATCAAAGTTAAAAATTTATGAATTATGGTAAACACACCACCTTGCTGATTTATGATGTGCAACAGGGACAGAGAAATAAACTACTGAAACATTGTAGCTTTTGTCCTACTGTGGGACCAGCCAGTCTTGCATGCTTTTAAATGTCCCTGTATAATGGAGGAGTCATTCAAATATATAAATATTTACTTGAGTGGTGCTGCTGTGATATGTTGATTTGCAACATTTTTTAATTTTTTAAAAAATCTTGGTGCAGAAGTTCTGTCATTAGTCAGTAGGCCTGAAAGGATGGATCTTGCTTTAAAAAGAGCTGATGAACTGTTCTGGCTGGATTTGCAAAGAAAGAGTAGGGTTATATGACAGGTCCTGTAAGTGTTTCCTAACCTTTCACTGTCCATCTCTGACCTGCTTTAACCAAACCAAGAATTTATGACTGTCACTAAATGACTCTGCATGATTGAGGTTTGTGTTGCTGTTCTCTTTCCCAGCTATTCTCTCTGTGTAAGAAAGGGCAAAAGTCTAGTACAGGTCTTATTGATGGTCACAGCAGTTTTACAAATGAATGAGAATTCTTCCCTTGAGATCCTCTGCCACCAGAGCTGAAATATTTGATAGAGGAACTTGCCTGAATATTTGGTGGATGTGAATATCTTTGGTATGATGAGGAGACATGGTGACAGAAAATAGAGAACAAGAAGGACTATTTCAAGGGGAGAAATGAGGAATAGGAGAGCAAAGAAGACATAAGGAAAATAATAAAAAGGTTACAATTGAGGAGGGAAAGAGAAGGTGATAATGGGAAGAGATATGATTTTTAAAAAGTTGTATGAAGAGTTCTACACTGAAACCTGTAAAATGAAGGAAGGCAAGAAAAAAGAGAAATTGAAAGAGAATGGTTATTTGAGTCTCTTGAACTAATAACTTCTGAACCTCTGCATTTAAAAGAATTGCTTTTTAAGTTCAAGGAAATTAGAGAATACATCAAAAAGACATGCTGTGAAAATGGCTGACAGCAATCAGGAAATTCAGAGTTAATGCTAACACTATCTCTACTGGCTGTTGTACTGCTTTGTTACTGGGGTGGCTCACACTTGTTGTCCTAATCTGTAATACAAGATGTATTGTGCTTCCTATCAGAAAAAGGACACACTACCCAAATTGGTACACCCATTACTTCTCTTATCATCCCCTGCTTAGGCTTTGCTTCAGGTAATTTTAAATGAGAATTTCTGAAATCTTGAAATTAAACTTTAGTTATTAGACATGATCCTTCAGACCTTGTGTAGGGAGCAACTCCTCCTCATTCTGAGTTTGATAAATGCTTCCCTGCATGTAATAATAGAGCAGCCCTGAATGAATTCATATTTGCTTTTGCCTCAGGAAGAACAGCAAGGTTAGGTAGGTGACTCTTAAGTAAGATCCTTTGTCTATTGACATTATTTTTGAACACTTCTTCCTCAGGCTGTGGCAACGTGTACTAAATAAACAAACATCACACCTAGCAAAGCACATGCAGCCACAGAGGTGAGTCCCAGGTGGCTGAGAGCTGTGCATGTGAATTATTTATTTGGGGAAGGGTGTTGATAGTGTTATCCTGTCACCAGTTTTCTCAAACTACTAGTGTTTGGCTATTCAGTGGTGGAAATTGTTAGTGTCTAGCTTATTTTTTAAAAAATTACAATAAAATCAGTAAAGTTCACTGTTACACTGTGTCTGAACCATCAGAAAAACTCCCAAGAATGGGATAAACTGCTGCTTTTCCAGGTGTCTGTATTGCTAGTCCTTAAGACATGTCCCAGAAATTTTTGCCTTGCATGCATAATGTTTGTAATGGTAAAAGTGCTAATTTCTTGTCTGATCAAACAGATATGCTAACTGGTGGAATACTCAGCCTCTTCTAGGCCACTTTCATTGTTTACTTGCAATAAACAGAATACAATTAGGTACATAACCACATATAGCAAACAACTTTTGTTAAAGAAGTGAAGTACCTTGATTACAGCTTGAGCTGTAATGAGAGTATTATCTCTGTCCATCAAATTATCTGCAGGATGTGTGTCTTGATTTTTCCATAGATGCCAAAGCAGTTAATATCATTTACCCACTGCTTTTACAGCAAAAGAAAAGTTCCATGTGATAGCTGTCGTGTTCTCATTCTGAACCAGTCCATTAAACTGTGGGAGAAAGCCTGTCAGGAAGGTCACTTGGAGAAAGGGACCAATGTTACTAAGAGACTCAGATATGAAGATGGAGCAGAAATTACTTCTGAGTCTAAGGGGATCGATTATTCCACTGACTGTGCCTTTCATGTTTTATGTTTTGTGCTGTAAATATTTGTGGCTCTGGTATTTTGTTTGTTGTTTTGAAACATAATGAGTTTTTGTAGCATAAGCAACCTCCCTGCTCTGCCAGCGCAAAAAGAGACAGTGAGTGCAATGGAAGTGTCAGGAGAAGCCTGGCATGGCTATGATGTGACACTTTGTCTAGTACATTGCCATGTTATTCCTGCAGAAGTTTGCTAATTAGTCATTAAACTACAGTTACCCCTACAGTCTTGTCCAAAATGTCACATGGATAGCATTGATTCAGAACCAACAGACAAAAATGATAATTTTTTTCATCCTGTCTGCATAATGTTGCATTATTTTATGTGGTGCCTTGCAGTCCCTGCATGGTATGTGCCCATTTTAGCAAGTGCTACAAGCTGGATTTGGAGAGGGGAAACAGCCCTGGGGCTTGCAGGCTGGAATGACAGAGCCTTGTGCAGCCAGGGCTGCTGTGCAGCTCTGTATTCTTCCCATGCTGATGATGTGTTTTACACTCCTTGCTGGATGGGGTGCTGGGTTTGTATGGGGAAGTGACTGGGGCAATATTCTGGGTCAAAAATTCTCCCCTGGCTGTGCTTATATTAGAAGGAGATGGTGCATATGCCCCACTGCCTCCTGTGCCTTAATGTTATTTAAACCCTTCTAAGGAGTAAAGTGGAGTTTAGAAGGCAGGAGGAGCCATGTACCAGCCCTGTGAGCTGCCTGCAGAGACCTGGGCTGGGTGAAGCTGTTGAAATGGGGTTTCAGTAGCAGATGCATGGTGTCCACACTTAGTGGGATTTCTCTCTGGTTTTAGTGCTAATTTTCACTGAATTAAAAGCCTGGTAACTTGCTGCAAGATACAGATGTTTTTAGTTTGCCCTAGGGGACGGAGCTGTGAGGAGTGGCCAGTATAACCCTTAGAGAGATGTTCACTATTCTTTATTATTTGGCTGTCACTTAAAAACCTAAGCCTCACAAGAGCACTGGGAACCCTCTGTGTGACAGGGGCTCATGTGGACAGCCTGGAGGTTCCTCTGACCCAGCCCCCTCCAGTGTGAGCCAGCCCCACATTCAGGGCCACAGTGGAACAGCACTGAACTTCCCCAGCTAAATCAGCAAGATGAAACATTTGGCACAGTTTTGTGTACTGTTCTTTCTGGGAGAAATCACATTTGATGATCCTGTCTCCCAGTGTAAAGTTCAGCTGCTCCATCAGTTGTGCCTTTACAGTGCTTGGCTGGGTGGCTGCATTTATGGATTGTGTTGGGATTTTTTTAATCAAAAGTGAAACACCACAAAAAATACTCCAACAAACCCAAAACAACACAAACAACCCCCCCCCCCCCCCCAATTGTCACCAGTTTTTAATATGTCATAATTTTTAAATGATACTTCCTTACCCTAAACCAGCAAGCAGTTATCGTGTGTTTATCCATGTTGTTTTTTTTCAAAAATGAATGTTGTAAAAAGTTAAGTGGTGCATAAAGCTATTTGAGGAGTAGGGAAAATATTTGCAGTGTACATTTGATAAGCCAAGGCAGCACATTTAATCACAAGTTTATTGGAAAGTAGTTGAGAAGTCTAAATTTTTTGTAGGCAAAAAAAAACAATAAATAGAAAGGGTACCTTAATTCAGTGAAAAGGAGCAAAAAAAGTTCACATCTAAAAGGGAATTTTTGGGTTATTGTGGTGGGTTTCTTGTTTTTATGTAGTAGGTCTGATTAACAATTAAAATGATACATTGGTAGATGCAGTGAATTTTGTAGGTTGTAGTGATGTTGGCTTGGAAGCCTTTGCTTGAGAAAGTAATTGAAAATGCTGAAAAGAGACTGTAATTGAAAAGAAAGTCCTAGGCTTTGTACACTACCTAAGGATCACTTTTTCATGGCCTTGTAGATCACAGCAGAGGAACCATTGTGTTACTCAATATGAGGCTCAATATAGTTTAATTGGAAAGCAGATACTTTGGTTATTAGACTCGTAATTGAATTAAATGAAGGTCAGATTTAAATAGCTAATGGCCTTTCTGGCTTAAAACTCTTCTAAGAGGAGTAAATGGTAGTAGCAGTAAGCTCTTCTAAGTGATGATGGTAGTAGCAGTACCTCTCTTAAACAAAAAAAAAAAAAATTATGAGAATGGGAAAATCCTAAAATCTAGGAAGATCTAAGTGGAATTTTAAACTAATGTTCTCTTGGCCTTATTGAGCAATTGAGAAACAAGTTTGTAGCAGCCAAGAACTCTTACAGCAGCTAGAAGTGACTGGGAAGTTGAAATAGATCATCCCAGAGGCAAAGAGGGGAAAAAAAATCAGCCACTCCACAGTGTGGAGAAGAATTGGAAGCTATCAGGGTTGTGTGGGAAATGTATTTCTCTAAGAAAACCAAAATTTTCATTTCAAATCTATTTTTTTCTTTCCTTTTTGTTTACATCCAGGTGAGATACTGCTCTTCATTGATTTGACCTATGGGGAGAAGTTGAGAGAAGCTGTAAGTGACATTTTGAGAAAAGTTAGATCCTAAAAACTGCTCATGTGAGTGACTGGCTGTGGTGCTGGGCAGGGTCTTTACAGAGGTGTTGAGATCTGCTGTTGTAGAAAAATTGTGCGGCAATGTTTGCTGCAGGCTATTTCTCAGTGCTGTGTGTGTGCCCTGTGTGGTGCCTGGGAGATGGACATTGGGAGCCTCAGCATCACCTTCAGGGAGAACAGGATTTGTGCAGAATCATTTCACAATTGATCCAAAGTTTGGGCAGCCATTTGGGCACCTGATTTCAGCACGTGGCTCTGGAATGGGAACCTTGCATTGCATGTCTGATATTCCTTTCAAAGCCTTGTTAAGTAATGTGCTGTGCTCTTTACATGATTGCTTTTGGGCCTCAACCAACAGACATTAATGTGTGGAAAAGCTCCCATTGACTTTAATTAGGGCTGCCTTAGTCACATGCTGAACACTTAATTGCTGTCTGAAGCAAGGCCTAAGTGAGAGGTACTTTGTAGCTACCACAGGTAAACTGATATTATTAGAATGATTTTATTTGTAAGTACAATTGTCTGTATAATTCTTACTATTTTGCCCTGTTATTTACTAATAAATAAAATCAATTTTCATTTAAACTGTTGATTAGGTACACCATGGCTGTACTTTAATATAACATGAGAATGATGTTGCCTGATTTGAATTTTTAGAGGTGGAGCCCCAAGGCGTTTTTTTTTTTACTGTCTTTATATTAGATTTATGAAAAGTAGAATATGTGTAGCTCTGGATGGTTCTAAACATGAACTTTTCATTACTTGCATTATTGGTCTTACTGATGCTTCCTTTTTTTGTATGAAAATGTTGAATAATTATACTAACTTGTAGTAAGATGGAAGAGAATGCTAATTTAGAGGACTTCCCTTAGTACTCTGAGCTAAGTCTGGGACATGCCTTTTGGATACTGTAATGCCTTCCTCAATTACATTTTGCAAGGAAAAGGAGACTTGTCCCGGAGCATATGACAGATGAACAGACTGTGGGATTGTATGCATGTTAAATTCCTGTTAACATTAATCAGAATTACATGTGCACACTGAAATGAATAAACCAGCTGATTTGCCTCAGATACCTCACAGAAATGCCTCTAACTCCTGCAAACTGTGCCCATTCCTCCAAAGGGTGCACTCATGTGGAATTTGGGAGTTGAATGTGACCATGAAAGAAAATGGGTACCAAATGCAAAGGATAGAGTAGCATGACCAAGGCAAAAAGCAATAAAAGTTATTTTTGCTGCAGAGTTATTAATGAATAAGCTCAGAAAGGACATAAACCCACCAGGAAGAGAAACAGGTAATATGGAAGTCCAAGCCTAAATTTTTAATTAGTGAATAAGAAACAGCATGTGGTAGATGTTGCATTAAACTTGCATGTGACTTGGAAAGTTTTTGGCTGGTGGTATTGGTTAAATTTTGTCATTTGGGGTAAGGAAGATAGGTTTTCCCTATTTTTAAATGGAAGTATCTAGAGCTGGGTAGTTTATTTGTGACCCCTTGGGTCTGGTGTGGTAACCTCAGCCCTGGTGCAGATGTAACTAGTCAGAGACAAGGTACAGAGGAAGAGGAGAAGAGGTCCAAAGGCTGAACCATGGGGTTCTTGTGAAGGGCATCCTGCAGAGAATTAGTAGAGGTAGAGAGAGAATGAGGAGAAAGAAGAGCTGAGGGAGGGAAAAGACACTGAGCAGAGTCTGATCAGTGCTTTTAAGCTGGATCTGAGGGTGAAAGAGAAGCTGGAATATTGACTGTTGCTAAGCTTTTTCTAGGAATTTGGCTATCCTTCCAGGAAGAGCTGCATGTGTTAGAAGAGCAGGACAGATGTGACATGGGAAAAACAGCATGAGGATGGCAGTGACATTGAGGAGTAAGAGTTACTGGAGCAAACAGGGGATAAAGTATGAAAAGTGATGAAAAACTTACATTTTGATGTAAGTTGATGCTGAAGATATGAAAGGCAACAAAGAATGACATAGGGAAAGTGAGCTTCAAGGCATATATTGCCTGGAGAAATCATTAGATACACGGGAAAAAAAAGAGAAAATGTTACCAAAAAAAGGGAGGAAATAGTTAAAATCAAAAAGAACTAGCATAAAGAAGTATAGGATTACAAGCATACAGTTCTGCCAGGGCAGAAAACAAGAGTATTTTAACTAGAAAGATGTCAGAGCTGAAGGACACAAACATTTATAGTAAAAGATGTCAAGTTGGTCAGTTGTCTCCTGCCAGCAATGCCCACAGCAGGGCATAATAGTGGAGAAAGCAAATTTTGTGGATGAGCTGTGCCTGTAGGTTGGCAAACCAAGCCTTCCTTCTGTAGGGAATTAAGAGAGAGCTGTGGTTAGGAGCAGAGCCTGGAGAAAACCAGAAGTTCACAGAAATAGACCTGAAGAAAAATAGGAAAGGGAATATTTGGAACAGAAGAGAAGTCAGCATTGTGCATAAACTGGAAGTAGTTACACAGATAAGTATGAAAGAGGGGCAACTGGGAAACATTTTGAATATTAAGAAAATTGCGAGTATTTTGTCAGAGTACTTCCAATTTGGGGACAAGTTATGTGTTAACACACACCAAAAAACTGAAATGTAAGATCAGAGCTGCTTTTATGGGACCAAAAAAAAAAGGAGTTTTGTATTATAGTTGTATTATAGTGAAAGTATATTTATTTAGTACCTTTTGGCTATATAAAATTGGTTTTGGACTGGTTTTAGGATTCTTCATAAAACAAAGACTTATTAAATTTACTTGGCAGCTGTGCAGTAAGGTAAAAATGAAATAAGCTGTGCTTGTTTGAGTTTTTTCTTTTTTTTTTTTTTCTTTCAGCCTTTGGCAGTTTTCCAGTTTTTATTTTAAGCAGATTAGACCCAAAACGAATGATTACATTTAACATCTTTGGAAACTTTTGATCATATTTAGTCATCATGAATTGTAGGGGGAAGTGTCCTGGAGTCCAGTTTGTGACCTAATTCGGTGTGGGTTTAGTGAAGGAGCTCTGCTGGCTGGGTTAGCTGGGGTAATTAGGGCCCTGAGAGGTGGCACAGTTTCCCTTTCATCCTGTGACATGGGCACTGTGCTCTGCTGAGGAGTGTTAATGAGAAAGGGACTGTGCTGACTGAATTATTGCTGTTGAGCCTCACAAACTAAAATAATAGAAAATAACAGTTTTTTTTGAAGTGTCACTCTACAGGGGTTTTAAATATGAATGGCTGTATTGACAGGTCAAAAGTTTTTTCCCGGAAATATTTTTTTAGGACTAATTAGTCATTTCCACCCATTACTTTAATGAAGAAATTTAGATTTAAACAGGTTTCATTCATTTGCAAGGACTGGCAAAACAGTTTTCTAGATATAGTATTCAAAATATTATCTACCCTCTCCAGTAGGTATAGGATTAAGTCAATAAAAAGATTTCTATGCTGACCTGCTATTCTTGATGGTAACATTGGAAAAATGAAATAAATATATATAGACCTTACAAATACAGAGCAGTGTTTTCAGAGGAACACAGGTAGTAGGCTTAAGAGAAATTACCTAATAAAAGGTGCTTGGTGGGTACTTTTCAGTATTGCTATCTTTATGTAAAGCCATCATTTTTTGTATCGTTTTGGATTCCTTATTGAATTTTGAATATTGAAGTATTTTCCATCTTCAGTAAATTTTATTCTAGAGCTTGACTTCTTTTTTCTTTCTAACTTGGACTATTTGAGCATAGTTTAATTTTGTATACCTATGAGATTCTACAGAAGATTTCAATTTCTTTCCTTTTACTGGAGTCTTAGCTTAAACCTCACATAAGTTACATGTTCTACTTCATTTGTCATCCTTACCTTCTGACTGAAAAGAAATATTTCATCTGGGTTTTTTGTTGTTTCGTGGTGGGGTTTTGCCCCTCTTTATGAAAGACTCAGATTTTAGTACCAGTGCTGCCTGTGTTGGCTGAAGGCTGTAGACTGCAGTAGTGGACTGCACTTCAGATCTGACTTGTTAAGGGAATGCTTTCTTTAAATGCAGCCTTGTAACTTCTTTGATGTTAAAAAGTGAAACTTGTGCAGGAGTGCTTCAAGTGGAGAGGTCATTGTTCAGCTGGAACTAAGCTGATTCCTTGTGATCATAAAGATGATGTGTGGAGTTACTGACTTTCCCTGGGTTGTTCCTGAGTCTTTTCCCAGATGCACCAAGGGCAGGCTATTTTACTTTGCTGTTAATTTTATCATTATTTATGTGTTCTCTTTTGAAAAGTTTGTTACTGCTGTAAATTGCTTTACTCATAATAAGTATGTTGTTATGTTGAACTTTTCGAAGGAAATCTATTCATCTTCAAATTGAAATACAGTTTTCAATTTGTTTACAAAAGAGAGGAAAGTACACTGAACACTTGAGACATAAATACTGGTGGTGACTTGAGGAGATTTTTGTGAAAGTTGATTAGGTCTGTGCTTAAAAACAACAGTTTGTTGCTTATGTATTAGAAATTCTAAAACACAGTACTTGGGCAAATTGAAAAGCTGCCTGCAAGATGAAAAGAGATAAAATTGAAGCTAACAGAGGCTTACATTGCTACAACATTTAAATAAAATTGTGTTGATTCTCTGATGTTCTATTCATTATGGCCTGAACCTTTAAATATTTGTGCCTATGAATAACTGTTTATTTGAGTAAGTGTTCCCATTTGTATATATATTATCAAGAAAAGATTCTTGGATCTAAAAAGCTTTACAGAATCATTGTGCAGATCTTATCTTTATCTAAGACTTTTATTTCTCTATTCCTTAAGTATAATGTAGTATGTGACCTATCTTAACAAGCAGTAGTTGCTTTAGATTCTTGAATTTTTAAGGGTTAATGTTTCCAGCTATGTGTGAGCATCCCTCACCCTGGGAGAGATTTATCACAGGACAAGTTCAAAACTTTGTAACTTGATTTTTTGTGCACTTGGCGATTTTGTTCTAGATGCTTAAAAAGCAAGGGGCAAATATAAAGGCAGGCTCGCTGAATAATCACCTCCAGCTCCTGAAGGAAGCAATTCTGAAGACTAACTAAAACAAGAAAGGATTTTAGGACTGAATGAACACTTCAAATAGCCTATAATTCAGAAAGGCTACCTGCAAGGAAGGAACAGATGTCATGAAATGGAGACAGAAAAAAACCCTGAGTGGGCCACTGAGCAGCTGGGAGAGTGATGAAGTACTAAATTCTACCAAAACATTTGAAGATAGAGCTGTAGTATGCCTTAGTGCCATAATGCATCTATATGTATGAAGCTGTCATAGGAAAAATTGTGGATGACCTATTAAAAGTGAGAGAGTTTAGAGAATGCCCAGCAGAAATCCATCTAGAAATTCAGGCAGTGAAGATACCATCGTGTGGAAATTGCCTGATCTAAGGGAGATTAAAAAACAACGTTTCTTTGGGGTTGGTTGTTTTTTTTTCAAAGTAATCAAGAGTTGTTTTTCTCTCTATGTAGGTCCCTTATACAGGGAAAGAGATGAACTTTAGTTCCAACAAAGATACATAGTCCAGAATGCTCACAACTGGGCTCTTTCTCCTCACCCATTTATCAGCTGGCTGTGTCCAAGGACACAGCAGCAAGGACACAACCAAAAAAGTGTTGTGGGCCTGGCCTGTTCAGAAAAACTGACACATTTATCTAAAACTGTGTAGAAAAGCACTGGCCTTGCAAACATGCCAGTCACTTCTGGCCTCTGGAGTTTTAAAGTTTTAAAGGATGAAATTAACTCAGGGCAATACTGTTGGTTGGCTCTCATGGTACTCTAAATGCAAAAGCCTCAAAATTGTGTTCACAGTGTTGGCTGGTACAGTAATGCCAATGTAGAGTAAAAAGGTTTTACACTGAGGAAGGAATGTGTGCAAATAGGTTCCTGTTCAGCAAGTCTCCTCTCCCACAGATGTGTTGTTCATGAGGTGGGCAGAGGGCAGCTGCCATTATGCCAAGTGGTCCTGGTTATGTGCAGCTGCCATAATGCCAGGTGGTCCTGGGCATGTACCACAAACCTGTGCCTGGTCTCTCTCTGAGCAGCTGTTGGCAGCTGCTTTGCCTCTCAGGATCACCTGTAAAGCTCTTTCATCTCAGTTCATGCCTCTGTTGGCATTGAAGATGGTGGGGGTCCAGTTGCATCACTGGGGGTGAAGCAGCAGCTCCAATAACTGAGGACCCTGTGGGTCTGCAAAATCTGATGAGCCTAATTAGATTTCCCTGGTTTAGTTTAATTTCCAGATCAAGCATTGAGTGGATGAAGGAGGGAGGTGGGGGTGTAGTTATGGGCAGGGGGGAGATCACCTTGTTACCTGGTTATATTGTATATATTATATATATACATGAAACCAGGCAGGGCTAGTTTTATAACACAGAAAGCCCAGTAGCTGTAATACTTAAGTGTAATTAATTGGAACTTGAGATAGTGAATAAAAAATAATCTGAGAGAAAAATTTTAAGTATAAAACCATTTATGTGTCACTATAGTTTACAGCAACATATGAAATCCACAGCTGTATGCAATATTTTAGTGATAATGTTCTTTTAGAACAGAATAATATATTGCTCTGATATTATATTATCAAAATGCAAGACTTCTGAAAGAAACAGTCTCTTTTTTTTAAAAGATGAGTAAATACTGACAAAAACTGTTGTGATGTACAACCTATAAACCTGGAATAGACAATTATCCTTACAGGGTTTGTTTAGCACCTTCATTTTTCTATTAACAGACATGAACATAGTAAATGATAAAGAGGATGAATGATGAGAATAGGAGAGGAAACTGAAAATACTAAAACATGGGGGTTTTTTTCCCCCAGGTAGTAATGAGAAATCGAGTAAATAGTAAGAAATGGAAGACACTGTATTTGCATAATCAAGGTTCACAAGTCATGAGCAAACATCTCAAACACATTGATAGAAAGGTTTTTTTTTCTTTTTAGTTCTCCAAGGTCTCACTCTATGCAATTTTTAGGGTGGTTTTTAACATTCTGGAGCACTGCTGCTTGTCATCCTGCACGTCTCTGTGGGAGCAGGAGGGGATGGGGACACTGGACCCTCCAGGCTTGTGGCAGCATGCACGGGGCGAGGTGGGAGCAGTGAGGAGTCTGCACAACGGGAGCTCCCTCCCAAGGTGCCAAAACCCTTTCAGAGCCCAGAGTGACCTGCAGGGAACACTCGGTGGCATCCTGCCCATGCAGGTGCTCTGTGTGGCAGGGTGGCAGGGCTCAGGCTGGGACCCACGTGGGGACACTGTGTGGTTCAGGCTCCAGACTCTCCACACCAGCTCTGTGGTGTGTAACCATGCAATCAAACTTAGCTGCGGTTGGAAACTTGTGTTAGTTTGTGCCCTCATATTTGTCCTGAGAGATTCATTGCAGTGTATCCTACATTAAGATTTTCAGCCAAATAATGTTGATAAATACTGTTGGAATTGGTTCAGGGGCAGAATTGGTTGAGCAGTGAACAGTGAAAAGAGAGTCCTGTGCCTTGAACCATGAGGGATAAAACTAAATCAGAGCAATCCCTCAGGTCCCCAGCATGTGAATGGAATTACAGAAGTAACAAAACAATATTTTTCAATGTAATTATTTTATTTACTTCCAGTGCACAGATTTCTAAGCAGAAATGAATTTAGAACAACAAAAAAAAAATAATTCTTGCTGTGGAAGCAGGGCTGTATTTTAACTTCCAAGGAAGGCAGACATATACTGGTGTTGTGGAAACATAAAAGCTACTTCTATAAAGCTAACTACCACATGAGTATGTAATCTTTGAAGGCTGCATTTACTTTGATTAAAGAACAAATTATGCACATCCATAATTTTATTTAATGCAGTTTGGATTGCTTTGGGTCATTTATCTTTGGCAATAGGAGTAAATTTGATCGGCGAAGCCAAGAAACAACAGGTTTTTCAGTTTGATCACCATGAAAGCTTTGTTATGGGCAACAGATTTAAAAATAATTCCAGGGACTAATCTGGACTAATGGCACAAGTTAAACTGTGATTTCATAAGGTTCAGGTAAACCAAAGAGGCAAAAGTATTTTATTGTCACAAATTATGTTGCAGTTTTGTTCTTGTAATACAGAACTGGAAAGAAGCAGGACTCCTCATCTGAATAACTGTGTATTCTCTGAAAAAGCTCTGCTTTCATATTGCAATGTATTAGTTAACAAAAGCAATCATGCAAAAACAGAGTACATTAATGCAGCCAGATAATTTCTTATTGTGTACAGCTGTACAGGAAACAAATACAAAGTTAGTGTTTAAATTTATCAGATATTTTCCATTAACTCTGTATTTAACAAATTATCAGCTACTGTGTGTAATATCCAATCTCCAGAAGTCTTAATGATCATGGATGTGCACAGTAAGAGATTAGCATAAAATTAGCACTGATGCAGCTATTAAAGAATCTCGCAAGATTGTGATATCCTGGTACATAAATTGGGCTGCAGAATATATCTGAGCTTTGTCAAAACCCCCAGGCTAGCTGAGTTCAAAAATACTTCTTTTCCCCTGGGGTGCAGTCCCTATGCTCCTTCCCCCTGTTTATTACTTTGTACTAATCTTCAAATTCACAGAATAATTTATAAAGCTGTAGGGGACCTGCTTCCAGCTGATGCATCTGTTAGGATCAAACCTGAGAAAGGAGGCAAATTGCTGAGTGAGTCTTGGGCTTCTAAGTGTTTTCATTTCCATATTTGCTTTTTTAGCACAGTGCTTGGGGTGGGAGTTGGGGGATGTCCTTGGTTTTTTGGGGTTTTTTTTGGTGTTGTATTTGGGGTTTTTTTTCAACTTTCTGAAGGTTGCACTTTCTGGAAGGGTGCAGCAATCTCACTGTATATCATGTCAGGGTGTCTATGTTATGGCTTCACATCATCTGGTACTTACTGTAAATCAGTCTTTTTAATTGTATTGTGATAATGTCCCATTTCCAGTAATTTTCTTCAACCCTGCTCTTCTCAGAGGGTCACACAGAATTGCAGCTTTTTACCCCATTTCATCTCTGTACTGAATGCTTCAATTTTTAAGATATCTAACAAGACTCTCAGGGAGCCAAGCATATTTTTAAAAGGATCTCTTAGCCCTGTAGGGAATATTGTCACTAAAATGAAATATTTCCAACATGAAGCAAACTCTTTAAATAGTCTGAAATTAATTCTGAATCTTTTCAACACCAGAATTTGGGATGATGTGTTTTCTTTCATATTCCTCCTCCATCTCTTCAAACTGGCTCGTTTGTCCCTTTTGGATACAACTTCCTTCTACTTGCAAAGCAGTAATTATCCTAATTACGCTTCAGCATTTAAAGCCATCTTCTGGAAGATGATTTACAGGAATTACATAAGAGATCTATATACAATGACACACTTGCTTGTTTGGCCTGAAGCATTTTATGTTTTCCAGCTTAATCAGAATTCTTGTGATGAGTAGAGAAGTTCTAATGAGTTTCTGCATGAGTTTGTGCCTGAAGATGCTTTCAAAATTGTACTTTTTTCTCTCTGAACAGCTGAAGTAGTAAAGCAATGCTGTATTACTGTGACTTGCTCTAAGGTGCTGTGACTGTTTGAGATCAGAGTTTCCACCAGTGTGTGCAACAGTTTCCACTAGCTGAAAAGGTAAAAAGGACACTGAGTGGAAGCTAAAAATAGTATCAAGAACTACAGGCAGATTGATACACTCGTGTGAACCAACACGTGATTCTTGTTCAAAGCGGAAAATTTAAAGAAAAGTGAACACAAGATAATCTGCAAAAACACTGAAGCTTTTCTGCCTCTGCTTTTGAGATCTCACAGCTGAAGCTTGGGACATAAACTTGATCCTCTGAGTGGTGGTAGGGTAAACAACAATGGATTTTTTTTTTTTTATGAGGACCCTATGGCAGCATTTGGTTCTTCTGTCTGTTTATTTATCAGATAAAGTTATCAGATCAGCTGAAAATGAGTGGTGGAGCAGGATATGGCAGTAATTTGATTGTGTCCATTTGAAGTTTTGCAGTCCTACCCAAGATTAATTTCAACTTTGTTCTGCATTGTTATTTTGGAAAGTTGGCCATTGACACACAGACAACATGCACAGTGAACTGGTATTGCAATATAACACAGCAATGAGAGTCATGACTCAGTGAGCTTGAATCCATCCTGAAAAGCCCACAGGAACATGACAATATGGCTCATGGTTTAAATTAGCAGCCTGGTTCAAAAGACTCCCATCACAGAATGCTTTCAGTGGAAAATGTGTTCTAAGTAATTTTCTAAGCTTTCAAACTATAATCCCTAGAACATTTCTGAGGTGCAGTGCTTGCTTGCAGCACAGTCTGAAAACACAATCTTCAAAAGCTGGTTTTTCTTCACTCTTCAGAATTCTCACAGGAAAATTGAGAATTTATTCCAATCCCATTTGGCTTACTATATCTCTATATACACTACTAAAAGTATGAAGTATCAACATAGAAGAGTTTAATATACATTTAAAATTGATTATAGAATCATCCAGGAGCTTTGCTTCTTGTAGCTTTTACATCTGCCTCTAAAATAGTAATGGGAATGTGGTTCAGTACAGAAAATCTGGTGGCTTCTTGGGGTAAAACTGTTATAGCAGAAGTGCTTGTAATGAAAAGTAATTGAGTCATCTACCATAAGATATTCTGCTTTCAAAAATGTTGAGGTTATGATGATGCAGTCTTGTCCTAGACAACATTTATGTTTTTTCTTGGGATGAGACAGGCTATGCCAAGCTGTTTATTAGGTGAGATTCCCTGCTCAAAGGATGTGTTACTGCTAGCACAGGGAATGACTTATAAAAAGAAATAAATTATTGACTGATGTTTTCTTAAAATATAACATCAAATATTAAATCTTTCTTGCAGGACAGGTTTTTTTAACAGACATTTCAAGTGAATTTTTGTAACTACAAAAATGCTTCAGCTGCTGACCAAGCTGCTGGAAAGCTCCATCTATGCTTCAGTGTTGGTTCAGATCCCATTATTCCTATGACCTTAAGTTATGGGATAGGGACACTTCAGAAACCTCAGTGGGGTAAAATTGGGGTCTTGAGTGAATTCTACTGCTGGATATTCCTACACCAGGCAAGGATTATATTAGTACTTCTCTAATTAGATTACTGCCTTTTAATAAAAGTCTGCAAAGTAATTGTGATGTGAATGACCGTACAGATTTCATGGATCTGGACCTCATTTAGACTCACATCTCATGTTTTGAGAGGCAAAATGTAAAAGGAGGACTCCTGTCTATATGCATACTAATGAACACTAAATTGTTTTGGGAAAGAATTAGGTCTTCTGATTATTGTGCAATGTTGTTCAAGTCAAATATGACCTCAGAAGCTTAGCAACCAAATTAATTTCCAACTCCTTGCTCTTTAGCCTGCTTTGATATTCATGAATAATATTTTCCTAGGTGGGTCAAAGTTTCTTGTATTGTGGGAAAAATGGGCAAAAAGTAATTAATTTTCAGATTATGCTCTTATTTAGGAATGTGAAAACTGAAGGAGATTGTATGGCTTAAAGCTCAGCTAGTGGTCAGCATAATAGAAAGTGAAATGTGATATTGACCAAGGCAAAGTTCTGCACATTAAAGCAGTTTCAACTGCTCATAGAGATTACAGGCATGTAATTACCTGTAATCACTCAGGGGGGGAAAAAAGCCTCGTGGAAAGGTTAAATAGATGTATCTTTGAAACAGCACATGGTGGTCAGGAAAGTTCATAACATTGGATAAACCTAGAGAATGGGGGTTTGGAAAATAAATCTGAAAATACTGCAGTTCTGTATTTGGAATCAATTGTCTACCACAGTTTTAAATCTTGTATTCAGTTCTGATGAGCTATTCTAAAAATGATATTGCAAAGAAGATAAGGATTGGTGGATTGGTATTCACTGCTGTAGCATATCATTGTATCAAAAAGCTTAGCAGGATTCAATACAGGATTAAACATTTCTTCTAAGAATGAGAACACCCATGTTTATGAAAAATAGGGTAAAAATTTGGTGCAAATATGCCCTGAAGCTGAAGGGCTGAAAGGTCAGACAGTGACTGGAAGTAAACAGAAACAATTTCTGTTAGGACAGTTTCCCTTGCATTTGCTGGAGCTTCAGTGCTGGGAATCAGCATTGTACACAAAATAAAAGTGGTGTTTAGCATAGCACAGGGGCTCTGTAGCTCTCTCTATGTGTGAGAGATGTACATGTGTGTCAGAATTCATCGTGACAAAAAATACACTACACTGACTTGAGATGTCACATGTTTTACATTTTAAAAGCAGCCAAATGGAAGCTTGAATTCTTCCTGGAAGAGATTATCAACCCAATCCAAGGAATTCATGAAGAAACTCAGATTTCTCAGTGGGTTTTGAGGTTTCTTGCTGAGGGTATCAGTGTTACTATCACTATAGCTGGATGTAAACTTTAGCAAACAAAAGTCAACAAAAAATAGTGTCGACTTGAAATCACACAGCCCAGATCCTAGTGAGATTTTTCTTTTAATTGTATCTTTCAATTTTGTAAAGTTTTCCATAAAATCTTTTTCCTTGTTCTGTATTTTGCCTTTATTTTTCTTAGATTTAAGTGTTTATACAATATGTGGGATTTTTAGTTCAGTAGCCAAACTTCAGCTGTATATAGCTACTAAAGGTAGGAAAAAAATGGCATCAGTGAAGAGACTGTGTGCACTCATTAATACCTGAGCCTCCAAGAGAAAGGAGGCTCTTGGCTTTATTTGCTTGCACTTTTCCTGTTTTCTTTCTGTGACAAACTACCCATATTAAAGATTTTATCACTTAGCATTGCATGGGAAGGGAGTGTGATTGCCTAAATCATATTTTATAGTGGTTTTGTTCATCATATTCATTCTAATTCAGTGAAACCCTGGTTTTGCTGAATTAGCTTTCCTGGAAACAATAAGTAATACTCCCTGTCAATCACCTGGCAGGAGGTGTTTCCAAGAGTGCTGATTAAGCAACACATGGAATTAGAGCCTGTAGGAATCACTTAAAAAAAAAAAAACAAAACAAAAAAACAAACAACAAAAAACCTCAATCAGAACATTTAATGAAAATTCTTTTGCTGGGTTTGGGAACCTGAAGTGTGAACACCAAGGATGGTAATGCTTGAAAGCATAAGAGAAATAAGATTGGAAAGGAGAGAGTAAATTTAATTTTTTCTCTTCAATTTACTCTTACCTTGTACAAGTCTTTTTGAGTCAAAAGCTGAAGTTTTCCATTTCCTGTAGAAACTGTTATGGATTTATGTTGCTGCTTTTTTCTATGAACAATATTGTCATTTTTCTGGAAGTCTGTCAGCTTCCTGATAACATCAGAAATCAATGATGCAGAATTTTTGTAACTTACTTTATTACATGCAAATATACAAGGAAAAAGAGGCAGCTTCAAGTGCTACACAGACACTCTTGTATTTCCAATATCCAGGTCCCAGGAGCTTGCTTCTAAATATGGAGCATAATACAGAGAAAATTTCTCTATCTACCACCAATTTTACATTAATAATAATAGTAATTAACAAAAAACCAAGCAAGTAAATAAAACCAGCCATTTGTCCTTGTACAATCTAAAAACTCACACTGTTGGAGAAGTCGTTGACCTGTGCATAATTGCACATTTTTAATCCCTTAAAACCAAGATTATGCTCAATGTGATATTAAATAAGGACAGCTGTATGGAGTCCTGCTAGAAAATTGCATCTAAATTATTCAGTATTGTAGCCATGCTTATCTTCTTTCAAAGAGACAGCTAGGGTCCTGATCATACAAATTTCTTAGTGCTTTGCGCCAACTACCTTTACCTCTTTACCTTTAAAACCCCATCCACATGTTTTTGTGTTGCCCTCAAATTGCTCTCAGACATAAACCCACACTGAAGTATTTTATCTTATATTTTGTCTCTGTGCCATTGCTGCTCAGAGTTTGAAGTGCTGCTCGGTGTTGGCAAGGGTCTCCAGTCAAGAAAGCAGCTGAAGGGAGCCCAAACCAAGAATTCCCAGAGTGGAGGGAGATCATGTCTGTGCCAGGAGCAGGGGCAGGGCCTTGTGGCAAACTCAGGTTGGTGCTGAAACCTCTCAGAGGAAGGCAGAAATGTAGTTATCACAGTTTGCAGCTGGCAAAGGCCACTGACACAGTAGGAGCCAAAGCCTTTTCCACAATTTCTCAGTTGGCAGAAACCAGAAGGGTTTGGTTTCATGAGGTGGGCAGCTGTGGCTGACAAGACTGAATTTTTTGAGAATGAGTAAGCCAAGAACTTGTCATAGTCACACAATGGTTTGGGTTGGAAGAGACCTTACAGACTGCCCACTTCAACCCCCTGCCATGGGCAGAGATACCTTTCACTGGAACAAGTTCCTCAAAACCCCATCCCACCTGGTCTTCAATGTTTCCAGGGCTGGGACAGCCACAATTCCTCTGGGCAATTTGTTCCACTGCCTTACCACCCTCACAGTAAATTGGAATTCCTGATATCTAATCTCAACCTGCCCTCTGTCAGTTTGAAGTCCCTCAGCTTGGTGTTCACTCTCCTTGGGATGCAGTCCAGGGCACGTTTGGCTCTCTGGCCTGTGGGTGCACATTGCCAGGTCATGTTGAGCTTCTCATCCACCCTATGTCCTTCTTAGGGCTGCCCTCAATCCATTCTCTCCCCAGACTGTATCTGGGCTTGGGACTGCCCAGGCCAGCTGCATATATAATGGATATTAATTACATTGGTGTTTCTTCAGCACTTTAATGCAGTGTGTTTTCTCTCAGCATCATGCATAGTGGCATATTTTAGAAGTAAAGATGCTGGGCTCCTTGAGGCTTGTGAAATTGTATGGTGAGGGCTTTTTTGAAGGTTGTATTTGGACATCTGAAGCTTCTACTAAGTAGAGCCTTTGACAGCCAGGAGGGTCAGTGCTGTGGAACATACCTGTGCTCAGCACACCTGTGCCTGACTGAGGAGGGGCTTGGTGTCTGTGGTGCTGAGAATCCCTGGGGTTTAAAATGCTCATTTGTCGACCACAGTGTAGCACAGCTCCAAATAATGCAAATCTACAGGCCACAACCCCACCTGCTATTCATTCAAGGTGTAATTAATGACAGTTTGGAAAATTAGCAGTGTATTAGATTTCAGATTTAAATTAATAATGGTGTGTTACCTGTCTATGAAATCAGAGGGAACAAGGAGCATCTCTTCATGAATAAACATCTGAGGCTTTCATTTTCTGCCCTTCTTACAAAGCTAATGCCTTTTCCAGGTTCAAATTTGCAATATCAGATAAGTTGCAATTGCTAGAATTCCAGGCTATTTAAAAAGTATTCAATTAAATCTTGTAAAATGGTTAGAGTGAACAAGATTTATTTTTTTTAAGTTTATATGTAATGACTGCATTGCTTACTCTTGCACAGGGAGACCTACTCTTTCCATACATCAATCATCTCTTTCTGATTCCTTGGAGGAGAAGAATAATGGGTGCTTTGGGTTTTTGTGGAAAAATCAGAATGGTTTCTCACTCCTTGGGTAAAGAAGAGCTGCTGCCAGCTTTGTGATAGATTTGGCCTTAAATGGATAAGGACCCTTGGCTTTTTATTGGGAACTGAGGGAGCCCAGAATTAGCCTCCAAACCAGGTCCTGATACTGAGTGATAGATGATTCTGTCTGAAGTGCCTACAGCCTCTCCTATCCTTTCCCTGCAGTGACAGAGAGAACATTAATTTTCTGTAAGTGTGTTGCTGCAAATATGACTTTAATATAATTCTCAGATGTTTGACTAAAACCCTAATGTCTTCCAATAATTCTCTCCTATAATCCTGTGTCACTGATGACTGTAGACAGTGACAAATGCCAGACCATGCCTGACAGTTGTCTCCTGCCTCCAGTTACCTTACTGGTTTGGATAATGTAATATTCTTTGTTAGGCTGCTCTAAGTTCATTATCCTTCATAGAACAGCAGTACAGGGGTTTGATGGATGGTGAGTGCACCAGCAGATCCAGAGAGCTGCAAGCCACCCGGGAAGGAGGGACAGGAGCTGGGGGCACACTGCAGCTGAAGGTACAAATGAACATGTGCTTGTGGCTTAAATGGCTGTGGTTTTCCCCCAAACCGTTACTTTGCACAAGCCAATAGTTTGGGGGTTTTTTCCCCATTTCTTTCCTCTTTGCTTGCTTACTACACAGGTATCTTGGTGTTGCCCTTCTGCTGCAACATAGGCTCCATTTCCTTTACTTCCACTTCCCATCCCTGAAATCCAAGTCATGAACCCTGGGCCTTTGTAGAGTCCTGATGTCCCCTCGGTATCCAAAGCTGCCCTTGCATTTCTTCTCCTTTCTGGGTTTCAGCCTGTGCTTTGTCTGCCTTTTGCTCAGTGTCTGTAGATGGTAAAGTAAATGTAGCGGAGGGCAGAATTACAGAGAGGAAGTTTATCTGCTGTCATTCTTCTACTTTGTTTAGCATCCCTGCTGAAGAAAAAGACTCAAAATGCTACGTTTGTGGCATTAAATGTTGTCCCAGATACCAAGAGAGTACTCACATAGTCTCTGATTAGTCTCTACCAGTATAATTGAATTGGATTTGTAGGAAATTTTGAAGGTTTTCAGAAATTGTAGCTGGCATTAAATTACTTTGAACATTAGGGGTACAAGCAAGTGCAGCTGACCATTTGCCATTACAAAAAGCCTCTATAAGCAGTATAGCATCAGAGAGGCACTGCATCATGAAAAACATTAAGGGGAACAGACTTTCAAATGCAATTGCTACTAATTTCTTAGCTAGTGGGCAGAAAAATCACTGGAACTAAATTTCTATGCGATCATAATTAAATTTTGAAGTCAGCAGCCACTGTGATCTTATTCCTTCAGAGAATTTAATAGTAAATTCTGTTTTGATTGTTGACCAAAGAAAATGTACTTGAATTAATAAGGAATGCTGTGTATTTCACAGCATTCTGTGAAGAGGGAAGAAATGCTGTTTAGTTACCGGCTTGTGAAGGTTTGCTGTGTTTCTCTAATTATTGAAATGGTTTTTCTGCTTACCTGTAGGGGGATAGAATATAAGAAAATAAAGATGGTGTAGAAACTAATCTTACCCCTAAGGAGTTGCAGCTGGGCCAATTAGCAAAGATTGGGAACAGGCCTGACTTAACAGGCCACAGCTGTAAGCAATGAGAAGCAGAGTGGTATAAAGAGGGGGGTGGCTGGGTGAGAAGGGACCTGGAGTCAGTGGCTGCTTTGTGAAGAAGAAAGAGTCAGTGCCCTGAGGAGTTGCCCATGAGGAACCCCAAGAAGGTATGGAACTTTTGTGATGAGCATACAACAGCGCGGAACCCCTGTGATAAGATGACGACACTGACCTCTATAAATCTCTGATTCTTCTGTATGTAGACTGAGATATCTAAACCAAACTCTTAATGTTGGTTGGGTTTTTGGGTGTTTGTTGGGTTTTTTTTTGTTTTGTTTTGGGGGGTTTTTTGTTGGGTTTTTTTTGGGGGGGGTTGTTGTTTTTGTTTTTTGTATGTGGGGTGTTGATTGGTTGGTTAGTTTGTTTTATTGGTTTTATTGATTGTTGGGTTTTGGTTTCTTTTTAATTTTGAAGAGTATGCCTTGACTCTGCCAGAGTCCATTCAACCTCGTTTAAAATTGTTGGAATACCCTTGTTGGATATTGGTTTCTTTTTAATTTTGAAGAGTATGCCTTGACTCTGCCAGAGTCCATTCAACCTCGTTTAAAATTGTTGGAATACCCTTGTTGGATATTGTTGGAATACCCTTGTTCTTGGCTGGGTAGGCTTTTCACTTGGCATCCTCTCACAGCTGTGTGATAAGAGAAACAGGAGAGGAAGTGTCTTGTCCAATGGGCCAAAAGACTTGTATGGAAGATAGCAGGAAGAGTTGAGAAGTGCTGTTGCTGAACTCGGGAGTGGCTTCCTATGGAAATTGCTTTTAGTCTTTGCTGCATCCTCTTCTAGAGTTGCTTTTTATTCACCTCTCTTTAGACAGCATTAGCTGTGAGAGAGGGGGTTCAGGGCAATATTGCCACCAAGGGCATTGCTGTGGTGCAAGAACAGGGGGTAACAGAACATACAGAGGGCCAGATTCACCCTAAAGTTATTTAAAGCTGAGAATAGAGTTGATGTCATTTGCAGACATCTTTTCTGTCAATGGCAATCTCTCTCTCTCTCTGTCTTTCCCCTCCTTTCACCCCAACCCTGGGAGTCAAAAGGGGATTTACTGGCCCTGACCAGCAGAAGTCAGAGCTCTGAGGATTTACAGGTGTCACAGTGCTTTGCACTGGGTCAGAATGCAGTAAAGATTGCAGTTCATTAACAAAATGAGTGATTGGAGAGAAGGAAACAGGCAATCAACTTTTTAGTAAGGAAGGATTGTTTTCTTACCATAGCTAAGCGCTGACAAAAGAGAACGATAGCATTATTTCCAAGAATTCCTGTAACTATTTCAAGCTTTATGGCTTTGTACTTTAGTGTTAGGTGGGGGCTCCTTTCTAGCTAGCATTGGCCTTTTTCATTGGGAATAGCAGAACTGAAACTGGGTTTGTATTTATCTGAAAGGGCAATGTCTTTTTTTTCTTTTGGTCTTGTGACATTTCTCTTGCCCCTGCATTTGTTGTACCATGGTGTCATGAGATTAAAGAAGTTCATCACCTTGATCTTTACTGTTATTCTAACACTGGTCTTGAGATCTCTGCTTTATAGACATTGTTTTCTTGGCATAGAGCTGCTCCCAGAAAAATGGAACAATATGCCATGGTTGAATATGGGTTTCAATCCCATAATTTCCATGAGCTGGCAAATAATAGCCCTTTGCAGGCTGAGATGCATAATTTAAATCAAAACACATCTTCTGTAGAATTGGCACATACTGTGTTAAGGACTGCAGCTGATAATCTTCCACAAGACAATCCTGGTGACTGTATGAATGCATGTGCTAATGCTGGCACTATTCTTCTGCTGAACACTGGCGTTTTATGCATAGAGTCCTATTGCTTTATTTGAATAGTTTGATGAACAAGGGAGGGAAAGAGCTTTCTTCAGAAGAACTAAGATGGCAGCATCAAGAACAAGGATTAAGCAATGCTGCTTCAGGGAGAAGCATTAGACCTTAATATTTGTGTTGTTGCCACTGAGATAAGTATCTTAGGCTAAATTCTCAAAGGTTTGCTAAGGGTTTAACCACACATGCCATTCAAATCAAGGGAGTCAGGGAGCTAAAGCCCCATGTAATGTTTCATGAATGTATCTCCTGGGTGTTAATTTCATCATCTAAAATATATAGCATAATGGATAGTTGCTGCATGAATACAAAGTTTTAAGTCCCTCTAGGGGCTCTGCTAACAGCACAAACCATGAGAGTGTATCTGAGTTGTTTATGAACAGAAGCAGAGTCCCAAGAGTGAGACACAGCTATAAATTCTCTGCAGTCTGTGCCTATCTATTGTTATTTGTAATAACTGAGAGAGCAGTTTTGCTCTAAAACTACTTCCTTTAAGAGCTTTAACTGAGAAGCTCTGCTTGAAAATCACTCCTGATAGCTGCAGAGCTTTGCTGGAGAAAAGACTCCATTTTCTCTATCAGTGTTCATGTATTGTATCACACTTTCATTTTGTACTTAACATGGTTATTTAGGCAATTCATGTGAGTGTGTCATTGCAAATGAGTTTAAGAATGCATTTTATTTACTGGACCTTATTTGGTAATAGATAGTCTGTTAAGACAATTATATGTTTCATTAAAATGTGGTATTAACACAAGGGATACGGACGTGCTTAAGAGGCTTTACACAACTCAAATGTTGTGTTGGGTGGTTTTTTGCTAAGAACGAAGAGATGAAAAGTCTGATGAATTGTTGGAGTGTTCAGTTTCTCCCTTTTTCTACCACCACACCCAGTTTAAACACCAAGCCCAGTCAAAGCAAAGGTAAAACATAATGGGGAGGAGAAATTCAATTTTCAACCTTGAAATTTACCAGTCTATTTCTGACAAGTGTTTTTATGAACACAGAATTTTTATAAGGTTTGATTTTTATTAAAATGGTCAAATGGTGCTGTAGCTGTCATTAGAGTGACTTAAATAGTAGCATATTATTACTTTTGGTTGTTATATATTTAGAAAATATGTCTTTATTTAAACAGTGTTCTTGTTTCAATTCTCATAATGCTGGCTGACAGACATACCTGTGCAGGTATGGTTTACTCTGGGGCTGTGGGCTGGGAGTGGGCAACACTGACTGCCTCTGTGAATCATCAGATTGAAAAGTTAGGAAAAAAGGACTCTTAGTAGCAAAGAAAGCTGATAATACTTGTGACAGCATAAGTATTATGAGTCCCTCAGAGAAAAAACTAGTAAATTTCACACATTGCTTCTGTACTTGATAAAGAAAAGGCTCAGATCATTTTTCTTGTCCTGTAACTTTTGGCTCCTACCTAGAAGAATTTACCACTTCTTGCATTTGGCAGTATTTTGGGGAATTAAAGTACTGGTGGAAGGTTTTACTTGGTGCATAGAGGACACTGTGGACACAGTCTTGTCCAGCATAATTCTTCTGATAAACCATTTGAACACCAGGGATTTCTCTCTTGGTCATTCCAGACCTGTTTTATTTGGGTTTGCTTTGTTGTTTCCTTTGCTGCAGAGGCCTGCTCACTGCCCCTGCTCTGTGGGGCTGTTTCACCTGAGAAACCTGCAAAAGAAAATGGGCAGAGTGAATTCCCATAGTGTACTTAGTGAAACTAAAGGAAAACAAACAAAAAACCCTGGAAAATGTAAACAAGAAACCCAAACCTGCCAAACTTGCAGAATTTTTTAAGTGGGATCCTACTGGGTTTGTTTTTTTTTTTTGTTTTTTTTTTTAACGAAGAAATGTAGTCATCATGGCCCTGTCATCAAAAGAGAGGAGGCTTTAAATTCATTCTAGGTCAGCAGCAATGGGAAATTGTTGTGGTTTAGAATAGATATGATTATATCTGGACTTGAATTTCATCAAATTTCAGGTTTTGGTAAAATGTATTTCTGCAGTAACTCTAGAAATTAAGTTATTACTCCATGAATTCACTGGCTATCAAAACAAACTTTCTGTTCCTCAGAAGCAGCATGGTAAGAAAAAAAACCATAAATGCTTCGGTTCTTGTTTCCTGGCAGTTTGTTTTGAAAACAACCAAATCCATTCCAGTTCTTCTCCCTGTTGTTTCTTAAATAAACTTTATTCTACTGAAATAAGCAAGTGCCCCTAAAACAGTATAATTTAAAAACTTAGTTTGGACTGCTATGTTTAGTTTGAGGGACAGGGCTTTTCTTAAAGAGGCTTCTGTGATAGCACCACAGTTGAGAAGATGATATTGGTAGCAGTTGTTCTGAGCAATTTACTTGACTGTGCACACAGAGGTTCCTTTTTTGTCCTCCTGTGAAGAACAGGGGATTAAAAAAGTATAAAAACAGTAATTGATAAGGATATACATACACATTGCAGTCAAAAATACATGAAGCAAGTTTCATATCTACAGAGAGTTTCAGACCATGTAGAAAATCAGTAAAGTGAAAAATGTGGCAGGTTTTTCCTTCAGTTTTTCAGGCAAGAATCCTCCTCTGCAATCCAAGTGCCCAAGCAGCCAGGACAGTAGCTGTTCTTTATATCTTGGCTCAGTCTTGCCTAGAATCTTACTTTTAGAAAATTTAGTTATTCAAAGGAGGCAACTCAAAACTAAATCTGCAGTCAGGAAAAAAAACATTCAAGGCAGCTGAAGGTTTCCCATTCACTTCAGAGCTTGGTAGCTTGGGCTGCATGCACTTGGCACATTGCCTTTATCAAACCCCAAAGGCAAGTAAATTTCCTGAACTTCTAGAAAACACATGATCTTTTAAAAGTATTACTTCTTTTCAGCTATGCAGTATTTCTGCATTCTTAATGCTCTATTACTGTGTCCTTACCTGCTGGCTCTTGTAGAGGAAGCCTTCATTGAAGGCCACCATCGTATTTTAAAATATGCACATCTTGAGAATCTCCTCCAGTGAAGTCAAGCTCCCTCATTCCTGTGAGCAATATGTGATACTAGAAAACATTTGTGTGTAATGATGTGTTACGGTACAAAATGTAGTCAAAAAGCCAAGTTGTGCTTGTTTTTCTCAGTAGCCCTATGTGTGGATGAAAGCTGGGCACTTCACAAGAGAGGATGCAGTGTCAGTGATCCTGAAAGCAGCAGTGTCTGCCAGGGCCCACCCTGCAGCCACCACAGGATGAGTGACCCAGGGCTGTTGTGTTTCTATTCACAAAAAAAAAAAGTCCTAAAATATCTCTAGGATGTGAGGGAGGAAGCGTCTGCTCAGTTCTATGAACTTCGGCAACATTTGGAAACTGGGCAAAGCAAATGAATTGGATGCTTGGGTTGGTGACTGTAAGACCTGTGAAACCAAACACAGGCAGGTGATGTGTGACACTAATTTCATCTCTAAACTATTGTACTCAGATTTACTTCTTTTAATTTAGGCCATTAGCACAGTGAGAAAGGTTAAGCTGTCTATTATGAATAGCAGGTCTCAAGGACATGTGTTCCAAAGGCTATTTGAAAGTCCACAAAATGTGCCTTAAAGGAGCCAATTCATAAAATATTATTTGGTCTGTTTCCATGGGATTCTTGAAGTATTTCCCACTGATAACCATTCTTTGTGTACAGTTTCTAAGACAGTTTTCACTCTCTTGGAGTTCTTCCACAGTCTTCTGTGCTTGTATTTTTAAATAAGTCCTGTCCCATTTCCCCTGCAGTTCCCTGCAGGGAAATTTGTATCTCTCAGCATACAGTGATTTCTGACCTTAAAAAAAATCAATCCTGATTATTTTCAATTGCTTAAAAAAATTGATGGCTATTGCATAACCTTTGTTTTGCACAAACAATTTTGCACAAATTGTTGAGTAGATTATTGAAAGCTTGAAACAGTACTCAGTACAATGACAGTACAGTGATTGGTGTGAAGCAGGAAATGAGATTGTACAGCAGAACTAAATAGTGGTGGAGCATTTGCCAATATTCACTCCTTTGGCTCATCACACATGTAAAAAAAATATTATCTGCTCTACTGCTCATCTTTCACATGACACTAAAATCTTAAAGGAGGTAAATAACTGTGGGGTTTGTTTTGTCTAAAACAGACAGCAGTGCGCATCATTAATAATGTTAGCAAAGCTGGAACCTAAATGGATATATAGACAAATGACAGGGGATTTTTGGGGACCACATCTGAGCCTGGGAGCCCATTTCTGCAAGAGGAACTTGTTCTGGATGTCTGAGGTGTTTCTGTAGTTTTGTAAGCAACTGAATAGGAAAGTTACATTTGAGGAAAATTATAGGTTTAGTCCAACAGTATGTAAAAAATGATTCATAGCATTCTATGATCTCTCTGAAATGATTTTTTTATCTCCTCTTCTACAGTCTTTTAATGTAAAGAACATATCTAATATGCAATTATATCTTGAACATAAAATATGCAAAAGAATGCACTTTTAAAAATTACACTTTCTAAAGATGTCCCCTGCATTTTTTTCTGAACTTTTACCAAAAGGGCACAGAAAGATTGACCTCAAATATGGGTTTTTTTGCCTAAGTGTTGACTGTTGGCATAATGTTATTTACCCAGGAGATATCTTGTATGGTTTTCATCTGATATAAAGGCAGATAGCAGTTACAGTTAGAAATGGCTGCCTGCCATTCTGTTTAAAAGAAGAACTTGTGTTATTTTTCTAAAGGGCTTAAAAATCCGCATTGAACAAACCTCTAAGGCTGGCAACAGTGTAGGAAAGAGAAACCAAGAAGGTTTATTTAAGGGTTTAATCTGCCTAAAATGTGTGTGTCCAATTGTCCATCCCCTTGGAATGAAAAGGCTCAGAAAGTAGGTTCTGAATTCATTCCCAGTTTATCATCAAGATTCTGCACATCCCTGAAAACCTATTTAAGCTAAGAAATAGCAGGAACGAAAGCATAGTTTGAACTGATTAAAGATGGCAAAATTTTAGATTTTCCCATGTTGAGTACCTGAGTACTCTTCTTTCATGCAGAAATAATCTCAAATATGTGTAAGATGTGATAAAGAGTGAGTTTGTGATAAGGCAGACATTTGGAGAGAACAAAATCTCAAGATTTCTAGTATTAATATGAATAAAGAATTAAGTCTCCTTTGCAATATCTATTAATTTTAAGATTTACTGCACTCTCTTTTCCCTTCCTGAGTTATTCTCGAGCAAAAGGAAAATAATGGTTTTTGTCAGCAATTGTTTTCCCACACTGAACAGTATCTCAGTCTGTGAAATTGTCATATTGAAATTAGAATCCAGGCTGAAAAATATGCAGTGTGAGCAAGCCTGGGAAAAAAAAAATCTATTTTTATACTTATTCTAATCAGTTAAAGAAGTATGACTTAATCGCTGGTCCATTGATCATAGACAGCCCAGTGCATGAGCAACAAATTCACTGTATGACTGTGCTTGCAAAAATTAGTCCCATTTCTGCAAGCAGGGAAACTGTGGAAATGAAGTAATCAATGGGAAGTCAAAGCTTAGGCTGATCATTGCTGGGCTGTAAATGCAGGCCACTGTAAGAAATGATCCAAAGGTTTTTGTTGCATAGACTAAAAATTCAATGACCTGAAGTATGCCTGTTGTTGAAATGTCTAGCTATTGCAATATTATTTGAGAATGAAGAATAAAAGTCATAAGCTTAAAAAAATGCTCATGTCACAGGGCACTATTTGACTAAATGCTGACATTTATTTCTGGTAAATTATTTTTGACCCGTGAGTTCTGGTGGTGAATTTGTGTAGCAGTTTGGTGTCTCAGGATGCCCTACATTAGCATTCAGCCCAGAGCACACTTTGGAAGTGGCTCTGCCAGCCCTTCTCCGTGTGCTTTGATTGCTGACAGAGCAGCTGTCAAGGGGAAGCTGAGCACCTTTTGCCTGCAGCCACTCGGAGGATGCGCTGCAGGTGGAGACCTTGTGCCTTCCAGCTGCTGATTGCTCTGTGGTCCAGGGCACCAGCCTAGGACAGCTCAAGTGAGGCAACACAAAATAGATTATTTGTAGACATTTGGTTCTCACCCCATATTTCAGTGCCTACTGAAAGCTGCAGTTTCCATGGTTAGACTGTACTTTCTCTGATTGCACTTCCATGACTCCAGGTGCCCTCTGGGTTTGTCTCCTCCTTGGAGCACGCAGTCTCCCAGGAAGGCCGTAATGGAAGAGCAACAGGAAAAAAATCTCCATGGTCCTGTCTGTGAATTGAATACTTGAAGTTTTGTGTTTCTCTACAGAAATTAAAAAGCGGAAAGAAAGCTTTTATCAGAACAAATTTGGTTTGGATGAAAATTCAATTTAGTCATAATAAACAGTTTTGCTGGACCTTTCATAGCAATCCATCTAGTTACCTGCCAAGGTAAGTGATATTCAGATAGTGTAGTTTCATACTGATTGCTCTCACAATTAAAGGAAGACTGGGACTTGTATAGTGTTTCCTTTAACTATCTGAGTCTTACTAGGAAGACAGTGATTTGAATGAATTGCCCTGATTTAGGCAGGTCCCTGGCTTTCATAATGGGGGCATATTTGGTTGCTTGGTTACCCATTTGAGATGACTGTATTTTAGATAATCACTGATGGAAATGTAACCCAGAAGGTGAGTGAGCAGCATGATGCAGATTTTCAACCGGCTACAAATGTAAAAATAGATCTGTGCAAGCAGAAGAGAGATTGCAATAGATAGATGTAATTTACCTGTTTGCCCACACTTGCTGAACACGTTTGCACACCATTTGTATGTGCCACTTTGTTGTTGCTCTTGCATCTTTAGGCTGAAAGAAAGTGGAAATTACCGAACTGTGTGCTTTAGATCATTGGGAATGGTGATAATGGATATCCCATGTAATGTTGAGAGAACTTGAGGAAGGGCATAGAGAAATGGGGCTCTTGCAGCTGATTAGACTTCTATTTATTCTGAAGTCTGCAGCGGCTCAACCAATCTTTATTTTGTAAGGAAAAGTTAATTTGTTTATAAAACACGAGAAGTGCAATCTTGAGTATGTGAAATAAGATTCATTAAAATGTTGTTTCTGATGAGAGGTGACAGCTGTTGACTTGATATGGGGCACCAATTTAAGATTAAGCCTGCCTAGAAGTGAAGTCATGCTGTACAAGAGTGTGACATGGAGGGTTTAAATGTGTCACCTCTGTTTAATTATTTTGATTATATATTAAAAAAAATCCAAACTTACCAAAAAAAGTGCTAATTTTGCTGTTCAAAGGTAGTTTCCACAGAGATGCATGAAAAGAGTTGAGAAAATGGCACAGATAGTGCAGGTGACAGTTTTCAACTGCTTCTACTCTGTTAAACCTCAGAACCCACCAGTGTGGTCAACACTTGTGACAGTGGCATTTTTTTCCCCTGAGTCTCATAGGTCTGAGTGGGTCTTCAGCCAGCAAAGGAAACTTGCCCTTGATGGCTGAAAAGAAGTGCACAAAAAGGCAGAGGAAGAACAACTTAAAACAAACTTGGAAAAAATGAGATTGTCTTAGATACCTCTAAAATTTTTAGTTTATCTTCAGATATCTGTATCTTCTCTATCTGTCCCATTAAAAGTCCATTGGTATTTAAATAGTTTAAACTGGTGTTATTTTAATCTGAAACTGAATTAATTTATTTTAAGATGAGATGGAGATATCATTGCTTTCTGCCAAGAAATACTGATGTTGAATAATTGGAGAGGCATGAGAGCAAATTCCAATGCTTTCATGGGGGCTGGCTTGTTATAGGAGCAGCTCTTATGTTCTCCATACAGCTCCAAGTCTTACTGTGTCAGGCACTGTGACAACTGTGACATAAGATACTCTGCATTTGAAAGATTTTACCATGTGATGAAGACTAAGAGAAATTTATAGGTAGACAAAAATGGATATAAATAGGAAAATAGGATAAGAATATTTGTAGTTGTTAGCATTTTAAATTTTTGCAAGGGGAGGTCACCAGAGTATGTGGGATAACCCAGCCATGACTAAAGGTTAATGTTCTGCAATATTTCCAGAGAGAAGGTTGGAAAATGCTTATTTTCTTACAGTTCTAATATATAATATTCCATAATTTATCAGGATTTTTCTGTTCTTTACCTCAAGATATGAATTGTTTGCCTTCCAGCATTTGAGCTTTTAGGGTATGCTCTGTTTTTAAGCTCTTGTATCAAACTACAAGAGCTCATAATTCCATGCTTGGATTTTTTTCTTGAGCAGTTTAGGATTTTATTTTTAAGAAAGCAGAAGTTCTCATTTAGTCAGTTGCTGCCAGGATATTGCTTTTTCAGGAAAGAAATAAGTATTCAGACTAGGCAGTCAGAAACTAGAATTTAATAGTTTGAGGTCCAGTTATCCCAAAATCAGTGAAGTATTCTGGAGGAGGATGAAGCGTCATCATTCTGGGGGTGGGCTAATGTAATGTGATATATGAGGCAATAGTACTGGATCAAAAGTGGGGTGTATATTCCTTTGAACATGAAGTTCTTGAACTGTAGCTGATTCAGGTGTGTGACCCATTGGGGCTGAGTGGCTGCTCATTGGCAATGTTTGGATAATTAATGTCCACTTTCCATTTCAGGAAGGGGTGAAAATTGGAGCTGGTAAAAGCTGGAGCTGAATGAGCCAGCGCAGGTTGGTTGCCTGAATCTTTGTGATCTACTTCTCTTATGTTCATCTCTTTTTCTTTCCTGTTTGAAAGCATGTAATTATCCACTCTCCTTACTGACTTGTGATACCTAGTTTTCCTTTCAGTCTGTACCGTGGTAGGAAGAGATTTCTACTAAAAACACATCTCTCGAGTCATTAGAAACCCTACTGCCATATAGCAGCTCTTTAGTGTTTTAACTGCAGCAGTGCTTCTGCCTTATGGGTCTTTATATTGATTTTCCTTGTGGGAAATTTAACCCCATCATTCAAGAGTAAATAGTGGAATCAGCTGTTTACAGAGTGAAACAACAACTTTTTCAACACTAGAAAGGGCAGCATATGTTATGGCTGGCCTCCTGCTAGTTTTATTGATGGAGTTTTGGGGAGCTGTTATGTGCAGACATCAGGGCCACCAAAGCCAATGGCTTTGCAAGTGCATCTGCATTCACTGTGAGACCTGCAGAACAGGCAGGCACTGGGTGGAGCTGCCTCTGGGGCAGGTGGCACCCTGCTCCTGGCCAACAGACTTTGGTTACAACCCTGTGTGTCTGGACAAAGGCACATGTTCATCTTTGCTCTTATTTAGGAGGCAAACTTCTGATGTGTAATGTTGAACCTGTTCTTTGTATCTTAGTATCATTATGTGACTAATTTGGCTCCACAAGTCAGATTCGGGACAAGGAGGTCCTGAAATTCTTAGGCCAGTAAATTCCCTGATTATGGTACACCTGCACTTTTCTGGCCTTCCACTGAATTAGGTTGCTCTTGGTTTCATTCCTATCTATTGGAAGTTATCTATATACAAAATTTCAACTTTTAAATATTTTGCCTTTTTGTATTGTGGCAGAACATCTAACAGATGTCATTTCTTCTTCATAGCAGTGTGGAAAGAAACATATGCCATCATTTCCTAGCAAAGGAACATTAGTATATTTATAAATGTGTGGTATTAGATGGAGTGGTTTTGTTTTAGCAAAAGCACACTTCAGTTTTGCCTTAAACTCTTATCTGACTTTAAAGCCTGAATTTACCCATCATTCAAGTCATCATGGAAGAGACTTTACCTGGGATTTGAGTCCTTTGGGCTTTATAAAAATAGGATTATAGAACATCTGGCTGCACAGTAGGAATATTTCACTCTGAACTACAAAAAATAAAACTACAAAAGATAAAGAGAGAAACATTCCTGGAAAGAAATGAACCTTTTCTTTGTTTCTTGTATCCATCAAACACTAGCCTCTTACAGATGGAAGGCAAGGAGAGACAACAAAAGAAAAATGGAGAGAATTAAAGAGCCACATCATATCATTAATACTTTGGCAGTTTTGACAGCCATGAGCAGCAATGAAAAACACTGCTGTTTCAAAGCCTGAAATAAATTGGGAGCTTGGTAGCATCTCCAAGTCAGGCCCTCAGTTCAAATTCACAGAAAGTAAACATTCCACACCCTTACTTGATGATGATATACTTAAGAGCAGAAAATTAAAAACCTAAAAGGTGTTATGAAATAATACATGGAGAATGGATTTTTTTTTTAATCTATAACTTCTATGAACCAAGAGGTTTTAAATTAAAATTATATATATATATCTATAGATTTATTTTTTTTTAAAAAAAAGCCTGATTTTCAGGGATCATTTGTTCACATCTTAAGTAATTTTTTGTGTCTCAGTTAAAAACCCAAAAACCCAAAGGGAGCATATCCTGGGGCTGAACAAATGTTTTTACTCTTTTATTTCTGTCTTTTGGTCATCATAAAGAAGCTGAGCTTTGCTGTATTTTCATTAACATCATGTCAGTACAAGAGTAACTTGTTGTGACAGTCATTGCTTGCATAAAATAATAGCTATTGTTTGGGATATTAATTAAATATTAATTATGTGACAATGGGGCTATCAAAGTAATTTAAAAAATAAGTTCTTAATCCCAAGATAAAAAGCAATAGCTAGGTATATTAGTTATAAAAAAACTATCTAGATAATGTATTTTAGAACTAAAAAAGCATTTGTACCTCAGAGTTGCATTGCCTTGTATCTATTCAAGAAAAACAAACTTGCAAATGAGATATAGTTGAGGTAATGTGGATATGATATAACAAATCCATTAAGTGTGCCATGATTTAAATAATTAATTTTTTTTTTTAAAATGGGCAATTCAGTTTAGGAAAAAAAAAATTCAAACAAACCAACCCCACAAACCTTTACGTACCCTTTGTACTCATATGTCTACAAAGCTGACCTTCACAGCCCAGGCTAAAAAGGTGTTGGCTTGAGAGCAATGCAGGCATTGGCTCCTTAGTACATTTTCCTTCCCTTTTGGGATGGCATTCACCAGGTTTAGCTGGTACATGTATTTAAATTCCCATTCTTTGCTTTGCTTGCATGCAGGCCACTGGTTGTGCTATTTGCACTGTTGATTTTCAAGCCATTTCTGCTGCTTGTGTAGCAAAGAGAGTGGAATGCTGTAACTCACTCTGATGACACAAGGCAGCTCCTCTTCTTGTAGAAGTCAGCATTTCCCATGTTAAGGCATGGAAAAAGTGCTGTATTAGATAAGCATTTGCTTTGAGTTTGCTGGAGCTCCAGAGGCTGTGATCAATTATTACTTCTGTTTTTAAAGCAGATTCCTCTGGAATCAGGTCCTCTCTGCATTTGTGCCTGTGCAGTGCTGGCTGCTTCAATGTCTTCTTGGGGTGAAAGGAGATAAAAGCTCTCTGCAGACGTTTGTATGGTGTTCTTCAGTGCCTTCCTTTTTATAAGCAGGATCTGAAGCTGGGATCTGTCACTTTCCCATGTTAGTGTTTCACCATCTTCAGGCGAGGAGGAACGTATTTCCCAGTTTTGTGTTGACAGCAGTAATATACATCAAACAGTTCAATTAAATAAGTGAAAGCAGTCCTGTGCCTTTGTCTTATGGCCAGTGACAAGTGTTTGGCTCATTACCACTTCCATTTAACTAAACAAGAACTATTACTTCCAGGAACAGGAATCTTGGGAATCTTGATATCCAGCTTTCCTGCACTTGTGTGTTTGCTGCCCACCAGCAACTGCTTGGGCATCCTTCAGTGTAATGGCAAAGAATCTCAGCAGAACCTGTGTTCCTCTTTGCAGAGTGATGCTACAGTGGTACAAAGTGACGCATAAGCAAAATGCCTTGATTGTTTTAAGCAAGCCACCATTATTCCTAGAATAGATAGGATCTTCTGACATAAGGAATTTTATATAATTTCTTTCAAATTTTTTTATATCTTTCCAATATATTAAAGATTTGCTAAGGAAAGACTGAATAAAGAAGGTGTAATACCTTCTTAGCAAATTTCTTTGCCTTATGTTTTAATTTTCCATGATGGTTCACCCACGCTACTTAAAGACCAAATCAAAAACTGCTGTTGTGATTTTAAATTCTTTTCAATTGCAGTTGGAAAGGTAGATTTTTCTTTAATACTAAAAGATGGCAATTATCTTGAAATGAGGTTCAGACTGCATCTTGCTGATGATTACAAGAGATCACACTGCATTTTAATGTGAGCATAAAGTAAGCCTATTAGAACATTTTTTTTTTCACTTATGTCTTAAACATACTAAATCTTTGGGTATTTTTAAGATGGGCAGTTTACATTTTTAAGGTTTTTTTCTTGTTTGAGGCAGTAGAAGTCTTAAATGTTTGTTGTATACATTGACCTGGATGTGTGTGAGATGCATATCACACCAGAAGGATTTGTGATGCATCAATACAGTGGTGAAACAAAAATACTGGAGTATTTATTTTCTACATTGAATATCATTATAGTCTTACCTGTTCTAATACCAAGGATTTATCTGCCAGGGAGGGCTCTGTGGAACTGGTGAGGGCACAGCCATTTCCCAGCTGAATGCTTTTGTACCTGCTGAGCTGCTGTGTGCACAGGGATTGCCATCCAGGTTGGTAATTTACAGTGCATGAAAAAATTATTCATTACCCACTAGCTATTAGCTACTTAATAACGCCATGCTTAGGAATGTTTTTAAGTGTTTATATTACAGCAGCTCACAGAAGTATCCAATTACCCAGATAACTGTGTAAGATTGTAATACAATGCAACCCTTACTCATAACACTATAGAAGGTAAATGATTTGTAAATATAGGCAGGACACAAAGGCACCATACGAGTTGTTCACAGGTATATTGGAAGCATGTGAAGTGTCCAGTAAAAGGCTTTTGGGTTCCTGGCAGTGCTGTGGGCAGGCTGCTCTTTGCACTCAATACTGACAACAGAGCCCTGGCTTGTGTTGTGTGCCCACAGTTCTTTCCAGAGCCTTGTGAAAGCATCTGTCTGCATTTCTGTCTCTCCTTCTACCCTCATGACCTATGAGCTAATGGGCCAATTGTGGGGGCAAGAAGCAAAAGTGGAGCACTTTGGGATGTTAGTTCTTCAGATAGGTAAAATAGGTACTCTGTGACACAAAGTGGAAAGCTATGGAAGGAATTCAAAGGACAGCTCTCTGTTTCCTAAGTTTCGTGCCCTGACTTATGGGAGGGATCAATCAGCAGTTGCACCTTACCAGGCAGCTAAAAGCTGAAGACAGAAATCTGCAGAAAACCAGATTGCCCTAGCTGAAATGCTCAAAACTTCTCTTCATTTTTAAGCAAACTCTGTGTGTGTGTATTATGTACTTCTTATTTCAGCCACACCCTTATGTAGTAGCTGAAAGGAACCTGAGCAAAGATGTATTTCAGATGATGCAGGTCCAATTCTCCCTTTTCCTGGAAAAGTGACCAGGGCACAAGTTGTACCATAATGTTCCATGTAAGGAGAAATGGAAGTTTCATCCTGTGGAGTTCATGAGAACTCCAAGAAGAGAAACATGGAATCGTGTAGCATGCAACAAAGAGGAAAAGGGCATACGGACTTACCTTAAAAAATTACTCGAAATCCAGGTAATCCACCCAAAGTGACCTGTTCTGCAGCCTGTGTTTTAAAGAATATATAGCCTTCTAGAGCAGAGCCACTGATTCATGTTCCTACAGAGGGGAAAGATTCCAGTGATGAGGATATATTAAACATTGCTTAGTTCTGTGCTGGGACAAACTCTCGCTACCATGCTGAAATGCACTGGAGTCAAATGAACATTTTCCAGGAAAGTATCTGTCACATAATTTCGAGACTTATAAATTGGAACTTCTCTGTAAAATAACCAACAAGTCTCTTAATGCCCAACTTGTGTTCCTGCATTCATTTTTTCCAGTTTCTGTATTAATCTAGTTAAGTGAATATCCCAAAGAACTATTTTGCTCACTAACAGAATATTAATAGGAAAAATGTATGTGACTAAGCAGGTAATAAAAGCATAGACTCTAGAGAAGCTTCTTCCAGACAACAATCTAAATTATCATTAATACCTCCACCATTTCTGTTTTAAGCATTTTTCAGGAAAGGCTTCATCATCATATAATTGTGTTCAAATTATTTATTTTTATCTTCTGCTTTTATTTGCAATTAAATTCTAAAGAGAACAGACATTACTGTTCAAGGGCTGAGTGCTAATCCTGTATTTAAAAGGTCTTTTTTCCTTGGCAATTGAGTAAGCTCAGCCAGACATAGGATACTGCAAAATTTCCAGAGCATCCACTCTGTGCCATAGTTTTTATATAACTCTGATTTTATGGGTTTTGAACTTAAAAATTATGTGGTTTACATCAAAGAAATTGCACAATTCAGGGCCATACAGAATGCTAGGAAGGAACTGCTGCAAAAAAATATATGTTGCAGTACTGATACTACAAGTTTGCTAAATACTGGGGAAAGATCTGTTTATATATCAGGTAGATGTGTCAGTCCCTTACTCCCTATGTAGTGTTCTTTCTAATCTCTTAATCGAAACTTTTCGTAGTGAGAGCAGTGCAGCATTTCCAGCCTGGCTGGAATAGGCATCACATCATGGTGTGTGTGTCTTCCACAGCCAGGTCAGAATCAATATATGAGTATATTACTTCAGCCTTCTCTTTTGTCTCCTGTAGAGGCACTCAGCTGTTACATCTGTGGCCATCCATAATTACATAGGCTGTTGTTTCTAGTTCAGTTAAGTATCATTAACAGGTATTCAGGAAGTGCCTAAAAAGAAGATCCAATCTTTCCTGCAGCCTCTTTATGGTTACAGATTTTCATCTCACATGGACCTGAGTGAAAAATTTTGAGCATAAATAAGTTGCTGCTAAGAAAGAATTTTTGTGATCCCTCTGTTTCTACCCAACTTAGATCTGCTATATTTAGAAGCGTTCTGTGGTATTTGTGTCTGTCTGTTTCTTGAGGCTTTGGCTCTGCAGGGAGTTACTCAATAACAACAATTTCTGAGTGCTGATTGCAATCTAAACATTTTGGTTAACTTAGGACATCTCTGCAAGAGTAGTATTAGGCTGTAGGGATCGTTTAGGGAAGAGGAGGAGACAGTGGTACCATCTTCTATTCTCTGCAGAAGAAAAAGGGTAGCCTTGTAATTTAGGAGACAGAAATTTTTCAGAACATCAGGACTCTAGCAGCTAATTCTATGGCTGTTTAAATGTTTTGTACGAAAAACAAGTGCCTTTCAGAGGACAGCTGGAGGGGGAAAACTTCATTTCTCTCTATTTTCCTAACATGATGTTTCAGCTTCTCTCTAGATCTGTCCCAAGTTATGAAAGAAGGGATTTTTGAGATGGGTTTTCTCCATCGAGCATGATTGACATGAGCACCAGCTTAGAAAAATAATGGATCCAGTATTATAAAAGGCACCTCAGCTGTCATGGGAGGCTAAAAGACCTGGCTTGAGAAGTCCCACTCTGCCCATAAGCAGTGCAAAGCCATTTTGCACCATTGCCACAGCTGTGTGTTCCATTCTCTGGACTGACCCATCCTGGGCCAATCCCAGTACAAATAGAACACTCTGCAGGCTGCATTGTTGCTCCAAGCTTGCTTTTGCTCCTCAAAGTGCAGGCAGTCAGGCCTGCTGGCTGCCTGTGGGACCCTGAGAGCTGATGGCATGATCACAGCTCGGGGCTGTGCTGACCTTCTGCTGTGGCTGCCCAGCCCAGCTGCAGGGCAGCGCTCTGTTTAGAAGGGGCACATGAGTATTCGTGTTGAAAGTCAGCCGGTGTCTCTCCTTGTGGCAGATATTTATTGTTAGTAATGTTGCCAATATTTATTATGGATATTTTAGTTTAATTCATGAACATAACTGTAAGTTGCTAATGTAGAAATGTAAGCTGATAAAGCCCTCAGATGAATGTGTTTAGGTTGCAAGCAAACTTTTTTTTCATTCTGAGGAGGTGAGAGATGCAGAAATCCTGTTGTTTCAGAAGTGATGCCAGATCCCCAGATAATGTCTGCCCGCAAGAAATGTGAGATACATCTGAGCAGGATAACAACAAAGTGCAGCAGAGATAAAGATTTGATGTTGTTTGAAAGGGATATCCAGTAACATTTTCTAAAAGACTAGATAACATTAGCTTCAAGCCAAACACAAATGATAGCAATCTTTTTTAAAAGAGGTGACCATATGTTTAACAGCTGATCAATTTGCTGCAATACAAAGAATTAGTAGGAGGAAATTAGGAAAAGTAGAGGAGCTCTGTTGGCTAATCCATGTTCTTTTTGCACGCCTTTCTAATTCAGATCTCCATTTTATATTACTCTTTATTTCCAATTTTTTGCTCCTTACTGCACTGTTACCTTTATTTCAATATCATTAATTCATTTTGATCTTGAGCACAGTTGGTTGCAAACTGCTGTCTCTCTGTTACAAATTGATTTGTCCTTTAAAAAAGGGAGACAGACAGAAATGTCAGACTTGTTTCACAACGGGAATGTTGAATGTAAGATTTGGCTCCAATACAGTGTCCACCCAGTGGTTCTATGAATAAGTGTTTATAGATTGTACTGAGCCTTCTAGCCAACTCCTAGTGTCTCCTATAATTGCTACTGTAGGAAACAAAAATGTTCATCTGAAAAACCAAACTCTTCATTTAAGCTGTGCAAAACTATTATTCTGCTTTATGTGTAGTTTTCTAAAGGACTATAAAACTTGCATGTTTAAAGAATACAGAAATACAAGATTGACTCACCACAGATTTATATTTTTTTCAACTTCAGTGATGGTTGACAATATGGCTCTGATTTACTTGACTTCTTTTAGGACCTTTCTGGTTTTTAGCATTTTCATAGGGGGGTGAAAGAAGTATTCCATGTACTGATCTTGGTATTTTGTGAGTGTTGGTCCTACTCAAAAAACTTCTATCATTATGTCTACATGCATTTTTTTCCATTGTATTTCCTGTTGTTCAAAAATGTGGACAAGATTAGTTCAAAAGAAATGGAAAAAAGTAATCTGAGAAAAATCCTCACTATATTGATAGAAGTAATGATTTGCAGCAGGCAAAGTAGCCAGGAACAGCTATAAAAGGTCTCTCTAAAGGGCAGTGGAAGAATGTGCAGAAGTACACACTTGTGTCTGGCATATGGGATCATGCAAGTGATGATTTATGGGGTTTTTTGTTGTTATTTGCATTAAGAAAATTCACGTGAATTAGTCCATATAGCATTAGCTTGATTGATATTGGTAATTGCTCTTTGAATGTATTAATATGGGCCATATGCTAAATCTACCACTAGCTGAAAGTCATAATCTCTAAGTAAAACAATTACTAAATGGTACAGTAACAGGAGTAATTAAAAACTCTGAGATGTATGTTGCAGAAACTGTCATTGTTCTACAGTGCCACTCTGCTTTTTAAATAAGATGGGTCCTATCTAAACACACAAAAAGCTATACAGTAAAAAAAAGAGGGAAGATAAAGAAAAATTGTATACCACCTGCTGATGTGTGAATTGGATAGCATTGCAGGAAATGACATGTGTTAAATTACTCTGATGATACAAGGAAGAAAAGTTAGAAAGTAAAAGATTTATTTCAAAACACTGAATTAGAACATAGCATGTGTTCAATGTGAAACACAAAAGCTGAATTCAATATAGTATTGGCCACTATCACTTACAGTTTGAACAAATGCAATGGCTCTATGATTTAGGCATGAAGTAATAGAACATATTGCTATAATGTGTGCAAAGAATTAAAGATTATACTTTATTATATTTATATCCCTTGTCTGAAAGCCTTTCAGCCTCAAAGCCCATTTGTATAGGAGCATGTGTGCAATAATGTGTGTGCTTGTGCATGGAAATACAATCAGAGTTTTCAAAAGCTCCATGGACAATGCACTTGTGGCTTTATATGCAAGTGTCAGATATACATTTTTTACTGCAGGAAGGTAATTTTTTAACTTTATCCTTTGTATGTGCTATTCAGCAAAAAATGGCAGGAAAATTCTAGAAGCAAATGTACTAATTTGTGTAATGCGATTCCCTCTATATTTATGATCCTTTAATTGAGACATTGCTGTGTATCCAAAATGTCAAACTGCTATTTTATATTAGAAAAATTAATCGCAAATCTTGGCAGTTTGCAATATCACATCACTAAAGGAGGCAGCCTTGGTCATAGGAAAATGTCTTTCCAAAAGGCTGTTTTGCTAAGTATTTGTCAATGTGAAATTTTAGAGGATGTGGGGGTGGTGAGATGACACAGGACAAAAACAGAAGTTTAAATCTGGATTTGCTCAGGAAGAATGCTTTTCGTGTCCAAAAAGTTCCAAGTGCTCTTTCAAGAATGAGCAAAGATCTGGCTTAAAGGCTGCTCTAACTCAGGTCTGAACTGTCAGCTGGAACTGATAAGAAATTAATAGCAAACCTTTTAATAATGGAAAAAAAATATAGCAATCTATATAAAGAATTCATGAAAGAGAAAATTGAAATGGAAAGGTAGAGTTATCTGGAGAAAAGATATAGTTGACAATGCTACAAAAATGGGTCAATTAGGAAAAGGTTACATCCAAGCTGTAGTTTGGCCTGTTAGTCAACAGGAGTTGCACGATCACCAATAAAGCATTAAAAATGCAGTGTACTTTTACTAATTATTTTCTGTCTTTGGAAGTATGCAGGACAATGTGCTCATTACATTAAGAAAGCAAATCATTTAGTAACCAATGAAAATATTACCCATATTTTAGGTCTAAATAATTTCTATAACATTCACGGTTCTATTTGAATCCTCTATCTAGTTCAGAAGCCCAAATTTATGTGCTGTGACAAATCAAGAAAGATGCTGAAAAGAGAGATAAGACAGTTGTAGTGTTTCCTCTCCACAAGAAAGACTCTTTATTCTGTGTAGTTATCTCATCCAGGAAGTAAAATCATAACAAGAATCATCAGTTGGAAACTGAAACAATAAATTCAAATGAGAAATCAAACGGAAGATGAACAGTGGTGCTGATTAACCTTGAACAAACCTAAGGGAGTGCAGAGGTTTTCCAGTTCTTGGCAAGCTCTGGTCAGGACTAGATGCGTTTTTTGGAAGTCACATATGAGATTTTAAGCTCAATACTGGAGCAAGTAATGACCTGTGATATACAAGGTCTTATAAATCCCTCTGACTTAAAATATAGCAATTTATTAATCTTGGAGAGGGGGAAAGGAAGTTGAAAATCTGTTTTGGTCCCTGAAAAAAAATAGGCAAAAGCCAAGATGATTCTCTGCTGAAGGGAGGCAGCAGGTGAGGCTGGCACAGGGGCCATGCCCAGCTGGCACTACCAGGACAGTAAGCAGCTGGCTTTTCGAGGGGTGTTCTTCAGAGGCTTTTCTCTCAGTGGCTGTTCCTCAGGGCTGTCCTGCTCTCCTCTGGCTGTGGCTCAGAGCATACTGAGAGCACTGCTGCTCTTGTGCATAGTCAGAGTTCTGGAAAACTTTAAAACAAACATCTGCCAGCAACACATCATTTCCTGTGGTTGTCCTAGCCATGAATTTTTTACATTGCTCTGCCTTCCCTCATGCACATTGCTCTGATCATGCTGCTTCCCTCCCCTCTTATTCACTGGTCCAGGTTAGCTTTAATGTAGAGACCAGCTTGCACTGCTGATCACTGAGTCTTTTTTTTCCCTCCTAAACTGTATGGAGAGATTAGGTCAGGTTGCTCCTCTTGTGCTGACTAGTGACATTCCTCTGCAGTTGTTCTGATTATGCCACGTCCTACTTCATTCCTTAGACTCTGCAGAGCCAGATTTGCAATAGTCTCCTTTTCCTCTGCCTTGTTTCTTTCAGACAAGCAGATGTGCCCATCTTCCAAAGGGTGAGTATTGACATATCTAGAGCAGTAGTAATGGAGCTTTTTACTGCTGTCAGCAGCTCGGATCATCCAACACTCTTGTGCTGTGCACCCAGCAATGAGAAAATGGGGAAACCACAGAAATACAGCTGTGTTCCAAGTAACTCTTGTTTACCACTGTGTATAAACATGCATGGCTTTTCTGTTTAGATATGCTGTCTCTCTCTGTCTCTCCAGTCTTCTGGTGGTTTCTACAGCAGATCACAGGAAAGGACTTTATATTGAGCAACTTAACTAATTTTTTTGTTCAAACACAAACATGAAATGATCCAAAATGATGATTATTTGTAACAAATCAATATATGCAAATATATTTTTGCAGGGTTTTGTTTTGGTTGGGTTTTTTTGTTGTTTTTCTTTTTTTTAACTCCAAATTAAATTTCTTGAGGCATTTGCACTAAAAGGTTTGGAAACAAAAAGTAATCTCTGACTGGATTTTAGTTCTTCTGGCAAAGTGGCAGAGATACTCTCCGTCCCACTGAGCTCAATGATTTCATGCTTAACCCACAAAATAAAACGAAAATATGGGCTAAGAGTCTGGGAAATTGTGTTTACAGAGACTCTGGAAAAAGCCTGGGATGGGTAGGGCAGGAGGGTTTGGTTTAGTTTGGTTTTTTCCTTCTCCTTGGGGGCTTGTACTTTGGAAGGAAAGGTGGATGGAGAGAATGGTGTTGTGAGGAATGCATAGCCCTCTGCAGTATTGTACTCAGAGCATCAGGGAGTGTAAAGGCTGCTCAGTAAACAGAAGAATTTGGGAAACACCTAAAGAAATAAACAACTGAGCAGCAGATATACCAAAAAAATAACAGTGCTGTCCCTGGGAGATGGAAAAGCAAATTGTAGTTTTGACACCACAAAAAAAAAATGAAATACTGATTCCAGAAACAGGTGGGGCTTTGTGGCTGGTTGGGGTTTTGTGGGATGAGGAGATGGAGTGGTAGAACAGAAAATATTGGACATTTGTGAATCATTCACAGGTTAATGTGAGCCCACCCATTTTTCTGATGACTTGAAAAAGCTGTTGCATGTGGAGGCTTTTATTGAGAAGGTTACAAAGCTCTTGCATCCAACAAAATGTCCATATTTTCTTTTGAAACTAGCAGAACACACAGGGTCCTGCATGACAATGCTCAGCTCAGGAGGGGGCCTCTGCATCTTAATATTCTTTAGTACAGTAATGATCCAGTCTGAGATAAGAACTCGTGTTTAGCAATTCTGATTTAATTTACAACTCAGCTAGAATATAATTATTTTCTGATTATACTTAGAATTTTGTGATAAAAGATTGGTTTTGAAGTTTATAGGAAGAGGAAATACTCAAAACCTTTTGTAGTCTACATTTAATTCTAGAAAACTGATTTTTCTGCTAATACAGAGCAGATGATGATTTTTATTTACATTCATGTCAGAATTTATTTCAAGCTGAAGGTAGGTAAGAGCTAATTACAAATTTTAAACCCTAATGCCCACACAAGAGTTTTGTTAATTTGTACTGATGACTGAAAGATTTTCAAATTAGCTAGTAAATTTTATTAGAAACAACACAAAATTATCATAAAAGGTCAATGCTTTCATTGCCAAAGACTGCATAGGATTTGGATATTTATTGTGAAGCTAATGTATTAGCAAACATAGAAAATAAAGACTTATGAGACATCAGTTTAGCACCATGTTGCTGCTTCAAGCAGTTTTTATATTCCTGTACCTCTACTAGGTCGTATCTCAGATGGTTTTTTCTCTTGTGTAGTTGCCAGCAATATCTCTGAGGGGAATCATGCAGGAAATGTGGAAAACCAAGGATGCCTCCTGCGTGTTGGCAGCTCCCACCTCTCTCCTTGTCCAGGCTTTTTACTGCCTGTGTCAGGACTCCAAAAGGTCCTCTGCTCTACCATGGAACTTCTCTCTCTTAATCACCATTAATTTCATATATTTAATATAAAGCATCATTTTTCCCCTTGTAAATCTCATTAGATCTGTGAAAATATTATCAAGGCCACAAGCCTTGTCCTTTCAAAACATCTGTACAAATTCAAAGCAGATGCTGTACGTATGTCTGGTTCTTGGGAGAAACCCTCATGTATCCCTGACTAGCACATCTCTCTGCTATCTAGGAGGCATCAGACAAACTATTACAACTCTACCACTGGTTTCTCAGGAGTCAAAGGTACCAGCACAGGCCTATTATAAAAAACCTGCATCTGGTCTAGCATACTGTGCATCAGTACAGCTCAGAAATCTCCATTAGAGGAGGGAAGAACAGATGGTTTTCAGAGTCAGACCCTTCTGTTCATTGTCCAAGGCATCTTCCTCATCCTCTGATTGTCTCCATCCCAAATCATTCCTGGGAATGTGTGATGCAGTATTAGGAACTGTTGCTGTGGCTCCTGCTCTGAAGCAGTAACCAGTGCTGGCACAAATTCTAGAGATAGCAAAGACTCTTACAAAGTTAATTTATCACCGTAATCATGTTCCTCATGTTATCCTGCAGAAATCAGATGTTGATAAATATATTTCCTCCTCAAAAACCTGATTTCAGGCTGCTCTTCTGGCTTAGCTGTACCTCTGGTGCCAGGGGGTACAAGTCCTGTGCCAATAAGTTCGTCTACTGACCCAGGAACTGGTGATGCTTCCACAGAATTGTGCATCCTCCCTGTCTCATGACTGTCACAGCTCTTTTGGGGACATCCAGTACACAAAGAGCAGCAAGCTTCCTGTTGTACTTACAAGTGAACTGGTTTTGACAGCTATCACTGATCAAAAAAAAAAAAAGGATGGAGGAGTACTATAATGTAGCTCTACATTTTTTTTGTTCTTTAAATGGATGCAGTTTCTGTATTTGCTGACAGAACCACAGTGTGCAGAACAAGAGGCAGCTGCATCACTCACCAGGAGCTTGTTCACCTCAGTGCCTCCAGCATGGCAAGGCTGTCTCACCTGCAAGGGCTTGAGAGATGGTGAAACTCTAAAGCTGTTGTTAGGTTTGGAGGAGAGGTGCTCCTTTCAAATTAACTTTTATACATTTCAAACTAACAACGCTGGAATATGTGTGAATACTTACTCCAGAATTAGGGCCCAATTTATGTATAATAACTTGTAATTTCTGCAGGAGGTATTGACCACATGGATGTAGCTTGAGGGCTTGTCATGGTAAAGCCTTTTTTTGAGCAGGGAAGAGAACACAGTGGTCTGAGGAGGTGCTTCTTGTGCAGCAGGATCCGTGTTAGCTGAGGCAGAGGTCTGCCTTGGTTTGGGTCACTGCAGGAATTTTAATTTTGGCCCTGCAGGGGCTGAGGGGCAGAGTGGGTTGCAGGTACCCCGTGAGGGGAGTACGGGCCTGCCCCGGTTCCCGCCATGGGGCACGGCCCAGCCCCTCAGAGAGGCTGCTGCAGCCTCTGAGCAATGTGTGCAAGAGGAAACAGAGCCCCACAGGTGGTGTGAGGGGAAAAGGGTGAGGAACAGCCCTGGCAGCACCCAGCAGAGAGAAACAGGTGTGAGAAAGGTATTTTAGTCTTTGTTTCTCACTGTCAAACCCTTCTAATTAGCAATAAAGTAATTTTCCCTGTGTCAAGTCTGCTGTGCCTTTGATGGCAGTTGCTGAGTGATCTCCCTGGCATTACCTCACACCATGAGCTTTTCAGTCTCATTTCCCCCCTGCCCTGTTGAGGGAGGAGTGAGGGGGTGGCGCTGGGTGACTGGTGGCCAGCTGGGTCACTCACCACAGCCACCTTGACACCGGGCTCTAAAACATTTTGATGTTGCATCAAAATACACCCATGGTTTCTTCTCGCAGCACAGAGTGTGTTTGGGGTTTATGACTTCATTCAAAGCAGCACAAATGGAAAATGAGGGCAGCTGAGAAGGCCTTGTGCTACAGAGCAGCTCTGGGTGATGGGGCACACAGGGACTGTCCCCATGCTAGAGCAGAGAGCACGGAGCAGGATCTGTCACAGGCCTGGGAGAATTGTCGGGTTTGGGGCTGGGGCTGCTCTGAGGGCTCGAAGCACAGAATGTGTGGGAGCAGAACCATCAGACAAGTGTTAAAGGCAGAGCTCACCTTTGTCTGGAGGTTTGAAATGGAGTCAGGGACTCCCAGAGATAAAAGCAAAAGCTTTTGCATCTGACATACCACACTTAGGTGCACTAACAACATATCTTTGTGAATTGGTGCTGAGGGAGGCTTGTGAGATGTGATAATGGTTTCCTCCAACCCTTTTCCCTTCCTGGTCCAGCTGAGTGCATTGGTCACCCTCCTGTCAATACCTTGTAGCAGAAACTCAGAGTTGACTTTAATCACAAGGATGAAATTCACCCTTGTGCAACACCAAGTGGAATTTGAGACCTTTCTTCACAGAGCTGAACTTAACCCTGGAGGAATAACAACTTCACAGATTATACCAAACTTCTTTGATTTTTTTTCAGACCACACAGTTTTTCTAGGGAAATGACATGGTTAGAGATGGAGGATTGAAAGCACTAACCTATGGGCATGGCTATTGCATAAGAAAATAGTTAATAGTGTTGCTGTTGTATTTCATGTAAATATTAACAACAACTTCCTGATGACTCAATAACGTATCCCCATAGCTAATTAATAAATATTTTTAAGATTATTACAATGTTGTCACTTACATGCTTCTAACAACTCCCTAGGGACAGGACAGCTAGTTAGATCAGTAGGTCTTCCTCAATTAGGCCCCAGTTTCACATCAGCATTAGAGCTTCTATGTTGTAGATATTAAATATTAATTTTGATCTATGTAAGGGGTGAATGCCTAATCTGCCTGTGCTTCCTGTTGATTTGCATGGAAAAATTGTAAGGGTTAGAGAGAAATCTTGCAGAAATACTTACATGTGCCATTCAGACAAGCATCTCAAATGTCCTAATTTGTTTTCTTGTTAGAGAAACTTCATTAAAATTTTGAGTATAGAACTTTGAGTAATATAAAAAAAGTTGATTTATTATGTCTTTACATATTTTAGTGAAATTAATTTCAGAAAATATTATCACCTACATTTGAATATGTTACTCTTTTAAAATAATGTTAATTTTCAAAAAAGAAGTGAGTAGTAAGATACATGGCGTTAGAAGTTGTTAGATGCTAGAAGTACCTTTTGTTTTATCCTGTTCCTCCATTTGAAATGGTTGAATTAGATTACTAATGTCTCTCAAAGGGTACTTAATCTAATCAGGAAAGGGTTTCTGTCCTCCCAAAAGGACCTGATAGGGTTGTCCCGTCTGCTGTGTATTATTTGCATTAGCAAAGAGAGCTTCTAGTAGTACTTAATGAGAAAGGATAATGGAATCATATATATTAATGGTCAAAGCCTGAGTAAGAGCTGATGCCCCCTGAAACAAGTTCAGAGTGTGTCCTTTGGGAAGCACTTCCTGCACAGATGTTTTTATTAAATGTGTGTGGAAAATGCACCAGGCAATACCACTTCCAGCATTAACAGGTTCACATGCACTTGTCTTGTAGTAAAGGCAAAATCCTCAGACCCATGGCATCCATAGCCTACAGCTTGTACCAGTTTCATTAAAAGCTGGATCAGATCTCCTGGTATATCATAAATCATAACCTTCCACTTGGTTACAGCAACATGAGTTTTAATAGGTTTCTCTAACTAAAACAAGCTGCTAAGCCATACCCAATCCAATTTACTACTGAATGCACCGTTCCTCCTTAGAGTTTCTAATGGGTAATTTAAGAAAAAGGGAGTTGTATTTGTAACTCTTAATTTGCTTTGTTTCAGCTTCTAGCAACTAGATCTTATTATCCTTTTCTTCTTGGTATTAAAGCACCTCTTTGTAACAAGTATTTTCTCAGTTATGTTCACCAATCTTCTTTTGCATACAGTTAACAGGTAAAGCTCTTGGAACAGAGGAGGCCTGAAAACCTCTCCAGTCCTCAAAACATTTCTCTTGTTTTCTTTTGTGATTCTTGATAAGTTAGGGTTTCTTAACAATTCATTGATTTCTTGTCTTAAAGGGAAAAAAAAAATCTAATTCTTTAATATATGTGAGTGCCCCTGTGCAGAAAGTACTCTGATGACAAATATAGTTGTGAGGTTTGTCCAAAGCCATACTGCTGCTCTCACTTTATGATTTGCAGTAGCTGCCAAGATTTCCTTTTCAGTTCATCCTTCAGCCCTTCAGGGATGAAGGCTGGGTGAAATAGGGCACACCTTTTTTTTCCCCTCTAGCTTTGTTTCCTAGTCCAACATGTGACACTTCATTTTCACTGCCTTGCAAATGCCACATGCATCTGTTTCTTTGTGTAGCAAATCTTAAGATTTACATAAGTAAATAGCTTTCAGCACTCTTGAAGCCACAACAATGTACAAACATGTTTGAAATTGTTGAACTAAAAATTATATTTGACTGCCTACTGTGAATAAAGATTTAAGAGACTGAAAATTTTATTAATGATTTCAGTGTAACATCTTCATACTGAGATGATTAGGCTGACAGGTTAACACTGTGTGCTGAAGTTTTGGGGCCTTGTTTTTGGTATGAGCCTCTCCTGGTAGAGTTTAAACCACAATGCAGTGCCTTCATTCCTATGCAAAAATGGTGAAGAGCCAAGGTGTGCTGTGAGCAGGAAATTGTGAGATATCCCAGACTCCTCCAATAGTTTATTGTCATAAAGGGATTATTAAGGACACTTGATTCTTACTCAAAACTTGTTGTGGTTTTATTTGGCAGTGTAAATACATCTTCATACTTGTACATGGGGAAAAATATTCTAGAAACGATACATGTAAAAATACAATATCACTATCATTAAAGTTTTCTTACTGAGGGAAATATCCACTGCTAATCTGATGATGGCTCGTGTCCATTTTCCTCCTGCCTTTCCAGTATCTGCTGTTACTTTTATCTGACACAGTTAATTTAAGAGATGAACCCTTTAATGGTGCTCAGAAGGCACCTTTCACATGTGGGACGCTACAAGGTGTAACACAGTGATGATAATCAGTCCCAGAACTGATGTGATAGTAAATGTGAAGCCTCTAGATTCCCACTTCCTCTGAAACCTGTCAGTTATCTTTAAATAGAAGAGCTGGACTGTAAAAAGAACATAAAAAGAGCTTCATGTGATAGCTGAAAAATGGAAATAAATGCCTGGCTATTTAAAAGAATAGGTGCCTGTCTTCCAAATTATTTCAAAGATATGAAAAAAAAAAGAATAAAACCTGTTTACAAGTCCACTTTAGCTAGACTCTAATTTAGACTCATGGTTCTTTATCAGTGGCATATGTATGTAAACACATGCAAATATGACCCATATTATGATTTTGCTGGTAATTTTTTTCAGTTATTATTTGATTATACATAGTCCTTTACTTAAGCACTTTGTACAAATAAGATCTTTGAAAAAAAAATGGAATGGTTTCAAAAGGAATAAATATTCTGTGAGTTCAGCCTTTAACATAATGTGCAAACCATTGGATTAAAAGCAGTGGATATCACAGGTCAACTGCACTCCCTAATCACTGCCTCAGCAAAAGAGATTGACTTTGTTGCTAGCTGGTTGCAGTAAGAATAGTAAATCACTTCATAGTCTTTCTGTTTATTCAGTTCACAACTTGATCACCACTGTTTCACCTTTCCTCTGAAAAGCAGTAGTGCTCTCTGCTTTGTCCAGGAAATAGAAATTGTTCATGGAGTCTCCTCACTATTTGTTTTAAGTGAATGAGCAATACAGCTTATGCCCACTGGTTCCTCAAATGAAGCACTGTCATAGCATGATTATTTCTGTTGAAAACTGGGAGGAGAGATTTTTGCTTGGATTTTTCTGGACAGCCTCTGCCAGACAATTGTGCTGCTTTATGCATTACAGTTTCTGTATTTTGTTATCTGTGAAGACTGCCATAATATAGCTTTGCAGGTAGAGCTGCAGGCAGGCATCTTCTGAAGGATGAGCCTCCTGGGATACTGATTGCATTACCATGCTAAACAAAATTCCTGTAACAAAAATGTTTAGCCAAATCCATCTAGGAAAGGGTAATGTTCATTCAAATGCATTTTCAAAGGGAATCTTCTGAAATGGACAAAGTACCTAAATATGCCTTTGAAGTAACTATATATGCAGATGTTAGATGAAAAATAAGTGTTTGTTGACATACTGTTTCAAGCTGTAGAATTCTAATTTTATTAAGAATGAAAGTGATGTGTTAAATACTTACACCAAAGTGTCTTTGTGCCAAAGAACACGTCTTTATGTTTAGAGCTAGATTTGGAAAGATAGATTTGGAGAAAAAAATTGGGTCTATAGCAAAGAACTGCTGTGCTGAGGCTGTGGGACTGAGTGTTGCTGTGGAAGGTACATGGAGATGTGGGCATATCCTTCTTGGAGCAAATACCCCTCTCCACTGGCTTCACTAGGCAAATGTCTTAAAAATGCAAAAGGTTGCATCAAATGTGAGCTACAGACAGGTCTGCAACAACAAGTGGTAGTAGTAGATAGTGTGTCCTTCTGTAGCAAATCACTAGATAAAAATTTAAATTGCTGCTGTGGTGGTGGGTGTTTCTTCTCTAACTGTTAACCTAATAAGTTCTAGGTATAATTCAATGTGATTATCAACAGGTGGTTATGTGATCTGACTGCCTTGGAAAGAGGGAAAAATGGTTTCAGTTCAGAAGTATTCTGGTTCACGAAATGGGGTTTGGAAGATGCTGAATCTTTGCCTGAGTACATATTTCAGATCCTGTTAACAGTAAAACATGCTGCTATAAAACTATGAAATCAAAGAGCAAGATTGCCCTTTGTAAATTGGCAAATCAAATGGCAAGGTTGCCACTGATTCGTAATTCAGTGGCAAGAAAAATGAAAGTACAGAAAATTATTATTAATTTAGGCCAGAGTTTCCAAAGCTATGTCACACATGCAATTGCATTTAAATGAGTATGTTCTACACATGCAATTAGGTTGGTTGTGGTGCAGCTAATGAAATACAAGCATTGCTTTTCACATACCCTCATGAGCATTCAGCCCTTAATATATTATTGTGCTTAAGGCATGGTCTTCAAATATGGGAGTGATGTTATTGTCTATTAGTCTCAGACATTTGAGAGCATGGTATTGCCATAAGATAAAGAGATCTTAAATCAGACATAATAAAAGAAAAGCTTTTTGATTAGCTATTATTTTAAATTATAAATTTTAGCATATCACTGTTACAAAATAAGTAATAGTAATTCATTAATCTGTCATGTGTCATTATTTTAGAGGGTTTGTGCATTTTGATAAAATGTACCTTTTCAGGAGTTTTTCTTTGTAAAAAGGTTTCTCTGCCTTGATATTTTAGTGTATTTCCATCATTCTTACTGCTTGGCCTGGGAGTCACATTAAATTCATACATTTGGTGGTGAGAAGTTGGGAAGTTTGCATCCATTTGGAACAGAGGCTAGGTAGCAATAGCAGTGAAACAAGCTGTGTTATGGTAGAAAGGGATGATTTTTGTAGAACTGGGGACAGTTACATTTTGGAAAAGACTACTAATATTTAACTGGAAGGGAATACAGCTTCCAGTAGGTCCAAGTGTTCCTGACCTGGGGTGTCAGCTCCCTCATGCTGGCTGAGACAATGTAACAGAGAACATGGGCATTCACCACATGCATCAGTAATAAATGAACCAAATGCAGGAATCAAATTATGTGGCAATGAGTAAACATTTATACATGTCTTTATGGAGATAGAGAGATAGATATGCTTATAATTAAATGGTTTTTAAGAATTATGTGGGGCACATTGTGCTATGATGCATATTCAGACCAGGATTCCTACAGTTTCTTGGGGATCATGAATAACTCTAGCCTAATTAAAGCATGCCCAAGGACAGAGGCAGACCTGCACGTTCCTCTGTTCTGCAGTCCTGGGCTGCTCTCCTGCAGGGTGTAGGAGTGCTGAGGCAGAAAAGAGCTGTTGTGTGAAACCCCTCACCCATGTTCTGTCTTTATGGGGGAGTCCAGATATTCTTGCTTAAAGTCTGTCTCTGAAAGCCACTCCCTTTTCCTTGGGGCAATGATAACCACAGCCAGCAACTACAGGGAAATGGGGCACTCAGTACTCTTTGGGTGGGAGGGAAAACTAATCCATAAAATGTTTCCATGACAGTGGTTTTCTATCTCTCTTCCAGACCCTCAGAATATTAGTTCAGTAATACTTATTATTCACTTCTGCTTCTTCATTTCTCCAACTAATGTGCATTAAAAATGTTCACTTATCCACCTGGGCTCAATGGAGTTTTATATACCATATGTACTTCTGTTAAAGTCTGAACATATTTTTATATTACTTCAGGTTTTCAATTAACCTTGCTTCCACATATTTCACAGCATTAAAGCAGTTTAGTGTTAAACAGAACACACATCTCTTCACACCTCCTCTCCTTCCCTCATAAAACATTAAAATGCAGCTTTTCTATACTGTATGAAACCTTGTGACAGCTGAGTTACGTAACCAGTTTGATATTGGACTGATATTATTTTGAGGCAATAATTCCAGTAGTGGTTTTCCAGTGTTTCATTGCACTGTCAGATGCACTAGCAGACGTTGCTACACTGAGCTGCATTTCTTCTTAGTGAAGCATGAACATCATTTCAAGGTGGATAGATGCAGCTTTTTGATGTATGCATATACATCTAAAGAATTAAAAAATTATTATTACTATTTTGGAAAATTCTGTTAAATTCCATGTGTTTACATGGAAATAGATAAAGAGTAGATTCACAAAGGAGAGGAAAAATGGTGAAAAATCTCATTCTAAATTGTTATATTTGGTACTACTGGATTTTTTTCTGTGGTGTTGTGAAAATAGTTAGCACAGAGTAACAATGTGTAAATTAATGAGTATTTTATGATAATCTTTTCGTCAAGTTAAAGGATAAAATTAAGCATTGGGTTCCTACAGAATTTTTTAGGGCATTACCAGTTCAAGCATTAGTTTATCTTTCTTATCTCTAAAGTTTTGAAAGTGTCAATATTTGCTTGAGAATAATGTTCCTCTTGCTTTTTGTCTTTCTCTTTGTTGTACTGGATACCGTCTGTGACACGTTGTCAGCAAGCTGGAGTCATGACTACCATCACAGATCCTTCTCATTTACAATATAAATTTCATTTTTAGGGAATCATCAATTATGTCCTCTCAGCTGATGGTTTCCCTCTAAACATGCATTTGGATGTGACTTGAGGATATCTTAAAGCTTTTTCACTTAAATTTTTGACCATTTTTCTCGTTGTCACTCCTTTAGTCTCAACTCCTGACTTTGTTAAAACAGTGTAAAATTTCATCTGAATCCTTAATATGAAAATGTCTTCATTAAAAAAATTATCTATTTTCAATGTCTTACAGTAGTTTACTTTCACTAAGCTTTCTGCACCATTAGAAACACTATTATCCCCAAGTTCTCTTTGCTTCCCAGGACTATAAATTTGCCTCAGAAATCATAGCATTAGCTTTCTCAGACATTGTACCAGCCATTTGTCTGACAATATTTTGAGGGGCTCACTGCTGCCTCTGCTCAAAACTCTGTGCTGAAAACCATCTGCATTGCCAGAAATGAGATATGCATCTTTCTAGCTTAGAATGGGCTTGACCATGAAAAGAATGGAAATTTTAACCCAGATCACCAACTCTTCATGTTCTCACTCTGAAATATGTCCCATGAAGATTAAATATTTCATATGTTTTTCCTCAAAGTACAAACCATGGTATTTTTCTGAAATAAAAAGCATAGTGGAACAAATATGCCTGTATCTTTCAGCCAGTTCAGGTGTCATGTCTGAATATAAACCAGGTATTCAGAGACCTTTTTGAAGTCATTTTTGAAGTGCTGGATCTTCATGGTATATTAAATTTATCCAGTTGTCAAGTTCTTATCAAGATGTATTCACCTGTGACAGGCACTTGAGAGTTTTAAATAAAGACCCACTTACTACTTGGTCTAGCAAGGGTGGAACATGACCAGCAACTTATTGTCTCTCCTCCCTTAGTCTCCTTGCCCAAAAGCAAGTGATGTTCTTGAACTGATTGAGTTTAACTTCTGCCTTCTCTCTGAATCTCTCAAAGCCACCAAGACCACTGTTCCTATAGATATTTTCAGCAGAGAAACTTTGTGACCAATCAAACTCCCTCCATGGCAGAGATACTCTTTTTTTCTCAGTTCTTTCAGTTGCCTACCTACTGTAATTGAAATCTTCACCACAGCCCTAATCTCCTCTTCAGCACCTTTGAGTCCTTCTTCAAAGCCTCTTCTCCCACTACAATTTCTTTTTCTGAGAAGGATCTTGACAATTTTTTCCCTATGAGAACTGATAAACAAATGATCTTCATAACTGCTCCCTTCACTGGCTGCTCTGTGTCTGAAACAGTCCTCTGGCCTGTCACAAGTTATGGAGTTTTCTGCTGCTGTCCTCTGCTCACCCTCTTTATGCTTTTCCCTGTCTGATCACTTTTATCCTTCAATCTGTCACTCTTTTTTTCCCTTTTGTTACAACTATTCAAGCTTGCCTTAGCCTTTCCCTTATTCAAAATATCCCAGTGTTTACCCAACCTGTTCTTCTGAGAGGCTCTCATCCCTGAATGCATGGAGGATGCTACAGTCATTTCCATCTAATTCCCACTCTGTAGTCAATGGGAAGTGCTCAAACCAGTCTGTAGTAACTTTCTTCAGTCTAATCAGAGTGGGTACTCCACCTCTGACCCTGTGAATCAATCAGCTGTTTTAACTTCAATAATCATACTGCAATGCTCTCCTCTTTTGGCTTCCATAGCACTCCTCTCTCCTCCATGTGCTCCTTAGTGAATTTGCCTTCTCACATCTCCAGTTTTGGAGGTTACAGGGAAGCCAATGATTACCTTACACAACTCAAATAATGATGTTAGAAAAGTCATTTTCTTAGTTTCTTCTCTTTTTTTGGCTGTATTGTTTACTGACCATTATTCTCAGGTGACTCTCCCTTTTTTTCAGCAGCTCATTTGTCCTTTCTCCACTCGGTGTCAATTTCCTCCTCAACTCTTGTTTTCAAGGCAGCACCTTTGTGCTTTCTCTGGAACACTTCAGATGCTTCTGCTAAGATGATTCTTCAAATTTCTCCTGAAAATGTGCCTTTACCAGGTTCCCTGGAGAAAGTCCTGCCTGTCATAATGGCTATTATCTTCCTTTTTCCCCCCTCTTACTTCATACTGAACTATTGCCTTTTGTCCTCAGTTCACTGTACAAATTCTGAGGAGTGTTTCCACTGTGCATTTAGCAAGGACTGATGCTGTGGAGTCCTGCTCCATGGGTAGAGCTCAGAGGTGCTGTGGAGGGAACAGTAAAGGCCAGGAGCAGTTGAAGTCATGGCTATATCCCTGCAGAAGGGCCTGGCACATTATTCTAACAGTTAATATTTTTGGCAGAAATACAGATATGGAAACTATGTCCACGTCCAGATGTGCATACAGAGGGCTGCCAAAACAGAGTAATATGCATGTAACGTGTGCTGCTTTCATATGTATGAAGAGATGCAAGTACTTACCTTGAAAGAAGGGAAATCCTGAATAAACTCTGGGATCAGCTGCTATGGTTCTGGGGTGCTTAACCAGCTAAGTCATTCCCTCCAGCACCCTTTTGTTGTAATCTTCCTCCAAAGTTATTAAAAATACAGAAACCTTGGCCAGGTTGTGGTCAATCTAATTTATAAAACCTTTTCTGGATATTAAAAGGTAGGGCAATGCACTTTTAGCTTTTTAAATTGTGTTAAATATACTGTAAAGTCCCTGAAAGAATCTTTTATTGAAGATTATTGTATGAAGATTTGAAGATTAAAGTGTCTAGATTAAAGAATAATGTGAAGTGCACTGGGATATTGTTTGATGTATAAGGAGCTATATAGCATATTTATACACTTTTCAAAACTACTTGAGGGAATTAGACACCCAGTTCCCTACATGTCTTTGAAAAACTCACTCTAAGGAATTTGTTGTTACATAGTGAAAATGGTAATATTTTCATTGGTATCTTGAGTCAAAGAGGAAAGGAGAGATGTGGAGGTCCTCTGAATTCATCTAGGACTTGATGTCATCTCCTTACAATTTTTTTTCTTGTTTTGAATTTGTTCTGTCATTATAGAGACAACTTGGATTTGAGTGTTACAAGATCATAAAACTCGTCTGACCCAAGAACATTGCACCACCTGCCTATTTCTTGTTATCAATCCCATGTCTTCTTTGCTCTCACTTCAGGATAATTTTCATGTTCTCCTAAACCGAAGTCATTTAAACCGTGTATAAAATAACCATACAAACATTAATGAAACAAATGTATACATGTACATATCTGTATTTACAGTAACATATGCAAATTTATGCAAAAATAATTATGTTACACATGTATTTTTTTAAGTAATCCTTTTGCTGGAGTTTTTCGACAAAAAAATTGACAGAGAGAAACAGAAATGCTTTAATTAAAGAAACCTTCCACATATGGTAGAAATTACAAGTTTTCTTGTTCCTGAAGTGCTGCAATACAAATAAGCTGTTAAATGCCAACTCTGAATGTTATTTTTCAGATGTTAAGAGAGATAGTCCTGTACTAAAACTATTAGGAGGCAAATTTATTTGAACTTCAAAACCTCTTTGATCTGAAAGGAATATGAACTGCATATGAGTTGTACACTTCGTTAATTTAGGGTTGGCCAATTTTGTGCATTTTTGTTTGTTTGCTTTTTTCTGGGAGGCGGCCTTCTATTGAGGTTTTATTAAAACTAATACTTCAATATGGTGTTATTTCTTTTTCTGGTAAAATATGTTGGATTGCTTTCATGAAAGGACAGTTTTTCTACAGAAAGTACCCTCTGAGAATCAGTATTCAGGTTCACATTGAAAAGCCAATGTGCAGGTGTGTTGCATTCAGAGCTATTGTAGTGGTCTTATCATTAAACCTGCAGTAGGCATTTATGAAATAAGGCTTTCATGGGTACTGGCTAAGTGTGATTAAAAATAATCATCTGTCTGATGAATATTTTCTTCTGACTTTTGGCAGGATAACGCATCTGAAGTTGTGCCAGAGTTTACAGGAACACTGATGCCAGCAATTTAAGGATCTTCACATTTGGTCTCAGTGGTAAGTTCTAAAGATGCCATAGAATTTCATGTTAGAATTTTATTCCTATGGAATATTCTATTCCATGTAAGAATATTACTGGTGTCTGTCAGGTTATATTACAATTGAATCTGTGTGAAAAATGAAGCACTTCCCCTTGACCAATACAACAATAGAGAGATAATAAGAACATATATTGATCTGTGAGAGATTGAGCTCAGGAGCTCAGAACACAAGTTCTGAGCAATTTTCCTCAGACTAAAATCAAAAGGGCTTTTTTTTATTGTCCTCTCTACTAATGTAACTGCTCTCAGAAGGTTTGACATTGTATTTCAGAGAATGTAACCATTGGGCAGATTCCAAAGAGAAAGTAAAATGTGCAAAAAGGAAATCTGGTAGCTTCTTCTTGCTGAAAACAAAGCAATAAGTTGTAAAATTACAAATTATCTTCTAATGCACTCTCTGTTGTAATTAGTCTGATTCACCAAACCTTGAGTCAGATTTTCAAATACTGCTCTGGAGAAATTTGTAGGGAGACATAATCTATCTGCATCTTGAAGCACAGAAATCCTGCTGCAGAGATGGTTTCCCAGGCTTTGTAAGAGAAAGGGAAGAGAGGGCAGCTGCATCCTGCTGTACTTTTGTGTCATTTGGAATAGACCTTCTACAGTAGCTGGGTAGCTGGTTTAACTGGAACTCCTGTTGGTGCCTAAGTGCTCAGCTTTTTCAGGAAGAAATGCCAAATTTTAGATAATATTATTTGTGATTATATTGTCGGTCAAAATGATATGCCATATACCTCGTGGAGTGTTTTGGGCCCTGGCAAGGTAGGAGGTGTGGGAAGTCACCCCACTCCATGTGACACTCCTGCACACAGCAGCCACCCAGGGCCACTGCTGGAGGCAGGGCCTGGCCAGCCCTTGGGCTCAGCTTGGCGAGTCGTGCTCGTGCTGCTCTTAGGTCACTGTAATACAGATGTCAAGTACCAGCACTTCCAAGTTCTTACAATTACAGGCTGTTGAAGTATATATTTTTTTGAATTAGATTATACTGCAAAAGCAAGAACTTTTCTGACATGGAAACATTCCTCTAGCATTATCATTTACCAAATACTTCAATAAAATCACTGCTACTGTTTAAAGATGAACAACAATAGTATTCCTATTCAGTCATGCTCTATTCATATAAAAATGAGCATAATGCTGTGTTATCATGAATCCTCAAGACAGATTACATTTCATTATTGCTGGGTGACTTTTATAATGTGGGAATGTGATTCTAATAAAGGACAGTATCTCCCTCAGTGCATACTGTTCTAGCAATGTTCTTTATTAGAAATAAAAGACTACAGCATTCATATCATGTTTCTTGATCACATAACCAGTGTGCAGAACAACAAATTATCAAGGCAGTTTTCTAAGGAAACAATATGATCCTAAGAACACCATTCTTAACTTTTCAAATTGCTATCTGCCATTACTAAAATCTATAAGTGCTGTGACTCAGAGTTGAAAGTCAATGCTGTTCTGACAGAATTCATGAAAGCCAGAAGTGACTGGACTAAACTACTAGATCTTTTTCCCCTGAAAAAAAGCAAGGCAGTAATGACCTAGCAAAGGAAAATAAGAGAGCTGCATTTGTTGTCTCTTAGCTGAGGCAAATGAAAATCCATTAGAAGTCATCTGAATCCCAGCCCTGTGACAAAACTCCCATTCACTTCAGCAAGAACCACTCGGGTAATGGGCATTTAAGGACTATAACTGGGTTAGATGAAGTCCTTTAGGATCTAGGAGAAAAATTTGGCAGACTAGAAAGACATAGAGGGGAGAGAGAAAGAGGAACTTGCATATTCATGTTATCAGTAAATACATAGCATATGCCTCAGAAGGAGGAATGACCTTCAGGGCATACAGATGACCAGCTCGCTTGTTGAACTCTTATGGAGTTTAAAAATAGTTCAATATTCTGTGCAATTAAAGGAAAGTGTGTATATGGATGTCTGTTAAATGAGAAAAAAATAGTGTTCCTTCTTCCTGCCGTTCTTTATTTGACCATCCCTTCACATTTCATTTCAGCCTTTATATGGGTTTTGTGTTCATAGTTTATTATTTTCTTGAGGCAAGAAAGATTTTCAATCAGAAGTTGATGAATGTCCATATTAAATTGGATCCCTTTTTTAATTAAGTTCATCTAAATTTAATTTTGCAATTTTACTTCAGTAAACTCATCTGACTCCAGATGTTGAATGTGATTTTTCTATTCCTTCTCTCACATAATTTTACCTGTAAAAGATTTATGACTTAGAGAGGCATTTCTGAACACTTTTGAGTGTTTTTAGCATGTGTTCCATGATTGGCTGCTACATATGACCAATCAGCATCCAAAAATACCACTCTGCACCTAGGCCTTCTTTCAATAGAGTGTTACTTTTATTACTTGAATTTTAAACAAACAATCAGCTTATTAAAAAGCATTACCAATGCATTTTAAATTAAAAATGGATATTGAATTCCACAAATATTTCAAAAGTGAAAGAGTAGTCCTCAGAAGGTACAGAATTCCATAAGAAAAAATGTAAGAATGACTCACTTTGATTAATGAAAATTCCAAATAATCTGGGAAGGTGGGTTTGGACCCTTTTCTCTCATTACAACTGTAGTGGTAAATTGTTTGGAGCATGCTATTTGGACTTTGTAAGCATGGGAAACTGAAGTGCCTATTGGTCTTAAATATTTAAGAATTACTAATTTTTTAAGATTTACTCATTTCACTAACAAGAGCAAAGGCATTACAGATTAAACTGTCACTGCATACTTTTCATATTCTGTCATGGCTTCTGGATCAGTGTGAATGGCTCTAATTTTAAGAATTCCCCAGAATCTGCTCCTTAAATCGGGACATATCTAATAACTTTGTGACACATACGAGGCATTGTATCATGAAGGCTCTGCTTCTCATCAAAGAAACAAATACCCCAATGAAACTTTCAGATAATGCTAAAAAGAGAATAGTCCAATTGTACACAAAAGGGTGGTTGTATTCTTTTTTTTTCCTTCAAAATGAAATAGTTTTCCTTGAGATTTTTTCTGATATATTAATTTGAACTATTTATCCATGCAGTTAATAAATCCAGTTCTGAACATCTGTGTCAGTTCAAGGCTCAGGGGATGCAAACTGCTGGGGGTGTGATTGATTGGCAATGTGCTGCTCCAGGCTTGTTTGGAGACTTCTTCAGAACAAGTGGAGTTTCCAGAACCAAGCAGCAGCAATGCTAATATGAATCAACTTCTCTAGGTTCTCTTTTCATATTCCTCCAAGCTCCATAACAGTACTTGGCACTGATTAGAGGATTTGAGGAGGTGTTGTTATTGCTGTGTTAGGGAAGGGAAGGGTTGAGTGACCAGCTGGGAGATGTCAGTGGCAAGTCTGCAGAGCTGTGTCTCTAATGATTTTCCATAGGAGTGGGGAAGTCAGTTGCAGGGAGCTCCTCAGTCAGAGCAAGACCATAAACCCTGGAAATTTGGCTCTTCTTTTGTACTTAGATCATGTCTTTCTGGTGAAAATCTCACTTCTCTGAGTGTTAGATTTCAGCATCTTTCTCATAATGCATTTTACTACCTTTATATTAATTCATCTGTGTTTTCTAAAAGGACTTTTCTTCATTCATCAATAAGCAGGTGTGATTTGCTGGTTTTTCTAGCAAAAGAAAGAAATATAACAATCCTCCATTGGGTGAAATGCTTCTGAGCTTGAAAGGCTTCATGTGTGAGTCTGGATGGGACCCAAAGAAGGAACCACTTAGAAATTACCAAATGACACATTTTATGTTATTGTTAAATTGTCGAGTTTTTCTGTAGATTTGCAGAGATTGTAACCATACAGGGTGTTTGCAAAGACACTACAGAAGGGGATGTTAAACCTCCATGGTTTTAAGAATTCCTAATGACTGCCTGCCAATACGGCTGAATCCCGCAGGGTAATGGGGGGAATGCCTACCATGTAAATATAAAGGGGGTTATTTAGGAGACCCAGTGAGCTGTGAATTATTGCCTAGGTTGTCACAAAAAAAAAAAAAGGAAAATGAGTTGTGAAGAGGAAAGAACGTGTACTGAGTTCTGAATAGCTTTGTAAGACTTTTTCTGAGATAGATGGAGGAACTTATATACACTGCAAAAAGAGATATCTGTTCTGTCAGATTGCAGATGCATCAGCCACCCAGATTACTGTGAAAAACCCATTAAAGAAACAAAACTGGGTTATTTTTATGCCTGAAAAATGCAAGAATCAGAAGAAAATAATATTAGTTCAATAGTTGAATTTAAGGTCTTTGTGTATCTTGTTTCTGGTGAATCAGGGACACTGTTTCCACTGCATTTAGTAGGACCTGGCCTGGCCCTTGGAGGTTAAAGAGTTAAGAGCTGGATTGATAGCAGAGGTAGTAGAGACCTTCCAAGCCTGGTTGTGTTGTGCATCATTAGCACAAAATAATTGAAATTATGAATATAAAAATACTTCTAAAAAATTTCACTTAATGCGCTGAAGCTCATAATCTGTATCCCAAATGGATAGTCTGTAAATCTACACTGTGCACTTGTATAATATTACATATATGCAAATATTAATTTTTTAGTGGGAAGAATTTCATCTGAATTTTGAAACTCATCTTTCTGATCACTTCAGGCACTTTGTCACAATTGAGGCAAAAACCCCTAGGGTAGTGAGGTCTAAACAGGACATTGTATTTACTATATGAAACTCATGCAATCTCTGTATTTTTTGTTCCATTATATTGTAACAGGAAGCTAATTGCTCTCAGCATTTTATCTGTTTAAATGGAGCCTGTGGGTTTATAAGTATGGTGACAGGGCATATGAAATGAAGGAGACTTATGTCAGCTGTGTTCATTTTTTGCAGCTACTTCCTTTAAGCAGGTCTGGCTAGGAATAATGTCTTGGTTTTCAAAATTCAAGCATTTTTTTTTTTTTTTAATCCCACTTTCAGTAGAATAAATAAAATTTAATGCAAAAAAAGACAATAAAAGGAGAAGTCTAAGGCCACAGAATGCTGAAGAAAGGGTATTTCTCAAGGAGTTGATGTTTTTCGAGAGAAAGAGGTTTGATATTGCTGAAAATGAACAGCTGAAATTAACAGAAAAAGTAAATGTTTTTTTTAGTCTACATTTGAAGGTGGAGTAGAATTCTTCAGATCTCTCAGTAATTGTTGTTAAGAGCTTTCCCGTCTGAGCTGAGTGGTTCTAAATTAAATTATTTGTTTTTCAATATAAATAAGATTTTCTTATCAGTTAGCTTACATACAATCAACTTAAACACAGTTTTAGAATGAGATGAACCATGTCAGTGTATTTCCTAGGATGAGAAATGAATACCTGATGAACTTCATTCTTCCAAGATAAAATACAATGCATTACTTTAACATTTATTCCTGGTGATTCTGTTAAGTAGTGTTACGGTGTGGGTTCTTGTTACATGTTCACCAAATTATATATAAACATACTGACATTCTTGTAAGTCCATTAGTAGTGAAATATCCCCAAATATCTTCAAGATTTTTCTAACAGAGATTTTATCAACAGAACTCTTTGAGAACATCAAAATACAATTAAAGGTGACAAACTAGACCAGCTAGAAAAGATTTGGTTTTGAACAAATCAGTGGTTTTGGAACATATATTTGAACCATTGCCTTATTTTTCCTAGGTTTCACCTGGCAAAGGTGAATAAAACTGTGGTCTGAAAGTAAACCCAGGCCTCAGGGAGGAGGGAGAGATTTATGGCAGTAAGACCAAGTGAGGTAGTGCAGAGGATTTGGCTTTAAGCTGAGTTCCATTTCCTCCAAACAGACTGTGAGATGACAGCCCAAACTCTGTGAGAGATCTTGGAAGGGTCTGTAGGCAACTGCTTGGATGCCTTCCATGAAGTGAGGGTTTGTCCTTTCCTGTTAAAAGAAATATGAAATAGGGTGTTTGGAAAAGAATACAAAAGGCAGATCACTAAGACTCTTACATGGCACTGGTGCTTTGTGACTGTGTGTTACATTTTCAGGTAGGATCACTTCAGAAACAATTCCCCCTTTTTACCAAGGTCTGAGCTAATGGCTCATTGGATTTCCACGTTATGGCGTGATGGGATGATAGTGTATTCCATAAAACTGGAATCATTCTTCATTCATGAGAGTTAAGAATACACAGTACAATCAAATCGTTAATAAGATCCTTTATTTTATTACTAAATGTTCATAGTCAAAGTGCAAACAATAAGTAGTAATTTAAAACAAACAAACAAAAAACCCCAAAGAAAAAACAAAAAAGCCCCCACAAAAACCCTGCTGGTCCTTCAATTGTATCTGTTACATGCTAGTGCAGAATTACTAATGAGAACATGTTTAGGTATAAATAAATCTTTTATCCTCATTATAACTCCACTGTGTTCCTACAGTGAAGTCATCCACACAGAGCTGATTATGGGTTGAAAGCCTCAATAGCCTCTTTTATTTATAATAAATATTGCATACTAATGTTAACAATGTCATTGTGCAGTGTCTCAATAGAGGATTATGACTTCATGTAATGTTAGCTTGATGTCTCTCCTCTCCTGTAATGGAGTCAATTTTCCTTACAGAGGAGATGAGAATCACTTATTCACAAATCTTGTAACAAATATTCTATGTACATACTGTGTTAACCCAATATTAAGGTGGCACAATGAAGCTCAAAGACAGGAAACACAGAGTTGAAGTTCAGTGCTTAATCTTAATTTACCCCTGTTGTGTGCACTGATATGCACTTTAAAGTTAGAAGTCTCTATTTCCCCCCAGATATGTGAAATGTGAATTACTAAATTTGTAGGTGTAATTCCACAAATAGGTGCATGGAATATTCTTAACTGTGTGGGACTGAAAATAACAGAATCAGAAGTCTGATTTTTGTGGCACACAGCTCATGCAAAGAGAGGATGAGATCTATTTATATTAATGAGCAAAGAGTAAGGCAATCTTCCATCAGCTACCAGAGACAAACAGCACGTTGGGGAATAGGGACCCATCTCAGGCAGCACTTAGGCACATGCTCAACCTCAATTATGGCATCAACAGGACTTGAGAAAAATCTTAAACACCGTGGAGAAAAAGGAACTTGTGCATTGGCATTAAGACTCATATTTATATAATAAAGCAAAATATTTAGTAAACAATGGCACAGTCCTTTGATGCATGTGTAGAGATATTGTGTAATATTAACATAATACAATTGGATGCTTAGCTCCTGAATGCCTTCAGAATAATTTATCTGAATGCTCATGAGGGACATTCAGGCTAAGATGAAAAGCATAAATCCACCTAACAGCTAACAAATAATTCACATTAACTGAGGACATGTGCAGAATGCAGGATTTTGAGATAACCAGAGGTCAGAATATTACAGCTCTTGTGAAAATAACAGCTGATATTAGTGCAAGTCTGCAACTTAACACAAACAATAAAATTAAACAAGAATTGGCCTAAAACAGAATTCAAGTAGAAACAGAATCCTTTTTAGTGGAATAGGGTACCTCTGGTAGGAAACAATTTCAAAACCAATTCTATCATCCCAGTTTTTCACATCTGTACAAAAGTAGATGTCACATTGCATAGTCCAGTGCAAGTACTGAAAATACAGAGGTATTTCATGCAGAGAAAAGAATGTTTGGTATTTGAGAGACTTATTTCTTACTTAAACTAAACTCATGTCTATATTTTCATTAGAATATCATCTCTAACTACAGTATAATCCTGCCTGGTTTGTCTGGAGATCTTGCAACATGTTCATATTTTTATCTATGTTACAAATAATGTTTTTCAAGAGCCATTATTTCAGTTATTTATTTAAGGACTGCTGGCTAAATTGTCTTCTTTCTGCCAGTATAAATTTGGAGGTATTCCACCCATGTCAGAAGTCAACTTCACATTTACACCACTGTGTCTATAAAGGATTAAGCATTTACCGTCTGGCCTGTTTTCTAAGTTTAATTGCATGCTCATAATTTTCTTTTAATTTATTTTTTATTTTCATATTACTGTGTACTAATTAGGAATAATTTTAAACTAGAGAATTGTGTTAATTGTGGTGGAATGAACAAGAGGAAATATGTACATGATACCCGGTGGCTGGAAGAGATGAGGGCTCGTGTGTGCACAAAGGAAATTGGTTGGGAATTACCTGGTATTTTTGCCTGTAGTCAGTGGAGTGACAGGGGCACAGGACTGAAATGAGTGTGAAAGGAGGGGAGCAGTGATCAGATGTAGTTCCAGCTCATTGACAAGGGAACATTTCAGGGGAGGTGTGCAATGCTTCTGGTGCTCTAGTTGTGTTTACTGGTGGAATTCATTACCTTTGTGGTATTAGCTCAGCTAAAAAAATGGACTTTTTAAAATTAACTCCAAACAGACAGGCCTTTGGCTTTGTGCAGGACTCTCTGTAGGATCCATGGAGTCCCAAACATTTCTATTACCTCTGATTCAATTTTTCTTGAGTGGGGACAGTTCAGCGGGTCAGTCAGGCTCGGTGTGTGATCGCAGCTCTTTGGGACTCTGCCCTCACTGCAGGAGGGCTCAGGCACAACAGTCTTGGAGTTTTGAAATGGGGTAAATAACCAGGCAAATGAGAGGCTCAGCCATTTTCACAACATTAAAAAAAATCCAGAGGAATTTTCCTTCAAACTTTAGAAATACCTGCTGAATCATGGAACAGCCCAGCACAAAAGCTGCAGGTTTTGAGAATTTAAAAATGAGTGAAAATGGGGATTTTTGCTGAGATCATATTTCCAGTTTATGGGATGCACTTCTAACTGGACTTCCATCTCTTTAAATAAGCAGGGAAAAGCTTCCTCTGAGTGAGGGAATTCCCCATTTCTGCCATGTTGGTAGGCACGCATGGAGGAGCCCAGAGCTCTGCCCACTGCCAGGATGAAGGATGGCCACTGAAGGATGGTCATTCTCTCCCCTCTGCCACCCAGGAGGGATGCTGGGCACACATTACAGCCTCTGCAGTGAGAGCCACGCATCAAAGGAGTCCTTGTAAACCCATAATTGACTTCATGTTCAATTATATGCTCAAAAATTGCCTGAAAATTGATGTTCCAAAAAAAAACAAAACAAAAAAACACTCCAAAAAAAACTAGTTCAAATTTTGGTCCCACTGTACTCATTACAAAAATCCCCCCAAAACTGTTTCTTGAATAAATAAGCTTCTACTTACATGAATAAAGGAGCAATATTTAGATTCCAGTTCAACATGTAGGAGAAATCTGGCAAACCTAATGTTTTCAAATCAATTTGGTATGTGTTATGAGAATAATGCCAGTGGAAAGGTTGCTTTTTAATTTTTTCTCCTTTAAAAATGTAAAGGAGAAAGAAGAAAGTTGGCTTTGATAAACAGAAAAACAGTGCTTTAAATAGCTAGAGCAGTGATAAGGCAAAGAGATTCTAAATAAATGAGGCATGAAAAGGTTTTTTTTTAAACTCCAAATGAAAGTTGTGTGTTCATCAGAACAGCTTTATATTTTGTGAAACAGGACAGCAATATATTTTACAGTTTTGAGCAAGGAAGCAGAGTCTTGCCATATTCTAATATGTACAACATCTCTGCAGAGAAGACAAATATCAATACCTAAAGCACTTTCACTTTGACTATAGAAATTCTGTAAGATGATTTTGCCAAAATAACAGGACACTGGAATCTGGAGTTTGTTGGAACTGTTCTGTTGGCTGGGAGGTTTGCCTTTCAGTTGTGTTTGATGTGATATTCAATTCATTTTGCCAAAATATTTTATGCCAAGTATTGCTATTAAATCTTTTATATTGCAGAGATTTTTGTCAACAGACACACGAGGATTGGGTTTTAAGTGGAGTTAATCATTGAACTCAGAGAAGAGAAACACTGGGGGGGGTTCTCTAGTACAAACCAACCACCATGCATGCTTTAGCTATTTCTATAATTATTACCCCATTTTCAGAATAGTGTAGGTAAAATATCAAATCTGTCTCTCCCTCTGATCTCTATTCATATATGTCTTGTAAAACCTATTAGAAGACACAGATAATTAAAATAGAAAAAGCCATGTATTTGCTGCAGCTGCTGGTGTATTGAGTCTTTCGAAGTTTGCTTTAAGCAATTATATCTGAGCACTTCTTTCGGAAGCCTAAGAAACAACATAGAAATTTCTAAAATATTTTTGTTTTCTGACTCTTTCAATTCTTTGTAAATAGTATATAACATTATAATGAGAGATTAAATGTTAATTCATGTAGCCTTTAAAAAACAAAATTTAAAAGGAAAAAAGTATAAAAAAGTAGTGTCCTGCCTTTTTCCCTGTAGCCTCCAGCATGTCCGAAACAGTGACTTTTTTTTAAATAGTATTTTTAAGTGGTGCTTGTGGTTTCATTTTACTATTTGATTTGCATTGTAAATGTGGGCATCTCTTAAATGGTAAATATATAAATTGGATCTCTTCAAAGGTAAATATATATTGCAGAGGTGTGGTTCAGTGTTTTTGTTATTGCTGTGCACTCAGGTGTGTGTAATCCCTGAGCATAGATTAGCCTTGTAATGGGAGCTCCTGATAGTTGCAACCATTTGGCAAGTGATCCCAGAGTAGAGAGAAGTAAGGGCAAAGCTGCACATGGGTTGTACTGAGTAATGTTTAGCAGATTTTCCTGTGGTATTACTGAAACTCCTGCTTATAATTCTTAAAGCAAAATCTACGCTCCATCACCAAAAGCAGTGAGGTGTGGTAGTCAATTGTGGTTGGGATGTGGGGGAGAAAACCTGTGGCCCAATCCAAGATAAGAAATAGATCATAGCCTGACAGGAGGGCAGCTCTTGCTACCTAATGAAGCTGCAGCTCCTAATGAGCTTGTCCTCCTGAACCATTGAGGATAATGGATCTATGCAATTCTGGAGTCCTTTCCCCATTTCACAGAGCCCAGGCCCAACTGGGAGGCACTATGACATTTAAGGATGACTGCCATTTTCCATTGCTGACACTTCAGTTAAAATGATTTGTCCTTGTGTTTCTTATTTTCCATAGTAATCACTGCCATAAGTCTGTGTCCAGTGGCATTTGACTGTGAAAGTGACACCCACACCAGGGAATATGTCTGGGAAAGGAGCAGACAGCATGGCAACAGTTGCTAAAGTAGCATCATCCCTGGTGGGTCTCTAGCATTCTACCCCAAACAGGCAGCATGGACCAAAACTTCAGCCTGCTCAGGCCCTGCAGCTCACCAGGCCACTGCTGCTGTGGAGTTGGAATAAGGTGTTAGGTAGTGATCCTGACTTCCTTCACACCTGTCTGATCAGGAGTGCCAGGTGGATCTCAGGTATCCTGTAGGACCTGGTAGTCGGGTACAACAGCACTTGCTGCTGTGCATTGCCTTTCTTGGGTAGGCTGATGGCTCCTTGATACAATTGGCCGGGCAGCACAGCACAAAAATCACAGTATGGATGCCACAGGGCTTGCAGGAACTGCTCTTTGGATGCTATGTAGGAGTTTTACAGGAACTTTAATCTGGCAGCACCCAAAAATATTCATTTTTGCAGTACTCACTTTGGCTACTGCTGTTCCTGCTGGGACTATAACCAGCACCAAAAGCTGACAGAGCCTGCACCTTCCAGCTCACCATGCAGCACAGAGGACGGCCAGGCAAGGAGTAATCCCAGGAAAATGTTGTTTAAGAAATTTCTGTGCCACTTGTGCAGCTCCCTGGATATGACAGAAAAGACTTAACAAAGACAATTCCATTTCTGAAAAAAGATACAATTCCATTTCATGTTATTTTAAGGAAGATAAATGATGAGACTACCTTAAACTTTTGGAGTGTCTATAAAAGAGTATAAATAACATCTCTCTGAGCTGTTTTAAGCCTTTTAGAATTTGTATTAATCACACAGATTTCTGTAACAAACAAACAAAAAAATAAATCCAGCAGAGAAACTTCTGTTGCAAGTACTCAAAAATAGATCTGTGCACTGAAATTTCCAAATTAGAAATTTTATTTCCATCACACTTTTTTTTTTTCCTCTCAGAGGAAACCTAATAATTAGACTCTGTGCTAACCTGTAAGGACAGGCATAGTGTGGGGAGGTGGCTCTTCCAATGCAGTGGGTGACTCCAGGAGATGGAGCTGAAGAGCATCAGGATGAAGGCAAACACCGTGACTCATCAGCCCACCCACAGACAGGAGCGGTGCCTTGCGTGAGCCCTGAGGCTTTACTTTAAATTTAAGGTGTTTCTTCTGAGGGAGCTGCCCATGGAACCCCGCATCCTAGATCACTTTGTTGTGCACAGAACCACTGCCTGTGTGGCCCATGGTAAAGAGCAGAACCTGTGTATTTTTAAAATAAAGAAACATAGTCCAGTTTATTACCCAGTCCAACTAGCAGCTGTTCTGGGGACAGTACAAGGACAGACATAAGGAGGATGATGTAGAAAATATGGTCAGTTTTACCCAGGGACACTTCAGGAACATGATGTGGTCTTCAAACCCTTGCTTTAGTCCAGCTGCAGAGAATCCTGGTGTACAGAGACTTCATGTAGCCAGGGCTTCATCTGTCACTCGTGGGGAAGGAGACACTTGTGAATGTAAATCCCTGGATTGAAGTCTTGAGAAGCCTAAACAATCCAGGAGTGACTGGGTCTTGCAGCCTTGTAAGTTCCCAGAAATGAGTCTATCACCAGGAACTCTTACTGTTCGTTTCATTTTTGCGCATATCTTAACATCCAGATGTCCAGCAGATACAGTAGTGCCTTGCTGGCATTGATAAGTAAGGAGTCTTTTTCTGAACACAAGTGGAAACAGCTGCTATGTAATGGTTCTGAGTTACCTTGAAAAATGAGCAGAGAAAATGCAATGTGTCTCTTGCCTACAAAGTCCCTCTGAGGCTTTAAGTTTCAATCAAAAGGTTTTACTCTCCAAAAATTACTCCTCACTTAAAAAGAGGAAGGATGCCCTTTGCTGCTTTTGCCTAGAGCCCAATATCTTCTGACATTCCATGGCAGCTGTAGCAATGCTCTTCTTAATGCAAAGAACATCTGGGCTGCCTGCAATTCTGGGAGAGAAGTGTCAAAAGTGTCATAGACATCCTTGAGCAAAGAAGGATCTTCACTTTTATTACACAGAAGTGTCAAAAACAGCATTATTGAACATCAGGTTGCAATTTGGCAAGCAGAATGTAAGTCTGAATAGATGTGACAAAACCCCTTCTAGGAAATTGCTACTTAGTGTTATTTTTTCATCGTTTAAAATTAGCATTTAAAGGAAAAGCACAAATGGGGAGCCTCTAGGTAACCCTGACAATGACAGATCCCAGCGTTCATTTTTTTTGTGCTTACTTCACAACCTCATTGCTGTCCATTGAGTGACTGAGATTGATTAGATCATTGTCATCATCAGTGAGGTGCACTGCATTGATCCAGCCTCACAAAGCCAGCTCATGTGACACAGCTAATTTGAGATAATTGAAAGTTCCAGCTCCAGAAGGTCACCGAGCTGGACTCAGGACACTAGTTATCATTTTATCCTTGGAACAGGGTCAGCTCTCCTGAGAAATACGATGGCTTTTTGTCACACTCTTAATTGTTTCTCCATGGTTTGTATAGAATAAACCCAGGCTTTCATACTTTGATTGAATTTTTATGGTGGACAGAAGATAATTATCACCTCTTAATGCTAAATATATTTTTAAAGTCAGATTTAGCTCTTTGTTTCTTAGTCAAGCACAATTCTACTAAGAACAGCTTTACATAAGGACAAAAAAAAGTCTTTAGTTAGGGATGACAGTGTGAGACACATCGTGGAGTACTTAGCTTCCAAAGGAAAATATGGCACTGGTTAAAAGTTTGTTGGGACAGTGTTGACCTGTGCTCCTCTCTTTGTTACCACATCCCTCTTTCCCATCTTCCCTTCTTTTCCCGTTTTCTGCTGTGCTCTTCTGAAATTTGTTGCTGCAGTCGAGATGTCAGGCTGAACCAAGTTTGAGACTGTGGAGTTGAGTAAACCCAAAGGTCAGGCACAGTCAGAGAACAGAGGAGCTGCAGAAGGACCTGCAGACAGGCATCGAGCCTGGCTTGTCAACTTCTGAGCACTGCCAAGGGGTGCAGCAAAACTCCTCTGAGCATGGTCCTGGTGAAAGGTTGTGCCTTCAGGAAAATGGCCATTGGGCCATTTGCCTCCTGCTTTAGGATGCACACCAAAATCCCACACCACTTTCAGAGATGTATGGTTTATTGTAAGCAGTGCAGTATGAAAATGCTTGTGTGAAAATTCTTTCTCTTAGAGAAACACTGAATGTTTGGAAAAAATTGTTTCTTTTTACTCAACAGAATTCAGTGGGCAAAGCTAGGAATTTAAGTAGGTCTTACAGTCTGTGTCATTGCTTTGTTGGCCCTCTGCTCAGAATGAAATTAGCAGCTTACCCTTTATTTCTTTCCTCGTATTTGCTGTTAAAAAGTCGGCATATCCCAATAGCTCCCATTGCTTCCTATTCCAAACGCAGGTCAAAATGCCTGCTTTCTAATAGTGAATGTCATGTATAATTTCTCATAGAAAAGAAAGTGCTTGGATAAAATCTCTGCAATTGTTTCTTCTTGGTTTTTGTTATTCATATTAGGGTTTTATGTGTTCTCAGGCTTTGTTGGTTCCTTGGGCTTTTGGCAGTGTTTGGTGAATTGGGTTTTTGTAATGGAAGCTTGCCTTTGGTCATCTGTAAAGTAAGCAGAAAAGGAGAGGCACCAAGGTGCTAAAATATGAATAAATAAAGGGGAAGACGGCTGTAGGATGGGGGCTTGACAGAACTTTTGGTGATGAATTATTGTATAATAATTTCCGAATTGTTCAAAGTTGATTTGTGGGAAGGATTTTCACAAACCTACCAACAAAGAATTAATAGAAGTTTGGCAATACATTTTTAATTATGATTAACAGAACAGTGAGTTAAGGTACCTGGTTTGTAGAAAGACAGAGAAATAAATATAGAATTTTTCTTTTAAAAATTTTGTATTTTGACAAAGGCATAGAAACAGGTCGTACATTTATATTAAATACATAACTCTCCAAAAACACAGGTCTAATGCAGGCCAAAGGTAAATGACAAGCAATAATTGTTTTATCTTTTGTAAGTCTTTCAAAAGTTTCATCCTAGCAGCTTTTAAAACATAACTTGCAATCGACAAATCCCACTGGGCTGCTATTTATAGTATCCTAATTTTCAAAGAAAGCAAATCAGGCAACTGTTTTTAACATGAATAATATTGCTCCCAGCACTCTGTCTCCAGCCCACACATTGTGTTTTTTGGCATGATCATGGCAATTAAAAAAAATAAACAGCCTCTTTAATTTTTTTTATACAGCCAATGCTGACACAGCTGGCAGAGAAACTCAGTGAAAGGTAAACATTCTGCTGAAAATGTAATCTAACATATTGTTGTGTTTAGTTGTTAAAATGTAATTTTCCTGGAAGAATATATTTAAAGTAAGTTTTGGTGGGTTTTTTTTTTAAATAGAATTTCTAGTATATTGAAATCTGATTACAAGAAATATTATTAGTCTTTTAAAGCAATAGCACTCATAACACTGGATATTTAGTCAATGGCTTATTGAATTTTTTAAAATATTCTTAACAAAAATCAGGAACAAAAATTAGGTGTGATGCTTTGTCCTTCAGCAGAATATAATAGTCTGAGCCAGTAAAATCAATTTCTTTTAATAAAATCATGTCAAAGCAGGAAGTTGAATAATAAATGTCTTCAACTATTTAAAGGGATGAAAAAATCTAACAGAATTAAGAATAGTTTCTGATTTGCTTCAACAACAAAAAAAGATTGTCTAGTTCCTTATAGTCTCATGCTCATAGTCTGACCTAATCACTGTGAGCATGTATGAAATGAGATTATGGAATGATAAATATTTCACTAGAGAAAACACATGAACATATTTCTTTTAGGCAAGGGATGTAGGTAAGTAATTATCTGTCACACATGCCCAGAAGTTCTCAATGCACTTTTATTTTTAAAAATCATGACTTTGTGTCACTGCTTATGATTAGGATGCTGTAGTTCAACATTTTACTCCCTGTTGGAGCCAGTGCAGAGGCAGCCCAGCAGAGCTGGGTGTACTCGTGTGCTCTGCACAGCTCAGGATTCTGAGCAGCAGCTGGGTGGTGCCTGTGTGCTGCAAAAGCCACCTCTGCCCCAAAGCCTGACCTGCTGCTCTTGGGACAGCCCTGTGGGAGGGGTGCATCAACAAACAAGTGCAGGAAGCACTCAGGGTAAGTGTGGGGAAAGTCGAGGGTTTGTTGTGGCTGCATGCACAGTAGCTCAGCACTTACTGAAACTCCTGGTTTGCTCACCTGGTAAGAGCAGGAGATGTGCTGCTCTGTGCTACCTGGGCAGTGGGGCTGTGTCTGTCCCAAGCCATCAGAGTGGCCCCCGTGGTCTGGTGTTCCTGTCAGCTGGCCTTCAATTGTTCTTTAAAGGAAATTTTTTAAAGATCCACCTTTTCCTCTCACTGATTACCAGTATATCCTCGGTATCAGGATGTTCTAACACCCAGTTGTTTCTCCTTCTCTGAGACTGAATGGTAAAATGAGCAGGTGTGCTGCAAAAGAGGTATCTGCCTTTTATCATCTGTAAATTGCCTTCTGGGTACAAAGTTGGAGTATATGGATTTAAGCTTATAAGAGCAACTGAACAGTCATTTGTAGTGTGTATAACATGAGGTGAAGAGAAGCATTTAAAGTTTAGAGCGACCTTCAGTAAAGAGGAAAATTGTCTGGTGACTGCTATTGTTGATCTTGGAATGTGTTTCAGATCTTAGGTGTGGACTTTATACCACCCTCGGGGCACTTAATAACAACTAAACGAGCATTAACTGCTGAAGTCAGTGGAGTTTTATCAGTGTGAATCCAGGGGCATTGTTGTCTTTGTCTTGTCACAAAATAAGTTCAGAATAATGGTGCAGAAAAAGGAATGGAAGAGAAACATTCTGGGGTGTGATTCTCCAGTTATTCCATCCTGTTACACCAGCACATTTTTGAACTAAACTTGTCCTGTCTGATTAGGAAAGGCGTAATGCAAATTGTTTTAATTGAATAGAAAATTCTTTCTAGTGAAAGTACAATTAAAAGAGGAAGAGAACTTTTACAGGATGGTGCTAGTCCTGGAATTTTTGTCTAACTAGGCTTTCAGCAACCTGTGTGTTCTCTGTTCATGGAGATCATCATACCTGGCTTATTATCATAAAAATAACAAAAGCCCAGGAACATGATACATTTGTGCCATAGGAAGGCTCAGTTGGCCTGATCTGGTTCTCATATAATTAAAGATGTTTCAATACAACCTAAACTGTTAGACTGTGGTATCTGGGGGCATCGCCCATCAGGTTTTCTATCGATTCCTAATCTGAGTAGATATGGCCCACACAGTTTGTCCCAGTGTTGATGCTGATGCATTTGAGAAGAGTCATACCCTTGCTGTCCTTCCTGAGTTTCAGAGCAAGGTCTTTGCCAAATGCAGAACCCAAAAACGATGACTAATCAAGTGAGCTGTGTTGTATGAATCCAATATGCCTCAAACCCTCCAGGAGCAGAACAACTGGCAGTTTGATGTGCCCCTGTCTGCTGGTGACAGCACCTCTGGCCAGGCTTTCAGAGCCATGGATACCTGTTTGTCTGCTCTCTGCTGATGTTCTTAGCTCACAACAGGCCTGCACACAGGAAAAGGTCATCTGTGCTGGGCAGAGTCCTGTGAGCAGATCAGCAGCTCTGCCTCCTCCCTGGTGCTTCCCAGCAAGCAGGATGGAGCTCCCTGCAGGGCTGCCCACGATGGGCAGCAGGCTGTGCTTTTCAGGTGTAGCCCAGAACCAATAGGAAAGGAAATCTTATGCAATGAAAAAATACAAGTCTTTCATGGTATACAGCAGTGTGATGATCATGGAGTCCGTATCAGACCCATGTGAAATGAAGTTGTTGATGTTAAGCACGAAAATATCTGAGATAAATTTATATCCATTTCAAACAAAAGCGGAGGGGGGAACAAAAAAGGGAAAAAGCAAGAAATCGATATTTGTTTAGTAGAAAAAGACAGCATCTGTAGGGAGAAAATTATAATTCTAGGGGTTTTTTAAGACTATTAAAAAGAATAAAGAATAAAAATATAGAGAGCTGGAAAAAGCAATAAAATCTATAAACATTAATTCATGGCCAGTTTTTTTTGAAGTATATGACATTTTTTTCCACAAATCCACTAACAGGGTTCTAAATATGAGTGAAAATAGCAAATTGCTTTTTCCATCTCTTGGATCTATAGCTTCACCTCTACACTTGAATGAAAACATTAACCATCAGGCAGATACTTATTTCTTTTGTTTATGCTCAGCCTCAGGAATTTTTCAGCTGAAATCAATAATTAAAATGTTTACTAGCCATGATAAGTATTATAAATACAACTTTGTTAAACATGGATTATACATACCTACACACACATATATATATTTTCATATATATATATACGTTGGATAACTAAGATATTTATGGCTAGATTTTTTTAGCCAAGTAATAGAATTTCAGGGGAGAGTCAATGTTTAACTTCATATTTGCTCAGTATATGCTGTATTCACTGTGGATATTCAAACAGTGTGGTATCTTTTTATTTTCTTTCCATAATAGAAAGCACTAACTTTTTCTTAAGAAAAGCAGATTCACACAGGTTTTATTTCAGGTGCTACAGAAAGCATGGCCTTTAGTGTACAAGTTTGTAAAAGATCATAGGAGAAATTATTGCAGGAAGTAGAACTCCCGATGCAATGAGAATTTTGAATATCCATCTCTGATTAGTAAAATATAACAAATACCTATCTGAGATTACCTGTGTAGTTTTAGATAGGCATATGGAACAAGATTTGGGTGTATATTTGAAAAGAGAGAATGAGAGTTTGAGTCCATGTCTTGGATAGAAGAGGGATCATGGGCCCCTACACAGTCCTCTGCCATAGAGGGGCAAAGGTTCAATAGACCCCCACCTCCGTTCCTGTTCTTCCCATGGCTCTCTGCCAGGAGCAGTTTTGTTGGAAAGGAATGAAAAGATGGCTCTTAATTGTCAGGCTCTTGGCATTGTAACACTAAATTGAGTGAAGTAGGCTTAAAGCTTTTGGAAGCTGCAACACCTGTATTTTTAGACATCCACAGAAACATTGATCTGATGGGATTTGATTTTTTCAGTTTTCCCTTAACAATTCCATGATACCAATTACTTTTTCCTGATGAAACAAAAAACAGTTTCCTCTTTTTGCTTTCTCTGAGTGTGTCTATCTCTGAAGTGGAGCTGCACATCCAGTTCTGAGGTGCTGGCCCAGGGTGCCACTGCTCCAGCTTCCTGCTGCTTTCCTTTGTGTCCAGCAGCAGTCTCTTAGTGAGAGTCAGTGAACTCTGCGGGGTTCTCCCTCCCAGCCACAGGACCTAATTCACAAAGCAAAATAGTTCAAAATGCTGTATTGCCCCCTTGCTCTTCTCCTTACACCAGTTGTTCTAGCACAGGGTTCTTTATCCTCACATGATCACTATTTTCACTCTATAGATTTTCAAGTAAAGTGCCTTAGTTTAATGAACATATGAAAAGCTCTTCTTCTCTGAATATCTCCTTCAAGAAATGTCTGCTGTGATACATGAGTAGTGACACACAGGGACAGCAGGGGTTCTGTGATAGCTAAAATCAAAGATGGAGATTTTTGTTAAAACCTTTCAGATTATTTTAGAATCATTAAACTGTGAAACAGCTATTTTGTTAGCTTGCAATTTTTTCTATATATAACATTTATTCCTTGTATTTGCTCCTCTGAATAAGCCTGAAATCTTCTTGCTCACTGACCTAGCACAGTAAAGCCAACACAACATCCCCATCCCTGCAAACAGTAATCAGCTCTCCCAAAGAAAGCATAAGCAAGGTAAGCAATGCCCTTCTCAGTGTGAACAGTCACCAGGCACTGGGGTGGTTTATGCTGTTATCCAAAATTCCTTAGGAATCACATTCTGTGAACTAGACTTTATTCTGCATTTCTTCAAATAAAGCAATTAGTCTGTAAACCGAATTCATGTATCCACATTTTAAAATGGAACAATTTATTTGAGTTTAAACACTCTGGATTTTGTTTCAAAAGTGGAGAAAATCAAGTCTAATAGGAAAGCCATCATTATCTATCTGGTATAGTAAACACTAACAACAAATTTCTAAAACTCTCCAGAGCTAGCAGCTATGTGCCCTCCATTTTGTTCTCATTTATAGCACTGATAGTACCCAAAAAATCCTTACAGTTCTTCGAGTCTGCTTGCTCAGAGTTGTGATCAGAGCTGGCCTTTTTGTTATTATTGATACTAACCTGACCTTACCAACTAAAGTTTCTGGCTGTCAAGGAGCTCTTCCAAGTTTTGCAAAGGACTGAAGGACTGGAAGTCCACTGTACTTCTGCAGTTCAAGGCTCTCTGTAGTTCTGGAGTAGCAAGGTTAGGATTTTGTGTGTTTTTTCACTTAATTGCTTAAACATTTATCCAGAATGAGGGAAAAATATTCATATTGTATGGAAACTGAGTTGAGTGCAATTTTAGATACTTATTCCGTCTTTTTTATGTCAGCTATGTCAGGGTTAGTGTAGCAAAGGAAAGTGCAAGGCTGGTAGACTCAGCTGCATTTCCAGAATACTGAATACATTGTATGCAGCCTGGCATACAGGCAAAAACATTGCAAAAACAAAAGCAAAATTCTAACAATAATTAATAATTCTATGCTAAAGGACAAGGGCTGGTGTCTGGTGAAACTACAAGATAAGAAGGATACTGAGCTCCTGCTCTGCCAGATGGAGAGGAGATGGGTTTTGAATATGCTGTGGCTTTCCACACTTGGCTTGGAAAGTGCAATTCTGTGTGTGAAACAGCCAGCTCGCCTATGCCAGAGTCTCTTTTGACCCTGCTCAAAAAGGAAAACATTTATTAAATGAGAAATAGAAGATAGGACCTCAAAAGTATGGCCAAATATATGTTAGTCTAAGTATATAATGAGTATGACAGGAACTCATCAGCATAAAAAAGATCCTTTTTTGTTTTTGGACTTGGCACAGACCCTGGAAAAGGAGTGGTTAATCCTTAACATGGCTGCCTAGTTTTGAGATGCTGTGGTAGGAGGCAGCTCCTTCCAGCCTAATTTCATCTAGGTTAGCCCACAGGGACCTCTGTGCCCATAGAACTGGACTATTTCTCATCCAGCAAAACTCAGTAAAGAGGAAGGTGTTCCATACAGAGAACTGGGACTTTTCATTACTACAGTAATACAAATAATCCATTATATGGAGTCTTTGAAAGAAAAATGTTTGACTGTATGGAGCAAGTAATGGTGTTTGATGTACCTCCAAAGGGGTAGTCAGCGGGTGAGCCTTGAAAAACTCAGCTGCTTTTCTCAGCAAGTTTCTGCCTTGTAAACTGTGCCTTTGTTTTTTGTCTATGTGGGCTCTGATGCCTTCAATTTTCCCTTTGATGTATGAATGAATCCAGTGCTTCACAACAAAACTCAAACTGGACCTGGAAAAGCAAAGAGGGACAGAAGAAAGAAGGGAAATGGAAAAGGTAGTTTTAAATATCCACACCGCTAAATCTGGTGAAATGATCTGTGTACAGACAGGATGATTGTGTATTTGCTCTTTGTGGCCCTTTGGGGCAGCTGAAGCTTGTGGGTGTACTTGAGGTTGGATGGATGGGGGTTTTTTCGTTTACTAGCACCTATGTGTATGAGCAGTGGCAACACAAAACAGTAAAAATTATGACCAGTGACTCACTGACCAGAAATGGTCTGATTTGTACTGTCTGAAGCTGTGCAGACAGTACATGAGTGACAACAGAGAACTGTCTGTAAAAGTTCAGAGGCAGAATTTATGTGCTTGCATCTGTCAAGTCACTCAATGCAGCAGCTAATTCAGGTGATTACAGTAACCTAATCTTAGACAAACTGCAAGAGAAATGGGCTGAAGACTCGGCTGCCGTGGCCTGTGTATAGCAGGAGCAATCTGTCCTCTCCTGATGGGGAAGAAGGATCCTACTTTCTCTGCATCTGTGAATTCCCTGGCTCCTAATCTCTGAGGGTCTTTTAGCTGTCTGGTTATCCCATAAGGAAATGGAAAAGAGGGGCTGTGTCCTGTCTTGCCATTGCATGTCTGAGCGAGGGAGGTGGGGCTGTTCCCTGGGCTCAGTCTGGCAAGGCCACAGAGGACAGTGTGCAGGACAAGCTGCCCTTCTCCCTTAGGTTTCCAAATTGTGGAACAGAGCCCAGCTGTACTGGCCCTCGATTTGTCTAACTAAGTTGTGTACTATAAATGGATTGGCCAGTTGTGACTGGAACCACAATCCTCAGAGAACCTTTCAACAAATCTGGTTTGAGTTTCAAGTTGCAGTGAAATATGAAACGAGGTGGGTTTCATGGAGTTTCAGGTTTTGTTGAAAGCGTTTCAACCAGCTCTAGTCAGTAGCTGTTGCTTTTTCAGTTTCCTCCCTTTAACATGTCTCTGGTATTTCTAGTTGAATATGCCTCAGATTAAGTGTTAACAGGAAAAGGGTTGGAAACACAGCCCCTGAATATGGCTCAACTCACAGGGAACTCAAAATGGGTGCAGAGGATGCCCTTTCCTTATTAAATTCTTCTTTTGGTCCCCCTTCTTGTGGACCCGTACCAAACTTTCATTTTTGTGTGGAGATTTCTGGCCTGTTTCGCTCGCTGTGATAATACCACTATAGATCACCTCCTAACTGGCTGGGGCAAGTGGAAAAGGAGCCCTGCAGATTCCGTTTGGCAAGTGCACAGCAGAGCTGGAGAAGCAGTCAGATTCCCAGCTGGCGGCGGCCGCGCAGCCGGGGGAGCGCTCTGCGTGCTGCCGGCCGCGGAGCCGCGAGCGGGGAGGGAGCTGCTCGCTGCCCAGCTGGCAAGGGGAGCACGGGGCCTGCAGGAGTGCCTGCTTTCCGTTTGGCTGCCCAGGTTGAGCCAGAGGCCAAGAAATGAGGTTCAGTTCCTATTAGCCTGTCTGGTTCTTGATTTGCTTCCTTTAGTTAAAAGAGGCAGAGAATACTGATGATGTTTTGCCAGGCACAGGATTGAAGCTGAGTGGCATGGAAGAATAGAGACTTAAATAAGCACAGCTCGCTGTCTCCACTTGCTTTTGTCAGTTCGTGTAACAACCTCGCTGCCAGCAACCTTCCTTGCAAAAAGAGAGGAAAAATCCAGGGTCACTGGGAGGTGATTGTGCAGTTCTACGTTTGGTATTTAAGCTTGTTTTAAATTATTGCAGAACCATTTAAATTGGTAGAAATACATTGTTAGCCTAAGCAGTGATGTTTTAAATATTTAGGAAAAGATCACTAATTTAGTGATTCCTTCCCAGGTATATTGGAAAATATATTTAGTTGTTCATGTGTTAAAAGGTTATTTAAATACATCACAGACAATTGAAGTTTCATTTCCTCTGAAGGCATATTTGTATTATATGAATTCTTTTTAATACACAGCAGTTATGAGAGGGACAACAAGAGATCTTCTGTTAATGTGTGGCTAGAGCCATTGTAAAACCTGATTTTTAATTTTTTCCCCTCATTGCCTTTAGTTATTCCTTTGGAATTTGTGGTCTGTTTTTTAAAAATCATTCCTTATTTCTGTGCCAGCCTTCACTGGAGTTTGTAATAACATACTGTAATTTAGGTAGCTCTGAGAAGGTCCCATGTGTAAAGTTATCTGTGTAGCACCTGCATGATCAGAATCCAAGACAGCCCCAATTTCACTGAGTGCAAGATATTAACATTTTAAAATGACTTCAGATCCATGATTCAGTAAAAGCCAGCAGAACCTGGACTTCAGGGCTCCCTGCACTGCAGGCAGTAGCACATCTGTTGCCTCACTTGTAACAGTGCTAATAGCCAAGACTCTGGCAGCACATACTTCATCTGAGAAGCTCCCAAAGCCTTTGGAAGGTATGAGCAGCCTGGGCTGAAGTTTGTGCTGGTGCAATTCCCTATTGGTATCTGAATTGGCCACTGTGTTTCATCAGGACATTCAGAGGTGCAGCTTCACATTTACATCTGGTCCCAGTGTAGAGACACTGTGAGATGCGTTAGAGTTTTACTGTCGAGATTTTTTGCAGATAACACCCATCCACATACATAGCCAGTGCTCTTTTTTTATATGAATCCCCTTTATAGTCATACTTTGAAACCAGTCTCCCAGCCTCATCACCCCCCAGGCAAGTCCAGGGCCATGAATGGACTCACAGGTGTAGTGACTCAGTGGGCAGTCCTAGTCTATCGCCAAGTCTGTCTAGGGAAATGTGTGTATCTAAGGATGTCTCCAAGGTGCAACACAGAATTCCAGAAAAATCGAATCCAAGCTGGTTCAAGTACTGCAAGCAGTATGACCAGCTTTCTCTGGCAGTCCCTCTGGACTCTTTATTCCATGTTATTCTAGGCTTGTGGGTCCTGAGTTGGCTACTAGGACCTCATTCTGGGGATGAGGTGAGAAGCTGAGGCTGTTCACCACACCCCAGTGTCTTGAAGCAGCTGATCAAGGAAAGCTGCTCAACCAGGTAGCACCTTCTGAGCTATGGAGGGGTATTGCAGGGAGCCTCAAAAAAATAGTGCTGGATGTGACTAAGCAGAACCAAGAGATAGGTAATGTTCTCACTACTAAGTTATGTGTAGAAGGGCAAGTAATACAGTTCAAAACGCACTCTCAAACCTTCATTAACCCTCATGAGTATGATTTTATTAAAACACACAACATCCATGAGGAGCATGAGCAAACTGCCCTTTGAAAGCATTTGAAAACCTTTTTTTATGAAGCCAGCTCCAATGACATTTGGGGAGAGACGAATACATTACCCTGTGCTCTCTCACTGGGAACCAGTGTCCTTGCAACACAAACACAGCACAAGAAATTCCAGGGGAATTCATTCCAGGTTCACACTTTGCATCCCAAGCTGGACTCCCCCACTGCCTTGGGGAAAGTGGGTTTGTAAAGCTCAGCACATTCTCAGTGTACAGCTCACTCACAGAAGTAAAGGTATATTTGCCTTTACTGTTGCAAAGTTACACTTTTTCCATAATCAGTTTTAATCATAGTACTTATAAGTTGTTTCATTTTACTTTTTTTTAATAACAGTTGATTGCCACGTTATATAGGCAATAACCTATAAACTGGAATTGCTTTACACTCATAAAGGCTTAAAATAGCAAGTCTAATTTGTTTATTAAAAAGTGATAAAAAAAAGACAATGCCCCATGCTGAGACTTTGTACACCACCTTTCAATTCTATACTGCATCTTTAGAGCTGTGTTATAAACCCCTCATAAATGGGTTTTGTAGTAAAAGTGCTGACACAACTTTAACTATAGAATCTTGAACAGCAGCAATGTAATAAAAGATCAAACTGTGATGCTAGGTTATAAAGAAAGAATCATGATATGCAAAACAGAGCAAAAGGTTTACAGTAGTAATGGATCCTAATACAAAGATACTAAATATTGATGAAAGAAATAATCTGGAAAAGTTTCAAACCAGCCTTTGGAACATTTCTCATTTGACTTTGGGGCTGTTGGTGTGCATTGTTTGGGTCCAGAGAATGGCTGAAGCTCAGCTCACTCTGGTGGGTTTGTGATGCCCCATTTTGGTATGAACAGCTGACTGTGCATGAAGGACACACAGTTTGCTCTGCAGAAGAATCAGTAAACTAGTGACCTGAGAGAAATGTGCTTTTTTGCGGGGTCTTTAGTGAGACAAATCAGGTGTAAGACATTCCTGCAGCAATACAACCTGGTTGCTGTCTATCCATGCTCTTGACAGCAGCTAAAAGAGCATCCAAGTCAATAGCAATTGTTTGTGTTTCAAGAGAATCCTTCTGGGGTAGCATATGCCAAACAAATTTTTACTATAGCCTCTTATTTTTCAGATTAAAGGTCTGTGAATTAGTGGGATTCATGAGAAAAATCACAACTTTAGCCAAAGGAAGATACCTAGCAATTGTATGTTGTAATGGAAATGGTTGGGGAGCACTTGTGGAAGCGTTCAGGCTATGCCAAGTCACTTTGTTGTTGTTCAGCTTGGATGTACCTGTAACATAGTTTACCTCATGCAACTGAAAATCAATTTGTTCTCTTCAATTCTAAGCTACCTCTCAAATTAAGCTCTATAAAACATTTCAAATAGAACAAAGAAAGCTGGCTGAAATAGTATTTCATCTTTGGAAATAAGGGTTTGTCAAAGCCAGCCGCTTTACACATGGCCAAGGAGAACAGTGCTCATTTGAAAGGCTGTTGAGAATCTGAGAGCTCATAAGTTCAAGTCCATCTGCTGCAGACTTCATGCACTGCTAGCTATTACAGTAGCTTGACAATAATCTCAGCATCATCTTTTATTCCGGTCACAAAGGGCTGTCAAAAACCAAATAGTAAGAATTACTATAAACAGCAATGATTCAGTCTCAATGGCAATGGCTCTCTATATTCTAGCAGTGTAATCTACTGCCTTACCCTTAAATTGGATATAGCATATGAAGTCCGTCAGCCATGCAGAAAGTGAAAATGTATATTGTCAAGGCCTTTGCTGTCTCTGAAACTGCTGATGAAGAGTCACAAAAGGAGTTTTAAATGCCCTAGAAGAAATTTCAAGTAACATTAAAGTCACAAATAGCAAATTTGACAACTCCCTCTGGACTAAGAAACCGCCTTCAAAAGTTTTATATTAGCTTCATGCATCATTGTTATAATTTATTAATGTACAGTTTTTAGTTTTTCAGAGTGCATGGCTGGGGAATGGTAACTGTAACTTCTTTTTCATGATAAACAGCTGTTGAAAGATTTGCCAATATTCTCTCCTCTTATAATTCAAAAATGCATGCATTGCTTTTCATATTTCTGCTTCCCCAAAGCATAATAAGATACTATATTTATGATTTAATCGATAAACCTGTTCTCCGTGGGTATTACTACATTGTTTAGTTTGCTAATGTGCATAGTTGCCCCTAATCTATTAAAAATCAGATATTATGGCTGCATTAGGACATTTGCTGTGTGAATGCCATCTTTAAGGCTTTGGCTTTTTCAGTATTCAGTAATTCTCTGGCAATTCCTATTCATCTTTGATTACAATCTCAGGAGCCTGGAAGAAAGAAACAAAATTGATAGGCAGTAAAAATACAGAATTTTGAAAAGGTCACCTGCTAGCAGGATTAAAACTTTGAATCCACCTGCTCATTATAAAGAATGTACCAAACAAAAAATGGCATAACTTGAAACTGTTCTTGCAGCAGCAATTGGTTTATGTGACTACCAAATGTCATTTACCATTCTTATGGCAGCCTGTGTGCAGAGAGATTTCTGCCCTGGCTGGCTATTGATTATGCCAACAGCTGATGCATGTGCTGTTCTAAGGAAGGACATTTTAGTTTGTCCAGCCCCTGCAGCTGCTGAAATTCTTAATTCAGGTCTGTTCCTGCCCCCTCCAAGTACAGTGTCTGTCTTGCTGGTTTGCATCCAAGTTTCTCCACGACCCATACATCTCTTATTTCCAGAGCCCATAGTCTGTCCTTGATCTTTTGTTCATCCCTGAGTATCATGACAACTCAAAAGCCATGGTGTTGTTTCTATGAAATATGTTAGAATTATGGGGTCCTTAATTTAACTGTACAACAAAGCTCTGGTAATATTTGCCATATTCCTTCAAAAGCAAAGTGTTGTTCAGTTAGAGGCCTGACTGAAGTACTTTAGAAGTTAATTAAATGTAATGATCTTCTTAATATTTATTATAGTAAAATTTTTCATTTGACCTTAAGCAACTCTCAGGGTAGATTCAAGTAAATGGCAAGGGGGAGATCTACAATTTTCTATTAAATTCCGCCCAAAGTATTGCAAAGGCAAGATAGCTCATGTGCTAGATTATTCCTTCTAGAGTCAATGACAAATTCTTGATTTTATTTCATCTTTTGTGTCCCAGTTATTATGAACAATCTGGATTTTGGTAATAGTTATTTGAAATCCTTATCTCTGTTGCTGAAATAGAGTGCTATAAGTGGCAACAGTTGATCCATGGTACAGTGTGATTTAGTTACTGATACAGAAATGTAACACTTTTCTGCTTCCTTGCATCACTGCACATAACACTTTCTGCTTCCTCTTGTGCTTCCCTCAAGGACGGATTCTTGTACTCTTGCAACCCTTTACTAGTGTAAGGAAGTTCAGGAGGTAGCCCTGAGGATTCTGCAAAAACCCTGGTTTTTGTCAACAAGCTCACATTGCCCTAAAGATGGAGTGAAATTTATCTCTATCAGAGAAGGGTTAGAGAAGAAGCCTTCAAAAGATAATTGAAGGAGAAGTGGAGTCACTGTGCAAGGAAAGGTGAAGTGGGAATGTGTGTGAAATACAAAGAGTGACAAATACTTTTCATTCTTTATGGCCTTGTTTTAAATACCTTTCATTTTGTGATGCCATTACAAAAAAAGGAAGGTGGAACAGCCCCCGCTTTTGGGCTTTGACACTAAAACTGTTAGAGCAGTTATCTAATATTCTGGCCTCAGGCTGTTCCAGCACATATCATTACACTGATAGGAGAGAACAAGGAAAGAAGTCATTTTGGCTTCCTTTCTGCCATAAATGGAGCCATTCTAAATGTTTCAAAATGTTTGCCCAGTACCTTAGATCAGCACTGTAACCACAGCTATCTTAATAATTACCCAGGGACAGATAAACTAAGGACAGAAGCAAATGTTTGCTGTGTAGGCATTTAGGCAATGATAAATTACAATAAAATAAAGTAATATTTTGTTTTAATGGCACTGGCCTCAGGAATTGCTGTGCACCCTGCAAATCCATCCTCTACCTTTTCCCTCATCATAGTAGGTCGGGTCTACTCATTAGGAATATACAGTCAAGACATTCTGGCATTTCTAGCCAGAGTTCATGTTCTGTTTACCCTGGCTCAGTTTTGAGGTAATCCTGTTGATTTCACTGGACCAACAGTGATTAAACTGAATGGATCTTCCAGGAGCTTTTCTTCACATCAGGGATTGGCATCGTGGCAAAATGTCCTTTAGATCTGCCTGGATGTTGCATCCATTAACACTCTCTAACACAGCAAATTTTGACTTTACTGAGGGATTAAAGTGAGACAGCGAGACAAAGATACCACTTGAACTTTATCATAATTCCTTTGGGACTGTGTCTTAGGTGGTGACTCCCCAATCTGAACATAGCATAAAGATCATAAAGGCTTTTAATTACGTTTCTGTAAAGCATCCTACTCCAAAGTGGGTTTCTCCTGACACTCCAGCTATGTAAGAAATTAGTACTCTTTGTTTTCTTGAGGATATGGGTAGATCACAGAGAAGCCAGTAGAGATACACAACTGAATTAGAACTGTTTGGTATTTTGCTTTCCACATGTTCTGTCTGTTCATTTTCTTAGACCTCATCACTTTCTTTCTAGCATATGTCACTATTTTAGAGGGACAGGAAGCACAGTCTGCTTTGATATGAGCTCCATTCTGCCTTTATTATAGAAATTGCTACATAACAATGGATACAAAAGAAATGAAGGCCATAATCTGTTCACAGTTGCGAATTAAGTAAAATCACTGAAATTTTTCATATAAAAGAAAAGTGGCTTTGACCCTATTGTGAAGCAGTAAAAAAATTACAGGAAGTGATGAGGAGGTTCACATACTTAGATGGCTGCCTTTTACCTGTCAGAGTCAAGAAAAAAATAGTTGCATAAAATCTATTTTATTGGAAACAGAATGACAATCTGAGCTCAATTGACATGAATTCTGTGATGTATAAACTGAATTATTCCTTTACTGCTGAAGCGGCACCTGACCCTGCCTCCTTATTTCACCTCCACCACCCCCCTCCCACTTGCCAAGGCAGGCAATGCAGAGCTCACACCTCCACCTAAATGGACATACAGAAGATGCCAGGAATACCCTTAGTGAATTTCTGGAACCATTTTGTATCTGCTACTTTTTAATCTGTGTATCCTTGTCTTATGCTGAACAAATAATTTAGTGCACTACTTGGTATCGTGATAGTGCTTTGAATTTAAGTATTTTAAAAAATAATAAGTAGTGCTCTGAAGTTCTCCTTTGGTTCACTCCATGTTTTGCTTTGCCCTCCCATTAAATTCCCCTTTGCTGCTTATTTTTCATTAATTTTCTCCTCCTCTGCAGTGCTCTGTCTGCCTTCTTGCTGCTGTTCTCATTGTTTGTCCTGCTCATTGTGGTGGCTCCTCTGTGGGGCTGCCTCAGGTGCTCAGAGCTGCTGTGCTCTGGCAGTGTGAGTGTGCAGATGGACAGGGAGCTCCTTGGGAGGGCTGGGATGAGCTGTGTGGTGTCACAGGCAGATCTGGGCACCTTTTCATCCAAGGTTACCTGGTGCCCAGACTCAGGGCATTGGAAAGCAGAGTAAAGATTTACATAATATGTGCAAGCACTCTCAAAATAATGATAGTTCTAGGGGAGATGAGCTTTCTCAGAGAATTCCTTTTTCCATTCAGCTTCTCAGTCCTGTCTGGTTGAAGTCCAGCCACTCAAATGGTATGAAGATGTCTGGCCAGGAATAGTTGCACACAGCTGAAAATTGGTTCATTTTTTTCTCACCTACTTTCCAAAAGTTTCATGCTTATACAGAATAACCTAGGGAGAATCCTGAGCCAGGTGAGGGCTTTGAAGGTCAAGAAGCAGATGCTCAGGAAGAACGCTCATTAAATACAAACAGAGAAAAACTTTTCAGTGAATTAAATCAAAAGACCATGGAAGCATCAGGGACAAATTAATGGTACAACATATACAATAACTACCTCTTTACACATGTGACACACAGTTCAGAGCACAACAGCCAACATCTTGTTCAATGAACACAGTGTTCAGGAAGAAACCTTAGAATAGCCCTGCTGTTAGCTTTCCACATTAAGAATTTTGTTTGGAGTGGGCAGCTGAATCCATATGCATATTTATGCCCTTTTTTTAGCTTTGTATCAACACTACAGACAAGATAGAGACTGACCATGCCACTTGAAGGAGGTTTGCAGAGTGACTCAATGCTTTATTTCTAATTTGGTAGTGTATCATTTTTCCCCCACCTGCACTAAGGTGTCATTGTAAGCAGCTGAAATAATTGCTTGAATAAGCAGGATAATGTCAGATTTCCTAGGCTAATTCATTGAAATCTGCAGTGCAGTCTTAATTCTGGAGCACGAATCATGCAAGAGAAAATACGATCTCTCTTAACTAAATTATTCTAAGAACTAAGAAATTATTTTTTTTTAGTGATCCAGAAGAGAGCATTAGCCAGTTACCCAACCATGGACCTTCTGTGGTTACATCTCATGGTCTCACCTCCAGGTAGGCAAAAAGCTGAGCCAGTAAGTGTGGTTTCAAAAGCTGTGTGATTTTAGAGTGCTTTGTTCCTTTCCTGTGGTTTCATTCTAGGTGAGTGCACATGAGCAATTACAATTCTTTCAGTAGATAATTGGCTTTAATGGTATTCTTAGTTGTAATTATGAAGCAGCACTTTGACTGCCTGTACAATGGCTGTAGGTACAGTAGTGTCAAGAATCCCCTAATCTGGCTGTAAAGCAATTCTTTCGAGATAAGCTTTAATGCTCACCGTGCCTGTACATCGTTTTCCCGTCTTCTGCCATGCGAAAGAAAATCAAAACTATTTGTTCATCTTAAACGAATGTAGTTCTCATGTTGGTTTCCAGTATACAGTATTCTGGCTGTAACTGATTTACTACATTTCAAATGCCTGTTTTGGTAGGTGTGAATCACAGGAAGTACTGACAGCTCGTTAGAACTGGGCCTATAAAGAATGCTTTGGGTTTACCAGGCCCTTGCAAGAGAAGATACAAATAATACAAAGTGAAAACATTTTATTCTTCTTTCTCGTCTTACCCTGAATAATGCCCAAGCTAATATCCCTCCTTATTATTTCCAGTTGTTTTACACAAAGGCTGTTACATATAAGGCCAGAATATGTGCAACATATGTTAAGCTATTTATAGATTTACAATTACCTCATCAGACAGAATCAGGCAGATGGTAAACATTACTACCAGGCATAAGTACATTTAGAATCAGACATTTAAATAAATTCAGATCTGTCTCAAGCTTATTTAAAGGGTTTTATCTCTTAAGCCATTTGAGGTGTCTGGTTTTGCTGAGTATATTTGTATCACATTCAGATATCAGGCTGTATGACAAATAGCCTATAGATAGCCATAGCAATCAGATTACATTAATTCTTGTTTTTTCAATCTGACATGGCCAATTGAACTAGTAAGCCAAATTAATTTGAAAATAAAGAGAATAAAATTTTTAGATGGAAAATGATAATGGCTGACTTCTTTTATGGTGTTGAAAGAATATACATGCTTCAGGGAACATAAATTGGTCTCTCTCTAAAGCTGAAAGACGGCATATAGAGATTAAAAAACTGACAAAGATACATGCCAGAAGGCCAAATTATAATCTTTCAACTTCAAAACCCCAGGCTATAGTTGCTTTTCACATAAATCTTGCAGAAGAACAAAAATAAGAGTTCAAACTAGATCTGAGAATTGAGTGAGCATTTCAGTTGAATGTGATTAAAGTTCCTTCAGATTGCTTAAAAATGTTTGCATTCTTCAAGGTTGTTATTTTTAAAATATATGTACAGTTAAATTTTGTTGACAGATGAAACCAGGAAAAGTCAGAAAAGCAGATTTTGTCATTTGAATTGAGCTACCTGGCTTTGGGCATTCTTTTTTTATCTGTCAGGGCTCTGTGTTTCTTCAGAATTCCTCATCTGATGCACTGTGGTGCAGACCTGTTAACCTGCTTGTTCTTTGGATGGCAGGGAAAGAATGCAATGCTCCAAATTCTACCCTTTATTACTACAGTGTTAATCCAGAACACTGCAGTGAAAGTCAAAGCAATTCCTTCAGAACAGCTGCATTATAGCTGAAAACAGAATTTGGCCTGAGGTCCTTTCAAGACACAGTCTGGGCCAGGAGCCCAAAAATACAATACAAACCAGAGGAAATACAAAATGATGTATCCAGACATCAGCTCTCTTAAGGTAGAGCTTCCCCCAGATGCTGGCTGCAGGAGGGGATGTGTGGCTTCCACGTCAGCACTGGGGTAACATCCTCCTGTCTGTGCAGCAGCTCGTGAGACAGCAGCAGGAAAATCCTGCCAGTGGAAATTGCTGTGCTGGGGGGCACACTGCCACAGGCTGCAGGGGGGGAGCCCTTCCAGCAGGGACAGGCTCCCAAACCTTGTCCAAGGTGCCTGTACCAGCCCCAGCCCTGGCCAGACTGGTGAGCTGCTGACAGCTACTGGCATTTTTTAAAGCCTCCACTGGATTAATCTACAAAGTGCCCTGAGCCACTGCCCCTGGGCACCCAGGAAGGGAGCAGGGCTGTGGGAGCCTGCGCAGAGCCCACTGTGCTCTGCAGGCTGCCAGTGCTGGAGCAGGGAAAAGGGTGAGCACAACCTTCACCTCCATGCAAGAGTTCGTGCAGTTAATTCTGTCTGTGCTATCACACACAGCCCCCTTCAGCAGCCTTAGGTATTTCTTACTGGTAGCTGATCTGTAAAATGAATATCCACTAGGACATGGCCACAGGCTGGAGCTACACCTCACTGATCAGTCAAATCATCCAGCCTTTTGAGATACCCTCTGGATTTTTTCAGTTCTCAGCTTCACTATTAAGTTCAGGATGCACGCCACTCTCTACTCAGAGGGTAATTGAACATGTCTGTCTTCAAGTATTTTCTGAGGCTCTAGTTACTCTTTGAAAGGTTTCATCAGTATCCCAGAATTATAAGGCTCAGAGTAGTTTTGCACACCAAGAAGAAAAGAAGCAGTGATGTATTTGCAAGCATTTCTAAGATGATTATGGTAATTTGCTATACCAACTTCCACCTAACTGCTAGGGTGTTGGATTTTTTTTCCAGTTTCCTGTAACTGTGTTCCAGAACCTAAGGTTTTTCTGTAACTCTAAACCTTCAGCTTTTACAATGTAAAAAGAAATCTTTGAAACACTAAATTTATCTGTATGTGTAAGGGGATAGTGAGCATTGTTGTGATAGCACACGGGTTCAGAAGGGTGATGAGGGAGACAAGCATGAGTGGGGACACTGCTCTGTGACAGCAGCCTCTGTGGATACCTGCAGAACATTGTCATTATCACTGAGAGCCACAGAACAGCTCACGTTGGAGGTGACCTTGAGAGATCATCTGGTCCAACCTTTTGTGGTGAAGGGAACCTAAATAAGATTTTTCTGGCACCCTCTGCAATCACATCCTAAAATTCTCCAGTGACAGGAGCTCTGCCTGTCCTGAGGAGGTTGCTGCCATGAATGATTGCTCTCACTGTAAAAAAATTCATTTCTTATATCAAGATTAAATAGCTTTGTATTATATATTGATAGAGACTGCACAGGACCCACAGCCTGTGGACATTCAACAGCAGATACATATTACCATGCCTCTTCCTGCATATTATGAGATAACTCAGAAGATATCTTTATTTGGTCCATGAGTGTGTTAAATCCTAGACAGAATTGAGTCTGAATACAAATAATCTTCATACTGCAGCAAGTGATAAGTATGAATTGTTTGTTCAGCACTGTCATATCTATCAAACTCTATTGTTAAAAATACAGAGTACAGCTAGTGTGGGGCTCACTAATGTGTTTAAATGTTATACTTGGTTTCATTAAATATACTTGCAGGTCTGTCTTTGGATAGATAGAATTGTCTGGAGGCTTTAGACCTTTATATTCCAAATAGCATTAACATGCTAACCCTAATCTCTCCTGCCAAAAATGAAGAATGAACATTCTCTTGGAGAAACTGTCTGCTTGTGGCTTGGATGATGTACTGTTCACTGTGTACAAAAGACCTGTAGATGTGGCACTTGGGGACATGGTCTAGTGGTGGATTTGGCAATGCTAGATTAACAGTTGGGCTCTGTGATCTTAAAGGTCTTTTCCAACCTGTATAATTCCATGATTCCTTAACTCTCTTATTGTGTCTCAATCCTAATTTCTTGTTGTTTGAAATTCATTCTGGTCTTGTATTGCTGTACTTTCAAACTTTCTCTTCATCTTCCATTGCCTTTTTAATAACTAAAACCATATCAGGAGGGGAAAAAAAGTAAAAAAATTATTAAACTTGCAGATAAAAGAAGCTTATCTCTAAAATCATCCTGATAGTAGAGATAAATCATGGTGAAATAGAAAGCTTAGTGTAGTCTTGCTAATTTTAAATGAGTTAATACTGCATGTAGTCAAACCCTAAACATTGGGGTTTGTGATCACACTGCAGTGTGATCAATAGTATCACCATACTGATATGCAGAAAACATAATTTAGAGATTCATGTTTTTTCACGGTCAATTTATTTCTGATAAGAATTCTCCTTTTTCTTTGCTGCTAAGGAGGATCCTGCTAAATAACCAAACCATTATTTCTTCCTTCATGTAAATATAATAAGCTTTAATTTAGAAAAAGCTGGTCAGTATTATTCAATCCTGCTTTAGTAAGTTGTCAAAATAATTGCTAAATGTAAGTTAATAATTTTGGTCCTTGATGTGTTTAGCCTGTTTCTCATTAGTTGCTCTGATTTGTTTTTATGTAGTTAAGAGCAGGCTACTTTGATCTGAGATTGCTCTATTTCATTCAGTATCTTTAACTTCTAATGAGTGTAATTTTAGTGATAAAAACGGTTCCTAGCAGAAGTGTTGTTTCAAAGTCTTTGTAAGGGAATTAAGGAATTTACTGTTTGTGAAGAGAGTTAATTGTAGGGTCGTTATGAATCTCGAAGAGAGAGGGTGGAAGTTACTGAGTTATCAGTAAACCAGCAAGGGCCCTTTTATCTGAGCTTGACTAAGAGCTCTGAAGAGAAAGGAAACTTTCTGCTTGTAGATCCATAAGTTTTCTGAGGAATGCAGAAAAACTATGTATGGAGAAATTGAAGGAAACATTTGTGTTTTATCAAGTAATTTTGAATACTTCAAGTAGTGTAGCCTCTGGATTGCATTCAATACAATATAGGTTTGAAATGTCCAAAACCAATAACTGTTTTCAAAGGAGTTCAGCTCATTTCTAGGTCCTTAAGTGAGTGGAAAGTTTGGAAATCTGGCCAGTGGTGTCACACTGAGAACTTCAAGTGGTTAAATGCTTTGAAAGTCTGTCCTTAATCTTGTGCCAAATGGGAGGTGAGCTCTTTTGATAATTTGGACCAGAGTTTTGTAGTTAAAAGATTGGTTGCAAATCCATTTGGAAAAGTGGCCTTTAATGAATTTCCTAAACATAATTCCCATCTTTTCTTGTTACCAAGTGCAGTGGTAGGAACAGGAAGCCTTCTCTAATGCTAAAATTCATAACTAGGTCTTTTGAAAAAAGTTCTGAGGTTTCTTTCAGGTTTTTTTACAAGCTATACAGTGGAAATGAAGTGTTCTAGTGAGGGTAGCAGTAAGAAGCTATGGATTCTTTTTCAGTGTACATTACTTTCTGAAATTCAAGGAAAACTACTTTTTGGTCTTTTTTTTTTTTTTTTTTCCACAATTATACAGGCTCCATGCAGAGCATAAAGCATAAATCAGGAGAAGAGTTTGCATATTTTGTATGTCAGCTGCAGACATGTGCAAGAACAATTTACAGAAATTCTGGACATGAAGCCAGAAAATATACCCTTTGTCTCCAGCAAAAGTGTTTGATTTTTAATGAAAATTGGTGAGAAGAGACGATACAACAAAAGAACTGTGAGCAATCTCTTTGCACTCTGTCTGCCACAGAATCTAGGGGAAGTCCCTGGGGATACAAAAATATATGAAATACGTTTTGCACTATGCACAGTTGCTGCTGAAGTTCTTGGTGCTATCTTTTTGCCAAAAAGGTCTCGTATGATAAAAGCGACTTATTTGCTCTAGTCACCAAAAGTAAGGTTGCTTGACACTGGCAGGAGAAGGCTGGTGCTGTGCCACAGAGGAGCCTCAGAGATGAATTACATTGTACCTGTGTGGTACAGCATGGATGTCTCAGCTGTGTGCTGACAAATGGAATATGGCATACACATCAGTTTGGAGTGAAAAAGGCCTGTTGCCATTTTATTTTCAGATGTAATAACTCATTGTGCTGGTACAAACCAAATGTCTTCAGTGATAAGCCAACCTGCCCTAGTTTTCAAGGCTGAATGGTAACTTCAGGATTAACAGCAGGGCCATGTCCTGAATATATTCCTGTTTATCTAGATATCACTGATGATATTAGAGTCATCAGAAAAGGGAAATATTCAGCCTGCCATAAGGAAAAGTATGTGACAGGAACATATCTTGCAACAGAGAGATTTCACAGCTGGGAAAAGCTGAGCACTGTTCCCAGAGGCAGGGCTCCTTGCAGAGGCCTGGAGCCTGCAAGGCTGCTGCTCCATGTCCCAGTAAACTGCACATGCAGCAATAAATTGTGCCCTAGGATGGCTGATTCTGTTAATTGGGATTGGCAGGCACAATGGGGCTATGATCACAGTCACATTAAAATGATGCATACTGACTGGGCTGAAAAAACACCCACATCAGGACATGCCCCTAGTGACATTCCTCATTTTTGAGGATATCTGAGAGGACACCACTAAATGTTTCCTGTGTTTCCTTCATGATTACTAAATAAGCTAATTAGAAATGTTATATGTAGGCTATTTCATTGCTAGGGATTTAACAGCACCTGCAAATAATTGTGTGAAGAGAGGCAGGTGTTGGCCTGCCATATGTGTACAGTAAACAGAACCAGAACCTTTGCAGAAATACACAATTGCTGAGTTTTAAATCAATAAGGAATTAATGGCTGTATTTAAAATGGTCATAAAAGGAAACAGATTTGTTTTGGGACCCAGTGTTTCTGTACTGTATTCTGGGGAAAGCTGAAGTTCATGATGGTTAGAAGAGGTCTCCACATGAGAAGTTTTCCAGTGCATTTTTTATTTAAAGCTTGAGCTAGTGGGTGACACAACAAGGAGATATATCTGTAGAATTTCTGAAGGTGTAGAAATTAGAGCACCAAGGTCATGACTGCATGGTGGTTCAGGAGAGGGGGAGTTGGAAATCTCTGAAGCTAGCCTTGCCTGTGGAAACACTGTCACATAGGGCCCACTCTGAGGCTCAAGCAAAATGCAGTTTGACATTTGAAAAATGCACATTCCACTAAACAGAAATCCAAACTCTCTACTAATGCATCTTGCTCAAAAGAATACAATTCACATAGATAAAACCAGTAACATTACAGATCATTTATTTGGACTGGAAGGTAAAAACATCTGATACCTCTTGATATTTAGGTATCCTCCAGCTAGTTAGCTGTGGGTCCACACTCTGTTCCAGGCTTTGAACTCATCTCACACCTGATTTCAAGCACATGAGTAATGCTGGTGAAGGTATCTAATGTGCTTTGCAGAACAGGAGGCTTGAGAAAGTTTGGCTTTCTGGGAAAGTTTCTGCTGTTTTTTCTGTGAAGTTAGCTAGATTCACTGAGGCAAGAGCAGTGCAGAAAGTGTAAATTATCCCAGGTAAGGGCAGCAGTGCATAGTGCACAGTCACAATGTGAACTTTAAACACCAGAGCAATTAAGTCGGGGCTAAAAATCAAGATGTTCCCATCTCTCCCCCTTCCAAAGTAGATAATTCAAAAGAAGGCAAATGGTTTTCCTTCTGCCTTTCTCCAGGCTATGGCCTAGCATAGAAAATTTTAGCATAAAAGGACTTCTGAAGGTCTTTTAGAGTGTGTGAAGTGACAAGGTAGAATGAAAGTGTTGCCTCAGCCATAACTTTCAAGTCTTTATTAAGTTACATCTTGAATTTCTTTTTAATTTCTGTTAACTGTAAAGTGTCAATGTTGGAGTTTTAAATTATAAATAAAATGTTTAGTTTGACATATTTAATATGATCTCATATCAACAGCCTGTCTGAATTGTTAATAGTTACCATAGCAACTTCACAATTTTTTTCTCAGCCATTATTTTCAGCCTTTGGTCACATCATTTTAAGTTTGCTTTCTGTGATAGCATAGCTGAGTTGCAAATTTATTCATGCCATTCTTTTTTTTTAAAGGGCTACCCATTTTCTGCAGAACTGTCAGAGTTTCTGGCAGTTGAAAGCAAACTTGCTGTTGCTTTTACAGCACTACACAGGCAGTGGCTGCAATAATGGTTTGGGACTAAGCAAGAAGTGAGCCGAGTCTGTGGTTGATAAACTGGCTGGTGGTTAACTCTGATAACCTTGAAAATGTTCCAAGTCTGAACTGTGGGATTATCAGGTTTAGCCTTTAATGTCTGTAGATTCCAATTTTCCATCTATAAATACTTAAAGAAACATAATTCCTGGTATGTATAACTGCTTCCCCCCCTCCCTGCTCACTGCCTTGTATATTAAACTGAATATTTCAGAGAAAGCCTCACACACCCACTTCATGTGGTCCTTACTTCAACCACCCTCTGCGTCCCTATTTATGTTTTCCATCAATCCAAGCTCCAGCTACCCAAGTTACATTTCCTTTTCTCTCCTTGACATTTCAAGATAGTTGAGATAATTTTTGAAATTCAGAAGTAATTGTCACAGTTCAACAGAGGAGATTTTGCAGTATTAAAAAACCATATTTGAAATGGTTTTGCTAAACTCCATTTGTCTCAGAGTATTTGCTTCATACCATTTGAGAAACATCCAATTAGTAGGCCTGTAAGGGATGTGTCATAGTCAAGATTTCTTTTTTGGAGCATTGGGATATTTTTGAAGGGTTGGAGTTGGGTTTTTGTTTAGATTTTTTTTTTCATGTAGTAGGTGAAGGCAGTGTTCTTTTGATATTTTTTGGTGGAATATTATTGGCAATTATGCTGCATTGATTGAATAAGAAAAGGTTTAATTATTAATCTGTGAGACTGAAAAATTTTTCTTTGGACATATGCCAACTATGAATGGGTGTCTGTAACTAGAAGTGAGTATGTGAAGCAAATAAATGGCACAGTCAGTGAGCTTTACTTGCTGTTTCACCTCAGATGATCCTTTCTTTGGCTCTGTTCCACTCCTTGGGGTGACAGCACACTTCATCCCTTTTGTCCTGATATTTTTCAAACCTCACACACCCCCAAATGTTTTAGTACTTACATCTAACCAAGACATTCTTTATGCATACTGCTTCTGGCTTGTCCCACTAGTTCCCTTTGTATTAATTTTACTTTTGGTGTCCTTGCCTCTGTGCCTGTTGTCTTCCAAGAATGACCAACATCCATTCACCACTCATCTACCCCAATCACTTTCCCAAATATTTTTTTGTTTATATACAAAATTATTACAATGTGGATATATAAAATCTTCAACTCAGCCACCTGGATGATCTTATTCTAGTGATTCCAGGTTCTTCAAAGCTTTGACCTAGCGGTGTTTCATTATTTTTATGTCATAATATATAGAGTCCAGAAATAGCTAGAAATACATCATGTTTTCTTTGTAGATTTTCTCTACGTATTTTTCTACACAGTGGTCTCCTTAAGTGCGTCTTAAGGCAGGATTAAATCTCCTAATAAGCAGCAATTGCCTGCACATTGTCTTCTCTAAGACACAGAAATAGTAAGAAATACAAATGCTTTCATGCACCTTCTCTGCTCTATACAATAGCAAACATTTTCATTGTTTTTAAATGCTCCTAGAAGCATATGAAGGCAACTCAGATGTTGGGCACTGAGTGCTGTACGTGTTAGCACATGTTGCAGTAAACTTTGATTGGTTAGCTGGATTTTACTGGCATCCTACTGACACAATAGATAAAACAAAAAGCAGAATGGGCTCCACTTCACCCAGATTATCAGGACTGAAAGAACAGTCAGGTACTGCCTCTTAGAAGGGTTGGGTGCTGGAGGGGAAAAGCCAGGATGACCTTGAACTGCATTGCTTGTTGCTCACTGATCCTGTTCCTTCCTGGCACAAATCCTTCTCAGCATCATTGCAGTCCTCCAGAGGGTGCTGCAATGGACACAGGCAGAAAAGAGCCAATGTGAGGTACAGAAAAGGCAAAGACAGAAAAAGGGAAACCTTTGACTAAAACAAAGGGCAAAAATGTGATGGGTGCTATGAGTACTACTGGAACAGCTCTGTAATTTCAGTTTAAGTCCTGCCACAAACATGATTTTCTACTGCTCTTCCAAAAGTATTGGGAAAAAAACCCCTAGTCTTTAAATAGCTAAATGCTACATCTGCAAATCATCTGTGGAAATAATCTGTCTGTATTTTAAAATGGAGAAGTATTACCCATGTCTGTTTCAAGAGCTCAGGCTTTAAAGTGTTTTACTCTGCAGCTGTATTCTCCGAGTCCCCTAGAAGAGGAGCCAAGTGTGAAATGAGACAAATGGATGGAGTTAGGTTTGCATGTATTCTGCAAAGTGCTGCTTTGAGTATAGACATGGAAGGGTATCTGAGTATTTTAACAGATCTGCTCTTCCTGAATATCTTCACTCTTACTGCTGCTTTCCCTTTAAAATCCTCACATAAGAAATACTTTCCATGTCTGTTGAAATCTGTTTCTTTCTGCACCCTCACAAGCCCTTTAAGGGCTTTGTTGGTTAAAAGACTATGGGAGTAATTACTTTTGTTGCTACAATACCGTGATAGGTGAGACTAGGTGTAGCTCCCATACAGATTCACCACAGAAAGGTTCTGTTCATATTCGAGGATATTTCCAAGATTGTTTTCCAAGTGTAAAATTCCACGGAGCTCCATGTAACAAGTCTTGTAATTTTGTGTCCTAAAATAGCTTTGACCAAAAAAATAATTGACATAGATCAGCTGGCCTGCACCATGCAGGAGAGGACTGTCCACAGCCCGCTCTCCCCTGCCCTTTGTTAAAATAAAAACACAGGGTAGGGTAGCAAGAGCAGCCTCAGCTGCAGACCCAGCCATAGAAATGGCAGAGCAAAGCCAGAGTGCTGGGGAGCCATGAGTTAGTTCCCTCTGGCTGTCCTGGCCCAGGAGGGTGTGACAGCCCTGGCCTGCTGCCCTTTGCCCAGAGTTTGTGTGCCACACGAGCCCTGCTGCTCTGTGCAGTGTCACAGGCCAGACGTGACATTCTGCACACGAGGTCACCACAAAGTGCTGTGGGAACCTAAAGGCAGAGGGATGGTTTGTGTGCTTGGGTGGGAGGGATGAGGGCAGCCTGAGGGCTGGCTCCTGTTCAGATCTGCCTGCACTGCAGTCATTTCTTTGAGTGATAAAGAGAAGTTCACATGTTGCAATTCCAGCTCATCCATAAATACTCTCAGGCAGTGCCAGTCAGCATCTACGGCTTCCCAAAGGTGAATTTGCACACAGCAGTCATTTAAGCACTAACACATTGCTGACATGGCTGGTGCCATGCTCCTTTGGGCTTCTCTCCCTTCTTCCCAAGGGACAAAGCCAGTGCACAGCTGGTGCTGGGTTTCAGGAGCTCAGGCATGGGATGAAGCTGTGTGCAGGGATGCACGTCCCACCTGCAGGCTGCATGGAGTGGCACAGCATGGCACAGCTCCTGGGCCCTCCTGGCTGTGCCCAGGACAGCTCCCACAGAACTGTAAGTTTCTGGCAGTTCCTCCTGTGCATCAGCCTGTTTTGATCTGAAATTGATTAGTGGGATTTAAAGGAAAAAAAAAATGTGTAGGAAATTGATTTGCAAATTAAGGTAAATCAACCTGGCCTGCTACATTATCCATCATTTTTTGCGAATAAAGGGGACATATATTGATTTACATTGTATCTTATGTAAGCTCTTCACCACTCAAAACTCTGTATGTGGCTGGAAGAGTCAGTGTCCTGTTTTTGAGAACATAAGTTCTTCTTTAGGCTTTTCATATCTTGTTGTGTTGTTGATTGCCTTCTGTCATACCCCTTCATGTTACATCAATTCCTGTGCCAGTGTGGCTGAAGGTCAACAAAATACTATTACATAGTGGTAAAACCAGAAGGCAAATAGGCCTGTCTTTGGATGAAATATTGTACCTTCTATCAGCTCAGATAGCGCACAGTCAATCCCAGTTTAAGGCAGATAGTTAGGATTCTGTTATCTGCTAAAAGTGGGTAATTTTCTCTAACCTTGAGCCATCCATGGGGACTGAATACCTGTCCTCTCTATCTCTAATTGGTGCACTGCAGATGTGCTCTGTAGTTTTGTACTTTTTTTCCCCCACCATGAAAAATAAAGGAAAAATAGTTAGTGTGTGACGATCATCATTCCATCTCCTCAGCTGCCCAGAGGGACTGAGCACGTGTGCAGTGCAGCCCAGGCAGCCTGGGGAAACCTTGGTGTAAGGGAGAGGGGCTCTGTCCCTTTCTGCCAGCAAAAGGACAGGAAATTGGACAAAATGGTTCTCATAAATGCATGCTGACAATGGAAAACAGTTTGCAATGATGCTTCCACCATTAGGCCTCATTCAAGAGCAGTCTATAACACAGAAGTCATTTTGGATGATTGCTTACTTATTTTTCTGCTCTGTGTACATTGGCCAGAATTTTTAATATGTATGTGGTGTGTTCTTTAGAGTTGAGTGGTTGCTTTTGCTTAGTTTGAGGTGGGTTTTTAGGGGAGAAAAGGGAGTTTTGCAATTTTTCTACTGAGGAGGATCCTTGTGGGTCCCTTCCAACTCAGCATATTCTGTGATTTTGTAACATAATGCAAACAAGTGTAATGGACTTGTTGAAGGTACACATCCCTATAGTTAAGAGCCCCCAGCCCAACAACATTGAACACCACACCTTCAGGAGTCAGATTATTTTCAAACTTAGTAAAATATAATTTCTTTTCCCCTCAGCCAAAACAGACTTCACAGAAACCTCCCACTCCACATGCAGTCCCTCAGCCTTTGTAGGAACCACCTGATCTCTTCCCACCTGGGCCTGATAATTGAAAAGAGCTTGCTGGCCCCAAGCCCTGTGGCTCTTTATGAGGGAGACCACCCTCAACACTCATACTTTTTTTCAAAACACCTTACATTTTTTTGCAAAAGGAAGAAACTCTTAAATTAAAGATGGCAAACACTGTAAAAATACCAAGTTCCAAAAACATGTCTGTATTTTTAGGAGCTGTGAGATATTCACAGATGGTTTTTTGGAAAGTAGACATGCACAGCACCTGTGCATGTTCATGTAGATGCAGGCACAACTGCTTGATGGTACTGGTGAGATTCCCATGAGGAGACATCAGGTGAAAACCACAGGAGTTGTATAATCCTCTTGGTGTTTCAGAAATATAAATGCAGACCTGCTCACCTCTTCCCATTTTGTACTGCTCTAATTCAATGTCATGAAAGGGTTCAGAGAGATGGAGTCCACATTAAGAAAATTTGATGGCCTGTCCCACTCTCTTTCTGACTCTTCCTAGCACTATCTTTGGCACCAAACTGAATTGGGAATGCTGGTTTTATCTACTCAGAGCACAATATCGCCTTCCTTTTTCTAGCCTAGTGATTTTCCCATTTCAGCCTTGGTGCTCTCTTTCTTTTATGGAAATTCATCCCTATGAAGGAAAAAGGCACCAAACTATTCTACAAGTTATATACAGAAATTATAGAAACAATTATAGTTTAAAAACTCTCAGAGGGGTTCTGATCTTGGTAATACTCTGTTAAAACACCCAGGAATCCAAGAAAAGGACAGGTTTAACAAGGCCACTTGTTAAGTCTAAGAGAAAAAGAGAAGGCAGCTAAAGGAAAGCATCCAAAAGTCAGTTGAAATCACTTCTAAAGTTCAAAGAAGACAGGAGGTCAGTAGTCAACAAAATGACATTTTGGCTGTAAAAAGCCTTTATTGCACCTTGCTCCTGTATCACATGTGGAATGATAAAGGCTCCTTTCAGTGGCAATGTCAGGTTTCCTTCTCTCTCTCCTTTTTTCACCTTGCTTTAAGTGTATCTCTGCTGATTCTTCCATGGAGGAGCCTTGAGTTGTCTCTGATTACTGAGAGATATAACTTTGCTTCACATCATTTCTTTTCTGGACTGTGAATCCAGAAAACCTTAAGGGTATGTATGAAGATTAAAAGATTTATCCCATCTTTGTTCCTCCTTTCCATAAAGCCTTAGGAAGGTGTCAGAGGGCACACTTCATTGGGATGTCTGCAACAGCAGCATTTGCTGACAACAAACCAGAGACAGAGATCCCCACATTGCAATATCTTGGTTCTTTTTACTGGCAAAGTCAACAACAGCCTTTACCTTTTTTTTTTGTTGTTGTTTTTCTTTTCTAAAGGAAATTAAATGTAAAAGATACATTAGCACGGCCTTAAAGCTGTGATTTAGACATGTTTTCCAGTGTTATGATTCCCACAGCAATTGTAATTCAACTTCACTGCACATTCTACTGCAAGGCATAAAAATTAACATCGTTAACATCGCACTGTATACAGCAGAATATATTACCACAGCACTCAGAAATACTGTAGCAATTTGAGAACAGCATTAGGTTCTGTCTACTCCAAGTTCATGAATGAGGGTAACTTTCAGCATTAATATGGAAGTTACTTGGTTTTGGCTTGTGTTTACAGTCCACAGTCCCAGGTTAGCAAGATTTTGTACTTACATGTAACTTGCAGCACATGATTTTCAATTTTTTTTTGTGTTTCTTAGGGATTACTCAAGTGCTTAAAATCACATGCCAGTTTAAATACCAACCTTCTGAGACCAAGACCATTTCCACTCAGGGGTTGTTTGAGCAGCTGTTTATATCTTTTGGATCTCTTCCTTTTGCTTTTCAAGCAAAAATTTCCCATCTTCGGTCACTGTTTTTTAGTTACATTTAAAAATTAATTAGAATAAAGTTTCAGAGAATAAAGTTTATTGTTTTTGAGAATGAGATGAAGCATAAAGGACACTTTCCCCATTATAAAAATTGCATGGGACTATTAATGAACAACACAAAAGCCACAGCAGTAGGGCTAGGAAGCTTAAATTTGGCAGGTGTTTGGGGGAAGAGGTACCTTCAACTGTTCTGGTAAAAGTTTATTTTGCTTTACTGAGCACTTGAAAACCATTGCTCACTCACACTTGGAAGTCTTTAGCAGAAGCCTTCTCTCTCTGCTGATGTTCCCAAAGCAAATGGGCTCTGTGGCCAGTGAAAAACAAGTTCATTAATGAAAGTATGATAAATTTATGTACCAGAAGAAGTAGAGATGCATTTCATTACACCCACTTTTACTGCTTCTTCAGCTCTCCCTCTCTTAATCTACTGTAGTCAGACCTTATGCTAAGTATGGTTTTATACTACCCATGCCTGGCATGTTTCTCTCACTAATATTGCATAAAATATTGCATAAAAGCTTTTTAAAATTTGAGCCACTATTGTACTGCTCTAGCAGACAGAACTTAAAAGTTTTGTTTTATTCTGTATCAATTTTGTGGTAGCTCAGAAGCACAACTCTAGTTGTAGGCAGTTTGTAGACCATTACTGATTTTATATTTGACACACAGAATATGGAAGGCCAGGTTTTTAGAGCAGAGCTTATTATTGCAGCATGTGGAGACAGCTGGTGCTCTGCTGAGATGACTGCTGGTTTCTGGATCTTTTATTAGCACAGAATACATACTGTAGCCAGAAACACCTCTGCCTGGACTAACTTCATTTATTTTTCTGGCCTCTTCCTCCTTGAAGTGTATGAATATCCTGGGGAATGTGCACACATGGCAGCGAGGACAGCTGTACGTGTGAGGAACACTTGGTTGTTAGTCCTGCTGTCTGTCCCAGCTGGTGATGGAGGCGAGCCAGAGCCTCACTGATCCTCTGAGGGGTTTTCCTCTGCCGGGGACACGGATCAGCCTCCTGGGGCAGCACCTCAGAGCCTGGCTGGGACAGAAACCTCCTCCAGACCAAACCAGGAAGGGAGCACAAGCAACTCCACAGAGAATATTATTACAGTAGATCCAGGACTTTGTGGAAACACAAAGTGTGGGAATTGTTAGATCTTTGTACAATCTGACATGGACCCTTTCCCATTTGGAATAGTGACTTATTCAGTCATAATCATCTGCAGGCAAATAATTGAAATATTTCTTCATGCATTGTTAGTAATTAGAGCATTTAATAATAAAATAGTGAAGTGAAAAAGTAACAGTTTTCCATTATATTTCTCTGCAAAAATGAGGAGGAAAAGGCAAAGGATTTCAGCAGTATTTTAGTCTCCCAGTGAACCTACAGATTGCAGAGTTCATGAACAGATGAACAAATAATGCTTTTCCACAGTGGAATACAATGTTTTTGGAATTGCAATAGCATATGAATTTAATATCTCTAAGAATAACACATTTTCATCACTGTTTGGATACAGAGACTCAGAATTTTTCAGAAAGGGCTGAGAATGTGACAGTATAAAAAGAACAGGCTCACAAGGAGGTTTGTAGACCTACAGGCAGTTTCCTCTGGAGACTCCTCAGAGCTTGGTCCTGACAATAGTAAATATGATATGATTAAATAGATGCCAGTTTGAACCCTGTTGAGGCTAATAAAGGTAAATAATTATTGTGATTTGGGTTTTTCAAGCTTATCTGCAGCAGGCAACCCGCAGCCTCCTGTGCCAAACATCTGTTTCAAGAGCCAGGTGCTCAGAGACCTCCAGTGCTCATTGCTGGGGAAGAGCCGAGCGTGGAAGGAAAAGCTTCCCAAGGAAGCTCTCACTGAGGCATTCCCATTGCAAAGACAGGAAGGGCCTGGGTTTCATTCAGCTTTCCAGGGGACAAAATCAGAATGGATAATTACAGTCAGGCAAAATGTTTGTGGGTCCGGATCAGAATAGTTCACATCTTAAAACTAACTTTTTCTAATTCTTCTGCTATTTCTCATATCTGCCTTGACTGAAAGAAAAATGTTCAATCACTGCATCCCAGCTTTGGTAGGAAATCCAGTTCTGGAGGTGTTTGAGCAAGGAGTTGCCAAATATCTAAGTGATATTTATACTTTTGTCATGGCTTTTTTTAACATTTCTGATGTTCAAATTATTGTTTCCATTATTGTTCCCCTCTCCAAACTAGTATCAGGAAGTAACATTGTCCAAAAACTCACATGAAGTTAAAATTGCATCTCCACAGTGTCTCAAGGAAAGCTGATGAACCAATCTTTCATCTGTTTTGGTGCTGTTACAACTCAGGTACTCACAGGCATCTACTCTTAATATACTTCTGTAGGTTTGGCATTGCATTCAACTTGTACCTCTGTGTTGTGGATTTGAGTCTTTTACTTAGAAGCTTTTTTGACATCACTTGCAATTTGAAGGGATTCCATCTGAAAGATTTCTTCTAGCAGTATCTATACTGTAAGTCAGTGTTTATTCTGTGGTGCTCAAAAATGCATTGGTATATACAGATTTTTTCAAATTAGTATTTCTTATTACTGTTGAAAGTGAAGTAAGTGGGGCAGACTCAGAATCATTAGATTTAGGGAGTCTTCAATATTCAGACCCCTGAAAAAACAGCTGAATTCTTCAGCAGATTATTATAATAATAAATACAGTTTTATGAAACATCTGTGCCCAAAGGCCCTTTCAAAAGCACATTTAAAATGTTAGCATATTGCAATCTCTTCTGCTTCTCATCACATCGCTTTGAATTGGGAAAGAACTGCCCACAAAATACTCCTGCAAAAATGTCACAACAGTCAGAGTTTACTGGAAAAAAATAATAAGGTAATATACTAATGGATGAAATATATATGATTACAGAAGATTCTTGGTTTCCATATAAACAACACACTGCCCAAAAACTATTGCTAATGTAGGCTCAGGGTCGTGATGTAATGCTCTTGCCCTGTGAGAGCAGGACATCTGGCTGGAGAGCAAGTAGGACAAGAGAACTGATCTTTCCCTTCTGTTTGGCATTTCTGAGACTGCATCTGGAACATTGCAGCTGGTTTGGGTGCCTGAGGACAGCAAGAGTCCAGTGGGGAGCCAGGATAGGACAGTCAGGGCCTGGAGCCTACAATGTATGGGGGAGCTTGGTTTGTTTGACCTGGAGAAGGCTGAGGAGGGGCTGTAATCAGTGTTACGCTGACTAAAGAAAGGGCTACAGAACAGATGGAGCCAGATCCCACTCACAGTGCACAGTGAAAAGACAAGAAGCTGTAAACACAAGTTGCAGCAAGAGGAATTTTAGTTTGGCATAAGGAAATAATTGTCACTGTGAGAGCAGGGAGCAGGCTGCCCAGAGAGGCTGCAGGATCTCTTGTTTGGAGGTTTTTAAAACACAGCTGGGCAAATCCTTGAGAAACACGATATAACTTTGAAGTTAAACTTGCTTTGAACAAGAGTTTGGACTTGATTATGGTCTTCAGTGGCCCCCTTCTAACCTATTTTTTTCTTTTCTGTGGTTCAATTCAGCTAAGGTGCAAAGTGACCCCATAGCTACATACCTATAGATGTAGACCCAAAAGAGGCTCCAAACTCAGCCAGGAATTTGTTCCAGTGCTAAATACCCACCTAAGCTGCCTCAGCACTACTGTTGGAGATGTCTGTACCCTGAGTGATCTCATACTTGTTACATTTAAGACAAGTTTATACAGTTTCTGTCAGGAAAAAATCGAGATAAATATACAATGATAGTGCCTCTACATTGCCAACATTTCTAATTGAGTGCATGATGTTGGCTTTAATCAAAATAGGATTTGTGGAGTCTTTGGGATAAAAAGGGTAATTAAGGCTTGATGGGCTTCATAGATTGACTTAGAGATCCCAACTCATCTTACCAGTATATCTTGTCATGCTACAGAAATAAACATGTAGGGCTCTCATTCTGATCTGCCAGCATTTGACACTGGCCTTGCAATAAGGTAAATAGCTGCAGTGGCAGGGGGTTATGAGTTAAACTCCCAGTATTTTTTGATGGACTGGAGTTATATAGAGTCATTAAATAAATTAGCTCAAGAGATTCTAATTCATTGAAACATTCTTTATGTTAGAATATAGCTAGGTTAAACTATTGCTTCAATTTTTTTAGTGTTCACTTAGCTACTTCATCCAGTAAATCCCTAATAAAGTAATCGCAATGTGATATGCACAAGGAGATAAAACACTGCAATCATAAACACAGCAAAGAACCAAGGTGTCTGAAACTATTACTCTAAAACTATTATTCAGTGCAAGGCAGGAGGGGAGTGAGTGGGGATTTGTGTTGTTGTGGGTTTTTTTAAAACATAGCACGTGTGGCAGCCTTTTATGAAGCAATATTTTACCTTCCACTGCAGGACACAATGTTTTTAAACATCCAGATGAAAGCAAACAGGGCCTGAGGATCTGCTGCCTCACTTACAAAATCAGTTATAGACATGTAGATAAGCTCTTTCTTGCAAAGAAAGGCACGCCTGCTGCCTCATTAAATATAGCTGGGATAAGCTCTGCATTCACTGACTAATGCACAGCAGAATGCCAAATGGAGCCTAATCACAGTGCATTCCAATTTATAGAAGAGATGAGCCAGAGACTTGAGGTTGCCCTCATCAAAGAGTGCTGATATTGTTGTTAAATCGTATTTACTCATCTCTGACATTAAATTATAATCTGAACAATGTTTTTTTCTCTGTTTTTTGCGAAGGGAATCAGATATGGTTTGAACATCCTTACCAGTTTTAATTGTGCTTCCTTGCTGAAAATTGAGCCCATGAGCCTCTGATCATAAACCAAAAGCAGTGGCTCTGGGAACTAGGAAAGGTTTCTGCTTTAACTGCACAGTTATTCCCTATTTTAGCTAACACAAGGCATGTGTATGTGTGCACACCATGTACATATATTGAAGAGTATGAATGAAAGGGAAATGTTTATGAGCAAAGTGCTGGTAAGGACCACTGATGTGGCACCCATCCCTGACTTTTTTTTTTTGTCCTGGTGTGTGTGGTATTGCCAGTCACCCAAATTTGTCAGTTCATAGATGGTCCCTGTAGCCACAGATATTGAGAGCACAGAATACCTCCTGATGGATCATGACAGACTGTCAGTTTTCCTGTAGGAAAACTTGATTAATCTCTCTTTACATGGCACATTATGTTTGCATTAGCATGAGCTGTTAGGCAGGCTATGTTGTTACTGCCCTCTTGAGCTGTTACTCAGCCATATATTTAGTGCATTTTACATGCAAACTTTTACAACTTGAGCTTTACCTTTCGTTGAAAAGGTCGTGAGTTCATTTCCCAGTGAGAATGACTTTTCAACCCGCTTACCTGAAATACAGTGTTGCCATTTTTAGCACAACTGCAATGTTCATTCCACCCGAGAGAAAATCATCTTGGAAAAGCACTTAGAAGTAAAACAAAGAGCTGACCTTACCATATTCAGCTTTGTAGGGGTTTACCTGGTATCTGTGTAAATGGTCCCTATAGCCACAGCTATTGAGAGCACCGAATACCTCCTAATGGGTCACGACAGGCTGTCAGGCTTCCAGTAGGATGCTAATTGATTATCCAGCTTTCAGACTCACAATATGTTCATCCAAAGCCCAGCATTCTACCTTTTTGCGTGGAACACTTTTCAGCCACACCGTGCTGGGTTTTATGGCTTCAGAGCCAGTAAACAGACCAAGGTGCATTTCAGGGTTTTTAAAAAGTATATATTATTTGAACCTAAATTACGTGTTTTTGCAGTCAGCTGCTGTGAAACTAAATTATAAGGAGTCTATATGCATTCAGTTCTGCTTCTTTAAACATGCAAATAGCTCTCTTGTCATTATTATGGTTCAGTGAATAGGAACAGGGGCAAGGAGGGAGTTTAGCTATTGATTTTTGCGGGGCAGGAACTTCACTACAGAGCTCTCACTTTTCTGACTTGGGTGGAAATTGTGTAAGACCATGATAGTAATTATTCTCATCTCTGCTATTTCAGCAACGTTTAAACCTGGGCTTCAGGTTCCCTAATTGCAAAATGGGGATGGTGATCTGTGCCTTGTGCTGAAGAGGGTTTAGGACCAATGGGTGATTTTTGAATCCGAGCCAGTGGTTAGTGTTCAGGTGAACGAGGTGAGCAGGATCTTAATTACTCAGTGTGAAATACCAGATTGACAACAGTTGAATTGACAAATTCTCTGACTTGCTAATTCTAAGGCTATCCCTCACCATATACAATCAAAAGAAGCTGCAAATTACAGTCATCATAGTAGCCACAATTAACTGAAATCAATTTGCATGTTTTTCTGAGAATTTCTTCTGGGGATTTTTTTTTTTTCAGCAGCACCCAGCTTTATCATTAATTTCACAAACCTGGCATGGACCAGAGTGCACACAGAATTATTATGGTCTCTAAATAGGGAAGCAGCCCGTGAGAACTAAAATCTATCCCTGGCTGAAATCCTGCACCATGGGTCTGCTTCCTCAGCTGACCCCTTGCATTTTTCAAGTGTTGGGTTTTCCAGTGTGAATTTATTCAAATGAGAATTACTGATCCAGTAATACCCATTATTGGAAGTGAGTTGAGAACCTTCAGTCATGCTAGAGAGAGAACTGGCATACCAAAATGTCCTTGTTTGCTTGCCTGGAAAAAGTATTTCATAAATAAGGCATACATTTTAAAATATGTCTTGTAAACTATGTATTTGTAGTGTTGACTGTCACTTTTCTTGTAGTACAAAAGGATGGATCTCTCCTTTCTCCATCAGGGGGTAAAGTGCCTTCCCTGCCCCTTTGTGCAGGCAGGCAGAGAGCAGTGCAGCCCTCCCTGGTTCCTTAGGAGCAGGACTGGCTGCTGGAGCACAGAGCAGCTGTCAGGAGTATCTGCCTGCAGGCCCAGGGCAGAGCAGGCCATGCTAGAAATTAGGGGTTTGTAACTGGCTGAGTACCACAGTGCACGAGCACAGGACGAGTGCTGATCCAAAACAGGGTGGAAATGTTAAATTACACACTCCCTTAAGGACTGAGAGTTCTGAGGGACCATTTTTTTCCTGTACATCAAGCTAAAGGAAGGTGGAAGCCTTGTGATAAATATATAATGAAGAACAATAATTAAACCTGAATAATAAGGTCACGTGGCCTTTCTTTGAATCCATATTACTAAATGTTCTCATCTTAGTCTTTTGCATCTGTTTATGTCAGCCCTGAACTATTTCCTGAAGAAAGCCTGATGTGACATGACACCTGTTCATGTCACCTGGTAATACACTCTGAAAGGGACCCTGATTTTTTAGTATGTTAAACTTGGAGATTATTAATTGCAAAGCTTTGCTGGTGTATTATTTTGCTGCTAGTTGCAGCTGTAACAAAAGCATCCAAGATTTTATGGCTAGTACAGTTCAGCTTTAAATTTATATATCCTATAAATGCCATAATATTGTTATTTTAATCTGTAAATCAGGTTTGTCGTGGACTACATATTAAAGATGGCTCTTGTGCCCAATATAACTCCTAGCAGCCCCAGTTTTGGTGGATAAGTGCTGATTTTAAAAGGACTCTTATGCCCTGAGCTCATCATACTCCTGACTGCCACAGAGCAGCCATGTTATGGAAGATCAAGAGGGAAAAATATTTCTGTCAGTGAAACATTTATTCTTGGCAGGCATTGAAAGTTTGCTGGATTTTGAGTTCTATCATTCCCCAGAACCAAGACATCAGTCTTCTTTTTTAAAGCTGAAACAAGTGAGAGTGATGGGACCAGCACAGGCAGTTCTGTGCTATTTGATAAAACTCCTCCACAAGGAGCTGTGACCCTGGGGGTGTGCCACAAGCACTGCCCATGCTGGCCAGTTGCAGCCCAGCTCCACTCTGAAAGGTCAAAGCAGAGCTCTAAGCCCAGAGAAATTAGCTTTATTCTGAGGCTGGTACTGGTGCCAGCATTGTGCTAACATTGGTGTGAAGCCTCAAGAGCAGAGCTGGCCTGAGTGCAGCCAGCCTGCAGTGTGGACAGTGCTAGGCTGAGCAGAGTGGTGTTCCACAGAAAAATGGAAAAAAAAGCCTTGGTAATTTTATGGACATGGTCAGTGAAGAGTCAAAAATTGCAGAGCAGGAGCCACACAACACAGGGACCTCCTGTGGCAGAGCTCATAGGCAGGGTGGGAAAATTCACCCTCTCCTTGCAGGAGCAAGGCTCAGGTGAAGACGTCTGGATACCAAAAGCTGGGAAGGATCCAGGGAACAGAGGTTAGCTCAGATATTGCAAGATGCCTTTAAGCCTTGGCTCCCACAGGGGGTGAATATGTTGGCCATGTGTTGGGAGATGACGCCCAACAAAGTGTGACACTGGAGACCTGAAAGAGAGGAGGCTGCAGAAAAGAGAGGAAAGGGGCAGGTGCAGAGTGAGGATGTGTGTTTGCCGCTATTTCATTTGGCTTGCCTGTCCTGGAGAGTGTGACATCCAGGGGCTGCTGGTTAAGATGACATATTATCTAACAAAAGCAATGGGACACATCCCAGCCAGTGATGCCTGCACCAAGGGGTCAGTACTGCTGGAGCTGAGCAAATGTGTTTGTTTTTGCCATCAGATCTGGGTGAATATATCTGCAGTTGTTAAGTGTCTCTTAGTTGTTCCCATGAGTATTTGAAGATTCTCCTGAATTAATTTTGCATAGTATCTGTTCAGAAGAGAAGGGTACTTAGAGAAACAGGCTGGTTCCTGATGAGATGGAGTGAATTAAAAAAAAATATTGCTGCTCACAGGCATGGGCTGATCATGTGCTTTCAAAACTTTCAGGGAGTCATGAATTTTGGAAAAGTTTAGGCTGTATTTTCATGTTAATGATGCTGCCCCTTTTCCAGTCTCTACTGAACACCAATCCCACCCAGTCAGACAAGGAGCTTTACATTATTGGGGTCTTTAAAGGAAAAGAAAAAATTACTTTCCTGCTGATATTTTTTGGATAAGATTTATGGAAATGGAAATGCTCTCATTCCCCTGCAAAAGGGGATACTGGAGAACAAAAGGTAGTGTAACTTTCCTTTGATTTCCCAAGTTGTGCATGGCCTTAGTTACCAAGGAAAAGTTCCACTTAGTCTGACCGTTTCCTTCCCTAGAAGGACAAAGAAGGTGTTTTGCAGTTGCTGATGAATGTTGCTGTGGTCACAGCTGAATAGAGCACACACCATTCATTTGAGTAGCGAAGCTAATCCTCTTATTCAGGACAAGGCTCCTTCATCACTTGGGCTGAAGGAAGATTCCCCAGACCTTGGTTCCTCTCCCACATGTACAGAACTGGGGCAGCAGCAGCAGCCCTGGCACCTGACCTGAGCCAGGTGCTGCTGCCTTTGCCCATAAGTGATTCAGGGAGAAGCAGGGGGCATGAGACCACCTTCCCTTCTGCAGGTCTCATTAGTTATCTTCCATTCAGGGATTAAAAAAAAAAAAGTATTTTTTCTGATATAACTTCATTGAATTTCCAGTTCAGATACAATTTCAGGAGCATTGAATGTGAAATAGTAGCACCTTTGGACTAGCCTGTTAGTGGGAAGGAAACAAAACCCCTGTTCCTAATGTAGGACAGGTTGTAGATTTTCAAACTAGGAAAGAACTTGAGTTACCTCTTTGTAACACATTGAAGAATAAAAGTCTGTGCATTTCCAGTAGCCTGCTTTTACAAAGGTTCTGATCATACGGTGTGGTGGCAATAAAACAGATTGTACCCTGCCTGTGCACCCAAATCTCAAATGCTTAATGATTGTTTTGCGTCCTGATGCCAGCATTCCTTAACGCAGAAATTCTTCTCCTCCATCCAGATTTCAGAGCAGGATGGAAGACATGGATAGATATGCTATTAACTATTTATACAGTAATTTCCCCTTGAACATCTGAGTAAGAAACATGCAGGTCTGTCATGTGGTAGTTAGTGAAATTTTTGAATGGGGACATGTGGTGCTTGGCCAGAGAAGAGAGCGAGAGGGAGCGTGAGTGCCAAACCCCAAATGTGTGCCTGCTGGCTCTCAGTGTGAGGAGCATGTAACCTGCCCTGCTCTGCTCTGCAGGCAGCACCGTCACATCCTGCTCCCTTTGACTTAAGTGTGATTAACAAGGGCAAGGTTTGCCCTCTGAACTGCAGAAACCCATGTGCAGTAGTCTTTTGAAAAGTCTTCTTGTATCTGTATTTGTGGATAATTTTGGTATTTTAACACTGTAAATTTCTGTGCTCCATTACTGGAAGATGTGCCTGACCTTAGCCCTCTAATTGTGCATTAATTAGCATCTAAATACCATGCAGAACTCCCTGCAAATCAACCAATTGGAATATTAATTCTTTATCTAAATATATCCTTAAAAAAAAGGAATTGGAGAAGTGCAAACTCAGTCAGTAGAAAACTGTTTTCTCTGCATCTGGCATTTCTGTGCAAAGAGGGTGTTTGCATTTCAAGTGTATCCATAGACACAGGAAGGTGTCTCTGAAAGTGAGTGGATCTCAAGCCTCCCTCCAGTGCCATGGGTTTAGGCCTAGAGCCCCAAATATTTTAATTCTGTATATACAAACTCCAAGCAAGAAAATTGAAATGTGAATTGAGTCAGATCTTACATTCCATTATTATTGGCCATAACCACATGGCACGTCACAAGTCTTCTGGATCTAGTAGAACATGTGTGGTGGCACCACAGTTTGTGACAGGTTACACTCACAAGTACTAATCTCCCAGGACCTATCCTGATAATGAATAATGAAACCAGGACCTCCTCATCTCACAGCTCATGGAAAGGCAGCCAAGGTAGTCCTTCCCACTACCTACCCATGAGCTAGAGGAGCTCTGACCTGGTGGGTTGCCTGGCCCTTCAAATGGTCCAGATTCAAAGAACACCATGGCTGTGATGTTTTAGTACTGAAATAATTTTATGAGCAGAGAATTTGAATTTTTTCCTTTTAGTATTTTATTTTTAAAAAGACAAACTTCTCAACTGTTCACTAAAACTATCAAAGATGTTCAAAAGACATGAGCATTGGGGGAGGAAAAATTAACCCCACAAATTAACTCCCACAAAGGGGAGTCAGCCTCAGAACACATAGTGCCTAAGGGAGTTTTCCTCACTGAGTGCAAAGTTAATTCTAAAAATCTAGACGTGGAAATTGAGAGACAAACCCACAAATTTCAACCTATAAATAAGAATATTCTTTCCTATTTTGGGCTGTTTTATCAGGAGGCACGCCTAATATTCATTACTACTTACGTAACATGCAAACACACACAACCCCACTCCAAAGCTGTGCAAATTGATCTGTAGGTACATTGTGGGAATTATTAAGGTTTGGGAACTCTGGTCACTTTAATAATGGTATTTGATTTAATATATGCAAGAATGAAAGCTTTATGGTGTCAGTAGCAAAACATGAAATACTATATGAATTAGGGAAAATCCAATAACAAACAGCAGGATGCTCCATGCATACATATCACTGTTGTGGTTATGAGCAAATACAACACTGTACATGATTAACCACAATTTATTCTTACTATAAACTCTGCAGACAGATGTAGAAGACATACTATAATTGCATACACATTTCCTCCCAGAGCTTAAAACCAATAAAAATATGGTAATTTTGTATAACTTAAGACACATTCTTTACCGCTTTTAAATAAATAATAGGGTTTTAACATGCTTCCATTGTTTTGCTTTTGCAGTTCTTGAAATAGACTGTGTTTTGAATGCTGGTATGTGATGAATTAGAAACAATATTATCTACAGGAGACTGATATTGCTGTAGAGAAAGATTTGCTCAGTTAAACTTAGGAACATATAGGGGGTTGATTCTATATAGTCCCAGCTATTTTAACACTATAGTTTCTCTGGTATTCAGAGTTTTGACTGAGATGGGTTTATTGCATGATATTTTGCCATCACTGGAAAGGATATTTTCAATTGCACAAAGTGTCTTTGAATAAAGACAAAACAAATGTCCAAGCCAAAATCAGCCTCCAGATCTCAGAAAGTGGATACAAAATTTGACAGTAATTAAAACTATGGAAATACCAATTGTTTCAATGTTATTTTAAACTAAACATTTCTATACGGACTCCAGAAGTGTAATACAAGTATATCTAAATATACTGTTAATTGCATCAAAATAGTGCATCCATCTGTGAGTTTTGTTCTAAGCTTGCTGAGCGAGTTGAAAATACAGAATGTGATCTGCAAACCAAGCAAGATACTAAGTAGCTCTGGAAAACTTATCTAAAGATAAAGTTGGTTTGCTGAAGTTTCCCGTTGCAGCTCTGACTGTAGCCAAATGAAACTATTCCAGGGCAGTCTCAACAAATTCACTGTTTACAAGACAAGTGATTATATGAACTTGACCCCCTTGCCTCTCCTTTCCCGCTTCCAATTTCCCTGAAGATTTCTTTCCCTGGGTAAGGTAAGCACCTCTTGAATATTCATTGCCTTGGGCCAGTGCAGATGAGAAACTTCCCTCAGCCATCCATGTCTTTCTGCTGTGCCAGAAAGGATCTCTACACAGGCCTTAGTGGGAGGCTTCTGGAGTCCCCAGAGCGACTCCGTTTGTTTGTGTTTGTGAACTGGGGGATCCAAACAAATAAAACAGAATGTGGTTTCTGAATACTCAGATCTTTAGCTGGAGAAAACCAGTTTTTGTCTTTAGTTTTCCAGTCTGATTAATCCTTTTATAGAACTGAAAGCTGCTAACCTCTGTAGCTGGATCACATGGCAGTGCTCTTTTGTCTGCCCCTCTGGTGCCACAGTGCACCTTCAGGAAAGCCAGTTCTTCCAGGAGGGCTCAGGCAGGTTCCCTCCACAGATCACTCTGATGGTGTGTTTTAATTATGGTTTGCCATGCCTTCAGACACTCCAGCAGGACTGCCTAATTAACAAGGTTGTTCAGCTTTCACATAGTATCAATCAACTAGTTGCTGAAAATGTCTTGATCTCATTTTCTGAGATTAAAGTATAAACGAAGGACACTTGGCTCCATTGTTGCTAAACTAAGGCACTACCATCTGGTTTGCAAATGTGATATTAAAATCTCTGGAAATGTCTGAGGCCCCAACTCAACAAAGCAGCAAGCACATGCTTACCTTTGAAAACACAAGTAGAGCCATTTATTTCAATGGAATTACATGCATTACATTACAAGGTTGAATGTATGTTTAAGTATTTTCTTTTAATCATGATTTCATAGATTCATTTTGAAATAACAAACTTTTCAAAATAGACAGCTGTGAATTAACCTATTTGTATTTGGGAAATCATAGCTTAAATAAATTAAATATCCCAAATAGCTTGTATCTTATAAGGCTCAGTAACAGTGCCTGATGAGATAGTGTAAGTTTAATTCAAAAATCTTCCAAAACTACAAAACACTGTGTTTTGTATTTTGAGTCAAAGTGTTAAAACTGTGCAAGTCATACACAAAAAATAAGAGTGAAAGAAAATGGTCATGATTAGAAATAATTTTTATCCAGAATATATGATATCCAAACATTTAATATCTATTCGGAACAGTAAAATACTGCTGAGGATTGTTATTATACTAGCAATCGAGTGATGGTTTAAGTAGATTCAAACTAGGTTTTAGCTAAACTATAAAATTTACTTCTCCCTTTTCTCCTCCCAGTTTGCTACATTATTTGGAAAATTCTGGCTTGTGAAATAGTCACCAATGATTTCCCCCAAAATCTGGGGACAGTGTGTGCAATTGCCACCATCTGCAAGAGGCAGCACACTGGATGCAGGGGTGTGTGATGATGCAGAGAGTCAGGTCAGCTCTCAGCACTCAGCTGAGTTGCTGTGATGTGCCCCTGCCCTTTCCTGGCACAGCTCCCCCTCCTTGCTGGAGCCCTCCTGCGATCCCGAGCGCTGCTCCGGGCCAGCCCAGGGGCAGCAGGGGCAGCAGCAGGAGCCTCCTGCAAGGACCAGCCTCCCTCCCAGTGCAGGGCATCCCGTGGAGAGCACGTGCAGTGAGGCAGATGGTGCTATCTCCTGCAGTGCCATCCCTTGGCACTTGCAGAGGAGTGTGATGGAAACCTGGATTTCAGTGCTAGGAGCCCCAGCTCACCTCTCTGCAAAGAGCAGGACCTCTCCCCCCACTTCAGAACAAGCCACTTCAGTTCTGTTGTAGTGGCCTCTGTGTGAGCTTAAGTGGTGCTGAGGGACAGATTTTACTCATAAAATCATAAATGGATTTCATTAAACCTACGTGGTCTTTAATATGTCAGACATAGTTGAGCCTCAGGAGTTTAAAAAAAAAAAAAAAAGGAAAGAAAATAAGAGAAAAAGTTATATTAGTTCATTTCCCTCAGTCCCCTCTCCCCCAGACATGAATCATAGATGTTTCTGTGCACTGAAAAATAAACAAGATTAGAATAAGAGCTGCATAAAAACAAGGTAAAGTGGCCTTCCTGGGAGAGAGAAGTTGTTAATATGTGTATGTAGATGTGGTTTGAAATCAGCAATAACATTTTTAAGCCTAATTAAAGAAATATATAATCCTTCCTCAAGGAAAGCAAAAACAAGAGTCCACAACCAGAGAAGGCTGAGTATTCAGAGAAAAAGAACAGAATATTGTCTTTAATAGTTTCACTGTCTCTGAAAATAAGGTTTTCAGTATCCTCTTACCTTCAGACACCCTTTTTTCCTTAAGTTACATTCATTGTTGATGTATTCAAACCTAAATCAAAGGTCAAATGCATACAATTTCCTTATTCTTAGTCCTTGCTCTTTGACCAAGTTTTTACAGACACAGCATGTGTTTCCATATTACATTGGATTTTGAAAAATCTAAAGAATTATTCCTGCATTTAATGCATGGTTTTGAAAGGAAGACCTTTTTGTAGTAAACACTGATATGTTATTAATATTCTGCACATGAATATTGGAGCAAGTACTGGCAGATGTAATGTGCTGTAGAGTTAGTAACCACTTAGGTTAAAAAAACCCTGTGTTTCTATAGGGTGGCTATCTTAAAAACCCATGTAGCTGTAAAGATTTGTGAATTAATGCCTTTGAATCAGCAAAACTGCTTCAGATTAACAATTCTTTTAGCTGGTGCCATATTTTTTTTTTATTCTATATAATAGAAAACATGATTAGCACAGAAGTACCATGCTCTCCATAACCTGTTTGTAATTGGGAGAATCTGCAGTGTGTGTCCTACAGTCCATCTCACACTGAAGATTGAGGTGTAATTACAGTGCAGGCAATCTCATCTCTACTAATTACAGCTGTCACCATTGATCCAGTTAACCAGGATAACAAACTGCTGAGCCAGAGCTGACAGAGCTTTCTGCCAAAACCCAGATTGCTATTTAAGGGGGGGTTTTGTGGTTTTTGAGAATTTCTGGTTGTCGAAACACTGGTGCTTGAAAAGTAGATAAAAAAATATTGTGGATTATGGATTAGAAAACAGAAAGCACAATCCTGTTTCACTTCATCCTCAGGACTGGGGACTCTCACCTTGCAAGGCAAACAATGAAAATGAAGGCAATCCCTTGCAGAAATGGGCTGGGTGAAGCAAGGGGCAGGACTGCTTCCTGTGCACAGCTCAGGGATGTGCCTGCTCCCCACAAGGGCAGTGCAGTGCAGAGAAGGAGGCGCTGCCTGCCAGAGGGCACATCTGCAGGGTGAGGAGAGGGGGTGCAGGGAGCCCCAAGCCTGTCAGACCTGCAGCCTGGGGTCCCTTGCAGCTAAGGGCTTTCCCAGTGCAGCTGCAGTGCAGATATTACCTCTCTTTCCTCTCTCTGCAGACTGATTTCTTAAAGTTGATTTTAAGTACTCATCAGTACACCACAGTCGAAATTGTTTAAAGAGGAAGACAAATCTCAGTCTACAAGTCAGAGTCTTAAACTGTAAATTTTAAGCTTGGTGGAAAATAAAACCCAGAAGGTTTTTCAGTTATACCAGGAAAGGAAATAGATGCCTCTTCAAAAGGATATTAGTATTTTTCAGAAGTTTAATAACAAGAGTACAACTTCCTCCACTATACTGCAGTAAAATTGTTTCCTTTCTGTGTTATAACTCAAAAGCAGCTGAAAACTTCCCTATAGGCAGTTACAGATCCCACTGTATTACAAACTGTTGCCTTGCCACCATATTATGCTCCAGATTTAGGATGACAAGTTTTATGTAACTGGGTAACAGTTCCATCACAGGGGCCATAGTGATTTCACTTGAGGAATAAAGCACTCTTCTGTGGGTTTAGACTAAGTTTTTCATAACAGAGAAGAATTTTGCATTCTTTGTATCAGGCACTTTTCCAATCCCAACTTGGACTGTTAGAATATAATGTACTTAGGCTGCCTGACTTCGTGTTAGAACAAGTCATGAAGATGTAAGTGAGCAAAAATATTTGATACTTGCTTCTTTCAGAAGACTCCAAAGTATTACTATGCTAGGCTAAATGCTGCAGTTTTGTGTTTCTGTCTCGCTGGCTTTTTAGGAAAAAATACAGGGTTTGAGGAGGTTTTCTCTTTTCAGAATTTTTCCTAGTTTCCAAAACTATATCTTGAGAGAGGTTTGGAACAATTTAATCTTTTCCTCACACAGTTTTATCTAGATCTTACTAAACCACTCCAAGATATGCAGAATGGCCGTTATACCAGTGTTAGCAATGAGAGTGACAGCTGTAAACTCTGAAGCCAGAAAGTTACAAAATAGTTCATTATCAGGCTTAACACATACCAGGAAAATTCTTTCCAGAATGTCACCAGAAGAAAACAGAAGAAAGTGGCAGATCCAAAATTTGTCTTAACTGCATCCCCAATTGTAGTGATAGCAAGACAGAAAATACTGTAGGTAGAGATGTCTACCTTAGAGAATGCCTCAGAAAAAAATTTGGAACACATTGGCTATGAAGAAATTTACCTTTCCATGAACAAAGATATCAATTTATTGGGTAGGCTGTAAGACAGAACGAATCCACACAACCAAAATGCCCAGCATCTTTCACTCCTCACTAAAGCAATATATAGGCACCTTATATGCAGTACTTTGCCTTTACTTGTATTTATAGCCCCATTGAAGAAAAAAGTCTATTGGATGTACTCACCGTGGGACCATATATACTCCAGCATCTGAGCAGGACATAAAATTATCCACCAGATGCAGTCACTGGCTGTGCACTATGCAGTCATCTCTGTGTAATACAAAAAACCAAATGTATAAAAAAAGAACTGTGAGGCCATGTCCCATCAATAATACAAGGTATTGTAAAAGGGCTGTAAATTGAGGCAACAGCTTGTTGGTTTGGGCTTTGGTTTTGTTTTGTTTCTTCGGTGAATGTGTTTGTCCAAGAAAAGCCTTGCAGTGAATCAGTGCTGTGGTGGTAGCTGTATTTTAAGAAATGTTTCCTGGCTTTTCAATGAGCAGCACAATGAGCAACTGGGTTTAATAAAGAGGTGTTTTGACATCCGTTCAGATCTTTTTGGTTTCCTACATTTGTATACAGAAGACTTGTAATAAGGACACCTTAGAGGTGTGATTGCTGTAAACTGTGCAGCCTTTCCTTGCCCTGATTGACCCTTTGCTGTGCTGCTGCAGCATCAGTCAGAGGGTCTTGGAGCCTTTGGGGAACACTGATTAATTTTGCCAGAGGAGAAGGACGGCAGCTGCTAAGAGCTGGTTCTGCTTCTGTGCATGTCAACAGTAGAACTCCCATTGACTTCAGCAGAGATGGAGGCATGCTTATCAGGAGAGAATATCTTCTTCTAAAGAGAAGAAAGCAGATGCATGAACTTGCTCCCTTTCTTAAATATCTGTACACAGCACAGTGATAGATTGGGTCAAAAAATCACATGTGAAGGATGTGACAACCCAGGGCTGAGCCTGTGCTAGTGTTGTATTTAACCACCATCTCTTGGAGGTCCCCAGCACAGGACAGTTCTAGCTGGCTTTATTTCCTCTGCTTTAGATGCTCTTTCTTTTAACTGGGCTAACCCTGTTAAGTGATATATTTGTCTCATGCTTGAGTGTTTACAAATGCACCTGTGTCTTGGACTTTTTCAGGTACATTCAGTGTTCTGCATACTGTTAGTGGAGCACAGCTACCACATGAAACTGCCTCTGCCATGCCATGCTCCACTGCATGTTTTCTGGCTGTACAGCTTAGTGTGCATGTTTTATTGATACTCAGAATGAGATCTGTAAACATCTTAACACATTCTGGAAGGGAGGGGGTGAAATGTGGTCCAGTATCTCTTAGTTGAGGTTTTCATTTGAGAAAAATTCTATGACTTTCCTTTCTTCCAAAATGCAGATCCATATCCTCTGTAAAAAAATACTGTCTTTGCCTGTTCTGCACAGCTCATTAGCACTTCCCTCCATACACTTATTTCTGGTGCCATTTATTTCTTCTGATATCATATTATGCAAATGTAATACACAGCCTTGGTGTATAAATAAGAAGCCTTCCTTAGCACTTATTTCTTTTTTCAAGCTCTACAAAGTGCATTTCACAAGCACCGTTGCTCTAAAACAATTGCCTGAATTGGATAACAGATTAAAAATATGTGTGAGAAGAAAATCCCCAAACAGTTCATCTTAAAGGTCACAGACTAAAGTAGTTTAACTTCATAAAATGGGATCCTGAGTCCTGAAGGCTGGCCAGGAGAACATTGGAATGTCTTATATGAGGAGAGGTGAAAATCCTTGCATGTCTAATGGCATATTTATGACTAGACAACCTCTAAGGAAGTCTGTGGTTGGTTTTTTGTAATCCTAAACACATCTGTTTTGTTAATTGGAAAGAGCTTTTAATGAAACTGAATGGTGGGCGCTTTTTAAGTAACCCAATTCAATAACGACATCCTTGCTTGAAAGCTGAAGCAAAAACTGCTGCTTTTCCCTATAGTGTATGTATTTGGAAACAATTGTTCAGTTTTATACATTTATCAGGATGTGTCAGAATTAGAGCTGGATTTTTTTGCTTGTGTCTAGCCCAGAAAGAATATATTTAAATGTCAGTCTCAGCTGACACAAAACATTTTGCCTGACCTAAGAGAAAGAACTTGATTTTCTAAGAGAGTTGTTTATGGTTTTTTCATCCCAAAAACCAAATGGGTCTGTCAGAATGCAATGTTACTTTGGAACAAAAAGTCAAAATATTTCACCTAGAAAATGTCAATGAATAACATTTATACTTCTCCAAATTTACTCTTTTGGCCAAACTGTTTTACAACATGATCTGACTTTCTGAATAGTTTCATTCCCTCTGAGACTGCATATCTGTGAATTTTATGTACCCTGAAAATATTTTCAGCCCCCTCTACTTAACATGCAGGTACTGCTAAGATCTGTATTAGCTTCAGTATCCCTCTGCAAAGGCACGTCTTTAGGGGTGAGGGCTGCCCCAGGCTGCCCACAGGGCTCTGACCAAGGGCAGTCCCAGACTGTTTGTCTGCAGCCAGGCAGGATCAGGCCAGGGTAAGGTTTCCTGCTCTCAGAATTCATGTGCCAGCTTGTTCTGCAACTCTGATCCTCTTATCTCCCCACAAGGTTTTGCTTTCCCTCATATCTACACACATCTAGGGCCTTATCCTGGAAGTTCTTGCTCATGCCAGTAAATTTCATTGCCAGGAGATTCCTCTGAAGGCAAAGCAACTGTTCCCAGTGTGAGCAGGAGTGGGTGTGGGCAGGAGCAGGCCCCATGCACAAACACCTGTGCACTGCATTTGTGTGTGTTCATCTCTTACAGTGCTAAGGAAGCTGTGCTGGTGAAGCCCATTTTCCTTGAAGATTGTCAGTCTTAATAAGAACTAAGCAACTAGAACAAAGCCATCATGAATTCTAATGTATTTGAACATATGGCCCTAGGACCTGTTATTACCATATCAGTCAGATAAAGGAGTGGGAGAGTGGTTGCAACAGCACAGAAGGAAAAATGTTAACACAGCAAAAGGACTCTTTTAATTTTAACGAAATATTCAGTCTGTGAATTTAGTTTCCAACTTTAAAAAGTCTTGTGGATAGTATAAATTTCTTTCAATTCATTACTCAAATGCTATTTTTTCAATATTGTTGAAGTAATTATTTTTCTTTAAAAATGAGATTTTTCTGTAAATCTGCCTTTAGAGGGAAGGGTATTTGAAATACTGTATTTACTTATTGTTCATGGTAGGCTAGGGAGATAAGTAAAATAATCTCAAGCAAAAAGTGAATTCAGGTCAGAGTCCATTTCCAAGGCACATCTAAAAAGCTAATCAGTTCATTTAGTCTCTGTCCTCCAGCTCTGAAATGTATATCAGCAGCAAATGTTCAGGTCCCAGGTCTCCAAACAGCAATCAGCTGATTCTGCCAGTTGCATATGTGTGACAGAGAGAGAAGGAAATGTATGAAAACATTTAATTATATGTATCTGGAGCAAGAACTGGACCCGGGGTTGCCATGAGCTTAATGAGAGCTTTAATCAAGTTTGGCTGTAACTCAAGATCCTCTAGAATTCCCAACCATCTCAGACATGGAGAGTGTGACATTTTCCTCTTAATCCATTGTAGGCAGAATAGTATTTGCAGAATTTGAGAAGCAAAAACTGCATTTAATAGATTTATACATCCTGCTGTGGGCATGGATGCCTGGCAGCAGGTTAGGGAGTCAGGATGAGAGGTCTGGTAGATTTTCCTGAATGCAGATGGTACAGAGCCAAGATGGATGGTCGTGTCTTGTGATAGACTACTACCACCATGTTCCAAAGCATTGCGCCATCTGGATTGTGATCATTTGAAAATTTCATGGTTTGTATGTCATTAAAACATTTCTAAAGCTTTACTTGGGTTTTATACCAATCTTTCTGCTAAGTTTACAGCTGAGCAAATACAGAAACATTTGGATAATTGCTTTTAATACTTGCATTAGCCTGCATCAGCTTTTTTTAAAAGGATTTCTCTTTGAAAATGTTCCAGTGTCTTCTTTCTTTACACAGATACCCACATAAATCACTTTGCTCAAGATATAGCAAATTATCTAAGATAGATTTATCCTGTATAGAGGACCATCACAAAGTCTGCATCATTTAAGTATTGTGTTTGTCTTCGAAATAGACCTGAAGTGACATCTAAATGCAGCTTCAGAGATGTGCAGGCTTTGAGATGAACATCCTCACGATGGGGAGGTGGAAAGGCAGGTACCAATCTCTTCTCTCTGGTGAGCAGTGACAGGACCTGAGGAAATAACATGGAGCTGAGTCAGGAGAGGTTTAGGTTAGATCAGGAGAAGGTTTTTCACCCTGAGGGTGGTTGAGCACTGGAACAGCCTCCCCAGGGAAGTGGTCACAGCACCAGGCCTGAGAGAGTTTAAAAAGCATTTGGACAGCACTCTTGGGCATTGATGTGACTTTTGGGGCTGCCCTACGTTGTTGGCAGGAGTTGATGATTCCCTTGCAACTCAGTATTTTCTGTGATTCTACACTGACCTGTATTTTATCCAGTTTGATGTTTAAGAATTCAGGTAAAGCAGATTATTCCCTGGTTCACTGGTAAAATTGAGAAACTTGGGGTAGTCATTTTGACCAATGACGGACTCTTTACATGAAGGATACAGTAGCAATTGAGGAACATTTAAGGGTCTGTGCCTATTTGTAAGGATGCATTTAGGGTATTCATGTTAAGAAAATTTCTGCATTGTACAACCAAGAGCAAGCAGTGTGGTTTTAGTTGGTTTTCTGTTATTTCTAAGTGTTCATGTTTTAGCTTCTGCTAAAGGAGAGGATGAGAAAGGAGCCTGGGAAGAACTGAAGTAGCTCTTGCATTAGATCTGTTTTCCAACAGCTCCAGCATGAAGGAGAGTCAGTGGTGGATTCTGGTTCTGGGTTTGCCTTGCTCACTGGGGACTGGCATCACCCTGCCTTGGGCAGCAAAGCCACATCTGTCATTAGGGAATGTAACTTTTGCACTGAAATGCACTCACTCAGTCCAAGCTGTTGTCAGCAAGATTTTCAGTCCTACCTTTTGTCTGGTAGGACTTATGGATTTAAGTTTACACTATAAGGAATATGATTTTAGCTTGGAAAGGAAAAACTGAGAGAGTTTTTTCTACTATACTCAGGGTTACACTGAATATCTAAGCACTTTCTTCTGTTAAGATTGTCAGATAGGTTTCACAACAGGTTAAACCTCACTCTAAGAAAGACCTTAAGGCTACAAGGCTGATTTTTTGCTTCTGGCTCAATTTTGCAGTTAAATCTTACTGCAATAGCCACTGGTTTTGTTGGGCTTCTTTTTTCCTTTGACATCTCCTTTTGTAGCATATGTTTGTGTCTTTATGATGTTTTAAGGAAACATTTCTCATTACCCACAAAAAAGGCAGGCAGAAAGTACTATGTAATGCTGAATATGAGCAGGCTTAATACTAACTGACACCTAGTGAAAAGAAAGGGATGAAAACCTTCATGAAAATTTGTCAGCACCTTGAGACTGGAATATCCCAAAGACTTGCTAAAAACTCATCACATACAAGTATGGAATTACTTGCCAAAAGCTTCTGAATGAAGCAAAACAAGCTGTAAAATATTCACTGACAGATCACAAACAGAGTGAGAGGCTACATTTGTGCACTATAAATTCACTATAATTTGTTTACTCAGCTTCAGCCAGTTTATAGGTTATGCTGGAAATCTGACAGGTCCTGGTACAGCTGAGGCTCAGAAATGCAAGAAGAACTCTTGTTACTGCTTATGATGAGAGGTTTTCAGTGCTCCTTATGATAGAGGGTCAAATGCAATGAAAGTAGATGTTGATGTGCTCCCCACTGAATTTCAGTGCTGCTTGTGGGCAGTCAGGTCAGGACATGTCACTGGATGTGTGCCACCAGTAGGGCCAGGCTGAGGGGAGGTGCCCTGTGCCAAACACCAGTGTCCAGGACAGAACAGTGATACCCACACAGCAAACAGAAACAAGGAATGGCCTAGGATGTTTCCAAGAGGATTATTACAGGCCCTCATGGCCTGAGAAAGCTATGGCCACCAGCTGTTGAGAAATTTCTCTTTATGCCCTTGAATCATGCCCAGCTTCTGCATGGGCTGGAGAACAGATTGCTGCTAATGCAGCAGAGGGCAGCAATGGAAAGTGACCCTTTGAGATTCCCTGCTCTGTGTATTTTGCAAATAATAAACAGGCACAGGGTAAATAAAACATAAAAAGACCAGAGCAGAACAAACACTAAATAGATCTTCTAGGAGTAATCCTCCAAATACAGAACATTCAGGCAATGGTACAACTTAGAAATTATCAGTGCAAATATTCTTTTCTTCTTATCTTCACCCTTAAGCAAATCTTCTGCTAAAAGAGTGGGGGCCACAAATCAAACTGCCTCCGGGGCACTTGGAAGCCCAGTGGTTCAGTATCATGGTACTGCATGGAAAATACTGTGTGGAAAAGATTGTTCACTTTCCATTGTCTATGCAAGAGACATGAAGAGAGCATATTCATAGCAGTGAGAAACAGAAATTCAGTATTTAACATCTGTGCACAATAATAATTGAAAAGGGTGTGAACACAGATGACCAGCTGATGCAGCCTCTGTCCTTCTGGTGGGTGGCCACTTGCTGAGGAGCAACCTCAGTGTTGTTGCCATGACCTTAAAAATCCAATATTTTCAATGAGACAATGTCCCTTGATTATTGAAAATAAATTAAGTTTATTCTATCAATCTGATACATTTAAATCTGATAAAATTTTAGAAACACTTTTGTGACTAAATCCTAGGTTTTCAGGGTTAAACAATTTTCAGTGAGTCACCTAAGAGTAATCTGCTACAATCAGAGCTCTGGATAATGGCTATATTTCAGACATACATTATGTGCACTTTAGGCAGATAAGTGTTAAAAAACGAAGTTGAAATAGCCTTCTTGTGAACTGTGCTAATACAGAATGGGAAGGATAGCTTAACTGTGAAACTTGAACAAAGGAGGAAAAGAGATCATTGCAAAAACTTAATTCTGAAATGGTGAGTGTGCGTGAGGAACACAGGAAGACAGAATTATTACTGTGTCCAAGCTCTTCGTGCCCTGCAGAAGCAGAGAGGGTAATTTGGATCCATTTTCATTTACCAATCATGCCTTTTGAAGTGATGGAGTTTGGCAAGGGTGTTTATGACTTGTTTAACAATTACTAAATGAGCCTTTCTGTTAAAAAATCAAGCTGACTGTGACTCAGTAACATCTCAGATGCTACTACTGGTTGATTGTATTAGATTGAATGATGTCTTGAGACTTGCATGGCCCTCAGAGAACTGTCATTTACAGTATTTAACATATATTCAATGAACAAAGATTGTGCTGAGCTAGAAAACAGTAAGCAAAAACAACAAAAAAAAAATATCCTGGGTGATTATAAAGATAAGTGTGCTGGTAGTTGATTTGGAGAGCTCTGATGTGTCTGCTCAGACATGCAGTGGAGATTTACTCTGCCTCCCCAAGTGTTCTTTTGGAGATATTTACTGTACCTACAGCAGACTTTGCTGAAATTGCATTCTGGAGGATACATGTAATGTGATTTGAAATCAATAAGATAACTCCAGTGCTTCATTTTAAAGATGAAACTTCGTGAATTTTAAACAAATTCTAAGTAAAATGCACTCACACTGCAAATATTGCATAAATCATTCCCCAATTTTATCTTGACTGAATGGCAACTTGTTAGCACCAATATTTCTCAACATATTTGTTTCATAACCCTATGAATGACAGAGGCAAGTGATGCTTGTTAAATATACACATTGATATTTTTTACCTTCTTTTGCTACCTGAGGTAATCTTAAAATACATGCTTCGCTTTCAAATGTGACAGCTGTTTCATTTTGTTTTTCTTTGAGAGCTTCAACCCATATTAGATTAGTCAGTCTTTGGTGTTCTGCAGAAGCTGTCTGTATTCCAGGCTGCTGAAACAAAGAATATTTTGTATCATCTGGCATATTAAAGCCAGCATGTTATAAAATCAAGCACAGTATCATCTTTACAATATAAAACGTGTGAATCATTTTTACATTTTTTGCTGTGAAATGTTGTTTGACAATCATTGCATGATAATGAAATGTATAATTAATAATAAAAATGCCAACATCTGTTAGATTGCTATTACAGACTGATTCTAAGTGTACTACTTGGAATATGTCATCATTAACTTAATTAATATTAAAATCCTTTAAATACAATTTGTTTTCATTAGTTGCTAATGTAGGAAGATACAAGGCATACAGAGTAGGTTCTGTTTTTTCACTTTGTCAATAACCAAACTTCACTAATTATTTTCAAACTGTTTAATTAATGTAAATGTCCTATTAGCAGATGAATCCAGCTAGATGAATGTGGTGTGATTGACTCAGCCTTTGCCTTAGCCAGGTTTGTCCTTTTAAGGGGACCCTCTCTCTGGGGGATGTTGTTTTGCCTGATGTGTCCTGCCCAGTAACCTCTCTAATTGCTCTTTTTGCTGCCAAAAGCAGACACGTTTAGGTGCTCGTTCCACTCCTACTGCAATATGCAGGCCCTTGAGCTAATATTATGCAGTTATACAATGCATGTTTATAGCCCTGAGACATTCTGCTCATTGAAGAGAAAAGGTTCTGAGGTCAGGCTCCCCTGGAGGTCTGATCAGCAACTGAAGGAAAAAAAACTCCCCCTAAATGTATGTATGTTACGCGTGTGCGTGTGTACATACATATATATGCACTTACCTGTGTATGTATGTGTCTATCTGCTTGACAAGAGAGTTACTGGGCACTTGGAAGATGGTATGGTGAACAAACAGAGGCTGTTGTGGACAAGAAATTCCCATTTCTTCTATCTTGCCATCTGCAGGGAGGATCTTATCTCTGGGACAAACTGTGAGGGACTGCAGAAAAACAACCCATAAAGCAAGCCTGCCTATCTTTTAACATGCAAATTAAAGTCATCCTCCAGTAGTCTGAGGGCGACCTAGGGATTTGCTGAGGCCATCTGAAAGCTGCAAAGCTGCTCAGTAAAGGGGGTGAAAACATCTGGCCATGGATGAAGATCTCCCAGAAACATCCCATTCTTCTGGTCACAGCTGAGCTGGGAGGCATTTTGTAATTTTTGTGCTTGGAGTCTGATGGTCATGTGTGTCCCTATCATCTCTCTCTGAAAAGCTTCTAAGGCTACTGAAAGCAGTAGATCCACATAGACACATTTCATTTTGATTTATGAAACTGATATCTAAATATTTGTGGTGAGTGATAATTATGTTTAAATAATCCCTACATTTTTGCACTGTTGCAAATTTTCATAGGAACAATGCATACAACAGAGACTGACCACATTGTTCACGTCATGCAATTAAAGCTGTCCACAAAAAATGCCCAGATCTCCATTTCCTGCCTGAGAAAGGATCAAGCTGGAATAAGTGAGAAAATACTTTTTTTCCACATCCTTTTCCTCTTCATCAAATTTTCCATCCACCATTTTGTAGTGATTGCAACAGAAAGCAACTATTGCTGGTTTTGTGGAGTTAAAATAAATATTCATGAGTTGGAATTAACAGATTGTGAAAATACACTAGTTAGGAAATGAAAAAAAGAAAAAAAAGGAAAACCAGCACTTATGCTGACCACAAAGATAAGACAGCTTTCTTCAGTTCACAGTGATGTTACGGAAATTAAAATCATCAGTGAGGCTTTGTTCATAATTTAGCAAGAGTGATGCCATATTTCAATATCAGCTGTAATACTTCAGTCTCCTGGAGTCCCTTCACTTTTGTAGCACTCCTCCATCTGCAGGAAAAAGAGGCACCTTCTCAAATGAACCTTTCCCAGCTAAGCTGGTTCACTAAGATTGGCAGCTGTGTCTGGGAGCTCCCAGGCACAGCTGAGCTGGCTGACCTGAAGGAGCCTCCAGGAGGGGGAAGGAGTGACCTTGGTGATTTGTGCTCAGGGCACCCATCTCTTCCACCAGGACTGGGCTCTGTGTTTCTGTAAAATCCCTGCAGCTGCATGTACCAGTCCAATGCCTGTGGCTGGAGTTTGGTACCTGAGTCACACCTTTTGTCTTCATCACTCATGGGAAGAGTGACTAATTTCTCCTAACCACACTCGGGAGCCAAGAGAATTTTAAGATGCAAGTAATTTGTCACAGCTTTAGTGAACAATAGAGCAAGCAAAATAAGCCAATACTAAGAGCAAACAATAGAAAGGGATGCAAGCAGGAGTTTGCTCTGAGGCTCTGTTTTCACGTGAACAGCTTCCCTGTTGTATGATCTGTGTGGAGCAGTAGGATGGAATAATATTTTCAGGCAGGCTATTAGCAGTGGGTCAGAGATTTGGGGTTGGTTCCACTCCAGAAATTTTTAATAGTGAATTGTAATTCAGCTCTGGATATAAAGACTGCCTGAGTCAATGATTATTGAAGCTATTTACTGTAATGAACTTCAGACTGGATTTTTATGTGAAAATCTGGAGAAGAAAAAAAGTTTTTTGCATTTAGTTTGTTTTTCCATCCTGATTTTTAAAAAGTCACAGTTCTGGGCTCACATTCTCTATAGACTCAGCCTTCTGTTCCAACCCAATTGCAAGTGCTCCAGTGTGCCAGTGGAGCTGCTGTGACAGTGCCTCCCCCTTCCTCTCAGGCAAAGCAAATCCTTGCTGTGCAAAATGTGCAGACTTGGGGGGTTAGAGGTGTGAGCTGACTGTGGAAGAAGCTTAGCTGGTTGATCAGAGTAAGCCATTACCTCTGGAAGCAGGAGTGGAAGCTTGTCCATGTCTAAGTGACCAGACCAGAAGCATGCTGAGGATGTGTGATTCCCCCTGTGCCTAACCCTGTTATTCCCTTTTCCCTCAGTCTCCCCTTCCATCAGTTTATTCAACAGGAGCAGCTTGCTTTGCAGCAGTTGATGTTGGCATTGCTGCTGTTACAGTATATGTGTGCTTTCATTTTAAAAAATGAGAAACTAAGAAATTTGTAAAATCTCTGATGCTGCTAAATGCATGTTTGACGTATTTGAATATATTACCCTTTAAATAGTTCAGCCAATAAGTATGCTCATTTCTAAATAAAGATGAGCACCCTTTAGCTGGCCACATGTTTTATGCAGAGGAGATCAATAGTATTTACTAGCCTGCAAAAATTGGATAAATACAGTATTCTGCAAGCAGAGTGTGCTGGGTCTGCACTCTGATACCACTGAAACCAAAATTAAAATGTACTGATTTTAGTGGGAACAAGTTTCGACTTTGAAAAACAGAAATAAGGACAAAGCCAAATCAATTAGGTATTCTTCAAAGAATAACACTTAATGTAAAGGAAAAAAAATAATATTCCTGCCACAACTGGTCTGTAGTAAGTGTAATATACTAATGCAAATATAATATTTGCATTGGCTCATGTATCCACTTTGTTTCACACATACAAGAATTGCATATGCCTAATAATCTGTGCTTTTAGCATGAGAGAAGCTGGGTGTGGTCTGGCTTCTTTCTTGCAGAAGTGAATCTCTCCACTACACTTCTGCCACTATCATTATTATTTGTCTATCTAATTCCCATCATTAAAAAATGCAAACAAAAGGGCCTCTGATTTCTGCACTCTGTGTACAGAACTGTGTACCCTCTACCCTTTCCCTAGTCCAGGTAAGATTGTTATCTTAGATTGTATTGTTTAATCAGTGATTGAAATGTAAACAAATCCCATTTTCTCTTTGTGCTGGTAATGCTTTTAGTGCATCCTTGCAGCCTGCCTGGGCTTTAGAAGACAATGAGTAGTTTCTGTGCAGAGGGTGAATCTTGCACTTTGTGCACGTACCATTAGCCATTTGAGGGTCTTTTATAAAGCATCCACAAGGTCTGAAGGAGAGAGCCCATCACATGAGGGACTGTAACCAATCAGGTTTCATTTCTGGGTGTTTTGCAAACCTCCTCAAATCCTCAGATTTCAGTTTTGTGGCAGTTCCAGAGTACCTGTATTATCATTTTATTGAAAATAAAATAAAACAGTAACACAATCACTTATACAGTTCTATTATTTGATATTCTCTTCATACATTCTCAAATAACAGAAAAAGTTCAGAAAGCATGCATTTACTAAGAATTCTCCAGATGTCTGATGTTTTGCTAAGAAAATAAACATTCAGGTGAGAAGGGCAAAGTGGACAACAGTGCTATTTAGATACCTGAATTGCTTATTGAGACCAGATTTGATCAGTGCTAGCGAAATACAAACCATTATAGCTGTATAACTCTTCCGTGATCATAGTGATTCCCAATCAATGCTGTAGAATAAAACATACCAATGGGCTTGCAGCTAAAATTAGTAATTTTGAGCGTTCCTTCACCCTGCAGATTGTTTCTGTAAGATTTTCAGGTCTGTCTCCTTTGGAGGCAGGTTTGTATCATGACTTTGGTTCTCCAGCTAAAAGCTGCACAATATTAAAATAAAAGGACCCTAAGTGACCCATTCCTCTCTGGGAATGCCCCATCACCCTATTCCCTTTTTTCCCTCCCAAAGTAGATGTAGTTCATATATTTCTAATGCTGAATATATTTAAAATTATGGCAGCAGTTTTCTAGGGCTTTTAGGATTACCTCTGCTCTGAAAGGAGTCAGATCACTTGCTTAAGTGGCAAAGGTGCAGCTGTTTTGGGAGATGACACCAAGTCCTATAGAGAGGTGGATATGAACACAATCAAGCAAAGAATAGGTACCTCAGTGAGATACACCAGTGCCAAAGTTTCTGTCTGGCATCAGCAGCATGTTTTGCCCCTCAGTATCGGGACTCAATGAATGAATCTTAATTCATCTGGTAACTGAAAGAACCCTCTGATCAAATTTTGAAAACCACAAGCCAGTAACAGCTGTGTGGGTAGATGAGAGGTCAGATGTGCATCAGTGTAAGACTTCTGAGTGTTTTGATACTTCATAACAAAAGCAGCAAGTGTAGCAAACCACATCAAACTCGTACTGTTGAACCAATTAAAAACATCAGCAAGTCATCTGTGCACTGAAGTCCATAAAGGTTAGTGAGATGAATTATTTCCTGCTTAAGGACCACCACGAAGTAGGGGAAACTGCTCAATCTTCCTAAACAGGACACATAATATTTTCTGTCTGACTTGGCATGGCAGCATGGAGCTGAAAGCAGAGGCAGGGAAAAAGGAGTAAAGAGTGTCAGTATTCATCACTGTGGATTTATTTATATTTTTGCTAGGCCAGTGCACACCTTTCTCTTGAAGGTGGTATTAACTGAGGCATGTATTCGTTATCTCCTTTGTTTGACATAAGATATAAAATCTGATCTCAAGATGCTTAAAGGAAATTAATTTTGAGGATTGTGTAAAAAAACCATATTGGTTTGGTTTTCATCAAGGCTGCAGTTCTGGCCACAAATAGCTTAGCAGAAGACCCTTTAATTGGGCTGTAGCTGGCAGCATGTTACACTCCCCTTGCTCCAAAGCTGTCTCGAGCCACTCTCTCCTGATTCTGTCACACATGTTTAGCTCGTGATGGCTGCTGAAAGAGCACATAAAACAGTTACCATCACTGCATTTTTTGACTCTAAACTTTGTGCTTACAGTTTTCCTTGAGAGTAATATTTTCTACGAAAAGTATACTTTACAATGTATTGGAATTTAACTACAAAGATATACACCTTCATAAGTAGAGGCTATTAAAACAATTTACTGGTATGTCAACAAGTAGCGATATGTACATAAAACCAGAATAATTTGGTTTGTTTTAATGCACTGAGCCAATCCAGCAGTGTGCTGTCAAGTGCTATTGAGAATCACTTTGCACTAACAGAATGACATGACTGGAATCACATTCACTGCACATCTTAGTTCTATTGAATGATGCAGAGCTGAAATGAATGACTGACACTTTGTGAATAAAAGAATAAAGCAATTGTGCCGTTCACACTGCATTAAGGGTGAAAATTTACTTTCATTATATTGGGTGTTAAGATTCACTATGTTAGAGTTCATTAAAGTAAATGGGAGAATGGGACTCAGTGAATAATTAACAATAAGTCATTTATCAAGGAAACTAGTTTTTCCTTCCGTTTGTAGAAAATCCATAAATAAATCACAGCTGCTTAAGTGTTTGCTATGCAAACTTATTTTTTTTTAAATTATTTCCCCCCCCCCCCCCCCCCAATTCTTGGCTGTTTGGATTGATTGTAATTTTTTGGTGAGGCTATAAGGTACTTGCTAGTCATATAGCATTGATTAGCTAGTTTGTCAGAATTCTACATGATTAGCTGTCTTCCTCCTACTTGGATGTGTTTGCCTACTTCTCTAGAGCAAATACCAGCGTGTGCACATGCAAATGTAAATTTTTTCTTCATCACAATCTCAACAATGACACTTTGAAGGCTATTTGCCATGAATGCTGGTGCCAAAAAAGTGACATTTCTTGAATTTCTTTAAAATGTAAACAAAAAAATCTGATGTAGAAGTAAATCAATTTGAATAATGTCAATATTTGCAAAGTACTTATACAATATTTCACTTTCTTTACAAAGTTGTATCTCTGTATATTCAAATTTGAAAGAAACTAGACAAAGAAGACAAATAGTCAAAAATAATTAGTCTGACATACAATATAAGCATCAAATAGCAAACATCTGCATTACAGTGTGCAGTGCTTTGTTACAAAAGGCATATTTTGAATACAGAGACTGTGACAATATTTTTGCCGAAGCTTTTTTGTGTTTATGGCTCCACTGAAGTAATTTTGCCATTAAGTGCAGTGAGATCAGCATGTTACCCAAAACAATTGACCATTGTCCTTTCTAACAGCCCAGTGCACATTTTCTGCAGGCTTCCTCCTTCAAATGATAGGATCCCTCATGTCACAAATTTAACTTTCCTCTAGTAGTAAGTGCCAGTATCTGGTTGAGATCAGTGGATTAAAAGCTTTACAGGAGTGCTGAGAATTATTATTATCTTAGTTATCACTATTTTTCAGAAGTATTCCCCAGGACTGGAGACACTCTAGGCCTCTAGATTGCAGGGTCAGACAATGCTGAGTGCCTGACACTATAATAACAAGAGAATTCATTCAAATAGAAACGGTGGTTTTCTCCTACTAGATCTGATAGCTGTCAGGTAAAGGAAAGATGTCAAAGGATGCATATGGGAGGAGATCTATCTACAACCCAAAGCCATCCATAAAGTCAATAAAATCATTTCTTATTCATGGCTTTTAGAGAAAAAGGTGCATTTACAGTAAAATATAGGTACTGAATCCCATTAGCAAAATAGCACATCTCTTACACTTAAGTATATATAAAGCCCTCTTTGAGTCCCTTTTCAGAGCTCATGTTGCCAGCAGTTATGTCTCAAGTCTTTCATGTGACAAACTTGCCTGCACACCTGGCAGGCAGCGGGCTGTGCTCCCTGATGGGGGAGGATTGGGTTACAGGGGGGCAGTGCCAGGAAAGTCTCAGGAGGGGTGGCTGAATTATTTTTTAAGAAGAAAAGCTTCAAATGGAAAGTGTAACCCAATGCTTTCTAAATGTGGAGGCATGCCTAAAGAGCAGCGCTATTTAGTTTCTCTCTACTTTGGAGAAATTTAAATCCTCGGTAAATAAATCCTGCTCTTCAAGTAGTGAACAAATGAAATTGCCCGATTAAAATTTAGAGAAGCTCCTGCTGCATGTTCTAAAAGCAGGAGGGATGACAAGAGAGTCAGACTTGCTAAAAGGGAGCAAAAGCTCAGCCTCTAGCCCCCAGAGCTAAATTCTGTCCTTGGGTCAACTCAGTGGAGCTGGGATAGCCTGGGTGTAAGCTGAGAGCCCAGCCTCACCTTCCTGGAGGAAGATCACAGCCAAAGTGAAGGCACTCCTGTAGTAGAAACAGCTGCTTTCAGAATAAAAGTCTTGCTCAGTTTGAAGCCTGCAGGCATGACAAGCACAGGTTTAGCAAAAATAGACAAGGGGAGAAAGGCTGGAAAACAGAAGATTATAGGAATTTCTTTAAAGCACCTAATGTACGTGGAGAAATTCTTTCATGTTGGTGTGCGGTTGTGATCTGCAGGCACAGGTGTGAGCACAAACACATTCCCCCACAGAGGAGGCTGCCAGCACGGGAGAGCAGCTAAAGCTGCTCCTGCTGCTGAAATGCTCTTTGATAACACGTGCCTGAGACGTGCTCTCATAATATTTGTGCATGAGTATGAACAGGTCTGTGGCCAGAGAGCAGTGGGGATGTGGTGGGGCTCATTCAGAGCTCACCTGCCCTCTTTCAACAAACAGTTTGGTTTAGAGTTTCTTTTTTTCATAGAAAAATGTCAATCAAGCAAAAGCAATCCCCATGCAGCAATTCAGCTGTGCCTGTTCACTCTGATGAGTCACTGGAGCAGAGACTCAAACCTGCATCATCGACACCAAAGGTGAATGCTCAAACTTGCTGGATTGTAGAATCCATCTCTCATTAAATTGGATAATATTTAATTATTCCTACAAATTGGAACAGCTCAAGAGTGACAGAAAAATCTCCTTTCAAGTGACCAGCTCTTAGTATTTAGAACAGGTATGTGGGATGTAAAAGTTCATGGTTTGAGTCTTTGCTTTGACCCATTCTGAGCAGATTTGAGACCGTGAAGTGAAAGATCCTAACCATGAACTTACTGGGTAACTCATTGTGAGGCCTTCTCTATACTCTTCTAAAAGTGAGAGAAGATGTAGTTCCTCCTTATATAATAGAGAATAATTGGGAATCTCCCTCCCAAACACCTGAGAGAAAACCTTTTATGCTCCCCTTGCTCTAGGCAGGAGCACAAGTACATATTTATATGAGGTACAAGAGGTCCTTCAGGTGCAGGGTAGCTTGGACAAACACAAGGTCCCATCTTGCAGAAGCCACGTTTACACATCTGTGAGGAACTCAGCCTCATGTGGAAAGCTCAGAAAAGGGCTTCTATAGTATTTGTTTCATCTTTTAAGCCAAGTAGGGCATTAACTTTTCACAGTTAGATCTTTTCACCCTATTCCATGACCTATTCTACCTTCACTAGCGATTTTCTTAATTATTTTATCTGCTGTCATTGTTCACGATGAGAGTAGTTGGTATTAAAGCCAGGGAAGAAGATGCAGATGTTTGTAACAGTGGTACAAAACACATGCAAACTAAACCTATTCTGCATCCTCTTATGGCCCTTAAAAGAGTACTGAAAAAGGGCCAAGAGAGGTCCCACAAGACTGAGGGGCCTTCGGTGTATTGTTCATGTTTTTCCCACAGATAATTTGGAAGAAATACAATGTATTTTGCATGCCCCCAAAGTAAAATTACAACCAGCTGATAGAACTATCTCAGCAGCTATGAGAGTCAACTCAGAAAGGCAGGTTTTGTTGCCAAATAACACAGATTGTTTATAATGAATATAAACAATTACACTGCTGACCAGATTCCCAGTACACTTCCATCTACAGAATATACAAAATACTGCTCTGGCACTGGTCTCTCAAATATTTGCCATATATTGAGCACTTTCAATGAATGAAATTCAGTGAAAATGACAAAGAGGGAATTCCACACCACACTATTCTCATTCCCCAGCGTTTTTCATTCCACACATTTATTTTTGCTTATCATATCATAATCCTCCAAAACAAAATGCTTCTTGATACACCATGATCTCCCCCCTGATTCTTTGGTCCCACATTGATTTTCCTCGTCTTCTCATGTAACAGGTTTAACATTTGGCACCAACTGGAAGACAAGGGGAATTGTTGTGGTAACTCTTGCAGGTTTTTTTCTTACCTGTTTCTGTGTCACATCTTGGTGCAGATCTTGACAATATGACCTGTCTTTCCAAAGCTGAGACCAAATGTAAATTGGTGATAGTACAGAAAAAAGGCTTTCCACTGTAGCACCCATACAAGTGTACTGAGCATGGACACTGTCAAGCTTTTATCTGAAAGCAGAAACTTCAGAGGTCTCTAGTGTACTGTAGAATTTTAAACCCTCCTATGGGACAGTATTGAGGGAATAAAGTATTTCCAACAAACAAGAAGAATCTTGCAAAAGAAAACTCTTTCCAAAGGTATAGTGATAGAAATACATTACATATGATGTTAACACAGGTAATTTGCAAGAAAGTTCCATAAATCATAATTTCAATGGATCATGAACTTCAAACTGAGCATTCACCTCAGCAATTTCATTAGAGCAGAATAACCTTATTTCCATACAAAGAGCAGTCATGGTGCTAATTCTAAAGTAACAAATTGTCCTTTTGTTTCAAAACTTATTAGTACTGTCAGTGACAGATACAGGGAAGAAAAAGGAACCAAAACAACTGAGAAAAGCTGGCCTTTTCAATGTTGTCCACAGAGGGGAAGTTGGAGAATGATGAAGACCACAGCACACTCATTGCAGTTTTCTGTTGGAAAGAAATGTGTTTTTCTGGCAGGAGATAAGTTGCTTTAGTTATTACTGGAGTCAAAAGCCAACTTTGTGTATACCAATTTGGAAAACAACTTCTAGCAACTGCTTTCAGATCTCAGTACTGTAGTCCCACATCTTTGGGGGGGTTTTTTCCTGTAGAAAGCCACTAGTCTCCACAATGTTTTTCTTGTAGGAAACAAGAATTACTGTTACACACTTATGCAAGAGATAAAAAAAGGCGTTTTCCTCAAACCACTCCCACCAACTTTATCATGAGTGTTGGGAAGACATCTGGATTGAAGCTGCATCTGACTTTCCAGCAAGCTGTACCTGTGCTGCTGCCCCATTGCCTTATTGCTACCTCTCTCCTTGCCCATTCCCACCTGCCCCCCCCATTGGCAGTCAGCAGCAGGCTTTGAATTTCTGACTCTCATCTCAGCTAAATGCACTCTTAATACTGAACTCACTCTTCATATGTTCAGTTGTGAACTTAGTAAAGCTCATGGCGCTGACATTGACTATCAAAAACAGGGCTGGGTCTGTGATGCTGTGAATGAAGTTTCAGGTGAAAATACAAACTCTCTTGAAAACAATGAACTGCCATATAGTATTAAGTGCCAACAGACAAGTTATTTTCTTGGCTTCCTATAAAATTGCAGGGCCTTGAGTGTAGCAAGTACGAGAAAAATAATGATAAAGTATGATACATTTCAGTCTGGCCTTGAAAAGCTGCAGTTACTGCAGCTGTGGTGCCTTACACTAACTACATCCTGTTTATAAACAGCCAGCACAAAAATGTCACTTTTCTGATTTGAAGCCATTTGCTGTAGCCAAATATGCATTTCATGAAAACAAAAGTGTCTTAGCCAGTTAGAACTCATTTCTCTCCCCTCAAATAAACAGCAATCAGCTCACCCATTGGTGGTGGTGGCTCAGTTTGTGTGTGCTGCTCCTGCTCTCAATACGCAGATCTCCCCACTCTCATTAGTTACTGAAGTGCCTCTGTTCACCCTTCCTGCTGTAGCTGGTGTTTCTGAGCTGATTGGATGACAATACCACAGCTAAAGACAAGGATAACTTTAAAATGTATATAAAAGTATAAAAGCATACTGTCACAAATCAAACTGACTGGTGAATAATACTGAGAAATACTAAGAAAGAGTGGTAGGAAAACCGCTCTTGCAGATGGAAGGACCTTATCTGTAAGGACTGGATCAGGCAGGATCTTTCTGCCATGCCAGTAAACCTGGTGGGAGCGTGTTTGCAGGGCTAGGTCTGAGTATGGCACATCTCAGAAATGAAGTTTATTCAACGTATATGCTCTTGCTCTGAATATAATAGTCTGCCTTCTCAGCACTGGCTGGTGCTATGCTTTCAATGTTGTTCTAGTTTATTTTTTAATAAAAGAGAGTTTAGAAGGCTGCATCATGTTCCAAAACTTAAATTCCAAAAAATATGATTTTGTTATTAAGAAAACCCTGAATCAGCAACTCCTTGTAGGCTTATACACAAGCTGCATGAGCAGGTTTGTGAAGGGTGTGTACATGCTGATCTTGCAGAGATTTACATCTGAGGGTAACCCATCTCTCTCTTCCCCCCCCTTGCCCAGTAGTCTCAGAAAAGTGGTTGTGAACCCACAATATCAGTTAACAAACCCTTCCTGTGGTTAAGGCATCACTGCTTCACTTTTCCCAGCTACCAGTCGAGTGTCAGAAATTCCCCCACTTTTATTCAGCAGAATGGTCTCCAAGACCATCCCTGTTTTTCTGCTAGGCTGTTATGGCTTTGAAACTACATGAGGTTTAAATAGTTTAGCAGGTGGTTAAGCTGCCTGCCTGATTTTGCCCAGAGAGCACAGGGAAGAGGCACGTGCTGTGTTCTGCCAGCAGTTATGGGGAGCAATTGCTTGGCAGAGGGGCAGTAAAAAGCAGCTGGGCCTGGAAATGAGCATCAGCACGTGGGAGGGAATGTGTGTGCTCAGCCTGAGCACCTGGGCCTGCCCTGGTTCTGGCAGACTCCTCTGCCCCAGCAGAACCTCAGGGCTGCCCAGCACACTTGGGGAAGTCTTGTGGCTCATGTGAAAACTGCTCACTCTGTGTCAGTGGTCCTTGAGTGCATGTTCATGGCACAGCCACCTGCAGATGGAAGGGAACATCCAGGGAATTCAGCTAAGCCACAGCACATCACCCTGAAGCAGCTACCAAGGGCTCACACACCCTGCTCCATCCACCCCTTGGTGGGACACAGTGTGTGACAAGCAGGTGGTAACAAACAGCTTGAGGAAAGCTGCATCTGCTTTGTTAAGTGAGCATGTGTCTGAGCCCTGAACCCATCTTTCAATCAAGTCTTTAATAGGCAACTGTAATCCTGAAAGTTATATTTCTGAATAGGACCCAGTAAGGAATAGATGCACGTTTATATATGGTTTTGAGTGAGATCAAACCAAAATATTCAAGTGCTATTAACAGGTCCCATGGTGCTGAAAGCAATCACAGTTACACCAATCAATTATGAAGTTTGAAACTGGCCAATCTCCTTGGGGAGAAAAATCTTGGGGAATCATGTATCCAGTGTTTGCATTTCCAGCCCTTGCACTGGGCTATGATAAAGGAGAGACTAGAAAAATACGGATTGTAAAATACAATCTTATCTTGCTACTCCCCTTTTAAGATTGATGAGTTATAAAAGCAATTATCCAGAAATGTTTTTAAAACTTGTCAAATACATTATTTGACAAATATATTAATAAATCATGTATCTAGTAACAAACTGCATGAGCTCTGAAAACTACCTCATCATTTTAAAACAACTTGAAAATCTCATTTCATCCATTGATGAATCACCTGCCCACATTAGCAATAAACTGGCACAAGTAGGACAGAGACATTTTTATCTTTCAAATCATATTAAGTGCATTTCAGGACACTTTACTAAATTTAAGCAAAAGCAAAAGAAGGCACATGTGTATGTGTTTTGAGATAGTGGAGGCACACACATAGATTTGGGGCAATTCTGCACACCTGTGCAAACTGCCACTCTGGTTTCTCTGCAGGGACTCTCATCTGCACAGGGAGTGGTGGAGGTCCACAGCTCAATCTCTCTGAAATGATCCCCAGCCCACCTGCAACTTCTGAACTGGGAAAAAAACCCAGTCCATTAGGCACTCAGAAAAAGAAGTTACTGTAGGTCAAACTTTACATTCTTATCAGCAACTTCAGTCTCAAGCAGTCAGGTAGCTCCATGCAGACAGCTCGTGCAAAGATTCTGTGTCACCTCCAGTATAAACCATGGGATGTCCCCTTCCTCCCTCTGGCTGAGGTCTTGCCAACAGCTGAATTTGATAAAAATGAGAAATTTAAAATCCATATTTATTTAACTGTGTGTGTAATTGCAAAAGTTCTTGTCCTGCATGTTTAACTTGCAGTGGCTTTCATACCTGGATGCTTCATCTGGCAACTCTTTTTTGCCTCGTACACTGCTCAGGATGCATTGTCCCTTAATTGGGTTGAAATAAAATTAGCAGAACCAATCCAATTTTCCAAGGTTACGGACTCCTAGCTGTGTCCTGGACTGTAGCACCAGGTTGCTTTGAACTGCCAGGGGAGGTACATTGTGTGCTTGGTTTGCTGCCTGAGCAGTGTGCACTGAGCTCCTGCTGGCTTCTCAGGGAGTTCCTCAGCTGTGGCCAAAGCCAGCTTCACCAGGTACCTCTCCAAAAGAAAAGATAAATTCTCAGTTCCTTGCTAAAATACAGCCATTCATGGTGCATCTCCAAATCATGGTCAGCTCATTTTGCTCCTGTTTTCCACTGTGAGTAAGCTCATCATACTGCTGTGCTCTTTTTCTGCCATGTACTCAGACATTTGCAGATGGGATGGCTGCAAGTATGATGTCTTGGTGAGGGAGAAACAGTTCAGAGGGCCACAGTGGTTATCACAAAAGTTTCATCTGGAAAAGATTTGAACTAGTAAGAAGGGAAAGAGTAAAAGAAAAAAAGAAAAAGTCCTTTATTCAAAATTAAATACCCAAAAGCATGGCTTTTGGTGAAGAGATGAGTGGGAACCCACTACTTAGTTTCTCAGAAGTTTCTGCAAAATAGAAGTATTGCCTGCTGGATCATTTTCTCCATTTCAGTCCGAATGTCAGCTCTTACCTGAAAAAGGAGCACAAATCTTGGGGTCAAGGTGCATATTCTCTTGCTTTTCCCTGAGCATTGTTCCAGCTCATCTCTAGTCACTCACAAGAAGCCATACCATATATTAATAGACAACTTGGCCTTGGAATTTATTTTGCAGGTTGCGTTATTGTCTCATAAACACAGAGATTCTTTAAATTGTATTCTAATTGTAATTGTGTTCTTCTTTAAAATATATTCATCAAAATACATCACGGTAAAATTACTGAAGCAATAGAAGAAAAAACCTACACAACTGCTACCCCAGATTCTACTTTAAGTATTGTGCTGCTCTTCTGTGAAATTCAGTGTTCTTGCAGGGATTTAACAGCTTTTCCATATTCTTTCACTGATGTAGGTAGTCCAAAAGAAGCAATCACACCTTTAGTAAAAGTTGATTTAATTTCCATGGGACCGTGGGCTCCAATCTGCTAGGACCATCTTAACTCTTTTTAGTGCAGCCAGCACTAACTGCTGTTCTTTGCTACTTTTCACCTTAGACAGACATTTCTAGCTGAGTAAAGTGGCTGTAATTTATATCTGAGCAAAGCAGGCCTCTCTTGATTTGGAGCACTTTCCATGGGTGTAAATGACAAGCCCAAGGCAGCAGCAAATCCAGCCCAGGAGATACAGTTAGTCCTTTCCAGGGAGCTGGGGGAATGAAACCTTGATTACTGGGATGTGTGCTGGGTAGATGTTGCAGGCTGTGTGACACTTTGCAGGAGAGGAGAAGTTTGGTTTTGCTGAGCCATTCAGTGCCTCATTTCCCACACCTGGCGTGTGACAGGGACACCAGGCAGGGATCCCTGTGCTGCCCTGCCCTGGGTGGGAGCCTTTCCACAAGACTTCCTGCACCTCACTTTGGGGAGGGCTTTGGGAACCCCCAGATGTACAGACACAGATGATGTTAGGATACAATCACTGTGGAGCTCGGTAAATAAACTCCTGGGAAATGGCAGTACCCAATTCGATGGCAGTAAAGATTTTGTTGTTTCAGTTTTATGCGTGTTTTAAGACAAAATCTGTGATGAACTGCATTGTGTATGCTTGCACCAAAATGAAGAGGATAGCACGGCATATAAATAAGTTTAGCATTAGACCGGTATCTTTTTCAAATTATGACTCACTAACAGAATTTTACAGCAATTTGATTACAATTTTACTGCATGGAGGACTCTTTTGCATCTGTTTCACTGATATCCACCTTTTAAATTTTATTTAATTTGTACTGATTTTTCCTGCACTTTCATAAGCAGGCATCACACATCTGAGCACACACAAAAATGATTACTTAAGTGATGATTTTTAAAAAATGGATGTACATTAGCACATGAATGATTAATTCTTTTTTGTGAGTACAAGCATCCAGGCTATGGCTGAGTAAAATATTGATGGTACAAAGGAAATGAGCTGTTTCTTAATTTAGTTTTGTTCTGGTAATGTGTAACTAATGTTGTTCCCTTCTAGCAGTATGCATTTAGTGACCCTTTTAAATTTTAATACCAAGTGATAGCTAAACTAATAGTTTCATGGGACATATAAGACGAGATTTTGAAAAGATGCAGATAGAGTTTACATGCTTTAATTTGAGACTCTGTGAGACATATAACACAAACAGGTACCACAGAAGAACCTAGATAAAGTCTCCACACACAGGCTGGCATTTCACTAGAAAGAAGAGGCTTTTTCTGGTACAAGACACATTGAAAGGTAGAGACTTCATTGTCATATCAGTCTCACGAGGCTGTGGCATATGAATCCCAGTTCATCGAGGCCAGATGCTCTTGTGAGGCACTTGAGAGTGTGGGGATTTCTGAGGCTGGAACAGAGTGAGACTGCAGCACTGCTCTCTCCACCTGGCACGTGGGCACCTGTTTACTCTAAATGTAGGGGCACTGGAGCACTGTGATTAACCTCTGCTGGACTCCTGCAGCTCCACTCAGAGGTACCTGCATTGTGGTTTTTCACTGTTCCACACCTGTTGAGGTCTTTCTGGAAGTTTTTGCCTTGACTACAGCACCCTGAGGTGTTCTCCCATGTATTTGCTACTAAATGCCACAGTGGGGAGAAAGGCACTGAAAGCCAAGCACTGCTCAGATGGTCCTGCCCACACCTTCATTGCAGAGCATGGCAGGCCAGGCTCACCCGTCCCAAACCTAAACCTGGTGCCAGTGAACAGAGCAAGATGGGCTGCAAATCAAACAGAAACCTTTCAAATACTGCATAGATGTGTGTGAGCAGCAAGGTGTGTAAGGACACAGGTTAAGGTAGAGCACAGCTCCAGGCTTCGACATCCTCAGATGGGAATACAACCTTGTTACTCAAGGTTGATATCCAGACTGGATTGCTGGCACTGCCTACCCCTGCCCATCTGCTGGAATGGCACTTTGCCCACAGCGTGGTGACATGCCAGGTTTCATCTGAAGTAGGTGTCTTCTAACAATGGGTTTAGAAAGCAGCCTGTTGAAGACAGCAACTGACACTTCTTTCTTCAGCAGGCTATTTTTGGAGTGGGAACACTTGCTGGCAGCAAGTGCAAAGGGCCTAAATCAGTTTCTGCTAGTCAGCTGCAAAAAAGAAAAATCTCATTTGCTACAGTAACAGAAGGTTTGGGCTAAAAAGTAAAGTGATTGCTTCCATTTGCTCTTGCTGGCCTCACATGGGAGTGTTTATTGTGGATACCTAATCCCACTTTATCAAACTGCATGGCAATTGCAAGTGAGAAGGGAAAAAGAGGAAGAGGAATAGTATTGCTTTTGAGACAAGAAAGGGTGCTGCTTTGTTTAATTTTAAGCCATGATCCTTTGATATTTTCCACTGCTGCAATGGATATTATATGGTAATCCTGCCAGGACATTTTATATGTGAGGAAGAGTTTGAGGGTTGGCTTCCCAGGATGACATTTGAAAAGTACAGTTCATATTTTTTTTCTTTTGGCATCTGAGAGAACAGAGGGATCTTCACTCAGTCCCAACAAAAAAATCAAGAGGCTTTCTGTCATCAGGTCTGTTTGAAAGGTTTTTGAAGATCCTAGGGAAAACACAGACTTAGTCACTGTCAAAAGTTCATGAAGGGGTGTAGATCAGAGAGCAAGTTAACACATGCAGCTCTCCCGAGTGCCATTCTGGATACAGGATGCCTGAAACGTGGGCAGGGTGTAAAACCACATGGCTTTAAGAGCAGCCCAGATGGCCAACAACCCCAGGAACACATGCACATGTGCTATCCTGATCCTTCTAGGAAGGATTTGGAATCTAAATTGTCAGCCTGATATCAGTGCCATGACATTACTGATGGGCAGGACTGATAGATGATTCACCTTGCAGAGAGCTCCTTGCTTGGGTCTGTAGTAAGAAGTCATATGGCCTCTTCTGACATGTCCAAAGCTCATCTGAGCCTGAGTCCTGGCAGTGTGATGTGATGGGAGGCCAGGGCTGGCCATGGCCCTGATCTGCTCTGCAAATCCCCAGTCAGCTGGCTGAGCATAGACAGCCTGCTCTCTCCCCTTTCCTGTCTCCCCCTCTCTCCACTCCCCTCCTGCCCTGGCAGTGCCTGGGGCAGAGCAGGGGCTGGCCAGGTGGCAGGGAGCCTGCTAAGCCTGTACCTCATGCAGCTGGTCTCACATATGGAGGGTGTTTCTGCATGGTCTGGCTACACTCAGGGGGAGACCTTTCCATCCCTCTCTGGTTTGGTGCTGAGCTCTTGGCCTGGTGCACATTCATGGGTAATAATGGCAGGGAGAGAAATTACCAGCTAGGCATTCTCTGCCAGCATGCAAAGTACATATGCACAAAATAAACAATCACTGAGATTTTTCTCAACGTGGGAAGCTGTTCAGGCAGCATCTGAAGTACTCAGATAAAATATCCAAGTCTGAAACAGCTTTTGATAAGAAAGATGAGAATAACCTGTAGTTATCTTTGGCCAGTGGACAGACTTTATTATAAAATTATTTATTTGCTGTAACATGGCTGCTAAATCCTGGCACCCTGTTATGCAACTAATAAAAAAAAAAGTCAAATCTATAAAAGGAGCTGGAAAACTTCGACTGGAACCACAAATACTGTTTCTTCCATTGCTTCCCAAGTAGTGAACCACTTTTCATGCCCTCCTCTTCCCCACAAAGACACAGAAGAGAGGAGATCTGTAGCTAACAGCGACAGCAGCTACGACTGCATCACTCCAAGCAGCAGAGGGAACAGAGTGCCTGCAGCAGTCTCTGTGATTTGCCAAGAATGGAGATGTCACAGCTTACTCTTTTTTCCAGCTATGTCAGATAATAGTGTTGGCATTCCTACCTGAGCCTGTTTTTCCAAGTCAAGCACCATCCAGAGTATTTAGTTATAACTTGATTATTACTGGCTGTTGTTTTGTTGTATGGTTTTGCAATGTTAATTCTTCCAGCATGTGATGCAAATAGGAGATTTTGTAGGATAGAATAGGTGCCATGGCTAATTTATATTGCCTTGGATCCAAAGTGCTTTCTACACTTTTGACCCCACACACCCCCCTCTCCTAGAGCAAGCCTCCTCCCTTGACAGCTCCTTTGCATGACTGTTTCCTGCATGAGTTGTCACAGACAATGGTATTTCCCCAGACTCTGTGGAGCTTTGCATCACTCAAGATTAGTGGGCTGACATGCACAGTCATACAAGCAGCTGGCATACTGTGATCAGTGAGACAATGTGGGGCTGAAATGGGCCACCTATCTCATTGTCACCTGCTGTCACCTCAAAGGTGAAAATGTGTCATCTTGCATTCTCCAAAGGAAAGCAGTAGGATATGTCCCTGGATCAGTGACTTTAGACACTGTGAACATTTCAAATGTTGATGGGGGGAAGGAGCAACTCCAAAGGATCAAACAATCTGCACTCACTTCTGCCTCTTACTATAGAGAATAGCAGCACAGAGAACATATAGAGAGAATATATAACATACAGAGAATAGTATGAGAATATATACAGAGAATAGTGTGTGTGCTCACCTTCCCTAAGTGGAAATTTTTCTTCTGCAGAAACATGCAGCACAGAACAGAAGAAAGGAAAGGTTTCATGGATGGCTCTGTTACAGCTACTCAACAGAAAGGATTTTGCAGCCCACAGCCAGCACACTAGAAGGAACACTGAGGTACATCAAAGCTAGGAGTCATTTTTTTCAAACAAACAGTAATGTTAGACAAGGCTGTAAGTGTCGAAAGACTAATTAAAGGTAATCACCTATGTCTCAAGAACAAAATATCCTGGGCTGAAGTCAGATACTGAGATGTCAAGGGGCACACACTAAGCAGAAACTCAGAGTAATATGCCACAGGCAGCAGCTCCTGTCATTACTGAATGGGGGCCATGGACTTTACTGTGGATCACAGAGGTAAAAGTAAAGAGTTTGATCATCTTTCTTATTACCTAGGATAAGAGTCTACCCTCTTGCTGGATAGGAATGCCATGTGGTAAGGCTTTATTTCAGAATTCATTCAGATACAAATTTGCAAGCAGTTTGTTTACCTTTCTATTCTTAGTAATTACTGGTATTAACTATTTTCTAAGCACCCTCCCTACCTCATCCAAGGATAATGTCTGTCTGATCCCTTACAACTGTTTCACTGCCACCCAAATGAGGCAGGGTTTTGGCTCCTGAGTCAGTGCTAGGCTGGACAGCTGCTGAGCTGTGACAGCCCAAGGAGCTCCCTCAGGCTTGCCCAAGGGGGACTCAGACTGTACTAAATTACATTCTTAGAGGCTTATTTAAGGCCTTAATCCATGGAGTTATATTTGGTGGGACAGTGAAAGAGCAAGGTTTATGTGTGTCTGTGTGTGTCTGTCTGCACATGCACACATGTCCAATTACTTGTTTTCTGTAATACTAAAACCTCCATGACTATAAAATGTCATGAGCTGCTACCTGTGGACTCACCTTTGTGTAGGATGTGATTGTTTGTGTATGAAGTCAAGCTGATTCATGTTGGATTTTATGGACTCTGGAATGAGTAACATGATACAGATCTATAGATAAACTAATCTGCTGGTATTTATAACCAGTGAGCAATTGCTTCATACCTTTGCAAGTTTTGAGATGTGACAGTTACAGTAGAAAGTAGCTTTACTGTAGCTCTGAGCTGTTTGAGAACGTGTATGATTGGCTACATTTCTGTGGGAATATTTGATTTACCTTAAAGAAAACATCAATCATGTCTTTGGTCATTCTTACTGATAGGGAGTAATTCTTCTTCTTCTTCTTGGTCAAGTCATAAAACACTTAGAATTCTGAGCCCAGTGAAGTAAATAAACAGATAAAAACATCTGCTCTCATCCTATATATTCTTGTAATTTACACATTAAAAAAACAGTGAAATAATGGAATGTTTTCAGGCCTGTGCCTGTTCTGAAGGTCAATGGGTCTCCACAGGACAACAGGGACTCATCACACAGAATCAATTACAGGATTAGGTAATCCCCTAAAATGGGAATGAAGAGTGATTTTGTGTAACAGAAGTTGCTATACATAATATATAAATAGATAACATTAAGTGTCTTGTCATCTTGTGATTATATGCCATGAACACAGATTTGTTACTAATACATCTTTTCATCTGTCTATGCCTGGAAAAGACAGCACATTTTACTACTAGTGAGGAAAAGTGTAGGTAAACACTGGGATGGTGAATCTGTACTGAGTAGCAGTATGACAAATGAAATTTTGGAAATTAAAATTGTAGGCTGTGAGGAAGATCACCTATTAATCCTGGAAGTGTGCCATTAAATCTAATTACAGTATTTTGATGATATTACCTTAGATGTTTTGAATTAATTCCCCATCAAGAGATGGGTGCTGTAATACACCAAACTGAAAAGCTAATAATTGTACAGAAAATGGAGTTTGTTTTGCTTTCAATCATTCCTGCAGACATTTAAAGTGCTGAGGGGAGTGAGCAATACACAGCTCTGTACCTGGACCCAAAGGGCACCATGGCAATGCCTTCAGCTTGGCTTTGGTGTTGGCAGCTCTCTGCCCTGTACAGCTGCCCCTCACTGGGATTATTTTACAAAATGATTCTTTTGCAAGGACCAGGAATTAATCATGTTTTACTATTGCAGTGATCCTTGCAAGAACCACTGGCCTGAAAGAGTTGGTTTTTCAAAGTTAAGCCTGATGGGGAGCTTACAGGCAGGAATGACCAGTTTTACAGGACTGTGCCCAGTTATGTTTATTGCTTGAATCCCTTTTATTGGCTTTGACATACGGTCATCCAGATTTCACTCCAAGCACATTTCATCCAGATTTCACTCTAGGCACATTTCAAGTTGTGAAATACACAGGACAACACGTTGCAAACATTGGGTCTGTGTCTCTTCTGCCTTTGCTGACATGGGGTTCTCTCCACAGCCTCAGCAGAGGAGGAGTCTCTGGCTTTCCACTGTCTCAGGTTCATCTGCACAGGACCCTGCAGGATCCCTGCTGGCTGACCCATGCAGCATACTGACAAGGCTTTAAAAAAATTATTTGTTTTCCAATTATTTTTATTCATTGCTGGCACATCTCCCCTGCCTCCCCAGAGTACAGATGGGGGAATTGGAGAGCCAACACACTGAATTTGAGGTGGACCTTTGCCTGAGAGCAGCTATTAGATTTATCACTTAAATATTCAATATAGAGGTAGTTCTGTGGGCTTCTCAAGGCAAACTGATGTCAGATCATGGTGGGTGGTCATGAATAACAGTGTGAGGCCATTTCTTCCACCAGCCAGAAAGCTAAATCACAGGAATGAAAGCACATGCACATGCTGGTCCTTTACAGAGACAGGACAAAGTTGCCAAGTTGGGGTGCACAGCCCAGTATCAGTGTTGGCAAAAAAATTATCACTACACCTTCAAGTGACAGGCATACAGCCTGAGATTTCTGCACATCCCTCTAAATGAGGAGGAAGATTAGAAAAATATTAAAAAGGGAACAATGATGTTGCTAATGGTTGGACTCAGTGATCTTAAAGGTCTTTTCTAACCTAAATGATTCTATGTTAAAGTGAATTCTTGACAGTCAGAAATGTTTTAAACATGACTCTCAATACAGCACCCAATAAGATGCTATAAAAAAGTGCTGGAGTTGTTTTCTCTCCTCCCTATATTTTACAAAATGGTAATTGCTTAAAAGCACCTCCTATAATTTTCTGACAGCTGTCAAGGGTGAAAAGAGGGGTCTCCCATCATTTGGAAAATATGAGAAAATTATCTTCTCTCTTTTAAGCATTATAAAGAACTACCCTCATGTGATACCTTGGATACTATTTACACTATTTAATAAATTTATTACATCTTTTCTTAAACTTACCCCTCTTTAAATAAAACTTGACTTATGAACAATTATTTGTCTGTATCAACACAGCACAGGCTTGTTATATTAGCAATTTGCTATTTTTAGCCACTTGGTGTAAATCATGAGCAACAGTGTTCTGAAATGTCTCACTTCTGACTTGCATTGATACTGCTACAAGCTCAGGACTCAGAGAAGGAAAATGGTTGGCTCAGCTATATTGCTTTGCCAGCCAAACACTGGGATTTTCACCAATATCCCCCCTGGCAACAAGGTTTAGGGTGATTGAACAGGGATATGATTTAAATGCACTCGAGGCAGATCAAAGACCCTTCTCAGGATCTAAGCCATGGGGAATGAGTGGCTAAAGAAGGGCAAAACCTACAGAAAGGGTTCATGGAGATGGGGTGCTAAAGCCAGGAATGGTTGGCATCCCTCTCACAGAGGTGAGCAATAGGAAACATGGAATTCTGCATTGTGCAGGCTGACACCATAATGGGTTATCAGTTTCAGCTTATGTGGCTTTAACCCTGTTCTGGTCATGAGCTGTGAGGCATTAAAGCTTGATCTTCCTATTTTCTTCATTTATGTTCTTAAAAGTCCAAAGGAGAGAATTCTCCACCAATCAATAGAGATAAAAAGCCTGTTTTTCTTGGAAATTGTCTTACATTTATTCACGTATTATACATGCCTGCCCTGCCCCATGCAATGGCTCCCAGGATATTGAGAAGACAAGAAGACGCATAAAACCAGAGCTGCATGAAAATAACTTTTCTAGGCTGTTAATACGAACAACTATTATCAGGCAGACAAATGTTTACCCTTTCTATGGGAGCATTACTCATTGAATGGCACCTTAAATTGTCCAACTAATTTTATTCACTCATAATAAATAAATTCTATTCTCTTTTACTATCAAACTTAATTACAGTAAAGGTAAGTCATAACATCGCACTTTGCAATTGAGATTTAAGGATAGTGAATATAAAAACTGCATGTCTACTTCATCAGGAATTATGTATCGATCCATATTAAATTACCTCCCAGTTCCTCTATGCAATGCCTTGCAGTAGGCAGATGTCTGTATGCGCTGGCAAAAAAGGGAGGAAGAAAATATTTAGCTAAAACAAAATGACTCTTAGGGTAAAACATCATCACTTCTTGGCACTGCTGTGATTTGACCATCCCCCTGTAAATGACATTTGCTGTTTTTATTGGAAATGACGCAGCTTAAATGAACGTGTCCTCAAAATATGAGTTTGATATTTCATTCAGAAACCATTGTGTCCGTGCGTTTGCATGCTGAGTCACTGATGGAGCTCTGGCTCGGCCAGGGGTAAATTGTCAATTCCATTTCCCTCAGTACTTGGTATTTCCTGGGGATGTGCCATTTGAGCTAACTCTTCCTGAGCTACCATGATCTGAAGGTGTTTTCCCAAACTTGCTAACTGCCCTGCACTGTGCACTGGCACTTCCTCACCAAATCACCATGTGGCTGAATTGGTGATGTCAATCAACACACCTGCTTGCTGAAATCAGTTCACCTTTGGTTATGAACCCAGTGGACGCATTCAAACAGAATGACATGCCTGATTTAAAACCAGTTTAGTATTATCCATATTTTAATAAATAAAAAAATAGGAATGTTGTTCTAACACAGGGTGCTTCTGTTACCAGTAGGTAAATTATTAACACTTTGCTTATATTTTCAAATTCATGAATAAGAGTGGCTCAAGTCTGTAAAGCACTTAGAGGGTGAAAAGTCCTTTGGACAGTAGGAATCACCTGTACACCCTACCCATGAGACCAGGTGGGTCAGTGCTCTGTTGCCACCTGGGACACAGGGACAGTCTCATTGAAGCCAAAGCTGGTCCCTGGGCATTCCAGGCTCTTGGGCTAACACTCAGTCCATTTTATTCTGCCTCTGTACTTTCAGATCCTGCTGATGTGTTTCTTTTGCAAATCAATCATTCTAGGGGTAATTAACATTTAAAAGCCAGGTTTCTTTTAATTCCATTAGTATATTTGTGACAAGAAATGTGTTGGCAGAATCTAAAGGTTAAGAGTTACAATGAAGAACAAGTTTTAGGATAAATGAAAGTTAAGGCCTAAAATAGCCTGACAATACCCCATTAATCTGCACACTATTGACACAATAGTGGTCTGTGGTGTCAATGAGGATTTAAGAAGCTTTGCAGCACATGTTACTGATAGTTTATCATATCAATAGGAGCCTGCATATATTTGTGTTTAAAAACCTGTGGCTGTGTAATTCCCTGACTGCAAACATATTGTAAATGCACATACTTTAAATCCTTACATAAAGTGGTTCCTAGCCATGCAGCAAATTTTGAAATTATAATAAACTACCATATATAAGTGTAGACACAAGGTATTAGTCTTGGCTGTACCAAAATCCTCTAAAATGCTGTACTTCTAGCTGAAACCCTTTGCCCTACGGGAATGCGATCTCACTCTCAACATTGTGTCACCTGCCTAATTGAAGCAGAAGGAGATTTAAACCATATTAATCTTTCATCCTGATATATGGAAACCTTGAGTGAGCTTGTGGCTCGGAGGTATGGCAGGGAAGAAAGGTCCCTTCCCACAGGCTGCCCTTGTCAGAGCAGAGGGGAGCACACAGCCACAGCCCCAGCAGTGCCAAGGGCTGGGCACGCGATACCTCCCCAGCAGGGACAGCAGAACAACATCGAGGAGTAATTTCTACACAGCAGTCACAAAAGGGGTGCATTGAATGAAAATATGAGTGGCTCTTCCAGCACTGCAGTTTTCCTGGCTAACACTACCATCAGGAGTTTCAAAAGCCAGGGAGCAAATTCCACATTTTTAATGTCCTGGTGTGGGTAGCTTACACCTAGGCACCCATCCATACCCAGCACAAATCCCCACCACAATGGGTCTGCTCTGGGTATCTCACTTCCAGTGCAAAGGCCACAGAGCTATTCTGTGAAACAAATCCTTCTTTTGGAAGCACTTTCAGCTTTGTTCTCCTGAGGTTGTGATTCAATTCTTAACCAAGCGAGTGGTCTCTATCATGGCATTTTCATGCACTGTGCAAATTTTTATGCTTTTCAGATTAGGGCTGTTCATCAGAAAGAGAAAATAATGTCCTTACACCTTAACCAGGCAGCAGCTCCTGGGGTGCCACATAGCTGTGCTGTGTTCGCTGTGAGGAAGCCCATAATGATCTTGCCTTTAGCCTGTCACCACTAGGAAACATCAGAGAGAGACAGCCAAGGGGGACTGAGTTGCCAAAAACGTCCTATTCCCATGGCTGGGAGATTTTGTTGGCACCATCTCTAAAGAGAATTTACTATGGGCCAAATCCTGGCACCCTTACTTAGATGAATCAGTTCTCAAGAGGCAACGCTCCTGCTGTGAGTGGTGCGTGTGTAAAAACCTGCCAGATCAACCCAAATGCTGCTTGGGAGTATCAGTGCTTGTCTTCCAGAGGGCTAGGAGAGCTGTGGGAAGCAACCAGCCCAAGGCTTTACTGTGGAGCCAGTGCTCAGCTAAGGGACAGGAATTTGGGAAATGCACGTATATATTCCCCAGCAAAAATCTCTGAATTACTTTTACTTGGATTTTTTTCTTATTTTCCATTAAAAAAACATAGATGAAACAGTTTGGCAAGTAATCCTTTTTTTTTTCCCTTGCAGGGGCATCCAAAATACTCCATGGTACTTTAAGCCTTAATTAATTTATCTTTCATGTGAAGAAAAATGAATTAGTGACAGCTATTTCCTGGACTTCATTTCTGGGATTAAACCCTTTGTTTCTGGAATATCTGAGGGGATTTTGGACAGGCATTTAAAAAGATGTCATTTCAAGGACATCCCCCCAGCACCACACGCAAAGTACTCGTTTGCAAAATCGAGTCTCATTAGCTCGCAAAATTGCATTGCTCGCAATGACTTTTTCTTCCCAAATAGAAATGAAAATTTCTGTCTTAAGAAGCGAAGGTGGCGTCGACGATGAACAAAACAAATTCTCGATGGCTTCGCTCCAGCTGTTTACCTCGGCGGCCTCGGGGCGGGGGCAGGTTTGCCGAGGTGGGCTGGGAGGGGTAAAACTACGGCCGAAGTTTGCCGGAGCCCCGCACAGCCGGCGGGGCCGGCGTCGGTGTCGGGGCGGCGCCCGGCGCTGCCCGCGGCGGGGGAGGCGGAGGCGGAGGGCAGCGGCCGGGGCGGTGCCGGTCCCGCCCGCCATGGCGCGACTGGCCGAGCTCCGCCGGCGGCCGCGGGCCGCGCTCCCGCTGCGGTGAGCCCGAAAAGTTGTGCGCTGCCGGGGCGCGGGCCGGGGGCCGCCGCGGTGCGAGGCGCGGGCGAGAATAAATCCATTGGCGGGAGGTGGAGCGGGGGTGGGCTCTGCCGGGCGCGCCTCCCCCGCGCCGCCCCGGCTCCCAGCGCAGCGCCGGGATGGGGCGCCCGGCGGGGGACGGCGGGCGGAGCGGGCCCCGCCGGCGGGCGGCGGCCGCGGGCAGCGGCGCGGCGGCTGCAGGTACCGGGGAGAGCGGCCGGAGCGCGGCGGCGCTGCCGAGCGGAGCGGGCGGGAGCCGGCGCCGGCCGCAGACGGGGCAGCCGAAGCGGAGCTGTCGGGTTTATCCCCGGCGAAGTCGCCCCGGGGCGCTTGGGGTGAGTCGGGGCTGGCGCCGCGTCGGGGGCTGAGCCGGGCCGGGCCGGGGCTCGGCGCTGCCGGCGGGGCGGGGAGCCTGGCGAGCCGTGATTTACGGGCTCCCCGGCAGCAGCCGGGCGCTGGGAGGCAGAGGGAGCCGCGTTTCCAGCTCCCCATCAATAATGGATGGAAACAAATACTGGAGTCAGTTCTGAATTATCCCCGTGCCGCGGCAGGGGCAGCTCCGCGCCCGCCCTCCTGTCGAAAACAATGCTCAGGTGCCGAGCGGGGAAACTTTGTTTTTTTTTTTTTCTGGGGGGGTGGGGGCGTTTCATCTGCAGAAACCGATACAGCTGCTTTCAAGGACTAATTAGAAAGGGTTTAAAGCCTTCTTTATTATTTATAAGGATGAATGGAAATGAAAGGTCACACAGATATATCTAGGTGGCTATTACGCCTGTATTTTAAAGGGCTGTGGGGTGGTTGTGGAGGGTTGTTTTTTTTTTTTTTTTTTTTATGGTTGTTGTGTTTTTATCTTGTGAGTTGAAAAATTGGATTAACTGCTTTAGGTTGATGTGTTGAAAAAATTGTAGTTCCGGTGGAAATCCCACTTGTTAGCATGAATATAACTGGTCTTAAATTAGTGGGCTTCTGCCAATCTCACGGTTTTTAATTACTTCTGGTCAAGATTATGTCTGTAGCACAAGCATTAGCCTGTGAGTAATTTGAGCAAAATTCAGCCCTCAGTGTGTAAAGTCATTTGTATTTGTATTTGTGTGTGGCTTAGAATACATTTACTTTTGAGCATAGCAGCAGCAATGATGGTTCATAATGCTCACATATGTGGCACTTGCTGTACAGATGGTATTGTAGCTTATCCATGTACACACACACACACGCTTCACACATAATGTGCAGGAATTGCAGCAAACTTCCTCCAGAATACTGTTCAGTGCTCTGTAAATGTGTGGCATTTTTTTCTCCTGGTTATTCCCTTTGGGGGAAAAAAAAAACATGCATCTTTACTGGGATACCTTTGTGCTTCAAGTTGTTGGTCTTACTAATGTTCCCTAAATATTATTTGAAGAAACAGCTTCCTACTGTCTTAGAGGCATTTACTGCTGGTCTGTTGCTCTCACATACAAATACTTTCACAGAGAATTTTCTGAGGTTCTCTCCTTTTCCCAAGTCCAACAGGAAGCTCATTGTAAAGCTTTGCAATTACTTTTGTGGCAAAAGAGAATAGACGTTTTCCCTGCTTTATTCACACTATAAAATTCTGTGCACCTCTGAAGTCTACTTGAGTTCCTTTCAGTAAATTAAGCTGTATGGAATCATGTTTAATGTTGTAAGTGACGGGCATATTTTGTTATGTTGGCAGATATTGTATAAACATTTACTCTGGCTTAGATAAAAACAAATTGCCAGCTTAGTGCTCTGATTTCTTCTCTATATAATTATGAACTTCAGCAGTTTTTGTGTTAACTAATATAAAGCTCAGGGTTTTTTTAAATCGGGAAGGAAAAGTTTGTAGTAAGAATTTATTAGGATTCTGAATTATGTAGCTCAGATTTGTTTTCAGAAAGGCAGCCAAAAAAGTATAACCCAGAGGCTCTACGTTGGTTTATTTAACCAGCTTCTCACTTTCATCTGCACCTTTCGTTACAGTGAACCTTCCTCCCCCATATCCTGCAGTCTGTCACTACCTGCTCTCCTTTATGGTGAGATGCAACAGAGATAACATCATTTTCTAAATGTGCTTTGTGTGATGCAGGAGTGTGTGCCAGGAATACAGTGATGGCCCTGTCAGAGCTCCACAAACCAGCTGTGTGGCTGCGGGTTTTCCCCCCAGCCTCCCGCGCCCTTTGAGCTGGACCATCTGAACGTTTCTGGGAATGCCTGAGCTGAGCTGACTGTTAGAGCAGATATTTCAGCCCCTGGAACCGCCATAACTTTGCTGTCTATTTATGAAGAGCACATTTACATGGAATGCTTAATTATAGATGCAATTCACTCGCAGTTGATCTTTGAGCCAGTCAGTCCTGTCATGAGAGGACAGGACCGACTGTGTGAAGGAAAAGTCCACCTTGGAAGTTCAGTTCAAAGTGTATATTAGGCATTTGTAATAGTGTATCTTCTGGTCTAAGTACAGTTGGTCACATTCAGATTTCAGTTCTGAATTTTTATAGGTTTTTAATTCTTTCAAAACATTAGTGCACTTAACACAGGACTCAGTGTCCCCTGAAGTCAGCTGTAGCCACTTAGATGGACAGAACGTGCATGGAAATGTTGAAATGCTATGCTTGTTTGTCCTTCTGAAAAATAAAAAGCAGTTTGAAATCTGAAGTCAAGTAGAGATTAGGGGTGAATATGGTCAGTTTTCATCAGGTGTGGAAAAGTGGTATGACGGAGACTCTTTCAGTTCTAGTCTTTTTTGGTAAGACAAAGGAAACAGGTACTTCAACAGCTTCTGTGCCTGTATAAGCTTATGTGGAGCTTACTTATGTTGCAGTCTCTGATATTTTTCAAGGCTTAGTCTGTGTGTTTGCTAACTGAACAGAGGAGATGATGGTTGATTACATACTCATATGTTAAACATACCTCCAATTCCAGATTGATAAAATCAGATACCTTTCCACTTGATAAAGTAACAATTTGCTCCACAAGTAATTAAGAAAAGATGGAATAAGGCATATTACTGGCATTGAGTAGCACAAGTTATTTTCAGTCTTAGCAACTCTGTATGTAATTAAAACAGTTCAAATGTTGCTTTCGTCAAAACTGCTGCTCGAACAGATGATCCCTTCTTATGCATCTGATAAGCTACTGCAGTTACTGTTAAAATCCATCTAAGCCATTTTATTAAGCTGTTATTTGTTCTGTGAATAGCTGCCAGCCTTGAGTTCAAAAGAAAGTGGGTTGTGATTTGTTCCCATGTCACATGGAAGAGGTGTGCAGTGAGAACAGTGTTACTGCCCTTTCCATGCTGTTTGTGGAGCTCCGTGTGTTGTTGCCATAGCCTGATTTCCCTCGTCGTGGCTTGACAGTAATTACAGTACAGCTAATATCAGAAGTTGGTTCAGTTTATTCAGACAGGATGACTGTTGAATTGTCCCACTTCCAAAGTCAAATGTTTGTGTTAACCACAGAAATCAAATCTGCCGTGCATATATACAACATATGAGTAGTATTGATTTCCCTAACTTTTCTTTTCCATTCAGCTTTTGTTAAGTAGCCCAGATTAGCATTTTAACAACCCTGAAGTGAACTTCTGCCATTCTCCCTGCTTGGACAGTGTGTGTAGACCATCCATCATCCTGTCCTTGGCCACAACAGGCTACTGGCTCCATAACCATTTGGAGCTACACAGAAACCACCCGACTGTGAACAGCACAGCTGGCTACAGCAATTTTTTCTTCCACGCCACTGGCAGCATTGTCTGGCTCTGGTAACTAAAGTTAACATCCAGAACGTGAAGTTTCTTTCATTCTGGTGCCCCTGCCCAGCCCCACTGCAGCTCGGTGTGCACACCTGCAGAAGGAAGGGCTGGAGAATAGCTGGGAGGAGTGAGGCAACTGCTGGACTCTTGCTTTTCAAGGCTCCAGTTTGGAGACAGCAACCTGTTGTTTGGAGTGGGACGACATTAACTCTGTCCATACTCGAGAGGGAGCTTGCTGGCTGCATCTGTGTGTGCTCAGTGTGCAGGCTGGGGTGAGCTTGGGAAGTGCCAGCTACAGAAACAGAACTTGCCACTTTAACTTAGCCACACAAACTGCCAAGGAGCACAGAAAGAAATGGAGAATTTCGGCTGTGTATTTCACACATTCTTGTAGAAGCCTTTTTAGTTCCACAACGGAAACCATGTGATTTCACAGGATCTGTGCCCAGACTCTAATACTTGCTACAGATGCTTTCCTTGGTTTGTTTTGCAGATCTATGAATGCAATAGGAAAGAAGTTGTTACGGCATTTGTTGTTTTAATTCTGACGTGTGCTTTGAATGGCAGGTAACCAGCAGGTGAATGTACTTGTGACTCTATGCTAATTTTACTTGTTGAGATTTTTGCATAATTTAAATAAATTGGCCTAGCATGGCTGTCTGTCATGTGTGAGCCACTGCTTTCTTGCTAGAAGAGAACTTTTGCTTTCAAGAGCAAAGGAGGTCAAGAGGTATTAGTGGGAAGGGAGGGGCTTGGTGGGAGTGGAGGAGCAAAGAAGTGGCGGTGGAAGAGGAGGAGCAAGGAGCTCAGGCAAGCAAGTAACATTTGTTATGTCCAGAATGGTTACAAACCTTTGTAAACGAAATCAGTCCCTGGACAGCTTTGATTTATATTCTCACACAGCAGATTGGCCTTGGTCTGCCTGACCTTGGTAACATAACAGAGGTCGTATTTGCACACAGAGACGCTCCCTGCAGAAAGGTTTGTTGTTGCCGTTACTTTTTTTTAACCGTTACATCTAAGAGCCAAATCGCAGCCCAGTTTCTAATTGGATGGGCACTGGGGAAAACACAGAATGAAAGGGATGGATCCTGTTCCCACAGTGGATGGTTTAAAAGAAGAGATGGCAGACGGGTACAGTCGGGCAGTGGCCTCTGGAAGCAGGAGAGCCGTGCTGACCTGCATAATCAGCGGCTGTGCTGGGGCAGAGCCACCTAAACACAGCCGAGCTGCGTGTGTCGGGGACAGGGGGCACACGGGCTCTGGCATCAGAGGCAAAGGGGAGCTTTGAAGAGAGCCTGGGATGAGAATGAGGAGTTAATTGGCAGATGCCTGCTAGGGGGCTCTTCAAGTGTGTGAGGGACAGCAGGGAGGCAAGCACAGAGTTGCTCATCTAGAAGAGTAACGAGTGACTGTTGGGGAGCAGCATCACAGACTGGCTGCCCACCAGCGGTGGGAGTGAAACCTCAGAAGAGATGAGAGCTGATCAGCCGGTCACTCAGCTCAGCTATTACTGCAACAATAGGCTTTTCTTAATGTGAGCTACACAGTTCATCTTTATTTTACCAAATGGTCATGGCAGCTGGGACTCTCTTTCTCAAGCAGTGGTAAAGAACCAGCTCACACCTATGTTGGGTAGAGCCCTCCTCAGAGCTTTATTGTGGTGTGAAACAAAAGGTATTTCCCTCAAGTGCTGCTGCCTCTCTTCCCGGGCGCTGGGGGTGGGCAGGGACTGCAGCACCAGCACAAAGTGTTGCTGCTATTTCTGTGTCTGTCTGTCATGACAGATGCACTTTGGGGTTGGAAGAAAATCTTCATGCTTGTATGTCAAGCCCTTGTTTATGCTGTACCTCCATTTAGGTACCCCCTTCCCATGTTGTACACCTTCATGCCCCATCGGGCTGTGTAACCATTGTGTTTTGGGAGACCACAGAGAAGAAAAATGTGTATTTAATTTTAAAAAAGCCTCCATGTATAGTTAAGGCTAAGTATTGCAATTTTAGATGGCCCTTGAACGTAGCCCAGAGTGAGGGAGCGTGGCTCTGCCTGTTGGTGAGGTGGTAGCCAGAGCAGGAAAGGGCAGTGCGGGTGTTCCCTGAGCAGTGCAGCTCCAGGGGTGAAATGCCAGAGCACTGCCTGGTGGGTCAGGGCCCTGGGGAAACAACTTGAAGCAGCCAACCTGGAAGGCAGGAGAGGGCCCTCTGGCTCTTCAATGGCTGTCCAAGAGCCAGCTTTGGCACCCCTTGCAAATATAGCTCTTTTGTGTATTGCCACCTGGGGACGAGTGCTGAAGAGAAGGGAGCAGATAACAGAGGAAAAGCAGTAGTGGGAAAGCTGTCAACAGTGTGTGAACAATATCCCCAGGTGTCTCATGAAAGGAGTAATAAGGGAGGGGGGAAATAATCTTGCAGAGTTGAATGGTTTCCTTCAATTTGCAAACTTCTCTCTGTGACACTTTCTTTAACCCAGCACGTGTTTATCAAAGATTAACACCGAAAAGCCAGTAATTTGTTTTTGCTCAGTAAATCATATTTTCTTCATAAAGTAAAAGCTGTGTGGATATTTTTAGCATTATGTAATTTTTTTCCTTGATGATAACCTCAGACAAAAATAATCAAATCTCATGCTTTGGGGATTAATCTGATTTCCTGCAAGAGTATGGATAGAAATTTTTTGTCTTGCATACCACTGTACAGGTTTTACTGTGAGAGTGGATTATGGCTTTTCCTCCCCCTAAAGTATCAGGTTTTCATCCTCACCAAAAACATAACAAACGCTGCTCATGGCTGAACAGTGCTCTTCAGCAGCAAGCTGTGCCAGCACAAACCTAAATATTTGGCACAGAGGGGTAAGAAAAATAGACCTGCCGACGTAAATAGTGTGGGGGATAGGTATGGTTATCTTGTCGTGTTGTTACACTGGCTAATATTCCTTGTGACAACCCAAGGATTTAAGGAAACATTGTAATTGTATTGGGGATCTGGGGAGGCCAATGTGGAAGAGAGAATGGAACAGGCTGTAATAGAAAGCTTTAAAGCCCTAAGTCTCATTCCCTGATTTGGCAGAGATTTCCTTCTGACCTTAATTCAAGCACCATCAGTCCATGTGTTACTGATTTGAATATATATTTTTTAACATTTTACTCTGAAAGGTCTGATCTGTGACTTCTCTGTGGCTCACAAGTCAAAATGCCAAAGTATTGTGATGCAAATATTTCCCTGTCTTGCAGAGTGAATGTTGTCATGAGGTGATGGAGCCCAAGTAAAGCAGAGAGGGGGGAGAGCTGAGCCCAGCATGGCTGCATCCAGCTGCAAACACTGCCATGGATGGGCTCTGCAGGTTGTGCTTGCTCTGTGCACAATGGGCAGTTCTGTGGTGCAGAGTTCCCCAAATCAGCACAGGGATGTGCCCAAGCTTGGGACCCAGAGCAGGGAGAGCCATGGCACACATTTCACAGTCCTGTCTCCAGCCCCAAACTGGCAACAAATAGGTGCAGTTTACCTTAGTGCATTTATATCAGTGTAATAACTTCAACAGAATGCAGGGCCAGGAATCTGCCAGATCAAATGCTGCACTAATACATCTGATTTTTAAATACACAAAAATAAATTTTTCCCTACCGCTCTGTGTTTCTGGTAAGCCAGATACCCCCAAGAGACCCTCAGCACAGGCACCTCTCAAGGTGTGTCCCTGTCCCTCTGACCATCCCCAGGGTGTCAAATGAGCACGGTGTTCCCCCCTCCCCTGTGAATATGTATATACATACACACACAAATACACACTTGGAGACTACAAAGGCAGCAAATGTGATAATGTGATCCAACTGTTCACTGCTAGGCTAGAAAGAAGTATTTTTCTGCCATTATGTGAAAATTTAGCGTGACTGGAACAGAGTCTGCATTTGATTAGGCAATTTAAGAAATGGAAGAGACTTCATACTGTAGGGCAGTGCTGCAAAACAATTGCTCGGAACATGTTCTAAAATTGGTTTGCCTTCACCAGATTTCCATGTGTTTCTGCACGACATCTCAAATGAAAGTATGAGCAGTCACGTGGCAAGTGACAACATTTTGGTGTTATGGTAAATAAAAGCAGCCCTTTTTAATAATTACTCTAAATCCTGAGAAGACTTTGAGATAAAGAAAAAAAAATAGAACCAAGAAAACGAAACTCTCTATTTACTGTAAGCCTGGGAAAGACATTTCATAACACATCCTTTTACTGGCATAGTTAATCTTTAATCCTAACAAGATAATAGCAATTGTTAACTTCAAGCTCAAGGTTCCTCCAGGTTTTCATGCCTATGTTTTGTGCATGTAATTGATGGTGCCCAGAAAAGGGGCAGAGCACATGCTTTGCATATATAAATAGGTAACTGGGTGGCCTGCTACCAGATTTGTCCGTGCAGAAAAGGCAAGGCTAGTTAAAAGCACGTTGTTCCCCAGTCTCTGTGGGCAGTATTCCTGCAGACAAGGCTGGCTGACTGTTCCAGCCCTGAGAATGGCACTCAGAGAATACCAGCACAGTGTTTAAGATCTCTCACGTGCCTCTTGCCGGTGGAGTCCTCTCCTGTCTCTCCCTTTGCATTTTCCGCAGCCATTTACCTTCTCTCTGGAGTGAGAGCAGTGACATGCAGCAGCCTTTCCCCAGCAGCAGCAACTCAAGCCAGCAATGCTCCAGCAAGGCACGGTGTTGAGATGCTGGAGGGGTGTTTGTAGCAGGGGAGAAGGGTGGGTGGAAAGAAGTGACGCTTTCTGGAGTGAGGTTGACAGCAACATTGTCTGAGGCACAGCCTGTTGAACAGCAGATGTGCCCTTTCCACAGTGCAAATCCCTTTTTTCTCCATCTGCCCTGCTTGTTGGTGCATATTCCTTCCCCCAAACCTCCCTTCCATTTCAAAACATCCCATTCACTTCATGCAGTAGGCAAACCCTGACCTCCTGGGCTCCAGCCAGGCCTCAGATGGGCAGCACTTATCTCAGGATGGGGCTGCAGCCCTGCTCAGGGGAAGGCTGCTTTGGCTGCTTAGACTGCTTTCTGCGGGGCTGGTTCACAGCAGGGCTGGGACACAGCAGGCCCAGGGTGCTGCCAGCAACTCCCTGGGCTGTGGCGTCAGCTGGACTTGTGCAAGTTGTGCCTGAGACCTTTGTTGTGTCCTCACCTGCAAGTACTGGTTTATTCCTGTCTCAGAGTTACCTTATCAGATGATGCCTAACCATGCTGAAATGAGTGGCAGTTTTGCTATGTAAATCATGATCTGCAGGCTTACAGGAAGAACACTGACTTCCTTCACTTACAGCACTGACCCACACTTGCAGCCAACCCTCCTAGAGGGGGGAAAAGTGATACTTTGGTCAGGTTTTAGGCTTTTGTTTCAGGCCAAGGGAGGTAGTTTGAGTGTTACTGAACCTACATCCAAGCCTGTGTGTACTTCAGGAGATAATTAGGTCTTTGCCATTATGGTTTAAAGGTTCTCCCTAGTTTTCAGGATAAAAGTATTTGGTCTAAAACACATTAATCAAAAGCATCAGACACCTCTGACACAACTGGAAGCTGGAGGTGCTCAGGACTTCACCTTGATGAGCCACAGCTGCTCTCCCCAGCAGGGTGGCTTTGCTTTTCTGGGGTTGGGGTCAGGGCAGGGGTAGGAATTCCTGCTGCCCATGGCCAGGAATTAATGGAGGATCAGTGCCCAGAGTATGGAACAGAGGTCACTGTACTGACATTCTCTGCACCAGTCTGTGGACACCTCCACGAATAAATTTAGTATATCCTAGGGCAGTCCCAGCTGGGCATGAACAGTTTGAATTAATGAAATGCAGGTCTGCTAAAATGGTGGATCCAGAGCACTGCTGGAGTTAAAGCACCTTGCACTCCATCACTGATAGCCCAGCCCTGGCAAGCTTGTAGGAAAAGCATGTCCTGCAGGAGCTCTGCAAAACAGAACAGATGTGACCATAGTTGTTAGCTGAAATCCAAGGTTGGTTTCAGGTGCAGGACTTCCATGTCAACCTTGTAAGAGAAGGTAGTTAACATTCAGTCTCAAAAATTAACTTAAAATAACCATAATTGAGGCAATCACTTACAGTTTGCTTAGCATTTTATTTCCTTTCCTGCTGAAACTATCTGGTGTTCAAGTAAATTTCTGATCACAAGAGAATTTAGCCCTCAAAGTGCTTCTAATCAACCACTAAACACTTGCATCATTAAAAGTCACCCCAGCCATTTTGCAAGTTCTGTCAACTCGTTCTAGAGCAAGAGGGGTGCGCTTGCTGCAACGTTCAAAGCCTGCAAACAACTGAAGTGTAGCTGGCAGTGCCATAAGCCAATTAAGATGAAAGCTGTGATACTCACTGGTAGAGTTTCATCACTTTAATATTAAACTATCTTTTTTTACTTAGGCATAGATCAAGAGGTGTTAATGCAGAATCCTTAAAAGAAGTCAAGTATTATCTTAAAATAACAGACCTGTTATTTGCACTTTCATGCTCAATTAATATCTCAGCTCTAAATATCCTAATTTTTTTTTCCTCAGAGCTGCAGACTTTAAAGTTGTTATAAAAAGTAAGGATGGCTGCATACTGCAAGTTTACATTTGGGTGTATAGGACAGAAAGAGTTATTTCCTATTCATTCATACAAAATCATGCCTCATGTTCCTGAAAGGGACTGCAAGAATTCAGTACCTTTCTTTCATTATAGCCACAAATATTTTCCTGTGTTATTTGATAATTAACTGAAATAATCTGTCACCAAATTCCACAACATGGATTTATCACATCATAGAGAATCTCTGAGATTTGAATTTACTGTAAACCTCTGTGTCAGGCATTGCCTTCAGGAACTTTATTGAAGTCAGCCTTCATTAGGAGAAACACATACTGGAATGACATTAAAAAGAAGACATTATAAAGAAAATCACACTTGCATTGATGTTGTTGTATCCCTGTTTTGGGAGGACTTACCACACTATAATGCAATTGCATCACTGGAAAACCTATGTATAGATATGACCTAAAATGGGAATCTAATCCCCTGCCTTTCCTATCAGAAATACTGATACAGATTTTTAAGGCAAATGTTGCATTCTATGTGGAATACTTTCTGGCTTGTAAGCAAATGACTCATCATACACATTTCACACAGTAAGACATTAAAAAAAAAGACTAAGACCAAAAAATAGAGATAGGAAAAAGAATTGTTGGCTCCCTCTCTAGAGTTTGAAACACCAGACCCTGGGCCATGCTGGTTTTATATTTCAACTCAGATGGTACAAAAAGGCTCCATTTTCCTATTTTGATTACTAAAACACACTTTTGCCTGGTTCCCCCAGTGCGTGGCTCTGCTCTGGAGTTATTTTACTCCAGTCACAGTAGGGATGAGGTGCTATTCTGGGTGGATGTTCTGGTGCATCTCTGGTTGCCAATGTGTATATTTCTACAAGTCTAGGGTGCCCCTGAAGACAGCCTGTACCACCTTCATGTATTTTCTTCTAAACATTTTGTCTTCTGAAAGGATTGACCTGGTTGACAATCTGAAATTGAGCAGCACTCTCTTTCTGTACTCTGCACTCACTGGTGAGCTGTGTTCTCTCTGCAGCTGGCTCAAGTTGAACTTCCCCCCCCCGGCCGCAGTTACCATCAGCAAGTAAAGTAAACTCAGGTGCAAATCCTTAGCCCCCCTAAGCAGAGTCACTGCCTGCAGGCTTTTACCTTCATGAAGCCCAGAACTTGAACCATACCCTTTCCAGGTAGTGTTTTTTAACTGCTGTAGACTATAAGTGATTTGTACATCAAAAGATAATCCCTGATAATCCCTGAGACTGCACTAAACAAGATTTTTATCCTTTCTGCACTAGTCCTTTGCATCCAAAATAAAGGGGAGAGGTGCTAAACACAAGTGACTTCCCATTCAGCCTTTGTTTGGGTGCAGGTGGAATCTGTGATTTGCTCTAGCCTGGCCAATAGATCTTTGTTATTGGAGTGTTCTTCTGGTTGAAGAGCTGCAAAGTGCTGCTTTGGCCAAGGGCTCAGGGCCTGAAGCCACTGTCCAGGGCTGCCCTGAGCCCCTCAGCAGGGCTTGTTTCAGTGGAGGTTGCTGGGTTTTGCACAAGATCAGCTTCACTCTGCATCAGGGACTGAAGTCTCAGCTGTAGGCCCTCAGAAACTTGTTGAACATCTGTGAACAAGCAGCAGTAAAAAAAAAATTTTGTTTTGGCTTAACTTTTATTATTAGAGTGGTTTCATGCTCAAAATTTCAGAAGGTGCCATCTGAGAAAGACACTAATCAGTGCCTTTGCACTAATTAGTGCCGTCAGGGAGCCATTTGCATGCAGGAAGAAACAGAGGACAGCAGGGATTTCCTGATTTGTCCAAGTCCAGTCAGCTGGGATTGTGGGAAACCACATCAACATAAATTGACTAAGCTCAGCATATTACTAATCAATTCTGCCTGTCCCCCCTCAACATTACGGCCAACTTGTACTACAAGCACAGAGGGGATCCTTGGTCTCACCCAACAGCCTGGGTCTGGTGGAGCAGGAAGGTGATGTACTCATTTAGTCAGCTTTTATTATTGCAACCCTTTCCTCCATTCCTTGCCAAACTCTCCACACTTTTAGGATGTATCTTTTGCTCTGACCTGTCTTGAACTTGAGCCTGGGTTTGCTGTACTGCACTCCTGTCTGTGCTTAGCATTTTGGGAAGCATTTATCGTGTTAAGAAGATTTTTAAGATTTTTTTTTTCCCAGTAAGTAGAAAATATTGCATCAGTCTGGTTTGGAGCCATTTTATATTTTGCTTCTCCCCAGCTGGCTGAATGCCCTTTCCCTTCCCCCTTCTCTTTTACGTGGCAGTGCACAGAAAGATGATTGATGGAGCGTCACCAGCACGTTGTCAAAGGCTGGAATAGATTAATGGGCAAGAAACACCAGCCTGTTCCCCTTCGTGTGTGATTGTTTGAAGGCAGGCTCATATTTTAACAGGAATTATATCCTGCTTCTCTGGATTCCCCCAATCAGGAATTGAAGGATGGGATTTCTATCTGAGATTGAAAGGTGGCAGCCACAAAGAGCCAGTTTATTACTTGGGACAACTGCCTGCCTCCCATCTGACCAACAGCATCTCCCTGAGGCCTGTCTCAGGCAGGTTGCTCTCCTCCTTAACAAGGTGGATTTTTGCCACCAGTTAACATTTACACCTCTAGTTCTTTCTCCTTGCAGACACAACTCATTATGGCACAGGCCACGTGGCCAGAGGAGCTCTGATCTGTAACCCCATTTTCACCTGAGGGACACTGCTCAGTGTGCCCATGCTGCAGGGAAGGGGCACATCTGACCCCAAGCAGCTCAGAACCTTTGAAAAAGCTTTTTTGGTGCTTGGCCTGGGCCACAAACTCAGCCTTGATCTGTGCCTCAATTCCCCAGCTGCAAAACAAGGATAGCAATATGGTAATTTCCAAACATTGTACTTGCCATGGATTGTTTTCTAGCAGAAATGCTAGGAATGAGATTTATAAGAGAAATTAATCAAAGACTGGGCTGAATCCTGGCAGGGGAAAATAATCAAACCCAGAGTATGAATGTTTTCTGCATTTTCTTGAAGGTAGACATTGCCAGCATTTCGTAATCAGCTATTTCAGGCCTAACAGATATTTCAGCATTGTTATTTGTAGTCCCCAGTAGTGGCCTCCACTGAAAGGTTTGAATGTGGCAGGAATTACGTCTTTCAGACCAATCTATCTGTGTCTACCAGAAGGCTACACCTGGCTGTCATAAACCCCTGCTCCAAGGGCTAGATGGAGCCCATTTTTCTGATTATCCAGGAAACAGCTGCTCTTCCCAGTTTATTCTCTCTGCAGTGGTTCTGATCTCGAGCCTGTGTCCAACCAGATAAAAGCTGCATTTAAGAGCCTCTTGAAGCAGGTGAATTTTCTTTTCATATGTAGCTGGAAAGCAGAGCTACTGTTAATATTCTTTTAGTAATTTTCCAAGCAAAATAATAAAGAAATCTCTACTTGTTGCCTGGCTGGTGAGAAGTGATTACCTGTGGTTTGCTGATCCAGTGCAACTCTCTGTCTGCTTTTCTGTCTTCTTGTGACCAAGGTCTGTTCTTCATGTCAGTATTTTCTTTGATAAAGATTTGCAACAGATGATGTTTAGTTAGAAAAGATTGCTGAACATAACTATTCCTGTCCTGTGTGTTCTCAGGGTTCATCTCTGGAGTACCCTGAGATGTTTGAGGGTTTTTGGGGGAATGTGAGTTTGTTTCTGCTCTGGATGCAACCTCTGGGGAAACACATCCTCTGGATTTACATTTACAAAACTTTGCATTCTTTTAGTGAGTTTGATACCCTGCCTGAAATTTAAATCTGTTTGAAAGAACTGATACTTTATTTACCTGGCATTTCAGTTGTTTCCTGTTTGCTTTTGTGACAGTTTGCTGCATATTGGCCATGATAATCATGACCTAAAAACAAGTTGCCCTTTGACAATTGTGACCTAAAAACAAATATAAGTTGCCCTTTTTTCTGCAGCCATTTCCTGGAGTCCAGAAGTCAGTATCTGCCTCTGTAAGGCAGGTTACATGGAAGATTTGTGATTGTCACCCCAGTCTATTCTTCCCAGATGGAACACTGGAAGGGAAAAGAAGCTTCCTGTTACATGCCCCTGCTTGGTACAGGTGGAACTTGTACAATTTGCAAGTTGTGTGCAGTTTGAAGCTGGGCCAGGGTCTCTTTGAGTCATGATGTGGGCCACAAGCAGCCTCATCTTCTATGCTGACTGCAGCCTACATGTCTGGGAGAGCTTCTTGCTCTTTGGCAATTTGTATTCATTTGTTCTCCAAGAAAACAAGGCTTCAGGGAAGACTTTTACTAAGCACCTTATAGATGTTACTGTGCACCAACTCAACGTGCAGTTTATGTGTCTCCCCTTTGTCTTTCACTGGAAAAGGAATGGGCTGGATCTTTGGAGCCTGCTTTTCCTTACAAAAAGCCCCCCAAAAAAAAAAGATTGTGCAAGCATTAATGATTTGTTATTGTGTCTGGGAGCCACAGTGCTGCAGGACTTTGCTCTAATGGTGCTTTCACAAGAAAGAACTAATTTGACTAACTTTATTAATTCCAGTTTGTTTTAAGTTTGCTCATTAGTAATTTAACGCGAGATGCTTCAGCTGAAGAGGCCATGTCAGGACAAGGAAGAGCAGAGGGAAAGTGCCAGGAATCATTAGTGTTTATTAACCACTGCACTCATCAATCTTGACTAAGAGCACAGCCCATTCGTTCTGGGCTGGTGGACTGAGATACAGAAATATCATTAACAGTGAAAATGCTTCTTTCCAGGTCAGTCTGTAATGGGCAGGCATCCAGACAACACCCCCACCCCATCCCCAAATGTTCCCAGCTGTTCAGCTGCTCTCCTCACAGTGCAGCCCAAACTGACAGCTCAGCAGCCTCTGGAAGGAGGAAGCCCTGCCCCTAGCCAGCCATAGGATCAATTAACAAATACAGCATTTTCGTCCCCCATAAGCATTACTGAAAGGCTAAGTGTTGTTATGAAGAGGGTTTTTAATTGCTTTTCAAATTATTAAATGAATAATACTTTTGTGCTTTGCTGGATCAGGTCTGGCACTTTGTGTTGGCAACATATTCTTCTCACTGAAAGTGTTAAAACATTAAAATGGAAAGGTTTGGGGTTTTTTTCTGTTTAGACAAAGCATTTAATAACCAATTTCAGCAACTGCAAGGCACTGAGCTGATGACTCAGAGCTCTGACCTGTGAGTCGGGGCTGAATGAATGCCTCCAAAAGGTTGGAGGAGGGAATAATACTACATTGCCAGGTTTCTAATGAGAAATATGACCCCTGCCCAGTCCACTTGCAGTCATTAAGGATCACATTTCACTTTGAGATGAGTTTTCTTGCATCCTACCCAAATTGCAACTTGAGTAGTTACATTCTGCTCACTGAAATATCCCTGTGGTTTAATTGAAGAAGTTATGTTTCCCTTCCCCTCTTAAAAGCTTTGTTGTGTAATGTTGTGGTGCTGTCATGATCTGTGCTGTCTGATCTGCAGAGCACACACACACAACCCCCAGGTGAAAGCCTCTGAAGCCTTTGACAGTAGGAGATAGAGTGAGGGGGAAAGTGGGATCTTGGGAAGGTGGTTCAGCATTGCATCCCCATTTGAGTCTCTTGCCACCCTTGTGAAGTGTGTGACAACGCTGTCACACTGCAGGGGCAGCATTTTGCATTTACTTTACTTTTACTTTACTTGCACAGGTGTAAGTTGCTGCACAAGGCAGAGCATCAGGTGCCTGCTCCTGGACATCAGGTCTGTGACAATGGGACATTGGGCTGAGCACTGAGATGGCACAGCCTGGAAACAAACAATGACATTAAACGCAGCAGGGATGTTCAGACACATTGTGTGTGTCATGACGCTTTGTGGATGAGATTTAGGTGCTGCATGGGAAAAGGGTGTGTTGGATGACATTTGGTGATTGAGAGGATGGAAAGAGATTGCAGTTTAATTAAAATTCTAATCCCAAGTTTGACAATATTTCTTGCCAGGTCAGCAGCCTGTATGTTCTATTTCCGATTCTGTGAATTAAATGGGCTGACAGTTGTCATTTCTTTGGAAATGCCTGCAAATCCAGCCAAGAATTAGCGACCATCAATGGTTCAGAGCAGCCTGGAGCAGGGCCGTGTCACGCAGCAGTTTCCCAGCAGTGTCCCCTGCTGCCAGTGTCCCATGCTGCCGCAGCCTCACCGCTGTGTCCCTGTCCTGTGTGCAGGTAGTTGAGCAGTGCTGTCACCTGTCCCCAGCCATGAGGCTCCCCGTGCTCTGTGCCTTGGTGACACTGCTGAGCCTGTCCCCGTGCCGGGCCGTCAGCTTCCCCGAAGACGAGGACCCCATCAACGTCGTGGACTACCACTGTAAGTAATCTGCATAAAGTGCTGATAAGCACCAGGGAAAAAGTTCTAATGTTGATTTTATTTTTTTTTCCTTGCCCCCCACCATGGGAAATTAAAAAAAAATCTGATTCCTTTCAAATTGAAATGTGTTTACTGGCTTTGTATCTTTAATAGAACACTTAATCATTTTCTTAAAAAAGCAATCAGAAATACAGCAATAATTTCAGGAAAAAGAACATTTGCTGACATTAACCATCTTTTCCTCATTTATATTCAAGACATTACTCAAGGAATTTAGTTTAAACCCTTCTACACCTAGTATATACAGCTAATCAATGCCATATATTGATTCTTTAGCTCTATAATCCTGAGTGATGGTGTAGCCCATTTTTACTTGCAGATTCAAGGCAATATCCAGTATTTAGAGGACGCCCTTCAGGCAATGAATCTCAGCACAGACTGGACTTCCAACTAATGTTGAAAATTCGAGACACACTTTATATCACTGGCAGGTAATTTTCCTTCACTCAGTTCATTAGATTAAAATTCTTTTCTCTTCTGGTTTTGCATTTATGTGTAAAATTCATTTAGAAAAATGTGCAGAATACGATAAAAATTAGAATTGGGGCAGAATTTCCCAGAGAAATATACCATATCTATGGCCAGTGCATGAAAATTGGATTTGAAGGCTGCAGTTACTGTAGTTAAGCTTAAACCAATGATCAAATGCTCTTTTCCCTCTTTTATATTACTGCCCTGCCTGATAAAAACCTCTCCTGATAATTTTAAACTTGGACTGACACGTCAGGGCTGTAGGAAGTGAGGATAACACACTTACATATTTACAGCCCGGGTTAGTCCTCAGCAGAATGGGCAGACCGGGATGGAGAGCTGGACACTGCAGGTGCTATGTCAGGACCACAGCAATAAAAATCAAAGCCACCCCATGTTACACATGAACAACCTTCTTCCATTTACATTAAACACACAATTCTATTTCATAGAAGTTGCTGGTCTAACATAACATTTTAAAAATAGATTTGGCTTATCAAATATAGAGGCACGGAATTAATGAATTTACTGCTGTCTTTTTACTCTGCAAACAGGGACCAGGTTTATACTGTAAACTTAAATGAAGTTCCGAAATCAGAAGTTATCCCAAGCAAGGTGAGTAGATGCCTGCTGGAAAGGGAGAGGTGTTTTCTTTCATTTTAATGGGTTGTTTTAAGAATTTGCTGTGGCAAGGAATTCAAATGTTCCATTTCCTTTCAGAAATTAACGTGGAGATCAAAGCAGCAGGATAGAGAGAACTGTGCTATGAAAGGCAAACACAAAGTAAGTTTATCACATTGTAGAAAAATGACACTAGTATTTATTATATACATGGAGTTTGTGATTAATACATCTTACTCTCTTTTCAGGATGAATGCCATAACTTCATTAAAGTCTTTGTTCCAAGAAATGATGAGATGGTGTTTGTCTGTGGAACAAATGCATTTAACCCTATGTGCAGATACTATCGGGTAAGAGTACTGAAGATGTCATTAATCTGTTACTGGTTTTGCTTGCACTGGTTATACCATAGCCAGGCACCAGTGTGCCTGGAGAGTGCTTCAAGGTGAAATAAAAACAGACAGAAGCCAATGTGCTGAATTAAGTTTTGTGGAAAGACAATGTTTTGCTTTTGTGCCAGTGCACAAAATAGAAATGACACTATCACCCATTTATTTTTCTTCTCTAGTTGAATACATTAGAGTATGATGGGGAGGAAATTAGTGGTTTGGCAAGATGCCCATTTGATGCCAGACAAACCAATGTCGCCCTCTTTGCTGGTAAGAACTTTTACTTGTAATGAGTCTAAATGATTAATGACACCAAAGGAGACAGAGAGCTTTTAAAGCAAGCACAGGAAAGCTAAAGGTGTCATGGTGCCCCCGCTCTTAAATTTTTTAAAGGGCCTCCAAAGGATTAGAAGCTGACCTGTTAATAAATAGGTTACAGCAGTCTGGGGAAGTGTGACAGTAAAGAAATGGGGAAAAATACAGGCTGGTCAGAATTCTCTAGATTATTAAAGGCCTCTTAATACCATGTTTTCAACTTCCATTTTAGATGGAAAATTGTATTCGGCAACAGTAGCAGATTTCCTGGCAAGTGATGCTGTTATTTATCGCAGCATGGGGGATGGATCTGCCTTAAGAACAATAAAGTATGACTCCAAATGGATAAAAGGTAATTTGGGGAGTATTTTCCCATACACATGGCAAATGTCATTTCAGGGGCACAGAAGGTCAGGTTATTCACAGTCAGCCTGGTTTACACATGCTACAATGTCAGCATGTATGAGGCTTTCAGAATATTAAAAAGCTGCATAATGCAAAAAAAACCAGACAAAATTTTTGTTAAATCCTTCAACAAATGAATTTGTAGTAACAAAATACCTTAGTTGTAATACAATTTCTGTGGGGCCTTGTTACAGTACATTAGCCAATGCTAAAGACTTGAAGTTCATTTGAACTCCAGTGCAGCTGTACATGGACATCCCGAAGTACCTGTAGGACTGGAGCTCCCCTTGGCTGGTGTGGACCTGGGCAGGAGCTGCCAAGTCTCACAGTGTCACTGTCATGTGCCCATTGAGCAGTTCTTTGAAGTAACTTCTCCTTGCTCTTTCTTGCAGAGCCACACTTCCTCCATGCCATAGAATATGGGAACTATGTTTATTTCTTCTTCCGAGAAATTGCTGTAGAGCACAACACTTTAGGCAAGGTCAGTATCAGCACCGTGAGCGTTGAGTCACAGCAGAAGGAGTTCATCCTAAAACAGCATCAGAAACAAGTACAGTTCATAATATGAAGAAGGAACTAGGACAAAGCTTGCACAGTTTTACCATGGTTATAATTTACAGGGAGGGGAGAAAAGGCAAACTAGAGCAGTGCATTCTTCAACCAAAAAGCTGTTTCTGTTCTCACTGTCAGTGAGCTCGCTACAGGTGTCTTTCAATGTGCTGTTGCCTCAGTGCTGCTGTTGCCTTAACTCTTGTGCCAAGTACTGGAAAAGCTGAGGGTGTTTTCATGCTTATTAAAGAAACAAAAGAAAACAACACAAAAGGAGAGCTTCAAAGAAGTTTCTCTAATGTCCCTGGATATTGAATAATTCAGTCATGCCAGTACAGAGTATAATACTCATGCCTCACCATGGAAGGATATTCTACAATAAATTATTAAATCCCTTACACATGGTTAATTAAAGTCTTTAAATCTCACTAACAATATGATTTTGAAGGTGAAAAGGGTGGGAGCAAACTGTGGAGATGCATTTGCTTGGTGATACATTAAGATGCCTGTGCACTACGAGCTGAACACCATTTGCTTTCATCATCTCTGTGCAGATAAATGGCAGCTTCCTGTTAACAACATTATCTTGGTGTTTTATTAAGAGTTCAGAAACAAGCACTGTTTCCCTAGCATCTCTCAAGCCTCTCTCCCTTTTTCCTTCTCTTTTCCTTTTACAGGCTGTGTATTCCCGTGTGGCACGCATCTGCAAAAATGACATGGGGGGCTCCCAAAGGGTCCTGGAGAAGCACTGGACATCCTTTCTGAAAGCTCGGCTCAACTGCTCAGTTCCTGGGGATTCTTTCTTCTACTTTGATGTTCTGCAGTCCATCACGGACATCATAGAAATCAATGGAGTGCCCACTGTTGTGGGTGTATTCACCACACAGCTCAACAGGTAAGAAATGAGCAACCTTTCATCAAAGGCAGATCTCAGGTTCTCTCTTACACTGAGATTGGTGCCATTGTAATCTGAGTTCTTGAAACTATTTTTCAAATTTTACAGCATCCCTGGTTCAGCAGTGTGTGCTTTCAGCATGGATGACATTGAGAAAGTCTTCAAAGGAAGATTTAAAGAACAAAAGACTCCTGACTCTGTTTGGACAGCTGTACCTGAAGACAAAGTACCAAAGCCAAGGTAAAAGGTTCTTAACTCACAATGTCATAACATTGTCCCTGTAAAGAACTACCTTAAATCAGCTGCACTCTTGAGTGCCTTGCTGGGTAAAACCCAAAGCAGAGCTTGATGCTTCAGCCATAAGGATGCTCATTAACCGGCTGCCTTCTCTCATTAACTAAAATATCAAGAGGAAAACAATATTGTTCTCATTTCAGACCTGGCTGCTGTGCAAAACATGGCCTAGCAGAGGCTTTCAAAACCTCCATTGATTTCCCAGACGAAACGCTCTCCTTCATCAAATCTCATCCATTGATGGACTCAGCTGTTCCCTCAGTCACTGAGGAGCCCTGGTTTACCAAAACACGTGTCAGGTATGACAGTTCAAAAGTAACACCTGTGAAAACGAAAACAAGACAACTTGCTGATAATTATGTGCCTTCTGGTCTTGCTAGATACAGATTGACAGCAATTGCTGTAGACCACGCTGCTGGACCCTACCAGAACTACACTGTCATATTTGTTGGCTCCGAAGCAGGAGTAGTACTTAAAATCTTGGCAAAGACCAGGCCTTTTTCTTTGAATGACAGCATATTACTGGAAGAGATTGAAGCATATAATCATGCAAAGTAAGTATTACCAGAACATCTAAGCTCTTCATCTAGTCCTTGGAACCTAGCTAAAAAAGATTATGGTAAACTAGCTCATTATCACCAACATCACCACTTATTTGTCATTTCATCATGTTCCTCATGTTGAATAACCTGAAAGTATTTGGTCACTTGCCATTTTGCATGGGTTGAATGAACAATCTAATTCCTCTCCAGTGACGTCAGTGACATGGTCTAATTCTCCCGCAAATACTTCTGAAACGTCAGAAGTCTTTGGTGATGTTAAAAAGAAATGATCTGTGCTTATCTTGAGGGTTGCTCAAGAGTGGCTGATAGTGTATAACCAATATCTGATCATTTTAAAGTTGTTTATTTTTTGGCACAAAGAATTTGGGAGTGGAAGCATTCCAGTTAAACTCTACAGCCATCCAATACAGGACTCCTCTTCTGCTCTCTCATGATACTTATGCTGACTGAGAAAACAAAGAAAATGGATTTGGATTTTTTTTTCCTACATAGCTCTGCAAACTTCTCACCTAGATGTTAGCAGGAGGCAGAATCCAGCATTTGATAACTCAGAGGTTTGTTTAGCAATGTCTCAGCAAAGAGTCACAGGTTACATTTATGTATGTGAGAAGTTTCTGTTCAGTAGCTACACAGACAATAAATAAAATGTTTAGTGCACAAAGTACTACAGTCACTAAAGCAGTGGCCTGCTCTTGTTTTTGCTGACCAGGTGTAATGCAGAAAGTGAGGAGGACAGAAGAGTCATTTCCCTCCAGCTGGACAGAGACCACCATGCTCTGTTCGTGGCATTCTCCAGCTGCGTCGTTAGAATTCCCCTGAGTCGGTGTGAGCGTCACGGGTCATGTAAAAAGTATGGCTCCCTTCCTGATCCCCCCTAAAGCAAGGGCACCAACATTTTTTTGGAAGGAAGTTAAAAATGCATGATCTTTTGGGGTTTTTCTCTTGCAAGGGCGTGTATTGCTTCACGGGACCCGTACTGTGGCTGGTTAGACCATGAGGCATGTGGAAGAGTGACACCAGGCATGCTGTAAGTACTCCTTTCTAAGTTAGCCCAGCATCTCTAAATATGCTTTACATGAGCTCATGCCCTGTGCTCTTCCCTTGCACACAGTTACTAAATCTCTGTTTTTTTAAAGATTTTTTTTCCCAGTGGACTGTATCTGTAAGAGAACTGAATGCTAAGTCTGGCCTAATTCTGGAACCACTGGGTGAAGACTTGCATTCAGTAGGAGTTTTAGATGTGTAGGAGGACAGGCAGACCTGTAGGAAGAGCAGTTGGAAGCAGGAAGGCAAGAAATTGCAGCATGCAAACCTGAGCAGCTCCAAGAGGACAGGACACAGTATCCCCTCCCAGACATGCTCGTGGTCAGGGCACAGGCAGTTGCAAATATGAAAGCACAGGATTCACAGTGGGAAGAGCAAGGTTATGCCTCTGCAGTGGAGCTGGGGTGTTATATATGCATACCAAAGGCATTTTGCACAAATCAAGTCTGTAATATATGGTGCACTAGCAGCTGTATCTTAAAAAGAGGCCTTTGTAGCAGGCCAGTGCAAATTTTAACTGGTATAATTGGAGGGTTGTATGTAAACCCAAGAGCATGCCCAATGGAGAAGACATGATGTAGTTGTTAAAAAATGGGATTGTTTTTCTTCTCTTTCCTGGCATAAGCACACAGAGATAGTTTTAAAGCCAGACTATCCTGTACATTTTGTACAATCCTTTGGGCCATACACTGGCTGTTGTGTATGTTTCCATCTGCCGCTTCCAGGAAAAAAAAAATCTCCATTTGTATCCTTACTAATACTGTTAATTGCAGGTTCTCTTTGTTTGTTTCATACAACCACAGCACTGGAGGATACGTCCAAGATGTCGAATACGGCAACACGGCGCAGCTTGGGGACTGCCATGGTAAGGGACAGTCACTGCTGCTCCTTTGGAATGTCTCACCATAGTCTGTGGCCACACCTCACTGTGGATGTTAAATTTCTGATGAGCTTTTCAGTAACATGATGAACACATCACCTGGTGTTACTGTGAATGTTCACAAAGCTGAGCTTTTTAGTCCTGGGTGGCAGAGTTTTTCTCTTTCCTTCACCAGTTTACAGCTATTTGGGGTCTACAGCAAAGTATCGAAGAATTTATTTTTTGTAACCAGTGATATTTTAGTTTTTATTTTCCATTACTCAGGTTTGAGATCTTTTGCTTTCTTTTTGTTACTTTTTACTGATTACTTGTTCCTTTAATTCTTTTAGAAATTTTGCCTACTACAGCTACACCAGATTACAAAATATTTGGCGACCCAACATCTGGTTAGTTTTTTTTAATTTTTTTGAATTAATGACCTTTACTTTCCTTCAGTTCAGCATTTTCAGCCCTTTTTTCCTTCCTTTTGCACAGTTGGCAATCCTCCATTTTTGTGCTTTTACTCATGTTCCCACTGATGGTAAAGATAGTCAGACTCTTCTCACTCAGCACTTCACCCTGTGTAGCCGCATGTTAACAGCTCATTATTTATTGAGACATCTTTTATTAAAGAGCCTGATTAACATAGATGACATCTTCACTGCACGAAGTCCACTAAGCTTTACTCTTGATCCCCAGCCATGTGTTTGTGAATGCCCCTCTTGGTCATCTCTAGTAGATGAATGGCAGAACTTCATCATCTTCCCCCTTACCTCTCCTTTTCTCTTTTCCTTCCTTCCCAGCAAGCTTTTTGCACAAATACACATTTTCTAAAATGTGTATTTCTTTATTTTTGAAATGCTTTAAGTAGTTTGTGCTAGTGGAAAAAAATTTAACATCGCAAACTGTGTAGCTGAATGAGAAATTGTGTAGACAAAAGTGGCTTCAAAAAAATGTTGTGCATTGTTGTCAGATGGACTTTTGCATCCTTTTCTCCTCCAGTGATTTTTCTAATAAGGTGTTCACCACCAGCCCTGGTGTTCAGGGACACCCAGTGCTCCTCTGTTGAACTCAAGAGCAGCACCTGTGTTGACTTCAACAGGAGCAAGACTCAGGCCTTACTTTCCAGTCTTTGCTTTTGGAACTTGGGCCTTCGCTTTCAAACCAAGGGCAAATTTCTGACTGACAAATAAGACAATAATCTATTTGTATGTTAAATTTGTAAGAGTGCCACAAGAACATTATTGGTGGTTTGATTTCTGACATTTTCACTTCTGTAACTTGACAAGAAGTAATGTTTGAGACAAATATTTTCCAGATCTATTTACCCACAATGCAAGTTAGAGGCTCACTTAAGGAAACAAAGCAAAACTGTCACACAGAAATGCTGCCTGGCTTTATGAATGCTTATCAACTGAATTTTCAAAGTGGTATTTTATGACACAGATACAATTGAACCTTATTTTTCAGTCCTGAATGAGTGTGCTTTTGAAGTACATTTCTCAAGTCTGATCTCAAGCCATAGACTTTCCTGCCTAAACCTACTGGGACAGTGAACACAAAATACTCAAGGGTGCAAATGAGACTGGACTGTAAACACAATTTTATGAGTTTCCTCTTCTGTGCATTTTCACATAGGCTGTGGTGGGTCTGTTCAGCAAACATATTACAGAGGAGCCAGAATCTCTGCAGGATTGTTCCTTAGGAACCATTACAAAATAGGGGTTAAAAACATTCCTTTTATCCCCACCTGCAGAAATGGCTCATTCAGCAGTTCCTGGTATACCATAATAGCAGTAATGGAGCTGATCTGGTTTCTCAGGCATAACCTGTCATGAGTGTGCATCGTTCCAAGTAACTTCTTTTTTTTTTGATGTTTAAAAGGCAGCCAAGTATGTTGTCTCCAGTGAAGAATATAGCAATTAAGTAGACTAAGTTGTGCTTTTCACCCCCACAGTTGCTTGCTTTAACTTTTGCACTGCTTTCACAGTTGACTTCTCTGGCTTTTTGGCTAGCAGCTGTTGAAGTGTAAATGTACTATTTTCATACTTCCAGTTTTGAAGTAATTGATTTTAATCAGCCATCTGTACTTCTGCAGAGTGTAGGGGGGGGTCACATTTTGCTCTGACATGTAACTCCCATAAAATACTGTGTCCAGCTATAGCTTAGATGTGCCATGAAACACATTAATAAAAATCTGTTTGCCACCACAGACATGGAGTTCTCCTCAGCTTCCATTACCACAATGGCAAGTATCCCAGTTATATCACCTAAAGTGATTGGTTCCTGGAAACCTAAAGTGACTGGCTCTCGGAAATTTGTAGTTCAAGATGACCCAAACACTTCTGATTATTCTGATCCATTATCAGGTGTCCCAAAGGGTAAGGCCTTACCAGGGAATACATTTCAGCTGAATGGAAACCTGATAGTCTCAACATTGTCTAAGGCTTAAGTTAAATGTAAGAGCTATGATTGTTGGGCTCTATTTTACACCCATTTCCTGTGAATATGCAGACAGTGCAATCATGTTTTTCATACCTACTTATCCCATGGACAAAGTGCTGCTTAGAGCTTATAATGGGAAACACAGATTCTAAGCTCAGTTTTTTAATCCTAGAGTGGTCCAAAACTCCCCTTGAAATCAATGGCAGTTCTGGATACATTAAAAAATTACCTTCTGCACCTTCATTTATTGTTTTCAAACTGTTTAAGCAGTAATTTAAACACTGGTTTAGACTGTTAGTCCTCATGAATGGTTGCTTATGTTTTGGGTTTGTTTCATTTGGGTTGAGGGTGGTGGCAAAACAGAACACAAAGCAGAGCTCCATGAGACATCTGTGTGTTAAATGGGGCATATCCCAACCTCTACTTGCTGGAACATGGTCCTGAACAAGAGTCAGAGTAGGAAACTGCTGAATTTTTATCCTCTGGATATGAGCATCAGTTTAGAAATGATCTCAGTACATACTGAGACATCCAGAGGTTTTAAGCTGAACACAAGAAACCTAATCTCCCTGCAGTTCATCTTTCTCTAGCCATTCTTTCAGCTAAGTGAGCCTTTGATTAGGTTCTTATGGCAATGAGACTTTCATTCAATAGGACTACTGCAGTCAACCACAGGATTGAGAAGCTTCCAATCCCCTAACCAAAATTTACCACAAGTCTCTCTCAGTGCATAGCACAACAAGGTGACAGACATGTTTGCACAATTCTGTACTTACTGAAAAAATCTCACCAGCCAAAAACCATTTCTGTTTTATTACCATTCACAAAACATATCAGGTTTCCTATCAGCCATTATGGCCGTGCATTTGTCATTTTAATTTGTTGCAGTTATTTTCTGTTTTGTTTTTTTATTATCATCTGCTCTTGGTTTTGAATCACATTTTGTGTCATAGCTATTAGTGAACTTTACTCATATTTTCCTTCTGCCTCTGCACAGTGCCATTAAAACCTGTAACCCTGAACATTAACAATATTCAAAGGCCTTGCCTCTAACAAAAAGTGACTCTGTTCCTTCCCTCTTGCTCTTTCATTTTAACATCTCTTGGGATAGCAACAGAATTACTTTCATTAAAAACTAACATTGTCTTTGCTGCAAGATGTCTGTGGTTGCTTTAAAAAATCTAAAAAAAAATCAAAGGGAGCTTGTTAATACGCAAATAAAAAAAATTAATCAAGTATTCAATTTCTTGGTCTAAGCTAAAAGTTTTAACATTCTCTAATAATTTAACCTAAGTTGTTTTTATAATGTTATGCAAGTATTATGTTTGTTATTGGTAAAAAATAAAAGTCAGTGCTCTAAAACAGAATCACATTATCTATCTTCAAACTTGGACATGTATAATGAGTGCAGGTGTGCCACTCCAGGACCAGCAGCCTGGGAGTGGAATAGTTTACAAGTTTTCTACTGTATTCCATAAGCGTGGCTGTAACAATGCAGTACATATGTTATACATTTTTACACAACATTTGCATAATCCTGTCTCTCCTTCGATACTGATTTATGAGTTGGGCAGGAAAGTGAGAGAGAAATCCATCCATGAGTTATTAATTGCTGTCTGGCCCAGTAGGACCTTCTAACCTCAATTTTCCAGCAGAAATCATTAATGTTAATAACATAAGGCCCCTATTTGTGAGCCTTAAAGGAAATTTGGGGACAGGCTAAACAAAACATAATGTAAGGAGAGAAACTGCGACAAGCATTCCTCATTACAGAGAAAATGGACAGTCTTCGTTTAGCCTTGTCAGTGCACACACAGTCATTTTATAATTTTTATAAAATTATTTGCATTCACCAGTGGCGTAGATTGCAGGATCCTACTGAGTTACAGCAAGACCACATCCAGAGCACTTAAAAACACTTAACAGACACTTCCATGAGGAAGTGTGCCTTCTTCTGAAATGTGTCAGTATGAAATAGCTGTGGATTTATGATATCCTGCCTGTCTTTTGCAGGTGTGAGGTGGGAAGTACAATCAGGAGAGTCCAACCAAATGGTGCATATGAATGTCCTAATCACTTGTGTCTTTGCCGCGTTTGTCCTGGGAGCCTTTATTGCGGGAGTGGCCGTTTACTGTTACCGGGATATATTTGTGCGGAAATCCAGGAAAATACACAAAGATGCGGAATCGGCTCAGTCCTGCACTGACTCCAGCGGGAGCTTTGCCAAACTGAATGGGCTGTTTGACAGCCCTGTCAAGGAGTATCAGCAGAACATTGATTCACCCAAACTGTACACAAACCTGCTGACCAGCAGGAAGGAGTTGCCTCCAAACGGCGATACCAAGTCCATGATGATGGACCACAGGGGACAGCCTCCAGAATTAGCTGCACTTCCAACTCCTGAATCTACTCCAGTTCTCCAACAAAAGACTCTGCAGGCTATGAAGAGTCAGTCGGACAAAGCGCACGGTAACCTCAATGCTTCACGAAAGGAAACCCCCCTAAAAAGCCCTCAGTTTTTTCCTTCTAGTCCTCCACCCCACTCTCCTCTAAGTCATGGACATATTCCCAGTGCTATTGTTCTTCCCAATGCTACCCATGACTACAACACATCTTTCTCAAATTCTAATGCGCACAAGACAGACAAAAAGATGCAACATATTGATCATCCACTTACAAAATCATCCAGCAAAAGAGACCACAGGAGATCTGTTGATTCCAGGAACACCCTGAATGATTTTCTGAAACACTTAAATGAAACTACTAATAATCCCAAAGCAATTATGGGAGATATTCAAGTGGCCCACCAGACTTTAATGCTGGATCCAATGGGCAATATGTCTGAGATCCCACCTAAGGTTCCCAACAGGGAGGCGTCTTTATACTCTCCTCCATCGACTCTGCCAAGAAACAGTCCCACAAAACGAGTGGATGTTCCCACCACTCCTGGAGTACCAATGACCTCTTTGGAAAGGCAGAGGGGTTATCACAAAAATTCTTCACAGAGGCACTCAATATCTGCCCTTCCTAAAAACTTGAACTCACCAAATGGTGTTTTGTTATCCAGACAGCCAAGTATTAATCGTGGGGGGTACATAGCTCCCACAGCAGGCACTAAGATGGACTACATGCAAGGGACGCCTGTCAGCGTTCACCTCCAGCCTTCCTTGTCCAGGCAAAGCAGCTACACGAGCAATGGCACCCTGCCTCGCACAGGAGTAAAGAGGACACCCTCCCTAAAACCTGACGTGCCACCAAAACCCTCATTCGTCCCTCAGACGACACCAGTCAGACCACTGAACAAATACAGCTACTAGGACATGTCTGTGCTGAAATGAGTGTGGCACTGACCTGTACAGGTTCTGAAATGATGTTGTGGTAGACACATAAGGCAGAGACTTGCTTGTTAATAAGGAGAACAAAGTGGCCAAAGAAACTGTCTTTACTTGAGCAACATCTGTGTCTTGCCACATGTAGCTGTAGCAAGACTTCATGTACTTGCTACAAGCAAACACAAAAAAAACAAAGGAAAGTGCTGGTCATTACATTTCTTTTGTTTGGAGCTAAGGAGACATGTAGCACAATGGGGTGGGGGCTACGTTACTGTTCTAAATAGCTAAACAACAGTTGTTGGGAAAAAATCAGTAAGCAAATACTTGAAAAATGGGTTCCATTTTAGACTGCCATTAAGTGTGGTCATTCCCATTAAATGTGAACATTTTACTATGTATGCATTCACCTTGCCTCTTGCACAAATGTCAGAAAATGGTAATGTCTCAATGAATAGCTGGGTTAATAATCAATTTGCTGGAATTAAGTCTCTGGCCCAACTGTAGCATTATTTTTTTCTCTCCATGTGTGTGGCATTTTGTTTTTGCCACAGATAAAGCTGTGCGTGTGTGTGGATGTGTGTGTGTACTGTACACACTAGGATGTACTTAGATTCCCATTGCATCTCTTATGCTATGGAATTGTTTACATTGAGCATGACTGAACAAACAGATGACTCTGCCTTCTGCAGCCCGCTGGGCTCAGCTGGAGCCAGCTACGGATGAACTGCGCATCTCTGACAGCCTTCCGAGGGGAACGCCTGCATCAAAGAGCCACCCAGTCAAAGAGTGCAGATATGGTTAATTCTTCATAATTCTGTTATGCTGCTATTGATTCAGAGCTGTGCATTTCAAATCTAGTGTTTTGGGCTGGAACGGGGGAGTTTTGCTGTGTTTCCACAGTGCCTCCATCCAATACCTGGCCACTGTGAACTCGAGCCCCTGTACTTCTCACTGAGGGCAGCTAATTGTCAGTTCACTTGGCAAACGCCGGTGTAACTGGAGAAGGTCACGTTTTTGTTGCATTTAATAACGCCCTACACGCTGATAGACTCTTGTCAATAAAAAAGGAGAAACATTAATTGGCCTGGCAGAAGCAGTCTGTGAAAACTCAACAGTAGTGCAATCAATTTGTTTTTGTTGTGTAAAGTAAGGTTTGTTTTTTTCCAAAGTCATGCAGGTAATGACAATATTCTGTAAATATTATGTGTGAGTTTACCTGAATCTGTGCATTTTGTGCCTTATTCATGCAAATGATAAAAGTACTAAAAAAAAATTAAATCTGTCAAGTGTTCTCACTATAGCACATATCTCCCGAGTGCCAGTTGTAAAACCTCTCAACAGCACCCAAAAAAAAAAAAAAAGATAAAACACAAGAATAATTAATGGTAACTAAAGGCAGCCTACAGTCCAAGAAGACAGCAGCATTAAATCACCTTACCATGATAAACATTCCACTCCAGCTCTCTGAAGGATCAAACAGTTATAATGTGAAATCAAATGAGGTTTCTAGGGTAATGGAACACCTGCTAAAGTTGTGTAAGCTATTTAGTAGGGTTTACAGTATCCACTTGCAGCTGATGTTCAACACAGATGGCTATTTTAGCTTGCAAACTACACACTACCACATTGTTTATTGAACATAACTATAGAAATAACCATGGCAGAGGAATATTCATGAATTAGTGGGACAAATAACTGCACCGGGTTTCAGAGACGGTGGAGATTTATGTTATGTGTTCAAAGGGGAGAAAAGGTTAGTCACTAAAAACTGGATCTCTGTTACAGAACAAAGAATAAAGGATAGAAGTAGTCATTTTTTTCTTGTAAGGCTGTAAGGGACATTTATTTCCTGAGACCTCTGGATCCAAAAATCAATGATCTTTCTTCCTAAACACTTCTGTCTTGCAACTAAAACACTACAGATTAATAACTATTAAAATGTACTCAGTTGTCAGAAGACACAAACTGATCCGAATTCACTTTACAAATATTAATACAGACTTGTGTGACCCGGAAGATAAATGTATGTGAACCCTGATAACCTCCTGTAACATTGTGCTGCCTTGTAGATGGTAATGTGAGTTCTCTCAGTATTTATGTTGAAATTTCTAACATTCAACCTAGTCCTTATTCTGTTAATTTAATAATAAAAGATGCTTTATCCATTTGTGCAAAGGTAAACGCAGATTGTATCTTTTTTAATGGTACGGCATAAAAAAAGTAACCCTTAAATGAAGCTGCTCTATTACTATAGAGTACTTTAACATGTATAGATATCTTGTAAACTTGTATTGTGGATGTGTAAATAATACGTTCTTTGGGTTTTTAACACCGCATGTAAAGTCAAAATAAAATATTCCCATGTACTGAGTGTGTAATTTCATTATTGGTGCAGATGTGCTGTGGGATTACTGTGGGGGAAATCTCTGTTGGCCTGCAGCAGCTCTGCCAGGAGGGCTCAGCCGCTCCCTGGCTGCAGGACTTGCAAAGGCTGGGGTGACACACCAGGGTCCTGTGTGTCCTCTTCAGCCACTCTGAGCTCTGTGTCCCTGGGGCAGAGTCAGGGTCTGTCAGTGACCTTTGGCCCCCTGAGGTGAATACAAAAATCAGAGTAACCAGCATGTGGGGGCAGAGCTCAGTACAGAGTCAAGGCTGCCCACACAACACCAACACCACGCACTAAAGTTAATCCCTGGGGCTCCGTCCACGTTCCAGCTGGGCTCTAGTTCCTGCAAACCTTTCTTATTAAGGTCAAAAAAATACCAATTTTGTGCAAATATATACGATTCTGAAAGGAGGTAGTGTGTTCCTTCTACAATGTAGATTACCAAAGTCAGAGCTAATTCCTGACCAAATTAATTGCTAACTCACATAGCAGGACATTCCTAAATACTTATTAACTCACATTTCAGGCAGACAGTTAAAGCCCAACAGAAAAATAGATGCTGTATATTTAGTATGTGCCAAGATCCCACACAATTTTAAAATAATCAAGGTAATTTAGTATCAGAAAACAAATATAACATTCTTTTAATTAAAAGTTAATTTTAGCTAGTGGATAAAAACGATTTTTTTACAAGATTATGCTGTCAAGGTATTAATCATTTGAAATTGCTGTGCATGTTATAACACTATAACAGCACCTAGTTGTATCTTATCAAAAAAATCGGAAGGAAAAAGAAATATGGTGCTTAAAAAGTTCCAAAGCTATAATGGCGCAATATATATTTTCTAGTACCAAAGAAAAAATTCTCTTTTTTATTAGCATAGGGTTTTCTTCATTGGATGTCTTCTTATATGAAATGAAACATCAGACACACACAGCTCTCACAACATGCTGCTTTCCCACTTTAAAATCAGCCATGCCTTTGGCACCAGTGTCAGCAGTGTGGCTAAAGGCTTTCCCTCTGGAGGGGCTGTACCTGCCTGAGTCATCTTCAGCCAGGCATTAAAGGTCATCATAAAAAAATTACAAATAGCTGTTTTAGTGCATCTGCAGCACAAATCCTGGGATAATTTTTGTTCAGAAAATGTCTCTGTTTTATCTAAAATATGTCAATTGACCATTTTCTGGGGTTCCATGGTTTGGTCTGTGTTGAACCAGCCTTCCCTTAACCAGTGCTGTGCTGGCTGGATGGGTGCAGCCAGACCATCATCTCCCAGCATGCTCTGTTGGGCTACATAGTGCATGCAAATACCATGTTTTATTTATTTATTTTTATTTTTAAATACCTGAAAATAAATATTTAGAATTTGTTAGAAAAATACATACAAGAAAACTCTCCCTTCACTAACAGAGATGGCTTGTATCCAATGATAGTGCCAAAGCAGCCACCTACAGCAGCCCCATTCTGAAAAGGAACTTCAGCAATAAGGATAAGTTTGGCAAGAAAAGAGAGTTTTTCTCCTCCAATGCTTTCCTGGGTGACCCAGTTGGTTTTAAGCATCCTAAGGTCTCTCTTGAGGAACAATACGAAGCCACAGGTGATAAAGGAGCACATGAAGGGTGCTTGTTGCTCCTGGGGTCACCCCAGCAAGGGGAGGTCCCAGCACTGAGGGATGTGGGGCAGGGCAGCTGTGGACACGGGAGGGAAGAGGAGAGGCTCCTGCTCAGCTCTGGCTTGCTTTGGGTTTTGTAGAAAAAAATAGTTTTGAACAGAGCACAGACAAAACACCAAAGGGCTGCAGGCCCGTGCTAGTGAGATGATTGCAAGAAAACCAATTTGTAAAGCTGTGAGCAGTTATCTCTATGACTGCACTGCCAGAACAAACCTATGGCCTTTTAAATTGGGGTCTTAAAGTAATCACAGTAGTTAGAAAAATCAGGATGCCTCTGTCTTAATGCTGTCTTGCTAATGACTCACTCTGTGACCCTGGGAAGATTATGCAGGGTTTATGCAGTAAATGGCTCCTCAGAATGCAGTGGGTTTAGTGCAGTTGGTGTGTTCTGTACAGTTTTCTTCTAATGCTTGCTTCTCTCTCTGTGATTCTGAGCACTAGCAAGGACATCTTGCAGGTAAATAAAGGGAAAGAGAAATACCTTCCCATCTGGGAAAGGTTAGTATTTGCAGGAGTAGGGAAGAGTTGGTTGGTATTTCCCCAGGTGCCTATTAATTTCATGGCATGGAAAAATATTTTTTAAAAATTGAGCACGACAAAATACTTCATAAATGCAGCATCTGGACTTCAGCTGGGATGTGCAAGTTTTTCATATAAAAAGTACTACCAGGAGACCAACATACCAAGACTGCATTTGTTGTTCAAATGTCATCACATCACAGTATGAAAGAGCAAGAAAGCAAAGGATTTGGGAGAAAAAAACCCACACATTAAATATTTAATTAGATTCAGCTTTGCTTAGAGAAGTAGAGATTCTCACCTTTTTATTCAACCCTGCTAAAGTTCAGCTGGTGTGAGTGTCTGACTCTGGTCCAGCCATTGCTGCCTGCTTGCAAACATTTTCACTGGCATATTGCATTGGCCTGACACACATCTGAAATTATAATCTGTCCCAAACTCTCCACTGAGAAACTGTTTCCACTCTGCCTGAAACAAAATTTATTGGAAGTTCTGATTTTATTAATGCATTCTGAATTCATCTGAGGGCCTGATTTATGGTCTCCTCACTTGCTTTTCTCCTACAGTCACTAATAACTTTTCTGAGCTCTTCTCATTAAAATTGTAACTAGATCCCAGCCTGTGTCCTACAGAGAATGCTGCTGACCAGAGCAGAGGTGTCAGAGGGTCCCCATGTTTAGGTAAGGATTGAGAATTCCTTGGGCTGCAATGGTGGCACTGCATCCTCCCTATCAGACTGGTGTCTTTGCCCTCCATGTCAGACAGAAGTGTTGCTTAAGCTCCTGTAATGCTTTAAGGGTAGGGGAGGAGAAGAAAATCTACCACATAGACAAGCTGTCCTGACTATTTTCAGGAATGATCCCCATTTGTCAACATAAAAGGAATTTTATGACAGAAAAACCTAATGGCCAAAAAAATAAATCCCAACCCCCAAACTGACCTGTACACATCTTGCTGTCCTTGTTTTGAGAATGAGAAATTGTTTTCCAGGGCAGAGACTTACTGAACTGCACAAAAATGAGCAAAGAATATCAGTTCTCAGTGGAGGCCCTTCTGCAGGATCATACCTGGCTGTAATAGCTGGTTTGTAAATTTTTCCAGTAGCTGACCTTAGCCATTGGCAGAGGCAGTCCATGAGCTCAGTGGTTTGCTTCTGCAGCAGTACTGACAGCCTCTAACATATGTCTGTTCCTGCACAGAAATGGACAGCTGCCTAGTAAGAGAAGAAAGGTGGCAACTGGCTTTTAATTTGGGTCACTTCAAGCACAGGGTTATTTCTAAAATCTTTGATTTACAATATTGGCCTCACATGAGGAAAAAATAATCAGAAGTGGATCAGAGCAGATGGATCATAAAAGCAACGCTTAAGCTAGCTGCACCTTCCTTTTCTGTGCACTGAATATCCATGTGATTACTCTGATTTCCTCAGGAATACATGCTGATCAATTAACAGCCTGAGATGTTTTATGTTTTTTTTTGTTAGAGACTAATGGCAAATTTTTATGATCAGGCTGTGCTGTATAACTATGAATGGCCATTAGTCACAGGTTATCGTGCCTGGCCAACAATTAGGTGAGAGAGAAGCACTTCCAATATTAATGTGGTGTGTGAGAATTGATTTCTGTGAAAGCTTCTGCATGCAGCTCTGACATTCAGTGTCTGTCACTGCTGCTGGGGTGACATCTTGCCTCCATCCAGGGAGATGGCAGAGCTGCATGGGCCAGGCCTTCCCCCTCACTCACTCAGCTGTCCCCAGCAAATGTTAAAGAGGTGTGAGCAAGGCCAAAGGAAAATGGGAGGCACATCTGCAGGAAAGCATTTGCAGCCCCCCACTTCATCTCTGGCCACAAGTGTTTGATAGGGATCAAGGCTTCAGGGTAAGAAAAATGTCTCCGTAGGAATCACCTGCTTTTTCTGCTCATTGGAGAGTCTTCCAGCAGGTGCCGTCATGGGAACTGAACAGGCTTGCTTGGGCCAGCTGACATTTTGTGTGTGGAGTCCTCTTGACATCCCTGGACCTCAGTGTGTGTGGCTGCAAGTCTGCTTTTAAATTCACAAGCAAATCTCATAAAATATTGGACTCAACTGGGGCATAAGGTGCCAAATGCTGAGCTCCCAGGCACAAGAGAAAATCCAGGTGAAGGTACCCAGAAAGCTCATTGAGACTGCTGGGAGGCCACTCCTGCTGCTGACAGAAGCAGAAGAAGGTGTCTTGAGTTTGTTTCACTTCTGCTAAGTCAGGCACATCTAAATATCAAAATCACAAAATTGCAGAATGATTGAGGTTGGATTGGACCTAAGATCATCTGTTTCAAGCCCCCCTGCTTAAGCAGGGCCACCTGGAGCCACTCAAGCATTCAGGAAATCACTGACCCGAGCTAGAACCCTGGACTGAGTGACAGTAAAAATGATTATTCATTCTTAAAACCATTCCTAAAAGAACTTTCAGATTAGGTGGGTCTTCTAGCAGACAGGTGAAGTCTTCCTTCTACCCAGACTGAGGGGAGTTTAGATATCCAACTACTCTTTTTATTGCAGCACTTACTTCTCTTTGACAAGCATAGAGTGCACATCTCAAACAGTCCTCCTCTGTTCAGATCCCAGAGGGTCTCTGCTGCTCCTAATGCACAGTGTACGGCTCTCCGTGCGAGCCTTTCATCTGAAATGACATCACGATCAAAGGCAAGGTTATACAGAGTGCAGCACGCTGAGAAAGTCATGTGATATTTCAGAGCTGCTTCATTACTGGGATGACAGTTCAGAAAGTACTTGAAAATGACATTTTACTATACATGATATGTTCCATATTACAAGCATTCCTTGCCAGTCCCTGCTGCTTCAGTTAAACTGTAGTACTGGGTAAAAGACTGGATTTGCTCTTCCACAGGAACCAAACTCCAGGTAGAATTGCTCCCCATACTCTGAGGGAGGGGATATGTCTCAAAAGGCTCCAACTACAAAAGTTATTCTAGACCAGGAGGAACAGAATATCACATAGGGACACAAAGCAAGATCAGTTGTCAAAAATATACTTTTTGTCACATTTCAGATGAAAACCATTTTGAAACCTGTCATCTCACCTTGATGGCAGGAGGGAGGAGAAAATGTTTGCCCTGAAACTGGTTGACAGAATGGACAGCTTTATGATGTTGGCTTCTAATACAATCTTGCACAAATGCCACCCAGCTAACAATGTCAGCAGTTTCTATCTAAACCCAGTACTGGAGCTTTTACACTCCTCCTTGTGTTCTCTGAAACATAGTCTAACTTGCTTTGCACAGAACAATAACTAACCTGTCATGAAACTGCACTTTACTATTTTAGTAGTTGTTTCTTTTTTCACAAAGTCCTTCCAATGATGGCTTCTCTCCTGAACTGCTGCTTTGTAGGATACTCCAACCCCACTCCCCCTCTGCTTCAGATGCAAAGTGGAGTCAGGATCAGAGAAGCTCAGCTTCAAAATGGCAAACTGCACCTTTGTTATGTCCAAGTCTCACCCCCAAACTTGCCACAGCATTAATGACAAGACAGAACCTTCTCCAGGATGGCTCCCTATTAAGTCCTTCCTATCAAGCATGGGCTCCTCCATCTCATCAGTGTAACTCAGGTAATGACATTTGTCTCTACGAAAACTTCCCCAGTTCTCCATCAAACACCCATTAGTAGCCTGTCCATAACAGGGTCAGGGAGAGCAGTGGGACAACAGACCCAAACCAGGGGTCTGAAAGCAAGTTTGGAAAACCGACAGAAACCAGCAGAGGATCCATGTCTAAATGCCACTCATGCCTTTGAAAATCCCCTCAGCTGTTAGGCCTATTTAATCCTTGCTCTCTGCTCAGACATTACCAAAGACGCCAGCTCAGATGTGTAACATTCACCCTGTAGACATGGGGAAGACCCATGGCATCACTGGACAACACACCAAATCCTCTAATCCCAGCCCTACAGACACTGACCAGCTAATGCCTCCTGATGACAACAGAATTCCAACCAATAACCACAGACTTACAAAGTCCCTAATACCTTTTTTAAGAATTTCTCTACTATCCAGGGTTACAGAATCTGTTTTCATTTTGGGGGCTACTGTCCTCACTGAGTTTTTCTGCTGTTATGGTTGTTGTTTTAAAAGAAAGCAATTCTGGAATACTAATAAGTCTATGTGAATTTTTTCCCCCTAAGATTATTACAAATGTTGACATTAAATGTACTAGCCTGAACTCAGTTTCTGTCTGATTTAATAAATTTATGCCAGCCAACCAGCAATTTTTTTTTTAATTAACCCTGGAGGTTAAATGGAAGTTTACTAAAATGAGAATATGTTAAATGAATAATTTCTCTTGCCTTCTTTCACGAAGTCTCTCTCTTACCCCAATAATCAGTTCAGCTGCAAAGAGATCAATAAGGTCTTTCAATTCAATGAGTAGAAGGCATACATTAAAAGGTTGGTAACAAACCTGATATACTAGAGAAGATATTTCAGCTTTTATGGGGTTTTTTGACACTAAATCTATCTGCTAAAAATTCTTGAGAAAAGGTTACTGCCCATACGCTAATATTGCCAAATGGCATAATTTGTTAGCAGTGCTTGGGAAGATATCCTGGCATTTATCCGCAAACACAAGTCTTGTCTGTTAAATCCTCATTACAAAAGAAAGCACACTTTTAATCTTAAAGCAAAAAACAGCTTCAGAAGCCAACCATTGTTGGCTCTTCCTATGCCATAAATGAGCACAGCAGGTTATCCTTTCCTAGACTGTATAATCCCAGTTGAATTCAGCCCTTCCCATGAAGCAGACTCCCACCTAACAGCTCACCAGGCACGGTGTGTGCAACCCAACACTGCACACATGCCCTTGTCACTGCTGTTAGGGACCTGTCTCTACACAGGAGCTGGCTATTGCTCACCCCAGGAGTGGTCACTCACAACAGTTCAGTGCAGGTCATGCTTGTGAGCTAAGATTAAATTTACCACGATTTAGTGTCAGTCTCACTGAAGGACATTGAACAGTATAAAACCCTTCAGCTGTGTCCCCTTTTGGGCTGTAATTGTACCAATAGCGTTAGATCATTAAATGTACCCATCATCATACTTCTATCAATCTCAAGCCAAACGTGCAGGCCCCAGGGAGAAGGAGTGAGTTTTTAAGAGTTGAACTGGAACAAGGACTCAATGACAGCATCCATGCAGAGCAGCAGAGCTGAGCTGTGCAGCTCCCAGCAGAGCAGCCAGCGTGTTTACATCCACTGCAGGAGGATGCGTTCCCAGAATTTCATGCCGCAGAATCCTCTGCGTGGATTGAAATCCTCAGAGACACAGAAGTCTTGGTTTATTCCTGTGATACTTCAGTAAAACAGAAATCACCTGGCAGATGCTTCTAGTCATGTTTGGCAGGAATTTACTAACACTGGTTCAGTTCTCATCACAGTCTTGAGTTCTCCTCAGTGGCCCCATTTAGTTCTTGTTAAGTAAACACAACTAGCACTCAGGAAAGTGCTCAAAGTAAAGCGCTTTATATGAGGTGCCTGACTGAAATAAGCATTTCAATTAGATTCATTAAGTAAGTTATTACTTGCTAATTGAATAGCAACAGACTGCTAAGGATCACTTACTGAGGTCTAATAAGTATGTAAGAGTGAAATCTACTCTTCATGTAATTCCATCAGCAGTAAACTAGTATAATTAGCTTCTTACTAACAAACTTAAATTGTGGGGAATGTTGAGGCAGATAATTGGCACTTAGGAAGATACCTATAGCAAGTTAGTGGGGTATCAATTAACATACTTATGAAATGTCAGTTTAAACTCTGAACAAATAATTTATACCAATGGGCTTGGGTACTTACTTAAAAGCTATTTAAATGCTTAAAGTTTCATGTTCAGAAAAAAAAAATTAAATCCTCTCACTGCTCTTTTAAAAAAATTATTACATATGCTTCATTTCCAGGTGCATAACCTATGAATTACCTTCAATAACCATCAGTAAGGACTCTGGGGGTGCTGGCTATAAATCCTCACATGTGAGTGGTTCAAGAACCTGTTTTCCCAGGCTGCTGTCTGCTCAGGAGCATGCTTGCCTTTCACCCCTCACTCTCTCACACCATCTGAAGCCTATTTAGCAACCTATTTTCACAAAATTGTGCTTCCAAAGGAGTATTAATCATCTGAGAAACAGCTAATTCGTGCTCCCTGCACTTTCAGACTCAACCATCACAAGACCTCACTCTAGTTTGATCAAATTAGGGTTCATACCCCATGATTGTGAAGTCTTATTTTATTACATAGAGAATCTGAGGCACCAAAGCAGCAACTTTTGTCCAGAGATGACATGGACAGACCTCATGGGATCAATTCCTTCCCCAGGAGCCAGTAGATAAAACACCTTTCTATGTCATTTGGACCAACCAATCTGAGTGAGGGAACAACATAAAGATACTAATTGTCTGGTCAGGAGAAGCAGCAACAGAAGCAACATTCATGCCTCTAGTCCAGGGAGCTTACCACAGCTCCATCTTTTCCTAAAGATATTCTCCAGATGTTCTGGAAATTCTTTGTCTTCATGTCAGAAACTGAAATCTGTCTTCTCCCTGACTTAATATGCAGCTTGGCTGAAGGAAATGAAGCATTTTGCAATGGCACAGTGTGTATGGAGCTATCTGTTTGCATGCAAAGCCTGAGCCCTCAAACCCAACAGAGACCTTGGGAGGAAGGCAAAAACTCCCACTTCAGGGAGCAAGGGCAGCTGGTGGTGGCAGAGGTGTTGGGCTGGAGCCTCAGTGCAGGTGTTTGCCTGCAGTGAAGGTGGGGGCAGAGGCACCAGAGGAGGTGGGAGGATGCCAGGGCAGGAGAGCTGAGGACAGCACACCAGAGTCCCCAGCTGGGCACACCAGGGTGTGGAGCAGACAAGGGGCAAGGGAAGGGGAATACAGGGCTGGAGTCTGAGCTGGGTGAGGACAGGAGGGCCAGGAAGCAGGAAGTTATTGGCAAGGGTAGTAGTACTTGCCATTTAAAGGGTATATGTGCAAACCAATTTTAGAAACTTCTATTTTAAATTGGGTTCACCCCTCCCCCTTCCCCACATACAGAAACACACACTGATCCATCATCCATTTTAAAAAATTGTCAGCATATCCCTGTCAGCTAGCTGTGATTTTTTTCAGCTATGCCAGCAAAAGCCCTAATGTAGACACAGATATAATATGAGCAAAAGGGGGAAAAAACCTTTATTTTTGCCAATACAGCTTCTTTTGCTCAGGCAACTGATACAAGTTATATTTTTGCAGGTTTTTTTTTCTAGTGTGAGCTTCTGTACTCTAAGTGATTGCATTGTCAGTGCAGCTGTGCACTAGGTTCAAAGAAGGTGTCCACAAGACCTTAAATTGTGTTGGGGAAAGGACAGGACCCAGCTCTGTGAAATCCTGTCAGTGCCTGGAGCTCATAGGCATGGATGCAATAAAAATACAAAAAAATACAGAATTTCAAGCCCTCCATTCCCAAGCTCCAGAGTAATAGCAGTCAAATTTTCCTCACTTCCCAACCTTCCCAAGAAGCAGCTTCAGCCCAGTGCAGCACTGCAGGTAATCAGTGTCTTCTTAGAGTAAATTACATCCTAAAACTTAGAGCTGCTTCATTGTCCAGAAGCTGAGAAGTATGAGAAGGACTTTTCTGTTCTGTATGAATGGAACAAAACTTGAGCATCTAGGGGAAAAGGCAATCTCAAATTATAAATAATGCAGAAACTCCAACATACCTTTTAAAGCCTCAGTCCCCTTATAATTTAATGTTTGAAATGCTATGCTATTCCTTTGGAAGCTTTTCTCTCTCCACTGCTGATGATGGTCCATCTTCTTAGACAGTTGAATAATGTCTCTCTTCCTCTAGTAACACCTTTTTTGACTGCTGCTCATGCATAGTAATGCTAATAATCTTGCAGCTTTCAGCAACATTTTTCTTCCTTTAAATGAAAGCCTGGTTTTATGCAGGCTGTTTTGTTCAGTACCTTGTCTCCTGCAGCCCCTTTCACTGCACAGGGTACCTGTGTACATACAAATGTCTATTTACTGCTGCCCATTATGAGCTGTTCATGTTCCATTTAGCAGCACGCAGGAGAATGGGACTAATTGATTACCTATATTGTATCAATTTTAGCAAAGCATAAATGATACAGTCAAGATTAGCTTGTCATTATATTCACTATTTTACAAATCTATACGTAAGCATAATCCCTCCCAAAAGAATTTATACCATCATTAACCAGGGACCTTGTGCATGTGAAATGGACTTGATATCCAGCAAATTACACAGCAGATAATACCATGTGCAGTCAAGTAGAAGGATATATTTTATACTACCTGACAACCACAGAGTTTTACAGTTCTTTCCTTAGAGAAGATTAATTCAGATCCTATCGCCTCCTAAATTTAATAACGTAAATATAGACAATAGATAAGTATTAAGCTCATTTGTCAAGGAAAACCAGGCAATTCACCTCAGGTCATGAAGCAAGAAAGGACAAAAAAAGCCAACAGAATCCAAAATTTAACTGTTAGTCTGGTCCTATAACTGGTGGGACCACACTAATGTGCTTTGTGCTTCTAAGTTATTTTTAAGCACCTTCTCAGTCATCATTAAATGTTAAAAGGATCTTGTATCTTTTGGAAAGGGTGCAGTAGAAGATCCTGGCTATTTCCAAAGCTTCCTGAAATAGAAATCCTCACGTGTAAACGGCCAGTATAGAATTACAACTGCATTTTATATAAATAATTCTGGTAGGAAACCTGGACTAAAATCATTCTAATGACTTTGATACAAGTGCACAGTTGGTCTGTGAACTTGCAGCCGCTGCAAAGAGTAATCACGTTAATCTGAACACTATTCCAATGGCAGCTGACAACGAAATGAACACCAAAGTAGTCAGCTCTGGCCTCTCCTGCTTATTTAACCAATGTTCCTGCTGCACTCAATATTATCACTGTAAAATCCAGAGAGAACCCTTCTCCTTAAATATAGTCTGGAAACAAAGTCGTAGGCTGCATTCTCAGAAGCAGTCACACACTATTAAAACAGAAGGAAAAAAAAAAAAGAAGGAAATTATAAACAAGAGCTTAGAATAAAGGTGAAAAACAGAGACACCTTCAGAACATTGAACATGATTACAGCAAGTGCCATCATTTGCTTTCCCTTTGAGTTGGTGTTAACAAGTATAGCATTTTACTTGTCTTTGTTTACCAGGAGAACATAAATACTGCATAAACTACATCTTCTTGCCAACTAAGCTTTGTCTGCAGGATGGCAGTTTGTTCTAACTATGCTTACACTTTCAAGGAGTTGAAAGCTCAGTGGCTGAGCAGGAACAATGTGGAATGCTATATACATGTGAAATGCATTCTTCATTATAAGTACTTGAGAAACCTTAAATATCTCAGCTGGAGATTGCCCAAAGGTCTGCGCTGCTTGTCAGGATCTATCTCCAACAAGTATTTCATGAAACACCTGAATTTGGAGCCTAGATCCTAGTCTAAATAGAGGCTTCCTAAAGGATTTAGAGCCACCCTTCCTAGGAAGAGGATCATAAAAGCTCTCAGGTCTTTCTGAGGTGCCAATGCACTACTAGACAATCCAGCAGTGCCCTGCCTAGGCCTTCTGTGTGTTCTGGCTTCCCCAATTTTTCTCAGAGAAGCCCCTCTTCCTCGTTAGAGAGTGGCTGCCCAGAGCTCTGCAGGCTCCCTTCAAGGAGCCAGCTGCCCCAAGCCTTGATGCACTAACACCAAAGAAGCTGGGATCCTGGTGAAGCCTTCCTGTTCTGGGTGCAGCATTGCCAGGCAGGGCTGTGTAAACACCTACAGTGCCTATGAGCTTCACAGGGCCGGCCACCCAGCTAGCATGGAACAATTTTATACAAAAGAGCTTCAAGATGGCTCTGAATGGAGAGCCACAGCACTGAGTGGGCTCCTCGTGGATATTCTTGCAGAGCACACATCAACTGATTACAGGGAAGGCTCTTGCATTATTGTGTGCTATTTTGTGGGGACAGAAAAAAAGCCCCTTTTGTCCTTAGCTTCCCACCAGGCAGGCACAGGGGCTTCAGCCAATTAAGCATGAGCTGATCTAAACTCAACTGTTTCAGTCTGCCTATGATGGGCTGGTTCTGCCTCCAAAGTTGCAAGCTGGCTGGAGATCTGTTGTTAGGACTATGGATTGGGAGGAAGGAGGAACAGTTTCTACTGAGTTTGTGCAAAAATGGAGCTGGGCTTATGAAAGAAATTATATCAAAATTTGTCTTTCAATTAACCCAAGGATGAAATGCCCTGAGTGCATTTGCCTTCCTTGATCAACCTAATTCTGATTTCCCATTTCCCATGGAAGCAAAAGAGAAGAAATTATACACCTAAGCCTGGCTCCTCTATCTAATACAAACTGGGCTGTACTCCACAGATTGCTGGACGAAAAATTAGCATCAAGTACCAGCATGCAGTGTGTAACATCTGGAAAAAAAAATTACAGAGCCATCTTCATTATATTTTAGAAGAAAAGAGAAACCTGTAAATTGCAGAAGGTATAAGAAAAAATTCTAACAGATTGTACATTGTCAGGGACTCTATTTCCAGCTGAGGAAAACCTGATAATAAAGCACACTATCACCTCAAAGTTCAGACATCAGCAGAAACAAGGCAGCCCCCATGGAGAGCTTCCATGTAATATGGGCTTTCAAAATGGCAGATCCCCACAGGTAGAAAAGAAGTCTAGATGCTTTGGAGAAAGTCTGAAAATGTTTAAAGGATCAAGGTATATCCTTGGGTAAGATATTCCTTTTTTTGTATCTTTGGGGGACATTTTCCTTGTTTTGTGCATTACATAAAAGAGAGTGAGGACACTTTACTTACAATAATATCCTTGATAAGCATATATTCTTAGGAGAATAAAATGAGGATGATTAGAAAGCAAAAACAAAGGAGACAGAAGGAATTCTAGGGACAAAATGTTCTTGACTGGCTGTGGAGAAAAAAAAAAATCAAGAGCTGCAAAACAGCAGCCCCTGTTATTTGCAAACACGTACCAAGGAGGCTGAGAATAGATCCAATGACAGCTGCAGCCTAATTGATAGGAGACTCGCCTAACAGGTTGTCAGACTGCTGCGTGGCTCCAGTCCAGGCCACGTTGCTGGAGGCACAATGTTAGAAATACTGACAAACGTTTACTAAAAATAAATAAAAAATATTCCAGGGCAAAGGGAAATATGGCTCCAAGTGACTACTTGCAAAATTGTGTTAGATCTCTAGGAAAGAGGAAAGTAAGCGCCAAAACGTGTGAGAGTCCCCCCAGGGCCTGCAGGACAGACGCAGGCAGCCTGCCAAGGCACTCCAGGATTGTGCTGCCTGTCAGGAACGTTGGCTCTGGGTGTGCTGAGAGCAGCTCTCCACAGAGGCAACAAAAATAACCACCAGATCAGCAAAGAGCACAATCAGGAGAGTTGACTAGCTGCAAAAGAAAATTATATTAGATGTATAGAGATGGATCTATTTAATGGTAGGAAGGAAACCACAGGGCAAGTCTTTGAGCTCTTTTCTTACTTACCAGGAAAAGGATGTATGGTTTCCTTGGCCAGTAGGGATGGGAAAAACTATGAGAGAGTTGAAAGTGGCTTAGGTGCAGCCCTCAGCCCATCTCATGCAATACACTCACAGCCAGTCACATTTGGGAGTCTTTGAATGCATTCAGCTACATGCTAGGACAGAAGGCTTGAAAGAATCCTTGGTCTTGAGCTCCCAAGGCAGCAAGACATCCAAGCAAGCTGCAGAGCAGAGAGGTGAACAAGAGAAAGCTAAAGCAGAAGGAGGAGGGGGAAAGCGAGAAGCCACATGGATGAAAGCCTGCTAGGACTGTGAAGGCTGCTCTCTTTGAAGGAGATCCAACCTTGGTAAAGCTGAGACTATGTGGGAGGAAAACGATCTTCTGAAGGTAACACCTAACATTTTAAGAGGCACCTAGGGCAGGAATATTGCTGTGCATGTGTGCACAGAGGAACCGTGGGACATGAGTACACAGTCCCTCTGGATTTACCAGGACTACTGATCAGACAAGTCAAGTCAATGCCTGAAGAGAGCTGAGTAAAACAGCACTGGCTGAGTTCTCCATCTCTCCTTGTCTTGGGATTACTGCACTTGACACTTCTCTGTTAATCTCTGGTGGTAATCAGCAAATTAACACATTCAGAATTCATTCCCCAAAAAATACTTCATTAATTTCTATAGAAAGGAACTTGGGAATAAGCACTTTCTTTACTTGCTCATACCCTGATATTAATTTCTGTCTCTGAGAAAGCCCAAAAATGTTGTGAAATACCCATAAACAGTGTTATGCAGAACGAACCAAGTAATTTGAAATAACAATAAGCTTATAAACTTCCCTGTCTTCATACACTGCAAAAGAAAGGCAAAATGCAGCCAGGAATCATTTGCTGCTCTCTCCTTCATGGAAATTGACATTAGGTCTTTATGATCCCTGAATTAAAACTCAGAGGGCACTGAGTTTTTCCACAGCAACATACAGAGATCTAACAGAGGGCCACCATGAAAATCAGTGGAGAAGCCATATGGCTAACAGGGTACATTCAATATATGCTCCTCAGCACTGAACAAATCCCTAGGTAGCTAAGGAGAACACAAAAATTACTCACAAGTCAGGGCAATCTGGATGAGTGGAGCTCACTGCAGCCAAGGGTGCTGCCATGTGACAGTGAGGCACTGTCAGAAATGGGTTTCAGAGGTAGATTTCTGCAGAAATCTGAAATCCCAGCCTCCTCACCACAATCTCTCCCTGAATAGCAAAAGCTGGGGAACACTTCTCCTTTACTAGCTGTTTCTAGTATGGCAAATAGGGAATAACAAACAAGAAACTCAGAGCAAGAATCATGAAACAAAAAGTTACTAATAAATGGAGCCAAAATTCTCAAAAGTTTTATGCTTGGTGGATGCCTGTGTACATACAAATACCCAGTTTATGCATGCTGACAGATCAGAAGACTCTCTGATAATTACAGGAGGAGGTGAGCCTATTTGCAAGCTTTACAACCAAATCACCTCTGGATTGTGCACATTCTGAGAGTATCAAATTAAGAGAATTAAATCACACAAAACTTTGCTACACATTCATAGCCCCAGATCTGACTTAATCTATTAGTTATCCCCTCTGCTGTTAACTGCAATGAAAACTCAGTCCCTCAGCCATGGCGAATGTAAAGTCCTGTGGAGGGTTCACCTTCTGCTTCATAAGGCCCAGTATTTAGCACAGTCCAAGGTGCTGTGTGGGAGAGAAGGCTGTAGACAGAACCACCATTTCTGTATTTTTATGAAAAAGGCTCCCTGAAGAGTATCCTTGCATCACATTACTGCACAAATGGTACTACAGCTTTTGCTGGAAAACAAGCATCTCAATTTTTCACATGAAGTTTTTTTCCCCCTTATAAAAGCCTCCAACTTGGACTGGGTGAAATTTAGAAGCACGATCCCCTTATTGACCTTAATAGAAACAAGACTGAGCTCTATAACAAGCTTTTATTTAAGGCAGACAAGCTCTTTTGTACTGTGTTTTTGTAACTTCACTAGACCTTAGAAAGCACTAACCTGTTTTGAATTCGCAACACTACTCCTTAAATAGTGGACTCTCACCCCAGAGAGTAAGGATGCTGGAACACTGACCTCCTGCATCCAGGGACTTTGATCATGAGTTTGCATCCCAGAACTGAAGGTCAGGTTTAGATCTCAGCTCAGTATATGAGCACATAGTGGGAGTGAAGAGTTATTTTCTAGGGCACATGAGTCAAATGCTCCATGCTGATTGAGAAAATTGTATGGTTACTGAATGTAAAGGAGTTGCTGCTTCTTTACAGCCAGCCCACTTCAACAGAAACCTCTGCAGAAAATAATATGGAACACTTTTTTACGGAGCAACCTACTGAAAAATCTTGTTTATTGACAGGGAGCAAGAGATGTGAGATACCAGAGCACAGGAATATGCAAATATGGTTTGGGGTTTTACCATAAAAACATCTTTCTGTTTTTAAATGGAGCAAAATGTAGTTAGTCTATTTCCCCAGACAGCACAATCAGAATTTTTGAAATGCCATTAATTATTCATAAATTGCATCTGTGTCATCCCAAGAAGCCCATCTAGGCACAGTGCTCAAAATTCAGAAAAGGGCTGCACATGTCAGAAGGGGATCCAAAGCCCCATACACCAAACTGCCAGAGCACAGATATGCACATTTGAAGCTCCATCCCGTATTGGAGCATAAATCCTGGGCGAAGCTGCAGGAATCTTCAGCAGGGCTTCAACACTCAGAGTGACACAGCCATCTTCTGTATAGTTTTTTTGAGCTTTCAGGCACTCACCTGGGCTCCTGCTCTGCTGCAACCAACCAGCATTTGATTCACCTTTCACATAAAGGAAAGTGTTTCCTACTCTGCTTTCAGCAGTATAGTTTATAATTAATTTACAACTCAAGTGATTTGAGTTTCAGTTACCATTATTCAAGGCTGACGTACAGCAGGCATTGGCACCCTAGGTCAAGGCCATTTGTTGACCATTCCTGATGCCCTCCAACATAGCAACAGAACTGCTCAAGAACATCCTCACTGCAATCTGAGAACTGCAATCTCCAACTGTGTTCCTCCAGCAGGTTCACACTTTCCTTTGGCTATGACAGTAAAACTCATCTCTGTGGGATACTACCCAGGACAAAACTGTGCAAAGAACTCCCCAGAGGCACAGTGCCTTACAGCCCCGCTGTCTGTGCTAAACACATTTCTAGCATTAAATCCAAATCCCTGCATAGATGACAAGAGCAACAAAAAACCCAACTCCCTTTTTAAACACCCTAAACAGCCCCCTGTAGCCCAAGTGACTGCTCTTGGGAGGCAATAGAGGATACAATATACTATTCACAACAGACAATTATTTCAGGTTCTATTTGGAGGTACATGAAGGAAGGGGAAAAAATTATACAGCAGAGCACTGCTGCCATATCCTACAAGATCATTATCACAACATTCTACCTTTGTCCTTTAGCACTTTTAGGATCAATTCCTCAGGTTTTACTAAAGCAAACAGACTGTAAAACTAAGCCCACATCAAGTCCTTTCTATCATTAACATTACCAGGTACACACATTTTCTTCCACCAGAAAGGAAGAAGCCCTGTACTACCAAGGACACCCTAACCAGCAAACCACCCTCTCTGCACACCACTGCAATGGCCTCAAAGAAGGCACTGGGCAATGCTGGATCAGAGCCTTCCTTCATTCCTCCAGAGTCCTGTATACAGTGACTAAAAGTTGTATATTACCCATCAATGTTTTGGCACTAACTGCAGGGCTGGAGTCAAACAGCTTTTGTTTGGCTGCTGTTCACCAGCCCCCCCCCCCCCCCCCCAAATTTGTGGTTTTCTTAATCATGTGAATAACAGTTGTTTTGTCAAGTTGTTTTTAATCACTATCAATTCAAATAAAGACTTTGCTAATCCTTCGAGCCATACAAAACAAGCAGGTCACAACAGTTTCAGGGCAATCTTTTATACTTACTGCTATTGGAAAGGATTCTTTACCTGAATTGTTGGTATTGGAACTCTTGCTGTTTAAAATGCTCAGCAAGAAACTGTCTTCCTCACAGGTGTTGCAACACCAGAGATTACATGTTGGTTAACAAACTTCAAGTGCCACATAGGAAGATTAAGCATATGTACTAAACATAATTTGTACAACTTTGGTCTTATAAGGCACACCTAACAGCCCATTAATGATCAAGTTGTCACTATTATTATTTACTGAAAGCAAACACTGTGTCATGATACAAAGGGAAATAAGATCTACTCCTTGTCCCAGTAAGTTAGAAAGATTCAATCACTTGGCTTCAATGAAGAACTCAAAGGGGCCAATGGACAGGTGAGTGACACTTGCTGTAGACCATGTATGAAAACATTCAGTGGCAGAGAGTGCCTTGGAAAGCTGTAAGGCTATAAAAACAGAGGTGTATCCTTCAATGCACATTAATCCTAACCAGTTTGACTTAACCTGACAGTAAAGTATCAAGCACTAATACAAGAAGCCTGAAACTGTGAGAAGACAGACAATCTGCCTCATCCAGTTTCCTGGCTTTTAAGCTCCACCCCTGCAAGCCTTTGTGATGGCCCAGGTTGACTGACTTTGAGAGGAGTGCTCGTGGCTTAGGCAGATATTAGATTGCAGGTGAAGAGCAGTAATGGCCACAACCACCTAAGATCCAACAGGATCACCAGCTACTGCTTTTGCTTGGCCCAGTTTCATCAGGATTATTGTGTAAAGGAACAGCATAGAGGGTTAGCAAAGGAAAGATAACCAAGAAATTCAGGTCCTTTCTGCATGACCTCAGCAACATTCTCTGCCCTGCATGTGTTTCAGTCCATTACTGGTAAACGAGGGCCAATCTGAAGGACAAAGTGCTGTGTGATAACCCAGTGAGCAGTCTGTCATTTTGAAGGAGTCCCACAGATTGTATGTTACACATGGTAACAGACCCATTTGAACATGCTAATTTTAATTTTGTTTCACATGTCTATGTTTTTTACTGTCTTGCATAACAATATGATTACGAGTCACCCCTTTACCACATGGATATATTCCATCTTTCTATACTACAGTAGTAACTTACTGTGTATAGTATGACAATTATGACTGTGTTTCCCAGAAAAATTCCTGAAGAACAAAAACCTGTTAATTATTGAAATTATTTTCTCCATGTGTGTCAATTCACTTAATCCTGTGTACAACCCAGCAAGCTTTAATCCTTCTGCATATTTCCAATTCAGTTATATCACCCTTTTAGCTACTGCATTTGCTCTTAATAGAAATTTTCCCTTGTGGCTCATTTATATTCAAGAGACTATGCAGGTCACCCAGTGCAAATATTTTTGGATCATTGGCGATGTCATTGTCCAGAATCATATTCACTCTATTTCCTCCATTCCCAGAATGAATTTACTAGGTATGGGATGCTGGAAAAAAAAGCTCTTGCTCTCATTTCATATTTAACTGAAGAAGCAAAAGAGAAAATAAATGAAGTCTGATTTGCATGAAATCATGCATTCTGTACCTTAGTGTTGAACAAGAACACAGACATTCTTTGAGTTCTTTCATGTCTGTTTTCCATATTTAATTCATCTCCTTGTCACCTTCTTTTGAATTAAGGGAATGATACATTAAGTTATCAATAACTTAACATCTTCCACTTCATCTGGCTACTAACCCCACCCTAACAACACTGCCTTCCTTTGAGCTGGAGATGCAGCATTTGTTCTCAGTACTCACAGTCCTTAACAACCAAATGCAATTTAACCTGTTGAAAAATCCACAGAAAGAGGGACAACAGGGAGGCTCATCCTCCCTGTTGGCTTCCCAGCAGAGAGCAACAATGCATTTATATTCTGCAGCTCCTGCTTCAGAGAATATTGTGCTCCCTTGCTCTCTGGTGCACTTTGATCCCCCAGGCAGAGCCTTCTCAGCCACCTCCAAACTCTGCTGCAGAGATAGCCCCAGACAAGCCTGTCTCCTGGAACTGCCAAGTGACAGATCAAAGCCAGAAAATTGCCCTTGTTTCCAGTGCTGCTTCTGCAGTTAACACTTTGCGCTCTCCCCGCCAGGCACTCAAGAGGCCTCTTTGACTCCTCCAAGTAAAACCTGGAGCCTGAAATCCTGTGGGTGGGAGAGAGCCCCAAACATACCCCTAAAGGCCCAGCAATCAGATGATGTGCCAAGTTACATGAAATTAGCTCCCTTGTTTCTCTTAGAAGAGACAAAGGAAATGAAAGCTGAGCTGGAAGCAAGGCTGTGTGTGTACCCCCTATTCCTTACCCGGCCCCTTCTAGACATTATTTACAGCAGCACTGGAAGTGCTGGAGTCTGCCTTTTAGAGCTCACTGAAGAAGGCAGTGGGAACCTTTCCAACGACTCTGTGGCCTTGCTGAAAATTGCTGAGGTTTGGTCTGTGCTCCTTTAAGGCTGCAGTGAGAGTATGAGTGGTGGGACACAAGCTAAACTGAAACTGCTGCTGAAGGAAGGGGTAAGGGGAAGAGACACAACACCAAGTTATTCTCAAAGTTGAGAAAATAATACTTAAAAAAAAAAAAAACAAAACAAAACAAAACAAAACAAAAACCAAACACCTTCCAAGCATTTTTTTCAACTTTAAAGAGCAGCTGCAGTTGGAGTGGTGCCCAAACTGTGCAGACTCACTCAGCAGACACAGGCTGAACATCACAATAACTTTGGGTATTGATGGTTTTAAGACCTGAGGAGCTGGAAGATAGTCAGTGTTGCCTTTTCCAGCCCCTTAACCCTCAAGTTGCTGCAGAGGCCAAGGAACACCTACTGCCAAAAGAGGCACAGGTTTAATCCTTGCACAGCCAGCTCAGCCCTTCATCTTGCACAGACAGATAACTTGAAAATCCTACAATTCATTGAGCATAGGCTGTCGTGACACAGCATTAAAAACAGACTGGAATGGCTTTACAGCATTTTTCTAAGTGTGTCAATTTGCCATAGCACTCCCTGTCTCTCCATTCTTCTGTAACATGCTGGATGAGATGGCTGCCATTACTGCCATGTGGCAAATTTCTGTGACCTATTCCTATTCAAAAGAATTAAAACAGCTGCACGAACATAAAATGACAGATAATCACAAATTCCTGCAATTTGCAGATAAAAGCAACACACAGAATAACAGAACATTTTTAAATTATATGATTTTGATTTAAAAATGCAGCTTCTTTTTCCTGATCCTGCTACTCAGATGGACAAACTTTACTCAAAGGCAATCTGTTTATTGTGGGTACATATCTTTCCATGATTTTATTTAAAGAATACTTTGCTGTGCTTGAGTATCATGATTTCACATCTCCCATATTAAAAGAGGGGTTGCCTGGTACCACTCTCACCCTGGTGTGACAGAGAATCCTCAAAAATGACCGTGCAGGAGGAGCAGCACTGCAAGGCTCCAGCTAGTACAACCTTCAGCAGCAGATGGATTTGAGGGGCATGTTAATTAAATCACTCCAAGCAAGGATAGAATGACACGATGCTGTGCTGTCACCCAAAGCCTCTTACACCCTAGTGAACCAGGTATCACTAGCACAAGTATTGCTTGTGTGGGTTTCAGTGAAGAATTCGATATATGTTTTCCTACTGTCAGAAAAACACAAACAGCATTTCCTGTACTACTTCCTCTGCTTGGAAGATGGTGTGGAAACTTCATCTGCTTTTTCTGGATATGTAGGGAGAGAAACAAGGAGGTGAATATCTAGAGAGCTGGCAGAAGTGCAGTAAGAGGAAATAAAAGCAAACCTATAGAAAAGAAAGCAAGAGTAGACTGAATGCCCCAAACTTGCACAGACAGTGGTCAGTAAACTGAATCAGGTTCTGTGAGAGAGGGGGAGTTAAAACAGCTTTGTGTGGTAAGCACATGCAATGCAAGTCCCCAAAAGAAGAAAATCTTCTATGGGTGGCTTTATTTCCTGATTCCAAGGGAACCAGCAGAGCTCAGCAGGATAGGGCAGCAAGGAAGCAAAGAGATTAGTAGAAACTGAACAAAGCAAAAGGACAGGGAGTGAGGCAGTGGAAGAGAAAGATACAAATGAGGAAAGGAATATTATTTTGTAGAGAAATACAGTACTTCGCTGGGTCACAGCCAGTCTGAATGTACCTTAAACTCCTATTTCCCATTCTCTCCCAGCTGGAGAGATAATTGCCTGACTCTAGAAATATATTAATCATTTTTATGTCTGTGATCTCCAATGCCAGTACAAGAAGTGCTGTTAGACAAAGCCATGTCTCACCATAGGCTGCAAGTACAAAACAGGACCCCCTTCCCCTCCTGTATCTGAGATCAGTGTCTAAGAAAAGCACAGGAAACATCAGGAATTCCCAAGGATCAATGGGGTAAGATCTTCCAGTGGTTTCAGGCATATATATTGTATTCCTTTCCCAAGACTTTCATAGGCAGCCTGATTTATTAGCCTTAGTCAGCATTCTGTCTTGTACACCTGCCAGAAAAGCACAGTAGGATGAAACATCTGGTAAATTTGCTCAAATTCTATTATGAAATATCTTCAATTCAAGTTTCAGTGAAAAGTAAACAAGTCATTGTCTTTAAACAGTGCTTTGCTTTGCTGTCAGAAAACCCTGGCAATCAGCAATAGGCATTAGTCCTCTTTTCAGGGCTGTCAAGGCAGAATAGCTCTCATTGTGAACCACTCTGGACCAGCAGAAGACCATGTGTATCACTGCTAGTTCAGTGACATTTGACTTGTTCGCCAGTGCTGCTGTGGCGCTGCCATGCAGTGACATTTGCTTACACTTTAGGAGCACCTGGGGATGCACAGAGCACATGGAACACAGCAGGCTTGTCCTCCCTGCAAGGCAGGATGCTGAGGAGCCTCCCAGCCCAGCCAGCTCTGAACTGACTCCAGATCTGGGGCAGTTTGACAGTGGGCAGGTTCAAGCCTCCCCAGAGCCAGCTTGGGGGTGTCTGACAGCACAGCGCGGTGCCTTGCAGATGTCACCAAGTGCAGGCGGTGGTGATAAACAGATACAGCTCTCGAGCTCCAGGCAAGGAAAGGAGGCACTTTACAAATGCTTCTCTATTCCTCCACGCTGGCTCCACCTGTACACAAATCCATTGGTCCCACATTATCTTTCCATATAGGGCAGAGGCCAGAGGCCATTTTTTCAGTGTCTAAATTGGAACAACACCTACAAAGAACCTGCTCTTCGTTTCTGCAGGTGAGTTCCAGCCCTCCTCAGTCACTTGGGCTGTTTGTGGAGAGAGGTGAATGTCCCCCACTAAAGGACTTTTCGGTGGTGGTTTAATTCCTAAAGAGAATCTTATGGTCAGCAACTTTAATAAGTGGCTGTGCTGCAGGAAATAAATGTATTGGTGGATCAAACTACAGCACTTGACTGTATTGATCCACAGGGGATATTTTTTAATTGGTGAGGAGCCCTTACAGAGCCATCTGACTTTCCTACATACCTATGGAGCATGGTATATTTGAGACAGATTTAGCTACAAAAGACCAAATCAAAAAGACAGTGAACACTAGAGATCATTACAGAAAACAGAACTGCATTAAGAACTAGTCCATCTGTATAGGAGCAGATACCTACACTCATGGCAGGTTGTGCACTGAATGATGGTATAGCAGTGAATATGCTTATCTGTGCAATCCACACTACACACTGTCTGCAGTCAACACATTCCTACGTGCGCTGGCATGAGCCATTGGAAACTGATTTTCCATTTACGCCAGTTCTCATGTTACACCATGCCAGGGTACTGGAGCTTGGACACTGAACTGAATGGGGCAAATCCCCGCCACCCTCTTTGGCTCAGGGTAACTTCAGGACAACACAAAGCACTTGGAGTAAAACAAGATAAGACATACAGTGAAAAAACAAACCAATTAGAAGTGCTGTCAGAGCTGGAATTTCTCTGGGAATGTGTGATACAACTGGAGAAGGTTTAAAAGTGCTGCACACAGTAATGTGGCTGCCAAAAAGAAAGCAGCTGTCAGAGCAGGGAACTTTTTTGGGTCAGGGCTAGTCATAAAGAAGATGACATTTTTCAGAGCTCTCATTTAATCTGGGCAAAGAAAGCTGAGTGGGGAGAGGTGACAGAGACAGGAGCAGAGCTGCAACCGTGGAAGATTAAAGCATTTCAGAGTTGTGTTTAGAAACAGTCTGCAAAAGAGGCTTCTGGCAACAGAGAGAAATTTTGGACCAATCCAATAACAGCACCAGTGCTTCTGAGAAATCCTCTTGGACTTGCCAAGAGGAAGTCAGTCAGTCCAGACCAGAACTGATGGGGAGAGGACAGTCCTCTTCTTTTGCAGGCAGGAAAGAGAATGTAAACTACCATGAAGAAGAAGACTGAAAGTGGAAAGGTGCAAGGAACCTATAGCTGGAGTTGAGTGAAAAAACTACACATGAAGCTACAGACAACACCCATCATTTGGAGAAGAGGCACAAGAATGTGAAGGAGTTCATTTGAATGGGATCACAGCATGGATATCACAGGAGTGCCAGAAACAGTGACTTCAGCAATGAAAGAACCACCACAGATACAAAGCAAATGGGTAAAAAACCCTCCCATTTACCAAGCAGGACCCTTCACTAATCCCCACTGTGGGAGGATGTGAATTGTATGCTTGAATAAATAATGAACTGAGAAAGAAAGAAAGAAAGAAAGAAAGAATATGTGATAAATAGTACCATGGAGAAAAGTACAGATCCCAGGGTAAAACACATGCCAAGGTCCTGGTCTCAACAGAGTGAACCAAATGTGGGCAGAGGGGAGCAGAGCAGCTGGGGATGCAGAGTGGAGCAGGCTAACTGCTGGGCTGGCAGAGCTCTGCCGGAAACCAGGGACAAAAGTGGGGAGGAGGAGGAAGGATGAGACAGATAACAAAGCTACTGCAGACTGTCTCCATGGGGAAGAGCCAGGACTGGAGGAACCTTGGTCAGCCAGTACACTAAATAGATGGGAAAAGTTTTACTTCTCTAGTGATGTGTAACTAAAGTCACCACAATGATAACATAAGGTAGAATTAAAATACTGTCTATTTCACGTTCTGGTGAATTGTGTTTTGAATGAAGTTTTTCTTCCTACCACAAAAAAAAAAAATTTTTCTATAAGAAAGTAATGTAGCATCTGCTGCATCTGTCATCACACCACACTCAAATAATGTGTCCTGATCATCATGTTTGGAGGAGGCAGACAGCAGCTCCCTGCAAATCTGCAACATGGATAGGGAGCACTTTCAAAATGTTAGAATTACACAAAGGGTTATTGCCTTGCTCAAGACAGCATAATTCCACTATGCCAAGCAGTGCTAAGAGAGCAGATCAGGCCTCTCACCTACATGCCCATTCTGATATGGCAAGGGACAGCTGCAATCACACTGCCCCGGGCACGCTGCAGGAGCCTCCCTCTCCCTGTATCTCTTCCTCACCTTTTTGCCCTGCTAGGAAGAAAAGGCCATGAAGTAAACTAGAAGAAAGTGCAAACTGTAAGAAGTCTTCCTGCAGGACTGCCAGAATTCACCCTGATCCAATGGATCAGCAGAAATCCAACTTATTCCAGGCTCAGAGACTCTGGGAAAGAGCATCAGGGGTAAGGATACGGACACAGAATGGGTAGTGAATAAGTGTGAGAGGTTTGTGAACAGTGATGTGGAACAGCTCTTTTTCTGTGTGACCCATCAATGTGGGAGCCACTTTCACACTCCAGTTGTCAGACAGGGATCTTGTAAGCCCCTTTTTTTGTTGCTTTCTCTAGCTGCTATCTCAACAGAACATTATTTTTATTACTTTCCCTATAATTACAGTTTATTTGAATCAATAAATTTAATGATGAATTATCAAGAAAATACAGCAGAGAAAAGAAGAGAAAGCTGGTTTGTGCTCTGAGTGGGCTCTGATCATCATTGGCAAACTGTTTAGGAGCCCAGTCCCAGCTATCAGGAAGCAACCCCTCAGTCACCAGCCCTCCCTCTCCACCCTCCAGCTCCCTTTGCTATTCTCAGCTTGGGCCAGCCTCTGGCGTTGGGCTGTGAGGGTAGTGACAAGGTAAGTGGGAGGCAGGATAGAGAATGGAAGGGGTGGACAAGCTCCATATTTCATCTTCTCTGTTCCTTGTAAAGCTGCCATTGCCTTGCTCTTCATCATTTCTGCCCTCTTCTCCATGGCTTAGAAAGAGCAAGATCTGAACAACACAGAAAAAAGATTATAATGCTTTAGGGATATAATCAATATAAATTAATGAATTTTTCCCCCCAGGGAAGCATAGGTTCTGTACTTCCTTCTGTCTTTTCTTGCAGCCCCCAGGCCTTTTGTCCTCTGGCAAAAACTCCCCATTGAAGTGCATGGCATTTTCTGGGCACTATATCTTCAGTATATTCTTTTCAGCAGTGTAATTTTTTTGATAGTCACTTGAATAATCAGCAGTCAGTGTTAGAATACAGCATTGTACACTGACACCCCTAAGCCCCAGGAAGCACCAGAAGATGAAGAGGGAAGCCTGCAGCTCTTCCTGGCCTTATTTTCTCTCCTTGAGAACTGGCTCTTTCTTTCCTGCCTACAACTACCCCACACAGTTAAGGCCAGCCCTAGTTATCTATATCCAGCTCTTGCTCCCATCCTCAATATCATACAACTGGACCATGGGGCCTGCTTAGGTCAGTAAGGGAGTAACATGAGCTTCTGAAATTGTCCCAAAATGAGTTGTTTGTACAACAGCACTCTGTATTCCAAACATAAACCTCTCTTTAGATGTGGCAGTACTTTTATTTAAAAAGGCTAGTAGAGTTTTTTCTTTTGTAGATCTATGTTGATTTTTGAAATGTTTCCACAGAGCTAGTAAAGAATCTGGCTGCTTTAGGTCCTACCCTTTCAATACCAGGATGCATTTTGTAAATAATTTAACATGGCAGAAGAAATTAAGGAAGGAAACACAGAGCTAAGTCTGAAGGAAGGAAAGACTGTTCTTTTATCACAGCTGAAACAATTTACTTTTGTTACATGTACTTGTATTATTTCTTAAGTACTCAGCTCTTTTAATGTTAATTCAAGCTTGCTGTTTCTTGCTGACAGCCAGCCATATGTGACCTCCTGTTCTTTATAAACACTACACACCGTGCAAGATGATTATGTGGTTGCAGACAATGGGATTTTTCCTCTCTTAAATTCTATCAGCCTGAACTATTGGCTTTCTGCCTTGTCTCCTCTCCGGCTCTGAACTTGCAGCATCAGAGGCTGAGATGTAAAAGATTTTTCAGTGAGGAGTATATCTCACTGGAGGCTTCTTCTGCTTCCCTGTAGCTTCATTCCTGTCCTCTTCCAAGAATACAGCTGTTTAACCAAAAGCTAAATGGAAAACCAGGAGAGGGGATAGTCCCACCTGAGACCATGTAATGACTGTCAGAGGGTTTGTGGAAGCACCATCATCCTCCTTCAATCTTCCCTATCTGGTAAGCAGGAGAACTTTCAAAGTCCTCAAAACCTGCTCAATTACCTACACTGTTGGAAAATCTGCTTGTGCCACTGTGGCAGGGTTGAAGAGAATAGAGTCACAAAAAGAAGCTCTATTGGCATTTTTAACTCAAGAATTTCTGGTTTTGTGATTGAGCTCTGCAAACACATGCAGAGGCCTGATCAGGAGAGACACAAAAACTTCAGGCAAGACACTGCACACATACCAAGCAGAAGCTGACCCAGAAATCACAGGGATGGGGTTAAGGCTGAAACAAGGCCAAGTGGAAGCTCTGTCTTACCAGAGTCAATAGGGGCACTCAAGCAGAGCATCTCAGGAAAGAGAGGGAGACGAAGAACAAGCAGGCTTTTTTTGGGGAAAAAAAAATCTACAAGCAAACTGTGAGTTTGCCATGAAGGAATCTGGGGGAGTAACCCAGATACTTGCATTGCTCCTGTTTCATAAGGAAGCCAACCTCTCGGAACATTTACCTCTAAAAGCAAGTGCTGGAGTTTAGCTTTAAACATGATCACAGTTTCACTGAGGACAAGCACCACCAAAGGTCTACTGCTTACTGAAACCCTGCCAGCCCTTCTGAAGTTGTTCCTTTTAGATACATGATGCACACCAAGCCTTCACTACTTCCTTTCTCATAGGTTTTTTTCCTGGCCTTGGAAAAGCCAAAAATGGACTGAAGCATTGTGTGATTCAGCAGATTTAGAAGAATAAAGGCCACCCAGTGAAGTAAAATACAGGAAAAACAGACACAGAAAGAAAAATGAATGCATGTGTAACTAAAAGATATGAAAGGTGTATGAGACAAGGGATGTGATATCAATAAGTGAGCAAGTGCTGGAATAAAACTAAAAGAATACAATCTGGCTAGGAAAGGCTGAAAGGAAGAGTAGAAAATATTTTCAAGGAATAAAGACAAATAAGAATTTTTCAAGTATATAAGGAGCAAAATGTCAGCAGGGCTCTAAGAGAGTGCTAGGGTTATTTAGTAAGAGATGAAAAAGATTGCAGAAAAATGAAATCTTTACCAAGTGTTCATAAGAAAGGATGTAAGACTGAAGTAGGAGAGAGAATTACTTTTTCCATGAGAGAGGGAAAATGCACAAAGAACTCCAAGTCACAAATAGAAGGAATAAATAAATTACAGCTCTGCATAGAACAGACAGTCCCCCTGCCAATCATAGATGAGGCAAGAAGGTCTCCTAAGAGTGAATTTTAAATATCTTCTGTGAGAGCCAAGAACAGAAGAAAAATGGATTCCTATTATATTCATCCATTGCACTCATTTGTCCAACATGAAACCGAAATCTATACAACCTTCCAATCTTAGGTACTTTGAGAGCACAGATCACCCTCAAGAAACTATAGCTATGCTATTTTAGTGCCTCTGCTGCTGCAAGGGTCAGATAGGGAAAAACTGGTTTTGTGTGTGCGCACAACAGCTCACATCTGGTCCTACTTCATACCCCAAAGCTGCTGGGGGAACAACAACCCTCTGAATCCCTCCTCCATGTTCATAACTCAGGAAGGGATTTCTGGATGTTGCAAGATGGACCAAGCTTACTTATGAATCCAGTCAATGGCTTGCACTGGGAGCATTCACCAGATGAATAATGAACAGGGTTAAGCTGCATACAGAAAACCACAAGTACAACGTGAAAACAGAGTAGCACCTCTGAGATGGGAAAGGCTTCAGGAAAAAGTTCCTGGGACTTCATAGTCCAACTCTCTCCACTGTTCTGATTCCTTTAAAGAAAAAAAAGTTTTTTGCTTGGGGGTTTTGATTTTTTTTTTAATTTATTTAAGGACATGATATTGACAAGGCACATAAGCACATGGCAAGAGAAGGACCTCCTCATGTGGCCTTCTTGAGAGTTACAAAGTGCCATGGCTGATGTGCTTTGAACAAACCTTATCTGGATGTGTGTCCCAAAGGATAAACACTGCCAAATGGCTGTCACCATTGTGCACTCTTTGAGCTGCCTAGCCCTTAACTTGTATTCAATTTCATATTTTATATTTAGCTTTTGAAAGCTAAGTGCATAGGCATAGGGTTGCTGTATTATAGCATCTTAGGGAACACTAAAGAAGTAATAAATATTGTCAGATGCTGATCCTTTCTCCTTAAAGTGTTTTTGCTGAAACTTGGCCTTTCTCTCTTCCATATCTCTATGCTTTTTGTTAGAACACAAGGTGACCTTTCCATGCTTAATTATCTGAACAAAATGCACAGAACAATAATGCCAACAATGCCTCTTGTGCATTCTACTACACTTGCAGATCTTTGAAATAATCTAACCTAATCTCTTCATTTTCAGGTTAGGGTGAATGTAGTGTGAAATAACCAAATGAGCAGACAAGAGAAGGGAGGATGGACAAACAGATGCTGACAAATACAGGCCAAGCGATAGAGTGTGTGTGTGTATGCACAGGAAACTGCTCCCCTGCAGAGTTTGATTCTGTTCTGAAACAGACACTTAATAGTGCTTTGCCTTTATATAGAAATGTTCATGCATCTCAAGGCATCTTTCAAACAGTCACAGGCAGCACAGTGTGGCAATCAGAAACTACCAAGAATAATCATTTTACAGAAGAGTGAATTGATTTACATGGTCTGGATGATTTATTCTCCTTCATCACAAAAAAAAAAAAAAAAAAAATTCAGTGAAGAAGCTGGGAGTACAACACAGAAATCACTACTCATGAGGCTCTAATTATCATCTTTGCTCTGTGCTCTTCAGCCTTGCCGACTGACAACACTGCACAGTGTGAATCCCTCACTGTGTGCTTGGCAAGGATGTGCTTCCTTCACAGGAGTACACCCCTACCTGAACATTGCTTGGAGCCCACACTGATGTATTTTCACAAGCAGGAACTGAAGCCCTACACACTCATCTTGCTACCTGTAATTTGTAGCACATTCAGCTGATCTCTGGTACTTGAACTTCTCACCTACTGTTCATGTGATGAGGCTATTTCACATATGCTGTGGCAGTATAGCTGTGCTGGCACAAGCAAAAATGGGGCTCCAAATCCATTCTTGCAGGAAGATGTGAAAATGCAGGTACCCTGAAGTCCAGTTGAGCACAACTATGCCACACTGGAATAGGAGAAACAGGAGCTATTACCATGTCTTATGCATGGACTACTTCCAGAGCTCCCCCAAGATCAGGTTCTGAGGGAGGTGTGTGCCTTGGGGCTCTCAGCTAGATGAAGTGTTAGGTAACAGCTCAACATATCACGCAGATCTCCAGACAGAGGCCTTAGAAAACTCTTCAGTAGGCTGGAAGCACGATAAAGCTCAGGCATACTTTGGAGGAGCTAAAGTGTGACACAAAAATGTTAAAACCTATTTCTATATGAAGAGGCACTTAAGTAGTTCAGCCAATTAGACCACTTGATTGGCTGACATTCCAAACACTTCCACTTTGCACACAGGGTGCCTCATGCATGAATGAACTGAACATGGCATTTGAAGGCTTTGCTTTTTGTCAGTGCTTGTATGTTTCTTTGTGGAATAAGCAAGATCATATTAATTTCCCTAACATTTTTCTATAAATGCTCAGGGCATCTAATAAATTAAATAACTGTTTATTTAGTTACTGCTTGATTATTTAAGAACATAAACATATGTAGTGACCTGAACTTGAATTACAGAATTCCTCATTTGCAGTTCAGCTATGAAGATATAATAGCTATCAAGATAGAACAGCTTCTCTTCACTGTCCCCTAGTCTGTCCAAGTGGACACAGAGCAATTGAGATAATTCAAATGGAGACACCTCCAGGGTGTCACATGCTTTTAGAGAGAATTGAGAAATAAGAGGAACCTTTAATCCAGGAGAAAAATGTCCCTTAGGCAAAAAATTCACTAGGCACTAGGGACTTGTGGGATAATCCCTTTCCTCCACAAATGACGCAGTTCAGTCTTCAGCTCCTCACTGTACAAGCAGCCCTAGAAGATTTTGCAAACCTGCTCTTTCCTGTATGCTAGAATTAAGATGCTGTTAATTATACAAATAATTTCTCTTGTTTTTCACTAGAATACTAAGCATTTATACAAAATCCTTCACTAAACTCACTTGTGACACAGTCAGAGGTTGGCACTCACCATCTCTCTTTCCCGGATGACAAGAGGCATGGAAAGGAAAGACCTAGATTAGGAATTACTCCTTGAATTTTCACACTGAATTCAAAATAAGAAAAGCTGTCTTTTTGCTTTTAAAGCAAGTGAAGGTGTCTGGATTCACACAAACCTTTGCCATCTCACAGGGGGAAGTAATTTAGCCGGAGGTACCCAAATTTCCAGGAGAATCCTTGGGTGCATTTCTGCACACACAGGTGTACACAGATCTCTATTTCTGCTCCACAGTGTCTGGGTAAGAACCTGACACAATTTGAACACCAGTTCACAGCAGTTTGATCTAGTACATGTCACCCTACCACAGCACTAGTTCTGTGAACTTCTGAGTAATATCCCAGCAAATGGCTTAGCAACCCATATGAACTCTTGCAGTCTTCTGTGATTGGAATAACACTCTTGAAATAATTAATTATTTCAGGAGAACACAATCATACTCATTGATATATTTACAGGTCCCAAAGGTGATGATAAATCTCTTTGATCAACCAATTTCAGATTATCTACAGAGGCTTAAGAATAATTAGTCTGCTTCACCTTTAAGTTGCTTCATCTCTAAACTGATTTTAAAAAATGGCTTCAGTGCCACTACAATCTCAGAGCTGGAACAAAGTTGAACTCTACTCTGCAATAAATCTGGAATAATACAGCATTTTGGGAGGACTGGCAAGGAAAATCATCCAGTTAGTGGGGCCAGGATTTAAGTGGTCCTTATTTGGGTCTCGTGCTCTTTGAAGGGTCAGAATTGCAGAGGACCTCCAGAAACCACCTCCCGCCCTCCTGCATGGTGAGACCAGTGCACCTCTGACTCTCTAGACAGATGTTTGCCCAATCTGTTCAACAAGCTAAGCTAGCCAAGGACTTGGTCCTTGACTTTATCTCAATCCCAAAGATAAGTGAGAAATCAGGCAGATTTTCTGTATATGTCAGAGAAATTAAAAACGCATGGATTTTCATATCAGACTGCTGAGGACTAATTACAACAGTGTTTTCCAGCAAGCCAGTGATTGTAGGCTAATTTTCTGTTATGAAACAGAAACCAGGGTTAATGAGGCTAATTGTGTCTACCAGTGTTTCGAACAAAAAGGAAGCCAACTCAATTTTGAAGCAAGTTCTTTGTCAGGAACAAATTGAGGAAAATTGCTACAGTTGTACCAGCATTTCCTAAAATTGCTTAGTACCATGCTTGGGAAACCAACACTATAGAACACAAGCTAGTGGCACAGAAAATGAAGCTTATTAGACAGTCAGTATATTGAGTTTCAAATGCATGGCTGTGTGACATACCGTGATGGGTGAACTGCTGAAAGCAATGCAACAGGGAGTCAATAATAGTGTGTGTGTGACCCTCATTCCAGCTCTACTGAGGTACTACAAAGAGAAATCAAGGTATGTAGTAATACATGTCAGAAAAACAAAATCTTCAAGTTCTATGTCTCATCTGTGACCAAGTAATTAATCACACAAGCTGGACTGGTAAAAAATGAATACATTGCCCTGGAAAGCAAAATTCACCAGCAGAAGTCCTTTAAAAATAATCAGTTTAGCCTCTCTTGCTATGAGCTGATAATTGTATTAACTACTCAGAAGAACTGACTGACTTCAGTGACAAAAGACATAAACAATATATACAGCATAGTACAAGCAGGTGCTGCTGGGGAAACCTCATCAAATGCACCTCAGCATTAGTGCCCCTGCTATTCCCTTCCCAGTCTCTGTTGAATCCCCAGCCAGGCCAACCGGCAATGCTTTCAGTTTGTGATGTAACCAGCTGGAACTAAAATGCAGCCACATTCTTTTGCACTCCAGACTGGTGCCCAAATCAAGCCAGTGTGTGCTAGAAAGAATATGAAGGCTTTCAGCGACAAAACACGCAGGCACAATGACTGCAATTTGACCTTACTGCAAAATTCAGGCTGTCTTGCTCCTCTGTGTGCTGAAGGCAGAAGCATCCTGGGATTTACCGGAAAGCCTTACTCTGCAGCAGGGGAGTTTATGTGGGGGAGATCTAAAGAAAATCCACATCTATACATATGGCTGTGCAAAGAGGATGGATCCTTAGGATGACAAAGCATAATAAAAAATTACAGCATGCCAGACAGCAAGGACAAAAAACAGGAAAACAGGCAAGTGGAAGAGGTCCTGTGGGGAAAAATGTGGCACTAAGGAAGGAAAAGAATTAATGTTACAATACAACAAGATAAGTGAGAATAAAAAACAGATGGAAGAATGGGAGAATCTTAAAGATTAAACACAAATAAGGAGACATAGTAGTTAAAAAAAGGAAACAAAAATGGGCATAACATTAGGGTCAATAAAGGTCACCAGATCCTTGACTTACATTTCCTATCTGAAAATCAGTTCTGGGGAAAGGTGGCAAGAGGAAGCAAAGAAAGTCTCAAGACAAGGGTGGGAGGCACCTGGCTGAGATCTCGACTTTTATAGTGCAAGGCCCATTTGATGTCATTCCGTTTAAAGTTACAGCCAGGGGCTACCAGCTCCAGTGGCTTCCTGATCTGGGGCCTTTTGCAGTCTGTAAGGTGTTCCCTGGAACTGAAGCTTCCCTTTAGAAAAATGATGTCTGCAGCCCTTCTTGTTTGCCAAGATATAACCTTCACTATGTAAATCAGGGCTGTGCTGTCTTGTTGAATCTGCAGCCCGAGGTATGAACATCTCCCATTCATCTTAGTGGGATATTAACCTCAAAGCTTCATTGTAGCTCTCCAAATGTTAATACAATATTAAACAAGTTGTTTAATATACAAATGCTGGGTTTAAGTCATTCACATTTGTACAGCATTTGTGTAGGAGAACTGGATTTTACTTTGATTTTGCATCTGAAAACCAGAACAAAACAAATACCTAAATTCCCAGTCATTGGTCATTCTGCAATTCAGCTTTATTTTGGTTTAGACATGCAGGGAGGAGCTTAGGCTGAATGACTGCTGGTTTTCCTATTTATCATCTCCAAGTGATGAGTGATTCTTCTGTTTGCTTCCAGGACTTCAAATCCTTCTCCTAAAGCTGGTGTTCATACCACTTGGGTTTACAAACCTTACAATTCACTTTTCTGCCCCAGCTTCTACACTCTTTATTCATGCTTTTGGCTCTTCAGAAGACTTCAGCAAGGACGTGGAAAGATGAGCCCAGTGGTGATGAAGCACCATGGGACCATCAGGAGGTACCAGTTACCCTTTTCTCACTGTGCAGCTGCATGGGCAGACAGATCCAGCACTGGAGCAAGGTAAATGCTCCATCTTGAAGGGCCCACAAGGGGTGAAAACCAGGTTTCTAGAAATGGCAAGCAGCTACAAATGCTGTGTATTCAGGTGTCAAACGGAATCACTTCAAATTTTGGAAATTGTCAATATCCACCCTGAAAAACCTTTGAAAGCTTTGCAGTTAAGCAGCCAACACCTCTGGTCTCCAAGTTTCCCATTAGCTCTAGGAAACTGTAGGTAAGAGCCTTAACCAGAAACCACTATCAAGCCCCCACACTTTGGCCTTGAATAAAGACTTCAGTACTGGGCTTACTACCAGAAGTGAATGCACATCCATCAAAAAATAGATCAAAAGACAAATGAAACTGCCTGCTCAGATAAAGCCCTTTTCAAAAAGTTACAAGGGGGAGGGGAGGGCCATGCGAGAGGATGTAAAGAAATGTCTGTTGAAAGATAAAATAAGCAAGATACTGTGATGAAGAAAGTGAACAATGAAACAGAATCCAGTACAGAGAGATCAAGTGAAGGAAAACCACATTACTATTTACAGTAAAGATCACTCATCTAACATGTATAATTAGAAATTCACACACTAAGATAAAAGTGACCAGTGAATGCTGTTGTAATCAAAAATAATACAGCATTGTATATATCTTAAAAAAAACCTAACACTCTCCAAAAATAGGAATAATGGGTCTCATTAATAGAGTCTTCACCCGAACTAAACAAGTTCTCTTTATTCACATTGCAATTTTTCCTAGCCTGCCAAAAGAAACCCTCACGAGAGGGTTTCCCAGTGCAGCCCCCCCGCCCCACACATCTGTGCCCCGATGAAGTTCAGTTGCAGACAGGACAATGATGCCCAAAGAAACCCATTCACATTTCAAAGACTTCCATTTTCACACGAGTTTGTGTTGCTTAGGTTATATCTGAAAGTACAGCACAGCACTTGGATTTCTCTCTTTGTGCCAAACAATGGCTCACAACACTTCAACGCTTCCCTCAGTGCACACACATATCTTTGGCTGAAATGCAAATGTTCAGTGAATATATGGGACAACACACTACAGTGGAAAATCCTGAAGGGCAAGGAGTGCTGAGAGAAGGTAATAATTTATCAGGACAATTTGGAAGGTTTAAAATATCTGCTTAGTAAAGTGTCTGTTTTTCCTTAAAAAAGAAAACAAAACAAAAATTAAAACCAACCAACCAAACCCACAAACAAAAACCATACACAAAAACCACCACAAATACCCCAAAATAAACAACAAATAAAATCCTAAACATCTTCTAGCAATGGAAGCAAGTGCTTTTCTCTTGGTTTCTTGGAATTTTAATGGTAGTCTGTTATTACCAGCATGCCAGTATCCCAAGTCAGAGACAGTTGCTATTTGGAACTTGTAACTGAGTAGAGAATTAGACTTCCATGCAGGTGACAAGCAAGAGGGTTTGTAACCAGAGTCCCATGAGACTCACCAAAAATTCAGCCATGGAAGTGAGCAAATCTGTGAAAGAGGACATGATCAGGTTGCAGCTATATTATCATAACACTAGAAAATTACAAGTCACTATGTTATTTACTATTCTTTCCAAATCTGATAATATGCTAACAGTACCTTGTACTTAACAAGGTCCTCCCAAGAGCATCCACGACTGCTGACATTGCACCATTCAATCTCTGCCTAGTGAAATTATGCTGCAAAGGCCATAACCTACTGAGCCAGGTTGCTTCTGGTCTCCCTGGGCTGTAAGTCTACCAGAAACAGTGTGATCTGGCAAGCTGTCACTGAGCAGCTGCCAACTCTTCCTATTGTGTTACAAACGACAATAAATATTGTTACATGGCCTGAGATTTATCCTCATCATGTCTCTTAGGTGCCATTTTATACTACCCAGAAAAACACTTGTTGAGAAGAAGGATGGAAAAAGAAGGTGACATAAAACATCTTGTCTGTGGATTTTAATTTGACTTTATTCCCTATGCAGAGTTAGCATGTTTGGGGTGTTTTTAACATAAGCAGCCAAGTGTTCTGCAGATTCATCTGTGGGGCTAACAGGGACCTCACTGGTCAGCTCCTCTAAAAAGCTAAGTTAAGAAGTTAGGTCATGTCCTACCACTTTAATACTTTAGGCTTATTAGCACAGACAAGTGCCAATAAATATCTTCACTGTTGTCATCTACATCTTTATCTTTTTCTTAAGTCAGCAGTACTTTTAATCTAAACCTTTTTTTTTATTCTCCCAAAGTGGTAAGTAAAAATTAATAACTGGTGCAAATCAGAGGCAAACATAAGACAGAAACAGATGTCTAAAGCTTTCAAAATATTATATTTTTATATTGTCAAATTAAATATATATATTTAATATATCCCAGGCACTCTTATTATTATTATTCACCAGCAGCCAGCTCAGCAAATATTCACTGAATTCACACCTTTAAAAAAAAACCAAAGAGAGAGTGAGAAGAGACGCAGACAGATGGAATACATCAGTAAGTCAGGAAAACAGCTATCTAACCTTGAGTCAAACTTTTTTTACAGGAAACAAAATGGGGATTTCTTACTTTCTGAAACAGTTTACAACATACTAGCAATTATTAGAAACCTTCCTGTGCAATAAACCTTTATAAACATTTTCTTCACCTCTGAAAGTCCACAAGAAACCTGTGGTAGAGAAATTGCAAGGATGGAAAACAATAAACAATATACAAAGAAGGGCATGGCAGTTTTATGTTCTCTCCCAATGAAAGCATGCAACAGCATTGAGTAGCAAACACCTGAACTTGCATATATGCTCCAAGAAATATCACAAAATCCAGATAGCAACATCTGAAGATAATGGAACTTTCTTACTGAAGTCAACAATACTTTTACCATTGACATCACCAGGAAGACTGGGGCCAATAAATTACCATGGATGCTCCTGAAGAAAGCAGTCCTAGCACTTGGCTGTAGTGGTCTGGATGAGCACTCTAAAAGAAGACCTTATTCTTCCAAATAATGTGCCCTAAAAATTTCAAAACAGTGTTTCATGGGACAGGCGAGAAGTTATTAAAATATCTATCTTCAAAGGACAAAAATAAGATTCCCCTTATGTTCTTCAGAATAGAAAAAAACCCATACATTTTAACAGAAAAATACTGGTCACATTCACTGGTTTAAGTTTTTTGCCATCCTGCTGAAACATCTCTCAATATTGCTCTGAATTTGCCTATACAATATGACTTTAAATTAGCATATGATCACTCACCAAAGACGCCAAGTGCATTATCAACACAAGCCAAGTATGAAATACTGTGGAGGGAAAAAATATTTCAAAGAAGACACGAACTGACCCAGTTTCACAGCCCGGTGTTCCATATTATCAGGATTTCACTAACAATTGCATTTGTTTCATCTTGTCAGAATGACTTGCAGCTTATGAAGTGCATTGATCTACTGGTGAGAATTAATTGTAGAACCCAGTGACTTCTGTCAAAGTAATATACTTTGTTAAAACCTTTCTGTTGTATATCTTTGTTGGTGTCTCCAAAATTAAAATTCAAAGTTAGCAAAAGCAGAACTCCCTAGGAATCTCAAAGCATCAACTGAATGCAACAATTCTTTCTCATTTTGTATTCCACTCTAAACCCAAGGTCAGTTAACAAAATATATTCTGTGAATAAAAGCATAATTATTGGTGTAATTTGCAGTGCAAATGAAAGAAAATCATTACTGCCTAATTAACAGTACATATGTCAAGAAATCAGTAAGAAAAATACTTAGAAATAAAATAATATTTTTTAATTATAGAAGCTTTTTATCTTCTGCTCTGAACAGAAACCTCAAGCCCTGTTTGTTGCCTAATTTCTTTTATAAATCATTCACTCCAAATTGTGGACATTTTCCATAGCAGACATTTAAATCTCAAGAAGGATTAGTGCACTAAAGAAGAGGAGTTTCATTAATCATTCTCTATTCCTTGAAGCCAATTTTTAACTATGACTTCTTGATAAAGAAAACATTTTTTTACTTCCAAGTTTTGCATGAGAGCTTTCAATAAAAACTCCTCTAGGATGCCTGAGACATAGAATTTTTTTTTAAGTAGTACTTTTTAACAGAACACAAAAATTGAGACACTCCATGAGCATGAAGCTCTTGATGAAGGCAGAACTGCACTCAGCTGTCAACAAACCACATAGTCATTGAGGGGGCCAACTTCCCAAATTAAGGCAATTCCAGTCACTGGCTTTTTCAAAACAAAAATAACAATGAACACAGCTGTAAAATTAAAACACAAAAAGGATTACAGGATGTGGTCCTGTAGGCTCTCAGGTAGAGAACTATGGTCTGCCAATAATTTTGTAGCAAAGACAGTACGCTCAGGGTAAAACAAATTTTTGACCTCTCCCAGAAGTGTGAAAATTCAGAGTTTTCAAGTAAAGAAACACAGGCAGCTGATTTGAGAAATATTTAAAAATTAGTATTCTCAGAAACTGTTTTAAGTATCAGAGAAGTTGCTTATATGTAGTGACATATGACTTTAAAATGAAGATTTCCCAAACACAAAGTTCTAGACTATGCAGATCTAATAAAAGCCACAACCTAGAGAAAGATATCACAATGATTAAATTACAGTAGAATTGTATCAGCAAACAGGTGTTATTGAAGATAGTTTATCCCCATCAGTGTACAAGTCTGCAAAGGCTATCTCATGTCCTAGGGACTCCACCAACATTGAGCACCATGGTGACCTCAAACACTATTTCCATTCCCCCATGTAGGCAAATGTTTGGGTTTGGTTTTTTTTTTTAAGGTTCCCCAAAATCAACAGTATCAAAAGCTTATAGGCAATTTCTATTGTCTAGAGACAATAGAAAGCCCAATATAACAGTTCCATAAGAAAACAAAGCCTGTTAAAAACCAGCCACCCAATCTCACCATAACAGATGTGACATGCCACAAAGCAAGGGGAGAGCACAGACTGAGGGACAGCACATTGCAAACTGGTCTGAAGGAGCAATATTCCCTGGGTGAAACCACAGGGTGGCTGTGGATCGTTAAAGCCTTGTCTAGAGATATTGAACTCTTCAGAGGACAGACACAGCATTAGGAATAATTAACTCATTAACATTCACTACACTGCCAAGCATTGTTCATCCCCTAGTAGAATGAACTTTGGGTTTTGCCTTGATTAGCCACCACAATCAAGGAAAACATGTCTGAAATTTGCAGACAATTTTCATGCTTGAGGAGAGAGCACTGTCTTATTCTGCAGCACAAGTGCTGCATTATCCTTCACTTCTACAGACGAAGATGTCAGTATGAGACACACTATATGTGACAATTTAAATGCATGCCCTAGGGCTTAAATCAGCACAGTGCCAAAGTCTAGAGATACTCACAATCACAGACTGACTGACCTCAACTGCAAGCTGCAGAAAATAGACTACATTTCCCAAATTCTGAGCTGGACAAGGCCTCTTTATAAAAGGTCCTGGGAAGAAGCTCATTTCTCTTTTTAAATTGCGTTGTCTGTCAACAACTACTCTCAAGCCTGAAAGTAAACAGAATATTTCCTTGCCTAATTCCATTGGTTTTCTTTTAATAAAAATTATGTTTAAAATTTGTCTCCATTCAAACAAGGTATAATATGTGATAATGTACATTATGGTTTCTGAGTCGAGCAAGCACAAGAAGGGAATTCAAGCTTCTCCAAGAGACTTTGAGGAGTGGGGATGGATGGAGATGTGTATTTTTCCACAAAAATTTGAACTACAATTACAGCATTGGAGTGGAGCAGGATGGAGCTCCCTGAGAAGCAGCAGCCCACCCCAGTGACTGATGCTCATCCCTGCTGTAGTGCAGACTCACTTTCCATGCCGGCTGTTTGCTTGGACTGCAGACTGCTTCTCTACGAGCATTGCTATTGCAGTTAGGTATGCAGTCTGGAGCAGCACCACGATGTCTCCCAACACAGAAACAGCACTATACTGACAGAAAAAATGGCCTTAAAGTGTCATCACAGCTTATTCTCCTCACATGAGCTCCTTAAGGGTGGGATCACTACACAAACACACAGTGTTATTAAGGGGTTACAAGCCTCTTCTCACACTTACAGCTATGTAGTTACTGCAATATGCTCCAGTTATTCTTGCTGAAGAACCAGGTGGTGTCTTTCCAAAGCAAAGCCTTCCGAACTCAGTCAGCCATCCATCCCACACTCTCAGATGGCTGTAATCAAACACTGCTCATTTTGCTTTGCATTTAAAAGGAGCTCAGATAAACTCTTTACTGTGTTCTCTTCACGTTTGCACTTGCCTGGACCTCAAAGAGCAGATCCATACCTCCCATGTTATTTCTGTCAGAGGCGTCACATCACTTCCAACGTGCCAGTGAAAGTGTTGATATCTGAATTCCATGGCTATTCCCACTGTGGGCTCTCCCTTTGCTGCCATTTAACATGTAGTTCCAGTGCCTGTTAAGGAATATGGTCTCAGGCCAGCAGAAGAAAACTTCTCATCATTAATCTGCTATTGTCAGCTCTTCATGTATGAAATAAGCAAAACATAGGGAACTACTCTGGAGAAGAACTCTTTGCCTTAGAAACAACAAACAGCTCTGGATATAAAACATATAAACATGCACAAATCTGTGCACATTTTTCAACACAGATGAAATCCATTTAGAACTAACTATCAACCATGGACTGGAGGGGAGGGTCTGTAGATGAGAACTCATGGAGCCTTCTTGACAGCATTCTGCTTTCACAAACTCTCAAAGCCGGTTCTCACACATGCGCCCATCTCACCAAGCATTGTGGGGACTGCATGAAATTCTGCATTCTGCAGGTTCCTCCCAAAAAACTCTACAATGGACCACATTGTGATGCCATGAAGCAGTTCTACAAAGCCAAAGCGCTCAGCCCCTTCCAGAAGGTGCATTACTATTCCATCATTTGATGGCAGTGCTGACAGGCTTGGCCAGTTCCACGGGCAGGCACACCAGCTACTCTGAGACAAACAGGCTGCCTGCACTGCATTCCTCCTGTTCTCGCCAGCCTCTGTCTATCATCTGTTTTCCATTTCAGCCCTCTACCTCCCATTCTTTTAACATATCTGGAGGGTTGAAAAGTATCTGCTGGCTTCCTAGACTCTGCTGCTGGAAGCTAACTCATTTTTGTTACTTGTTCCAGGGAGCAGGCCAGAAGCCGACAGCCAAGGAGAGCATCAAGCCAAGAGGTGGAGTTTTAAGGGGTTCATGGGTTGTTTTTTAACTTCTTGTAATCTCTGCCTTATGCCTTGAGATTTTCCAAGCATACCCAGAGCCACTAGGCCTGGCCATGACATGCTCTCAAGGTTAGGCCACACGGTCATGATCACAGGCTGCTGTGAATCACTGAGCTGGGAATGACTCCCTCCTTCCTGCACTCGCTGCTGCCCTGATTCAGTTAAAAAATTAATTGATTTTAATTAAAATAATGCAAATTCCTACATGATGCTCTCAATTTAGTCTAAGATGCTTATTTAAAGTTTACTTAGACTTACTCCACTAGCACCTAACCAATTAAATCAAAAATAAGCCGGTTTTGTGCTAAAAGCAGTGATTAGGTTTAGCTAACCCAGAGCTGGTTTGTCTTTCCAAAAGTGTGGAATAACAAAGAGCATATGGAGGCATGCAGAGAGTATTAGCTCGGACTGTGAAACACAACATTAATCTGTCACCCCCCCCAACCCTGTGCTGCATTGCCAATATGTCAAACATTTTCACTCTGCTTAGCTCAAGCATATTTTTTGCACTGTGTTCTTTGTCAATACCATTCAAATAGTTCTCTGCCAGTAAAAGTCACAACATTTTCCTGCCCCGACATTGCTCCCTCCGCACTTTTCTCCTTGGCACCAGCCATTAAGGAAAATTTAAATGAAAAATATCGACAAGATTTTGTTGTTTTCAAGCACACGCAAAAAGCAACTCCATCTGTTTTTTCCTTTCCTTGAGAGGGAATGTAGTGCCTGCAGATTTGTAATTCCAACTTTATCTTCAAGCCACACCTGAAAAACTGAAAACTTGCTTTTATGTGGGTTTTAAGACAACAACTTCAGAGTTTCTCAAGAACAGTTTAACTGAATTTCGGCAGTCCTCCATGTGAGCAATTTTGTCAAGAGCTTTGGGATCCTTCAGCAGAGGAAATGCTCTGGAAATGGACAACATTTATCATTTGCACAATGCACACACAAACACAAAACTGACAGAAAATATCTTATCTTTAAAGAAGGGCAATATCCACTTCTGAAGCACAGCTTGTCACAGCTGCTCCTCAGCCCACTCTACTGCCTCCTACCACACTAAAAGAGGTGGCCTGGGCAGGAGGGGTGAGTTTAGGCTTCATCTTTTGGCTGGAAAGTACTTCTTTTAATATCAGTAAGCACAAGAGGCACAAGAAAAAGGAACCAGCATTGTTTGATACCTTTTCAGTGTGAGGAATAGCAGCAATGTCCTGGAGGGATCATGCCTGGATCCCTGCACATGAAAAACACCTCAGCAAGCTACGCAGGCAAAGAGGCAAGACCTTCTGGGCAGCCTATGAATATTAGACATTTTTAATGGCAAATAAAGGAAGGGAAGTATGAAAATATGAGCAGTTATTTGGGAAGAGGGTTTTCAATTAGTCTTTTGAGAATTTGATGTTTTGGAGAAAGGAGAGGGAAAAGTCTAACCCTATTTGGAAGTGCAATGAAAATCCTCATTCTCTATGCCTCTTCCATATGTAATCCCATGTTATTCCTGGAACATTTTTCCAGAAATATTTGTGTTTATCCCTCTTCTAGACTCAGTTCTATTACACAGGTCTGCAAAGTCATGCTGACTTCAGTGGGACATTACAAAGGTGGGGGAGACGTGCCATTAGAATTTGCTGTGGCACAAAGGTTCCAGTGAATTATTTGCTCTACTGACACTATATAGCCATTTCTAAATCCATCACTCTGTTCCACAAAGAATATACAATTGCAGAGACATTAATTACTTTAAAACCTTTAACACTCTGCTTTGTAGAGGGACAGTTTCTTGAACTCTCTCAATACTTCCTGTTCTCAGTCTTAGTGAACATGGTATCAGTAACTTCAAAAAGGAGGGAATAAAGTAATGAAGGAAAAACTGTAAGAAATATTTCCCCATTCACGCCCCTCCAAGTTTTTATTTTGGCTCTCTTAACTGAAACATCTCATTTTTCTCAGGAAGTTTTTTGCCTGTTTGTACCATTTTCCCCAAATGGAAAGCATCTCACAGCAGCTCAAGTGGCTCTGCCTTGCATGTTGCCCTAGAGCTTCTGGCCTTGGAATAACTTCCAGCTAGCTATGATTTATCAGGCTGGTCAGAGGTTACTGTACACAGAAATGCAATTCCTTCCTCATACTTGCTCTAGCCTTCTTTGGCAACTCCAGGTGTCATCAACAATCTGCTGTATGCCATTTTGTGGCCTTTCTTCCAATATTTTATTCCACTGATAGCCCTTTTGCTGAGCTACACTGCTTAGAAAGAACTAGAGTTCTTTTCTCTCTGTATATTTAATTAAACTGCTGATTTATGTGCTAAAGAATTGAAAATTAATTTATAATAGTTCTGTCCTTGCAACGCTGCCAGTGCCTTGCTTCATCTTGACATTTGAAAAAATGTCTTTTTATTCTTGACTGCATTCAGGTCTGGGTTGATGCTGCTCTCCGGAAATTAGTGTTCAGAATTACCTGGCTACTCCATGGTTTCCCACTTTTGAGCTACATTAAATACCATTAAGGTTTTACCTTGAGCTTTCAGAGCTGTGTGTTTTGATGACCCTCAAGCCTGGCCACTGACAATCTCAAAACCTCTGTAATTCCAGCAAAATAAATGAATTTTCCCATGCTCCTGATAATGTTTTAAACAGAAAGCAGGAAAACTGCATCAAAAAGCCTTTACTTTCTTTGCAAATCTGTTGCTATGCTGCTTTATCTCTTCTTCTGTTTTTAGATCAGCCCCACAATGATCCAGAGTGACCCAGATCAGATTATTGCTGACATCCACTTCTTGCTAGTTAAACCTGGGGGAAAGTCTGCACCACAGCTGAGTCTAGTCTAATGTCACAGAAAATACATGTAATTTTCTTTCTTTTTAGCTACTTTTTTAGAATACTGGCAGTGACTAGGACAAATTATCATCCTTTACTTCATCTTATTAGGTAATGGCAATGCTATATTTCTGCTATAAATTTTTGCAAATACTTCCATCAGCAGCCCACAGTTTTAATTTAACAGCAATAGATAAAACCAAATGGACATAAGAGACAAAGTAACTTTAATGAAATAATTTTAATTACTAAAGTCTTGAGGATTTGCATATTATAGAAAATAAAGCTTTACCCATAAACACTACTACTGGCCTAACTATACCCTCGACCTATGCTCCTGGAGAGAATGGGAGTTTTTAGTTCTCTTCAATGTAAACACAATCAAACCCAGTAAAGCTGAGAATGCAGCACTGATCTATGATCAGAAGGGCAATTCAGAGTAAGGAAAGGTACATCCCGTAAAGGAAGAAGATATACCTTCCCTTTTTCTTACTAGGTGCTCTAAGGTACTCCAAAGCCTGATTTATGGCACTCAAAATTTACAGCACTTGAAAATCCTGTGTACCCAGGTACCTTCTTATTTTCTTAATCTGAGTCTTTTTTGCCCCTATTTGAAATAAAACTGCTTGCTTATAATCTGCAGCAAATCCACAATGCCAACATTCATCAAATTATGCCACAAGGTATACTGCTAGCTCATTTTTAAAATGTTTCCAGCTTGGGCTGCCTGGGGTTTTTACCAAAGCAGATGCACAATTACAGCTTTATAAGGCTAATTTTTAAGCACCAAGGATTGAAAATATTGGTCTAACAAAAAGTCAAGAATAATAACCCCTGTCAGTTAGAGCTGGCTGATTAAGAATGAAGGTGGCACTAAGAAGTCAGCCTGTGATCACATTAAAGAACATGATCCTGTTATAGGAGCACATGACAAGAGAAACAGAAAGCAGGCTCTGAGTACTGCTAAACCATTGAAGGAACAACACAATTCTATGTCTGAATATTTTTTTTGGTATTTAAATTTTAGCAATTAATTTTGAGGCATGCTTTAATATGACATGTAATTTACAAAATATCTCCCAAGACAACAAAAGTTTTCTCAGTCTTCCTAGGAAAACAACAGAGATAACCCACATAGTTTTGGGCACAACTTTACAGTGGGTCAAAAGATCAAGCAAGAAGATGAACAAATGAAATGTTATAAAATTGATTGACTTCATAAGGCCAAACATCTACGTGAACTGCTTTGCCAAAAGTTATATCAATAAGTATATCGAGCAATACCTTCAGCAACAAATCAACTCTGAAATGAGCATGAACAGCTCTCTACACACAAACTCCCACAGGTGAATCACTGATAGCCAGTGCTTGTATCGCATGGTCACGCTTCTGTGGTTACTGAGGGCCGGGGGGCTGCAATGCCTTTCAGTACATTAGCTGCAGACCCATGCTAAACTGGCTGGCACCGTCATTACTGACTCTCACAGAGACACTGATCCTGTTTGTGCCCCTCTTCTTTCTCTCTGTTGGCTTTGGTTGTTAACTTGAACACTCACAGCTCAGACCACCTGAGGAAGCTGAGGCAGCTCCACGCAACACAGGATCCAAAGCTTTTGCTGTGTTCACTCATAATAACTTCAGATTAACATGAAGCACATGATACATTGGCTCACATTACATTACTTCTACTGTAGCATGTCACGTTATGTCAGCCAAGGTCAACATTCAGTGTGACATGATACGATCTAACACGGTGCAGGGTTATTGCCTCCTGAGTGAGGAATCTCAGGCGAAGGATCAGAAATAGAACGAGCAGATGCACATAACAGATCACTTTATAATACTCCTGGGAAAAAAGAATCATTTGATGCATTGCAAATTTTGCCAGTATCCTCCCTCTTGGATTCATCTGAACCTCCAAACTACCATGATACGTCTCTTTCTTTTCTCTTCTTTTTTCTTTCTTTTTAAACTAAGACATGAGGCTTGTTGAGTCAATCAGACTGACACTTGGACTTCACCACAGGAAGAATTTCAAATACTTCAGTGAACTTCATAAGCTCTGATCACTCTGCTAATACTTTCTTCTCTCGTAGACTTCAGTGACCTCTGTTTCATGAATAATGTGAGTGGTAGTGCTGCAAGTCCCAGAGGATTCTGATTCCACTGAGCAACGTGGGGTTTTGGCCTGCAGGGTGACAAGCTGTAGGAAGAAAATTTTTGGCTGTATCCAAAAAGGGGAAACTTTTAAACGAACTGCTAAGTCTTCTGGAGTTTTAACTTGTTTTCACACACTGTGAAGCTTCCAAGTCACAGTCTCTGCTCCCTCCCCTATTACACCCACAAAACTGCATCTGTACTACAAAGACCGAGAGATACCAAAGTTAAACTCAGCCATATGAGTCAAAGGGCTGGTTAGATTCAATTCTGCTACATGGCAATAACCTCCCTGATTTTATTCCTGCACCCATTATAAGTACATCCAATATGTGCAGTGTAAGAACGTTAATTTTCAGCTTTACACATGCAAAAGTCTTGCAAGAGACTAAAGACAGGAAATTCTCGTATTAGAGTAAACCTTTAGCTTTCAGTTAGACATAATAAACTTGCAAAAACTACAATAGAGTTATCAATGGCCACTGAGATAATTTCATATCTGGCAAAACAAAAAAGCAGAGCTTCAAGAGCCCATCCTGTCTCTGATATAACACAAGGATGTATCATTTTTAGAACAAAGGCTAAGCTAATCACAGCTGACTTCACATTTCTCTGTTTTTTGTTCACCTTTGTAAACACAAAGGTAATGTTTTTCTTTTTAGTATTCTGTGACAACAGAAAACACAAGCATTATTTTATTAACCTTTAAATGCAATTTGGTTGCTCTTTCCATTTCAGCTCTGGAGCTTTGATGTCTGAGTGACATTGGATATACCTTAAGGGCTCAAAAAAAAGTTCAATAGTCTTCATAGCCTCAGCATAAAATACAGAATAAGAAGAGAAAATAAATAAATAAGTACATACACACATATTTCCCTCTTTTATGACTTTGAAAAGCTGAAGCTGTCATTTGGTTCCTCGCTCTTTCCTCAGGCTAGAGATCATCTGATCAGATAGGAATAAGCAGAGTAGAGTCCTTAAATTGGATACAGAGAAACTGATATTTTTACCTAGTCAGCCATCTAAGTAAAAAAAAAAAATCAAAAAAATCGACAACTCCTCAGATATATTCAGAGAACAGCTCCCCAAACTCATCAGCACTTACCTGTACCAGCTGACTCCCATTTCTGTGTAGTGTCCAGAATCCAGGAAAAAAAACTCCTGACCCTTAATCTTCAAAATTTTTGTACCAAGGTTTAAAAATCTTGAACCTTGAGCCACCATCATGGAATCTTGAACCACATTTTTCCACGACTGAGTCAATTTGAATAAAAAATTGACCCAAAATCAATGAAAACATTAATTCAGGCCAGAAAAATTAATCCTTGGAGTAAAACACATGGCATTGTTCATTATTTTGAGATACCTTCAGCACCACGGTTCCAAACCTTCAAAACAACCTACTAGTACAGAAAATGGACAGTAGGTTTAGAGTCCTATTGACAACAGGCTATTCTAGCACTGCAAGAAATAAGCTGGATTCTTGACCCTTTCAATATCTAAGTCCCTAATAGAAATGCCAAAAAAAATCCCAAAATTTTCAATTTAGAAGTCGGATTGACCATGCAATAGTCAAGAGGGGACAATGGTTTTTACTAATACAAGTTTTGCTGAATTCTGTGACCTGTGCCTTGATAGATAACATGATCTCTGCCACCCTAATCCTCAGCATAACTCTTCATATGGGTGACAGACCCATTGCTTTCACAAAAGACAGTATCAGCCATACCAACACTTTCCCTTCCAGCACATCACCTCCTTCTACAAAAGCTCTCTCTGAAGGGCTCTTTACACAGTCCAGTAAAGATAAAAATGTCTAAATTTTTTCTCAACTAACAATCTTATGAAGAACTACCCAATGTTTTGAAGAAGCTTAATATGGCTTGTTATTGTTGTGAATTAAGGCTTGATGAGGACTGTGAAGATGCCTCTTGGGTCTTACAGTGTCTTGGAGCTCTGTTTTATTGCCTGTATTTCTGATATTCAAAACAGAGCTTACATTTAGAACATACTATTGCATGCAGCTCTATATAAAATAAGTAAATAAAAGCCTGATCATGCCCTGACAATGGTGACTCAGTTCATTTTCACAAACAGCACAAGCTCCTGAAATGGGAACAGCAGAGCAGCATAAGCCAGGATGGCAGGTGTCACTACTGAAGTGACAAATCATCTTTACTTGATCTTTAAAACAAGGTTGCATCACATGAAACTGAACTCTGATTCAGAAACAAGCAGGTTACCAGATTACCTGATTGCACTGACCCTCTTTTTGTATGCATTGTACTGAAATAAAAATAAAAATCACACCCTTATCAAAACAAATGGAGCCAAGTTACATATTGCTTGTACTACTCTGTCGTTTGTCAGTGAGCAAAGGCAGAAAGCAAAGCAGCAGGGTGATGTAGTGACTATAACTAATGTTGCTAAATATCACAACATTTTTAGCAAGTCTGGCTTCTCTCCTCAGTAAACAAGAGACAGTCACTGAGCTGGGTGAAAATGAAGAACAATCTGCTTTTTTGTGGAGGTGGGTGTATTTCACTGGCAGAATTATGGAAGATCCAGTATCAGTGAGATATTCTGATTGAAGCTAAAGGCAATCATGTCCTGAAAGCTGATAAATTCCCAAGCATATACCCAGGCAAACGTTAACGTAAAGGACAGTTCAATTTCTTGCAAGGGATTATAGAGAAGAAATGGACATTTATATTTCAATCCCACAATACTATTCACAGCAAGTCTTTGCTCTCCTGAAAATAAACCTGACAAACATTCCCCCTCCCCCACCAAGGTTTCCACCAGACCTAAGCAAGCGGTGATTTTTAGAGATTCTGAACCTCTAGAATAATTTTTGTAAAAATCTCGACTAAAAATTACTATTCAGAAAGACCATAGAGCTACAAGAACTCAGATTAAAATAAAAATGGGAGAAGATCCAGTAAAGGAAAACTGCAACAAAGAGGTAAAAGAGCCAAAACCACTGACCATCCAGCAGGGAGAAAGCACAGTGGTCCTATTCCTTGCACTGTTAATTAGGTAGGGCAGTTGTCAGTACAGGAACATTTCTGTTAAGTGCCTACCTGAACAACTTAGTATGCTTAAAATATTCAAAGTCCATTTCAGTTTCAATTAAGAGCATTTTTTAACCTACAGTAGGTGTCAAGACAGAATGAGTAACCATGGTACACTTCACCTGTAAATAGAATCTTTTGGCTCTTATACCACGTACCCTAAATCTCTATATTTTCTCATCTGCCAATCTTCATTATCAAAATTCCCATTCAAGCAGAATAACTGTCTTCTAAGACCTCATCTGCTCATGGCATTGATTCCCCAATTGAAGCCAGGCCCCTGCTGGAGATGTCATCTGCACACCCAGCTGCAATGTCATATGCAAGGGATTACAACTTTAGGTAAGGGACTGGAAGATGATATAGATGCAGTTAAGGAACTGAAAATTTCTCTCCATGTAAATGCCCCAAGCACATAGACAGTAAGCATAGAGAAACACAGATCATAGAAGCTAGTATATGCAGAAGGATTTTAAAATAGATTTGGGGGTTCAAAACTGCCATGGAAATGAGCAACCTCTAAATAAAATGCTTGGTATAACATACCTCACTGCTGGCAAAATTTAAATTTGGTTTTTTAGGCTACAGAGAGAGAAAATACAAGAAAAAAAGTGATTGTGCATTATTCAGATGGAACTACTCTTGATGTCAGCTTGGATGAGGTTGTTGACAAATACATAAAGATATTTTAGTCTTGGGGAAGTTGGGATCCTGTGCTGTCTTTCCAGTCAAAAACTGTACTAAGAAATTTTGATATTTGTTTGACTGATATTTGGTATAATGATCTTCAAAGCAGTAAACCCACTCTTAATCAAGTCTGCTTAAGCAAAGGATGTGTTGTCAGAGGATGCTGCAAGGCAGCAACAACCTCTGGGTTATTTCACCTAACGAGGACCGTCCCACAGCAGGGCCGAGCCTTACAGCGCTGCAGCGCTCAGATCCGCCGGAGAACCATCCTGCTGGCCTTGAAGCGGAAAAGCTGAAGCTGTGCCACGAACAAGCCTTAGCTTGGTGAAAGGGGGAGAGATGGGGGATTCCAAGAATTGGATTAGCTTTTACTGGAATCCTTTCATATCACTAGAATAGATATATAAGCAGAGAAACAGAAATAGGGTAAACTCTGCCAAAAAGCATCATGGCCTAGTAGCAATCTGCAGAGTAAACTTGACACTCCTGCTTCATCATATGTTTTCCAATTCCAGGATCATTAAATAGTAATTGTTCTGCTCTGCTTCCTGTTTTGAAAAATGCTGCTTTTTGCTCTGCCTTTGTAACATCTTAAGTCATTTAAGTTTTAATACTCTCACAATGAACGGCTGTGAGAAGGAACCTTGCTGAACTGCATGAATTTATTTCAGGGCTTGAAGATGCCATTATTTATATTAGTTCATAATTATTGGAGCAGTCACTTCCAGATGCCTCAAAATGCCCCCATGAAAAAAGGAAGTACTAAAAGGAAAATTTTCAAAGGATTTAAAGCTTCTATTGTGGTTGTTGGATACAGAAAGCTAGCACATTTAAGTGGCTAAAGAAAAAGCAGAGAGCTCTTTCAAGAATGTGACCATGAATGACTTGTTCTCATGAATGTCTGTGTCAGAACTGAGAACAGGCCATGCATCCACAGCAGTGAAAGTACTACCTTTAAAATTCAGCTTACAACTCATGGAAGGTAGAGAATAGCAATAACAACTTGCAGAATCCCAGTATTTTACCTTCGCAGGATACACGTTCATTTTCCAAGTTCAAAAATGTCAAGCAAGGGCATGCATATTCAGGTGAAGGAAACATTTTAATTCACTAAAAACAAAATATGTGAAGCAGGAAAAGGAGAAATAAGAGATTTTAAGACAACGACACAATATAATTAAACCTGAGCAAGCAAGATATAATTCTGATAAGACTGGGAGGGAAAAGAAAGCATAAGTAAGTATCCTGATGAGGAAAGCATCTTTGCCAGCCACTTCACTATTCAAATATTCTCTACGTCATATGTTTTGCATGTTCTGGTGCTATAAAGCAGGGTCACTGATCTGTGGTACTCTTTCCTACTGAAGTCCACTGTGGAAATAAAGGTGTGTACTTCTACTGCACTTGACAAAACAAGGCTTTTGATAAATGCAATGCAGCAAAAAAATCAAAGAATCAGGCGCAGAAACAGGAGGCCAATGACTGCATTATGCCCTCAGTACCTCATGGGTCGCTTAGCCAATGTTTCAGAAACACCACCAGAGCAGAAACCAGCAAACTAAGACATTCTTCACTGTCATCACACGCAGGAAGTTTATAACCACCTTGCAGCATTCATAACAGTGCTGCCTTGTAGCTGTTTTCTCCAAGCAGTATTGGGCAATGAGCACACGTCAGCATGCCTCATCTCCAGCCAGGGAGTGACCATCAGTCCGCCCAGAGCAAGCTGTATGCCTGCTGACACATTTATTGCCCACTTTGGCAGGGGTTTGAGCCCCACTCACAAGCTCAACAGAGTCAAGCTGGACTTGCTGCCAAGAGGGCTGTTTCACCAGTGTCAGTGGTGACATGTGATTGCTGGACTACTGTCTCACATTTGACAGAAAGCTGCCTACTGATCTGCTGCACACCCCAACCCTTTGCTTCTGACTGAAGATTTTGCAACATCCCAACCTGCAAGTTTTTATTAAAAAGGCAGAAATTCCCAAAGCCCTCTTCAGTGTGCTTCCTCAGAGCCTCTGGTTTCTCAGTGGTGAGTCTATAGCAAGAAGGGGTTCACACACTGCAGGGGGAAGTATAAAATCTGCTATTACAGCTGCCCTGCCCTCAGCAGTGGGGTTGAAATCTGTAAAAGAGTGCCCAGGAGTAGGACCTAAGGCTGAGTAGTCTGGAATAAGATGTATTTGAAAGAACCTATGCAGCAAAGGAAAGGTATGTTCAGATCACTCCAGGTATTGCTTCAAATCTCATAGAAATCAATTGCAGTGCCTGTGCAGAACCTCTCTGAACACCCAAAAACCCCCCAGGAGCTTCCAGAACAGGGTAATTACCTCAAAATTTGGAAATCCTGTCTTTTAGCATGAAGGTCACTGACATTGTGCCACCTTATTTTTTGCAGAGCATGTTTAAGAGCCTTTAGTAAGACGAAAAAGCAGGGTCACATATTCTCACATCAGTGTTCACACTCACAGAGACAAGGGAGACTTGCTAAAAGCCTGCTCAGTGAGAATCTCTCTGCCAAAAGGATATTCCTCCAGAGGCTGGGCATGTCAAACCTGGAGTCTCTGCAGCTGCCTTACAACCCTTTGGTCAGCCCATCTGTCCCTTAGCTCCCAGTACAGCATTCAGCTGGCTACCACTATGCCATGAGGACCAGATGTGAGCAGGAGTCCCCAGACCAAACCTAGTTAACAACCTTGTACCTCTGGAGTTTGGCATTCAGCAATTCTGGCCACATTTCTCCAGAATTTTTGGGTTTTGGGCATCCTTCTCCCAGTTCCAACAGGAGGGAGACTGTAGGGACCCCCATGAGGGAAGGGTGGGGATGCCCTGGCTGGGCACAATGAGTGCCAGCCTGTCCCCACTGTGGGGTGCAGCCAAGGCCACAGAGCTGCTGGTGCAGCCTCTGTGGAATGTGTTTAACAGCAGGCAGAGCCTCACAGGCAGTGGGTGTGAGGAACAGCCCTGCCCACTCTGGGGCCAAGGAGAAACAGGACAGGAGATGCTTCAGGGACTGGAGCAGGGATTCCCCTGTGCCCCTGAGGAGCAGGGGGACCCTGAGAGACTGCAGCCCATCGGGGTTAGTTTCTCACCAACCAACTCTGTTTTAATTGGACAGATGAAATTAATTTTCCCCAAGTCAAGCATGTTCTGCCTGTGAGGGTAACTGGAAGTGACCTCCCTGGGTTTATCTCACCACAATAAGATTTTACATCTTATTATTGAGGAGGTAAGTGGGGGTGTGGGGGACATGTTAACCCACAACACTATGTTTAGTAATTCCCAGGGAGACAGCTAATATATTGCTGAGAGCAAAATGTGAGTGTGTCATTATTCCCTCTCAGAAATAAAATTAATTCTAAGCTTTTATTCCTGGAAACCCCAGTTTTGTCAGTGGCGTTACAGCAAACATAACCTCCCTACCTCTGTACAGTTCTTGCTACATGTAAAATATCCAGAAGAACAAAAGCAAAATGAACTGTTAAAGCAGAGAATTCAACTAAAATTTGTAAGAAGATACAGATGCAATAAAAAACACTTGCTTTGGTATTAAGGCTCCTAAAATGAAGTCAATGCCTCTTATTCTAATTGCTAATTGCCTGTAGTGTGCTTTTTCACCAGTATGTCTAGTTGTTTAAAATATAGTCTCAGTCCTGGTCTAATGACAGAAGACTGTCCTAGTAAGCAATTTCACTCAGAGTGACTTGGACACTGCACATTCATTTGCAATTACAAGTCAAAGTTAACTGCTAGAGACGAGCCAGCAGAAAATACCTTCTAAAGGAACAGCAAAACTGTGAAAAACATTTCTGTTCAGAAGATACTCTGTCTTGATAAGTGTTCCCAGACAGGCAAGACTTCCATACCACCCCCACCTCCTTTGGGTCACGCATCCAACTAGGGCTGAGAGGAGGCAATGAAGCCCCTCACCTTCCACGGGAGAAAAGTGAAAGAGGAAGGACCAGGGGCTGCAGAACAGCCCTGAAGGGAAGCAGAGGAGCAAGGTGATTGGAACTGCTACACAGAAGAGCAGTTCTTGGTGTGGTAAACTGTTCCTCACCTCACCACTCCTTCCATCCCCTCCTCACACAGGCAGGAAGGGCTGCACAAGCCAAAACAGCCAACCATTGCCTCCCCATCCCCAGGCAGACTTGACAGGCAGCTACAGGCTGATGAATTAGGCAGTGGCCTGTTCTTCCAAGGCCCAGAGTTGGCTCTGGTGATGGCCTCTTGGAAAGCAAGTACAGACACCTGAGTATGAGCAATTAAAATGATGCAATACATAACACTTATCCATCAGAAATAACCTAGCAATTGGGTTGCTGGTGCAGCATGCTGCAGATAAGGCAGTGCTGATAATACCTGAACTTCTATGTCTCTCACTGAGATGTTTGCCACAATGCTATTTGTTCTTTGCTTTTAAATCTGTATGCTCACTTAGCTTTACCAACTGATTGGAGGATAAGACTCTGATTTGCCAAATCCAGAAATAATGCAGCTTGTTTGAAGATGCATTTTGCTGGGTTTTGTTCTCATTGATCTTGGAAGTCATGCAATAATATTGAAAACTGAGCCACCATAAAGAGCACAGCAAGTTACACCAAAGAAACAAGAACAACCTTGACAGCTTGTTGAAACAAGCTGTTTCAACAACTTATCTTGCACACAAAGAACATTCACATATTTAAACACCATTCTAGGTTCTGACAGAAGGCAAGAAGTTTGGTGGAGGGCTTGCCCCATGTTGGTTGTGCAGTGAGGTCCTGATGGAGACAAGAGGTTGAGCAAGTGCAGCAGCTGGCTGAGCAGGACAGGCAGGTGCTGCTGCAGGTACAGCGTGCTGTGTGACGTGGGGTAGGCAGCTCTTCCTCTCCAGGCCTGTCTGCACAGCACAAGGTGGGGCCAAGCAGAGAAATATGACTCAGTCTCTACATAACTCATTCACAGCTATCTTAGATCCTAAAAACAACAGTCATGTTAACATAGTGCTCCTGCCTGGGCATGGCTAACCAGTCTTCCCAAGTATTGCACAAGGTAGCTGTTCCTCTGTTCCACAAAACCCAGTCATATGAACACATCTTCTCACTCCCTTACTGTGCCTTGTCAGTTTAGGTCTGAAGCACCTCCAGAGAAGGTTCACTGGACTGGTTAAGTGTGTCACATCCCAGCCTCAGGACTGTCAGCTGGAAGAAACTGCATAAGGATCTCTCAGTCTAAGTATGGTTAAAGTAACATTATCCAGAAATTACAAAAAAGTTGAAAATCGTGCAATTGTTAAAAAAAGCATTAAAAGCTCAGACCTACACATGAATGGACAATTATGTATCAAACAAGCAGGTAGCTGTAGATGTTCCTATGTGCCATATAGTAAGTGCTTAATTTCTGCTACAGCAACCCGTGTAAAAATAGATATCAGTTCCCTGAGGTCATATTTACTAGTGTTCCCTTCAACTAAAACACCCACAACAGTTATTTTTGGAAACAATTATCTGTATGTATTTGGTGTCCTACTAGTGTTCCCCACGTTGAAATCTTGGCAATACCTCCCAGTCAAACACAGCTACAGGTCTTACCCAGAAAAATCTTCCTTATGCACATAAGGCTTACTCATGTTCAGTAGTCACACGGATTGGAACAACATATGTACATGATTTAAGATTTGCAACAAAGTACCTTGAATGGTGATGGAGCAGTCACAACATTCATAGTTAATTAAATTAATTTGAAAAGGTGTATTTATGGTTAGGTTTAGACTATTAACACAATAGATTTGCAATGGAAGCATATATTTTAATTGTCAAAGAGCTTTTGGATAGGATACAGTAATCATAGAAATTCTGTACTTTGATATATCACAGGCTGTCAGGGTGGTTTTTTTGCTTTTTCTTTGCCTAGGTCAACGGACTACGTACCATGCCTTGAGCAAGAAGTAGCCATTGAACTGATCACTCCTTAAATTTCAATTCTTAGTCACACTTAATAACTGTCTATCTCCAAACCCCTGCAAGGGACAGGAGAGTATCACAATGATACAGAGCTCACATCAATTTCTATGACACTGACTTGGGTACTGCTGGCATTAGAAACACTCCAGTTTCAGATTGTGAGCCTACAAGCCCAGAGTACAGTCTAGGGAATAGAAGAAATATTAAGGAAAAACTAGGGAACTGGGACTCTGCTTCTTATTCAAGTATTTTTGTTGGTCTTTTTTTAACTAACTTCAAATGCAACTATACAATATTTTTAAAGGTACAGATAACAAGAAACTGAGAAATGAGCATAATTGCTAGATGCACTCTATATTTACGCTTCAACTGTTTCCTCAAATTCTGCAGATTTTTGTCAATCTAGTCACATGCATGCACAACTGAGCTTTGGCTCTTTCCAAAAGGAAGCAAATCTAACACTGCACAGCTTGGTATTTTATCAAAAGTATTTTATCAAAACTGCTTATTGGGAAAACTGAGTGATCCTTCTATATTCCTGAGCAGTGGACTCTTTGGTCAGGAGAAAGTGGTGATTTTCAATAGAATTTTCTCCCTACCAGTTTATAAAGAAAACACTCATTAATTACGAAAAAAATCTATCAATTAAAGTAGAAACTACTCCTCTAACATCATAACTGTGACCTTGCTACAAAAAGGAACAGTGAGTCAAGTGTGTCCAGAGAGCACTGGACTATCTTCAAACAAGTTTGTTGGCAGCTTAAAGGCTGCTGAACATTATGATTTTAATACAGCTGCATTATCTTGTTCACATTAATAAACGCATGTGTGGGAAGGTTCAACTCTCTGCGTGGCAAAGTAGTTCTACCTCTTTGGTTTCCAATGGGACTTTGTTTTAATCTTAGTCCTGAAAGGAGATCAAAGTTGGTGAAAGCCTCAGAGTGGGCATTCAGTGCTGCTGCTGGGCTGTGCTTCCAGATGCTGTTGCAGAGAAAACGCATTTGCAAAGAATTGACACTGTATTTCATCGATGTCATTCATAATCCTTTCTAACAGATAAAAATTATGGGCTGTCTGGTTCTCAAACACAACATCATCCAATTTGCATGGTCCAGGTCCTCTTCTGCAATGAATGATGGGCTTAGTAAGTGATATTTACCAGTCCGTCATGCCACTGCACTGCATTTAATACACACTGAACCTTCAGAAAGGAGTGTGGAATTAATTCTCAGAAGCAATCAACATTCATTTGACTCTTTTCCTATTTCCTCTGCATCTCCAACTTCAGTGATTTCACATCAAGAGAAATAAGCAAACCCTTGAGCACTCTCAGCAAACATCAAAACGTGAACTGCTAGAAATACATAGGGAGACTGCCAAAGGCACCAAATGGCAGCTAGAAATTTAACTTTCACTGATTAACCATGATCCAGAACTCAGCAAGCATGGGATAACTTTGCTGGCATTTTTATTTTTGGAAGTCTCCCCCTATGGCCACTTACATGTGTCTACGACTGTGCACTGCAAAACCAAATGCCATTCTAAAGCACACACCCCATACAGAGACACACACACAGACTCACAACACAGATCAAATGCTTGTTTTGCCCTCCAGGAGTCTCAAGGGCCTTCAACTACTGAAATTAACCCCTGTCCTTCAGTGTGCTGTGCCTATGGCTTTACAGCATTCCACAGCATCTAAGACAACGCAACTATTTATGTTCCTGCACATACTGAGGTTTTTAGAAAGACCACATCAGAATCCACATCATAACCATTCCTCTTGACAATAGGAGTGTATCAGGAACACTTGCAACACACAACAAAGAAACCATCACAACTCGTCTGATGTTGACATCTGCCTGAAGGATCTGCAGACCCTATATTGCTCTGAAAGTGACATTTATATAGATAAACACGTCTAACTGTTGCTTGTTTGTACACACACAGGTAATATTTGCACTCTACTCCCACATAAAGACTTCCTTGTGAAACCAAAATATTATAATTGCCATTTTACTGTCAGTGGAGCGAAATGTAATACACCAACTCTAGTCCAAGGCACTGCCTGCAGCTGCCCTGAGCAGCTTCTGCCCCAAGCACCTGCAGTAGAGCCCTGACACCACCTAAGCTCTGGGAGTCACAGGGTGGTTGCCATCCTGTCCACAGGTAATTCCCCAAGCAGGTGGCAGGGAAGACAGGCAGTGCGCTCCCCTGTGCACTACAGATATCGACATCTCCCACAGAAAAGAACTTTTTAAGCAATTTGTTAGAAATAAACAGCACTTCATTTACATAATTTCAGAGCACAATTAAGTCTGAAAGCACAATTCCCCAGCTCCAAGAGTCCTGGCTCAGCAATGTCACCAAGTGCTCCTGGGTTCCCCCTGCCCCATCAGCCCAAATGAACCGACAAGGGGTTCAAAGCCCTGCAAGCAATAAGAGAGCAGGAAGTTACAGAGCTTGGGAATCATGGTTCCAACACTTCCAGTTGTGTGGCATGCTGCCCAGAAGCCCTCAAAGGACCCATGGAATATGCCAGGTCTTAGGGGATCTCCAGAGGCAGCCAGCATGTCAAGGCTATCCCAGAGACACAGACCTCACAGCTTGCCAGGAGCCATGAAGTCAGGCATGCAGCCTGTCAGAACTCATCCTATGTCTTTGTAGAAAGTCACTAAAAAATGATGTTTCTGCAAAATATTTTGATATCAATGAATCTGCCTTCTCTGATGGAAAATTGTTTTGGCAGAAAGTTTCCAGCTAGCTCCAGACTGTCCCCTAGGCAGGTTAAAAAATTAGAGGAACTGCTCCACTGAAGCCCCAAGTTCTTGTCTAAAATTATTTAGAGCATTAACTTACAGTTGTTCACAAATATCAAACTTCTGATGAAACACCCAAAGATACTATTTCCTTGTAAATGAGGTAGCAGACTGGACCTGCATTTCCTTATCCATGATCACATTGTGTTTTATCTGCAAGCCCTTACACACTAACATTTTCCTTTTCTTTGTCCCAACTACAAGTTCTTTGAGGCAGGACCCTTTTCCTGACAAGCAGCATGTGCTATCATGTAAGCAACAAGTTCATATCAGTAACAACCCAGGTATTTTCTGTTTCAGAAGAATGACCTCAGCAATACATTTCCAGAGTGACTTTGTCCTTCAGAACCAATCAATTGCAGGAGCATAATACTGTCAATAAATTTAAGAGCATTTTACATAGAAAATACTCTCTTTTAAGGTCCACACAGAAAATTCTTTTATGTAAGGATCTGGGCCCTTTTAAAGCTCTCTTGGAACAGTGAAGTATATACAACAAATTTCACTAGTATAATATTTCTCCCTAAAATAAGGTGTTGCTTATTAAACATGAAATTGATGGTTTCTTGCTCTCACTGTTGTACTGCCACTGACTAGATTTTGCATCTTTTCAATAAACGACACAGACCTTGAATCCCCACCAGGTAGGAAAACTCCCCCCAAAAAAATTTGTTTCAGAACAAATAGGGAAAGAAATTATCCTTTTGTTCAAATGAAAATCTTATAAAATATTCTAAGCCCTAATTTTTCCATACAAAAAAACCATCTAATGCATTAAGTAACATCACAGGATATTACTGCAAAACTTTCATCACAAGCCCAAGCTACACAAACCAGCTGTAAAGCTTTTAATTTGTCTGAAGAGATAATTAGGCGGGATCAAGCATACTCAGGTGTTACAACTCAAAGGAGTTGGGCAATTCTTCCTTTGACAAAAGAGCTGCACTAACCAGTATCACTTTCATCTCAAGTGATCCAACATGCAATACCTACTGCAGCAATTATTAATTTTGCCCACATTTTTAAAATGCTTCAAATTTTAAAACAAAAGAACTATATTTTTAGAATTTTATTATCATTTTATTTTAGAATTTCAGAAAACCTTTTCATGCTTTACCTAAATTGCACACAACAAATATTTGCCATCAATTCAAGTCCACGTACATTTCTTTTGATGCAACTTCTCCATGCATATTACCTGAAATTTGACTTCTGATTCCAACATTCTTCTAAATTGAACTGGAAAGCATAATTTGTTATGCTAAAATATTCATAGTTCAAAAAGCTAGATTAGTAAGTATTTTATAGCCTCAGTAACCTCTTTCAAATACTTCATAAGCAGGAAGAACCTAACCTAAAAAAGCAGAGTTTGAAACTTACTGCAGAGTCTGAGCTAAAATCCACTGAAGTGAGTTACAAAAAATTCATTTGACTCTCAGAATTTCAGGTAAATGACCTAGTAAAGATAGTGATCACAGCATCGTAGTTTCCTATGATTTTTAAATTTCTTTTTAAATTTCTTCCTATGCATTTAATAGCATAGGAAGCTACAATGCTGTGATCATAGCAGCATATTTTTACAAGGTTTGTTTTGATGAAAATATTTTTCAATCCAGTGAGACTTTCAGTCCATAAAGGGAATCTCACTGGGTCTGGAATAACAGGATCCCAATAGTTTCAGATACTCCAGAGCCTGAATTTAGCTGAAGTCTCCAGCAAGACCTGAAAAGCCACATTCTTGCCACCATCTGACAGAAACTCCTAGCCTGCCATACACCTACAAGTGTTGTTCCTTGTATTGCAGTTCAGAATAGGCTCTGTATTATGTACTATAAAGAACTGAGAGCACACTAACAGATGTTCATTAAATTGCATGTGCTGCGACTTTACCACATACAGCAAAAGCTGGTTCAGGGTTCATCCTAAATGACTGGCAATTGGCATCTGCAGAAACCTCCCATCTCTATATTTTTTGTCACCTAGTCTGATAATGAATTTTTTTTCTACTTCATATTTCAATCCCTGATTTACATATATTTGAAAGATTAGTAATACCCATATTTTACACAAAATGGTATATCATTACCTATATATTTAAGAACTAACTAGCTCCCATCCTTACCTCCTTAGTATTGAAAGATGTGCAATTTTAACCATGCTTAAACAGCTGACAAGCTGCCACCACTGCTTGCTGCATAGCCTGGCACAGTTTTCCCAAGTCCTTCCATTCTCCACCTGTAGCTTTTCCCTGCCACTTGTCACATCCTTGCTTGAGCTTCTACACCACCTGACACTGAGGCCTCTAGGCAACCAACTCTTTGATACTGCTAACCTCCAAAAAATTAACTGCATAATATCATATTAATGCAGGAGCTTCTTTATAGAGAAATGAATTACAGTTTATTTCTATTTTCATTTTTAACTCCTTGGTAAAATTTTTGTCAAATGCAAAATTTTCTTAGGAAGCAGTTTGATGAAACACTGAGTTGGCTACTCTTTACAAACCACAAAATCCCATGTGGTATGAAACTTGGAATACTTTTATTGCTACATACAAGGGAAACCCTTCAAGTTTAGCCATAAAAAGAAACCTTACCTTTTTCTGATTTATATCAAAACAAAGTTTGTAGAGTATATAAGGATCATAGTCATAATGCAAGTAAACACTTCACTGCCTCAAAAGTCATAGTTTTCAAATACTCTAAGCATTCCAAAGAGTAAGACAAAACATGGAGCGACAATGTTATAAGAACAATAAATAAAACTCCAGTCACTGTAGGTCAAGTCAAGAAAAATGCTGCTAGCTGTGGTACTGCATAATGAAAGCAAAGATACTGTGTTAGAAGAATTAGAGTTCTTAATGATTCTGAAATCTATACAGCACCACAGGTCGCTCAAAGCTTTTCACTGAATTTAGTGACTGAAAAATTTGATCCTCCATTTAATTTGATTTAAAGCTCTAGAAACAAAGCATTTGTGTGTGCAACTGTTTCCAACCTTTTGTTTTGATCAGTTTTCAGCACTTGTTACAACAGTATCTACTTCACAATTGCAATTTAGTCACTGACTTGTAAAAAGAAGAAATTTAATTAAAAATGCCAATTTTAAAAGAGTACCAGAACAGCCCATTGAAAGTTAGATTATATGGGTCATTGGTGCCATTACAGACACTTCCCTGTTGTTAAGCAGGTTACATGGAGCAACTTTATGCCTATACATGAAAAACACTAATCAGCCATTTTTACTGACTGATGAAACAGGAGCAGATGCTTTGAAGGCAGCAGAAAATACAAAGGTGCACATGGAAATTGAGTTATCTTAGTCTACTGAGATCCACTGCAGCACTGTGTGTTTGTTTTCTGAGAATTTGACAGCTCTTGTACTGGCCAATACATGCTCACTGCTGCAGTGTCCTGGATCTGTTTTCCTGGCTGAGAATTTGACAGCTGTACAATTATTTCTAGAGCAGAACAAGAAAACACACCGATTATTGCCATCATCTTGCTTTATGAAATTCAGTGTCAGTACAATGCAATATAGCTGCTATTCTTCCATGTCAGCTGCTTTCTGGAACTGCAATTTGGCAATGAAAACACAGAAGATAGGCCTTAGGTTAACACACAAGAAAAAGTCTTGATAATCATCTGAAATACTTATTTTTTCCATCCAGACAGAAACAACTCAAGATGCGCTGTTTTTCTAGAAATGAGGCTGATGTGATGACAGCCCAGCAGATTTCTCAGTGATCTTAATGTTCCAATCAATTTTCTGATTCCCAGCTGATTAGTGGTGATGATCCTTCAAAGACTATTTGACCAAAAAGAGTCTTTGAACCCTCTTTCCTATTTCTCATTAATTGTTCTACATCAGCTCTTGGAACAACTGCTACAAGTATCTCTCTCACTCTTGCATACCTTCACCTCCTTCCGTCCATTTTCCTCCATTTTTTTACTTAAAAAAAAAAGATGTTTTGTGCATTGTTTTATTACTAGTTTTCTGTCCTCTGCAGTGATTACTCTCTCCCTCCCTGCCACATCCTTGGAGCCTCTCTCACTCCAACTCAAGAGGAGCTGCATGTTGCAACTGGTGAAACTCTGATGTGGTTAAATGCTGTGCCAAGGGCTCTGGAGAGAAGAATAGACGCTGAGACTGGCAGGAAGAGGGAAGCTGGATAATATTCAAGAGGCTGAGTACTGTTTTGTTCAGAAGAGAGAAGAATTGATTTCAGAGTAATCAACAGCTACATGGCTTTTCCCAGGTCCAACCCCCACCACCCCACCCCCCCCCCCAAAAAAAAGGATATTTGCATAGTGTTTCTAATCCACAGGTCTCATAATGAATGTCATCACCCCTTCACCGAGGACAAAGATCAAGTCACAGCAAGGTTGGGTGATTTTCCTATACAGTAAGGGAAGGGCAGAGTCCTGGCTAAGATCTGGCTCCCACTCATGCAGTGACTCCACAAGGTCCCTACAAGTCTCCTCTGCTCATGACAGCCCAGAACAAAGATCTCTGCAGCAAACCAGGGTAGCACAAAGCTCCAGCACAAGCTGAGTGTCTCAGCCATCACCCCACTTCCCAGTGGCCTGGCAGCCCTTCCTGACAGGCAGCCTGTAACAGAGCCCTGAATGCCGAGGCAGCTCAGGCAGCAGCAGCACAAACCATCAGGGAAGAAGGCAAAGGCAGCCAGGCTGCTCACTGCGTGACGCCAGCCCTCCAGCTGGGCTGCACCTCTTTGCTCTGAAATCTCCAGGAACACACACCTGAGCCCCGTGCTGCTGGGTGACACCGCTGCCCACATGTCAGCCTGCCAATTTCAGACCAATCCTGGGGGGCGCACTGGCTTTAATGTGGAAGTTTCCTAAGTATCCTGTAGGAAAAAGATAAGAAACTGCAACAAACAAACAGATTTCCCAACTCACCAGGGAAACTCTTTTCTAAAGGATTATTCAGGAACTGTCACCAATTTACTGCCTGCCTCTATCAGTCTTAAATGTGCATTATTACTTTGTTTGGTTTTGCTGACATTTGTGTTTTAAGGGTCTCTTTGTGCAATCTTTTGTGTCTGCTTTAAATAAACACTCTTCCTGTGCTTGTTGCAGCATGCTTGGGTTCAGCAAGATGTCTATCACTTAATAACCAAATGAAAAGTTTAATCACCCAAAAGCTAGCTTTCAACCTGCAGTTAAGAAAACAGAAAAGCTAAGGGTGTTCCATATGCATCTTTCTATTTCTTCTGTTATCACATTTGCTAGTCCAAGCAAGTTTGATGTTGTGTATTTAGGCCTGTAAATATCAGCTTAGTATGTGGAAACAAGAACATTTATTCTTCTTTTGCAGTAAGAATCAGTGCAATTAAAAAAAAACCACATCAACAAAAAAACAAACCTCACTATATTCCTTAAAAAAACAGGGGTTTTTTTCATAGTAATCACTGAGCATGTATGAAACAGAAATATACTCTAATAGCTTGTTGAGCACACTTACTGCAGAAAATTGGGCAACCAACCATGACATGGAAACCAAAACAGGAAAACACAAGTCATGCCAAGGTGTCATTTTTACAAAGTGACTTTAAAAAAAAAAAAAAAAAAAACAACAGGGAGACATGTTAATGTCCCAATATGGGACAATAAAGCTATGTTAAAAACACTTGCCATTAACAGCCATCTGCTCTCTGCAATTTGGGGGTAATTTTTATGTACAGTTGACAGCTTTGGATCATCTTTCCTCACTTGTGAAAGACTGTCTCTGCCTCTAGTGCACAAAACCTCTGAGAAGCTGGATCTGTCCACTGCGTTGCAGCCCTCAATAAGCTTGTGCTGCTAAAAAACACATAGCATTCTGCACTGGATTTCCAAACAGAAATCAAACATAAGGTTTGAGAGGAAAAGATATCTGTATATGCTAATAATATTCCAGTTCTCTCTAATAATATTCTGCTCGTGTCAGCATTGCCTGTAAAAATCAAGAGGCAAAATGTGCTCGCTGCCCTTGACATATTGTGATGGTAAGAAAAATCAAGACTGCTTTCTCACTGTTCTCCGAGTACAAGGGTAAATCTCTGCTTAAGCCTATCTTTCTTGATCAGAACCTCTCTGGTGTCCTTACGCCTTTTTCTCCTGTTTGAACTTGTACCTTCAGAATATTTAGTAAATGCATTTTATGTTCACACCTAAAGTAAAGCTACCTTCTTTTGTTTTGTTATGTGTTAGAAGTCCTAAAATACACATGCACAACAAATAGCTGGGTCACACTTCCCTCATCTGCAATCCTGGCAAAGAACAGTTATGCAAGAAAAGTGCAGAGAAAATGAAAATTCTATTAACATTCAAATCATACTCAACCATTTCCATTCTTCAGATCTGATATAATTTTAATATACATTAGGAATAAGATCAGGAAAAAAAAGAAACTGAAGCAGCAAAAAATGATTTGTCTATTGCTTTGTGGTGCTCCCTCCAATACACAAGAGATGGTGATAAGATTCTTCCACCAAACCCAAATCAATTCATTACCTACACCCCACAAACCAAGCACCTTGTAAACAGTGGGCACATGTAGAGAGTATCTAATGCTGAACTACACAAATTAGTGAAAACCCCTGCAATGTCAAGTGTTGTTGATGGGGCTACACTCAATATGATTTTATTCCATGTTTCAAACATTCCAAAGTTAAGGAGTTGGTTTTCATTCACTTGAGAGAAAAAAGAAAAAAAAAAAAAAAAGAAAAAAAGAGACCATTTTCACAGGTATCCTTCAGGGTCAAGTTACAAACATCTTCAGCTGAACTGAATTTTCTTCAACTTGTAGCAACCTATAGAAGGGAGCCAATTATCATGCTGGTTTTATTTCATGCCCTCAATTTCCTTACACTTGGGTCTGACCCAAACCCAGAAATGTAACAATGGAAAGACATGCAATTTTTACTCGATTTGGTTCCAAATCAGTATCAGGATCTAGTATTTTTCTTCTGTGTCATACTTGAACCTTGGTGTAGATGACCTAAGAGGAAGTTTCAGGAAAGAATTCCTCACACAAACTGGGAGCCTGATGTTCAACAACAGTGAAGCAGACATGGCATTACTGCCCAAAGAGATCCAGCTTAACTGCAGCACACACCTTAAGACTTGAACCTTTCTTCAGGTTGCTATAAAAACAGCCATTCCTGTGGTACAATCCATCACACATCTTACCTCTAGACTGCATTGTCAAGGTATTGTAAATACTCCCAAGTCATGAGAACACCCTTCCATAAGGTTCTTTTTGAGAATATTTTACCCTTCTAACTCTGAATCTTGGTGAAGCTGATTCTTATGAACAATGCAATCATTTCAGGTAAGCCCTTATTCCCTACCCTTTTTCTAGGTGTTCTGCAGCAGCTGCTGTCATAGGCTGAGATTATAATGAGATAATCACATTTCTGCCTCAGCATGACATTCTGCAGCTCCCAAGTGCTACTAAACCACATCCATCATTTAGTATCCATGCTGGATTTCCATAGCTCCCTCGCTGTACATGATCACAGGACCTGCAGTACCCCTGCAGTCACTCTGCAGTTTCTCAGTTTCTCATATGGCTGAGCCACATGCAAGTAAATTCCAGTTAATGGGACTGAGCACCATCACAGTGACTGCTCTGTGCTCTCACATGTGCTCTTTCAGTTTAGATTTACAGGTGATTCCAGCCTGGGTGCTTTTCCCCACCTGGTCAGTATGGCACAGGCCTCTGTTGGGCTGATCCCAGTTGATGCTGAATGCTAACTGCTGAATCTCAATCTCTGCACTGTTGTGCTTGGGGTATCTTCCACAGGAACTAAAGCAAAAATACCATGATTGATGTTACATTTTTTGCTATCTCCTCTCCAACTCTATTTTTTTCGAACAGCCACTCACCTTAGGACCACTTTTCTTCTGCTCATTTCCTTGCCTGTCCTGTCTTTCCGAAATGTTCTCTCACTTCCTATAGTTTTGTTTCCTTTGAAACATTTTGATTCAGAACAAAAGGAAATTTGTGCTTTGCATGTCTGTAGGCACAGAATCATGCATGTGTTTCTCATTATATTGCTATGAATATTTATTTAGTCATCCATTCTAGTAATCCATATACCTTACTTCCTTCAGTCTCTTATTAACGATCCACTAGAACTGAACAACACACTACTTTTCACTGATGAAAATTATGTATTGTGTTTTAGAGTATCATTCAATTCCTGTCTCCCACTCAAATCAGAAACATTAGAAACTATTTTTTACCAGATTTGCAGCACACAGAAAATTTCAAATGTCTTTGCAAAGACAAAGATGAGAAGTGCAGCTGGTACAGGCAAACCATTTGGAATTTGCAAAAGTCTTATCAGCTAAGCTGTGATTCTGTAGACTGAAACAGATCTAAAGTCCATTGAACACACACAGAATACCCTCTGCAGCTTCAGATAACCAAGTCCTATTTTACCCCTTTCTATATAGAACTATAAATCTATGAATGACTGAATTGGGTTAAAAAAACTAACCTCAACCCACGTCTTCCTCAAACTTCATCTCAGAGTTTACATGTCTATTTTTCCCGAGATTTTCCTACTGCTTCTTCCTGTGGGGCCTGTAAACACACTCCAGGAAAGAAGCTTGCCAGGATATAAGAGAAATCTCACGAGAAATTCTGTTGTTGGTTCATTTCCAGGAAAATTCTTTGAACTCAAGTCATACAAGTATATTTCTCCAAACCGGGGACACAATACCTTGATATCTCTGAGAGCAACAGTGATCACTTCCTGAAAGTTGCTCTTAATAGTCTCCTTTCTCAAACCCCACTTGAATGTGGAAACTTCATTTCCAGACTGAGTAGCACAGTCATAATCAAAACTTAATCTAAAAGAGTGAATTTAACTTTTACAGAGGGCTGCAGATAGCTTGCTTGGAATTTAAGAAAATTAAAGGATGCAAAACCTGTAGTGTTTCTCCTTCCCTTATTGTCTTGGGTTCAAGACTGAAGTGTTTGTGGGAATAACAGAAACTGGTTGTTCTGCTTTGGCCCAAGTCTGTGATTCCACAAACATTTCTTTAGCAACACCATTAACCTAATTAGCTGCTGTTCCAGGAGGAAAGCAAATCTCCTGAGGATGTGTGTGGGGACAAACAAGGGTCTCAGAAGAACCACCACATTAAAAGGGAGGACCTCAGCATACTCAATGAGAAACTGTGTAGTACTAGCAAAAAGAGAAAGTAAGATAAAAGGAAGGCACCTGATATCCAGGAAACATTTCCTCAAAACTGAAACTAAAGTTAAATATCTCTGTCTGATTATGCTCCACAGTTTAGAATGGTGTTGCAACACCAGAATGTCATCTTCCATTATCAACAAAACCGACCTAAAAAGAAAAAAAAAAAAATACTGCCAACATTGAAACGGATCATTGCATAAAATCCCCAAGTAATAACAACAACTCAAGTTTCCCTAATCCTAATACCAGCACACTATCCATTCCTGCATACTCTTATTTTCCCTAAAAAATTACACCATCAACAGATATTTTTTCTGGATCTAGCTGCCTCTAAGGAGAGGTTACTGTCCTCCTCACCATCACCACTTTGGTGTAGCTTACAGCACAGGTGATGCCTGAGACCAGTTAGAAAATATTCACACAGCCAGCTCTCCTACCCTGATCAGGAACTCTGCTGTCTTCCCTAGTGCACATTGAGCCCAGAGCCCAGCACTGCCACTGCACACGCTACAGCCATCAGCCAAAGCAGGCTTCCCAGGGGAGACAGACAGAGGAATCTCACTGTCCACTTCTGATCATGTTTGGATACATCCTGGGCAATGGACTGCTCTGATTTGGAGCCTTCTAGGTGTTCACAGCACATTTCAAGCACCTCAGGAATGTTATCACTAAAAACATATTCATGAAACTGAGGCAACTCTAGGGCCAGGTAGTAACTGAGCTAGATCAGAACTTCTTTAATTTAAATCCAATTTCAGGCACATCTTGTGTTATGAAGTCTAGTTCCAAACTGCACGCCTTATCTGCCTCATTTGAGTAAGTTAAGAGAAATGCTTCCTTGTTCAGTATTTTTAAGCTATTTGCATACAATAGATACTAAATAATTCAGGAGATTGATTTGTAAAAGATGAAGGATTTACAAAAGGCTGAAAATAGAATTTCTGGAAAACACTTCAGAGAACCCTACTTCTGCTATTGAGCCTCAAGTGCTTTTAGTTATTACTATGCAAGGATTTTCATTTCTGAGACAAATACTGATCTTTCAGAACACATCCCTTGGACACACGCACACACCCATAGTACACCATTAGACAAACAAATGAACATTTTCCCACCTATGAACCATTTCCCTTGATTTTAGTAAGCAAATTTTGCTCGGTTGCTAGCCATAAGTAAAGTCCATCATCTTACTTTCATCAGTTGTAACAGAGCATTCCCACTCAGTAAAATTAACATCTGACCTAATTCCCACTGAACACAAAAGGAAGAAATTGTCTGATTTCACTGGGTGGGGAAACGAGCAGATAGCAAAGTGGTGTGCAGCTATTTGTTGACTAAATCCTAGCAGCTTGAAATGCATATAATTTACTTCAGGGGTTAATTTTATACTGAATTATAGAGGGTTAAATTGTTGACACAATCAAAGAAAGGCAGCATATCCAGATCAACAAAATCACCCAAGTTCTGATTTATGACCTATAAACTGGTGTGGACAAAGAGTTTCCCCATTGAAGACTAAAATGCCACCCTCTTTTAACTTTTTCAAAATGACTTTTTGTTGGTTTACAGTGAGGTAACGATTGAGTTTAGCAGGTCAGAGAACCAAATGAAGGCACCAATTTAACCCCACATACTGCAGCCCACAGCCACAAAGATACAATTTCTTCAACTGAAAGCAATTCAGCACAACTTCACGGGACCTCTGCTCGTGGGTGTCTGTAACTTGCATCTTTGCGGTGTAGCAATCATATTTCCACAATAAAACTTGTAGGGGTAATTTGATTTTACGCTGCCACCAGCACTTCATTGCTAGTGCTTATGATGCATTCCATATTTGTCTGAGAACATTAGCACTCAGATAATTAACTCTTCTGCTGGGTGTCTGGTTTATGCTCTTTACTCAAAACACTGCTCCCACAGAGATATGCCTAGCATGTGAGCAAATCTAATCCCTAAATCTCAGATGTGGTCAGTCAATTAAAATCTAGGTTTGTAGCAGTTAAACGAATTCCTTTTTCCCCTGTTTTTTTCTTCTTTTTTTTTGGCACTTTCTAGCAAAACAGTTCACATACAATCACTCAAAGGCTGGAAAGTGGGCTTGGCAGGAGGAGCCAAGACTCAGCATGGCTCCAGTCAAGAAAAATGGCTGAATTATTGTGACGTTAGTAAACAGGTAATTAGCTTTGCATGTCATTGTTCACCACCTCAAGCTCATTACTGAAGTCTTACAACACTCTCTTTAAAAATTCAGACCTGTTTGACCTGCTACCAGCTATAGTGCATTTCAAGTACTCATGGATAAAGTGCAATCTTGTCAAACTGAAGACACCTGCTCCCAGCAGGAACACTACTTATGAACTGCCAAGTCTTTTGTTACAGTACCTTGAGAAGCAATGATCTTTCCATCTGGAATAACCAGCATCAACTTGGCTGCAACCACTGTAAAGCAATCTTTGAATATTTATTACCACATGAAGTACACAGAGCTCTAAAAGCAGTATGTACACAAATGCAAAAAGGGAGAAGACTACTCCTGACAAATTTTGCTGTTTGCCACACAAGTGTATGAAATTAATTTTCTTTCAAAACTGGCTACTGATAACTTTCAGTTCTTTTTTCTCTATTACCAGATCTACCAGAGTGAAGCTCAACCCAATATAAATAACTTATTTTACAGCTGACACACTTAACTCAATGTATCTCCTCTTTCTGTTACTCTTGTAATTTTTGTCAATGATTGTTCTTCTTGGGGTGGATAATTCATGCTAATAATTCATCAGACTGTCCTTGTCTCCTCCCCAAGGCCCCAGCATGGCACACTGCTTTAGGCTCCACTCTACCACTGTTCTTTCAAACTGCCCCTACTCCCTTTTGCAAGATTTGCAGAGGATTTTATACTGAACTATTCCTCTTTGCTTAGTTTTTAGGTCAATCTCATTTCTTCGGCTATTCACCCACCTGGATAGTGGACTATATTCCTCAGTTTACTTCTGATTAACAGCCATGATTAATCCATTCTGATAAAAGAAAAGCACTGGATAATTCTCCCCTTGTCATCTTTATTCTGCAAGGGTACAAGTGGTAATTAAAGATAATTACATTTTTGCACTGTGGTCATTAAAAATCCAGTAAAAGCAGTCTAGAGCTTTGCTGAAGGTACCATGGAATTTAGGTTTATTCCCTGCATTTTCTTTGCTTCAGTGCTTTCCACAAGGGCAATGAAAAGCCTGATCAGAAGCTCAGCGCTCCTCAGACTTCCAAAGGCAGTTTAATTCAACAACACATTCCTTGCTATCTTCTCTGCCCTTAAGAGACCTCAGTGAGCAAAGTCCATTCTGCAGCACTTAATCATATATATGTAAATGTTGCATTTAGAATTTGGAGCCCACTGTGAGCCTAATTTTTCTTGAGCTGTTATTTTAAAATGCGCTTCAAATCAATTTTGGAGTAAACATGGGGTTTGTTCCAATAACAACCATTTTTCTCCTGATTAGTAAATTACTGTTGTTTCCAATGTTTCATTCTAACTACTACTTGCTCAGAGTCATAGGAAAACAGAGCACTTAGTCAATACAAACTTCCCTTTATTTCCATCTCAGCAAAGCAAGGTCTAGATTACTTTCAGAAAAACAGTTTTCAGCTGACAAAGTGAAAAATGTTGCATAACAGCAAACTTATAACATGGTAAGAAAGTTTTAATAGAAGGATTACCACTTGCTGTTGTAACTAGTTTAAAAGTCCTTTAAGACTTTCTGCTAAGAACAGATGATTATATTTGCAGTATTTATGTAATTTCTATTGGCTGGCTGTGTAATAATTTATGAAAGTTGTGACAGAACAGTGCTTTAATATAGATTAAACTATATTGAGAGAGGAAAAATACAACAAAATTCCAGTGTGCTGCACAGAATACCAATCCCAGGATCATCTAGAATTTTAAAGCAATTCTGTTGGAAAACACAAATTGTCTTCTTCCAACCACTGAACAACATCTCTCAAGCACATGTTTTTCTATGTGGATATGCATTAAATGTATCTCTTTGCATCAGGTTATCTGTATTGTCAGACCCAATTATACAGGCTTAGGAAAAGAAGCAAGTCATCCTAAATGCTGTATTCTGGTGCATTGAGCATTGGCCACATGTCTTGAAAATGTTATCAATGCTACTTGTACAAATTTCTATTTGTTAAGCCAGGCAATCATAATGGAGAAAGCTGAAAGTTTTCACTTTTTAATTAATAACAGAACTGTCCAAAACAACTTCAAAGAGTCCATACAAAATTTTTCCAATTGTAGCAGGGTATTGCAGTGGGGAAAAAAAAGGTGAAGTCTGCAAAAAACTAGAGCAAATCACTTTACACTGTCACTGCTCCCATCCACAAGCCTGATAGTTACTGGAAATAGTTTTCTCATGAATGATTTTTATTTAGGGTAGTAATTGGAGGATAAGTTAGATTTTACTTTGGTTTGAGGCTGGTCAAGAACTTTGATGTCCAGGAAATCTGTTAGCAGATCAGTAAACTGGTCAGGAGTAAAACTTAAAAGCAGCTGACAACATAGATTTCACATCTTTAGACTTGTAGATGCACACAAAAATGTACCTGCAAGCCCTAGACCCTGTAGATCTGTCTTTTACATTTGCAAAGTTTCCATTTTAATTAATATCAGCTGTAATCATATGGGAAACTAGGCATAATAACAGTAATTAAAGGCCTTGGCCTCTTAAAACACATCAGACACACACACAAGGGCAAAATCCAATTTGGAGAAATATATGGAGCATTCAAGGGTCGATATGGAGATTCTATCTAGGCTACCTAAATAAACAGGCAAATCAACCCTATTTAACAATGAAAGTGTTTTTCTTGAGATCTCAAGAGGATTTCCAATTATTCACAAATGACTAACCGTGCACTCCTTTCCCAGAATTATAAACAAGTCACCAGAAAATAGCAAGTTTGACAAAATTGTCCAACAGCCCATTAACTGTACAACTGTGCTAAATAGCCAGAGACAAGTCTAAATCTGCCAGAACCAGTGTCTCTTGAGCCTGCTGAAGGGATAGATGTTTCAGCTGCAGAGTATCCATTTGCAGCTTGCCACCATCTGGACCGTGGAAAATGAGAACTCAAGTGATGGGCTGGCAAATCCAGCTTGGGAGTGACCCTCTGGTTCTTAGGAAAGTCTTTAAAGTTAAGGATGGTGTTACTGAAAGGAATTCAGGCTCGCTTGCTTGCAACAAATATTTGAGTTCACAAAAAAAAACATTTTTACCTGTATTCCTTCAAAAGTCTGTTTAGCACATAATTCTAAAGATTTATTAAATATATCAACAGCTTCAGTTGTTGTGAGGCCCAGCAACTGGAATTCTTCATATATTCAGATTTACACCTCACCTCAGCTGACTCTGAGTTTATTCACTCAAATTTCACAACATGCAGATGCAAGCAGATAATTGGAAGAGTCCTGTCAACACTTATATGAAATTAGACTGGGCACATGGGGATCACCTGAATGCAATTAACAAGGATGTGGCACAGTGGTGCAGCAAACATGTATTTGAGTTTCAAACCTTTACAAAAAAAGCATAACAAATTAGTCAAGTAGTCTCTTCCTCTTCAAGCTTTATTTTCTGCAAGTGTGGAAGGGAAAAAAACACCCCACAATCTTGATTTTTTGGAAGAAAGCATAGTACTGCAAGCTTTGAGTTAAAGAAATACATGGAAGCAAAAGAAGGGGACACAATGACTACAGTCTACAGTAAGAAATATTACTATAAAGGAATTTTTGCCAAAAAAATATACACTACTTGGGTTTTTTAACAAATGTTCTTATTTGTACTACCTTTATACAAACAGGGTTGTGAGGCTGTGCTTGCCTCCTTTTGGATTGGCTGAACACAAATACTTCTTTAGATCAGGGCTGCACTCTTCAAGCATAGAACTCTGTGAAGCTTATCCCTTTTGTAATACCCCTAGAGAAAGCTAACATACAGAATATTGTTTTGAGGTTATGTTTGAGCGCACTCTAACTTGTGAGCCTACAAATTGTTTTTTGTTCATCTAATACAAGATGATTCATAATCAATTACAGTTCTTATGTCAAAGGCTCCCAGGTATCTTCAAACCATCAGATCCAGAGCCATCACCACCAGCAGCAGGCATGCTTAGTGTTTTACTTTTTAAGTTGTATGAAATCAACCTGTCTCTATTGGTTATCTCCTGAAAAAGCATTGTTTGGTCTTCTTTGAGGCTCATGCTTGACCCTGACACCAATGAAACCAGAATGGCTCTGTTACACCAGAAGTTTCTTCTCAAACTATCAGACAAGCTGTAGATCTCTGCTCTAGAGGAAGCATACACAAATGTGGGTCAGGCATGCAGATTCAGGTTGCTAGCTATAGGAGTATCATCCCAGCTTCACTCCATTGAGCACTGCAGGTTTAAGAATTGCCTTTGGAGTTCTAGAGCTGTTTCTGTATTTGAATTCACTCATTTACAAACCTAAGACTATTGAGCATTCTTTAACGACCTAATTTCATTAACCACTCTTCTGATGATGCCTTTCTTCTCACTAACAAAATCTTAAATTTAAGTTTTTAGGAACCAATAACAATTCCAAAGTCTTGGAAGTTGAGCACAGCCTTAAGAAGGGCTAAGCACCAGATCCTGAGCCAGATGATGGGCACTTGCACAACAACTGGCACATTTAGATTAAACCTTTTCCTGACTTTAAGAAGCAGCTCTTTATCAGCGAATGTTACACAGTGATTGAAAAGAAAAGAAACTACCCTTTAGGGCCCTTTGGCCCTTCTCTAAAGACACATTATCAATTTCTTTAATTATCACAGTGGTAGGAAAACTTGGTGAAATATTTAAAAGGTAGCAGGAGGAAAACACGTGTTACACTCATTTAGGACCACTTGAAAACAGATTATTCTGAAGCTGGAAAGAGAATCATTGGACATTTAAATAATTAATCTCAGCAAATACATTAAATGCAAAACAGTGTAACATTTTGACTGATTCAGCACAATTAGCTTTCACTGCTTCAAAATAGCTATTGCTAAATTGCCATTTGCAGAAATTTCAGCATAGCCCAGTGTAACTCACTAGTCAGTCATGTGCCCCGGGCACAGGCAGAACTAAGATACAAACAGACTGATGACAGCCTGGCTATGATAACTAGATAGAAATCATGCAGAAAGACACAGAACTTCCATCGTGTCCATCTCTCTGAGCAGCTCCTCTGTTTATAAAACATTAAACCCTGGACATTTATTTTAGTTAAGATTTACACCAAGTCATCTGCCATATTCTTGAGCACTAATAGGTTTCCATGGTTGAAAAGCAGAGAGCACAATTTCTCCAGCTTTGTTGTGTGATAGAAGATTAGAAAATTAGGAGCAATAGTCTGGTTAAGACTGCTCCTACCAGTGTCTTTATCAGAGCAGGAAGCCAGAATGAGAGGATGAGAAGTAGGTTTTGCTGGTTCAGATGAGCTGCACCAATTCCCTGATGCATAGGGCATAAAGAGCCAAAAGCAGGTAAATGCACAAGGTCAAAAGTAATAAAAGCAGCTTCTTAAAAGCTAGTCATCTCTCTACACTTAAGTTTTTTTTATGAAGTGTCTTTGTGAAACATCTATTTTTGTTTCTTTATATGTGATACCAGCCAGCGACTGCAATCTCAGCTCAGCCAAGCTGAGTAAGGTTAAAGAAAGGAGCCTCCTCCAAAGACATTGCTGCTGCAAGAGCTCCACACAGTCTGGTAAGCAGCACTTTTTTGTCAACGATATAACAGCTTAAAATGCATGGGTTTTGTGATGTTATTGCTGACAAACAGGCAGTTGCAATTCTTCTATATGAAACATTTTTTAACCTGCATCCCAGCAAATTGCCTGCCCCTGGAGCTGCAGTTTTTCACATGAGCCATAAAGGCATTTCTGAGCCTTTGAGTTCAGACCCCAATTCTCATGGTACATCATGTGGGAAAAGAAGCTACAACACCCAATCTCCTCCCAGGACACAGCTGATGATTACTTTATCTCTGACTACATTCTTCCAGTATCTTAACATTGTGCTTTTCCGTTTAGATTTTTATAACATTTTGTTTTGTTTCACTGTTTTGTCAAACACTGCTCTACCTTGACAGAGCTGCTATAATCTATATATGGTTTGCATATTGATTCCTGTAGCACTTGGAGATCCTTCAGGCAGAAGGTTACCACAATATAAGGTTCCCTCATCTGTCCTTTAAGATAACCTTTAAAAAAGATAAGACTTCAGTTCACTCCAGATGTTTATCCAAATGGTTCTAAATCTCTAACGTCTGAAAAAAACCAGAAGGAACAGGTTTTTTGAGAGCCTTCCAGTACCACTTAATACCAATTCAGACAAACTACCATATCATCCTGCCACTGTAATCACATGGGATGCTAATAACATCTACTATTTCTGTAGAACTTGATAAAGAGGAATCACCACAACAGCCCTTTGCAATATTATCGCCATTTTATTATTGAGGAAAGAGTGTTTGCTTTTACATTACACCATAAAGTGACCTGCTCTTTCAATCTAAAAAGAACAGCAATGAAAAATGCAGAAACTATTACTGTAACTTCCCCTGCTTTTGTTTGGTGAAATGCAGTTTAAATATTTAGATCCTGCAAATTCTTTTACCGTCATAGAACATTGTTAAAAAAGCAGGCCTCTGAATAGTCAAAGTGACACTCTCTTTTGAGTGTCTGACTTAACAGCAATATTTCAATTTATTGCAATTTTGATCATAGTAGAAAAGTCAGCGGAATGAAAAAATAAAGACACCTGTCACTGCTCACTATTCTCTCATGCAGGCTTGAATGTGTGATCCTATCATTTAGGTAAGGCATCAACTTCTTGAAATCACAACAGCTCTCCATAGGAAAATAACAAGGTATGTATTCACTATGTACATATCACAGACTGCAATATAGTCTGTTATCTACTGAAACACTTCCCAGTTCCTGCTTTCCTTGAAAGGCCAGTGGGGCTGAAAAATCTGGAAGTCGTTTTTATTTTGTTTCAGGGAGTTTTGTGGTTTTGTTTTTTTTAAACCTCAGCTTTTATGACTAACAGCACAGGTACAAGAAAACCTTGGGGAAAGCATTTTATGAAAAATATTTTTGAATCTCTATCAGAAATCTGAAGGACCTAAGCCCAAGAGATGCTGTGTTAACTTCACTAATCACAGAAGCCAGAAAAAAACAAACAAAAAATATGGTTAGCATCATTTTGGACTCACTTCCAAATTAATATTAATGTGGCATACAACTGTATACAACCTGGAAAAAAGAATTCTACAGTAGAATAGTCTCTGCAGAATTAATTAAGTACCAGCTTGGCTCCACTTCACATTTCAGCAAAGTCATCTAAGGAAAAATTCTTCACAAAAAATCCGACAATTCCAGCTTCCAACTCCCAGGGGTCAGAACCTGGGAGTTATCCCAAAATATTGCAGCACAAGTTTCATAGTAACTACACTCCAAATTGTACAAGACATAAATCTTTTCATATTAACAAAACATGGCTTCCTGTCAAACACTGATAGAACCATCATGGGTCCACAGTATCATTGTTGAGTTGGGATTTTCCAGTAAAAAGCGCTCCAGTTAAGACCAGTTTTAGATTTGACCTTCTGGCAGAAAACAATACACAGAAAATGGATCACCACATCCAAATTCTGCCCTCTGCAGCAAACTAGAGAGGGATCAAAGGAGATTTTCATTATACCAGTTCTGTACCTGGATAGAGAAATTAGTGTCATGGTATACATAAGTGTAAAAGAAATTGCATCTTCACTTGTATTTTACCAAAAACTCCTATTTCAGAATTAATTCACATGGCACTTAGAAATTAAATTACTGAGTATTGTATCACACCATGTTAAAAAAAATTAAGTATAATTGGCACAGAAGCAAATGATGTGAGATTTTTCCCTTGATGCTTCTATTTCATTCACCAATTTTGCCGTAGCAACTTTGAAACCAAAACACAGCAGAAGTGTGGTCTTCCCAGCTTCATCTAAGGGTGTGGTTCATTCTCACATCTCAATAATCATAGCAAGAATAGCTCTTTCCCCCTTGACTTTGCAGAAGGCAGACCTTATCAAAATTGAGCACTCTCACACTGAAACATGCAGTTTGTGTATTCTTTGTTTTTACATGTTTTTAGAGATGTTTCTCCACCTTAGTAGCAAAAGAAGCTTAGGTGAATTCTACATATTAAAAGAGATGCAGAAAAGTTAAAGCTGGCAAGATGGGAAAGACAGAATTTGATAGCTTCATTAGTAGAATTACATGAAAGAGTGGCACAGGGCAGTAAAGGACTAGATTCCCTCAAGGAGTCTGGTGTAGTTCCTACTTTACATCCTTGGGATAAAACTCTGATGTTGAATGGATAAAAAATTACGGATGGGGACTGAAAAGGGCTGGGAGAGAAAGACTGCAAGATATTGAACAGTTATTCTCCCCAAACCTTTATTCTTTTGATCACCAAAGCATTGCATCTTCTGCTCTATTCTAGGTGTGATATATAGGAACTAGACCTGAAGAGCGATGTTCAAATAACCACAGCTAATAACTACATTCATCCTCAAGGATTATCTATGTGCACACATATTGCTGTTCCTGGAGGGTACTGGGATCTTTGAAGAGTCAAGATAGAAAAGCTGGAGATAAGCCTAGCAGATTTGCTAATTTTAGTAGACAAATAATGATTCTCCCTGTTAAAGATAACTTGGAATTAATCAATGGTATTGTTTGTTACTGCTTTCTAGCCTGCAGAGCATGACAAGCTGTAGCTATCCTCATGGAGTCCCACAGTTGGGCATCTTCCAGAAGCACCAATTGCAAGGAGACCAGGGTCTGCAGCTTCATTTTCAATAGGGAGTCATTAAGGTGCCTAGAGGAGGCAGCATTTTACAGCTATACTAACACCACAGGAGAGTTTCATCTTGTCAAGCACCATTGCACTCACCTCACCACCAAAGAGGGAAATGAGTACCTCTTAGTTTATTTTCTGTTCTAGAAGAGATACCAATAGTCAGTCTATGTAGAAAAAGAAAAATGCCTTGCAAACACAGAATTAAATAAGCCCTCAAAAACTGTATATAGTATAGTATTAACTTCCATGACAATTCTTTGTGGCAGAACACATCCTCATGCATAATGTACTTTCTAGGCATAACACTAAAACTGGCCAGGGGTATTATTTCAATTTCTAGAAAGGGCAGTTGATATAGATGTGAATCAGGGCTGTTTAGCAGAGAAGACAGCAGCACTGACCCACATATTTTAACAAGGAGGCATGCACGTGCAGGATAATTCCAGTAATTCACATCAAAGTTATATGCACAAGAGGTGTGGAACAGGGCAGATGATGGTAATTGAACATGAAGACTACAGCAAAACATTTTTGTAGTGTGTTTCAAGATGTTAGAATAAGAGGCTTTAAACACATGGATGATGAGTGAGCTCCTATTTTAATCACCCTCCAAAGGATTCTACAGTCCATGTCTGAAGCCAAATTCCAAATCTGTTACAGCCTAGACTGAATTGCATTAGACAAAAAAGCCTTCTATGCACAACCAGTGTTTTGTTGCACTCCACTCAGCTTCCTAGAAGGCATGGCACTTGAATTTTGCTGGCTGAATCTGTCATTGTCACAAATGCACTGCTACTTCCTCATAGCATGAACAATGTATTTTCATCTCATATGTTACTATGAAGGAAGATGAATCACAATCCAAAATTGTGGCATTTCTTAGTTTCACCTTACTTAAGAAAAGCTGTAGAGTATCATGGATCCTTTGCACAATAAAAGGGTACTGTTCCCATTCCTTTAGAGAAAAGATTTAGTGTGTAGAATACGAACCCTGATAGAGGTATAGAGAACACACATGGGCCTCATTTTCCAGTGCAATGGACAAACCTAAAGAAGCAATCTGATACTGCTGCAGAGATAAGCAGCAGTTACCGGGCAGCAGCCAGCAGATAAAGCCACAGTATTATCCAAAGCAATATTGCCAGTGTCATTCTGGAACAGTAACTTTACCTACCACCAGTAGAGAGGCACAGTAGATTGAATACCTCTCTAGGTGCTTCATGCACTGCAAGGCTGCTCTAATTGTGTAGCTGTAAATCCTCCATGAAAGGGAAACCCTGGGCACAGAGAGCCAATACAAGAGACATTGGACACCTGCTTCCATCCCTGTCTTGGTTGATTTGCCTTATTGTGAGTAGTCATGTGAGCATCTTTCCACCCCCTCTGTATCTGACCACTGCCTACACTCAGTCCTTTTCCAGACTTCAATTTAAACACCAAGGAATCCCCATTCAAAAGCCATTGCCCTCTGTCTTTACTAGAGGATGATCCTTATGGGAAAGAGTGTCCCAGTGGCACAAGTGTTTTGTAGTCTTTGTAGCTTTGAGACAAGCTACATATTTGATATTTTAGTGAAAAAGCAACCAAATTTTATTAGTAGCTAACATAGTTAACGTAGTTAGATTTTTTTAAAAATCCTCATTCCTCTCTCTCTATTTTCTAGAACTAATTCTCTCACTATCCTGATTTATCCCACTGTTTTACTATTGCTCTGTTGGCTTTTTTATCTTGCGGGAACAAATTTAAGACTCTTTTTATTTAATTGCTCTTATTAATATTCATATATTAATGCAACACATTTATTATTCAAGTTGATAACAATTTCTGTCTTCTAACAGCCTAAATCCAGAGAATGAAGATCCTAAGGAAATCAGAATGACATTGTTAAAAGTCAAAACATTACTTGTTTTGTTTCCAGCTATCTTGGAGCTTTTTCAGGCCCAAAAACACGACATGTATTTGAACAGGAGTAGAAATGATGCACAGTTTTCTCAATACACATTAATTGCTCTTTCTTGCCAACTTGCCAGTATGACATTTCAGTGAGCCCTTCTCCAAGTCCCTGCTTCTACCTTCAAACAGACCTTAGACTGGAGGTCTGACAACAGGGTGGATTAAAACACATGGAGAAAAACTGACCCAAAACCAAAGGAAAAAGCCATGTTTAAAGCACATGGACAAAGAACAAGCGAGTCTGACAGAGATGTCAGAAAAGTCCTGCCTCACATTTACCCGTAGAAAAGCAAATGTTGACCTTAAAAATCAACAAAATTAAAAAGGTTTTAATTTTCAGTTTCCCAATGACGCTGGGATGCTGGGCACAGGCTCCACATCCCATAAAACAGGAAGATGCTGCCACCTGCAGGTGGGAGTCCCCGGAAGCCCCAAATCACAGCCCTGGGATCCCACCAGAGGCATGGACCCCGCGGCTGCCATAGACCCACAGCTCCGTGCTATCTGCCAGAGAGATGCTTCATCCTGTTTCTTAGTCTCGTGTTCAGAGAGCAATACAGGCACATAAATCAGCATCTTTTGCACAAAATAAGAGTTTTTGCTTTGTAGTCTTCAGAGAGCAAAGATCCACTGCAGGAAATACAAGACCTCTCAAATCCTCACCGCATGACACTTCCACCCCCATGATGCAAAGATGAGAGTAAGTTGTTCTTGTAAATAAGTCCATAAATCTATGTTAATAAGTCTATAAATCTCATCTAAGGTCATATCAACATTCATAGAGGCCCAAACACCTCTCATAGCTGTACTTTCAGCTTGCAAGTTCATGGAAATTTGCAGGTTTTAGCTTTATGAACCTTATTCTTAGTCCTAAGGTGGGTCTATAAGCATAGTTCTTTATAACAAGAGCTCAAGAAAGAGTAAACAGAGAAATTATTTAAGAAGATACTTAAAAGAATACAGAAATTGGCACTGTAGAGGAAGAAAGTCTATATAAAGATGGCTCACACAGAATTTGGGGTTTGGCATATAACTTCCATATTCAAAGAACATATTCAGAAGGCCTGTATTTTACAGAGCACTCAGTGAAACATGGAAAGACTCACCTTTTGAGTCCAATAGTTTACAACTTTATATTCCTATTACCATGCAACACTAGTAGTAAAAAATAACATAACAAAACAAGAAGTCTCAGGAAAAAAAACAACCAAAACCAGTACCTTTTATCAGAGCCTTTTTCTCTGAACAGTGTATTTGGCTGCTTTTTTTTAAATTAGAGTGTAAATATTGTATTATGTTTATTCAATAATACTCCCATCAGCATACCAAACAGCACAACTTTTTGACTAGGGACACAGAAACCTACAAAGTCTGCCAAAGTTTACTCCCTTAAGGCATTAGGGAGTCTCTTGAAAGTAGCTGTGCTTTGAACTGCCCTGGCTCCTGTGGGTTGTGACTGATTAACTGATATTTTACATAACACTAGTAACCATCACCACAGGGAAAGAAAATAAAACAAATAATCTACAAATGCAGGGGGCACCTTCTTCCCACATTGCCTGTTGCAAACTAACACAGCAGATTATTCCCTCCTGTGTGAATAGCTATGGAGCTAGGACAGCCACCGGAACCTCATCTGCTTCAACAGCCAAATCTGGCATTCCAAGTCTTCATTTAAGAAAGGCAGCAAACTTAGCCTGAGTCCTAAATTTTACAGAGACAAAGAGACTCCTAAAGTTGAAAGAGACCTACCTGCAAAGGCACACTGAACTTTACAAGCACTCCAGAGACTACCAGCATTAACAGCACTCCTGCAGAGAGGTGGATGTGTGGAGCAGTTTGTTTGCCTGTGTGCTGAGCTGGGCGAGGGGCAGCCAGCTCTACCTCAATTCTGCTTTACAACATCCTTCAGAGGCACTCCCTGCACAGCCTGCACAAATGCCAGGACATCAGTTGTGTATCAGATTGCAATGTGCTCCCTTTGTGTTCACATGTTTCAGTTCACAACTGCAAAAGCTGGAGTACCATTCAATAAAATACATTTTTTGTACTCTGCTTATGAAAATATCTGACACTAATAGATAACTTCCACCCACATGCAGCACACTAGGGATTTCCACAGCTAAAAGCATGTCATGCACCAGTTTGACTAAAGCACCAATTGGCTATAATAATTCACACCTTCTGTGTCAGACAGAAAACTACCTAAAACATACTCATACCACTGGGCTACATATGCAGATTACACCTTGCTGGGCAACAAGATTAAGCGTAGAACAGTTGTGAGTGTTTTACACCCATAAATAACACCTTTATCTCTCTGCATATATCCAGATCCAGACAAATGCATCAGTGCTATTAGTACATTAGAAATGTGAATGTTTGCATTGCAGTAGGGTAAAAGCAGACACTTTGCTGATTCTCTCCAAACTGATTACTGGCAGGTAACCTGGGTTAAGTAAAGCCAACAGTTATACTACCATGAAGTCAAAGACAAGTCAACCTTGGTGCACAGAAATGCAAAACACTAAAATTTAGGATAACAAATTCTGCCTTTTAAATTTCATTGTTAGCTTTCTTAATTTAAACTCACCTATACTGTATTGGAACAAAACAGCAGTTTGCACAACAGGAATGCTGAAAAGAGCTTACAGATTTAGGGAAGAACACGGCTACTTGGATGCCATTCTCTTGATCTTGTCCAGCTGAGCAGAGCTGGAACGTGGCTCTGCACATGTAAAGCAAAAAAGTTAATTGATTCATCTCAGTAAATATAAAAATACAACACTATTACATTGTTGCATAATTACTATTACTTTCCCCTATATGCAACAAGCAATGCATTCTATTTTCAATCTGGAGGATTTATTTCCAATTGGAAGACAAAATGAAAAAATACAGCTCCTGATATTGTTTGCAGCTCTATGCAGACAGACCACTACATCTGCATGAGTCTCCTACCAAAAATCACAGTGAAAAATTCTGTCAAAAAGAGTAAAACTAGCTTTGACTTAGTCTGAGCTGGGATATCTGGGACAAGTTCATCTCAAAATACAACCCTGTATATTCACCTAAGTTTAGATCTGCAGCAGATCTAAACAGCCCTCTCCACAGAAAAAGCACAGCCCCTCCCCACTCCCTCAAAGAAAGGGGGGTGGGGAGAGAGTCAACACACACCACATTTTCAGACAGATAGTTCATCACTCTTCTAATTAATCGCTGTACATCACTGAGTGCTTTCATCCTTTATGGCTACAGCAGGTGCCATAATAGGCAAAGAAAACATTTTTGCTTGCCTATTATGGCACCTGCTGTAGCCAGAAATCAATTCCTCTTGAACCAGTAGCCAGCGAGTCATCTAAAGCTCACACAAGCTTAGGCATTCCTTCTTTGTCAGATCAGCAAGAGACTAAAATATCAAAACTTCTTTGTTGTGTCTATCACTTATTACCATTTAATAGCCTGAGACCATCCAAATGCTGTTATTGTACTAAAAGATGGCATCAGCATGACCCATCATTCTAAGCTTACCACTCATCCCCAGCTAGGCAGCAAACAGGGTGTTTGATCATGGCTGTCCAAGATTCAGTCTCTTCCTTACAGATTGGCATCTTCTGAAGTGTAAAATCAGAACACCTCCATTCATCCAAGTCTTGGCAGTTAAAAAGTCTCAGCAAATAGCAAAGTCATGTTGAGAAGCAAAACCCATCTGACACCAAACTTTATGGCATCAGAGGCCTCTCAAATAGTGGAAGATCTGCACAAAGAGCCAGCCATGGACTTCACAAGCACTGCAGCAGCCCAGAACCCAAACCAAGGCACAGGCACAAACTTCACATCTCTGGGAAGAAGCCCAGGTGCTCACATGCCAAACTGGAGGAGCAGGAGTTGGCTCCTCTGACATTTAGCAAGATGCATTCAGAGACCTGCACCCAAGCTAAACAGCAGCAGCTCAGAGCTACTGGTGCTTGCCTTGGACAGTTTGCACAAATGCCAATGGATCTGCTACTGCTGCTGAAGAGTCAGGTCTTGGGTAACTAGAAAGCAAAGGAAGCAATGCTGTCCTGATTTAGATTGCTTCAATATTTAATCAGTACTGATTGTCTTTATAAGTCCCATAGATAAATAGCCAGAAACTGAGCACAGGATTTTAAGCTGTGGATGAAGCTGGGGGTGGGTGAAGCATTCCTACATTCTTTTTCTCCATACCATAGTATCAGCTGCTAAATTGGAGAATTCCTTGTCACAGATTTCTGCTCATCCCTCCCCATTGTATAATGGGATCAAACATGACTTATCTGAATTATCCCACAATTGTAATTGAAAATCTCTCTGCTCTGTATGTGCATTTTGCAATATAACTCCAAGTTTCAATAGATTTGTCCATAGTGCCCATTTCAGCTGATAAATGATTCAGTGCCTGGGGAAGAGGGAGTGGCAAAAAGCCTGAGACTTACTGCTTTAATACTGGGATCATGTCTTAAAGCTTAGATTGTCTTATATCTGGCAATATGAACAAAGTAAAAACCTGATTTTGCCACATTTTTCAGTGGTCAGAAGTAACAGAGCAGATGAAATCACAGCAATACAAAGCACCTCTGCAGAGCTGCAAGTGGAACTATTATTCACTTCATGGCAGTAAAATGGGGTAAAAAGCCCCTAATCTGCCCTTGGGTAAAAGGCAGGGAAGCGATACCAAGAAATCTCCTGCTAGATATAATAGGTCCCAAGGGGAAATTATGAGTCTTATCTTTAACTCAGCTGAGCCATAAAATGGGATGAAAGCAGACCTGAACAGAAGACAGATTCTGTAACTAAGCTCCTTGTTATGAAATTCTACTATGAAATTTCAATTTCTGTGTCAATATTTTACAAAATAAAAGGAGCTAGAAAAGAGTAAAAAAAAAAAATGTAACTCAATTGGGATCAGAGAAAAACAGCTACTGAAATAAGGTACTCTTCACTCATTCCTTTCTAAAGCCCCACCTTCAATAAAGACTTTTTATAAGTTTAGGGTTTCAAAAATCAAGTTCAGGTATCTCATTATCAGTAACTTTATACTGATTACGTTCCCACTAATACTGGGAAAGAAAAATAGTTTTACACAGTTTTCAGAATCTCCTTGCACAAATCTGTTCAAGGGTCTCACATATTTGGGCATTCCCTCGGGTACAATGTCCTGTTGAGGATCCAGTGGCAGGTCTCATGGACTAATAATGTCCCATTTATTCTCCCATGCAAGCTAAGTCTTGCAGGTTAGGTTTCTGCAGGTAGGATTTTAGCAAGTATATACTAGGTCTCCTTTCATGTAAAAGTAGAGTTGGGGTTTTTTGATAAAAGCTTTCTAGTGGCTTCCCTTCCTGCTGCCCTTATGCCATCCACCAAGCAATCTTATCTTCAGATGTGCTCAAGTGAAGACAACTTTGCATAAAGAGCTTAAATTAAATGAAGCTCTCTACCCCAGAATATATATACATACACACACATACACTATATGACCCACATTTAATTTTTTATTTTTGGTTCATGCTGTTGAAAAGAAAATCTCTTCTGATGCACCCAAATAAGAAGCAGAAGAATAAGCTAGTACAAGCTCTGTCAATAAATACACACTTTGAGAAAGGGTATCCTAGTTCATAGCAGATTTATAGTTCTTATCTCAAGTTTCCAAAGTTCATCTGAATCTCCAATACAGGGAATTTCAATGTATCAGTAAATCTTTTAAGCCATGAAGAAAACTCACTCAAAGAAGCTATGTCCCTTATCAGTGGAAGAAGTGATAAATCTGAAATAATATATAATTCATGATGACACATATCAAGACATTACAGCAAACACTGACACAAGACCTATTTATGGCATTGCTTTGCTAAGCATATTCCCTACAGAACTATCTCTTTTCTTATTCTGAGCCAAACAACTGCTTTGATAACGCACATCTTTTCAGAGCTAGGTAAAAAAAGCAAATCTAATTCAGCATCCATTTTTTGTGATAGAAGGCAGTGGCCCTCAGCTAGCAACATATAGAAGTAAATGAAAATTTAAGTGCAGATCAAAAGGAAATGTGACATGGTATGGCTACTTTAAAAAATTCATGACCTCAGACATCAAACTATCCATTGTCTAAAAGATGCTAATACAAATGTTAAACTGCCCTTGGCTGGGGAACAAAGGTTTTGTTTAGTTCCTTCTCATCTTTCTCAGTCTGTATTGTTTAATACATCTGGGGATTCACAAGCTCTGTAGAAATGCAGATTCTTTTCAAATATCTCTGATATAGTTCATCACCACCCTGAAATTCAGAATCTGGAAACACTCTGCAAATTTTAACTAGAACTTGCAACAACCTCAAGAACAAGGTCACCATCAGACAATTTTGGGAAGTGTGTTAAATTTAGTGACTACAGATGACATGACTGGCATAAAATATCACATGAGTCAGTATCACAATCCTTGAACAGTAAAAACAGCTTTTAAATAGTTTAAATATCACTCAACAAAACTGCCTGGGATAATGTGGAGTTTGAGGCATTGGTATATATCTGGAAAAACAAGAGAAACCATTTCCCTTCCAAGGCCATCAACTGAGGTTCACCTTCAAATTAACAACCAAGTAATAAAAAAAAAAAAAAAAACAACCCAAAACCCACAAAACTCCAAAGTATCTTTGCTAGCATAAATGTTTCCTTAAGAATCCACAGGAGAGAATCTCTCTAGACACAGAGCAGGCATATATTTCCCTAGCCACTCCACACCATCAGGCATTAGCCAAACAATAATACCTACAGTGGCTGGCATGCCAGGGTTAAACTAAGAACCCAAAAACTGGCACAGATGTTGCACACAAGTTTCATACTATTTAGCTAATTATGTTTTTTTTCCTCTCATCTTTTTAAGTGAGTCATACAGCATAATATAATTTCAAATGTTAATATATTTGGTTTGAAGAAAGAAGATTATTCCAAACCTGGCTGTGCTGCAATTGAAGGAGCACCATGCTCTGAACAGCAGCAGATGTGCTGTCTACAAAGTCTGTTCAGACCAACCTGTGAGATACCAGCACATTAGAAGAACAGAAAGAACACTTACAGACTGGAAAGGATTACAGTTTAATGTTATGACGTCCAATATATTTTTTTAAAAGACAAAGATAGTGCCAGGGTGGGTATAGACTGGTGGAACAAAGAGACAGACATGCAGGAACAAGGCTTACAGAGAAGTCAGACAAGGAGAAGAATAAACCCAGTGACATATGTACTTGGGTAAACACCACAGTAGTTATATTGAGGTGGTGGAAGTACAATAATGTCTACAAATGGAAGTGGAACAATAATTTTATGCACACATACATTTGATATATACAGATGCACACACATATATACTTGTTCAGTTTAGTTAGGTTAAGGGCTGATAGAATTTGGCAATGCTTCTCATCTCTTCTCCCCCTAAAAGAAGTGCGTGAAAAGATCAATCCCCAAAGCCATGTTGCAAACAAAAAAAGCAGGCCAACAATTCCATATGCCTTGAGCTACATCAGCTTAAAAAGGTGAATTTTCACCCATCTTCTACCCAAAGGCATATGCAAAGAATATCACAACCTCTTCAATTAGGAAAAAAAGGATAGTAGTCACTGGTAATTCCCTTCTGATAGGAATGGAAGGCCTGATATTCCAGCCATACCTAATCCACAGAGAGGAAAATTTTGCCTCCCTGGTGCCCAGGAAAGGGACATCACAAAGAAACTGCCCAGCAAGGTATGGCCCACTGACTACAGATTTTTCAGGCAGCAATGATGTCCCAGCAAGAAGTCTGCAGATAATCAAGAGGGACTTCAGGAACACAAGTTGTGTTCCCTACTGTGCTGCGAGTTGAAGGGAACAACGGGGCAAGAAACAATAAAATCATGCAGATGAACACCTGGCTTCAAGACTGCAGCTACCAGCAGAATTTTGGGGGGTTTGATCATGGTTCTGGTTATACAACACCAAACCTGCTGGCAACAAACAGGATTCCCCTGTCTCAAAGGGGAAAGAATAACTCCATGCACCAGTACAGGCTGGGGGCCAGCCTGCTGGAAAACAGCTCTGCAGAGAAGGAGCTGGGAGTCCTGGTGGACGTGTCCCTGAGCCATCAGTGTGTCCTTGTGACCATGAAGGCTCATGGTATTCTGACATGCACTGCCAGCAGGTCAACCAACATGATTCTACCCCTCTAGATTAGCTCAGTTGATTAGAGCAGGCTGCTAATTACACCAAGGTTGTGGATTCAGTCCCCTTAGAGGCCATTCACTTAAGAGTTAGCCTTGATGATCCTTGTAAGTCCCTCTCAACACAGAATATTCTGTGATCTCTAACTACTCAGCCGTAGTGAGGCCAGGTCTGGAGTGCTGGCTCCAATTCTGGGCTCATCAGTATAGGAGACATGGAGCTCCTGAAGCAGGTCCAGCAGAGGGCAACAAAGATAATTAAGGGACTGAAGTATCTCTCACTGGGACAACTTGAAAGAGTCAGGTCTGTTCAGCCTTGAGAAGAGATGACTGAGATGGGACCTCATCAACCCACACCAGTACCTGAAGGGAGGGTGTCAAGAGATGGAATCAGACTCTTCTTTGGTGCTGCCAATCAAGAGAACAAAAGGCAATGGGCAGAAAGTGGTGGACAGTAAGCTCTACCTGAATATGAAGAGCAATTTCTTTACTGTGCAGTGACCATACATTGGAACAGACTTCTCCAGAAGATTGTGGATTCTCCTTCAGTGGAGGTATTGCAGAAGTGTCTGGATACAATATCCTCTGCCATGTGCTTCAGAACAACCCTGCTTGATCAGGGACCAGGTGACCCACAGTGGTTCCTTCCAACATGAATTATTCTGTGCTTCTGTGCTATGTGAAACAGCTTAATTCACCAATCTGCATTCAACTGAGCATCTCTGTTCCTTGATGCCCTGGGCTGCCTTGATTACCTCTGCAGTGAGGAAACTAAAGCTTTGCAGCATCCACTGTAATCCAGTCCAGTTTCCCCTTAAGTTTCATGAAAGCCTGATCATTTCTGGCAGGCTCCTGTGAAGCATCTCCTCTGAATAGCATAGCCCACATTGATTTTTTTTTTTTCCCCTACAATAAATTAATAAAATTCAAAAATCTTTGTCATCTCAATAGATCAACCTGCAGTTTTGGGGCACCATGAGATGAGCCTCAGCACAAAGTTTTAATCACCAACAGATTCCCTGCATTTAAATTCAGTATACATAAACTAGGCACAGCTATTAGGTGGTCCAAACTTGGCCTTTAATCAGTCAAGTGATCCTGTTTTCCATCTTTATAGTGGCCTTCCAGACAAAAGGTAACAACAGTCCATTAGTAAGTATGGATCGTTTAGGTTCTGTGATAATGGGGGTTGTATAAAAAAGCTGAAGATAAGAAGAGGCTAAGACAGAGCAGTAATGAAATTGCCTACCTCATTCACAAACAGAAAAAGCCCTCAGGTATATTAGATAACTCCCACTAAAACCAATCCATTTTGTGGTACAATGAGTACAACTCATCCCCTTCCATTCCCAGGTGTTCACAGTTTTAAACTCATAGAAAATGACCTGTAGCAGTATAACTTACTCTATTTCTGCCCATGAAGCATGAATAAAGGAGAATCTTAAACTATAAAGCCAAGAATCAGACTAGAAAAACTTGAGTAAATCAGCCCATAACCAACCCTAGATTAGAAGGGAAAGAATCTGGCACTTTCTCCAGCTAATCTTAATATGTGAAGGAGGAATTCACCTTACTTTCTTCTTTCTTAGCTGAACAATAAAAGAAAATAAAGTATTCCTGAAGATCTTTATTTTATAAAGCAGTAAAATATCATTAAGAATGTTTACCTAATGTCTTTCTTTAAAACAAAACTTTCATAACATTTAAGGTTATGACAATTTTTCAGAAATTCCATGGAAAAGTGGGAAGTGCTGGAAATTTCTGAGAGCTCTTATTGCTGTTTATAACAAAAGATCATCCTTTCATGCAAAGCATCAGGTAGGAATGGCTTGATGACAGGACATTTGATGTGTTATCCACTAATGCTTTTTTAAAATCCAGATAGGTTTCATATGATAATGATTTTACTGAGTTTCAAATTGAATGTATTCCCCATCTCTTTTCTCCCTCAAAAAAAAAAAAAAACCAACAAAAAAAATCTGAACACATAAGAACTTCAGAATAATTTGTTGAAAATAAAAGAACATCACCACTGAAATTGCTATGACAGATGTGAAATATAATCCTCTAAACCAGCTTAATTTCCAGCAAACCTTGTGCAGATGCTACATAGATGACTCATTACTTACACTATCATAAAAATGATAAAAGGCCCACAATGGAGGCATTCAAAGTAACAATAACAAGAGATCACCTTCACTGAAGACTAGGAGAGACTTTTCATTTTTGACAGTTATTTACATGCAAGGGAATGTAAACTAAACAAAACTAAGAAGTAAACAAAAATGAAATAGTCATAAGTACCACACTAAAAATTGCCAGAAATTCAAGCCATTTTCCTGTAGCTTCCTCAACATGGGATGCTTCTCTTTTTGATTTGCTTTTCCCTCTGATACAGTAGGACTGTACTAATTCCAAGTGCTAAGGACTGGGAGGCCAATTGCAAATTACCAGACCTTGCAAATTAGCAAGTAAGCAAACAAACCTTATTAAAAAGCCCAGTCAAGGGTATCACAGCACATCATTTACTTTGTTCATTTGTTTTTCCAAAGTGCAATTTAGTCTCCTTAGATTCCACAGCATACCACTGAGAGTAGTGGCCAGAAAAGGCATAAAAGCCCCCACCATCACATCTGTTTATTAGGCCTGTCCTCTCAGCCTGTTTCAAGAGCTAAGACTTTGCTCCTAGACACAATTCAGAAGAACAAAAATCACTGTGGCACCACTACTGTGTGCTGGAATCTGCACGTGTTGCAGCTACACTGAATGTCTACAGATGATTAAGGTGCCTTCCAGTCCACAAGAAGATATCAAGTGCCCTGTTCAACCAACAGCAATCAGTATATGTCACAAAAAATTAATTATTTATAAAGCAGAAGTAACCACAAAGAGGTTAGACTAAACTATATCAGTATAATGTATCTGTGGCTTAATTCTGATGGTGACTATCAAAAGGCTGGTTGTGCAGTCTGAAGCAGAACAGACAGGGTAGAGTCAGTATTAATGGTTTAGCTGCACCTCTCCTGATCTGAGGGCAGCATAAACATAAAAGTAACTATAAACACTTCTGTCTGCAGTCATTAAACTGCAGAGAGCTGGGGCAATGCCACAAGGAGGGTTGTGAGAACTATCAAGTTTAAAGTTTTGCAAGGCTAGAGACATTTTCACAGTATGGATATTGCTTCAAGGATTCAATCTCTACATTTAATTCAGGTATTTTTGTTCTTACTTTTCCTGCCATATGTCTGCTGAATTTTTTATAGCACAAAGCTCTGACACAGGGTACAATTTCCAGGTTGATGTGTGTGTCAGCAAAGGGGCTTGTACTGCTCAGCTCTGACTGCAGGCGTGTATGTACCCACAGTGGGCTAAAGTTTTATCTGCCTTAAGGCACAGCCAAACTACCTCAGACCAAAGAGGACCTACCTCAGATCCTGCAGGAGATCCCCAGCCTTCATGACAGTTCATTTTCTGCAACTTCAAGTACACATGAAAACTGTATCTTTTAAAATTTCTTGAACCCTTAAACCTTCAAGCTTCTAGGCTTTCTTATTCCTCAGAAGGCCACAACATTTCAACAGATGAACAGTGTTTTCTTCTTAAAATGCACTCAGGAACTCTATCCAGACTTCAGCAAAGAAACAGTATTGTGCTATACTTCCCACCTTGCCACAGCCCTCTGAACTGTATTGTGTTTTCATGCAGCTATAAAGGGAAACTACAGCCTCTGGGAAATATGATAATATAAATCAATATCACATCTATTTACTGTCTACATTTAAAATATATAAATACATATTTAAATAAATCCAAACAGGGATTCCACTTCATAAGGGGGAAATTAAATTATAACCAGCAGCTTATGAACTTTGCAATCAGTAATAAGCAATAAGGCAGACATGCATTCCTGGAGAAAGTCTTAAAATTAACATGGTTTGTTATTCCAATTTAATTGGGTCAGATCCTTGGCCAGCATAAGGTAATACTGCTGTAATTACCTAAATTAGTCTATGGAAATGGGCATAGCTTCAGCTATTCCAGTGCCATAAGGGGTCCATTATATGGGTTAAGTCAGTTCTTTTTTATGACACCTGCCCGAGGAGGATATGTATTAATTCCTTCATTAAGCCCTAATCTTATCCTAGAGTCTGACTTGCATGTAAGGGGTACTGCAGTCTGGTAAAACAAAGGACTTATGCCACTTCCCCAGTTTGCAGAGTGCACAGCTCACAGCACTGAATGCTCATCTCACAGAAAGCAAAAGAAGCAGCAAGGAATCCCCAACCAAATCCTCTCTTTTCTCTCATCACACACCTTCTGCCAGTCACTCCTGCAAAAAGGAGGCAGTCTGTCCCAAAAGGAGCCTGGACAGAATGAAGTGTGAGTTCCTTGCAGCCCACAAGCTGCCTGGCTGTGATTGCCCAAATCCCTTCTTGGGAGCCACCTGTGACAGACCCTCCTGTTTGGCCACTTGTGCAAAGGTCCCAGGCTTTGCTGCACACCTGGACTTGCTTTGGGTGCTGGCTGTCCACACCACCTTGGAAGAAGCTGTGCTGCAGGGGGACATTCAGGATGTACAGCAGCTTTGAGCGCCTCTGCACCACAGGCAAGGCAGGACAAGCAGAGTGCAGAGAGCTCAGTTTTGCTCAGCTTGCACAGAAAATTGAGTCAGGTTTAAGGAGTGAGATGGTTATTTTTGGAGCAGATGCCAGGATGACAGTGCAGGTCTTGTCCCTATGATAAAGCCTGATCTGTGGGTCTGTCTCTGCAGCAGTATATTCATCCAACATGATAACAATACTGAAGTCAACCAGGGAAAGTTTTTAAAATATATATTGGATTCCTGATATCCTTGAGGAAATTATTTTGACCTTGTATTGCTGAAAGTTCTCCTGCAGTCATACTGACAGAGCTCCTTTGTGGCATATAAGTTTATTAGAAAAAAATACCTGTTGCAGATTTTCTGATCAGAACCTAGTAATGCAAGTCAGAGGCTCTGTTCAGCTGATTCAGTGATATCTCTCTTCAGTAGGGAGAAATTACTTTTGTGTAAGAAGCAATACCCAGCTTGTTTCAAACCTCAGCCTCTGGCAAATCTGTCATAGCAGGAGACATTCCCTGTTTCTTTGACAGATTGGCCTGCGGCTGAAAGTTAATCAAACATGTCAGGAAAAGTATACAGTAGGTAAAGAAAAAAGCCAAAGCTAACCCTCTCAGCATTTTACATCAAGGCATATTTGAAACAAACACTCATTTATAGACAGTAAAATATTGTTCTAAATCTTCAAATTAAAAGAAAATGAAGGCATAAAAATATGCTAGCAATAAGAAATTAAGCTTACAGAATTAATGGAACAGAATCTGTGACCTACACCAGGGATAAAAAAATACTACCAACAGCTGACATCCAAGACTCGGTTTTTGCTACTACAAATCAATTTTCTTTCTCCTTATCACTCTGAGTGCCAAATTAATAACTGGTTTCAATTATCATGATGCATAAAACCATAAATTTTGGCTACTACAACAATTTAAAATCCCACTTGCCAATACTATCAATGTGTAATTTTGTTCTTGTCACTGTTTTATATATTCCTACAGTCAGCAGCCCAAGTTTGCTTCAGTTTCTCTATTCTTTCTTGCTGATAAGGTCCCTGAAGTTGCACAAAATAGCATTCTAGAAATGCACAACATGTAAACACACTGAAGCTTTTGCTTTAAACTCAACCCCAGATCTTAAGCAAAGTTAATAGGATTGCTGCTGGCTGCAATAATCTTAGAAAACCAAAGTAAGCCAAAACTACATTCTCTGTGGGAAATGTAGTTTTATCAGAAGACTAAACATTTTGCAAGAATAGTTCAATAACTTAACTCCTTGATCAGTACTAAAGCAATAAATTTTTATGATTTTTTCCCAGTGATATGATTTTCATTGTACTAAACTATTAAGATTATATTTATGATTTTGCATGCATAAAGTGAAAATACTGAACATCTCAAAAATTACTTTCCATTCAGTGAAAAACTTATAGATGGGGGAGAGGGTTGGAGAGAAGAGGGGTCTGACACCAAATGAAAACACATTTAGCAGCGCAAGATTTTCCCAGGGGTTTAAATTTCCAGGCAGACACATCCAAATCATTAAAACAGGATGAAATTCTGCTGCTTATTGCTATTCTAAACATGTAAGGGAAAATTTCATTAAAACTTTGCGTGTTGCCAACTTTCTTAGGCAAAGCAACGCTCCTGGTTCATCTGTACAGTGTTTATATTAAATGGTTAACAGTGTGAGAAAAAAGTGTGATACAGTTTAATCTCTGTAGCACTTTTACAAGACAAAAAGAACATAAAGAATGAAGCAACTCAGCAACCAGTCTAAAAGTTAAGTCTCTGAATGCCCTTTGTCAGAGTCACCTGAAGCATCATTTTCCACTTTTCAGGTCTTTAACGTCCCATTCCAATACTGTGACAGTTTTTTTCCTAATCCGGTAATGCCAAAACAAGGGCAATCGTTAAAGCAAAGCCTGTTTTGCACCAGGCACCATTTGACACCGTGGGGTTATTTTCCATTGCCCTGTGCTCTACGGTGGAAGGTGCGGTGGGAGGTGCCCCGCTCCCTGCCGGGCACAGCGCATTCGCACAAATCACCGCGCTGGGGCTGTGCCTGCAGGGAGGCAGCGGAGCAAGCCACAAATGCAAACGGGAGCAGGAAATCCGGGGAGCATCGAGCGGGGAAGGCACCATCCCAAGCCCCTTCACTGCTTTGCCCACCCTTGTGGCTCCTGGCTTGGTGGCACTCCAATCCCCTCTGATCTCAGGTGATGGAATGGCTGCCTGCCCCACCAGCCGGCCCTGCTCCTTAGCCCTAGGTTGAAGAAAAACTGGAAAATGAAGGAATTGATTGAGAGGCTTAAGCAAGACTCCCCAGAAACAGGGAATCAGAAGTGTGTAAAACATTCTGCTGCAGGGCACCTTCTCTCCCAGCCAGTCCTATTGACCACAGCAATCTCTGTCCTGCCACCATCTCCTAGGGGTTCTGCAACAGGGCATTGATAGGGCACCTCCCACTGTGTTTACAAGACCCAAATAGGTTAGGGCAAGGAGAAAGAAAGGAAGAGAAAAATGTTTGAGAACCAGTCTTAATTTCTGCAGTTACTGAAAAAAATCCTCAATTAAATGATTTACAAATTCTGCTCCAGTACATCTTTTGTATCTCAAAGGATGACTTAATGGATGGTTGAAAACATTAAACACTAAGCATTGTTCATTTTAAAATGTGCATTTTGAAAAATTGACTGGGCTCATATTAATCTAACAGCAGCTTTCCAGCCTGCTAGCTTCATAATGGACATCTTGGCCTTTCAGGAGTCTTCCTCTTTATCCCTCAGATTGTATAAATGTGCTATTGCAGGTGAACTACCAGCCTTGACAAGAAGGAGACTGCACATCATGTCCTGCTAGCAAACTGATTCTCCTAACAAAGGCACCAATCTTCATCCTTCTTATTATGATTTTTCAAGGGGTTATTTGTGACAGCAGGCATGAAGGTCACATTTGCTTTTGTGTGTATTTTGTTCGCCCACAATTTTGGGAGAAGCTATAACAGCAACAACAAGAAAAGCCATCAGATTTCTTTTCCAGATTAAAAAAATATAAATACAAGTATTAAGAGTTACCCACCAGCACAATTCCCTTAATAGTCATGAAATGAGTTCCACCAGCGTACAATGTGAAACACCTTTCATAAGATAAGTCCAAGCTTTAAGAGAGAAAATTTCAAGCATTAATAGCATGGAACATCAAGTTCAGTTCCTCTTTTAGGTGAGTTCTCCTGTGGTACATTTGAAGCACTGCTCTGACAGATTATTTGAATGAGCCTATACCATAACAGTTAGGGATGTCTCAAACTTCATTTCATACAATTGTTCAAAGTAATCACTGAATGCTTCACATTCTGAGCATGACAGCCACAAAATCTGACAGTCATCAACAAGCAACAGAATCATATTGTCAGCTAATTATCACTGCCAAATTTCAGCATTACAGCAGTGGAAATACAGGTGCTCATATGGAGGGGACCAGACACACCACACCATGCTGAAGCCTTTGCTGCTCTGTGCAGGTATCCCCACTACAGTGTACTGCAGTCACCTGGGGGGAAACCACTGCAGGGACAGGCATGAAAGGTGTGTGAAGTACAGAGGTTTGGTTTCACGAAAGCTTCTGAGCTTTCAACTTGGCAGCTTTTCAGATTGCCAAGTCTGAATGGAAATTTATAAGACAACTTCCCATAAAATTATTACAACTCAATCTAAATGTCTGTGTTTCACTTTGGTTTTAATGCTGTACTTGCACAAAAAGAGCTTTAAAATGAAAAGCTGCTTTCAATTTAGAAGAAGAAAAAAATTAAAGGGAGGGGGAAAAAATTCTAAAAGTAACTTTCTATCTATTCCAAAACAGTAAAATGAGAGTGTGTTCTCATTTATCACAGGGGTTCCATTCTGTTGTCTCCTTATCACAAAAGTTCCATACCTTCTTGCTGTTTCTCATGGACAGCTCCTCAGAGCACTGCCTCTTTCTTTTTCACAAAGCAGCCACTGACTCCAACTCCCCTCTCACCCAGCCACCCCACTCTTGTATAGCATTTTCTTCTCATTGCTTACAGCTGTGGCCTGTTAAAGTCAGGCCTGCTCCTAATCTTTGCTAATTGGCCCAGCTGCAACTCCTTAGGTGTAAGATTAGTTTCTACACTGTCTTTATTTTCTTATATTCTATCCCCCTACAGGAGTGACCTCTCACCAGAAGTTCTTTTTTTTTTTTTTTTAATAAAACCAACATCCCTAATCAACCTAATTTGGCAAGATATTCGGTTCATACAAAGTACTTGCTCCCAAAAAACATGCTCCTCTCTGAGCTGGGACTAGCATTGGCAGGCTGCTGCTCCCCAGAAAGAAGGGCTGATACCCTACACTCATGAGCACTGAGGCTGTTGGTTACTGAAGAGATTACTTAAGCTACATAAACCCAAGGGATCAAAACGAAATTGAAACAAGACCCTTCATCTAAAAGTATGGTCCAGACATGAGTGTTGACTGTGTAGCCCTCCTGCCACCCAGAGAGCTTCCAACCATTGCACCAGAGGAAAAGAGAAGTTGTTGGACTGGGAGCTATACAACGTTCACAAATGCAGTAACACAAGGGTCTCTCAAAGAAATAACCATTGAATAGAACCTCAAAAACCTAGTATTTTAAATGCTAATCTTCTACTTAGGAATGGACTAGAGCCTCTGGTACTTTACGAAACAGTTGTTATCATTTTATACATCAGACTTAGACACAATCTATTTACTGTCCCACTCCCCCACGTGAGCCAAAGGGACTAAAATAAACGTCACAAAAATCCTTGCCCTTTCATTCAGAAATAACAGCTTCATAGACTGTTTCCAGCTGCAAAAGTAAGTCAGACTGGCATCAACAGAAGAAAAAAACATTTTCCCTTGGGATATTGTTCCCAAACACTCCCAGCAAAAATCTCTTTCTTCTAAAGGCTTCCTTTTGGGATGAAAAAAGTCCAAGGCTTTGTCCTCTTCAGGCTGGCATTTACAGCAAGAGCAGATGAGCTCATATGAGGAGCCCTTTGATTCTGGGAGAACAGTTGCAGTGCTGTCAGCACAGTACATGTGACTTTGCATGTGTCTGGATAAGAAGGGAACAACAGATGAGAAGGAGATATCACTGCAATAGGGAAAGGATCCAGTTTCTAGTCTGAATGCACAGAAGGTGTCACAGTGCAGCTTGCCCTCTGTCTCAACACTTCCTGATTTTGGTTTCTAACATCACAGGCTAAATCAATTTCCCCCTTCTGGACCAGAGCTGGAAGAAAAGCTTAAGTAAAATGTCTTTGTCATAAAGGATATTACTCCCCTGCAGTGCCAGATGGGTCTACAGACGTGCAATTCATCCAATATTGGGAGGTGAATGTGGGGTTAGCAAAACCATTTTCCACTACTCTCTTAAGCCTTTTTTGCTTTTGCTATCCCAAGCGGTGGTTCATGGTTTCAGGCTTTTCCCATACTGCAAGATTTAAAGTCCTGAGCAAGGAATACAGGACAGGAAGGAAGGAATAACACATGCTGAAGAATATTAATCTGAATTACCTTTCAAAATGAAATCATTAAACAGATCCACTCTTCAAACACTCTCAATCAAAAGTAAAGAAAAAGAGAGAAAACACTTTCCTTTGACTCCCACTGCTGCAACAATACATAGTTTACACTGCTTCTACCCCAGTTCTCCATCCTAGCTTCTGAAAGCAGAGCAGCTTAACACCCTTCCCAGGGATCAGCCTTCCTTATCTATAAAGTCTAGAAAATGAAGGGGATAAATAAAGTAAATAAATAAAGTAAAACTATTCTTTGACAACTGGCATACCTAGGGAAATACCCACAGAGTTAAGGTGGGAAGACAGCACTGGGTTAGGCTTAGATTCTGCCTATACCTGGAAGGTGTTTCTGCATGTCTGAGCAGATATGCTGCTGTTAGAGAAAATACACATCCCTTACAGGTAATTGCACTCATCTGAATAAATTTCTTGCTCCTCTTTGGTAGACAAAATATATTTACCTCAGTTATATTTTCACTATTTTCTTGCAGTTTTGGAAAACTGATGCACATCCTGTTTAAGCCCCATTGCTTACAAGTGGTCAGAAGATCAGGAGGCTCCCCACTAATCCATGCAGTTTTGTGTAGCTGTAACATGGCACTCATGCCATGCAGGGCCCCATCACAAACATCCCTGCTCACACAATACCCTGACAAGGGGGAAGGACAGCAGAACAGAGGTACTTAGGAGCAGGCTACCCCAGCTAAAAGAGCCACTTCTTTTGCCTGCAAGCCTCTTCCAAGTTATCCCAGGAAGCTGGCCAGATTAATTACCCTGGTAGACCACACACAGCCCATGGGTAAGAAGCCTTTGCCTTGAAAAACTGAGTTGAATTATGAAACTCTCTCTCTTGTCAAAGGTGCCAGACTTGAAAAATAACACTGCACAAGATTGCCTTCATTCAGCTGCTATGGTTTCAGTTGTACTAGTTTAGGATGCAGCCTATTGCACCCTGTTAGCAGACAGCTGTTGGAGGGCAAATGCAGAGCTGTAGGAAGGGAATTACAAAACTCACCTAATCCTAGCCTTCCAGTTAGAGGAGTCCAGAATATGGATATTGTTTAAATCACAGAAAAATACATGCATTTGTCACCAGCCTTCCAATTTCCCTGCCAGGTCCACTTTTTATGAATGACAAGTATAGAAATCAGCCAGAATCCTGCTTTCAAAAGGTCCAGAGCTGGAGGAATTCTTATGAACCTCAAATCCTGCCAGGTAGGAGAATCCAAGGGATTCTCCAATGCACACTGGATGGTGACTGAGGTTACTGTTAAATCAACAAGATTCTGGGTAGGCAGAATTTTGTCAGTGACATAGTTCAGTGTTCATTTCTGGAAGCATCCTTTAAGTATTGAGCAGAAAGGACTATAATTTGTCTACAATGCAAAAGCTGTGCTTTCTTTGGGTGCCCAAAGTGCTAAATAACCTTGCAAATATCTGAAGCAGCACAGCACCTCCCATGACAGTGATTGTTTCTCTCCAACTGCACAGCACATGGACAGGAACTAGAGATGCTTTAAGGTGAACCTCACTGTTCCAACCCTCTGTTCTAGCACTAGAGTTCACAAAACACCACACACAGTGCTGTGTGAAACACATGGGTTGGATTAGTATGAACTAAAAGGGAATTGTTCTAAGGTGCTGGACTGTGAAATGGAGTGGCTGCATTCCCCTACACCAATTCTGTTGCAGGAGGGCAACCTCTAGCAGAGGGACAGGAAAAAATTACTGCAGGGCAGTGACATAGAAATTGCTGCAGCTGCTTGTATGGGCACACAGAAGCCAAGGCAGACAGCCTTGTTTCAGCAAACACCAGCAGGTTTGTAGTGGGCACTTCAGACCACAGAGGAAGATTGAATTGAACCACCCCAAGAAAGAGAAGTGTTAAACAAAATCAGAGAAATTTTGGGTTTGAGAAGCAGCTTGGATGAGAGGAGGAGATTTACTTGAAGGCAGTAACCTGCAAGTCTACCATTGGTAAAAGCACTAAACAGCTTCCAAGGTTGTCTTCCTAGACATAGAAGAGGATTGCTGCTGGAAACATACAGACCACTTCCCATGGTTATTTTCTGCACCTTTTAGGAAAGTTTTCCTTTGTCTATCTGAATTCATTTTCACAAAGTACTTGACAGCTTGGCATAAGCTTGATATGCTTACTTTAGTCCTTGCTAATTACATAGCACCTCAGCAACTGATGGTACACTAGCCAAATAAATTCAGAAAATAGTTATCTCAGTAAGACATTGTTTGCAGCAAACCAATGAATAAAACTTTAAATCGATGCTTTAAAATAATAAAATGATACTTTTCTCACTGCTAGTGAAATTGCAGGCAACTCAATTAAGACAATCTTGTTAAAGCCGGAACAAAATTCTCTGCCAGAAAGGAGGCTTAAAGGTGGGTGGAAGAATGAACATGATATACAAGAAAGGCAGTACTTCTCTTTTGGCTACCTACAATAAAAGGTGGCTCCATGGAGTAACACAAACTTCCTAGGAAAAAGAAGTTGTCTTCTAAGGACAAAAATTTTCCCATGCCAGAAACATCCTCCCAATAAGTCCTGTTTAACCAAATTGCAAATTGTCTTCCTATTGTCTTCCTGTGGGGCAATGAAAGTCTCAATTCACCAAGGACAGTCATCAATAAACAGCCATCACAGTGACTGTCAGCTTGAGTTGAGTTAAAATAGCCCTCTATCTCAAAACTTGAGTTAATGTTCACAAAAGTTTAGCAGAAGATTCAAAAATACATATCCTTTCTGGAATAATGGGAGTAAAACAAATCTAAACCAGCCAGAAGTCACCAGGGCAAGCCACAAGCCAATCACCACAAGAGAGGCCAAGCTAAGCACAATGAAGCCCAACTTCAACCCTGACAACAATCAGGCATGACCATTATCAATACTACACAGCTTCAACAATAACTGAAGCATTTGGCACCAACCACCACCCCAGGAGTCCACTGATCTTTGTGAAAGATCCAGAAGCAGTGAAAATACAAGATAAGATGAAGAAACTCATTAAATGGTCAACTAAGTACAACAGTTTAAAATAATCTAAAGTCGTGGGATTACATGATTTGTTGTTTTTAAAAACTCTTTTAAGAACATAGTAAATGTTTATATTCACTAGTTGCCATCAAATTTCTTTACAATTCTATATAATACACCTATATTTAGGCAAATCTCTCTCTTTTATGTGGGATAATTTAGAAATAAGGTAGGCATATGTGACAAGTTCTAATAGAAAATACACCTTAACATGACTAAGAAATACACAAAATGTGCACCTGTACACACAGAGCTTCAGAATTCCTCACAAAGCCTGAATGAGCTCAATCACCAACCCTCCTACATTATATTGCAGGATTGAGGCCCATTTAAAATTCTCTTCACAAAACAGCCTGTAGCACAATCTTAACCAAAACCAAGATAAAAACCAAATTAATGTTTGAATAACACAAGAACTTTTTAGGCAGAAAAAAGGCATGGCTTAGTTACATATCACTACAAAATAATGGTGGAATGAAGTGAAATTATGCTATCTATCATCCCTGGGCCATCTGAGCTGGTTTCAGAAATGGATACCAGCAGGAGAACAACTAGTTCTCTGAACTGTTTAGCCACTGATAGCTAATCTCTTGTTTACTGTCTTTTCTCCCCCTCATTCTCTTAAATCTGGACTTCAGAGAATGCACATTAAATGTGCAGACCTCAGTGCTGTTTTCTCCTACACCACTGTAAAATAGTAGCATATCAAGAACTTAAAAAGAAATGTTGTACAGATCTGAGCTGGACAGAATCTCCATTAATACAAGAGTTTCTGTCCAGTTCAGAATTACTTTTCAAATATTAAAATATTTGATACAGTATTAGAGATTATTTTTTGAGAAAACAGCACATACATTTATGAAGTGCTGCAGATTCAGCTGGTGTTTTGAAACAAAAACAGTAAGTGTTTCTAAGTAAAATATCATTTGTCTATGGTACTCAGTATGTAGAATTTCAGAGGGAATATTTGAAACACCAAAGAGGAAACAGAATGGCATTTAAAGTTCCTAAGCTCAATACCAAACAGCCTCCATTTAAAACAAACAAACCCCACCACAGACAACACAAAAGCTTTAAGCTGTTTTCCCCTGCTTGGATATCCAAGTTTCTCTGACCACAGAGCAGTTCAAGGTTTTCAAACTCAGGTGAAACCTTGTAACAGAGACTGTTTCCTCAAACATTCACTACTACCATGTAGGTAACCAAGGGTACTGGTACCACTTTGGCCTTTTGTTCAGCCTTACAAAAGAACAAACTTGTCCTTATTCTACTGCAAATATTAATTCACATTCCACAGGCAACAGAAACCAAACAAGATAATTCTGTAACATGCAACTCACCAAGGCTGCACATACTTTCAAAGCCAGATTCTGAGAATATTATGGTTTTGATAGATTTAAAGATATCAACAGCCATTACAACTTTTATTGCAAGAGAAGACAAATAAAGCAAAATAAAGCAAATGAGTCACTTACCAGTACTAATGACTGCTTCTGCATTAACAAATTAATTACCTTTAGGACCAAGAAAGGGTATTAAGCAAGTTCTGGCACATATCCACAGCATTGGTCAAATGGGAATTAGCAACACTTAGTCATCCACATCCAAAGTAGAATTTTTTTTAAAGGTAAAACCCAGCATCTAAACAAACTATGGTCACATTTTAGGTAAGATTACTGCTGCTGCTATTTCTGCCACGAGTTTTAATCAGTTCTTAGCCCCTTATATCACTGGGGAATCAATAAGATGATAGCAAGCAATGCTTTCCTGGACACGTAATTAACAAAGCCCTGGTCCATCTAAGTCACAAATACAGATTATACAGAACAGAATGTGTGTGAGAGAGAGGGGGAGGGAGAGAATTAATTATGAATGCATCTAATTTGGCTATAGTACAAGCTGCACATGTGGGCTGAGAAGAGTCCACGGCCCATGGTGTGTAAGCTGTCACCAAATTGCATTTTGCTAATATTTCATATCTGTAGCCAGCAAATTAAGGCAGCCAAAGTGCCTCCTGCCCAGGTAGCTGTGCTGACTGTGTTCAGGTATCAGTTCAACAGCTACAGCTTAGTTTTGCTTAATATGGTTTCTCTTAAAATTTCAACAGCTGGCTGAATGCTCTAGCAGCTTTTAGTCAAATTATGCAAGGTTTCAATTTTCATCTTAAACCCTGCAGAAAGGAATGTAATCATATTATGCTAATAAATAACCAGTGCTTTCAAGGTCAACAGAGGAAATAGATCATAAAATTGTACAAATCAAAAATATAAAGAAAAGTCTTAAGCAGGCAGAAGTTCTAATTTATTTCATATTGATGCTTCACACTAGTGGTCAAATAAATGCTGTTTTGCTTTCATTTTTGCCATTCATTTTGATATCCTGAGGTATTGTAACCAGCAGGAGGAGAACATTAGCTGTGATGGAACATTTGCTTTCTGAGAGCTCTTAAATTCACCAAATGTCCTCACTGCATATTTGGGTATGTAATGGTAGAGATATACCTGAAGCAGACAGAAACCTCAGAAAAACATCACAACCCTACAGTCTATTCAACCAAGCTAATTTCCTAAGAACAAAATATTTAGGAGTATCTAGCTATGACTGTTTCTATCTCAAACAAGGTATTATAGTAACAAGTATCATTTACACACAGAGGTAAATTACTAGATCCATAATGACCTAGCAACTTAAGTATTTTATTACTAAAGTAGATTATGTTCCTTCAGAACTTGATAGAAAATCAGCTGCAAACACGCAGGACCTATCACTTCAGTTAGAGGCAGAATAATGAAAAACGTTGATAAGCACTGCTGCTGAATAATAGCCACTCCTCTTGCACCTGAGATTCGTCTGCTTTTGGACATGGCTCCAAAGCATCTGGATTTTTATTGACAGCTTTGAGATTAGGAACAAGAAGGTCACCAGGATTTGGTTTGTAAAATTTTCTCTCATTCAATATTTTACTTATATTTCATATTCAGTGCAACAAGAGAAAAATCAAGGTAAGGTACTCAAAGGCATGAATAATCTGATTTTTTTTTTTGCCTGTATTGGTATGGATACAGCTATTATCAACACTGGTATAGAACTAAGAACATAAGTTTTTCCTTAAAAATGTTAACAATAATTAAGTATCATTATGCACAGCATATTTGCATGCACTCCAAGAGGGAGCACAGAATGAGGCAGCACGTGACAGAAGCAAGCTCTAGGGAGACAGGGTCACTCCATTAATAAATCCACATGGACTGCAACAGATGCCATCTCCTGTCTCAGCCATTAGAAAACACTTGATCATTTGCTCCTGTTTTGTGTGCCATGTACAGCGCAATCAAGAAAATGACTTCTCAAGTAACACTAATCTTTAGAACGTTATGATTTTTTTACTCCTACACAGAACATTGACACTGTCCTTGTTTTAAAGGCTACAGATATGGGAGGAACTTGCTAAACTCATCCTGCCAGCACAAGCAGAGGCAGCAATGTGCATTTGTTTCTCACACTGCCCTCTGTGCTTTGCAGGGTCACTGCTTCCAGACAGCTGGGAAGTATCCACCTGCAGACAGACAGACAGCATGGATCCATGCAGCACTTGTGGAACAAAGCACACAAGGAAATGATGGTGAGCTACTGAAAGGCAAGGGAGAAACCAAACTGCTCAGGAGTAAACACAATAATTCACATGTGCCTGGAGCAAACCCCAAGTGGCTCCCACACAGCACTGCTTCAGAGACCCACTTCCTACCATTCAACTGCCAAGTGAAGGCCACTAATAGCACAAACCCTAGAAATCACAGTGGATGTAGAACAGCCAAAAAGAGCAGTAGGAATTAGTTTTCATCCCCCTCCCAAGTTATCACAGATCTTCAATACAGAAAACTATTCCCATCTTAGAAAATCCAAGTACACTAATAACAGTTACAGAAACAGTCACCATACACTGGTGCTTTAGCTGTTGGAAGTCTCTACTCCCACCCCTGGATTTTAAAGACATGCTTGGCATGACTGCTCAACCAGATCCGCCTGAAGATCTGAACAGGCTCATTCTGTGTGAGTACCAGCTGAACAGAAATTGCAGCCACAGCACTCAGCCAAGCATGTCATGCCCATCACACAGAGCTTGCTGCGTTAAACCAGACAAGACTGCAATAACCTTGGGCTTTTAAGACAACAAATACTAATCACCAGTTGACACCAGCAAGTCCTGCTCTCTAGTGAAGAGTTTTCACTTTTGCACGTGTCACCTCAAGAATCATCACATTTTTAATTGCTTCAAACACTGCAGTGATGGTGCCAAGGACTCTTATCTTGAACTTATAAATCGCTGGTCTTGCTATGAAATAACATCACAAGGAAATGTTGCTAACCATGGCTAAACACTACCCACAGCACACCTGTCAGACAGAAAAATAATTTCATTTTTTATATGAAGTAAGAACCAATTTATTGAAGGGGAAAAAGTAAACTGTAGAGCTTTATTGCTACCATAATCATTTTCTGTTATCTGATTCTTTCCTGACTGACTGCACACACAACTGCCTATAAACATCAATAGGAAGTACATAATGACAACTTGGGGAGGGGAGAAACAACCTTCACCAATCTTCCCAACAGCTTTTAGAATTACCCTCTTCTCCCTCAGCTTTGGATAATATATGTGGACATAAGTTATCTGAAAAATAGCTGCAGCCTTTAAATTCTCAAGGTATAAGCTGGTACATATTTCCTTATAGCAAATGATACTACCTCATTTAACTTGTTTTTAAACTAACACATATTGAAGCCAACAAATATTATGAAGAGGGCAGGTGATGTAGCTGGTGACACTAATGGGTGTTAGAGAACTGCACAACACAAGGAATGCAAAAGTGCTTTATTTTCAACAGTTTGCACCCAACCACAAACACCTGGATAAGAGATTCTTTTAACTCTGGGAAAAAACAAACAAACAAAAAATCCCAGTCCAAAAGAAGCAAATAAGGTAGCATCAAAAAAATTGTAAAAAACACAGAAATGAAAGAGGGTTTGGCCTCTGTTGCACAGATCCTTGGGGTGTCAGGCAGTAGCTATGCAAGGTAAAAACATGTGTGGGACACTGATTCTAACAGCTCAGAGATGATACACAAGTGCAACCACATCACTCAAAAATTATTCCCCAGTAGGTATCATTTCAGATTGATAACACAGCCACTACAAACCTCTTTCAGAATTAGATGTCTCTACTGTTCCTCAATTCCAATACAAATAAAAATTACAGTTTTCTATCCCTATGGCTGATGTGGGTTTCACATGGGTCCAACACTTCAAATGATGTGACAAAGTGGGAAATAGCTGAATCACTTTATGAACATTTTGCATAGCTCAGCTTGGCTGTTTGAGACAGATAAGTTTCTGTAGGCAAGATCAAAGAGGGTTGTAGGAGGAATCTGACAGGAAAGAAAACCTATGAGTTAGAGAAGGAGCAACCCAACAAACATTCAAACCACAAGAGAGAAGCTATTAGCTGTGAAGAGACAATCTGCCTGCAGCCAGCAGTTAGACGCTTTTCCCAGGGCTAAGGGAAGAGAAACAAGATAAATAAGCAAACAAACACATTGGTCCATTGAAGAAAGGGAGGAGCAGGGCTAACACATTGACACTTTCAGAGGATGCAGCTGGCAGCAACCAATCCAACCTGTCTGACCTGGACTCAGCTGGCAAGAAACACTATAAAAAATGGTCAAAGCAGCAGTAAATGCAGAAAGGCCCTTCTTTTTTACTGTTGGGTGAAGAAATAAATTAACATTCTAAGCTTTGCATAGATAATCCTACTGGGCAAAAACTGCTCCAGCCACAAAAGGCAAAGCACCTAGGCAGATGAGAGAGAGAGTCTGACACATGCAAGAGCATATCAGCACTACAGGCAGCATCATAACAGAACATCAGCAACCAGGCCTGAGAGCCAGAGGCAGCCCAGCCATGCAGAGCAGAGCACAGGTACAGCCAGCCCATGTGACATATTGTCCTCATGCCAGCCCAAGCCACAGTACATCTCATGAGCTGCTCAGGAAACAAACCAGGGTCAGAGGCACAGCTGTGTGACTCTCTCCATATGGCCCATCAGAAACATTAATCTCATTTCTCACTGATTTCTGAGGAGGTGAAAGAAGCATACAGGTGTAAACTATTCTCTTCCCTACCTGCTTGCCTTAAACAATGAAAATCATTTAATGTAACGACCACTTCATGCTTCTCTTGGTACAGAAGCAATGTGATGATTTCTATCTTACCCACAGGGTCAGCCAAACACATCCCAGAAACCTCTAGAGTTCTTCTCAGTGCAGTGCAGGTTGATGATGCTCAGGATGGTCAAATATTTAGCCAACTTTATTTGTATTCAAGCTTTCATAATACAAATTTTGTAAGATAAAGTGTTCTTTTTTCACAATGTATATATATAAAGTTCTATTGGAATACACTTGCTTGCCATGTGCCTCACTTACCATGCTTTTTGCTACTGGGCCAAATGCCAGAACAGTCCTGTTTTCCAGATTCCAGTCTTGGTTTTCTCTGGATGAATACTGGAATGAGCAGACTGACAAAGGACAATGCAGTTAAACCCTCTTTAGGAGAAACAAAGGTCCAAACATGGCATGGCAGCAGGTTTCCTGCTCCACCAGCAGTAGCAGGAAGGCTATAACATGTTCTGCATAGGTACCAGTCACAGTTTATACTCACACAGGCGTTTGCAAGCGCTGCCCCAGTAATACCATGAACAGGACATGCAGTTCCTCTCAGTGAACCACACTTGGAAAGTTGTCTTCTCTGAACAGCTGGAGGAATGCTGCTCTCCCAGTCCTCAAACAGGCCATAAAACTAAAGACTTACTGACAGCCTGGAAGAAGCTCTGTTGCACTACTACACAACAGAGCCAATTTCTTACAAGCCATTTCCAGTTCCGTGTTGCAGGAGATTTTTATGCTGTCAACTTAATAATGCAATAAAAGGCAGAGGAGAGCTTTAGTTATAAGTATCAAAATATAAAATTCTACCACAGACATAGGGCTGGGAAGATAAAGTCTCCTCTCACAGACTAGAAGTGACAGCTTTGCATTAGAAAGCAGCAGTAGATATTCAAAAGCTCCAGGAAAACCTGTAGTAAAGGCACCAAATATCAAAGTGCAGCTGCTCTTTTTACTGTTTAAATCATTACATATTAGCAACAAATCTTGTTGTTGGCCAACACTCAGAAATGGCATATGGCCAATAAAAGGTTCAGTGGAGTTTTCCATCTGTCACTGGAATCAGCTATGGCTCCAGCTCATACATAGTAAGTTTAGTGTCATAATTATTTGTGTACTAGATGTCAACCACTCAGTCTAACATAATCATTTGACTACACAATTTGCTAAATATACTGCCCAAGCAAAACACACCATAACCACAGAACTGCAGCCCAAGAGAGGCATTCACAGGGTGTAAGACCAGCACTAACCAGAGATAAGCCTGCATGCTGAGGGGGCTGGCTTGCATCAGAGACAGTAAGAGGCACCATTCTCTTACTAAAATCAAAAGTCAAACACCAGAAAGACACCAAGTCAGTGAGTGGATGAGTAAAAGTGGACACAACATGGTTTCTTGTAGCTCTGCTTGCTCCTTACAGATTCTAAGCATATGGATTTACTTTGCTCTCTTCACAGTCCTGCCAGCACAAGAAGGCTGACAGACTAAGCTTTAAACTATTTTGTTTCAGTGTAAGTTCAGGAAATACCTTAGTAAGAGTATTGTCTGAGGTTTTTTAAATTCCTTCTACAGCATTTTCCATTCGTTTTCAACAGCCATGGAATGACATTTTTGCTCCCTCCCCTCATAGCACTCCAATGCTATGGATCCTGCACTGATAGGTCTTTAGGGCTGTATTTAGATGTGGATTTTCCAGACATTGGGATTTGTATTTCCATCAGCCAAGAGTCACAGTCTGCTTGGTCACAGATCTGGGTGCAGGCACAGGCACATTTCTATTTTCTTAGTTCAGACAGAAAAATCTGTACTACTCCCACATGCAGACTTTGCTAAAGTGGGGGACGTGGGAGCAAGGAGAGAGGGGGAAGTGTTCTAAGTTGTGCTGGAAGACAAATACAAGAACATTTTTGTTTGTGCAAGTTTGCAACTGTACTCTCTTCCCTAAGCTCTACATCTGCTGCAAGAGGACTGCCAAAGTACTTCAGAGCTACTGGATCTGACCTGTGGCTGGCTTTTAACATTTAGAACCTGGGAAGCAGGGAGCATGGTAAAGAGGCATGTAGGAATTCACTGAAACCTTTTAGAATATTTAATAATCCCTTTGTGGTTTGGTCAGAATTGGCACAACTTCACAGCAGTAAGCTGATTTGCACAGAAATGGCCTCATGGCTCTAACAGATGCTAACAGCTCACAATTTCCTGCTGCAAACAAGGTCCTATCCATAGTGTTGTTCTGCTCCAAACAGGGTTGAGAGTAGAAACAGATTATTAAAAAAAAATCAAAACACCTCAAATAATGAGAATAACTTAAATGCTCAACTCAGTTGCTGAAACATTTCTTATCTTCATCAGAATTGGCACCTTAGAGTAACCAAGACACTCTGTGAGGCTAGCAGCCATAGCAGGGCCTATTTCAGAGCAGCAAGAAGAAAGCCTTGAGCATCCAAAGGTCAAATACTCACAATTATGGAACCAGACTGGCGTTTAGAACATTTTTAAATTCTTGGACTGCAGAAAATCCCATTAAGCATATTCGGTATTCAATATCTCAGGGATTAATAAATTGAATATTTTTAAAGTCTGTTTATGTTTGCATCATTTACTTTATTGCTTCAACATTGAAAGAATATTTAAATTGGAAAGCACTTGGAAAAAACTGTTCTCAGTAAGAGATTTAAAAAGCCTTTAGTCCTCTATTGCCAATTGCTTGTCCTGTCTTAAAGTTTACAGATTGTGCTAGGTATCTTACCAACAGCATCAACTCATTAGGACATAAATGTCTCTGCCAGAGAATCAAAATAAGCATCATACAGAATTAAAAAAAAAAAAAAAAAAAATCACTTTCCTCTAACTAGAAAATGACTGGTTCTGGTTCCAAGACCAGTTCACAGGAAAATCCAAGAACCCATCTAAAGCCATTCCTTGTCCCAAGTGATTTTGACTTGGCTTCAGAGGGCATAAACACCAGAAAAGTACAATGAGAGGCTTCACACAGTCTAAACCCAGCCCAAGTTTGTCAAACACTAAAAAAATCAAGATGTATTTCCAGCCAAAAGTGTGGAGGCAGTTCACAAAGCTGAAGCTCTCATGACTGCTCCTCTTCAAAGAAATGGAAAAAAATGGAAAAAAAGGGTGGAGAAAAACCAGTCCATTTAACTACATATTTCTCAGCGTGGCAGGTAAAATCCAGCAGCAACACACTTAAGAAAGCAAAATCACAGCTCAACATTTACAAAAACCTCTGAGCCAGCTGTTCTCACTCAAATTGAGAGTGAAGAGGGTCAAAGGTGGACAAATGGATAAGAGCCAAAGCATCTGAAAGTAGGTCCACTGGATTCACCATTCTGCAGTTGTTACTAACAGAGTAACAACAGAGTATTCCATTTCTAGCTGATTTGCAATATCCCCACTATTTTTTAATCCCAGCTGGTGGCTTTCAGCCTTTTATGCTGAATCAGCTATTCATTCAGGCAAACTCTAGCTGAGAAATCTTTGGCAATGGATGGGAACATCCAAAAGTCATCCAGGAAAAGGTAAGTCATTGTTTGTAAGAATTTACTATGAGTAAACTAGTCAGTACTGAAACAGCTTTCTTGGATAGCAGAAAGAGAACACCAGCAGGAGACCTGGCTGCCATTTCCATCCCCTGCTTACAAGAAAAATGGCCCATGAAAGAAGTTATATAAACTTGCATATACTGTGCACATTGTTTCCATGGTCATTGATTATGTTTATCAGTGACAAATTACTACAATGAAATTATGTTTCTAGTGGCCAGGGAACAGAGGCATAAGCTAGAAGCTTTTAGATTTCATGATATGTGAGAATATGAGATTTCTGCTTTAGCAACAGAAGGATATAATAATTTTTGTATCCTGAGGGAAAAAGTTTCAGCTCTATCACATCAGTTCTTCTGTCAGCAGAACATGATTCTTGTGAAAGATACAGTATTATCTATATATTCTGTGCTAGCAATTAAGGCATCAATATGTTCATTTTTTAAGGTCTGATAGAAACTTAAAAGTTGCCTTACAATACTGAAAACATTATGTTCCAGCATATACAGCAATGACAGGATTACTATTAAATGCATGAGGTTTTAAATATTCTCCATTTCACAGTGGAGCCTTTTAAAGCTAGCATTGTGAAGGAATCAGTTGTAACTCCACAGAAGTTTATGTCAGCTTTGGAGACGCTCAGTCCTTTGACAAAACACAAACTGCATTTCTGGTGATATCTCATGAGGAAGCAGAGGGGGGCTGCACCAAAGCTCTCTAAAGAGACACACTCTCAAAGACTGCAATAATTCTATCTTTAGTTGTCTGCACTGCTCAGTTTGAGCAGTAATAGCTCTGTCATCTCCTCTGCGGAAGCACAGAATTGATTTTGTTCCTTTGTCCTCATGTAAACATTACAGTATTTCCAGAGGAAAGGCAGGCATCTGCACATATGCAGAACTTGTATATTAGCCAGAATATAATTTGCATGATCTCTACCCAAAATATAAACTGAGAACTGATTTACCAAGAAGTTCCAGCTGAATTTCAGCCAGTTTTCCTAAACTGCAGGTTCACAGAGCTATCTATCTAGACCACCTTTTTGGCATGCAGCTGTTCATTTATGCTTTACCAGAAGGTTCTCTTCAGTTCGATGCCAACACCCCCTATTCATTGCAGAACAGACTCATGCTCCTCTGTCCAGCCAGGTTGCAACAAAGGTCTCTGCCCTGAGAAAACTCTGCACTCTTATTTTCTTCTCCTCAGCAAAAGCACATCCAAAAAGCAACCAAGCTGATTTTTTCCTTTTCAGGCTCACCCCTAAGGCTACACAGGAGTGAAGGGAGGAAGAAAGAATTTACATGAACATCTCATAACACGCACAAAGTAACAAAGGTTTAGCACCACAGTTACTGCACCAAAAACTGAAGGTGCTTTAAAATCAAAGAACTCTCTAGACAGATGCACAGTAACCTAACCCAACACACACAAGTAGAATTTTGCAACACACTGCCTTGTAGCAATCCATTTCTGAAACAGAGAAACATCCTCAAATCAACAACATCTATTATATGGTAAATAATGTTAGTACATGCTGATGCTACCTGGTGAAATAACTTGGTAGCCTATAAGATAGAATTGAATGTGTCCCTTTTCTAGTATGTCAATAATAATTATTTTTCTAATGCTTGTTCAGTTATAGGAATACATGAAAAGAAGCAATTGCGTTGCAGAAAACATGATTGGATGTGGTTTATACAGACACTTATGTCCTGAGAGTTTATTTTATCTCCTGAGATACCACTGAGATTACAGAACTTGCAGGCAATAACCATAAGAATAATATTTTTAATCATAAGAATAATAATTTCCATTTTATATATGTAGAGTATAATTCCAAAGTACTTGCAAATTCAAGGTCAGCTGAAAGTTGCCAGAGCAGCTGGATTGTTTCATTAGAAATGCAATGAAAATCAACAAACTCAGCAGATGCACTGAGACCAAAGAGGCTGTGAGACACAGCCTTCAACACACATCTTGCTCTCCAAAATGCTTCAAGAAATTTACACTGAAAGGACAGCAGGTAGCAGATGAAGCCAAGCCAAGAGCAAGAACTGAAGGAAAAAAATTCAGAGCAAACATGGGCTTCAAAGAGAAAAAAACAAACTTCTACTCCGGTGTATGTACAAGCACAACAACTGAAGTGCTTGTGTCAACAGGAAGGGGAAAGCAAGTGGAAGCAAAAGTCACTGAGAAACCAGAACTCCTTGGTGCACAGACCTGGCAGAAAACAGGAGCTTAGAGACTGCAGGCAAGGAAGGAGTTTTCTGCTCTGTTTCTCCTTAGTCCACAGAAACAAGACTTTGAATAGTCGAGGGAGAGAAGGAAAGCAAAACACCAATCAAGAAAATGGCCCCCCAAGGAGTTAGCAAAGAAGTCCATGACTCACTCGTTGCCAGTATCTACTCCCATGTATGTGCTGTGGTGTATTTACCTGACCCCCTGGCATAACAGTGTAGAACTAGAAGTGAATGTGTATTTGGGCTATTCATAAACCCCTGGGGGGTGGAACAGAGCAACCTGAAGTGATCATGGTGCAATATTACTGTTATCCATGGGATGGCCTCACAAGCCTCATCATTTTGCTCTGCTCTTTGGCCATCCTGCATTCAAACACCTGACTTAGGTGCTTGAAGCAGGCTGGCTCTATTTGAAATCTTTTTAGACTGTGTGCAATCTTCTGAGCTTCACAGCCTTAAGATGTTCTAAAGGCACTACTGAGACACAAAACAAGAGCTATATAAAGAAGCTTCTCTACAGCATTATTACTGGCTAGCAATAGGCCTACTCTCCTGGTATATGTAGGTATTTATATATAAGTGTAGCCTTTGTGACAAGATTTTCTGTTGTGATCAAGCTAGTTAACCATCATCAGTTTCATGATGAAACCATTCAGTTTCATGATACCACAAACACTGACATTCACATGATTTCAATTGTCTTAATGAGAACTCATAACCAAAGGAAAGCAGTTAACATGGAGGAGCACTCAAATAATAATGGGGAAGTTCTATCTTAAATCTCAACAACATTTAATCTGAGACATGTTTCATTTTCAGTTTGAGAGATTCCTTCCATGTCCTAAATGGCTGAACAAACCACCTGGTGAGCAAGCTAAGACCATGAGAACTGCTGTAGAACTTTACCACATAGGCAGCAGATGAAGTGATGGAGGTCTTTGGGCCTCAAGGTGGAAGGTGCAATTTTGTACACTTGAATTGCTGGGAAAATAGAAATCCCCAGGCAGCAAAATGAACAGATTCAATTTTCTTCAACTAAAAGTAGTGCACCCTTCTTTAAGCAGGCATTCTCTTGAACTTGAATTCACTTGAGAACCACCAAGCAAAAACATTCTGCTAAGGGGTTTTTAGCTTTTTTGACATTGTGGGTACCCATAAGATACACCTTTATCTGGCTGTGAGCCACTCTGTCACAGGTGATGCCTGTACTCCACAGCATACACAAAAAATATTCCACTACTGAAACCCCACAGAAGAGCAGTCTCAACAGCTCCCCACCCTCACCCACCTCCCCTTGATTATGTCATCTGAATGCTTCCATGGGCCATGTGCCAAAAATATCCACTTTGCTCACATTCTTCTGAAAGCAGGCAGACAGCACTGCTGAAAAGCTGGAAGCTCCCTGCATTTAGCTCACCTATAATTAACACAGTAGTGTAATTATGGAGCACCTAAAAACATACAGTGTTCTCAACTTCACAGCTTAGAGTCAACAAAAACTGTCACATGTGTAAGGTCAGAACACAAAGGCAAGGAGACCTAGAATAATTTTGACTCGCATCAGCCTGCACCAGCTACCACAAAACATTCCTTAGCTCAGCAGCTTTCCTGGCTGTCACCAGGGATTGCAGCTGAGTTGTATCTTCCAGTGGTCTTCAGAGATTTCCCCAGCAAGAGCATTTGGATCTTGGAGCTAAGGGTCCAAAATCAAATCCTTCCTTTTGACATTGTTCTAAAACCATGAATGAACCTATCACCCCTTTCTTAAGTCATGAGATTGGCTTGAAAATAGTATTGTCATGTGCTTATTTGCCTCCAGCATTAGATGTTCAGATTCCCCTTTTCAAGCTTTCTATACAACTATGTATTTGAAAAGAAAGAGAAAGCAAGCTCTGATTCTTGTGTGGCTAATGTAGATCAAGCTGATGCTTTAAGAAAAACAGCAGCCATCATGAGAGTTGGCAACTCTCAAATTGGTGGTTATGAAGGAAAGAATATTAAACAGCTATCATCAATCTATCTAGACCCAGGAAGTGAGCCATGAAACGCTGACAAAGGGGAATATCTGATCTGACAATGACGGTATATTTATCTTTTAAATGAAGAATAATGAAGTTACACTGGAGAGACTCATTTTAACTTTGCAACGGTATTTATCTCATCACCTTAGGGTGGTATCTGAGCACCTCAGGCTAAGAGAATTTGTTCTATCAGCTCTTTTAAAGGCCACCATTTAACACTCCAGAGGATGCCACAGGAGCTACACAAACAGAAGAGAATGGAAACTGACCTCCTGAACAGCTCTCTTGCAGCCTCCCACTGCAGCAGTGGGCCAGGCAGTCAGTGCCCTGCTCATCCTCAACTTCTTTTCTGCCTAACATGGAAACCACCAGGTTCTCACAACAATATTGAGGTTTGGGATGTGTTTGGAGGATGAAAACATCTTCACTTCTTTTGTTTCCCAGCACATTAGGCCTTGTGCCTGGGAGCATAAGTGGTGTGTGCATGCACAGGCTGTCACACAAGAAAAGCACAGCTCTGCACAGGCCCTACATCCTGGGGTAGGAGCCAGAACACCGAGGGACAGCTACCACCAAACCACACTCATATCAGCTCTGGGGCTGTCTAAGCACCCTCATCTAAACACAGACCAGAATATTTTTATACATACCTCTACCAAAAACCTCAAACAAATCCCCAAAACCAAAACCACAAGGCAAGGATGATGCAGACACTGATCTGTTTTAATCACTGTAATTAAAACAGTAGGTTGCAGCTTGAGTTAAAAGAAAGATTGGAAGTGTGTTTATAAATAAGGAAGGCAGAGAAACTCAGGATTCCTACACAGGTGTGATCACCTATACCTAAGTTAACCACAGATTCCTTACAAGGATCTATACCACCCTTTCCTTCCCCCAAAAAGACTGGGCCCCACACCACACAATAATAATTTTTGTTGTTATTTTAAGCTAGTCATGAATTCATCATGCCATCCCCATATCTCTTTTGTCTAAGGACTGATCCTACCAACAAGGACTAATGCTGCCCTTAAGTTCTGATAAACTCACCTGCTTTTTTCCCCTCGCTATCCATGGTCTGTCTGCTCAAATTGTGAAAAAAGTGGAAGAAAAAAACTTTCAAACAATCCTAAGCAAACTCCCTGCTTATAGAAAAAGTCCTTGGTCTTGTACTGAAGTCCCACTCTCCTCACAAGAAAATGAGTGCTTGTTCTGTGGAGATACAACAGCTGATTCCAATTAACATTTTCTCTCCCACCTGTTCCCTAAATTGCACCATAAGAATAACATTTGTGACTCAGCTGGAGTGATACCTCTAGACAGCCCAACCTCCTTTTACTTTGCTGGGCAGCAAACCAACTCCCTGTCCTGAGCTGTGTGGGACACTCAGATGCAGCGTAGCCAGTTCACACCAGATTATGATCACTGGAAAGGAGCTGCAGCTGCTGTAGTTTGATGCTCCCTTGCCTTTGTGAGGCCTGTGCTCAGGCAGCCACAGCAGCCTCCAGCACATCCCTGGTGGAGCATCAGCGTTAGCAACCTCACTAACAGTCACCCATCTCTCTCCTTCATAAGCCTTGAAAATTTTATTTATTCATTATTTTTACTACCAGAGAGTAGAAATTTACCTTAACACAGCCAAAAAGTGCAGAAGCACACATCAAATGTGCACTGATGTTTGCCTGACCTCAGCTTCACAGAATGCTGTGTCACAGTGCAATAGCCCAGAGCTGGCAGCCAGCAATGCTGAGCCCAAAGCCTGCTCTGGCTGCTGTGTTTCTGTGCTGGGTCAAGCACACAGAACAGGCAGCACATGGTTCCTCATGCTGGGACACTGAGGGGGGGTTGTTCTGTTTGCTGCTCTCTCCAGGGGTGTTCTTGGCAAGGAGGGTGTGAGTGCAGCACCCTCACTCAATAACTTCTCAGCAAACTAAGTGGAATTAAGCCTTCAGTAAAATCAAAGCTCTGGCTTTGCTTCAGCTATGCATGGAGAGGGAGTGCCTATAGAAAGGAATTAGAGCTTGAACACAGAGTAAAAGCAGAGCAGAGCAAAACCTTCAAATCCTGAAATCACATGACTGAGATTTCCTAACTGTGCAGTGAGCACGTTGCTGTACCAGGGAACTCATTCCCATCAGAAAGGCAGGCTTGTGAGTACTCTAAAGCAATTAAAGAAAAAGCTCACCAGCAAAAAACAACTACTTTGAAATGAAGCAGTTGATAATAAAAAACTGTGCTGGAGTTTTAAGAGTAAGCCAATATATGTTTCAAGGAAGAGAAGCAGTGGCAAGGACCACTTGATAGCAAAACCCTTTCTGTTGGCTTGTGTAAGGAAAGAGCCACCAGTAATTTAGACAGGGAATTTTGTACTGTTGTCTCTGGTGGACAGTAGGATCCAGAAGAAAATCCCTAAATCTTTCCAGACCAAAATGATCTATTTTTTTCTGTAAAGCAGGAGAAGCAGCATCTTCTCTGCAGCAGTCTGATTTTCAGAGAGCACACAGAATCATTTGTGAAAGTTTGTTGACACCCCTAAAAATCTATTAAAATCATTCTTGCTCTAGTAAAAAGCAGTCTGGACCACAGAGGGATCAGAAATGGGCAACAGCAATTGCTGCAGAGTTTGTTGTTCCATGCCATTTTTTTCATTGTTCATACTATAATAGTGACTGTATGTATGTTATAAATATAAAAAGGAAAATACCCACTTTGTCACCTTATTTCCTGTATTGTAGAGTGGGGTTGATCACATATTAGCAAAACACCGTGGATGGAAGGAACCTGAGGAGTTTAGAGGGATTAGACGCAATGAAGCAAACCGATCTGTTTCTGTGTGCACTTCTTGCTCACAAATATAATAAACAAATAATAAAACAGACACCCCAAAACTCCATTTGGCATCATGGGGTTGCAAATGTTTCTGGAGACATGTCTGCAAGTGATACAAGGGAAACAACTCCCTTCCTGAGAAACCAGTGACTGCAGAAGGGGCAGGGGTGATGACTTTACAAAGCTTAAAGACTGCATTTTACTCTTTAATCTTCGGTTATACACATGACTTCATTGTGAGAAGGTCACCAGACAAAGAAGTTCAGTGAACTGGGTCTGAAGGGAGGAACTGTGAGTGGGTCTCAGCTTCGGTCATGCAAACCATTCACGTAACTGGCATGGCCATCTGCCCAGTGAGGGGAGAGCCCGCTGCTCACACAGCCCGGCACAGACATCCTGGGAATCGGTGGGAATAAACAGAAATTGTCACAGCAGAAAAAACGTATTGAGGAGTAAGCTTAAATTCACCTTCTACATCCCGAGACATTACACAGCACCTGGGTATCGCGGTCAGCACCTTGCACCAAGGCCGAACCTTCGCTCTCCCCCAAACACGAGGCAGGACGGGGCGAGGGCCGGAGCGCAGCTCCCTGTGGGACGCGGCTCGGAGGCGCTGCCCGCAAATCCGGGCCCCTCGCTGCCGGCGGCGAGCGGCGGAGCGCTGAGAGGGGCGGCGGGACCCTGCGGGTTGGGGCGAGTCCCTGAGGGGCGGTGGAATCTGGGCAGGCGGCAGTGGGACCCCTGCGGGATGGGGCGAGTCGCTGAGGGGCGGTGGAATCTGGGCAGGCGACAGTGGGACCCCTGCGGGATGGGGCGGTGGAATCTGGGCAGGCGGCAGTGGGACCCCTGCGGGATGGGGCGGTGGAATCTGGGCAGGCGGCAGTGGGACCCCTGCGGGATGGGGCGGTGGAATCTGGGCAGGCGGCAGTGGGACCCCTGCGGGATGGGGCGGTGGAATCTGGGCAGGCGGCAGTGGGACCCCTGCGGGATGGGGCGGTGGAATCTGGGCAGGCGGCAGTGGGACCCCTGCGGGATGGGGCGGTGGAATCTGGGCAGGCGGCAGTGGGACCCCTGCGGGATGGGGCGAGCCGCTGAGGGGCGGGGGGGGGGGGGGGGGGGGGGGCGCGGCCCCACGTGACGCTGGCGCCCGGGCCGCCGCTCGCGCTGCTGCCGCTCGCGCTGGAGCCGCTCGCGCCGTTGCCGCGCGCGCAGTCCGGGCGATGCGGGCGGGCGCGCGGCGGCGCGCGGCGCTGGTGGTGCTGGCGGCGCTCGCGGCCTGGGGCGCGCGGGCCCAGCGCCCCGGGGACCCCGCGGGTACGGCGGGACCGGGACGGGAACGGGAGGGACCGGGGACACCGGGAGGGCACCGGGCTCCGCTCGAGCGCTGCACAGCCCGTCCCGCGGGCGCTCTGCCCCGCCGCAGGCGTGCGGCGCTCTGGCGGCATCGCTGCAGCGCTCCTTGCTGCGCTCGAATCCCCAGACGTCCCGGGGCCTGAGGAACGGGAAGGTGCCATACACGATGTGTAACACTTTTGCGCTCAATTTTCAGAAAACGGGACGCGTTGCATCCTCTCGTCTTCATCGGAGTTTCCTGAAGGATTTTTCACACCGCAGGAGAGGAAGGATGGAGGAATCGTTATCTACTTCATAATTATATTGTACATGTTTCTGGCCGTGTCCATTGTGTGCGATGATTACTTCCTACCTTCCCTAGAGATCATCAGTGAATGTAAGTGACATCCTGTTTTCCTGTAAAACTGAGAAGCTTGGCATCAAACTTTCTCTTTTAAAAAGCTTCAAAGTTAGAGTGCTCTGAAAGAAAACTGAACAAGTTTCACTTTCCATGCACAGATGTGTCTATAGAATACTTAATTTGATACACAGGATCAATATTTTATTGAAAAAAACCTAGTGATTACACTGCACGTGTATTCATTTAATATTTGCTTTCTTTCTGCCTGGAGGAAAATCTTAAGATTCCTCAGTATTAACTAAACTGACAATTTCCATTTCAGTTGCACAGTACTAAGTCCAGGTAACTATTAGTAAAAGAAAAAAAATTAGGAGGGATGGTGATTGGTGAAACCAAAACTCTTTCTAGGGTTTGTTTTTCTTTAAAAGTAGTGATGAGCTACTGCTAACATATTAAAGTATGACACAGGAGGGACAGGAATTCTATGGTTACCATGGTTCTAAGAAATCTAATCAACCTGCAACAATTCCCCTGGCTCCAGCAGACCACTGAAGAGATGGTCTTGGCAGGGAGTTGAGATTTTCGCTGCCAAGAATTAACAAAATTCCCTAGGGAAACTCATCCCTGAACTGGAAGACCTCCTCCAAATCTGCACTTACAGCAAATGTAAGCTTCTACACTGCCATAAGAGCTGGTGTTTTGTTTATTGACTTTATTGACTGACATTTGTCAGACTTGCCATGGTCAGCCATACGTCCCTGTACTTGGTGTGCAGGACTTGATCCACAGAGTGAGTTACATTCCAGAAAGTCAATTTGCCAGAACAAAAATCTCATTTCTCTTAAGCAACACACAGGCTCTTACACTGTCCATACAAAATGAAAACTTGATTTTAAGATCACAGCAGTGGTTTGAATTTAACTAATGTTTCTGGTATGTGAAGACACAGTGGTACAGATTTCCCTGGCAGATGGATAGAATTGATATGGATCATACAGCAATATCACACTACAGTCCATGGAATTTCCCTATAATTACTACCAACAGGAAACACAGTTTAATCCTGCATACAAATGCTGATTTTAGAAGATTTAAACTAATTTCTGTAATGAAGTTAGAAATAAACTAGCCCGATAGATCAGGCTAATTTTCAATATATTACTTTATGACTCTCATATAAATGTATTGACTGTATGAAAATAAACTTTAATCTACTAAACTGTTGTAGTAGCAGCTAACATTATGTACTAGTGAGAGTAAAGGGTACAGGCTACTGCAGCATCAATTTTTTTAAAGCAATTCTTTTTGTTCTGTCCTCAGGCCTTGGCCTCTCACAGGATGTAGCTGGAGCCACTTTCATGGCTGCTGGAAGCTCTGCTCCAGAGCTTGTCACTGCTTTTCTAGGTAAGAGATGTGTTTTATAACTCCTTATAACTTAGAGCTCTTTTCCTTGCATGCCAAACTCAAACATACCAGAGTCATTTTCCTTACAGGAGCTTTTGTGACAAAGGGAGATATCGGGGTCAGCACCATCCTTGGATCAGCAATATATAATCTTCTTGGTATTTCTGCAGCTTGTGGGCTGTTTTCCAGTGTGGTATGTATAACTTTGATAGTTCTGCTCCTAAGGGCAAAATAGTTATCCTTTCTCATTTGCCAACAAAAGCCAAGAGAGACTTACTATGACAACTGCCAAGTTTATTATTTAGTAGCAAAACCAGCATGTAATCAGTTTTAAGATAACTTGCTATGAAAGTTTTTAAAAACACTAACTTGTTGAATATCATACTTAAGTCATTCCTAAGAATCTTTAATTTTTACATAATATAGAAACAACATATTGATGCAGCATTTACAGCACTTAGTGAAAGTATTACAGAGAGGTTTAAGAAAAGTACATGACTGATCTGCAGGTTTCCAGGCTGTCCTGTTGGCCGCTGTTCAGAGACTGCCTGGCATATACCATCAGTGCAGCAGCCGTCCTTGCCATGATATCTGACAGCAGAATTTACTGGTAAGAGCACAAGTAGTGTTGAATTCCTGTTGACTGGAGATTTGTGAGACAGTGTTTTGAAAAACAAATGAAAATCCCCAAGCCCCAAACTTCAAGTAGCCTGAACTGCTGTTCACTAACAGAAATGAACATCCTGTAGGCTTAAAAAAAAAAAAGTCACAATGCTTGTAAAGATTATTACCTAAGCATTCAAACTCTGCATATTTGAAGTTTGACCTGCATAGGTTTGTCTGTACAGACTTCACAATTTCTATCACAACTGTTCTGACATGGCAATTAGTGTTCAGCATTTACTCCTTTTAAGCCTTTCCTTTCATACCAGCATTGTTTAGAAAAACTTTTGTGTGCCAAAGGAGATCATGAGTTTCTGATGTTTTAACTTTTCCATCAACACTGAAACTCCTGTTACCTCAACAAGACAGTCAGGTCCAGCAAGAAGTCTCTTGAAGTTTATAATTTAAGCATCACATGAAGACTCAATTTTGCAAATATCAGGAAAATGTTCAATAAGTAAGATCCCCTGAAAAAACATGCAGCTATACAATACACAAACAAGATTCTGCAGAGGAGGGGAGTTAATTAAACTGCTGAAAGACATGGGGACACTCACAAACTTCCATGACATTAGCCATACAATTGCAAATAGATGCTTTTGTGTGTTCTCCTTCTGCTATTCATGCAAATCTTTTCTCTCTTCTTATGCCAACAACTGGGTTCTTTTATACTACATGTTACATAAAACTTGTTTTTCATTCTAGGTATGAAAGTGCATCCCTATTATTGATATATGGGTGTTATATTCTGGTACTATGTTTTGACATTAAAATCAACCAATACCTCATGAAAAAGTTCAGTCCCTGCTGCACGTGTTTTACAAAAGCCATGGAAGAGAGCACGGAGCAGCAGCCACTGGTTGGATGGAGGGACGAGAGTGGACCTCTCATTCGCCAACAGTCAAGGACCGACAGCGGCATTTTTCAAGATGAGCTGGACTACTCTCAACTTTCCACAAGCTTACATGGGCTCAATGAAATCTCTGAAGGTACAGGTTTGTTACAGCTGTCTCTAGCACCCTGCATGCCTGTCTGCATCAATTCTCATCAACAGCAGATTCTCAGACAGTATTAAGATTTTGCTCACAAAAGAACTCCAGCCTAGTACTTAAGTAAATCATTATTCTAACCTGGAATATAACACTGAGCAAAATCAGAGTGATGGTTTTTATATGAAGTCAGTTGCTAGAGGAATGCAAGGATAGTTGCTCATTTGTGTTGTAGTAGAACTTCTGTCTTTGTTGTGTGTATTTGAAACTTCCCAGCAACACTGCTTGTAAAATGCACTGTCAGCTGAAAGCCACACAGGTACTGTAGTAATAGATACTCTTTCCATATGACGGTGGCAGGTTGGTAGCCCAAAATATGCATAATATCAAAAGTAAAGGGATAGCTGTGATGTGGCCACAGGTCATGTTTCCACTCAGGCAAAAAAGAGCAGTTGGTACTTACTCTTGGTAAATGCTATGGGCAAACCCTTATAAAGAAATTCATTTTTCATCCACCTTAGTTCACCCCTCGTGATGTAATAAAAAACATGTTAATCATAGAATATTAGGCTGGAAAGAGATCTCAAGGATCATCTGGTCCAACCTTTCCTGGCAAAAGCATGATCCCAGATGGGCCAGCACCTGTTCAGCTGAATCTTAGAAATGTCCAACACTAGGGAATCACAACTTCCTGGGGAGATTATTTTACTGGTGATTTTTCTCATTGTGAAAAAATGTTTTTCTTGTGTGCAAGCAGAATCTCCCCAGATGTAACTTGATTTCAGAATTTTGTCCAGACAGATGTAGGTACTGGGTAATACTACAGCTAAAACTTGAGGCAGAAGTATTTTTCACCTTTTTTCAGTATTCTCACAAGTAGAGGACAGTAACATACTGTACACTATGGATTCAAACTTAATGCCACAATTTAAAAGTTGCTTTTTCCTCAACAGATCATCCAAATGTCTTTACCATGCCTGAAGCAGATATAAAGAGAATTTTGTGGGTGTTATCCCTTCCTATTATCACACTACTCTATTTAACTATCCCAGATTGCAGAAGACAGTTTTGGAGGAACTGGTTCATGGTGACATTTTTAATTTCAGCAGCATGGATTTCTGCAATAACTTATGTTCTTGTATGGATGGTAACAATAGCAGGTAGGTACGTAAAGTGGTGTTGCTATACCAGTCAAGAATCATGGAAGAAGTTGTGTGGTTTCCCTGTGAGGTTTCCCTTTAAAAGTCAGTTTAGCAACTTAGACTGTGCTGTAAAAAAACACAACAAAGAAAAACAACAGAAACTTATGTTTGACTGCTTAGTTTGCCACCCTCTTCCATCCAATGATGGAACACTTTTATAGAGTTTAGCTGCTTCACACTGCTTACCATCACATGAAGGAGAACTTGATGTAGCTACAAAAAAACCCTATCTATTTTTAAAAACAGTTTCACTAAACTGCTTCATTAAGCAAAGCAATTAGACACACAGCAATAAATTTGTCATGCTGAAGGCTGACAAACATGAAATCCCCCAAGACTGGAATTAAAGGTCAAAGTTTTTTGAAAAAATCCATAATTTCTATACCTGTGTTTCTCACAAACGTTACAGTAAGAGATGTGGCATTAAATTCACTGCCAAAAAACTTCTCAAATATGTTTATAAACATCCTCGGAGTGTGTATATGTGGGCCTCTTACAAATCTGCATCATAAAGTGGGGCAGTAAAAGGATTGCATTTAAGAGAGAGAAGGGGTATGGACTTGTATGTAAAAACCTTCTCCTAAAAGTACTTTGAGGTATTAAAGGTCTCCTCATTTCATTGTTTCTCCAGTCAGCTTGAAAGACATCCAGTTTTTATATTTAAGAGCAAGCAGAAAAAGAAACTGAAACTCTACAGAATGTTTCAAAGCTTGCCATTTTCACATTATAGCTCACTAATCCTACTCAAGCTTTCTGCTACTTCAGACATGAATAACTCCTTGTTCAGTGCAGAAGCAGACCTACACATTCAGTAAACCTTTGAGAAATTATTAGTAGATCACTGGATATTACACCCACCATGTTAACTCCTTGGGTAAATAATTTTCCACTTGTACCCAAAGAGCAAGGGTTCACTGTCTGGATGCTAAAAGCCTTTGAACCAGGATTCAAGTCAACATTATTGCTGTTCTACAAGACAAAGCATTAATTAATATGAAAGTAGGTATGGTGGAGATTGAGAGAGTGTATTAGTTCACTTTCCAGAGTCATCACAGGTAGTACTGGGGTCTTTGGCCCACTACTTCTAGGTAAATTATATTCTATTTACATGTTAAAACACTACAAGTTAAACACACAATATATTCAAGTCCAGGCTCTCATGAAGGTTGAGAACTCAAAGGTTCTACCATTGCATAATCAGTCTATCAGAATGTAACAAAAGTATCATAGCTGGGCACTAAACTGGGATGGTCCAGAACAAACGTAATTTAGTACATCTTTCTGTTGCTGGCAAAGAAAATTCTACTGCTTATAGCAACACATTGCTACTAATACACAAAATTAACAAAAGCCTAGAAAAATAAGACTTTTCTGTCTTAATGGTCAGTTGCTAGAAAATAAACCACTACACATTAAATAGAAGATAAATCTATCTAATAAAATAAAAAACTAACTTCTCCTGAGTTTATATTCTGTCTTATAACCTTCAGAGGGCTAGAAACTAATGTTGGGTACATAAGGCTGGTTCATTCGTATTTCACCTTGGTTTGAACCATTATTTTCCAGCCTGGATGATTTATAAAAGCTGATTTGTTGGTCCCTCACCCTACAAATCTATTAGAAGTGATGGAAGGATAAAAAGAATACAAATTCTGCAACAGGATCATGTTAGTACCCCTGAAATCAACAAACAGTTTCAAATATAAATTTACTGGGCTGCTCTAGACTAAGCTGGTAAGTAAGAGACAAGCATTGCTGACCTAGCTTAGTGTACTGCCTCTTATTTAAATAAAACTGCTCTTATTAAATATGTCAAAATATTTCATGTAAGAACTCAGATTTCAACACTAAAAAATACTAAGATACTTTTTAGTGAACCAAAATGTTTAAGAAAAATTAATTACTTTGTAGCTTGACTAGAGGTATCAAATACTGATGCACCTGAATGGTACAACTGCTGAAACAGTTTTGAAGAATCCCTGTATTTTAAGTTAGAAATTAATATGGTTAAACGACATTTGGGGCTGAGAAAAATAGAGATTAGGGAAAAATACACTGCTCTTCTAATAACAGTTTAAAACTTTTCTTCAAATTTAAATGAGTATTTCCCTACAGGAACTCACACTTCTAAGGGGTTACTTGTACTTACAAGTCATACAAAAATTCCGCACTCTGATTCTTCCAAATCACTTTCTAATTGAAATGAAATGGTAAAGGCATGAAGTTGAGACAGTATTCTCACAATATCTTAATGACTGTCCTCCCCAAGATAATTCATGTGCTTATTCCCCTCCCCCAAGGGGATCAAAAAGAATGATTATAAGAGTTATTGCTTCGTGAGACTTCTGAACACTAATAAGGAGATGCCCAAACCTGTAAGAGACTATAGTATTTTCTAGAAGTTGAGGGACAAAAAAAAGGAATGGTAATTTGTTAGATATTTAAACTTTTACTTTATCTGCAAGAAAAAAAATCTTAATTGCTACTGTATTGACCACTTCAGACTTAAAAGAACAAGGAAAGGATATTTGTTGTCACTCTTTAACTGCTTTGTGGTTCTGTCACATCACATGTAGTTAAGTTAGCTGATACATTCCATATGGAATTACTGTATGATTGATTCTTTCTCCAGCAAACAAAGTCCAAAGCATTTTCAGTGGATGAGCCCTAACTTAAACCACACTTGCATTTTCTACCCTTATTTCTCCACTGCAGGTGAAACGCTGGGAATCCCAGAGTCAGTCATGGGTCTCACCCTACTGGCAGCAGGAACCAGTGTACCAGATACAGTTGCAAGTGTGCTGGTGGCTCGAAAAGGTAAAGATTTTAGTATTTAGGCTCATGCCAATGGATGTGTTTAAAAAGGTACTACAAAAAGAAAGAATTCTAGTCAACATTTTGATAAATTCAAGGAGTAACCTCAAAATCCAAGCTTCAGATTCTAGAGCTTAAGTTTACTGAAAATAAATAAATAGCTTACCTGAAAAGGCTGTGGCTCAGACATTTAAAAACTTCTCAGAGTATCTCAGAGAAGTATTCTAGATTGGTTTATTTGTTGTTGATTATGTATTACAGTTTTACTGCAGAACACAACTGTAGGTCTCAGTATTTTAAGCATAAAAGGATTTTATAATAGCCTGTCTAGCTAAATTTTAAGTGCAGCTGTGCAGATGCTGGTGATTTAGGGAGACTTTTATGGTTGTGGTACCCATGTTCTGTAGAATCTGTGACTATAGTTCTTCCAATGCAAAATCTGAAAAGGGTGCTCTGTGAGAAACTGAGGGCTAGCAATCTGTTCCTCCAAAACAGTTTGGCAATTTCATGCAATACACTTAAGCCAACTTATCTGTATTTCTTCTTTTACAGGAAATGGAGATATGGCTATGTCTAACATCGTAGGATCCAATGTATTTGATATGCTCTGTTTGGGAATACCCTGGTTTATAAAAACTGCCTTCATAAATACATCAGGACCCATAGAAGTGAACAGCAGTGGTCTGACATACACAGCCATTTCTCTTATCTGTTCTGTTGGTTTCATTTTTCTGGCAGTTCACCTGAATGGCTGGAAAATAGATAAAAAATTGGGGACAATTTGTCTTGTCCTATACTTAGTATTTACTGTATTATCAATTTTATATGAACTTGGCATCATAGGAAACAATCCTACAAGGGTCTGTGGTAACTAGTTTTAATCAGTGATTATGCTGATGAAAAAAATAAAAGCAGGAGAAAAAAACCCAGTTTCTTCATTTAGTCAAAATAAAATTTCAAAAAACAACTCCAAACTCCCATTGGGCTCTAAATCTTATATACAGAACTAAGTCATATCATTAAAGTAATATTAAGTAGAACAAAAACATCACAGCCTAACTGGAGCCCTTTCTTTTAGAGTCAAGAATTACAGTATGACTACAACGCACATATAAAACCAAAATTATGAAAAAGACATCTACTTCTTACATTACAATGTTGATACACACATTTGGCGGGGGAAAAAAAAATCAGAAAACACTAAATAAATCCCACTATGCAATCTGGAGATTAACAGAGAAAATGGCTTATTTTATTAAAAACAGTATAACCATTCATTTAAACTGAATGACTAGAGACACTTGGCCTAATTTTCCAAAGGCACTGAGCATCCAAAGCATCCCCAGTCTATAGGGACCTGCAGGTGCTCAGTGCCTCTAAAAAAAACAACAAAAATCAGGCGAATTGTCTTTAAAAACCAAACATAGTAAGATTCAGTTAACAAGTATCACAGTATATTAAACACTATACTGTTAAAGGCTGGTGGGATTTAAAAGTTCCTTTTTACAGCTTTTGTAAGCATACAATGTTGCTAAAAATGACTTACTAAGACAGAGAAGCTAAACAGACATAGGAATGTTCCTGAACACACAGTTTTAAATTATGCATTGCGATCCAAGCGGACATCAATTTCTCTGCCACTGATTTTTATGCCGTTCATTATCCTACAGGCCTTTTCAGCAGATTCTGGTGAGTCAAATCTGACTGTTCCACAGCCCTTTGATTTTCCATTCTCCATTTTTATTTCTGCAAACATTACATGACCTGAATAAATAAGTTAAACAGCAGTTATTTCAAGTCCTCAGTGTACTAACAACTTAACTCAGAAGTAATAAAAGAAAAAACTTAAGTATAATCTAGGGGAACATATGAAATTGGCACTTTCAAACTGACGGTACACTCACTCATTCAGGCAAGGTGACATGAAACAAAACAGCAGGAAAGAATCCAAATCCAGATCTGTTATCTCAAATCTTTCCTGAAGTGTGCCTGTATTTGACCTCAAGTTTGAAACAAAGTGCCCTGTAAGACTCAGGGAAGGGTTTGTGTTTCATACTGACAAAAGTGTGAGTATTGAACTGTAGCTTAATCCAGTCCACCCTGTTCATGACAAAAACATACCAAAGCAATAGTCACAACCAAGCAATTTTGCTAAGAAGCTGCAGAGCAAAATTAAAGCAATAACAATAAAGTTACCAGGCTGGGAGTGGTGGAAAAGTAGCATGCATGATCCAATTCCTGCTGAGCTTCCTTGAGGTTGGACACTCAACTCACAAGGAAATATTTTTATAAAGATGTACCTCTGAGAATATTCAGTTCCCTGGAGCTAATGAGTTTTTGGTTATTGTATGTTGTAGCACACCTCTCGTGAGCCCCTGAACATCACTAGGAAGAAAAAACTTTTCCCTGAAATACAAAGTCTTTTATTTTTAAATATCATGTAAGACTGTCCTTTCAGTCTTGAAAGAAATGGTACATTGGGAAACAGGCTCTGTATTTCTTTATGATACTGACATGAACACAATCTGTTGCTTATAATTCTTTAAAGCAACTGAACATAATTACTACATCTATTAGCTGACAGAGATACTAAAAAAAAAGTTCTGAACTATCTGAAAGTTGCCCAGGAGGTTAAGACTCAAAAAAAAAAAAGGAAAGAACCTGTTGTGCTATATCCTCCATCTACAAAGAAAACATCAACACCTTGTAATTTTTCATAATTGAACTGCAAGGTCTAATTTATAGCAATATCTCTAAACAGCTGTATGATGACTGCCTTAGGCATCAGCAGTATGTTTTAGATTATTTATCTTTTCAGTCTATCCAAAATAAGAAGTCATCCAGTAATTCAGCTAAAGCTCTCCATTCTGAAAACGTGTTTTCAAAACATGTATTTTGACACTCAACCTTTATTTTTCACTTATTTCTGTGAAAAGACCAACTTTTCTGAATTAGATAAAACCAAATATTGAATATTTGTAGCAAACTTTTATTTTTTAAGATAAAGGAGAACATACAGCCTGCAAATACTCTAATCAGGATCACCCATATGTATAAAACCTGTAATGCTATTCTGGCAAAATTACTAACTCTGATTTGATGCAGCACCATTTCTAAAGTAATGCATGAGCTGGACAGTTCATATTTAACTCATAGGAAACACTGCATTATATACTTCTACTGGCCAGGGAATAGGTCAAAAAAGAAAAAAAATCAAAGAGTAATTTTATTAAAGGAATAGGTTAAAGTTCATAGCAAGTGAGCACTCAGAGCCAACACAGCACATACTGTACCTTGGTCTTGTGTTCTGTCATGCCTAAAGATTATTTATATAACTCAAGAAAGCTGGGTGAAACAAGAAAAATTAAGCTAGTCAGACTCTTCTTCAGAGTCAGACAACAGTCTTCCTGTTATTATCTAATAAACACCACATAACACCTGAAGTCCATACAGATGAACAGGGTAAGGTTCATATACATACCACATTGACTGAATTTCTCCTTTAGCTTCTGCCAGGTCAAGTCAAAAGGAAGCTAAAATAAAAAGGTATTATTGGTAACAAAATATACAATGAGAATAAGAGCATGTAATCAAACATACCCACAAAATAAGCTTGTGGTTCCTATGTATTTCATTGCTTACATTTCTCACAAATATCTGGTTGCCTTTGGAGCCCAATCTCTCTCTCATGCCACCTCCCATCGGGCCAGGCCCAAATCCTCGATCCATGTCCATGTTCCTGTCCAGGCCTCCACCCATGGCGGGTCCCATCCGATCAAAACCGGAGCCCATCCGATCCATTCCCATTCCTCCAGCCATATTGTTCATACCACCCATGCCACCACCTACACAGAGAGAGAAATGGAGGACAAAAACAAATCTCCTTTTAGCAATAAACACACAAGTATTTGGGATAAAATAAAGTTCTTGTGTCAGAATAAGAATAACTTTATTAGAAGTGCTGTAATATAAACCTTAACTTTTATACATGCACAGTGATTTATCAAGGAGCATGGCCAATATTTTAAGACAAAGTATTATACAAGATCTAGAGTGTCAGCTCTAAAATAGTAAAACCAAACTGCATCAGGCTATTATAATGTAGCAAAATGTTGAACACAAGAATTCAAACTCTGTCTTGTTTAATTAAAGAAAAAATATGATACTCTTTACCAAAAAGATCAAATAAATAATTGAGGCAATACTTAGATACAGGTAATTGGACCAGATATACAACTGTTTATTTGGCTTCCTTCATTTATATCCAGCTTCACTTAATGCAGCCGTGCTCACACCTAACTGCAAAATCTTCTAGAGAAGGCTTTTTTTTTGGCCAAGAACAGAAGTTACTGCAAGTACTGTAAAGAGCATGAACTTTCCTATGTGTCACAGTTTAAACCCCGATAAAAGTACAACCACGGAATAAAATTTATTAATTCATTTATATAAGTAACTAAGAGCAATAGCATTCAAATACTATAATATTTCTGGATTCATAATTAAAAATTAATGTACAGTAAATCTATCAAGAACATTCACAAGGGACCCTGTCTTTAAGCCTTACGCCTTCTAAGATTGGCACTAGCAAGATTTTAGCTTCTCATCTGCTGTAGGCTGAGGAACTCAGAGAGTTCCTGCAATACAAACTCAGTATTGGAGGTTTGCACAAAATTAAACTGGGGGATAATCTGAAATTCAAGGCTGATTTTTTATTTCAATGATGACATTACTGAGGTTCAGCTTTCATGAACTTTACTCAAATAACTCTGCCTGTCTTTTTTTCTGAAACACAAGTTTACTTTAATCACTTCTCCCTCCAAACTAGAAGTTGAAACCATTCCAAATCTAAGATTTCGGGAAAGACTCTATTAGCTAGTTTTCCTCTGAACTTTTACCTAAACATAACAGCTTTGAAAACTGTTAGACTTGTCACATGCAACAGAGTTCTACTTCCCTCAACAGCAAGACACTACACTACACCAAGTTCCTCTGATACAAGTAGGTGTACACAGCATTGTTACATTGCCTATGCATTTAGGTTCTATTGAAACAAGTTAACCTACACATTCCAGATCTTACTGGGCCCATGCTAGGTGCTCCCATTCCTCCTGCAAAAACACCAATCATTGCACCCCCTAAAAAATAATGAAGTGACATACACTGAAACCAGCAGTTAGTGCAAAAAGCAAAGCACACACTAATGAAGTGCGCTGTTCTCAGTGTTACCTGGCAATATTCTTCTATAAGGACACGAGTGTGTGCCTTTACTATACAAACTGAATAGGAACACCTTGTAAGTAAAGTTAGTTTCTCCTTTCCTACTACAGGATTTAAGCTACTCTGATTTCTTTCTAGCTTTTCTCCCCTCTGACAGCCTGCCAGCAGCACAAACATGGTAAAATTAAATGGGCCATTTCCCACATTGGGAAGAAAAACTTCAAAATTCAAGGCTTCATCTTATATGAACTTGATAGTATAAAAAGTCAACAATTCTGTTGCAAATCAAACATCCTCAATTCCATTCTGACACTATAGCCCAATTAAAGACACCTTCCTTGATTTCAAGGTTACTAAAACCAAATGCCTTCACAGTACTTCTTTCTAAGATACCATTAACCTAAATACTGTAACAGGAGTACATCAGTACACACAGTATCTATTAGAAGTCCCTACAATTTCCTTCCATTATTTAAGGTGAAGCTGGGGATCCCTAACCTGGGTTCTCAGGACACTATTCAAATGGGCAGATCACTGACAGTTTGTAAATTGAAGCATGCTGGATCTACTGAATGAAAGACACCCCCATCAGTTTCTCACAGTGGCCATGTTCATAAATTTTTAAACCAACGTGTTACCTGAAGACTCAGAAGCCTACTGCTTGCAGAAACATTTATAACTTAAGTGGCCTTGCATTTTCACTCAAGCAACAGATGTTCATGTAAGTAGCCAGAGTGAAAGCATACACTTGATTTCTAAGACATTCATTCCAAGGCATTAAGACTAGCTTAAAGGACAAGCTTATTATGTTCTTACCACTTCTACACAATTATCAGTATTGAAGAGAAGCACACAACAGTTACCCTTTTCTATAACTTGCCTCAACTAATACAATTTAAAAAAAAAACAACTTTTATACCAGATGAACCTTATGCTCTTATCAGTTCTTCTCTTTCAAGGTGGTGAATTAAGGGAATGGAAAAGTACAAGAAACACAGAAGAGGAAGAAGAGCTGTCTCCTATGATGCATTTTGTGTTCAGTTTCAGGCCCCTTACAAGAAGAAAGACATAGAGGTGCTGGAGTGTGTCCAAATAAGGGCAACACAGCTGCTCAAGGCTCTGGAGCACAAGCCTTGTGAAGAACGGCTGAGGGAGCTGGGGTGCTCAGCCTGGAGAGGAAGAGACTCAGGGAGAACCTTTCTGCTCTCTGTAACTATCTAAAAGGAGGCTGCAGAGATATGGGGTCAGTCTCTTCTACCAAGTAACAAGCAATAGAACAAGAGGAAACAGCCTCAAGTTAAACCAGGGAGGTTCAGATTGGATATTGGAAAAAATGCTTCAAAGGAAGAGTTGCCAATCATAGGAACAGGCTGACCAACAAAGCGGTGGCGTCACCATCCCTGAAGGGATTTAAAAGACGTGTACACGTGGCTCTTGGTGACCTGGTTTAGTGGTCAACCCAACCTTTGCAGTGTTGAGTTAAAGGCTGGACTCGGTGATCTTCTCCAACCTAAGGGATTCTGTGATTCATCCAGGTAACAGCAGAGTAACAAAGGGCAAGAAGGCTCTGCTGTTGAGCCCTTCCACACCTCTGAAGATGGAAGAGTAACTCATCCGAGGGAAGCCCATGGCCAACAAGACATCATCTATAAACAAAATAATCCTGGCTCAGTAACAGAAGACGCCAATAAATACCATTCTGAGCTACAGGAGCTCAGAATGCAGGACAAAAACTGAGGGCACTAAAATCCAAGACTCCTGTCCAATGCTACCTGATCTGCAGTAGAAACAGTACTATACCCACCATGCATTTGCAGACAGGCTTATGGAATGTACAAAGGCTGTACATGGACACCGTGTTCAGCATTATCAGAAGCATATACTTCAACACCCCACAGATTTAATACCCCACAAAATATACAGCATGAAGATAAATGCTTTCCTCAAACAGCTATTCCATTTATATTTTACAGAGGGAAAAAAACCCTCCACATCTGAACCCCTGTCTTAAGTGGTGACTGTAATGAACATTGAGATTCCATCCTTACAGTAATGACTGGGGAAGAAGGGACAAAAGATGACCAAATGAAACCAGGTCTCCTTCTAGCAAAATTCTCAATACTACGTCACAGAAAATTTAACAGTTACCATACCCATCCTTCCAAAAGACTCTCCAAAACCACGGTTCAATGCCATGTCACCACGACCAAATTCTCTTTCCATGTTTGCTCCCATTCCACCACGGAACATTTCTGGAAAGAACAAAGCAAAAATCAGGAATATTCTGTTATTCACACCTGAGTTGATGCTCCTACAACACTTGTTTCACAGCCACTTGTTTAAATAGAAGAGAGTCTAACGCACAAGTCAGAGGCACCTATTACACACTCAGCTCCCCTGCCAGTTCCCAGGCCTCCACTCATACAACTACTTCCTTTGAACTGATCTATATTACCCACCCCTAAATGGAGTTTTTAATAAATATTAGCAAACTAGTAGGTGTACAGGAACGGTGTTCAACTACCTCCCATTCGGTTGACTCCAAACCCTCCCATGTTGGGCATTCCTTCCATCCCACGAAATCCAGGAAGTCCTGCAAAATAAGGAAAAGTGTTTTCTATACAGTATTAAAGAAATATTTAATGCAAAAAACTTCATTGCACGTACCGCCTCCCATTCTACTCATTCCACCAAATCCTGGGCCGTCTATTCCCATACCTTTAAACCAAAAAGATAAACAACACTTAGTACACCCTAATGGATTTTTTAAAAGTCAGAGTTAAAATCTCAAAAGCACACTAGACAAGGCTTGCTTTGTCAAAAGTCTGTCTTTTCTGTGTTGCACAAATGACAATTTTAAACTTTAAAACCTTTAAACTAGCTCCGTATAACTTAAAAATGAAGAATCTGGATTTACCTCCCGGACCCATGCTCCCCATTCCACCACCCATGCTCAGCTGTGTTGCACTGATGGGCTGTCCACCTGGTCCAAGTCCCATACCAATACCACCAAGACCACCTCAAAAACAAAAAAAAGTATGATCAGAAGAGAGACCTTCCTCTCTATCACAGAGACCACAGTAAGCACAAGTGTGAAAAAAGAGATCACCATATACTAAGTGCAAGGGGTAGAAAACAGAGCAGGCACTCACGAGGTAATTGAGAGCTTTTGCTGTCCACAACACGGAAGTCTTCATGAGGAACTGATTTGTCATCCTGACAAAAAACAAGCATGGAATGCTATGATCCTTTCAATGTTTTGGCAGAGACATATAAAGTAGAAAGAAATGAAAGCAACTTACCATTTTTACATGCATGGGTCTATCAAACAGGAATTGTCCATTGAACATAGCTGAAGAAATGCAAGTCAAGGAGTCTTAAGAAGGCAATTTAACTGTTTCTGAAGAATCAATGTAATAACTTATTATATTTCTGTACAATTGCTCTGAGTCTTATCTTTCCCTACCGTAGCTTTAGAAACACAATTCAAGGGCCAGAAGATGCAATACAAGCTGTTAGGTACACTGAAGTTAATTTCACAATTGTCACACTGCCGGGTATTTTAATTTTGTTCAACATCATGAGGAAGTTTTAGAATTTAGTAGTAAATTCAGGCATTACAAATGCAATCTGGACAGTATTACACTCTAGTCCCTATATTACAGCTACAAGGCAAATAGGCACCATTTGTAAAACTGCGCTGCCAGAACCATTAAAGACTAATCAATATATGATCAATTATTTTCCAAAGCCAAGGATACATATTGCTTGAACAGCTTCAATTGCTTGTTCAAAGGTAACTGTCCCCATTCCTCGACTCTTGCCATCTTTATCTTCTTTGATGTCTGCACGCTTCACAGTTCCAGCAATGCTGAATACCTCCTTCAGTTTCTTCCAGCCAACTTTGAAGTCAAGCTTAAACACAGAAATACATCAGTGATGTAAGTGCACATCTCTGTTCTGCTATTACATTTGGAAGAGATTTTCTGCATTGCTGTTAATTCTTCATTAACAAAATGGTTGAAAATTGTAAATAGTTGAGATTTTGCAATACACGCACTGTGTCAAAGTCCAAAAAATCACCATTTGAACACGTATGTACAATATGTACATGTATTTTACTTTAATTAACATACTACCATTGGGTTGGTTCTTGAGAAGAGCAGCTGTAATTCCACAAGACCTCATATAAATACAGTAGTCTTTTGTGCTAATAAAGAACTTGAACCATTGCATTTTTTGGAACTTTATTGTATTAGTCTAAAGTAACTAGCAAGATAAACTTAGGTAAGCTGATATATATATTGAATAAAAAACAAATGCCATTGTAAATAGTGAAAAGATGTATAAAATAGTTTTGAATCAACAGATGACTGCAATCATTAGAAGTGCATGTCAGTCTCAAGAGTTTAATGTATCTTTCCACGTCCAAAATCTGAATACATACCCAACACTTTCAATTCAATACACTAACTGTGAACTCTTTCCAAACTCCTCTTAATATTAAATCTGAACTACACAGGTGTAAGATGTCTTACAAAGATCAAACAAAGTTATAAAATACAGTTTTAAGCTTACATTGGCAACAAAAATCGTGGATCCAAGCCTGCCTGCTTGCAAATTACTGATAACCTCAGGAGGAATGTTTGGATTATTGAGAATAGAAGGTGGTAAATTCATCATTCCAGGTGCTGCATCAGGTCCATGTGCTCCTGGAAATTGCCCTCCTCCCCGCTGCAGTGCCCTACGAGCATGCTCCCCTTCAGGATCCTGAAACGTGGACACAAACAAAACCACTTAACCATCAACAACCAGACTGGCAACAAACAAAATGGTACTATTTGAAACTCTGCATAAACCCATCAAAATTATCAACTAATAAATACACTTGTCCATGTCAGAGGGATCATGAACTGAATTAGCATGGAGCCCTAATTCCCTCACCTCTAGAGGTGGGTCCTTTCAGATGAGGGTTGAGGCATATTGGCAAAGCACTTGTTGAGGAAGCGTGCACTGCCACTTCACATGCTGTACCTAGCCTATGGACAAGTAGAAAAGATTTCAAGCTAAAGGACTGTCAGTCTAGCACTTTCTCCAAGAATTGAATTAATTTAATAGGTGGTGGTTTTGTATCATTTATTAATACCATTATTAAAATTGTAACAGGACAGGAAGAACTGCATCAGATACCATCATATTACAGCACTACAATAGAAATGTTGACATTATTTCACTTTCCAGATAGCACAACTTCTCTATTTCCAGCCCCACTTTTGCACATATGTAGTGGTCTAATAATTAGCTCATTCTGTGTCATATTTTGAAGCAGGGACACAATGTAAACATAGATTACCTAGGTTGGAAAAACCCTAAGGTAAGAATATGAAGTAAAGCTGTTTTAACAGAAAACAGCATTAGATTATTTTGACTTTAGGACATGCTTTTTGTCAGTTTACTCAGCATAGTATCCAACCTTCTGCAAGCCAACAGGCAGTTCAGCTCATCAATAAAAATTCACAAAAAAATGAAACTGGAAATTGCACATCTAAGACTCTCAAAACCCTGTATGGTCATCTCAGTAGCTTTAGTATCTTCACCATTTCCAATTCAAAACAGCAGCAATAAACATACCTCTTTAATATTCAGGGGTCTTCCACTAAGATCATATTTGTTCATAGTGTCTAATGCCTTCTTAACAAATTCTTCATCTTTAAATTCAACCACACTTAGAAAGAGATCAAAACATTTAGAGTATTAAAATAAAGTTGAACATGCCAAATCTAATAGAATGTTTGGATAGCAGTGTGCTTCTACACACATAAAAAAGAAACTTACCCACAACCCTATATCCACGAGATTTGTCATCATATGTAAAGAGAAAACAAGCAAGAAAAAAAAGAAGTCAGTTAGCACATATGACAGAAAATGAAGCTTCCAGTTAAAGATCCCAGCTCACTGTTAAGCAACTATACAAGTTATTTTCAGCTTCAAAATGCATAATATATGCTCTTTAGCGGTAGCCAATCGGAATTTCTCCTACTTTCTCAGCATACATACCATTCAAATGCAAGAGAATACATTGTCTCTTACGCTCTTTGAGTCAAACCAGAATTGGAAAAATGCCACACAGATCCATGTAAGGACAACTGGGAAGAGGAGGTGGGAGGGAAAGGGTGGAAAGAAAATAACCCCAAAACAACCAAAAACCAATCAAGACACTCATCACGTCATTAAAAGTTGTCCACTAACCACAAAATTAAAATCTACCTACATCAAGTACACCACTACAATGAAGAAGCAGTCTGCATACCTCTTCAGTACTACAACATAATTGAGAAATTACAAGAAAATAACCTTATTGACTGCACCAGCATCCTTCTAATCAAGCAAAGAGTTGAGGATTTCTTAAAGCATAGCAAAGCTGACAGCATGTTTTAGTTTTAACAAGTATTAAAGAAAATAATTTACAACAACTGATACAACCTCAGTTAAAACTCAAACCTGCATTTCTCATGTTCTTCACTGCAGGTTTGGAGCTGCTATTGGCCAAACTTTTGACTATCATTAAGAAGACAAAGGAACTTTAACAAACTTCACTATTCGTGCCTCATTGCTGGCACTCTGTTGGCTACCAACCATCTCCATTCATTTAGTTTTAAGAAAGTAAATGCATTAAGCCAGTGTTTAAAAGTACCAATCCTGCAAAGCTGTGAAATCAGGCACTTCACCCAGTATATTCTTACCTAACATTTTATACTTATTGGCTCCAAGAAGAGCATACTACACTAATGAAATTTAAATAGAATGATTGGTTTATTGAACATCCTTTATATGAAACAGATTTGTACCAAGACAAAGGTGTTGGCTAAAAAGAAGGATTAAGTAAAAGCCATTTGTTAACATTTACAGAAGTACTTTGTCCCTTACAACCAACTAGTGTGAGTTGCATGAAGGTGTCAGACTACTTCTAATAGAGAATCCTCAAGGCTACCTTAATGAAAATCAGTGTAAAAATGAAACTTACTTTCCAATAACTGGTACAGGTATTATACAAAAATAAAACTGCTGAGGAACTTTTAAACCTCTAGCAGATTGTTGCCCACGGCACTTACCCTTGATTTTCCTTCAGCATCCTTAAACAGCTCCACGTATGTAACCTCACCAACTACATAAGACATACAAAGGGAAAATACCAAGAGACAATGCATTTAAACACCAGTATCTTTCTTTACTGTGCCCCTGTGCACAAGTCTACAGAGAATCACCTATTATTCACCAACAATCAAAACCAGACCAACCATACCTCCTGTCAATAGCTATATAATTTAGCTATTTTCAGAAATATGCAGCAGCCACATTCTCAAAACTAAAAACAAACAACTATATTTAACCTAATTCATACTAGAGATCATATTTTGGCCAGTATGATATAGTTGGTGAACAAATTCAGATATACACAGTCCCTTAACCTAACAAATGAAACGTCAACGTTCACTGAGAAGTGTTACATTTATCATCCTACTCACAACACCTGTTTTAAGGTGACTTTCTACCTGAATATCTTCAATCAAAAGTTTGCCTTCAATAATAACCAAATTTACACATCAAATATTTCACAGCAAGCGACTCACTTTCTAAAGTAGGAAGTTTAAGTAAATAAACCAATCAAATAGTCACGTCACCTTACAACAGATAAGCCAGCAGTTACAGAAGGGGGGTCTGGCATTTTTCACAGCCTAAAAGCCAAGTGTGCTTTGCATTACTTTTGAAGAATCAATTTTTCAAGGAAAACACAGAACTAACTTTTTACAAAATCCATATGTTATCATTATTTTACCCCAAATTTAAAATAAAATTTTTGGGGTAGTCAGGTTTCTCTATCAGAACTGCAACAATAGGAACAAGCTTTTAATACAAAGCTCCAGACAAACAGTCATGGCAGTAGTGACAATGCAGACCAAGTTAATGCCACAGCCAGATTCCACCAAAGAAATACAAAACAACTTTTGAAAGACATCCCTTATTATTCAGGTTAACACACTTCATGTGTTTCTTAAATACAAAAGCCCTTAGAGAAAAGAAAATCTACAAGAACTACAACTAGACAAAACACAATCTCTTTAAGAACTCATGAGGTCATGCATATACTCTCTACTATCACACCAGAATGGCAGAAGATTGTGAGCACTTCATTTACCCAGCCTACCCTGCAATGCAATTGTCTCGGATGAAAGAGGGGGAAGGGAGATAGATGTACCAAGTACAGCCCAAAACAAAAAAACCTCAAATCAAATCTGTGTGGCTCAAAGGACACATGGGTTGCATTTAAGCCCCACTGGTTTCTGTGTGAAGTGTATTACAAGGAGTAAGTTACCTTTCTCTCTCATCAGGTCTTTAATAGCTTGCCATTTCATGTCATACGGGATGTTGCTAATGAAAACCCGATTGCGGTTAACAGCCTTCTTGTCTGCAGAGCCCGCATTCTTCTCCTTTGCATAGGGGTGGAATCTATTCTTGTTTCCAAGAGAAGGGATTGCCTTTGCTTTTGCAACAAACTTTTCTTTCACAGGTGCTTTCCCTTCTTTCGCTGTCTCATCATTATCCCTACATTAAAAAACAAAAATCCAAACAAAAACACTGTTAGTCTTGTGTTGGACCATTAGACTATCCCACTTCCTACTTATATAACTGAGTATTTCCCATGCTATTGGAATTCCCAGGATGTCAAATGCTGCTTTTCAAATCAGGAAAAATAAATTCATGCTATCAGAGTAATTCCAAAATACACTGCTTTATCAAGAACAAAAAAATGTTCCAATGCTAAGTAAAGAAAGTACATCTCACTAATTCACTTTCATTCCATTTCACAGAATCATAGAATCCTAGAATGGTTTGAGTTGGAAGGGACCTTAAAGATCATTTAATCCCAAGCCACCTGCCATGGGCAGGGACACCTTGCACTAGATCACCTTACTCAGGGCTCCATCCAACTTTTACCACTTGCAGGGTTGGAGCATCCTCAACTCTGGGCAACCTGTGCCAGCACATCCTGTCTGTCAAGACTCAGAAAGATGGAAATGTGAAACTACTACAAAGACCAAAACAGAAAGAGTGAAAAATGACGTAAAATACCCATGCCTTGGTGCTTTGGTAATTTTCACACCTCACTTGGACAAGTTACAGGATATTCACCACAGAAGGGTGGGAGTAGAAACAGTTTAAGCCTGAGAGCTGAAACAGCTCAAGATGCTTAATTCAATGTAATTCAATATATCAAAATCAACTCCAATAGGTTTTATATCAAATTATGTTTTATCTACCCCATAAATGACTTTTAGTCACAATTTGTGTCAGACTACTGTTAGAAATTAAAATCCAGCTAAGAACAACAAATGTTTTTTCAGTTTCACAGCTTAACACTACTAGAATTTTAGAACTTATTAAATGCATAGGAAACAGCTGTATTAAGCCATGCTATGAATCTAAGACTAATTAAGTAATTAGGTATTATCCATTAAAACAACAAAGCAGACACCTCCTCAGTCTTTCAAAACTTCACCAATAGCACTGAAATCTTCCTTTTAAAATATTTTTATTTTTTAGATGAAAATTGGCTGCTTTTCCTTTACAGCAGTCCAAATCTCAACTTCAGTAAGACCATACATTTTCAACAGAATTAGAAGAAGTATCTGTAACTCTTCAGCATTCCTGATATTGTTATCACAAGGTCATTTAGCATGCCAACAGAGGCTCAAGGAGCCTGAATTGTTACTTTTAAAAAGGAGAACTGCTGAACTGAAAGAATTCACTGAATAAAGCCACACAAATGTGATCCACTAAACAGATGCTACTTAGAATCTTTAACTACACATCACTGTCTATTTAAAGAGAAACTTTAAAAGTACTTTCACAGAAACGTGTATTTTAAAAAGCCAGAATTAGCATCTTGATTTAGAACAATTAGAAGGAGATGTCCTACAGGACTGACAGAAGTGAATGATTGTGAACCCTCCTTCTTAAATTACATCACTATCTTTACTAGATTTCTCACATCTCAGAAGGCTTAGTTTTTATCTCATTGAGACACTTTGGAAGGTTTCAGGCATTTCAGTTTTACAACCACAACATATGGCAAAAGCAGTGATTTTGATTAACTGACAAGTTTTCAGCTCTCTGCACAGTTAACAAAACAGTGAGTAAGTGGCAGTCCTGCACTCAAAAGCACATGCAAGGAGCTCCTACCGAAGCCTGGGCATTTTTCAGGGAGGAGTACATTCAAATACATCCATATTTCTCCCCTGACTTTTTCCCCAATTTTGAAATAGTCCCATGGTATTAACTTCACAGTCCTTGTGTTTATATGTGGATTAAGAGTGGATTAGCAACTGGGAAATGCATGGATACTCCCCTGGGGCAAGTATTTGTAAAATTTAAAACCTCTCAAGTCAACAACATGTTATCTGGTTCAAGCTTTCTCCAAGTCCTGCTGCATCATCCCTCCTCCACACCACTCTGTGTGACAACACAATTCTTGTGTGGCTGTGCAGTGAAGTGAAATGAAGGGAACAATGCAGGAACTGGAGGGATTCAAGGGAGGAGGCAAAGAGCAGAGTATCAGGTCTCCAGTCACATCAGTTCCTTCCAACCCAACCCCATCTGCAAATGCAAAACTCCTGCCCAACCAGACTCCCAGTAACAACCTGAGTTCTCCTTCAAGTTTTAGGATTAGAGCAATGGATTCTCTTCAGCCTTTTAAGCTCTTTCCTACTTAAAGGATTATGAAACAGCCCCTTGGTGCTCAATGCAGTGCACAGGATGAGACAGGTCTCCAAACAGGGAATCCAGAGGCTCTGCAAGACCTGGCTGTACAAATCAGTAGAGAGCACAGAAGATACAAGCCTGGCATAAACTCCTAGATCTGGGAAACAAAGCCACCCTGCACTTGGTCTGGGAATCACAGCCAGGATGCTGAAAATAGAGGATTAATTAAAGAAACAATCCTTCTTGCAAAACTCATCTGCCAAAACCAACACAGGCCAGGCTGGAGGCAGAAATCCTTTCACAACTCCTACCCTCCTCCTTGAATATTAACAATAATTTCAATCATAAATACATTCAAAGCAATGTCACATTACTCACCTACAGACCACAGAAAAGACAGACTCAGAAATTCTACACTGACATTTTCATGGGGGGAAAACAATAATAATTCTAATCTTTACTTTCTGTATGAGCTACAAATTTCATACATTAAATTAATACTTATATTTGCCTGTGAAATCACAGACCACCACCGTTCTTAGGACTGGAAAAAAGATGTCTACAATTAGTTCTCAAAAAAAGTGCATATGCTCATTGATTTGAAAGACCATTATACCTTTTGAAAAAAAAAAAAAAGTTTTTGAACTTTCCATGAAGTTTTGAAGACAAAAGACAAGCTTTCCATATGCCAGACTAGAAGCCTATAAATAATAAGCACAAGATACATCAACATGAAAGCCCTAAAACTTGATTTTTAAAAAAAAAAAACTTCTACTCCTCCTCACAAGTGCCCATAATAAGATAAGCAGACAGAAATGGAAAAAGTTCACAACATGTGATTTCAAAGCACATGGATCACTTTAGCTTTGCTGTGCTGAATGGTTCCACTGCCAAATACAAGAAACTCAGAGAAGTGTGCAAACCAAGTCAGGATTCCTCTCCATTTAATGAATGCTAAGCAAACCAGGTTAGTAAAATCATTTTTTCAAGTAATACATTTCACCCACAGACTGACAGTTTAATCCTTTGTAAACCCGTTTGGGGGAAGATTAGAAACTGTATGTGAAAGAATAAGATTTGAATCTCTGTTAACAAGAGCCTGCCATTACTTTCAAACTTCAAGTTGTGACTTCTACCAGGCAGAATGACTGGGATTTTTCATTTGCTTGTGAGGTTTTGGAGGCAAAAGAAGATACTGTTGACAGGAGTGATACAGAGAAAATATCTCATTTCAACAGCAGCAACCCCAAAAGGCAATAAAATTAATATGCCTAAAAAGGACAAAAAGGGTGACAATCATCCTGTGAAATTCAATTCTAATCTGTGCAGTTTGGAAGCTGAGGGCCAGACTAGGGAAAAAGAAAACAAATCCACAAATTCCATTTTACAGTGAAGTGGAATTTATAGCTTGTAAACTAAACTAAATTTTACAGGGAGTCAAGTAAAGGCATGAAGTACATATTTATTCCTCCAGCTTTATTTAGACGATGATCCCATATGCATTTTTTTAAACACAACAGTATCAGAGCAGGGCTGCTTAGAACATGTCAAAACTTCCCAGACGCCAGCAGCTTTGATGTACTCTAACAGTAAGTCTACCGTAAATGTATTTTCCCTCCAAGATCTAAATGAGATTGGAAGAGATATTGAAATTCCAACGATCTGAGGCCAAAATCCAGCTCATGTAAAGAGTGACAACCTTCCAAGCCTGACATCAAGAACAACCACGCACACAAAGTTATTCATGGTATTGTTCCAGAGAGCCGGTATTTCCAGCTCCCTTATTCTAAGTTCCTTTTAGCCATACTATACAAGGCACAATTTTACATACTCTGTGTATGAAAATGTTACCGTTTCCAAGAAAACTTCATGTATGCATGTGCGGGGTTTGTTTTTAGAAAGTAAATTACTATAGGGCTGTCCTACCATTCTCACGTAAACAAAGACTACTTCAACGGCTTTAAATAAAATCGTTTCGGCAAGAAGTGGAAACGTAACCGGCGCCAACAGCGATGCGGACACTCCCGGACGGGTATCCCGTGGGAACCGCCAGGTACCAGAGCCGGGGCTCGGAGCCCAGCCCAGCCCTGCCCTGCAGGGCGGCCCCGCACGCCCAGCCCTCAGCGGCGCTGCCCCACAGCCGCCCCCTGCCCTGGCCGCGGCCTCCCCGAGGGCGCCCCAGGCCCCGGCCCCGGCCCCGCGGAGGAGGAGCCACGGGGCGAGGGGGGTCCGGCCGCCTCCTCCCGCCGCCCCCCGGCCGCGCTGCCCCCGCCGCCCTCCCGGCCCTGCTCTCACACACATTTTGACGCCATTTGCGCTGCCCGCGCCGCTACCGGCCATTTGCGCTGCCCGCGCCGCTACCGGCGCGGCCGCCGCCGCCTCCTCATCCTGCGGCGGCTGTTGCGGCGTCTGTTGTTGCGGTGCCGGCTGCTGCTGCTGCTGCGGCGGCGGCGGCTGTGGCGCCTGGCCGGCCGCCTCCTCGGCTCGGCGCGGCGCGGCCGCCTCCGCCCTGTCACTCTCCGCCATGTCGTGCCGGGCCGAGGCCCAGCGACCGCCGGTTTGAAACGGGCCCCGAGCGCCTCGGCCTCGCCGCCCCGCGCCGCGCGAAGTCTCGCGAGAGCACCGCTCGCGGCCGGAGGAGGGCACGCGCGCCGAGGCTTTGTCCGTTGCCATGGCGACGCGGGGTCGGGCACGGCCGGCCCTGCCCCTCACAGCAGCCGCCCTCAGTGAGGCACTGAAACACACAATACGGAAACAGCTCGGTGGGGAAAGACCCCGAGATCTTCAAATGCACCCTTTAATACAGCACTGCTAAGTACGCCACTAAGCCAAGTCCCCAGGTGGGGGATACTTCCTGCAATTGTGACTCCACCATTTCCCCGTGCAGGCTGTGCCAGTGATGGACAACCCATTCCGTGAAGAAATTTTTCTTAATATCTTAATATTCCTCTGGTGCAAGTTCACGCCATTTTCTATCACTTGTTTCATGGAAGAACAGACCAAGTCCCACCTGGCTACATCCTCCTTTCAGGCAGTCGGAAGCGATAATGTCCCTCCTGAGCCTCCTTTTCTCCAGGCTGAACTCCCTCAGATGCTCCTCACAAGACTCATGCTCCAGACGTGGCCACAGTTCTCTCCACAGAGAGCAGCAGGCATTGTCCTGGGGAAGGCTCTGAGATGATCAGAGAAAAGAATGATAAACAATTCTTATCTTTACTTGCTGCATCTGTTGTTGTGAACATGTGGAACGTATTATGGAGATTTGTTTACCGAAGGGTGATTTCTCAATTGGCCAGTGGTGATGGTGTTTAGATTCAACTGACCAATCTGGTCTGTCTGTATCAGACTGTCTGTGAGGGGATGACTTTCTTTATTAGTATAGTATAATAAAACGATTGATCAGCCTTCTGGAATCATGGAGTCAATGCTAATTATTACCTGGTGGGCACCCATGCTATGATACTCCAGGCCCTTGATCAGCTGCCCTTCTCTGGATTTACTTCCACACCTAAATGTCCTTCTTGCTGTGAAGGGCCCAAAACTGGGCACAGGATTCATTGTGCAACCTTGCCAGTGTGGGTAGAGGGGGATGCTCTAGTCCTGCTGGTCACACCATTTCTGATTAAAAATATCTTGCATGGTCTTTTTCCAAACATTTCAGTACCCTTCTACATTAATAAGATCTCCACATTCATCGTGAACTGAAGGCACCTGAATTCTGAAGGATTTGGACACAAAATCAACCTTTAACCTGTGTTGAGACAGCTCAGACTAAATATAGAATCATAGCATATGCTGAGTGGGAAGGGACTCATCAGGATCATCCAGTCCAACTCCTGGCCCTGCACAAAACTCCCCAAGAGTCACACCATGTGCCCTAGAGCATTGTCCAAACTCCTCTGGAACTCTCTCAGGCATGGTGCTGTGACCACTTCACCAGGGAGGCTGTTCCAGTGCTCAGCCACCCTCTGGGTGAAAAACCTTCTCTTCTCCTGATCTAACCTAAACCTCTCCTGACTCAGCTTTGTGTTGTTTCCTCAGGTCCTGTCACTGCTCACCAGAGAGAAGAGATCAGTAGCTGCACTTCTGCTTGCCCTTGTGACAATGTCAAAGATCCCAATGAGGTCTCCCCTCTGTCTCCTCCAGGCTGACCAAGTGACCTCAGTCACTCCTCATAAGACCTCCAGACACTCCACCATCTTTGCTGCCTCCTTTGGACACTCTCTAATAAGTAATATTTTTAAAAGAAGAAGAAAAGCATTTATCATTTGGACAAAGTTTAATCATTTTACTAACCACAAGTACAAAAGCATTTCTAAAGTGGGAACCAAATATTATATAAGTATATATCATATAAGGAAAGCCATTCACTCCTCTACAATGAATTTAGATTGGTGGCTTTTGGATAATGTGGCTTTTGGAAGTAAACTCCTTATGAACTGCTGGGACTCTCTTGTCTGTCCTCATGACTGTCATAGCAGCTGTAGGCAACATGTCAGATTTTGGAGAAAGCACTCAAAGCTACTGCAAAACATCCAGTAACCTCCATTCCAGGTGAAGGTAGAAAGGCATGTCCAGAGGTCTGGTAAGAGATGTAATTCTGTTCACATATTAACCATAATTAGATAAATATCTTGGTATTTGTGATAATGATCACTGCTGGAATATTTAATGTTTACTTGATATTGCTGTCATTACATTTTACAGCTCTCACTTCTGTGGGATGAAGGGGAGTAATTCCCATGTTCAGGTTACCAGCCCCTCTGTTTGATTGTGCTTTGCACAGAGCATCTCAGGTGTTGGAATCTCCACTCCCTAAAGCAGCATTATGGCACCAAGCACTGAATTCCTGTGCTGATGGGCCTGTGGATGTAACAGGAGTTGCTCAGTTTCTAACACACAGTTTGCCACTTGTTCTGAATAATCTCCTGGCTGTTTCAATTGCTGCCTCCCAGGTTTGTATGCCTTTTGGGCCCGTGGGTCTGGCTGAGGTGAAGTCAGTTTTCCCCAGAGCAGCCCTCAGTGCTGTGCTCTGCACTGGCAGCTGGAAAGGAGTTGGTAACACGTTGGTGTTTGCTGGGGCAGTATCACAGCTGTGTCTCCAACATTGCCCTCTCACCTGTGGGCTGAGGGTGTGCAAGATCTTGGGGCAGGACATAGCCAGGACAGCTCACCCAAACTATCCAAAGGGATATTCCACACCATATGACATCTGCACAGCAACAAAAGCCAAGAAAAAGGAGATGAAATGGTGGGGACAGAGGGCATTTGTTATGATATTTGTCTTGCAGAGCAACTGCTGTGTGTACTGCTTCCCAGGAGGTGGCTGGACACTGCCTGCTGATGAGAAACAGAGAAAATCTATTTTGCTTGGCTTCCATATGCAGTCTTTGCTTTATTCAACTGCCTTTATGTTGATCCATGAGTTTTTTCCATCTTGTTTTCTCCCATCCCATCCTGCTAGAGCAACTTGGTGGGCATCTGTTGGCCAGCCAAGATTGACCCAGCACAGCCCAGAGTGCATGGTTTTGTACCAGTAAACTGTTGTCACACAATGGGTTTTGCAGCAAATACTCAGAACTGCACAATCCATACACATCCCAGGATGAAGAGGTGTTCTGTATTAAGGCTGCACTGGGGCAAAGTGTGGCTAAAAGCCTGGAGGAGTTATGGTGGCTTTGCCCTGTCTCCCTAACGCCACAACTCCAATTTAGAGCATTCTGTTCAGCTCAATTGCCTGTGTCAGGATTTTTATGGGAGTCTTGCCTCCTATTCTACAAGTCTCACACACAATCACTCAGTATTTCTGTCTACAAAGAACAATCATAAAAATGGGAGAATAATGCCACAAAGAGCTGTTAGGGACCTGACAGGGGTGAACTGGAATTAAAAAGTAGAATTTCTTTGGTCTACAAAACTGTGTTGAAAAATATTTAAGTTTTTTCCCTAGGAAAACTCGAGTATAAAATGATTGAAATAATTATTATTTTTTAAAATCTACTTACCATAGTTAAGTGAAAAAAATGAACCATTGTCTTTCCATGCCATTTCCTGTGCTGAGAAAGTTTCCTTTGTTACACACTACTGGTCCCTCCTGAGAATATTGTTAAATCATCTTTTGATATACAGTCTTCCAACATCTCTTCTGCCACTGTTCATGTTCTTAGAGAAGACATTCAAGATTTCTGAGAAATGTTCCCATTAAAAGGGGATCCTTCATTTAGTATAACACTGTTACAAGTGTTCTTAATCTCCTGTCCTAACAAATTCCTCTTATCATCCCCTAACATAAATAGTGTTTCACACTTATAGGTAGGGTGTATGGCATACTGGCTGTACAGTCTTGGCAAGCACAGAGTTGACAGCACTAATTTACACACAGAGTTGAGGATAATGGAATATTATTCATGTTCTTGCATATATATGTAAATATAAGCAACTGTAAAGGAACTACTATTGAAAATGTCTTGTACAAGTAGTTACTGAGGTAAAATAATTATGTGTATTTTAAGTATCAGCATTCTTTTCAAAACAGTAACTCTCCAGTTAATTCAAGTGTCAAGTCCTCAGTAACAAACAAGGCATAGCATCCAATATGCTAATGAACAAATATGTATCATCATCCTTTTAGAAAGGACCACTTTAATTCATCTTTTGTTTATCTCAATTTTTTTTTAAATTTTGTTTCTAAATTTTGTTTCTGGATAAATCATGATCAAAAGCAGTTCATCAATACTTTTATCAGGTAGAACTTGTGAAAAAAACTCTATGTTCCTGAAAGTCAGTTTGTATGGAACTTCATAAAATGGGAACTTGGAGTCTCAGAGCTTTCAAATCCATTTGACTTTTTTCTTGTAAATTACTGTTTTCAGTTGTCACCTATATGAGAGAGAGCAGAGCAACCTGCATGGTGGATATGTCACACAATTTTTCTTCTTCTGTTTGCCATGGTACCTAAACATGCCTAGCATTTTTTAGACCCCGTCCCTTCTCCAGGAAGCCCCAAGTACAGCTGAAGAAGGACTCCTTTAGCAATATATTTGCTTTGTAAATATTTTTACTTTCATACCTTATCTAAAGATTCCTCTTTGCAGAGACACAAGTATTTCCAGACCAGTCTGCACTGCCTAAGGCTGCACCCAACCTACACTGCTTTACTTTGTGCTAAAAAAAAATAAAATTTTTTATTTAACCCTACTCTGCAACTGGCACCCTCTTTTGCATACTTATAGTGGACCTATAGTAAAACAAATACTATTTCCCCCAAAGGCTCTCTTTGCATTTAAGCATTATCTTTCTGGGCAGAGAAACAGCATGGTATCAGTCACACAGGAGACCTGCTCTACTTGATCTGCAGGGATCTAACTTCCTTGTCCCCCATGGCAGGCCTACATCTCCCTAAGTCTCATAAAATTTTTCTTCAGTGTTGCGCAGCCTTGACCACAGCTTGAGTCTCAATATTAATCACCCATTTTTTATCCCTAAAAGGCTGCATAGGACCAGATTTTGATAGCACTTTTACTGTTCCTACATGGAAACAATTCACATTACCCCTCTTCCCCCAGACATTACTCTAGCTGCTGAATTATGAAAGAAAAAACTGAGCAACCTGCTTTTGTGTTGGTCCTTCTTCCACTGTCAGGGTGAGTGCCCCGAACATACCCACCACCTCTGCCTTTCAAGTGAGGCAGCAAACACCTCCGTGCTGCAGGTCTGGAGGGAACTCACCCTTCCCTTTGCCCTGTCCCAGCTGGCCGGGGTGGAGAGCTGGAGATGCACCGGGGGCCCTTCGCCTCCTCATGGACGAACTCTCCCGTCCCACCCACACAAGGTGGCACTGTTGGTTTTCACTGTAGTCGTGCGCTCTTCCACCTTCCCCAACACTGGCACTGACTGGATTCAAATGGGATGATTTTCAACCTTCTTCTGAATCCCTACACTTTTCCTAATTGAAATGGACCTAGTCAGACGTTTAACATGGGGAGACTGCTCTGTAGGACTTGTTTTTCAGCCCCATTCCCAGCAGTCACCAAAGCAGTGCCCTACAGACCCACGGGGCCGGAGACTCTGTGTTGCTGGTAAAGTCAGAGTCTAATAAAAGTACAAATAGAGATTTGAACAAGAACAAATAGAGATTCAGACCTTTTAAGACTATGTAAAAAAACCATGGTAGAATAGATATTTATTCTTTTAAAAATGCTAAATACCTTGAATTAAATTACATTAAATAATTCCAAGTTGCAACTGTGATCAATACATAAATTAATATATAATCCACCTGCTTTTGCTGTGTGCTTATATTACTGCTTTTATCTCCCTTATATACTATTGCTTCCTGATTATGCATATTCTCAAAAAACTTGCTTAAATTTGCTTGGGAGGGGAGTTTCAACTTGATCCATTTTTTCTGTGCACAATATTCTTCCTTGATTCTACCCACTTCAGCCCATTTAAAATTTCTAGCAATTGAAGGGAGAGTTTGCTTGCAAATGAACATGCAAAGAGCTGTTTAAAGCTAAGCTGAAAAGCAAGTTACAAGGGAGTTAGTTATCCCTCAAAACAGTTACATTTTCTTGACACCTACACCACTCAAGTGATCCTTAAACTTTAAAAGTATTGACCATATTGACCAGCTAATAGCTCTAAGACTTCCACATTGCCTTTCACTCACTGGCACCCACTTGGCTTTAAGTGTCTTGCCCAACCTTAGATTAGGCCAGTTGAATTTGCCAACTCAACATAACAAATTACTAGATCATTATGAAAATCTCTATTTGTGATCAAGGGCTCTCCTTTGAGGAAACACAGCACTCCCTAAATAAGGATCAAATCAACAGCAAATATGATTGAAGTCAGATAAAAGTGAGAGTAACTGTCAGTTGAACACAAAAGATGGATCCTGATAAAGAAATTGAAAGCAAAGAGTAATGAATGCTCCCTTTATCCATATATCCAGAATGATTCACATACACTGCTACCCATTTGCCTTACCAAAAAATCTTCTCCCATGCAAAAGAAAAACTTGTGAATTTCAAATGAAAAAGAAATTAAATGTAGAAAAATATTGTTATCCCATCACTTTTCAATTTTAAAATACACCATCTTGAACAGAAAAACAGTGCTACTTGTCTGTTGACAACTGGTAGATGAAGGAGACTCATGCCCTACTGCTGGCTGCCAGTTTCTTTTCCAGTTTCAATTCCAGAGTGGATCTTCAATATTTAAAGTCAGAAGTCTTCAGAATAGAACGTGAGTGTCAGATTCCTAGAAATAAACACACAATTTCAGCAACTTCTGCCAAGCCAGAGTACAAGAGGGACAATTATTTCAGTGTTAAAAAAAAATTATTCAAGTTCAATCCTCTAAGAATAACAAGACAAAAGGATAATGTATCAATAAGGAGTAATATCCCACAAGTAAACCTTTTCCAGGAAAATGGTAGTGAAAGGCCCAGCATCCATGCCTAAATTCTGGCAGAAGAGGCAAGAAGCACCCCCTCAGAATGTGTTTCTATTGTCAATGCTGTCCCTCATTCCCAGCCACAACACTCAGAGTGGTCCTGGCTACTCCCCAAGTCATATTTCCAATAAGGTTCTCCAAGTATATTAAAACTCAGCAATTATTATGAATCCCTGGATTTCTGTCACTCTCCCTGAATTATACTAGGTTGAGGAGGCACTCTGAAATTCTGAGATCTTCTATTTGCTCCCAAAATTTCAAACTACAGCTTTCAGTCTAGTGAGAGACCTTCATGGGGCCCCCAAGCAAATCAGGGATAGGGCTAAAAAAGAAAACTAGAGCTTGTTAGGAAAAGTAGGGGCTCTATATACATATTCAGAAAGCACAATCTTATACTATTTAAAACTATCTATTTATAAAGTCTTCATGGATCTTTAAATATGAGAGGCACTTCAAAAATTAGCTTGATTTACAGACATTGTTTATCACATGACTAATCATGCAGCATCAGAAAATCAAACCAATAACCATTAGCAAGTACATAGTTAACTATCAGTTTAACCATTAGTTTTAACAGCAGGAGAAAGCTGTATTTTGACTCAGTGCTTGGAAGTTCACTGCAGTCACAGCAGAGGAATCAGGCATTAAAATGACAGGCAAGGCAAAACCCTTTTTTCCCCCAGATCGTTTCAAGAAGAAGGCTTAACCTACCATAGTGTTATTGCATATAGCAAGAAACATGAGGAGTTTTTGAAATTATTTTCCATAGAACCAAATCTGCTAGTAGGTCTACAGCAGTCCCATAAGTCTCATGATGCATGACAGTGTGATACAGTCCTGTGTCACTGACCCACGTGCATCCCTGCAGGGGCGTATTCACCCTGGTGATTTACTCATATGGAATCACTATCATTTGAAACAGATTTGTGATTTATTAATGCGATATATACACATCCAGCTTTGGGAAAATGAATCTTCTTTCCTAATCCAACTTAAACACCTGCTGTTGTGGTAAATAGAAACGTGTCTAATACACAACCAGCATCAGCTAAACGCGGCTAATGAAAGGATATAAAGCGAGCTCTATGCTTTAATCGCTATTACTATTAGAGCTGCTGGGAGGTCCCGAGGCCACACTGCGGGCACAGCCTAAGAGGCTTTCGGCTCAGCACGGCGCACTCAGCCCAGCGTGTGACGCCCTGCGCGCTGCTTCAGGGCGAGCAGCGGCCCCGCCGCGCCCAGGGCGGCTCCACAGGTCCCGCTCGGCGCCGGCGGCGGGGCTGCGCCTCTCGGCGGTACCGGGGCCGGCAGGGATGCAGCCCCTCCTGCGGGTACCGCAGCCCCGTTCTCCAGCACTGCAGAGACCACCCGGCCCTCGAGGCCCCGGTGCCCGGCCTGGGCGGCGGCAGCGGAGCGGAGGAGGGAGGGCTGCTCCCGCCGCGCTCCGCAGCGGCCCCGGCCCGGCCCTTACCGATGCACCGCACGTAGTGTTTTGCAGGAAGTTTCCACGCTCCTGGGTTTAATCCGTGAAAAGCGGGGCTGGAGAGGAGCGCGGCTGAATAGCGATGGAAAGGGGCGGGCGAAGAGGTGGAGGAGGAGGCGGTAGCACCAGCGGCCGTGTTTAATTTTTTAATTAGGGCGGTTTGAGCATCTCCCGGCGGGGTCGCATCGCCGGGCGGCGAGGGGAGCCCGGGCGAGCTGCCCCCGCCGCCCGGGAGCGGGGCACCCGGGACCCCCCCGTGCCCCGAGCCGTCGGGACTCCAGCCTGGACTTTGCAGAGCCGGCGCGGCGGGCCGGAGGCGCGGCCAGCTCCGCGCTCCGCCACCATGGGCAGCGCGGGCGCGCAGGACAAGGGTTCGTAGCGGGCGGCGCGGCGGGGCCGGCGGGCGGGGCGCGGGGCTGACCTTGCGGGGCCGCCCGGCCCGGCCCGGCCCGGCCGCACTCCGGCGGGGCAGGAGGGACGGAGGGAGGCGGCGGGGGGAGCAGGGCAGGGTAAGCGCCGAAATCTGCCTTCCCCCGGGGCAGCGGGGCCGCTGAAAGCGAAGGCTGGGCGCGCCATCCATCCTACAGCAACAATTACTTTGCAGGTGCTCGGTCTGTCTCAGCCTGCATCCCCGGGGAAGCAGGCAACACTTTTCCACATTCCCAAGTTAAGGATGATGCTAGTAAACGTTTCATTTTCCTGCATCTCTATGTTACTCAAATCTAGACCACGTATATGAATTCACAGCACAGAAGCTCTCATCAAATGAAGAATCCAGGCTCATATATTTGCTACAGATAAAATCTCATTCTGGCAATTCATTCCCTGTTGGAAGGCTGGAAGTGTCACAGCTCGGCTGCTGCTTCTTTGCAGCGGAATGCTGTTTATGTGGAAAAGTGTTGCTTGCACCCAGACATGCTGCAAAAACACTGTGTGGGGCTCTCTTTGCAGAGCTGCAAGCCATGCCTTCATTTGCTGAGCATCCATGCCATGGCCTTCCTACCTTCACCTCCCTGAATGTCCCAGAACCCATACCCTGAAGATACAATGCTCTCCCCAGCAATTTAGAGAATACAGGCATGCAGTGAGCACGAGTATGACAAGTCAGCTGTGTGGTCACAGTGCTCCTTTTGCAGCATTTCTGCACGTGTTATTAACTCAGGTAGCTCAGACTCTTCAGAGAATTTCATATTCATGCTGATTTATATTTCTAGTCTATTTTATAGGACTTGTTAATTGTTAATACTAATTTTTTCTTACCACCTTCTATGACCAATTTCTGTAATAGCATTTCTGGAATACAGTTTTGTTTCCCTGAACAGATAGCTAAGGGCAAATGAGGTGCTTCCAAAGCTCCCAGAGAATGCTTGTTTATATGTCCCTTTCCATGTTAGGTCTGCTGTTATTCAAGCACAAGCTCAGGACTGAAGCTATTCAAAGTACTTTCAGAATAACCACATCCATGAACAAGCAAGCAGTTGGGCTGTAGACATCCAAGAAGAGAACAGATGGCCACTAATGTGGTCAATTTTGTTCCAAACTGTCATTTAGGAAGTGAGTTTTTAGGCACCTGAGGCTTAGTCATGCCAAGAAGATGAATATTCCCAGCTTGAGATGGTGTAAAGATACCAGTTTCCTGAGTACTGAGCCACTAGCAAAAAATCCTGTAGGGGGTTCTGTGAGAGAAGGACTGAAACCCAGAACCCCGGGATGATTATCCTGGTTATTTTCTTGATCTTCTCAAGTCTCTGTAAACCTGAGAGTAAAGGCTAGGTCCGGAAAAAATGACACCCTGTCACCCCAAACCACCAAATAGCTGAGGCTGGGATCTTCACACCAAACACTGGTAGAATTGAGGTGGTGATTCTGCTAGAATAAGAATTTCAACATCTTCCTTCAGCTGCCTCACAATACACAGTGCCCATGGTGTTTCCCTTCATCCCCCCATAGGTGCAGCCAGCACCCCCAGCTCATACCTGTTTTTCTCAGCTCAGTATTAAGCTGTTTTCCTCATTCCTATTTTCTTGAGGATTCAGATTGTTTCTTCTGGCCTCAGAAGGACTTCCAGTGGCCTTTTATTTCACAGCAGGATGTTAAGGAGCTTTTCTTTTTGCCAGTGTCTATATGGATAATGAATCAAAGGAGGAGAAGAATTCTCACCTGTAAAAAAAGATCAAGCTCTGTCTAGGGCTAGCCCCCACAAAATGGCTTTGCAGATTATAAATGATACAATGCCTGTCCCCACGATGCTGTCCTAAAGGCTATCTTGGAGGATTTTGGGATCCAGGCCAGGTTAGTTAGCATTCAGAGTCTTCTGACTCAGGACTTTGACAGATACACTGCAGCAAATGAAAAGGTGTCTGACTGACTGGGAGAGGACATCTAACCTGTGTGCAGCACTGAAATGTGAAAGCAACAAAAGGTACTCAAGGTGCCACGGGTTTGGGGATAAATAATTTGAACAAAATTTCCTGTGAACTTTAGGGCTTCAATTACAGTTTCTGAAATTCAGGACAAGGAACAGAAGAACACAAAGCTGCACATTAGAGTTTCCCAGAACCAATCCCCCCCCAGGCAAAATACACAGTTTTCTCATGCAGCTTTTTCAGGCAAACTATTGTTAAATAAGACTAAGATATCAATTTCTCCACATTTCAGCATCAATCAAGCTTTGCACAGAGATTTGTCCCATAATGTCTCCTGACAAGCACATAATGTACAAACAAATCTCATCTAATTCCAGTGTGTAAGCTGCAAAATTACTAGGACTGGAAGTCATATTCTTGGAAAATTACTTTGTGGTGAAGTAATGTTATGTCAAACACAAACCTATTTGTCTGGACTCAGCTCAAATTCAGGGTTCTCCATGGCCAGCCTACCACTGACGTTCTTCTCAACATTTTTCAAGAGAGCAACTGGGATTTTTGGGTCTAGCTTTTCCAACCAGTGACTAGGTATAATTTTCCTGTATAAGCCTTTTTAATTTTTATAACCCATTACTCTAGAACTTTTGGAAAGTATTTTTTTTCCTTGACTGGCTTTTGCTCAAATCAACTGACTTCTAACATAAATTTGTGGTATTGAACTTTCTGTAATTTTTTTTTTCTGCAGAAGGTCAAATTAATTAGAAAAATTGGAAGTATGCCAAATGAAAATTCATATAACAGGTGGGCTTTACCTATGATGTATTTTCAGAAAATAAATATTGGTTGTTGACATTTCTAATTCCTATAGGCTGGATCTGGATCTTGCTTCCAGCTTAACAGGAATTGAAACAGCATGACTCAAAGAGCAGAATATAATTCAAAACAAGGAAAGATCTCATACAAAGGTCTACAGAATAAACAGAACATTGGTTGTTATGCTCTGGTAAATTTGTAAAGATTGACAGGAAACATTTAATATCTACTATACTGAGCTTTACTGGAAAAAAAAAAAGACATACTTGTGTTTTGCCCTTTTGCTCTTTGTTCTAAAATTTTTGTTCTTTAGGATAACAGTCAAAAAACCCACAAATTTTGAAGTGAGAAAGGAGACACCAAACAAGATAAAAGTTCTGTCCATTTCTGTCTGCTCAGGAATACCAAAAGTTATTTTTACTTTTTCTGCTGTTTTTACCTGTAGGCTGACTCAGAGTATGGCTCCTCTCAGCCATGGCTGCAGTACAGAGCACAGACACTGGAACTCCCTTTAACCTGGCTGAGCAGTGCAGGCACCTGAAGCAGTGTAGCCATGGCAGCACGGAGCTCTGAGTGGCCTAATTACTCTGCCAAGAAATAAATGGATACTGGCAATTCCCTGGGGAAAAAGAGGTTGAATTGTTAATAAAAAGAGTTTCCCCTGAGGCACATTCGTTAAATAGGTGTTAGCAAGAGCCAGAATGCCTCCAGTTCTAACCGTACAATAAAAATGTCTTTGTCCTTTGGCGCTTTTGATGTCCCGGCCTTCCAATTCTCCCACTGTCTACAGATACAAAAGAAAGATGTGATTGCAATATCCGATGGAAAACGTGAAATAAAGCAAATTATCCTCACCCCCAACTAAAATCTATAGGTAAAATCACCTTAAAAAGACAAATACAGGAAGTTTCTCCTTTCTGGAAACATGCAGAGCTCTCCTGGCAGCAGTGGGGTGGAGTTGCCTGAGCATCCTGCTTCTCTAGGACACACGTCAGGGTCAGCCCCCGAGGAGCAGGAGCACATCTCCTGTTTACTGTGCCTGTGAAAATGGCGGGGTATGTATGGGGAAGACCAAGGAGAAGAAACAAATGAAAGCAAGATTTAGGGGAAGGGAATTTAATTCTGTTATCTCTTCTTCCACCAGTCTTTACTCATACACAAGAATGGACGGGTATAGAGAAAGGTGAAGGGATTTTAGCAATCTGCTCATTTTCTTAAAAGCTCAAAATACACCCAGCATTTTTTTCTGAAACTGGACCCCAAGATTTCAGACTGTGCACACACAGTCTTTTATTTCACAAGTTGGATCTATCTACGTAGACTCTGAGCTAAATCAAATGAGTAAAATCCACACTATTTAGCTGAAATTGCCTTGGAGGTCAATGCAAGTTTAACTAGTTTAAGCACACAGATGTAAAGCCATTTCAGGAAGCATACTGGCTTTCTGCATGTGGAGACCTTAGAGAGTTTTGCCAAATCACAATCTGTAGACTTGTGCCCAGTCTGACAAAATGCTGTTTGCAACAACTGAAATTTCTGTTTTGAGGAGACAGAAAGCAGGAAAATTGTGAGTCTGCTGTCTCAAAACAGAGGCCAGTAAGTGAATGGTGTGTAGAGGCTAATAGTTGCAATTTTATCACATTAATTTATATGTGAAAAAACAACAGGACACTTCTAAAATCCAAGCTGGTTTTCATTTTCAAATGTTCATATGTTACAGCTCAGATGCATGCACCCCATTTAGAGCAAACCATACTGATTTGATATTTCTATGCAGGCAAAGAAGCAATAGAGGTGAAAATCCCACAGAGCCACCAGGATGTGATGCCCAAGGATGAGCAGTAATTACTGCAGCAACACTTCAGCCAGCATGAGTGTCAATGAAATGTCTGCCTTCCCTCTGACTTTAGAACAAAAAACTGGCTTTGCCTTTGTGGGGATTTTGTGTGTTTTCTTGGGACTTCTAATTATCAGATGCTTCAAAATCTTGCTAGACCCCTACAGCAGTATGCCTTCTTCCACGTGGGAAGATGAAGTTGAGGGGTTGGATAAAGGAACATTTGAATATGCTCTTGCATGAAAACTCACAGAATATCCTGCCTTAAATTTGATGTTGATTTCACTTTGGAAACCAACTGTTGTTACATTTGTTATACATACCTGCATTTTGGAGATATGTTGGTGGCATCCATTTTGTTAAATAAATATTTGTTGCAACTCAAAAGGTACTTCATGTTGCTTTTATTTGATCAACAGTGGGATGGTAGATAAAAAATGGCTAACAGCAAAAAAATACCAAAAAATCACTAGAAAGTTACCATGGCCAGTATTTAAAGGATCAGATGAAATCTGGCTCTTCAGAGGAGGATCTCATGTCTACTGTGTCTCATGACAGGCTGAAGAAAAAGACAGGCTCATGAATGGTGAATGTTTAAGTGGTAGCCCCCTGCCCTCCTCATTCAACACAATTTTCTGAAACTCAGTGTCTGTACATGTACATTGAGGATACAAAAGTGGAGGACAGCAAATGGTTGTGGCTTAGATGAGGTGCCTGTCCATGTTTGTATTCCACTTGGTTATGGAATATGATTCACTTTAAAGTGGAACTTAAACTGTCTGGTTAACAGCTCCCAGCAGTAATTACACCATCCTGGCAAGGCCAAAGCAGACACAATCATGCTGGTTACCCATTTTTACCCAGCCCTCAAGGAGGGATGGGGTCCAGAGCTCTGTACACTCCAGCACTCTCCACAGCTGCTTCTCCTCCTTGTGCTCCAGCAGTTGTGCACAGTGTATGATCCGGACTGTTACTGATGAACTGGTCATGGGAGATCCTATCAAAGCAGAAGTGGAAGAGCAAAAGCAGAGATTCAAATCTGGATATTCAAGGTCACCCTCATACACACAGCTGTTTAGCAAGTGTGACAGTACTTGACAGAAATTCAATTCCGTTTTTAAGAAGGCTGGCGTTAGAATTTTAGGCACTGTCACTTTTACTAAACAGATCTGTTTGCAATAAGGAGCTAAGACAAGGAGATCAGTTACAGCAGTTGTTTTCTTTTTCCTGTATTCTGAAAAATACATGTTATTCCTTTTGCCCTATATCCTAGGCAGAGGCAGACAGTGGAACAGCAGAGCTCAAGTGCCATTTGGAACATAAAATACTCGATTGTACAGAGAAGGACATTAATCTCCTGTCTGAAAAATACAAGAGATGAACAGCCAATATTAATCTACACTGGTCCATTTAAATTACAAAACATAAACAATTTTTTGAATGTAAGGGCTTTCAACTGCTTCAGATTATACACAAGAAAAAATTCCAGACCCTCAGAGACTCAGTATATTGCATTTATCCTAGTTAATTTAGCCATAAAATCCAAGGTAGATATCAGTACAATGATTCATGTGATCTGTTATTGTTGGATAGGATCATCCACTGCAGAGACCTGACACTGCCATTCTTTTTATGTACATCTAATCAGCACAGCTGAGCCCTGGGCTGTCAGGTTAGAGTGCTGAAGGTACTTAAGCTATCTGGGTTAAATATAGTTCAGTTATCTCTAAACTACACAGCAAACACTGCAAACATATCCAAAGAACCCCAATATTGTCTTATTATTTTTGTTCTTGACTCAATCTATTGCTGGAAGCAAATTATCTAATTCCCTTCTAATCACAAAGCTTCATAATTTCCTGCCTGCTCTTTTCTTCATTCCAAAAAGACTAGGAAGTCAGCCTTCCCAGACACAATACAGAGAACATAATTTTTCAAAGGCTTATTGAACATACAGAGTAAAACTTTAAATAGGGTCAGGAGTAAATGGTTTAAAACTGCATGTAGGACAAGAGGACCCCAAAAGTATGATCACACTGACTTCACTGAATCTTCTGCATAAGCACTGAGCAGATCCTGTCCTAATTCCTGTTATCTGCATGACTATATATGCAGGACTGAAAGATAGAGTATGATCTGTGCAGAATCAGGCATAGTGGGGAGGGAAATGGAGATAACAAAAGTATTTTCAGGCCCCCTCAGAAATTTCGCAATGCCATAAACCCAGTAATTGTAATGGATAGGTACATTTGCTGGTTAAAAGTTAACAAGCTAGAATGCCTTTCTAAAGCACCATCTAGAAATGTTTTGAAAGAGAGGGATTGGATGGCCTACTCAGTATATTAAACAGGAGAAAAATCTGGCCAATAAGGCAGAGTCTGCAATGCCTCAAAGAGAGGGTCACACTATATGCATGAATAAAAGAGGCAGATTGTCCTTCCCTAAAAACACAGGATTGCATGGTAAGTTGAATTACCCTGAATAAGGTAGACTTGATTATATATGCATAATGCTGGAAAACTAAACACAAAGTTAATGACAAATAACAGTTCAGAGCTCTCTGGAAATACATTGTGAAAACCTAAGTATTATTTTCAAGAACAGCAGAAAGGTAAGAGATTTTACTTTTCCTAGCAAAACAATAATATGGTAATAAGACAATGAAATGACAGAATCATTTTACTTGGTAGCAAATGTTTCATTGTCATCAAAGAATCAGAATTTCATTTAGTCACAGAGATGGAAACAAATATTTTCACTGATCTCAGTGACAGAGGATTTGTCTTTGCTCCTTCATGCCTGAAGATGACACACTTCCTTGCAACTTTAAAAGGCTGAAGGAAGGAGAATACTATGATCATAAATGTGTAATAATAATAATAACAACAATAACAATACAAAGCCAGTAGAAGTAAAATAAACTAAATAAATGTAATATGTTGCTGTGAGGCTTATACAACATTAAGTAGGAAAACTAACATAAATATGAGGAGTGACAAAGTGGAGTCTTAGCAGAGAGGTGACAGCAGAATATTACCTATAGCTGATGGAAGAAATAAGAAAATATGCTTTAGCTGTAACTCATACTGAAGATGGAAGATATCTGATTATCAGCTGTTCAAATTATAATTTGGATATGTGATTTTAGAGAAAATTTACGGTGCTAAGCTATAAATATTGATGTTGTATTTTATCTTTCTGTGCCAAAGGTCCAAGTCATTGAGAAATTTAAATTGAAAAATTCTTACCAGTTCATCTAGTCCAACCTCTTGCAAAAATATGGAACTTTAAAAAAATGTCTGCAATGGGCCTATTTATCCAGATTTTCAGGTCATATATTTGTTTATAAGATACATTTTGTTTCTAAACCTTTCTGCTTTTACAAATGCTTTCAAAGTTTCGATGTCTAAGCATGCTCTAGTTTTGAACAAGCTGGGCTCCTCCTGAATTATACAGGTCTATACAATCACATTCCCTAATCTCCTTAGAAATATGTTTCAAGACAAATGATTGCCATAATTTCAATAGCTCATTTCAGAGCTTTCTAAACCATACTTTAAATTGCTGCAAAGGTACTTAACCCACTAAAGGCCTTAAATATACATACCCTTTCTTCTCTTGGAGTTTTTGTTTGCTTCTGTATTTTCATTGAGGAGAACTGTGTGGGAAAGGGGAGGTGAGAAGCAGATTATACAGCTGTGTGTTCACCTCTCCACGGGCTGCCACTCAGGGGGACCTAGACAGGCCAGAGGAATGGGCCAGCAGGAATCTCATGACATTCAACAAGGACAAATGCAAATCCTGTACCTCAAACAGATTTTAACATTTGCACCATGCAGGGAGCAACCCTCCTGGAAGGGATTGGGGGAGCAGGCTACAGAGGAGTGAGCCCCACACTATCCATGTGTTAATAGAATGATCATGTTCCAAGCCTGTGTACATGGATTCTCACCATGCCACCCTGCTCTTTCATGGGTTTTCATAAAACAGATTGAAACTAGAGGTGTTCTTGGCTCATTTACAGCTCAGGCCTTTACCTCCTCTGGAGCTTGTACCAAAATACTGCTGGTTTGGTTAGAGGGTCAACTGCATCCATCACAGATGGAGTATCTCCACAAGCTCTGTGTTGGCTTCAACTATGTTTTTACTCAACAAGTCATAGGATGACAGTCTCAGGGATACATGGTGAGAGCTTGTGGTGGAAAACTTATCTAACCATGCAAGATAATAGAAATAGTTTATTTGTATCTTTTATAGCAGTAAACCTGCAGCCAACATCAGGAAGACTGCTTAGAGATTCAAGAGAAAATTCCCAGCCCTTCATTATTTGAGAAGCAAAGGTCTGATATGCAACAGCACTAAACCTTTGCTGTATCTGCAACTGTGTGGCTGCAGCCACAGAAGAGTCAGGGATCAGTGACCTAAGTCTGTGGCACCCCTGAAGATGTCAATGAACAACGCATCAAACGTTTTCTTGGATCCAAACGCAAACCGCTTTCAAGTTAACATCATTAATGAAGACCATGACAACAATGAAACAACACAAGAGGATGTGGGCTCTGACCCACCACATTATGAAGAAACATCTTTTACTGATGAAACACACAATAGACTAAGAATCAGTTACAGACCAGGAAAAAGAGAATTACATGACAATTTCCGTCAAAATGGGGAGAAAACAGAAGCTAGCTTACATCCCTATGATACTCACAGTAAAATGTATTATCTACAAACTTTTGGCCATAACACAATGGACCCAGTTCCCAAAATTGATTATTATAGAAACACTGGTAGCGTCAGTGGGAATAAGCTCAACAGACCAAGCTTATTAGAAATTCATGAACAACTGGCAAAGGTAAGTGAAAAGGAAAGATATAATTTTTCTTTATTCCATTTCCAGACTGTTAATTCTGTTTATTAATAAGAGAAAGTCCTTAAATTCATGGACCTTGCCCAAGAGAAGAAGTGCAAGTAACTACTTGCCATATTTCCTTTGCTAGCTGCAGTTTGTTCTCTGCTCTGTACCCTGCTCAAAGAAAAGATTTTTATTAAAAGGTATTTGTAATGTACTTGATAAGCAGAAACACATAGCTTAATCTTGTCTAAAAATATGGATCTACCAAATCTCTTCTGTTTCACATAAGAGTTAGGATGGCAGATGGTGAATGTCAATTCATACTTTAACCAAGCTACACAATTCACACTTATTCTAAACTTGAATTTTACATCAATGCATACTAATTTTGACAGATTCCTCCATTTTACTCATTAACCAATATAAGCATTGTAAAAGAAATTATGTGAAACAAATGCAATTTCAGTGAATCAGATATCCAGAGCACTACCTGCTTGTTGCTGTGACAAATCCAAACAGAAAGAAGGAATCAAGAACAAGGGTGTTGAGGGATAGCAGACAACACTTTCAGGTGCTGATTCAGTGAAAAAATTTGAGGTTAATATGCACTTATCAGGGCAGGGCTGGAAGGAGAAATACCATTGCTACAGTTAAACTGAGACTAAAAGTGTCAATATGCAGCAAAACTCCTGTTCTTTTTTTGAGTTAGACAATTGTGAAATGAGAGAACTTGAGCACAAGCAAGCTCTCATCCCCATTCTGCTCAGTTCTTCATACTTTTGAGGTCTGAATACTGGTTTTTGAATGCTTGCCCAGATCTTGTTCAGACTTCTGGTCTCTGGCGATTCCTCTTTCCTATGGAGGTTAATATAAAGTAATGAAATCAAGAAAAAATATAGACATTAGTAAATCAGGACCTGATTCTTTAGGATTTTATTAGGGCAGTTTCCTAGTTTTGGCCTGACTTACTCAAATTAAGCTGTCCATAGACCTGTGTAAAATGGCTTAAAAGGACAAACATTTCCAAAGATGAAAACAAAGCGGATACAAAAAGGGGAACATACCAATTTAGTATCCCTACTCATTTGCAGATGTACAAACTGCTACTGAAAGGACTAAACACATTTCTATGCTCAGAAGAAATATCCTCTTATAGAAATAATTTACTTCAGTAGTGGCCAGATAGGAGTAAAATTGTATATTGGCTTTGAACATAATGCTGAATGAACATGTACTGAACATGAGCACATTAAAGGATTTTCAGTTTTGATGGTAACCAGAAAATTCTGGGGTTTTTACTGCTGTTTCTCTCAATAGTTTGTATATTTAAAAAAAAAAGATAATTTTTTAGGGTTTTTTTTAAGGCTTCCTCTTAAAGATGATTAAAAAGAAGGCAGATTACACCACAAAGTAAAATGAAGATAAAATTGTTTCACGTGTTGGGACTGTTAGAAAATAAGAGAAAAAAGCATATCCTAACTTAGAGATTTCCAGACTTTTTCCAGTATCCAGTATGCATCTTACAGAAAGATAATCTTATGTCTTTCAAAACAGGAAGGTGAATGTCATAGGTAATGGGATTTTTGTTACACTGGCAACCTGCTGTGCCCTTTTGTGGGTTGTGGCCCTGGTCTGGGAGCACAAGCACAGCTCTGGAACAAACGATGCCCCATTAGCATGGCTGGAGCCCATTCCTGCCTGTCCCATGATCTCACTTGGTGACCTTGGACAAATCACTTCTGTCTGCTGAGCTTTTGCTGAGGAATAAACAAGAACGAGGTCACCAAACAGGAGCTTAGTAGGAAGGGAAATTGAGCTGTGTGGGAAGGCAGAGCTCCTCTCAGGAGGCACAGGCTGTGCAGGCTCTGGATGGGGCTCCAGCCCCGGGCAGGGAGGGCGGGGGTGCCACACTGAGCGTGGACAGGAGTCACAGTGATAGCCCAAGGTGCACTCCTGAAGCAGATGCTTTATTCCTTTTTTACTTAACCACTAAAGTCTGGGTTTACCACACCATACCCCAAGGCAATCCCACCCCCCTTGCCCCCGATTTGGAACTCAAGTTTTTGAAGACAACTGTTTTGTCAGAGCCTGTTGTGAGATTCTGATAAGAAGTGGCATATGTTTGACTTCAGATTGCTAAACATCATATAAGCATTCCCATTGTGCTTTGATGCTGAGCTTAACATCAGAAGATAAATATTAATATTTAATACATTTTTTAATATGTAATTTTTCAAATGTCAGAATGTAAGACAGGCTGAAAGAACTTCAAATATCTAGTTTCCACACTGCTGGAGTCAAATGTGTGACATCTTTTAGCAAGATGTGTCAGTTTTTGCACACATTAAGCCAATTAAATTCCTAAAAAATAGTCTAAGTGCTATTTCACAGCTGATGGCTGGTGATAATTACTTGGGCTTAATATTTACCCTACATAAAAAATAATCTAACCTTTCTTCCTCTTGGCTATTCTCCACACTTGTTATGGAGATTTGATGAGCTCATCATCTTTAGCCCCAGGAGAGATGAAGAATAAGCCATTCTGAAACAAGGAAAGGAAAATGTTTGGGTTAGGGGTTTTTTGGGGGATTTTTAAAGCAGAAACCTTTTTATTTTAGTAGCTTTTCAAAATGTTCTGTCACTCTTATTCCACATCCTTAATGCATGAGTAGCACAGGTACAGCTGCTTGGTAAATAACCAATCATTCACTAAAGCACACCAATTTAAAATGCATTTATGGAAGGTTTAAGGCCATAATTTATGATAATGGCATAGAGAGCACAAATTAATTCAAACTACAGAGGAAACAACTTGTTTCAAGTACAAAGACCAAGCCCTTTTAATTTTTTGTCTTTGAAATTCTAACCACTGTAGCAAAAAGCCTGTCATATTATTCTGCTAATCTTCCTTCATTGACTTCAATCATTTACTGCATTTTGAGCAAACAGAGACATTATTATTTCAGAGTAAGAATTGTCAAAATTATCTAAGTATCTCAAAGGAGCTCAAAGTCACAGGCTTCCAACAGATCTTGTATTCCCACTCTTTGGGCCAGAAGGGCAATAGACACCAAGCTTAGCCCATGTCAAAACATATTATCCAGTCACTTATTTTTCATTTGTGAGCACAGTCTGGGATTTACTGTGTCAAAGGCATTCTAAAACCTTATATCATTTTGGCTAGAGCCTCCCTCCTTGAGAGCCAACTCCAGACATCTAAAAGACCAGCTGTATAAGAGGCATATACAGCTGGTCATTAAGTCTGTTTTGGGTTTGTGTGTTGGCTATTTTTAAATTTATGGACAAAATATAGAAACAACCTTAAAGTTAACCAAGATTTAAAATCTCATGTTTCACAGAATCACAGATATCTTTCCTCCCTAACCTGCTAAGTTAATCTGAAAATCTCTTCATCACCTACCAAAGCCTAAAAGCATCTTGATTCCTCTCCAGGAGTGGTACCCACTCCTGACTCTCTGCCAGACTATGGCAACGTGCAGGGTCCTTCCTGAAGGCCTTTGAGAAAGACCCACAAAAATCAGGCAATTGCTAACCTAATGCCAATTTCTCACAGAAACAGTGGGTGCTCTGAATAAAAAAATCAAATTAAATTAAAAGACAATTACATTAAGTACAAATCTCAGCACCACAACCAATTCCTATTCAAGCTAAAAGAAATATATATAACATATCAAAGATTCTGAGGCAAGAGAGCCGAGGAGATAAAATACACATTTATATCTGTAATTGATGTGAACAATCTAAAATTCTGGGCTCCTCACTCTTGTTGCACCATAAATATGGCATTTCCTAATCCTATCTACTATGGTACCACCAGTTGTGGCTAAGCCACAGAAAAGATTATTCAATTTCTACATTTCACTGGTATTTCTCTAACTGTTTTCAGGAATATGTTACCCATGTGCTGCTGCAGTTATGTTTGTACTTCATTCAATAGGAAACACTAGATTTCATCACAGAACTTAGCCAAGCTGCACTCAGTTAGGTCTCTTTTCACTGTTCGCAATTATCCCCATTTCTACACTTAGCATTATTCCTACACTGGTGCTAGAGCATGCAGAGGTCAACCACACGACCCTCATTATGTTAGACACTCTACAAACATGCCAACACAACATATATGTGGAATAGCTTACAATAAAACAGGTTAGTATCAGATCAGGTAATAATGTATTTAGTCTGCTTAAGAGATTCTTTCATCTCCTCCCCTCTCAGCAAGCCCACCTGCTGATGCCTGGTGTGAGCAGAATATTGCTCTCTACTCCAGTGACTGTAAAACAGGATCTATGGAATTCTTTTCTATCATGTCTTCCTCTGCCTGGCCCAGAGATGTATTTGTTTTCTGTGTGATCCCTCAGAACATTGCTGTGAGCACCGGCTCCGTGGAGAGAGTGGCCAATGGAGAAAGCAGCGCTGGAGATGAGACAGCAGCCAGCAAGGAAGAAGAAAACAAAACAGGATTTGTCAAGTTCGGCTGGGTGAAGGGTGTGCTGGTGAGAAACTTACCTGCATTTCTAAAAAAAAAATAAAATTAAAATAAAATCAGTTCTGTTACACTTAAATCATTGAAGAATTAAGAGAGGGAGGCAGACTTCAGGGATGTTTGGGGTGAAATGCACTTTATCACCCTTCTGGTTTTCAACATTACTTTCAACCTTGAACTAATGCAGGAATTTTTCTTTAAAACCTAGGTAAGATGCATGCTTAATATTTGGGGTGTGATGCTCTTTATTCGACTTTCCTGGATTGTAGGTCAAGCAGGAATTGGTACGTATCTTATTTAATATCATTTTCAACAGTGAAAGGGATAAAGAGGATAAACTATACATGATCATGATTAATATATAATCTGAGATGTGCATTTGCATGTTGAACTCAATAATGTTTTCAAATGCTTGCCAGGGTAAAAGACATTAATCCTCCAAACTATTGGAATTTTCCAGACTCACAGCCAAATTACTGCTTAGAGGCATAGATCTGTTAACTATGCATATGATCATCACATTTGAATATTTCTGAGCTTTAGTGAAATTTGTATTTAGATCCTGTAACAGATGTAAACTTTATGACTCGGGCCAATTTCTAATATGTGCGTACAGAGTTAACCTTTAAGAGTTCACACTTTGCTTATCTGTGAAACCCAAACCTTGTCATCTACATACTATAAACAACACTTCTTCACACTTCTCTGCCAAGATGAAAACAGAACTGGAAGGAGGTCTCATCTCATCAGGATTTTGTTATTTTTAACTACAGAACAGCACTTGATACTAGTGTACTATGAAAGACTAAGTTTTAAAAACTCTGCTACAGCTTTCATATAAATGAAATAAGCACATTTCATTGTGTGCTGTATCTTTGCTTCATGATTGTGCAATTTAATTAATCCAAACTCTCCCTGGGAGACTGGGCCCCAAGGCCTCCATCCAGTATATTGCAGAGTGTTCAGTGAAATCTGTGAGAGAGGGAAGAGCTCCCAGCAGTGCAAGGGCAGCTCAGCAAGGTGCAATGTTCCACAGCTGGGTGCTACAGCTCCCTTTTCAGAGCTACTGCTCTGGGGAAGCACAGAAACCTGAGCTGCCATGGCAGTGTCCCTCTGTGAGCCTGATCATACAATTAGAGCAATGGGACTCTGATCTTTGACTGGCACCCAGATGTTTTAAAAACCAGCAAAGGCAGGACAGCAAATAGGCAGTTTGGATAATCACAGAATGGAAATATTCAGTTATATTAAGGGGTGTCAGCTCTGCTGGACTTGGATAAAAGTCAGTGCTCAAAATCAGATTGACTATACTATCATTTATGCCCTTGTCATGGAAGTGAAATGAAACCTCTCCAAAATTTTCATGGTTGAAGTCTCATTTCTGATAAAAAGCAGTAACTTCATACAAGTTTCACTTGAGGAAGACTGAGCTTTTAATAAAAAAAATAACAATGAAACACTTATTAAGAAAAAAATCACAAACTTACAGAGACACAAATAGGAAAAGAAAAAACAACCCAGCAATAAAAGATCCAGAACTAAGCGGAAGAACTTTACTACTTCTGCCGTGCTCCATGCCTGGCTCCAGCACTGTGCCTGACAAAAGGGTGCTTTCTGATTTTATGATGCATACCAAATGAGCACATACAGCCCAGGGCACTCATAACTATATGCCTTGCCATGAAAATTCTGCATCTTAATATTGCCAAGACTTTGCTCTAGGGTTTCATGCAAAATTAGTTTTTAAGGGCAGTTTAGTAACTTATTGAGATCATCAAGAAGTATTACTTTGTTTTGAGGTGTGAGAATAGCCATGGGCAAGAGTAATTCATTTTGGAACAACTTACTTAGGAGCCATATGCCTGGATTTCAATCTAAACTTTAATCAGATTTTAACATTAATTTGCACCAACATCAGTTACAACTTTCCTGCTTTCATTTTTAATTTTACCACTTTAACTCATTGATAAGCAGGCTCTTCTTTCTTACAGTTTATTGCTCTGCTGTTGCTTTTTTAAATTGCATGTGTTATGCAAGGGGGTTACTTTTACTTTTGAAAATGAGATGTCAAATTCCATTTGAATAATTTCTCAGTGCATTTTTGGAATGCCTTAAAAGCAATAAGCTTTAAGTCCCCAGCCAAGCTGCTTAAGGAGAACAGTGATGGAAGCCATCATCACCAAGGCTCAGGGATTTCACCGGGTACTGCTACTAACATGGAAATTAAATGAGACAGTTAAACCACCATCTGGGCACCATTTATATCCCCATCATTAGAGGGCCAAAGAGAGACAACCCAATTATTTTCATACCCTGATAGGCTGTCTTGGGCAAAAGCTCTTACAGGGGAAAAAATAGGATTCTGCAAGGTTCTCTGGCTATCATCAGCTAGGAAAAAAAAAAAAAGGGGACAGAATTGTTCTGACAAGATTCCAGGTCCAAAACTAGTCTGCTATTTCCACCTAATACCTGAGGACTCTCTGAAATCTGTATTTGTACCAGAACATGGAATGGTTAGACAAAGGCAGGGAAAACCAAGTTTATGCTACCTGCAAATCTGGCACCAAATATTAGAATTATGTTACGTTATATTACAATGATGTTTTGGTTGAGTCACTTCATTTTATCCACTTTTCTTCTTAAATGCTAAAATATTTTTTTAAAAATTATCATTAAAGCCTTCCCAAGAAGATGTTACTATCAGATTAGCAAAATATCTGACCCTACAATATCACGCACATGTTAAAAATATGAATTCTGAAATGCAGTAGAACACCCTTGAAAAGTATCCTTAGAATGCACACAGCAAATAATTCTAAAACTGCTTTAAGAATTATGAGTCTAACTTACTCAATTTAAGAGTTAACAGCTCTTAAAGTCAGTCTCCTTCTCAGACACAAAATTTGCAAGGTTGAACAATATCCTTCATAGCACATCCTGCTCAATGGTAGCTGACCAAAAGGAATGACCATTTGGAATTTTTTATACAGACCTGCACATAAAACACTTTCATGACTAGCTATAGTAAGAGCTCAGAAATCAGTAAGATAAACATGATTTATTAGAGGCTCAAATCACTTTAAATATGCTACACTATGTTATATATCATTTATAGCTCACACATTACATTGCTCTATCTTAAAGGATTGTGATAACATGGCTGTAATTTAAGCAGCAAAGAAGATTAATTCAGGGACTGGATGTCTATAACCATCCACTATGAACAGAACTCAGGAATCTGATCTGTAAGTCAGATGGTAGAAATACAGCAGATAAATCAATAAGTTTGTAGCACTTCTAGCTCAATGTCAATTGTAGGATCTAAGTTTCAATTTGGATGAGCCCTGGCCAATAAATACAGCTACAAGCAATGTATATTTTGCAGTTCCACAGTGAATGCCTATGTACCCTATGGAAACAAGACAGTTATTGCATAAGCCTCAGCAAGTTCAGATAAAACTGTTTCCACACTTGGCACCAAACTGTAATTATTTACTTTTTTCTCCTGGTTTTCTCCCTCCCTTCTCATAGACAAAAGTGAGAATAAAAGCAATAAAGTTGAGAGAAAAACATTATATTATTTCTTCACCTGACTTGAAACAAAAAGGAGATCTGGAACTACAGAGACAAACTCCTCTAGGTAGTGCCAGAAATGTAACAGCAAAGGCTGCAATTGTACCTTGGGAGGTGCAGTTTGTACACAGTTTTATTGGGCAGGTAGTCTAGCCCCAGAACATGTAATTCAAAGAGGATCTTCTGTGGGATCTTTATCCATGAGGTTTTCAAGATCCAGCTAGCCAAAGTCATCACTGATTTCATCCTGTGTTGGCAGTAGTTCTGCTATGACTGGGAGATTGAGCTACAACCTGTGAACCTATAGTCAGTCTTCCTCTGATTCAACATTTCATTAACTGATGAAAGACAACAGCATTGTCACAAACATTGTCACAAAAGTTCATGTGCCTCTCTCTTAATTTTAAACAGCCAGGATGTGTGTTAAAGGTAGATAAAAGCATCCATGTCAAGGGATGCCTGTTTGTTTGTTTCCTCCATCCTTTGGAAATGATAAGAATTCCTGGACAGAGTACTCCTATCAGAAAGAATCATTGCTTGAAGAGTGATGGGAATAATTTACTATGGTGACACAGACTTCATGACAATGTTCTGCAAGCTGCAAGTGGTCCACAAACCATCTTTTCAGTTTACTGCTGTGATTCTGGCCTGAAAATTCAATTTAAAGAAAGAATGGTTTGTAGGAAACATGGAACATGAGTAAAATATTTTATCTTCTTATTACTGACAGGTCTTGGAGTAATCATAATTCTTCTGGCCACGATGGTAACCTCAATTACTGGGTTGTCAACTTCTGCAATAGCAACTAATGGGTTTGTCCGTGGAGGTAAAAATCTTAGGGTTACTAATGCTTTCAAGCCCCAGAAGGTATTTATGTATAATTTTGGTGTGAGACAAACCAGAGGGACCATAAACCAAAGGGCACAGCTAGTGGAACTGGAAGGTAACAATTCTAGCCACCTCTCATCACAATTTCAGGCGTGTTTCAGCTGTCACTTCTAATAAAGCACGGCTTTCAGTTCAGTCTGAAAAGTACATTTCAGATGTTCCTGCCAACTGCTGAGCAAGGGATGGTTCTGGCTTTTCATGGAGTTCTTTCACCTTTCAGCCAGTCTTTCCTATTCAGAGCATTCCAGGTTGGACACTTCAACAAACAGAGCATGAGACATCTCTTCCTGTCATTTTGAAGACTGATGCAGATCAGTAGATATCTTCAGTTTATTGCCTTCTTTATAACCCTCCTTACCTTTCAGCCCTTCCTTGGAAGACAAGTAGATAATTCAGCTGAAAAAGTCCATGTCAGGTAATTTGTGAAACAAAGTTTTGGTGCATTTCAGAGCCTTTAAGTTTTAACTGGTCTGGTCTAAGCCCTGTGGAAAATGGAAAGTTCTTACTACATCCCTAAAGGAGAACAGGTACTGGAATACACTTGCATATACTTTCTTTTTCGGATCTTTCAGGTCTTGGAATCATAGTTATTGCTCTGAGTGTAGTAGTAACAACATTGACAGGTATCTCCATGTCTGCCATTTGCACTAATGGAGTAGTAAGAGGAGGTAAGTGAATATGATCTCATGAATATGATCTTCTCTTCAGATTTGAATTAGAAGAATAAATGGAATTGAGATAACTGTTATAAGCAAAGAAAAAAAAATGTATATTTGCAGTGATTTCTCCCAGTGAATCAACAGCAAATAGAAATGGGTATAGAATTAATGCAAAAAACATTAAAGACTCACTGCGTCACTATGATGCAGGAACTTAAACAATGTACCACAAAATGTGACATTCCATGCTAACATTGGGACAGACCCATGCAAGTTAGAACTTAGTTAAAAGTTAGTTAACTTCACTTTTTAGAAGTGAAGTTCTCTCTCCTTTATGTTACTATATCATGCATCATGAAAAATTATAACAAGGTCCAGTTTTGCATGCTAATATGCACTAAAAAGTCTTCTGGAATAGAAAGGCATACTGAAAAGTCTGAAGGCAGAACCAGTATAAAGCACGTTGCTTTTCTGCAGTGTCCCCTATTAACACAGGGCAAAGACTGATTATATTTGTGAGAGAAAAGGCACGGATTTTTCCAGTAACAGTTATGTGAGGGGAAAAAAGCACAAAATCTGAGTGTTTAGTTGTGCTGAAATAACAATTATTTCTGTCTGCAGGTGGAGCATACTATCTTATCTCAAGAAGTCTGGGCCCAGAGTTTGGTGGATCTATCGGCCTTATCTTTGCATTTGCAAATGCAGTGGCAGTTGCCATGTATGTAGTTGGATTTGCTGAAACTGTTGTGGAACTTCTTAAGGTAAATATAGATGTTTCATGTATATGATTAAATTGGCTCAGTTTTGTTTTGTGTGGCTTTTTTTTTTTTGGGAGGGTGGTGATGATGGTGTTTGTTTTACATAATGTATTTGTGTAAGTGGTGATATGTTTTAGTTAAGGCTTGAAGGGGATCTTTAGCAGGGAAGAAGCTGGTCTGCCTAAATATGCCACAGAATGCTTCTTCATTATTTCTACCTTTTGAATATATTTCATACATTTCTTGACAAAAATCAGAATAGGAACAGACATCCCTCCCATTAGCCAAATAACGCCAACTGCAAAAAGTCAGTTGGAACATGACATACCAACTTGGTCTCACAAAGCTCTGAAACTTTGACAGCTCACTGCTTTCTACTTCACCTTCTTACTTGGTCCCAGCAGCTGGGCAGAGAAAGACTGGTTCTCATAACATTTCTAACCACTTTCAGGAGAGTGATACACTGATGGTAGATGAGTCCAACGACATCAGAATCATAGGGACCATCACTGTGGTGTGTCTTCTTGGCATCTCTGTTGCTGGCATGGAATGGGAAGCAAAGGTAAACTTTTAAAAGAATATAAAAGCAAGCAGTATATTAACCTGCTGTACACCATTAGTGTGTGAGGAATGTTATTCAACAGATGGAATTTTCAAAAGCACTCAATTTCAGTTTATGCTTAATCTTTCTAAAAGCAATAGCAGTTTAATCATTACATTCAATGAAAGTACAATTACTCTAAACTCTTTCTTGAACAAACATTTAAAAGCACAGAGGAAGTTTGGGTTTTGCAGACAACTTGGTTATATTCATTTTTATAATTCATGGCATCATTTAGAGTCTTGGCTATCTGCCCCTTTTGTCCTTATTTTTGATGCAGCTTGATAGAATAAACAGTAGCAAAAACAATATATGGTTTTATCACTGTACTCTCTCAAGCCCTACTCAGCAGAAGAGCTCTATTTGTTACCCACTCTTTAATCTCTAAGATTTCTGCTATTCCTTCACCTGTGAAAAAGGTCAGAATGCAAATTCAAATGGAAATACTTGAGAGTGGAATACAGCTATTGAAATCAGGTCCAGAAATCAGGTTCAACAGTACCCTTGTTTTTGCTGTGATGGAGACTAGATTAACTTGTAAAAGAGATCAGAAAACAATTTGATATTATAAGTTTTGAAGTGACAACCCCCTGCAACTAAGAAAAAATTATAACAATATAAAAACATCTTGTACTTGATACTAATGCATTAGCTGTTCCATTTCGCCTTTTCTTGTAAGGAAGTTAACCTAAAATTAAATTATAACTCTGTATTTCATTACTCCCTTAGTAAAAGCATCTGCTGTTGTCACTAGCTGATTCAGCTATCTTGACTCCTGGTATTTTCAAAAACTATAGAAACGCATAACCTGTTATAGGGAACAGATACAGATAACTTACTATATAGCCATCTCCACAGCAACAAAGTTAAAAACTACAGGAGAATCTCTTTGTTTCTATTAATAGGCTCAAGTTATTCTTCTTATTGTTCTCCTTGTTGCCATTGTAAATTTCTTTATTGGCACAGTCATTCCTACCAACACTGAAAAGAAGGCAAGAGGCTTTTTTAATTACCAAGGTAAGCAACCTTGCTGTCTGTCATAAAATTATGTTTGCATTCTTTTGACTTAATAGTAAGCTAAGGATTCCACTGAAAAATGTCACAAGATCAGAATCTTCTGCCCAAGTTTAAGTGAGCTTGCGAACAAAGAGAATGGATTTCATCTCTAATTTTCAGTCTGTCTCTGCTGCTGCAGCTGACAGCACAGTAAGATGCAGCTTGAGTCATTTATACAGCAGTAGAGCACAGACAAACTTTAACACAGAGCTAAGAGCAAGTGGTGCAGTGACACTTGTGTCACTTCAGCATGGATCTGTAGCTCTGAGACACAGACAAGCACATCCCTTCTGACAAGCAGACTAAGGAAATCAAATTCCCTTTGCTTGTGATGTGATGTGAGAGATTCAAACCCAGTTGTCCAGATGTGAAGGACTGACTTACTTAGCTCCTCCATTAAGTAACTTTGGAATCAAATCCTGTCGTTATATTTCATTCTCATTATATTTGCAGCATCAATATTTGCAGAAAACTTTGGACCAGATTTCAGAAGTGGAGAAGGATTTTTTTCGGTGTTTGCCATATTTTTCCCAGCTGCCACTGGCATTCTTGCAGGAGCCAATATCTCAGGAGATCTGAAAGTATGTATTTCATGAACTTCATCATACTAGCCACAGGTTGGAAAAATAACAAGAAAACCGATCATGAATCAACACTCTATTCAGTTTTAAATCATGTCTTTGCTTTCCAAATTAAGCTCTCTCTTTTAAGTACCCGCTTTATTATTTTAAAACATCAATTCACAAATTCTCTTGTAATGCATTATGGGTATTTCAAGAAATTACTGTAGCTAGATTTGGGTTGCTATATAATTTAAAAACATGTTTCAATAACCTGTAATAATATATCATTAATGGTTCATTAGCAGCATATGCTATAAGAGAAATTACATGTGTATCTCTTGGAGCTCATCTTCTGTAAACATCAGCCCAAAAAGCATCCCTAGAAAGCTCATGTTTGTACTCACAAGAATCAGTGGAGACCAGCTTTTCATATTCAGGGTCATAGCAAGGGCAGAGCAAACAGAGCATTTAAAGAAAGCAAGAATGAGCAGCAATACTGACTTGGGAATGGGACAAAAGGAAAAGCTGCAAGATGCAGCTGTGACCAAAAATAGTCTGAAGAGAAAGGTAAAGGAGGTCCAAGGGTGCCCAGTTGTCTTGCTGTGGCCAATCTGTCAGTTCCCCATTCTCCTCTTGCAGTTTACCAGTTATAGGAGATGGAATTTCTAGTATTTAAACATACAGGTAAATTAGAGACAGGAATTTAGTTTTGAGTGCTCTCTAGTTTTCATGACAAAAACACTCAGAAAACAACCAAAATAAATAAAGGGAAAAAAGTCACCAACAAGACTCTGCTGCATCTGACAGCTTGATAACCCCAGCATGTCAAATGAAGTTATTTGGCCTTATCCTATAAATCCATTGCCTTGCAAACCTTAAAGAATTCAACCAAAGCTTTTCTATTTCTGTACTGGTACAGCAGTCACAAGTTCACCAGATCTTACCACCCCTGAGAGCCCATTCTCTTTCCTTTCCTCACCCTGAGCTGCATGCCTCAGCTCCTTTGTTTTCAGAGGACTGCTTTTCAAGCCAAGCACAGAGAAAATACATAGAACCTGAGCCACTGATAGCGTCAATGAGATTCCATTTTTAATTAAAAAAGCAAAAACCATTGTACTTCTGCCCAGTGAGACTGCACCAGCCTCACACAATCTTCATCCTTTTATCAAACAAAAATAATTCTTTTGCCATATATGGTGCTCTGTCTGCATGGCAGACTCCCAAAGCAGCAGCACTTCTTTCATCAGCTGTTTGAAACAGTCTGAGCAGACTTAGGGAAGCAGTTCTCCCACTGGATCTCTGCAGCCGTTTCAGTCTCACAATAAGTGGACTCCTGTAACCAAGTCCTCCAGGCAGCAGATTCCCCACTGAGCATGCTTAGATGCATCAGACAAGTCTGATTAAATTAACCAGCCACTCCAGAATCTAAAATACAAGCTAAGGAGTGTTTAAAAGTGTAAAATTTACCAATCAAACTTTCTTTAGAATTTGCTGCAAGCACCTTTGTCCGTGCTCCTGCAGCCGCTACACACTCAAGTTATGTCCTACTCCAGAGCCTCCTTATAGGGACAGCTTCCTAGTGACTTCCTACTGACTTCAGTGGGCCTTAGCCCCTAAAGTTCTAACATCATAGTAAATATGGGGTTAAATTATGAAAACATAAAAGTTGTTAAGTTGTAAGAACCTTTAACCTTAACATGTAATGTTGCAGAGTTTACGACAACCACAAGATTCCACAAAAACAATTACCTAAAACATGCACATCAGAACTGCATAAAATCACCATGCTCTGAGGGCAAAGGCTCTTATGCAGCAGAAGTGACTCCACAAATATTTTCCCCCTCAATAAATTCTTACCTTATTTAAAAATTATATTAATTACTAATCCAGTTAGGTAATTCATGGATGCCTCACAATAAACTCCAAATTTGCATGTTGGTTTTTCACCCTGCAACAAGCATAGTTAAAAAGAGTCTGTGACTTCAAATGCATTCAACAAATCTTGGATTTAAAAACACCATGCTAAACCAACTTAAGGAGAAAATTAATAAAAAATTCTTCCTAGCATAAACAAACACCCTAAATTGTAAGGTTATCTAGCATTAAAAATCCCTTTAAAATGTACAGTGCAGATCTTTGGACTCTTACTTACAGTTGCATTATCAAGGCTGATGCTGTTGTGAGCCAGTCTGTAAGCATTATAACCCAGGCTCATTAAATTATCTAAATTAAGTCAATACAGTGAAAGAAAGTAGCTGTTTTGAAGACCCAACTAACAATTCCTGGTTACAAAGCACAGAAGTACTGTGTTCTGTACAGGGTGACTCCATCTATCTTACCAATTAACCAAAAATGGTCCCATCTTGTCATCCACAAGGGTCTGATGGTTCAGTAACTATTTACCCACTACATCATCAAACATTAAGATAAAGCCAATTGCAATGTGAAGAGTTTGGAGTTCAAGAAATGCAGACCTCAGGACACTTCTGTTGCTATAAATGTGAGCTCTGCTCCTGCAGAATATCCTTCCTGTGTGCATGGTAGGAGTGCTGCCCCACAGGAGCTCTGCTGTGCTGGGACCAGAAGTGTGGCTCAGGTCAGAGTGATAAAAACCTGCTCTCTGGGGTATTTTCACACCACAGAGTGGCAGAACTCCCAGCATGCAAATGCAATCAGGCTGCAGCACACAACTCAGTGTTTCTTGTGTCACTGCTTTGTTTAAGGACCCACAAAGTGCCATACCCCAGGGAACAATGCTGGCCATTCTGATCACTGCAATTGTTTACATTGCTGTTGCAATATGTGCAGGTAAGTACAGAACCTCTGCTTCACTTGTATAGTTAAGTTTGAAATTTGGCATGCAAGTGAATGATTAGCCTCACTGCTTTTGCATGCCATGGATTTATTTTTTAGAGAGACAGTAGTTTTGATTTTACTGTATGTCACAACAACGGTTTTTTAAAAGGCAGCAATCAGTGGAAACAAAAGTGCCCATGTGGCAGCTGGACCTTCAGGTAACTTGTATGGTTATTTTTGCATAAGTGACAAAGACCACCAGCATATAGCAACCATGAGCATAATAAAGATCAAAGGAACCTCTGATCAATCTGCTGATCTGTTCCTGGTTCACATTGAAATTTCACATGGCTTCTGCTTGTCTTCTTACTGAACATTCATGAGAATCACAGGAACAGGGTAACACACACATTTTGTACATTATATGTCAAAGACAGAAATCAGCTGCCAGTCTCAAAGGAACCATACAACTACATGTTCTACAGTAGGGGCTGTGAGGTAACAAAATGGGCATGAGTGAAAAGGAGGCCTGTACTGAGAGCTATGAAATGTGTTGGAGGATTATGCAGTTAAATTCTCATTACAAGCATACAAAAAAATCCCTGCCCAGCACAAAATGTTGCTCTTTGGGATGAATCTAAGGCAGCACCTGTACAACAAGTGTGCAGTTTAGGAGTCAAAGTGTGGCAAGAACATTCCTTCAATGTCACAGTGAAGCAAAATAACAATATATCATTTTTTCCACAGCTTCCTGTGTTGTAAGAGATGCTACTGGGAACGTCAATGATACAATTGTGCCTGGAATGAGCTGCAATGGATCATCTGCCTGTGGCCTAGGCTATGATTTTTCCAGATGTGCAAGTCAGCCATGTGATTATGGGCTGATGAATAATTTTCAGGTTTTAGTGATAATATGGATTAGCCTATATGCATATATTAGCATAATAAGCAGTACATGAATACATAAGTACAAACATGCAAAGCTGTTGTCTGCAGACAACTACAACAGGACAACCACTTTTATCTAAAAAAGTAAACTATAGGAATGATGAAAGACAAAAATCCCCTGCATTGCATGTTCACCTTCACACTGCCCATCACTAGCCTTCCTACCACCCTGGTAAGGCCTTTATCTCCTCTTTTAACAAGTACCACGCAGCAGTATATGTTATAACAGCTTCAAACTGAAAGCCCAGGCTTAACAGAGATCTCAGGAAGTCCTGTTAGATGAGGAATTCACCTCACTGCTCTTGACACATGGATGTGATTTTACCTCAGGGGTGCTGTGGTCACAGTTAAAGGGTTGTGTCACAGCACAAAAACCAGAGTTCTGACTTCTTTTAAAAAAGTATCCAACAGTAGAGCAAAAAATCAAGTGAGAAGTAATGGAGTCTTTCTCCTAGGCCAGAAACTGTCTGCCATTTTTATTCTTCAAAATAAAGCTTAGGCTAAGCATCAAAGTAAAGCAGTTCTGCAGCCTGACAGCCACAGGTCCCAGATCTCTGTTCAGCCCCTGTGCTTCATGGCCAGTGAGAGGAATTCACCCCCCACCTGCACAGGCTTTTCAACGAGTCATTTGTACCTTTTAAAGTCACTCGCTTTCTTCCCAGCTGGCTCTGCTGAATGACAGGGCTGGGGAACCACCTTGAAAGGGATTTGCTGTCCCTTTCATAGACTACTTTCCTTTCCTTCCTTGATCATTTACCATCCTTACTCCCACCTCAGTTCAGCTGCCCACACTCAGGGCACTCCTTAAAATCAGTAACCTCCCTACAGCCAGACAAATTTTCACTTCTTGCATTTACCCCTGCCAGACTAGAGCCATAAAATGTTATGACTGCATCTGACAAATCTTAAGGATGCACTGGTTTCTTCTCTGAAGTACTGCCCACATACCACCAATCACATCCATCTATCTTTTAGTTTCCTTGTCTGGTGCCTCTCAACAATCTTTTCCCTTCAGTAGGCCAGCCCAGCACTCCTGGGAGGGCTGAGGGAGGCCTGACAGTGACCATCATTACTGTTTGCAGCACTGCAGCTCCATCAGGCATTTTCTCTCATTTTCAGCCATATTAAATAATCAAGGGAAAAAAAAAACCACATAAAATAAAGTGCCTCCAACCACATTTCATACATTGGGGCTTCTTCCTGCCATTTCCATTTTCTTGTCTGCTACAAGCTGACTATTTACTCATCAAGTAGAGACTGTTACTTACAGCAATCAGTGAGTAAAGGCAGTGAGGAAATCTCAGAGTACTCATCTGCCCCAGCAGACAGCTGCATATTTGAATAAGAATTTGGCTTTGCCTCCATTGCTTTTAACTAAACCCAAAATAATAGTACAGTTTGTGGCAGATTAAATTTAGAACAATGAAAAGTAGAGACACATAGAGCACTCGAATGGATTTGTCATTAAAAAGTGCATCCAAATGCAAGCTTGTTCTTTTTACCTTCATTTTTTTTCCTAAAGGTGATGAGCATGGTGTCTGGCTTTGGTCCTCTCATCACAGCTGGCATCTTCTCAGCTACTCTGTCATCAGCTCTAGCATCTCTTGTCAGCGCACCCAAAGTTTTCCAGGTAAAATTAAAACATCCATTTCCTTATACTTGGTTTTACTTCAGAGACAAAGTTGAACTCTGTGTGCCAAATGTAATGTATATTTAAGCAGCATTGACACATGTGGCAGGGGCAGGGAAAACAATATGTAGAATGGTTTTCAGCAGAAAAAGACAAGTCTTATCATCGTACAAGGGAGATAATGTTCCTTTGGTCAGAGCTCAGCTTTGCTGCAGGATGCAGGGGATACTCATGTGCCTGTCATAAATAGCTTCAAGAGTACTTTCAGGACCACTTCTGTCTTGTTACAAAAAGCTGCCCTGTAAGCACAGGAGCAGCAGGAGCCCTCAGGTCCATAAGATTCAGGTGCTGTCAGGTGTGCCCTTAACAGGCTGTCCAGAAGCTGTCTGGCCAGCAGCAATGAGGACAGACTGGGAGCAGAGGGCATGGGAGAGATAAGCTGTACAAATTACATCAAGCCACTGATTTATGCTTCAACTTCCCACAATTTAGACTCTATTTAGCTATTTAATTACCTTTTCATTTGAAGCACTGAATAAGCATTAAATGCCTGTGATTCTATTTCCTATGATATAATAGCATAGTAGCACATTGTCTTATCACCTTATTTAAATGTTCATATGCCACAGCAGTTGATGAACTTGAAGCACTGAGATTTAACTTTTGTTTAGCAAAAGCCTGGAAAGCTGCCACTCACAGACAGTGATTCTGGTGCAAGAAAGTGCTCCTTAATAGTTATGTGCTGATTTTTCTTACCAGGCTCTTTGCAAGGACAACGTCTACAAAGGGCTAGAATTCTTTGCCAAAGGATACGGAAAAAACAACGAGCCTATCAGGGGATATGTCCTCACCTTTGCCATCGCCATGGCCTTCATTCTGATTGGTTTGTATCATGTTACACAGCTGCTACAGTGTCATGCTCTGAAATGACACAAACTCGCACTATAATACAATCAGTAGCTGCAGTTTGGAAAATTTCCAGTCGGGTAAGCTCTGGCATAAGCACACCCCAAGTCCTGGTAGCAGTCCCACTATTCCTAATGAAGGCAAAAAGAAAGCAGCAGGGATTCCAGAGACTTACCTCCACCACCACAGCCTCATTCTCCAAGTGTGGAGTAGCTGCAATTCCTGTTCACTCTGCTGGAAGAGGGCAGTGCTCAGAACTGGCAAAGTCACAATCTTTGAAAATGGTTTTCCAGTTTATATTGCACATAGCTCTGAGGTAATACTTAAGAAGCCTATTCTGCCCAAGCCTTTCCCACAGTCAGTTCCAAAGCAAATCCCAGTTTACCAGGACTGATGAAACAAAATCCCAGCTACTACATTTAGGGGTGCAGGGATTGTTATCAGTTTTTCTAAGATTTGAAATTCAAACTGTCTTGTGCTAAGTAAATAGGATGTCTAGTACGGAATTCAGATTCCCACTGAAGTTGTAATTACAAGTATTTTTTTAAATGAATCCATCCTGTCAATTGTGTATTTAAAATTCTGAACTTTACATGAGATCTACATCATTAAGAGACAGTATGCTGAATCACAGTATCAAGTATAACTCTGCATAGCACATAATGTTATTAAAATCAGGATTAGCAGACATAATTCATATGAATGAAGGTAGATCAAGGGGGCCTTAAATTAGTAATACACAAAAATACCCAAGCTCTTCCTGAATGATAAATGCAGACAATGTTCAGATTTAATGCATCATTAGGAAACAGCTAGCCAGCAGCCCAGGAAACTGGTCCTCTGTCTGACTTGTGTATGTGTCTTGCAGCTGAACTGAATACCATTGCTCCCATCATCTCCAATTTCTTCCTGGCTTCATATGCTTTGATTAATTTCTCCTGCTTTCATGCCTCATATGCAAAATCTCCAGGTGAGTCTGCATTCAGCAGTGATTTAAATATGGGCTTTATAGTCTGATCTCTGAAAGGTTTAGACTGTATGTCAGAGAAAACTGCAGTATGTGTAAAGTATCTAAGTTATGTGACCTGATGCCTTACTGAATATGATGTTTTATTTATCTCCAAAACATAAAAATAATGGCTCTAAGTCCTTATAACACCTACAGTCATAGAGAATGAGAAAGGTGCATCCCACTGAAGAAAAAATTTCTGCTCCGAGTGGTTTTTTTTTTCCCCTTACTATTAAAAAATGTGTGGGTAAAAGCTGATGCCAACTCTGGCCGATGAAGCTGCAAGGTACAGTGGGGAATCATCACTCCCTTCTCCAAACCTACAGCAAAACGTTCAGGGAGATTCCTAAGCACAGTAACAGTGCTACAAGTGATGCTGCCTGGAGGGGAACATGCAGAGCAAGAGCAGGTCCATCAAACAGCACCAGCACAGCTCTGCAGTGCCTACAAGCAGAATTGTAAAGCACAATTGTGAAGCACAATGAGGTCCTGTTCAGGGGTGACTAGAGATCCTCCCTCTACCTTTGCAGCAAAGGAACATTCTGGCTGTCAGACTTGTGCATTGCCACAGCAGAATGATTCTCACCATCTCATGAAGGAAGGAGTGACACCTTCAGGAATAAAGTCAATCAGCTGAGCAACACTGGTTTGGCACACAGGAAAGACAATTTCCTGCTTTATGAATTAGTTATTCAACTCAAGGAGCAAGGAATACATTTTTGATTTCCAGTGTGAAGAAACTGCAGTAGTGACATAAATGCCTGCATCAACTTCCTTCCTATAGATCTGCAGAGTGCCATTTGTTTAGAGGGCAGAAAAGATGAGCACTTCTGCTAATTACCTGCACAGCTGAACAAATGCAGATCTGCTCCATGTGGCCTTGGTGCTGAGCGACAATTACCTCTACAGATTTCATCTGCCTACATCTGACTCTGCTCTGCCACTACTTAACATTTCACACAGAACTGCAGCCATTTTCTTCTCATTTCCTCCAGTTAATTTCTGCCAATTCACAATGATAGATTACAATAATTGCAAGGCTGTGGGACAGACAATTTCTTCCCAGCAGGTCCTTCCTATTCCCTCATTATAAAGATGATCCAAGATGGAGTTGCTCAGCCTCTTGTATCTTCTGTGTTTTCTCCCTCTCCAAAGTCTGCTCTGTGGAACACCTGGCAGAGACCTGCAAACCATGAAGGCTCAGTGCTTGCCTCATCATTTTAATTGGTAGCAGGGGATGGAATCAGTACTGCAGCTGAAAGCAGCAGGAATAATATCTTTTTAAAGTCAATTGCAGATGATTTTATTTTTCTGCCACAAGGCCAGGCAATTTCCAAGTTTAAGACAGGTGCATTTACAGTATTGGGATAAACACTCCTCTCAGCAAGTGTTTAGCTAGTGATAATAACTTCTGTGTATAAGCATCAAAAGTATACAATCATCAGTTACCTGGAGTTACAGGTAATCTCCTGATGTCCTAAAATATTCTGAACCAATAAACTTTATTTTTGCAAATACATATAAATAGAATAGCTACTTCTGACAGAGCCTGAAACAAACTATACATGGGATTTTATCCACAAAAATCATGGATCATCATTTTATCAATATATTTTGTGCTCTTCCAATTTCCTCAATTCTCTTTAAACAGGTTGGAGACCTGCATTCAGATATTATAACATGTGGGTGTCACTTTTTGGAGCCCTGCTGTGCTGTGGGGTGATGTTTGTCATCAACTGGTGGGCAGCTCTCATCACTTATGCCATTGAGCTCTTCCTATATATTTATGTAACATACAAGAAGCCAGGTAAGGCCAAACCCCACTATTATTACATATACATGTTGTGCTGTTAGACTGAATTTTAAAGGAATCAATTCTGCTAACAGAATAGAAATTATTTTTCTGTGCTATCTTTATTTAGAGGGAAGTCTGAAGCATCCCATTAAACCCCTTGTAATACAGATTAAGTTGATAGTCTGGTGACTGCCTGTTTAACAAGCAGCTCAAGTGTGGTTCAGGGTTTTCTGTAAACATTCCAGCAGACTGGTTTATTCCCACCACATCTTTATGACATTTGGGCTTTTACTTGAGTAGCACTCATAATTTTTTTTCCACCCACACACAAAACCTTACCTGAATTTTGCAGTGCTCTTATGCTGACTCATGCAGGGTCCTCACTCAAAATGTAAACGCGCTGCCCATTATACAACAAAAATGCAAGCTGAATTACTTATGAACTGATCATCCTCCAGCACCTCCCTACAATTCCCCCATAAGCACCTCCCTACAATTCCCCCATAAATCAAGACAGATGGGCCCACTTTACTGCTGGAAAAAAACTTTGTAGCTCAGCAAATCACAGGAGCTGTCCTCAAAAACCTGTGTCCTGTACAAGCCAGAGTCTGGCTATTCATATCCAGGACAAAACTAACACAGGTCCAGATTTAGGTGCTAACCACCTGAATTACTTCTGCAGCAGAAAACATAAAACAAAACCAACAAATAAAAGAAGCTCAGTTCCCAGCAACAGATGTACTTTTATTGGAGTTATCTTGGGACAGCAACACCTGGTCTGAAACTGTGATATTGTTTCTCTTGCTGTTGCCTGTCCTCCCTATCTGTGCTCTCTCACACCCACTGGGATGGTCTGTGCTTCTCTCCTGTAAATGTATCTTCAGCTGCAGGAAAGCACACCCATCTGCAGTCTGTTGTCAAAAACATTCCAGGATTTCTACTCTTTTCTTGGATATTGCCAGGGTCCCTAATGCAAAGCAGCACATTAAAGCTTGGTTAAATTCACTGAAGCTGCTGTACAAAAGCCCTGCCTCCTGCTAAGAGAGTGACTTTTGTTCAGCAACTGGAGGGTTCAGAAAAAACTAATATTCCTCAGAAAAGGCGACTTTACACAAACCTCCACTTAGTTGCACTTAATATTGCTTTGTATCTTGGCATACCAGGACTTGATCTGCATTCATGTAGATCTCAAAGTATAGAAAGACATTTCTTATATGTCTGCACTGACCAAACAGCTGCACAATAATGAGAAAAGATGTATATGCCAAAATGGGCTTTGGAGACCAATTTTTGGCCTATACAGTAGAACAGAGCAAACTGGCACCAGCAATGTTCCTTCCTACTGGTTTCATTTGCACCTCCTGGTATTCCCCACCACACACATGACTCGGGGCTGTCCATTTTCTAATGGGAGAAGGACACAAAGTTAATGTAACAAATAAGGAAATAGTTTTTAAACATGGAAAGAACATTCCCTACAACATTTACATAAAGAATGAAACTATTTACTTGCACGGGGTTTTCTGCATCACACAAGCAAAACCAATCCCTTCTATTATGAAGCACAAAGAACAGATCTGTATCTATGAAGTACAAGAGAATATACTCTGCTCTTCATAGAGAGCACCATTGCTCATCTTTGCGACAGAATGTAAGGAGAAGCCTGTGGCTTAATGTGCATTATTTATCTTTATCATATGCAGAAGTTAACTGGGGCTCCTCTACCCAGGCTCTGTACTTTGTTAATGCCTTAGACAGCGCTCTGGCTTTAACGACAGTGGAGGACCACGTTAAAAACTTCAGGTAAGATTTCTACTGAATGGTAGAATGGCTTGTCCTGAATCTGTACACAGCCAATTATACACAACCTCTTTTTTCCCCACCAGACCCCAGTGCTTAGCATTAACAGGAGCTCCTATGGTCAGGCCTGCTCTGCTGGACATCACCCACGCCTTCACGAAGAACAACGGGCTGTGTATCTGCTGTGAGGTGTACACGGTAAGGGAACTGCCCCCATTGCACCCCCAGCACCAGTGGGGCTGCAGGGCTCTGTTCCACATCCCACTGTCACCCAGCACACAGAGCTCCCACTGGGGCTGACCGGCAGCTGTGCACAGCACCAAAGAGATCTGCACTGAGAATCAATTTCGTCATAATTCGTGACACGAAAGCTATCAGCTGATACAAAGCCTGCTGGTAAATGCCTCACTGAGATGCATTTCAAAGTTCACAGTAGGTGAACAAAAATTGGTTTGAATGAAAAAAAAATAAAAACAAAACATTACAAGGAAAGATTTTAGGCTTAGAAAACAGAAAACCCCCAATCCACAGAAAACCTGAAGGGTTATTGCGTGAGAGTCAAATTACCCAGGTTCTATTTTCAGCTTTGTCACTGATTTGCAGAGGTGGGGATTGGCAAGTAATTCAGCTCTCTTTGCAGTGGTTCCTCCAAAACTGTTACAATGCTGATTTTGAGGATAAACATGCTCTTCTGAGATCTAAAGAGAGGAGCAAAGTGTATTTCTAGATATAAATACACAGCAAATGATGCATCTTGGAGGATGAAGATCTAGTCTCTCATCAGGACAGAACAAAAATAGATAGATTTGTAGTGTAGGGAGAAAATGTATTTTAAATATTACATTGCCCTTTTAATTTTGAGAGAGAGGAAAAAAAACCAGAACAGCTCGTGGCACTAAATGAGGCTACAGAATTTAGATAATAGAATCAGTCCAGCTAAGATAATGTATTCCTCTATAGCAGTAAAGGAATAATTCATTTGAAGCTGCCACACTGCAGAAACAGAGTACAGAAGATCCACATGTGACTCTTCCCAAATCAAATGGATCTATAAAGAATGAATGGTCCTAATTCTTCCCTACTATAATTATTGTTCCATTTCCCACTGAATTCACTAAGCACAGAACCAATCCCAACAAGACCCTGAGATTATGCAGCTTCCTAAAGTTAAGTTTCAGCAAGTTTTCTGAATTATTAGGCACGTTTTTCCAATATTAATACTTTCTATGGAGAACTGAGATTTCATTCCTGTCAATACAAAAAACTCCAAAGACCATTTCATTAGTATAAGCTTTGTAATTGTTTAGGGGGGCTTTCTAATTATTTCTTCAGCAACTTAAGTGAAATTTAATTTCCTGGGTAATAAAAGTGTGACAAAATGAACCTCTATGAATTGCAAAATTGTGGTAAAAACCAGACGATAAAATTCACAATCACATTGAAGAGCAGCCTGCAATAAATATCACAACAAATGCAGTGAGACTATTCAGCCATAAATGTAACACCCAGCACATTCTGCCTCAAAAGCTGACATGCTGTTAGCAATGCATAAAGTTTTGAAATACCATGCCACAGAGAACATCTTCCATTCTTTTCTTCCAAAAGGCAGCAAGAAACTTTCCAGGAACTTGTTGATACATAGCTCAGAAATGGATAAAATAAAGATCACAACAGAACATAAAGATGATTTCAAGATTACTTGTCTCTGAGGTTATGGCTACATGTTGGCTTGAACAGTCTGCACTTTAGGAAAAGGGACTTTTTCTGCTTTTACTCCCTGCCTTCATGTAAAATACTTTTTCAGGGTTGGTCCTCAGTCTGCAAATTCACTGGACTCCCTGTACAATTGCACAAACATTCCACAAGTGCAAAGGAGGAGCAGGGGAGGTCACAGACAGGCCCCTGGGCCAGCAGAAACACATTGTGCAAGCCAGTTACAAAACCACCTGCAGGTGCTTTCCTCTGAGAGACAGGGAAGAAGGGCAAAACTTGTTTGTTTCCCCTCCTCACTCACAATGAAACGTCAGGCTTATTGTTCAAATTATTATTCCCAGCTCTTCATACATCCAGGATCAAATCCTTCTTAAGTTATATTGATGTTTCATGACTTGGATATGCACATGGATTTTTTCCCATTCAATTACCAGATGACCACAGAAAGAAAACTGGCAACAAAGGCATTTGCATCTTTAACTGCATTGCATCAACTCTTTTCTCTTATGTCAGTAGACAGGAACTTCACCATGTATATTTAGATCTGCTGAGACTCTTTTATAGAGTCAAGCCAGGGAGGGACTTTATTCACTCTGAGCTGCTTTATCATACCTTAGATGTTTTTTTAAGATGTTACAATCCATAGCACTCCTTCCTTCTGTCAGAATGACTGCATTTAAGTAGCATTGACAGCTTCAGCCCTCTCAAACAGAATGTGAATAATTTTTGCAGCCCAGATATTTTCAAAGGGCTGAATCTCTGTGGACCCTTTCTGGAAAGGTATTTTTCTGACTCTCTCCATTTGCTCCCACAGCAGGCTAGGTAACTCCTTCAAAATCACTGTGTGATGTACAATACAAAGCCTTCATAATAATATTTTACTGTATCATGCAGGGCCCACGCAAGCTGTGTGTTAAGGAGATGAACAGTGGCATGGAAAAAAAGCAGGCCTGGCTCACAAAGAACAAAAGAAAAGCCTTTTATGCAGCAGTGGCAGCTGACAGCTTCAGAGATGGAGTCAAAAGTCTACTTCAAGTAAGCTTTTTGTTTACAGAACACACAGGAGAGCGTACATCAAAGCATCCCTTTATGTGAGACATTACTATTCACTTGTGAAGAAGCTCTACATATATATGGGTAATGTTATAGACAGAAAGGGGGTACATGTATATTCTATCACAGATTATTTCATCAAGATCTAGTTCTGGGCTATGGAATTATGAGACAAGGCATACTGATTCTCTCCTAAATGAATGAGACACTATTATGAAAAAAGAGAAGCATCTACAGGGCAACATATCAATGTCTATGCAGCTGACACTTGATACACTTCAAATCAATTCTATTGTTTGGTATTACACAGCATATTGAATATCTGAGAATGTTTGGCATATTTTCTGCAAATAGCAAGAAGGTCATTTAAATGAAAGTCTGCAATATTTTTCTATTACCCTAAGAATGCAGGAGATAATTTCCAACAGTCTATTTAAAATGGCCATAATGAAGGCACAGAGACACTGTTTTCATTTTTCCCATCTCCTTTCCTCTCTCATATATATGAATATTTAAACACGTAGGTACTGAGGCAAAATATAGAACAAATTCATATCATTTTCACAAAATAGACTGCTGAAAAAACAACAGTGCCAAGTGAGACAGTAGGGAGCCAACTAAAATACTCTGGGTAAGTCACCCACTGGTGTCCTACCAGGGCTCTTTGTACACTTGCTGAATGGACAGGACAATTGAGCGAGATGAAATGCTATTAATAAAGATCTCTTTGTTCTGTAAAAGCCTCACAAAGACACTTCATCTTGGGCTTATACATTGTCTCAGTAGGAGATCTTTGTGATGTTTTTGAGAACTGCTACAGTCTGATGATCTCTTCCTTTCCATTACTACATAAGCACTATTGACAAAGTCAACTACTGGACCCCAAGTAATTCTCTTCCAGCAAACAGAAGGATAACCATATCATCATTATTGCAACCTAAAGACATCAGCAACAATTGCTGATTTCAACATAAACAGTGCTACTCAAAAAACCCACCAAGGTTCCAAGAGTTTTTACCTATTTTCTGTTTGCTAGTAGTCAAAAGTTGGCAAGTGTAACAATTTTACAAGCTGGCGTTTTGTGTCTCCACCTAGAGGTTCCCAATACACTGAATATTTAGGTTTCTATAAACACTAGGTTAGCTGAATCTACATCTGACTTTCCTTACTTGTCCAGGTTTTAGCATCCAGAACCAGTTTTGAAGGCAAACTAATATCTTGCCAAACCATTTCTTCTTCCTATTTATGAACCATAATTTTATCTACAAAGCATGCTCAGCTGATTTTGGATCACTTTTTGAAAAGAACACAGCAAATGAAACAGCAACAGTTTCCAAATTCAAGGCAAAAAAATATTCTTAGGAGCCCATCCTTTCTCTGTGTATCTGAGATGTTTTAAAAGACTACAGACTCACTTGATCTACTGAGTATTCCAAAGATGATTAAAGCTTTGTGACATTGTATCAGAATGAACATACACACAGTTCTTGAACTCCCTCTTGATTCCAAGTTATTGAACCATTTTAATGAGAGCATGTCAGTAGAAATGCAAATGAATGCTAATTTAGCAAAACTACACTTCTGTCATCTAAAATAATTTATAATTGGAATGATTTAAAGCTAATCTTTTTGCATGGGTATGAGCATGAAGGGCATTTATGAAATGCAATCTAGGTGTGTCTCCAGAACATTATTTCAGTTATCTTTTGCCATTACTTTTCATTTACAGTAAAAGCATGTATGTGCACCTCTCTCAAGCAGTTTTAATATTGGCAGGCCTCAGGCTTGGGTAGAATGAAACCAAACACCCTGGTGATTGGATTTAAGAAGGACTGGAGAAGTGCACCTGCCACTCAAGTTGAGAACTATGTGGGCATTATACAGTAAGTCAGCTCAGTACCTCCCTTTTCACTCCTCTTAGACCAGATTAATGTAGCATTTCCATAGAGAATTTCATGTGTAGGAACAATGCAAGGACATAGGTACAGACCTGGCCTCACACATCCTAGCTCTGTGGCTGAAGTTATTGTCCATCAAAAAAGGTTCATGGGTTCCCCACGCCTTGTAGGATTTGCTTTGCAAACACCTGGCACCATCAGAGCTGATATGGCTTGACAATGCTCAAGAAGCTGCACTGCTGTCAACAGTGCTTTTGCAGAACTGTATTTTCCCATTTTTAGTGGCCAGGGGCTCAGAGAAAAACAATGCTAATGCTCATACTAAGGGAATAAGAGAACATCATGGAATTCTTCTTTTAAGCCTAAGAGACAGAGGAAGAGCTTTGCTTCAAATCTCATGTGTGCCTAAGGCTCAGCAGCTCTATGGGTTGGGATTTAGCTAGGAAACAGTAATTTTAGAACAGGCTTCTCATAGATGCTTGCTCAAAATTCACTTGTAAAGCTGAAGCAAGTTACAGAGCAACAAAACCTACCTCAGCTTTGTTATTTCCTCAGAGAAGGGAGAAAAAAATTACCCTATAGCAACCTAGTTCCTAAAAAAGTGCAGTCTGAAAGACCCATTTCAGGAATAGCTGATGTGCTCCCATGCCCAGTCAAACCTTTTTTTAAATGAGGGAAGAGGACTACTATAAATTTATCTGGGACAATTTCTTCTGCAATTTTACCTAGTCTGTCCTCTCTGTGAACACTTTCACTGATCTTTTCAAAACAGCTTTCCTCATCAACATGCATGATGTAAAACCATGTTTTCTCTTCCTTTTCTTTCTTTCCAGTGATGCTTTTGATTTTGAGCTTGGTGTAATTATCATCAGAATTAGCCAAGGATTTGATATATCTCAGGTCCTTCAGGTTCAAGGTATGTAGTGACTCGACAGCTGAATATCTCTCCTGGTTAGATGCACAGCATAAGGACTGACACTCAGAAGAGTCACCATCTGCTTTCTAGAATAGTTCCTACACTCACAACTTCTATAGTTCATCCTTGCTTGTGCAGTTTAAATCCTGTCTGAAATCCCTGCTGATCACTGGCAGTGACAGAAGGAGTCCAAGCCTCACACATTAAGGGGCTCTGCACACCAGAGAACTCAACTCCCAAAGCAGTTCCAGCACAGGCACAGGCTAAAGCAATAAAATCACATTGTGCCACAGCAACCGGTTACCCTGCTGCAGATTTCCTTCCTGCTCATGGCACATCTGCTCTCTCTGCCTACCTGATACCTCTGGGACAGACGGGAAATGGGAAGCTGCACTTTTGGTACCACCTCTGTGCAACTCTGAGTCTCACAGAGCTCCCACCCCTACAAAAATCTGAAATCCGCAGGGAATCATCAGTTCTCTCTCCCCCCTTTCCATTCATTCTTCCTTAGCTTAGCAGTGCATATCCCAGGGGCCAAGGGCAACCCTTCCGCCATGGCACCATCATTTCGGGAGACATGTCTTTGTGTGGCCAAACGGTTCCCCAGGTTTCGGGCAGGGCCGCTCTGCCCCCGGCCCTGTTTGCCCGGAGCAGCCGGGCCGGGTCAGGCCGGGCCGGGCCGGGCGCTCCCGCTGCGGCCGAGCCGGGCCCGCGGCTCTCTGCTGCCGCCCGCTGCCCGCCCGCCGCCATCGCGGCACCGGGGGAAGGCGCGAACCCCCGGAGCAAATCAGCGCAGAGGGAAAAGCGCCAGAGACTCCTTTAAGGAACAAGGGTACGTGAACACCCCCTCGCACCGGCAGCTCGATGTGCTTGGAGACCCACGGGGAAAAACTGCAGAGACTCAGAAAATATTCCAAAATAATCAACCTTTTCTTCACCCCCGGTGATTTCTGAGAGCTATCTGCCTATCTGTGCCTGCTGCGAGTCAGAAACTGAGTGCTCAAAATGTACAGTCATGGGAACACCTGTAAAAACACAGTGAAAACAACTCTGCAGTCTTACAAATGAGCAAATATTCTCCAAGTGTTGTGACACAAGGAGTAAGAGAGAATTAAGGGGGGAGCCTCAAATACAAAGAAATGTTTTGAAGCAGATACAGAGTCATTGTAGTGGAAAAGAATGATCATTGTGTTCTCTTATACTTGGTACAGCATTCTGTTCAATAGAAAAACTGAAATTTTAGTTTTAAGTAGCCATTAAATCTGAAGCTATCGCCATGTCTAATAATCAGAAGTATGAGACTGTCATTGGTTAAAAACTAAAAGAAATTATAATCTTTCTGTTGGCAACTGAGAATGCTAACAGAGCTAATAATGTCGGGCTAGCAAGGGTTTATTCTACTTTTTTAACACAATGTCTTAAATGAAATTACCTCATACTTAGTTAATTTATTACTCAAATAGAAGACTTCCTTATGAAAAAAGTTTTCTGCAGGCAAATGTGAATCATATTAATTAGTGCCTCACCATAATATATTCCACAATAGCACATGGTACCTTTTTCTCAGCAAAAGCATAATAATGCTAAGATCAAATTGTTCTTTTATATTACTACGTTTACAGAATTGATTGGCTAAATCTTCCATCTTTGCAACTAATGCTTTAAAAAAAACCCATGAAAAATAATTCTGCATGGAGAATGATTGTATATTCAGGATCCTTACGTATTTCTGAGAATCTCAAAGTACAAACCATGAGACTTTGTTCTAAGAAAAGAGACCCACAGGCTAGAACTAAATACCTCAGCTTCCTGAGTATAGGAAAACAGCTTTCCTTATGTCTTTTCAAATTCTTGGCTAAAGAAACCAACTAAACATCCACAAACATAACTCAATAAATAATATCTCATGTAACTATAAAATGTCATAATACTGAATTGAATTTGGAAGAGACAACCTGAGAGCAGCTGGCACACCACAGTGCTGTAGGCACAGGCATCCCAAGCTAGGGCTTCCAGAGGTGAATTTTGCTTACTTTTCCCTACTTGTTTGCAAAGAAAAAGCATTTTAACAGAAATTTTCATACCATGAGCTTTACATTGTCTACAAAGTACCACAACAGCAATCACATCATCACCATTAGCTCAGTAAGGGATTTAATTTAAAAGACAGCAATGTCTTACCAGTTCTCTTACTTTTTCTAATATACAGAGGAATTAGAGAAGCTGGAGCAGGAGAGATTGGCACTCGAAGCCACCATTAAAGAAAATGACTTTGAAGAAGGAAAAAGGGGTATCTGTGGATTCTTCAAAAAAGCCAGCACACTGAATATCTCAAAACATGAAACAAAGGGTAAGTTCCAAAACGCCAACTCCTCCCCAACCCTTCAATGCATCACAGTTTTGCCAATATAAAAACCAGAATTTACTCCAAGCCAAAAACTCCTGAGCCCCAGAGAAGCCGCTGGAACAGAACCTCCCTTGTGCAAACTGTGGTGGCCAAACCCTGTAACACAGCACAGGGACATCCTCTGCTCACAGAACACACTCTCTGCAGCACAACCATTCCCCCTCACTTGCTAGATAAACTTCTCAGCTCAGCTTATCTTCACTGCTACTTGACAAAAACAGAACTTGGTTATTAAAGTTTGAGGAATTCAGTACAAGTTGGTTGAGGGGGTTTTGAAGTTGTTTTTGTCTTTTTAATAGGGTGGTTTAAGCTTTCAAACAGAAAAAAAGCTTTTAAGCTTTTTTCCCTCCTCTCTAAAGAAAATAGGAACATATGCACAGTATGCAGGGAACAAGCATTCTTACTTAATATACACACACAACCTTAGTACACAGCTGAAAAACAGGTAAAAATAGCACTGCTCTATAGGCTAAGCATAATTTCAGAAGAATGCACAAGTGAAGGTGGTAAAAAGTACTGAAAGTACATACACAGCATACTGTCAAATAACTAACACATTGATGTGTAGGTGATGAAGTCAATATTACATTTCAGATCTAGTGAAATGATACAGACCCAATTTAAGGTCTCATTTCACAACTGCTAGGCTGTAATGATAATGACCCACCTGAAGCCATGCTTGTACACAGACATGTATTTTGAGAGTTTGCACCTGCAGAGACAATCACATCTGGCTGTGCATGCAACTCCCACAGGTGCCAGGAAGAGCTACAAACTGGGAACATAAAATGCCATTATTCTTCAGCTGGGAGGCTTCAGTTGATTTTGTTTCAGTAGAACATATTTTTATGACAATTCCAAGACTGCATGCCCCTGTTTCGGCTTCTCTTTTTGATTTTGTTGAGAAATGCAGAAAGTAAATATATATTACACATTTTGGCTCTCAGTATTAGATAGATTGTGTTAATAAATAGCCCCACCTCTCTGTTTTGTTTTTATGTTCATACTCCCCAGAGTTGTTCCATCTCCCAGCAGAGATGCTAGAACTGTAGAGGAAAGCCAATAACTGCTTTGGAACTATCCTGCACACAGTCCAGAAACACAGGAAAACCCAAACAAAGCATTTTCAGAACCTTGCAGATCAGAGTAAAACCTCTAAAGAAGCCTGTTTGTTCCACCTAGAATACTGCTCTGACACCATCTCTTTGAAATCTTTGAAAGAGAAGCAGTAATAAAGCCAGAGGCCTCAAAAGGTGGAATGAGAGAAGTTAGTACAGAGTCAGGACTGCATCTTTTAAAGCCAGCCAAGCAAACAGCAAGAACCAAAATTTGTTTCCAGTTATCAGTGACCATGTCAGCATAAGGAAACAGCCATGTGTGCTTGTGCTCTCCAGCTTCCAGCTTCACCCCTGCACCCCATCAGCTCACTGCACCCACTCTGCCTGTACCTTTCAGGGAGCTCTGTATTTTACAACACAGCTGAGCTTGTAAATGATGCAAAATGACACATTTACTTCTAAAATCTATCAAGTATTTCCCAGTGGCTTTTTAAGGCCCCAGTGAATTTTACATCAACTAAAAAGAGACAGAACAAATTATTAGGTAACTTTTTTCAAATGTTATCATCTAGTGACAATGTGTTACACAAGCTTTGGTTTCTGTGTCTATGAGAAAATTAAAAGTCCAAAGCATCTACTCTGTACCTTTTTTTCAGATTTAAAGGATAGAAATTATGTCAGAAACAGTTCATTTTCCTGAAGCTTTCCCTCCATTTGGCTCCCTAAAGCTACTTATTGCCTCACTTATCAGACATCCTTCCACATTTTTTTCTTTCTCATTACAGAGAGCACCATTAACACCATACAGTCAATGCACGTGGGTGAATTCAATCAGAGGCTGCTAGAAGCCAGCACTCAATTTAAAAAGAAGCAAGGAAAAGGTACAATTGACATTTGGTGGCTGTTCGATGATGGAGGTAAGGAATTTGAGTAAGAATCACAGGGAGAGAGATTCCTCTGTTACCAAATATAAAAACAGACTTGGGAAGTTGCATAAAACTGCTTTTTATTAAGCTAACATAATCAATTTTCTGTCAGGATTAAATGTTTTAAAATTAAATTACATCCAACACTGCTTAAGTGAAAGATGGAATTTTTACCATGCACTGCACTAATTTGACATTCCTCCAATTTTCTGTGTTCTTCCAGGTCTAACAATCCTGATTCCTTACATTCTAACTATCAGGAAGAAGTGGAAGAATTGTAAATTAAGGATCTTCACTGGGGGAAAAGTCAATAGGATTGAAGAGGAAAAACTAGTGTAAATATAACTTTATTTGTCTCACTTGTTTAAAGAATTAGAATTGATGCTGAATATAATGCATATACAGCAGGAAGGTGAGAAATTTTCAGCACAACTGGTTTGTTATACTGTGGGCAGCATGAAAAAAAGAAAAGTACTTGATTGAAAGGTGTTAAGCTTATGGCATGGCCCTTAAAGCTCTGCAAATGGTGATTACCAAAGGAAACTCACATCCAGCACTTTTTCCCATTAATAGTTCATGTTCCCTTCTCTGAGAAGAGCAGTCTGCACTCTGTAATGAGAATATAATTACTTTTATGGGATTTACATGAGACTGTCCAGGTAACAGGAAATGAAATTGCACATGAAGCTCTCACATGCAAATTGCATAGACAGATAACTCACATAAATATGATTTACTGTGATAAAATATAAAGAAGTTAAAGAGCAAGTTAATCAACTTTAAGGCCAAGTTGATTTTACTCAGTGTTTTAAAGAAAGTCTAGATTTCATAATCATTTGCCTTTGAGGAAATGAAAGGTACTAATACAAATTTATTTTTATCACCACTGCATGTAGGACCTTTCCTTCTTAAGCACTTCACACATTACAGCACAGCCATTTCAGCACCCGTGGAAGCAGCTCAGTTTGGGATGAAAGTCAGTGACTGCTTAACAAAGAGCAAAAGCACCATGTAGAAAGTTAAAAACAACATCTCCAGCCAAAACTCCAGTGGCAAACAAGAGAGAGGGGTACAAGAACAGGAGTCAGAATGAGCAGCTTCACTAGGATTACAAGACAGTGCCCTTGGAAAGGCAGCTGCCACAGGATGTTCCCCTGAAGCAAAAGGGAACACATAGACCAAACTTTACTCACTGTGGTTCCCTTGGTTTTAAACAGTACCTTAAAATTAATGTACCTCTGCAAAAGAAATTCCCAAGTGTTTATACAAACTATCCTTATAACTGGGTAAAAAAGCCCTAGAGCTGTTCAAGGACCCACTGGGAAGTGTTCTCTGCCCAGTCTTGGCTGCTCAGGACTGCAAGCAGGCTCCTGAACCCCCATGTCACCTGATTTTGCTGGAAGTAGGAAGTTTTGACACCAAATGGGATTTGTCAAAACATGACAGTTTCCACAGAGGCAGCTCTGACACCTGCATCCCCTGCTTGTCCCACAAAGGCCAGAGTAACCAGCATGACCAGGACAGCTGACAAAGACCCAGCTTGTCCCCAAGAAAACATTATGTGTGTGTATAGGTACCTAAACACCAGCATTCCTCAGGACATGGCCTACCTGCCACATGCAAAAGCCTTCACAGAGACAAATCTGACAAATCTGGGCTGGGTGATTCCTCCATTCCCCAGGGAGATCTAATACTAAATCATCTGAGTACGATTTCAGCCACGTATTTTGAATTCAGAAGTCAAATTTAACTGGACTTTTCCTAGCATGTAATTCCCCAAATATTAAAACCTTTTCACAGAAGTTGAGATTTTGCTCTTTAATGTGTTCAAAACAGGGACTGCCACCAGGGACATCAAGATTTATACAAGCTGTATGTTCTTTTTATATAAATACATTAACACAAAGAGTAAACTCTCAGGTCATAAACAAATATGTATTTCTACCGTGGTTTGCTCCTAGGAACTCTCTGACCTTTTCAAAATCCAAAGCTAGATATTCTACCAGAAACAGAAACAAAAAAGGAGGTGGGAGAAGGAGGTGTGGGGAAGAACCACAAGATCCCAATCATGGTTCAAACAAGGGCAAAACTGACCTAATTAAACCTCTCTATCCTCAACACAAACACACAAAAACCTATAAACTATTCCTTCTGCCAAGGAAAGGCAGAAAAGCAAATTATTTTTTAATGAACATGTGTAAAAACACCATGCGAGTAGCTCAATATAAATTCATAAATGAAAAAAAAAAGATTCTTTAAGTATTGGACCTTCTGGATCAAATTTTGACCAACACATGCACTACCAGTACTGTAAAGGCCCATCCACAGCATTCTGACAGTAGAATAGCAGAAGCCTTCAGAGTAGCAGAAGCCTTCTGTAAGTATTGGAGAATTCTGACCTACTGTATATAGAATATTCCCCCTTTGTAACTCAAGCCTTTGGGAATACTTAAAGTACCATTGTTTTCCCAAAAAGTAAACCATCTCCCCTCTGTCTGCTATTAATTTCTTTTTATTTTGTGATTTTCATCAATCATCAGTTAAATGAATTATGCTACAGCAATCACATTAATCCAGTTCTGCAATTAGAAACTGAAACACTAAAGCATTTAAAGTAATTTGTCATATAGTCAAAGATATAAAATGCAGTTGTCTAACTCATTTACAAGTGTTCTTTGATATAAGGCACTCCAAAGTACAGTGATAAAACATTCTCTCTTTTGTTTTCAGGATGGCTTCACTCCTAAGCAAATTCAGAATAAAATTTGCTGATATTAATATAATTTGTGATATCAATATAAAGCCCAACAAAGAAAGGTAAGAAGCATTACCAAATCCACTATTTAGCAGCCAGCCTTTATCTAGAGTTTATTTCTTTTATGTTGAAAATTAAAAGGAAAAAAACCCAACAAATCACAACACAAAAAACACTGTCACTTCATTGTAATCATTTTCTAAGTATCAAGAGCAGGAAAAAGGAAAGAGTTTCTATGGACCATTGGAGACTTGACTGAAGAAATTCAACTAAAGAATATAAAATGTTTTATAACTAGATACCTAAAGTCCCCTTTCAGTGCTCTCCTGATCTCTCAAGTAAAATCTTTTAATCATATAAAGAACTGTGCAATACAAATCTTGTTTTTCCTCCAGTACTATGCAGTGATTTTACATAAATAAAAGCTATCAAAAAGAATTAATAGCTGGCATTAACATAAAAAGCCACACACATTTGCTGCATCAGCACTGTCTGAACTGAACAAGTGAGCTCTATGCCAGACACTTGCTAGACAGACCATTGTATCTCTCTTCCAGCTGGCACCCCATCTATTTAATGAATAATAAGAGGATTATCACTATTTTACATACTGAAACAGACAGTGAGGATGTTGACAAACAATGACAACTTAGCAACAGCAACACTAAATGCTGCATATCACAGCCCTTAACCCATCTCTTGGCTTCCTGGCCATACAGCCAAGGCCAGCCTGTGCCCAGTCTGCCACTTCACAACAAGGCCTGTCAGCACCAAGTGCTCAGAGAAATACTCAGACTCACACCCATACAAAAGAAACTCCCTGAGGTCTCTGTGAATTTTCAACAACGGGCAAGTAAGGAAGTACTGAAGGACAATAAGGTTCTCCAGATGAAGCCATTCAAAAGTTCAAGAAACAACTTGAAATTTAGAGAGAAAATCTGAACACAGTTCTGAGTCCACATATAGCAAAAATACCTAGTGCTTCCTTCAGCCCCTTGTAACAGGCAGTTTGTATCACCTGTTTATCCACTGCATTAAAACCACATCAGTGAGGTGACTGGTCCAGCTAGTGCTGAAACAACAATAAAATGTTCAGTATTCATGAGAAGACCACATTCATTGTTAATATTAGCAACCAACATACTGCAGTGTGCAGTTACTGTAAAATTCATTTCAGTATTTTTGCCAGAACCAGGACAACGCAGAAAATTCTCTGCTAAATGCAGTGTTTAATTATCCTCAAATAACCTTTTAATTATTCTCAAATAACCCAAACATACAGAAGTGGCACAGCTATAACTTGGGGCACAATGTAGCAGAGAACAGTTAAAGATTTTGCATGTTTTTCAGCTATAATTATTATCAGTGAGGCCCCTCATCCACAGTGACTGTGAAATAAGTTAGTGAGTTCATACCCTGCAGCAAGGCCTCCTCTGTAATCCCTGTTTCAGCTGGAAATTCTTTGAAGAGATGATTGAACCATATCGCCTCCATGAAAGCTGCAAAGATATGACAACTGCTGAGAAATTAAAGCGAGAGACTCCATGGAAAATTACAGATGCAGAGCTGGAAGCATTCAAGGAGAAGGTAAAGCCTCACCTACTTTTTTACATATCTACCTTCTCTTACCCTCCAGATGGCTGAAACGATTAGTAAGAAAAAGTGAAACAGCAGATATGGCATTAAAAACACGACATGTACAAACCTGTATTTGATATTTACAGATTGGATTTATATTGTAAACACTGCAGAGGTGTGTTATGATTGCATTATTGAGCTCTCTCAGACCTTGGCATGTTTACACAGTATTTTCCAGGCTGATGAGAAGCTCTGCCCACATCAAAGCCAGCCAGATGAAAACCACCTCTGAACCAGAAGCCACACAGTTACTGCACTGAGCCTGAGCTAATTGGGTCTGCTGAGGTTTATTAAATGGCTCCACTGTTTTGGAGCTTGAATCTCTTAAAGGGTGCAGTTCCAAACATTCACCACTTTGGGCCATTTAGAACTGAATCCAGACACTTCAACTAAGCTAGAAATTTCTCCAAAGGCAGGGTTGAGCATGAATTCCTACCTCAATGGCAGAGTGAAGTCTAAACCAGTCTACCATGCAGAAGCTCTCCTGCAGTGCAGAGGAACTTCAAGGCCAATGCTGGCTGATCTACTGGGTGAATTACAGCCCAGTCTGCTCTTCATATTTGTTAGAAAAATACCTTTTTACCAATGAACCGCCAGGATTCATCAGGCCAGTGACAAAAGGATGCAAACTCCTTCACCTTAAAGAGACAAGTTCTCCTGTAACTCACAGAGAATTAATCCAGCAATTTTAGTTATGGTTCCTGTGGAATTAACCGGAGTACACTGGGAGTTTAGTTATCTCCACTTTATGATGCTGGTAACTTCCTCAACAGAGCAAGGACTGCAACTCTGAGCTCAGAGCTGCCAGAAGTCACAGCCTGGCATATTAACATAAGCAGAAATCAATGATGATTTAAGATAACACACTACATTACTGACTGCAGCAGCTGGGAAGCAGACTGACTGCTCATGGAGCTGATAATCAGCATAAGGTTATATAGTCAGCTATGGGCAGAAAACCTCAGAATTATTCTCACCTTCAATTATCAAAAAAAAGTGGGAGTCAGAGCCCTTAAAACACCTCAGTACAAAAGGTAACAGGAATATTATCACAGACACTCACATGCAGAACTAATGAGGATACAACAGGAAGAAAAATACGTGATTAAGCTTGGTCCTGTCTAGGTCACTAATTAAGGAACCAGAAAAATTCCTCAAAAGCTGAAGAGAGTCAGCAATATTAAAATACCAAATTACTCTGTAAAACAAGAACAGCAACAAAAAGTTTAGCTTACACATCTGGAAAGACATGCCTCTTAACTTCAGAAGTAGGGCAATTCTGGGAATTTTACAGAGGACATTAGAACACCTTTACAATTTAACAGATAAAAACCTGACAGCACAGATAACTTGTGATGTTATAGGATGATTCTCATGAGGTAACAGCTGGCTACATTATGAGGGTTCTTACCTATATAGTATGTAGAAGAACAGTGACATTTCTGTAGAGAAGGAAAATTTAAGATCTGAATGCAGAAAAATCTGCTTTTTACTTTCTCCAGGGAAAGAGAAAATAATTTACAAAATCAGTTAAGATACATCTATCTTACATAAACCTGCCCTGGTCTCTTGTTCCCTGTGACTTGCGGTTAAGCCATAAAAATATGGAGGGCTTGAGCTCGATCATAAAATTCAGTACAAAAATAATCCCTATCCCCAGGAAACCTTACACAGGAGTGAACCACTGGAGTGGCCCTAATATAACTACACCAACCAAAAAGTGTGGCTTAGCCTCATATTTTGCCATGGCTGAGACTGTGGACCCCAGAGCAGACCTGGCTTCCAGTGCTGCCAAAGCAGCAGCAGAAAATCTTGCAGGCAAGGGGGAGTGCAGAAGTCCCAAAGGCACCAGAGCTGAGGATCACTGACCTGACTGATATTTTTCTTTTCCTGGTGTGTTTAACCAGAGTTACCGCCAAGTCCGTCTGAACGAGCTCTTACAGGAGCACTCGAGAGCAGCCAACCTCATTGTCCTGTGAGTCACAACATTTTTGATTCTAAGAATAATGTGGAATGGGATTCTGGACTGCAGCTACAGAAACCCTTGTGTTAATTCACTGAGCACAAAAGTAATCTTTTAAGTACCTTCTGGAGGGCTTGCATCTGGACTGATGCTTCTCTGGGACTGCACTGAATATGAATCCTTCCTGGTGATGAAGCAATTGTATAAAGGAAAGGAGGCCACCAATAAAATTACCCAAAAAAGCCCTTTGCAGAATCAATTTTTATTTACAGACACATTTTTTGTGCACAGTTTCAATAAATTAGCTTGCACTTGTGATGCACAGATAAACCTCTACAGTTCTATTAATTCAGTCTCAAAAATGGGGTGGTCATATAGTGCTTACCACAAATTGACCGTATTTTAAAACTCCCATCTCACAGTAACTGCAGATCAGAAAACTGACTGATGGACTGCAAAACTGTGCATGTGTTGTATTTTTATCCTTTTAAAAATCATACTATTTTTAAGTTTTATAACCCCAAAAATAGTCTTTACCAGTTTAAGGCTACAATCAAAAGCAGTTAATATCCAGTACAATCAGGTGAGCAAGGGTTTGTTTTCACATCATAAGGCCTTAATTTGCAATCTTTTAGAGTAATTATATCAGAGTTGTATATGAACAGTGATGCTTTCTGCTTAGTATTTAATGAGAAGCCTGGGCTAACCCTGCCTTCATAATGATAACTTTATTTTTCCCTCTGCCCAAACAGGAGCCTCCCTGTGGCAAGAAAAGGAGCAGTGTCTGATTACCTGTACATGGCTTGGCTAGAAATTCTCTCCAAGAACCTTCCTCCAGTCTTAATGGTCAGGGGCAACCACAAAAATGTACTGACTTTCTATTCTTAGAAAAACAGCAGTGCCTGGAACATGCCTTGCTTGATTCCAACAGCTACATTTTTAGCGGCAATGGTTCAAAGACACACTAATTTAATAGAAATCTAAAATTTTCATAATTGACAGGTTTTTGTGATAAATCCAAAGCAAAGAATTAGGAAAAAAAATGTAAATGGTCCCTGCTGGTGCTACACTCCAGTACAGGCAAAAGAAGGAAAATCTACCTATATGTCATATGAGACAGCAAATATTTTGAGCATAAAAAGAAGAAATTCTTCTGATTTTATAAAGTATTGAAAATGTCTTTGATATTTATCATAGAAAGCAAAAATTAACTGTGATAAAATAGAAAGGATTAAATCTCTAAATAATTTTTTCAAACTGCACTATCATAGTTGCTAACGGGCACACAGTAGGATTCAAATGAAATGCACCAACTTGTGAGACAAAAACCTGTATGGCATCCATCAGGTGTAAGCCAAGAACTGATAGAATGCAAGTAGAATATATGCAATGATTTTTGATTGTAATATTGCCAAATTAGGATCTGCCTACAGCAGATGCTTTTACCTAAAATGTTCTGCTAATTTAAATGAATTAAATTTAATTTAAAATTAAATTTAGTCACAAAAAATTGGATGCATAAAAATATGGACTTTATTACAAGACTTGATAATGCATTTTCAAGCTCTGACATGCAATAGAATATGTGATTGAAATAATTAAATATTGTAAGTAAATTTCACCAAAAAATTAGTAACACACTAAATATTCTGACAATTTTTGCTATGAATGTTAGGGTTAATACAATCGGATATTATACATTGGGATAATATGTACAATGATTTATGTGATTAGAAAACAAAAACTCATTAGCTGAGTTGAATGCCTTACTTTTGATTTATATAAAAGATTTCTCTCTTTTTTGACTTTCTAAATAATATTAATTACACACGAACTTCAAATAAAGGCAATTCATTATGTTGTGTAATTTTTCTATTTTCTACTCTGCAACGTTATGGTACTTTATAATTTCAGCTGTCAAGAAATGCAGCTTCTCTTTTTAATGGGTAAAGCTATATCCTATGGGTAAGCACTATTTAAATTAAAGACCATCAAGGAACATTTATTTATTTATTTTCTACAGTCCTGCAACTCCTTTGCAGAGATCAACCAACACGCAACCCTCATGAAAGCCAGGGAACCCTGGATTTCGCTAATTGTATATTTTAAAGCAGGCCTCAGCTTCCATCTTGCTTGAATTATTAGAATTTGACTTGTAGTGGATTCAGCACTCCATCTCCAAAAATGACAAATATTTAATATTCATATTTTTTCTGAGTGCAACAGCAGCAATTCAGCAGAACATGGTAATGTAGCCCAGTAATCCATGCTTTATTTTCTCTACCTAGTAAAGGCAGGATATTAAATATTGATATTTTCTCATAATGTTCTTCCTTTGCCTCTCACACATTTACAATCAGGCTGAAGGATCATTTCACAACCTAACTGCATTACACAGAAGTTTCCTCCATATACCAGCCTTCCTGCACAACTCTGAGCAGACCAAAGCTCCCATTCTGCACCTGCAAAACAAGGAGATTATTCTCATCCTTCACAGACATTTCAGCAGTGATACTGGAGCTGTTACATGCTGCCAGGTCCTTGCAGCTCCTTGTGGAATTGTAGTGGTCACCATCCTCTCCACCTCACACAGATACATCAGAATGGCACCCAGCCAAAGCCAGGCTTTGAGGGAGGCTCCACTTAGGCTTTGTGGGTTTCCAATCACACAAGGACCTGGAGGAATTCTACACCTCTGTTAAGCCCTTCAATGATACACATGACTGGAGATTGTTTCTTAAACAGTCCCAAGTACTGCAATTCTCAACCTGCAGGGAACACGGACCCAAACTGTGCTGGGGGACCCTAAACAGGTCCAGAAAGAGAATGAGCACAAAATAAACCAGCAATGGCACTCCCAAAACTCCTCACACTTCTCTCTCACAAACACACTGCTGTGGGCATTGCAAAAATAAATCCCAAGAGACACCTTTCTAAATAAATAGTCATCAAAAACTAAGTACTGACATACACATTTCTATAAAATTTCTTGCTTGCACTACAGTGACTAATTAAAAGATGTACCCACACAACAGTGGAATGGGATAAACTCAGGATGCAACAGCACTTGACTACCTGAAAGTGTTATTTCCACAAATTCACAAGTAATTTAAACAAAGTATTTTCCTGGCAGCTTCTACTCTGTTCCTCACCATGATTTCTGAATGTTTCTAGACCAATTTGGAGAGTATACTAATTATGAACTACCTTAAATTGCAACTTACATGGCAAAATTTTGTTAGTCCACCTACCTCATTTCCAACTCCATAAGAGACAGTCCTGTTTCAGTTAAGACAGCCTTAACACACAGAGTAACACTTTGAGGGCTTCAAGCATCAGCCCTTCTTGTTCTTTGGCCCTCCTTGCTCTTTGGCCACACCTTTTATCCCCTCCTGTTGATGCCCTGCACCTGTGTGCCCTCTGTTCCCTGTGTGGTTGCTCAGTGCCCCTGGGCACTCCCTGGCTCAGTGCTGCCAGTGCTGCTCACAGCTGTGCCCACTGGGGGTGAGGCTGGGCCAGCCCCACTCCCCATCACCACAAACTGGGTGCCTACACAGTTCTTTATGTAAGTTATGCATAAAACAACTGCTGAATTTTAATCATCAAGTTAGTAACTAAACTAATTACATATTTGACATCTCTAGGAAAGAATACAGCTCTAATGCTGTCTAGCACATTTTTAGCTTATATCACAGTACCAATTCCACAAGTTTATATCATTTAGGCTGGATTTGGTCAGTCACGACAAAAGCAAGCACAGGTAAAGTGACCAGGGACATTTAAGTGTGAAAATATCATTGCTATGAAGCAAGGACAAAGAATATTCTGAATTTTGTTCAAAAGCCTAGGCATCCTGCACAGCTAAGCTTGTGCCTAAGGGCCTGTTAAAATGACCCACTATTGTTCCTCTCATCAGTGAATCTTACCTTTCCCTCCTTATGTTAGTGGAGCTCCAACAGGTATCACAGAAGGCATTTCATCATAGTTCAGAGACTGCACTTTCCTTAAATCTTCTTACAACCACTGGCAAGCTGCCCATCTTGATCACATACCCCTAAAGCACAGTCCAGATTATGCTGTCCAGAACAGTATTCTTCCAATGTTTTTTCACTAGATCACAACAGAGATTCTTTTTCAAGGGATTGTTTCATTATTTTATTTTTAAATCAGCTATCCAACAGTGCAAGTAGAAAAGCTACCTAACCAAAAAGGCACTGAGTTGTGAGGATTAACAACTGTAACTACACTGCAAAAAGCATCTTGTTATCCTGCTTCACACTCGAAGGAGTTTCCACTCAATCTTCATCATCACAAACTACAAAGCTCCAGCCACCAGCATAGGAAATTTCATCAGTCTTAAACCTCAGCAGTTTTCACTACATCTTTGAAAAGTCCTACCAAAAGCTTTCATGACTGAGCAATACTAGTCCTCAGAACACCTGAACATTTCTAATTTTTTTCTCTCTTTTTCTCTAATTCCATGTGAGATTTCAAGATCATTTTGGCAAAAGCAGTTTCAGCACCTGATCAGTAGTTTACAAGCCAGAGACATCAGCAGGTAACAGGAATCTGCAATTGTACATTTGGGGCAAACATCTGCAAGCTGTTTTAGCAACTACTGACTCATCTAACTCCCCTTAGCTGTTTGTCAGGCAGAGGTCCCTGACCTGCCAGCAAAGCTGTGGGGACAGATTGTGAGTAACCCTCAGGATTTTCAGCTTGAATTTCAGGGGTCTCCCTCAAGCTTCTTCCTCTGGTGGTTTGGTGTCATTGGACTTCAAGGAAGTGAGCGTGGATCAAAGATCCTGCTCTGTCTCCCTTGTTACCATCCAGCTCTTGGCAGCAGAACAAAACCCTTCAGTGCTGCAGCTCTTTGCTAAATGAGTGACTCATCCCTCGAGTTACAGATGAGGAAAGTCAGGGTTTGCAAGTGTTGTGCTTCAGCAGAGGTCAGGCCACTGCTCAAACATCTCTTCATGCTGGTGCCCAGGGCACAGCCCCCTGGCAGCTGTGCAGGCCAGCACTGCTGAGGGAACACCTCACACTGGCCTTGACTCTGCAAGAAAAATGGCAACAAACAAATACAGCGAGCTGCGGCCCACATTCTCCACAAACAAGTGCCATAACCCACAATCATGCCATTGGCTGGAATTTCATCAGAGGAAATTAAGTTTCAAACAAAATCAAACTCACTCAGGTTGACTGGAACAGAGTAAAAAGCAATGGCAAAATTCCACAACCCCCATGCTGTGCTGCAAACATGCAATCAAAAATAGAGTTTCATTACAAACAGACAACATCATAACAGCCTTTTTAAATTACAAACCTTCATCATTGGGAAAGAGACAGCTGTGCTAAGTAAGAATGGGGTGGGAAGTCGCTCTTTTAAAGCCAGGGTGTTCTTCTAATAAAAATCCTCATTTTAACACCGAAACTTCAATGGGGAGAATTTTGTGGCTATTAGCCCACAAGAGGCTCTGTTTCTGTGCAAAACAAAGCAGCCTCCACTCCTGCTCTCAGTCCGGGCAAAAAGGCAAATGATTTCAGTTTATCTCAGGATTGTTTTCCAAAGGCAGGAGGAAATAACCAATGGACAGCAGCACTAATCAGCCATCAGGAATGCAGGAAGGTTTACTGACTCTACAGAGCAAGCAACACATTCCCAGAACCAAGGTAAACTTGGTTTTAGACCTCCAGCATAAGGTTGGGGGGGTTCCCCTTATAAAGATCTGGGAAAAAAACAAGTGTCACTCAGCTGAGTCCTTTCCTCTCTATTACTCATGGGCTTCCAGGCTACCTCAAGCAGAGTTTAGAACCCAGCCTACTTCCCCAAGTCTGGCCCCTCATAAAAATGGTCCTTTTCTACACTATAATGCAGGATGCAGTCGTAAACTCCTGCTTGTATAAATAAACATTTACAATTAGATACTAATCTGATACTAATGCTATCAACTTCAATTTTTGGATAGCTTATATCAGAAGCCATAAAATATTTTAAGTAGTTTTTTTACATGGGTCTGTGTTACATATATATTCTCCTTAAAACAGTGCGTACTATTTAGACTGAAAATACTGAACAGGAATAAAAGAAAGCCCAAATTGGGACATTCTTAAAAATACCTTTCACAACTGAACTGCCATGTGTAGTAAAGGTTTCACTGCCATCTGGCTGCATTTAGAACACATAACATAGCAAGGAGACAATCACATACACTTAAGAGTTTAAAACAAAAATCACAGAGAGTAGTTGACAAAATCTGGACCAGCAAAAAGAATCCAAAAGCCTGTAGCTATTATGCAGAGCCAAATACCTCCATTAGCCTCACCAGGGACAATTCTGAAACTATGAATCCAATGGATAGTCTTTTCAGCCCCTAGCAGAGAGCCATGGGGGAATGCAGGAAATTCCCTACTCCTAGGGATATACATATGTCCTGTAGAATATATCTATATGTAAATAGAAAGACATAAATGTAGGAAAAACAGGGGGGAAATTACATCATAAATCGAATGGCAAGATGGCAGAGTGTATTAAAGACAAGGAAATAAGTCTCATGCTCCAAGACAGAAGAACAGGGCAGGCCTAGCGCTGACACGTTTTCCCATCCACCTCATCGTCAAGAACTGTTCTCCTCCCTTAAGGCAAACGCCTCCGTCGCGGCCTGACCATTTCTGAAGGAGTCTCTTTCTGTCTATACTCTGCGCAACGTGCTCTAAGATCCGCTTTAACAGCAGGATTACAGTGGGTGCTCTCCAGAGGTCCCTCTCAGCCCCAAGCACCCTATGCCTGTGGAGGACAGCGGCTGTTTGCCGAACGCGGGGCGGCCCTCTGTGCTCAGCCTCTCCCGGCTGTGCGGGGCGGGAACGGCGCCGGGGCCACCGCCTGCCCCTGCCCCGGTCCCGGCCCCGGCCCCGCCCGCCCGTGCAGCCGCAATCGCGTCCCCCGGCAACGCCGCGCGGCCCGCGGGGTCCGCCCGCCAGCCTGCGGCAGCGCCGCCGCCGCATCCCGAGGGGCGCCGCGGGCCGGGCTGCTGCCCGAGGGGCTGCGCCGGCAGGTAGAGCCCGGGCACGGGGAGAACGGGGCGCCGGCACCTCCGCCCGCCCCCGATGAGCCGCGCGGACCGCGGCGGGGAGCGCCTGGCGAGCGGTCCATGGCGCGCTTCCCACACGGCGGCGGCAGCGCTATGTCGGCCCGGTGCCTCCGGTGGCTCCGGCACCCCTTCGGGCGCTGTAAGGAGGGGTGGGGGAGTTGCGGGGCAGCATACACTGCCCAGCCCGCAGCCCTCAGGGGCTTTGGGGGATACACGCTCCCCAGCCGCACCGCGGGCCCTCTCGGTGCCCCTCAGGGGCCACCCGGCCGTGAGGCGGTGACCGCGCTTTGGGGCGATGGGCGAGCCCGCCTGACACACGGGGCGGGACCCTCAGTGCGGGCGCGGGGTGCCCAGGAGGAGCTGGGCGAGGCCATTCTCACCGAGGGGGGAAATGGGGTTGCGCCGCGCGCGGAGAGGCCGCGGACAGGCCGGTTTCCCCCCCCGCTCCCGCCCTCATGGGCCGTGCCGCGTTTTGGCGGGTTTTTGGCGTGCGGGTGGCCGTCCCTCACAGCGTCTCTGCCGCTCCCTCAGCCATGCCCGCCTCCGAGGCCGTGCCGCAGCCGTCCCCCAGCAAGAGGCAGAAGGGCTCGGGGCCTGGAGAAGCCTCCGCACGGCTGCGCTTCACCAAGCTGTCCGAGAACGCCTTCGCTCCGTCCAGGGGCTCCGCGCGGGCTGCGGGCTACGATCTGTACAGGTGAGCGAGGGTGAGGGTTCGGCACCCGCGGCGGGAGCTCCGCCCCCCTCGGTGAGCCCTGGGCACGGGGCTCCGGCGGCTGGGAGGGCCCTCGTGGCCTCTGGCCGAGCTGAGGCCCCGGACGGTCTCGCTGGCCGTGCAGGAGAGGAGGCCAGAACTGATCTGGCTCCCCTGCTCCCCCATCGTCACCATTTTCCGTTATCTGTGGTCCAGCCATGTTACAGCATAGATTGCATCAGGCACAGATGTCATTGGCTAAAAGTCAGGCCTGACAGAGCATCCAGAATTGCTGTTGGTGCTCACATCGGCCAGGTTGCATTTCTCTTGAAAGGAAAATATGGTAGCATACGTGGGCCCTCCTTGCCAGCACTTGTGCTTTTCTATTTTCCCCTTGGCTCCGGGGCTGCTGCCTGCCAAAGGGCCTTGGAGCCGTTTGATAATGCTCCTGGCTGAAAACCGCGTGGGTTCATGTACAGACTTAGGTTTTGGTTTGAATTAACAATGGCTTTTATTCAATGGCTTTCACTTGGTTCAGAAATACCCGGAGCTAGACTTGTGGTTGTTTGCATAGTGCTTCTGCGATCAACTCACTCGTTTTGAACGAGTGAACTTTGCTGCTGCCACTTCTAACTTACCATTTTTAGTATTACGTAGAATAACCAGCCTTTTTCTTCCTTCACCTCTCTGACTTTCCTGAAGATTTACTGCACTACACCTTACCCTTTTTTCTTTTTATCCCTTTCATCTCACCAGGTTTGTTTTTGTTCTTGTTCCAATGTTGCACTGTAGACCTGGAAAAAGTCTGTTTTATAGAAAACCTCTCAGTGCTTCCCATCATTTGAAAAACAGCTCTTTGTCAAGGTCAAGACATGACAAGTATTGTCACCACTGCTTTTCATTAGGCCTCCAGTTGGGTAGCTTCAGCCAGTTCTTAAAATCTCTGTAGTTTAGAGTTTCCAGGAGAATTGTGTGTATCATGAACTGTCAGACTGCTCAGAAAAAAAACATTGTGGCCTAAAAGTTAATTTCCTAGATTGTTAATTTTGATTGCACCTAGTTCATCTGCTGTACAAAGCTTAATCAGACTGTATTATTCATAAAGTTTTTGCTATTGCACAGAAAATGTACAATCACGTTCACCTAATGGTTATTTTAAACTTGTATTTTTTTTTATATCTTACTAATTAAAAAACATTTGAAACTGGCAGAAGTATGCTGTTCAAATGACACTTCTGGAATCTTAAACTAGCACCATCAGAATTGCAGCATCTTGTGTTTTAGGATCTGCATTCAATTTTGCAAATCTGTAAATATTTGTTGTTTAAATTTCATGGTATAAATTCCCTGGCAAATCATTCTGGGTAATTTTGTATCTTAAGTTACAATAAAGAAACTTTTAAAAATATTCTATATAAACTAATGTTTCTTCCTTTAATGTAGTGCCTATGACTGTGTGATCCCCCCCATGGAAAAGGCTGTGGTGAAAACAGACATTCAAATAGCGCTTCCTTCTGGCTGCTATGGCCGAGTGGGTGAGTACACAGCTGTCACAGGCTGCAGAGGCATTCTAGAACAGGTTGGACAGCATCTTCACATTTAGATTCTGCCTAAAGCTTTCAGAATTAGTCAGCACAAAAAGGGGATGCCACATGGCTGTGTGATTTACTTAATCTTGTAGTGTTTTCCTGTTAGCTGTTGTCAGACACATTTGAGGTTTGGTGTGTGTCGGGTGGCCAAAGGATGATCAGCAAAAATGCCTGTACTCTACATACAACTTGAACTTTATAGGCCCCACAGTAGTTCATTATTTGTATGCAGCTTCAGAATTCAAACCACAAAGACTAATAGGTATTGGACATACAGAAAATGCATCCCTGGTTGTTTAAAAATTAACCCCAGAGTACCAGTGTAGTAGAATTTGATGACATATTGTGATAGAATAAGAAAGATATCTATACAAGATATTTTGTTTATTTTGTGCATTCTTTATCTGAATTATGTAGAAATTCTTTATGTAAAAAAGCATAGCCACTCCAGTGAAAGAACATGATCAGAGTTTGCCATGTCCTTTTATGTAAAAGAACACGTGCATTTCTCTTAGCATAAGGTAAGTAAAAACCTAAATCCCCACACACAATTTTTCTGTGTATAACACTGCTTAGGAAATTCCTTGCCAGGTATTTTATTCCTTCATAACTTAAATGGATTGACCTAATAGTCTGAGATGATGCTGAACCAGTTGTAGTCACCAAAAATAAACCAAGATTAGACAGTCTGTCTGCTCCAGTTGCCTTCCTTGGAGAAACCTACTCTGCAATTGCAGGTCAAATAAAGATACATTTCCATTACTTAAAAATTGCAATTTTTTTGTTGCCTGTTGCAGCTGTTATTCTGTTTAATATATATGTAAACTCTTAACATAATTCCTGTAATATGTTTATTTTAAAAAGACTGGAAACAATTGTCATTCCCAAGACTCTGTGCAAACACCCTATATAACCTATAAATACTTTTTGAAAGAAATAAATTGTAATACTTAATAAAAATTCTTTTCTAGCACCACGTTCTGGTTTAGCTGCAAAGCACTTCATAGATGTTGGAGGTAAGCTTTTTGTTCTTTTTATTAAGACTTGGTAAGTATTGCTCACAGAAGTGCCTTAGTTTCACACTGTAGTGTGCAAATAAATGATGGCTTCCTGGGGACTCTGGCAAAAGGAGATACCTGGGTAACACCTGAGAGAGACAGGTCATCATAATTATGTTAACACTTTCTTAATTATAAGAAAGATTACTGATTTTTTTTAACTAATAACTGTATCATATTTCTGTAGGCAGTGCCTGCCATAGAAGTTACTTTTTGGCTTAGGCATTAAAGGTGACTTCTTACATGCTGGTTTCTCCATTTTTTTAACCAGCAAATTAACTTGAGAATTGCTTGTTTTTCTGAATTTTCAAAACTCAGGGGATACTCCCAGTGCTACTAGCACCTTAATTAGGAAGCTGTTCAGCAATGCCATTGGATTAACCCAAAACATTACATAGGAGAGCTGTGTAAATACTTTTTCCACACTGGAACTAATGAAGAGATTGCATGGGAACTATGGATCATAGGCATTACAATTTTTTCAAAGCTGAAGGAAATACTTTACAAAGTAGGTTTTTCTTCTAAATGTGCATTTTGTGGTTCAACATTAAAACTTCAAGGTACACTCATGCTACAGTTTCTTCTGGTGTTAGTAATCTCTAATGGTAGTACTTTGTATAAACTGGGGAATGTCTTGAACTTGAATAATTTTATTTTAGTATTTAAATTATTTCTGCAAGTAGACTTCCAAATATACATACTTAGGACCACAGGGAGGCCCAAACTCATATTTTCTACTGGAAATGTATTTCCTCTATCTGAGAGAAAAACTCTAAAGAAGCAGAATATCATTATTTTAATGTAGCTAGTCTTCTGAACTATGCAGTTAATACAGCCATACAAAATAGAAGAGTAAGCCTGTTATATAGTCTTGGTACTAGATACAGCTGTATGACAGTCACTTCCTCACAGTCTGATTCTGTTACCTTGCCAGAGGTACAGGGTTTGGATCTGTGCAAATCCACAGCTCTCAAACGAAATGTTAGAGTTAACAACAGATTTCTGCTTGACACTGAACGAGCTGAAGTTAGCTGAACAAATGGGGCCTGAATTTAGTCCAGCTGTCTTGATTTCAGATAGGGTGTTACTACTAAAATTAGTAGTACAGTGGTAAAGCACTTCTTGACATGTGATGGGGTTTTTCAGTTCCTTTTGCAAGACTGATTAGCATTTTTAGATCTCAGTATTTGCATATATATTGTTAGTTGTGCATCAGAAGTATTAAGCCTGTCATTATGAGATACTGTAATCATTTATTAATCTAAACTTTAATCTAATCTAGTTATCTCATACACTGACATTTACTAACTGGGCACCTCTCAAAATTTCTCCTGACAGCTGGTGTTATTGATGAGGATTACAGGGGAAATGTGGGTGTGGTACTGTTCAACTTTGGCAAGGAGACATTTGAAGGTAAGTGTTAAGCCTGGCACAGCCTATTTTCAGCCATCTGACTGGGAACAAGAAACTAATTTTTTCTTTAGAAGTTTATGCAGAGGTGGAACTAGCTGGGAACATTTTTCTTCTCTCAGTTAACAAAAGCATAGATACTTTATAATGTCCTGTCATGGGAACATGTAAAGATTGTACTCAAATTAAGCAGCATGCAAAAAAACTGCCCCCAAAACCAGTGCACCGCCACAAAAGCAAACCAAAACATCCCTACTTAGCTAAGCTTTAGATTCACAAGCTGTACTGAAATGCAACTTTGTATCAAGTTACTACCTTTCTCTGAAAAACAAAATTAGCTAAGCAGTATTTGAGAAAAACCTTGTCCAGAGTCATGGGAAACCTGAGTAACAGACAGGATTTTCCCTTTATTACACCGTCTTTCTGCAAAAAGTCAGTTTTCAGTTTCAGTGCCCAGGTGCAAGAAGTGCTTTTGTGGCCTCTCCTGCATCTTCACATCACAAGCTGCTTATGGAAGTTCTGTGAGCCTGATTGGTTTTTAGTGAGAAACTCAGTGTTCCTTTTATCAGTTTGCCTTTTTCTCCCCAAATTCCTGGATCTAGTTTATAAAAGGAGCTACATTGTCCATCCAGCTGTGTCTCCATCTCTGCAGCACTTGTACATAATGAACTTGGGATGCCAGAGTATGGCAGCAGGAGTGAATGGAAAGGCCTTGGGCTGGTACAGCTGCTGACATTCAACATAGAAGGACCAAGCAAAACTTTATCTTAACCTATATTTTTCTGGGTCTGTTAACCTCTGTTTAGATAAGTTTCAAAGAAGTGTTTTCACTTTTATATATTCTGATATTCTTGAAAGGAGATTGTCTAAAGTCTATATTCATTGTTCACTTTTTTGAAGGAACTAACAATATTTTAACTTCTCTGCAGTTAAAAAGGGGGATAGAATTGCCCAGCTCATCTGTGAACGCATTTATTATCCTGAGCTAGAAGAAGTTGAAGTAAGTTGACAAAAGAAAATATTTCTGCCTTTTCAATGATTATTAGTTTAAGATACTTGTATATAAGAGGAAATTTGTTATATAGATAAATACTTGGCTAAAATTGCTTTCAATGGTAGAACTGCATAGCAGCAGTACTACCTGAATGAAAGTCTTGATTCTCTGTACATACTTGCACAGATGTTATTTTTTTTCCTTTTTTGGTAAGTTTTCAGAGTTTTTGAGGAACAGTTCAGTATATACTAGAAATGGTTGTCTCACAAGCATTTGTTTAAGCTTGTACAAAAGGTATTCTAAAGTCTCTTGCATACATTATTTTCTTTCTTAATTATAGCACTTGTTACAAGTAAATGATAGACAATATCTCTTGTATAGAAACAAAAGGCAGGTTAAGGCACTAAACCAGCTTATCATAATTGATGTCTTTCAGACTCTGGATGACACAGAACGAGGTGAAGGTGGCTTTGGCTCTACTGGAAAGAACTGAAAATCACTTGAATACGCTTTCTGTTTTTGTTTTTTGTTATACTATTTCTAATTTTTCATCTGAATTAGAAGTAGGATTTCTGGAGTACATAAGAATATTTCAAGTTTTATTGAGACTTCTCTGTATCTGTCCTCCAGTGAATTTGTCTGCATAATGAGGAAATATGCATGACTGGCTTGACTTACTAGTTAATGTATTATTTTCTCTTTCAAGAAGTTTGGTCCTCAGCAATAAGAACATATTGTTTATGTGGCAATTATGCTGTAATAAATGAAAAAAATAACTTAATGATCTATTTTATTTTACTCAGCTAACCTACAACAGCCAATTGTTCCCTTGCCAGTTTTTGTTAGACTTCTGAAAGCTGTCTTCCACGTGGCTCAGGATTTCATACAGCATCAGTGACAGTACCAATAGTACCAATAGGACTTCCCACTGTGACACCAAGAGCAGAATAAGACAAAGATATTCAATATTGCATCCTCTACAACCTGTCCAAATACTTGTGTTTCTATGCAAAGCTAAAGTTCTGACCTTGATCCTCAGCTGATCTTCAAGTGGCCAGTTTTTCAGCTCTCTTATATTCAAAGTAATACAGTTTGAGTTAAATAACACAACTCACCTGGAAATAGCTTCTATGTAGTAAACAAGAGCTATGAATTACACTTTTGGAATATTTTTACAAATTTATCAATATGTTTCTGTATGGAAGTAAATTCTGAATTATTGAAGCAATGCACAGTTTGGTGTTTTAAGGTCACTTTTGTCCAGTTAACAGAGAATGTTTTTTGAATCTGTCCTAAACTTGATTCAATAAGTGTGTGGAATTTCTTAAATGACTCTCTGACTTTTAGGTGAAAGAACATGCAGAGGAGAGAAGAAATAAAAAAGGAAAGAAAAGTGACTATTTTCCCACTTTACATAAAAGAATTAGAAAAGGCTCTGAAGCTCTCACTTTTTTCCTGCAGCTGTCGTAGGAAATTCTGTGCATTAAGTTTTAGCAGTGGAAAGGGCACCTTTGTAGGCTGATGTTCACACTGCTCTTCTGCTGGGTAGTTTCAGCTCAGGATAATCCTGTTGGTATTAGTTTCATGTTCCTGTCTAGGACTATTTTTAGTAAAGTAGGCCTAAAATACTACAAATCTTATACATTTTATCCTGCCTGCCCCTGGAGCTGGAAAATAAAAGAGCAGTGTGACAGCGTTCAGATCCCTTCAGCCATGGGATAGGCATTACACTGGCTTGGCAGTGCTGAAACAAGAAGTAGATTCACCTTTGTCTAGGGTAGAAACCTTTTCCTCTAAGTGCTATGATATCCTGATCAGTGGTTTTGCTGTTGGTCCTTACCCCTGTGCTTGGATCTGTACCCCCAGACAGACCATCAGGAGCAGGCACATCCTGCAGAAGGCCCCTGTAAGCAAGAGCTCATCATACCAATGGAGTCTAAATGAACTGGGAAAGCTGAGCTTGACACTAATTTTATTCAGTTCTATACCCTGCCAAAAAGGAACTTAAAGGCTATTTAAAGGCCTAAAAATCTATGATCCTTTTGTGAAAAGCTGTTTCCTCTTCTGGACTGTAAGTCAAAGTTTTGCTGCAGTTTTTAGTTTCTACCTCCCAAAGCAAACACCCAGCAGGGGTTCCACTGATGCAAGTCCTTTTTAAAAAAAGATGCTACAAGAGGCCTTACTTGGAACTGCAACCTACAAAGAATAAGTTGGAGTTCATGTGATACTTATTTGCTGTACCTGGTGGAAAATTAACTGATTTCCATTTTTGAAAATAATGCTAATACAGATTCTGAGATAAGTATTTGCTAAAAAAAGCACAATCTCAGGAGCTATCTGAGACAGATGAGGAAAAAACAAATTTACATATGCACACCTGCAGTAACTTGAACGTTAAAACCATTATGTGTCATTACCAGGAAAGGCTCACTTGTTTTGAAACTGGTATGGTGGAGTTCCTTTCCATTGTTTCTCAGTACTTCTCTAGAGAAGTGTGTCATGAGTTTGAGATTGCTGCAAGGCCCTTCCCAGTAAGGACCTTGGGAATGTTCATCTGAAATGAGAAATGTTTTCAAGCTTACCTCTACACTGAGCTCTTCCATGTGCACCAAGCCATTGCACACAGGTAAGGAATTCTGGTAATTCCTATTAGGGTGTTGGGATTTGCTATTTTCCTCAATAGAAGTAGCACATTTTTGAAAGACAAATACTTCTACCCAGACAACAAGAGTTCCCAATCTACTGAAAGTTCTAAAGTTGATAGTGCTACTGCAGATCAAGGCCTGCATTTGAAACTTGTAGAAACTTTGTACTGGGCCTGAGTAGAGGCTTCTTAAAACAGCATTTGCTACTCTATGGTTCAAACCAAGCTATCTCTTTTATTTATATCCCCACAATTTCATTTATATGAAAAACAATACCCTCCCAATTATTTTCATGTTCCCTTTTTCCTATAATATCTACATTACAAAAGTGTATTATCTTGGTATCTGGCAAGAGAGAGGGGAGTGGAAAACAATCTCTTTCATGACTTTATCTGAGACCTATCCTAGCTCCATTACCTAATTGTAAATTAGTTTTGTAATTCAGTGACAAACTGCCTAAGTGGGTCATTGAGTGCTCAGGTAACTTCAGAAGTTCCCCAGCAGTGTGCACAGGGCTCACTGCTGTGTAGACAGATTCATGTCTCCAGAGCCTGCCACGGGTGTGATCCCCAGGGCTCACTGCAGGTACCAAACTGAAGAGATGTAAAGCTATTTCCAAAGTAACAAAATGAAAATCAGCTTAAGTAAAAATTACATTGGGCTGTTCTCCACTATCACTGACCAGATCCAAGCTGCTCTTTAATTCAGCTACTCACATCTGTGAGAGGAGTTACCTAAAGCTTGAAGAACAATCTTGTGGAACATCCTCTGTGCAAATGAAACATGAAGCCCTTATAAATTAAAAGTAATTTGTTGGGAATTCTTATCTACAGCAGAAAAGAAAACTTTCCTGCAAGGAAAGGAGAAGGACATTACTGACTAACAATCTTCCTTTTTTTTAGAAATGGATTTGACTTGTTACAGGGATAGAGAATATCTGGCCTTTCACCCCAGGTGAATTTGGAAGAAAGTTGAGATGCTTAGCTCCACATTCACGTCCATGGTTTGAGTTGTATTATGAGACCTGAGAGGGTTCTATTTTTTAATTTCAGCTGCAATATTTACAATAACCTCTATGTCCTTAGAAAGGCAGAGGATCATAAACTGATGAGGGTTTTGAAGGAACATGGGATTCCTATACAATTCCTACCACTTGAACTCTCCACTTTTGGACAAAAATCTTAAAAATTATGGCAGTAATACCACTGCTACCATTGATCTTTAGTTCTTTCTTTCCCCAGAGTGTTAACCTGGTATAGTTGAGAATTTAGGCATAGCTTCCTCAGCTCAGCTGTTATATTGCTCTATGGCATGGTAGGAATTTTTTTATCTATTTAATGTTTTCTACATCAGCCACTAGATGGCACTTAAAGTTTGCTTTCTTTTCCACTTCTTTTTCAGAGGTATTTTTCAAAGATTGTTCATCTATAATTAAGAGTTGATGACTCCCACTGGGACTATGTTGGTGGAAAGAAAGATGCAGCAATATTTGAGTGAAAGCAGGCAAAAGTATGACCATTAAAGGGGGAACAATGACAATAATTTAAATAAGATTGGGTGGTTGCAGTGTTTGCATAATCCCTCCTGGCATGCAAGAGCACTAGAGAAGCCTGTGGCTTTTCTCTCCTGCTGCGTTTCAACAAAAAATGGAAAATTGTAATGAACAGCAACATTTTTCCTGTCTTTCGTATTCACTGTGCTCTTACTCTCTTCCTCCATTCCTTTAAGTGGAATGCAGACTACTTAAGGATTGCCTTGTAATGAAAGTAATCTATAGCCTGGTCAGCTCTGCATTGGATTTTCCAAATCAAATGCCTCTGGCTGCAAGGTCAGGATATAAATTAAAACCTACTTAATACATGTTAACTCATTAAGGGTGGGTGATACATAGTAACCTGAATTATTTCATTTAAGGTTCCCTAGTTTCTGTATTGCTTGCTGCTATAACACAGTTTGGAGCTCTTGTATGTCTTCTAATTTTTCTATTTTTCTGGTTTTTTGGTTTTTTTTGGTTTTTTTTGTTAAATAACTACCATTGTATTTTGGCTTAAAGATGGTTAAGTAAGTTTTGGTATTAAGTAAACTTCTATGACCCTGCCTATTTCCTGTCCTGTCAAACCTTTCCTTGTAAGAATAACAGTGTCCTTTTATTTGGTGGAGTGTAGCATGATGTTTTTGGCAGGCACGAAATTTTTGACTTGCATAAATTTGTGACCTCAAGTGCAAGAAAAGTGAATGCTTGCTTCAGTACCTCATGTTTTTTGCCTAAAAAGAAAAGTGTCTACATGGCTAACCATTACAATTTCTGAAGGAAAATTATCAGCACACTTATTCCACCTGATTGCACATGACTGCACTTCCAAAGAAAAGAACCAGAAATAAAATAAGTATTTTGCACCTAGTTATGTAAGTTACTGAAAGCCTGAAAATATAGGGCAGACTGTACTGCTTACTGGTTTCTGGAATTGGCACACATGGCACTTCCCTCACTAACAGCTATTTGGCAGTCCCTAGCTCAGTAAGGATGTGATTCTGCAAAGTGTAAATTCGGGTCTGCTGCTGGCCAGAGAATGTCATTGCATGGTTAGAGGTTGCAGGATCGGGTCTGAAGTGAATTTACGTAATGATTTTCCTAAACTTTCCCTCCATTAACTGTGTGGTTATTTAGCTCTTTGCCACTGAGGTGATGCTTTTCCCCTACTCAGAACACAGTAAGAAAGCCTTTTACCCTGCCAAGTCTGAAAACCTGACAGATTAATTTTATAATTTGAGAGCTCTTATCCAGAAAGTAACTACTGTATTTTAACATGTAAATTGTGTTTAAACAAACACATGTGAGCTCTGTATGCCTACTTGTTTCCCCTTAGAATTTGATGGGGTTTTTTTCATTGTGACAAAATTTTATATTAACCTTCTGCATTTTAGAGAACATTTGTACAGTATAATTCGTAACAAGAGTTTTGTATCAATCAATACTGCTCATAGCCTTGAACTGAAAAAAGTTATCTTTTGTCTACTATTGATTGTAGCAAAGGAATTAATTTGCTTTCATTTTGTAAAAGGAAAAAGGAAAAGCAAACAGACATGACTGTAGCATCCTTGGCCAGATTCTTTTAACAGGAATATTTTTGTTTATGGATTCCTACTGTGAAAGGTTGTCTCCAAGTGTCCAAGACAAAATAACTATGTGTCCTCCTTGGAAGGAAACATCTTTCCTTTGCAGCTAAACTGATAGTGCCATGTCTGGCAAGCACAGTAGTTATCCAGTGCTGTCTGCTAATACAGCTCAATCCTGATGACAACCTTCCCACCTGCTTAGCTTACACTCTGTTCACTGCCAAATTCCAGGGTCCCTTCCTTAGGGTGCAGGAGAGCATCAAGGAATCCCACTTGTCAGTTTTTCACAGCAGCAAACATAAAAACACCAGTCTCACTATCCCACAAAGGAGTTACTGCTGGCAGCAAGCCAAGCTGATCAGCATTACAGGTAATTCAAGCCATTTAAATTCTGCAATAGTTTTTTTATTCATCCTATATATGATGCTGTATCTTAGCAACATGTATAGGCTAGAGCAGTCAAAGAGAAGGAGGTGTTTTGTTAAGGGAGAAAGTATCTTTCAGTCCTGTTCTTACCTTTCTTCTCAACTTGCATTTAAGTCATTAGTAACGTGAGAAAACTGAAAAGGGAGCTGTGACAACAAGAGGAAATAATGGATTCAGCAACAGAGAACTCATTGCTCTCCCTGGACCTGAAGAGGAAGTGACAGAGCTCCACTCATCTTGGTGAGCTCCACTCATCTTGGATTATTTTGTTTGGGATGGGATTTTTTGTCTGGTTAGCTGGGTTTTAATACTAATCATATCAATTAAGCTACTAAAAGTTCTCCAGGAAAAACTGGATAGAACTCACTGCCTGGAAGACTGCCACCAGATGTAAAGCCAAACTGCTGCACCAGGGAGGCAGCAAGGTACTGGGTTTTTTGTCAAAAATAATTTCTTATTGTACACTTTGTTATCAGTTTCTAGCCAAGAAAGGCTTTAAGAGTGGCTTTAAAGAGGGCCTCATATTTCTGGAAGCCTGACAGATGTTGTGTCCCACCCTAGGTCACCTGCAAAGAGCCCCCAGACTGCTGTTCATAACTTTCCCAAAAGGCAGTTGAATAAGACTGACTAATAGTCAAAACAGGCAGGCTTTCACTATTGTATCTTGAGCAGGCTGGAGGTCTGCTGTGTGGGAGGAAGAAGCCTCTGTTTGCATTTACTTTTTATTTGGATGACCTTTGAGATGCTTAGCATTTATGGGACAGCCTGGACTGAGCAGAAAAACACTCAGGCACTTCCAGGTAGTTTGGATCCTACAACAGGATTTTTATTTTTTTCTGCCTGCTCCGGGCCACCTGCTTGCCAACAGAACCTGCCTATTTATTTTTACATCATTATTTTCTGCTAATAAAGTTGATTTTAAAACTATAAGAACTTAAACTAATAACAATAATAACAAATGGGACTCCACCTCTGTCCCCCTCCTCCTGAAGTTTGCTATTCAAATGTACAGAACTAATGTCCAAAGCATGGCTGGATATTTATTACAGCATGCAAATGATCACTGATTCCAGAGCTGCGTATATGCTAAATGAGAAATTATTACTCATTTGCAATTATTCCACGAAATCTTGAGTAGCTGCCAAAATAATAAAACAGCTGGATGAGCAGAGGGATGGGATCAGTTTAAGCTGGCACTCAGGCTGAAGAAATTCATGCAAAGTCACAGCCATGGGTGTCTGGAAGACTCAGCTTTATCCCACTGTGGAGCTGGTGCACAACATTGTGCACTGTTCCATGCTAACAACATCTGCCCAGAAAATGAGTTACTCCTCCAGTCTCCATTGGAGACCCCCAAGTGCCTCTAGAGCCACAGATCAGCAAAAACAGTGCATCAAAATGAGAACCATGATAGGTTTATTAATCAAGACAGTGTTGTTGATACTAACCCAGGTTAGACATTATATAAGTGGAGTTTATTACAAATACTGTGACTGCACAAATAGAGTGGATAGGGAGAAAGCTAAGGCTAAAGTCATATTTTATGATGCCTTAGGATCTCCCTGCATAAATCCTTTTCTCCTCATGCCACTGCTCATTGATCTCTACCATCTGGACCAACAAACTTTCATCTCCAGGTGTGCTATCAGCTAGCAGGCAATGGTAGGAGTGATTAAATAGGAGGTTGAAAAATTCACGTGAAAGTTACTCACATCTAATGAACAACAGAGAAATAATTTGAGCTGTATTTAGCTGGTACAAAAGAAAAGTGCTTATAAGATAGGCATTAGAATCAAAAATTACACCTAAGAGCAAAGCTCCTGGCTTAGCACTATAAAGTACGTGCCAATAGTCCAGGGAAAACTCTTTTCTTAAACTCCATCATAGTTCCATTAGAAGTTGCCTCTTCTGCTGATAAAAGTGCATTCCATGGTCTCACTGGTCTGTGCATATTCCCAAAGTCTGATGCTGTTGCTGGCAAAGCCTTATTATAATCCTACATTACATAGAGCACTGTGCAAATACTAAACAAAAGAAAATGACATCCAACTGCTAACACAGACTTACCCTTTCCCACAGCCAAAGTAGCCGTCAGACAAAGGCTTCCTCTGAACCCTTGCTCATTGTGTGAAGCACAATTCAAACAATCATCAAATGGTATTAATCATGGCCTTCCATAACTCTATAACTAGTATCTTAAAGTTATCCTGCATGGTAAATATAATTTTCAGCAGCTGAGAACTGTGAAACTGCTACAGCCCTCATCAGAATGCTGAGGGTATTGGCATTGCTTTAAAACTATCTCCATACTCAAACAGTTTCTATGCACAGATGTCTTCAAGAAAAGTTTTAATAGCAATGGAAGTATTTTATTCCCTCTGAAAAAAAATTTGGGTTCATGTTTATTAATGCCCATTACTCAAGGTCAAGAAGAACATTAATATATTTGGCCAGAAGCATGGCTTTGCATGAGATCAAGATGCCAGAAGGTTACACTTGATCAACAGTAGATGCCCAAGGGATTTGATTGAAAACATTTGGAAGTATTAAATCAATAGCTGACAAGATTCCTCTATCTATAAATGCAGTTGGTTTTAGTAAACATGTGTTGAGTGGTTTTAATTTACCTAAGGAAAATATGTTGGAATTATGGGTTTTTACATGTTTCTGGGACATGAGCTCACAAATTGCCAAAGAACTTTGGCACAATTAAAAGGAGTGAGAGTCAGACAGACACTTCAAACACTAGTAAGGGCACATTTTGAATGCTTGCCAAGTGAAATGCAATTAATCAGGGTCTCTGCACTATTTACTACTGAGAGATGACAAAAATCTGTCTAAGGAATAATTACTAAAAGAGACAACTGTGGGGTGGGACACAGCATTGGCCTCATATGATCTACATACAAGAAATTATTAATATAGAATTACATCTGGGATACAGTATAGTCATAAGACTGAGGGACCTTTTCTCAGAGTTCCTTTTCTCCACCAAAATGAAACATAGAATGCTTCTATTATTCCAGAGGCTCAAAGTTATTCCTAAGGGTAATAACTAGTCAGCTATGTCATACTCTCCCTAGGGATGCTGTGGAAACCCTTCTGGCTTGATGCAGACAAAGAAAGGAAAAAACATAGCACCAAGAACAGCCCAGCATTGGCTGGTAGGTTGAGTAGATGACCTGACAGATCTTTTCCATCTATAATTTTCTTCTGTGGCTTTGATACTGAAGGCCCTGTGGACATCCACAGTGCTCTTGCTTTCCTGGAAGCCTTAATAAGGATCTGGTTTGGACCTCAGACATACAACTAATACCGCTGAGCATATTATTCTAGTGTGGTGTGAGAGGCAAAAAGAATGCCAGTGGGAACATACCCCATCATGCTAGTTGGGTTTGTTCTGGCTTTTAACGCCAGGATCCCCTCAAACACTTGCATCAATGCATTCTAATTGCAATGGTTGTCAGCGTGCTGCTTACTTCAGTGCAGAAAAACCCTGGTGCATACCCAGTTATCTTACTGTTTACCCAAGATAGTGTTTGGATTTATAAGCTCACATGTTTGACCTGGTCCCGAGGCTTTGGTTCATTAGGAGATGTCGAAACGAATCTAGATATCCTCACTCAGCAACAAATGTGTCAGTATTTCTTCTCTACTCTTCACCTAGTCTGTGCCTACCAGAAGCCTCTTCTCTATAGCTCATCCGCTTGTAAAGTTGGTACAAGCTCACAAAAGCCTCTTTATCAGGTTTATCCATTAGTCTGAAGACCAGACCTTCTACTCTTCCTCTGTTGCCACTGGAATTACTTAAGGGGCAAACACAGTTCCAGCTGTACCTCAGAGTACAGCAGGAAGATTGACAATCTCTCTTGTCACCCAAAACTTGGTCACTTGCTTCTCCACAGATACACCAGAAGCCCCAAAGGCAGGACCAGTTGTGAGCAGTTTCTGTTGGTCCCTGGAGCCGAGGTCCTCAGCCAGCAGTCAGATTTCCAATGGTTTGTAAAGCCGAAAGATATTTTGCCAATACCTTAACTAGATTAAATATGGTAGCATGTAGCCTACAGCAACCCAGATCTGAATCTAGAAATCTGGCCTTTGGAGGACTGGTGGAACCAGAGGAATATTCTGACTCAGCTGGAGCAGCTTCTCAGATCTGAAGGAAACGTTGCCCAGTGGGAACTCACAGCAGATCACAGCTCAGTTTCTCATGAGATTGGCCACATCTGTTCTCTTTTATGCAAGAGAGACACTTCATTAGAGCCCTATGTAACCTTCTGTTGGGCAATACTGGGCACTCCTGGTTTCATCAAAAGATGAATCAGTGGGTTCCATTATTGCTTCATACCTCAACAGTAAAGTTTTGGGTGGGTTCTTGGACAAGAATCTTGGCTCTGAGACACATGTTTGATATGGTAGCCTTGGACACAACTATACAATAATTCAAGCACTTCTTACAAAGCACATGTGTTTACTTACATCAATAAGCACAAAATGAAAGCCAACATTTGTGCTATTGTATAAAATAGAACACCTCAACACTTATAATAATTATATCTCTTGGAGTTCAGGGGGACCTACACAGACAGACGTACCCCTGCTGTGTGACTTAGGAGAATATCTTAAAATCCAGACCTTTCCATGTGCTGCAGAATGGCCCTGTGGAAAAACCTTCCAGAATTGAAAGCTGACTGTAAGGTCCTCCACAGGCCAGTATCCCTAATATTCAGTGAATCATGCTGCACACATATGGAAGACAGAACAGAGTCTGGCACTTAGGAACATTTAAATTGCTCTTTTTAAAGGCCATGTTGGTATCTTTTTGAATGTTTCTTATGAATTTAGCAGTTTATTTCTTGGCTCTATCACAATCCAGTTTACTCTCCAGAGTAAATTTGAAGTCTGAATGTAGCAGCATTCTAATACAAATCAGTCTAATACCCACTACAGAGAAAAGTTCTTGGTGTTGAAACAGTTTTGTTTGTTCCCATTCTTACCCTAATGTAATATTGCTGCTATATGTTGTACTCTAGAAAGCACCAGGGACTGTGGCTTTGCAGCTCTTCCTTTCTGCTAAATGTCTCACACAGATGACACACCCTAGCTGGGCCTGAGCTTGGGAACATCTGCCTCTTCCAAAACCCAGAGTTCCCACATAACTACATAATTCACTGCTATCGAGTTACTGGGCTAGCCACAAATTGACTAATGCAATAGTCATCAAGGATCAGGAGGTTGGAGCATGAGGGCTTAAATTTCAGGGCAGGGTGATTTGTCCTTTAGAATCACAAACACTTTATCAACACACAAAGGAGGAAAATTCTCCATCTGCCAGCCACAAACAGTACAAAAAGAAAAGGAATCTACATACAGCCTTTAATTTGCAGTGATGTACCCTAGGCAGGGCCTTTCAAAATCTCCAGCTGTGGGGAGAGCACCTGGGCCTTGGCACTGGAGAGCTTTGCTTGCCTTACTGTGACTGAGGAGTATCATTCTCACACTGGATATCACTCCCTCTCCCTTAGTGTTTTCAGCATACAAACTAAACAGCAACAGCAATCAAGAGCAATTCCTTTCCCCCCACATACCTCACTGATAAAATAAAACTTTCCTGAAAAATACTTTCCATCTTAACAAACCAAATTAGTCTTTTTCTAAGCTAGAAGGATCTTCTGAGTTGCTCCTTAATCTTAAGCTTCACATGACTCTTTGGTTATTTCTCGTAGTCTTTAAGCAACCAAACCAGCCCATAACCCACAAAGACTGACTGTGCTCCATCTATAACAACAGGTTAAATTAGAGGAAAACAGAACTTACTACTTCAGTAGTTTAAAATCCTGAACACACTGATGATGTTCTCTTCACCAACCCAGCAATGCTGAGGAAGCAGGGCAATGAGAAGAGTCTGTAATTATTGACTGCAGCTGTTTGTGCCAGCCAGTCTCCTGCCTTTAACTGCCAGAGTCACAGAATCCCAGAATGCTTTGGGCTAGAAACTAAATATTACCTAGTTCAAACCCCCTACGATGGGCAAAGACACCTTCCACTAGACCAGGCTGTTCAGTGCCCCATCCAAACTCCTCTGGGCAGTGACACATACACCAGCATGAGTATCTGGTGATGATCCAAATGACTGCAGGATAAGACAGGCTGAATTCATTGACAAGGAACTAGTAAGGAGAGTTCATTCAAAGTCTGCCTGAGCTCTCCTAGAGCTGCTAATCTACTCTGTAGTAATCTGTTTTCTGAAGAGTTCTAAATGTTGAACCACAATATCTAAACTAGAAAGTTATTTTACAATAGATCATCCTTCTCTGGATATCCCAATACCAGCAATCGTTCATATTATTTGATTTGCATAGTAATCAGTGAGGAATGTAGTCCTAGAACTTTTTTTTCTCCAGCTAGCTGTTGTATTCACTGCATAATTTTATCTTTTTCATATGAAAATGCTTATGATTTCATCTAGAATGAATTTATTGAGTCTGCAACTAAAACTCATCTTAGTGGCATAAAAAAATTATTTTGGAAGAGGGAATTATTTATCACCATTGGACTGCCACTCTGCGGGACAGAGAGGTTCTTATTGCTTGAGGTGAGCAAATAAACACATTAAGCTTCCCAAATCAGGCAGAGACAACAGCACTACAAAGGTTTCATGTACTTACTGTGGACTTCATCAAATATGTTTCTTTCTTTTTAATCCTTCACTGTATGACAGTGTGCCATTACCTCTTCTGAGCTACCACCAAGACACATTTCATTTGCATGTTTATAAACCACTTAGTTATTTGAGCTCCTCAAATTCCCATAAGCACAGCTCACCTTTTCCTACCCATGTTCACTGGGTTAACCATGTTATCCACCGATGTTAACTTCTGTCTTAATGTCTTCAAGATAAGTTGAGACAAAAAAGTGAAACCAAGTCCTAGAATAGATTGTAGACACAGTCTCCTTCTGCAAAAGAGAATAAGCAAGTCCTGTTTGTTTTGTGCTTATATCTGAACATGCAGTGCAAAATTAATAGATCAGTTTACATTCTTATAATTCCTGAAAAGAAAATTGTCTTCATGCCACCTACTTCTCCTGACCTGAAGGGACCAGGTCCTGGGGAAAAGTGTGAAGGAATTCACATGATAAGCTGATTGGCATAGTTTTGGGCACTGTTTCATTATTTAGAGCACTGATTCTTAAGCCATGGACTGTCAGCAATCTCTGAAATGACTGTAAAAATCAGAGGGAAACTCAGTACAGTCAAAGGAGCAAAAGGGGAAATAAAAATAATGGACTGGTTTTCAGAATCCAACTTGATATGTATTTGGCTCTAAGTAAAAACCTCTATGGTATCACACCACAAAGTGGTTGAAGGATTTTTTTAAGGGACATTTACAGCACTTTAGAGGGGGAAAATAAATAAGAAACAATTTTTCTAATTAGCTTCTAAAATGAAAAAGAGGAATGGAAAGGAACCTCTTGTATAGTATTAAGATTGAAATTATGTCAAGTCCTCTTCAATAGAATTTTTTCCACAGTGACTATAAGCCATGAGCTAACCTCAATACTCACTGTTGCTTTCTCTCTATATGTACTTAAACATCTTCTAGTAAGAGTGCAAAGCCCAAAGCCACTGGTCAGCCTCAGCCAGACTCAAGCAAGAGCTAAATGTCAACCAGCTGCTGAGCTCATAAATGCCTTTCAGGAAAGAAGGCAGACAAGGAGAGGCTGGATTAGTTGCCACCCAAATGAAAACAAGCATGATGAGCTTCACCTGTATTAGACTGCAGCAAATAGGAAGGGGCTGCAACTGAATGTCCTTGTGGGGACTAGACCTGATTGAATCTTGCCTCTTCCTAGACATGAAAGTCTTGTCTTTAGGGTGCCACACTGCTCTTGTTACAGATTTGAACTGACACTCCAATATTAGTGTTGAAAGAGCTCCATATATCAGAAATTGAACAGCACAGTTTAGAGATGAGCTCACCTGTGATCAATGGGAGGGCAACTCTAAAGTAGCTGTCAAAGAAAAGAATATTGTTTAAATTTTAAAATATGGGGAAAACCTTTCAGTCAGCTTAGCAAAAAATAAGGTATGGAAGAGCTGGCAAAACCAGAAACCAGTGGAATAGTTCTTGCATAACAGCAATTAACTTCTTTAGTTGATCTTGTTCATTTACTGGTATGAACAAGATGGTAGATGGTAAAATATTGTCACTAGAGGTTGTGTGCAGGGGTGATAGGAAAGTGTAAGAGCAGGAAGCAGTTACATGGTTGTAAAAGAGGTAGGCAAAATATGACACAGTGCCAAGTCCAGCTAAGGACACTGCCTCAATTTATAGCTGGATAAAATGTATTGAGTTATGGGTCATTTGAGTTCTCAGGTGACAGGCCAGATCTGTGGAGTGGCAAGAAGAGCATAATTATTGAAGTAAGCATCAGCAAACTTGTCTGCCCTTATGTTTAATAATATTCAGTTTTATAAGCAGTTCTGGATGATAGCAAGTGGCTGTTCAGTCAATTAAATGCACACAAAGAAGTAACTCTGGAGGCTGGATTACTGGCACCAGGTCAAGGCATTACTGGGGGGGTGGGACACCTCTCTATCTCCATACATATTAATTTTTGTGTGTTACTTGTGCTCTGACCCTCTGGGAGCTCAGGGCAAAATTCCAGTGACCTATGAAATTCTGCTTCTGAGCCAAAGTATCTGCACAGCACCCATCTCACACCCAGGCCTGTCAGTACTGCCAAAGTGATATTCTCATATCTATCAGAGCACAGCCATCTGCGCAGGGCACAGGCTCAGCTAAGGAAGCACCAGGGCTCTTCTCTGCTCTTTGTTTTCCTTTCCTCTGTGTTGAACATGGGTGAGATCCCAGGGGCACTTTGAGGATTCAGGGTAAAATCTTGTTGCAGAGAAATCAATGTGAGTTTTGCCACTGACTTTGGTGGGGCCAGACTTCATTCATAAAGTGTTGACTGTTTTAATAGATTTACCAGCCCTGCAGGCAGCCCATGCAGAAGTGTAATAGATCTTGCACTCTTGCTTCTAGAAATGAATCCCCTGGCTCAGGCCAAGGTCTGCAGAGAGCAGCTTCCCTGTGCCAAGCCCTTCATCTGGGAAACCTACCAAGCCAGTATTGCACTGTAAGTTTGCAGCTTAGTGGGACTGACTTGTGCCTCCACCACAGAAGTATAACCATACGTGCTGCCCAGCTTTGGGAAAAGCCAAAAGCCCCATGGAGGTGTAGCCCAGGTAGTTCTGCCTCACAGTGGGCTGGGCCCTCAAGCAATAGCAGCAAGGGTGGACTTTGCCAGTTTGCACCATGGCCAAGCTGGCCTCTGCAGCCTCAGACAAAGCTGGCTGAAGCCACCATCCAAGCCAGTGCTGCACAGGCAAAGGGATGGAGCCTGGCTCGTTATAGGGCCAGGCCCTGCTGCAGTAGCCAGCAGAGGCCCTGTGCTAAAGCTGCAGAGAGGATTGTGGTCTGAGTGCTGCCTGCCATTTGTACTGCCCTGGCACCATGGTCACTGTTCTAAAAACGAAAAAAAGGAGAGAGGGAATCCTGCTCCATTGTCCTACTGCAAGCGGAAAAGGGCTGAACTCATTCAAACCAAACTCCGAACAGAAACTCCTCCCAGGCTGAGACATTTTTCTGTCAAGTTTCAGCCCTGGGAGAATTTTTACAGCTGAGCAATAAACTCTTGAAAGAGAGGTTAAGGCCCTCACTAGCTCCAGGCTTTTAATACAAGAAGCAGCACAGAGCAATGGGTACTCAGTGTGTAGGGATGTGTCAGACTGAAGGGAGGCTGGATGTACTGGGGAAAGGAGGGGGTTAATTACCATAATTGCCCAACAAACATTTCCTAATATTATCACTTTTTACCCAGAAGTTACAATTTCTGTTACTATAGAAGCAAGATGTTGATACTGGATTCATTTTCTGGGTTTTATTCCTTTTTGTCATTTTTCCCATGAACTAATAAGCCACAGTGGATTTGAAAGTATGAGCAAATGTGGACACTATACAAAGCACTTTTATGTTCTATTGACATTTTCTTCCCACCCTAATAATTTAGAGCTGTTAACATTAAAAAAATTAAGATGATCATACTTCCCATCACTTTCATTTCCCATGTTTATGAAGGAAGAATTGTGAGTAATTTCCCATAGTTATTGTTTGCAGCACAACACATGGTCTCAATTACTGGGATAAGAAACATAGAGAGGGTATTGCTGAGGATAAATGATTTGTCTGTGCATTTCATTCAAAATTCATTTTCCATGCCATAGTTTATATTACTTTGATCAACATCATCTTTCTTGTTTGACTTTATAAACATAATTCAACTATTCTGAGCAGGACCCTGGGTCACGAGAGATCACTTTGCTGACATATATCTGGAGCAGTGAAGCATAAGCAGAGTGATCCTGCACCAAACCTACTTTATGATAAAGGTATCTACCCAAGAAGGGCACATCTGGATAAATCTAGAGTAATGGAACACCTAATAACCCCTGGATTTGACTTTTGTTATCATTTCCAAGTAAATAAAAAGGGACAACAGCTAGTGTCAGGATCCATCCCCACACAGAACACAATTCCATGCCTTAATTAGTTTTTTCTTTCTGGCACTTAGAGTTCTTTCACTCACCTTTGCACTGCTGCCATGAAAATGCCTTTTGTGCATTAATGACCGGAGTGGTTGCAGGCCCATGGCTGATGTCTCTGTGTGGGAGCTGTCTCCAGGCAGCTCTGGGACAGCCTTGGGGCACTTGGCTCCTGCTGCTCAAGGAGAGACAGGTACCATTGGCATGTCACTGTGCTGAACCAGCACAGGCTATAAAGAGCAGCTTTAGCACAGATCACAGCAGCTCAGATGTGGCAGAATAAGTGCATTTGTCATTCAGGGCCGGATTATTGCTGTAGATTTGAAGAGTGTGTCTGGTGGGGACAGGCTGGTGGCACTGCTGAGACTGGCAGCAAATGATGTTTGGTTAATTGCAGATTTTGCAGGGTGGGGGTTCAGCTGACACCAAAGACAGCCTTATTTTCTTATTTTTTTACCCTGCCTTCCCAGCTGGTACTCAAAGACAATGTTCAGCTGCTTCTCTTGTAGGACTGCTCTTTGTTAGACATCATGCAGGACATGAGATATTTAATGCTTAGAGGGTTGATGGGGAGGTGCCCCTGCATAAATCCTTCACCAATTCTCTATTTTTTAAATAAATTCCAGGCTGGTCTGTGGGGAACTCGAGACTGTGCTGTTTGTTAGCACAAATGAGCCCAACACAAATAGTTGGTCTTTTTGACCAGAGGGTTGTGCAACTCCAGTGGACTTGGCCTTCAAACCAGGCCTGGCAGCCACATTGGGACCCACAATTTCCTCCCATGGTTTTATCTGTGCTGCAGAAAACACTTTTGTTCCCAGGATATTTTGGAATATAGGAGTGTGGAGTTTGCCTGTGTATGGGCCACAACATGATCTGTAGTAAATTCAGTCTCTTAAATGATATAATCATGTTATAGGGCAAGTGTATAACAGACAAATTCACACAGAGCTGGCTTTGTTGAAGAGTGAACTTTTGAATTACAGTTCTGCTTCCTGGTTCCTTACCCTTGCCCTGAGCACATGTGTAGTGGATTTTCTCAGCCTTTTTTTCTCCCTTCCATTTCTAGGTGCTGCTTTCAGTCTTAAGCCATGAAACACACAGATGGTACATGGTTTAAAGATAAAGACCAGGTCTCTTCAGGACCTCCTCCATGGCATACAGCAGCTCTCATGGCCTGAGACTCCACCTGCAGTGGGGAACAGATCTCAGTGCTGGTGCTCAGTGCAGTGCATGGCTTTGGGCTCCCATACTGTAAACCGGTTTCTGCATGATTTGTCTTGAGACTCACCTCTTTGCTCTGGTTGTTTTGTTTTTATGGTCTAAAATCAAAACCAAAGTGAAACTCAGCCAAAGTGCCAAGATTTCCTGGTTACAGGTTAAAACCAAGCAAAAAGTCCATAGTTGATATGGTGATATGGTTTCAGCCTAAAACCATAAATCATTTTTTATTCACCTAAAGTTCATTCCAAATTTACGCAAAACTTGGCCTAGATTTGCCTGACACTTGGCCTATTATTGCTTGAAACTGAGCCCAGCTTCAGAGAGGTTCATGAACCTCCACAACCCTGGCCCAAGTCTCGAGTTTGTAATGAAACCCAAAACCAGGGGAGTTTCACCTGATTTGGGTTGGGTTATAGACATTTCTCAAGGCTCTAGTATTTATTGTGATTATAATAACAACACATTTATACAGAGCTGCAAGCACACACAGAGAAGTCCAGACAGTTTTCCTACCTGTCCAAGCTCACCAGCTCAGTCATGTGCTGGACTGGAGCTATAGTCAAACACAGACCCAGATGAGCTGATTTAAAAAAATAATTTCTCCTGAGTTGTCAAAGACCAAAAAAAATCACCCTGAAGCACTTCACACAGAAATTACAGGGATAAAGAATCAATCTCCAAAGAAAACTAAGCAGTAGCCCTGTTTTCTGAATGGACCTTCCAGCAGCCTGAGAGATAAGCCAGGCAGGCTGGCAGAGCCCAGGTCCTGCTCACCAGCAGTGTCAATTTTGATTATCTCCATGCAGCCTGCTGGCCCTACCCAAAATCTTTTTTTGCAGTAAATTATCAAGAACTGACACTGGTTTTGCTTTGCTTTTTTTTTTAAACTGGTGCAGCTGCACCTGCAGTGGCACAATTCTGGGTGGGGCACCTATGGGAAGAGACTCTCCAGGGGCTCTTTGGTAGGGCACGGGGTGATGCTCCTGGCTTTCTGAAGAGTATGGGGAATGGCCGGAGCTCCAGCAGGCTCCATCTGAGATGCACTTTAGTGAAGAGGGGCAGTTCCCATGGCTTTGTGCCAGCTGGGGCTGTCATGGCTGATGAACCCCTGTGGCTTCTTGTCCTCCTCTCCAGGGACACCTCAGTATTTTGGAGTTACTCCTGGCAGAATGGCCATTGCCTGTGAGCTCTCCCAAACTAAAACATCTGGTTCTCAGTTCTTGTCCTGTAAAACAAGGATGACAAACACATCCCAACCTCACAAGGGTGTAGCAAGGAACATCCTACAGCCCTGGGAGCCATAGAGAAGCTCATAAACAAACAAACCTGCAGATGTGAGAGCCAAGCCAGGGAGAGGCTGGGCCAGCACTGCTGCCACGTGCAAGGGAAAGGTCCAGCCCAAGAAAGGGGAAAAGCCCTTCCTTGTACTTAGCAAAGACTTATCACAGCATCACTTTGGCCTGTGATACAGTATCTGTCTCAACTCTTCAGACAAAACCACCTACATTGCTGTGTGCACACATGGGCACGTGTCTAAGCAGGCTGAGGACTCGCTGCACACCAACAAGCAGCCATGGCACACGCTGGACAGGCTGGCACCAGCACAGGGCAGCAGCCCAGCTTTGCCAGCACACTCCCACTGGTCAGGCAGCCTGGGCCTCCACAGACACTTCCTGTCACATGGCACAGTAGAAATAGAAAGGAGAGCCCAAAATACAAAAATAAACACTTTGTTGACCTCTCTGGCCCCAAGGTTCCTCTCCTGAACTCAATGGGAAGCTCATAACTGAGAAATTGGCTTGGGCGTGATTATTCCTCAAAAGCATTTCTTATGAGGGTGTGAAATATTTGGCAAGTTCTAAGGACAACAGAAGCAGATAGTTGGAATTTGTCAGAGCTGAAGTCATCAACATCTTCAACATTTTTGCTGCACAGAAAGAGGGTCTCATCTTCAGGCAAACCAGAGCATGCAGCCTGCTCCTGAGGAATCGAATTTCAAAGTCTCCAAGAGCAGCACCAGCCTTGGTGACTGGGGACCACCTCCACCAGCCTGGCACCAGCAGTGCCTCTGCCTGCTCCAAGAGCAGCCTGGGCATGTCCTGCCCTGTGGGGACAGCTGTTGGTCCCTGCAGCACCTGCCTGGGGACCTGCAAGGGACAACTCAGAAGCACAAAGCACCAGGGCTTGTGCAGGACCAGCACATGTGAGTGAAACAGAGCATGCATTGGAGCACTTTGGGCCATTGAATTACTGCAGCATTCTACCCTCTCCCTATTTCTTTCCCTCTTGTTCCTACTGCAACCTATACAATCATTCACATTTTCATTGGTGTAAATGATGGCATATTTTGCCCCAAATCACACCTGTCTGCTTGCCCTGTCCTAAGTTTTCACAGCACCCCAAACCGACACAATCTCACAGGTTAGTGTGACATCCCAGACCTTAGGTGATGGGGTTTGCACACAGAGCTCTCCAGGCAGCTCTGTGTAACCACAGAAGCTGCACAGGTCTCTGCAGGCATCTCACATGCTCACTAGAAGCTCTGCGATTTTCTGAACACAAGGGTTTTAGCCAAGTGCTAGTCTGCCAAGATTGTGATAACATGAGGGCTTACTCTGGGCAACTACTCTGGTAGGACACTGCCAACCCGGATTTACTGGATTAATCTGATGTACATCATATCTTGGCCTTAGCTCCCTGCCACTCCTGCAAGCAGAAAAGCTGCAAGATTTGCTCTGGGGAGAGACTGAAGTAGACAAGATCCTGGGCTCAGATGTCCCAGTTTTTTGAAGCTGGTGTGTCCCATTAGCTCCTGTCCTACCTGGCACAGTGCAGCCGGGGGGCACTGAGTGGTGCACAGCTCCTGCAGCTCCAGCCTCATCCAATGCAGAACTCTGGCTTCCTTTCTGTAACTGAAAAGACAAGATTTTCTCATCACAGTGAAGTGAAAGCTCTCTCCTCTTCACCTGGTACCTATTCAGAATGTAGCAGCACAACGTAGGCTGTTAACCTCATTAATTTGGGCAGAGACCATCAGGTCCACAAGAATACTGCAAGGCTTTAATGGCTCAAGTGGCCATTCCTTCACAGCCAACATCCATTTTTAAAAGTGGTGAGAAAGCTTTTGCAATGCCACCACCACCACATCCTCCTTGGCCTAGAGCAGCAGGTTTGGTGCCTTGTGATGCTCTTACCTGTTGTGCTGCTGCTGGCAGGGACTGGCAGTGCCCAATTGGGCCCAGGAAGGCACAGGAAGCTGCTGCACATGAACTGTGGCATCTTGCTCCAAACAGCTCAGGCCTGTCTGTGCTGAGGAGTCTTGACCTGATTAGCTCTTCCAAAGCACAAAGCTGAACTTGAATCACAGCACAGAATATTTATCTTAGAGAAAACCTGAGTGTGACCTTTCAAGACCTGCCATAAGAAAGCAAATACTTGGGGTTCTTTGAAAGTCAGCTTAAAAGAGAGACTGTGGAAACAGTGGTGTTCTGCCAAAATACACGTGGGCTGTCAAGTTTACAAGACACTGTTACAACACACAATAAGAGAATGATTTGCTGTGTACAGTAACAAGCCATCTTTGTTAAAATCTGTTAATCAAAAATTAGGTTTATTATCCATGCAATCATCTATGCAGAGTCATATGCACAATCGCAGTGGAGGGCAGCCACACTTATTTCAAGCAATTAAGCATTTTGTTATTTCCTTGAATTTGAAAAATATCCTTTAATTGCCAAAGGATACACATTTAGAATAACCTCTACTTCAGTCTGTCTGGTGCTTAGAGTCATTCTGGGGTCCCACTATGAAATTAAATACAGCAGATTACTTCAAAATCACACTGCAAGTTACAAACCACTTTTTAATTGCAGGTTGCATGCAATGTTATTGTGCAACCTTTATGCTTCACTGAGACGCCAAGGAAGATGCAAATATTCAAACTAACAGAAATGATCATACACATACAGCAAACTAAAACCAAGACAAAAATTATATATCAGTTAAAGGACATTGCTGCAAAGAGACAGATGAATAATGTACAAAAAAGTGGATATTTATGTGCAGATTGGTACAGCACATCTGGGTTTTCCATTTTTAAATGACTAAAAGAGCTACTGTCAAGATTTCTTGTTTCTGAAGCATAGCAAAGGCAATTTGCAGAACGGTGTGGGCAACACTGGGGCTGCTGGAACACAGTCAAAGAACCTATGGCATCATAAGGTGTTACATGGAGCTTAAATGTAAACCAAGTGTACTGGATAGACTCCTGACAGGTCTTTCTGAAATCGTCCTTCTCAGTTCCCCTCAGTGTTTAGGGGCTGAGAAAAAATACTTAAATGGTACTTACCTATAAACTATACAATCATGCACACTGGCACTAAAAATCATTCCCAACCTGCTATATAGGAGTGCCATTTACAACTGTAAAGCTCTGATTATATCTCGCCATAGTTATGCAACATATGGAAAAAATACACTGTTCAACATTTTGGCACACTAATAAATAAAATCCAGACATGATCTATTAAAAATATCAAAGTAATCCTGTGCACAAGCTTACTTTTTATATAGTTATATTTGTTATGCAGACAAAATCACAGAGAGCAATAATACAATTTGGGGTGAATTATAGGAGTACATTTCCCTTCCAAAGCTATTATAGCTCAATATATGTTCCCTCTATCATCTACAGTGCTGTCCCAGCAGCAGTTTCAGTGCTTCTTTCTTCTAGATTTTATAGCATCACACCTCAGTACAATGTTCTGCCATTGCTGCTAAAAGATACACCATGGCATTTGCATATACAAGTACACACACATCACTGAATAATTCACTTGATATTAAAACCCATCTAAAGCTTGTGATGGTTTCTGGTATTGGATTATTCTTCTGTTATCAGTCATGGGTTATATGACAGTAACTGTTGAAGTGGGGGTAAAAGAAGGAATATCTTAAGGCAGTTTTAGCAAACAATAGTGGGGTTTTTCAACCTTAACTGTGTTTTCTGTATAATGATTGAACATCCACTTCTTCATGTTTTGGCTAGCAGATTACTTTTTGACCAGACTACTCAGGTCAAGTCATTGGAAATGTTCTCGCTTCCTTTCTGCAACCACACAGTAACTTGAGAGAGGTCCACTGCTGTTTAGATTTGTGAAGGTTTCTGTACTTCTTCTGTTCTTTCTCTGCATGAAGAATGAACAGTAGCAGCTCCCTCAAGAAGGAATCACCTGGACACACAGACAGATAAAGACAACCCTACTGACAACGCCTGAAGTATGCAGTTTATCACACTTTTAGCAAAAACACAAGGCCACAGAATAAACTAAAAAAAAAAACTGTTTTATTGTGACATTTATGACATTGAACCCTTGTTGATATGAATGGCTATGGGTACTCTTGACATGTTACAATATGTCATGGTGTAGGATGGCACTGATTGTCATCTGACTTTTGAGAATGTTTAATGGTCCCTACTGACCTCAGTGCATTTTGGCAAGTCACAGAAACTTTATCATCAGGTTTGTGTATACAGTTAACAAGTAGTTGGTCTTATAAGCACCATTACAAACCCTCACATTAAGGGTATTATTAATCTAGTTTACAAATGCTTCATTGATAAAAATAGCATGATTACAGTATACACACACTTAATTTACATGTAATGTATTATAGGCATAACTGAGATAAACTACTGAGCTAACTTTGGTTGATTGAAGTATTTAGACTGAATAATGGCAATTTTGGCTTCTAAGTTGTGTAAATATTACAGTGCATTTATAAATCTAGGTTGAAAATTTACTAGCACCAAATGGATATCATAAATGGCTGACCTAGTAAGTTGTAGTTGGAGAAGCGAAGTTTACGAATTACAAAAATAGAGCTGTCCATCAGTTGAAAGCACATTCTTGTACCTCTGCTGAAATGATGACGTGTCTCAGCATCAGTGGCCAACTTCCAATGATAAAAGTCCCAGTTTTCAAGATTCAACATATCAAGGTAGCTCAGCTACACGTAAAAGCCTGAGGAAGTGGTAGTTTTGAGCTCACATATTCATCCTGTACCTTGTTTATGTAATAATACAATAGTGCTTGTTCATACAAATGTACTCATGTAAGATTGTACCTATGATATGAAGAATCTGATTGGGAGGAATATTCAGTCCTACCTATCTATCTTTGGTTTAATTATTTGGTCTTTGGTTGATGAATTAATGAAGCAATATCTGAATTTTCATTTTCAGGTTATCTCCCAGCTCACCACTGAGGTAGTCTTTGTCATGTTTCGCTTCAAGCTGGTTAAGTTCCTTCTTTTTATAGAGTGGAATACTACTGATTTGTAATGAATAATTTCCAGGCACTGGCTTCTTCTTTGTGAAATGAAGGTAACTTATCCCGTCCTTCTTATTGATTCTAAAGAAACCATCTTCATTTCCAGAGTCAATTAAGTATCGGTTGTGGTTTGTCAGTGTGGTGAGGGCAGGGAGCAGCTCCAGGATGCGATCTTTGTTACTCAGGTCCGAGATGTTGATGGAGAAGATCGCTGCTTTCTCAATGTCCCAGCTGGCGAGACTGATCGGCGGCTCCAGCTCTTGCTGATCCTGCACAAGAACAAAGGATGTCAGTTGGCTTTGTCACAGAGCATTTCACATGTGCCTGTGTGTATTTCTTACCCAGGTCAATAATTACTAATTAGACAATTTTTAAAAGGAGGTTCTGTAACATCCTCTGTCAAATCCACTCTTATGGGCCTAGGACTCCTCAGGGTGAAGTACAGAGCTTGTCACCTCTGCTGTGTGGGTTAGAGAAGCCTGAGACACACACTGGAAGTTTCTGTGCACGTGCCTTGCTGCCTGACAGGTGAAGTCCCTGCATGCTGGGAGCCTGTGACTCCTGCCAAGAGAGCAAACAAGGCACTCTCCTCCTCTCTGCTAGGGAAGCCACAGGCTAAGAGAACAGCTTTGAAGGAGAGCAGGGTCTGTGAGGGAGCCACAGCATTTCAATGGGGATTTTCTGCTTTGCAACAGTCATTTAAGTGTGGAGCCAGGGCAGCCTGCAAGTGCAGCAGAGTGCTGGAAAAGCAGCCTCACCCTTCACCTCTGACTGGGTGGTAATATTTGAGACAGCAGCACAAACTGTAACATTTTCATTTGGAAAGCAAGGGAAGCTCTATATCACTTCTGATACAAAAACACCACCTGACATCCAAAACTAGCTTTGATCTCCTTTAGGGTGTAGATTTTCCCTGAGGGATTGTCTCTTGGCACACATCCTTCTGAGTCCAGCTCTCACAAGACAGCCACAAACCCTTTCCCCCCAGAAAGGGTCAATTACCTCTGCTTCACTTGCAGTTTCATTAGTGCTCCGGCGCTTCCTTCCTCTCTTGGGATAGCCGTTGATTTTACATTCATAACAAGCTTCTGGAGAGAGGGAGTTGTCGTCTACTTCTCCACTGAGTGAAAGCTCTTGTCCTTGACCTCTGCCTAGCCCCACTCCAGAAACACAGTGTCTGAGGAAGGAAGAAATTCAAAATTACCTCCAGTGAGACATAGAGATCTATGTATCAAAAGCTGCATTTGGGGGACAGTAGGCACAAATAATTAAGCAATCATGTTGCATTCATTTAGTAGGAAAAATTTCAGCTAAAGTCAACAGACAAAATTCTCACTGAATCACAATGAGGCCACTCTTTATTTCAAGAATCTGCCTTCATGTGTTTTTGCCCAAGAGAGACCTGCCAATATTTAACAGTCTTAAAAACACAGGCTTAAGCTCTGAGTTGTTGTTAGCAATTTCTGTTATCCAGCCTGGAACACATTTAAAGAGACCAATTTTCAACAACTGCTGACAAGTTTGGAGAGTGAGGTTTTTCATAATGCATCCCAAAGCTTTTAGTCACTTAAAAACTTTAAACCACAGTCTTTCTGCTTTCCATTTGGGTTGCTTGGTCCTATATGATGTACAGCCCTAACACACCCACTGGGGCAAGGGAAAATTTGTTTTATTGATAAAGCATTTATTTTAAAAATATTAATTTGAAACACAGAAGAATATGGAACATACAAGAACCTAAGAGCATGCAGAGCTGTTATTCCAATCAGCAGGTGAAACCTCTTGTATAATGTAATTTCTTTTTGCAGCTGGTAGGGGGTGTTATTATTAATGTTTGTTTTGTTCTTCTTTAAGGAGACAAGTGAATCACAAGAAGTACGAGCTCCCAAGTGCCAAGCTCAGAGGACTTGGCAGACTGCTGGGGTGTGCAAGAGAGGTGAAAGCAGTAGTTTAAAATAGAGGATTAAACCTGGTAGCCCTGACCAAACTTCAAGCATTAAACCCCTCCCTTTCCATGGTTACCTTTCCCCACCCTCCCCTCCCCAGTCTCCAAAATCAGTAGGTGCATCCAACTCTTGAGCACCTTCTCAATCCTATCCCTTGTTAATGGCTGACAATCCCCCTGGTTCTGCTGCTCCACACTGCTAGGAAAGGAGTGGCCCATGTCCCCTTGGTATCTGTTAGTTTAAAATGAGAATCCCTTACCCTTGTCCTATTCTGAAGTAACCAGGTGGACACCCACAGACGTAGCCACCTTCAGTGTTTGAACAGCCGTAACTGCACGGGGCTTGTGCAGAACCGCATTCATTGATATCTTGGCAACCTCCACTAAACTGCTCATACTGAAATCCAGTAGGGCACATACATTTATAGCTTCCCAAAGTATTGTGGCAGGATGCTCCTCCACAAATGTGTGCACTGAGACATTCGTTTTCATCTGGAAAAGAAGCAGAATATACCATGTTAACTTTTACCCAGGTACAGTCCAGCCTACCCCTTGTACAGGTCCTGTTTGGTTGAATCTGCTGCCACCTCAGGTAGACACAGAAACTGGGCTTGTCCTTCCTCTTGGCTGGGGCACTGCTCCCTGGGAGATGACTACAAGCACACAACAGCAACACTGGGGCTGCTTTACAGAAGATATTTCATGCCATGTCAGGTCATGCTCTGGAGAGCAGCGAAACAAAGATAGCTTTTTTTTACAGAAATAACTGAGAAGGATAAAACTTTGTACAGCCAAAAATCTGGTCAAGTAATCCCTTGTTATAGTGCTATTCAACATTAAAGGAAGAGTAAGGAATCAAGCTCTGACACTTTTTCCAGGGATTGAAAATACCTCCCCCTACACACTTACATTTAAATATTAGACATAGGTAAGATAGGGGAAGTAGCAAAGTAAAAATAAAAGCAGCTATAGATACAAAAGACTGCTATATTCTGAACCAGTCCTTTTCCAAACTTCCTAAGGGTGGCACTGTAGGAGTTTCAGGTCACTTCAGGCTTATTTACTGAAAATGGCTACTTTTTGAAATGAAGCTGGTCTGATTTTTGATGTCTGATGTGGCAAATTGCTTCAAAACGTTCTGAATATTACTGTTCTCCATTTTCTGTGATAAATGTATATGTACATTGTGGGTGTGCACACATAAGAAACTCCATTTGGGAAGTACAGAGCAGCATCTCTGACCTCAACATCCAGGTTACAGGAGAATAAGTAATAAGTCAGAGCATTATTGTCTTTTTCCAAACAATGTGGCTCTTTGTTCTTTGTTTAAAAGCAATGTCTTTGCTTCTTGCAGCCTGATTCACAATGTAGTGTACTGTGGAAGTGCCTGGGCAGGGGATGCAGTCACAGACAGCACAAGACATGGGAGGAACCAAAGCATTCTTCAGTGATTATCTAAATGTGTTGCAGCAACATAAAAAATCCCTGAACGATTCATTAAATAGGCTAAAAAAGACACAAACTGTTTGCAGAGTTGGGATTGCCAAGGAATATGAAGGAATTGTCATGGAAAAACCTAGCACATGGATTCTTCCCCTGTGGTACACCCAGCAGATCCAGATAAGTATCTTAAGAATATACAGTTACAGACAGTACAATGTGGAGACCACAAGGTACTAAACCTGGGGCTGAATCCTGTGTTCCCAAAGCCTGTAAGGGTTTGCCATTAACTCAGAGAGATGCTTCAGTGTTTCTCACACCTCAGAGCAACTATACCAACATCATAGGTGCTTGTTTGGGCCACAGGAAGTTACTGCACCAAGAGCAGACATGCTCGCTTCACCATGCTCCACAGTGGCAAGAAAGGGGATGCTAGTGAGATTAATTCCCATATTTGGGTGAGTGTCGGAAGAAAAAGAATAGGAAGAAAAAGAAAAAAGCACAAGCTGTGCTGTCAGGCACCAGCCTTGCTCTTCTGTGCTCTGTAACACTCAGCTCTGTCATGCTCAGTTTCAGCAAGAAGGACAAATGCCACAAGACACAGGGACCCAAACCTTCTTTCCTGCAGCCTTGGATTTCTGCCTGGACTGCCCCATGTCCATGAAGGTGGAACTGCTGGCTGAGGCTTGCCCCAGGTGTGGCCCTCAAGAATTTTCCCTGGTGAATTTTCTGGTGGACCAGTAGTTTTGGTGCCAAGGCTGGCACCTTTCTTTCAGTGGGGCAAATACTCAGTGCTTGTGCATTTGAAACTGGTATTCCCTGTATAAATCTAAACAGTAGTCAATGGCCTCAAAAGCTGGAATAGCAGTGTACACCTGGTTTGGAAATACACTTAGTTAAATGTTTTCACCCAGGAACACCTGGAAACAGCCAAGATGTTTCACAAAATTCAGCACTGCACTTCTTCAGATTTTGCAGTGTCCTCCAGCAGCCAGACATGACAGTGCTGGTTTCTTGGGGGATTTTTATCCTCCTGTAGATTAAATTCTAATTTAACCCTAAACTCTGCTAATTGAATTAACATTCAAAACCCCACATGTTTGTGTTTCTTGTATGTTACAGGCATAGACTGCTAGAGCAAAGCAAACGTGACAGCAAGGCCTGCATATAATGTCAGGAGGTTTGGTAAGCACAATTAAAAGCAGAGACCTCCCTGGAGCACCACAGTGATAACAAGGTAATTTCTATCTTTCTGAGAGCAAAGAAAGCCAAACAAAAAGTTATAAAGCTCTTTGTTCTCAAGAGAGCACAACTCTGGGTATCCACAGAAGGCTAACTTGCATGAAGCCCATTAAACATAAGAATGACAAAAGCACAGATCAAGTAGGATTTTAATGGAATTTCAGATTCTTGGAGCCAGAAGCTGAATTTTATGATTTAACGATCCAAAGTTGTATTTCTGAGAGTTCCAGGTTCAATCCACCATCCACTCTTAGACAGGACCTTTGTCCAAGCAGAAACCATTGCACAGCTGAGTAAGACTTCCTTTGTTCAGATCACAAAATACATGAGCACCATAAGCTTCCTCAAAGTCAATACAGCCTCTAGCACCCTCAAGGAGAGCTTTGTGCTTAAACACTTCTTGAACCAGGACATGGATTACTGTGTGTTTCATATCCACTCTGCCTTCACAGGAGACCGCACTTGTAATGAAACTCTGCTGAACTTAGCAAATTATAATCACAACAGAAGGTATGGCCAACTGCACCATTGCCCTTCACTTCTTGCTGCTAACTAAAGTAACATGCATTTTAATGTATGAATTAACAAAAGTGACTTGCCAACACATTGGTTCCACTGGTAATGCTGGAGATATCCTTGTGGGCAGCTGCACCTGTATCCTCCAATTATATTTTGGCAGCCGTGCTGACACCGGTGGTTACCATCACATTCATCAACATCTAAAAGGGTGAAACACACTCTGAGTTTGGGAGAGAAGCTCAAATTATGCTGTATTTGGAAAATATGTTACAAATAATCATATATATTCATTTATCATAGATATATATAATATATTTCATGATCTTCCAAAAACTTGACTACTATGGGCCTTTCTGGTTTGGATTTGTGGCTCCACAGCAAGTAATACAGGGCTGAAAACCATGGAAAGTGCTCACATTCAGCAAAAATTTTCAGTTTTTGCATTCTGCTGTGGAGCAGACAGGAGAAAGCCATTTGTATATGGGATCCCTAATGCTTAAGGGTCCCAGCTCCACAGCAGACAGACCCTTGCTTTTACCCAGGCATCCAACCCAAAAAATCCCAGGATACCTCTTTTCAAACAACCCAAACTCTGTCCCAGGAAAAGGCTCCAAAGACCCAGAGGAATAAGTCTACAGCCCTTGAACTCTCTCTTTAACAGGTCACCTTGGAGATGCAAGACTTCCTGTCCTTGAATCCCTCAGAAACGCATGCAGGATTCAAAAGAAGTTCACTGAACTTATGACACTTAAACTAAAACATTCCAGGCTACATCTCCTCAGAAAATATCCATCCAGCTCTTTAGAATCCCACAATATATCCATTTTTTTCTGGCCCATGAAGAGAAATACTGCCTTGTTGCTAAATTTCTGTACTCCCCCCTCACTTCAACCCACACATGCTTGCTTCTGCAGATTTTGGTGCTTACTCCTTGGGTGACATTATGGCTGAAAGAAGATTAAGAAAGCAAGAGAAGGCCAAGTGAAATGCACTGTGCTGTACCCACCTTCACAGCTCTGCCCAGTTTGATCAAGTGAGAAGCCACGCTGACACTCACAAACAAAACTTCCTGGGGTATTCTGGCAAATGCCCTTTGCCCCACAGAGATTGATCTCAGTAGCACACTCGTTGTTGTCTGGGGGAAAGCAAAGCTCAGTGTTAGGTTGTAGCTGTCATTTCAGAGCTGATGTTTTGGCCATGCTGATGATGGAGGGGTTGTGGCAGGAGGTAAAGGCACATCAGTAACACAGGTGTCCCACTGCCCTCCCAGTTTCTCACTTTGCATCACAGGACAGTTTACACTGCCTTCTTTTGAATTTGGAAACACAAAAGTAATTGGAAGGGAAACTTTCTTTTCTTCACCAAAATATGAAGTTTGATGGTTTGGTCTCCAAACACCTGCAAATTCACACCAATACCACGGGATCATCAAACTGATACAGAAACAGGATCCAGCTTGCAGAGCAGAAAGTGATCTGGCTTATGTTTCCATTTGATTCCTCAGGAAGATGATTTTACCTCCTTGCTGCTTTGCTTCTGGAGTAAGGGTCAATAATAAATCCCAAATCTACCTTCCCATGTCACCTACCAATGCAGGCTGTATGGTGCTGAGTGAATCCAGGAGGACATTTGCAAGTGAATCCCCCAATAGTGTTGACACAAAGGAACTGGCAGTTGTGCTGCTTTGTTGCACATTCATCAAGATCTAAAAATAACCAAGAAAACATCTTTCAGTTATATTCCCTGGACTCAGAAATAAGTGATTACAAATAAATCACACTGGTTTCCAGTTCCTCTTACATGAAGCCCCACATTTAAGGAATGGGACTTTGGAGCTACACAGTGTCCATGCTAACACTGAACTGCAGACACCAATCCCATTTGTCTGAAAGTTTCTGTGATGTAATAAATGTCTGCTCAGCCAATAAATGGGAAGTTACCATCTTCATGAGATCTGGCAGACTGGAAAATGGCCTTGCACTGAAGCACACTATTACTCCAAAAGAAATGTTGAAATGCTAACAACAAAGTACACTGTCATTCTGCATGCCAAATTTGGAATTGCTGCTCTAATTTGTGTGGTTTTAATCAAATCTTAGTTACCAAGACACATAAATGTATGGAATTCTAAAGAATACTCCAAAATCTGTCCTACACTGCTGTGCCTTATCCAGCATGCTGCAAAAGCAATGGTAAAATTCTGTTGATGCTGGGCAATGTACTGCAAACCACCTTTGCATCCAATAAGATTCATTTATCATTGAATGACATGGCTTAAACCAACAAGCTTACCAAAATGAGAAAAATCCTATATATTATTAATTACAAAATCTTTTGAAGATCAGCTGCCATCAACCTGCAAAAATTCCCATCCACCTGTTGTTCATCCAAATTAAAAAGGAGTTAACTGAAATACCAGCTCCATCCTGTGCAAGCCACTTCCACTGTCTTTAGTGGAAATACTCACATCAATCAAGGAGACAGATTTGCATCATTTGAATGTCCTTGCAATTATTTTTGCCTGAGAAACACAGTTTCTACAGTAAATTTTTTTCTTGATTTTTACCTTTGCAGCTTCTCCCATCTTCTTGCAGGATGTATCCCTTTGGACATGAGCACTGGTAGCTCCCCTCTGTGTTTTTGCAGATGAAATTGCAAGGTTTTGGAGATTCATTGCATTCATTCAGATCTACAAGAAACAAAAGCAGATACCTCAGTGCTGGTAATCAAGATTTGTGATAATGTTTTACAAAATGTTCAGGATAGATCAGAAGGAAAATCAAATCCCCAAAGCACTAACAAATGACATTTTATTTTCTCATTTTTCAAAATCTTCCTATTTCTTTCTTCAAGTCCTCTCTTAGTAATAAACTTTATATACAAACACCACAATGTAAAACCTACCAATGCAAAGAGTGCCAGTGACATCTGTAGTATAGCCCAGATTGCACAGACAATGGTAAGTTCCCCTCTCGTTGATGCACTCCCCATTGCGGCAGACGTCGTGAATGACCTTGCACTCATCAATATCTGCAATTAAACAAGGGTTAGCTCTCAATGGAACAAAACTGATTTTGTGCAGCTTCATAGGTTCTTGTGACCTGACACAGAGAAACCCACACCATACATAAAATAACTACATAAAATAGTGAAATATTGCACAGATTTAACGAGAAATAGCAAGTGGAAAAATACGGAATGGAGCATTAATTTAACTTTCTTATGCAGTGAACAAGCTGTAAGTGGAAGGGAGCAACTGAAGCTGATCATGTATCAGCCTTCACAAATCAAACATCCCTTTGCCTTCATGTACATAAACAGCTCTCAATATGTGCCTGCAACACACTCAAATGTGAGATGCAAATTCCCATTTGAGTGCGTGTCAGAGTCAACCAGGACATAAAGAAAGTATCTGCCAAGGTGGGATGGATGCCTCATCATCCAGGGCCTTCGGCTGTGCACCATCGTCCCAAGGGACTATACTCAGTCAACACGAAAAATCTCAGAAAATTTCAGCCGATACTCAAAACATTTAGGACATTACAGTGTTTGAATATGCAAAAATAGAGTTTATAATTTATCACCTAATTTAGCATTGTCTAAGAGATCATTTAATGAGAAGTACCTGCTCCACTGGATGTGTATCCTCGGCCATGAGGGCAAAGCTTCTTGAAGGCCACGGTGCCAGGGAAGGGACAGACCTCACAGTTCTGCCCCCAGCCTCGGCCCCCGTCACAGCAGCACTCCGACTTGGTGACAGCGTTCCTGTTGCTCGATCCGATTTGGCACATGCTTTGTAAGACTTCAGTGAAGCAGTAGCCCTCCCTGTTGTCTGGAAAACAAATTGTGCATCACAGAGAATCCTAATGGTGAATCCCAGAGGGTCAAGAGATGTTGGGAATTTAGAAATGTAAGAGAAAGGGCATACTTCACCCTGAGACTGCGGAACTGAGAGTGAAAGACTACCAGCAGTAAGAACGAGAGAATGACATCTAAGGGAAACAAAGACAAGAAATTTAGCAAAAGGTGGAAGGCAAGAAGTTACAATATACTTAATAAAATGTATGTTTCTGTTTGAACCTAGAGAAAAAGGACTGGCTGAAAATCAGGACGAAAGAAATGTCAGAGCAGCTCCTGGCTGACTGAAACCCTGGAACACTCAGCTTTCGCCCCAGCTAGACTGACTGAGGCAGGGACATGGTGAGCATGGGAAGAAGGAACTTGCAGGAGGGCCCCTTCCCAAAGGCATGTAAATTCAAGAGTGTGTTTTCTCACCATGCATTTTAAGTTTAATTTCAGCCCTCATTGCAGCTATTCAAGTGTCAGCTCATCCAGGTGGAAGCTGGGACTTACCAAGGCACTCGTCCTGGCTGTCGCTGACCGTGAATCCCTCGTTGCACTCACACCTGTAACTCCCCACTGTGTTCACACAACGGCCGTTCTCACAGAGCCCAGGCTTGGTCTGACATTCATTCTCATCTGCATTTTTGAAAATTTATGACAAAAGTCCATTATTAGATTAATGTAGATAACAGACTGGTATGAAGCTTTCATGCTGTGCATTATGCCTGGTTAAACTTCAATTTTTTTTCTTTTTCTTATATTTTAAAGGTTTTTTTTTTAATTCAATTTTCAGAAGAAAGATGGCCATCTAGCTCACAATTGTTATATATATTATATCTGCAGTATAATATATATATCTGCATTCCTCACTGGTTTTCAACATTTTTCATAGTTACAGCTGCTGTTCTGAATGTCTTCCTAGGTTTACAAAAAATTCAGATCTACTCTCATTCCTGCTAGCAGAGATAAACAAGCCTCCAGCAACCAACCAAATCCTCACCTTCTTCCCTCAGAGCAGTCAGCAGCAGCAGTACAAACTGACACCCACACCCAGATTTTCGACTTACTACCCATAGATGTGTACACCTGAACAGCAAAACCAAGTGTGTACAGCACCAATAGATCCATTACACAGGTAGTTGTGTAATTCTGCCCCTGAGTTTCTTAACACTTCATTAAATCCAAAATTTTTAGATCTGCTGAGGAACTGTGTATTTCAAGAGCTTCACCACTTCAGTGTCACTTACCTATACAGCCTTCCCCGTCTGGTCTGCGCTGATAACCAGGCCCACAGATACACATATAGGTGCCAATTAGGTTTTTGCATTCCATCTGTTTTGAGTCACAGTCATGAATTCCTTCTTCACACTCATTCTGATCTAAAAAACAAGGTTTAGACTTTATTATGTAGAGACATGATCCTGGAAATTCACAATAGTAAATTCTGACTTTGGAATCTCTATCATAATCAAACCCTACACATACATTTATTGTTCTCAACCAACCATAAAATATACTAGCCTTGAGCAAATTGATTTCTCCCAAATGCCCATTTTTAGGGCAAGACAAAACTGTATCATCTGATATGATCTCACTTCAGGAAGATGTGTAAATTTACTGGCAGGACAGGCCTAGTACAATCAAATGCATAATGCAAACCATAGAATTTCATCCCAAATTCTTTCTGATTCAGTTACTTCCTGGGATTAAAACTCTGGCCCAACAGTGCAGTGAGTCAGAGCCCTGCCCCTGCAGGAACTGAAATCATTATCTCAGCACTGTGAGAGTGTGGTAGGAGCTTTACCTCTGCACATCCTCCGGTCCTCGCGCAGAACGTACCCCCCGGGGCACTTGCACTCGTAGGATCCAAAAGTGTTCACGCAGCGGAAGGCGCAGAGCAGAGGGTTCTGGATGCACTCATTCACATCTGGGTTTGGGGTGACAAAGACCAAGGGGGGAGGGAAACACGTGTGTAAAACTCAGCCAACTTGAGTGCACAGGCTTTAGGTACAGGCAATACCACAGATCCCCGTTTACTGAGGACTAGGTTTTAATAGCTGGGGGCCCTTGGTTCTACTCTTCATGGATTTCTGTAGAGAAGTAGGCAACAGACACACCAGGATGTTTGCACAGCTACCTGAAGTTTCAATAAGTTCAACAGCAGGCAGCTAATGGAAATAATTTCTAGATCCATGGTGCCAAAATACTTGCTCAGTTAAAACTGCATCTTTTCAGGGTTTTTTTGATTGGTTATTTAAATTCTACATGCATTAATTCAGATTCTTCATAAACTGAATTCCATAAAACAATATCCTTACTTGAAACATTACTTTGAAGTACATTTGCACACAAAATGCCTGGACTACTTGAGCTATTACTGCTATATAGTGACGTTTATGCACTCAGCTAGCTCCTCCTCTGCAATTTGAGCTTTTACCCAAATTCCACAGAGAAGCAAATGAAGCTCTAACTGTACTCAAAAACACAGTTTGCATTTGCAATCTGATGCAAAAATAAAGGCATTCTTTTGCATGGGCTTGCAAAGAAATAGATTGTGGCAGATAATTTAGGAACAGCTGTGTCAAGCCAGAGGACAGTGTCAGAACGTCCTAGGACATTCTCCTCTCCCTGGCTGTAACAGAAGGAGATGAATATTAAAAACCTCCTCCCATGTATGCAGAGATCTTTCCCCTGACACAGCCTCTCAGTTTAAGGACTTCCACAGCCAAAAGCCACAACCAAACTATCAAGCTTAATTTCCACTGATGGATTCCCCCACAAATTTGTAAAATCTCTTTCTGGGTCAATTTATACTTGTGGCCCTGCTAATATTCTGCACCAAAGGGTTCCACAACTTAAATAAGTACCATGCATGTAAAAATATTTGCTTTGGTTTGTCTAACATGGTCCCTCTATTTTTGGTCCCTTTACCACTTGTGGCTTTATAAAGTCGTATATCTCTTCAACCACATTTTCCACACTGAAAAATTCTTATTTTTTTTATTCTATACCTCTGATCTTCCTTACTTCTCATCATACATTTTCAAATTTTAATTTTTGAAATGAGACACCAAAGCAGGAAGAATATTCAACCTAGGGGTACCATGGTAATTGTTGAGTACTGTATTAGTATTTTCCTGTTTGTTCCCTGTTTCTTCCCTAACTCACTCAAGCAGCCCATTTCCTATCTTCATCATGCACAGTGAGTCTCTTCACTCAAGGAGGCAAGCAAAAACCATACACACAGTAAGCAGCACTTCTGGGAACTGTTCTGAAGAGACTGCACCCTAACATGCTCCTCTCTGGGCAGTCCCATAGTAGATACCACCTGAAAGTCTCTCCACCCCAGCTCCAGTCAGAAAAACATACTACAGTTCAAGGTGGATACAGGAAGGGGAGCCAATTTTCCCATTTCAGATGAAGAGGTATTGTTCCAAGCGTCCATATTTTGTTTTTAAAGCTGCTTTACTCCCCTCAGCTGTTTTCAAAATCAGGGAACACAATTACAACAACAGTCCTTAGCACACAGGAGTCTCACCTTCACAGGTCATCATTGGCCCAGGTTCAAATCCTTCTACACAAGTGCATTCAAAGCCTCCTATCACATTCCTGCAAGTTCCATTTCCACATGGGTTTCCAACAGCACATTCATCAGTGTCTGCAAGCAGTTAGACCAAGGCAGAAATACATGGTTATACACAACCAAAATGATAAAAAAATCCATGTTGTTGATGTACAGCCAGAAAAATAGAAAATGCAAGAATTCAAAATACTGAATTAGAACCACAGACTCCTAAAATAATTTGAGATTGCTAGAGGCTATCTGGGTTAAACACTCAGCCAGAGCAGGGCCAACTTGGGGCAGATTGCTCTGGCCCTGCCCTGGCAGGCTTTCAGCACTAGCAGGGATGAAGACCCCAAATGTTAGAATAAAACTACCCCTTAATGCCATACTTAGCAACTCAGGAGAATCTCTAAAATGGAAGCTGGAAGAGCTGTACTTACCCACACATTCTGCTCCTTGTAGGATGTAACCATATGGACATTCACAGCGGAAAGACCCATCTGTGTTGATACACTGCCCAAATTTACAGTTATCAGGATCAAGGCACTCATCCACATCTTAACCAGAAATACAAACAACACAGTAAGTACAACTGGCTTCATGTGCTTTCAGACTTCTCTCAAAGAACAAGTGTTCTGGCAAGAAATATTTCTGAGATCACAAAAAATACTAATATTTAAATTCTGACATATTAGGATTAGGGCACAGAATTTGTTTTGCAGGCCAGCTTTCAGAATGCAGAAAAGAAACTGATTCTAAATGTCAGATATAATCCTCTCTGACTGGGGCTACAGGGAAAGCAGCAGATATGAAAAGCAGTAGTCATCCAGTGCTCCTTAAATGCAAACTTTTGCCAATAAGGCTGAAGTGCTGTTTGTCTTGGGAGAGAACAGAATGTACTGAAGGGATCTGGGAAACCGTGGTTTGCACTTCTGGAGGATTAAAACCATTTACTGTAAACAGGCTACACATATTGTATAAGACAAGACAAGTATGCTACATGATATTAGATCTCTTCTCTAGATCCTACATAAGTTTCCTAGCTTTAAAACAAGTTTTATTTCTGATATTTGAAATATTCAAGCTGGCATTTGAAATCAGTATGAAAAACTGGGGAAGATAAAAGGGTATAGAAGTTTCCAGAATTCATGGTTTTGGGAAATACTTGCAGAGGTGTTATTCTCAATTGAAATGGAGAATGGCTTATGGGTGGAAAAGGCCCACTGATGTAGAAGTGGCATTGTGCAGTTCAGGCACTTACCCAGCCTTGCATCACCAGGTCCAACAAGGATGCCAATTCCAAATGGACAAATCTGTCTGAATGCCTCTGCCCATAAAAATCAAACCATATGTTAAATTCTATCTTAGCAATCAGCATTCTGCACAAACTACCTGGAACCCCTGCTATCAGTTCATCCTCCTCATGTTCAGGTCCAGAAAAAAAGTATGTTTATATATTAACTTATCATGTTATATTCATGCAAAAACTGTATGTTTGCTTTACATTTCATCTGATCTCCTGTATGCATAAGTATAAAATCCTGTGAATAATTAGCAGTATTTAACTTCCTTAAGAAACAAACTAATGCAGCATTTCTATTTTAGAAGTGTCAGTAGCAGTGACTGCATTTTTTCTGTTGTAAAACTTGCTATATTTTCTGAAGAAGGCATAATTTAATCCAGACTTGGCTATCTTAAAGCCCTTTCTTTTTTAAAATATGATAAAAGGCGCTTTGATACCCTTTGGGAGAGTTTAGACTGTGAAAAACACATATGCTGACACTTCAAGGAAATGCTGCAACACAAGCTGTGCTTTTCAACTGCCTTTGGTTCACATGGTCTGTGTCAAGGGAACGAAACATGCACAGGCAATAGGCCTAGGAGGAATATTGCAACTGGCACTTCTAATTCTCTTTTCTAACCTCAGCTTTTGTGAGGATTTTCTGCAAAAAATCTACATGACTAATGAATGAAATGAGCTGCAATCATGTATTGCTGAAACCAGTGACGCTGTTAACCGCATTTGTCAGCATGAATTACAGTCTGTTCAGCAAATTGCACCACCATGCTACAGAGCCCTGTTGAGTTGCTTGATGTTGAGTTACTCAGGCTTAAAAAGGATACCAACAAAGGAAAGTGTTTCTTTAGCAATGGTCCAGGCAGGCGTTCCTTCCTCAAGGCCTGTATTTTGTTATTTTTGCAAGTCATTCACATTTATAAGATTGCAAATTTACATTTTCTTAATAACAAAATTCAGATGAAGATCCAGTTTAACTGTTTGGGGTTTTATTTTAACTAGATTTCAAGTTTATGGCACCTCTTCCTATACCTATTTACAATTAGAAGAATTCCATTTTCACCTTGCAGGAATTGCTACTCAGAGCCTATCAAGGACCTACTTGTTGCTTTCCACTTCCTGTATGTGATACCTCCACAGCAAAATACCCAGCACCTAAACACTGTAACAAATCTATAAGCAAAGAAGAAATATGTTTGATATCTGACTATCCAAGGGACATGGTTTTTAAGACTGCAATGGCATCTACTTTACAGTGACCTATGACAATTTCTAGGGTTAAACACTTTTAGAAAATTATTTTTCTAAATTCCTTCTAATAGGAATGCCAATCCCCTTTCTGCTCAGAGAGGCTGTATGGTAAGCTAGTCGATAACCCACCATCTGCTTCCTCTGGGCAGAGCTCACAGGGATCTCCCCATCCCTGCCCCTTCAGGGCACAGCAACACTCTTGTTTGGAGTGGTTTCGGGACTTTGGCACAGAACACTTCCCATCTTCAAACTTGGTAAAGCAGTAGCTCACTCTCAGATCTGCACAGAGAAAAAAATTTGTTATGAGCAGTTAGAGTAACCTTGGCACAATTTTCACTTGAAGGTGTTAACTGCAAAGTTACAAGATACACACCACCAAAACACCCAACTTCCATCTAGCTCTGTTAATAGCGACCATCATTGTCTCTGACTGTGGAAGATTTGAATAAGGAGGGAAGCTCCCTACCTCAGTAAAGAAAAGCTATGGAACAGTTTCCTACTTCAGTATGGAAAAGCAAGGGTTTTTCTCTTTGGTCCAGCAGAAGTGGAAGGGCTGTACTGTCCTCTTATCCTCATTCCTCTTTGAAAAAATGGATTATTGCCTCATGAATTTATATTCTATTACTAGTAAGAATCACTCAAGTCAAGAGATTTTCATCAACTTGTAAAGACAATATTGTGTAGTGCTAAAATGAGAGGCAATTTTCAACAGCCCTTTCCTTCCTCATTCTTCCGGAGGTACACACAAACAAAGCAAACTCTCCCTGTGGCACCACATTTTATTCCCTGAAGCTGGGTAACCAGGATGCTGGACAGAACTGAGATCACAGACCACAAGCATCCAGCAGGAAGGGAGCTGGCAGCTCTCTGTGCTGGCAGGGGGACAGCAGCAGGGCAGTTCTGGAAGCCGCTGCTCATCCAGTTTTCCGGCTGCAGCATCAATGCTGGGCAATGTCCAGGTTTTAACAAAGTCCTAGGTAATGGGAAGTTTTAAACAAAACTTTGCTTGGCCTGAGATATTTGAAAAAAAGAACGGTCCTCTTTAGGGCATAGAAAGAAGCCCTTTTGAAATTCATACACAAGTGTGCACTTTCCCCTGACTTTGTGTGGAACAGTGGCCTATGTTAAAAGCAGAAGATTGGGCGGCATTCGTTTTTAGGATTTTGTTTCTCAGTGGGTTTTTGTGATATTTTTCTTCTCACCTGAAGAAAAAAAACCCCTCAGACTTAAAGAAACTTCATTTATACAAGCTACATAAACAGAGCTAAAACATGCTTTCTTGATGTTGAGTGAAGTAACTGTGCCAAACTGCATGGTGGTTTGAAGACTTGGATGAATGTTTACTGCAGGTTGGATTCATTTTTACCAAAACCACAATTTCATTTAGCCCACTGTGAAGGGAAGAACTTGCTATGGTGTCAACAAGCATCACTGCTCTGTGCCAAACAAAACTACAGAGGTCCTTATAAAGGTCTTACTCATCAGTGGTTCCCACTATGCACAGTGTATAAGACATTTAGTGCTGCATCTATTTAATAATTTCCAAAGCCTTTAAAGTAACTCACTCCCTAATTTGTTGTGCTTATTCTTTATACACAAAATAAACTAACCTGTGGCTTTTAATTACTAGATATTCAGCTTTTAGCATCTTATCTGTTAGTGCCCATGTTTAGGCTCTGAACTGTGTATGCAGTAATCTGGAAGCCAAATGACACTTCAGATTTCCCTAAGCAGATGGGTACTTATTGTCCACACAACATTGTTTGCAAATTTTTTCCAATAATCTTTTTTTCCACCCACGTTTGCAGAGAGGATCAGCATATAACAAGTGTTATGGTGAATATGGTGAGTGCCAAGGAGAGTCTTAAAACCAGAAATGCTGCCTTGAGCCTCCTGTCTGTATTCATGCTCCATCTCTGGGTCTTGTTGGTGTCTACCAAGAGTCCAGGTAGCCCCAACATTTCTTCCAGGAGTGTAACAAAGGATTTAAGGACAACACAATTTCTTTGCTTAACCTGGTGCATTTAACATTAACTTCACCACTTTTATTGCAGTGTTCTGTTTAATGAAAAACAGATGTTAGGGCAAGACAGAACCTGGCCCCAGCTACAGAATTATCATGTTTTCCCTATGAAAAACACTGTCTGAGTCCAGAGCTTTCTCGCTGTATTAGAAACAGCTCGCTAAAAAGGCTTTTATGAAACAGCAAACAAATTTTGAAATGCCAGAAAATAGGAATGAACTTACCTTGGCATCGCCTTCCTGTGGAAGACAATACAAAGCCTTCTGGACACAGACATTTGAAACTGCCTGGAGTGTTGCTGCATGTGCCCAGGGCACAAATTTCTGGCTGTTCCACACACTCATCAATGTCTGTAAGAAAAGTAATTAAAGAGATGAGAAACAATAATATTTACACTGGCAGCTGTACTACATAAAGGACTATCTTACATCATCACTGATATCTATCACATTTGACAAACAAAAAAGCCCAAAAAAAGAAAGAAAGAGGAAGCAGTAACCCAAGTGCAAAATCCACAGTTAGTTTTCAAATCCTCAGGCAGTAGGCAAACTTCAGCAGTGTATCACCAAGGAAACAGCCTGAGATTATATTTTTCTAGGGTTCAGAACAAGTAGTTCTGGTTCAAACAAATGTTGGAGAGACCTTTTCTATGAAATGAGAGACTTACTAGTGGCTACAGTTCACAACTGTACACTGCCAGAAAGGACTAAACATTACTCACATTTAAATGCAAAGAGAATAGGTAACAATTGTGAGCAGCTAAGAAATAGACAGAAGAAGGATTGTTCTGTACACACCTTCACATTTGTCATTCTGCAGGATGTATCCAGGAGGACAGATACATCTGAATGAGCCATCCAAGTTCTGGCATGTGCCTGGTGAGCATTTTCCAGGCTCCAGTGCACACTCATTGATATCTAGAAGAAAAGAAAGACAATTTATTGGAGGTAATTGCTGTTATCTCAATAAATCTCTGACTATGGCCACTTTAATTTTGATTCCATCAAACTGAAAGTGGAACTTTTCAGGAGTGGGAGGAGTCATCTTCTTGTCCTCTTGTAATTGTTTCTTTCTGCCAGGTACAATGATGGCAGTGTGGCAGTTCTCTCTGACCCCACTGTTTCACTAAGTATGTCTGCTCAAGGTTTGCCATCCTTTTTTTCAACCCTAAAAGAAAGCACTCACCAACACAAGTCCTTCCATCCAGAGCCACCTCATAGCCATCATTGCAGAGACACTGGAAGGACCCAATGGTGTTCACACACTGACCATTTCTGCAGAGCATTCCATTTCCACTTGCACACTCATCCACGTCTAGGACAAATAACATTGAAAGATGTCAGAAACATCAGCAACAATGGAAACTGGGTAAGTGAGATTTCTGTTTCCACCATATCAACAAAGCAACTGGTAACACAATCTCATTTCAAAAGCAAGTGAGAAGAAATTACTCTATTATAAAATTGTCAGAGCAGGAGTGGAACCCAAATGTTTCTGTATCTTGGGCCAACATTCAAGTGGCTCTAGAAAAGGGAGCAGTGCAGAATCAAAGAGACTGACACAATAGGGTTACTTAATGGTACTTATGGCACTTGTATTAGAAGGGGGAAGCCTCAGGAACACGTGCCTGTGCTCAGCACTCCTCACCTATGCAGTCATTGTTGTGTGAGAGGATGAAGCCCAGGTTGCAGCGGCAGTTGAAGGAACCAATGGTGTTCCTGCAGGTTCCGTTGCCGCAGGCGTCTCTCTCGCACTCGTTAATGTCTACAAAGGAACAGCAGAGAAATAACCCACTGCCACCACACTCAACACAAGGGAAAAGGACTGTCACAGCTCTCAAAAAGAGATTTTACATACACTTACACACTTGGTATTAACATATACAAAAATAATGAAGGGTCCAACAATCATTTACTTTACTTTGGCTCCTATACCACCCTTCCCAAAGTAAGTGTAATCTACTTTAATTGTAAGCATTCTGAAATCTCAATTTGCTCATACAACACACAACTGATAGCTGTGAATGGGTGAAATACAAAATCTCCTTGTTATTGAAGATGACTGTTTCTGCAAAAGCTTTTTTTCTGGCAAGAAATCTACCCTTCATTCACTCTATTAACAAGTAAGCTGTATATAACTGCTGCATTGCAATCATAATCTATTAAATTTCTTGCCTAAAGGAATAAATGAGATAAGATGCTCCAGAAAATTCTAAGTTTAATATTTTCTTCAAAAATGAAAACATTAGTAGTTCATTAGACAGGATATGTAATTTTAAAGGTTCACTCTATTTTAATGAGATGGTTTTCATTCAGTATCAGCTTTTTATCATCTCTAATGGCCAGTTTTGCACCTTTGTCTGGTGTTAAATGGCTCACAATCTCAGATATTGTAATGCAACTCCTTATTACAGAGAGGACAGGCTTAGTAACTATTTTAATGGGAGCCTAAGCTAAGTTTAATTTGATATACTTGCCTATACACATTGTCCTGTCATCATTGGTTTTGAATCCATTGTGACAAATGCAGTAGAAGCTTCCAACAGTGTCAATACACTGCCCATGGCTGCAGATATTGGGGATTTCTTGACATTCATTCCGATCTGAAAAGAAAGAGGAGCAGTGAAAGTTAAGGCTTCTAAACCACAGGGCTGGGAAGATGTGTTAGCAGCAACCAAGACAGTATCCATGCATGGCCTAACTTAAAATAGTATTTTTAATTTATTAACGACAAAAATATTACCAAGTAAATCCTAGACAATCATGGATGACCCTGACAGCCCCAGGCCCAGGACCTCTGTACATCCCATGGGGCTGTGAGTAACTGGATGGGTGTGCATGGAGGACCAAGCTGTCCCAATGCTATTGATGAGAGCACTGCTAATTACAGCTTAAAGGAGGCAGAAGGAAAGCCAATGCTGTTTTAAGAACTCCTAATCTTCAGCTCAGGAGAGCAGAGACAAAGAAAAATCTGTGACTCTCTGGTGCTTTGTGGGCAAATGAATAGTCATGTGAAAAACTAATTTATAAGAAAAACTATTTCATTTACCACAATAGAGAGCACCAGAAGAATGCTATCTTGAGGGTAAGATAAATGCAGGACTCCTAGTGCTAGTGGCTGTGATATACTGGGTTTGACTCAATAGCACATAAACTACAGGGGTGTGATAGTTTTCCATGCAGTAGCATGGCTGATCCAAGGTGCTCCCAGCAGAGTGGTTGGGAATTTCCTTCCTTTGCTGGATCACGTACTTTATCAACCACTTGTATTTTTACTCTAATTGTGTAACTTTATTTTCACCACATATAAAGTAAGAGCTAAATACAGGGAAGTATTAGTATTTGTGCCAATTAATCTTTGGAATTGTAACCCATATCAGAACCTCCCCTTGCTCTTCCTGTAGTCCTGCACTGAACCCTTAACAACAACAATTACATTAGGAACATATTGAATATTTACATGTGCCACTGCATAGCTTAACAAAGCAAAGTTTTAGTTCTCATAGCAGTGTTCTGATTTCCACTACGCCCTTTTCCCACAAGGGTCACATGAAACAATGAAAAACTGCACTGCAAGGAAAAGTGCACTTCCTAAAACTCAAGTACTGAGAAGCAAAATCCCAAGGATAATGTATCTAGCTTCCGTTGTAATTCTTATTTTGTTCAGAAATGTATATAGTATTTAATATTTACAGCAGCTTGTCCCACTGCACTCTTTAAAATCTCAGCAATTCTTCAAGTAAGATAACTTGAATGCCTCTCTGGACTAAGATATTGTAAGAAAAAGCAAATAGATTAGAAAAGTTCAGTCCCACTCAATAAGTATTTAAAAATAAAGTTATGGGCCCTGTTTAAATCTATATCAAAGTTAGGAAATTCAAAAATAATCTTTTCAAGTCAGTTATTGCATAGAGGCAAGAAGATGAGTCTACCTTATCCACAGAGGCTCCAGCAGCAAGCAGGGAATTATTTGTAAAAATACAAGTGGAAAATAAATTGCTAAAACACATATAGAAAATCATAATGAAAATCAGAAAATACAGAAAGGTAGTGCATCAAATGGTGTTCCCTTCCTAGATGTGACAAGGGCTAAAGAAAATGAAAGACAAACACCTACTTAGGTTTTTAACTCCCACTAATACATCCATGGGATGAGCCTGGAATTACCTCAATGATTATGGGATGCCCTAAAAGATTTTAAAAGAGCTCTTGAAGCTCAGCTCATCTCCTGAAATACCAACTTTCTGGAGAGGAGAGACGTTTTCCAAGGCCTTGAGAAGCCCCTGGTGCCCGCAGCCCTGGCAGCACTCACCAGTGCAGCGCCCCGTGGATGTGAACCTGTAGCCGGGTTTGCAGTCGCAGCGGTAGCTCCCGGCTGTGTTCACACACTCTGCGTTCTGCTGGCAAACTGGGCCGTTCTGGCACTCGTCAATATCTGTCCAGACAAAGAGGAAGTTGAGTTTTATATTAAGTGGAAAGATGTCAAAAGCGTTTTTTTTTAGTATGCAGGTATTAATTAGTAGCTTTCAATATAAACACCATCACAAAGCTTTAGGCAAAAAAAAATTTGATCAATTTTCTTTACTTCAGGTGCTGCAAAAGGAGAACTTTATCTCCCTAGAAATGTAATTGGTTTTCACTTAGAAGCAGCACAAAGAAGAAGCTTTTACTCAAAGCTCTCAATGCATTGCCTGCAGCTCCCATTGTTGCCAGCAGTCATAACACACAGCAGAGAATGACAGCAACTCATATGCTACCTTCAGTTTCTTCATTAAACTGACTAATACAATTTTAGGGAATGTTTAAACTAGAAATAAACAACCATCTGTTTCTATTTTTTACAAAAATATCTGTTCCATTAGAAAAAAAGTATTTTGGAATTAAAAAAAAATTGTGCTCATGATCTGACTCAATACTACTATTTTTTTCTTGGCTTTACAGTCAAATGGGAAAAAAAAGACATTACTTCCCAGTCCTGCTGACTCATGTGCCTTCAAGACATTAGATGTCTGACAGAAAATATGGTATTTTCTATGCAAAAGAATTCAAAATGTCTGAATTAACACAGACTTATTACACTGATAGAAGTATTTTCCCCTCATTAAGGATGCCTTCCAGGCTCTGATTTGGCAGTGTCTGAGCTGCCACTGGTGAAACACCATTCCTCTGAATGAGAGGAGCACTCTACCTTCACAGATCAGGAGCTTGTCGTTGTAGAAGAAGCCCACAGGACACTCGCACCGGAAGCTGCCCACCATGTTTATACAGATCCCATTTTCACACACTCCAGGAATCTCTCTGCATTCATCAATATCTGCAAGAATAATTTTTTTTAATGCTTGTACTGAGAACTTCATGGAATTTTCTACTACAGAGTATGTCCTTATGCATTTGCCTTTAAGATAATTATCAAACATAATGCAAGCATCAGAATGTTCCCAACTGAACAGCTGAGCAAGTCACTCCAAACTGTGGAAATTCAAGTATTTCCTGTTTTCTCAGGTTCTGACTCTTCTCTGTACTGAAGGTATATTCTGCTACAGAGGAATACAGAGGAAGACACATCCTTCCTCATGTCTCCCACCCACAGCCCCCCACCCACAGCCCTGATGAACCTCCTCACCTTCCCAAGTGCCCCAGTGGGGTTGTTGGGAAGAGCCAAAGAGAGACAATGGAACTGTCTCTGGTTTAACACAGGAGAGCATGATTGAATGAAAACACCCATCAGAATTAGTTTTGCACTGTTTTACCCTAGTTAATCTGAAAAGCCTTTCAGGGTCTTATGTAAGAATTTGAAAGTGCCAATGACAGGTAACATCTGAAGTGCTGCCAACATGCTATTAATTAGATTGATTAAGCCAGGCAGCCAGGGTTTGCCAATGCCTTATATGCACCCCAGTTAAGTAACTGAGTTTGGCATGAAAAAACCCAGCTGCTATTACAATTATATGGCTTACCTATTGGGTGCTTAAACATCTTAATATTCTGACATGAGAGAGTTCAGAGACTCCTCTGTCTTCAGTAAACATTGACATTTGCACTGAGGTACACAGTCACAGAATATGGTGGGAAATTGTCAGCTGACAGGAGTTTCCATCAGATAATGTGGTTTTGTTTGTTTGGGGTTTTGGTGAGTTTTGTTTGTTTGCTTTGTTTTTCTGCTGGATCCAACCCCTAATTTTCTACATTAGATTCTGTAATTTTGAGTCCTCTCATATACAGGGCAAATAAAACCAGAACAATTTCTGTTTCTGAAACAAACACCTGGGGTAACTATATAAAACTTTAATCCAAACAGACAGTAACATCATTGGACTGTAAGCAAACATTAGAGGGTACACAGAGCAGTGCCCCTGCAGAGGGCTCTCCCTTGATCCTGTGCCTGCAGGTGTATGGGACATGAGTAAGCCCTGTGCAGAGCAGCAGCTGAGGCTGGACCCCAAAGCAGAGGGAGAGCTGTGATTTGCACAGCCGTGGGAAGCTGTGTGTGCACCAGTCTCAGCACAGCCTGCAGGCACTGGCAGTGCTGGGGGCTCTGTGGCACAGCCCTGCTGTTTCCATTGGCTCCTGCACTGCACAGCCCTGTGCTGTGGCAGCCTGCAACAGCCCTGCACACACGCCAAGCACTGCAGCTGCAGCTTCTACCTGTGCATGCTGGCAACATCCAAGGGCTCCCTGCTGGTGCTGGGCCCAATTAGCTGAGCAGACTCTGCAACAACCTGGACTAATGCTAATAGCTACAAAGAGAAACTTTGCTTCCAAGCAATGACCTTGTAAATAAATATTGTGAATTTCTGTAACCTCTTTAAAAATTACATTCCCCACTTTACTAGAAACATTTTCATTGAACTAGCTAAACACTGCACCACAGAACAGCTTCGTGCTAAAGCATCTGATTACTGCCTATATGCCATCTCTGTTTGTTACAGGGTACATTATCTGCTTTTCATTTGCATTTTAGTGTAAATGAAAACAAAAGGGAGTCCCATTAGGGATTTACTCAATTGCTTGTCCTAAAATTCCTCCTCTCTCTCTCTTTTTGTTTTGCAATTTGTTACTCACGATTCAAATGTAACACACAATAACATATGTGAGAAATGTTCCAGCTGAGCAGAAAAAAGGATTTTTGTGTCAAACCAATACCCAGGGGGACTGATGTGAAATGTCAGACTAAATCTTGCTTTAGTTTGAAGGAAAGACTCCCAGTTCCTCTCAGACCAAATGCTGGTTGGCCTTACTCCCAGACCTCTCATTCCCAGTATCTGTGCCCTGCTCATGTAGCCCTGATTACAGTTCCTTTGGAGCTCTGTGTTGCCTTGATTACAAGCAGCAACTGTCACTGCTGCCAGCAAGGAGTAGCCAGTTTGCACTCAAGTTTGACTTAAACAGAGGGTTGAACTCCATGACACTGTTTAATTGTTATTCCTCACGTGAAAAAAACAAACAAAACTGGGAAAACAAACCTCCCCTCCCTCTTCCCTGGGCAGAGGTAGCATGGAATTTAGTTCAAAACATAAATTACAGCTCACCAACTGGTAATCCTGTATAAATGTCAATGAAGAAGCCAGGCCTTTGACTTCCACAGAGTGTGGAGAATTCATCTGCAACAGGAAAGCAAAGCAGTGATTGAAGCATTTGGAATTAATCAACAGTCAAAAAGTCATCATATGCTCTGGCCAAGAAAGTTCTTCTACTCTTTCAGAACGTGCAGAGCATGCAGAGGTAGGCAGCCCCTTTCCCAAACTCACCATGTCTGTTGGGATCACATGCTGATTTTGCTATGTTTATGCCTATCCCTGTGCACTACAGTGTTTGCACACAATTTCAGATCTGACTCGTTAAAACCTGAACTGTAAGTGGGAAGAATCAAGTGTCTAGGAAGTTGTTCTTGAAGCAAACCACCTCAAACCAGAGAGGGATGTCCTGCAGTCTCACCCAGGTGGAAGAGTCCTGTGTGCCCATGCAATTAGCAGAGACACTCCTACATCTTACATTTGGCTGCTCAACACAGATCACTCCCAGAGCACACCAAGGTATCTCTGCCAGCCCCCAGCCTGCACAAAGGCCCTTCATGGCAAACAGCAATCAAGGCAGAGCAGAGCAGACTCTGTATTTGTTGGAGCAACACCAATAAAGTCTTGGTCAGTGCCTCAACAGTGAATCAACAAGCACTTGCAAAGGGATGGATTAATCAATATACAGTATGAAGTCTCTGAGACAATGGAAGTGGCACAAGGCAGGCACAACCCAGCAGCACAGACACAAACCACTCCACATAAGCCTTCATCATGACTGGGGCTAGTCATCTCCAGCAAAGAGGCAACTAATCCCTTCATTTTAGACACATGAGAGCAAAAAAAGACATAGCATCTCTAATGGTGTTACACTCACTAAGAATGATTATGATGTTATCAAGGCCTTCAGATAGCTTTGCACTGCAAAAATGTACCTGTGCTTGGGATAGGACACTGCTCACAAGGCTTATTCCAGGCACGCCCAATGTTGTAGGAACAGCAGCACATTTTCTTGGTCATATTGAAGAGCAGCTCTCCATCACAGGTTTGATTGTCAGCATAGTAATTTCTATAACACAGACTTCTTCTCATATCTGTGAAAATTAAGAAAACCTCAGGCCAATGCAGTAGGCAACTCTTAGGGGAGATGATCTCCCTGGCCCAAAGCACTAAGCTAAAGCTTTAGAGAAACCCCAGCACACACCCATGCAGTTGTTTCCTCCATTGACTTGCATGTAATCAGGAGGGCAGATGCAGGTGTAGTTCCCAACAGTATTGTAACACGTGCCAGGTCCACAGATGCCAGGTGTCTCACACTCATTCACATCTAGAAGAGAACAAACAGGCAGTGAGTGAGTGGCCACAGAAGCTTTCTTGTTGTGCTTCTGAGAACAAAAATGTCTCAGTAATGCCTGAGGTAGGAAGGTGCTGGTGGAGAAGAGCTGAAGGGGCTCTGAGGAAGGTCATGGTGGAGCAAAGCCACACAGAAAAGGAAGTGGCAGCACAGGTGGCCAAGGAAAGCCCAGCTGTGATGCAAAGATGGGAACTCTGATATGTGTGAAAGCTCAGAAACAGCAATTTGACTTTTGCATCTGTTGCACAAAAATAGTGTTTGAGGACCTCCTCCATTCTGGACTCTAAGATCTAGAGATGAACCAGGTGGCTCCCTGTGGAGTCCCTACTGAGCATTGCCTGAGTGGGGAAAGTGAGCCATGTTTTCCACACAAGATGTCACATTTCCTTCATCAAGAGACTAAGTTTTGTTTAAAAAAATCTAACCAAAATCAAACCATCTCCAAAACACCTCAGTTCCCAAAAGTTCAAAAATATTTTCCCAGCCTTAAAACTTTAGAGTATCTTTGACAAACCACTCAGCATCTGTCGGGCTACATAAGCATAATGTGGATGAAGCACTTTGGTTCAGTCTTAATTTAGGACCTGAATGTTTTGTATTTCTGCAGTGATTTGCACCTCATGGGCACCACATTAACATTATTAACAATCTGGAAGACCAAAGACAGCATGGACAACAGGAAATTTTGGAACTTGATGGGTTGCTTAAGATTTTATATCCAGCACACCTTGAGAGTGGCACATGATGTGACATATACTTGTGATTGTGCTGTGGAAAGGAACATGTTTTGCAGTAAAACCAATATTTTCAGTTGATGACTTGGTAAGCAGGGGTGAAAAAGCAGTGGAAAAATACATGGACACACCAGTCCACCAGATTCATGGGGAAAATTTCTTTTATCTGACTGCTTATTCATTGCCCATTACCAAACAGCTATTTTTTTTATAGCCAGTTACCAAATTATGTCTTACAGAAAAAAATTCTTGGACTTTCAGGTTTTGATCAAAATATAATAATAAAAAAACCCCTTTCATCTATTTCAACATGGTCAAGAAGGAATTTTCACACTCTTAATGCAGTATTTCAACTTGTTCAATTTTACCACCCTATAGCTTTACAGTGCTTAGTCTGGTTGTGCTCCTTTTCAAGGAAAGATTCATTCTCTGCATATTGATCTGTCTTTATTTTCAAAGAATAAAGCAGAAGTCTAGTTAAGTGAAAGCTCCATACCATCACACACTCGAGTCTCTTCATTCAAGTAGTATCCTGATGGACACTGACACTGGAAGCTCCCAAATGTATTGATACATTTTCCTCCTTGGCAAAGTCCAGGAAGTTCTTGACATTCATCAATATCTGTCCAAACACATAAATATTTTATTAATGTTTGCAATGAAAAAAAAAAAAAGACCCTCACTACAGAGTTTTACAATTTCAGACATGTAAACATAGGAAATTGCAAATATTACCTTCTAATATAACTGTGATAGGGTTTGGTCTGAATCCTTCCCCTCCAGGGCAAAGAACCTTATATTCAGCTGTAAACAAAACAGATTTATGAGCATATGATGGTAGAAAGAGTTTCAGCACAATTGTTTTTGAAAACAGATCAGATTATTACAGATAATTTAAATGTAAATTTACAAAGTAACCAGCTAGAGACACTAGATTTTACTCTGTAACATTATCTGTTATTCCATTTCGTAAATAGTTCAGTAGTCTTCAGTGTAAGAGCAAACTTTCTCAAAAGAAACAATAATATTCTGACTAAATAACCTTTCTGAAAGAATGGTAAAATTTTTGGTGAAGACCAGTGGAAGCCAGCCCCTTGCATGCCCACAATAAATGCACACCAGTATTTGAGCTATTTTAGCTATTCCTGGCTAAATTAGGAAAAATCCCACCAAACACATGGCTGTGCTCAAGCCAGGCAATGCAGACTTACTTGTGTTCACCAGTGGGCAGTGCTCACAGGGAACTCCCCAGGCTTTGCCCAGGGAGCAGCAGCAGGAGGCCTTGGAAACACCCACTCCAATCTCATTGCTGCAGAAGGTGCCACCGTTGTCCCCCCGAGTTTTGATGTCCAGGTAACAGTTGCCAGATCGTGTATCTATTCACAATGCACACAATGACAAACACATCTTAGGAGAGAGCAAAACACAGCACATCCTCCCATGGTGCAGGACACCCACAGATGGCTCCCATTTCTTGCAGGACACAAAAGCAAGTAAGTTGTGCTGCCCAGGGAGCCTCAGCATTTCCACTTAGGTAGGTTGCTGGTGCTCCATATCTTGGCTTTTTTTGACTTTTCACAAAGTAGGAAATTTACTTATTGAGTCCAAGGGCATGTCAGCCAGGCTTTTTCCCATTTTCTCTCACATTTTCCCTGACATTAGTACATCTTTCCAGTTCCAGATATCCACTACTCTCCCTTCTACTCAAGGTTTACAAGCAGGAAAGCATCTACTAAATGCTAGGAATTTCAAACACATTAAAATTTGAGAATCATCCTACACCCTCTTAAACAAACAAAACCAAGGAAATATTAGGATTACTAAGCAGTTGGAGCCTAATACAAGAGCATTTCCATTGGTCATGAAGCTGCACCCAGCCAAGTGCACTCAGTGCTCCAAGAGCATGGGTGGCTTCATGCCACAGATTCATTTGCCTGCCATCTTGGGGCCAGCTGGATGTGGACTAAAGTTTGTTGAATTTTAAAATTGTCTCCTGCTTGCTGTAAATTGTGGACAGCTCTAACAAGCCCCAAGGGGTTGCTTCTGGCAGCAGGGCACTGCTGGCATGCTGCATCAACTCTGGACATGCTCCTGCTGCCCTACTCCAGTTTCTAAGCCAGGGGCAGTGAGATGGGAATTGAAGAGCCTGATCAAGCCCTTTCCCATGACCCAGGACTTTATTCCTAAGCAGCCAGCTTGGAGCCCCTCTGTGGAAGTTCCCTTGTGAACAGCACAGGGAGTGGTCCCTTACCAACGCATCCAACGCGAGTGGGGTTCAGCTCGAAATCCGGAGGGCACTCACAGGTGTAGCTACCAGCAGTGTTGATACACGTGCCACTAATGCAGGTTGTGGGGTCTGCACATTCATTAACATCTGCAAGAAAAACACAGCATGTCCTAAGCAAATACTCCAGGACACTCAAGAGCACTGTTGATACATCAGATACCATCACAAATCCATTAGTTATGAGACAGTGGTCTCCAGAAAGCTCTAAAAAATAAACAGGCATCTTAGAAGAACAGCAGTCTGAGATGAATTCATCATTTCATAGGAGAAAGAAAAAAAAGCATTTTTCCTGAAAAAAATCAATCTATGAACAAGATTCACATAAAGTACTAAAAAAGAACTTAAGGGAAAAACACAAGACAAGGCCATAGCTTACATCCAGTACTGCACAAAGCACAATACATCTCTGCCAGAGGGATTCTCTGATCTGTTTTTCCCCTTCTTAAGGGGATATCAGAGGTGGACAAAGAACAGTAAAGAGGAGCATAAAAAAGATATGGTGAATCCTGTGTTATACAGTAGAGAAGTTAGTTTCCTATAACCAGTTTGATTTGTACAGCTTCTTAAAAGAATTTCCCAAGGAGCTGACTATGGCACTGGCAGCAGATTAAGAGGCATGCTGTGCAGAGTTTTACCTGTGCAGTTGCCACCACTTCTGTCCAACTCGTAGCCCACTTCACACTCGCATCGGAAGAGTCCAGGGAGGTTATGACAAGTACCATAGACACAGATGTTAGGAAGTGAGCACTCATCAATATCTGATTAAGGAACAGGAAGAGAAAAATATGAGGTTTCCTGATCTTTTTGAGACATAGAGAACTGCAAACATTTTCAGCAGCATGGATCTGGAAGACAACAGTTTCTGCACATCAAGTAAGACAAGAAAAAGAAACATGGAAGATTTATGTTGGAGCCTAAGGAATCTAATCCATAATGATTTTTTGAGAAAATGGCTCCTTCCAATATCTCTGGAAGCTATGCCAGAAACTATCCTACCTTATTAGTGGGCTAATCTGACAAGTAGAAGTATTGAACATAGCAGAAGACACGCCTTAATAAAATGAAGCTTATTAAAAATCAGCAGTCATCTGCAGAAAGCTGGACACCAGCAAGAGAAAAGCCTGTGCCTAAAGGTGAACTTCAAAGCTTGGCAAGCAGACACTTTTGTGTCTTTTCTTCAAATCACTGAGTCTGAACCAGTATTTACTGAATGCCACATGCACTGCACAAAGAACAACTAATTTGATACAATAAAAAAGTGTGTGTTTACAAAGGACCTTAAAATACTGCACTTAGTGTACACAACTAAGACATGAAGGCAAGTCTGTTTTAGCAACAGGAGCTAGCCTCTAAAAAAGCTATTTAAACTTAGCTAAAAGGTTTGAAAGTAAATTGTTTCATGAAACATTATGAAACCTAATATTGGTTTCGTTTAAAGAAACTCACTCTCAAATTATTTGACTCAGTAGATTTCTAAAAAATACACAGAACACTTTTCAAGGGGAAAAATCCTTTTTAAAGTGATGTACTTATGAACTCCATTAAATATCAGTTGTCACGAGTTATTGCTATGTCAGATGATAGGGCTGCAACTCCTTGACTGACTTAACTCATTAATGCTATAACTAATGAGGATTTCAAATGTTCAAATCAAATATATTACCTTAATCACATTGGTAACATGTTTATTATTTGATTGTTTTGAATCTTTGCATATGCAAAGATCTTATGAATGAGCTGTAAACTGTTAACAGCTCACTTTTGAAATTGAACAAATAGTCACACAGGATTTTTTTTTTTGGTGTAGCCACACAGACTTTCTGCAAGGCTTCACACTCTGATTCTGCACCTCACAGAAGCCATCAAAGCATTTGCATTGCATTGGTTACCAAATCACTGCTTTTCAGCTTCAGACATACCAATGAGAACTAACAACTTTTACTGTTTAATTGTTCTGAATAAAATGAAGATCTGGACATCAATGATCAAGAAGAAATGGCAGCTATCAGTGCCATTTGGATCACCAATCAGACCCCAAAATAATATATCATAAGATAGGCTTTGAAAAGCTGTTCTCTTTATATACAGCCGGTAGATGAACATCTACAGATCCATAATAAATGTATGAAGTGCAGAAAAGCAAATACTATTAAAAAAAATCATGCAGTTCTCAATACAACCACAACAGCAAACAATTGTAAAAAATTGGAACATTAAAACAGTATTAAGGCAGAATCTGTTGAGTGTTGTTCAAAGCTTACAAAGAATTACCTTCACATGCTTTCCCATCTACGCTTGGCAAAAATCCCATTTCACATTCACAGCGATACCCTCCAGGGGCATTGAGGCACTGCCCATTTTCACAGAGATTCAAGTTTTCTGCACATTCATCAAGGTCTGTAAAAGGAAGGGATATTGCAAGTTAGCAATAAAGATGCTTTTCTCACCAACATTTGAGTTGAAGCATTCAGTGCTCCAAGAATTTTAATTATTCTATCTGAACACGTGCAGAAGAAACTGCAATCTAGCTATGTGTACATGTAACAGCTCTGTATAGTCCTGACATATTGCAAATACAGCTTCTAATCAAAAGGAAAATCTTTAGGAGACTTGTATAGTAGCTCCAGTTAATAACAACTGGAGGCAGTCACATGGTCAAATTTAGACTCAGAATGAGCACATGAAATTTATTATAGCTATTGTTTCTATTACAGCAAAGCCTAGAGGCAGTAATTGAAAAAAAAAAAAAAAAAGAGGTTTACTATGCAGTGAGCAAACACAGAGTAATAGGCAGTTCTCCATGCCAAACATCAAAACACTGACAAAAAGAACTTCATCAAAACTAAACTGCAGGTTAACAGCTGATGAGAGAAACAGCCTTCCTACTGGACTCCACTCACCTTTGGATAGATCATGGCCCTTACTCTCAAGCTGAAATGTTACACATCACCAAAACACCTCCTTATTGCAACAGAGTCTGGCTGGCAGCATGAGTTCTGAAAAGTCCATGGCTGGTAAACCAAAAATCACCTACCAGGGAGAATGCTGCACACTGCACAGTTTGGCAGAGGGTTTACAGAGCATTTGAGTGCCCTAGCTTGAGTCCCAGACACCTCTTGAATTCACAAACAATAAAGTATCCAAACAGAAAAAAAGTTCTACTGAATGCAGAGTTCTATAAGCAGTTCATCTGAAGGGTGTAGCTTACAGACTCCTGGAAATCATCATACAGGAAATTAACAAAGAGCACTGGGTTAGGAAGGCCACTAAGGAAGCTGAATCAGATTCAAGATGAAATTACACTGAGAGAATTAAACAGAATTCCAAGGTCTGCTTAGAATTTGGAATTATTCAAACCCAGCCTTAAACCTGATAATCCAGATTCTCAGATGCTCTAAAAACCTGCTGCAGCTGATAGAGAGCTGCTGATTTGCACCAGCTGAAAAGCTGGCCCACCAGCTCTGGGACATGGCTCTGCTCCAGGCAGCAACATCCCCAGCCACACTGCAATCCTCAGTGCAAGAGCAGGGCTCCTCATGACTGAGCACACATGAGCTAATCTGCTCTTCAAAGCAGAAGACTGAAGTGTGGGTGGGAAACATCTCCCTAGCAAAGTTTTATAATCTCATTTACAGTTTATAAAATGAGGTTTCAGAAGCAGCTACTTCCTTCATTCTACATGCCAGCACTGCATCCTGACAGCAGCCCTCAGGATGATGGAGTAAGGCAGACAGACATCACACACTCACTTGAGGAAAGGACAAACATTTTTAGGCAATTTTGTGAAGTAATTTTGATGCATATGCCCTACTATTTAAGTGTTAAGGTGAGTAGCCAATGGACTAGTTTACTAACTAGCCAAATTACATATTCAAGCATTGTTTTAGAAATTTTGCCACTCATTTAAACTAACAAGAAAAGCAGAATGAAAAATTACATTTTATCAAGGGAAAAAAAGCGATTGAGTTAGACTATGTATAATATATAATATTTCTTTTAAGCTGTGGCAACCTAGGTGAGAAGACAATTAATGATAATTTCAAATGTTTAAAAGCTGGTTTTGTGCATTGGATCACAGACTGACTTAGGTTGCACGGAGCTGATCCTTTGCTCTCCTGAGCTCACCTGTACAAGTGAAGCCATCCCCAGTGTAACCCTCTTTACACAGGCAGCGGTAAGAGCCCATCGTGTTCTTGCAGTCAGCATGTGGGCTGCACATGTGGGTTCCATTGGAGCACTCATCCAGATCTTTAAAGTAATAAAACAGGGGAAAAATTAGTTAAAAACCCATACATGAACACAAAGTTTAAATAGGGTACGGCACACAGAAGCTCTACTTTAAATAATCTTTCATAATAAAACCCATACATATGTGTGGCCATCTGACTGAAAAAGTGGGGAGCAGCTTATTTGCAGCCCACCAAAGAAGTCTGACAAGCTAACTGTGAGGAAGCTCCAGGCACTCAGTACTAAGGCCTGTACCTTGTTTTCAAGGGGAGCACCAGGAGGCCCCTCACTGCCTCCCATCAGCTGCCCAAAGCACAAAGCATCTCTCTCCATGGTTCAATCTCTTCTCATCATTTCACAAATCAAACAGGAGATAAGGCTGATTTCACAGATACCATGGTGAAGGACTTGTCCTCCAACAGATCGTGTCAAATCAACCTAACAGTTCAATAACCACTTGCCTTCACATTTTATAGGTGTAGTATTACTTTTTTCAGAATTGCTAGAACCCCATTGTGGTCTGGCCTTACAAATAAATACAAATGCATAAGAGTCTCACCTGTGCACTTGATACCATCTCCAATCCAGCCAGGGCTGCAGCTACATTTGAAGCTTCCTGCTGTGTTTGTACATATGGCGTGTCTGTCGCAGTTATGGGCTCCAATTTCACACTCATTGATATCTGTAAACAGAGATGTTTGAGCAGCTCATGGAACCACTTTCTCATATCCAGACAACTGACACTAGAATTTCTCAAGAAAGGCAATGTGAACATGAAAGCAAGTCTGCATTTTTTACAACATGGCATTTAAAAAGGAAGCTGAAGATGAAATCACAACAAAGGAAAGAAAGGAAAAAGGAGCACGTAGCGCATTTCAAACATGCTGCCCCGCTACCTGTTCTTCTGATAGGCACATAAAGCAGTGCTGCTGCAGCTCACTCCAAAGTATATTTCAGAAGGAAGACAGTACCTCAGGAAACAGCCTTGCCAGAGTGCCCATCCTGCAGAGATGGGCAGAGTCTGCAGAGAGGGACTACAACAGTGACTCCACACTGCAGAGTTTGCTAAAAAGTGTCAAAGGAAACTCTGCTGCCCAGGGATTCCTGGAATGCAGCACTCCCACAGCCCCAGCACAGATGCTGATGAACTCCAGCCAGGCACCACCAGCTAGCTGCCCCTAGGATTGTCCCCAGGCAGGGAATGAAGCAGGTTCTGCTTGGCCAGGGGCTGTGTGCAAGGCTGGGGACAGGCTGTACCACTGCATTTACCAGGAGAGCTGAGGAGCTCATCAGGCAGGCAGTTAATTAGGAACTCAGTGGGAAGAAGCATCCTTGGAGACACCAGGCAGCAAGTCATCCAGTCTTCAACATACATGGTCGTGCCAGCACATTCTATTTCAGTACTTGCTATTTTCACCTTATTTTCATGTTTGGGCATTCTCTGGCAATGTCAAAATGTATAGACTACAAAACCCAAACTGGACTCCATTCTTCCCGCTCTTCTCACTAAGCATTATTAATGCTCCATATAAGTAGTTGAAGAATGTATAAACTAAAAGGTGATGTTTTCAGAAGTTATTACTGGTAACTGAAACAAAACTGGCAGGAATTTTCTTGCCTATCTGAGCTTTGGATTTTACAGTATTTTCTGTAACTGCCCTATTGAACTACACTTTACCTCCATGCAGGATGTAATCTACCTAGGGTCCACATCAAACCACTTAAAACTAATACCCATTTTTCAGCCCTCCCAGGTGTCTTAGATGTTGCTGTAAGCCAAACCATCTCCCTCTGTAAAACAGCTGATGGAAAGGCAAAACAAGCTCATAACTCTATGTGATTCCACAGACAAAAACCCAGCTCAGACCCTCCAGAAATGCATCAGCCATCAAATATGTAACAACCTTTGGGATTTCCAGCCCCAAAATCACAGACTTCAATTTCCCTATGATTTTACCTGCAAACAATTAGCTCTTTAAAGATGGTGAAGTTGTGGAGCTAATGCAGAAAGTGACCAGATATCACCTTAACTATTTCCTTTACAACACTTTCTTAAGTTTTTCTGTCCACACTTCTCTAAACAAAAGGCTGTGTCCTTTCACTATGCCTTGTACACATATTTTGCCTTTTCATAAAGGCAACATATGACTTCAAAGAGCAGACTACATCTGTCAATTATCCTAAAATTAAATACTCAAGGCCAGAAAACACCCAAAATGAGTGCTGGCTGGGAGGGATGGGGCGTTTGTTTGGTGAATTTTGTGCTTGCTTGAGGTTTTTTGTTGTTGAGATTTTGGGGTTTTTTGTGATTTGGTTTTTGGGCTTTTTGTTTTGCTTTGTTTGTTTGGGATTGGTTTTTTTTTGTTTTGTTTTTGTTTTGTTTTGTTTTTTGTTTGTTTTTGTTTTTGTTTTTTTTTTTGTGGGTTGGCTTTTAATGCTTTGGAGTTTTTTTTAGTCTGTTGAAGTGGAATTTAATCCAATCTTGCTTTTCTGAGTCTCTTTCTAAGTGAGGCATTGCTTTGACTCAAAACTCCAGACATGAGCATTCCCATAATCTGAATGCTGACATCTAGATATGAATCTAAATCTGGCAGCTGGAATCTACCATTAATGAATGTTAACTCCAGGCCTGAAAACATGCAAATGGACACTTACTTCTTAAAACTTAAAAAAGGGTCAGGAGCAAATAATCTCAGAGCAGTTTTGCCTTTAGCATGTGCAGAAACTCATGAAGATAACATCACACTAAACAGGAAACTTGCATCTGTCAAAAAATCTTAAGGGTGGCCTGAAAAAAATGCAACTCATTTTGGCTTGGGGAAAGACTGGAAGGAATTTAGAAAGGTCAGCTACAGTATACACTGACTTAAAAAAGCTGAGACAAACACTCTATATTTTAACCTTTACATGATTTTAAACTCCAAACTGTTAAACCACTGCTCACATTAAGACTCCACTGTATTTGATTGTTTGGTGCTTTGAAACATACAATCACAAGCTTCCTTATACCCTGCAGAGCACAACAAAACACAAAAAAAAACCCCATCACCAGAAGAGAGGTTTCTGCCAAGAATTTTTTTTAAACCACCAGCAAACACAAACAGAAACTTGCATGCAACAGCTACACCACAATGAAGTCATGCTCAGGCTCGGATTTAAGAAAAATTTTCCAATTTAAGCCAAATTTTCCACTCTCCATAAAGTGACTGTGGGCTCCATCCCACCAAGCACTGACCCACTGACACATTGTACCTGAGAATCCCCACTAACACCTCCCAGCAGAACAGCAGCACCACAACACTGGGGCCCTTGCAGTGGACACTTGTTCCCCATCAGCTGTTTGACACACACTCTAAAAAGCTTAGAATCTTCCTTGGAATGAATGCTGCAAATATAAATCTATACCCAAATGCGGGTATTTATAATGGAATCAACTTTCTCAGGCATCAGCCACTGAAATGTCATTCCAGTTGCTTTGAATAAAAAAAATATCTTTTTTCCAGTAAAAAATTTCAATATATTTCCACACTTTTTTGCCTGGGTAAAGATCAAATAGGGAATGCAAATTGTATTCTCGAATGCCATCTACCCTTAAAGGCACATTGCAGGGCTTATTTCCATGATGTATGGAAAGTTTCTTCAGATACTTAAATGAAAGATGATTGAGGCATATAAAATACCATCACTGGCTTCATCCCAGATTTTACTTCTTTTCCCCTGTGTTTAACTCTGATGTTGTTTTGCTATAATCCCAATTCTTTCCTTTCTTTGCACAGCTGAGTTGTAAGTCTACATTTATTACACTGCCATTATTTCCAAGGCAAAAGAGATCTCAGACCAAACATGGCTCTGTGTAAACAGTGCACTGAAATCATTGGAATTTATGCCTTCTTATACTGGAGCTTAATATGGATTTATGTTACCATAAGTATTGAATTATGGCTTCACAGAATGAAACAGAAAGGAGAAGTAGAGCTCTGTAGGGGAAAAATTAACTCAAGAACTTTAATAAAAGCATGAGTCCAGTTCTGTCTCCCTGTTCTGTCTGCATGGCAGTACAAACAGTACTATACTCTTCAAATACTCCAGCTAGTTCCATTTAATTGTCTGAAGACAAAGGCATTACTCGGGCTGAGTAAAGGTATCATGACCCAAAGAGCACCCACGAGGACACTACTGAAGTCAGGGTTTCACACAATGATGGCCTATTCCCACTGACTTCATGGGGATTTTCACTACAGAGTAAAGGAGTGAGTCACTGATTTATATCAACCTTCTCCTTCTGCCTCCAGCATGAGTCCGTGACAAGCCAAGGAAAATAAAGACATTCCAGCCAGAGACTGACACTGCATCCTCAGCCGGTCCCACTGTGCCCCAGTGCTGCTGCACACATGTTCTCAGCTCTGCAATTGCACAACTCCCATTCCTACTAAGAGAGCTGTCTGCCTACAACAGATGAGAATACACACAATAAATAATATGCAGGCCTGACATCATAACAATCCTAAGCACTCTGGGGAAAAAAACCTGTCAGTCACCCTGTTTTGTTGGCTCCTTCAGTTCTCTTCTTTGGATAAATATTTTTTCTCTCGAGCCTTTGCCAATTAATAAAGTGTCTCTCCCGTTAATCACAGTGGCACAAACTTTTAGGGCTCTCAATGTGTGTGCAGAAAAAATACATCATATATACCTGTCACCCTTTGCATTATGCTTGCAAAATGTGACAACCAAAGGAAAGACACTGCTAGCCAATATCTGCACAACACACCCTTACCCACTCTGGAAGTGGATCACTGAAGCTGGCCAGAGAGGAGCATGGGAATAAGTCACTGTTTCCTCATCTACATTCTAGAAACATTCCTTTGCATTTGAACAGAATGAGAGTGTACATTAACTGAAGAAAATTCACATGTTCATCACTGGGCATGAAATCCTCCAGGTACTCTGTGTACTGTTTTCTATTAGGTTTCATTTGGCTTCAATGGTCTATAAGAATCCTTAGCAAACTGTAAATTTGATTCAGACTCCACCTATAAATCAGTACTGTTTGTCAGCAATTATGCAAATCCCTTAAGCATTTTCTGACTTTTACATTTTTTTGGCAGTCTCTGCATATCTGTGCATTTTCCTGCACTGACGTTTCGCTGGCATCACGAGCCTGGGCCCAGTTCCCCGAGGGCCAGTCGTCTGGTGGAAGTCACAAGGCATTTCCTCCTCCTGGGCTGCTGCCCATGTAATCAGGTAGGAAAAACTAAGGCTTTTTAGAGGGAAAAGACTGTGAATTTCATCTTGGCGGTCATATTAGTTGAAAAATACATGGGAAAAAATTCCCTATTCTCATCTTCCTATATGTAAAATTGTTTTCTCTTTTGGAATCACTCTCAGATTTTATTCAGCATACTGTAGTCTTGGAGTTTCACATGGGACAGTTCAGCTCTTGCCTGCTGTCCATCCTTACATCATCAGCACACTGAGGCACAGTGTGTTATTGCTGGACAGATGCCTACTGCCAGTACACTCCTCCTGTAATACCCCCCTTTGGTGGGCAGGATTTCATTATCATCCTCTGGTATTTGGCCTGACACAGCCAGCTCCCAGACTCATGATGGCAAACATATGCTTCACTGGTACCAGAACTCTCTTGTGCCATCAAGCCTGAAACACAATGTATTGTTAATGGCCAGAAGCCACGAATAATGGAGAGGAGAGTACATTATACAAGTCACAAATGGCTCTATTTCTGAGGGCAAATGACAGGCTCACCTCTTCCTTTCCCTGCCTCAAATGTCTGACCTCTCGAGACCCAAGTTCCTGTCAGCCATGCAGGTATGCAGTGTGCACTCACTCTTCCTGTACCCACTAACACCGTCATCAGTGGAAGATGCTCCACACCAAACTCTCCAAGCTCACAGCCCACACCAAGGCTGCAGCTGAGTAACTTCCACCAGCCTTCCTCCACATGGCAACAGCATGGCCCTTGCAGAATCAGAGCCTGGTCTCAGCCTCCCAACTCCCTGAGCCTGCTGTGGAGAAATCCAGCTGACTTGTAACATATTCCTTTTTGATCTGTTGGCTATGTTGGGAAATTACTGCCAAGTTCACCTCTTTCAGTTTGACTCTGTGAAGAGCGCCTTAAACTTGTCCAAGCCCCCCTCCACCAGGAACAACCAGGGGGCTGTGCACACAGCCATAACTGCAAGGATGGATGGGAGAGTCAGAGAGGAATTTGTTTCTCTGTGAAAATATCAGAGCAAGTTTAAGTCTCTACATCAACAGTGAAATACTGCAGATTTACAGGCAGAAATTCAGTGGTGATGAATCACAACATACAAACCCAAGTTCCAAAGCAGGACTTCATTTCTGCACAAGCACATGTATACTTTATAGACAGAAAAAGCAGAGACAAGATATTTGTCATAAAGCTGGATGATCTGGAACTGAGATAGGGGAAAACACAGCAATCTCCTCTCTAGTGGCTGCATACCATTGCCTGCCCAGGAAAATTTAAAATGAACTGTTCTAAGCCTGGATTATCACAGTTTGCCTTGTGAATGGAAATTAAACTATTCACAGCACTTGATGTTGGAAAGCTGCATCTACAACCTGTATTTTTGCATAGTATTTTTAAAATCGTGGTTTTGTTACTAAACTCTGTCCACATTCTTACTGAGAACCAAGGAGAGGGGAGAACTAGGGCAACTAACATCTGTGTGGGATGGGAATGTAAGTCAGTGGGTGGATTCTGAATACTGTTAAATGATTGGGGGGGGGGGAAACAAGTTTATTTGTTAAAATGAAATCACTCAGTAATGACAAGGGAGCTGAAATATTTAGACAAAACTGGAATGGAACCCAAAGGACATGATTTAGTTGTTCTCAGAAACAGAGGATCTCCCATTCAAAGTGCTGTACATGTTTTTGTAACTTTTTTTTTCCATGGGAATTCCTAAAAACTGTGGATGCTTTTGATCTGTCTGTAAGACAAGAACTGGGTTCTGGAGTCAAAAGGCGGTTGGCAAGGTCCGTCCTGAGGAAATATTGAAGGAGGCTCTGATGGTCTGCAGTACCTGAGCCTGGGAACTTCAACTCTGCTCTAATATTGTGCAAACAAGAAATGAGAAATTCAAAATTCTCCAGCAGCAAATAAGACATTTTAAAAAACAGAATGTGAGAACCTACCCAATGTAATCACTATGGGATCTGTACCCACAGTTTTTTCATTATTTAACCAATCTAGAAATTTCCTGCTCTGCTTCCTGCTTTCTTATTTGAATCATTTTTTAAAAATTCATTATTTGAGTATGATCCCATCTCAGCTGTATCAGCATAACTGATGCTTCACTTTTTCATCTTAGACCATGGGGCTCTTTCAAATTACTGAGCCCTTCTATAGTATCTGTTGGAATTAAGGTGTTCTGCTGTTTTTCCTTGTGAGTGCCAAACTCTCTGAAATACTGGCATGCAGACAAAAGCAGCAGGAAAGGTTAAAAATGTGTAAGGAGGTGGCAAGAGCCTTCATGACAATGTCCATCCACAGGTCAGGGCTTGGCTGGGACTAGGACAGAGGGATTTCCTGGCATCTCCTTTAACAAAAAATATTGCTTGGGACATTTGCCACCACCTTGAATCACATGATGCCAGAATGGTGGCTATTTCCAGGCACTTCTCCAGAAGCCATCCCTGAGATTCCTCGCCTGCCTCCACGACCTTTCTGTCTTTTGCCTTCAACTCACTGCTTCATCTTCCCAGCCTGCTCCCTAGGCTGGGACTGACAGCTGCACCATGTGTGACTGATCAGTGTGAGGGTGTTCAGGTCCAGAATTCTGAAAATCTTCATATCATTTAGCACAGAAAAAAAGAACACTGAAATGTTGGTCTAAAGAGTACAATTAGGGATTTCTTGGATTTAGATCAGTTCATATGTAAGTCAAAGGCAGCTGTTACTAATGCACAATTATTCATCCATAGCCTAATATGCAAAATACATCTCCAGCTCTCAGACTTTTCTGTGAGAGCTGTAAAAAACCAGCTTCATATATTTGGGGCACTTAAAAAAATATATTATTAAATCTGTACAATAAGTGCAGACTAAGAATAAAAGTGTGTCTCAAAGACATTGCCAGAAATGTGTTTACCCTAAGTCTACATTAAAAAATATATTAAACATATGTTTGCATTCATATTTGGGCAAAGTCTAAGACTCTCAACACCTTGGCTTGAGACACCAGCACTTGGATTATTAATATCATGGCCTCAGAGCGTGTATATTTGAATCTCATTTCTGTTTGCTGGCAATAAATGAAATAAAGCAAATTCTGATTCAGCTGATAGAACGTAGTTGTGTAACTGTATTGTCGACACTTTGCAAAAACTGAAAATATATTTTAGCATATATTTCAAACCATCCGTGTTTGCCAAATAATACTTTGAACAGATACGTGTTATTTGCTTGCATAGCATACAATTAACTAATCCAAATGCACTGAGGTCCTCAGGAGTTTGTCAAGTTACAGAGAATGGCATTTTCTGTTCTCAGATGAACAACTGTGCAGTAACACACCCAATTTTGATCCCAATCCTCGCTCCACTCATTTCAGCAGAAGCAGCATCAGGCTGAATGCTGTACCACTGAAGTTTAGCAGAACACAAGCTCAGCAAATTCAGATGAGAGGTATAATAGGAGCACAAGCAAGTGAAAAGAAGCACAGTGAAAGGAGGTTCTAAACACCAGAAAAGCAGACTCATGAGTTTAAGTAAAAATTAATAATTAAGCTTTAAAACATACCTGTGCAACCAGTCGTGCCTTTCTTGCCTGAATAGCCCATATCACAGTGACAGATAAATGAGCCTTTTGTATTCTCACAGGTTCCACTCAGACAGATGTTTGGATGCAGATCACACTCATTAACATCTAAAAAACCCCAAGAATTAAGATGTCTTAGAAAGTAATGGAAAAATCTCTTTAGATATTAATTCTGATACAAACACGGGTCTAGATATGCAAAGAAAAAGCTGTTTATAGTAGTTATTCCTTACCTAGCATACAAGCACACATTTTGAGATCTGGGGTAACTGTTAATAACCATATCTGCATTAACATACCTTTAATGCCAGCTTTTTGTAAAAATAGACACTAAGGTGCACTACAATATCCAAAGAATGCTGTGATTATTGATAATTCCAACATATATGTGTCTGTACACATTTATATATATGCCTGCATGCATTGTCTAGTTTTGTTTGACATTTCTCTCAAAATACACTCAAGATTTTAAATTAAAATGTGAAAATGTGGTTTTGGAGATATGCTGTTTCACAACTCTGCTGTACCAAAGTACAACACTTCCACAAATTTTGTCTGAGACAAATTTAAATCAGCACTAGTGGTTTACCTTGCTAGATATCCTTCTGCAGGCACTCTTTTATCTAAATTGCATAAAAAACTACACTGGAAGAGGACCCAAAGATGCAAGGCTACAGATCATGTTTGCACCCCAATATCCAGGGATACAGAGATTACATTTGCACTTGTGCAATAGGGCTGGTTCTGTGGTCAGGTGACCAAAACTAGGAAATAAGAGCAATACTCCTCAAATATCATTGTCTGTCTACTTGAAAAGAGTGCCCTAATAAATATTTTTTCAGTGTTTAATGAAGATTGGAATATATGTACTTTCACTTACCTATGCAAGTCTTCATGTCTTCAGATGCCATGAATCCATCATAGCAAAGACACCTGTACTCTCCTGGGATGTTTGTACACTGGCCTCCATCACAGATGTTAGGATTGTCTTCACACTCATCAATATCTACAGGGGAAAATCAAATTAAAACATGTTACCTTTATCCAGTTCAATGAACCATTATCATGGCAAGTAGGCATTTTAATGCTCTGATAAACATGGTGAAGATTGACTCCTTGTAAATAACTGAGCAGTACATTGCAAAATTGTCCTGATGAGTAAGTTCCTTGTCTTCAGCTAAAGTCAATGGCAAAATATTCCCTTCTGAGTCAAGTGGGAGGAACAGGAACCAACTTTTCCTTCACAGAAAAAAGCTCCAACAGAACTTTTGTTGTACCACAAGGCCACATATAATTGGGTATTCTTGGATACAAGCCATCATTGTTGAAATCAATGGAAGCTCTGAAGTCAAATTCAGCAACAAAAATATCAAACTTTACAGATCTTAAAAAAGGATCATACATGCAAAGTACCTCTACAGATCTCAAGGTGGTGACAAACTGGAAACAGTTCAACTCATGATGGGAATAATTACAGTACATACATTTATTTCACTAAGAGATTTTTATGGTCTTATTTAGTATTTCAGCTGACTGCCCAGGCCAGCCATATAGTTACATCCTCTAGGATGAAAAGTTGTTTTCTCAATTGATAACTGATAAAATTTCCATCACTGATTGGAGCCAAGCTGCAGAAGCAGATCCTTTATTCTATTAAGGCAATCATGCTAAGTTCTGGAATCTTACAGAGCCCCTGGGGTTATACTAGTGTTACTTGTAAAAATCCCCAGAATCTTCCTGTGTCAGCACCAACACAGACCAGCAAGACCAAAATCAGAATCTCTGCCTAGTATACCATGGGAAAAAAATCAGCACAAAAAGGACAAGATTCAGGAATCTTCTCCAAGAGAAAGGGTGTAACTCATTATCAGAGCAGTCTATTGTGGATTGCAGTAATTATGCAGCTGCAGAAAATGAACTCACATTAATTTAAAATATTATGTTCATTATTCTGCTGTATTTCTAGCAGCTAGTGCTTGTGTGGATACACAACTTCCGCAAGGAAGAAGGCTGACCAGTCCCTGTTTGTCTTAACAAGCAAATAATGTTGACATGGACATTAGCCTGAAAATGTTAATTTGGAATGGAATTTGAATTAACATGCAAATTTAAGCTCTAGAAAAGGGAATAATAATGACAGAAATAAAGAACTTTATTTACCAACCTGCCACTGTACCAATTTCACAGTTGGGGGAAAATCAGCTGACAAAGAACCTGTTGTTTCTCCTAATTGAGCTGATTATTTATGCATAACCTCACCAATTCAAACATGACCTACTACTGAACTGCAGAGCATTCTTACCAGGTCAATTATCAGCAAATATATTCTGTGATGGCTTCCAGCTTTGTGTGATGTTAAAGATAAAAGACATGTTCACACAGAGAAAACTGAAAACTGAAAATAGGTGTTTCACAACTGAAGGTCACAATCCTATTTTATCTTGTAATCTAACAGTGTCAAACCAGGTATTTAGTGCCATGAAAGCAAAGTTACAAATTATTATTCTTCTTCTTACTTTGGGCAGAGGCAAAACTTTAGTATGTGGATTTTGAATACTCACCAGATGTTTACATATGTAAATAACATCTTTTCAAGAGAAGGAAACAGTATTTTCAATACTAATAGGGTAGTGAAGGTGACCCCTCACATCTCTGGATATTTTCTTAGATTTGACTTGACATCCAAGGTTGTCTGGTGTTTCTGCTATTTAAACCTTTTTATATGTGGCTATTGCACTCAAGTCCTTATAAGAAGATAGCATGAAAATGAATAGCTGATAGTTATTACAGCTGGTCTGTGAAGGAAATTCTATTTTTCAGAGTCAAGATAGGATATGTAGAAATAGATATGTAGAAATTCACAGCTGAAGTAAGATCTGACTACCAACTTCAATGGACGTGTTCAGGGTCAGGTTAACGCGTGGACAAAGCACAGAGAATCCATCCCCTCCCCACAGCAAAGGGAGCTGCTTGCATTTTGAGTTTGAGAACAGAAAGATGATAGTTTCCTATTCCAAGGGTTTTAGTTTAATATGCAGGAAGGTGCTGTAAACGATCTGTTCTGGTTTTGGGTGACAAAGGATAAGGGGGAGTAAAGACATAACTGTTTCTAGCCAGCAGATTTGAGATCCCAAAGACTGTTCAAGTGACATTTGGGTCATTTGGTCCAAGTCAAATAGAGAAGATGAAAACAGAAAAGTGGCTCAGAGACTCTGCTGCCCTCCCTCCTCCCTTCCCTCTCATGTCACTCTAATCCTCTCACTGGGTTTAGATTCTGGCTGAGGCACAGTTTTGATCAACTGGTTTTATTTTTGCATTTAAAAAGTGCCCCAAACACCAACGTTAGGGCAAGTTTTTGTAAAAGCTTGCCTTTTCTAGACACTTGAGCTAAAGCAAACTACTTCTAATCTAAATATTTTAGGTTTTCAGGGTCAATCAAATCTGCACTTTTTCTAGTTGAATTCTTTCTTTGAATGAGGGTCTGATACTTGCTGAAGGCTGGCTACTTTAAATCTTTCTGACAGAGCAAGCCACAATGTGGGAGAAAACTACATTTTGCTGTGCTTTAGGGCTCTTTTATCTTCTGGAATGGTAGTGAGTGGGCTCAGGGTAATTGAGACCCTGGTTCAAGGTCCATAAATACTTACAGATTCTAAATGTGAGCATTCTAATAATCCAGTATAGAAAACTCTCCATTTGTTCAACTATAAAGGCAATTCTATTCCAAGGGATTAATCCTGTTATAATTCACATGCTCTTCAAGGAGCTCTTGGATGGAATTGGCAAACAGCTGGCAAATATTCACATGCCTCATCAGGCCAGTGCCTGTGAGGCAAGAAGTAAGAGAATATTGTCTTTCCAGTAACCTATGTGGAAATCACCAAGTACAATTCACTTCCTGGGATTATGACTTTGAGACTCCCAAAGGAGAACAGTTGTTCATAACAGAGCTCTAAAAATTTTCTCACAAACTCTTCTAAGAGTGCAAAAGGCCTGTTTCCTAAGAAAGATTTCTATTATTCAGTCTTCAATTTCTCTGCAAGTCATTTAGCTCTGACTTAATGTAGCATACTTGCACTTGACTAAACAAAGAACTAAAAATAGGAATTTTTTTGCTTGCTTAACAGCAGACACCACAAAACAACAGAACAGAGCAATCAGCTTCTTACTAGCATCTCTGTCTATCCTCTCTCCAACATAACCATACAATACACATGCACAGCATCTTGGCTTCTGTTCGTGATAATTTTTTTAATGGTCTTCAACCTGCTTTAGATTTGGATCTACTACAATACCTTAAGGGGGAAAATTTATGTCCTACTGAAAAAATTAGAGATATTTGTTATTAAAATCAGAATCAACTTGTACACTTTCTGAAATTGTCAGCAATCAATTCTCTTCAAAGCACTTGTTTCTGCAGTTGCCCAATTCTGACACTTCGGAGATATTTACTTCAGAAAAAGAGCTTCACTTTCCATTTATTTTATTTTTTAATAGTGCATTTGTTACAATAGCTTTAACCTTAAAAAGAAGGCTAGTTTTTAAACTATTGAAATAAGCCCTTTAAGCAGAAAAGTCCCAAAATCTCCCTTACCAGTGCATGTCCTGTGGTCTGGCATGAGGGCAAAGCCTTGTTTACAGCTACATTCATAGCTGCCCTCTGAGTTTGTACAGAAGTCTTCACAGCCACCATTCATTATTTGGCACTCATCAATATCTAAAAAAGAGAAAATAACAGTTAAACCCACAATAATTTTTACTTTAAAGCACATTTCAAGGACATACTTAGAGTCAGCTTTCCAGTACACCATCGATCCAGAGTCTACACTTGGTGTTTGCACACTGACATTCAAGTGTTTGCAAAGGCACTGGGAAGGATTCAGGCAAACCAGGGATGGAAAGACTGCATATACAAACACTTCTGTGCTTCTCCTTCCACATATAGAAATAGCACTGAGTTACCACAGATCATTAGGGCAACAAAGTTTTTGTAAGATTCAAGGTAAAAAATTACTTGGCAGAATTAAAGCCAGTGGATTTTTCCATGGCACAGTAGAAGGAATGTATGCAACTGAACCTCATGATTTTATTTCATGGTCCAGCAGGAATGATGTTTTTTAATTAAATATATAACTAATCTAACAAGTTACTCCCTCTTAATCATCGAAGTCTGAAGTTTTGGGGCACTAAAAATAATATGTGATTTTATGCATCATGATTGATTAACTAGAGAAAATAATCTGTTACTCAGCTAAGTGCAGCACTGCCATAACTTCATTCAATTCTCTAAAACAGATGTGCATGTTTCGGAGATTTTGCATACTATTTCAGTAAACTGTAATAGATTTTTTCATTCATGATTAAAAATTACTTTATATATCTATTAAACTGAAACAACTCTGTGTGTTTTATCTTCCCTGTTAGCTAGAGCTCCTGTGCTGATTCTGTCCTTACCAATGCAGTACAGCTTGTCTTGTGTGGACTGATAGCCAGGGTTGCAGGCACACTGGTACTTTCCAATCAGGTTGACACAACGGCCATTGCGGCACAGGTTGCTGCTCAGCTCACACTCATTAATATCTGTTGCAAAAGGAAAAGAGGAACACGTTAGAGGTAAATGGTACTAAAGCAAACGCTGCAAATGCACAGCACAAGAGAGGTACAAAATGCTGTGCACAATCTTGATTTGGCCTGCGTGTCTCACCTACACATGCAGAGATATTTGGTGATATCTGATGGCCTGGAGGGCAATCGCACCGAAAACTTCCCTCAGTGTTGATGCAGGTGCCGCCTCGGCAGAGGAGGGGATTGCGCTGACACTCGTCGATGTCTGCGGGGACAAAGGAGGCGCATCAGTGCAGGGCCAGCACATCCCTCACTACAGCCCCTCACCCACCACAGCCTGATCAACCCTGCAGCCTGTCCTAGAGTCAGTCATCCCTTGCACCATAATGCAGTTAGGAAAAGAAAATAAATTCAAAAAGGCTTCTCCTAAATTTTAATTTACCTTAACTTCAAAGTTCAGGATGGTGCCCCACTCAGCAAGATGGGGATTGTGGGGATAAAATTTATGTCCTAAAACCCTGTCCCTTGCTTATATATGCTTTGGCAACTTGCAGAAGTAGCAATTTCACATTCAAAGTTAGCTTTTATAAGGCTCACAAAATGAAAGAGACTTAAACCCAAGCACAATCAAACCTTAAAAAAAACCCCAAAGAAACATGTATAGCATACTATACTACCACATAACATACTATTGCACATCTAAGGTCTGTAAAAACATACCCATGCAGTTTTTCATCATCATAAATCCACTTTCATAGCCTTCAAAGCATTCACACTCAAAGTCTCCGGGAGTATTGACACAGATGCCTTGGCCACAAAGATCAGGAGAGATGCGACATTCATCGATATCTGTAAGATAAAACACACCCACAGGGTTTCCAAAGGAGTTCACTTTTCCCTTTTCAATTCACAGCTATGACAGACACATCCATGCAGTTTACCTGTGCAGTTCCTCTCTTCAGAATCGAGGGCAAATCCACTGTCACATCTACACTTAAAACTGCCAATGGTATTTCTGCATTTTCCATGGGTACAAAGGCTGGGGAACATTTTGCATTCATTGATATCTGAAAATGAGATAGTAAGGACATATGATGGTACCATTGCATACAAAAACAGTGCACACAAGAGCAATGCTGACATCAGAGCTCATCCTTTTTCATGGCAGTGACCCTTCCTTGTGGGAAAATTAGACCACAGTACATAAACTGATACTAATGTCCCCTTAATCAACAGTGTAGACAGATACTCTGTGCTGGAATTTCCAAGAACACTTTCTGCTACAAAACAGTATCAGTCTCCCCTTTGTCCTGCAGGATCTGATCTGCAGCTCAGGAAGATTTCAGCGGACAAAGGATGAAGGCAAAGACAGCTTTCAAAAGAAGTACTCTGTCTTCTAATTTCTGAGAAAAGAAATGTGACTTCCATGAGTCACAGAAAACATAATGAACGTAAGTAAAAGCACATGTCACTTTCTTTATGAATATTTAATGGCTTAGTAACTGTTTATAAAACAAGGCTGAAACAAACAACAGCAATTGTCATTCATATATATATATATATATATTCCCCTCATTTCAGACTTCATAATGTTTAGTTTTTGGCTAGCTTCTGATATTGTCCACCTTAACCTCAGTGGTAATCCTGGAAAGACAGCTTTCAGCACATGATGCTGGGGTGTCACTGTGTGATTCCCATTTAATGTTGGAAGTTTACCAACAAGAGTCATAACACAACTAAGTTTACTGTAAATAAAATTTTCTGATTTGAGCCAACATCCTGGAAGCTATTTCCTCTACTTCTCCAGGTAGTTTCACAAGAAATTCCCAAAATTATTCACCATTTCTTCATTGTTTCACATTAGAATTAAAGTTATTGTACCCTTCACAAGTAAGGATTGTTCCTTCAATATATTCAAAGCTGACTGCCCAGTTTGTTCTGGTTCTTGTACTACGAGATGCCAGGAGGCAAAGTCAGGCATCATTTAACCTCTCTAGTGACACAAAGTCTGTGTTTTGAGCCTGCAGTATTATATGTTATTTAATGCTCTCTATCACAAACTAAATTCTCTTGTATTTTATTTGGATTTCAGTTGCCATGAAATCTAACTGGATTTTCAAACCTGCCTTAGGGTGAGTGAAGTGCCTATCATCAGAATTTTCAAACCCAGAGGAGCTGTCTGATAGAACAGTAAAAGCAGAAGCCATCGGGATTTGTCAGCATCAACCCCAAATGGATCACATACCTTTAGAGAAAGGTTTCCCACTTATTTCTATCTTTGTAGAGAAGCCAGGACCCCTTGGGCAAAGAGCATCAAACTCGGGGGTTCCCCTGAGGGGACACTCCTCGCACTCGTAGCCCCAGGCTGCCCCCACGGAGCAGCAGCAGGCGTCCATGCGGTGCCGCCCGGGGATCTGCGCCGTGCACTGCTCGTCCTCGTGCCGCAGGTAGCAGCTCTCCAGCCGGATGTCTGTTGGGCAATTTAACAACATGTTGAGGAAGAAAGAGAAAATTTACTTCACTGCAGAGGAATTTTTTTTTTCAAAATCCCTTCACAGGACAGCTTGCTCCACGTTTTTGCGGAGGAGCATACCAAGCTCTCATACACTGCATAATTCCTAACAGCAAAATATTAACACTAAACTCAGAAATTAACAGTTGAAGTAAGTTTAAAGCACCACTCTGAAAAATGGTGTTCAACACTTGAAGAAAATTTTGGATCAGAAAAGGATTTTAAACATTCCGGCTTGCCATACTTATATAAGGCTTTTTAGTTACTAGAAGCTATGCCTTGTTCAGAGGCAAACCTTGGGCATTATTGTCATAAATGGACAAAGGTGCTTTGGGTGGACAGCACACAAAACTTGGGATATTCTGTTGCACACTGCATCAAGGTGCATGGTGTGGCCAAGTCCCAGCCCACAATGGTGCAGCCTCCACTATTCCAGCCTTTGTGCAAAGTGGGGCTGCAAATGAAGAGTGCTAAGAACATGCATGATCTGTAGGGATTTGTCAGATGAACAATCTGGAACTAAATCACAGCTATTCATCAGCTAGCAGATGGTGATGGGCTTTAGCTACTACCATTGGAACCTGTTCCTATTCCAGGTGAACTAAGTTCATGTCCCTGACTAATTCAATCTGAAAAATGGGCAAAAATAACATTCCTTTCTTGTTAGAAAACATGCATTGCAACCACTGGTCACTGCATAGATCTGCTCTCCACCTGTACATGGAATTAACACCTACCAAGACAAGTCCGTCCAGAAGCATCTAATGTCATTCCATTGGGGCACTGGCAAACAAATGATCCCAAGGTATTGACACACTGCCCATTTGTACAGACTCCAGGAAACACTTCACATTCATTAACATCTATTAAAGAAAAAAAGGAAGTGAGTAAGAGTAATCACTAGCATGCTAAATATGAACAAATTAGCAAAAATATAAAAACTTATAACATTGCAACATTTTTAGGATAAAATAAAAAATGACAGCAGTCTACATGGCCTGAAAAAATTAAAAACATTTACAACTCCCAAAGTCAGTCAGCCAGATCCAATTAATTACAGAAAACTGTTGATGATCAGAAATAATACATGTTGCTATTAGCTATTCCTACATATACTGAAATTAAATTCAAAAGTAACAGAAAAGGAAGGGGGTCTTTAAAAAGTATATCCATTTTCATACTCAGTGTGGGCCAGATATTTGAAGCAAATGGACAAAGAAAGATCAAAATAAGTGCCAAATGACATTATACATTATTCCAACTAGATTCAGTATTTTTTAAAGATTATTTTCTCTAGCTGCACATCTGGAAACTCCGAGAACATTTGAAATCTGGATCTATGGCCTTGTCAGCAATTAGCAACATTATATATATTAAAATAACCTACTTACAACTACACACAGAGTTTAACTTTGTTAAATAAAAACGGTATTTCTATATTTAAAAGGCAAATTTAGCACTTTTTGGTAAGGAAAAATTGATTATATGCATTAGCTTGGCTTGAGCTTAAATAAATGTTTAGTAATCTAAGTGTGAGGTCCTCCCACCCATGTCCTTTGTGGAAAGCATATGTCTCACAACTGCCTTTGGGAAAAAGCTTCCAGCATTAAACATGCTCCAAGATGAAGCGTGACAACTTTTAGGACAGGAGAGGATAAGAACAAGAAATGGAAAAAGAATGACTGGCAATCTGTAGATGAATACTCATGTATAGAGTAACCAAAAAGTGGGAAGGTTGGGCTGATTAGGCCTGCAGGCAAAACTCCTGGTGCAGAGACTGCATCTCTCAAACCTCATGGAGCACGATGGAGGACAAACGCTGGGGGGCAAATCAGTGGCCTCTGCCCCTGAACAGATATTGTAAATTGACTGGAAGGTATGAAGTAAAGCCAGTGGATTATTAGAAACCACTGAAACACTGTTCACAGCCTGTGAGCAATAGTGCAGCTGACAACTCCAGGGCTCACCCGTAAACGAGAGGAATGCTGTCAATTTAGTTTGCTTATTTCCCTGCACAAGATCTATTACTCATTTTACATAGGCTGTGTGTGGGAGAACTGACTATCACCTTTTAGGAACTAAACTTACTCCTGTCTCTAACTTGCCAGTAAATTTCCTAGAGACCTTTTCCCTGTCTTGAAAAATGCTTACATTGGTTGAAAACCAAGTAAGGCTTCACTAAGGTTACAAGGGAGGAAAACTACTCTGAAAAACCTGGGGCTATCCAGGTCCCATAGAAATGAGAAAGATTAAAGCATGCAATAGATGCAATCCGATGTGCTGGAAATGCTGAAAACAGTTCTGTCTGTATCTTGGAAGGATAAACTTTCCATCCCAGCGGTGTTGAAAATGTTCTAAGACTTTCCTTGTGAAGAGAGATAGGTGGGCCCACTTTTTTTTTTTCTTTCACTTACACACTCTGCAAAGTGTTGCTGAGGTCAGATAAGTTATGTACAGTGGGTCTGCAGCACAGACGTGCCAAGGGATTCAGTCATCATTTGGAAAGCAAAGAGTATGTGTGAGGGTGTTCCTCTCTTTTTTTTTTTTTAAGGGAAAAAACAATGTTTCTTTATGGAAGCTACATATGGGAGTAATTTTTTAAAAATATTTTAACTGCAGTGTCATGTCAGATGTTGTCAGTCAGGATGACCCACAGCAGTTTGAGACTCTCTGAGCTTCTGCGTATTATGTAAATATGCAGTACTTTTCCAAGGGTTCAAATCAATTCAAATAGAGAAGAAATAGGGTGGGACCTTCAATTCTCACAGAATAGTATAGAGTCATCCCATACCAAGCAAAAAACTACACATTTAAAATATTAACCTTTTCTTTAACCAAAGTATAACTGTGTCCTGATGTTTTTTGTTTGTTTTTACAGGACAGTGAAAAATACATTTTGGAATGTGTAAGATTTCATATAATGTCATATGGGAGAAAGCCAAGATTAGGGAAAAAAGAAAAAGAAAACTAAAGCGAACTACAGCCCTTGAATGTTCTTTTTCTAAAGCATAGTAATGGCTTATCATACCACTGTATTGCTTATGCCATGTTTTGTAGTATATATAAAACACACGATTTGTAAAAACAGGTTACTCAGTTAACAGTGTTTGAAGAGAGAGAGCCACCTCCTTGTACTGGTTGACATTGTCTTTACAAGTCTGTACTTTGAGATAAAGTGTGACTATGCAGGAATGTTAAACAAACTGAAACCAAATTCAACCCTGACATAACCCTAATGAAGTCAATGGAACAACACAAGGTAAGAACTTGGCATAGTGTTCCTCTATGATAAATTAACCACTTAAATCAAAACAGTGGCATTTTTTTATTCAAGCTCTGATTTATGTTAAGGCAACAATAAATACCTTCACACAATGTTCCTCTTATTCTTGAATATCCCTTTTGACATATTGGGTCTGTAAAACAAACAGAAGAGAAGTTTCAGAATACTACAGTCCAAAACTCACCATTAATTTATTGTGCAAAACTGATCATGTGAAACATTATCTAGTTTATTGCTATGAGAAGTCTGAGTGCTTAGACAGTATCCCAGTATTTCTGAAATAATAAAGAGATAAGATGGGGCAACTACATAAACTGTGTCAGCCTTTATCCTCTTTTGCTTCCCATGTGTCTCAGCTAGCTAGCCTAAAAGTGGTTATGATTTCTGTTTCATTTGAACCAATTAATTCATTTCACTCGATCACAGCACATTACAATCCTATTTACCATGGATGAATGAGGATGAATTCTGTTAAGATACACAGAATGAAATTAACCGAAGATTTGAGCAAACTAGCAGCTTTCAGGATATAGAAATAACAACCCACACACATTTCTGCATCCATCAGCTCATCCCTGGGTTCCCAGCTCATCCCACAGTTCAGTAAAGTTATCAAATGAATATGCAGCGACCTCAACCCATTTTTTCACCAACTGTATGATTCTCCAGGTCATCAGTTAATCTACAGAGTATAATAAGAAGGGCTACTCCCTCTCCTCCCTTCATTACCACACCAAAGATCCATTTGTTGCAAACATTTCCTTGGGATCTCTGGGGATCATGCATTTATTGCTACATCATTAGGAACTCCAGATCACTAATTATGACAAACCATGCTGAAGTAAGGCTGCCAGTTACAGACTGTAGGTGTGGTCCCTTCCCTTCAGCACTTAAACTTGTAAAACATGTACTGTAAAATCCAGTTAGAACCTTCTATAGCTACATGCTACCTCTCAAATATTAAGACTTCTCTTTTTTGGGACTGAATAAGGAATGACTGCTTGACAACAGAACAAGTAAAGTTATTTGTCTAGTCTGTGCCCAACTTCTACAATAATAATCTCAACCAAGCTCAGAGAGGAAAATTCCTGGGTTCCTGAGGAAAATGAATGGCATTACCTCGTTCACATGGTGTACATGGGCTTCCCCAAGCAGCACCTAGTGAGGAACAGCACTGGGACTTCAGAGTTGCTCCATTGATATTTATTTCACATCTTCCATTGACTATGTTCTGCCAACAGGTACCTTTGACAGTTTCTGTTTGGAAAAAAACCAATAAATTTTCATGCAGATTCTCCAGCATTATGCACTACTGTATTTACAAACACATGTGCTTTAACCATGAAAAAGAATCATCTTTTCATTAGAATTTACCACATCAGAGCTAAATTTATTTTAAAATCTCTTAATTTAATCTTCTCTATACTGGATTATAGCCTGAAATCATGCCAGCACAAAGTTCTTGCAAATCCTTGTTTATGCTTACTGTGCTTAACAGGGAGTATGTCAATACCACTCAAGATCTGAGTCCCTGTACTGGTTATGAGTCAGATTAGGAGCCCATGCAGAAGACCCCTTGCTACATCTTCCATTATTTTACTGCAGCTCCCAGTCTGGATATCTTCCCATATAGGGGAGTGGCAGGAGTTAGCTAAGGACCAGACAGCTGTAGTCCTACAGCTTTCCTCACTAACTAGAAAAGAGCTATAAATTAGTGTCTCAACAAAACAGGCAAGAAAGGAAATTATGAGCCCACAGAGCATCTGAGTCACAGCATTGTCCATGGATGCTCTTGAGCTGGTTTGGACTGTGCATAACTTGTTCATGCTCCATCTCAAATACTAAATTTTTTCCATAGAGCAGATCCTAACTAGAACATGTTCACCTTATTACAGGAGAAATTAAGGGGGTGAGCACAGACCTGAAGTACTGGTCATAGGATTTCCATGGTGGTTAAAAAAAATTTTCACCTCTCTTTCAAATTTGACATGGAAGCACACCAAGGCCTCAAGTGCACTTTATGCTCCCAGAGTAATGGCGAAAAAAGGCACTGTTTCTGTTATGTTTCCCATTAAATTAATCTACACAAGTTTAATTTAAAAGTATTTTCTTAACCTGGTGTACAATGTTCACATGTCACCAGATATTTTTAACCAGCAAACAAAATCTTCAGAGGAATAAATACCTATGCAGATGGTCTTGGTTGGATCCAAAGTACTTTCAGGAGAACATTCACAAACAAAAGAACCTGGTGTGTTTTTGCACACTCCATTAACACAGGGGCTGGATTCACATTCATCAATATCTAGAAAAGAAACACACTGCTATTAGTGCCAGAAAACATTAACAAAAATACATATGGCTCTTTTCAGTTTAGGACAAAGAGGACAAAGCTTTCTTCATACCCAACCTTGCCAATATTCCCCTTTTCTGCTATGAACTCCTCACAACAGACCAGCAATGCTGTGTCCCAAAGACACACTAATGCATTAGAACTGTCTGTGGCTCAGAAAGGGTTCAAACTAGGGGCCCTTTGGCTCTGCTCCTCACACAAGAGATTTGTAAAGCTTGGTTCTTCTCACCCTTGGCACACTGGTAGTAGTAAATAGGGAGAGTAAATACAGGCTATTCCATGAGGTTATCTAATAATTTCATTTTGGCTTTGTCCCTCTCTCCTCATTCTCCTCCTTTCCCACTGAATTTATTTATTGTGATTTTTTTGTTGTTTTTGTTTTACACATTATACCTTCATGAAGGTTTAAAGTATTTCTGGCACAATCTGAGAACAATCCATATGAATAAAACTAGGATGAAATGCTGCATTACCACTTACCTTCACATGTTTTTAGATCAGGAGTGTATACAAATCCTTTAGGACAGGTGCAGGTGAAACTTCCAGGGGTATTTCTGCACTGTCCATTGTCACAAAGCAGCATGTTCAGTGCACATTCATCGATATCTACAAGGAAAATAAAGAACTTTTTAAGAAATAAAACATTTCTGGAATAGAAATCCGGAGAGAATTTCACTCCCAACAGCCACTTTTCAGAGGAGACAGATAGGGCAGGGGGATGTGGAATATGAATACTGGATTCTTTTTGTAGACAAGGTTTGCACAAGAGTTTGTACTTTCTTTCCTCACATATTCATAGTATGTGAGAGCCACACTACAGTTCAAAATAAAGCTGGGATTCACACTTTCATCCTGCCTTTATCATGGATTAGGTCTATGCAGTCTCTGAGTCACTGCACAGCAGCACCCACAGTCATGACAGAAACAAGGAGAGGATTGGTTTGAAAAGGTTTGCTGATCATCTTGGTCTTTAAATCACCAGTTTTTCCAAGCTGGCTCTGAACTTAGATGTTATAGTTAACAAGGCTAATGTAAGTCTACACTTGCTTCAGAGATGAAAAATTTAAATAGAATTGCTAGTGCTAAATTTAAGAACCCTGAGGAAATCTTTGGAAGAACTGCGGTCATCAGGGAGAAGTTGCAAGAAGGTGGCAATGGGCCATGAATAGCAGGTGAAGACCAGGAGAGACCCAGAGAGCAGACAGGAACAATTGGCTAAGTCAGAGAGGCCTAGAAAGTGTTGAGAGAAGTTGGGAAGACTCAGAGGGTCAGTGCAGCAGCTGGGAACAGCAAAAGTGCTAGGAAAAGAAGGGAGACTTGCAGAATAAAACAGACCATGTGGGAAGCTTCACAGGAGTTCAGAAAAATTGAGAGAGGGCCAGGTGGAACATTACAGGAGAATGGGAAACAGCTGTGATGGAGCATGGATGTGGGCTACAACAGGGTGGGCTGGGGAGCATCTGGAAAACTCACAGATGGATTGGGAGAAGAGAAGAGATGCCATCAGCTACAAGCAAACACTGGAATAGGACATGGATAATTAAAGCCAAAGAAGCAAAAGGGAAAATGGGATGAATTACAGTGTGATTTTTATCTGAGAAAGATTAACTCTTCTTTTTTTTTTTTAAGATAATGGATAGTTTAGACTGGGATAACACCCATGACTTAAGCTATTTAGGTTTAAGTAGAGAATACAGAACCCAAATAAAATTATTATGTAAGCTGGAGATAATAGTAAGGAATTTAGGAATTTTAAGGTAGTTCCAGAGCTGGACAAAGGAGAGATTACAGTAGGATATATTAAAAAGGAAAATAATCATGATGAAGCAAGCATATCAGAAATGCTTTCAGGGATCAGACTTGGGACTGATCCTATACAATATTCATTTTAAGGCAGAAGTAAAAAACTAAGTGAACCAAAAGTTGTGGACAACACTAAGCTGGAAGTTATTGCCAATACAGAGATTCAGGCAAGGCTAAATTAATCTTGACAACATGAACAAGAAAAATAAGATGAAATATAATCACCAACATTCAAAACTTTGCAATTAGGGACCAGTAACAATAACATGCTAGAAACCAGAACTCATCAGCTGAAGGCTAGTGAGCAAAATCTGGATGTAAGTCTCAATTAGAGGTTGACTTTGATCCCACAGTATAACATGTATTTGAGAAAAGACTAATGCACACTAGAATCAGTTTAGGCAGGATATTCCATGGGGAAATGGAGAATTTCTGGCACAACTATACAAGGCACCAGTCAGACTTCATCAGAACACTGTACACTGGTCAGATCAGTCATATTCAAGAGAGGGCTGCAGCCTCTCTTTGTATGAAAAGAATGGAAGTATAGATTTGGATAGTTCAGCCAACAGAGTTTGAGAAAGGATATGATGATTCTTTATAAATACTTTGAGGATAAGACATTTCATACCAATGCAGTTTTTCCCAGTTGAGTCTACTTCATATCCAGGGTCACAATAACATTTGTATGTTCCATGCAGGTTCTCACACCTTCCATTTGGACAGAGATCAGGATCCAATAAGCACTCATTAATATCTACATAAACGTAAAAAAACACAAACATCAGAGCAGCAGTTGTTGAGGGCTTGTAGGGGTTAATTCTCCAAGCTAGAAAAAGACAGTTTCAATATCATTTAACATTGGCAACTCCCTATTTATAATTATGTCGTTCTGATTGGAAAATTCATACCTATATATTCACAATCAAGGGAAAAAAGCTTCTCTTGATCATTGATTTATCTTTAGCCCATGGTCATTTAGGAAGCCTTCAACTGAAGGGAAGAACTGGGATATTAAACTGGGGATCAGAGATTAGATTTAGAGAGGCTATGTATTAATACTCCCCATATCTCTTGATTCATAGCATTTCCAGATGGCATCACTTGCCAAAGCATTAATATCCCTCTATTCTGAGTGCTTTTCCCCATCTACTGCCAGCAAATCTACTAGTGAGCACTGGCTGATTTAAGAGCTTGCAGTTTCACAGTTCTATGACTACAAAGCTTTCACTGTAATAATTCCCTTCTTTTCTACAGTTAAACAAACCCGGGCCTATTTTGACAGATGAAAACATGAGTAAGCTCAATGTTCAATATGGCTTTATTATTCAGGATGATTTCACCTGAAATATGCAAATATGACTTACATATAAAGTCACGTTGGTAATGACACTTCTCATAAATTTGTCACTATTTTATAATGACAGTTACATACACTCCACGATGTAAACCAGAGGGGCCCCACTGGTGAAATGGCATGATCCTGAAACTCCATACTCCATTCATTTCACCCTAAACCTGTCTCCCATTCTCTTCTGTCACCATTCCCATCAGGACAGCTAACAAATTAAGGATATCAAGGTAACACTTTCAGACAAAAGTGCTATATATAAATTTAAATAACATTAGGTGATCTTACCATTTCCTCCTGCAGTCATGCCAGTTCCACTGCTACACAGAGCCTGATATTCAGCTGGAAAAATGATTAAAAAACTTATTGGAATATTCTTTCTTAGCTCATTTCTTTCAGCATCACCATTGACAGTATGGCAATTAATTATTTGAAAGAGGTAACATGCCTTCCAATTCTTCTGAAAACATTAATAACCTCACAGTATTCTGAACCTGTGAAGCATTTTAGCAGATTCAGGGTCTGAATCTGCTTATGAAGATGGATGAGTAAAAACTTCACATGATGAACTGTGGCATTTAAGAATAGACATAAACTTCATGCTGGTCCTCCTACACAAACGAACCATAACACATTCACAGCAAGATTCTCCAGAACTTTATGCCCAAGTCCTGGCCCAAGGTGCATGTTCAAAGAGACCAGGAAACAGAACATTTTTTCCTATGAATCTGCCCCATATTTAACTCCATTTAGCAGGAGTGTTTTCATGAGTTCACAATAGATCAAGGATATCTTATCAATGGTACAGTTTGTTTATGTGCAACAACAAATTTGCTGAATAACAAGAAACACATAATAAATTGAAGTTTCAAACCAGCTCCCTGCAGCCAATCTCCACGAAACCAAGTTACTGCCTTCACAGCAAGGACTGTGTCAGCAGAGTCTTGTGGGAAGAATTTTCCTAAAACACTTCTGCCCATTGAAATCATTAGGATTGCTTTCTTGCCAGAGAGAAGTTATGTCCCAGACAACTTCACTTGGTGGGGATTTCAGTGACAGACTCAAGTATTTGCAAGAAACTGAACTGGACATTTGTCTGTGCATTGACTACCCAAAGGCAAGGTACTGAATAAGCTACTTCAGATAACTTGAAGGATATAGGAGTCATGCAGCAAAATGTGACTGGCAGGTATACCTTATGGAGTTGAAGCTATGAATTAAGCAAATTTTTTCCATTAATAACTTGGGTTAAAATTTATATTCTTTGTTATCTACATCTACCAAAATACAGTTTGTTATCTGAAAATGTCCTGTTTGTTTTTAATGTGAATATCAAATCTGGTGCCAGATATTGTAATTTACTGTTGCTTAAAAAAATTATCTCCTGTAGTCTTAAAACATATAAAAATAAAAGATTGCTCAAAACATGTGACGTATTATACAACACAGTAATCTCCTGATTTAAGTTGCAATGTTAATATAAAACTTTCTTCTACCTTTCTAGAAATAGTGTATGAACAGAATTTGTAAATGAGAAGATCTGGCATACCTGAGTTTTGTGCTGGGCAGGGCTGGCAAGGCTCTCCAAAGGCATAGTCAGTGCTGGCACAGCAGCATTCTGACTTTGTAACTGCACCCGTTAATGGTCTCACACATTGTCCTCTCTTGTAGCCACCGTAGCATGTGCTCCGCATGTGTGTATCTGGGGGAAGAAATCTCTCTTAATCCTGCCATAGCCAACTATCCTGCTATAAATCATAGCAAGCATTAAATGTACCTCTGGTGTCATAAACACCATAAAATAGCTGTCAAAACAAAGTCTCTTTCACTATTTCCCTCTGCTTTCCAGACACCTGTATGCATCCCTCTACTAGGGAAAAGAAATTTTTCTTCCTCACGCTCCCAAGAATTAAGGCATACAAATAGTCACTTATTTAATGACTTAACATGCATTGGTGAACAACTAGGCAAACAATCAATTCTTAACCTTGAACTAGTGAGAAGCTGTGGGGAAAATGGACAAAGTCTTTACTCTTTCTTTGTTTATAAAAAACCCAAGGAAAAGTCATTAATGCTATTCTGGTACGTAAGACCTGATATGTTTATGTTTTCAGGTGCAGGGGTGATTTTTCTCTTTCTTTACGAACTGGCCCATAAATAGCTTTCATGCATATTAGTATTTTACAATCAACACTGAGCTTGTACAGAAATGGGCAGAAAATTGGGTACCTCCCATGTTAAAAAGACGTGACAGAGTAATTACGTCTTTAAGCTTAGTGACAAATGAAGAATTTTACATTGACAGAAACAGGGCAAATTCTCACCTACTCAGAACTGACAGAGCAATAGTCAGCTCTACTCTGTATAGTCCACCTGACCTTGTGATTTGACCCACACTTTTTTTCTCTTTATATAAAAAGGAAATTAAAACAGAGCAAAATGGCCTATTACAGTAAACATTACAGAGTTATTATTAGCCATTAGAACTACTACTCACCATTCCATTAAAAAATGGTAAATTCTACATTCAAACTTGATCTTTTCCTCAGATTAGCACTATTATCTTAACTTTGGTTAACTGTGACTCCATTAAGTTTGTCTTACCAACACAGACACGTCCATCCAGTCCTACTGCAAGGCCAGGGAAGCATTCACATCTGAAAGAGCCATCAGTGTTCACACAGCGCCCGTTCATGCATATTCCATCTGTCTCACACTCATTGATGTCTGTTGGAGAACAGAATGAGCTTTATTAGAAGTTAAACTACATAGTGTTCGATGCCTGGCTGAAACTTGCATTTGTGCAGCTTATTTTCAATATATCCTATAGAAAAATATCAAGGGTAAATGGAAAGTAGTTCAAGTAAAGATTTTGTTAGGAATAATGATGAACTTGTTCTTTGAAATAGAATAGGAAAATGCCAAATTCAGGAGAAATAAACAGAACAAAATTATTTTGCTCTCCTTGGAGAATAAAAGGGACTACATTTTCCTGACTTGTTCCCAAGAGGTACATGTTCCGATTTAAGGGTCATTTAGGCAAAATCATAATTGGAGGAAGGAGGAAACTGTGGCTGCTGAGACAAAGGACTTGTGTGGTATATAACAGGACATTCCCTTCCCATACTAACAGTTCATGCTGTAAGAAATGAGTCCAAATAGCAAACTGAATCTTTCACCCTCCAACAAGGTGCCTTCACAGGGCCACCAAAGCATTTCCTTTCCTCCTGCAGCACATCTGAATCTCCCCAGCCAGCCCCTGCCTGCAGTCCCTGTCTCTCTGGTGATCTGCATCACAATGGGTTTTCCCATCGGATGCTCATTATAGCCCATTTTAAAAACTTTCAATGAACAGAGTGCACTCCAGCCTTGAAAGGAATTCATTAATGATTTGAGTCCTGCACAAGTCACCATCTTTGCCCAACAATGGCACATTGGACAATAAGGCCCATAGCAATGAAATACAGGAACTAAAATTTGTAATATTAAACTATCACATAGCAATGTTAAATTATATATAAGCTGTGTATCCTGATAATAGGAAGATCATTCTCTAGATGCAGAGAGAATACTATCCTTTTAGAAAATATAAAGAAAATGAGTGTTATAAATATCGTTTGGATGTATAACCTTTATAAAATAATCACTTCATAAGAATTCGCCATACTATATACAAGAGACACAAGAGACAGCGTGTGTGACAATTTCCTTTTTTCTGACCTTAAAAGGGCAAATTGAGAGTGAAACACCTCTGTGTTTTACTTAGTTTGTGTTGTTTGGCATAAAAAATGGCTTGTATGATCCAAGATTCCTTCTTCAAACTGCATTTTAAAATAAAAGCTATATTTAAGTACATGGGCTCAAATAATTTTTACTTCATCCTACAATCTTTTGTTCTGTTAAGACAAATCTTAGATGTTTTTCCCACTTTAAATTTACTCAGTGCAGGTAAAAACGGAGTTGGGATTCAAAATGAGCCCATGCTATTTAATGGTGTAGACAGCTATTTTGGTGAACAACACTGAACTCCTATTACAGATTCTCCTACAAGCAAAAAAAAAAAAAAAAAAAAAAGAAAAAAGCTTTCCTTTTTAAAGGAAAGGCTCTTATTTCTAGAAACAGAAAGGCAAAAGAACTTCTTTCCCATTTCCTGTAGTTCACATTTTTTTAAAAGATTTTGCAACCTAGTAAAGGAAGAAATGTGTAATCTATTTTCTTTTGTAGTGATTTACAAATGTGTTGGAAATACCACTATAAAATTTTTAAAAGTAAAGTGGGTCACTTAAAATGGTGCAAGTCAGCTGAAAACCTGGTTCCTGTAAAGATGGGTAAAAAGCCTCTGCTTTTACCAGGCCTGAGATTCCACAGAGTAAATCAACTTCACCCACAGGAATAAAGTCCAAATTTCTGACCTTGAGAATGCTCCACTGTCTTCTGTGGTAAAAGTCACCATTTGGATGACTTAAAATATATTCAACCTGGTTCTAGAAACCCAACTGATGGATTAATTCTCCAATAAATTTTGCCTTTTCTGCTTAACTTGCTTAGTAGTGCTAGATGGGTACACAAAGTTCTCTAATTTTAAGCAGGAAAAATTTACTCAGACTACTAAACTACCATTTTCAATTGTCTTGCCATGACTTTTAATTTGGGGAATTCCTGCTGATCTAAAGATTAAACAATGTATGGAATAGAAATAATGCTTCAAACTTCTGCATGCCTGATATGTGTTTCTGAAAAATCAAGCAAATCATCATTGAAAGAAGCTAATGGTGAATAAATTTAGCATGTCTTGTATTTCAGGGAATATATAAGACTATGGTGTAACATTATTTTTTGGCATGTTATTTCAGAAAGTCTAAGTGGAATTTTTTACCAGACAGCCAAGCATATGCCCTATACTTATACTTAAATTCCAGCTTTATGGAACCAAGTGTTAATTACATTATCCCCATCTTTGGGTTAGAAGACCTTCCTAACAGCTGAAAACTCAGCTTGGAGGACATCAAACGAGACAGTTACAGAAGCAATGAGCTGCACTCTTCCATTCCTTTGTTGATCCCCTAGTTCTGCAAAAACACACATACAATTCCCTATCAAAACTGCTCAGGCAGGAAACGAATTTGCTGCAGAAATGCCCATTTGTGCAAACACTCCCTGCACATCCAAGCATGACCTTAGAGTTTCGTAGCAATGGGGAACAAAGACACACGGATCTCCTTCTTGCTTGCTCCAGAGAAGATCATTTATTGCTACAAACCAAGCCTTGTTATGCTCTAAACCTCACCCAAACAGGCACACACAGGCTGCCTGCCCCTGCAGTGTGGCTGTTCACGTGTCCTTTTACCCAATGAGCTCTCTGATCCCGTGGTGTCCATGTGTCTCCCCAACCAACCACTGCCTCATGCACATGGCAACCACAGGCCAGCCAGGCAACCCCATCTCTGGTTATATGACCTGTTCTTTACCTCAAACTTAGCTGAACCTTTCCCAGAGTGCTTTCTGTTGCTCACCAGAAGAGAACAGGATCTCTTATCTCCCACATCTTCCCCTTCTTTGTTCAATCAATAAAAACACAGCAAAAATAACTATGCCACTGACAAAGAGACCCACAGCATAGGAAAACAAAAAGACAGTGTCCAATGTCCCTACGAAGAGAGTTGCTTTTTCTGCATTTGGAAATAAATGGCTACTGTTCCAAAGTTCTCAGGGCCTTGGCCCAGGGGCTGTGGTGTTTAGGCAGGAGGGAGTCCACTGGCTGGAAATGCTGACTTTGATGGTTTTGAATGTCTTTCTGGAAGCATGGAGCAGGGAATAACTGAAGAAAGTCAGCAGGAACATAACGATATGATGGTGAGTGCAGTGAGACACAAGGCCTCTACTGGCAAGCTGCCTCTGCAAGCTTTCAGGCACAGCCATGTTCCTGGCAGCCCTACCCTGCTCCTGCTTTGGCCACAAGGCCTGGATGGTGATTAGACCATTTTTCCTCTCACTGGGCTTTGTCTCAAAGGCAAACAATGTTTGTCCAGACGAGCAGGTGACCACTTTGGACCTGCTGGTGATAGAACACAGGCCTACCTTATCCCCTAGCAGGGCCTTGCCACTGCACACCCAATTGTGGATCCCTAAATAAAACTTTTGGAAATTGGTTCCACACACACAGATCTTCAGAGCAGCATCGCTCTGCCAGGGATCAAAATTGATGATCTGCATCCATAAAATTTAGTGTAAATATCGCATTATCTAAATGTTCTTGAGGAGCCATATTCCCCTTTTTTATTTTTTGATAACATGCACTTCTCTGACTATGAACAGTAAAACAATGCATCTAATAAAACAACAGGCACACACCAAGCACAAATAAGCAAGGTAATACATCATCAACTGCCTAAATACTTTACCATCACCCTAGGTCTGCAATCACTGGGGAGCCCCACTTCACAGTGATAACCTGAAGGACCTTTCCCAGGAAAGGTTTCCAAGTTTACCTTGAAAAGGGGGTCCAGCTTTTATAAGACCATATCAGCAAGTCAAAGTGACTTTATAACATTTTTAGTGCAGAAACACCTGGATCTGTTGGCATGCTTTCCAACCAGCCAGGACCAGGGCTTGGCCAGAGCCTAGGCCTTGACGGGAAGGGTTTCCCTAAAATATCTTTCAAGAAAACTTCTATCTATATCAGTTGGGAAATTTTCTTAAAATTATACATTTCTTGCAGACAGGTAGCTAAATATTCAATGGTAACATGAACAACCTACGAACAACCAAAGGAATGCATATACATAATATCTAATAATTATCTTACAGCTAAATCCCTTTACAAAACTCTATGTATTAACATTATGATATAAACAACATATTCAGAATCACTAATCATATTAACTGCTGAATACCTGGGAGTTGTTTCATGATACTTTGGGCAAATGGAAGAAACGACACAAATATGAAGAAGGTAAAAAGTGTAATTTGGGTGTCCAGGTTTCAAAATCTGGTTTGATTTTCACCAATAACAACTTTATCATGTAATAAACGTTTTCATGCTCATTCATAAAGAACAAGGCTTAGCACAAGTGCAAAAAGCAGTGGGAGAAATCATTCTTTTTACTATAAGATTTGTTCCAACTTTCTGTAGGAATCAGTTGAGTTCTCTACAATTTTGGATAATTGTCAAATATTCCTCCTTTGATGCAGAGAACACTTCTCTAGGGCCAGAAACCCATTTTGACTGTATCCATACTCCTTGTCAGGAGGCACATAGCAGAGGCAGAACATCATTGTGTTTTAAGTAGTCAGGTAGAGTTACCATCTTCTTGGGTGGTATTTCAGGGCACAGACAGATGTAATTTAAAAAAAAAATTAAAACCACCAAAAGATACTCAAGGCAAAAATCAAGAGAAGCATTTGGGCTTGGCTGAGCTTCCATCCATGAGTCAAATCCTTGTTAATGACACAGAGAGCAGCCAGAGATCTCTGGGAACACAACATGGATGATGTGCCATGGCCTGATGGGCATTGAAGTCTCACTGACATCCCAGACATAGACCAGCTGGAAAACAAGCTTTGGCAAGCACACACATCCCACATGGAAATCAGGTAAGAATTGAAATAAATGGCAATGCTCTAAGTGTGTGCAGGCTGCAGCCAACACAGCCAGCAGCTGTGATGCTAAGGAGACACTTGTGTGGTAATGCACAATAGTTCATTTGCACCTATGCAGCAAATGGAAAAGACAATCTTGCTGTGGTGCTCATGTCTGCATCTTGGTCACACCAAGTGCTGGGCACTCCTCAGAGATGTTGTATTGTCTAGGAGCACCCAGACAGGAATGGGAGAAAAGCCCAAAAATCTCAACAAGCCAGGATGTTTGGGTGGCCAAAGGCAGAATACTTTCAAAGACCAAACACAAAATGTAAGATACACTGGAACCAATCTGCAGAAGACACCACAGGCAAAAAAACCCCAGAGTTTAACTAGGCCAGATCATGCAGTTCTTGTTCAAAGAATATTTCCCACTGGCTGGTTGGGGCAGTTGCTCAACAATGTGGAGAAGACTCAGTCTTGCACAATGACAAATAATTCCAGCTGATTAAAAAAGCATACCTGCTGAGAACTCTGCCCCATACCTCTTTTTCCCAAGAATCACAAATAAGGCTATTCTTGAAGCTACCCAGAGAGACAAGACTCACAAGTTTCTGGAACCCATAATTTCTTGTGCTTACCTGTGCAATAGCGTCCATCAGATGCTAACTGGAAGCCTGGTTTACAAATGCATTTAAAACTGCCATCTTCATTGATGCACATCCCATTGAGGCAAATGTTCCTGATGCTGCATTCGTCCATATCTGAAAATGCAGACAATAGACATAATGCTCATAATGTTTAAGCGTAAGGACTGTTAGTGGTAATATTCAAAAGATACACCTTAATTTTTTTCTTAGTTGTCAGAGCTATAATGATAATCAGAAACGTATGAGGGGACAGACTGCACTGTCCTAGAGAATGTGTCAAAGCAATGATTCCATTTTTCATAATGAATCATTAACATAAAAAGGAATGAATCCAAAAAAGCAAAGAGAACAAAAAACGGATGAGAAACTGGACAGCTTAAGAACTTCCATTTGGTAAAAGTCATCAAAAAGTGAGAAGGGATGTAATTAAAGAAGGTTTGACATCTTAATCTAAATAGAAGCTAGGTTAGAAGCAGCCTCCTGTTTGGAATGTAAATACAATTTTATGTTACTAAGAAGACCTGAAGGAAGAGGAGAGAACATTTGGGTTTGGAGTGAAAACTTTTATAACCTCCACTGGACAAGTCTAAGATTTATGGTATGGGAGAATTCTCAGCACTGTGCTCAAGCATGAATTCTATGGGCACTGCCATCCTCAACTTCCATTTAAAATAAAACCTGCCCCCTTCCTGCATTCAGCATGACAGGCCATACAGAAGGGTACTTAGTAATTACAGCTTCATGAAAGCTTTATTCATCCTCTGACCAAATGGGATATCATGGAGGATTCAAATAGGAAAAGGTGGAGGTTCTCAGATACTGTTATTCTGAACCCTGCACAGTTACTCACAAAATGGGAAAGGAAAAAAAAAAAAGCAAGTACAGAGAATTCTGTTCTTGATTTGAGTAAGCTTTTATATCCTCTCAGTCTTTACTTTGTCCTGGCACAGATGAAATCAGTTTTGGATGTTACATCCAAAAAAAAATCAGTAGTATTTACCAGTTACATCTAAAGAACTACACACAGTTACATTAAGGAATGGCACAATGCCATGCTCTTTACTGATTAGTGTGTGTGCATACAACTCAATGCATTACAATGCCAGAGATGAAACTGTTTTCAAGTGGATGCAACAGACATTTTGGCAGCACATGCAATGGAATTAAAAATGTTTTACCAGACTGCCGATGTCCTGGTTTTTATTACTATTAGCACATGGTATTTGGTGGGAAAGGAAGAAATCAGAATAAAGAGTTTTTTCCCCAAATAGTCTAATTTCCAAATATATTTAGTCAATGTACTTCCATAATAAGATATTTTAAAAGCAGCTTATGGTGCTAAACTGCATCTAAAAAAGAGTCAGGAAAAATAGAGTCTTAAAATGTCTGTCTCTACCAAGGATTAACAGAATCACTACTAGCACATAAAATCACTGGATCATAATGACATTACAATATATTCAGAATCGTGCTATTTTCCTTAATATTGCAGCTGTCTTGGACAGAAATTACACTTCTAGACATAGTGTGTTTTCTTTTTACTTACAGGCTAAGTCAGACAAAAATAATTTATGATTAAAAAAAAAAAATCGTGTATCTATCCCAACCAGGAATTTTGGCATTAAGTCTTTGAGCTGAATCACTGAGATAATATTCTGCCAAAAATGTTTCTAAGAACAGCGCTTGAAATTCTTTTAACGTATGAATAGATCATTGGGAACCCTCCCAAAGACCTTGGGAAGCATGATAAAGAACATTCTTCTTTTCTTCCCCTTTACTAAAGGTCTGGGAGGTAGGAACACATCAATTATGTTTACAAATTTTTGTTAAAACAATTTTTATAGGTCAGACCAGCCTGCATCTACACAAACCACATTGCTAGTCACCCAGTAAGATCCCATAAAGCATGCTGTTAAGCGCACAGTAAAATCAGGCAGCATGTGACTTGTGCTATGTTTTAAAATGTACCACTCCCATCAAAGAAACTGCATTTTGTGATAGTGGTATGTGCTATTTCTCCTGCTGGACAGACATCCCGTTGAGGACTGCCAAGCCAAGACTCCAGAACTGGCTGCAAAAGACATTTTACTTGCCCTCCCAGATACAGCAAAAGGTATTTGGATATCTGACTCCTTGTTCCTTCCCTTCCCCCCACCAGGGGTCCTTTTCTTTTTCATTGATGTGAATAACCTCTTGCAACTGTAATTACTGATATGGAATAACTTCAGAAGAGTCTTACCTTCACAGTTTTTCCCATCAACTGCCACTTGAAAGCCAGCATTACACACACAGTGAAAACTGCCATCTGTATTTATGCATCGTCCATTATTACAGATACGACCATTCTGTAAGCATTCATCGATGTCTGAAAGTCAACCAGAAAGAAAAAGAACATTTTGGGAGATTCTTTTTTATACTCAAGAGGAATTTTTCCCATTTTCCCTTCCCCTAGGTCTTTAAACCTCCATGGAAATTGTATTAGCTGAAAAATGATTTATTTTGATTTCCATCACTGTATGTTATGGGGGTGGAAAATGTTTGTCAGCTTGAAATTTCAAGTTGCTGTGAAAGAATTTCTGTGCACACCACCCTGCAGCTTTCTCAAACAAGAATCACAATTTTTGCGGGTTTTTTAAATTTTTGCTCATCATTAAAATATTTTTACTTAATTTTAATTTAATTTAACAGTACCTAACTACTTAAGGAAATATGTGGGAAAGCTTGTCTTTTGCTGCTGGTTTGTAAGATAACAGGAAAGTTCAAGACTTTCCCACCTCAGAAGAATTTCTCCTGCTTAGTTTGTATTTGAAACATCAGATCCTCTTTCCCCTCTCTCTGCGGGAGGTGCTTGGCAAGTGCTTTGGAGGACCTGAAGAGTGATATCACACGAGGCTGGCAGCTCTCCCTCTCCTCCAAAGGAGAGGAGAGGAGATGCTGAGACAGACTGTCTAGACATTTCAGATTGCTCAGTATTCTCCATCAAGGCCTGGACCATCTCCCAGAGATTCCTGCACACAGGAGACTCAGCTCACAGAGCTCACAACCAGCCCATGCAGACCTGTCTATTTTGCACCCACACTTCCCAAATACCCTGGGGGTGCCCTTCCTGAGCCCTCTCTGTGGAAATGCATTGCTGCACTTCAGGAAGAAGTGGAGCACAGGGTGTGCTCCCAAATGCCCCTGCTCTCTGGACACTTAGGCCAGGGGAGCTGATGCTGATAAAATCATGAACCTGTATTTGCCTTCTTAGCAGCATGGCAGTTCTGTGAAGAGTCTAAGAAATCCCTGAGAATCACTGTTTTGCAAGCAAGTAGCCATGCCAGCAGAGGCACAAGCTGCTCAGTGACCACTCACTGCAGCAGCAGCTTGCAGCCCTCCACCAAAAGCGTACAGGCTAGATAAACCTCATTCAATAACCAAGCATCATCAAGCAGCAATGCATAAATGTGGGTTTCCTCTCTGCTCAGTCCCTTTTCACCCCACTTTTCCAGCCCTTGATTGCACCCGTGTCTGGCTTCAGCTACTCCACCAGCTTTCTTCCTTAGGACAGGCAGAAATGCTGAGGAACCTCAAGGCCTTTTAATTTTTAGAGCTCATTTGTTTTTGTATTTTTATGCATCTGATGCCATTTAAATGTGTTGAAAATTAATACCGAACCTCACTGTTCTTTACTTATACACAGCTGATCAGTCCCACCACCAGTCCAATATAACATCACCATTTTTTTTCTCCTCTAAGAAACTTGCAAAACAAAGTATCCTTCTCAATGAAATACCCAAAATTGCTGTTATCTCCCTGTAAGACCTGACCTCCACGCATCAGAAATGTTGAGCACATCATAGCAAGGACTTAGCTGTTAAAGCACACATTGATAGCTTATCATAATAAAATTTCACCTTTTTTTGATGTCCATTTCATATCCTCTCTTCTGCAATTGAGAAGCATTTTTTTCAGATTATTAATCACAATGTGACTTTATTCCCCTATGTATCCAATTAAGATATTAATTCATCCAAGCTCATATTAGAATTATAAGGGATCATAAGAAGGGATGAATCAGTGGCTTGTAATAAAGACTGCAATGTTTAGTCACCAATCAGAGTCATCATGCAGAAAAAATCCTCCCCTGGAACCTCAGAGCAAGGAACAGATAAACATGTGGTCATTATGGAGACTTCGTTTTTCAAGAGCTTGAGAGACTTCATAAGGAACACATTTCCAAAAGCACATCAGCACAGGCACAATTGTGCATGCAAAAAATAAAATCTCTACATCCAAAGTAGTTATGCAAAGTAATTCTACAGCAAATGCTGATTTGGCAGGCACACTTTGCTAAATGCACCCCATCAGCCTTTTTCTTTTCCCTACACTAGTCCTAAAAATTCCTTTAGAAAAACAAGATTCTGCACATCGCAGCACTTTCTGCTCTGGCTGTCAAGCAGGCACAGCTCCCATAGACTGCAAAGGAACTGCTAAGTGACCACACTTAAATGCCATTAAGCTACTGGGCTTCTGACAACCATGTGTTTGTGTAATGAATCAGTCAAATTAAAAGTGTGTGACAAAAATGACTCATGAGTAAATTCATCACAGCTGAGACTCCCCTTCAGCACTCCCTCACCACCAGTCAGCTGAGCTATGAAGATGCTTCCGCAACACGGCTGCTTGGCAGCAATTAGGTCAAACACTCCCCAGCAACGGGCAGCAGTGCTGCTGGCTCTGCATGTCTTCCTGGACCAGAGAGCAAGCTTCTCTACCACAGACACCCTTCTGATTCCCAAAAGGAAGGAAAGAAATGCACACCAATACAGGTAACTTTCTTCTGGCTTTTTCAAAACTTTCTGCTTCAGACTGAGGGCCTGCTCTGCACCCTGCACCCAGTGCAGAAAGCAAAATATGAAGACAAGCTGTGACTCTGAGCATTCAAACATCCTGTTTCATTTAGATGCTTCATTTCTTATGGAATATCAAAGCAATCATTTATTCTTCTGCCAGAAATCTCTCATCATGCCTTAATTATAAAGGCATCTATCTACCTTTACAGTTGAATGCCTACCCCAATTTGGGAGTCACAAAACCCTGACAGAGGGTTGGCTGACCGCTGAGGAGTTATGTGGTCCCACTCCCATAGGAGGACAGGATGAAGACCATCAGGACTACAGTCAAGTCAGATCTTCAGAATAACTATAATGAGGATTCTGAGGCTTCCCCATCTAGACTTTCCCACTACTTTTCCATATCTAAGTTTTCATTGCTGTAATTTATGTTTAGCTGTTTCTCTGGCAGTAAGCAGAGACTACACACGGGCAGTGTAACCTTATATTTACTCATGGGAAGTTTTATCTTTCTCCCCAACTTCCTTAGTCTTTTATACATAAAGTGTTTCTCAAGTGAAGGGATGCTTAATTGTCCTTAAGATCTTCAAGCAGCAAAAGAAAATAATGTCTTAATATTAAAAAAAAAACAAAAAAAACCCCAAAAAAACAAGAAAATATGTCTGTTCTATTTCAAAGCCATAAATAGTGCCAAGATCCTATTAGCACAAGACAAAATGCCTCTTCTCATAACCCAGTCAGTGAACAGCAAGCTCCAGCAGGTCAGTCATTTTTACCACCATACCTGAATTTTATTTTTTTTAAAAACTTCCATATTTGACCCATCTGTTAAATTTTGCTTGCAAACAATTTTCCCTCCTGATAAGCAGACAATAGCAGATGTGGCTGTATGCCCATTACCTCTGCACTCTGTTCTGGTGGCCGTGCTCTGATACCCAACACGACACTGGCAGATGTAGGATCCTTGTGTGTTCACACAGTCTCCACCAACACATGGATTCCTTTCACATTCATCAATATCTGTGGAACACAGACAATACAATTTTATTATCACACTGGCTGCCAGTTGTTTTTGCCTGCAGGGGTATTTTATTATTTTGTACTTGGAGAAATAGTGCCCTTCAATCCCTAAGAAAAGGGGACATCACTGAGATCCCAAAAAAAGATCCCATGTTTTAAGATAAACAGGATCTGGGAAAAATGAATTTTTAGTAAAATATTGCACGTGTGAGAGACTGAGGCCTTAATCTTACATCTCTACATTCTTGGCTTCACTGAAGATTTTGACAGAACCAAAATCTTGCCTATAAGATACAGTTAATCTGTGCTTCTATTGTTGAGCTCTTGCTGAGTTCCAAGCCTAAAGGTCTCAAGAGCCCAACAAGATACTATTCATGAAGTTAAAAAGGACTTGTAAATCCCACTAAGTCTAAATTTATTATTTTTTTAACAATAGGTTATTGCATACTCAAAAAGCTGGTAGCATTTTAAAGAGACCATTTTCAATAATTAATAAACACATTATAGTAATGGGTTAGTAAAATAAGAAATCCTTGCTTCTGCGTAATTTTGTTACAAGATTTGTTAAATACTGTTTTAAAGGCAAAATTGTTGTAAAAATAAGTTTGCCACTGAAATCAATCAGTTTGCCAAGGTCTCTTTATTGGGATTTTTTTTTGGAGGCGGGGCTCTTCTATTTAAGAACTCGGTTATTACATTGTGTGGAGAAGAATGCTTTTTCCTCTAAAATGAAATTCCCCTCTGTGATTTACAGCAGAAAACCACATACCAAGGCATTCCTCTCTACCATGCAGTTGGAATCCTTTGTTGCACTCGCAGCGGTAGCTCCCAGGAGTGGGAATACAACGCCCATTTCGGCAGAGATGTCGGAATGTTTGGCAATAGTCAGTTAAGTTCACCGGCAAGATCGCTGAAATAACAACAGTTGGGAAAATATTTTAATAGTTCATCATAATAGCTTCTGATAATCTACAACTTGTGCAGGATTTTCCATTAAAAATCAACATTTACCTTCCAATGTAATGTGAATTACATAGTGAAATGGGAGAGAGAAAATGGCACTTTGACTCTTAGAGATTTGTTTGAAAACAGCTAACAACCACAGAAATTTTCATTATGGCAAGTCTGGTTGTGTTTTCATCTTTTGTCCTATCAAAGAGGACTATGTCTGCTCATCCCTAGAGGTAAAGGGGATGTGTGGCACTGCAGGGACTCTACTAAAAGCCTGGAGTAGCAAAGAGCAGTCAGACTGGTTCATTATTTTCACTTTCCCAGATAGCAGTGAGGAGGACAGGGATAACCCTGGGAATATGCCTATACTGTCTTTGGCAGGCAGGCATGAGCTGGCTCTGTCCCTGCTAGCAGCTGACCAGAAGCTGTGCAACTACGTCAGTGCAGTGTCAGCCTAAGCTAAAATACTTTGCCTCTTAGGCTTATTAGCTCAGCTTGGTGCTGAACCAAGACTAAATAGTTTCAGCTGGTGCCAGTGCAAGCAGAGACTGCTTGCATCTGCACAGAGTGTGGGCAAAACCAGCTTGTTTACTTGCAAAAGAGTATGTGGTTATGCCAAATGATTTCAGGGGCACACGCCTACTCCAAACCACATGGGCATGTAGTAAATTCTCTAAGCAAAGACAAAAAAAGACTACATTGTATTGGTATGTTGCTCTATATTGGTAGTCTGCTCTGGCTTCCTTCTTATTTTAGGGAAAACTAACCCATCCATGTGTCCGTGTGTATCACTAAAATAGTTCTGTGCACTGGGTCAGTCTCAGTGTCCAGCAGAGCACAGCAGAGTTTTGATCAGTACATTTCATACCTGGCCAAGTGCAAGTGAGGAAAACAACCTAAAAGAAGTTGCTTTCTCTCAAACAAGCTCTTTAATGTAAATATCTGTCACAACCTAGTCAAAAAGCTATTCATATTATGCAGTGCTGACATGCAGCAAAGTTCACAACAGCCTTAAAATAACAGTAATGTAACTATTACAATACATGAGCCACACTACATACAGTGAGAAGGGAATTTGTGAAACCTATCTTATCAGGGAAAACACTACTAATGAGATAGGTATCTTGCCACAAGGCACATGGTAGGCAGGCTCTGATTAAAAGGACATCCAGAGCCTCCATGTCCACATAAAACAAGTAAAAGACACCAACAGCTGAAGGGAGCACACTGCTCCTGAGGAATGGATGTTTTGAAAGAAGCTAAATGCACATGGTGCAAGGAGAGGTTGTTTCAGAGAGGTTATTTCTGTCTCTCTTACGATGCACTGGTGGAGCCCGAGATGGATAGATGATCTCTGGATGGGGAGGAGGGTAAATGTCAGGAAAGCGTGGTGGGGGGATGACATCAGGACGGGCTGGAGGAAGGTCAGGTCTTGCTGGCAGCATAGCAGATACTGAGCACAATTTACGGTACTCGTCTGAAACAAGAAAATATCAATGCTGTTTTAGACTCTTGCAGCCTGTTCCATTTAATCCAACACTCCTCCTTTTTGCAGTGTTTCAGATTAGCAATAACAAACCTTAAATAATCTGGAAAATGTGAGCCTATATGCTTTCTTCATAGCAACAAGCTTTGCTCTCTGAATTGAGTCATTAATCCACAGAATCTCAACACTACTTGTCAGAAGACTGCCAGTGAAAAGGTAACAGAACTGATATTCTGCACATGAACAGTGAGGCAGGGACCTGATCCTAATCTACTTAGTCTTCTTTCAAGCAAAAATCTTTGGTGAACTCAGTGTGAAGTTTACCTAGAGAAGGACTCTGGATTTGATCCCAAGTTAATTTAACAGAAAGCTTACCACAGAGTTAGAAAAATACTGAACAGGGAAAAAAGCCCAGTTTCAAATGGGTTTCTTAAAAGTTAACCTCCTAAAACAAAGAAATACAAATATAAGCAATGAGGCAAAACCAATTAGAGAATGAATACACTAACACTATTTCCCTGGGAAAATTAAGTTTGCCAATAAAAGCAGAAACCAAATAAGGTGTAGTCTAAGCAGTGTAGCCAAAGAGAAACCAAGTCAGATTCACATAAATTCATCCTTTTCCAGATGATAGGAATGATCTATGACAAATGATCTATTTTGCTGGAAGAGCAATCTATGGTGTATGTGTTGCATACTCCTATTCTTTATCTCTATTAGTGGCATCTGCCCTACTGCCCCACTTTTCCTCTTGCCCATGACTCTTTTGTCTTCAGGAAATGTGGGTTTGGAACTTGCAATCCAAAAAATGCACACAGAGTATCACAATTAAAGACCACATTCCAGCTGACCTAATTAATGTTAACAATTTGTGTGCACACAAGCAGTTATTTGTGCAGTCAACATCTTTGAACTTCAAAATTTAAAGTCTGTGGAACAACAGGGAAGAAGAATTATATAAGGGGAAAAAAATCTAGAAATTAATGAATTCTTGAAACAATATGAAAAACAAAGACAGAAAAATAAAGTAAATGTTGGGAGAAGTAAACTGGGTATTTCAGCCATCAACACTTTCATCGTATCTGTTTCCACCTGTCAAACACATTAGAAGCTCTTCCTGAATCACAGAGGATTTGTTAAACAAACTTAAACTAAAGTTCTGCTTTTCCTGATTATGATGTTTGCATTTATTTCATGCTGTTGGGTGATCAGTTTGTTTCATGTATCACTGCATTTCACTCTGTTGTTCCTTTTAGTCTTTAAATAGTGTCAATGATAAACCCTGTTATTCCACATAAACAATTACCACCATATTATAAAAAATTACAGTGCTAGCCTTTTTATTGCAACTTCAATTTCCATGTGTAATTCCTAGCAATTTTGTAGTTACCACTTTGCAGTAGCAACTGGGTCTGATGTCCACATTTAAAATGCAACTACTCAGTTACATTATACAGCTAGTGCTCCCCTTTATATTGCAGTAAATTTCCATTTCAGAGTTAAAGATGCTTTGGGCCACTGACAGCTCTAAATTCCTTGTCTTGCCTTCTCAGGATATACTATGTAAGGAATATTTGACCTTAATTACATAATGACAGCAATACCTTAAATGCATGTAAAGCTTTTCAAAGAATTTCAAAGCACTTTCAAAAAGAGTAATTTATAGTCTCAATTTATGTCTCCAGTCAGAAGCAGAACCAAAAACGAAGTGGCATGTAACCATGATCTGGAAGACCTTGCATGGATTTGAGAGTCAGGAAGTCCTGGGTTCTAGCTCCTTCTCCATGACATCTCAGTCTGCAGCTTTGGCCAAATTACCTTGGCCAAAGGTTACATTACTTTTCCACCCAGTTTACTCACCAGTTAGATATGAACAATTAGGAAGTATTTGAAGAAAGCAAGAACTGTGTTAAGATTGAAAGACTTCTTGTTGTCTTCCTATTTCAGAGGGTTGTCAATAGAGTGCACTATGTTTTGCATTGTTCTAGCCAGTTTTGAACTTTTAACGTGTTTAAATATTATGAATAAGACAGTGACAGAAAGTCTTCCAACAGTTCTGATTGCAGATTTCTGCTCCAGTATTATGCAATTTCACTCAAAGGATTAAAAATAAGAATAATCAAAACTCCCATATATGAACTCTGACAATTTCTTCAGAGTTATACTGCTATAGTGTTACAATCCCATTCCTTCATAAACTCTGCACCTCCCTTAACCTCCTCCTATAAATTCTTAAATTTCTTGTATTCTCCTCTTCTAAAGGATTTTATTAGGTCTCTAGTCCTAAACAATCTCAAAATCAGCTTCCCTCCAGTCCCTCATACTTAGTTTAACATTCTTCTCCCTCACCATCTTCTCTCAATTCAAGTGATACATTATCTGAGGATCTCAATACCCAAGGAGACAATAAAGAATTTTGGTAGCAGAGAGAAATCATCTTCTGTATCAAATTTCAGGAAATATATCGCATCTCAGAAAGCTTGTCATAAGGAAGGAAATCCCCGTTTCCCAAAGAGAACGAAAATGCAAAGGGATTAGGGACGTATTAAAAGGGTCTAGAGGAAGTAACTTGATCTTGAAGAGGCTTTTGAAAACAAATCTGAAGCAGGTAAGGTCAGAATAACTTGACCAAAAAACAAGCAACAAATAATTCTTTCTGTCTGCTTGCCCTCCTGGGGGTCCTGAGCACTCTTCCACATAGGAGGCTTTGCTTGAGCAGGGGAGTTGGACTGAACAATCTGCCAAGGTGCCCTTCAGCCTCAACCACTCCGTGTAGCTCCTTAATGAAAACATTACAGCTAAAAACCCAACCAAAAGGAAATGGCTGCTACTTCAGTGCCGAGGCACGCTGAGTGGAGCTCAGGCGGGTTCCTACCGGTGGATCGGATGGGGCACATCTCCGGGGCGGCGGCGGGGGCGGGTGACCAGCAGCGGCCGCTGTCACAGCAGCACTGCATCTTGGACAGCGGCTGCGGCAGCTGGCCGCCACAGCGCCCGTTGCTCAGCGCGGAGTAGCAGAACCCAGGGCGCACGTCTGCAGAGAGAGGGGAATGGATGGGTGAGCATCGGTTCAACGAGAAACGTGGCTTCCACAAAAGGGAAAGCTGCCATTGTTCTGGAGTGATTTGCGTTATCAGTGGCATCAGAAAAATAAAAAATCTAGACAATATTTGGGCTGCTTTGGACTCAAGCATAACCTGTGAGAAAGCAGCAGTGAAATATGGAGCTGGCAATGCATTAAAGGATACAAAAATGCAGCAAAAACATATATTCAGTATGTAACAACAAATGCTTCTATGACCCTAAAGAAAAACTGCAGTGTCATCCTTATTAAAGATCAGACCAGATCAATTAAGTCTTGATTTGAAAGCACTGATGACAGCAATAAATTCACAGCATTGCAATTCACAAAGCATTAGTTCATTTTTCATTAGTCATGGCTTCCCCAGCTGAAGTATGTAGTGATTTGATAAGATATAGGCTTGCAGGCAAGAAAGTGCAACACAGTTTTAACTGGTGCAATCACACTGTTTATGGAGATCTGTTGGCTTCCTGTCTGAAAGGGTAAGCATGTGCTATACAAAGAATGTCCTGTACCCAGATTTTATACCCTCAGCTCTGTGCAATGTTGTTAGAGATAGCTCAGCTTAGAGAAAATATGGACAGGATTAAAAAAATAATAAAAAATAATCTTGTGATACCATCTGAAACTTTGAGGAACTGTTTCACAATATGTCACATCATGTCAAACTCTCTATAAGCTGCAATGTGATTTGACACTGCATGATAAACCAGACCAAGTTTGTTTCTAAAATATACAAAGAGTTGCAGTCAAGATATAGTGGAAAAAGTTGCAGATCTAGTCTTACAACATCAGACATCATTCCCTAAAGAAACAGTACTTCAATTACCCAGGGCATGGTGGATTATCTGTCTAGTACCAGTGCTTTCCAGAATTCACTAGCTACTACACAAGTGGATGTAAAAAAAACCAGAGGAGTTTCTTACTATTTTGAGGAAATTGACATATAGTGATATGTTGTGAGAATCTGTGATAGTTCTGTCTTTTATTAGCTGGAACCCTAAACATGGATATTACTGACAATACAGCTAAAAGAGTTCGTTGGCCTTTATTTCCAACTTTATTTAGATCAGTCATACTATCATATGATGGAAACCTGAAACAGAGAACAAAAAATCAGGTTTCAGTTCTACTACTGGTTCTCTGTTTTCTCCTGGTGCCCAGCTAAACTGCCACACATATTTACTTCTTCATCTACCCTCTTAAAAATCAAATAGAACTCCTTGGAGTTAGAACTGTTCTCCACCACCCCTGGAGAGATAATCAGTGGTTTGGAGTGATGGTGGGGTGGATGGGAAGAAGGAAGTAATCTAACAGACCTGATAATCATCTTTCATAATTCACCCTTCTCTATTTTGGTCAGTACCAAGTTTTGAAACATTTAAGAGCAGTAATGGAAAGTGGAAAAGGAATCTACATGGGATCTGTGCAAGTACACAATGTGCCATGGAGAGATAAGCACACAGCAAACACCTTTATCTACCTACAATTATAAGAGTGTGTCCAAAAGCCACAACATTTTCAGAAAAAAACTCAGCAAGTTTATGAAAAAAATACCAAATCTTTCCATATTCTAATCAGAAGGCATCATTCTTACTTTTTCCCCCTTCCTCTTCTGTTCCAAATGGTAAAAACACACAAACCAGGACAAGATCAGCAGGAAATTACCTTTATCTGTTTCAGTTGTCAGTATTTATTGTTTCTACGAAAAATTATAGTCTTCTGAAAAGGCAAAAAATCACCACGAGAATAAATTTCAATAAAAACGTGTCTCTCAAAAAGAAAAAATGTAAAAAGAGGCCATCAAAAAGTAACACAGACCAAACAAATTTATGCCAGTTGGAATCATGGGCTAGCAACTTTCTTCACTGCACTTTTCATGCACTTGGGATGAGATGCCCTGCTCTTGTTTCTGCTCTGCAGCTCTAGGAGATATCTTTGATTTGTCTATTCTTATTTTTAAGATTTGTAATAATAGAGCTCCTGGTGCATCCTTTGGATATCTGGCCCCAGTGCTGCTGAGCTGGAGTCCCCTAAGGGATACATTTCTCAGAAGCATTTCCTCCTCTCTAACAGAACAGACACGTCCAGCTAACACTTTTCACTTAAGACAAGCATGCTGTAATTAAATCAAGATTACATGTTTTGCCCAGCACTAACACAGATCTGGGCTCTGTCCCTGTGAATATGGCAAGAATGTGTCTGCAAATTACACAAGAATCCAAAATATCTGCAGACAATTGATAGTGCTTCCCATTTAGCACATTTTGCCTTGAACACAAACCCAAAATTTCAATGATGGCTCATAGTGTGACATATTATTTATCAAACCTTGTCACCATTTAAAATCCCAATTCTTTAGCTGAATTATTTCAGTCTACAAACACAGGGGGTAAAAATGCTGAGAAACTGCAAGAATATGACATGGGTCTGAATGTTGGGCTGCCCTGACAGAGTGGTGACTACAAAAAGTAAAAAGCAAATGCAAGTTGTGCATCTCTAGAAAATTTTTGCCATGGAAAGGTAAATCTTGCTCAAAAATATTAAGTACAGGCAGCAATCAATGACTTAATGATCTATAGCAATTTAGAAGCTATTGATCTGAAGCAATAACAGCAATTCCCATTGGCATTTTAAGGGTACAGTGTGGATCAAATCTACAGGAAAGCCATTCTTGATGATGGAAGAAAAGCAGTTTATTTCTTACAGCCTGCAGAAATTGAATGGCACCGTGCAAAATTAATTGTAACCCAAAGTACTTGAAGATCTCTTGGGAAAGTTAGTATTATTTGGTACTGATCTCTGAACTTTGGGATTCCTTCCAAAATTATTTCCTACCAAAGGTACTAAACAGGATGTTGTATTGGTTCCTAGTGCTGGCACTGTGTAAGAATCATTAAATAAATATACTAAAACTGAGGAAATAAACCTTTCATTTGATTTTTGCTCAAAATTCAGCACTGGCACTGAAAAAATAAATTACTGCACAAAAATGAGAAAAACCCCAATTAATTAACTACTCCACCTGCCTTAGAGCAGGCAGTTAATGCTTCCCAGAAGAATTAACTGCTAACACTGTTCTTTCAGGGCTTTGGCACTGCAGTGGCAATCCTTTCACTCACAAAGCTTTTGGTTCCCAGTCCAGCCTCTGGAAGATGGGTTCTGCTCTACCACAGTGAAAGTCAGAGAGAAGAGCTCTGCCAAATCATCAATGTCATAAAAGCACATAAAAATATCCCATACTCAGTTTATCACATTACTTCCTTTAATGACAAAGGCCTGCAATAGGGTTATAACAGTTGGAATGCAAATTGGCTTTTCTAAATGAGTGCTGAATATAAAACAGACTAAATTAAAGACAAGCATGAGAGCAACAACACCAAGGAGACCTTTAAACAAGTTCTAAGGCAACAAATATGACATAACAGAAAAGCTGTAGTAGAAAAATAAAAGAGGTCTCAAAGAAGATTAAAAAAACAACTATCCTGCACATGGAAAACTCATTTCAGAATACATATACAGGCATGTGATGTACTTCTGCATAAAAGAAGGATTTCAAGTCCCCAAGCTGAAATATATTTCTGACACATTGTTGCCCATTCTTGATATTAATGAATTGTTATAACACCTACTGTTCTGTTGTTCACAGGATTCTACTCACCTATGCATTTCAAGCCATCAGGAGCTGTATAAAACCCTGGAGGACACTTGCAGAAGTAACTGCTAACTGTATTTGAACATTCTCCTCCATCACAAATTCCAGGAATGGTGCTGCATTCATCGATATCTTGAAGACAAAAAGAGATGCAGGGGCAGGTTAGCTAAATTAGTTTTGGCACAAGAAAAGGATTCATAATTTTATAATTAATAGTAATACTCAAATTCAGGGCATAATCAGTAGTTTTGAATTAGCATGTTTCATTAGGTATCTTATAAACAGAAATGAAACAGAATATTGAAAAAAATGCATCTGCAAATTTAAAATACAGTATCTGTAAACTGCAAAAGTTTTACTGCTTAATATGGATGGATGAACATCTTAAAGCAGAAATTTACTAATTCTAACAAAACTGTAACTCATCCAGTCTGAATTCTGCATACTAGAATGAAGAAAACTGCATTGGGACCAGCTGTGTAATGACCACAGTGATCAGGAGCTGAACCATTCTCTCCAGCAGCACAGCCTCTCCTGGTACACCCTGAGGCACTGCTTCAGGACAGACTGACAGGGACATGAACCACTGAGCTGCCTGTCCTTACTGCACTCGGGTTTCTCTTGGAAATACCCCACACAAAAGCACTGAGCAGCTAGGTATTGTTCAGCTAATGCAATCTGACAGGATTACAGCTCTGACCAAGATGACTGCAGGCAACAAAAATTGTCTTCTCAGTCTTCTCCACTAAATCAATGTTCAGAAGTTTCAACAGGTTTCTAGAGTGTAACCAAAATATCTACTGCAGAAGCCAGGCAGTGTCCATAATTCTCCCTACATTTTGGCAGTGATTTTAAAATTAAGTTTCCATACCATGATTGTCTCCACTAACAAATCTCAATCCATATACTAAATCATCATCATAGATCCAATGTAAAAAAAATTTCAAATCTGCAGGGAAAAAACCTAACAAATTCTTACAACTCATCATAGCTGCACAGAGGGAACTTGAAGGCTTCTTCCACAGCGAGTTTATATAAGCTGCAGCTATGTGAATAACGACCTATGTCAGCCCCAAGTGTTCCTTAATTACCACCAGTAGCCTGCCTGGGATGTGTAGTTACTTTCCCCTTGGTTTCCAGTGGCTGTCCTAACAACGCAGCTGTATCTAATTACCACTGCCCTCATCTCCTAGGAACCTGGAGTTCTGCTGAGCTTAAAAACAGCTCACTCTTTTCCATGGTACCTACAAGAGGAATCAGAGCAGAGCAGAAAAGGAGGTTATTCTCTAGACTGATCAATGACATCTGCTTGTCACAGCCATCTACAAACACCCAGCTGCTCTCCTGACAGGGAGCGTCCAGCTAGAAATAATGGCATCAGAGGACTCTACCCAACCTCTCCTCCAGAGAGCTACGAAAACAGACACATGACTGTAATAATGATTTCACCAACCACAAAAATTTCTGAGAAGAAATACTTCAACACCACCCAACAGACCAAGGCAAGGAGTGAATAATACTGTAGTCATTAAAAAGGACTGGAAGAGTTTAATGTAATGCATAAATTGGAATTTGGCCCCAACAGATGGGGGAACACCCAAAGTCCCACAGGACCATTAATGAGCATCTTAGCAAGTAGAAAGGATCTCAGCTCTACTTCTTCTGTGAAGACAGTAATACAAAAACTAACAACTCCTGGTCTCCTAGGTAAAGCATGGGATGCTGTAATATTTCTGTGACCTCCTGCCTTTGCAGGAAAGAAGTGGAGGGACTGGGATGGCACAGATAAGCCAAGTCTGCAGACTCAGCCACCCTAAGTGGAGCAGCGCTCTGGGTCCCCTGTGCACACATTCTTCCCCAGCATCTTGCTGGTTGTCCTGATGTGGGTCACATTCCTCACTTGGGTGTGTGAGAGGGGTGTGACCTTTTTTTCACTGCTACTTCGAGGATGTTGCCAAAGACTCAAGTCCAAGTGCCCTGGGAGCACTGCTAAGAGACTTCTGGCTTCTGCTCCAAGACTATACACCACAGGAGTCCCACAAGTCTCAGTGACAAAAAAATGTGGAAATTGAATTTTGGTCTGAATAAAGCCCTTAATTAACAGAGAAAAATGCAATCGTAAATGGATCAGATTCAAGCATTTTCTGACTCAAATTCACTGATATTTATCTTAAAGTCAGGGTTGCCACTGTTTATATAGAGTCCGACCCTTTTAAAAGCGAAATCATCGCTCTTTATTTTAGGGTTGAGCCTAACCCAAACAGTATTTCACTATTTATATTAGTGTTGACATCCATATAAGCAACATTGTTGTTGCAAAGTATGTGAGTTTTACAAAGGTAAGTATATTTGATTTACTTGCAGACTTAAATGTGACTCTAGGAAAAATTACTCCCCCGGTCACCACAAAAAATAGAATTTACCTCAGCACTAGTGCAAGTTGAAAAGAAATAGTTATATCAAACAGTGAAATAATGTAGCAGTTAAAATACAGATATCCACCACCTATGCTAACAAAGAGATCCTTGGTCAACTCCTCCCCTTTTCTATCTTGTTGATTCTCTACCTGTCCTTGACAATTGCTATTATGATCTTACTTTAATGGAGACCACCTAAAAAACCAGTACTGTAATTCAGCAGGTAGCTCCCAGTTGAACTAAATCAGTGACCAAGGACATGTTATAACTGCTAGAAGTCCTACTTGCTAAATACGAAGTTAAACCAAGCAAACAATCAGATATTATTCATTATGTATCAGAATAATATATAGCTAATTGCTGTGAACCAAAAACCTTGTCTTATATTGACTTATAAAAATCAAAAGGTAATCTAGAAAGAACAGGACAGATGGGCTGTTGTTGCATGATCATGCTTTTAAATGTTGTGCTTCTATCTTATTACATGCCACTGGTATAAAGGTGGTGCTTTTAATTCTTTGAATTGTATTAATACCCACATAGTTTTAACTTAAATTGCTTGGTAATACAATATGAAGATGCAGTGAAAGTAACTCTGTCTGCAGAGATTCAAAAATCAATAGGTATGAATTTGAAGAAGGAAAAATCCATCTGATATTTGCAGCCAGGTGATCACTGCAAAGGGATTTCACAAAAGGGGAGGAAATTTGTGGCAGGATTTGGGAACACAGCAACCTACACCAGGTTCTTGAGCTGACTTCTTTAATGCTAGCAAATGCAGGCTCTTAGGGTCGTTGCTATTTGGGGTTTTTTGTTATTTGGTTGTTGGTTGGAGTTTGTTTTTAAAATGATTCAGCAATTGAAAAATACCATCAAAATGTTTGAGATGCAGCCTACAGCTCTCAGCTTTTCATGTACTAATACTTAACAAGGCACATGTTCAGTCTCTCCTATTCACCACATTCTTGGTACTTCATCCACAGAAGGAAACACTTGCAATGTTGCTCTATTCTAAATGTAGGTTAGATTCTGCCAAAATTATTGGCAAGTCATATGTAAACCATGCTGTGTACAAGCTCTTCTGAAATTGCTCTCCCTAACCTGCAAATAAATTATAAAGTTTTGCCTAAAATAGCTATTTTTCTTTTGAAAGAGCAATTCATAATTCTTCTAAAATGACTAAAAAGTTTTGAGGGAACTTGATGCAAGAAAGGATGGTGAATGCATATCTTATTCTCACAAATAATTTTATTGTACTGAAAGTTGGCATTCCAAAATCACTAGCCACTTATGAAACTTGTCTACTGAAGTTAATTTTAGTCTAATGACTGAAAGTAGAATCAGTTGCAGAAGCTTAAACATTATCTGGACTTCACTGTAAATACAAATCGATAATGTGCAACTGACACATTTTAGTACTATGGTCCTTATCTACTCAAAATTCTCTTAAAGCAAAGGTGCCATCTATGCTTGATTATTATATTACAAAGAAAAAAAAATCCCATCAAATCACAGTAAAAAAAAAAAATAGCATGATTCCATAATCACACACTGCAAATTTCCACACTAATATCTAGCACCTGCTGTACCCCCAAGTTAGGATGACTAGTAAGTGAAGATAAAACGTTTGTCCTTCTGGAATATATGCAACTGTAAGGCTGAGTTTAGAGCACAATCCAGCAGCCTTCACACAGCAGTGTCAACCCCTCACTTATGTTAAATAGATTCACCTGAGTAGGTAGGAATGTGTTGAATCTTCCAGTCATATACACTTTTTGGTCAAAAGATCCACAAAGAAACATGTGCCTCAAGCATTTCTAAAAGCAACATATCAGTTAGAAAGCATTTTCATGTTTAATGGTAGATGTACCTTCAAGTCTGAAATGTTACATGAATAAAAAGGCTATAAAGGTTGCAGGGCCGACATTTAACATTCTCTGCTCTGAGAGAAAGCACTCCTATTTGTATTTGTTGTGAATAATGCTACCTGCAGGCTCAAGGCAGAAAAGACAGTAAGTTTGTTACAAACTGTTAAACAAAGTCGGTCCTCCAAAAGAAGACACTCCCCTTTCAGAAGAAAGTTCTAGAAGTTCTTACCATCACATTTTTGTGTTACTTCATTAAACTTGTGTCCAGCTGGGCATTTGCACTCAAAAGATCCAACAGTATTAATGCAATTTCCCCCTTGACAGATCCCAGGGATGGCTTGGCACTCATCCACATCTGTGATATAAAAAAGGAAAAAACACCCACTTTTATTTCATTTCTCAAGAACAGCCATAACAGTTTGTCTACACAGAAATGAAATACGCCTAAATCCGTTCTTCACCCATCATAATATTATGATACTTGCTTGGGAAGACAGACACTAATTTTGTAATTACTCTATGCAAAATATGATTAAGTACAGTACTCTAAATATTTTCTGCAAGAAATCACATGGTTATTATTGTTACAGACATTAAATATCTAACTGCTATTGCTTTGTTTTTCCAAAACATCTGGGGAATGGTGTGCAGAAAACACAGCCTGCCAGAGCTCAAGTTTCTTTGAAGTGTCTAAAGCTGGTCACCCAAAATCACTTGCCCCCTTGAAAATCTTGGCAACTCCATCCAGTGCTGAGGCCACCAGCATAGAGGAGCAGTTGCACTGTGCATGGAGGGGGCCTCATGGAGAGGCACAGCAACTGCAGAGACATTTCTGATGGAAATTATTAACTGGACACTTCAGCAAGATCAGCACCAATGACATTAGACTGTGGTTAGGATTTGACTCAAAAAGTTTCATAGCCATAATTAATGCTTCAGGAGGAATTATTAATGACCTGCTTAGACATACATAAATTTGAGGGGTTTTTCCCTATTATTTTTCTTTCTTTGCTTTTCATTTTTTCACCGAGGAAAATGAAACAACAAAGATGGTATCACAGGCTAGGTAGTAAGCTCAAGACAAACATTTTCAAGAGGCCCCAGTTTGTGGCCTCACAATTATTTTAGCATAACAACATGTGTGTCGTCACTTAGCTGCAGAAGTGTTGCTATGGCTTAATAACAGCTACAGAAACAAGGCTAAAGGAGGCAGAGGAGTGGCATTGCAATAGGACACTGGGGAAGTCTGGCTCACTGTCCCCAGGGGCTGCCCTGTCTCTGCTGCTCAGGAATTCCTTCAGGAGCACAGAGTACTCCACTCTCAGATTCTCTCATCTCCTCAGAAGAACCAGCTGCTGCTGCTAAAAACTGATTGCTTGAGTTCTTGGGCTTCACACTGACATAGGTTTCAATGCAGGGACACGAGCTGGAGGAGATGATGCCTTCAAATATCTCTTTATAAATCCCAGAGACATTTCTGTAATGTGTCTTGAAGTCTGAAAAGCAAAGTATTATGTCTGTAGAAAAGGCTGAGAGGCAATTTTCCTGGGAGCCACAAGCAGGAAGTCTCAGGAACGCCAAGGAGCATATCTGCACCACATGGCAGAGTGTTCTGCAAAGATCCCTGGCTGAAGGGATCCAGGGCAGGGGCAGCAGAGCAGAGCTGTCCCTGGGGGAACTGCTGTGCCTGGAGGTCACAGAACCAGCACAGCCTCAGCAGCCTCACAGCTGCTGGGACTCAAGCTACAGCAATGGGCTGTGCTTTAGCAACAGCAATCGGCCAGACTTCATGGCACTGCACTGAATTAAAAAACCTCAAAAACTAAAGAAACAGAAGTCATGCCTCTGAGTCATGATGTCTGTTTCAAAATCCCACCTTTCGGTTTTATTTTTCTTCTTTGTATCTTTAACAATCTCAGCTGTGATATTAATTTAACTTTCAGCCCAAGTCAAAATTTGGGCAGTGATATTCTATTTACTTTTGAAAATAACCTTGCCTACCCACCCTCATTATTTCTTTACTTTTTTTTTACTTTCCCACACAATAATAATGATTTCTTTTTCTCTTCAGAGAACCTGGATTTTATTTAACCTGTTTTTCTTTATTTAGATTGAATATGGATGTGAAATCCCTGAAATGCCTTCAATCTAAATGGATGTTATCTGATTTCAAAAGGATTTAATACAAATGCATGAAAAATAAAGCTAATATGTGATTCCATAAAAAATGTGTTGAAATTACAAACGCAATACTTAAGAAGGGAAAACTGGAAAAAGTCAAACATATTGGGCCAAAACTGTGTTGGCACCACATACAGATCAACATCAATGTAGCTGCTTGCTAAGAAATGTGCAGTAAGCAGAAGTATTCTTATTCCAAACTGCACAAACCCATTGGAGAGTTCACTGCAGCTTTCCCATGACACAAACAAGAGGGATATAACTAGGTGTGGCATAACTTCAGGGGTGTGGGCCACATATTTATGTACATAAGCTTTCAAAAGTGTCCACAATCTCAGTTCACAAATTCCTGCACAATTTAGTCCTGACCTTTACAGTGAGAGGGGGAACAGAATCACTGAGGTCAAAATATGGGCACTTCATGCAGTGCACACAACCATGTTGCTTATCTTGAAGTTCATCATGTCTGTCTGCAGGCACCAGCCATGACTTGGCATGTGACAGAGGGTATCTACATCTTTAATGCAATGGAATGCCTTGAAGTCCCTTCATAGGAATTTCATGATTATATAAAATTACTCATAGATTTAGAATCTTTATCTTCCCTATTTTCAAAAATATTGTAACTTATTAGAAAACATTAGACAGATTGAAATAAACTGGCCCCAAAGATATGGTGCTGGGAATGTATAATCCACATCAGTTTAATACATAGTTGCCCCTGTTAACTTTCTCCTGTTTCCTGTCAGACATCCAGACAATAAAAGAATTTATACAGCTGGAAGTATTAGAATAAAAGCCAAAAGCAGTGTAAGGACTTTCTACAGTAAGGCATGCTCTGAAAGAAGTAAGCAACATCTGGGTGGATTTTATTATTTGAAACAAATGCAAATGCATTTCCAAAATTGTATAAAATATATAATAAGGCATTACAAATGGCACGACAGGCACTTTTTTCCCAGGTCAAAGCAGTGGAGCTCAAGAGATAAGACATCCAAGATTGATCCAAGTTACACAATATTTAGCTAAAAAATCTCACACCAGGTAACTGGGGCATTATTGCCACAGGTTCACGTTTGCAGGTCCTGAGTGCTCTCTGAAAGAACAAATTCCTCCACAGAATGATCGAGTGGTACACTCAGAAAAACACCATTACAGAACCAAGGGAAAGCACTGCTGGCAGTGAGAAATTCATTAAGATGCTGGCTGCTCTCACATGACCTGAGTTACTAATGTACTCACTTGAACATCAGGCACTCACTGAATCATGAAGTAATGCATCTGACAGTGTTTTTCCATTCTTCACACATATAGCTGAGAATGGCTTAGGACAGGTTATTCACAGCAGTGTAACGCAATCAAGATTAATCCAGTAACAATTTCAGCAGCTTTTGGGGAAGCTGTGCTGGTAACTCACCTTGACAGGCCCCCGTTCGGATGTTTGGAATGAAGCCTCGGCGGCAGGGATGCGGCTGGGCAGGACACATCTCACAGGGGTGGCCCCAGGCTCTCCCAACAGTTGCACAGCACAGGGTTTTTGTGCAGACAATTCCACTGAGCTGGCCCTGGCACATCTGGTTGGTTACCAAAGTGAAGCAAGGGCCGGTCCTGTAATCTGTGCCAAAAACAGGAAACCTGATCAGCTTCGCAACAGAAATACACAACAGAACTCCTAATAAAGCAAAACAACAGCACGTTTAGGCACCTCTTTTTCACACAAACTGCCCACCAATCCAACAATTTATGTTTGAAGTGTTCTACAGAGGATTTTTTTCTCTGTCTTTAATTCAAGTCCACTGAAAACAAACTGTGGCTATTTTACCAGGAATGTTATATCTGTAGGTCCCCTGTCCTGCTTCTTATTTAATCACTCATAATATTCTTCCAAGGGTCTTTTCATCAGTTTCTTTTAGATATTCAGTGCATTATTTAAAAGAATACATATAAAAGAGTTAGGATATGTTTATTTCCACAGGTTGGATGGCTGTTCTCAAATGAGGCTCAAGGGAAGGAAATACAGACTACAGAAAGTTTTCTGAGGACAGTTTTCACTGCTATTCAGGCATATGCTGTACCAGATATGTGGGCAAGCTTTGCCTACAGCTGAATGGAGGGCATGTGGAACACATCTGCTTTGATTTGTTTATGGCAGGACAGGCCACAGCCAACAGACAGAATCGAACTGAGACATTAACAAAAAAACAGTAGGCTTCATTTTGTTCCACCCTCCAAGGGCAAAAGCCCAACAGTGGTACTGCCAGCTCCCGATGTCTCCTGGACATCCAGGGTGCACACTCCAGTTAATTCTTTCCAAGCAATTCTAAAATGCTTTTTTTGTTATGCTGCACCAGGACAGAGTCTAGCATCCTGTAAGCACAGACACCAAATTATGAACCTGTTGTTTCTTTGTACTGAAGCAGTTACACACCCTGAAGCAGTTATGCACCCTGAAACCCATCCTTTGGTAAATCTTCATGCCAACCAGAGCTGGTGTCTCCATATGCTGTAATTCTGATAACTCATCAAGCCATTCTGATACAATTAATAAAATAGCTTACAGAAATATAGCAAACAATAATGCTATATTGCTACTGTTATCTTCATCAATAAACATGATGGTATCAGAAAGGATATTGATTTAGATAAAAGGACTTTTCTCTGATGAACTCATACTAAGTGACACTAAGTATCATTTATTCTTCATTAACTATGTATCACTCCAATAACTGGCATTCTATCTAGCCTTAAAGGCTATCAGATTTCAAGTATAAAATTCCTGCCCTATTCCCTCCAAACAGTACAGCTACATTTACCAAACACTTCTCTCATCTTCCTCTAGCAATTCCATCAGTCTCATCATGAAACAAGTCAGAATCTCTGATATCTCTCTTGCCCTTCATTAATTAATTCCTTATCATCTTAACTTTCTTTGGCTTGGTATTTCTTATTGTGTCCCTTCATATCCCAAATGAATTTTCCACACTGCAGCTTCTATTAAGTTTTTACCTAAATTAATACAAATAAATCATAATCAATTATACCTATCAAATAAAAAAAATTATTTCCTAGATCGATTTTTCATCTTTGATCAAAATAAGAATATGGGCTTTACTCTATGCAAAACTCCCAATGCTGTAAGTCCAAATATTAAAACAAGAGACAACAATTTCTTTAGAAATGCCACAGTTTTGTGTTGGCAGCAGGAAATCTTCCGGGTACCTCCTAGAATGAAATCCCCCATTGTAGATTGTCCCTCTGCTGTTTATATATAGATGGGTTAGAAAGGAGTCATTTTGTTCTCCGGCACAGTGGGAGCACGCGTCAGACAGTAGTGAATAACTCATCTTGTGTTTTATGGGGGGATATGAATGGATCAGCATTTACAATTGTTTGCTTTCAAGCTATAAATGACTAAGCAGGGGCTAATATGGCTTAGAAATATGGTGAATCCAATGAAGTTAACTTCATAATCATGCAAATCTTTCCACCAGGTCTCAGCAACAAGACGTGGGTTGAATATGCACTCAAAATCAAGCTAGTCCAGTTTGTTATTAATCAAGTTCATAACACTCCAGTATGGAGCATTACAGACTCAATTTTCACCAAATACTTTGCCTGGATAAATTTTACTCATAATACTCAGTTTTCTTCTAAATACAACTTCCCTTCTATTTTTTCAAATACAGTCTTCCACATTTTCACAACTAAGATTTTTCCTTCTCTATTCTTAATGAAAAATTCTAAAGGTCAAAAAATCCATATGAAAAAAGATCATTTGAATGTACATGCCAGCCTAAGGCCTCAGAGAAATCCACACACCAATTCATTTTTTCATACAGAGGCCAAATAGAAAAAAACTTTAAAATTGAAGTGTTTTAAATAGCAAGATTTTTCACTTTTTACAAGAAGAAGGTCTATGAGAAGAAAATGAGATTCTACTAAGACAGTAGCAAAATGAAAAGAGGATATGAGCTTAAAACACCAATCCTTATTTTGTAACATCAAAGTTTCCTTATACATTCATGTCATTTGTGATTATTCAAACTACTTCAATAAATAAAGCTCAAACACAAGGTACCAGTGACCAGTCAGGAGCTGGAGAGAGAGAAAGAAGGAAAATATATCCAGAAAAGCTATTACACAATTTGTATGGGTTGCTTTTTTTTACTCAAGGATAACTTCATCTTAACTGAAGAATGTTGAGGCTTGAAATGATTTTAGTAAAATGATTTAAGATGTGCGACTGGTAATTCAAATCTTTTGAGCCATTTGTAATGCAAACTTCAGCACGTGCAAGCAGCCCTCAGTAAGGCAGTAGCCACCATTATCTAACAATTTTATCTGCTTCTTTACATACTTCTTAGCTATTTTGATAAGGAATAATTCCACAGGGAGCTTCACAACTCAGAAGATGGTACAAACTGTAAAACCACATTACATTTATATACTGTCAAGAAGAGCAAGAGGTCAACAGAATGACACTGGCTTATACCACAACAATTCAGCTTATTAATTCACCAGGAAAGAATCAAGTTGAATTTTGATCTAGAGCTCATTCCTGTTTCAGTCAGAACCATCAAATAATTTTAGTTATCTTCTCAAAAGATCCTTCATATTCTTAAAAAGCAGCAGAGAGGCTGCTGAAATATGTAGTCCTGGCAGACTTTGATCAAACCAAGCACAGCAATAAGTAATAACAATTGTTCCAAGTAATTCTGGACAGCACCAAAGACTACGAGCACTAGGGCAGTGCAAGACTTCTGGCACCAGACACACATCTTAAGCTCCTAGTTCACAATAACTTCTGCTTCATTTCAAGCACAATATAGTTTTTAATGTAAAAATAAAGTTCAAAAATGTTGTGAACTAATGGAACCTGGATTAAACAATTATGTTAGTGCAAGGAGGCTGGGTAAAATTTGGTCCCTCTATCCTCTAGGATTCACTATAAATATCCTAAGAAGAGTTCTTGATGTTTCAAGTTAACAGCCTGATTTTGCAAACTGATAATCACCTGTTAAGGGAGGGTGACAGACTTCTTCATCTCTCTTAAAATAAATGAAAATTGAATGAGTTCAAAGGTACAAACTATGAGGCTGCAGCAAGCCAGCATTTATCTGATCATGATCAAGACCTCGATCTCATTACAGAAAACAGCAAAATGCCACCTCCTTTTGCCATCACAGAAAAATGGCTAATGATAAAAGGAGTGGTGTTTTTCCAGCTCTCCGCAGGTAGAATGCACAGTTCCCCCAGTACCTAGGGCTGCAGCACTGCCTGAGCAGCAAACCCAGCTCCTCCCAGCTGTTTGCACCTCACACGGGAGAATTCAGCATCAACCCCAAACACAGCCAAGAGTTTCAGCTGTGCAACTGAAACTTCCCACAGCAACACAAAGCAGCAACTTCCCTTTCTCGAGTACAGGGAGAAACGGAAAGAAGGGAATATTCCATTATCATAAAATAATGAAAGAAAGGTCAGAAAGGGCTCTAAGGCAAGTGAAGTACCTTAAAGCTGATCATTAGTACAGCTTATTTTCCTGCCTAGCAGCACTTTTGTTTCTGCTGTTTCAAGGCTTGTTTGGTTTTTTTCACCAGCTGGGCACTAAAGAGGGACATTGGAAGAGAGACTGCACAGGGCAGAAACACCTTCTCATCCCTGCACAGTGTGACCCACTGCACTTGGCAGCCTGTTCCACGGCTCAGCCACATGCCAGGAAAGGGAGTCACAGTCACCTGTACCTGAGAATGCTCCTTTGGAAGCTGATCCCACACAGCCAAAGAATACACAAACAACTATACTGTCCATGGAAAAAACAGTGTCCATCACTGTAAGTTTCACAGTACTTCAGTCACTTCACTCTCTTCAGAGAAGGTAGCAAAACACTTGAAGATGATGGAGAAAACTATAATGGGCCTCATTTCTGAAGGCAGGATGTGCTGTGTCTGAAATAAGAACTTTTTAGTAAAATTTAAAGAATTGCAGAGATTCTTGCCACTGACAGAAGAAAACAGCATGACCAAGCTGACTGTAGCAGTGAGCATCACCATTGCAGAGTTACAGAACACAAAGGTTTAGCACTGCAGGCCTTATTTCAAAATCAAAGTGATTCTAGGTATTTTCAAACATGCTAAAATCTCCTGATTTTAGAGGACAGAGAGAACACACAAGAGGCTCTACATACACGAACCTCATCAAAAGTTAGTGCAAACCTCTGTGTGTCACTGTACAAAGAAAATAGGGAAGAGCAACAAGCTTGTAACTCATCTTCACTTGCAAAATTTTCCTGTTAGTCACTTGTAGACTTGAAATTGTATTGATCATTAAATTATATTTTGCATACAAGACCTCACAACTTTTAACTTCTGATCAGAAAAGTGAATGACCATGCTCGGGGATGGCCATGGGACAACTATAATTTACTTCCATCTTTTCTAATAGGGGACACCCTCACATCTCAATTCACAGACCAAATCAAGACCAGACCCCGACACATTCCCAAGTCAGTTCAATAAACTGACTTCCAACTATTTAAAAAGTCAGACACAATAATGCTCTGTCCACAGGTGACACTGAAAGGCCAGTTGATAAATGCATCCAATCACAACACACTTTTCTTTCCACACAGACCATTTCCTTAAATAATTACTCACTGTTAAGCACTCCCTGTCCTCTCCTCCCCCCAGCCAGACACCATTACTCACCCCAGTCAGATCCCAATGTGTCATCATTGGAAAGTACATGGCAAAGATATCAGAGGGTGTTCAGAAGGAAAGAAAACAAAACTCTGTAAATATTTAAAAACTTATTTCCTATGATGTCTGACACTTCTTACCAACGAGGTTTGGTAGGTTTGGACGTGGTATGTGAAGAAATTATCACCATGCCACTTCTGTCTGCTCCCTTCCAGTGCCAGAGATGGTTTCACATATAAGCAAGACCATTTCCCAGCTGCTGCAGTGCACAGCACAGCACTGAGCTCAAATGGCTGAGATTTAACACTGGCTAGTGCTAAGATGTCACTGGAACTAGGGACTCAGAGTGCAACATTCAGGCACAGTTTCTGGCAGGGATATAAACCTGGCAGCAGAAATGTCTCAAACTACTACAGCTGTGCTGAGGACAGATCACAGCTCCAAGTTGCTTCTCATTATTTTCACAAAGGTAAAAAATATCCAAGGAAGCATATCTAACACTGGTACCATAACTCTTTATTCTGTATTAGGCAGCCAAACAGTTAGTTACTGCCTCATATAACCCAACCCTTGGAATATTACCCTTTAATTCATTAATCTGATGACCCCATTTCTTCATGTCTTCCTCACCTTTGCTTGCTGCAAATTGTTCTCATATATTGACTTGCTGGCACACTTCAGCTTAAATTTATTTTCCATTCTGTAAGCTGCTTCACAAATCCATTTCTGCACAGATGATCTGTTTAACACGTCTATCTAGCAAATATTATCAAGTCTTCCTAGGACACTGGTTAAAGAATAGGACTTTTAAATAACAGCTTACTAATAATATGAGACTAACATTATCACTTACATTTGATGCACAGAAAAATTCAGGCTGACTATTTTATAAAGTATGTTGGCAATCTATTTTCCAGAACAAATATACAACTATTTTTATGCCAATTTTGTTCTTGCAACTGACCCAGTTCTCAAAGTCTGTAGCTGAAAAGTAATAACATTACAGTAATAAAATAAAAAAATAGTGTTCAAAAATTATTATTACAGAATTGGAGTGATTTGTTGCACACATTTTAATCCAACATGCAGACTAAGCATTTCACCAAAATCAAAGCCTTAGCTCTGTTGTTCCCAATTATGTGCAGCAGCAATCCAAATACAGAAAATTGTTACCACATTTTATTCTTTTCCATGATGAAGAAAACAGTAAGCAATGCAGCTAAATGTAGAATAACTTCTCATTTCTGAAGTCAGTTACCTGACAAACTCTAGCCTACCCTACTTTGCTGTATAAGCTGCAAATGACCATGTCTTTGCAGATTTTAATTTTTACAATATCTTTCACAGGCTAGCAACAATTAAATAAAATTCTGGCTTTATTTTCATCTCCCATTCTGCTAAAAAGTAACTAGCTTTGGTGACATATTTACTGTCAAGACCAGATGATTATTAAGGAGAATGGATTCTATTACAGAACCTTGCACGTTTCACTTAAAAAGAACGAGTTGACTGAAGTTTATCACTATTTTTTCAAAAGTGTTCTTAGGAGTGCCACGTTATAGAAACTCTCTTTACATACCACAAGTATTAACCATTCACTAGCATGGTGAAGACAAAGCTAGTAGACAAGCTCTGGGTATTTTTTTTTCCTTTGGCTGCAAAAGACACTGACTAAAGTAACTAAGACTATCCAAACATAGTGCAAACTGTTTAAGAAAAATAGAACCTAATGACTTACAGAATATTACATAGAGAGGCATCCAAAGAGAGGGAAAATGCTTTCAGACAATGCAATGTACAATTTAAAGAGATACTGCTTACTTTTACAAAGGAGATAGAGTGGTACAATACACTAGAACTAACCTTTTCTTTTCTAAAATGTAAAGTCTTTTGCAGTGCCATGAAACAAAATGCAATTGCAGAGCACTAGAATGGAACTCAGTCCAGAACTGAAAGCTGGTTATAAATAAAAAAGGGAGATGGGAGGGAGAGAGGGAACTGATTTGCAATGCTCAAGTTCAGTGAAACCCAGCAGGAGTAAACACACAGCAGGAATGGAGAGAAGTTGACTTGTTTTCAGTGCAGGAAGGCGTTAAGTGTGATAATGATGGTTTGAGTGTTGCAATGAAATGTTAACTTAATGATACATGCACAAACAGCTTTTTTGGTCCTAACACAACCCTGAACTTCTGGCAGCTCTTTACCAAGGTGATTAGAACAATCAATATCTTTTATTCCTTTATAACAGGAATCATCAAACTTGTCTGAAGCAAGCTCCCTCTTTCCCATGATCCAAAAAGACCAACACTCCTGAGAAATTATAACAGTGGAAACCTTCCACTGAATGAAAGGAAGGGGCAAACAGATTGCATCCCTGTAAAGACTCTTCTCCACATGGCAGACAGCTCCCTGGCCAAATTTCTTCAACCAGACACTCACTCAGGTTTTTTGTATTCTCATATATATGCATTTTTGTGATATGATCTTAGTGATGACAGACTTGATATGATGTAAATATTTTTTTTTTTTACACTTTCCAAAGTCTAAAGACTTTGGAAAAACTAATACTGTTCTTCTTGCGTAAAGCTGTAACACAGAGTTTTATATTTTATACAGCCAGCTAATAAGACATGAAAAATATTTGGAAAACACTGACAACACAGAGTATTTGATTTTTACAGAAATATTTTAACAATTATTTCACTTCATGGTTGCACAATAACCCACCAAAATCTCAGGAAGCATTAAAAATGTAAGTCATAACATACAAGAATTGCTTCAGACACTAATACCTCACCTCTAACTCCATGGTGAAACACATCAACTACCTAATTGAAATACCATGCAACCCTCTGTGTTACAGGATCGGATTCCTTCCTCAATGAAACTGTGGCATCACTCTGTGTGTACACCAGTGTATTCATGACCAGAATCTGGATCATTTTGCATAACCACATATATGGAATTTGCATTAAGACTGTGGTCCAAAAATAAACACTGCAATAACATGCACTATTTAACTCTGAATAAACCTGAGGTGTCTCTGTTGAAATGTTACAGAAGACATATCATAACTCTAGAATTATCACATGTATTCAATTTCTGTTACTAGAAATAAAAAACCAAGAAGGCAAATGATCCAATCTTGATTCACCAGTTTTCAATTAAGCAAGTGTAATTTTATTAAATATATATTATATCCACCAATATAAAGTACATGAGATGCTAATACATGTGTTTCATTACTCATATTATTGTTTAAGGCCTTCTGTCATTCTTATCTTCATTGACCACTTGGTTGAAGGAGCCTTCTCTTTGCTTAGCACTAATGGGTGGATGTCCCCCAGCATCAGTAAAGGACAGGCCTCAAGTGACTGAGGACCCTCACATCTTTAATCTATGATTACAGAAAATATTTATAACAATTGTCAATTAAATTCTTTGTAAAACCACATCAAAAGTCTGATTTTCCCAAGCAGTGAGAGAGTACAGAATAATAATATCTTAAAATGGGAAGGATGGTGATGGCGAGGGATATTAATCCACAGACAACTCTCAAACTGAGGGTCGAGCTCTCTTCTTACTTGCAAGCAAGCTGGAGAGAAGAGCAAAAGGTCTCTACTGACTCCCATTAACGATGTAATGAAGAGCACTTTTTGGTTCTTTAGCTTAAGTTAGTAATTAGTCAAGAAGAACTGCAAGTGTTTAAAAGACTTTGAATTACCATGAATACTCCAGATAAATACTGGAAAGGTTTCACACATTTACTGAAAGTGTAAGCAACTCCACATTTCCACATTCTTAGCATATTGTTTAACACTTTTAGTTTTTAATAGCAGCTGTGCTGATGCCTTTGGCCTTTTCTCACTCATCACACTTGCTCTGTATACACTATTTTAGTCCAACAGATATTGCAAATCTATTTTTACCTCAGCACTGGAAACTGGCATCTCTTCTACTTGTTGAAGAGAATGTCAGGTCCTAAGTTTTCATTTGCCTCCACATGTGGGACAAATCATTACAACTTGGAAACAGTCACCAGCCTGAGTGCCTTCAACAGGAACATTCGAGATCTAGGACTCCAGTCCCAGCAGTTTTTTCTTTCCTCTCTGTTAGATAGAACTGCTTGGTTTTGTGAGTGCCCAGCCATGACATGCAGCACGAAGCCCGGGTCCCAGTTACAAGGGAAAGGTTACATTCACTGTCTTTGATGAGAGAACAATCATTCAGTGGTGGAATCTCATTGCCTGTAACTGTATGAACATTCCCTCACACAGAAAACAGCCAGTGTTTGGGGAAGAGAGACCCAGCCAGCTTCAGAGGCCTCTTGTGGTTCAACCAAAGCTGGGCCACAGTGGTTCAACCAAAAGTGACCCACTCCAGTTGTAATTTACTAATTATGTGCTTACAAGGAAGAGCATCAGAATCCTGGAAACTGCTGTGTGTACTGAATGGTCCATTCCACTGATCATCATTTTGAATAATTTCTCATTCATTTTAGAAAACAATGTTTCTCTCACCTTCATGCTGCATAAATCCCATCAAAGCTGATGGGTTTTTTTCCATGACAATCACTGAAATTTATCTGTGTAAATGCACACAACATCTGGGATTAATAGTTTCAAATAATTGAGGTCCTGAAGTGGCCCAGAATATACATGAGAACCAGTGAGAACTAGATAAGTAATTTTTTTGGAGGGGGGGGATGCAGGAGAAAGGAATCAGGGGTTCAACAAACAAGCCAGGTGTCTGTGAATAACTAACCAGTGTACTGCAGGGAACAAAAAAGCTCTGGCCTGTTCTTTGTAGACTACCACACACTAACATTCATTTCAGGCCCAAAATGGGAGATCCAAGTTGAAGAAGGGGGATGGTTACATATGTACACATATTCACTCACACTTGCATTTCTTTTATCCTCCTCCATTCAGGGTACAGATTCAAGCTGAAGTTTTATTACACTCCGGCTACACGGAGATGTTCCAAAAGATAAGCAAATACTCCACATAATAGGAATCACTCAGATTTAGGTCAGCAAACTGCAAGCCTCACTAACTCCCAACACAGGAATACTTAACCTTTGCATAGCACTGCAGCGTTAGCCTGTCATGCGAGCCCAGCCTCCCGCTCTGAGCTTGCACCACACGGCGCAGTGCCCTGCACAGCCTGGCGGAGCCACGCATCGCTGCTAATGCATCCTGATGGATGAGCAGCACCACAGCCTAAAACACATGAAAATCAGAGAGCCACAGACAACACAAGCCCTCTAAACACATTTTCCATTCTTAAAAAAATCATTAAAATGCATTGAACTGAAGTATAGTCTTTATAAATTTAACTATGTTATTTATTGATAAAATAGCAATTTATGTAAATTTTACAAAGCCCTTACAGGCTTTGCTTCTGTTTACAGATAAAAGTATCCGCAGAAACTGCTGCTGATCCAGATGCCTGTCTAATACATAATACTTCACAGCCTTGCAAAATGCTGTGTATTAAAGGTTGGAAACTGCTTTTTGGCCTACTTTCTACACTGACATACTGAAAAGGAGGGAGAGTCTTGTGGTTGAGACACTTGGCTGGGACTGGGATGACCTGGGTTCAGTTTCAGACGCTGCTGCAGACTCCCAGTACATCCTTGCACAAGTGACTTAATCTCCCTGTAAATTAGCTCCCCACATGGAACATGGGGCTGCCAATATTTCTGGATGCTGGTGGGGCTTTTTCCTATTTAGACTACACAGGCTTTGGGATGCAGACTTGTGTGTTCTCTGAATGATAAAGGGAGCCTCAAGCTGAGTTCAGGCCTCTTGGAATTACTCTAATAAAATGAGAAAAGATCTTTCATGTAAAGTTTTTTTTTGTTTTGATTCTTTAAGGTTTTATGGTGGTTGGGTTTGGGGTTTTTTCTTTTTTGGAGGAGGGATGGTTGTGGTATTTTATGGGGGTTTTTAATGTTCAATTAATTGTCAGTTTCTAGTAAAATATGAGGAATTTGCTCCTGACATTTTCTGTACTGGGTGAGTGCAACAGCAGCAGAACACATTCCATGGAGCAACTCATGCACAATCAATTAGGTCGTCTAATTAATTTTCCAACTCAATAGATGCTATGAACTTTTTTTTTCTTCAGAAATATATCTACACACATATGTAAAAGCAACGCAAAAACTTCTAAAAGGAGAGGAGAAGGACTGATGATATTCACTTGAAAGGAATGGGCTGCTACATGGGAGCAATGTTCTCTCACATGAATTCATATTTCTGTCATGAAGGGAGAAAACACATATGGGGGGCACAAGAGTATTTTCCCATTGACAAGGTTATGTAGTTACCATTAGGGACTGACTTGTTAATCAGTATTTAGAGTAATTTATGATATTAAGTTACCCCATAACTAGGGAGAATAAAAACATGTGGAGAGAAAAAGACACATTTTAAAAATAGGTTTGAATCAAATAGGGACAAAAACTGTAGATGTTTACAGGGGGTTTAACCACATATTACATCAGATGTGCTACAGCATCCAACAACAGGTATCTGTTTCTCTAGTCCTAGCTCAGCTAAAACTTCAATCAGCATCACTGTGCCTGAATAAGGACTCTGGATCAAAGATTGAAAGAAGCAAGACAAAAATACCCAGGCCAATTTTTTGCCTCCTCTCACAGAGTTTTACAGCAGCAAATTTTCAACTGCCATGAATTTTCTCTGCACTTCCTTTCCCATCATTGTGATCACCCATAAGTCCTTATTCCACACTAACATAATGAAGTGTTTGTGGGACCAGAGTTATAATTGTGATGTCTGGATTAAAACAGTGAGTTGTGACATTTCTAAGAGTCCTAAGGGAGATGACAGTGAATTATAGAGAATACACAGACACTTGATAGTCCACAATTATGGGAAAAAAAGGCACAGAAGCACAATAAAGTGCTTCAGTTGTGGTTTTACTATGGGTGTTTCTATGGAAGCATAGACTAGATTTATAAAGAACTTATAAAAATATCCAAAGCAAATAAAAAGTGATAAACATTATAGCTTCTCCAACCTGTACCACAAATCAGTATTCTGTTAGTAACTGTTTCAAACAATGTGGCTGCTAGATCAGATGAACAGACAGGGGAGAGACAGCAAGCTCTGGAAAAGATACATACTGCTTGTAGGTAGGGGAAAGCCAGAGCAAAAAGCCTTCAGGGAACAAGTGTGAAGGAAACAAGGATACAAAGAAGCAAAACAGCAAAAGAGCAGAGGGACGAAAAACAGGAAGGCAGCAAAGACGGGATGGATCAAAGCAAATCTAAGAAATGAGTGGGAGGCACAGAGACAAGGAGAGATAAACAGTGGGAGCCAGCAGACACCATGTGTGAGAAGGGGAGAAAAGGGAAAGGGAGGGAGGAAAAGGCTGGCCAGCCCCAGAGCTTCACCAGCTGACCAGGACAGGGAAGTTTGCCAGGACAGGCTGGCCAGCCTGGGTTAAAATGAGGGCCAGAGAGCCAACTGGCAAAGAGCAGCCAGGCAGCCAAAGCCATCCGGGAGAGGAATCTGTGTATGGAGCAGGGTGGGCACAACCCCAGCTGCACCCGGGAGCGGGGTGAGCCCAGCAAGCACCACACAGGGGAATGGGCAGGAGCAGCTCCAAGAACAGCAGTGAGCAAGAAGCAAAAAGATGCCTGAGAACATCCCAGCAATAGAGTGAGCATCTCACTGACACATCTGGCTATGCACTCTGAAATACTATCCACTAGGATCATTGGGTGGCCAAATATGAATAAACAATGACTACACAAATTGCAGCTATTAACCATCCCTTTTCCCAAAAGGCATTTTCCTCCCTTTTGTAGGGCTGATATCTGTATTTGTTGTCTACTTTGATATTTTCAAGATGACACAGTACAAATTATGTACCCCAATATTATTTATATAGTTAAATGTCATAATCCTAAATCAAGAAAAACAAACACCAGGCCAGTGATAAATAAAAATATGAGCTAAAAAAGGCGTTACAAACTACATGAAGAATGGCCTAATCGAGCAGTGACAACATTCTGCTTATCTCTTCAGTCAGGCAGCTCCTATCCATCCATCTCAAAGAAATAAAATTAACTATACTGAATAAGAAAAACATTGAAAGCTCTTACTAAAGGATTTCTACTAGATAGTAAAAACTTGTGCTATCTTCTGAAAGAGTTTTTACACTAAAGGAACAATAATTGAACAATTTAGTGGATTAGAATAAAACATGACAAGGTCTAACTGTTCCTATCTTCAGAGCTACAATTTATTTTTTAAAAAAAGCAGTAAGGTGTGTGTACGTATGTATATGTGTATATATATATATATATATATATATTATTTCTGAGAAGAACAAGTTTCATTTCACAGTCAAAACAGACTGTTACGTGCATCCTGTTCATTTTTTTCTCCCCAACATTTTCCTGGTGTAAATCAGCATCACAAAAAGCAGGTACTTAAATTAATGGGTGATCCTGTCAAGGAATCAGGACTCAGAGAAAGAACAGAAGGGAAGTAATCCAGGTGTGGGTAGTGTCTCAACCTTGACCTTACCTTTCAGGATATAGGACCTGCTCCACACCACCAAAACTCCTGAGTATGTTTTTCCTTTTAACTTCACTGGGCTTTGAATGAAGTATCAAGCCATCAGGAAGCCAGTGATCCATGAAACTGCCTTACCCTCAAACCAAAAGAGATTCACAGCTGAGACAGATGATATTCTAGGTAGTAAAAGTCAAATTCTGCTTGGGACCAAGTGCAAGAGAGCAGCACATGCCAGGCAGCACCCTGGGGTTCCCACAACTAGTAAGAGGAGGGAGGGACAGGGAAGCAGGAGGGAAGAGGGAGCAGTGAGGAGTTATGAGGGGGAAGCACACAGAGTGCAGCATAATGCAGTTTAAAGTTCCTCTGTGGGAGCTCTGGTACCTGCCTAAGCTGCAAGGTTTAGGATTTGTAGTGCCAATATAAATTTGTACCTAAAAATATAGGAAATATTTTCTTTTAATTTTTACTGGAATGGGTACATTTAACAATCCAGGTGGTCATCACTATAGATGTGATTCACTTCCAGCAACATTAGTAGAACAACAGACTGTTCTGTGGGCTGTCTAAAGTTTCAGCTGCTTGTAAACCAGCACTGTGGGAAAACTTTTAGGTGGCTTTAAAAAAATTCTTGTAAAACAGTAGAAAGCTCATAATTTAAGACAGTTCAGTGGAAGAGAAACTTCCTCCTGATAATCAGAAATATTTTGCACTACATCCAAAAGGCAAGTAGGACTTCCTCCAGGAATAATGTCTTTTATCCACATCATTCTTTGTCAGGAAAGCGTCTGAATGTCTGTTTTAATAATTAAGTTTCAGGTTTCAACTACACTTGTGATAAATAATATTCACAGGAGAAAAATGTTTTTAGGGCATCGAATAGTTTAGTCTTATAAAATAAAATAAGCTTGTGGTGGTTAAACTACCCTACATAAGAACATTTTATTAGGGTGTGAATATACTATAAGCTTAAGTTATAAAGATATTTAGCCCACACGTTCGAAATGAGATAACCACTGGATTGGAACTCTTGCCTGGCAGCATGCTGATCTCTTTCTTCCTCCTATTTCATTTAATTAGCAACTTGAAATGGATCAGCAACTTTCAAACAGCTGATTAAAATCCCTGTTCACAGAAATTATCTTGGTTACTTTTCACATGAGCATCAGGCTGCCCCTCTGCAGGGCAGTAACTCTGCTGTGACCTCATTCCACTTTGGAAAAGGTGTGGAGAATCACTGCACCTTGGGTACTGCATCTGCACCAACATCCCCCACTGCAAACCACACACAGTACTGACCACTTGAATAAAAACAACAAACATAAAAAAAAGGCACAAGGACATCACCTCAGCAAAAAAGCAAAGTCCAAAACTCTTATACATCTGCTCAAATTTGAGCATAACCTAAATCCTATTAAAATGCAAACATTTTCTTTAGATTTAAAAGAGCTACTTATGCTTCATCAGAGGCTATTGGAAGACACATATACAAACTTGTCTAGGTGTTAATCAATGTTCATAAACATACTAGCATTCTAAAAGTGCTTTAGAAATGAAAATATCACATGAAAGACTCTGTAAGTGGCACATAAGCCCAAAAGGAAAAGAACAGTGTATTATAAAACTGAAAGAGGCTGTACTGATTTTCTTTGCTATTTACTCTACTAGAGTATTTCTCACTCATCATCTTGAAATCCCTAGTTGTATTCAATAAATACCATTCCATATAATGGTATTTTCTATCCACTATAACCACAATCTTCACTAAACATATTCATATTTGTGGCTTATGCATTTAAGCACTTTTGACTTTTATCCAAAATTACTGATTGATATTATTGTGTGGTAGCACAGCATAGCTCTAATTGCTTTCTCAATAACATTATTAAAATCTGGCTGACAAGATTTGATCAAGTCTCTCTGACCCCTGATTCAAAGCCCACTTAGGTCTTTGGGCATCCTTTTCTTTTATGTGAGTAGGTTTTGGATCACTTCAAGAGTGACTGTGAATTTTTCATCCAGGCTTCACCTCTCTGAACAATGTCAAGACTTCTACCTTTAGGTTTAAAATACTGCCTGAATGTCTGAATATAAAGCTAATATATAGGCACAAGTGTGTGTGTGTGAGTGTGTAATGCAGGTATAACCTGCCCTCTGGACATAGCAAAACAGGCTGTAGAATAAACACAAACCATTCCCTGCAGGGTTCTGGCAATAGTTTACACTAAGTGGCAAATCATTACTGCTTTAGATATTTCTTGAAATGCCAGTCATCTTGAACTCTTCTGGTATTTCCTGGGGTGCAAAGGGCAGTTGCCTAGAAATTTTGTATGTGGTATTTGATGGCAAATCACTGTGTAACATCTTATAAGACTACCTAAATATTTATGAACAAAGAATACAAGTTATATATGCATATTCACAAACCCAATCTAATTTGTTTAACTAATTTGAGACAGTAAAAAACTCAATTCTCATATCAAGAACTCCTTCAGCAGACAAACATGAAGCAGTCTCTCAGTAGTGAGAGGCATTAAAAGGAGCTCGTGTAAGCTGCACTCCAGGCAACTCCCACTGAAGTGTCAAAAATCAAAACTACCTTAAATTTTCTCAGTAAGTCTCACCTCCATTATGCTGAATTCAAAGGGAGTTTATTTATTCATTCATTTATTTCAAAGAGGACCAGGATATCAGTCCTAATATATCTGGGGATAGTCGAATCATGGATGCAAAGGCTTGCTGCTGCTGCAGAGCGACAAAGAGAAATTCCTCCCAGCTTGAACTGAAACGGACATCAACAAGGCAGGCTGCAGGAAGTTGTTATTTCTGCTCAAAATTCTAAACAGCTGTTTTCAAGGCAGATTAAAAGATTTTTCAATGTTTGGATTCAACTCAAGAGCTTTATCTAATGCATACTTTGTATTTGAGTATTTGTTGAATTAGAAATTTAATAGAGCAGTTGAGTATTTTAAAATCTTTTGGAAGATGTGAAAAAGGGATGTGAACTCTAGCACACCCTGTAAAACATAAATTTCTTACCAAAAGAATATGTTATTCATGTGCTCTGTACATTAGGTCAATTATTACTCACTTTCTTTGGAGAACCACCAAGTGCCTCCACCCTTTATAACAGAGCACTGTAATCAACTGTAGTAAGAATAGCAGAATTATTTTAATACACACCGGTGGCTCAGGCCTGAGTTCAAGAAGGCTTGAACAGTAAGAGACTAAGAAGGATTTGCCATCATCTTTCCTTTTTAAGAGGGAAAGAAATTAATGTTTCCTTGTACACCTCTGTAAATAATTTCAATTGCACATAAATAGGGAACAATTTACAAAAAGGAATGCTTTAAATCTGACCTCCAATTTAAACACTTCAGTTATTTATTGACAAATTCCATAAACAATCTGATACCAAAACTTCTTCCACAGCACGTCCTTCATTTCCGCTAACCCAATTTAACCTCTCATCTTCCTCGCATTCAGCAGCTGTACAAAGCACTTTTTTTGTACTGACATCAGCAAGTGACTGAAGTGTTAGTGCTAGATTTAAAATGCCTTCTAAAACCACGACATTTTGTATTGAATTTGGAACCAAGTTTGATACAACTTGTACTGTTATTTTAATATAGTATCACCTTTCATTAAACCATATCTTGTTGGGTTCCTGCTGGGACCTGAGAACTGAAATAGCACAAGGTTTAATGCATGGCACTTCATTTTGTCCAGCCTGGCTCAGGCCAAGAGAAGCATTTCAAATTATTTAGATAACCACACAGATTAAATACCCAGCAAGATAGCTTGCTAAGTCATTCATCATTTGCCATTCCTGGCCTGTGCTTGTGTCTAGCAATGTTTTCACTAGAAGAGCCATTCAGATGAATGGAATGCACATCTCCACTGAGTCTCCCCTGCCCGAGCAGCAGTCTAAAAACGTCTCAACCTGCCTCCAATGCTCTTTTCCCCAGATATGTGAAAACTGGCTAGATCCTCTTTGCCATCATCTTCTTTGCCTTATCTTCCCTTCTCACCTGTACCTCTTGCCTTTGCTTTATGAGCGCTATAACTTGACCAAATTTTAATGTATTAAAACATTATCGTCTCCTTACTTCAATCCCTCAAAAAGTTCACATAAACCCTCCATCACTGAGGTACCCAGCTGCTTCCTAAATCAGGTGGAACTAGCAAGTACCTAATAGGTGTCCCCATCTTTTTGTATTAAGTGACAAGCAAGTAACTACAATTAGTGTCAAGTGCAAACAGGAAAACTCTCCTGACAGTGTGTCTGTAGTTATTAGTATTATCTGGATTTAAAACCATTCCCTATTCCACACCCCATGAACCACTGTAGTTTTGTCAGCTTATTCTTCATTTTTAAACTAACTGTTCCATTTTTAAAATTTTATTAGGCAAGTACATTAGATCTCATCAGCATAACATGTGCTTTCATTTCACAGCACTCAATCAATCACTGCCACAGGAAAAACACTCTCTGGATAACAGAACACACAAATATGAAAAAAAATCCACAGAAGATCCAGAATTATGAGCACTTAGACAATGTTAGCACTGGACCTTCAGTGCTAACACTGGACCTTAAATAGCTAATAGGTCTGATTGGTACAGCTGGAGGTGCACAAATCACAGACTAACACATACTTTAGCATATTTTCCACAGTCCTGGGCAATCTGCTCCAACTGATCCTGTTTGAGCAGGGGAGTTGGACTAGGTGATGTAAAGAGGTCCCTTCCACTCTAAGCAATTCTGTAAGCTGAAATACAGCTAGAAATTGCCCTCTCTCCCTTTAAATCTTGCAGTTCTATTTTTGAAAGAATGTAAATGCATTGTTTGCATTGATAGGCAGGAGTTACCCCACTAACCAGCAGATATGCATTTTGTTGTGCTGCCTGTTTTTGCCAGAGATAAACTGCTTTTCCAAACCTTGCTGAAAATTCAGCTATCAATAGATTCAATGGAGCAATTGTAAGTAATGGGACCGAGATAAAAGGAGCTAGAGCAAAAGCTGAGGGCTTAATCTTGAGACCAAAGAGTACTAGGAGGTCCCTGTGCATACAGAAATAAGGAAAATGGTAAATCTTGTAAAATATCACTGAACTTATGACCACTGCTGCAATGCCAGCAAGGACACCTCTGGCTTGGTCCCATGCTGTGTGCAGTGGGGCAGGATGAAGGCATCAGCCACCACCTCCCCAAGGAGGCAACAACTGTGAGCACACAGGCTTCTCCTCAGCTCCTGCCTCCCTATGACTTTCATCACCTCTGTGTCAGAAGAAAAAGCCCTAGAGGGTCACAGAAGACCATTCATTCCAAGGAGTAAGGAGCAAATGGGGACAGCACTGAACACCTGGCAATCACTGGGTAAACTTTGCAAAAAAAACATAAACATTGAGGACAGGATCATTATAAAACATAACCGAGATCACTTGGTAAGCCAGGCTTACTCCAGTAAATGCTTTTTAAAAATTGAGGCACACACTAAGTTAAAGATTCAGGGACAAGTAAAACAGTGCAGAGACCCCTCCTTCAGAATAGGAGACCTATAATGTGAATTACACCACCATGGAAAGAAATGAAGGCTATAGCACAGCAGACTCAGTTCCATTAACCTACCTGCACTAGTTTAGTTTGGGTAATGCCTGCAACAGACACAAAGTAAATGTATAAGACCACAACCAAAACTCAGGTGCTTAAAAAGGTTTACATTTCTTAAAATATAAACCCACCTGTATATATGTGTAAACACACATGCACTTTTAATAACTTTCATGCTTTTTAAAATTACATATATGTAGCCTTTACACACTTAGCCACAGCGAAGGGAAATACTGAATCTTGGTTTCTTTACATAGCAAAATTCCACCTTTTTTTCCAAAAGAAGTTTCTTCTGGATAAAGAGTGCAAAGCCAAGCTCTGTTTTACAGCAGAGCAGAATTTGGAGAGTGATATTTCTCTCAGGGCTCCTTTCTTTTCAGACCTTATTTAGGCCTCTTTTCTTTTCCTACAGCATTTCTCTAAAGTGCTAAACTGTACAAGCTATCATAAAAAAAATATATAAAAACTACTCAGTCATTATTCATGAACCTCTCAAGGGCAACTGGAAGTGAGAATGTGTCTGTCCTTACAGCTGCTCTTAGGTAGCTGTTTCCCACAATTTTTTGCAGCTTTTATGCTGATACAGGGTAGATCTCTTTCTAAATCTAACAGTTTACTTTAGAAAAGTCTTTTTCTTTACAGAGATTTCAACAGCTCTGTTGCAAATACATAGCAAAAAATCTTACATGTGTCAAAACAGTTACACTGACCACTTTGAGCACTTAAACATCTCTGTTTAAGATGCATTTTCATTAGCATTTTGCAGCTGACCTACATAAAAGAATTGTTTTAGTTGGAAATGCCTTCATCAGTTTACCCTTTCATTAGGTTAGATCTATGTTTTTAAAAGAGGTTTCTTTTCTTTTTTAGAACTGGCCATCTAAAAAGTTTTAGATCGCTTGTAAAAACAAAGAAAAAAAAGTAAGTCACAAACTCAACTGAGGCATCATGCATACTGATACTTGCTTCTGTGGCAACTATAGCAAAAATTCTCAGCTTATCAGCCCAAGAAGAAAAAAAGCTATGAATGGGTGATTTACAAGGAAAACATTTGTTTTCACTGTAACAAATGAGAGGATTTCAGGTAGCAGTGCTTTCTTATATCTAAATATATTGCAGCCCAGAGAAGGAGTAATTTTCTCCATAAACAGCTAAATAGGCATTGTTAGGTAAGTTCTCAGCTGCATTTATTCATTCCCTATATTATGTCTGACTCTGGGAGTCACCATTTCAAAGGCACCTTTTCTTTGGAAAGTTCCATGAGAAATCAGCTGTGGCCAGCTATTTTATTTTTTACAAGTTTTGGCTGAAATTAGAAAAATGGGCCTGGTAAAATGCTTCTAAGAGGGGAGCATGCGTCCTAAGATACACATTCTGAATTTCTCAAATATAACACCACTCTGCAATGACAACCAATATCAATAAAAGCTGATTCAATCTTTCAGCACACATATACACAAAAAAAATTACTCTCGTGATACAACACATGAGAGGGATTCTTTCCAATTCTCCCTGGAACACTGCAGAGCACAGATCTGGCAGTGAAGGCCAGTCAGGGAAGCTACAACTTTCCACTGTTTGCATGTGTATATAGAAGTTACAGCTGGATGATCTGCATGCAACATCCCATAACCTCTCCGTGTAGGTACCTTCTAGAAAGCCTCTCCTCCACTGGCCTCCATCCTTCATTTCTCAAGGCACTACAAGGCAGACAGCAAGAACCACATGCAGGCACAGCCAGCACAGGGTCCAGCCTGGCTGCAGTGAGAGCTGAACCCAATTTTTGCACAGCAAACAGGAGCCAGAAGCTGCCAGCAAAGCTGGAGGCAGGAGTCAGGTTCAACAACAAAGCTGTCTGCAGTACCAGAAGAATGATCTAGTGACTCTCCTGTGAGCCCTTTCAATGTCCTACATACAAGAACCAAATCTTACAGATTAGAACAATGCAGCTATTTCATTCAAATGTTTTGGTGATAATTTATACCAACTATAGGCTCCACAGTTAGTGATTAAATTTGTATGCATCTCTACTGCTACAACTAAAACCAAAACAAAGCAAAGCAAAGTCCAAACAATACTTTACTGCACATCTAAAGGTCAGTGTCCTTAGCAGCCAATCAAGAAAGCATGGAAATATAAAAAGGTCTGCCAAATAGCTGAATGAAAACTTTAGATTTGTTTGACTGAAACCAAAACTCAATTTGGAGCAAAATGTAAATGTTCAGCTTCGTGTACAAAAGTTGGAGCCCTCACATCTCACAAGAGACCTAAGCCATATGTGCTTAATCATTTATGGATCTTGATTAAGCTTAAAAGCATATATCTGAAGAAACATTTTAGAACTGGCTATATGATATTTTAAGACACACAAAGCACAGAGAAAGCAACACAAAGCCAGTTATGGGGTGAACAGGCAAGGACCAGAACAATGGATAAAAGCGTTCCTACACATAAGATCCCTAAAACTGCTTTTTGGCATCAAATAACAGACCTGAGTTCTGATCCAGAGATCTATTGATTATATTGCTAAGTATTAAAAACCACCTAAATCACACACAATCATCCTGTAGAGGCTGCCTTCTCGACCATAAAGCTGCAGCTTCAATTTTAAAAAATAAAAAACTCATCCAGTTATCTCAACCTCGTTTTTAGAGAAGATAACCCAATGGAATTTTTATTCTAAAACTGAAAGACATCAAAGGTGACAACATATACTGAAATTATTTTAAAGTCAATAAAACATCACTCTGTGACTAAATATATTGATCTTCAGCCTGAAGCCATTTTCCATAATTTTTCAGGGGGGAAAAATGTATGCAAGAGTCCTTATTGCAGGCCTTCAAGTCCAGCCACTCATCAGTTTGCTGCTATAACACTGTACATGCATGCATTCATGTTACAGGGCTGCAGAAACTACATGTCTATGTCAACAGATGTGTTTCTTGGAAGAAAGCAACAGAAATCAAGTTTATTCAAATGTTTGCCAGCTACCATATGCTGCAATACTACTTTAAATGCAACATAAGGGTTTGGGAACATACTTTTACTGCTATCTACACTTTGTTATTTACTTTCCATTTAGACTAAATACCAGAGACGGGGCACACTAAGGGGTGCAGTGTCCTCTTTGTAAAAACATTCTACCCGTTGTAGTATTTAGAAAGAAAAAAAAATATACAGAGCCCTACATTACTCTTGACCACTTTCAGAGGCTGCACTTTCATAGGGAGGCTCCGGGAAAGATATTTTTACATATGGCATTAATTCTGGGAACTTTTAATAATGGCCAAATATAATTAAAAATTATGCAAAAATTCCTGCTATGAAGAGAGCAGTACAGAAACGACTCTGTTTGAAGAAAAAGCAATCATTTGCTCATATTCTGAGTCCATAAAAAAACAAAACACACGTGGTACGTTTTTAATATTTGAACTACATCAGGCCCAATTCTGCTCCTATGTGAAGCGAGTGGCAAAACTCCAGAATGCAGCAGGATTGAGCCCCTGATGTTGTCACAAGCATTCAAATAAACAAACAGGTCTGTAACACATTCTAAGCTTCCACTGTGTTCCTCTAAATGAATCCAGACAGAAAAAGAAAAGCACATTTCATTGCATTTCTGCAATACAAGGATAACAACAATGTACAACTTTATATTATATAGAACTCACCCTCCTAAAGTATTATCACCCAAAAGTCTAAAGAGAAATAGTTTCAAAGAGTCAAGAAAACGTTTGTGCACAAATTTGTAGGCAGCTCTACCAAATCTGTGTTTTGATCTTCCTGAGGTCCTAACATCAATTTTTCTCTGGACTTTCATAAAGTGCACGATACAGGGATGTATTCACATGACCCAAACGTGGGCATCTCCCACAGCCAGCTAAATCCTCTAGGCTATTTCAGAGACAACAGAAAGAGCTGTCAATGTTCTGAATCATCCTCAGGGGAACATAAACTAAGTTTCTGCTCTCAGCCTCTTCAGCAACTCTAAAAGAAACTGCAGAATCTGTAACTCGCTCAAGTTATTCAGCATTAACAGTAAAATGGCATAAGGATGGCATCCAGTTTTTAACCAGTGGGAGAAATTTTGCTTTGTCCACATCTTCATTTTCTGCTGTCTGTGATTTCATTAATAATAATATGATTACTGATAAACTAAAAACTGAGTGCATCTCTCAGATCTTAACTAACTCTGAAAGCTTGGGCCAAAATCCAGCAAGGCCCTTAAGCACTTGCATAATTCTAAGCATATTGACATCTTGGGTTTGAACTTAAAGGCATGTCAAAGCTCATCACTGGACCACGGCCAGAGAACTCAGCACCTTCCCAAAAGCAGTCCCTGAAGTTCGATTTTTAACTGAGGCAATATCTGTGAAATATTTTCCTTCTAGGGCTATGTATTTTAAATGTGTCTTAAATGCCTGTAGGAAGCATTCCCAACTCCACTTATACTGTTGAGTGTATGTCAAGTCTACCTTTTTGAACACTATTGCGCAGAAAAGCCAGGTCTGTTGTTTTATGACACAGCTGCATATATTTGACAGTACGTCCAGGCAGCTTCTCCTCCTCTGGAAAGGAGCCAAACACCTCACACAACAGCTCAGGAGTTAAGGATACATATGCACCATGGTAAAGTTATTGATCCAGCTCTGGTGAAGCCTGTCTCACCAGTGACATGGCATACACTCCCAGGACATGGAGAGGAACTCCACTGATAAGCGAATCTCAGAATTCCTTATGCTCATGTTTATAGTGTTTTACACTAAGATTAACACTTTTAAGACATACAAAAAAGCGATTTGTGTGCCAAAACAGTCCAAGGCCATCTGCTACCCTCTCAAAGAATGACTGAATAAATACATAGAAATACTCATGCCACAAATTTGATGGTGTTTGTTACACTTTGAAACAGTGGGTCATTCACCAGATAAAGCCCTTGACCTACACAGGAGTCCTGTCTTCATTAACAACCACATGGCCAACATTTACTGAGGTAATGCATGGAAAAACTAGTTAAAACAGTAGACACTGTTTCAGAACAGAACTACACAACTTGTCTCTGTAGCTAAGAAACTGGATCTAACTTTGTTCCAAGCACCTGCAACATTTTAAATGTTTTCCCTATCGGATTATTAGAATAACCCCTCGTGTTTGGTTGCCTCGACATCATTTTATTCAAGTCAGTTGTAAGTTATGACATATGCAGCAAAGGCTGGAATATTCTTTGGTGTGTGACACATGTGCCACAAACACTCTTTGACTGTTACTGTTAGTTGATGCTTGTAGAGAAAAGCACTGGGTGATACAGAGCAGTAAATTACTTCCATAACTGTTAGTTTGTGGGATGGCATAACCTAAAAGTCAAATCACAGCCAAACAGATGGAGAATGTGTATGCCACAAAACTGTATCACTGCACATTACGTTTATATCCAGAAATGGTGCTTTCAAAACAATCTGCTTCTCCTGCTTCTGCCAGAAATGGCATCGTTTAAGACACCATTTCTCTTGAGTATTTTCCTTCCCCCCTTCCCCCCCCCGCCACCATTCCACGCACAGAGATGCTTTGGTTTTGTTTTGTTTCCTCCCCTCTTTCTTTTCTTTCTAATAAACACACCATTTTACTCTACAAGGCATGAATCTTGTCAATTTTCTGGCTAACATGCATTCAACATGTACATCAGAAGCCCACGAGGGAGTGTCAAAGCCACAGAACTTTCCAAAGCTAGATTCAAAATACGGACCTCTTACTTAGCTGACAGCTGTGTAAAATCATATGCAGCCAGACAACTCCCCAGTGACCACACAGGTGCATGTGCTGAACAAGGCAAGTTATTCTAAGACCAAGATTAGTTTATACTTGAAAAGTTATCTTCAGAAAAAGTTTTTCTCATGGCATAATGTGATTCTGAGACCAAAAACCACCACACCCTCTTTAGAGGAGGGGAACATATTAGCTTAGCTAGGTAGAGAGACTGCAGAAAATCTGTGAAAGCAGCCAAATTTCAGAGGTTTTCTGGGAGGATATGACAATCATCTGGCCTCAACACAGCAAGCGAGCATTAACCAGGAATACTACAGCTCATTAATGTCTATTTTCTCTTTTATTGATAACTATAAAATCAAGCACGTTTTAAAGTAAAAAACTGCCTATGGACTAAGGCATGTAAGTTACAGATTTCCACCTCAGTTGTGCTCAATAGCATGCATGTAATTTCAGGACAGCTTGACTTGGCTCAAATGGCTCTGTGCCACCAGTTTCCCACTCCACCCACCACTAGGAAGGAGCCCTGAGGGACAGGACTGAAGCTGTTACCAGAATTCAGCCTAGAAACTTGCCCTAATGATGTGGAGTCAAACTGGTCTCAGATCAGGCAACACAAAAGTAGCACTGAACAATATTCTTCTGAACTTACACTTGACATTCCTCACCAGACTGAAGGCTCAAAAACTTCACCCATGAAGAACATGCAGTAATTACTTGCATTTTCAAGTCTTTGCAGAAATATTCCGTGAATTCTCACCTATAAGCATTTATTCTCTTCAAAATTGGGAACTTTAACCTAATTGCCCATTCCTCTTACTCCTCTCCAGCAGTGAGATCCCACAACTCAGAACTGAGCTACTTTTCAATCCTTGGAAAAATCTCACCATTGGTTTCTACTACTTTTATAACATCTCAGTGGATAACTGGCATGACTTCACACACTGCCAACACAGCAGTTCTGTCTGTTGTAGGGAGTGTTGGAAATACCTGATTCATCAGTTTAAGCACAGGAAAAAACCCCTTTGGTCCCCTGAGAGTTGTTGTTCTGTATCACCCATCCATACTGCCACATAATAAAAGCCAACTGTTACTCCTCTAGGTGCAGCACTGACAGCAGAGATCATCTGACACACTCATTGACAGAAATTTCATGTGCTAAGCACATCCTCTACATGGAAGCCCAAAACCAGATTATTGATGTCTATTCTGCCCCAGGTGCATAGAGATGCAACATAACCTATTCTATGAATAGAATGTATGAATTTCCAACTACACAGACCAACTGCTCTGACAAATGAAAATATTTTATTTGCATTTTTATAAAACTCAACAGTATTATACCTAAGCATTGTCCACTGCTCACAAATGAAATGTTAAGTTGGTTTAATAACCCTGAGAAAAATCCACATACCATATAAGGTAGTTGGTATAATTGTGTTTTCATTTGAAGATTATCACTATGGATATGCAACTAAAAAGCTGAATTCAAAACAATAAATCTGTACAAAATGGAAAAGAGAATTGAATATACTCTGCAAAAGAAAACATAACAAAGACAGAGGCAAGATGCTACTTATCATGTATATCAAATTCAAGACCTTTTCTGATGACTTAGAAACTGAAGTTTGAGCAAAAGCATGCAAACACTTTCATTTGCCACCTCTTCCACTGGAGTGTTTTCATCACAAACAAAGTAAACAGCTAAGTCTGTGTTTCATCCTGGCCTCTATCTTTATGAAATTCTTCTAAAAATGCTACTTATAATTTATTTTCTGTCTTGAGACCAACAAAAACAAACACACAAGCAATTCAGCCATAGAATACAATAGGTAAAGGCCCAACAGCCCTACTGCTGGAGGTGCTGGAACATAATTACTGCCACTGGTTTAGGGCACGTACCTCTCTCACACTGGGGTCCAGTGAAGCCGTATGTGCAGGCACAGCGGTTGGGAGCTACGCACCTCCCTCCATTGAGACATCCATTTTCACAGACAGCTGCAGCAAAGGGAAGGCAAGAGTAATCTTTATTGAGCTGTTTTCAGAGACACATGAAGGTATGTACTTGGCCAACTTAGGTAAACTGGTAAAAATGGTACACAGACCAAACTCCTTTCCTAGAATCTACTTCATGACCTTTTACTACTTCCTGGCCTCATTACTACCGTGGCTCATCATCAGTGGAGCATAATACAAATACAGGAACAACCACAGCTTTTCTGACCTCTCAGAGCCTTTCCCTTTGGGATAGCTGGACAATCCCATAACTTCAAAATAGTATCTTTCAAACTTGTAACAAACAACCACTGATAGAGATTGCAGATAGAAGATGGAGAGGAATATTTAATCTCTAAATCCTCAAATGTGTTTGCTCCTTCTGTAATAACCCAGTATTAAAAGGCTGTTTGCTGGTGTTAAATAAATAAGGCTATTAACTAGGAAAGCAAAATTGAATCAATATCTATTCCATGTTAATTCAAGATACTCTTCCTCTGTATCATGTTGTCACTAGCTTCAGAAGTCAATTTTTAATAATAAACTCCAAAAGAAATTCTTCTCAGATATAATTAGAAAATACAACATGCACATGAAAAAGGAGATTTTAAATACAATTTCATGTTCATTGAGTAATGTTATTCTTTGTTCCGTTTCACATTCACTTCAGTAGAAAGAAGATTTCCATTTATCCTCTTTTATCCACTTGATATTTCACAGTGAAGGCAGAAATACAATTCTTAATCCTTTCACCATGTGATCCTCCTCCAGATTATTAGGGTAAATTCCTGGTCCCACTGAAGTCCATGTAAAGTGTGCCATTGATTTTGACAGAGCACAAAAGGTTTTCATTAAATGAGCTAAACATATTTTCTGTGTCAGACCAATATTTCACTAGATAGCAACGTAACAGCCTTGGTTAAAAGCAGTGTCTACATCCTTATTTGAGTTTCTTCACAGCATTCCAGCCAAGAACAAGAGAGCACCAGAGTCACTTTGGGAGAGATTTCAAGCAGCACATCCAGGATTGCTTTTGACTAAGGACTGATTGAGGAAATAAAAACATCTGTCAATCAACTCTAATAAGACAACATCAAAATTTCTAAAGCATACTAGCTAAGTCTGATGCAAACACTGTAATGAAAACAAGACTTTTTATTAAAAATACTAATTTTATCTATGAAATTAAAACTGAATCTCATGTAAAATTTAGATGTATGATATACTGCTTTAGTGGGTGAGAAGTCCTGGAGGTCAATGGGAATTATGGCAGTGAGAACTATAGGGTCAAGTTATATCCAATTATTACGAAGTCACATGGTGTTTTTAATAGTCTTGATCAGTAAGAATTCACTCAGCATTCATTACACAGACATGTATTTTTCTGTAAAATTTCACTATGCCTGATCAAAAACAAGCTCAACAGCAGCTGAAGTTTAGTGCTAAAGTGTGTCCAACCCACACATCACAGAGCCACACAAGAGTATCTGCATTCCTGGGAGTGTACTTACGCTGCCCACAGTGGGTTCCTGTGTATCCCTTCTGGCAGAGGCAATGGTCATCACTGCAGCTACCCCCGTTCATGCAGCGGATGTTACAGTGTTGGACTTGAAAGGAAAAAGATTTTCCTCAGTTAAACCAAACTTTTTATTAAAAATCCTAATTTTACTATAAAATGAAAACTGAATCTGAGTCAGAAACACTTTACTGTTTGCTAAAGGTAAATATTTACTTTTACTTTTTTTTTTAGGGATTGACTCTATGAACCAGAAAGTTTTAGAAGTCAAGAATGGACATTTTATGACAGATATGGAAAATGGCACCACAGAACACAATATAGATTCACAGTTCCTAAGGAAATAGGATATGGTGCAAGAATTTGATGAACCCTCTCATTCAAATCAAGTCAAAGGCATTTCATATGAGCATAAGTCCTCAATGTTTCTTTCCTAGCTTGCAATTATGAGAAAAAGCCTTCAATAAGGGAAAGTACTAAACTTCTGGCAGACAGCATCATTAGAAAGGGAGCCTTATCATCTGGGAAGTGGGGGAAGGAAGTATTGAAGGGAAGCATGTAAGGAAGCTCCTGCAGACAGCCCTGTTCTGCTAACACAAGCAACACCAGAAGCTGACCTGGCCAAGCGGGATTTCTGGCATAAAAAGAAGAAATAACAGAGTGATTTTTCTGTATGCCAACTGTGGGCTCACCCCACTAGTAGAGCTGCTGTGCTTGGGAGCTGCAGAGCTCACAGACTGCCCTTCCCCAGAGCCAACAGCCTTCCCCTCCCAAGGGCACAGGCAGGGGAGCAGCAGCACTCTCTCCCCAGCTGCATCCCCACCACTTATAATGGTTAACAGGCAGCTGAAGCCCCATGCCAGTAAAACATCATGTCTCTGAGTAATTTTTCTAGTAATAAGGGCAAATATATTTCTTAACTAGATGTTGGGAGACCTGCCCACTTCTCTATGCCTTATGAAGAGCCTGACATACTTTTAGTGTCTCCCAACAAAGCAAAGTCCTTACAGGTCCTGCTGTCCAGCACAGCTGGGAACTGGGGCCTGTACTCCAGTAAGCAGCTGGGAAATGGTTTTCCTTCTCACAGGAGCTGCATGAAAGGCTCCTCCCCAGAAAGGATTACAGTCTGATCAGCCTTCAGTAGATTGTGATGGAGCACTGGATACCTACACCATGCTGTCTGAAATGCTGAGGACTGAAAAATGCAAATTGCATGTCCTGTCAGAGCCTGCAGCTAACAGGTGCCATGCCAAACAGCAAAATTTTCATCTCACACAAAACTCTTAGGCATCATTTGGCTTTTAACAGAAGTATGTGAACAGAATTTTTTTTTTATTTTCAAGTAGCAATAATAATTTTAACTGTACTGCCTTCTATAACAATATGATTCCACAAAACAGAAGTAAAACATAAAACTGGAGAAAGAATTGAAAGCAATCTAGCATTTAAAACACTAGTAACCTTAATTCTTCAATTATAAAAGCAAAAACTGTGTATTACATTTCTTATGTGTCTAATAGCTATTATACGTCTTTGTTCTGCTTTGGATGTACTTCAGTACCTCAAGCAACAAAAATGTACTAACATTCCTCAATAAAAAGTAAAATTATCTGCAAATACAGAGTGAATATGTGGTGAAGATTTTTGGACAATGTCCTAAGTAGGTCAGAAAAAGGTGTACAATTACTTTAAAAGTTACTTTAAAATGTGCAGTTCAACTAGCTTTATACAATCTTAGAAAAACAGAGGGGATTACAAAAAGCATAGGAAATGATATCATCTGTCAAGCAGGGAAGGAACTTAAAAACCACAAACTGATTTCAATTAGAGCAAGCTATGCCAAGAGCTAATTTCCATTCCCACATGAAGACCAAAGCCATTTAAGTAGTTTGAACTACATTTGAGATTAAAAGGTTAACAGTAGCTGAAATTATGATTTTCATATTATCTATTCATGTATAAATAAAGTATATTTCCTCATTTTGGGGATATACACACAAAGTTTCCATTACTTGTCTTACTGCTTCTTAAAATAACTTTTTCAAGGTAAAATACTTCTTCCTCCTTTAAAAACTAAAATCATTATGGGAGACTGCTGGGACACCCAGTCATCCTTACTAAAATGAGCCATTTAAAGCAGTGAGCTTTCTTGCCTATTACCAGGCAAGAGGATCACTGACATAGTCAGTAAACTAATTACTTATTTTCTGCCCTCTTTTGTGGGAATGTTGGAAAGAGTACTTCCAAAATCATACAAACTATTCTGTAATATTATCCTTCCAAAAGTTTACAGACACATTCAAAGGCTGTCTGGAGCTCGGATGATGATTTTAAAAATGCATTTTTGAAAACTAGCATATTAATGCAGGTCCAGGTTCTCTTTTCTCAGCTATATCAACAATTCCATTAATGTCAGTGGAGATATTCCGGTAAATCAAACAACCTGTTCCAAGATACCACACTGACATAGACTCAAAGGAAAAGCACAGGAATTACCATAAGGCTGGTGAATCAGTGCATATAGCTTTGCCTTATCTAGCATGCACAGGAAATGTTAACATCAATAAACGGTTGCTTTTAATCAATTATTGTTCTTTTTCACATCCAATTTGTAAACAGTCTGCACTGGAAATGCCTGAAGTCAAAACAGGAATAACTGCAGGAACACAACTTTATAAACCTGCAAAAGAGCCAGCAAGACCATACATATCCACACAGGCTTTGCGTGTGGGCGAAATTTGTGTTTTTTATCAAAGTGCTGCCCTCTTAAGCACAACAATTCCTGACTTTTTAAATAAATACCCAGCAAAACTGAGTAAAGACTTCATCACACCCAGAGCACGGCCACAAGCACAACCGCTCATGAAGCGTGCAGGAGCTCACCAAGCAAACGAGAGGTAGCCCACAGGCTGTCCACTCTGCCCTCCCAAACTCAGCACCGCGAGGCGGGAGGCTCTGCCCTCCTCAGGGGGAAACCGGCGGCCCCTCAGGCTGAGGGCGGCAGCGCGGCCCCCGGGCACCGCGGGAGAGGAGAGGCCGGCTCTGCCTCTGTGCCACTGCCGAGGGAACGCTCCCAGCCCCGGCCGTGCATGACGCAGGGCTTTGCCTGCCAGGAACCGTAAACAAGGAATGACGGCCGCATCGCATCCCAGATGCTCAGCGTGCTTTCTCTGTCAAGTGACTGACTCAGGAGAGAGATGGCAGCTAGCGCCAAGGCGGGACACGAGCCTGCTGCTCCACGGCCCTGCACAAGGCATAGACAAAATCCGCAGTACTCTCAACAACTCTGGGAACATTCGAAATTCAAGTCCTTACCCCACATCTGACAGTAGCACAATATAAGGCTGAGCAGACCCCTCCAATAGCACCCGAGGAGTGGGATCCCAGGGCACGGAGCCAAGGCCCGGGCTCAGCCGCACACCACGGGCGGTCTCTGAGGAAGACTCCGGGCAGGAGCTCAGACCTCGGCTGTGCCTCTGATGCTGCTGGCAGGGGCACAGAGCAGGCTCTGGACACAGACACTTATCTCCACAGCCGTCACCCCGAGCAGGCACCACTGCTGCCTCTGTCATAGCTCCCTTCCTTCAGGAACAGCCCCATCAGCAAATGCCTTCCCTGTTTCAGCCAGCCAAAACCATTCTAACTACAGAAGCAAAACCAGGGGCTCAGCTCAGAGACAAATCTGACCCATAACCCTGGGGGCAGCCTGACACCCTCCTCCTCATTTGCCCCGTGCTCGCACAGGGGCAGAGCAGCAGGCTCTAACACGCGGCAGGATCACAGAGCGTGAATGGAGCACTAAGAGGGGCCGGGCTGCAGCAGCGACAGACACAGACACCGCAGCCCCAGCTGTGACAGACACGGACACAGCAGCCTCAGCTGTGACAGCACCCTGCAGCAGCGACAGACACGGACACCGCAGCCCCAGCTGTGACAGCACCCTGCAGCAGTGACAGACACGGACACGGCAGCCCCAGCTGTGACAGACACGGACACCGCAGCCCCAGCTGTGACAGCACCCTGCAGCAGCCACACACACAGACACAGCAGCCTCAGCCCGGGAGCTCTGGGGGCAGCAGTGAAGCCGCTGCCACAGCAGAGCTGGCAGAGCAGGGAGCACAGGACACCTCCCACAGCACAGAGCGCTGCACATCGCACACAGCTGCACCTGCAGCGTCAGAGCACACACACATCACAGCCAGCGGCAGGGAGGCCTCCACACTTGGCACTCTTATCTCCAAGCCTGCTGTAAGCACACCCAAAAATTCACTAATTACACAGCAATAACCACTACTCAGCCAGTAAGTTTATTGATGTCACTAAAATCCCTGCTGAGAAAACCACCGGTTGATCTTTTCAACCACAAATCAGATTCCTAAGGCTGACTCTTAACCAGAAAAGCCCCAGAAACTGACCTGCGTGAGAATCAAACTTGGAGGCTTTGTTTTACTCTCAAAGCCACATGCTTTCCAATCCACATTCAATATTTTATTTCGACAGACAACCAGAGTATGAATCACTGCCAATTCAGTTTCTATCTATGGATGTACCTGCTAGAAAATCTATGCCTACCACTGATTGTTTAAATACTAAAGACATACATATCTTAAAATATCCAAAGGACGCCTCAGACACATCTCATGTATCAGAAGCTATACACTTAATTCTGAGAAATCATGGCATTTTCACTCATATTTGCTATTTTTATATTGCATGTGACAAACACATATCATTTACATTTGATTTTTAATTATTTAATTAGATTTTTTCTTATTTTAAAAACATATAATTAAAATAAGGTTTAAAGAATGAATATTCTGACAAAATATTAACTGTAACCATTTGATGTCAAACAGTACTTTTAAACAAACTGTTTACTTTGTTTTCTAATTGCACATCGAAGTCATTGTGGTCTATTGTGTAAATACACATTCATGGGTTTTGTCTACAGTGCCAACAGCACAAATTATTTACATAAAGTATGTTCTGTAAGTACTAATGATGCGCTAAATCATAAAAATATTACACATGAGTGCACAGAAGCAGTGGAGAATCTTTTCTCCACAACTTACCAGACACTTTTGCTTTTAGAATTGGTATGTTTTAATAAATTAAAGGGATACACAAAATGTGTCTTATGTTACTGCAGAAACTGAACAACTCCAATGAAGGCTAAAACAATGGAGAACAATGGTGGAGTATTTCAGAAGAAAAGCTACAAGAAGAACCAAAAACTTTACCCTAGGTTTCTTTTGAGTCTTGACTCATAAAAGACTTCAGTGGGGCCAAAGAAAAACACAAGGTAAGGCCCACTTGTTCCTGCCAAAGGTGCCAAAACAGGTGACAGAAACAGGGATGTATCTCTCCTTCTGTGCCCAAAGGGTAAGGGGAGAAGGTCATACCTTCCTTTACTGCCTTATAGGACTAAGGCATAAGCACCTGGTAAAACAGTAGCTGCAAACCCAGGCAGGAGCACACCACCACACACATTTGTGCAGCATTTTGCACCCTTCCCTCCCTCCAGTACTCTCTGGGAACTCTATAGCTCCACATCTTCCTCATGCTGTCCTCTCCCTAACATACATCACAGGAACATGAGATGGGTTGAATTACAAAGAACAATATTTACCATTTTAGTACATGCCATTCCATTACATTCTGCAGTTGTTAATGTTTTTCCACTGTTGTTGCATAAAAAGGATGCTAAAACCACAAACTGAAATGGCCAGTTATGTGGGAAAACTCTTATCAACCAGGAAAGCAAAAAAATGGCAAAGTAAAAAATACAGAAGCAAAGCAGACCACACACTGAGTTTCAAAAGATATTCAGAACTAAAAGGATAACTACTTTGCATAATATTAGAGACCTCAGCTGAGTGCAACCCCCCCACTGACTTTTGTCAATATGTTGCTCAAATAGTTACAGGCATTTGTGGGAAAAAGTCTCCCCCAAAATTCTTTCCAGAAACTTCATATGTTGTAAAAAAAATCTCAATCTTCTACATTCTAAGAGACAAGAACCACGTTCAAATGACAATACAGAGTACTTTACAGTTGGCATCTCAGATATGAATCCTACTCAATATCAAACACTCAACTCATGTTTAGCCATTGAGTTCTCTGTTCGTTGAATGAATTTAATTTTACATTTTTTTCCCTGGCTCTGGGGGACCTTTCTTGAAAACTTTAAATACAAACATTTCTAGGAAAAGTCATCTCTCTGAAAACCTTCATTTTCAAAGAATCTTGGTTTTTCTGATGAAAAGCTGCTCCACTTAAAACCTTGGGCAACTCTGTACCTCTAGTACCTACAGAAGTGTCACCTGAAGAAAGTCAGCACTATTAGATTCAGAAGATACGTACTGAGCCTGGCAAGGAAATGCTCTAAAGCTTGTAGGCCTAGGTATTAACATACAGCACACATAGTGTCTGGTTTATAATCCTTGAAATCTGAAGGAAATTCCAAAGCATGTCAAGATCAGCCAATTGTCAAGAGCTGTCTCTCTATCAATACAACTTTTGTCGTATACATGCTCACGTCTTCCAGTGAACAGAAATAAGGTATTTTCTGGAAAACAAGGAGGACTGGAATTACTGTTAAAAAGTGGCAAATGAAAATAGCTTCCAATAAGACTGCTTTGGGTTTGATTTGGCAAAAAAAAAGAAGCATCTCCAAAAGCCCATCTCTGAGTCATTCTTCAGTTTCATCATAGAAAGCTACACTTCCCTTCCTGTGGTGAAAGTATGTCTGGTGACTCAGAGGTTATTTGTCTTAAATACTGACCACTGAACTATTTTACATACCTTAGTAGCTTCACAGACTCAAAAGAGCAATATCAGAGACACAGAAGAAATACTTACTTGATTTTGAACCACAGGAGGGGGCTATCTGACCATTTGGGCATGTGCACATGTTTGGTCTAGAGCAAAATCCATCCCCACAGGAATGTCTGCAGATTGCTATTAAGAAAACATAAATGCCTTTAAAATATGTCTCAAAAACCTCAAACACATAAAAAAACACCTGACAGAAAATTCAGTACCATAACATAAATACCCACAAACTCATTAAACCGCATATAACAGATCGCAAAACAGTTCCTCCCATTCATCTGCATCTTTATGGGGGGCAGCTAAGACCTAGACCTTCACCATCTGCTATAAAAAGGTCTGGCTACATGCCACAGACCACACTAGATATGGGGAGATTTCCCTGGAAAAGTGAAACTGTTTTCCATTTTACCAGACCTTCCTGGAGGAAGGATGGCACTGAGGCAGCAACATAATGCTTCCTTTATTTCTGCACCACACACAGACAAGAGCAGTCATTCCCATCTGACAGCATGCTGCTGCAGGATCTCTGGAGAGAGTCTTATCAACCTTGGGCAAAGTGCCTTTAGGAGTTATTTCTGGTACACTGTTCTACTACACATGAATATGCATAGAGCACTATGATGTATGCATACATTACATATTTCAGGGTTATGGTCCAAAGAAGTGGAGAAAGTTTGCTGGCCTGATGCTGTTGCCTCCTTCCATTAACCTACATAGATTAACATATTGCACTCATTCCCAGGAGTTTACACACCCCTTGGAAGCCTTTACTAGAGACTTAAACAGAACATGTGGACGAGATCAATCTTTTGTTAAATACTGGTATCACATCACTGTGCTGTAGCCCATGAAACTTTGTATATTAGCTTAATATATTTTAAATGGTAAAGCAATCATGCATAGCTGCTATTGAAAACATAGAGAAACACATTTCAGTTCTGGTGTACAATTAAAACCACCCTGAGACATAGAAGGACAAAGATAAACATCAGTCATAGCACATAACGAGATTGACTTACGGACTATGCATTGGTTTCCACCAGGTAACGTTTTCCATCCAGGGCAGCAGTAGGCATTGTAACGTGATCCACACACATTTGGTCTGGGAAAAAATAAAAAGGATAAGGATGAATTCTTATTTTTACTCAGAATTATGTTTTAGAAGTAGCGACCTAAAATGGCAAAGGTAAATCACTACAATATACATTTCAAGAATTAAATTTAGAAGTGTGGTATCTTTTTGGCCTGTAGTTTTTGGGGTTTTTAGGTAACATAAACTTCTGTAAATTAAAGATTACATTACATGCACAAAATCAAATCAGTAATATCTGAACAACAGGAATAGAATGGGGAAACTTTGTCTCACAACACTCCATATCTGAAGAAGTAACCATCCAGGTTTTTTGAGCAAAACTCACACACTTAAATAAAAAATTAGCATCCAGCATCATTAATAATCACTCTTTGAGTAGGAATTTTAAATCTTCCTGTTGCTTTCTTTTCTGTACTCTAAAGCTGTATTTATTATTACTGTTCCCTGTTTTGTCCATGAACAAAACTATGTATGTGTGAGTGAAACATGCCAACAAGAACATTAGCCAAATAAACGAGTCAAAATATGTTAATTCTTCATTCGTAAAAATTACTACCAAAAACAATCAAGGATGTCAGTGTATTTAGTGATAGAGTGCTATGAAATTAGTATGAGGGGCCTACTTCGCTCCTTAAATGAGAAGGAATCTACAGGAATTTTCCTTTCCAACCCATTCCTCTCATCCACATTTACCCTGTCAAATAACTTTATTACTAGAGTTTATGACAGCTGAAAGCTGACAGGACATGACACTATTCCTATCATGATTTTATTGATAAAAATAGAAAAGTTGAAATTATTCTATATCTCTGATACACAGGAGGACAGTCGATTCCTTTAATCTATCTTGTCCCATTTATTTGACATATCTGTTAATGCAAATAAAGCTAGTAAGAATACTTTAAAAAATGGGAACATGTGCCTTCTTTTGTTTTACACTTAATAATCTTAGCACAGGAAAATTTTACAAACTCTGCTAATATTGTGAGCAATTACTCAATAGCTTAATGCAGCTAGAAACTTCCTAGGAACTGCTATATTAAAATATTGTATACAGTTAGAGAAATGTTTACTGTTTTAAGAAGAGTTCTCTATTATTATTTTGTCCTTGGTCTTTCAGAAAGTTCTTCATTGCTAGTACAGCAATGTTTAAGTAAACAATAGTTACTTCATATGGTGAGGCCACTTAAGACAAACAATCTCAATATATACAAACATTTCTTTATGCACATTTTCCAACTAACAAAAGTTATATACTCTGTTTATTTAGGGATATGCAGTACTAATGCAATTTCAAGTATTCTGACTACACCAATTTCAGTGACACCTACTCTTTCCAACCATGGCCAGAATCTGCTTAAGTCAAAGTAAGTACTACCATTACCTTCCACTGGTTCTGGATAATTACAAAGTAGTAACAGAGGTGAATGTGAGCAACACAATTGGACCTGTTGCAGGCTCCTTCCTGCAACTGCTGTTACAGACTCAAAGTCTTATTCATTTAATTCCAATGTATTCAGTTTTAGTAATGTCAGCCACTTCCCTGCAGGGCTATAACCATGTAACTTTCCTGGAGTTCCCTGTTCATCAATGCCAAATGTTGCTCCACAATCATCTGCCAAGTAAGACTGGCAAGCAGACAAGTGAGATTGCTTTTCACCTTCTCCAGTCAGAAGAAATAATGGAACTTATCCAGACAGAATGGGTTTGTTGCTACCTGTTACAACCAATGGCATAAACCACCCATTTCCTCTTCCAGCTGGTGAGGATCTATAGAAGGCTGACCATAAAGTGATGTTTATGTACTCTGCCAAATTTCAGTCTCAGCAAGTATGTGGCTTTGGGGACCATCTGGTCCACGTTAAGAGTCAAAAGCAGATTTCTGTGTCACAGAGAAACCTGTTTTTTTCCAAATGGGACTCTGGAAAACCTAGATGTGCCAGCAACTATGAAGTCAGAGACCCTGAGAGCCTTGAAGCTGTCCACAGGGTAGACTAAGCCATACAACCAGGAGCCTCCAACTCCAGTGCAGTGAGCTTAGCTTTGAAAGAAAAAAAAAGAAAAGTCATCAAACTGTACTTCCATGGAACAGTTTGAGCCTGACAAGTGCATTTTCCAGTGGAACAATTTTTCGTCAGAAAGCTGCTGTCTAGCTTATAAAAGAAACCTATATTAAAGTCTGAATGTTGCTTCTTTGAGACTAAGAACACTCTAAGGGAGTGTTCTTACATCGTGCATATTTGTAAAATGACTTTGAAAATAATTAATTTTGAAGGTTAAATTAATTGATATTTATGAGGTGATCAGACACTATAGCAATAAATCCCCATAAATAAAGTATTCAAGGCAATAATAAATCATTTACCTCATGTAAAATCATGGAATCCATCAATCAAATTGTAAAGGCTCTATCATGGCACTTGCTTTGAACAGTTACCCACTGTGTGTTGAATAGAGCATATTTTCCTGCTGATATTATAAGCTATGAATACTAAAAAAGTGCTTTATATTCTTATAAAACTGTTTTCCTGAACAGCACTTGAAACAGAATGCAGTTATAAAATCTGATTTGTAATGATAAAATAAGCAAAAACATATCTGTATACCCTGAAACTACCTACAGCACCTTCCTTTCACTCCAAAGCCAAGATAAGGAACAGAGAATCTCAGAACAAAGCTATTACCATTGAAATTTTAAAAGTCTTACATTTTATTTTAGAGACACTTAATGAACTTGTAAAGTACAAAAGGATTTCTGTAATGGTATGGTGCTGAGAGACAGGATGGCTGATGCATAGACTTTCATCAAAGATGTCTAAATTAAACAAGATATTGTGTCTTTGATTAATGATACACAAGCAGAAATTCAGTAGCAAAGTGAGTTGAATTATCAAAAGACATTAGACATGAGTCATCAGCTAGAAAAATCTTGGAACAGCAGAGAGAAAAAGGTTCATCTGGAAATTCTGATAACTAACACCTGAGAGTGATAGGTTTGCACAGATATCGACAGCACCTGCATGCACCAAACTAGAATATATTCTTTGCAGAAGCAGCCACAGGGCCCTACATCCATTTCCAAGGAAAGCCGTGTGGGTCCCTCCCCAGCGTGTGCAGAATGAGCCGGGCAGAGCTGCAGCATCAGCTCCTGGAGATGCACCACTGCCTCTGGCTGGCACAGCCTCTCAAATAAAAGGTCTCCTCTCTCCACAGGGCAACACTGATGTCACCCACAGAAAGGACAGACTGGGGCTGTCCCTCCCATGCTTCCAGAGCTCTGGCTCAGCAGGGATGTGAAGCTGCCCGGCTCCCCCAGCCTGCAGCCACTACCAAGGCACTGTGCATGGATTGGCAGAGTGGGCACATAGAGGTAAAATAATGAGAAACGAACCATGCTAAGCTTGGCAGAGTCTTCTCATCAGCTATAACCAGGCAGCGAGGGTACATGACAGCGAGAGAAGTGAGGGAGACTCTCAATACCCTGTGTGAAGCCAGCAGCAGTGAACACCCAGCCCGGGAATGGCAGGGACACCTCTGGCATTGGGACTGTCCTCATGAGAGCCCCGTGCTGCAGCCTGCCAGGGGGGAGGGCTAATTCTCTACATCCCCACTCTGCCCTGCCTGTGACCCCTCGAGGAAATTACAGCCCTCTCCGGAAGAAAGCATTGCCCACCTGCAACTCCCATGGGAGGAAGAGTTCCTGGCACTGCTGTGAGCGAGGCTTCAGGCAGAAATTGTGTCAGCAGCACTGCCGTGCACCGGCCAATGCTGGCGTAATCCACGCTGAATCAAACCCAAAGCACAGGTCTCAAATAAATTACACTGAGACCAGACAGAGTGGGCAGAGGGCAGCTTAGAGAGCAAGAGAAACAGCTGACCACCAGGAGAGCTGGGATGCAGGGATACCAGGAAGGGTTTCCCATAGCTCCCTCAACTCGTTTTTTCTCTCCCTAGGAAAACACCTGGGGACTTTCCCTTGCAAATGAACAACTTCTATTAACTATTTGGCTGCAGTGGTTAGCATATGACCCAGTTTTCTGGCAGAAAAATACCATTTAAAGCAATATCATCAGCCAGGGGTTGTTTTTAGAGAAAGCTTTGCCTATTTTCCTTCTTATGTGGGTAACTGCTAGCTGCTAAAACTGTACCCAGAACTATTTGCTGATCATGTCCACATAAAATTGGAGTGATGTTTCCATGCTTGCACTGGGCAGTTAAAAAGAATGACAAACTGCACCTGAAAAAATGGGAGGCTGGTCTTAAAAATGTGCTTTTTAAGGCTCCAGAATGTGATGATGAATTGCTTTTGCTAGTAGGTTTCAAGAGACACAAAATCAGATTTATACTTTTTGCTGTAAACCAGCTTTATGTACCTACCTAAATTTCTCAGTGTCTCAGAATTAATACTAAATGCACAGACTGGAGCAGCTCTGCTGACTCCACTGGAGTTTTACTCAGCTTTCCTACAGAATCAAGAACTTCCATCAGCAGATACAGTCCAAACTTTAGTGGACACAGCAATGAGCAACCTGATTTAAGTTCACCCTGCTCTGAGTGGGGGTTGGACCACATGGCCTTCCAAGATCCCTCCTCACCTAGATGACACAAGCCAAGCATGCATAAATTAGAGGTCAGTATCTAAAGCACCTCCTTTTGCTGGGCTTGCACCTACCCCCTCCTCCAAGGAGCAGTGAGCAAAGCAGAACTGGGAAGGGAAGATCTGATTCTTGAAGCTATTTATTTCAATCATATAAAAGGAAACCCTACGAAACTATGCTATACTCTGGAACAAACACAAAATGTAGCTTCTATTATACTATAAAGAATAAGCATGCACTTTTAAGCAAAATATGTATTTTTACATAGAAAGGATTGCATGTGATGTACTCATTTTTACACTGCAACAAGCAAGGCTGTGCCATGCAGAGAGCCTAATATGATAACTATTTCTCACTCTGACAGTGAGGATACTGCTGTCCCAGAATCCTGGCTCAGTTCGACTAAAAAAATAACACGCTGAGCAGCTCTACGGGTATCTTTGGCTCTGGCCTAAAGTTCAAAATGACATACAAGTTTCCTGCAGCAAACCTGAACACTTTTCTAACCCTAACCTCCATCACACTGTGACAGCTAAATACAGCAATCCAACAACAGCATTGACATTAAGAGAATTCTTCCACAATTGCTCTGAAAATCCAACCCTGTCTTTTGCAGGGACACGTTCATCTAACCTGACAGCCAGGCATTGTTCTCATTCATAGCCAGGGACAGACGCGTTTCTGGCATGTATTCCTTCATTGTTCCACTTGAGAATGTCAACGGGTCCAGTTCAAAACCCATCTACATGGCTGTGTAAGACACATAAAGTACAAGGACATCACCAAAAGAAACCATCTGCCAGTGGACAAGTGAGGGGATAAACAGGAAGGATCCCTCAGGTACTTTCTTAAAACACTCCAAAAAAAAAAACAAACTAAAAAGATATATTCAGAGGACAAGAAGTCTTTTCTATCTGGTAGCACTAAAAACATCCCATGGGAAATGGATCTAACTGTGGGCTAAGGCAATGCTTAGCTGTCACTTCCAAGAGGGGAACAGGGAGAGAGAATTTCACATCTCCAGGTCTACTCGCCACACTCACCATGTACCCACTAATGGCTCCTGAGGGGACAAACCTCTAACAGTTTTCCAAGGGAAAGCACCCAGGGAGCTGAGGATTTCCACCACCCATGCCCAAGTTGAGCAGCAGCACAAGGGCTGGTGTGGGGCACACTGGCCAGCCAAACCCAAGTCCAGCCAGGCCCTCGTTGAGGCTTCCCTGGAGGCTGAAAGTTGTGCTGGTACCACCCACCATCCCCCTCATGGAGGGCATCAATCCTTTAGGGAGTCTCCTATACCTGACACTTGCATCAATACTGGCAGAGAATGCACTTAGGTGTTAAGTAATACCATTAATTTGTGTATTAAGTGCTCTCCCTTAGGCTACTGAAGATTTATTTTAAGTAAGTTATCAGTATTTCTCCTCCCTTCACTACACAATATTCTACCTTTTGTCTCTCTCCTTGCTGGGACAGTGACTCCACATTGTCAAAAGGTTAATTACCTGCACATCTGCCATAAGGAAATAGGAAAACCTTGCTTTAGCTCAACTTGTCCCTAGCAGACACTGGTAATTTACTCTGTACACAGGGAAGAGAAAAAGATGGAATATTAAAGGGAAAAACAAAGAAGAAAATAAACAGGAAAATAACGTTCCTGAAAGGAAACAAATTTTAGTCTGAAACCTCAGCTGAACATCACTGGATATTCTGATGTCCTCCAGCAAAATATGAGAGAGAGGGAAGCTTGAAAAAGAGGATGAAAATGATTAAGCCTGTAGACAAAAGAACTGTGGCTTTCATTTGGTATTTCTGAGGCTATAATGGTCATGAATCATTTCATAAAATGAGAAGTAGAAAGGAAAACAACAGATTCTCCAGCAAGTCAACATTGAAAATATTTTTCCAGATAAAAGCTAGACCTCCTTCATACTTCAGTCAAGATCTATAAGCAAAACCAGAAGGCAGAGGTTTTAATTTAACAGGCTATATTTTATATCCCAATGTACCTTCCAAAGAAGAGCCTGACTTTACTGAACTGTCACAAAAACCAAATTATCGTCCTCATGCCTCTATCTGCACACCAGCCTTAGCATGAATGAGGTTGTCCAGTAGGTCTGAAATCCTTTCAAAAGATTAAACAAATAAAACTAGGTGGGAAGGTCAGAATGGATGAGTAAACAACCAAAGGAGAAATATAAGATTGAAAAGCTACAAATATATTTCCCAGCACAGTGCAATGGTTAATCAGAAACACTCCAGGCCACAATTGCTCCATTCTTCAAAAATATTTACTGAGTCTGGGGAGAAAGACCAAAGTGACAGACATGCTTCTATATCCTCTTCATCTTCAGGGTTCAGCAGGGAGATGAAGAAGAAGAATGAGATGGGATTCATTCTCATTGCAAAACAAAAAAGTTAATGATTAATTTCTTACTATTTTCATACATGCACATTCAAAGATCTCGAGGTCCTAATGTCTTATTTAAGTAGAGATGGTCTCCTATTACCCAGTGTCTATCACATTTCTACCAAGAGGAAATTTTCCTAGTGATCCATACAGCTAAATATTTGGGGTCCTTCTTTTGGGTAATACTAACAATTCTAACAATCACAGGTTGCTCAGTCCATGAACATATTTAAAGTGACCCTTGTCAAAAACTGTATTGAAGTTCATACACTAAACATTTTCAAGCTTGCAGGATGGAAGAGGAATGACAAAGACTGTCCTAAGTGAGCAGCAATGCTGAGCAACACACCACAGGAAAGGAAAATAAACATACAGGGAAACAGAAGCTGTAATCTGATTTGATAAGGACGACTGTCAGTGAAGCTGACAGATGGACTGTTCCTGCCAAGCTCTGACCCAAAGATCCTCCCTTTGCTCCCATATCAACGGAGAGCAGCCCTACACTTACTTCAAGTCTGCATCCTCGAGCCCAGCACAGCCCCAAAGGTTCTGACACTGGTGTGAAGGTGTACATGGAGCAGAACTTATCCAGTGACCAAGGGCAACTGACCCAGGAGATACAGAATCTGATAAACAACCTGTGGAACCACCACTGAATACAAAATGTATCCTGCTGGCTCACAACAGAGGAGAAGTCTACTTTCATAATACTTAAGTAGGCTCTTGAGCAGCTACGCCAAGCCAGAGTTTCTTCTGTCTCCTCGGAGCAATTCTCTCAGGAAATCTGCACTGCAAACTGCAAATTACTGCACTCTGCTCCAACAAGACACACTTCCTGCAGGTGCTGTTCTCCCCCCAACTCTTTATGCCTCCAGTTTCTAAACACAGTACACCCCGTCAGTAAAAGTTCAATTAAACACTAACAAACTGAGATGAGAAAGTCTCCAGAAAGTCACCACGACACATAAGATGAGATAACCGCACACCAAATCCACAGAAGAAAATTATTATCTGGAACACAAAGAAAGAAAGAAAGTACTATCCATGACATGTCTTGTGTCTGAGTAAGGGCTATGGGATTAATCTGTTTCTAACCTGCCAAGCAATTATGTCATAGCAACAATCACCCTTAAAGGACCCCTCAGGATGCACCTTCCTGCAATGGGACACAAAGTGACAACCCTGATGTGAAATACACAAATCCCACCACAGGCCAGCTGTGACTGGTCCTGCAGCATCAGGGGCAGCCAGCCTGATCAAGCCAACAGCTAAGCAGACAAAAATGAACAAATAGATAAATGAGGGGAAGAAAGGAAAAGAATTACATCCAGTCTTGCCTTCTGATGTTCAACATGTCAACTTGCCACAGTGGTGCTGGGTCATAGGAAACCTGCTTCATCTTAGTCTCCCAGGCTGATTTTACATTTCCGAAACAATCTTGTTTCAGACAGTCCATCAAGAATACTGCTACACTGTTGATTGTAGCCTTTTTCCTCTGCTTCTCTGTTTATGACCTACTACAATCAAATGGCAAAAAAGTAATTATCTAATGTATTTTAGGAGAGGCATATGGCTCTTCAAAACCATTTGTGTCCTGCTAGAATATAATATGAGAAAGATCACAAAGAGGAAGACTGACTAGGCTGTCAGAAACAGAATCATGTGCCTCAGAGCCTCCCACTGAAAGGGAGACCACAATGGTATTCACCAAGAGTTTTAAGCACAGGTTGCACTGGCATACCCAAAATGAATAAAGTCCTAATTCTGCCCTACAAACTACACAGGCCAAGAAGCCTCCCCCCAAAACTGATAAACCAGAATTTGGATTAAGGCTGTGCCTTCCGAAGAGATGGTGTCCGAACAACACAATTCGGACTACAAGGACCACAAAGCCCTGAAGATGATTTCCTTTTTATTGTTTTTCTCCTGCTCCACAATTCACACCTACACCAAATCACATCATACCAAAAGAGAGGAAACACATATATGAGGAATAGTGCCAATGTCTGTGAACTCATTTCAGTCCAGAACTAGATTTCAAAGGATCATGTAATAACAAAAGAACAGTACTATAATAATTGGCAAATATATTCAGAGAGGTGCAGAATGTTAACACTATGCGTAATTGCCAAAGACTTCGGTTTCCACACTAGGATATGCTGGAATAAAAGTTCCTCATCCTCCATGTAAGCTTTACCCCACAGGCACAGAGGACTGGAAGGAGGCCAGCCAGGCCACCTGGAAGCCAGGTGAGTGCTCCAGCACATGAGGTATTACAGCAACCTGCATGTATTTTTAATTAAGTTTTTTATTTCCAAGTATTCAGGCTGCCCCCACTTGCAGAGTGGCACTGACAAGGTGTGGCACCAGCAGCTGCACAGAGGTGTGCATGCCACAAGTGGTAAGAAAAATCTTTGAGGTTTTTCAGTATAAACAAATATTTACCAGTAAAGAAAGTCTGCTTTTCTTCAGCAGGCTTTTAGTGGTAAAGATTGGTTTAAAACTAAAACCAGAAGCCCTAATTATATAGCTGAACACTAGAATTAAGTTATAGATTAATAAGATTATTCTATTTCAGGGAGCACTGATGAATAAAAAGGGTCAAATCCAACCAAGTTTACTCAGGAAAGTGTATCAGTGGTCTTCATTTGAGATGCCCGAAAGAAATTGGTCCAAAAAGCCAATCTCCTGTTGAATACCTTTAATGCAAGACTTTCGTGAATCCTTTTGGAGCCAACTATTCTGTTCTTCAATATTCACTATCATTTCGACTTAATAAAAATTAAGAAGCTAAATAATTCTTGCACAAGTACATTTAATTAGTCTCCTAATTAGAAACATGTCAGAATTCAGCTATCTTGAAGAAATTTCAGTTCTTTCAAAATTTCTGCTATTTGTTAAGCAAATCATTGCTTTCTTTGGTCATTCTACTGAGAAGAGACTGGTAAACAAGACAAACATTGCTTAAAATGTTATTAAGAACTGACTGATACTCATTAGTGTTTGAAGTCTTCTAGCATCATCAGAAAATGAGAAATCCTAATTAATTCTAAGACTTTGGGTACAATACTTCTTGTATTCAGACAAATACAAATCAAATCACCAGTAAATTTTTTTTTGCTTTATATTCAAATGAGTGAAACACATAGGAATGGTTGTGTTCAAGTATATATTGTTTAAAAAGAACTTCCTGTTCATGGCCAGTTTTGTAGAGTTTAATTCTTACAGAATTTGACACTGCATTCTTGGGTGCTTAGGGGTAGCAGGATAATGGCTTGATGCCTTACAGCTCAATACAGTAAGTATAAGTCACAATAACTGTGATGAGTTCTGGGGCTCTGGAGAAATGTCTCACTAGCAGCTTATTATTTTAACTTGCTGATTTGTAATGGATTACAGTACCATTTCCATGACCAGAGAGTCTAGTTATATTTTTTAATAATCACTGCCTTTATTCTGCTTGCTTTCTGATCACTTAGAGGCATCAGGCACCAGCACATAAAAATCCATTGAGTTAGGCCAAACACAGATGGCATTAAAAGGACTTCACCTTTAATGCCTCCAAAGCAGGATTGATTCAAACTTTGAATACACTACATGAGCAGCAAGTGTAACATCTTAAAATGAGAACCTAAGAGGCACTTCCAAGTAATTTATAATTATTAAAATATGCTTCTAAAATCACATTATACATTTGGACAGCTCATTGCCATAAACAATGAGGCAAAGGTCACACAGATGAAAGCAAACATCTCCTGCAGTCAACAGCTTGCAGTAAAAAATGTTTAGTAGGAAAAATCATGAGAACTGAAACAGATCTTCAGCCTCTTCATTTTAACATACAAGACCGGTATTCACACACAGAATAACCTCAATACTTTCAAATGCTTTAAGACTTCCACTAGTCATTATAATCAAACACACAAAATGACTGAAGTGTAAAAGGGTTTTCTTTAAAAATGTATCCCCCATGTGCCTTACAATCAGAGCAGGAGTTCACTTCAAAATGAAAAGAAAGTCTTAGTCAACTGTAATAACATGGAAATAAAGTTTCCCAGCATCTGTTATGACTTGTATTACAATTAACAGATTCCCAAATGTATTTGTACTGATGAACAAGTTAAAAAAATACTATGTCTTCTTGTAAAATCAAAATATATACATTCAAAATATATTTTCCATCTGTCCTTCCAAATTTGTTCCAACCTTGTCTGTTAGAATGACAATTCTTTTTATTCACATTGTACAGTACAGTACCTCACCTAAGAAAGTGCTCACAACTTCTAAACTGGAAATATCCAGCAGCATTCACCCAACAATGATCAAAATTACTGTTCTCCAAGCAATTAGGGAACTCTATATACAGCCTCAAATCAGGGTTACAAAAGAAGGTCAAACAAGAAACCAAACTAATAATTTGTTTTGTCTTTTTCTCAGTTCATCTGGCAAATTATTACATCCTTGTTCAGAATCTGCTTCCCAGGGGCACTCATTCATGTTGGCAATATTCCAAAAAACTGACCAAGATACAGAAAAACTAAAATTTATGTTGACATTATCTCCAGATTTGCAGATTACTAAGCAGATATATAACTCACAGATAACATATGATAAAAGGAAGAATTATTGCAAAGGACATAAAAGATGTCAGGCTTCTGTTAAGTATAAGAATCAACTCATAAAATTAAATACTTACCCTAACCCATTTTAGATTCCAAAAATAATTAACACATTAAATATCATTCCTGGATGCATTATGTCTAAGCAGCACAGTTCAGAGTGACAGTTACACACACCAAAGAAATTCTGTCCTCAGCCAACATGCCTCTAGCACAAGTCAGCACAGTGTGCTAGATGGCATATTCTGTGTCACTGAGCAAAAAATTCTGTTTATCAGTTTGATATTATCTCAGAATCCTATTACAACAAAGGTTATTAAAACACTCTAAAGAATGCAGGCACTTTCAAATATTTTTTTTTTTATTATCATCTTTTATTGCTTACAATTAGCCCCTCAAACTTTACTGTACATCCTCCACACCTCCTAGATTTTGTCACATCTACTTTGGATCTGCTTTGTCCAACTATTTCTTTTGTGACAAGGTATAAGGAAATGAAATATGAGAGTCTGATCCTGCAAAATCAGATGAGAAACAATGCTGATAGCTTGCATCCATTTTTGCAGCATGCAGATCTAAAAACATAAACCCTTTTCAATCAGGCAAGCATTAAAAAAGCCAAGACTGTAAATCCAAATATAGGTAAAAAATACTATAGAACTACGAGGAAGTTAGTAAGAAATTAAAGCACATTCATCAAGGCCTCTAACAAGTTGTAATAGCTCCTTTTTGAGAAAATGGGGGCAAAATAAGCAATAGCTTGTATCCCTTACAGAAGCCTAACTATTTTAATACATTTTTTGTTACATTTCTTCTCTGCCTGACAACAGAAAAAATTTGGCTATGTGCTGAAAAGGCACACTGGATCACCTGAGAAAGGAAACTTCTTTTTTATAACTTTGTTGCAAACTTTTCGCCTTCAGTGAACTAGATTTTCAACTGCACATGCATGCAATGCCTTTCAGCTGACTTCACAACTATTTCTGCATTGGAAAGGTGTTCCATTAGAATGGGGAAAAGTTTGCCTGACGGAGATTTAGTCTTTAAAAAAACCTCTCTTCTAGGCATGTATCACAATGTTTCTAAAGAAATTAAACTCTTGTATGTTGAGTTCACTCGTACTAGAGAGTTAGACAGTCCATACGAGAGCAAGATGGATATCACAAAAGGCTCAAGGTGGAGATAAGAGGGGACAGCTGATGGCAAGGGCATGCTGTGGGCTCCAGGCATCACCGTTATTCTGCTTTTATGCAAAGCAGAAGCGCGGGATGCGGGAGGAATGCACGAACCCACAGCGTGCCCTTATCTAAGGCCTTCCTAGAAGATAAATTAGCAACCTCCGCGCTGCTGCGGCTCATCCCCACGAAGCATCGCCCACCCAGAGCTGAAGTAGGGCTGCAGGTCGCAGAGGACCCTGCGGGCAGGGGGCCGGGAGGGTGGCGGGGCTCCGCGCCCCGAGCCCCGGCGCTGCCCTGCCGGGCTGCAGGCGGCGTCCGGCGCCCCCCAGCCCAAACCGCTCCTCCGTAAGGGCAGCCCCAAGGGGGCTCGGGGAGCTCTCGCACCCCCAGAGCCCCCATCGCCAAGGGGTTCTGGCTGTGGATACACACATACGCAGACACACACACACACACACACGGAGGCAGATGTGCGCCGGCTGCCCGGCCCGCGCCGCGGCACCCCGGGAGGGGCTGGCCCCGCACCCCGCACCTACCCTTTGAGCGCGTCGTGCCCGCCGCCGTGCCCTCGCCTCTTGGCCCGGCTGGACCGGCTCTCCTTGGCGCTCACCCCCTCGGTGTGCCCGGCGGCGGCGGCACCAGCCTGGGACGCCCACAGCACGGCAACTCCCAGGGCGATCCCCAGCAGCCGCCCCCGCCACATCGCGTCCCCCGAGCCCCCGGGCTGCGAGCGGCCGCTGCCTCCTCTCCGCCGCCGAAGACTGCCGGTCCCCGCCGCCCAGCCGACCAGCCTCTCCAATGCGAGCTGCGAGGGGAGAAACGAGGAGGAAGGGGAGTTAGAGACCGAGGAAAAGCGGCCGCGGCCACCCCGCGCCCCCCGCCGCCTGCCCCCGCGCCCCGGCCCCCGGCCAGCCCGGCGCTATCGCGCCCGCGAGAGGCGGCGGCCGCGGGGGACGGCGAGGGGCTGCCCGGGGCCGCGCGGGCTCTGCCTCCCCTTCAGCAGCATCCGCGGGGGCTCCCGCACCCGCCGCGGACAGACCGCGGCCGCCGCCACCGCTCCCGAAGCCGCTCCGGGGCGGGAAGCGTCCCCCGGGCACGAACCCTCCCGGCTCCCGAGCCGGGCACCGCTGGAGCCGCAGCGGCCGGAGCGCCGCGGGCAGGAGCCCCGCGCCCAGCCCGCCCGCCCCGGGAGAAGCCGCTGCGAGGGGCGCGCACCCGCTGGAGCCGCCGCCGCCGCCGGCTGCCGTTCCCGCTGCTGTTCCAGCTGCGGCCGCTGCACCCGCCGCTAATCCAGCTGCGGTTCCAGCTGCCCCCTCCCTCCTCCTCCTTCCTTTTTCCCCTCCTCTCCCCCCCTCCCTCCTCTTCAAGTATCGCCCGCCCAACCCTTTCTCGCGAGAGAGAGGGGAATAAAAATGTTCCCCCCACCCCCGAGCCGCCGAGCCGGGGGCTCCCGGCGGTGCCCGGCGGGCTCCTGGCCAGCCCCGCCGTGGGTCACCTGCGGCCGGCCCGGGGCTGCGGGGATGCTCGGCCCCGAGAGGCTCCCCGGGCGCCGCGGGAAGCGTGCGGTGCTTCCCGGGAGGACGCGGCGCTGCCGCTCCCTCCGCTCCGGAGGCAGCTGCGGCCAGGCAACGCTGCCAGCTCGGGTTACCCCGCGGGTCCCCGGCTCACACGGCGGCAGAGGCATCAGCGCCTGCGGTAGTCTCAGTGCTGAGCCAAGTGTGTCAGACGGGAGTGGGGGAACCGAAGGTAGTGCACGCCTCTGCCTCCATCTAAATACCTCTACATATACATATCTATAGGCATCTACTTCCCAGAGGTGCAGCATTTTGCATCTCTAGTTTATGAAAATAACGTAAAGGTATCTGTTTCCCTTATAAGGAAAAATAGCATGGATGGTGGCTTTACCGGAGAGGCTGCTGCAGAATGAATAATGCGCTTTCTAGCAACTAACACGGCACAGACACCAAGGCACCAAACTCTTCTGTACCTACTCCTAAATCTCCACAGCCAGCTCCAGAACAAATGCCTGCCTCATCATTCTCAAGGAAAGAAAGCCCTGCAGTTTTTATTTATGGTTTAAATCAAAAAGAGCAAACCACTACCAACACCTGAAAGGTCTTTAGGCTTTATACTGAAATAATTGAGCAGGGAACACAACATAACACAGTTAACAGAGTTCAAGCCCAGATTCTATACGCTCCTATCAAGTAACTCTCTGTACCAGGATTATCCCATTTCAACATAGACAGGAAATACAAAAAAAAAAAAACAACAAACAAGCATAAAAATTAGGCTGAAAGTAAATGATGCAGTCTGCTGCTGCTCACATATAAATACTTTGGCAGAAATGTTGGATTTCCTAATTTTCAGGTATTTTCCCTTTTTCTTAGTTTCAGGTAGGTACTGATGGTTAGTAGTTCTGTATTATTGCATTGATGTTGCAAATGCTCAGCTGCACAATTTCATAAGCCAGCAGCTGACCAGGCACAGCAGCTGCCAAACCACCCATACCAGATAAATGCATGGTGTATTCTGCCACTAAAACAGTATCAGAAAAAAAGGAAGTCGTGTGTGAGATTTCCTAGTACCAAGCTGTTTACAGCTGAATTGTAATGGTGTCACAAAATATGACAGATGCTAGTTGAAATATAGTGTGATTCAGTTTCCAGTAGTTTATAGATTACATTCATAAATATGTATTGTCCTTCTAAACATACATAGAAGTATGTAAACTATGTACTGGCCACAATAGCAGCTTTCTAATAATTTTGGCTGATTTTTATCATCAAGTGTTAGATTCTGCAAATTACAAAACAGTCATTTGATATTGACCATTTCAATGTCACTCTTTAGGAGTGTAGTGTTAAGAGTTTCAGATAAAGAGTATAAGGTAAAATGTAGATGTGAAATACTATGAGATAGTGGCCCAAGAAAGAAGTAATGGGGTACAGACTATGCCACCTCAGTGTGTCTGAAAGGCTCAAGACATTAGCAGCCCACACCTTATACCACTATTTTGTTACTTGTACAAAATGAACTAATTAACTTCAATTCTGCGAGCAAAGTATTACTGATTTGTAGTAAGCAGAAGTTTGGGGTTGTGATTAATGAAAAATATGGATTTTTATGTTACAATCTAACAGAATAAATAGGATAAATAGGAATTTGATTTTTCAAAGTTTTTGTTTGCCTGACACATAAGCATGTCTGACACATGAAGATTTTTTTTTATGGCTATGCTTGTTGAAGAGATAATACAGCATTGCCTAAAGTATTTTGTATTTCTTTTGCAGTGTCAAATTAAATTTTGCTCAAAACCAAAAAGAGATGAGGATAAAGGTGCTAGTAATTATCCCTTTCATTAAGAAATTCAGGACAAGCATTACATTGCTATACAGCTCTCTTCCTTCACTATCACCTATGCATACAGCAAAATCTAAGTATTTAATTAGTTAATATAGAAGTTAAACTGAACCTGCAAAAATGACACTAGATATTTACAAATTATGTTCACAATGTGAAAATAGAATTTACCAGTAAACAAAAGTGAGTTATGAAAGGAATTCTTGGTTGCTATTTACTCAAACATTCTTTTGGTTTCAATATTTTCTGTTTCAACCGCTTTAATTTTGGGGATGAGCTACTAGGAAAATATCTAGTCTGTGTCCCAGGCTAATGGGGTGACTCTCTCATATCTTCTAGCACATTTTATGATGTATTTTTTGGTATCTTGCATGGTTGCAGAAATGTGGATTACACTATATGAAGTAATGCTACATGATATGTGGGCTGGAAGTTCATTAATCTAGTGAAACATGCAGCACATCATCAGCTTCTGGTGTGTCATTTTAAAGAATATGCTTATACATTAGAAGTATTTACATTGTTGACAACTTTAAAATGGTGCCCACCTGGATTCTCAAACCACTAGAAAAACACACTGTCACAAGCCAAAGACTTAAAACAACTTCTGCTCTCTGCTGCTGAACAGAGCAGGCCCTACTAATAAGGGTCATCCACACTCTTTCCCACAGCCACTTGAGTTTCTGCAAACATTTGGACTCTGAAGAACATCTAGACAAACAGATTTTTATATGGTCTCCAAAACACTTGTCAGGCACTTGAAGCTTCACTTAAGGGGAAAAAAACCAAGGCAACTAAGAAGCAATTCTGATGATCCAGTTGATCACCATTTCCTGTGACAAACAAAGATGAACTCACAGATTAGCCAAGATCCAGAAACTCAGTGATATTTGAGTTCCTTGATCAAACCATGGAATCAAATCCAAAAATAAAAGACACCAAGAACAAGACATATAACATCACTGCTACATGCACAGCAGAATTTTCCATAACATTTAAGCAACTCTTTTTCCACAATGCTCATTCTTCCAGGTGATTTTGAGGATCTTACAGGCATATTTTGAAGGATGTAGATGGTATGGATTGTGGTGACAGGGTCAATATCAGGGCAAGATAATTACAGGTAGATTGATTCTAAGTAGGAATGATAGAAAAGACAAAAACCACGCTTTACAGTTGGCTATCACCTGGGAAACAGTGACCCTAAATATTTACATAACTTCATGCACACTTTAAATCAAGTCCAGTATATTTCTCTAGTAAGACATCCTACTTGCTAACCATGCCTTAGTGTACCTCCCTGTGCTCATCACCATCAGGTACATAAATAATTTTACACAGTGCCCAAATTATTAACATGTAACTGATCCTCAGAGACATACTTACTTGTCCTGCTGTTTGGTTTACATAAAAAACACTGGACTGAAATTTGCAGTGCTGGTGATCTTCATGCTCAGCAGCTGAGATGCAAAGTACTGGTCTCCCTCCTTGCTGGCCTTTGGCTGGCCAGTCCTCTTCATCTTGCTCAAACACTCCTTCCTCTCCTCCTGAAGGATGGTTAGCAGAATAGTCATATTTCAGGCAAACTGTTCTGAACTGTTGCAAATAAAAAAATCTTATCACTAGAAGTACTATGAAGAGTTGGGAGCTCATTTCAAAAAGTTTTTCTTTATTTCAATTTGTATGAACTTTTGCAATAATTGCATTTTTTTAATCTGCAAATTTACTCTAACACAAGTGAGCAAAAATAAGTATGTCCATCGTACATAATTCTTTATTAAGAGGGCCTTTATTATGCCAATGAAAACAAATAGTGTGGGAAAGTTTTAGTGTGTGTATTTTTTTAAGTACATTAAAAGCACAAACAGTAATTACATCCAGACAAGCAATTAACTGGTTTAAATCTAAAAAAATTTAAAAATTAGGTAACTCAAAATAAAACACATCAATTTTCCTTAATGCTGTTTGGTCAGACAAGCTGTGATAAGTAGCTGTGGAATCCATTATTAATAGATATGGGGACATATTTCACCCCAGACTTTTACTTCATTTTTACAAATGGCTTAATTGAAGTTTTCATCTATCAGCAGAGTTTACAGTGATGGAGAAAGAAATCCATCCTACATTAACATATAATTCCATAATTTGTGATACTGTGCAATATGTTGTTGTAATATTTCTGTAATATAAGAAATATGAGAGGAAATAAAAAAGTTCTTTCTTGGCTAAGATAATAGGGGCCTATGTGCTTTTGCAGAAATTACAATGTATTGTCTCAGTTGTATCCTAAGTGAGCATAAACCTATTACATTTTATTACATTCAGAACACATCTCTCCTATTTATGCCTCTATGGAACAGTTTAAGACAGATCATATGTTGTCCTAAACAAAATAACATCTTCAATTTACAAGAAGAAGGCAAATTTTTTATCACCCCACCAAAACCATACATTTCTCTTTACTAAGGTCTGAATAAAACAGATGCTCTTTCTCCTCCAAAGAACCTGGATTCCCCAGTATCAGTGACAAAGAAAGTACAAGGAAACTTAGACCCTAATTCAGACATTCCCTTCTCAGTATTTTTTTAGTTGGTTTTGTTTTTAAAGCTAGATCTCATTTTGAATCAACCCTTACGCAGAAAGGGTGAAACTTATCCTATGTCTCCCTTTGCTGAAGGCAGATCCATTATCAGGGTTATTCTTTAGGGGTCCTAAATAAAAGAACTAAACCAGAAGAAATCCAAAGATTTTCATTCTGTCTTCCAGGTAGGGGAAGCACAACCTATTTTTGTAAGACTAGTGTTGAATAAAAATATAACTACAAATACAGTGGAATTTTATTTTTAATCCCAATCTAATATACATACAGTGATGTATTTAATTCCATGTGTACTGCTAGAAAACCTATCTTAACAATAGCAATTGCTTCTTTGATTTAAAAATCAGAATTTTAATCCACTCTTAGTGCAAGAAAAGGAAATATATATACTACTACTTTCTGTCAGCTTATAACCATGTCAAATTTAATGGGAATTTTGCCACAGTAACAGTTGCAAGCCAAGCTTCCTCAGTCTTACATTTGTCCCCAATGACCTCTTAAATCCCACCTGTAAACTCAGAAGCAAAGTGAAACAGCTTTCATGGCTTAGCATAAAATGCCAACTGTCGGGTGAATTTTCAGGCTAAAACACTGAGCAAAATGGATATAGCTTTTTATCCAAATTAATACATTCCAAGTGGGTGGAAATCAGTAACCAAGAGCCTCTTCTTTAAACTCTGATTTATGCAGAGCTCCCTACTGACTCCAACAAAGACAGCTGAATCAGGCCCTACATTCCTTCAAACACTGTCAGCAAGGGATTGGGTGTCTCTGCCTCTGTTTTCCATCCCAGTGTTCCTCTGGCTATGTGATGTCTCGGTTGATAGGGAGTTGCCCCATGATGCAGTTTAAATAATAAAATAGGTAATAGGAGACCAGGGATTAGACACTGAACCCACCACATTCCATTTGCAAGGCCCTTCCTTTGAGAAATAACACTATGAGAGCATTGCATACAGCTCTGACAGAATCAATGATGAGTTTAAATAGGAAGGGACTTGTGAAAGTCCTTCAGTCCAATTCCCTGTTCAGAACAAGACCAGCTTAAGAATGGGTTGCTCAGCCTCTGTCCACACAAGTTCTGAATATCTCCAAGGATGGACACCCCACTTTTCTGGAGTAACCTACTCCATTATTTCACAACACTTGCTGTGACAAAATTTTCTTAACACTTAGAAGGAATTTCCCTTCCCCAGAATTTGTGCCTGCTCTTCATCTTACCACTGCTCAGGCTCTAGCTGCTCTATACCCTGAAGACAGCAGGGTATATATCTCCTTTCTAACCCACGCTTAAGTTGGGATGAACTCTGCTCAGAGAGCATTGCCTTAGCCCCTCACCACATTGGTGTCCCCTGCCAGGCTTGTTCCAGTTGTCAGTGGCTTTTGGGTTTAGGGTTTGGGGCCTGGTTTTTCTGGGCCAGGGTGCCCAGAGTTGGATAGAGCACTGCAGATGCAGTTTCTAAAGCACCAAGAGAGTAAAGGATCCCCTCCCTGCAGTCCCACAGCACAGCCCACGTGCAGTTGGCCACCCCTGCTGCGAGAGCGCCGCTGACTCATGGAGGACAGGGATGAGTCTTTGGCCAGCAAAGAGTTCAGAACAGCTCTGATCTGCACTTTCCTTTATTCAGTAACTTTCTAAAGGCTGACTTCATTTCCTCAGGTTTTCTAGATACCAGTAAACTGAGACAACCTCATCTAGAGTCTGTGATTTCTTACCGGGTGTAAAATCATTTGGGGATTTCCCTCCCACTTTTGTCTATTGAAAGGATTAAAATTTACTTACTGAGGATCACTGGGTGGGTTTTTATCAGTTCACAAGTTTCAGCAGCCAGCCTTCATTCCCTCCAAATGTCCATCAGATGCAAGGTCTTTATATACCACACTGGATAGGACATGATCCATTTATTAATACATACATCTTCAATGTATTGCATTGTACACTTCCAGTATGGTTACTTGGATAAATTCAGCCCACAGACATCCATAGCAAACCTCCTATTAACTCATAGAGTATTCTGCTTCATTTTTAGCCCCTTCTCATTTATGCATTGGCTCAACTCAGGGCAAACTGATTGATTTGCAGTATATAGATGATTTATGGCTATTTTTTCAGGATAAAATCAGGTTGCCTTTACTTATAAGGAAACTGGAAATAAAAATTGCAGTTAATTAAAAAATATATTAATTTTACCAATAGTCAAATTAAGTAAAAGAAGCTGTTTGAGGAGGAAGTTGCAATAGATTCCACATACTGTTGCTTAAAGTGGGAATGAGAAGGGACAGGAAGAAAGCTCTGTATGCCTTTTGGAGGCTGAAAAGCTTTTTTACTCTCCTACAGAAAATTAAGATACAGGGATAGAGTTAAAATCTATTTAAGAACAATTGAAATGAGAGTAACTTTTACTAGTTTCTAGTACAAATTATTCAGATTATGTTTAAACGAGGGAAGAAATTCCAACAATAAAAAAATCTTTTCAGCTTTTTTTAAAACACAGAATTACTGCCTCTAGAATGTCCCTAATGGTTTACAAATTGCCAACACCAGGTCCACCCAAAATTGCTTTTACTGTGATGAATGGGGTGGAGTTCAGAAGAGATTGAGCTGCTACATTTCTTTTTTAAAGAGTCAGGTTTTGACACTTGACAAATTTGAAATAAAGATATTGAACACTTTTTCTAGCTTCATGAACTCCTTTCAATACCAAGAAAAATACCACACAACTTCAGACAAATAAGAATGAAGGTCAAACAGGCAGAGTCAGCAGAAGAAATGTCACTTGAAACACATGAGAGAGAGCCAAGGGAAAATACTTGACAGGAGATGCTTGGGAAAAAGGACATCTATATCTATCTATGGATACATGGATATATATTAAGGCTGACTTTTCCAACTCCTGTTCATCAGTAAAAGGAAGGAAGTGTAATTTTATGGCTGAAAAGTGGATGATGTCAATAAGGAGATTCATGGTGCCTTTTCAAGATAAGGAAATCTTTCAGAGGCTCCAGTCTGGACATATTTTATGATAAACTATTGGGAAAACAGAGTTTCCCTGCACTGCAATGATCTGGAGAAGCTTCCCTTGGCACTATAAGCCTGGTCCAAGCCCAAGATATTTTTTTTCCTCCCACTTATTTCAGTGGAGTTCAGAGCATGCCCTGACTTCAGTGTGGTGAATATTATTCCATCAGTTAAGCTGAGCTAGAGCAGTGAAATTTCTGAAAAGAGCCTATTACATAGATTTGAAAGCTTTATGGAGAGCTGGAAACAATTCCTTCCATACAGCTGGCTGCAAAATCTTTCCTCCTGTTCAAAGTATGCAATTCTCTGCATTCATTGGTCTGCACATGAGGCTCTTTACCTACTTGGAGTTTTGTCACAAACAGCGACCTAACAACAAAGAGCCTGTGCAGTCTTGCTGACTAAATATTCAAAGTCCTACACAGAAAAAATACCAAGAAAAATTCCAAAAGTGTTCTCTAAACCAAGAAATAACTGTTTTTTGAATTTACTCACACTTGTAAAAAATAAATCTTCAGAATTCACATATGTATCATGCTTTAATACTCATGTTCAAGAGTGTCAAATTCAGAGCTAGATATCTTATAAAAACAACTGTACCATTGTATCAGTTCAGCAGATCACTGATATGTATGTGCCAACAACAGTCATTCCCCACAGAATCCTGAAGAAATTTTTTCTGCTCAGGCAGCTCAGCATTTGAAATCTATTACTTTTTGTGTTATTTCTTTTTGTTTGGTTTCCATCTTTCCCCCATCACAAACTCCATTTTAAGGGCAGTTGACTCAGGCAACTCTGGTAGCTACTTACCCTGCTTTGACAGGTTTATTTCACAAGCTGTCCTTCCCCTTCCTGCAGTCAAAAACTATATAATACCATTTGCAAGTAAAAAATAAAGAAAAGAATAAGGTTTAAACATTTTAAACTGACTATTACCAATTATGCCATTGGCTACACCCATTATATGGGAAATGTTAGTCCTGTGCTTATCCAAACCCCATGCTGAATAAGACAGCTCTTCTAAAACATTTGGAACTGAATTCTGTTTACTGTGATTGAAGGACCAGAGCAGAAGGAAAACGTGAGGAATTTCTTCCCTTCATGAAGAATGCAGGTGGGATGTAGCCCAGGAAGATGCTGCAGAGTACAACAGTGTTAACCTGCAAATCCCAGCTATAAACCCATTGGAATCTGCACTGTTCAGCCCTGCTCCTGAGCTACCAGCAGCCAGCTGTGTGTCAAGAACAACATCTGGCAGCTTCCAGGGGTAGAAGCTGCCATTCCTCAGATGATCAGCAAAGTGTGTTCCACAGTTTCCAGCACTTCTGCAAGAAAGCATTCAGCAGATAGTGAGGTGATTTCATTTATAAGGTTGTTCATACTCCAGGAGCTCTCAGAAAGCCCAGGGAAGACTGGCCTGTTACAGGGTATGAACAGGACAGAAAGCAAGCTCCAGACAGCTGGCCACTGCCTTTGACAGCAGGTCTAGGCAAGGTGCAGCAGCATTGCAACATTTGGACAACAAGGCAGAAACACAGACAGCAAGTAGCCCATCCCTTGGGTTACTCCAGAACTTCATTTGCCATAACACAATCTTACAGCTTTTGCATAGGGCCTCTTACACAGTCATTTTAAGACCTGTTTTCCTCATCAACAGCCTCATTCTTCTCAAACTAAAAAACGGAAGAGAATAATTATAAGGGTGGCAGAATGTGTCTCATTATTAGGGATTTTAGCAAGTATTTATCAGTTACACTCAGAGATTTGTGGAGGTGACTGAGCACTGGAACAGGTTGTGCCATAGGGGCTGTGGAGTCTCCCAATATTTGGAGTATTTGCTGGAGATATTCCAAATCCTGGGCACCTGGCTCTAGGTGATTCAAAGGAATCTATTCAGTCATTCCTCTCTGATACTTCTATAGGGCATGGTGTTTCAACAGATTTTCTGTTTCAGAAACCCATAATCACTGAGTTTGAATCCATACTAGCCAATTTCCCTGTTCTCCTAAGCACAAGAACCCTGCAGTCCTACTTTGACTCGTGTTAAGCTGTGTTAAGCTCTTAAATAACTACATCTGCTCCTTGGAGAAAGGTGCTGGAGCATACGCCTGGAATTGCAAGGTTATGGGACTACTACACAGACTGGATGCAGAGAGCTGACAAATGGAACCCACAAAGAATAACAGCAATACCACAAAGGAGGCAGGGAAGCGTGTGTCAGCTCAGCCCCAGTGCCTGCACTGCAGTGTGGAGCTGGGTTGGGCCGACCTGCAGAACTGCCAGGGGTCACACAGGGTGTCACACAGCAGCAGGCCCTGCCCTGGCCCACACACCCCCAAGGCAGGGCCTGCCAGCTCATTCAGTAAAGCAACTCTGCACCAGCTGCCTGCCTATGTGCTGTTTACAGCTATACAGATGATTTTTTTAAACACTGCATGTCTTACCTGCTTCCTAGATATACATGTGTTGACGCTGCTGTTCAAGGGAAGAGTTAAGAACAAGTTAAACTCCCTGGCTGATGAATTGGTCACATCTTCCCACAGGGACTGCTCAGACATCCGCAGTGATAAATAGAGTCAAAGCCTCTGCTGGCTCAGCTCATGTTTATTAGAACTATCTGCTAATGACCTAAAGGGAACAATCTTGAGAAGTGTAGGAAATGGTTTCCCCAGCTATTGGTTATTGTAGCATGCATGGCTGACACAGGCAAATAATCTCTAGCAAGAGCACTGCAGGGAGACAGGAGTTACGTTTTATGAAGGATTTTACTTTACACATTTGGTTTCCTTCCAGTTTGGAAGGAAACTGAGATACTTAAGTTTTCCACAAAAGAAAAATCACGTGGGGCAAAAAAGGCCGGATTTGGATCTCCTAAACTGTTTAGTTTCAATTTTGACTTTTTAGAGCTGCAAAAGTTTACAAACCAAGACTCATTTTAAAACAAAAGGTTCCAGTCGGAGTGTTAAAATGTTTTCATTCTTGGAATGTTTCCATTTTTCTCCCATAGCTAAATATGAAGACAAACAATTCTGTGAAGGATTTTAGAAGAACTGTATTTTTTCAAATGGAAAATTGTCAACATTTTATTGACCCTATATTCTTTTTATTCACCTTTATTTTCTTCAAAATATTAGTCCAAAGCATTCTAGAAGAAAATGGAAATGTTTCTAGTGGGAAGTTTGAAAAGAGCAACTAAGTTCTAAAAGTGAATTCTCTATCTACATTTTTTTATACCCTTTGCCTAAAGCAGAAACAGATGATAAGTCTCTTACTAGTTACCCTATCTTCTCCAAGGACATTAGCAAGTAATTTATGTTTAAAATACAGATTCCAGGAACCAAAGAAAAAGACAAGAATTTACCAATTACCTATTGCTAAAGGTAGCTTGTGCTGCACACCTGGATTACAACATCAGTAACTTGAGCAACAAACCAGGGAAACATAGGAAAAGAAAAAGTTCCCATTCTGATCCTGTAGGTTCTTGCCTGCTTTCCACCTCATGAAAGCTGCACAGTACACAAAATGGCCAACTGGCAAGCTTAGAGGAGGAACCCAGTCATCTGACAGGCTCCTTATGTCCCACAGCTCCCACAGGCCCAAACACTGTTAGACACTCACCAAAACCTGGCACGTGCCACAGAACACACACAGAGCAGCACTGCAGTCAGGACTGGGCTCTGCTGCTGTTTCTACAGCCCTGGCTGAATTTAGTCACAATGACATTGACACCAACACCTCCTGTGAGGACCTTTGAGGGCGCAGAAAATAAATGTTTACTACATAGCTTTGAAATTTTTCTGCATGTACGGATTTTAAAGCTGGTGGTACAATTTGGCCTTCAATTAAAGTCAACAAATAAAGAAAATTTCACCTAGAGACCTTCATTGGATAGAACCCCAATCCCTGAAGAGGTTTCTCTACAGAAACAGAAGAGGTGCAGAAGGAAGGAGAAGTTACCAGGAGACTTTTGGTTTTTACAGAATACTAACACTGTCCTTAAACATACGGTGATGAAGTATTACATAAACGTACGTGTGGTGTGAGACCACTAGAGGGGAGTAAAGTAACTTACAAGTGAATGTTTCCTCTATTCGGTTTTGCTGTACAAATTGCATTTGCACATGGTAATTAACAGCTATAGTAAAGCCAGAGTATTAAAGAATTGCATTTGCTTAACATTCTAAGCAAAGTTGATTAGATAATTACAGTATTTCTGTACCATTGTCCCCTCTCACTAGGCTGCAGGCTGACAGGGAACATTCGTCATCTGGATGAAGCCAGAACACCAGGGATGGCATTCAGCCAGAACATTTGGCAATAGACGTGTATGTCTTTACTTGTATTCACATTTACAAAGAAGCAATGCTGCATGATGGAAACAGATTCATTTTACCAAGTGTGAAAAAGGCACTGGGCTCAAAAGCTTGCTTGGTAGGTAAGCATGTACAGGAGGGAAATGGAGAACCTTGGTTCTCACACAGATCACCATCAAAGTCTACACAAGAGTGAAATATTTACCCAAACAACAAGAATAGAGAGGAGCGTGATTAATTTGGAAGTGCAAAGTACTCTGCATCAGAATGCTGGGTGAAATCTCACTACAGCTGCAAGTAATGTGCTCCTGTATCACTGCCAGGTTGCCATCGTCTCCATTGTGAGCCATCCTCACTGTGGGAGACAGGACTGCACAGTGAATCTGCACAAAAGAGAAAAATAAATTTCAATGGGAAATCTTAGCAACTCCCACAGAACAAAGGGAAACATGAGAACAGAGTTCCAACAGCAGAAGAATAGCTTTGACAGCAAATTTTAAGGATGAATGGCTGAAATATATATATGCGACTGTGTATCTCAATACTTCTGAGAAGTGTACCCAGTTTGAGATTTTATGGGAAAGGGAACATGACACAGCACTAAATAGGTCTTCAAACCTCAGAGCAAAGTTCCACCTATAAAGTAAAGTAAGAGGTAGGGGGCAAATGAGATATGAAACTGCAAAGGTGGTTAGTAAAGCCTGGGAATGCAAGCAAGCCAGAGATCTCCTTAGTTGCATATCCACAGGTGACACTGAGGGAACTGGAATTTAATCATAGCAGTCTTGAAAGGCTTTCACAATCTGATAGAGTATTTTGCAAAGATTACAGTAATTCTGCAGAATGGACAACTGGCTGAACCAGACTGAAAACTATCAAGAATGGTAGGACCAAGACTGCTGGGTCTAATTTTTTTCTATTTATAATTTGCAAGATAAATCAGCCAAAGAAAATATAGGGAGCAAAAATACAGCAAACAGAAGAATACCACTGCATTCTGCTACTTTGGGGATGTTGTTAAAGAAAGTTCAAGTTAAATAGTGCCAAACTGCAACATTACTAGAATAAAACTTGATCTGGCTCCCACAGCATAAACACAGAGCTGAAAAAGGAATCATCTGAATCAAAAACATCTAACAGCAGGTAACCAGTTCTTGAATAAAGCAGGTAAGTTCTTTCAGCCATATAACCTAGTAGGTAGGAATATGTGACAGGCTTATTTTAAGAGATTCATTTAGTGACTCTACTACAATCTTGGCTCAACTATCCAAGTCCAAGCACACATATTGCAACATGACATCCCCCTTGCTGACTGGTGTCAGCTGTCCAATTTCAGGAGTTGCCACCCCCTATGCTAGTCTGTTTATTGCTTCATTCTTTCCTACTGACATTGGAAGGAGGAGGGCTGAGGAACACTTTTGACTAAGAGTTGTTGATTCTTGGGCTAAGGATCATCTTGCACCTTCAACTTTACTCACCAGAGAATGATTGCTGCTATTTCAAGGTAGATCTTCCCTCTTGGCCTCTACTGCTGATTTTCATTAAGCAAAACTCAAAATCTCCTTGGCAGTTCTGGAGCTCCCTGGAGTTGTCACTGCAACAAGACACAAAGTAAACATTAGGTGAGCAAGAATTTAACTGAATCTTTACTTACCTTCACATTCTCACACACATTTCAGCTTTGGTCCCTGAAGTTGTCCAGTATGATACAACAGAAACAGCAGTACAAGAGCAGTCAGTCAGTCAAGTGGAAGGTCCCTCCTCATTGGCCCCAATTTCTAAATTTAATACATAGGATCAGTAAATACTTCACTCTGCATTGAAATCACTGAGCTTTTAAACACAGGGAATTTGTTAAAAGCTGTGGAAATTGACAGTAAGAGTTAGGTACACAACACTGAGCGAAGCAACAGAAATGTGTTACAAAAAGTTGCATTTTAGAATTTTAAAAGCAGTTTGCACATTGTCACTAACTGTGGCATTGAGAGGAGCAACTACAGAGAAACTTTTGAGCCCACCTCAGATGGAATATTTGGAAAAGTTCCATTTGGTCCACAGCAACGAGATGATGGGCCCTCAGCTGCTGTCTGAATGGCCAGGGATGTCCTGGATAGGATAGCTGGATGTTTACTTTTACAGATCAAATCTGTAAGCTGGGTCGGATTCTGAACTTGACCAATGATTGAATCAGTCTGGTGTATTGGCTTAAACACTCAAACATCTTACACAGGACTAAATATGCTTCTTTTTTACCTTGTGGAATTTGGGAAAATGTTTAAGCTAACCAGAGACAGCCACTCATTGGAAAAAAAAAAAAGGAAAAAAAGCCTCCACTTGGGGCTTAGAGGACAACTAGTAAAAACTTTGCTTTGCAGACAAGGCCACAGCTATTTCCTCAGCTAAGAGCTCGGAATTTGGCCCTTGAACTTAACCACGGCCCGTGTTTGTTTAGGCACCAGCGGTCTCTCATAGCCTCAGTTTGCTCCCACTGATGATGACAAACCCCACCTCACTAAAGAGGAAGTGGGGTTGGATTTATGGGCAACATGAAAGCCACCAAGAAATTCAGCAGTCTCTTGTTAGAGTGCCTGTGAAAGTCTCAAGTCACAACCCAGGCCTGTGTACCAAGAGCCAAAATGCATTCTGCCTGGCCAGTTGTCCTGGAATACAAACATGCAGGACAGTTTTGTAAAGGAAGTTAAGCACATTTGTCTTCAGATTCTGTACTATTTTCCTCTTAAAACTCAAAAGATTCTCAAACTGAACTGTAATGTTCAACTCCAAAAGAACAAATAAGCAACCTTCACAAATAAGCAGTTAAATGTTACATATGAAAGGGATACAGAACATCCTTGAAAGAACAGTCAGACTTTTTCTTTAAATGTCACAGAACAATAGCAAGCAAAACCTTTTTGCTTAGAACTCCCATATTACTGTGGCTGTGAATTGCTGGCCCCTAACTATGAATTGCAACAAGTGTGATTTAATCACCCCCTGCATAACCAGCAGCAAAATCCTCTGCTCATCACAGGATCACTGGAAATGAAATGCCATCCCAAGGAAAGTCTAGGAAAAAGGATACATTTTGCAATTCTCTTTAAAATGTGAGCAGGCCTTTAAAATAGGAGATTTCGAATCATCAGGAGGACAAAGTACCATATCTTCAGTTTACCCTGATAACACAGTAATCAAGAAACACCTACAGGAATAGGGTCATTCTAACTTAAGATACCTTTCCTATGCCCAGTATCAGCTATTCTTTGCTGTATCAAAGGGAAGAATAATTGAAACGGGATTTGTTAAGATAATTTAATGAAAAAATGCAAGCATATTTGCTTTTGTTGTGGGAACACAAACAGAGGGTTACAGGAGGTCCTTCAAAATGGAAAAGTCAATTAAAATACTAACTTCAAACATCTCTCATTACGCTCTGAAGGAATTTTGATAACCATTTTAAAATTGACCACAAGTTACAGTAGTTTGGTTTTAGATAAACACTGCACGCTAAATTGAACATAAAAATAGATTCTATTTAATAAATTTGTATCTAGTGCACTATAAACATTTATCAAAGTGTTATTACAAGGGTAAATAAAGTCTGCAGCAATATTTCAAGTAACTTGATAAAATGTGTTCAGGTAACATTGATCATGAAATGGACACAGTAGAAAAGATTTTCCTCAATTACCACACTTTATTTAAACATCAAGTAAATTTCTTCCTTCAAACGAGGACTGCTGGTATTGGTTCAAGTTAGAGGGAGAGAGTGGGCTAATTAAAAAACACTATCTTGCTTAGAGTAGGGATCCCACACCATTTTTCTCCAAGCATATGTTGCAGCATTTTCCTACATTTGAATCTGATGTTGCATTGAGATGTGGGACAGCTGAATTTGATTTGTCAAGAGTTGAGGAATGAAGTATGCTCCGGGTTTGTCATCTGCTGGCCTCTACTGTAAACTTTTGTGCTGCTTTTTGTACTGAGAGTCTTGCCACTGCCACTCGAAATGTCTCTCTGAGAAGTAACATTTTCATCTGCAGGAGAAAATGACCTGAGGTGAGGAAACTCTTCACAGTAAACAGTCTGTGCTTGAATATTAGTATTGGCTTTTTGTTGAGGATACAAGAGAGGCATTTCACCACAATCCAGATACATGCTTCCATTCCCAGAACTCCATTCACTACTGCTTCCTTCATCTCTTTCTGGAGGGTCTTTAAAATCAAATTCCTGACTTCTCTTGGACTTAGTTTTCCATTTTCCACATGATTGGATACATTTATCCTCTTTCAAGCCTGTTCTTCCATTCTTGCTCTTAAGCACATGATGAGTTGGCCCAGAGCTGCTGTGGCCATTTGTAGCCCTGCGTATTTGCATATTTTGTAGTGCTCCCTGACCAGCAAAGGGAGCAGCATCACCATTACTCACAGCACACAATGGTCCTTTGTCTATATTTGCAAGGGGGCCATATTTTTCTCTTCTTCCATCTTCATTTGGGTAACATCCTGGTAGAACACCTCTAGATGCACCATCCAGATTTTGAGAATTATTCCTGTTCTGAATATCTGAAGTCACTGTTTCACAAAGCACATGTTGAGTTTTGGTCTGTGTTGCATCAAACTGCTGTCTCAAGTCACGTGGAACACGCTGCTGGACAACTTGATCAGTGCCTTTTTCAGTACTGCTTTCACTACATGATGTGCTTTCCACATGGTGTGACCTTGTCCGAAGCACACAATCTCTCTTGGAGCACTCACCTCCAGGATCAGAATTTAAACGCAGAGCTAGGAGACGAGGGAAAGAGACAGATAATTAAAGATAGTGTTAATATTGGAAGAAAAGCATTTCATTACTACATGCACTAAATCAGTATGCTCAAGAAGAGCAGGAGCACAGAATCCAGCTCACCTGGGCGGGCAGATTTGCGCTGGGGAATGGGCCGAAGAGGCGTTTCCAGCCCTTTCGCCATCGTAGCAAGTTTACTGGCAGCGTCCATTATTTTCTTTTCAGCTCTGTCAAGAATTGCAGAACATGTGGGGAAAAAAAACCAAAACCAAAACCAAGTTTAAGGGTAATTCAACTCTATGTTTTACTTCAAGGCAATGTTACTGAGAGTCAGAGAATACTGACAGGACAGTGTGCCAGGCAGCTCAGCAGTGACCTGGCACCAACACGCACACCCTGGCAAGACTTCAGGCCAGGCACTGTTTGCTCCAAGGTGGACAAACACCAGCCTGAGATCTACACACCTCCTGCACAGCCAACAGCCATTTCCAAACATCCTTGAACTCACCCTTCATGTTTGCCATCATCAGTGAGCAGCTGCTGAAGGCATGTCAAGTAGTATTTGCGCATTTTCCGTGCTGTCTCCTGGCGCTCTCTTAAAACCTCCACTTTAATCATTTCAGCAGCTCGTTCCTTACTTTCACGGATATAACAGAGCATATCACCTACAAACACACTTCATTAGTACCAGTTTTCCCCCAGAGTGGGGAAGAAGCCAACACCACAAACTGGGATTGTCTAGCAGACCTGGAACAAGTCAGTAAGGACATGGATTTACCTGCCAACATTCCACCAAATCCTCGTGGCCAGTTGTTGCCTAGTGGATGAATGCCAGGGCAAACCACAGCAGGTCAATACAAAGCATCAGAAAGGAATTCAGTGATCTGATTGTGTATCTTAAGCAGTCACAGGGATTTGGGAGGAATGTTGGCTGGTAAAAATATGGGTCTAGAAACTTTCAATGGCCATGAAGAAATTTTGGGAGCTGCTGCACTCCGGTAAGAGCTGGTGCTACACTTAATCCTTTCTCCTCAGAGAGAAAGTTGCTGACTAGGCCAGAAGGCAGGATACAGCACAAGAGAAAAGCATATTTTCTCTCAGGAGAAGCTGCAATCTAGATAGATTTTTTTTTCTGGAGAAACAAGATCAGTACTCAAAACACACTGTACCACTTTAAAAGACACACTACAGTACAACAAAGCAAGGATGGTAAAACAAGGCTTTGCCCATCACAATTACAAGTTGAATTTAGGGTGACAATTCCACTTCTCACAGTCACTCTAGTAAGATGGGAAAATCTACTTCTCATGTGATTTGGTTGTCAGATTCCTGTCCAAGCTGACTGAAAGAAGAAGCAATAAAGTAATTTATTTTCCTCCACTAAATCTTTAACTAAGGCTTTAGTACTTACACTTAATCTTGCTCAAAGCTTTGATGTAGTGAGCACGCATTTCTTCCAGACCTTTCACAGACTCAGAGGATGCACAAGGTTTTGAGATGCCTTCACTGGACAATGACCTGAAAGGCATGCATATCACATTGCACAAAAGAAGCAACTTGTATCCTCCCAAAATAAGAAATCATCTTCTTTATTTTTTAAAATACCTTGGTAGTGATCCCTGGTCTTTCAATTTGGTCTTCATCTCGGAGTTTTGTACAATTAGACCTCCTGGAACCATTTCATTTTCTATTAAAATAAAAAGATGAACCATAATTCACTGCATTTCTCTAAATTCAAGTTCAAGAGATGCTTATGTAATAACTGCTGCCTCTGGTACAAGACCCCAATGTCACAAAGCATCATTAGCTGCAGTACAGCTGTTGCAGTAACAAGCAGACACACTTCAATGAAGTCTGAACATAAAAATCATCTCATACAGTAATTAAATAAGCTTGAAGCATTCATATGCCATTACTAACACTAAACTGAGATATCAAGTATACTTGGAGAGAAATGACAGGATAAAAAAGTAACAAGGGTGGTTTTGACAAACATTGAAAAAGAATTATTGTTAGGAACTGTGCCTTTGAGAGATAAAGATACAAGATAAAACTTGGTAGGTTTTGTCAGTTTACTGTGGTGAAGGTTTTTTTGTTTGTTTTGAAGTCAATAACCAAAACCCCAGTATCCACTGAAAATTACAAGATCCTGCAGATGAGAGAATCAAAGCTGTCTTTAGGTGACTATCAAACCTAACCATGGATTTGCTCTGACTTAGCTTCATATTCCTGCAGAGCAAGCTGAAGATGTTTGGGGGCCAACTCCAGCTCTCTATTCAAAAGTCCTGGCACACTGCCTCTTTTTTCAAGCTCCTGGCAGCAGCCTTTGCAGCATAAATCTTCCTGAGACCCGAGGTTCCTTTTTGTACACTTCTCACTTGCAACAGTGACTACTAAAAGTTATACATCAACATGGGACCAAAAAAAAAATAAAAATCAAGCCCAACCTATTTTCAGTGTTCTACTTAGTCCTCTTCTCACTGGAATGTGTGTAATATTTTAGCCCAATTAAACTAATCACAAGAGGCTGGTACCCTGTTCCAGAAGGTACAGCAGCATCTATCAACTCATAGAGCCCTCACAGCCTCAATGCACTTCCATCAGCAATGATCTGAGTTCTTCAGTCAGCAAAAAAACTTGCAGGTTAAATGCTTTTAGAATTTGAGTTTTGTTTTTTTTTTTTATAACAACAGCCAAGCAGGGTCTTTTGAAGTCAGCTGAAGGAAACTGTCGCAGCTGGAAAGCCTCACACACGTCTGAGCCTGGTTAAGGGATACACAAAGACTGGGCTCCTTCCAGCCAGCGCTGGCTGCTCCCCACAGCCAGGCCAGGGCGCTCTAGAGGCAGGAGCACTGCAGTGCTGCTATTGTTCTGTTAATAGACCACTCTGATGTTGGTGCTGAAGGAATTCAAGCCACATTACAGGCACAGAGCCAAAAACTCTCTTGGGTTTTGCTGCTTTATGTTTTTCAGTTGCGTAAGATGTCAAACTAAACAGAAAGCCCCAGGGACATGTGTCCCTCCCAAGAAGCTTTTCCCATCCACGCTGGCTCCAGTTCTGCCATGGTACACGTGACAGCCCTGGGAAGAGCTACAATGCCAAAGTACATACTAGGCTCAGGGAGTGGGGGGAAAGGGAAGAAGGGGAAAAACAAAAAAAAAAACCCAGAGAGAAACACCACCCAGGGATTCACACTTTTTTCAACTACATTCTTGACCAAAAGAACCAGAGAAAACTACCATGCCAGGTCAAGTTCTTGACACAGTAGTATCTTTTACATAAATGCAGAATTCCTTGTCTTGTGTACTGCCAAGAGCAAGCAGTACAATTCAATCTTTGAAGCTCCAATCTCGTATTACCCATTTACAAGACATAGTTTAGACCATACCCTGCATATCATGGTAGCACTGCCTTGCATGTGAACTGTTATATACTCCAAAGGCTGTGCTGCTAACAACCCCCAAAGAATACACACATCTCTAGCAGATGGGACAGCTATTCCTTTCCTCCTGAAGAATGGCTTTAAAAAGCAGAAAGCTACTAGCATTTGATAAAATGAAACCTCAAAGCCAGCATTAAATCAGTAAACTGGAGACCAGTACCATTTGTTGCAGTTTGTGACTTTAACTTAGCTTATGCAATATTAAACCACCTTACAGTCAGAAGAACTGTATCTTCCTCTATCACCTAAATATTTACTAATTAGCTAACTTGGCATTGGGGTCATCCACAGGACACTGAATATTAAAGACTGCTACTAACAAGCTCAATTTGATGATATGTAATCTGCCAGATTAAGATCAAACCAAATACCTTTGTCTGTTCCAGCTTCCTGCAAGGGTGTCTGTCTTCTCAGTCTCCTTTGTGCTTCTGCCTGGTGTCCAACACTGCACATAGGGGGCCTTGCCACATCCCCAGTGTTTCCTGCACCATGTTGTGGGTGAGGGTATGATTCTTTATTTGCATTACTCACTAGCTCTTCATATTTCTGCAATTGAAAAACACTTCCTGAAAACACAACACAGCAAAAAAAGTGCTCCACACTACAACCAGCCCTGGTCACCAGGTTCTTTAAACCTGCAGTAGAACCACAGATTACAAGTCAAATTGTGAAGAAAACATCTATTCTATGGTATAGAAGTTGTATTTAGCATAAATCATTGCAACAGCAGTGCCTGAATATCTTGAGTATTATTTGGAAATTCAGTAGCCCTTAACATTGCAGAACTATACCCTGTCTTTGAACAGCTGAAGATAACTTGCTTTTTAAAGAGAAAAGACATTACTAGGAAATTAAAGACTTCACTAGAAAAGGTGGTTCAAGCCAATCAATGTTTTGAGATTCAAGGGCATATTAAACAGTTTACCAAGGGACATTTCATTTCCACTGCAGACGGTGCATAAGACACAGGAAAAAATTTTTCTCTTTATCATTGTGGATATAACTTGTGCCATGAAAACCTTTCAGGCCCACTTGCTGAACAGAAATATATTAACATTAAAGAAACAGTAACATCCCATCTTCTCCTCAAAAACAAGTCATTTTCTGTCTTATTCTCAGATAATTCCCCAGCTACAACTGCTGGGTAGCAATGGCATTTCCGGTGGGATGCTCCCCACAACAAAAAACTTATTACAAGCATAAGCACTGCAAGAAGAGGAATCTGCTAAAACAACAGAAACAAGGGCTTTGGGACACAATCTGACTTAGCCTCAAACTCCTCTAGAAGAGGGTAAGACATCTTTCCTCATTTGGGCAGGCACACTGAAAAAGATTTCCTAGAGGCACAATAAAGTAGGCAAGACTTATTCCCAAAACAGAACTGACAAACTGACCTGTTGAAGGCAACTTGCAAAAAGGATTTTTAGTTCTGCAAGGCTTTCATCTTTATTTGTATAAAGAGGAGGAAAAAAAGCTTAACATGATCAAAAATCACTGTCCAATCACCACTGCAAACTGGATTTTGCAGCTATGCAAAAATCTGAGGTGGGTTCTGTCATTACAGCCCATCAAAGAGATTACAAGGAGCTTTTAACAGGCTCCTAACCTCAAGCAGGTGGATTGATCTCCTTAATTTACAAGTCTTTGCATAAATGACATTCCTAACCTGACCTTCTCTTCTTTAAAGACTGAAGATGTCAAAGCTACGTCCTTTTCCTGTTCACTTGTTAATAGTAGATTTAGTCTCCTTTTAGTTTCAGAATACGTTTATTAATGAACACAAATGTTGACTTTTCTATTTTTCACAATCACATGGATATTTCATGGGAGAAAAGAGGCCTGAGTGACTTCTCAAATCCCTTTTCTGACATGCAGTTATAACTAACAGAAATATTACCTCTTTCCATTCTTGCTCTTTCTTTTCCAGAATCGTGCACACTGTGGTTCTATAGGCCTTTTGTAAACAAGCCTTCAGTTTGTCTTTGCCTTGACTGGCTAATTGAACATGAGAATCAAAACCCTTGTCCTTCCAAGAATGTTTACTCTGTGTGCACTTGACCAGTTCTTCATGAATTTCACTCAACAAATACTCCAGCTCAAGCAGAGTCTTCTCCTCATACCGATTCATCTCATCCTGCAGCCTCTTGGCTTCCTGAGCCTCCCATTCCCGCTGCTTTTGCTCTAGCAACATCTTGATTTCTGCCTCTTTCTGAATGGAGAGATCATTCTTCTGCTTTGCAAGGTCCTCCTTTGCTGTTGCAAGGACCTCTTTAATTCTGTTTCTATGATCATCTAAGAATGATTGGTAGTCTCTCTCATTTTGCTCTTGTATCTGCAGAATTTCTTCTTGCTTTTCTTTGTTCCACTGCACACGGGCTTTTGCTAGTTCTGCTTTGACAGCTGCAGGGATTTCCTCTTTCTTTAGCTCCAATTCCCTCCTCAGAGAAATTATCTTTTCTTCAAGTTCTTTAACTCTTAGTCCAGATGTCTCTGTACTTTCATATTCTTTCTTCCATTTCTCCTCAGCAGCTGAGAGAACCATGGCTAACTGGCAAATAAACAACACAGTCATTAGAAATACATACACACATTCATAGATAGACAAAATGTAACTCTGAGTCATTAAAATTTATTTCAGATCTTTTCAATTTATTTAATAAAAAACAAACCTATATAGGCTTTTCCTTTTATAAGGAAACGTCTTTCCTTAGTGACTCCCTGTGTCTGTGTCTACATTCACTCCTCAGTAATACATGGGATTTGGAAGACTTAACTGTTTATCAACACACACATAGCAGTATTTTGGGCTACCTGCTCTGCTGTAGTCTTTTGGTGTTCCTTTTCCCATTTTTCTTGTTCTGTCTTTAGATTTAGTTTGTACTCTTGCAGCCACTTGGCATGAGCTTGGGCTAAAGCTGCATCTACCTTTAAATAGATAAAAAACCTGCTTCAGTCATAGGTAGGTACATTTTTATTATTACTTTCATGTAACAGTACAAGAATAGATTTCAGTTTGGATTGCCTATGTTTATAGAAATTAAAAGAACCAGACCAGCAGCACTTCATGCATTTCTTGATGTAAAAATTATGCCAAAACTAAAAATACTAAATTTATTCTTAACAAAATAGTATAAAATCTAAATATTGTTCAGTTCTGTTCAAAACAGTGTGAAAAACAAACCACATGCAACAGTTTTTTCAGAACTTGAAGAACTGTATTTCTAATATAGCAAATATCAATAATAAACTTCAGAGGAAGTTAGTGAAGGAGTCCACTTTCTTATTTTTTTAAGGTGACTAAAGTGGACACAGCAGTTTCACAGACTCCAGGTAGATAGAACAATTATTTGTTACCTGGCTGGCAAGATTTTTACAGTATTTATTTTCCAGTTCTAATTGAAATTCTTTTAAGGCCTCTTCAGAGGCTGTATTTTCTTTCAGAGCCTTCTGGATCTGCAGCCTCTGCTCTTCAACAGTCCCTTCTAACTCTTTAGTTGAAGCTTCATCCACAGCTTGGTCAGTTTGGCAGCTGCAGTCATTACATTCAACAACACTTCTTCTCACTTCTTCCAGCCTACTTTGCCATTCTCTTTCTAACTTGGCAAAGATTTGTTCTTTATTCTAAGGAAAAAAACATTTTTAAGAAAAATCTCCCCAGTGTCTCAATAAACAGATTTCACTGGTGTTTAGCAAATGAAACACTGTTCACATCAATGATAGTCCCTAACAGGAGAAAAACAAAACCATGCACAGAGAGCGTTTGGTAACTCAGAGCTTTCTCCTATGGGGTAGGATACACAAAGGATTTCTATATGATACCTGAGTGAAACAACAAAAAGCATAACCTTCACTCAAGCATCAGGGTGTAAAACTCCAGCATATTACCAGCTGTGACACTCAGGGTGTTCTGTTTGTTACTTTGCAAGAATTAGGTTTTGGGTTTCTTTAAAAATATGAAATATGTATAATGCCTGACTCCTTCAGAGGCTTTTAAAATGACAAATCCTTAACAGCCACTTCCAATGGCAGAATACCACCACATAAATCTAAAGTTCTCTTCCTGAAAATAAACAGCAAAACAACAACAAAAAACTTTAAATTCCCTGATCTGAGTCTCATACCTCCTTTTCTTCCTTTTCCCAGTGAATTTTGGCTAATGCAACTTCCTCTTGAACCTGCTGGTTTTTCTCTTCCAGCCACTGCTTCTTTGCTGCTGTCATGGACCTGATCTGTTCCTCTTCAAGCTCAGTCCTTAGAAATTTAAGGGAGAGTTCTTTTTCTTCTAGTAGCTGTTTCTTGAGCTAGACCAGAAAATAAATTAAGTATTCTCCAAGGCACAACTGCTCTGGTACAAAACTATGAGAATGCATGAGACACATGATTAACTCTCTAGAGGCTCTACACTGATCTTACAGAAGACACCTAGATAAGAGATTTAACTCTCAAAAAAGGTGTTTTAAGATATTATATCAGAGATTATTATAGGCTATTGCCATAAAGTTTTCATATCAAGCATCTTTACTCCCCTCATACTTTGAGCTGCACCTCTTTGCTATACTTGCTTACTCAGACAGCTGATCTGCTTCAGTCATTGCACACTGATATCTTCATAAAAGCAAAGCTTTTAATCAAATCAGTCTGAATTCATTACTACTTAAAAAACCACTGTGTTTTTCATATCAGTTTTATATAGTTTTGTAACATCGTTCAGGGTTTTTTGAAAATGTCTTATGAATGTAAAAGCTCATACTGCTGACTAAGCATCCTCAGAAGTCAGAATTATGGAAGTTCACTACATGAAAACAAATAGCTGTTGGAAAGAGTTACTTGTACAGTATTTCAAAACCCAGAACACACCACCAGCTTAATTAAAAAAAAATCACTAAGTTATATGTATGAGCTTTCTGGTTCAGCTGCATCTCTTCCAAGTAGGTTCTGCAAACATTAACAAAATTAAATACACTGTTTTCAAGATGCAATATTAATGAGTGAAATTATATGGTTTATAGGCAATTCCATTTATACCTTCTCTTCCTTCAGCTGCTGCTCTTGTTGAAATTTCTGTCTTAAAGTAGTTTCCAAGGTTTCCTTCTCCTGACAAACACCAATGTAACATTCCTTCACTGCAGTAATCTCTTTGTTCAGCTCCTCTATGTTATCCCTTCAAAGGACAGATTACTTATTATCAATTGGCCTCAGAGGACAGCAAGCCAGCTTTAAAGTAAGTGTAACTAGCAGTGAAAGTCAGACAGGAAACATGAAAATTTCAGTAAAAATGGAAATAATGCTAAGTCTTACTTTAACTTCGAGATTGTCTCTTCAGAAGTTTGAAGAAGCAGCTGCTTTTCCACAGCAAACCTCTCCATCAGCTCCTTCTCAAAATGTGCTTTGGTGTCCTCATGATGTTGCTGATAAGTTCTTTCACACCTACCATTCCAAGAAAGGAAAAACAACTACCTGATTTCAACTACCTAGGTTCAAGTTTTCTGTAAGAAAATATCTTTCTAACATTGACCTCCTCTTGTACCTGATAGCTGGAACAAGATTATGTGTGCAGGATGAAAATCCACAAATTAAACTAAACTAAGTTAACAGACTTACCTGTCAATGGCCTCTTGCTTATCATGATCAAACTCCTGAACCATCTTTCTCATCTGACAACAGAGGTCTTGATTTAAGCTTTTCAGTTTTTCTTCATTTTCCTTCAGTTCTTCAATAGTTGAAGTATGGGCCTGGACAAACAAGGGTCAAGTAATATGGGGTAGTAAGAACCTTTTCTAATGATTTTTAGCATGGGTGAGAGTTTTTTGTGATTTTTTTTTTCTGTAGTGGTAAGCAGCATCTCTGTCTTACCTCAACTTGCTGTAGCAAAGCTTCATTAGCCTCTTTGAGTCGCAGAACTTCTTCCTTCAGATTATCAGAAGCATCCTTCAAATTTGTGACAGGCTAAAAATAAATAAAATTAAAATGATATCTTTCAAGACATAAATGACTTAGCAGTTAATGCTTAAAAAGTTATCAAATAAAATTTGTACTTAAAAAATACAGGGAATTATTGCACTGCAAGATCACAGAATCACTGCTATTCTACATGAATTCTTAGAACTCAGTATTGTGAAGCTTTGCAGAAGCACACACTCAGTGTAGTGTTTGCAAGCTGAATGACAACAGTCATCCAACAGAGAGCACACTTCCCACAGACATTGGATTCCTACCCCACAGCCAGGTCTCCATGTACAGATACTGCAACTCTGATCAATCCACAGAGGGAAGGCAATAATGGGGTGAAGAGAGATGCAATATCAAGGAGATTTCTTTTTGATGAAATTACCCATGATGGCCCTCTGAAGGCAATCTGTTAAATGTTCTGATTGCATCATCTAATGGTACTGTCAGTCCTCTTGCAGAAATTACAAGGTCCTTTTGGCTAAAGAAAACCATCTTTTTCCAATGAAATTTACTTGTAACATAAGCATGGCAGACATCAGGTACTCTCACGCATATAAGGCATCATTTAAGTACTCATATAATAATGCATAGGCTGCCCAGGTTCTGCTTCAGTTGTTTTCTTTTCAACTATAGATACAAAACCAGAGTTGCTATGAATACTCAGCTATGCATAAATTTTTGCTCTCTTCTCATAAACAGCTTTGGTTTTGTTCCCCAAAAACCAGGAATACTTGACTTTTAAAGAAGTGTAAAACAACAAACCTCTGAATCTCTTGATGCTTTTTCTGCTTTCAACTGCTTGTATTCCTCTAGTGTCTTCTGGCAATCCTTAAGACTATTTTGTAGTTGAGTAATCTGGTTTCTCTTCATTTTATTACTGTTCAATAAACGTTCCAGCTCAGCTTTTAATTCTACAATAATTTCATCTTTAGAGAGTTCTTTATCCATGTCTCTGTTCTGTATTGCACTATCAGGAAAGTTATAACCAGTTCAGTATTTAAGAGACAAAAATCATTTAGCTGAAAGGAGGTGGTAGCAAAGAGACGAGTAAGTAATGCTACCAGAAATATCAGGATGTCTAAGATGTAATAGTAAAAAGCATAAGAGGACATGAATATCAAAGCTTTTCCATCAAGTTGCAATTAATTTACAGAGAACTTGTTAATTCAGCTGTTTCCTCAAAAGATTCATTCTCACATGATTTGAAGAGTTTTGAAGCAACTCCACTGATGTTGATGTAAAAGACAGCTTTAGCTTTAAGCAACTGTGTGGAGTCTTTGAGCAAGAAAAGTATCCATGAATATACTTCAACAATTAAAGGAACAGCAATATACTCCCTATAAAATCTGAAGACTTATTAAATAGCAACCAAGATTATTAATTAGGCAACCAAATTATGGTATTAGTACAATTTCTGTTTCTCAGATTATCTGGTAATACAAGCACTATTTCAAATATCTATCAAAAACCTGTGTGTTGATCCAGTAGAACCCTCTTCTTACATATAACTTGCATGGTTTCTTAAGGATTTAAAGTTTTTCTTTCAACAAGAATCACTCAATACCTGCAGAATTTTGGCTTCTTCCCTGTGATTTTTTTAATTCCCAGCTCTACATAGGAATCACCCAGGCTTGTAGGTTGTTCTCCACCTGCATCATTCAAAAATACTCCCAGCTTGGCAGCAGATTCATACAAAGCTATTTCTTCTTTCAGTTCCATTAATTCTTCCTGAAAGGAAGAGACAGAAAAAAATTTACACTGACCAGTGAGACTCCAAGCCAACATATCAGGCCCATGATAACTCTACCAAAGAAAATAAACACATGGAGCTCTTCCTTCGAGATATAATTCTATTTAGCTGCATTTAGTTGAATTGTCTAGCATTAACTTATTTATACTTTCATTTTTCATTTCTGATACCTCTAGCAAAGCATATATTAAAACTAAAAATTTGTTAAAATATACAAGAAATATTCCCTCTTGTTCTTGTTACAGTCCATCTATGAAGTATTGTTTATTTTGCTCTTCTGCATTCCTGCTGTCCTTGTACAGCAAAATGGATGACAACAGAAAAGTACATACCTGGAGAAACAGCTATTACTCTAGTACTTAGTAGGATTCACAGTTTCCAAGACAACAGATTTAAATCAAACATATGAATTGGAAACACACACTTCCACTGATGCTTTACAGAGGACTTTGTTGCATTCCCTTTTGCTGACAAAAGAGAAATTTCAGAACATAGTATCTCCTCATTAAATTACAAGACTTCAAGCACACAGAATTTACATTCCATTTTTTTTTTTCCAAAAGCAGGCTGGACAGAAGTATGATATCAGATTTGTGCCAATACAATTGCCCAATTGTGTTTTAATTGGTGGGAAGGAAGTCCAACATGCAACACTGGGAGAGGAAGTAGTCAAAGATGATGTACTTGTTTCCTCCAAAAATTTAAAATGTTTCAACCACCAACATCTTAGTAATAATGCCTCTCCCCCCACCATCAAATGAAAGCATTTTATTCAAACATAAAATATTCCATAAAATTAACCTGCAAAGCCTTGTTCATGTTGTTGCTTATCATCTGTGCAGACTGAGCTTGTTGCAATTGAAACCGTAACTGATTTGTCTCCTGCATTGAGCCTGTTGTAGGAAAGAAAAGGGAGAAACAGAACAAGTCAGAAATATGCAAGAAAGTCCATACAATCTGAAGTTATCTGTTAAAAATAGCAATGTTGATTCTGGCAATAGACATGACTGTTTCTATTTCCTTGAGCTCACTAACAGTTACTCAACACATTACTATGAAAAGACTTCAATGTGTGAAGGTGGGCAAAAGTCAAACACACAAACTGCAAAACATTTCACAATCTATTTCTATGATACAAATTTCCAAAAATCATCCTCCAGCTCCCAAAACAATTCTTCTCACTAGGACCTGAATTCAGAATGGCAATTCAAGTCAAGAACCTTAATACAAAATTAAGTAACTTGCAACCAAAACCTGTTGTTTAGTATGAAACAAGGTTTACACATATGCAGCACAAAATACATATGAACACACTTCAATCACTGTTGTTTGGGGTTTGGAGATGATGTTTACTTTTATTCCTATTTGGTTTTTACATCTTAGTGCAGAATGAATTTCAATCTGACAAATCCACTACATAGGAAACAGTCAAGAACACAATTAGGTTGATGTTGATTCCACTTCCATAGAAACATCAATTTCACATTTAGAAAAAATGAAGATATTTCTCCAAGGAAAGGTAATAGTATGAGTAAAGGGCTGACCTGTTTGCAGTAAATTTGCACATTGCTTTTGGCTTTCTTCTAGGCTTCTTGTCAGTCGATTTATTATTTCAGTTTTTTCACATTTGGTTTCTTCCAACAATTTTTCAAGTTGCTTAACATGCTCTCCTTGATTTTTGCAAAGCTCTTTCTAGGAAGAGAATATTTTTACTCGTTTTACAAACATGTAACCATCTAGAACTGTTTCAGATACAGAAAAATTCAATATATACAGGATAAAGGAGAAAAATAAATCAGATACCTAAAGGGGTAGAGGACAGTTAAATCAATCACAGATCAAACGCTATCCTTGGCTGACAAGTGACCTCCTACAGCATCAAAGTTCAGTTTTCACTGGGAGGCAGTAATTGTACTCATATATAAATATACATGGATGAGAATCATTTCATATTTCCTAGAGCAGTTACTTTTCAGCACATCAGATTATCTCCTGTAATTAATCACATACACTTAGTCTATTGCAGAAAAAAAATCAAGCCTTCACATGATATCAAGCCAGTTTATTTTAACTGAGCCCAAGCCAAGCTAGCAAGTGCCAATACTCTGTAAAAGAGGAATTGTAGTTTCCTTTTCAGAGGATATACAAAGTAGACATTTCTATAACATTACTTAGTTACCTACACAGACCTGGGAGGCACAGTGCTTTGTATCTACACCTTTTGACTTTTCTATCTTCACTCAAAAAACAGATCTCCCTCTTTGAATACCCCAAAAATGCTACTCTATATTTTACACTAGAGACAAAGTTGTAAAAGCTTTGTTGAGGTACTAACAGACAAAAATTCAGCAGTGCATTTTGTTTAGAAGCAAGTACCAGTCACCTTTCCAAGTATACATCCCCTCTATTTCTATATGTTGAGACAAGAATTAGAGAAACTTAATTTTATTTTCTTAATGTGAAATAAGAGGAAAATGTATTAAGAACTGCCTGGAATACATTGCTTGAATATTTCTAATAGTGAAATGGATTCTTATAACATATCAAGTGGAATAATTTCAGTAAGCTCTACAACCATGTAACACAATCTATATCAAACTCCATCTTAAAGACAGCCTTTTACCCCTTCTCTGTTTTTAAATCCTTACTTCTAAAATAAAGTCACTGTTGAATGGTTAGTCATAGTCATCCTTCAGCATTCTGAGACCAATCTTGGCAGACTGTTCAATAAAAAGTTTTTCTTGTTTTTTTTCTTGCAAGAAATCATTATTTCTTAATTAGTCCTTTTCTTTCCCAGAGTTATTTGCAGAACTCCTTCAAAAACATTTTTCACAGAAGGAAAGCGCAGGAGAGCAACTAGGACAATGAATTCCTGGCTCCTCTGCATCTGCTATGTACAAACTCACAATTTGAATTTACAACTGCCTGCAGATGTTTATGAAAACATACCACATAGGCCTCATAATGTTGAGACTTACCATTTTCTTAGCAGCTTTCAGAAGGAGTTATTAGAATTGTAGGTCAAGAAATGCAGTTTAGGAAACATGGAGAGCTCTCAGTGTCTCCAGTACAGTACTCAGCATCCTAAAACAATTTCTCACCTGCTCTCTGAGTGCAGATTGTGTAGTGTCAAGCTTCTGCTCTAATGACAATACTTGCTGTTCATACTTCTGTTTGAGTGCAGAAATAATGGCCTCATGTTGTTCTCTGGCTCGCTGGAGGGCATCTGATCTCTGGAGTTCTAACAGCTGCTTTTGCATGCTTTCCATGGCCACCTCTGCCACTTTGGATTGCTTCAGTATCTGTAGGAACAGTATGACAGTAGTTGCTAGTTACATACATTTCACTGTTGCTCCAATATTCTGTACATCAGTTCATTTTTGTTCTGTGCAGAAGTTGCCACAAGTCCTCAGATGATGCCTGTGTTTTCATACACAGTATTTTCAACCACTGAATCCTATCCATCCATCATGTATTTAGCTTTTGCAATGATCATGACCAGCATTTCAAGAGACTAGCAGTTCTGTTTAATGCAAATGCATCACAAATTGAACTGTAGAGGTCTTTCAAAAAAACAATCTAAAAATATTTACAGTACCTGCTCCTCATTGGTAGTAAGAGTCTGAATTTGAGTTTCAAGGGCCTTGATTTGGCCTTCAAGATGCATTTCCCGTTCCTTTCCATTCTGATAGAGTTTCTGAGACTCACGAAGACTAAGAGCCAAACCATCCTTTTCATCTGAAAAGACAGACATAACTGTGTGAGAACCATGGCCAGCCACCCAAGAGCTTCATGCAACACAACTGCTCAGTACCTGCTCTATAGAACCATTCACTCTGCCCTGTACTGTGAACAACAGAAGACTGAACAAAACCACTTAGTCTCCATCCAGCACCCACTGTGTCCCCCTGGCAGCAGGGAGCACTCCAATGCACTGCTTCCAGGAGGGTACTGAAGGTACAAGGCCCATCTGGCAGCAGGAGAACCTCACATTGTGGCATTCACATTCTCTGAAAAACCCCCTTGCCTGGGGATTTTTCAGAGAATGTGAATGCCACAATGTGAGGTTCTCCTGAGAAGCCTCCGAGAAAAGGGAAACAATTATTAACTCATTTGCTTCTCCTGTGTTTTGCTCCTCTGGAATGTGTTTGGAGATTGTTTACAGGTGATTGTTTCATTGGATTCTGGTGTGAGTTGTTTTTACTCATTGGCCAATAAGGGCCAAGCTGTGTCGGGACTCTGGAGAGAGTCACAAATTTTCATTATTATCTTTTTAGCATTGTGCAAGTATCCTTTCTGTATTCTTTAGTATAGTTTAGTATAGTATCCTTTAATATAATATAGTACCTTAAAATAATAAATTAGCCTGAGAACATGGAGTCAGATTCATCATTCCTTCCTGCCACAAGGGTCCCCACAAATACAATCTCACAAATAGTCTCAAATCAAGTTTACAAGTATGATAAATACCTTCAAAGACACTTTAAATCAATCTCAGAATTTAAAAGTTGCTAGGTACCAATAAAATCTAAGAATTACCACAAAACATTTTACCTTTGACCATTGAAAGCTGATGATTCAAATACCTAATCTGCTGTGCACTCTTTTCTAGCTTTTCATTAAGTTCTTCCAGTTGTCTTTCCCTCGCTTTATTTAGAACCTGAAGTTGAAGAATCTGCATGTTCTCTGAAGAATCTGCCAAATTTCAAACAGCATGTAGACAAGTCAGCACAGATATCAAGAAAGTCATTGCTGTAATTCCTACTCCAAAATATTTTTTATAGTGCTAAGTTCATTGCTGGTGCACAAAATTTTTTTTTTAATCCACATTTGATTTGCATCACTCAAATTGCTCTGGCAGCAATGGCTGAAGGATTGTGCAAACTACAATTCCAACCTTACAGCAGGCCCAGATGAAAGTTTCCATGCTGTGAACTCACAGACTTGTGGCCACTACAAGTTCACAACATGTCTGACAAAGCAGTTCAGCCATTTGAAGGGTACCTAACAGAAAAGCCCAATGTGGCATCACTCAGTGCACTTCCCAAGGTACAGTGAGTCATTATTTTCCAATATTATGGAAGGAGAAAAAGTGCCAACAAGGTTTGACATCAAGCCACCAGAAACAAATTTTCAGTTTCATCAATCAAAACTACATGTTCAATGCCCAAAATTCATATACCCTTAGCAAAAAGAGGTCATTTCTGGATATAAAAGATTCTATACTTCAACACACTTTTAGCTGTCCTCTTACTGAAAAACTACTGAAATCAACATGTTCACTGATTTCCAGTGAACTTTTTACACAAGTTTATTTCAAGTCTAAGCATCAAACACTTACTGTCATCATTGCCCAAGAATTCACGTTGCAAACCTTCAAACACTTCATTTCTTCTGTTTCCTTCTTGCATTCCTGGAATATTTTGATGAATGCCATTTTGGTATGGTTTATAAGTCACTTTGTAAGATTCTGGTGACTGGCCATTGACAACATCAGATGCAACAAATTGCTGTTGTGACAATATACACATAAGAGGAAATACATTAAAGCTACAACAGTACTCTTGCTCAATAAAAAAATATTTTTCATTTTACAGGTTGACATTAAGAAGAGTTCTAGTAGCTCTTCATTGTGAGGCTCCAATCCAGCACACCATTTCATTCTTCATGAAAGCTTCCAACTCAGAAAAGCAGTGAAATGTTAACTTAAATAGAGTAAGCACACACTTAAGTGAATCACATTCATTCTACCTCATGGAATTCTACCAAGGCAACAGGAGAAAGAACAAAAATTATAACATGAACATATGAAAACTCAGTGACTAATGTTTCATTTTTTTAAACAGGCTACAGAAGCCTCCCATCACTGTTTGAACTGATTGTAAGAGACTAAAGGCACGTAGAAATATTACTACCATAGCTAAAATCCTGTGAAAATTTTCCAAGAGATAGAAAAATGTGTCAGCTTCTAAAATACCTTAAGATGTTCCTTTGGATCATCTGAAAAATTTAATATTTTATTTTGCTGATTGTCAAATTCTGGTTTGTGGCCATTTGTATAAGGCCTGAAGTTTTCAGGAAGATGATAGACATTGTTCTCTTGGTAGCAGCTTGGAGAGTTAAACCCATCTCTACCAAGATACACATGATCTGGATCATCTTGGCCATCCTGGCCACAGTAATCTTCTTTAACATCATATAAATGTTTCTTCTCTTCATCATTATGTAGGACATTCCAATTCTTCCCATGTTTTTCACCATGATCAGTTTGCTGGTCACACAAGAATTGTTCAGGGTACAGATTTTGTCCTTGTTCATAGTCCTATGAACGGATATGAGGTTTAGAATTGCTCTTTCAAAACTCAGATTTCACCCCACCCTCTTTTTCCTGAGGTTACCAACCCTGAAGTTAGAAATACTTTAAATGAACACCAAAACACTTCACCTACATGTATTTCTCTAATTAATTTAAACAATATTCAGCATGTTATTATGAACCAGCAGCAATTACATCCCTGCTCATACAAACTTACATTTGGAGGATCACTGATCAGTGGATGATCCTTCCACCTTCCATCAAGCTTCCCAGGCTCATGTGACCTAGACAGACACAAGCAGCTTAACCATGTACTAATAACTTCAGGGAAAAAAACCTTCTCTTAAATCAAGACACATCTAATTTACTGCAAATTGCACTACAACTCCCCTTTTATTGGGATTCCTTTTACACACCTCATCAACTCAGACTTTGCACTATTCTTCAAAGCACAACATAAATAATAAAAAGATGGTGCCAAATGCCTTACTGCTCCTCAGTGTCCTGGATGCTACAGTCTGAGAAACTGGAGAGTTGGTCTCCACTGTCCTCCAGCATATCATGGGGAAGGTCTGTCAACAATTGCTGCAACTGAAATAGAACAAACAACATTCATTATACGCTTTTCAGGAAAATTAATACAATTTCAGCCCAAAAACATTGGCAAAGCAGGCCACTTGCACAAAATCCTGGTTTTCTTCCTCCAAGAAGGAATTTGCAAAGAGACTTTTACCACAGAATGCTTGCTAGACTAGAGTACCAACCAAAGCGTTTTTCTGCCAAACTCTTGTTAAGAAAAGAGTTGCACCAGAAAGAGGTAAGGCAAATGCCATCTAGTAGACGTGTCCCAGAACAGACTAATTTCAAAGAATCATCTGCAAACGGATGATGCCAGGATTTCTCCTCTCTGATCTCCAGGGTAGAGAGGTATTGGACATTCAAAACATGCTCTTTCTGAGAAGTCTGGATGGAAATCCAGGTAAGAACTTGCCAGTCAGTACCACTACATTCAAGAAGTCATCACTGAAATAATTAGTGCTCTGCACAACTGGACACAAACAGAGAAAAACACCACAACTAAAACACACCCAAACTTCACTTCTTATGCTTTTCAAGAGTGGAACAGTCTGCAACCTCTTTTGCTCTTACCAGACTACATAAACCTTTTTCTTTCTTTTTACACATTTAAAAGATAGGAAGACGCTAAATTCATAAGCCTTCAGATTAAATTACTTAATTCTTTTTCACCTCTTGTTCTCTTGCATAATCTTCTTGGTCATAGTCTTCATCTTCATGTTGAGTTTGTAGAGCTGCACTATCAAAGTCAAGGGACATTGTTTTCTAATATTGATTTTGTGTATCCAGCAAAACCTACCACAGGACAGGAAAACATCACATGTCAGTAAAATACATGAGGAGTCAAAAAGCATCACCTGAATTACTCAGCATGAAAATATAATTCTTGAAAGAGTCATTGCACACTATTTGTTCCTCATACATCCAAGCCTATTCTCTTCTAAGAATTTAGCTTTTAAAATAAGACTGACGTAATTTCTAAAGTTCACTTACAAGCAGACATTATTTTCTGCAAGTACTGCACAGTATACGTAAGATGTGATACATGATGATAACAATGCCCACTTTTGAATTTTGCTTCATAGTCTTCTAGAGAACAACTACAGTATGTATTAAAAACTGAAAGCATGTTGTTCCTTGTTCATTTGTATAACAGCTCCAAAAGGAAAAATAGGAAAAGTATCACAGAAATCTGAAAAGCACCACATGAGTTGCAGATTTCACTGCTTAAGAAGAGAGTCTTGACCCCAAGGGCCTGTGAACACTGAGCAGTGTGCTCACAGAAAGCTGCTGTGTGTAATTGCCGGCCCAGGTCTGGTTACAAGATAAGTTACTCCCTGTTGAAGGGACACTTGTTTGGGCACACAGGTGCAGCACACACTGAAGTCTTCACCTGGTATAATGTAACATCACAGGAGCATTATCTCCAAGTTAAAAGTCACTGCATCACAGTTAAAGGACCTTTTTGCCCACAGCTGTTCATGGAAGCTCTCCAGCAGAGCTGCAGGAGGCCTCACAACGCAGCCCCTGTCCCTGTGCCCCCCGCGACCCCTCTCACAGGCGGCTCTGAGGCTCCCGCTGCCCCCACACCGCACCAGCTGAAGCACCGGCCCTGTCTCCTTCCTTAGGGCGCTCCCCAGCCCCGGGAGCGAAGGCAGCCGGCCGAGAGAGCACAGGCGGCACAGCCGCCAGAGCCGCGGCCAGCCCCGGAGAGCCGCACCTGGACGGGCCGGGGCAGCTCCAGGGGCGCGGGGCGAGCTCGGCCGCCGCCACCTCAGTCCGCGCGGAGGGCGGCGCGGGGCGATGCTGCCGTTATCCAGCGCACCTTCCGCGGGGCCTTAGAGCCGCGGACGGCGAAAAAGCGCGGCCCGCACACCGGAACCCACCTGAGCCGCCGCGGCCACCCGCCCTCACAGCCACCACCGGGGCGGACCCGCCGCGCTTCCTCATCACACCCGGCCCGCGCCCGCCGGGCTGATTGACAACCCCGGGCACCAACCCGCGGCCAGAACCGCCCCGAGCCGCGCTGAATGACAGCCCCAGGCACCAACCGCAGCCAGAACCCGCCCGGCCGCGCGGGAGGGCAGGCCCGCCCCCGCTGATTGTTTGAAAGCAGGCGCGCATGGTCGCGGGAACGCGCCTGGCGAGCTGATTGGCCAAGCAGGCAACCAATGACAGTGTGAGTTTTGTGGAGGGGCGGGGTTTCGTGGGCGGGCAGCCGGCGCCATCTCGCAGCGGGACGTGGCGGTCGCCAGGCAACGCGCGGCCGCGGGGTGACGTCACGAGCCCGCGAGCCGCGCCTCACGGCGGTGTCACGATGGCGCTGAGGGGAGCGGGGTCACCGCTCCTGCCCGAGCCCCTGCCCCAGGCAGCCTTCGCTTGGCTGCTCGGGAACCCGCTCTGCTTCCAGAGCTCGTTCTCTTTAAAAAATAAAAACCTCTTCAGAAGGAGCAGATTTATTGCGCAGAGTCGCAGGAAGCAATTCTGACCGAGGGTTGGTTCCGTTTGTAACAGCCCCACCTGGTGCCTCGCCCTCAGCCCGGACAGCGGGAAAGGACCCCGGGCAGAGACGTTTGGGTCATTTGTTGGAGGATTTTTATTAATGGGAGCAAACACTTCGTGTGTTTCAGTGAAATTTATATTAGTTTGAAAAGGAACGAACAGGCTGTGTCGAGTAAACGTGACATTATAGGCGAAATCAGCCATTTTTTCCCAGAGGATTCTAGTAACCATTCAAACAGAGATTAACCGATTCTCATAATTTTTACAGGCATTAAATGACTCAAACAAGAACAAAAAGGGTTTAAATGTGTCTGACAATTAAAAGCTTAAATGAAGGCATGGAAATGCTAGAAACCTAAAACTGAGAATGAATGTGGTTTATTCTACAAAAATGCATGGATGTGTTGTGTTTGGTTTTAATCTGTAATTATTTGGATTATCTGCTTTCTCCCACATCAAAAGATTTTGATGTACTTCTTTATTGCTCTAGCACCCAATTATCTTCCTTTCCTTCCTTTTTACTTCACAGTTCTGCTTCAGACACATAAAAATATGCAGGAGCATCAGAACAAAGATCCAGGTCTTTTAAATGTTTTACATTGGTGATATTCAAAGAGAGAGAGACATTACACTGTGATGTACATCACACACTGGCTCTGGCTGTCCTTATTCACTGGTTAAGTGAAAACGGATGAAGAGAAAAAAGTCCCTGAGTCAGCATCTTGACTAGCAAAGTCAAGAAACTTTGATCTCATACTATCACAGCTCCAAATGCTATTAAGTCCTGAGTAACTTCGATTTGTTCCAAAAATAGAGGTGGAGTTCTGCACATTTTCCTTCTATGACCTGTCATAAAACTCAGCTTTGATACAAAAATCAGAACAGGTCTTTCTCTCCACTTGACATGCCACAGAAGTAGCTGGGTTTGCTTCATTGCTTGCTCCATAGTCATATCAAGCACATTCTGATGTTTGACAAGATGTGAGAATATTATGCAGGATATTATGCAGGGGGTTGATATCCTAGTTACAGTTTCTTGCTGTGGTACAAAGCTCCAGAATGAACTCTTGCTGGAGGCCTTCACAGGTGAGCACCTTGCACAGGAGAGAATGGGCCAAGTTTGGGCTGCTAGCCCTGAAGGCTCAGGGTATTGAAAATGCCGGACTGTTAGCAAGGAAATGAACTCCTAATATTTAAACCTTCCCACTGCTTCAGTATATGTAATTGAGTAGTTTAATAATATTATTATCAAAGAATGAAATGTATTTTTAGGCTATTAGCTGAGGATAAAAATAAAGATGTTTTCTAGTAGACTTTAAGTGTGGCTCTTTACATTACATTTTCCCCTCCAAGGAAGCTTATCTTCCATAATTTTCTAAGACCTCTCCTCTTGCTTTCTAGAGGAAGGAGCTCATACTACAGCGTTCCCTTTACCATGAACACTGGCAAACAAACAATGTCTTTTTTATTGTCAAGATTTCCAGCAACTGCTGAACTCCACAACAATTGTCTGCCTTAGGAACTGAGCCAGTGGGCTGGGAGACAGAGAGAATTATGTCTGCTCATGCCAGAGAATATTGCTTGTCTCAAATGCACCATTTCCCTCAGGCCATCACCTGGACTACCAGTTCATTCCCCAAATCTCCCCTGCCTTTCTTCAGTCACTTATTAAATCCCTGTTTCTTCAACAGCAAGCCAAATAAATCACTGTTCACTCTGAATATAGGATTGTTCATGTTTAGAGTATTTATTGTGGCAAAACAATTAATAGATTTCTTTTAAAAGATTTTTCCATGTTTAGGAACAAATGGACTCTATGTGAAGAGGGGAAAACTATCTTGTTTTGGAAAGAACACTGACTAAGGACACATGCAAAGTTCAAACATCCTTTAAATAGTTGTCTCCCAAAATGTATGATTAGTTTTGTTCAGCTTTTCTAGTTTGTAAACAACTATGTAATCAATGAAAATATATTTAGCCTACCTTTAAAAAGATGTTTCCAGTATTGTGATAATAATTGTAAAATCATATGCAAGACAAAAATATTAAGATCTAGCATGCTTGTCCCTTAACAAGTTCTATTCCAAAATTATATTACATATATTAATTTCAACTTTGTAAATGTTTATAATCTCAAATCTTTGAGTAGTCAGACAGTGACAAAAAATTATTAAGAAACTGGACAACTTTTCTGTATTGTGAATGCCATTCATTTCAAACGTTACTTGCTAGTAAAGTGCTGTTACAAGCAAAATGAAATTGTTAGTGTCTATCGAAAGATGACATTTTAGTAATATTCAAATTGTACTTGTTTTTGGCAAATAGTTAAAAGCATAGACATGTTTGTTTATCCACCCAAAACTAATTCAGTATAAATAACATTGGTTTCAATAATTCTATGCTAAAAGGCACATACTAATGTTCCAGCAGTTCTTTCAAGTGAGCTTTTGTATGTAGAGTTTTAATTGTGCTTTTAAATAGTTACTGATTCAGTATGACCTTGAAAGTGACCTTTGTGCATGTCTAAAATACCTTCTCACAAATGAATCTCACACTCTGAAGGTGTAATTTTGTTAAGATTAAGATTATGTGTATCTATATAACTATGCTTGTTGATCTCCATAGATCTACATAGATATACACATATACATATATTCATACATACACACACATAAGGGCTTCTTCTGGAACAGCAGCAGAAAGTGCAGTCTATACTTTTTTGACTTGTCTTCATAATAGAAAGTTCGGTTATGAATTGTCTTGGGATTTGTGAGATCCAAGGGATTATTTGTGATACTGCATGTGTCCCATATTACTCTCTTTCCTTACAGGCTGCTTCAAGCTCACTTCACTTCCAGAAGAGATGATTGGCAAATTATTTTCCATGTGATACTGAATAAGATGACCCACACTATCAAATATATGATCTTTGGTTCTCACCTAGTGGAAGAAGCAAAAGAATATATTTTAGGTTAGATTGTGCTTATAACCGGTTGGACATGAGGCTAACACATTAAAATCAAAAGGCACTTAAGCCACTGAACTCACTTGAGCAGGATCATTAGGCTGTAGACAGCAATTCAGATCTATCCTTTGGCCCACAAGAAAAGTAGTGGTAAAGTGAAAAGATTGTATGTCAAACTGGGCTGATTATGCACAGGGGAAAGAAATAACCTTTTCTTTTTCTCCAAAGAAGAGAGACATTTTTCCCTAAATCCCATTGAGGATTACTTTTTTGATTTACTCTCTCCTCAAAACTGTCACTCAAGGCTGCTCTTCTCAGCAGAAGAAAGTTCAATTGAAGTGACAACAAACCTTTTTGTATCCAGAAATTCATCATTAAGGATAATTTTTTTCTAGCACTAACGGTTTGCAGGATGTGTTAAGTGTATACACTAATTATCAGCACCTGGACTAACAGTATTTAAATTCCTCACTGCTACTTCCATGGTACTTCAGTGCTTTTAAGTTTTTGACCTTTCAAACCTAATGCAGCCACTGGCTATATTTAAATTAACCTGAATGGAATCAAATCACTTCCACTTGATGGAATGCAGCCATGCATTTTGATTGAAATATCTGAGCAGCACTGAAATTTCATTATATGAAATATTCATACCTTGCCCTCAGGATCCACCAAGAGTAGATGCTTTGCCTGCCCTCCCTGAAGTCCACTGAGGACATACTGACCAGGTGACGTTGTGCTTTCTCGTACCAGAAAATCCCCGTCGTTGACTAAGAGGCTCTCTGCTGCTTTCCTGTTCAATTTGCCATGGTAACAATCTTCATTCTTTAGCTGTTGCTTTATTTGTGGCAGAGCACAGAGACCAGCTGTGTTGCTTGTGGCACTCTGCTGAACAGGTTCCGGTAACTCTAAAATTAAATGAAAGAGAATATATTGGACACTTCACCTAAAACCTCATCCTAAAAGGATGCAAGCCAATATCTTTGATAGCTTTTAAAAAATTCAAACAATTCAGCCTTGAAGCAAACCAACCTTACAGACTGTAAGAATATGCACACATGAATGCTCATGACCCTCCAGTGCATTAGGCAAAATTATCACACCACCTCTTCCCCTACCTTAGATGGGAAAGCCTTTGGTCGCTAGGCAACAGGGATTAGAAAGAGGAATTTTTCTGATGCTGTACTGGTTTGGGGTTATATTTCTTTGTATGAAATAGTCAAATTTTCCCTGTAAAAATGAGATTTTTTTTTTGGCTTTTTAGCTTTAATTTTTTCCCTTAAGATCTTGTTTTTCCTTCTTCCTTAACAAGCTCTGAAGAGATTGTCACAGATCATTGGGAGAGTCATGTTGAGTGGCTCCAGCTATGTGCAGGAATGTAAGACAACATAGCCAATGTAGCCAGAAGGGAAGGATTACAGCATGATACATTTGCTGTTAAAAAACGAACAATTACCAAATGTACTAAAAAAACTGGGTGGTTTGGGATATAGCCAGTCAGACTGCAAATGATTCACAGGCAGGCAGGATTCTTCTAAGGAAAATATGAGGATACCACTTCTTCAATGGAATTGTGCAACCTAAGGCTCCTCAGGATATAGGCAGCTCTTTTTAGAGCATGATGCAGTCCCAAGTTGGAAATGTCTCAATGGTCAAAGATTTCTTTATTGTGTTTCCTTTATTGTCCAGTCCTTTTTCCACTTTCTTGTGTGGAGCCAACTCTGACAGAGAAAACACTCAGTGGGAAACCATAAAAGGCAAGGCTAATAAAGTATATTCAATAATGAGGACAATCAGTAGTAACTATATAATCATTTAATGGATATCCTCCACTTTGAGTCCATTAATCAAGTTTGGACATAGATTTAGTTGATATGACAGATCAAACGGTTTGATTTAGAAATTATTTGATGAGATTCAATGGTCAGTTTTGGAAGAACTAAGAAAAGACAGTCACAATAATCCCACTTTAACCTTGCATGCTACTGCCTGTGAAGCAAAGGCATCTGAGGTCATTTGAACCTTGGAGTGGGTAAGACCTTGAGCATACTCTTCCTTGAGGCAATGTGCAGTCCCAAGCTCCTGTCATCCTAAAGACTTGTTTTTTAATACCTGTGGCACTTCATTCATCATCATCAATGAACTACAGAAGATGAAAGGTTACTCTGCTTGTTTACCATCACTATTTCTGCTCTTTAATCCCTTTTCTCTTGAATCTAACAAGGAAAAAGAACAACCAGGATAGATTTATTCCCCCATCTTTTCTATATTTCTTATGGGAAAGCCAAATCTTTCTGCATGCAGAGAAATGAGAAGCCCCCCTCCTCCCATGCTGAGACAGGTGTGGCATCGCAGTGGGACCTACTGGCCTGGCGCAGAGGGCTCCCAGGGCTCTGTGCTGCTGCTGCACCTCGGGCTGCACAGGCTGCAGAGTGCAGGGACTGCGTGTTGATGTAACATGGATCATCAAAGAGATCTGCTTTGTAGGCAGGTTTCAATGAGATTGCCTCTTTTATTGTCTTCTGTGATCTCTCATCGCAATTACCTGCAATTAGTATATAGTATGCACAGATTTTTCCTTCTTTTTTTTTTTTTTAAACTCAGCTTTAAGTAACTGTAAAAGCTGAAATAGGAATGATGTTCTTCTTTATAGCCCACTAAAGTAATTCAGAAGGAAAATAAAAATGCAAATGAACTTATTTTTCCTGATGTCTAGAAGGCATCGGGTCCAAAAGTAATTAGAATGAAGTTTTCAGAAATGTTCTGCACTGATCCAGTTCTCCTCTAATCAATGTCACTGAACCCCCCACAGACTGGAAAGAAAATAATACATATGCCTCTACAAAAACACAAACCATACATGTTATTTGTTGCAAAACCCTTTCCTTCCCCTCTGCACCACAAAAAGAGCTTGTGGGAAGCTGAGCAATTCTCCCTTGCTATTCTGATGGAGAAGGGAGAGATGGAGGAGATTGGTGCTTTGAGGCTCTGCCTGGAGAGCCCAAGCCACATCTGTCAGGTTAGGATCCAAGCCTAGGAACAGGCTAACAGAATATCCCCTGCAGGGTATGAAAATAATAGCACTTCAGCTAGCCAAATAGCAGGCATATTTTTGCTCTTCAACAAACGTTTTATTCATAGATCTATTCATTCATTCTTTTATTTGTTCTCCCTCTCTTTGTAGAAACCATTTGATTCTCCTTTCCTTGAATTGGAAATAACACAAGAAACTGAAGTATCCCCTACAGACAGTGTAATGGATCACTTCAGAGCCGTGCAGGTGGGAATTCAGAAAGGACCCCATTGTGCAGTGAAAGAGAGGAGCTGAGCAAATGTGCTCAGGGCATCAGCTGTGGCAAAGTCCAGAAAGGGATGGGGGCTGATGATCTCCTGGGGTCCCTGACAGCAGACTTTGCTAAAGGCAAATTGACCCTGGGCACAAAGCTGCCTAAGGCAGGGGAAGGGCACAGCCATACTGAAGCCAGAGATGCTGGAACCAAGGGGCCAGACTCTTTTGGAAAATCCCAATGCTGATTGTTTGGATCTCATTGAGCATTTGTAGGAGAAGGGGATATACTCAGAGACTGATAAGTAATGAAGTATCTTCGTTTTTCAAATGGTATGAAGAAAGGAAACAACAAAGGAACAACAAAGAGTATGAAAAAGAATAAAAAAAACAAAACAAAGAGCTACTGTACAGTTTCATGAGAAGTAAAATGAGTAAGTCTGCCAGCAGACATGAAGATAGATAAGTGGCCTTTAGAAAAGCTGTAAGGCTTTTTTGTCTGCCCTGCATCTAGGGAACTAAAAATGACCCACTAAGTAGAACACTTTTCACCATTGTATTGAAAGCCAAGGGGCAGCTCTTCCAGGCAGCCTGCCCTGGTTAATTCTGCATATGTATGAGAAGGAAAAGAGAGTACGTACCCACAGTTTTGTTTTCTTCTGGACAATTTTCATATATATTGATGAAGGTTGGGCTGCCTGTCTGTAGAAAAATTTTAAAATCAGTCATGTAAAGTAGTCCCCTAGGAAAACCCAGGTAACTTCAAAATGCCCATGCATTAGTTACTAGATTTACAGGTAATGAAACATGTTCTTCACCAAAAAATTCCCATCTCCTCAAATAATATTTCACACTGATACTCTTCTTTCTTTAGATGTCACGTCTGGACTCCAGTGTGAGTCTCGTAACTGCCCAGTTATGTATCTAATGTTTACTATATATACAGTATAACTCCTAGGTAAGAAAGCTCAGATTTTCTAGTAGAGGTCCCTCATCATAAAATCAACTACAGGTATCATGGTTTGAAAGTGAAATGGTTACTAAAATGTCTGAGCAGCACTGAAAGAGAAAGGAAAACAAAAAAGTAACAGCCCACGGGAAAAAGGCATTTTCATTAACATGCAGTGTAACTCCTTGCAACAGTACTGGTGAGCATCAGGTGCAAATTCTGGATATAGTAAAACATTTTTTGATTTAGAGAACTGCTGGGGAGGTGGGGACCTGATTTGCAGAGTATGGTTCATGTCAGCAAAAATAGATGGTGCAGTAGCACAGGAACACACAGCAGCCCAGGAGCAGTTGCTACCAAACACAAATAACACCTGGGAGCAGCAAGCTTTTAGACAGAACCAGCTGGATTCCAGCAGGCACATCTGAGTGTGCTCCCTCTGAGCAAAGTGGTGGTGCCTTCTTTCCTGTGTGGGGAAAGGATGGTGCTCCCAAGGCCTCACACAGCAGACTCTGAAATCTGTGCAGCCATCTGAACTTGGCTTGTTTTACTCCCTGATTGGTTTTTATTTCCCACTATGCCAGACAAGAGCCACAGATCTCTTTTGCTGATTTAACAGAGCTTCTTGAAACAATCCAAGAGTAATGAATATTGTATATATATTGCAATCAGTCAATGTTGTATGTGTAAGTTGTAGAGCATAATGGACAGGATGAAATATTTATTAGATCACAGAATAGAAAGCCAGGAGGTCCCAGATTTTGCAGATGTTCTCTCCAACAAGCCATTTAAATTGGTATCTATTTTCTTCTCAGAGCTAATGAGTGAACAAGGGAATATTACTTGGTCTCCTGAAAGTACTCTAAGGACAAACCAGTTAATATTCAGAAAGTGCTTTGGGATTCAATTATGTACTAAGCATCATTAAATCTAGCCTAAAAAAACTTTTCCCAGGATAATCAGGACCTGGTTCTGATGTTAATGCCATGCTTTAACACCACAGAAACATTTTATTATTCATTCCCATAATAGGCAGTGAGTATTTATCCCAGCAGATGCTGTACTTACTGAGCAATACTGCTTTTTGCACTGGACAGGACACTTAGCCCTTGGGTCTGTCTGCACTTTCATTCGCATGTCCAACACTCCGCCGGTGGGAGGCTCCTTCCCTGGAATTTCGTTGTAATATTCATGATGGTCCTCCCTCTCCTGTGAATTCCCAGCTGATCCATTAGCATTTGCTGCCTCACTGAAAAAATATGGGGAGGGGGAGAAAAAAATGAAGCTTCTGATGTAATCAATTGCTTTCTAGTGCAGGCAAACATCCCCAGTGTCTGCACAACGCACAATGCACAGATCCGCCATATGGAGGCTGTAAAGGGCTTTGGGCCGGAACTTTCAGAGCTGTTTATTTTTCCAGTTACTTCTTCCTGAATTAAAAACAGTCATGACAGTTTGGGGTAAAGGGTGGTGCAGTCATTTCATTAGCACCAGGCAGCCCAGATATATTTTCAAGTCAAAGAAAAGGTAAGAGGAATCCACCGAAACTTTAAGAATTTCAATGCATTGTTCATTAAGGTATCCAAAATGCTGACCATAAAACTAATTCTTATGGCTTCTTGACTGAAGTCTATAAATCTAGAGATTCCTGGGGGGCAGCCAGACTTCAAGAGAAAAATGAAAACCTCATGGCATTTAGTCAGACAAGCCTGCAACTGTGTTAGAAAATCAAATATTACTACAAAAAAAAAAAAAAAAACAACTAAATAAATAAAAAAGTAGCTGTCCTCAGAGGCATTTACTCTGATTTTAATAACCACAATCAATATTCTGGCTCAGCTTGAAGGAACACTGAATGACATGAAGGAGAGCACACAATGGTTTTTTTGAGCTAAACCAGAATGATGATAGTTTAAATGTACAGCTGATACACTGCAAAACAACTAGGTGCTTCCTGTACTGTCTCCGGTCCCAAAATAAAAAAAACTCATCTCAAATCTTACTTCTCTGATTAACAAGAGTATAATTGGATAAAAGGCCATGAGCAGGAAAGAGATAAAGTTCAAGTAGTTGATTATGTGATATGCAGTGCAAGTATTTGATTATGTGATTCATAGTAGTTTGGAAGGGAGTGACTCATTCACACAGCAATATCCGACTCCTCTGCCTGAGGACCATTCTTGGAGGCTGCCTGTGGGTTATGCTGAAGGAGGAAATCTAATTACCCTCTTCCATTCCTCCCTGCTCCTATGATGCTTGTGACATAACCTAGCAGGATTTCTTAGGAATAAAAGGCTTTCCCTCTGGTTATTTTCCCCAGGAAAAACAGACCAGTTTTAGCGGTGGAATGGCAAGAACCATCATATACATTGAAATAAATATAAACTGTTCCAGTGAACAGCCTGCTCAGGACTCCTGTGCTCAGGGTGCAGGTAAGCAGTGGCACAGCTTTACCTATTCATGGGAAGTAGCAGACAATCAAATTGGTGTTACAGTAAAAAGAAGCCTGAGAAAAATAGGCATGTCTAATCTGTGAGGAGAGCCATAAATTAGAGCAAGTATTGTGTCCCCAGTGCAATGGAAGAAGGGTAATTGAAATGGGGAATTGTGGTCCAGAAACTAATCTAGGCCCTGTATTTCAGGCAATGTGCAGAGGACAGGGCTTCACACTAACATGCCCCTCAGGTGGTGGCTGCATTTATCTCAGTTCATGAAGCTGATGTAAGTCATACCAGGTGAAAACTGAGGCTGCTGCCAGAACATGAGCAGAAGCAGAAAGGTGAATTGAAATGGCTTTTTCCCCCACCACACACTTTCCACAGCTGCAGCAAGCTTAAACTTGGCACAGGTCAGAACTGAGCTCAGTCTCTGTGTGTGTGTGTGTCTGCTATTTATAGACCTGAACTTACTTGGGCAGAGTAATTTGAACATTTGTTCAACTTGCATGACTTAAAATAAGGCTGCTTTATCTAAGGAACAACACAGCTTAATTCTGTGTTCTGCACCTGTACAAATGTCACAAAAATCAATGGAGTTCACTGGAATAAGCTAATTTTGGTATCTTATACACTGCACGTACAGGCAGGCATACATTCGATTTATCCTATGTCCAGAAAGCATATTCAAAGCATCCTACTTATGGATCACTCTTTGTAGTGTATTGTTTTCCTGAAAAGTACCAAAGAGAAGGAAACTGCCAGTTAAGTGACTGAGAATGTGCTGACCTTTCATTAGATGTAACCAGGCTAGATGGGTTCTTCAGGTACTGTCTGAACCGGAGCTCAAAGGCCTGCCCTATGGTGTTGATCACCTCCTGTGCCATCCCATTGGGACATTCCAGGATGTGGCATGCTGAAAAGAGAAACCTTACTTTAATTCAGTAAATGCAGTTTATACCAGAAAGTAAAGACTCAAGCTATATTGCTTATAGAAAGGCTGTTGCCCCTTCATGGAGCCAGCAGCTAGTACAGCTCCAGTCTGACCTGCAGATTCCCACTTCACTGCACAAAGAACATGACACTTAAAGCCTCAGCCTGCATATTATTACCCCTATACACACAGAAAAGCCAGAAATTGTACAGAGTATTCAGCTGAGTTCAGTAACTTCCTTATTTTAAAACTCAAACAATTCCTTGTTACATACAAATAAAGCAATCATATAAACACATAACAATTGGAAACATGTTTCAATACCTCTCTGATTAACAGGGTCTTTTGCTACATATGCCACATAGTCTGTTGTATCCTGCAGGAAAGAAGACAACAAATGTCTTGAACATTGTAATTATGAACAACTCTACCACCACAGCACAGCAATTGCATATAGACAGGTACATTTTTAGCTTTAAAATGCATGCTTATTTCAGGGAAGAACAACCAGAGGTACTAGCAAAGTGAGCCAAGGAAAATATCAATGACACACTGGTGGCTATCAACACAGTAATTGTCCCATATTCTTTTTCTTCTAAAAAATGGACTAGACCATTTGTCATTCTTTGGGTCTTCGATAAACTGTGTATTCAATTCCAGCTCTGCATCAGGAGTAGAAACACAACTGGTGCCTCATCACTGCTGCCCCTTCCACTGCCCCCATGGAGCTCACAGCCCTTCCCATGTAACACATCAGGGCTGTGTGACTGCTGCTTTTGGCTGGGACCGTCCTTACCAGACTCACTGGAAGATAAAACAGTGCTAGCATACTGCAAAGGACAAATTTCCAATGTTCCCAATTTGTAGCAATAAGATTGAGTTTTGAAGGCATCTTAGAGAAAAGTTAAGCTTTAAAATTACGCAGAATAAAATGGGTATCTGATCTCAATTGCTCCTGCCCAATTTTAGTCTGGCTACAATCAGGTTAAATTACCCTGGATCTCAAAGCTGCTGCTGAGATCAGACAACCTCAGTATAATCAGTTTTCTGTTTCTGATTCTCTTTCTAGCCAGCACTGAAATAATCCTCTTTTTCTAGTCAAATTGAAAAGGAAACTGGAAGAGAAAAATTAACATTTCTAATGATACCACAAAAGCAAAGAGTGGCTTGATAATTCAGTGTTATAGTCAAATTGGCGAGGTAATGAATAACATTCTTTTAATTATTAAAGATGCATTTTGTTATTTTGGATCTTTAAGGTGGGACAAGGAAAATGCAATTCACAGCTTAAAGGCATGGTTCTCTTGGGGGAAGAGGCAATCAGCTGGCAGGAAACAAGGCCCCATTTGCAATATGCACAAGAACAATCATTTAATAATTCACAATGAATGACACAAGAGGCAGGTCTTAGGGCCAGCAGAACTTGTCCTAGATTTTTTTTTTCATCTCTAAAGTTAATATCACTAAAGCAAAGCAAGCTAAATATTTCTTATGTGTCTAGTGAACTCAATTTCCTTCCTTTTCCTTTCAAGTTTTTCTTAAAGTTCATAAATATTTCAGGATAGAGATTTTAAAATAAATCAGATCTAGGGAGTGACTAGAAACTAAAGTAACTGGAGCAGCACCTGCTATTTTTTATGTCTTTTTAATGTTTATGTGGATGTCTGGATGATTTTGCTTCAAAATAAAGCCAGAATAGGCTCAATTATCAGGCAGAATAGTGCTACTCCTTCACAGCCCAGAAAAACACTGAACTTCAATTAGACCCTGAATATGGGGCAGGTGGAAAGACAGGTCCTGTGGAAACTATCTCCCATTTTAAATGTAAGCGGTATTATGGAAAAATTACCTGAACAAGACAACAAAATTGCCCCTTATGTGAAGGGCCACTAGATTTATAGTTACCACTGATGAGCAAGACCTCTGTTTTGCATTATCCTCCCAGTAAGAAGTGTCAGCAGCTGCTCCACCAAGCCCATCTCCTGCAGCACATCTGTGCACACACATCTCTTGCTGGCCCTGCCATTAAGCACTGACCAAACCCAGCCCTGTGTAGCCTCTGAAACCTGAGGTTACTGTGCAAGACCCGTGCAGGATAATAATATAAAAAACACTATAAAAGGTTAAAAAGCCCTAAGGAATTACTTATCCAACCCAGATAGATGCATTTCTTGCTTACAGTCATTACGGTAGAGTCTGGAATAGAATAAAAACCCTCTGACTTGAAAACATCCATGACTGCATGGCAGTGACACTAGGAAGAACAACCCTGTCTGCAGTAAGAAGGTGGTTATGCCACATCTGTCTTATAGGAGCTGTTTGCTTGAGTTAAAATTAATCTAAAAATTTAGTGGTGCCAGTACTGACAGCTTTTATGACAGGTATTGGATCACAGGGACCACTGAACTGATCAATTCCTATGTTCACATTCTTATTTTTAGATCCCCAAGTCAGAGGGCTTTTGAATGGACTGACACTCACTGATGGGCGACAGGAAAGTTAACTGTGTATCTATTAAATAGGCACTGAGTCACTATTCCACATTTCCTTTTCAATGTCAGCCCCCAGTTTTCTTGTATTACTGCTCATGATCCAGAAATGCAGTGTACTCTGTTAGTGCTTGTGGAAGGAAAGGATGAAGCAAAGTATTTGCAGGTAACAATTATGACATGAGTTCATTATACCTGCAGAAATATATTTTATAAATCAATACTTACTGGGTCGCCTCCAGAAGCAAATGAGATGGACTGCATGTGATGGTTGGCAATAATCTGAAAGGCATAATAGGCTAATTAAACATGCTCTTGGGCCACACATTAGAAGACATCAGAACATATGTCTCTATAGAACAAGCAAGTAAATTCATAACAAGCCTATTTATTAATTTATGCATGTATCATTTAGGAGGGAAAGAGATAAAAAAAGGAATATTTTTGAGATTACCCATTCATGTTTACCAATGTCTAGATCCCTGAGTAATCTTCCTTAAAGGGTCTTCAGAATGAATTCAACCACCAACTTCTAATTGTACCCAAAAGGAAGGAAAACCTCATGTCCTAATCCCCTCCCAGGATGTGCAATGGACAGGAGACCTCTGCACTACAGACAGCCCCTAAGAGCTCCTTGATGCTCAGCATGGCACCAGCTCAGTGCAGCATTCCTCAGAGCCAGTGAGCCAAAATGACCTCCCTGATGTTCCCCTGCTCCAGCTTGGAGCAAAACCTGCTGCTGGCCTGGGGTGAGATCACCCAGGGAGCAATACCAACAGCTGAGGGAGGAATTAGGTGGGCAGGACAAAGATCTTTATCATATCTGCCAAGAAGGAAGGGAGCACAGCTCAGTTCCAAGCAAATCCGGGCTCTCAGGAGCACATCTCAATAGAGCATAGAGATGTTCCACAGTATAATTGATTGTACACATGTATTATCCATCTGTAATATAGCTTTGAATGATACCGAAGCCAAGCTCTGACTTAATACCTAGATCAATTATTTTTTCCTCCTATGACTTGTGAGAAACTACAGTCAGGACTTGTTTATTGGCACTTGACAGGCAAACACATCCAGAGAAACATTTTGCCAAGTAAATGCTCAAGGATCCCTCCCCATGGAACACCCCATCATGAACAAAAATGACCTGTGTGCTTTCATATTTAAATTCAGAGGCATCATGTACTTCAGCTTCACCAGGCCTGCCCAGGTCTGCTAAAGGGTGCTGCATTCCCTTTGCAGGACACTTCCTTCCCTCAGAAGCCACAAATTAGGACAAAACTGTAGCATGGAGAAAAGGACCCTGAGTACATGGATCCTACCTGCTGCGTGTCAGCATTAATCAAAGTGAGGCTGCTTGTTGAAATGGTCAGCTTTATATTCATGCCAGAAAACTGAAGGTTACTTTTGCCGAGTACAGAAGACAGAAACTTCACTGGAGGCTTTGAACAAAGAAAGAAAAGAAAGAGGCTGTCAGCCCAGTCTGTGAGGGGCAGAAACATATGAAAGTCAAGGAGGTTTTATGGTATCTTATTGAAACTTTCAATGGAGCAAGGATAATGGCTTGATCAAATGCAAATAGATCTTCTAACAAACATCAGCTCTGAATGCAATAGTGGTAGGAATGGGTTTTATGTCAATAATGGGGAAAAAAAACCCCAGTGAGCTAAATGTTATAGCTGGCTCAGTAATTCAGAATGTGCAGTTTTCTTTCTGAACTCTTCTTTGTTTCTGGAGGATGAAGTGTTTCTGGGTAAAGCAAGAAATTCTCTCATGTATTCCTCTTTCAGAAGCAAGTTCATTCCTCTTGAGCTCCACAGTTACAGAAGGAAATCTGTAAGTTCTGCTGGACACAACCCAACAGCAACCACTGATGTTGCCCCTCACTGCATCCCAGTTACTTTATAAAATCCATTAAACACTGCCATTTTAGTTTAATGTGTTTAATTTTATATATATATATATATAAATAAATAGCAGATAGCATCCCAGTGAATTAGCTCCCTCTTGCACTGCAAGGGCTGGTAGAAGCAGGAACTCTGGGCAAAGCATTAATCCTGAGAAAAATAAAGTAGGCAGAGCCTCAGCCCCAAACCAAACAGGCTAAACATCCTGCTACCAGCACTTCCATGTTATCCAGGTGAGTTCAGATGGATTAAAATGCACTAATTCCATGATGGACTGAAGCCTGTTAGAGAATCATGTATCCAGCTTATCAAAAGCAGATATAGAAAAATAATTGCTGAGCTAAAACAGGATTTACCTTCCGCTTTTTTATAGCTCCATTTGTACCCGCCACAGCTTCGCACAGTCGGCTTATTGCTTCCCTGCAAATAAAAAACACAGCACAAACTGTTGGATCATTTCACATGCACCATCTGTAACAGAGCCAGCAACTCTGCAATTTATTGTTATTGGCCCACTTATAAACTCTTAAATCTTCTGGAAGGTCTTTCACAGTTGTTTTTCTTTCTTCTTTCCTCCCACTGTTAAAAAACAAAAAAACAAAAAAACAACCAAAAGAGCTATTGAACAAAATACCGTGATTCAGCAGCCTGGTTTGGATTCTTTTTCTTCATCAAACCCACCCATTTCACCTTATGAAAATGTTTTTAATTAAAAAACCCTCAAACATAACTAACCAGAAGACAAGCAACTTAATACCTTCAAAACCTTTTTCGGAAAATGGTTTATAGGCCCCTTGCATGGCAGGAGGGGCTCCTCCCTACTTAATCCTTCCTATTTAGCACAGCAGGTGCAAGCTGAGTGAGCCCAGCTGGGTTCTCTGATTGACTTTCTGGGGTTTGGGATTTCTTTTCCAATTAAAAAAAAAAAAATCCCAAAACAACACCTCCCCCCCAAAAAAAAACCCAGAAACCCAGAATCGAAACCAAAAAACACAATAACCCCAACAACAGTGGGGATGTATAATCACTTTCTCCAGTTCCTTTTCAGAGCTATCCATATCTTTCCATCTCTGGTAGGAATTTCCCACCCAGCCCCAGCATCTCCAGCTGCCCTGGCCCTGTCCCACAGGGGCTGGGTCTTCTCAGGCTTAGGCTCCCATATTGGGCACTCCAAGCCTCAGCCTTTCTCTTGTGGCTAAATTCAGATTTACCTTCCCAGGATGGGATTTTGTTTGGTTCTAAAGGGGAAGGGAGTTTGGTTAATTGTTTGTTTGTATTATTGAATTATTATCCAAAGAGCTAATTAGGAAACAAGCTGGTTGGGAAAGCTTGTCTGTTTCCAGATCCCAGCGTGTGTGTGGGAGGAAAACACCACTGGCCTTCACCTCCTGAGAAATATTTAGTCCAGAAGGGCTGAAAATTATCAGGAAAGCACACAATGACAAGAGGCTCCAGCCAGGTATGTCCCATGAAGCAGAGATGCCCAGTGAGGAGGAGTGTGGTTCCCCCAGGACCCTGCAGATGAGAGAGGAAGCAAAGCTAGCCCAGCATGGGTGAACCCAGAGTCAGTGCTGCCCCTGCTCAGGCCCCAGGGCTGCCACACCAGTGGGCTGTGTGCTGGAGCACTGAGGATCAGTGATACACACTGAGGGAACACTCTGATTCAATCTGGATGCTGTCACATGAATGGAGATCTCACCCACAGCAACATATAATTAATATTTTCTGAGTGAAAACATCAGGGAAGAAAAGGAGCCTCATTGTGGGCAACACAAGATCAGAAACCCAGCCTTTTAAACACTGACCCTTCTTAGCATTTAAAAGCGAAGTACTTCCCCCTGCACAACTGAAAATATGTTTTTTAAGAAAATTTCTGATACCCTTATTGGTTAGCTCCTGCTGTTACCAAGAGGAAGGCCAAACATGACCAAATTAAAAAAAAAAAGAGGAAAGCATCCTGCAGGATGATCCTGCAGATTCCAATAATCAGCTTGGAAAATGAGAACTCATCTTCTCATTCAATATTAAAGGAAATTAAAATCAGAGCCAAGACATTAAGGCTACTTGGAGCCTTCAAGTCTAGCCTTACCTAGAAAGAAAACCAGATACAGAACAAATTGGAAAAACAGGGAAGTTGTCTCTTTTGGTGAAAAATGAGTTATTGCACATGTCAGGCAGCCCATGTGGAATCAGGAGTTGCAGGCAGAGTTGCTAGTCAGAGCCTGTTCTTGTACCAGCCAGTCTGGTGGCTGCCCACTTCACCATGCTCTGAAGCAAGTGTCCAGTAAAAAGGAACCAAAAAGTAGCAAAGCATTTAATAGTTTCTATTACCTCTCTTTGGTAGGGGAAATAGTTGTACAGACATTTCTTGCTGCATGCCTCTGGGTGATTTTCTAAGTGATCTAAACACTTTACAAATGTGATCTAAACAAAACTTTACAAATATTATTTGAAAGGTGTGAAAAGCAGGAGTTTGGTAACACCTGCTGCTACAACTGAAAACTTCCTAGATGCAGTCATTACCACAAACTAGAAACTGCTCCACACACTAGGAAGAAAAGAAACTCTGGATGCACTCACGATAAACAGAAATGGGTGACCCATTTTTGGCATCCATAAGCCTTTAAACCAGCTTTTGGGGGTTTTTTTCAGGCCCACTCAGAAGTACAGTGCACAGGTTTCCTCTGTGTCTACAGCCTGCAGTGAAACCTGTGGCAGACCCAGCTCCTGCAGCCCACAGAGCTGCCCGTGAGGAGAGCGCCTGTGGGCAGCAACACTGAGCCGCTTTGTTCATTGTTCCCCCAAAACCAGAATAAAGGACGAAGGATGGGCTGATGTAAGCAAGCAAGCATGCTGTTGAGGATTTGCTTTTAAGCATCTAAGGCCCTGCCTACACCATGTAACAGAAAGGGATTATGTGGCTCAACAAAGTTGAAATTAATCTTCCAAACAAAGTCAGCCTTCTTCCAGCAGCCCTCCCTGGCTGCACATTTCAGACACCCTTCACCCCTCACTGCCTGATCATTTTCGAGTTTATAAGTTAATGCCCTAGTCCAAGATACAGAACCTCTTTTCCCAGAAATGCCCAAATTTGATGACTAATAATCAGCTTGATTTAACAGAAATGTGTAAGAGGAGAAGAGCTGAATGGCTGGACAAGAGAAGCACACATCAGGGTCCAGCAAAGGCAGGACTTGCCACAGCACAAGGGTGACAACCCAAACACATCTTGTATCCAGAGCAGCAAGCACAGGCTAACCATTGCAAAAAAAAAAACAAACCAAAAGATACAAAGATCCTCAAGCAGAAGAACCTGTCAAATTTATTATTATTTTTTGGTGTTACTTTGTAACCTACATGCAGTTTGAGATCACAGACTTCTGCAAAATGGGAGGAATGTCCCTAAGAATAAGTGGGGTCATGGGCAGGCAACAGCAGAGAGCTGGAAAACTCGCAGTGGAATCTCCTGTGCCAACCTCCCCACCCCACAGCCATGGAGGGTAGAAGCACCTCAGTGCCCACCCTTGTCCTGCTGTGCTGGGCTCATTTGGCCACACAGCATCTCTGCATCCCATGGTCATTCACAGCACCAGAGAGGACACTGTCTGCCTTCCCTGACCATGTGCCTGCCAAGCAACTGAAAATGCAAATCCAGCAAGAAGCAGACAGTAAATTCTCCATGTTCTCCTTTGGATTCCTTACTGCACTTTGGCAAACATGAGTTTGTTCATCTTTCCAAATGTAAATAATATCTTCAATTTTAGATACCATGAGGTAATGAAGCATGCACATACACATAAATGAAGGCAGGCTGCAGACATAACTAGAGACCCTTTCTACATCACTTTAAAACAGAAGATGCCTCTTTGTTTAGTGAAATGCCATCCAAGTAAAAATATTTTTTACCCCAATTCAAATAACAGGCATGGTTAAAATGGGGTAATTTCCAGCAGCTCCTTGGTTGGTGCATTGTGCATGTGTCTATAAACTTCCTCCCCCGAGAGAACAATAGGGGAATAATCAATGTTATCTTTGCTCCAGTCAGCTTGTCATCGATCGGACTTTAAAGTCTGCATGTGTGAGCTCAGCACTTCAGCATTCGGTTTGCAAACAGTTGAAGTTTTGAATTTCTCATGCACAAAAGAGCCCGTTAAGGTCAGCAGTGGCATTTTTTTTAGGTGATGGAAATATTTCCATTGTTAAGTTTTGACACAGTTCTGCTTAACAAAACCTTACTATCTAGCCCAAATTTAAGTTGGCAAGCTCTTGTCATGCAGTAATTCATATTCATTATTTCCCTGACAAACCAGCCAAAGCTCTGCTCTGTTAGCACAGCAGCACACACACCTCTTGCAAACAGGAGATAACCTCGCCCTCTGGCTGAGCTGTGAAGAACACAGTGCCCTGGGCTGGGTGTATTACATGGCTCTTCTTGGTTTGTAAAGGACCTGCCTGAGGGAGGTATATTGGTATCTCAGGCACCTCTTCAAACACACATGCAGGAACTGGGTGAGTGTGTGCTTGTACCAGTTGTACATGTCAACAACTGCTGGTTTTGAATATAAAACAAACAGGACAACTTTCAAGTGAAGTCTATAGGCATTGAAGGACTCATGTTTTTCAGTTTCTTTCAGCTGTTAAGTCTGGGAGCCAACAGGTATAAATGTAACACTAATCCCTTCACGTTGCTTTCCTTTCTCCATGATTTTTTGGATACAAACTTGAGGAAGCAAAACAGCATCTGAAAATCTCCCTCCAGCAGGAAGGAAGAGCTGGGCAGGTACAGGAAGCCTCAACCACACTCCTGGCATCCTCAGTATGAACTATGCCAGAAAAGCAGATGAGAGGAACATGCCTAAGGCAAGGTGAAGATAACTTGCAGCCACCCACCCCCCAAAAAGCTGAGTGGCTGCTGGGGCTGCCTGGTGGACCATGAGCACATCACAGCACCACACAGCACTCAGAGCTGGATAGAAGGTGATTGTTTTGAGAACTCAAACACTCCTGCACTGCCAGACTTACAAGAATGAATGTAAAACTAAAAATGTGCTTTTCTATTTCTGACAGTACATTTCAGCCACCCCACAGGCATAGGGGTACTAACAATCTACCCCCAGAAACTGGCAGTAACCTGCAACAGAAGTTGCAAAGTTCTCAAAAGACCACAAAATATTTCACATTTTAACCACATCCCCAGTTGTATCTAAGAATGAAACATTAATCCTTCTCTGATTTGCAGCCTGAAAACTTAGGCTTGCAGTACAGATGGAAACAGCTGTATTTCAACATGTTTTCCTTGTGACTCCATTTCCAGTTGAGGCTGGTCTTGGTGCAGATGGGGTCAAGCGATGTCAAACATCTGATAAAAATTCCTTAGATGACGTTGCTGGATTGAGGGACAGATGGCACTTTCTGCACCAGGGGGGAAGCAGCAGATGCAGACTGCTGACAGAGAGACCCATGAGGGTCCTGGCCCTGCTCCCTGGCCATGGCAGCCCAAGCCCAGCAGCACCAGTGCATGTCCCCCTGCCTTGGAGAGCCGTGCAGGCAGCGCTGAGCCACGTGCAGAGCCCAGCTGCTGCTGGTGCCCAGCTGGCTGGGGACGTCTGCTCTGTGCTGCCACTGCAGGGGGAGGCTCTGAGCAAGAGCTGGGAGAGAAATTACGTCTGTGTCTGAAACAATTCATTTTCCAATGCAAATAGCCTATTGTAATGATCAAATAATTCAAATCATCACTTAGGAAAAGACAAAACAAAACATGCAAACTCCTATTCAGAGTTGTCTCAGAGCTTGGCACGCACCCTCAGCTTTACACAAAAATTAGCACTCAGGCTTTTCATTCTTGGGCTGAATCTCAGTTTTACACCACCTACCTGGTGACTTGTGTTCGTGTGCCAAAGTCCAGGGATCTCATCGACTGCAGCACCTCAATACAGCCCATGTACTATGGAAAACAGAGAAAAGGGAGGACTGTTAATATCTGGTACACAAGTAAGAGGAGGATCTCAGGAGGAAGTAAATGTGATTATTGTCCACTAAGTTTATGCAGAACCACAGTCTAAATGGAAAATCAAATCAGCCATCCTAAAGCTGCTTCCTAACTAGATCTTGTTTTACTAAAAGTGTAGAGAAGAGCAAATTATTCCTTTTTTTTCCATTTCTGCTTACTCTCACTTATTAGCCTGTGACACTGAACTGGGAGGAATACATGAGGAAATACTGGAGAGAACAGAGTCCTCAGGAGCAGAGAGGCTCTGGAAGCCCCTCGAGACCAATGCACTCAGAGCCCCCATGCAGAAGAGCTGAGTGTCCCTTCAGAGAGAAGGAGGCATTACAGGCCACAAGGAAAACCACTGGCTCCACACTGCTACATCTGATGACAAACAACCTCTGCACAAGATGAAGGATGTGAAGTTGCAATTCCAGCTCATAGCAACAGCTCTTAAGAGCCTACACTAACAAGTGACCTGCTTTAAATGAAAGGCTGACTGCCACACTTCTGTTGTATGGGACAGAGCTGGGGCTTTTTCTATTCTCAACTGGGATTTGTATAAGACTAATTCCCAGAAATATCAATGATGTGATGGCATATCCCCAACCCTATCTTACTAATCCTTCAGCATTTCTATGGATGTCAATCTCTCTGTTGTTGGAGCAGTCTGATCTCTTCATTTCAACAGGCTGGCACAGGTCTGGGTCTCTCATTTTTCCTCTTGGGACCATCCTGCAGTGCTCACACAGAGCCCAAGGGCTGCAGTCACAGCATGCCTGTGCAGATCTCTCCTGCAGGAAGCCAAACCCTCTGGGACACAGAGACAACTTGGAAAACCCAGGCAGGGTCACGCATGCACTGTGCTTTGTCTGAAGGGATGGAGGAGGCATTCTGTGTCAGAAAAAGGTACCATATTTAGTTCCTCTGCCTCACTTTGCCTGTAAATCAATTTTTCTGCTGGGCCATCCAGAGAGGGGTGGGTTTAGGTATCTGTTTCAGCTTTGGAGACTTTCAGAAATGAGTGTGTGAAAAAGAGAATGTTATATGTGCAGTCAGGGATTCCACAACAATTGTATTATTCCTATTTTGCTTTCTTTCCAATAGCAATGTAACCCTTGGGAGAACTCCAGAATTAGGTCAGAGACCTGGAAGGACATCAATAAGAATCTGAAAGGTTGGCAGAACTGCTTCCCTAATGAACATTTAATGACTTTGAGAGCTATCTGCCTTGTTAAAGATATTCCTGCTTAACAGGAACAAAGCAAATGTGGAAAATATGTCTAGAGCCTCAGCTTGTAGCACAGCAACGACCTCTGATCCTACAGTATAAGGTCAAGCATCCTGTAAGCTGGTTGGCTGCTCCTCTATCCTTGAAAAAAAATAATTTAGAGAAGTAGGTGAGTCATATGCTGACAAGTGAGTCCCCATTGCATCCTGAACAGATGCGTGGGAAGCTACTCTAAGCAAAGATGAAAAATCAATATTAGGTTTTTGCATAAGTGACCCTGAGTGAAGCTGAACTTATCAATGATTCACAAAAGACCTTTTTTTTTTTTCCCTTTAAAAGCCTGAGTAGGGAAGTGCATTAACATGGCACCTCACTGCATCTCTCATTTATTTCAGCTGTCATTGGTTATCTGAACTGGCACAGTTGGAAATGGCTGAACACTCACATCACAGGCACAGAGAACCAGCAGAGCCTTGGGCAGGGGGACAATGTGGGGCTGGGGCAGAGCAAGTCAGGTCACAGAGCCTGGGAGAAGCCCATGGAGCACACAAAAGGACAACGGAATAGCAGAAGCCTATTCAAGAAAACAAAAGACACTCTCCAAGGAGGAAAAAAAATTAACAATAAACAAAAATATTAACCCCTCCATAGCAAAATATGAGTAGCAGCACAATCAATGCATGAAAAGAAGGGGAAGGCAGCAGAGAAGGACAATGTTTGTCTCAGAGACTTCTGCACCCACACTCCAGCTCAGGTGGTGCCCCCACTCTCCGTCCTGTACACCCCAAACAGCACCTCCCAGGAAAACTAAAATGGGATTCTCTGGTGATGCAGGGCCAAGGCCAGCTCCATCCTTCCTGCTGCAGGGAAGGTTAAGCTAAAGCTTGAGCAACCACAGGTGCCTGGGAGAGGAAGCCACAGCAGCCCACAGCTCTTGCTCCAGTGCAAGCTGTTCACCAGGTGCTGTTGTGAAAACCAGGTCCAAAGGGGGTGTACAGGGAGGGATGTTCATCTTCTGAAGCCCACAGAGAGGCAAGGCCCCCTTCACTGAGCTGCTGGGCAAGCTGGGGGAAGCTGGACACAGGCCCAAGGGTGCACTAACCTGCCTGGGGAAACAAGCACAGACGTGACTGCAGAATTCAGCTACCTACAGAAAAACAGGACACCAACAGTGAAACAAGCCAAGTGCTGAAGATCTGACATGGCTAATGAAAGAGGATGCTGAACCCACTGTTCTGTCAGCAGCAGGATGGAGAGCTCTTGCCAAGACAAGCAGCAGCTCTTAGGAAGGAAAGGAAAGACTCACTGGCCCCTGCTGGAAAGGGAAGGGCTCCACTAATGGCAACGTGTGCAGAGATATCCCATCTGCCTGCAAAGGGCTGCGAGAGCACTGGCACCAGGACTGCTTTGTCCCTTGGTGTTTGAGTACAGAGGGTGTTCTGGGGCTGGCTTGCATTTCCCCACACCACCAGGAGAGAACAGCAGTTACTGAAGATGCACACACCTTTCCACATCTATTGACATAAGATGACAGAAAGTGCCTGCAAACAGGATGAGGGACTGCGTGGGAGGAGATGAGAAGGCACCAGGCAGGGCCCATGTGAATAAGCAGCACATGGCAGGACAATGCAGAGTGCCAGGCTCAGGAACCTGTTGTGAGATTTCTCTGCTTTCACCCTAGCAGGAAGGTAGTGTTGCCTTCCCTCCATGGACAACAGAAGCCAGCCAGGGATGTGGGGACAGAGCAAAGCATGATTACTGGAGTTTTGGTAGGGAAGTTTTTTCAGCCCTTCCTTAGATGCTCCCTGTGGTAGCCTTGGGGTTAGAAAGGCACTGTATCTACTGGAAAGCAGAGACCACCAGAGCTCCCCTGGCAGTGGCTCTGCTCCTGCTAGCACACAGACTGCACTGTGCCAGCCAGCTCAGTGCTCATCGCGCCTCTCACAGCGGGGTTTACTGTGCTGGGGTAAGTGCTCCGTAACTCTGTAAGCAGCCACTAGTCAGGCAGCTAATGGAGAACTTTGGCCCAGGTTTGCACCCTGCAGGACATTCAACTGGCTCATTCCTCAGCCTGAACCTCGCTGGTTTCCTCCAGCAAACACCAACCTCATCCAGATCCAAAAGCAAAGGCAGAAGAACCTCTGCCATCCCCAGCACGGGAAGCAGAGGCCAAGGCAGCCCCCAGCACACCACTGCAGACGTGGGTGGTACCCCCAGGGCACCTGTGAGACAGCACAAAATCCAGGCAGAACCAGCTGGAAAACAGACGAGATACCTTCAAGGATCAAAGGAGCCCATTAAAGATCATTAAACACAAACCCACAAACCTAGCCTAACTCTCCTCATGTGCTTGCCCTGCTCTCATCTTCCCCCCTGCAGCAGCAGCAGTGCAGACAGACAGACAGACAGGCCCTTGGTCTGTCCCACTCCTCATGCCCATGCAGCACAGCCTGAGGGCAGCAAGCCAGGGCTTTTTGTGAAGAAGAATAGCTTTTGATAAATGAATTTTTTTTCTGGGAAAGTCTGACTCTTTCGTTCACAGTTTTTCAAGTTAAAAAAGAAACTAAGGAAAAATCATAAATGCAGATATATATAAATATTTTAGTTTGTTTTTTGAAAAACCACTTTCGGCAGCACTGCACTCAGCCAGGTCTCCAACAGAATTGTTCCCAACCCACCCTGTCCCGGTTCTCCGGCTGTGCTGAAGGGAATGGCCTGGAAGCCCGCGGGCTCCTGAGGGGATCGATCCCCGAGAGGCGCGGGTGCCCCGCGGCCGGTGCCGGTGCCGGGCGCGTTCCGTGGGACGAGGCTGCCCAAAGCCCAAAGCCCGAACCCCAAACCCCGAGCCCGGCACAGCAGCACCGCCCGGCACCCCGCTCATGATTCACAGCTGCGGCTGGAGCCATGAATCACCGGAGCCCGACTCCTTCCTGCGGGAGCCCCGGCTCTGCAGACGCCCGGAGTTATTTATTTACCACGGGCGATGCAGAGCAGCTCTCCGGGGGCAGTGTCGGGGTGCTGCGCGCCGCGGAGGTGGCTGCAGCTCAAACACCACAATATGTCCCCGCCCTGAACGTGGAAGAAGCACTGGTGACAAGCTAGGACAGGAAAGGGCTGTGCTGGACCCTTCCCCACCCAGGCAAGGAGCAGCTGCTCCAGGCTGACCTGTGGCATCCCCCGTGGCCAGCAGCAGGGCTGAGCAGGGCACTGGTGCCCACACGTGCTTCAGGGTGCAGTTCATGTAATTCTGAACTAGCGTGCTGGAAATGGTCAGGCTCCTTTTAATCTAGAGACACGTGGCTGATTTTAGACATACATGCTGGCATGTATCTATATGCATTCACCATCAAACCACTAGCAGAGGATCAACCTGTACATTGCTAAAAGCCCTTTGAAACAAAGGATGCTGCAAACAACCTTTACCACATTATTATAATGGTTTTATTATGAAATATCTGGCAATAGTATTTCCTTTTCATATTTTAGTTAAATAATTTTTAAAAACCAATCATCTTTCAAAGACTCATGCTTTGATTTAAGCTCAAGTACAGAGCTTTACTCTATGTTAGGTCCAGTAAACATCATCCTTGCTATTGTCAGAGAAACCACTGATGCAGGACAGTGCTGAGAGACAGATCTTATCCTCCTTCGCAGCAGCAGCCACATCCCTGGCACTCCCCAACAAGCAAGAGAAAGGATTGCAAGTGCCTCTTGGAATATTCCTCGGGCTCATCACAGCCATAACAAACACCAGCAGGAAAGATAAGTGCCATGGCCACTATGGGTGCCCTTCAGAGACAACCTCAGCCCGAGATGGGCAGCATTGTGGGAGGTTTTTAACAGGTAGAATGTGAACAAGGACATGGTAAATATCCCCCTGGGAAAGCCTGCAGCAATCTGTGTACAAAGTATATTTTGAAACACAACAGCATGAGAATCAGAGCTGTCCAGGCTTCTCTTGGAATATTAGTATTTGGGCTCTTTGTTATTTGCACGAGCATTTGGGGGGACCAGGTGCTATTATGGGTCTCAGCTTCCCCAGCAGGCCCGGGTGACACGTGGCTGTGACACAGGTGCCCTGCCACCACCAGTCACACCCTGCACAGCTGCTTCCCCAGGGGATGCAATGAGCCCAGCACGGCCCCTCGTTAAAACAACACCAAGGAAAATTCTGCCTCACTGCAGTCTGCAGGGGACAGCTTCTGCCCTACAACATTTCTCTAATTCACCGCATTACTGCCTTTCAAAAATAAGTGTAGATCCTCTCCATGTACTTGCTGAATCCTCCTCTTACTCTGATTAAGCTGTTAAGGCCAAAGATCTCTGGCAGCAGCAGTCCCAATAACGTGGACCTGCCCTGCTTCCTAAAAGGGTCTCTGTGGAGATCCCAGCAATCCCAGCTGGGATTGTACCCCAACAGGGCACAAGAAGCTGCATGGGGAGAGTGAGTGCCTCCAAACACACAGGAGGGCCAGGGCTAGAGGGTAAGGATTGGAAGCAGCTCCAAATGCCCAGCCCTTGGTCTCTTGGCCCCGCTTTGCCTTCAGGTAAAACCATCCCTCTGCACCAGAGTCCTGCCATGCTGCAGCCCTGGCCACTTACCAGCCCATCTGAGCCCATCATCAGCTACTGAAGAAGTCTGGTGGTCTCTGGGGAAATGAGTGCCTTGCTCATCCTCTCACCTTGCACATCCTCTGATGCTGAAACGCCCAAACCCCCATGTTACTTATTTACCAATCTGCTGTTACTATTGAAAGGGCTAGTTGAAAAACCCACCAAGATTTTGGCCAGGACATGTCAGCGATATTCCTGCACTCTCCTTGGCTCTCCCTGCAGGCCCACAGCCATGGGAGCCACATAACCAGGAAGATGAAGGGAAAAAAACATCTCCCTGTTGCATTGTGAGGCTCCTGCCAGTGAACCCCCTTCTGAGATATTGCCCACAAAAGGAAGACCAGCAGAAAACCATACTGGAAATACAACCTGGGCAGTGCCTGCCCCACAGCCTCCCTGACAAATGTCAGCAGCATGGGCCAGAACGCACCTAATGCCTGGAGCTGCTCTCTGTGAGGGATGGGAGGCCCTTTCATGGGCCTCCTTTTCCCTCCAACATGCAAAGTAACCCGTTTCAGTTGTGTTTCAGCAGCACTTCTCAGAGAGTCTACAGACAGTCCTTTGGAATTGGATGTTGCGTCACCTCTGGAAGTAGCTGGGGTGTTTTTAGCTCCCCCAGCTCAATGCCACAGCCCTACGGACACCAAAAGACAGGAACTACATGGGAGAACGCAGTGGTTTGGGGCATGGACTCTAGAGGCAGGAAAATGCAGGTGACCCAGCAGCCAGCTGAGCTGTTTGCTTTGTCAGAGGATGGGAGCCCAGGGGATGTACTCACCCGCACGCTGTAGGTGGTTCCTGGCTCCTGGCTGTACGTGCTGTCATTGCTCTGGGCCAGGCCCCTGTCCTGCCTGCCCACAGCAGCCTCCTCAGCACAGTCACCCGCTGCCTTTGGGGCCAGGACCAGCTTGTCCAGGTCGGGCTGGGGGTAGGAGGCCGACAGGCAGCTGATCTCAGGCGAGGTGGGGCTGCTGGGGATGGTAACGCACTCGGTGAGTTTAATGCGTGGCACCTCTTTGGTTCCCAGGCAGAAGCTTTTCAGGCCCGGCAGATTGGAGGGGTTGGCAAGTTTAATGTTGGCCATCCGGGGGATCAGCGTGCACAGCGTGGTGCAGGTGTCCTGCGGCCCCAGGGACACATCTTCTGCCAGTAAATTGGGTGTTGAAGAGTGGGAAGAGGAGGAAGAACCTTTGATATTTAAAGACGTATTTTGTGTACCTTCATCTAGGGAGGTAATGGAATCATTCCTGAATCGGCTGTACTTAGCCCTGTGCAGCATTCCTGGATGTCTGAATAACCCTACATACAGGACGTGTCCACCGAGGCTCTGCTGGCTGCGTTCTCTCATAGCCTTGGCAGGTCTGTAACTGGATATTCTTGCATAAATTAGCTCTTGTAGATAAATTATATGGAAATCAAGCAAGTCAAACAATTTTCAAAACAGAAACCTATAGGATATTTTTGCTGACTCCCTCTTGAATGGTTTATTTTCCTCAAAGAACAAGGCTTAAAACTGCATGGGCATCTGGCATTTTGTAAGCAGAAATAAAAGCAGCATACAGGAAAGCACATCGGTGGTACAGCAGCTTAAGGTGAAGAGCCACTATCCAAACCTGCCTTCATTGCTGCCTCAAACCAGGCAATAAATCCCACCTAGCTCTGAAGATTCACAGCTGTAGCATCAATAATTGCAGAGTCCTGGCTGCAGCGAAAGCTCAAGCATATTCCACACAAAGCCCAAAGGTGTTTTCAGACCGGCATGAACCCCGTAAGGTGCCCGGCTCTCTGCACTTCCACCGCCGCTGCCCCAGAGGCGAAGAGCATCCCTGCGCTGCAGCTCCTGCCCCGCCGTCAGGCGCAAACCCAGAATTCTTTCCAAAAACACTGAGCAGCGTCGGTCTGGCTAATTCCCGCTGGAAAGTCCTTCAGCACCATAATAATCCCGAAACAGCGGAACACTCCCGCGGCTCCGGGGCCGTTTCCCGCAGCGCCGCGGGGCAGCAGCTCCGCAGCGCCCGGGCCGCCCCCGCCGCCGCCGCCGCCGGTTTTATGAATGAAGTTTTTGTGAATGGGCTCGGCGCGTGCGGGCGGGCAGCGCCGTGAATGGCGCTCGGCGCGCGGCCGCGGCCCGGCGGCCCCCGGGGGGCGCCTCGCAGCCAATCACCGCCCGCCGCCGGCTCACGCGCCCTCAGCGCGCGGGGAACGCGGGGGGCGGGGGGAGAGGGGGCGCGAGGGACCCTCGGGGTGGTGCCCAAAACCCCCAAAATGGCCTAAAAACGCCAAAATCCCCCAAAATCCCCGTTCTGCGGCCATCCCTCCTCCGCGGCTGCACGGGCAGAGCCAAGGGCCGGGGCCCAGCCGGGGCCGGGGCTGCGATGCCTCCCTGGCCGCCCGGCCAAGGAAAGGACGGGCTTGTCCTGCGCTCCCTGCCCTCGGCTCCGGCCCGGGGCATCCCCTCAGGCATCGCGGGCACCGCCGGCAGCCAAGGAGCGAGACAGGTTTGCTTTACTCTCTGAAAATATCGGGGCACGAGTTAGCTCGGCCCCGTGCGGGGCTCCGACCCCCGGGCGGGGAAATTCGGCACCGCGGGGCTCGGAAGCCCGGCAGGAGGGCCTCGCTCCCTGCTCAGCTGCGGCGATTTCTCTCCCCACATTTGCCGTGTTGAGTTCACCCTCCCCACGCTCGCGGTGCTGCGGCCTCGTTCAGGGCTGTGCATCAGCTGCGGCTGCCCCAGGAGAGGCCGTGCTGCCATCGCCCTGCCCGTGACAGGCAGAGAGGATGGCAGCTCTGTCACAGAGAAACCTCATCGCAGCCACTCCGTGGTTTTACCCCGTGTGTGAAAGCTGCTGTTAATCCTAGAGATGCAATAGTTGCCACAGTAAAGTAGAGGGGGAAAAACCAGTCCTAACTCTTTTGGTGAAATGTGGCTCAAAGGGGAAGTGGCTGCTTTGAATGAGCCCATTTTGGTGAGGATGGCTGCTCACAAAATCAAACCCAAAGGCAAAACCTGGACCAGCCACAAGTTACAAACAATTACTAATTTCTCATGAAGCTTTAATGATGGCTTTGAGCACAAAGGAACAGAAAATTCAGAAGTGACTAGCAGCACTACTGATTGTACATAAAGCACAGAATCTCTCCTGGCATGAGCATTTTTCCTTCATTCCAGTGCCATGCTGAACATGACATCGACATGGCTGGAAGGAAAACTGGGATGGAGAGGCCATGGGCCCCATGCTGGTGATGAGGAGGGGAGTGCAAACTGTGCTTCCCATGGAGGGGACAATGAGAATCAGCATTCAGGGAGACGCTGATGCCCCAAGCTTCCATACTGGGGAACCTCCCAGATTTGCCTTCTTTCTAATGCCATGAAACACATGCAAAGAGACAAGCCAAATTTCCTCTTTGTGCAAGATCAGCCCTACCATCCTCCCTACCTTGTCTCTGAGCACACAGCAAGGGTCTCCTTGCCTTACAGCAGCCCCTTGGCATAGATGACAGCACCAGGAGAGTATGACTTGGTGACCTGGACGCTCCCCTGTGCCTTAGGTCCTCATCTCCTGAGCCTGCCTGCCTGCTGATTCTTCCTCAGGAGGTGATTTGAGCCTTCTTTGCCTGTGTGAGTACAAAATGGGCAGTGGGGTCCCTGCTGGGCCTGCAGGAGCTGCAATCCCCTCCATGCCCCACTGCACTAACAGGAGCTGGCAGGTGAAAAGGGTTAATGGGGCAGGCTTTAAACCTGTGAGGTGAAAGGGGACATTTTCAAGAAAAAGAAACAGTAATGCAGCAGCCTGTCCTTCACCCATCACCCACGAGCTGTGTCTGGAGCCCTGCATGGCACCAGCATCTGCTGCCCCATGGCCAAAGCCTTGCTGCCCTCTCAGGGTGCCAGGGGGGCTCAGGGTGGCTTCTCCAGAGACACAAGGGAGGCTGGCACTTTAATCAGCATTTCTCTGCTCACAGGCACCAGCAAGTGTGATCACAGTGTGGGAGGTGAAGAATGGCTGGTGTTTTACTGCAGGTTCCAGAGAAAAATGCAATTGTGACAAGCTCTGCTTTCAGCAGTGATCAGGAAATACAAGCTCAGAGCAGAACCCCCTTGGACAAGGCTGCAAAGAGCAGCAATGTCCAAGCAATACCAGCCATTGTGGGGAGGGAGAGCAGGGAAAAGAAAAATGCCATGCCTTTATAAATTAAAAAGCTTTTTTTTCTCAAGGCTAAAACAAGATTTCTGTTTAAGATACTGGGAAATCAGCCTCTAACCAGCACAGAGAACAAAGCTCCTTTAAGCACTGGTGAAAGTGAGCCTACAGCCTTGTCTAAAAGGAGCCTGTGTTTCTTACTCACAGCTCGAGTTCCCTGTTGCTCACTGTGTTCAAGGCTCCTCACCCTCCCAGCTCTGCCCACCCCTGCTGCTGCCCCAGCAGGACACAGGGAAAAAACATTTTTCCCCTCCCATGGCTGCTGGCCAAGGGCTGTGCCACACATGGGAATGGCCCAATGGTGCACAGCTGAAACCTCTGCCTCAATCTCTGTCACCCATCACACCCCAGCCCTCCATCACCCCCTGTTACAGCCCCAAGCAGCCTCTCAGCCTCAAAGATGCTGCAGGAGAGCCTGCTGTGAGCAGCCCCAGCCAGGCACTGCCAGAGGGAACAGGAGGTGTCAGCACAGGGCTGGGGCAGCGAACCAGCTCCAGCCACTGCTGACACCCTCACAGAGCCGCAGAGCAGGAGGCAAGGCAGCAGCAGCCGCATCCCCAGCATCAGCACAGGCAGCAGCTCTGGCTGGAGCAGCAGTGTCAGCCTGGAGCCTCGGGCACCCTCGGCAGTGGCTCCGTTTCAGATCTGGGGCTGTGGGGTCAGGGCTCATCCTAATGGCACCACCCCACCTCCTCTTTCTGTGCGGGGACACTCAGCACTCGCTGGGGGCGGGAGAATTCATGGTGAGCTGGGGAACAGCTGAGAGGAGAGCGGGAGAGCAGGAGAGCAGCAGCCAGCCCACCCCGGCCCGGCCCAGCCCATCCCAGCCCGGCCCAGCCCATCCCAGCCCGGCCCATCCCAGCCCATCCCATCCCAGCCCATCCCAGCCCACCCCAGCCCATCCCATCCCAGCCCATCCCATCCCAGCCCGGCCCAGCCCATCCCATCCCAGCCCACCCCTGCCCATCCCATCCCATCCCAGCCCATCCCAGCCCACCCCAGCCCATCCCATCCCAGCCCACCCCTGCCCATCCCATCCCATCCCAGCCCAGCCCACCCCAGCCCATCCCATCCCAGCCCACCCCTGCCCATCCCATCCCAGCCCATCCCAGCCCAGCCCAGCCCATCCCATCCCAGCCCAGCCCATCCCAGCCCATCCCATCCCATCCCATCCCAGCCCATCCCATCCCATCCCATCCCAGCCCATCCCATCCCAGCCCACCCCTGCCCATCCCATCCCATCCCATCCCATCCCATCCCATCCCATCCCATCCCAGCCCATCCCATCCCATCCCAGCCCACCCCAGCCCATCCCATCCCAGCCCACCCCTGCCCATCCCATCCCATCCCAGCCCATCCCATCCCAGCCCAGCCCATCCCATCCCATCCCATCCCATCCCATCCCATCCCATCCCATCCCATCCCATCCCATCCCATCCCATCCCAGCCCGGCCCAGCCCATCCCAGCCCGGCCCAGCCCGGCCGGCTCACCGCGGGAGTGTGGGGGCAGCACACGCGGCAGGAACGCTGTCTCACACCTGCAGGGCACACCCCACCAGCAGCTGCCTCTCGCAGCAGCCCAGAGGAAGCCTTTACATGCTGCTTGCAACCCGTGCATCAGAGCCTGGCCTTTCTGTTAGAGCATGGACTAACCAAGGGACTTTTTCCCCTTTATAAATAGCAACAGCAGAGTCAACTCATACTGAGGTGCACCGAGCTGATCTGCCTTACTTCCTCATTTACATGCCTGGCTGATCCTGGCAGAAATCAGCAAATTGTTACAGAATGGCAGGAAAATCCCGTGGCAGGTAGCAACATGGTGGCAGCCACCTCTGGGAAGCCTGAAGCAGTTTATTTTCACTAGAGAAAGTCACACACACACACAAACTGTTTTATTTCAATTGAGAGAAATTTCTTTTCCCCCATGTTGAACCATTCTCACTGTTGTATCTCCCACCCATTGTTCTGAATGAGATAAAACCAAGTGTGTTTGACAACTACAGCCCCTCCTACTTTCCAGGAGAGTCTGAGAGGGTTTGCTTGGGCTGAAAACACAGGGATCAGAGCTACTGGGTTTGGGGAGGACAAAGGCCCTAGATACAAAAATCAGAGATTAGACTATCAGTGCTTCTGTCCCATTCTAGCTAATCCCAGAAATCTAGGGTGAAAAAGTCAAGTAGCAATTTCCGTTCTTGGGCACCAGGCTGTGTTTAGCTCAGCCCAGTTTCAGCAGCCACAGCAACATTGCTCTCTCCAAAACTGCAGCTCTGAGACAGCAGTGGGACAGGGCAGCTCCACCTGGGCAAAGCTCACATCCAGCAGGATGCATGGAAGGATCCAGCCTGCTGTGCAACAGGGCTGAGCTGGATGTGCTCCATGCCCTCTGGTTTTATATCCTCTTTGCCTGGCAGGACCACTACCTCCTCCCCTCCTCCTTCAAACACTGCTAGGCTTTGTTGTCTTTTCCCAGAGCTCAGGGGAACAGAAACAAGATGGAGAGTCCTGTGCAAAAGCCCAAGATCCAGTCTAAAGGCTGCTCAAGAGCCAGCACAGAGCCAGGCCTTGGAGCTCTGAGGGAAAGCAGCCATCAAACATAAACAGAGAGAGCTGAGCACGGGAGGAGAGCACAGCATGGGGCACCTGTGCTAAACTGTCCCATCTCCAAGACAGAAGAGCTCGTGAGAGCTGCTGCACATCAGAAAACACCACACTGCCCTAACCACTGCTTCCTGAAGGGATCTGCAGACTGAGAGCCCAAAGGTACAGTCAGCAGCACTTGCTGGGCTCCCTCAGCACTGCTTGCAAGGAGGCTGAGTGCCCATGAGCAAAACCCAGCATCACCTGGCATCTGGGGTACAAAGTCCTCAAAGAGCACACTAAGAGTCTAATGACCGGGTTCAGCTCTGGACACAGCACACAGCAGGAGGAATAAAAAAGAGAAATTTCAGCCCAAAGTAGCCTAAAGCTTCCTCTCAACAGAATAACCCACACATGAAACAAATTTCAGCAACAGCATCACCAAACTAATGTCAGCTCTAAAGGAAGTTGGGAGCAGTCATGCTTTCGTGGCATCACAGGGCTTGGTATTCTTGTGGTAGCAGACAGGGAACCATCCTCTCCTGCAATTATCTTTAAATCTGTATTTTTGTAGGGCACTCCACTAGCCCATATTAGAAAATAATAAATCCCACAACAGGGTTGAACTTCTCCCAGTGTCTCCTGGTGTGCAGAGGAGACCCAAGGAAACACTGAAGGAAGTACCCTTGTTCAGCATCTGCCACTTCTGTACTTGGTCATTGCCTTTAACTTGGAAAAAATCAGAAAGTAAACCTTGACATGGAGGCATTTCCAATCACTTCTTTTTGTTACTTTGCTCTCTTCCTCTACAGTCAACATTCCTCCATAACAAAAACTTTCCAAGAGCTGCTTCTTGCTTTATATATATATATATATATATATATATATATATATATATATATATATATATAATTTTGCCAAACATCCTCACTTCTCTGGTGCTTACCTATCACTCAAGACAATCAATGACAGAAGAGACACTTACCATCACACCTGCAGGCAGGAAGTCCCCAAGACCTTGAAACAACACTCTTGGGTAGAATGCATCTGAAAATGTGACCTTCACTTGCAGGAAAAGCATTATAAGGAGTTTAATGCTCTAAACATACATTTGGGGTTCTTTTCCCTGAGAGACACCACTTAACAGGAAGACTTTTGCTACAATTTTTTCAAAAACTGTACAAAACCCCCAAAGGTTTTGAGTAACAACATTTATTATTGCTTTATAACTGCAAGAAATGAGTAACCTACTACAGCAGTACAAAGCCCTATACAAGGCTGAAGTTGTTTTACATTCGGTGTGGACACACATTAACTTTCCCTGTAAACACAGACTGAATTGCTGTGGGTGTGAGCAGTGCTGCAGCCTCCAGAGTCTCCAGAGGAAGCCAAAGCCAAACACAGCTCCACATAGATAACTGTGGGACATGCAGTCCATCCCATGGCCCCTCTCCCATTTCCCTTTGCAGAGGAACAAGTCTGTTATCAGCCTTACATGATGATTAAATCCCTCATTACTCACTGAGGAGTAATCACCCACCACAGGAGAGAGCTGGGTGTTCTCATGGTGCACAGACAGAGCACCCACGCCTCTGCCTCGTGTGGGAGCTCCCTGGAAGAATCTCCTTCACCAGCTTGGAGCACTCTGGGGCTGCAGCTGGGCCCAGCAAGTGCATTCCAGCTCAGCTTCCCCTGCACCTGCTAACTCAAAAGAGCCCCTGAGGTAAAGAGCCTGCAGCTGGCAGCAGCTCCTGTGGGATGGGTTGGTTTTGCCCAGTAGCACGTAAAAAAAAAAAAATCCCACAACAATAAACAAAAAAATTAACAAAGCCCTGTGTTTATTCACAATGATCCCAAAAATCTAAAAGCAAGTCCAAGGAGCTGTCCTTTTTGCTTAGTGCAGTTTGATTGACTGGGGTCTTTCCATACTTTGTGGACACAGATTGAGAAAATTCCAGCCCCATCCCTATAAGCTGGTATTGGAGAGCCCATGCTGCTGAGGGAGCACAGGCACGGCAGTGCTGCCTGAAGGAATTTAGCAGGAGCAATTATTTTCTTGTGGTGCCTCTTTGGTATGTGCAGAAGTGCAAAGCACCACTTAAAAACTCACCAGAGGCAAGGAAATTTGCTCAACGTTAGTATTTCTTAAATGGCAAGGAAATGAAGAGGGAGTAAAAAAATTCAGTTTGTAGAGGCATAAGGGTAACTAATTTTTGGTCATTTCCATAGCACAGGTCACACTGTGCCATCCACATTTTCTTGTACTTTCCAAACTCCTATCAGGTAGAGAAGACAGAGGCTGAACCCAGACAAGAGGAGTAATTGCTGGAGTAATTCTGACTGCAAGTCACAGAACCTCCAAAGTGAGGTTTGTAACAGAAGCACTTCCACCAGAAGACAACTGCAATAACAAAACTGAAACATGAAGTTCAGGTACATAAAGAGAAACTCCAGAATTACAGGACAAAGCTTGATGCTTTTTGAACTGCTATAGGTATTTTCACGTGTGGGAGCTGCAACCCAGGTAATGACACTGTTACAGGTGAGCAGTTAAAGAGGGGACAACAAAGAGGGAACTTCCTGTTATTTTCCAAACGTGACTTCATCCATCTCTCCAACAATAAGGGGAGGTCAAGTGAAGTTCTCATCCAGTAGAGTATGAGAGAAATCCCAGCTTTTGGAAGTACCTGTGCTTATCCTTGCTCATTTCCTCTTAAGTAAAACATTGTTCCCAACTCAATATTCTGGACCTGCTTCAGTCCCAGGGTCTCTGAAGAAGGGTGGGTTTTTCTATTTTTATTATATAATATTTTTCTGGCAGTGACTCGGTGGGTGACAACAGAGGGCTGGGATCCATGTGAAGAGCCCTCTGCTCACCCTGCTTTTGCCTCAGCCACTCCCCTGCTGTGGAGAGGGGCTCGGCTCCCTGCAGGGGCTGTCACACCCCGAGTGCCACCACACGGCTCCTCCACCCTGTGGCCGCAGCGTGACACACACCTGTCCCAACTCAGCATCACTGAGTCCTGAACAAACACAGCACTGGAATAAAGCCATAAATTTCTACAATCATTTTTATTAGTTATGGAAGAATCCCCACTAGTATTTACATAGTGCAAAAAAGCTGTTATTACTCCAAAAATTACGGTAGACAGAACAGTTATCCTTCATACAGCAAAAAAGAAATGGAACAAACCCCTTCATATTGTATTTTATAATGGTTTTTCTACTACTTTAACCTAAATGTTACTATAAATTTTAAGACATTGAAGATTAAACAGCTTTCCTTATTAGAATCTATTTAAAAAGTAAATTATATGAACTATTGATGAACATTTAGAACGTGGGCTGTGCCAACTGGGTTTCTACTTTCAGCATTAGCATTCATTGGTGAGGAAGTTTTGGGTCAGACATTCTCATGTTTCCTTGTTTGTGGCAGGGTGAGCTCCCTGTTCCTGGTTTCTATGGCTTGTTTCTGCTGGGTTTTGTTCTGTTAACAAATTGCCATGTCTAATTTTTAAATGGCTGACACTGAAATCATCTGAACAATTTCATTAGTTGGCACAACTTCACAAGAAATACTAAGTGACAGTTTCAGCAACAGCAGCTTTTCAAACAATAATACTTTTTTACATACATATTTAAAGTAACATTATTAAAATTTAAGCTTGTGTTAAAGAACTGGACAGAACCACATTGTGAAAGCTCCCACCCACCCATAAAGACACCTCTTAGCTTTACCAGAAGAACACCAACAAGTGCATTACTGAACATTTTCTATAATGAATTTTTAAAACACAGGTCAATACTCTCTGTCACTGTTCAGCTCCAATCCTACAACAGCCTGCACACAACTTAAGCAGATAAACAGGCCACCAGTTTAAGCCAGTGGCACTAACACTGCAAAGTATGTGTGAGCAGGATCAGGGCCTTGGCCTTAATCAGACATTGCTACTTGGTCCAACTAAGGACTGAAGTTCTTCAGAATTTTTCCCTTTTACAGATTTGTAATCCATGTTTTATTATTGACAGAGAGACTTAAGAGTATTTATATAAATAGGTTGTATACATAGCCACCTCTATCAGTGTTAAAGATCCCTACCCCTACCACAGATACATTATTTTTGATTTTACCAGATAAAGTAAGTGGTGAAATCATTTCTATAAACAATGCCTTAAGAAAAGTAGATTTGTTTCCCGAATAATTATTTTCACAACAAAAATATCTATACACCTATAACTACAGAAACATCTTTTCATGGGGACAGTAACAACCTGTATAAACTGCACACTTTTACACTGAAATAGAAACTCAACTACTTTTTTAAAAAATCATGGTATTGTAGAACATTTGTATGCTTTCTTCTTAAATTCTGCTGATAATAGAACCAAAATTACCACAGTGAGATACTCTCCTTAAGTGCTTCAAGTGGCAAGGAACTTCCCTAATTTCCGATGCAAATGGATCACTCCCAAAGCAATTGCAATTTCATTCTTACAGTTATTGCTTATTCCCAGCTTATCAAAAAGGAAGCACTAAACCCAGTTTTCTTTACTCAGTTTCAGTTTGCTCCCCTAAGGGTGATCTGCCACATTTTAAAAAGAAACTAGTTCCTTATTTGCTGGCAAATTGAGAGATAATTATAAGTGCTGTACCACTTTCAAGAACTCTATTAAACTTGTAGCAAAATTGCAGTTAAATAGTGGGCTGAATATTACAAGACTTCTTTGATATAAATGTCAGAAAACTTTAAAATGACAGTCCAAGTTCAGAAAGACATATAAAAAGATGCACCTCTGATGTTAATACTTCAAGATCAAAAGTTATTTGAATCACTGGCACTGAAAAAGCTCAAGGAGAAACTACAAACACCTTTGTTTTTTGATGTTCTGGCAAAGTTTTGCCCTCAGTGTATGCACTGATCTCACCTGTGTCGAGATGTGCTTACACATCCAAGGGCAAGTTTTGCTTGTCAGCAGTTCAAACACCTGTCATGTCCTAAAGCAAAAACTCTTAAAACATACAGACAGTAGAAATCTGCCATGGGGACAGTAAAAGGTTTAACATTCAGGAGGCATCATTCCTTAGTCCTTGTTTTCCTATGAAACGCCTGTTCTACACCTAGGAGGATTACACTAAGGAGCTAAGAACGTGACACAGCAGCCAGTTGTCACAGCAGCTCTCTACTGCTTATCTACATAGCATTTGCTATGCCTAGAGCTATCCAAGCATTATTTACATAATACACAGTTTCTATTATTCTCATTAGCATCCAAAAACCCAGGGCTAGATGACTTCTAAACCTGGAGTCTTATTTTCCCAGTGCAACTTAAAACACCAGCATCACTACTGCTACAAACATTGGTCCCATGTTCCTAAGTGTGGACTGAACACCCAACTCAGCTAATTTCAGTTTCCTGTGGTTTTCAGCCTATCCAGAGGCTTTTCATGCATTTTGATACAAGTGATCAAAAAAATTAAGTGAAATTAAAAGAAACATGTTTGCTATGAAAGTGTTATTCACGTGAGTTACTCTTTGGCTACCCCTGTGGTGAAGCTCCTGCTGCTGGCAGTTTCAGGATATCCCTTGCCAATACCAAAGATGGAAAACAGACTCCTGATGTGCAAGGTCTAGACACACACTCCATCCTCAGTCTGAAACAAATTCATCACCAGTTAATGCATTTCACTTCAGTATTCAGAACAGAACATGGAACAATTCTCTAGCAACAGGTATGTTTCAGAGAGGACATATTTTTATTTCTTTTATCTCTGCACCACTGAAATACTTCCCCAAACTACAGGGCACTTCCTCATGTCCTGGAATAACTACTTTCTTCTCTATCTAGAGGTCAACTCCTAAAGCTGTTACAACTGCAAGAGGAGACAAAGAGGTCACGTTTTCAGCAGCAGTTCTTCAGATCCATCCTGGCCAGGATCACAGCATGCAGGTGAAGGCAGAGATAGCCACCACATCATTCACACTTGCTGTTAAAGGATTATTCTTGCTTTTTGCAGTGTTATGAGGAATACAAAATGCAAAACAGCATTCCTGAGGCAAGTGACAGGAGAGAGAGGAAGTCATCAGTTTACTAAAAGCCCTGAATAGGGATTATGGTTAATGACTCACTTAGTGTGGTTTGGCAGACAGCAACTGCAGAGAGAATGGGGAATTTTTGTTTTCTTTCCTGTTTTGTTTTTTTTTTTTTTAATGCAATATTTCTACCTTGTAAAGAAAACCTGCAAAACATTAATTGCATCCCTCTGGTTTAAAGTTTTTCTGGAATCAAAGTTATTATAGCTTATTGTAACCATTTCAGCTATCAGCAGCTTTTTAATGATGCATTCACCAAGATCAACTAAAAAGCTGCATCTATCTTAGCATAAGAATCACACACAATTTCTCTACTATTTAATTCTCATTAGGATTGCAAATGGCTTTTTCTAGCTTTTCATGAAAGAGAATCAAAATTTTCTTTTTATTTCTAGATAGAATTAGAAAGTCATGGCCAAATACACTGACAGGCCTAGTATAACACCATACCACCAACATGAACTGCTGGTAATTTGTCAGTGTTAATGTAGGTTACCTGTTTGAAAATAAGCTTAAGAGTCCCAACTTCAAAGAATTTTTTTTAAACTGGTCAGTTACAAGATGTTTCCTTTTACAAAACATCAAATGAATGCTTACTGACAACTTTTCCACACAGTTTCTAATCTGGGAAATCAATACTGATTAAGAGCTAAGATAGTTTTTAAATCAAAAAAGTAACAGACAACTACAAAAATATTGTTGTGAATTAAATACAAGTATTAAATGTTTAACAGTGCAAAATGTTGAGATGAAGCATATGGAATAATGGCTGCAACCTTTACAACAGTTAGTTTTACTATAGTTTCTAAAAAGTTCCTGAGTTCCTGCTTATTTTTACGGCATGTAGATGGAATCTGTGTGTTCTTTGTTCAAAGAACTGCAGATGGTGGGTTTATGTTGAGTGTTACTTGCGTGCTTATCATTTGTCCATTCCTCCCCATCAGTGCCAGGATCAGCCTGCTCTGAGGTCTCCATTTCTTCCTCTTCACTTTGCTCAGCATTGTCTTCCTCAGCACCACTAAGGGTCTTCCCGAGCTGCAGTGTCTCCATAGTTCTCTGGGTCTCTGAAACCCAAGATTCAATTCTGCTATTAAGCTGAACTTCTACAGAAATTGGTTCATGGGCATAATCCTCATCATCATCCTCTTCCTCTTCCTCCTCCTCTTCCAGCATCCCTGGCACAAGGGTACTGGTGGTACTGGTCATGGAGGAATTCAGAAGGTCTCGGCAGCTGCCATCCAGGGATCCTGTTTCTGTACTCTGCTGTGAGCCCCATTCCAGGTTGTCATCTGGTTTCACCTCATCTTTGTCACCTGGGGTGGATTTCCCGTGATTTGTTGCTGAGGTAGTGCCAGTTGTAGCCAGAGGTGGTTGTTTATTAAGAGTGGTTTTTTCCATTTGGCCATTGCCAGCTTTTTCTGGTACTGCAGCCTTGCACACAGATTCTCTCTCATTTTCAGAGGTCTCTAGCCCATCAGATGTCTCCACCATATTTCTCCAGTTTGTTTCTACAAATTTTGAAAGAAGTTCAAGTAGGAAACATTAATTCCTTGTACATAAAAATATTTCTCCTGAGCATGCAACAACAGCCTCGATAGCAAAATGAGCCAATATTAATATTATTCTATGCTTTCTAGAAAAATTTCTACTAGAAAAAAGGAAGAAGGGAAAAGGAGAGATAACAGAAAGAGCTGTTAATAACTTTGGGTTTTTACAGTACCCTAAAGCAGACATTACAAAGTTGAAACTTTGTAAACACCAAATATAGTACTAGGAATAGTCAAAGAGGTTACTCTCAAGTATAAATTAAAAGAAGAAAATTGCCACCATCTTACGTTATTATTTAAGGATTACTTATAAAACATCTAACTCCTGAAATGAATCTAAGATACCACAAAAAAGAATTCACTAAAAAGACAACATCCTCTTTAATTCACTCTCAGAATCAAAAAAGAAGGCTTTGGACTTCTAACAAGTAGTCTCCCTTTTATATTCTTTTTCATTTGGGCTTAAGCAACTGGATAAATGAACTCCCCTTTGCTCACAGCAGAATCACTCACTGCCATCTCAAGTTTAAAAATGTAAGCTACATTAAACATGTCCTATCTTCAGAGACTTCACATTTCAGTTCCTGCTGCCCTCAGTTCTTCCTCAATCATATGATCAATTCTGTGCTATCAGTTTAAAACAGTTCAATAAAACTGGAGAAGCCACCTACACTGATGTTAGATACCTATAACACTGCTGAGGATAGAAATTGTTTCCTATATTTTTTCAGGGAAAGAATTACTTATGAAATTTACTGAAATCTAGCTGATCTCTTCTTATCCCTGGACATTGTAGAATACTGTAAATTAGGAAGAAGGATTGCATCTTTACCTGCATTTCACAACAAACATCATTTGGAAAACCCCAGCTTCTATTTCCAAAGGTAAGCTTTAAGGTACTTACCATATTCTTTCTCATTAACTTCAGAGATGGGTTCAGAAATAACACTGCAGAAGGAGATAGCACTTGCTGCAGAAGGGTTACGAGAATGGCCCATGTGATGTGGAGCCTTCTTGACGTTCTTCAAGGCTTCTTCTGCCTGTTCCTGCTCCATTGCAGCCACCATGTCCCTGTAGGCTTTCCTGGCCTCTTCAGTCAGGGATACCAGCTTATTAAACAGATCCTAAGTACAAAGGCAGTTTTATCAGCAGCAGTTCTTACTAACAGTTTTCACTTCACTTTACACCTTTCAGTCCAAGGTATACCACATATGAAGCTCAAGATTAGCACCAAATACCTCAACTTGAACTAAAAATTAGTTCCTCTCTGTATTAAGTAATAAAAACATCACTCCAGGTTTATGTAACTTTGAGGAGATGGCCATACTTTAGAATACTCGTTTTCTAACATTCTTAAGCCTTCCAGAGAATTTCATATTACAGTTTAAGTCTGTTTAAAATCTACTATGAGATTTGACCAAAGTGTTTTAGCACAGTCTCTCAGTACCATAAAACTGAATTTCAAAGAAAAGATACCATAATATAGATGAGCTCAGGGTTATTATCAAAAGTCTAATAGGTGTGCTCCAATGCCAAACCAATTCTTTACTAGATAATTGTTGACTCCAGCCACTTGTGTGATTGGAATGACTCACCTCAGCACCTGAATAGTTGAAGATGCCCACAACACTAACAGGAACCAGCTTGTTCACACAGCGGCCAAGGGCCTTGCGGCCCAGAGCAAACACAAATGGAATTTCTTGTTCCCGTGCCATGGCTATTACATTATAGAGAGCTTCATCTAGTCCACCTTGAAGAAAGCAATTTTAAATAGATATCTAGTCATTTGAAGTCATCATATGGCACAACACAATTCTCTAATCCACTTTAACTGCAATTAGCCAGTAGAACTTCAATACACACATCAGCAGCTCCTATGTCCCAGAGGATAACACACAATACATTTCAAGGGTAGTGAGTACAGATGAAGGTGATATTCTGTATTCTCTATTAGTCCTGCACACAAACCAGAGTTTCACAGGTCATTTCTTAAGAGAGCTTTGCTATTCTCCTATCTCAGGAAGCCTCTGTTTATACTTCTGTTACTGGCAAAATGCTTTGGTTGGCTAACAAACAATTCACATTCTTCTTAAGGAACCTTCCTAAAAAGCACCCAGAGTCCAGGACTCTCTGCAAGGTGTACTGACCACAGAATGAAGTAACACACAGAATAAATTTCAATTCCACAATACCTATTCTTCTTTAAGTTTTTCATCCTCATGAACAAGTTTCTTCCAGAACAGAATAAACGTGGAATGGCAATTACCCAGTTGGAGTCTGGAATGTTACATCATGCATAATAACAAATACTCCTAACCTTGCTAATTAACACACTTAATCAGCACAAGAAAACTGAAAAGAGCCAAGTGCACCACTTGTCTTTATCATTTATACCTTTTGACTGAATTTTTTCACAGTTGGGGGATATGATGACACACTTGATCTTGTTTAGTTTCATGTGTTTTGTAACCTCGCGTAACCCCATGACGAGTCTCCTCCTGGCTTTGGCTCTCGTGGGATCCTTCTGGTAAATCCGCTCCTGGAAGCTGACAAGCTCTTGCAATAGCAGAGTCACACACTCATCTATTTCTTTACTTAGAACTTGGTTACAGTATCTGTCAATTCAAAACAACATTGACGAGTGTCAGCATTGCTACTTCACAAATGCTAGCATAACCAATGTTTCACCCAGCCTTTTTGCAAATGAAAATAATTTTACTTCCTCAGAACAGTTATTTAGCTTTTACGAAAGTCACTAAAAGGATTTAGAAATCAGACTGCAAACTGTAAGTTAAAAACACATCCATAAAACATTTGTGTTTGTAGTAACATCCCTTACTTCAAGAAGCCAATCAAAAATAACATTAAAAGTACAAACAAATACTGCAATAAGTGCCACAAGCAATTTTCCTCTACTTAATTTAGTACATTACATAGATACATTAATAAAAAAGCCCTAACTCATTAAGAGGTACTATTACAGTATTTTAAGCATTCCTAAGTATTCCTTCCTTTCCCATTCAAAGCATACAGAGCCTTCCTTCAAAAAATATTTTTGCAGAGAAGACTCCCACCTTGCTTATTTCCTGTGGCAACGAAAGAACGTCTCAAGTGAGTGTTTGTTCATGTATACACACATTTGTGTGCAAACACAAGCAATCCATTTAGGGGGAAAAAATAAAATACTTGCAGAACCTTCTATTTCTGAAAGGGAAGCTTATGTTCATTAAGCTCTTAGGTCTACTAAATCTACCCACACTTGAAACACAAGGGTGACTGAAGTGCAAGCCTTGAATTTATATAAAAAAAGCAAAACTCTTACTCTCTGAATCTCTTGCTGTGAATTTTGGTTATTGCAGAAGATGCCATTGGACTGCCTATTCCAGAACTAGCAGGTGAACCTTGTGACACTGGGGTCATGCAGTATGGAGAATTCTGACTTGCTGGAGAAAGTGAAGTATCACTAGGCATACTCAGACCAGTTTCTGAAAGGCAATTTTTAAACATTACAAAATACAAATACATTTTTAATGTGAAAGAAACAGAACCACACTTCTGTTGTAAGTAAGGGAGTGTTATTGCTCCCTCACTTTGTCCCAAGTCCATTTTGGAAACACTAAGCACTATTCTTCCCTCCCCTTCTGGAGGGGTAGGGGAAAGGGGAAAAAACTGACATACATCCACCACTCAGCATGGACTGGATAAATAACCAGTATTTCAATATTCATTAAAAAATATCTTGAGCTTACTTTAGGAACTTGATAAAACAGAAGAAAAAACCTGTTTAAATGTTATTACTTCTCCCAATAATTCCTTACTATTTATATATATAAAATACTCTAACTTATTCCTAAAACATCTAGGATTTTCCCACTCTAGTCAGACAGGTCCATTCAGAAGAAAAAGTTATGAAGCAGCACATGCAGAATCCTGATAGACACCTCCTTCCCCCACTCCCACTGCGCCAAACACATTGAAGACATTGAACATTCACTGAAGCTTCTCAGTTGCTCATGCCTGCTGCTGCAAACTGACAAATCAGAAATTGCAGCTGATTGACATGTTCAACAAACTGGAAAAATCTATTTACAGTTTGCAACTTCTATATCTGGAAAACTTTGAGTGTGTTCATCATCAAAAAGTACTGTTATCAACATAGCACGGTTGACAAGAGCCCCATTTTGCTTGCTTATCAAAACTACTATCAACTCTGACATGTGGTGGGAACAGCCACTTGAGATGATAATTAAAATGCTGTATGGAGATCATGTACTGAGAACCCCAGTGTACTGAGCCTTCCACAACTGAAGGACAGCTAAGAAGAGAAACATATTTTATGTTTCTCTTCTTATGCCAATTGTGGGGCATAAGAAGAGAAACATAAAATATAAGAATAAGCAGATTAGTATAGCTGAGGGGAAGTGATGGGCATCTAGAGACAGAGACCAACCTTCCTGAGAGGCCAGCTCCTGAGACTGGTCAGCAGTCAGGTTCAAATGAGCCTCTTTCTGTTCATCAGAACCCAGAAGGCTGTGGTCAGCTGATAAACGGCCTTTCTTCTCTTCTCTCTCTTTCAAAATAATCTAGAAACAAAACCAACACCTGTCAGCATCTGAAAGTCAGATATACCTGTAAATAAAAACACCCCTTTCACTGGACATAATGTTAAGCAAGTTGTTTTGAACCCTCCTACTCATGCCAGGTTAGAAACCCTGGAAATCATTTCAAGTTTCCTCTTGGATTACAAAGACTATTTCACTGCAGCATTTTACAGATGGTATACTCAGTACTCACACACTTCTACATAAATAGTACTTCCAGTAGTTTAAGTACTTTTACAGCTTCCTTTCTGATACATAACATTCACTCATTAACAATTCCTCATCCCCATGCCTGTGAAAGAATACTTTATGCAGGCATACCAATTATTACCATTTTTAATAGCAAAAACATAAAAGCCTTGACAACAAAGAGTTCAGAAAACTTTTCTGAACAGGTGAATTCCTCTACCTCAGACCACAGGCCAGTCAGAAAAAGGCCAGCATTTTTAGGGGTCACTTTTTTCTATTTTACCTTCTGATCTCCATATATATACTCTATTCCTTCTGCACATATCTAGCTTATGACTGTGTGACTATAGATATATACAGGCAATTAATATTATTTCTAAGCTTACTCAAAAATTGTGGGTTTGCTTCAAATTCTTTACCCATCTCTATAAAAAGGAGTAAGAAAAACTAAGGTTGCCATACTAAATTACACTACAGACTAGGAATCAGCCACATGAAAAAACTATGGAAGCTTTTCCATGTGTCCTGGTGCCCGTAGTTAAAAAAAGAAAACACCCTTGCAATCTGTATTGACATACATTTTTATTAACTTCAACTGATTATGTGAATATCAAAGTTATGTTCTATGTCTAGACCCAAAGGAGAGAGCATCAATTTAACAGAACTGGAGGCAGAAGCTCATAATTCCCTTGCTCAATGCTCATGGCAAGTAGTCTTCAACTAAGAAAACAACAGAGGTTTTTTAATATTATTTTTGAAGTATGAGTGTGGCTCAAAACACTCCAAGGCTGGCACATTTTTACCTTTTTAAGTGCTGTAGGGCGTTTCAGTTTTGCAATCTCTCTCTCTTTTCCTCTCTTCACTTTTGGGGCAGTTGAATCCAAAGGATTAAGGCAACCCATAGAGGGCTGTCCCTTTGTGAAGGACTTTCTGCTGGCAGATTCTTTGGTATGAAAGGGAGCAGCACTGCCAACTAAATTCAAGATAGATATTAGTTTCACCAAAAGCCATGTCAGCTTTATTTCAACACTGTTTTCAGAATTTCCACTGATGAATTCTCTAAGTAGATTTTCCTTCCTTGGAAAAAAAGCAGCTCATAATGACAGGAAAATTACATCACCAGATATTGTTGCTTCCAGATGGTTTTAAGCTTTCTTCAAATTAGCCTCATGTTTTAGGAAACTGTGTATTCCAGGAATTATTTTAATAAATGGTAAGGGGTCTCTCTCAAATGACCACATGTAGCTTTATTAGTTAGATGATTATGGTAAGATAAATTGCAAATATTTATCCAAACGTTGATTTTCAGTTGTTAAAGACTTGAATAGTTGAGAGGACAAAACAGAGGAGAGAGAGCAGCATGTAGTTAAGTGGATCTTTTGCCAGAAAGAATAAAACAAGTGCTGTCTCCAATGGAAATGCCAACAGTTCCTCGCCGAGCTTTGTTTGATATAACCTTGCCAACTTGAATTAATGTTTGAACACTGCTGAAACTCAAAGCAGGTAAAGGAACCAACACACCAGAAAGAAAAGGGTAACTATGTGCATAATGATGGACTCCAGGCTACATACAAGAGCTTAGGAATCAGACTGGCAGGGTTATAAGTGATTACTAAAATGTCGAGTCTGCATTTGGCAAGTAGTATTAAAAAAGCTAATTTAATGTTGTGTTGATACAGACATAGGAAAAAAGCATAATTAAGCCATTGTATACATTCATGATGGAACTATAAACTAATCTGTGTATGTCTGATCTTATTTTTAAAAGAATAGTAGAAGTACATGAAGGTACAGAAAAAGAAATATGGATTCTCAGAAAAGATACTTCCAGAATTAAATAACTAAATAGACTAGGACTCCTCAGAGACTGGACAGACATCTAGGGATCAGAAGAGGAAAGAAGGGAAAGACTGCTCAGGCTTTGTAATACAAAGGCTGTGACAGCTAACAGAATTTTGAGCTACAGCACAAAAAACCCCAATACTGACCTCCATCCCAAAAAAACACAGCAGAAAGAAAAATTTCTCCACACAGGATGTAGTAAGGTTACAATTCATTGCCATTGGACATTATGCATGATAAAAGCATAAGGTAAAAACAATGGACAGCTTAAGAAACAAATTTGATTTGAGTAAGCCTTGGGTCAGGAGACCTTGAACTATAAACAGCAGAAATGGGAAGAATATCCTAGTGACATATCCCTCCACATCACTGTCAAAGGTATCCCCTCCTTCAAAGAGTATTTTATAACATCTGCAGTAGAGTTGTTCCTTTCACATATTCATTTCAGCACTGAATTACTCTCAGGACACAACTGAGTTTTGAATAGCAGATCTTCTTAAAAGCCTCAGCTCTAGATGGATTTTCACCACTGTGTACAGCAGCTCAGAGGATGATAGCACAGGCAATTTATTGAGAAATGCATTAAAAATCATCTTCCCAGGTTTTTATCACGCTTATATTCAACAGGTAAAACTTGACAGAAAGAAAAACATTTAAGATGCTCAGATCAATCACATTCATATTGGCACAAAATGCTGTCAGGCACATTAGAAATACCTGTGTATGAGAGAGGCCTGGTGTTGGTGATCTGCCGAGCTTTCATTGCTTGCTGCTGCTTTTCAAGAGCTGCTAACATGTCACCCAAATCCAGCTGAACAGGGGTCTTGCTCTTCTTCCCAGCTGCTTTTGATAAAGCCTCCTACAACAGGAACATCATATACAATAAATACAAAGAAATGGTGCCTGCAACATTCTTTACAAAGGATTACTGCTATTAGAGATTAAGAGGAGCAACAGATAACTAATCCTCCTCTTGACCAAGTGCTGGGGGTGGGCAGGGTGCTACACACTTGAAGTTTTTTCTGTTCCATGCTTATCTCTGAATACTCTTGAGCTGTTGCAAGTGCTGCAGCCAAGGCCTTCTTCTTCTGACTTTTTGCACGCTTTGGTACAGAGGTTGTAATGGGAATTGGAGTTTGGACTATATTGATTGGAGAATTCTCTGGTAAGTCATCCAACTAGAATTTTAAACAAAATGCAAAAAAGCCACAGTTAAAAGACCTTTCTCTACAGACCACCAAATATAGGGCATTTCAGAAATCAAATCACCCAAGGTTTTGATTACCAGTATGACATGCTAATTAATTACAGCTAGATGACACAAGTTAATAAGCAAGTTAATAAAACTTCTTTATATTTCATTTTCGTATGGGAAAGCTATTCTATTCAGCTCCAATGATGGCTTCAGAAGGTTTTCCAATCTGATTACTAAATAAACAATTTCCCCCTCCCCAAGATTTCACATTGGATTTGACTTTCCTGGAAAGCAGCCAGATTAAGCAGTCTATAGGCACAGTTCTGCAACAAAATATTTAAGTAGATCACATACTAAAAAAAAAAAAGTACCTTTCCAACAACTGCTTCCACAGCCTTAAAGCAGATGCAGTTTGAAACTAAAAAGTCTACAAACTGTAATTATTTTGAAAAACTGACACCATTACTAAATATCTGCAGATTTAACAATTTTAAGAGACGTCTGCATGAAAGCATCATGATGCAGCCTGGGACAGTCTGTGACACTGAGTGTTTGCTACATGTATTTTACAATCTCATTAAAAGAGAAAAATCCTGGAGTTGTGTTGTTGGGCTTTTTTAAGATGGGTTCCCTTCACCACTTATTTTAACTGGCACTTCCTTGGCATCCAAGGCTGGTAACACAGACACCCCAAGATCATCCCAATTACTGCAACATAAGTCTTGTAGCAAAGATTCCTAAAAAATTACACAAACTGAATAGTCTCAAAACACAATGCTTTGCAAAAGAAAATAAATACTTACAACTTTGGGTGAAATCTTCTGTTGGATGCTACTACTTTTGCTGCTGCCATTGTCACTATTCAGCTCTGGAAACTCATCTTCATCCTAAACAATACAGAAGTTAAAAATAAAAAGGATGGAACCAAAGTCACCTGAGAAGCATCAACTGAAACTGCTTAAAGTAGGAAAACAAATTGAATCCCTAAGTCCCACATAAACTAGAAGGGATTATGAGACACTAATAGAAAATAATGCAAAATTAAGAAAGCATTTCTGTATCCAAATAGTAATTTTAATGAAAAATTTTCTTTTTTACACCAAAATAATAAATCCTATTACAATTAGAGAGGATAAGCCAGCAAACACACCAATTTCTATTCACAAGTGAACAGAAAAAGTTAATTGAAGGCTGCTTATTTAATTTGTCAACCACAGTGTTCTGTATTACTGCACTTTCCACAACACCCAAATCCAAGTCTCTTTGTGTACACAATGCAAGGATCATCTAATAAATCCGTGACCTTGACTGTACACCTCTTGGAGCCAGATGTTTTGTAACTTCCCATTGAGAACATCACTTATTCCACACATAACTGGCATTGCTATGTGGAAAGGGTTTTCATACACCAGTACCTCAAAATACAGAGGTTCAGGGCTCTGCTCTGCCCTGCTCCCCTGGCTCGTAGCTAAAGGTTTTTCGTGTCGTTTCTGCAAACTCTGCATTCTTTCTGAAGATGTGCTGTGGTCTCTGCATCTGAAACCAGACTGAAAAACACAAATGTGATTGGCATCTTGTAATTTCAATATTTCAAGCTATGTACGTGCATGCACATAAAGCTGTCCCATCCATGCTAATCAGCAACTAGGTACAGTTTCTAGAGGATAAACTGTGCTTTGGTGTTGGGGATTTTTTTCTTTTGTGGGGCTTTCTGGTGTGGTTTTTTGGTTGTCTTTTTCTTTAAAGCCTGCAGAAAATTCTATAGACAGTACCACATTATTCCTGCCCCTCAAGACAGTTAATCTTCAGATCTGTAACTTAAATAAAAAGGTTTCTTTTGGTCAAATATGAAGAAACTCAGGAGCTGCTGGTAACTAACAGCCATGAACCCTGAGGAACTGTCTGTAACCATGATCACTCCAAAGAACTTCCTCCCACTACATAATTATTCTGCATGCAGTTACTGCCTTTTCAACACATTTTTTATGACAATGCCCATGCACACAATTCTCTAAAGGCCAGAGACAGCAGCATAGTGGTATAACTGTTCTTCTGTTTATTATGTGACAGGTTGGTGGGAACCTATGTGCAAGTGGTTGGCAAAAACCAGTGGATGACTTGAATTTCACATTTATACCTACCTGTTTCTCCAGAAAATTTCCTACAGACCTCATACCAATTTAGTTTCAACAGAAAATAGTTTCTAGGACAATTCTGCCTTGAGGTACAGTGAATTTGGCTGAGGCAGCCTCATTTAAAACTTTTTGTGCCAGCTTTGTTTTTAAATATCTAAAAGAGCTGCCACATTTAGAGCCTAAACTGTGACTGGATGAAAGAAAGTCTGGTTCTTCCTGCTCTCCCAATGCCACAAACTAACAATAGTGGCTTCCAAAGCCTCTGATTTGACAGCAGGTTATAAAAAGATTCAGAACTGCTACACTGCCAGATACAAGCATCCACAAACTTCTTTCTATAATAAACCCACCGTTACCAAACAGGAAGATTCAAGACAATTTAAGAATTCCATCTAAAAACCTAAACAGGCCAAGCTGGCTCACATATGTTTGCACAAACAGGCATGTTTATACAAAGCTCCCACTTGGAGCTCAGATTTCTTGTCTGCAATAACAGAATTCAAGCAAAAACCTATGTTCAAACACAGGCCAATGTTTCAGCTTTCTTTGTACCCCTCTGGATCACCAGCCCCAATAAAATCTCTCAAAATTAGGAAGACAACCTTCTCCATTCTCCTCACACACTAATAGCAGAAATCCTGTCCCAATTGAAGGTAGTCTCAAAGAAAGATATTCAAGCTTCAGAATAAAATAACTTTAAGTCATTAAGAAATAATAAAAAATGTTTTTAAAATGGTATGCTAATGTAAACTTTAAAAAGTTTTGAAGACAACAGGAGTTAAAACATGGGATTCTAGTTCACCAACACATCAGAATCTTTCTTTAGAAAGTTTGAGAATTTTTTTTTTTTCTGAGGTGTGAATGGGTCAAAAACTGAACTAACTTTTCCACATCCACACTATCGTCATTTCACAGGTTGCTTTATATATCCAATGTTCTTCCTAGGCAGATACAGATAAAGCACAGGCTATAGGCAGAGAACTGTTAAGGACATTAAATTTTATAGATCTATATATATGATATAGAGCTAACTTACAAAACATACCAGTTAGAAATGTGCAAATGAACAAATGTGCAACTAGACTTTATGGTTAACTTCTACACTGTTTCCATTACATAGTTTCAGAATGTTAATTTTATAATTCCCTCCAAATTCCTTATTTCTCCATATTTTAAAAAGCCCCAAATACTTCAGCTGAGAACCACTGGCAGCATACCTGTGGATTATTTCTTTGCTCAGCTTGTCTTCCACCTCTAGAAAAGGTTGGAGTTTTTTCAATCCAAGGTTTTTTTTGAGTTGCTTGGGAATTTACATTAGTCCAACCTATACCAGCTGAAAGAGAAGTGCCATCGATGAAAAACTGAATTAGTATCCAGAACATATCATGATTCATATACCACCAGAGCCAGGAACACAGTCCTGATACAAATAAAATTCTTGGGGAAAGTCTAATTCTCCTGTGACAACACTGACTTCCGCAGCTATTCTCAGATGCTGGCAGTTACCTTTGTGGAACATTCAAGCTGCCAAGAACTGATCACCACAAAGCAGTGAGAAAGGAAATCTCAGGTTCATATCCATATCTATTTCTGTTCAGTCATAAATAGCAGTCCCTGGTATCACCTACTATTTCCAGGCTAATCAAACTATTTGTTCATGGTATATGTAAAGCCTCTAAAAGGTATCAGTGCTTCTGAAATACAGAAGAACTCCCTGGCTCAGTTACTACCCAGGTATGAGGAAAAACTAAACAGGAGCACAGCTTTGTCTGAATGCTTCCACTGGAGTTTCTAGCTTTTTTTAAAACCCATTAAAGAAAGGCAGCTGTTAAGAAATTATTAGTGAGAGCTATATACTTGTTCATTCAGCAAGAAACACGTCTTAGTGGAGGTGGTTGGAAATCACAGTAAAGATGCATCCTCAGAAGTATCTGATCAGTTAGAGCAGCATGCTGAAGTAGATCAAGAGGTATGGAAAGCAAAAATACGAATGCAACCCAGCCAAATTTTAAAAAGCTCACCAGTCAAGGCAATGCTTACTTGTATTTATTGATGGTTCTACAACCTGAAAAGGAAAAAATAACAATTTTTTAGTAATTTTCATTAGTCTGTAGGCTACAAATATAGTTAAGTTACTCAGTTATGTTTACATACATTCATTGCACATGAATCTGTGTTTCTTGAAGCCATAGCTGCAGCCTGGTTATTGCCATGCTTGGGACTGCAGTAGCCACTGTCACTGTCAATGTCTGCCTCACTTGCTCCCTGCTCACTGGAGGACTCTGCAGCAGGGTGAGAGGTTCTCCTGCGCCTGCCTTTTGACTTCCAAAGCATCGTGGAGGCACTCTCAGAAAGTGACTTATTGGCTATATCTGAAGGAAAGTCTTCAAGAAACAATAAAATAAAAATAATTGGAAATTAGGAAATTCATAAGAAAATAGGAATTCATAAGAGACATCAAAAAACTACACATCATAAAAACAAATAAAAAGTCAGTCTTTGCATTAAACCAGCACTGAATTTAAATTACATCTAGGTCCCACTGTTATTGATAACAAACTCCTTCATGAGTTGGCAAAGTCTCAGCAGGAGTACCATGTCACTGCAACATTATAAGGTGACATACTGAGAAGGTATCTGCAACCATCAGCACCTTTTCTTCATTATCCTTTTGAGCTGCACAGACTTCTCTTAAAAGCTGCATCTGAATCAGGTCCACCCTCTTTTAGAAAAGATGACAACTGACACGTAGTTCTAGTTATTTCATACACCCAGAACTTAAAAATAAAATTACCTGTTTGCTGTGATGCATCAACCAACAAAACAATCTTTGATCTGTTCTCAGGACCTGATGAACTGGTCTCCTTCTGAGTGGCAACATTTTTCACTGGAGGACGTTTACTTTTTATGTGCATCTGTAGCTGCTGCTGCTGCTTTCAAGCATTGCCACAAACACAAAAAAAAAGCTGATTAAAAATGAGATATGTGCTTCCTCTGCAAAGACATTTTCTTTTTATACACTTCTACTTCTCCTATTCAAAAGCAGACTTACTTTTTGAATGACTGGTCCCCTGTTAGTGCTTCTGCTCCGCTGAGTGGACAATGGAAAGACCTGGCCTGAGGGGCTGGGACGCTCAGCGCACTCTGCAGTAACTGTACTCACAGCACTTGCTGCTTGAAAGGGTGCAGGATAGGGCGTAGGGAAAGGATGATAGAAACCCATGACCTGAGCACAGGGTGCTGGCATCAGCTGGTAGTAAGTATATTCTGTAGAAACAGGTGGCTGTGCAGATATTATAGGATAAGCAAGGTATGGTCCTGCAGGATTTGGGCTGGGTTGTTGCCATCTGATGTCATTGTTATATAATGGAAACTGCCTATTTTAAAAAAAAAGAAAACAAAAGGAAAAAGAAAATTCAGACCTTAATCATCCCTTCAAAAATAACAGCTCATTATAATAAGTTTCTAAACTCAACATATTCTTCACTAATTATGTGAAGAAAACTGGATACAGTTACACATAATACTGAACAAGCTACATAGTACCATGCCATGTTTCACCATGGCAGGACCCAAGCGGGACACCCAAACCTTTGCTTCATTCAGAGAATCAGACAAAAAAAACATCCTGACTGACCTAGATGATCCAAGAGCACAGCAGGTAACTTTGGGAGGGATTTTTACCAGACCTTCATAGCCAATAAAAAGAAAAGGCAACAAAGAATATGATAAGAGAAAAGCAAAGGGAAGAATACAGGTAAAAGACTGAAGGCAGACAAACTTCCTCCTCATACATGAAGGGTTAAATGTGGTGAACAAAAACCTTAATAGACAGCCCACAATCACCGACTCCTCTCAAGCCTGCAAGTTCAAACCCATTTAAAACCAGATCATCTTCCAGGAAGATCACAACCACTTATTACCTGTTGGATTGATTTTCCTGTACAAATGGATAGCAAGTGATCAGGTAGCTAGGGATTGGAGTTGGTTCCATGCCATTAATTCCTCCACTGTCATTAGGAAGCGCCATTGGGATCATTAGTGTTTCTGGACCCTTCTTCTGAGGAATAAATGGTTCTACTTCAGCTGACAGCTTGACATTCTTAAGAGAAAAGAAACAATGTCTTCATTAATTACAATCATTAATTGCTTGGGAAAATTTAGATTCATAAAGTTGCACGCAAAGAACCATGAACAGCAGGCAAATGGATGACAAGGCTACAGGATTTCTGCAGAAAAACAGGAGAGGTGGAAAACAGTTGGCAAGAGCTTATTGCATCCTTCCAATCAATGCAGGGTGTAATGCAGATCACTAACATTTAGCATTTGTGCTAACCTTTACAATGCAATGCAAGCACTAATTAATTTAAAAGGGACTGAAGCCCAGATCTTGCAGAGGATATATGAGTCGCAGCACAGAACGAGACCAAATTAGCACTGTATGTGGAGCACAGTTGTGTAGGCTTTCAGAAGTGAAACCAACATATGGAAGATGTAGTAATGCCTGGCCTGCTCTACAAAACTGACCACATTTCTAGGCAATTATAAAAAAGACTTTTCAGCACTAAACCATAGTTTAACTGCTAAGAGATGATGCACCACAGAAGAACCCTCCCCACACACTCTAGCTGCACAACTTGGATGCATTTTACAGTGTTAAGATTATGATTAAAAGTTTTAAACTGTGCTTTCAAAGGAAAGGACCTCCCTCAATCCTGAAGGTATCCTTAGTTTAAGATGGTTTTGCTCACATTTTTGGTTTTGTACAACATAGCTTCTTACACTCAAACAATGAAAAATGTTGTAGTCAATAAGATAACTGCAGAACCAAAGACTCCTTACACTCTATATTCCACTATAACTTACATTCAGATGAAAATAAATCTCTTTTTTGTACAAATATTTCAGTCTAATTACATATGTCTCAGATTACTACCTCATGGAGTACCAAATACTAAGAAGATTTATTCTAAAGCAGACAAGAACTCCAAACATTTTTCCTTCCATATGCCTATAAAATAATTTCAAAGGTAACACATAACCTGTATGAATACATGCTCTCATAGTAGAAAGATGAAATCCTAAATGTTTGCTGAGGACAGTCTTCTGTCCTTGGTACTGCCTCCAGAACACCAAGTGAGCTGAAACAGTTAAACGGGAGCTCTAGAAGTATCATAGCAAGTAGTCCCACACCTACTACACACTCGTCACTCCATGCCTTTGCTCTGTGTCACATCCACAATCCATCCTGAGACAGCCTTCCCACCCAATAGCTCAATCTCCAACTCCCCAAAACTTCTACTTAAATAAGATCCCATATTGGTTAGCACGGGAGTGAAAGAGGTAGGAAGGGCAAGTTCAAAAGTTCTTTGAAAAATACAGTTGTCCTGATGAAAAATATCTTTTAAACTGACCAGATACACTGTTCTTGGCAGGAAAGCTTATTTTAATGACTGTTCTGAAAATGCTTATGGCTATAGTATGGACATTATATATATATAAATATAGATGGAATAGAACATATGAAAGGATGTCCCATCCCTAGAAGTGTTAAGGCCAGCTTGGATGGGGCTTTGAGCAACCTGGTGTAGTGGAAGGTGTCCCTGTCCATGGCAGGGGTTTGAAACCAAACAATGTTTAAGGTCTGTTCCAATGTAGGGCAGTCTGATTCTATAAGCACAGATACGGGAATATCACTCCTGCTGTACAACAAGATCTGCATTACAGCAGAACAATTACCTTCATATCAATTAAATGCATTTCTTTATCATTAGTAGAGGGTGAACATTCCTTTCTTCTACAGTAACTCTTCTATTTCCTGCAGTTCCACTCAGAGGAAAAGCTGTGGGGCAGCTGCAGCAGCAGCACCGAACTTGTGCAACAAATCAAACCCAGCTCTACCCAGAGCTTCCTCTCTGGCCTCGGGCACATCCCTCAGCTGCCTCATGACTCGCCTACCCCTCTGCAGAGCTCCAAGGCATTCTCAACACAACAGAAAAACTTCTCATAATTTTTTTTTAAAGTGTTTATGTACAGTGAACACATAGTAAGTACCAGAAATGCCTACACTGAAATCCCTCCCTGAAAGTTAAGAAGGTTTTTTCCATGCTATTTCAAGACTGTGAGGCAAAAATATTTGCTTAAGAATAAATTCACTTAAGGGCTGGCCTACAACAATAAATCAGAGATATTCTGAATTGGAAGAGACCCACAAGGGTCACTGAGCCCAGCTCTGTAATGAATGGCCCATATGGAGACTGAACCCACAACCCCAGCATCATTAGCACCTGCTCTAATCAATGAGCAACCAAAACGTTAAAGGAACACACCAAGGGGGCTTCATCCCAGAACACACAGGAGTAAAACTGGCACGAGTGTTTTATAAACGTGGCATTCCTAAGGAAACACTGAAAACTGCCAAACAACTACTCCTAACCTGCTGGTCACTATCCTACCACAACATGCCAAGTGAACTTTAGCCAAGATACTAAAAATAAACTAGTACTGGCTCAGAAAAGAGTCAAAACATTCTATTTGTCATTCATATTGGGACCAGATTTCCTGTTTTAAGGATCTCTCCTATGTGGCTGTCTGCTCTTTCTCTTATTTGGGAGATTAAAGTGAAAACACAAAAATCATTCTTTATTGACAAATCTCTTGCAGAATGGTCTCATGACAGTGATTTATGTGATATTGTGCCATATCATCACTCATTATTAGGATTGTGAGAGAACAGTCTTTCACATCAGATATTAGAAACAGAGCTGCAGCTGATCCAAGCAGGAAGTGATTCCCACCTGCAAGGCTGCCATAGCAAAATATTTCTTGTCAATTCTCCAAGATAATCCCTACTCACTTTTACATCCAAAGTGGATTCAATAAAATTTGACTTATTTAAATCTGTCCAGCAAAAAAAAGCTATGTTGGAGTTTCTTGATTTTTTTGTTTATTTTAAATGTATTAAAAACCTCCAGAAGACTCAACACTCTTATAATGTAATTTTCATGATTTTAGGAAAATAATGCACATTTTTCTGCTTGATATTATCAGGTTCAAACAATTCAGAGATGCCCAGACTAGAAAGACAACTCTAATTCTTCCTTTCCTGTTGTCAGTCCCTTATACAGGTTATGATTACTACTGCTATGACAGAGCAATTATCTGATATATTTAATTATCATTTTCTGTACAGCTCAAAACAAGCTTAGCTTACCTGTAATGATAAAATAAAGATACAGCAGATCTTGTAATCATAAACACATCTGGGTGCATTAGAAAGTTAAATCCTTTTTTTGCTTACAGAACTTGGGGAGTGTCTGTTACTTAAAGGAATCAGAAGTGTGTTCCACATACCGCTCACATGCATTACACCTCAAACGCTTCTCTTGCGCAGTTCAGTCTGCACCTACAGGTTTGGTTGGTTTATGGCAGTTGGGGTTTTTTTAATCCTTTCAAGAAACTTGTTTTGGCAAAGGATTTAGGGCAAACTTCTGCTTTCAGATTTTGCATTTGTTCTGTAATGCACACACACATATATATGCCAATTCATCAAAACAGCAATTGAAAACTTAGAAGCCTCAGTACAGGTGTTTCAAAATCATTCTGCAAGCATAATACATCCAATTCCCACATCATTTATACATTTCATTAGACAACAGGGCCCCATTTTCATTTGGGGTAGAAAACAGAAAGGCAGCTCAAGTGTATTACCAACTAAACTAAATTAACTTCAACAAATTGCTTCCTTAGAGCATTTTACCAGTCTTTCAAAAATACTTCAAGAGTTCTGTGTTTCACAGGCTGTGTGTTCAGATGAGGGCAGTAAATTTACCGACCTTGAAGCAAAAAAGGGGAAACAAATGTAGTAAGTCAGGTCAGACTGCTAACCAAACCAAAACATCAACAGAATCAACTCTGCAGGGTGATTCTCCAGACATCTCAGCACATTTCACAGAAGGGCAGTGGTTTCACTGGACAAGGGAGGGAAACAAAAAAGCAACACTAAGTAATTTGTCCAAAGCTATCTTAGCAGATCTTTTCAGGACCATAGGTTTCTCAGCTAGGAGGAAATGTTGGTGAGGACAGACAGCAAAGTACCTCCTCTTTTTGATAAATGGCCTTCTTCCTTCATAGTGTAAGGAGCAAAATTGAAACAATAAAAAAACCCGCCATCAATCAATTTAGTCTCAAGTAAAGGTGCTGCTAATTTCTCATTGCACTGGACAAACAGAAGGTATCTCCTACTGAAATTTGTAATTTCTTCTAACAGGAAAGGCTCCTTTGGTGAGCTACAGAAACAATGCCAAAGAAGCAGTTTGGTGGTCGGTTTGGTTTTTTAAATACTGACATGTTTAAGACTCAGGGGAAAATGCAACCAATAACAAATGAAGTAAACTCCAGAACACAAGACAAGCTCCTTTTTGTTTCAGAAGCAAACAAGAAAATGCATAAAATAAAGTGCATGCAAATATATGTGAGCACAATTCCTCAGAGATTTCACCCACACAGTACAAGTGGAGTGCCAAGTGCACACGAACAGCACAAACAGGATCATGCCACTGGTTCCTAAGCACAGACAAGAAAGAGCTGTCAAACACAAAAAGATTTGGGAGAAGGCTGCTCACTTTCCCTAGTCCTTACAACAGAGCACTTGTGATACAAGCTTATGCTTTAATTGCTCTCACAGTACTGAGATTTATTCTAGTCTGCATCCTCTGACACAAATTAGCGCCTTGCCACTGCCATCAGCAAATGCAAGGTGGTTTGATCACACCATTTAAAAGCAAACACTGAAAACACTGCAAGACCAAACTTATTTTTGACTGCAACTTTTTCATGTTTGTTCAACCTTTCACATCACAAAACCAAACAAAGCTTTATTGAAATCAACCTTTGATAACCAAACTCAATTCTAAATATAAATTTAAGTCATGCTGAAACATCAGATTTTCAATCAGCTGCCTATTAATGGAAACACACCCCTTCAAAAGAAACCAAGATTGAGACAGAAGCCTCTTTTGTAGATACCCCTAGTTTCAATTTACAAAACGTTTTGCAGCAGCTCATTACATATTTGAGTCCAACAATTACAAGTCTTTCAAGACAGCACATATACTGAAGAGCTCCTTTGTTTCCTATATAAAAGCTACTGTAGTCATCAACAGCTGCAAAGACAGAAGATGACACAAGCAGGAACAGACTGGTAAACTTTGTCCTATAGTTATAGCACTGTACATTTAATCTTAGAAAAGTTTTTGTTCATTGTAGCCTAATATCATTCAGCATTTTCCATTAAATAGGATCTCTGTCATCCTGCTCTCAGAGGAGAATGCTTAGATATCAATCTCACCATTTACAGGGTGAGAAAATAGACACAGATGCCACATATCAGAGGGCTACAATAAAATCAGCTGGTTTACTGTCTCAAACTCTGGAAACAAGAAGTCTCATCCCAAAGTAAAATAAAAACAGAGCTCAAACTTTTGGGAATTTTTTTTAGAAAAACAATCCTGCTTCTGAATTCTGGATTTCATCATTTAAATGCCATGTTAGTAGTAAGGCAAGTCACAGTTCATCTATTTTAAGATAAACTTTGCAAATATGGAAGTCATTGTTTCTATAATTAGTTGCTTCTAAGTGGCAGATACCTCGGGAATGGTAAATATGCAGTCCAACTGGAAACACCAGCAGCAGGCCATTTAACAAAGCACAAAATTTAATCTTCCCTATTTACATTTAACATAGTCATTTCAACAGAGCACTTAAAGCAAATACACTATGAAGTGACTCTTTCCCTTTTCCCTCAGCTCGTAAAAAGGGAATTGTGCATAACTCTCTTCCCTTTCGCAGGATTAAGCATCATGTTCAGAACATATCAAAGCTAAATATTTAACATTTTTACCTATATATAGGAAACAAGCAAGTGGCACAACATGACAAGCTAGCATGTTTAAACTCAAAGCCAGACTATTCTAAGAAAAAAGGGGGGGGAAACTAAAATTTAATACTCACACAAAGCTTGTCCAAAGACACAAAAAAGCTACCAAAAGGATCCTCCTCACTTACATACTTTACAGCATTTAATAGTACAAACTTCTAAAACTCATACTATCCAAATGAAGTAGCAATATTTGAGTGCTTTGTAGATAGTGTACTAAAAGGATTAATCCAACCCATTCATGCCAATCAGTCTCCTGATCTCCACAAACTAGTCAATGGCAAATAATTTTGCACTCTTAACAGTTAAGATACTCACAGAATCACATCAGTAACACTTAAATTCAAAGAACATATTCTAAAATAAGACAACACAAAACTCACAAAATCCAAAACTGTTTGGCACTTTCAAGATTTAAAAGAAAGCAACCTACAGGAAACCAGACGTTTTCCAGTTTTCCTCAGCTGAAAAATCTGCCATGGGTAAGAAACACTGAAGGAAACTGGACAGGATAAAAGAGCACAAAACCAGATCTAGATCTACTTCTATGACAATCATATTATCAAGCCACCTGTTGAGTGGTCATGAATAGCAGAGGTAAGCAGAACAGGCTGTCTTTAAGCAATACTAAAACAAAACACAGGTCACTGATTTTGCAACTTCACCTGATTTCTCAACTGTACTAAAGGAACCAACTGTCTTAATCACAGAGCAAGACAAAAGTATAAGACTGGAAAAATCAAAGCACAGCAGTACCTTTGAAAGGGGAAGTTGTTTCTCTTTAGTTTTCTGTCATATTCTGCTTAAACAGAAAGCATCATCTGCTGAGTTTTCTCTCTTGTAGGAGAATAACCTACACTTAACAGCTGAAATGCATACACTTTTTAATGGGAAAATTTTTTTCTGGTGTAGACAGAGGTAAACTTACACACCCACTACAAAAATTACAACTACTCTTATCATAAAAAAATTGTGTTTAAGCAGCTTTACTCAATTTTCATTTATGTCAGCTGCCAAAATATCACTGAGCATATTAAAACAAGTAATATTAAAAATTAGGTAACAGAAACCTTAAAGGCAATGGAAAAGCAACATCTTTTTTATCAATTAGGTGTCCAAATGATCTTGCAACCAGAAATCTCATACTGATTCACTAAGCCAATACCACAAAACTCTGTTTACCCATCAAAAGCATTTGTGATCTTCCCTTACTCTTGAAATACCATGCTAACACAGCACAATAGTTCTAGCTGCTCATACTCCAATTCCACAGCAGTTACTCCTATAAGCACATACTGTGCCTGAGAGAGCATTCTGAGGGAAAGGAAGGAGAGAATCAGTACTGCTGACACACATTTGGAGGCTTTAATGCTCATTTATCAAATGTCATGCAGTACAGGCACAGAAAGGAGCCCAAATAAAGAAAAAATGAAATGGCTCCCAAAACTGATGCAACCTGACCAAACACTTACACTGGTAACAAATGATTACATTCAATTCTTACAGCACAAAAGGGTCAACCCCAAAGCATCTAGGAGTCTCCTAATCAAGATTACTGTACAACGAGCCGACAAAAGCAACAAGATTGTTGAATCATTTTAGAAACTAATCAGGTATTCATTATTTGTCTGCCTAGAAGCCTTACTAGGGGATAAGGAACCAACAGGACCTGATATGCTGCAAACATAATAAACAAGATGATTCCTGCTTCAGAGCTTAACTACACCTTCAAGTTAAAAAACTGCACTTAGTTAAGACAATCACTCCAAGTCAACACTTTAGACTGTAAATAACATAACAACTCTCTGTTTTCATGAACTATTTGACAGATGAAAAGAGAGTGGTTTGATAAGGACACGTGTGTGAACCTCCAGTCCTGAAGAGCTCGAACAACAAGGAATAAATATTTCACAAGTGTACTGCTGTACTAATTGCAGATGAAACAAAGGGGAAAAAAACCCACCACACCAAAATCCAAGATTTTAAAGCAAAAAGTACTACAGATTCGACTAATGTAAATCTTACAGAATAAGATCAAGTTTTCTATGTGAGAGCAAATAAAAAGCATTAAAAAAATTAAAATGATCACCACACCAAAAAGCCCAGGAAGAAAGCCACAGTGGGAGCCACACTGTAATAACACACACTGTTCACAAACTTCCTCAGATATATGTGCAGAATGAAAAGCAGTGTCTCTTTACAGAGTACATTATTAGTCATTATCTACTTTGCTACAGGAACCATAACCATACTATTAGAACCCCTGGAGACACCAAAGCTGAAAACTAGGAAACAAAGAGCTGTAAATCACCAATTTTCAACACATTCGGCTGAAACAGAAGCTTAGAAGTAATATCGGGCTCTAGCAGATGACATCATTGATTTCAGATACATCTTTTAGAACTACCTCCTGATGATGAAATGTTTTATTGCACATATGTAACAAATTATACAAATTCTTAAGTCCCTGCTTCTGTTTCTTCATACCTACACTAATAAAAGCTCATAAAAACAATGCAAACTGATTACCTCACAAAGCCAAGTTTAATACGGAAGAAAAAAATACAGCGACCTGTAGAATTAGTGAGCTACACCCACTCAGCGATGAGACCATCAGCTGTGTCCTATCACTGAAAACTTCAACCCAACCGTGACATTTGCAGCAATCAACAAGAGTGACACCTCGATTGTGCTGCTAAGTTCTCAAAGAAACCTGTTCCTTTCTCCAGAAACCAAATCTCTGCTACCGGCCAGCCAGGCTTAGCCTAAATGTCACTAACTGCGATACTTCCCTAAGCTTGAAACAAAGCCTGAAGGAACAGGGGGGCGAAGAACAGACCCGAGTTTTGAATTCCCTTGGAATTCCCAGGGCAGCCGCTCGCGGGTTCCCGGCTCCCCCGGACAGCCGGCCGGGCGCGGCCTGACGCCTCCCGCGCAGGGAGGGGACGGCGGCAGCGGGCACACACCGAGCTCCGGCTTGCAGCCCGCAGAACGCCCTGTCGGCACCTCCCGAGGGCCGCTCTCGGCCGGCGCGGGGCGGCGGCTCCTCAGGGCCGGTCCCGGTGCCCTCACGCGCGGTCCCGGCGCCCCCCGCCCCGCAGGCCGCGAGCCGCGCCCCGCCCTGCCGTGCGCTGCCCGCCGCTCGGCCGCTGCCGGGGCCGACACGGCCGGGCCCGCTCCGCTCCCCGCCCTCACCGCCGCCCCTCCCGCCGCGGCCGCTCGCGGTCCCTTCGTACCTTGTCCGCTTTGTCCATGGCTCCAGCTGCGCCGGGCGGCGGCTCTAATGAGGGCGGCGGAGGGACCGGGCCGCCTCCCCCATGGCGCTGCTTCCCCCGCCGCGCTCCGCACACGCCCGGAGCGGCGCCGGCCCCGCTCGCGGTTATCACGGGAACCGGGACCGGCTACGCCACGGCCGGGGCGGGACGGGCGGCGGGGAGGGACCAGCTGAGACGGAAGCCGGGCGGGCTCAGGCCGGGAACGCCTTCGCTCCCGCCACGGCGGGCGTTCCCCTCCTGCGTTCCGCTGCCCGAAAAAAAGCGAGGCCGTGACAGCAGCGTGGGGGAAAGCCGCGGGAATAAGCGCGGGGAGCGCTGTTCCCCCCGCCCGGGGCCGCTTCGCCTGCGGCCAGCGAGGGCGGCAGGTGCGCGGCAGGCCCGTCTGCTCGCGGGCGGCGCCGGGGGAGGCTCTGGCCGACGGTGTCCTTGAAATTATCTGGAACACCGAGAGGAAAAAAAAAACCAAAAAACAAAAAACCCTGTGATTTATTTAGAGGCAGAAATCTAAAAATGTCCCAGCAGCGTCTGGAGCGCAGGGCTGGGCTGTGGAGCGGGTCCCGTGTGTGCAGGGACTGGGGCGGCAGCAGAGCGGGGATTCTGAGACGTGAGGCTTGTGTGACGTTCCTTTATTTTGCTGCCCTGCTTTTTCATGTGGTGAATGATGAGTAACGCCAGCGAAATCCGTGAGACCGTGTTCACCCGAGCCTGGAGAATAGGAAACGCATGTAGGAGCCTGTGCTGCACATGATCCCATAACAACACACGATCCCGTAGTGTGTTCTGCAGGGAATGTCTCCGCATTTCATTACGCCAATAGGTCTGCTGCCTTGGGTTTAGTGGAAATGAGGCATGATTTATTTACAACTTGGTTGATTCATGGCAAGGGGAAGAAAAAGCAGAAATAGACTAAGTACCTTTGTAAAAGAAATACACAAAGGATATCCCAGATCAGACTCTTGAACGCTTCTGGGTGAAATACATTATAAAAGTATTACCTATTAATACATGAGTCAGGTTCCTGCTTGATATTCTTTTGAGGAATAAATGGCTTGCTTTTTAAAGAAGCAAGAATGCCTGTATCTGAATTTGACAGCAGAAGAAGCTATCAAGAACATCTTGACAGACCAATCTTGCTATAGCTTCCTAGATTGAACCTTTATAATTAATCTTTCCAGATTTATGATTCCACATAATAATTTTTCCTATAAAATTTTATTTATTGGATAAACCAACGTAATCTCTTTGTACTTTCTTTGGAGTTGCTTTTCACCATTATAACGTCATATGTACCATATGGGATTATGAAGAGGGCTATTGCATGGCACAGCAAGATCTCATCTTGTGAACAGATGAGATGAACAGAGAATTGTGCAGACTGTCACGGCCTTCTGTGCTATTCCATCCACAGCAGCAGGATCACCATCTAAGTGTAACTTTTGCCTAGATGTCTGCAACATTGCGTATGTTCTGTGATTTAAGTTTTCATGAGGTCACAGTACACAAATTCATAGGTCCCACTGAGCATATGGGAAAGGGAGTGGGCCAGGTTGTAACCCCAATTAAATTGAACTTACAGGTTTCTACTAACTTCAGTGAGTACAGTGTTTTACTACCAGTGGAGAGAACAGGAGAGCCTGCTGCAGTGTCCTAACTCATCAGAAACCTCATCTGAACTGGAAAAGCTGCAGCAGTTGTATGCTTTATATGCACTTCTGTAACCCAGCACTTTTCTTGACAAGATTAAATGGTCAGCAGAACTCACATAAGTGTTTATAATGCTGGGAAGCCATTTCAAGGTGGTAAGACAGACTAATTTGAGGTTATGAGGTTGTGTTCCCAGGGGCTTTTACACAATGAGATTTGTTATTTCAACACAAGTCATGAAAGTAAAACTAGGTATTAAGCTGGTTGTACACAGAGCTTTCAACTGATGCAATGGAACAGCATTTCATCAGTAACTGATGAACCTAAATATGAGATGGAAATCTACAGATAAATAATTATGAAACATAAGCTACCTAAACTTCATCTCACTTAAACAACAAATTTCTACTGAGAAAAATGTAGTAGTTGAGAAAAATTCCTAGTAGTTGAATGTGTTTTACTTATTTGTGTGAAATTAGGTAGATTTATTTCAAACTCGATCACTTTTCATCTCCAATGTGGGAGAACTTGCCTGACTGGACAGAAAACAGTGAAAAAATCCCACTGAAACAAGAACAATCGTGTTCTTGTATTATCACACCAGTGTTTCAGTGTGGAATGCAGCTTAATTTGTTCAAATTGATGCTGACCATGGAATATATATTATGACATTTGCTTAAGATAGTTGCTGTGTTTTTAAAAAAGAATGACTCATTATGGCAAGGCTGTCCGTTATGAAATTCTTCTTTTGTTCCCAAGATACATACCAACAGAAAGGTCACACTTGAAAGGGCTGTTATGTACACTCAAATAACAGGAATATCTAAGATCTAAATTGGGCAGTGATTAAATAGACATCAGATCTACATAAATCTATACAATATACAGAATACAGAAAGTCATGGTGGCTGACCTGAGTAGTCACTCAGATGAAAAAAACTCAAGTCTCCTGTAAAATTTAAATGTGTTATCACCAAAAAGAAAAACAAACCAAAGCACTCAGAACCAGTTATGTTAGCTCCTCTATCCACAGCTATCACAAATATGCCAGGGTATTTGGTTACAACATCATCTTGATCAAGTGTTGTGTAAGAGAACTTGACAGTGTCAAAATTCTTAAGGAAGCCATCAAAAAATTCTACAAACCCTGTTGAATTTTAAAACACTTGGTAGCTGCACATGGCTGAATTTGAACATCCTTGGCAGCTGATTTTTCATACTCAATTGTAAGGGTCCAGTTCTCAAATCTGGCAGTTTGTAAACAATTATTGCTACTTCTTTGCTCCAACATGGAGTAAGTGAATAGCTCATAAGCAAAAACGATGGTTGAACTCAGCATGTGCTGACTGCAATTTTGCTACTAAGTTTTTGACTTTATCTACTGGGTAGTGGAGATATTCTTCTTGAACACAATGGAGGAAACAAACCAAATAAAATCTAGGTTGACACAAAAATAAAAAATGGGAGACTAAACCAAAATATGTCAGTAAAATGGAAAGGCACTTGGTAATGACTGTATTCAGAATTCAAATCATAGGATTACAAGAAAATCTAAGAGCACACGTGTGGCTACTCACACCCTTACTTATATGGGCTCTGTTTACATCTAGTGGGTACAAAGTCCTGTGAAACACAAGGATTTGATTACACACATCTCACTGAATTCAAGGCAGCTTCTCAAATGGAAAGCTTGAACATTTGTATAGGCTTAGTGGCACTGGATGGAAGCATGAATGAGGGTTGCTCAGTAACAGCCTCCCCCTGACGTCCAGGCAGGCTCACACCGAGCTCCACGGCAGCAGCAGCAGCAGCAGCAGCAGCACCTGAGCAGGGACTGCAGCAGCACCAGTGGGGCTGGAGGCTGCCACGGTGAGCAAGTGGAAAAGGCAGCAGGAACAAAGCAGACTCCAAAATGACACAGTTTTACTGGCCCAGGACTAAAATCTTCAGCATAATTACTGAAAAAGACAAGTCCACAGTGCAAGTGTATCTTGGCACATAAAGCTGTACGTGGCATGGGACAGGTGGTGTCCTGCAGGCAGCCCCAGCAGGGAACCTGAACCAAAGTGGGAAGGTGAGCTGGGAGCTGCTCCAGGAAGCTGAGAATCACGGTTCAACAGCGATTACTGCCTGGCAGCAGGCAGAGAGAGCCCAGCTCTGCCACCGAGAGCAGCTGCAGGGACAGGCAGCAGAGCCAGCCAGGGCAGAACTGCCATGCAGCTCCTCCTAACACGGCCAGGGAAGGATCAGCCTTCACCCTTGCTGTAATGCTTGCACTATTACATCTAAAATTTAGCACTACATATGCAATTATTCTATCACAGATAGTTTGCAACCTATCTTACCACACAGAGGCATTTCAGATGGTGATAATCCTTTCTTAATATCTTAATTAACATTTAAATAGTTGACTATCTTGTAATGTAGTTTACCTAGTTCACTAACCTGGTTCTAAAATACATTTTTAGCACTTTGAAAATAATAAAGTAACAGCTACACTTTTATATTTAAATTCCATATTACCATCTATAGAAAGAAATTTAGTTCTGTATTTAGGCTGTATTTTTGAGAAAGCAAGGGGTACTGTCCCAAGTGATGTCATTTTACTCTACTCCATACATACACAGTTCCTACTCAAATTAATTCACTACCTCTCAAAGAAAAAAATATGAAAATACAATCTTCAATTACAGACAATGTTTTACAGCTGTCAACTCCTGAATAATTACAAAATCAGAGTTTATTTACAGACTAATATTCAAATAACTTCATTCTCTTATTTTGCTAGGTGCATTTCAGCTGCCTAGCCATTTTTCTGGGGTTTGTTGTTGTTAAATATATTTTCAGGCCTTTTTAAAAGGAAAATGAAAATAAATTGGTTTCAGATCCAATCCATTAGAATAGGACTTTGAGATGCACAAATACATTCCTTCAAAGTGTGTCTGACTAAAAATAATAGTAAAAATCTAAAATGCAGACATAGCACCCACATCCTCCCAGATTTGCCTGTTGTTCAGTATTAATGCATAAGCTGCCAGCGACTCAAAAGAAGGGTTTATATATACACAGCTTAATCACTGTTTCAATCTTACATAAGATTACAACAGCCATTAAAATGTTCTTTTGCAAACAGTGTTATGGTAACTAGCTAAAATGCCAGTTTGTCTTGTACCAGCAGCAGCAAGAGGTGTATAAAATCACCCAAGAAGTTGTGACAAGTGTGGGTCTGACAATTAACAACAATTGCAAGAATTTAATGATTGGACCCAAGACTGAGAATGCAGTGAGGCTGCTTACCATGTCTCAAACAACCTGCAGTGCAATGGTATTTCTTGGGAAAAAAAATCATTCACCCTCTTCTTCAAGTGCTTGTTCACTTTTCCTGAGGAGACAGAAATGACATCAGAACCAGATCTACCAGGGACTACAGGAGGGCTATAGCAACTGTTGATGATTTATTTCTACTGCAGTTGTCTGACAACAGAACTCCTCAGTATTTCCCCAGAGAAAATCTTCATCTTCCAGGTTAAGAATTGAGAGAACTCAGAAAAGGGGTAGAATCCCTTAGGGATTATATAAATCTTCCTTATGTGCCTAGAGCACAGATGCTAAGGCACTGTACACATCAGTAAGACCTGAAGGATGCCAAAACATACAACCATTTCTTAGAGGTAGACCGACCCTTTTTCTGTCTAAAAACATTGCTAGCCCCCACTGTTCTGACTGACAGACCTTCACTACATGGAACAGTCCTACAACAATTAATCCTTCAGAAGAAAAACATAAAACAAGGGAGCTAGATGGACATGACAAGATGTATTGCAGTATTCCCATTTCCTTCTTGAAAAAAATCCCAGAATGCCAAAATGCCTCCCCAGCAGACATGGCTGGGATGGAAAAGGTTACATCAGGTACAACACACAAAGTCAAGAAGACTTTTATTTTCAGTGATTTTAAGTTTATGGACAGTTCTCTTTTTCCCCCTCCTTTAGAAGAGAGGACTTGTTCCTTCCCACAGCAAGGGTGGTGGGAAATGGCACAGACAGGAAATCTACTCAAACAAATACTCAAACACTGTCCCCATGGGAAGGAAAACCTTGACAGAGCTGTGACAATCCTTGTCCCCATGGGAGGAAGAACCCTGCAAGATCTCTATCCAATATAAAATCTCTGGATGTGTAGGTAAGGGTCCCAAGGACTGTGCACTGTTGTTATGTTCAACTTCACATCACCAGGTATTACTGGAATTTTCAAAGTAAAAACTACATTACACATCACAGCATTATAAGGAAGCAAAATACAAGGTGCTTTAGTAAAATGTTATATACAAATTTTACAAAAGAAAAAAAAATTGCTTAAAAATTTAAATTTTACTATTATTTTAAGTAAGTGGATAAATTAAAAACACCTATTGGTAAAAAAATACATGAGTGAAGAAGAAATTCTCACCCAAGATTCAGTATCACGCTACTCATGGTACACATTAAGTTTTATGGTGTAAACACTAGTAAAAAAAATCACTTGCTTTGACAACTGCAGAACAAAATAATTTTCTAAGGGACATAACTATTCCTTAGATTGAAGTTAATTTTATCCTATTTAATTATACCCTGTTACCAATTTAAATCCTGCCCTAGAACATTGAGTTTACCACGCTGCCTTTCATGTATGTGATGAACATTTGTAATTTATTAGACTTTTTCATTATTTTTGAGGTGTTGTTAATTACTCTACATACAGATTTTTCCTTTTACTGTTACAATGCCTGTGTGTGGCACTGCTTGTGTACCATCACCCACTACTCTCTGCTTTAAACTGGAATACTTGCATTTATGGAAAATTTCACCCTTTTTACTACATTTCTGAGACCTGCAAGAAAATTTTTCTGTCAGCTCCAATCTGCTACAGGAATAAAATTTGCTGTGGTCAACACTTTATTTATTTTAAAATGATCTGGTGATCCCAAAATCTTAGGCCACAAAAGGCATGTGGCTATACTGTGGCAGGGAACAGCAGCTCTGAAGAGATTGCAGTGCATTCAAACATTTGGGACAGAACAGATTCCATTACCAGCAAGGTCACTGCAGTGGGTCTCCACTCCATACACACAGTGTCATTTTGTGTACACTGAATCTGCTCAAAAAGACCACAGATTAGGCAAAGAGAGAGAACAATCAGGGTCTGCATCTCTGTACTCACCGAGCTGCATGGAAAATCTCTATTCTTAAAGTAGCAAAATGAAAACCAAGAATATCCCTGAGAAATGCCAAATACCCACCAACATACCTAGACTGATAATAGTTTGGCATATTGAAGCTAAAAGTTAGTTAGCAACACTGCTAAATGTCAGCTCTTTAGTATTTATGTTTCACTATTTCAAGGGGAATAAAAAGAAAAATCAACAGCACACATACTAAGGGGATCAGACTTAGAATCTCCACATTGTCCTTCACAAATGTGATGAGATTGAGTAATACCTATTTTCTTTTAAAAATAACACAAGTGAAATTCAAGTATAATGAAAGCACATCAAGAAACAAACTGTACAATTTCTGAACTGCACTGTTTATTTTGCTGCTTGAAACCTAAGTGACAGTATGCCACTATAATTATGGGGTTTCTTCTAAACCTTTACTACACTGCAGGTACAGAAATATATGGACACATTTTTGGAGAATTGACATTTTGCAAAATGCAGCAAACATTTCAATTTATACATGAGAAAAGGAAGTGTTCAAAAGGGTATGCATTTCAAGTTATTGCAGGTTATTTCTGTGAGAGAATTTCTGCAGGTAAAACATATTTAAATTTAACCAACAGTAACGTGTCAGTGTACTTAAAATCATGACAAAATTCTTCTCTCTGGTCATTAATTGCCCCTTGACAAATTACTGGGATGTTGTATGTTTAGGGCAAGATGTCAATACAGCATAAATCCCGTGGCATTTTGGTTTTCTTCTGGAGATTAAAGCTGTTTTTTTCTTGGGATAAATGCAGCAGCAAAACACAAACCAGCTGATCAAAAAAGCACTTCTGCCATAACTCCAATAATTTCAGGGCACACCAACCGACAGTAGTTTTGCCATTCCCAGTTCTTTTAAGGTTTACATCACTGCACAGTTGCCTTAAGTAGGTTTGTAGAAGCTTGGTTTCTGTTAGGCCAGCTTGCTGACTACAGCCTGGTTGAGAGAATTTAGTTGGTTGGTCCATTTATCTAACGCAGTATAACGTGCACCACCTCTCTTCTGATGGTCCAGTTCTAGGAGCTGGTTGACTTGATCAATTCGGCCATGTATAGTGCTAGGAGCAAATAAACAAAAACTATAAATTGCTAATGGACATGGAAATAGGAGCTAACAATGAATCAGAGGTAAAATAAGAGGGCTTATACAAGAGAGGCACAGAGTCCTTTTCAGAATTCAGCACTTTTATAATTACTGTCCTGGGCAGTAGTGCCTGTTAAGCTGTCATCATGCCTGGAAATCAAACAACTAATTCATTGGGCAATGCATGTTTTATCTGCTTGGCTTGACCCCACACAAAGTCTGAAGCAATATGACATAAACAGTTCTTGAAAGTCAAAGAATCATGAAAAATGCAGATTTATGTGAAGAGAAGTCAAACAATACAAGCCCATGTATGGATTATATATTTGTAGTAGTTATAACAAGTTACTCTCCAGAAAAATAGGTTTTACAAATTGTAGTTAAATTTTTCTAGTTAAGAGAGCAGACTACCAATCTGTCAACTTGAAAATTAATTCAAAAATATACATGGGTGTAAGCAGCAATTACTAAGAATAACAACTTTCATAATTTCATAATAATTCAAGGAATTTATTATTTAATTAATAATTAAAGAAAGAAGATGCTCCCTGTATAATTTTCTTGGTTCCCATCCTTCAAACATACTTTACTGCTCAGAAACCAAGCAAATACAAAGTCAGCACCGTTACCTTTCACTTCTAGAATCAACCAGTATTATCACAATGCCCCAAAATAGTTTTGTTGCCACTTCTACAGTTTGATTATTTTAAAGTAATCAAAGATCAATAATCAAGAATCAGGTACATACTTATCCAATATGCACTGCACAAGCAAACTTTCCACATCAGCTACATCTATGTTTAACTCCTGAAACAAAAATAAAACTCATTATGCTGTTACTATGTTCTGCAACATTAAACCCCCCCAATCTTTATTTTCATATACAGAATTTAGTTTAACCTGTTTCTTACTGTTCATAAGTATCAATTCAGTAACAATCAATTAAGCAACAGACTTCCACCCAAAGGACACATGGCCAAGAATCAAGAGACCAGTAACCTCTCAGAAAAAGCTAAAGAGGCAAAAGCAAAATTTTAGAAGCTCCAGAAATGGGTTCCTTCACTGACTTACTGAAAAAACAAACAGATAAAAAATATCCCAAACCAAATAACAACAAAATAAACCACAACCACAAAAACCTAGGAAATAAAATAAGACAATAATTATCAGAAAAGAATGGATCTGCACTCAAAACCATTTAGAGACATAATTGCATCTTCTGGCTCAAGCAAGTTCTGCAAATGTTAAGTCTAGCTTAAAAAAAAAACAAGTATACCAAGTTTTAAAAGGAATTTAGCATAAAAAACAGGCATCCCTAATATTTCATGATGTATTTTGTAATGCTGTGAATTTTTGCAGGCAAAATCACAGACCCACAGGAGATGGGAATACTCATATATTACCACTGGGTTATTATTTCATTCTTTGCAGATTAGGCAGTGAAATCAGGGATTCTATGGTAATACTTGGTTTGTTCTACTACCACAGTTCTGTAACTACGTATGTGAACATAGCTTATGAGCAAAAGAGGTTAAAATTTTGATTTTTATGTACATAAAATTTATGTTCATAATTACATTTTTTATTATACAAATTTCACTTCCTATACTTTTCCTAAGAAATGTGATTTTTCTACACCAAGTAGAATATGGTAGTTGAGTATTTTAGAAGTATATCATAGTACATATTATAATAAGCAATTGGATGACACTTGAAATTTACATTTTTGCACTGCAAAGCTGCCAGCAGTGCATCATTAGTACTTTATGGTTTAGAGTGTATTTTAGATGTTCTATTTCTGGAAGCACTGTATGTATTTAAAAGCTTTTATTCACACTTAATAATTTACTTAAGCAAATGCAAGGCTACTGACACATACCTTAGAAATAAAAGGAATATGTATTCTTGTGTAAGGCTTAATTAATTTTATAAGCACTTGTGTTCTGATGTTTCGCAAAAGCTCTGTAAGAGAAGAAAACACAAACAGTGTAAAAACAACAGTATTGAAATAAAGCTGCAATACCACTCCATACAGAAAGGTGCTACCTTCAAAGACCATAGTGTTTAGTGTAATTCAGTGGGTGGGGAAGCCCAGCAAAATAACAAGGACCCTCCTTTTCCAGGGATCCAAACAATATGTAACTCTCAAGGTGGACAGACAGAGCTGAAAACTGTTCAAACATGGAGCAACATGTTCTCTGGTAAAAATTTTATTTATTCAACTTAACTGGATAGATCATAAAAATCATTGCCTGGTATGTCTGCCCCCCTAATTTATGGCTAGAATGTTTGCTGTGTACAAAAGTGAAAAGGGGCTTAAAGCCATGCAATTTAAAATGTCTGAGCATTTAACTTCATGGAGAGTATTCACATTTAAAGTTAAAAGTCAGGGCCTAATGGTGTAATTACAATGAGGAACTGAAGTTGTATAAAATGGTCTGCATGGAAAGGCTCATTTTGCTTAGATAAAATAGTGCAGTCGTTTTATAAATTTTTACATTATTAAAGACAGTTGGGATAAAATGAAAGCATAAATTATAAATTAACAGAGAAAAAAAACCTAGATCCATTTTTACTTGTTTAAACAAGGACTGTTTATATAACAATATACCACTGAACACCAGATTATGTGTCTCAATAAACTATGGAGATTAAAACAACGAGGCAAGGTATGTAAACATAACCATGAACAAGTTGTGTATCACTGCAGAGTGAACATGGTGAGACATCAGTAGCATATAAGGAGTAACACTCAATTCCCTTCAATGCCTTAATTCAGCTTCCTGCTCTTGCTCTCCAGTTCTGGCACACCTTCCTCCATGAGCATCCAGCTCTGATCTTACCAAGTCTCCCCCCAAGACTTTGCAGCTCACCAGCAGTCCACGTGGAACAGCAGCAGTGGGTTATATTTAGTTTCCCCTGCTGTTTGCCCTGTTCTCTTTTACAAACAAGTATAAGGAAACCAGGTCTCTGGATTTAACTCTTTTCTTTCAATAACTACCCAGCTAAATGATCCTGCACTGCCACAGTCAGACCCACTCTTGAAAAACAACAGTTAGCTGAAGAACTGAGCACTGTATTCAAGTGAAGAGACTCTTCAATTCTCAGATACATGAAAAATGGGTGAGGTAACTTTATTTTGTCACATTAATGAAACAGAAAGGCATGTGTTAATGTGCTCCCATTCTATTAAGTAGAGGCACTATAACTCCAACTATTGTTTACAAGATAGAAATGAAAAGTATGCATCTTTTCATATGTTATATTACTATATATTTATTAGTGCAACCTTCATTACACTGTCTATGTATTTTGTATAATCTGAAGCAGTAAATTATAAACTAGCAAACATCAAAGTGGGTGAGACTCATACAAACCATCTTTAGAGATGAGGCTTTCTCTCATTTCACTATTCCAAAAACAATATTCAAAGTATTCAAGTGTCTTAACACCACCATAGATACCTTACAATATCCACTCCTCTAGAACTTTCTCCATCAACTTTGCATATCTTTGCATTCATGCCACATGCCTGGATGCAAGTTAGCCCTGACCAACTTCTAAATAACTTGTAAAGGAATAATCCACAAGTAATTACAAGGAACTCTTAGTGCCAAAAAGAAAAATAAACCAAGGTGGGGAAAGAAAAAAAAAAAGGAGCTTACTAAGTAGTGAAAACAAAAATGATTATAACAGCCTTTAAAATACCTTCAATGTGCTCCCTTATGAAGGGATCGTCCATGATGTTGCTGTGATTTGTTTTCAGAATCTTCTCAAATTCAGTGATGTCATTATTCTGATAGGCACTTCAGAAAAAAAACCAAGGGACTGAATTATTCATTTTAAAAGTAAAATAGACTCATAAGATTATGTTCCACAATTTCTAAAAAAAATGTATTAAGCAGTGGTGGAAAATATTTCTATTCAGAGCCTTTATATGCAAAAACTCGATTTCAAGATGAAATGCAGCAGAAATTACCTTTCTCCTGTTTCAATTTTAGCAACATTTACTGAAGTTTGGTATGAACATTTAGTTGTTCCACAAGTGCACTCTAGTTTAAAAACTTTTGTACTTTAAGAAGCTATTCTTAAATACCCTGTTTTGAAAAGTATCATTACATGAATTTTGGCTTCATGAAGTCATACTTTATGGAACAAATAAGAGCTAAAAAGAGTCTACAAGGCTGTTGCTGTCTCTACAATGTCCAGCTTAAGCTGAATGCTAAAAATATTGAAAGATGAAAGAAATACGGACTTCCAGGATTATTCATCAGTAATTTTGGCATAATATTACTCTTCAGATTTTTATTTATAGCTTATTTGTGTATATATCCTTTCATGAGTCAATCCTGTCATCTAAGAAAGCATTGCAAAAAGAAGGTGCCACCACAGTGTCATTTAAAGGCCAAGAGCTGCAACCTCTGAAGAAAGGCCTTTTTCTTGAAAAACATTCTTTCAAAACAAAACTTTCAACTTCTGTTTAAATACTAACATCAAACATTCTAATAAAAACATCTATTTGTCCTTCATATTCTGTACATTCTAAGATTGTTTTGAAACTGGTCAAAAAAGATTCATCTATTATTAAAATGGCCAAGAAAAAGACCTGTTAAGGCAGAACTTGAGCAGCTTATAAATAGTTATGTGAGTGGCATGGACTGTATCACATGAAACCAGTAAATTTTACTTCATAATAAAAGAAATTGCATTTCTGTATATTTTATTGTTTATTTCATAAGTCTTTTTATCATATGTAAACCATGCAAGTTCCCACTGTAGAGTACAGGAAGGATTAAAAACATAACTGTAATATTTGAAATTAATTTTATCATCACACATTTCTTAACAATATTGCTTTAACTGTGTTATTAATTTTAAAGAAGGAGTTATACTCAAATGTCAAGATAAAAGATATAAATGAGAAACATGAATAAAACCAGATTGCGTAAGGCCATCTGGAGTTCCTTCTGCCTCAAATTCACATGAAACTATGACAGTGAATTAGAAAAAAACACATCTAAAGTGGAAGGAGTTACTGGAAATAATCCCTTACTAAACTGCCAAATAATTGATTCAATCACCATGTCAATAATGGATGAATGTCCTCACTTTCAGAAACAATTTGTATGCATAAAATGGTAAAGCACAACAGCAGTATCACAGCAGTTTGTTCCCACCCAGATCAACTGTTTCAAAATGTGAGCAGACATTACTTCTTATGTAGGGAAAATATGGGAAAAGAGCAGAGGCAGGCCGGAGAGCATTCAGTAGGTGAGCTTCAAAACCCAGTGTACAAAACCTGCCTCAGTTCATTGACCTAATGACCTTCATGCACTGAAAATTCTCACAGTTGCCTGTGAGGTACAGGTAATGAGGTGCCTAAGAGATAATGAGGCTTTCTTTTGATTTTTCACTAGTTTGAAGGATACAGGAGATCACTGAGAGTAAAGTTTCATATTCCTAACTTAGGAACTCATGATATATCCATGCAGCAAATTATTCTACTGGCTTTGGTATGAGATGTCACTCAACTCAATTTCTCTTATGTAATCAGCCAGAGCCCAAAATGACCAGTTGCAGTACAAGATGGGACAACTTTATTTAAGGGGAGAAAAGAGGGTTTTGTCACACCATAAAGTGGCAAAAGTACACAGCTTTGATACCCCTACATAGTGTGGCATCTATACTATGGTCACTTGCAGTTAGTTTCCAAAGAAAAACAATCCTTGAATATTTGCCCAATATTTATCAATAACTGTGTTAACTGTGCAGAGAAAAGCCATTTCTAAAAACGTTCCCTTTCAAGTTTGGACAATATATCTTTTTTCTTTTTATTATTTTGTTCCCTTCTCCAAAAACATTAAAATCTTACCTTACTAAATTCGTCATTGCTAGAATCTCTGGATCATTTTTGTATGGTTTAGCCTACACAGAACAGAAAGCATAATATGCAAATTCAGATTTATTTTTCCATTTCCATCCTTTGGGTAATTTCTCTATATATTCAGAAAAGGGTGAGGGGATGGGGGGTGGGGGTGTGTGTGAAGGAGAAAGAAAAAAATACCTCCTGAGAATCAAATGGATTTATTCCAGACTTCATGAGCATGTTTGCTAAGACCAAATATTTTAAGCAAGTGGTTCTTCTGGGGCTCCCTGATTCATCGTAATTCTTGAATGCTTCAAAAAAATCAGTATGTGCCTTTTCAAACTCTCCTTCTCTTAAGTGCATTTTGCCTCCACATTCTGAAAAGAAAACACAGATGAAAAGGAACACTGTGTGCTTGTTGCTGACTACAATAATTGTACTCAAGTTCCACGCTATTTCTAAATAGATTACTGAAACATTTTCAGAAGTGATTTGGTTCTCAGAAATCATTAGGAAAAAAAAGCATTAAGGCCTTAACATATAGCACTGCCATTTGAATAAACCCATTCCAAAGAGGAAAAAACAAAACCCAGCCTACACCATAGAACTTAAAGAACACTAATCCTCATAGCCAATAATTACATCACCATTATGTTAAAATATTGCAAAAACTGAGATAGAATTTATCTCCATTTCAGTGGCAACAGACTTTGTAAATTTATGGAATTTTCCCTATCTGTTAAGCAAAAACACACAGAAAAAATGAGAAATACTTTCTGTATCCTTTTATTTCTGAAGTACCCACTGCTGCCTGATTGTCTGTGCAGCATCTACACCAGGGAAAGGAGGAAGCCATAACAGTGTTCTGAAGAAAGCTGGTTTTTTTTCAAGACACACGGCTTGCTTCCACTACAATTAATTACTGCAGATAATGAATTATATTTTCAAACACATCTTAAAGCCCTTTGGTTCCTGCTGAGTTTTCGTGAGGTAAGACACAAATTTATAAAAGGAGATTGCAGGAACAGCAGCCTTTCTGCCAGCAGTCCTGTCAAGCCTTTGTTTTTATGCCCTGCAGATGCCTTTGCATTCTTCTTTTGCTGCCTCCCCTGGTGTCAAGCAGCAAGTCCTCCCCTTGTCTTTCTACTGCTTCTCTCCTAACAGTTATTTAGCCAACTGTCCTGCCCTTCTGACCAGTGCCTCTGGTACTTGGGCACCAAATTTGCAGAGCTGCAGTCCTGCAAGAAGAAAATGATGAGACTGAATCTCCAGAAGGCTCTGTCTTTATAGGTGGAACTGGAAAAAAACACTGGTTATCAGATTTTCATGGAACAAATCTCTGCAACAGAAGACAAATGAAAAATTCAAGATGAACTTGCCTCTGATAACTCCCATGATCAGCGGATGAGGAATGGCTGACTTGATGTGCAATGACTGTTCATATAGTGCTTTAAGTTTTTTGTTATTTTTCTGTGCTGTATACATTTGAATTTCCAAAGCATAGATTTCCAATAGTTGAGTACCTTTTTTTAGATCATCTTCCCCATCATCAGTCTAGGACAGATTAAGTAATAAATACTGTGAAATTTTAAGAGAACAGCAATTTCAGTTTTATACTAGTAAAACACTGATAACCAAATACTCTCAGTAATTTCCTGTCAAAAACAAGGATATTCCTGAAATTCTGATGTAACTACTAAGAGAAAACATAGAACTTACCACAGGCTACATTTTGAAGCCCTTTATTTAAAACATCATTATTTTCTATTAAATGTTTTTCTCAAAACTTTAATTCTTTTCCACATTCCTTAAGCCACATTCTCAGTATATAAATACAATGACTGACACAAATGCATACATATATGTAACACATATGACTCTTTTGCTACTTCTAACAGAACCATTTCCCAGATACCTGTAACCTATTTCCATACTGAAGGAGGAAAAGTGTCAGAAACAAGCACAGCAGACTGCATGGCTAATTTATTTTTTCCCCTTCCAGATGGGAAAGTAACAATTGCACTTTCATTTTTGAATAAAGCTCATTTGGAATCTTTGCTATATTTTAAAATGAATGTCCATGCATTATAGATTATTGATATGTGCTTCTCATCCTTGCACCTGAAGAGAAACCCAATCAGTAATCATGAATAATTTTTTAAAAATCATCTTTAAGGAAAGAATAAAGCACTTAGCATTTTTTATTCATGTTACCAAGCAGATAACAAATAAAATCAGGCACAGTATTTCTTCCCTCTGTACTAAAGCTCAGCAAAATTCCTGAAAGGCCAACAACAGATATATTTAAAAAAAAAATCAATGTTGTTTACTAAGGCACAGTGATTTAGAATATAAAGGTACCTGGCATGACTGATGCAGCTGACGCAAAATCTTTTGTAACTTTCCATATTCTTCTCGTTCTAAATATAATTTGCCAAGCTGTAATGAAAAGAAAGTTGAAGTACTGAGGTCTATTAAAATTTCACAATTATAATTTATAAGAATTAGCTGAAGGTGTCAAAGAAAAGCAAAAAATAGGAAGTTATATATTTTACCTTTGTGTTTGTCTTAAACCACAATCTATCATTCTTAGCATCTTTCAGAGCTTCAAGTGTTGTTTCATAGAATTCCTGAAGCAAATCCATCTGACATAAAAAATCAGAATTCTATAATTGTAAACAGCAAATTTGTACCTGTTAATAAAGTCAATCTGAACAAACTAAAAGTGCATGCTTGAACTTCAAAATAAGAAAGGTATCTGCATCTTAGTTTATGTTTGCATTTAAACTGCAAACAGCTTCTAAAATAACCAAATTAACTACATTACCTTTTCTTATATGAAACAGATATAATTAAAAAGTATTCACATTTTAAGATTTGTACCCATCTGTGAAAAATGAAAGCCACCTTATAAAACCCATCTTATATAACCAAGGCACAGAACTCTGATGTTTTGTAACAAACACAGGCAATATTGTTCCCACTTAAAGAATAAAAATAATTTACATATCAAAAAGAAAATATGATTTACAAAAGAAGAGGAATATGGTCAAAGGAGAAGATGTCTTCTTCTTTCTGTAGTGGCAATGCTGAGTGGAAAAAAGCTCTTGAGTGCATCAAAATAATTCTTTGCATAAAACCAAAACAACCCCATCTGAAATGGGAATTAAAGTGCTGAGTGTTACCTTTTACAAGGGTTCTACAAAGAATGCATTAGTATTGTTCATGGCCACTGTTCCTTTGGAGATAACAAATCTGTGACTATATATCAAGTTAAGACTTCCAGACTGTCCCAGACTGTCCCTCTGGCTCCACTACAAACCAGAGACACTGAGCTCTGCCAAGAAGGGACAGTCTGAGACAATCCTTTAGACCTCAGAGTAACCCAGCACTCAACTTCCACCTCTAAAGTGGCAGGATTGTGATAATGACCACGGATCAGCACTGATCACCAATGATATGAAGGTGCTACTTTAGGTAGTCAGTGAGGGGAGCTTCCTTTTCTTTGTAAAGCTTCTACAACAACTCAAAAGGAGCTGGGCTGTGTATCTATGGACATGTACCTCACCAGCACAGTGCACTGGACAGGCAGGATTTCACACCAACACTTCACTGCAAAATTCCCCTTCCCCTCCCCCACCAAAAAACCTCCCACATTATTTATTTTTAAATTATATTTGAAAGGGTACTTCTATTGTGTAGCTATGCTAAAAAAAAAATATAGAAATTCCAGGTAAATGTTGCCAAAAAAGGACAACTTTATGAAGATTTGTGTTAATAGAATCCACTACATGTGGGAAATATATTTTTACATATGACAGCAAACGAATACTCAAAATTCCTCTATTAAGATCAAAATAGCCCAAAACAAACACAAAAATTGTCCACAGTTAAAATTGCAAAACTGAAAACTATGAAGATTAAATAATTGATGATCCAACCTGCTTGGAAGTCGAGATATAATCAAGAATAGAATTGATGGATTTTTCAGAGTAATTTCTTGTAACTGCACTCCGTATGTAGGTCAATAGCTGTTTATACCTATTCATCATTTCAGGAAAGTTAGTCTAAAAGAAAAACAAAATCACATTAGAATTTTTGTTTTAATTGTTGAAACTGAGATATCTTGCAAGTTTACATACAGGAGAAAAAAATTGCTTAAAGAAAGACAATGCAGTAGTGGTTGCTATTAAAACTTTCATATCACCACTTTATTCATAACCTGCAGAATCAGAAATAACCCCAGGACTGCATAAAACACACAATTAAAATATTCATCTCAATGAAGAAAACAGAGCTGGCCAGACAACTCTTTGGAATGGCTGCATACACAGCATATAAATTTTTCACAGTTTTGTCCTGGTGCAGTACACACAGAGAAACATGACCACTGTCAGTGGTGTGACACCTCAGCACAGCAAGGACTGAGCCTCACACTTTCATGGAGAACCAGCTGACTACAGCAGTTATTTTGCATCCATTTTGCCTTTGTCTTGCAAACACCACATCATTTCCCTGCCATATGTGTAGTAGCCATTAAAGGCTGCAAAAGGCAAGTTCTGATAGATTTAGTTGTCATAGCCATAAATTAGAACACTAATTTAAGATCACTGGATCAAATACATATTTATGCTATTTATTCCCAAGTGATAGCTGTAATTCCTACCAATTTAAAGTTTATTTTAATCATCTGTTTCAGAGCTTTGAATCCCCATTCTCCCTTTTCGCCTTCGAGCTCCAAAACCTGAAAAAGAAGAATTTTAAAAACAATATTTATAAAAGCTTTATTCAAACTTGAGTTGTTTAAAATACACATATCCCATACATGCCCTTCCCTCCCACTTTGTTCCTTACAAAGTAATGTTTGACTCTGCCCTGTTCTTCAATTTTATTCTTTCCTGGTAGTATGAAAAAGTGAGAGTGAATCTCCTCAGTTTTCACAACTTAGCTGACATAGGGAGGGTGAACATGATTGTTGCTGTTGTTATCATCTAACAGCAAACACTTTAATGCCAAACACTAAATTTTAACACCACTCCATAAACATGTAAGCAAAAATAGTTGTAACACCTCCTGCAAAACTAAGGCAACTAAATTTTGACCAAATTAAGTTAAAAAGCTCTTCTGAATTACTATGAAGAAGATTCTTTCACAGAGGAGAAACACTTCTAGGTTTTAATGCAACAATGCAAAGAAATGTTTTGCAAGTAAAAAGTTTAGAGAGTTTTTTTTTTGAAGTCACATACATAGTTTTGCTGTACACTATAAATGAGCAAAGAGATGCAAAAATCTATTTTTCCTTTAAAAAGTTGCATCTAACATACTGCTTTCTCATAGCAGTGTGCAAACATTGAAAATTTAAAACTGAGATGAACAAAAGAAACTGTGTTTGTTAGTATTTATACATTTAAAGCTCTGGAATCAGATAGCAAAGCAAATATAATGTTACATAAGACACTGGGGAAAACACCATTTCATTTAAAAAACCCAAATGGATCTGGTTTCTATTGTTGATGCATGAAAACACATTTAGAACTGTTTAATTAACTTAGTAAATCCTGAAGATTAAAAAGTCAAATCTGTGATAAGACTATACCATGTCCTATTTATTCTCCCTAAGAATGATCCTGAAAGGCAGTCAGGAGTTTAAGATACTCAATAATAAACTTAGCACATTAGTAATTTAAAAGATAAATCCTATTCTTAAAATTTCAGAGAATAACTCAAATGGTACCAAATATTTTAAAATGTGAATTAATATAAAAAGAAGAGATAGAATATAAAGACAGACAACCTTCTGAAAACTGCTTAATGCTGCTTTGGGGTCATCTTCCTTCAAAGCTTTGGAATTGTAGTATTGATTTTCCAGATCCACATTTGGTTCAGAATTGCTGTCCTCTGAATATTCCTACATTTCAAGAAAAAAATAATAATCAGAGAAAAAAAAATAATCAGAAAAAAAAATCTGCTGAGAAATAGTAATACATATCACTCCAGCTGGCACAGAATGCTTGTTTGAGCAGGCAGTGTTTGGTTTGAGAGCACAGAACAGGTATGGGCCCATATAAGGACTCTCCCCCTCTCCCACTCCTAGGCCAGACTCCCCGCGCACCAACATTTGCTGCCAGCAGGTTTCTTTCTGGATTCATGAACTCATAGCTCCACCAACTTCACCTTTATGACAAGTACAGATTGTATTACTGAAATTCTGCCAGTGCTGGAGTTTCAGCACAGAGGCCCAAGAGCACATGGCATTTCTGGGAGGGGGGAGAACATGCTGCCCACTGCTCCTCCTGAAGGCACCCAATGATGCAGCCTTCAGTAGCCACAGAAAAGGCTCTGGTCAGCTGCCACACAAGGAATGAGTCAGCCATGGAGGGTAGCAAATGCTTCCATGAATGCCTCTATCATCTGCCTTTCTATGCCATAACGATTCATCCTTGTCTAAGGAAATTTAAAAAAAGAATAATGACAATAACACCAGCTGCTTCTGCCCTGAGAAGCAGGAGATGATTATGAAAATGCTAAAAATGCTGCCAAAGATGTTGGGGCACAATAATTTAATCAAATAATTATCCATCATGTACACTAGTGCCAAAGAAACTGAAGTATTTACTTCTAACAATTGCTACTTAATTTTTTAAGAAGTTCTCTGGGACTACTTCTGATGAAAAATCCCTGCATATTTTATCTTCTTTTGCTAAAGGAAAATGCTTCATGTCCAAATTACAAGACACTAATAAAACTCAAATAATAATTTCATTTGATATTTACAGGATTCAAAACCACTTCACACCTCTGCATTTTCAAGCTAACTTCTCTGAACAGAATTTTGGCTATTAGGAGATGAACTGTTCTAACAGAATCATTTAAATCTCAAAGTTGCTGCTGTCAGAGTAACTTTCCTTGCACCAACATAAGCAATGCACAGTCAGGTTCCTTCCTTTAGGGTGAATTTTACTCTTGCTGTACTTTGTCAGGCACATTTATTCTTTCGTTCATTTGTATATTCCTACTATTAATGGACTCCTCCAAAACCACAGGAAGGAATGAAAAAAGATGAGACAAAAGAAAAGTTTTAAATTAGCTCTCTCCTCCCTGCACTGCAAGCAATCTCTCAAAGTTTAATTTTATTGAAGTTCTAAAGCAAAAATTAATTATGGGAGCCCACAGTCAAACCAAGTTTTAATAAACATGGTGCTTGAGATATTTGTCCTTCTACCTTTTAATGCTTCTATTTGTAACATGTAGGCAAGTTGCCCACGTATGTATTTATTTTCACCCAACAAAGTACTATCATTAGTAAGAATGAATGGACTGAAAAGTTTTGTGAATTCCACAAACCTGTTTTCTGAATTCCCATAGAACTATAAAAACATGATACTGAAAACAGCAAAGAAAACAGGAAGCAAGTGTCTTATTTAATTGGGCAGTCTCTCATTTTGGTTGGCTTGTTTTTGTAAACTCCTTATCCTATCCATCCAACTGCAGTGGAGCAGCCATGGGTACACACCCGATGTCAACAGCTGTATCGGGCACCTTACACACACAGGCTGCCAAAAAATAAACAACAAAGCATTTAAGATATGTGTAATCAGCTGATGTCTTGTTTATGCTTAACTTGGACAATGGGGAATAATTTTGGCAGAAGTGTCTGTTTGCAAAGATAAAAGGAAAGCAAACTAAATTAATTCCTTTTAGGAGACAACGTGCTCCATTAGCCTCAAGCCAGAAACATCTGAACTTTCATCTTAGCTCTGGCAATGATTCTGGATGTGGATTCATGCAGGAAGCCTTTTTTCAGATTATTTTTCTCAATGCTACTTAAATATCCCATAAAGATAATTTCATAATATTAATACATAATAAAGAAGTGTTAAGTCTACTGATATTTTTCCCCCAGCGGAAATGCATTGAAATTCATAAAAAGTACTGGTTTACATTTTCACGGCTATATTTTTTTCTTCACTTGATGCCTATGTGCATCAGACTTAGGATGAGTATATGGACTCAAAGCTGTAATGGAAATAAGGCTTTCCTACTTTCAGAAAACGTAAGGTGGTTTATTTTAAAAAAGACATATTTAGACTTAATGGCTGTGAAAACTTTAAAACCTCAAACTAAGTATGAGTGGATGCCGTTAATCTTTAGACAATGCTAAAAACCCCAAACATCAGCCATGTAGATACTGAATCTTATTTCAAGCACTGATGCTCATTATGCCAGTGCTGACATTCAGAAGGACAAGCACTCTGTCTTCTTTTGATGCAGAGATGGCTTAGTGCACTAGGATACAAATGCAAGAACATTAAGCTTCTGCCAAAAGCAAAAAAAGGAGGAAAGTATAAAGTTGTGTCCTCAAAGTTCCAATTAAGAAAAAGATTAATTTCCTTCTCAGTTCTGAAAACAGAAAAGTTCTTTTAACAATAAATTCAGATAGCAAGAGCCTATCCTTTCCTCACCCTCATTTTCAACACCCCTGGTTCCTGCCTGAACAGGAACCTCAAACCTTATAGGTAGAAAGTTTGCTGCAAATCAGGTAGAAATATATGGTTTACAAATAGGATTTCTACATAACCCTAAAAATTTCCACTACAGCATCCAGACCTAACAATTTGCATAGTGACGAACATACTTAATTAGAACTCTGAGATATAAAAGCAGCTGGATGATATAATTTATCTCTAGCTGATTTAAAAAAAGTAAGAGGCCTAGGAATTTTTAAAACTAAGGTCCTGTTGATATTTTTTAAATGAACATCAACATTATACGAACAAATGAAAAAAAAAAGAGCACTCTTGAGTACACAGAAACCCATTGCTCTTTGAAACCATTGAATTCTTCCTTCCTCTGAAGATCATCAAAACAAACAATTGGGGTTTTTATCATCACTCAAGAAATTAGAAAGCCCTGGTAAGAGTTTGAAAAATGCAGTTAAATAAATCAGGATATTATTTAAGCATTGCTATGTTGAAAATCTTAATGTTCTAAATGTAATCAGTTATATCCAATCTTAAGGCATCCCACTGCTTTTTGGAGGAAGAGAAATTACTACAGTAGCTCAGTTGTAACAGAGATAAAACCTTTGATGGAGTTTACTCTGTCTGGAACATCGTTCTTTCAAACAGTTTTAATAAAAGTTAAATTAGTATCAAGAAACCAATTTATTTAAGCAGGCTTTATTATGTTACATATTAAGTTTTCATAGAATTTTATCTAGTAAACAGCTTTAAAACATTGAGCCTCAGCTTCTAAAATGAGCACACACAGAAGTCAATTCACCCGAGTCAGCTTTAGTCATCCTTTTCAGTGCCCGGCTCCATCTGCAGCGTGTCCAGCAGCAAAGGCACACGAACAGCATCCAGTGCTCCGGCTCCTCCCCATCCTGGCTGCTCCCAGCCCGCCCTTTCCATCCCCGCAGCAGGCAGGGCCCTGGGCTGCTCCCAGCCTGCCCTTTCCATCCCTGGCTGCTCCCAGCCCGCCCTTTCCATCCCCGCAGCAGGCAGGGCCCTGGGCTGCTCCCAGCCCGCCCTTTCCATCCCCGCAGCAGGCAGGGCCCTGGGCTGCTCCCAGCCTGCCCTTTCCATCCCTGGCTGCTCCCAGCCCGCCCTTTCCATCCCTGCCTGCTCCCAGCCCGCCCTTTCCATCCCTGGCTGCTCCCAGCCCGTCCTTTCCATCCCTGCCTGCTCCCAGCCTGTCCTTTCCATCCCTGGCTGCTCCCAGCCCGCCCTTTCCATCCCCGCAGCAGGCAGGGCCCTGGGCTGCTGGGCTCCTTGCTGCTTTCTGACAACTGTGGCAGGAGCTTGGTCAATGCGGCCCCCAGAGATTATCACGGCCCCTGAGCTCGGGCCGGAACAGGGCCAGGGACACGAGAGTGTAACAGTGTATCAGTGACATTTCAATGTACACGTCTGGCATTCTGTTAGAGCGGCACACTGACCTGCTGAAGTTCTACATGAACAAAAACAAAGATACAAGTATTTTGTCAAATCTACTGTTGTTACCAATTTTCTGGTCTCCTCTCTTGCCTGAAGCACTTCTCTAATTTCTACATCTACTTCTTACCTAAACTTGTGCTCCTCTGTTTATCATTTGCCACCACTACAGGAACTGAATTCCTACTTTGCAAACCTTTTTAAATAAAAGGAGTAGGGAGAAAGCAGCTATATACAGGCAACTTTCCAGAAAGAAAGGCAATACAAAGAGTTCTATTTCTATTGAAAGATAAAAAATTATCTTTCAAGGACAATGTTGAAATGCTTATTACTGTTAATTGTCAATTGCTGGTGATTTTACCAAATTTCATCCATTTGACTTACTCAAACAATTTATTTTTTTATGAACTGCAATTGTTTCTGAGAACAAGTCTGGTGCAAATTTGGTTTTACTGAAGTAAACTTCAGCTAACTTTGTTTCATAACCACGGCATTATGAGGTTTACTAAGCACAACTTTCTCTGCATTTGCTCCTCCTCACCTGCAGGCACCAGGACAAGCAGCAGCTACCAGGTTCTACCTGCATTTGCCAGTTGGTATCCAGGCACATGAATATAAAGAAAGCAATCAGACTGGAATGCCAAAGAGCAAAGAGGAAAAAAACAGAGGCAAACCCTGAGAGTAAAAACCAGAGTGTGATTTGTGTAAGGAGCCTGCAGCCACTCAGCCATGCATTGGGAGTCCTGGTTTCTTCTTCTTCACATTCCAGGTCCCTGTTCTGCTGCTACTCCCTAACTCGGCAAGTCATCCCGTGCCTGCTGGCTCACACCAGGGCTGACACCAGGAATAGAAGTCTGTGAAACCAGCGCTTTGCAATGGCGTCACGAGAGTTCCATGAAAGACAGCGCTCTGCCTTTGGTTTTTTTTTTTTTTTTCACTTTGGAAGATGCACAGAAATGAGACAGGAGACTTGCAGAAAGAAAAACCTGGTATTATGACATATAGAGTACAGCAAAAAAGTGCCTTTTCTTTCTACCTCTGTTGTGCAGCTCTGTAGTCTTCTCAAAGTCCAGTTTTCAGCATAACTTAGACCTAAGTTTGGTGTTAAACAGACAGATTTATGTCTCTAACACCAACTGCACATCAGATCCTGGAGAGCACCGTTCTAAATACAGCCCTAAATAACTGTCAAAAGAAGCCAACAAAAACCAGAACTTACCAACACTTGTCAGTGTTTAGATAGAAAGAATTTACTGACTAATTATTCTCAGGGTTTTTGCCTCAACACTTCCTTCTGAGACATTATGGTAATGAGCAAAATAAGCCTCAAATATATTAATTCTGTGTTTGAAGACGAGTCTGAAGAGAATGCATAAAAAAAAATCACAACACATGCTGAATCCATATAAAATATGAAACAATAACTAATTTAGAGAACAGTATATCCTATGTCCTCTGTAAAGTACACTTCTTTTAAAATCACATACTACTGTAATTAAACTCCACTAAGAAACAGAAGAGGGCCAAGTGGATATGCTTGATTTGGTACTTCCCTAGATATGAATACTTGTTTTTGCAGCATTACCACATTCTTGTTTGCAACATATATATGTATTTCATAAAATGATGACAATATGAAATATGAGCAATTGGGAAGAGGAGACAACATCCACATGAAATTTCAACTGTATCTACTAAAATCCAGCAATAAAAGACAGAATAATGTCTCTGTCGACTGATGAGATTGCTTATCAAGTTTGGTAACAAACAAAAATTCCTTTTGCAAAGGACTCTGTATTTCACTCTGTTGGGAAGAAAGAGACAGCCAACTCATGCAGCTTGAAATAAGTAGTAAGGCTGCATTTGTCCCGATATCATCATATCCCAAAACGGGAAATCCTCAGCCATCTGAAGGGATGCTGCTGTATCTGAGTTGTGCCAATCCTCATGAACCTGCAGCCATCTCCAGGGTGCAAACTGATGGCTGCTCATTGGAATTGTTACAGGTCTCCCACAAGTCACTGCAACAATACAACTTTGTAAGGTAAAAAGACCAGTTGCTTGGAAATATATTTGTCCGGTCTTTCCTCAGATTAATTTCAAAGTTGAATTTCAGAACACACTAAAATGACTCATTAAGAACACCACAGATTCCTTATTTATTTAAAACAAAACAAGTAAACCAGTAGATGTACTACAACAACTGTCAATGTGTTGTCATTGTGCCTGGAAGAATCAATTTCTGGAGGAAGACTGAGTTTAGCCTCCAAGTCAATTCTAAATATAGTCTTTTGTCCCAGACTGAAAACAAAAATGGAATTTACAATGGTCCTTCCCTCTTTGTACTTCTCCACCCTCAAGCTGGATCTAGTAAAAATAACTTGTACTGAAATCATGAAAGGCATCCAGCAGCACCAAACTAAAAATTAAAATTGAGTGGCTTTCATAATGACCAGTAAACATTATTCTGTTCATTGAAGCATAAAGTGGAATAATTCATGTTATAACCAAAGCTGTCACAGCACATTACTAGCAAATTGTGAATCTAGGTTCATCCACCCACAAATATAAATGAAATTTCTTCCTGATACCAAGACTCCAGTGAATAAACTCCATTTCTGTAGGAGTAGCTGAGGTCATTTACATGTAAAACTTTGACTTTTTACCTACTGAAAAACTAAACAGAAACAATCCAATACAACCTGGATAGTCTTCAATTGTTTAACAATGTAGTAATTACACCTAATTATATAAAATTCCACAATGAAGCTGGGAAAGATCTGGGACTTTGGAATATCTGTTCACATTTCAGTTCAAGTGTGAAACATTTGCATACTTAAGGAAATTTGACTGGCTCTACATAATCAGCAGTTCAAGTGCACATTGAAGAGGAACAGCCATAATCACTTCTAATAAAAGCTGACAAAATTAATTTTTTGGGGAGTCTTCACTGCAATTGTTATGATGGCAGCTACCCTGGGAGACCTGAACCTAGTTTCACCATATTTTGACAAAATAGCTGCTTCTTTCATTGACTGTTTCTGTAATCACTGCCTTTCCTCTGGTTCTTATTCAGAGCACTCACATGTACTCTTTTACTTTCAATTCTGCACTGATAGGAGTATTATGTCTTGTACTCATTCTTTTGTTGCAAAGCCTCTTGCAGCAGCCATGATGCTCAACTCTAGAATCCCCTCACAGTCTTCTCTTAATTTAACAAGCTACCAACATGAAAGGAAGGAATCAGGCCCTATCTTCAGGGCCCTTAAGTTTTTTCTGAAACAGTTCTGTGGAACACTACAATTACAGTCTCAAGCATTTTTGAAAACAACAGTCAATCATGGTTTGTTAGTCCCAGAATGCTGAAGCTAATCTAGCTGGAATGTTTTTACTCTTCAAGTCTTGGGTTTTTTCCCCCCATCAATTATGAACTGAAATGAAATTTTAAAAATCTGAAGCTTGGGTACTAGTTGATGCTTTACATGGGTGTTACACGCTGAAAAGAAAAAAATGAATGTGCTCCTAATTATTACAAGCAGTATTTTAAAAATTTTGAAAGGTCTGAGCTAAGGGTAATTAATGACAATGAAAATGTTCCAGTAAAAGTAACCCCAGTCAGGAGTGGAAATCTGCCACAAGCAAGGTGTTTCAGGAAGGTTTTTCCAATGAGAAATAAAGTACTTCAGAAGAAACAAACACAGGAAAAAACACCAGACCAATTATTCTTGGAGAAAACTGACATAAAGCAGTATAAGTTTAAACTGCACTTTTATTCACATCTGTTTGGTTGAAAAAATGCAATTCCAATGGTTTCTCTACATGCCCAGCTCTGATGTTATGGAAGGATATGGAACATGAATTCTGATTGTATCACGTGGAAAAAAACCACCACAGTATTTCACATCAGGACACAAATTTCAGTGTTAATAAAAATGATGGAAACGAATTTTGGAACAAAATGTTTTTAATGACTCTGTGTATTTCATTCCGTAGCCCTGTCTCTACAGTATGTGAATTCATTCATAGACTGAAAAGGGAACACAAACAGTTTCTGGAAAGTGACACGAGCAGCTCGTAGGGTTTTGATGTCAATGCCTGTCAAACAAGCACTCTTACATGAACGGAAAAAACCCTCAAAACCAAAAGCAGATGCTTTTATTCTATATCTACTGTCATCCAACCATTGTAAGCAGTTCCTAACAAAAACTGCCCAGAAACTATTCCAAATAAAATTAGGTAAACATTTTAAGTGAATTCCTTAGTGGCAATGACTATCAAATAATGTGTCAGAAAGCAAGTCTTCCAGAAGCAAGTGTCTGGAGTTTTTCAATGTAACTGCAACACTGTTAACACAGGTTTAGCTGAAATTAATTAAATAGACTCTCAAGCTTCTACCATATGCATATATAGTTGTTTTTTTTTTAAATAGTCTCTAGTTCTAAATCAATCAATCAAAGTTCAGAAAAGAAAAAAACCCCAAACAAGCAAACCTCAAGCTCCAATATAACGTAAGGGCAATATAAATATAATTAATCAGACAAACAGCAATTTTTTAACTTTAAAAGCTTAGGACAAAACTTGATGTTAACATTTAACTAAATGTAACACGAAAACCCCCAAACCTTACAACAAAAACCAAAAAGGGAGTGGTAGAAAGGTTACAAACACTACAAAAACAAAAAGTTAGAAATAAGTGCACCCTTCGGCGCGCTGGATCAGAAACCGGCCGTGAGGCCATTTCTCCTCACTCTCCTTTCTCTTGCCCCTACTTTTCCCCAGTTTGTGGCTCACACAAGCACACGAACGGTATCTGCCCCAGGGGCCTCTCGCAGTCGCGGGTGGGGAGAAGGGCGGGCAACTTTATCACTTCACTCCGTGCCCACACTCGGGCCGGGGCAGGAGGACAGAGGGACGGAGGCAGCGCGCCCGAGCCCTCCCCTCAGCGGGAGCCCCGCGGGCACACCGGGGCCAGCCCGGGGCCGGGGCACCAGCCCGGGCCTATCCACCTGCCCGCCCGGGGCTGGCCTGCTCCTCCGCGGAGAGGCGGCCGAGCGGCTGCTCCGACAGCAGCACCCGCCCCTCGCAGCCCCTGCCCGCATCCTCCTCCCCGGTTGGGAAACTCATCCTGGATGTCCGCGCTCCCTGCCGGGGCAGCACCCGGCGGGGCGGCCGCTGCGGCGGGTGGCCGCACCAGCAGCGGCCCGCAGCGCCGCCGCGCCGGCGGGACCCCCGGCTGTACCGCTGAGCCCCCGCGCCGCCCCGCGCCCTACCAGATCGTAGTCCTCCTCATCATCGCACATGAAATCATCCTCCATGTCAGACATCTTGGCCGGAGGACGGGCGGGGGGCGGCGGCGGGGACGGCCCCTTCTCCCAGAAGCCCGCGCGGCGCTGCCCAATGTGGCTCCGCTCCGCCCGGAACCCGCTGCCGCCCGCGCCTCTCCCTCCCCCGGCCCGGGGCGCTCGGAGCCCAATCCGCGCCGCCCCGCCGCCGGCTCCCTCCCTCTGCTAGCGACCGGCCCTTGGCAACGGCGGCCGGGCGGGGCCTGGGCACTGCGCGCCGGAACCTCCGGGGCCGGCGCTGCCGCTGCCCGGAGTACGCCGTGCTGGCGCCGGGGCCGCCTGCCGTGGGTCCGGCTGGGTGCTGCCAGCCCGGGTCCCCACCGGAGGCTGCGAGTCTGGTGCCTGGCGCGTCTCCGGAAAGGTCGAGGGAAGTGATCCTGCCCCTCTGCTCAGCCCCGATGAGGCCGCATTTGGAGTACTGTGTGCAGTTAGGACTTTTACAGTAGGAAAAAGATACGGAACTCCTTGAGCAGGTCCAGCAGAGAGCTAGTGAGTTGGCCAAGGGTCTGAAGAGATCTCTTAAGAGGAAGGGCTAAGGGAGCCAGGCCTATTCAGTCTCAAGAAGAGGTCCCTTCCACCCTGACCCGTTCTGTGAAAGCTCGGCCTGTTGCTGTGACCAGCGCCGCTGCTCAGCTCCATTTTGCTTTACTCAGTATTGCTGAGTTTACCTGGGCTGCGTTCACCATAAACAAATAATACCAGAGCAGCAGTTTTAAAGGCCTGAACTCTGAATCCACAGGCCTTGTAAAGCAATAGCTTTATAAAGATTTTTACATGCTAATTTCTGCTGCTGCCTTCAACTGAGTGAGGCAAAACCCCCACGTGACTAGCTCTGCCTCCCCATCTCCACAAGGCCTGGGCTTCTCACAGACACACAGATGCATCTACAATATTTACTAGGTCTCCAGGTTTTCCTATTGTTGGTCATTTTACACTGTTACGGTTTCTGACAGTGGGGTTTTGTTTGTTTTTTCCCCCTACAACTACTGACAAGTCTTTTAAAAGCTGTGTTTGTATTCTGCAACTGTACTAAGGGTGAAATAAATATTTTACCTCAGAAAACCCACAATGAGATTTGTTATTGTGCTTCCTTCAGTCTGAGCACTTAAAGGTGCCAGAATAGGATGAGGAACAGTAAGATAGATACCAAAATGAACAAAGATATACACCAAAACACTGAGTGAATGAGCCTGCGAACACTTTTGAAATGCTCAGTTCCTTGCAAGTATCTGTAGCCATTAATCCGAGGGTAACAGGAGCCACGAGGCCGCCTGCTGGGAGGGGAGCTGGAGGAACAACACACCGCATAAAACACAGGGACAGAGACACCCATCCCTCCAGGCCATGAGGGATGCGACTGTCCATTATTTTCATCTCACGTGCATTTTGCAGGAGCACCGGCAGGAATACCGGAAAACCCCAAACATTTCTTTCGCACGTCGCAGCAGCGTCCCCGTCCCAGCGGGGCTGTGGCGGCCGCGGTGCCGAGGGCGGAGCGGCTCCAAGCCGAGCGGGCCGGGGGTGCCCAGGCCCGAGCACCGCCGGCGGGGCGGGACGGGGCCGGGCCGCCGGCGCTGCCGCCCGGAAGGACGCGGCGTTCGCCTGCCCCGTGACCGCGGCCCCGCCGGAGCCGCCTCAGCCGGGCCCGCGGTGCAGCCGCCATGGCGGGGGACAGCCCCAGCGCCGTCCCAGTGCAGCTGGTGGAGCAGCCCAGGTGGGTGGGTCGCTCCCCGACCCCGCCGCCGCTTATCCCGGGGCGGGTGGGCGGTGCGCGGTCGGCCGCGGGGGGTGGGAGGATGGGTGGGAAAGCCCGTCCTCATGCTCCGGGCTGAGGTGCGAGGAGGTGTGGACTCGTCGCGTCCACACTCCGCAAGCTTTTCCCTGACACGACCAAAGACTGCTCGGGAAGCTCCCGCTGGCCGGGGCGCGCCTGGCTCCGGCCCCTTCTCCCACCCACAGCATCCCGGCCCGCCCTGACGCCCCTCGCAGGGTGGCGCTGGGGCTGCAGGAGGAATCGTTCATTCATTCATTCGTTCATTCATTCATTTAGTCATTCATCATTTCGCCTACATCATTTTCCCCCCAGAGTTTTTGGGGAATGCTAATTATTCTCTCGTCCTTTTTGCTGGAAAAGCCCTGGAGCAGCGCTAGCCTGGCCCGTCCTGGAAATGGCTGCGGCACCTGTCAGAGCCCGCTCCTTGCCCGTGGAGTTGCGCTCGGTGTGTGCAATGAACACGCACACGCACACGAAACTTTCTGCTTGCTCGGTGTGTGCAATGAGCACACACACACACACGAACCTTTCTGCTTGCTCGGTGTGTGCAATGAACACGCACACACACACGAACCTTTGTGCTTGCTCGGTGTGTGCAATGAACACACACACACACGAACCTTTGTGCTTGCTCGGTGTGTGCAATGAACACGCACAGGAACCTTTGTGCTTGCTCGGTGTGTGCAATGAACACACACACACACACGAACCTTTGTGCTTGCTCGGTGTGTGCAATGAACACACACACACACACACGAACCTTTGTGCTTGCTCGGTGTGTGCAATGAACACACACACACACACCGAACCTTTGTGCTTGCTCGGTGTGTGCAATGAACACACACACACACACACGAACCTTTGTGCTTGCTCGGTGTGTGCAATGAACACACACACACACACCGAACCTTTGTGCTTGCTCGGTGTGTGCAATGAACACACACACACACACGAACCTTTGTGCTTGCTCGGTGTGTGCAATGAACACACACACACACACCGAACCTTTGTGCTCGCCTTAGCGCTGCACAAGGGACACTTCCTAAAACGCCGCTTACTTGCATACGATTGCACCGTAAATCTCACGGAAACGAGGAGTCCAGCATTTCCAGACTTGGAAGTGTGAAGTTGTGAGGAGTGCCTTTGCTTTAAGGCTTCTGACAAATTTCTTCTTGATGGAGGTGCTTGAAACGCAGTGTGTGTCTTGCAACATCAAGGCCAAAGCCTGTAAATAGCCTTTCATCACGCCTGCTTGTAAAACCCACATTAAAAAAAGAGATCAGTCAGCACTTAGATAAACATGCCCTCATGACTGCTTTGTTTGTTGTCTCTTGGTACCAACACTACTATAAAAATATCTGTGAAACAAAGCAGCATTCTAAATACTGACACAAAAAGGAATAAAGTTAACACCTAGAATTCTGCCAACAGATTCCCCTGTGGACTATAATATTATTAATGTGATCTAGAGAAGGGATTGAACAATGAAATGGCAGAAATTGCTTTTGCTAATTGGATGAGCGATATACCAGTCAATAGTAGGGGAGATTATCAGAAGGGGAAATCACACACCTAATACAGCTTTGTAACAGGGCACAAAGATAGGTACTGAAAGATCTGTTAAAAAATATCACAACAAATTATATTTTGTAGCTTTCCATTTATAAAAACCTTATGAAACATTTGCATACACGTAGCTGAACAGTAACACAGCCTTTACAAAGATGCAGAAACAAAGTAATTGTGGAATTTTCTAACATCTGTTTCTCATTGCAGTCTTCTTACTTCTACTTTGCCTTAACTAGGCTTCCAGTTCTAGAGGTAGATTAAATGTAGAAACCTTACCAGGGTTCCTGTTACTAGATTTTTGTCAGTGGACTAAAATTTTGCTTTAAGGTAGTTTCAAAACGAATTACTATCAAGTTTCTTATGCCTCACAAAAATAAATGGCTTCATCTGTTCTCAGCCCTTGTTTTCCTACTGTTCTGCATGACACACTAAAGTATTCCAACTTAGCAAACATCAGGCAGAAGGTTGGTACCTTTACAGTTGCAGGAAGTAAAGCAATATGACAAAGTTTATTTGCTTTGAACTTTCAGTAGCACAACAGACGCCTCTAAAATCTGGAGGAAAACCTGAAGTACTTTTGCTGGAATCCTGTGGAGTAAATACTGTCATAAGTCAAGGGGATCTGATGTTTGGAATTTTAGTTCTTTGTGTATTTATTTATACAAAGATGGGGCATGCCAAATAGGAAAATTGATAAAAATCAAAATCTAAGTAGAGTCTTCAATGTTATGTGAAAAGCAGAAATAACCAGCTTAATGTCACTCCTGAGGTAGCAGAGAAAACTCCACACACTTCAGAAAGCTGAACTGAATTTTCTTCAAGAAGCATTGAAGCTTCCTGCCTTTTATGCTAATATAGCCCTTCTAAATGTTTCTAACCTGCCTTTCAGATTGCAGAAACTGAAGGAGATGTTTATATCAAAGTTTGGATCAGCTCCCAAGTTTTATGCTCGTGCACCAGGACGAGTCAACTTAATAGGTAAAAGAAAAATTAACCTTATGTTGTTTTACTTCATCTGTCATCATGGAAACCTAGTAGTTTAAAACACAGAATGAAAATGCTGGTCTTAATTTTATTTTTTCAGAGAAGTTTCTTGTGATAAATGGAAAATCATATATAATTTAGTAGATTTTACTATATCTTATTATAAACAACTCTCCACGGATATCAGTTTTGGAGAAAAACATTCATAGACAGTAGTGATGATTTTGAAAATTGGAGTAACTTGCCAGCTTATTTTTTTTTTAAATCAATTAAAGTTACCAAATATAACCAGCCCCACAGCAATATACATGATAAAGCATAAAATTATTCTACCATCATCTCTTATTTACTCTTCCATAGAGATGTGTCCACAGAACTTAAAATAGTGGGTGTGATTCACTGGCAGACTGGAGAGTCACAATTATTTTGTGTTTAGGACTTATTTTTACTTCTATAGCAGCCTTACTTTTTAGATTCTCTGTCCATATTAGCATTGTGTTCTCCCTGGAGCTGAGTTTCTTGCTTAAAATAATCCTACACATTTGAAGATGTAGTAAAAGGATCCTGAGAAACAGGGCTGTAAAAGTCAATTAGTTTATTATGCAGTTGATGTTAATTTTTATCTCAGTGTTGTGTGAACATCTCATATAGACTAAATGGACAGCATATGGTAACTGGGAATTATTCCCAAGGGAGAGGATGTTTACTACATACATTTTCTATTTGAATGTTACTTTATATGTTGTATACAACTGTATTAATAATTATTTAAATATAGTAGTTATCTTCTTGGAAAAAGGTCCAGAAATGGTACATACAACACAGTTCTCATTCTTGGATGGTAATCTACATGGTGGGGGTTTTTTAGAACTTTTGTAAGCCAGTATTAAAATACGAACATTTATAAACAGGTGCAATAGATAAAAATCACTAAAGAAACAAAAAGCTTTTGTGAAGTAATAAGAAATGGAAGAAACGTACCCCAAACTTTAGGTAATAGGAGTTGAAACTACAGTAAGAAATTGTCTCATCCAGTAAACAACACTGAAGCCCTGTAGAAATTGTGTTACTGCTATTCTAGAAAGAATTATTACAAAGTATTTTCTTTGTTTCTTTGCTAGGAGAACACATAGACTACTGTGGTTATGCTGTGCTCCCCATGGCTATAGAACAAGATATCCTGATTGCAGTAGAACCTGCACAAACTCAAGTTGTACAATTGGCAAATACCAATTCTTCGTACTTGTATGTAATTACTTTGTTTATTCATTATTTTTTATGAACCTCTTCATGCATTGCAATACAGTTTACCTTTTCAGAGATCTGACAGACTTCCATTGCAATAGAGAGTCTGATTGTGTAAACAATTTATATCAGCAGATGGAATCCCACAGACTGACTCCATGCCATGTCTATTAGTTCAGAGCAATAGCTTTGCAGCTGCTGTGTCTCCCACCTGTTTGTTCATATTACTCTGTAAGGCCTCTGATTTTTCAATCCTTCTAAAACTCTGCAATTCTGTCCTCCCTTCTTTTATCTCATCTTTCTTGATATAATCTCCATAACTGGCAGCAGCTCCATGTCCCCTGGAGAAGGGAGTGAAATGTTTTGTAATCAATTACTTCAAAAGTAAGGTAACACTCCCCTGCTCTGGAGAACCTGGGCCTGTGTTTTCACAGCACAACAGCTTTAGCAACAATCCTGGCTCAAAAAACCTGTATTCCCTCACTTCCACTTCCTCCACAGCTGTTCATAGAATTAGAGGGCAATTTAAGCAGGAAAGGACCTTTGAAGATCCCTTGTAAATAATCTTGTTGGCCTTCTGCTGAACTCCCTGCCAATGTCTTTCATGTATTGGGAAACCCCAGGACTGGATGCAATATTCCAGCTATGGTCTCACAAGTGCTGAACATAGGGAAATAATCCTGCCACTCTTTTCAACTTCAGGCACGTTTTCCTGCCTCTTTGTCACAGACTGATATTTGTGTAGTTGCATGGCAGTTCAGATCAGGTCACTCACCCACATGAGCTTTTGTGGGCATTTTGCAAAAATGAGAATCAGCAAAAGCTTAGTTTAAGCCATTTTTATTGAACCATTGGTTTAATTGGTAAATTAGTTCCTGAAAGCACAGTGTGTGGCAGCACAGGGACAGGAGCACACTGTCAAAAATGGAAAATACTTGAGCACATATTCCTGCTTGAAACTCAGTTTGTTATAAACATATTCTGAACTGCTGCCTGTGACTAAGACAGTTCAAAGGAATTTCTACTTCCATGCTAAGTATAAATACTCAGAGATTTTTCACTTTGTGGAATATGTTTTCACATTATAGCTGGGCTGAATTAAGTGTTTGCCACTGGCAAAAAGCAATGGCTTGTCTTCTTTTACCTCTAGTCTCCCTGTACCTGCTTCTAAGATCAACTCAGCCTCTGCCTTTTAGCAGGTGTAGAGTACTTGTTTGATCTTAAGGTAAAGTGCACTATTCCCCATTTTTGGCTTGGATAATTTTCTGTCATTTTAGTGAATTGCCATGCACTCAGCACTAAAGCTGACTTGGGGTAAACAGTGGGAACAAGCAGTGGTGAACAGGGAAGGGAAATGGAAGGTGTGCGTGGGACCTTTCCCTGTCTTCAACTGCAACCTCCCACCAGGGCTTAAGCTGTGTTGCAAAACCATTCTGCAAGAGACAATGGCTTCAGAATTACAATAGTTTTGACTAGGACAAGTTGTAATAGTGAACACAAAATAAAGCAGTAATGAAAAGGTAAACGTTTTCACTTGGTGTTCAAGCTTTGCTGCCTTACATTGCAATTGAAATGGCCTTCTCAGGACAGTTCCACAAAATGTAGAATTACAGCCTTTGAATTAAATTGCACACATTGTCATTGTATTTTTACATCTGTCCTGGTTTCAGTTTAAAATCATATGCTTTAAACCATAAACCAAGAAAAGATCTCATAACACAGCATTAAGCATCTTGGTTTTGTTGAGACACTGTTGCTTAAAAACAAAGCTAAAACATGTCCATAATTTCATAACAAAGAAATATTTTTCAACACTTTGAATGTTACACCACACAACAAAACTGATGACAGTATGTCTTTTTTTTCCCAGCCTGTTACACTGGTGGATTTATGCCTGTGGTGAATGTGTATCTATAGGCCTTTGGTGACCAAGGACTAACCAGAATCCTCTGTAGAATTACAATTTCCTATTTCATTCTTATTTTGTGAACTGGTAAAATGTGGAACAGTTCTGTAACACTCTTCCACCCTGATAGTTCATGTTAACTTTTAGTAGAAATAGAACAGAGAACAGCTTGCTAGAAAAACACCTGCTTGTTTTTTATCATAAATTATCTCAACTGATCTCATGCCTTTTATGTTATTGGGACTAAAAAGGTATTAACAGAATAATCAATTCTTTTGAAGTTCCTGATACCTTCCCTTCACAAAACATCTTTGTAATTGAGAAGTATGTGTAGAGAGAATATCTGACATTATACTTCTCAAAGTGCCTTCAGAAGTACCAGAGGATGGTAATTACCAATCCGTTTCCACCTCACGACAAAACCTGAAAGTTTTGTTTGTTTGTTTTTAAATCAGGGTATTTGTACAGAAGACTCAAACAGATAAACTACCAGACTGACAAGACAATAAGGTTCTGTGAGAAAGAGCCGAATTGATCTCCCAAAACTAAGGATTATTTACTTTTCAAGCAGTAAAAAACACCTCAGACACACTACTTAAAAATCCTATCTCTTCTAATTATACATAAAAATTGAAGTTTTTATGTCTGGTTATGGAGAACTGGCATTTTTCCCCCAAGCATTCTTTAAAACAGAAAGGCTGGAAGAGACAATATCAGAGTATTTTTATCTCATGGGTATGTTTTTCCCAATATTTTATTTTATTTTGTTATAAAGTTTTGATCTTAAATGGCCTAATTTTCAGTAGGAGGTTCAAAGGCAAGCCTAAACATTTACTGATTTAAGATAAAACTTGGATATTTAAGAATTGTTTTTTAGAAAAACTGAATATCATAACAAAAAATAGACTTAAGGATTCTGGGAATTTTGACAGTCCAGCATTCTGTGTTTGTGTAAATTATGTTCATATAAAACCTGCCAAAATCAACGCCATATTTTTCTTCCATTTTCTATGTGAGAAGATTGCAAAAAATAGCAAAATGCATTTTAAGAAGTCATTATTTTATTTTATCTTGAGAACCAGAAAATATGTGTCTTCTTGTTCATTGAAATTTTACTCTGTCTGAGAGGGTAAAATGAATTATGAAGGTAAAATATTTTAGAATTCTTTGAGGCAAAGAAGACTTAAGCTTCCTTTTCTCTCAATCACTTTCATCCATTGCTTTCTACCAGCCTTGTTTTTTACAACAATAATTTAGGATTATTGTAGGAAGCAAGCATAAACAAACACAGAATTTTAAAATCTTCATTACTTATGACAAGTATTTTCTATTTTACAAATACCTCGTGGGGGGGTTATTTTATTCAAAAACCATAAACAAATTTTATTCTCTTGGAGATCATTCTAAATACACATGAATCTCAAACTGGAAGAATTTACAGCCATTCTCAAACTTCCTTAGTACTCTAATCTCAATACTCCCTTTCATATCTTTTATGTTCCTCAGCAAAACCTGGTAATTTCTTACTCTAGCTTTGTGCAATCTTTGCTGCTGCACTGCTGATAAAATCCTGTTTGTGGCACTAAGATAGCAGCTTACACATTAAACTGCACACCAAGGTGATGCTCTGTAATTAAGGTTGAACTTGAAGATGCTTTAGATTTGTATAACTTTTTCTCCATGGGTAACAGAATAATCAACTGATAAAAACATCTTTTCACAGGTATCCATTACAAGAATTAATTAGTGTTGTCCTTTTGGACAAAAATAAACCCAGGAAATCAATAATCTATGTACTTTACTAGGACCAGTGTAAAAAAGAAAAATTCCATCCTTTTAGGAGTTACAGACTATCCCCTGAAGTATTATTTCTTGAAACTAGTTTTATTCCTGTTAAATATTTCCAGGAATTCAGCTGCCTCTGTTCATATTTTTTAGCAGACCTTGCCTTGTAGAGCACATGTTAGTCTGGAACTTTTGAATATTTTTAATTTGATTTCTTGCTGTTCTCAGTGCCTTTGCTGTTTCTGCATTGGGCACCTTCTGTCACAACATCAAGCAGATGAAATTCCTGGATGTTCAAGGGTACAGATTGCCAAAACACTTGCACCTCCCTGAGGCCTCTGTGTGTCACCCATGCCCATTTTGACAGCACCTGGCTGTTCTTTAGGAACATTCAAGCTCAGTATTTTTATTACTTTGAAAGAAAGGTGGAGTAGGAATTATCTGGGAGGAAACAGATAAAATATTTAAACTAAATATTTTTGTCTTGTAACATATATAATATAAATCTGGAGCATTAGGCTTGTTTTAGTGAAGTGCCATTCAGAGCAAAGGTAATGAAGATGAAATCTTGAGCAGGAATTACCAGAGAGCCTGAGGTTTATTTGTCTCTAGTCATGGTTTGACAGATATGATTATTTGAATTTCCACTTCTAAGAAATCATGATAGCATACACATACATGGTAGAAGGCATCCTGCCTTAATTAAGGATGTCAAAGGCAGCTTAATTTCTGGATTTATTTAATATATTCTTTATACTTGCTCAAGAATTCTTATGCTTTCATCTAAAATAACCATGTAGAAATGATTAATAAAGAAGATATGTAAAAAGATCAAACAAGAAACCAAGCCTGAAAACATTGCACTGAAAACCATCAAGCCAGTTTTTTCCATCAGCAGGTGGCAGTAACAAGCCATGTTTTTTCAAACTAAATTTAATACAAATTAAAGCCTTAAGGTTTTTCTGTTTTTGCAGGGATTTCAGTACTAGTGTTAATAACATTCAGATTAACAAAACCAAACCTCAGTGGCATAACTACTTCCTGTGTGGACTGAAGGGTATTCAGGTAAGCCAAATCCATTTAATTTATGAAATTAATGTAGAAGTAAAATACAACAAGAATACCTATTTGCCCTTGAAATGTTTTCCTGCATTCTACAGCTTTTTTTTTTTTAACATAAAGTTAAGTATTTTAATGTTAAAACTTAACAAGGAAATATGACTTGGTTTGCTTTAAAATATTGGCAGAGCACTATTTTCATCTCTATAAAACAAATTACAACAGCAAATAATTGCTTTGGAAAGTCGTGATCAAACATTATCAGGATGACAAGTCTGGATTTGGAAGTCAAAAGGAATGCTTTCCAATGGAATTCTTTAATTAAAATCTGCTTTGAAAAAGGTTTAGAGGTTTGTTTTTCAGGACATGAAGATCATATCTTAACCCTTTTCTTTCCATGGAAGCATTTAAAAACAATGAACTTGCATTAAAGCTGAAAACCTGTAATTTGTGCACAACAGCTGAGTGAAGCTGATTCATGCAATAGGCAAAAGAAAATGCAAAAGCCAAGTAAACAGCATACAGAAGAAATAATTCATTAAGAACCATTACTCATCATGGTTTTCAGGGTTTGGAATTTGAATGGGATTTTCAGAATGTCCTGAGTTAAAAGTGCAGCTGTGCAGAAGAGGGCACACTTACAGAAAAGGCAGGAGCACAACCTCCCAGACATTCTCCTGTCTGCCCACTCCAGGTTTGTCTCCCTGGGCAGCTCCCTCTGCAGCCTGGCCCCAAGAAAGCAGGTGCTGCTCCTCACTGCTGCCCTGGGAGGCAGCCTTAACTCCCCATCGAGGCTCCTGCAAATCTCACATGCTCTTTGCAGGTGAGGCACAGGATTCACAGAATTCATGGCCCTTTGAGGGGAAAAAAAAAGGTGTCTTCTCTGCTTGATGTCCATCTAATGATATTTCTGGAAGGGCAGATGGAATAAACAGTGATGGCAGGTCAGGAACAGGTTGCCTGTTCCAGCCCAGCCCAAATTATGGGTAAATGTGCTTTTTAAAGCACATGAAGTTTTCCTTAGGATAGGCTGTCTAGGTCACCCCACAGGATGTTCCAATAGATAAGGACTGCAGACTGCTGAAAAGCCTACTTCACACCTGCCACTGAAGTCTTCAAAATACAATATTCAGAACAATCAGTGCCACAAATCACTTTATTACAATTCACAGGTCCTAAACTGCCCCCTGCTCCTATGCATAGAGCCAAATAAATTACTCATGCAGTAACATGAGTATTTTCAATTTTGCATTGCTCAGTAATACAGGCATTTAAACTGCACTGAATGTAGAGATATAGATTAGGTTTCTTTACAATATATCCTTTCTTATATTAAGGCTTGCATGACCAATTGACTTTATTTATTTTGCAGTCTGCTACTGAGATCTGTTTCCTAAGGACAAGCTTTCATACTTGAAGGTTAATTTGCAAAGCAGGTTTGCAGACTCTGGTACTGGCAGAAAATAAGCATAAATGTTACAGACTTAAGAAAGTCTGAAATACAAGTACTCAGAGGGTCCAGCGGGATAATCTGTTTATATTAAGTTGAGCATGCTATCCTTTTGGGACAGAACTATTGCAGAACTTGGCAAAATCCATTTTCATTTTTGAAACTGAAGTACGTTTTCTATTTAAACATCGCGTGATAAGTCTGCGAGCCTGATTCACATTCAAGACGATCCAGAAACTGGATCAGTTTCTGGTTACTCAAGCATTTTCTGTTTATGAACAAGCCTGTCTAGTGTTCTTCATGAAGGGGCATGGCCAGCAATAGTATGCTAGATATGAATTTCCTTTATTTGTAAAACAGGAAATTCAAAATATAATCTGAAGTGATGGTAGAAGACTTTAAAGGAGGCTCTTTGTGTTTGCTGATCTCTACCATTGGTATTTATGGTTGAAGTTGTTTCAGGAGAAGTATCAGAAATCTTTTCAAGATGAACATTTCTTCATGGAAATACTGTTATTTTTTCTGATTATTGGCACTGTAACAGTGTATTGACGTGTAAATTGCATCAGAAGTTAGCTATTCGTATACCCCCCATATACAATGATTTCTTAATAAGTACTGCATGTTTGTTTCAAACTAATAGCAGAGAGAAATGTATATAAAAATGATTATAAATAAAAAGAAAAAGCAACTAAAGAATATTTAAAAGAGTATGTACATGAGGATTTGTGACTTCTGCATTCAATGTATTATCTGTGGTATCTCTCTAGTATGTTAGAATATTTTAAACTTCATTCAAAAAATAGCATGCCAGGGAACATCCCCACTGGTAGATGTGTCTTTGTGACCCTAAAGCACAGAGCTCCTTAAGTACCATTGTGGTTTTCCCAGTGTCAGTCCTGTGGGTGCTTCAGGACACAAGTATCTGCTTTGAAAACCCTGCATGGCTACTGGTTCCCCCTCAGTGTCATGTGGCTCCCTAATACCACGTGCCAGCCTCGGAAGTGAAGCATAAAGTGGGCCTTGAGCTCTTTGTGGTGCCTAAATGAAGAGCTGTGGAGAAAAGGACAAAAGTAGGGTATAAAAGGAGTGGTAACTTTGCATTGTCACCACCGCAGCTCAAAGCAGAGCCAGTTGCTGCAAAACCCACCCACGAAGCTTGGTGAATTCTTGGGCATGCAGCCCATCCTGAGTTCTGCTTGGGGTAGTTATATGTTTGTGTACAGCCATTGCAGACATACCTCTAGCTGAAGCCCCACCATTGGCTTTGTTCTTAAGGAACAGAATGAAAATTTTGGTTTTGCTTTATTTTGTAGATACCAGAAGCAGGTCCTTGCTTCCAGCAATTCAGCAGAAGGATTCTCTTTCTAAGTATCAGATAATTGCAATCCTGAGCCTGTCTGTACTTGAAACTGAGATTGTTTATTTTTTCATTGTTAGGAACATTTTGGTCTCAATAACCCAACTGGAATGAATTGTCTGCTCGATGGAACCATCCCTCCAAGTTCTGGTCTCTCTAGCTCCAGTGCTTTGGTGTGCTGTGCAGGACTCGTGACACTCAGAGCTAATGGAAAAACCCTTTCTAAGGTAATTTAATGTAAAACACAAGAGTGTCAGCAGTAAAATTCTACTTAAAATTAAATATTGTTAATGCCTGTAAACATTAAAAACACGATACAATTGTTTTTGCAAAGAGTTGTTGGATATAAACTTAAGATATTGCACAATCGAGCAAACATCTTTGGCCAAATTTTGGCAGGATTTGAATTTGGCAAGAAAACAGGCTTACATTAAAGCTGAAAAAAGGAGCATTATTGTAAGCCTGTATCTTGGCCAATCATCAGGTCTATGCCTGGACCAGATGTGCTATCTGCAGGCCAGGGCTGAGGATATATGTGCTGAAGCATGTGGACCACACCCCCGAGGCTTTACTCTCTCCCTGAATGACTTTTCATGGCTTTAACAACAGAGCATCTGTTGGAGGCCTGTGGAACAATTTCTTGATAAATTATGTAATCAGCACAAAGTAGAGGTAAAATTCTTCCATCTGACTCTCCTTATTCTCTTCACAGTTTTTTTGGAACACATATTTACAATCCAAAATGTATTCCTCACTTTTAAACAAACATTAGTCTAAAAACAAACCCCAAGTATGTGACCTGTTAGCAGTACAACTGTTAGCACTGTTTGGCTTGTGTAATACAGATTTCTGAAGGAGTCATGGTCCTTGAAGGTGCCATATGGGAATGAAGTTCTCTCCATTAAAAATGTCTGGTTAAGTGAAACTAGGATCTTAAATTAGAACATTGTCAGGAAGAGAAAAGAACAGATCTAAATGTGACTGTTACACATATTTGTGCCTATTGTCTAAGACAGACATTCCCAAATTGTGGTACAAAGCCAACTGAAAGTGGCACATGATGATGGCAGCTGTTAACTCTGCTTGTAACAAGCACTTCTCTGAGCCATGAGGTGAACAGATCCACACAGAAGGTTTTTGCTGATCTGTTGAGATTCTCTCTGAGGCTGCAGTTGCAGGAATGCTCTCGGCAGCGAGTGCACAATCCCACATTGCCCAGCTCCCAGGGCTGCCTTCAGGAGCATCAGGCAGGACTCAGGCAGAAGGGAGCAGGGTTGGGGAGGCAGGGAGGCTTTTTAGGTAGGAGGATGTGGCTTCAGTTACTGTCACCCTGACTGTGTTGGTGTCCAATCAAAGGTCAGTAAGGGATTGGACACTGTAAGAGAGGCTCTGGTTTGGGAGCTGAGAGCAGTGGTAGATGAAAACACAGAATTGGGGATCCTTCTTGGATGAGTGAGACTGTAATTAAAGGGTTGGAAGTGACTGAATGTGTACCTGGCCTGACAAGAAGCTTCTGGTTTTGCATAGATGGTCCTACCACAGATCAGCACTGATGGTGGTCACCTCAAGAGTGAAGCTTGGGAACAACAAAATCACTGGTGTGCACATGCTCAGAAATTTGGTATCTGCACAAACATAAAACTGGCAGAGGTCAGAAAGCCCAGATTTTACAAGGTAGTAAAAACCTGTATCTGGAAAACCAGAAGCCAGGTTTTCATTATTCCAATTCTGCACAGTGTTCTTCAGAGAACAAATGACACAGTGTGTATCCTGGGCTGAACCTACACATATCTTGGGAGTGCCAGCCAGCATTATGCCAAATTTATGGTAAAGAAAGGTGCAAAACTCCTTCTGTCATTCTCATAGAAAATTATGGAAGAACAGAAGGAAGACAGAGACTCCACTGAGTGTCTTTTCTTCTCCTCATGTGTCCTGTTCAATCCTCTTTTTGCTAGTTGAAAAATGTGCTGAACGTTAAGCTTGTGTCTGAAATACAGTTGGACAAACACAAGAGACACAATTGCACATTTTTGTCAGGAAACCCTGCTGCCTGCAGCCAGATATTTTGCACTTACGATGAAAAATGAGCAATTAATGTACAGATGAGACTTCTGAATAGCTTCTATAGGAGCAGTTAAGAATATATCCAAGGTTTTGAATGCTTGCATAAACCAAGGCACCTGGTTGTCATGCTTAGGAGAGAGGGTGACAGCTCTGAAGACTGATTGCTTTTGTCCAGGCTTTAAGTTGCCCCAAATCTTACAGGACAGTAAAAACTCATTCAGTGTTTTTTGCTAATTTATGATTTACCATTAGAGACTTCTTATATGTAGCTAAATCCAGAGTCTCTGTTGCACTGGATTTATGCTTAGCCTAGCAGAACTGCCTGGTAAAAGGCAGGGCTAGTCAGAGTATAAATTAGTGCAATTTAGGCATGTGAGTCCTCAGAAGAATAAAACGTGCTCTGGCCACTTCTTGCCAGCTCCTAATGCATCCTGTGCTGGTGTCAGATGGGTTCTGTGCAGGATCCAGTCCTGCTGGCTCTGTGTCAGCAGGGAGCTCCCCCATGGCAGGGAAATTTTAGCTGAGCACAAGTAGGGGCCTTCCAGATCCTTTCTATTAGAAAGCTAACCAGGACCGTGCATTTTTAAGGCTCTGGATATTTATGTGTTTGTTTATTTTAAATAAGAAATATCACTTTACCCCTCCCATCCATCTTTTTTTTTCCAAATGTTATATAGTTGTGAAACTTGTAAATTGTGGTATTTATAAGTATCAATATTTGGTTATGATGGTAATTTTATGAGAAATATTGACTTTTTGCCCCTCACTAGTCTGATGGACTTTGCAAAATCTTAATGTGATGGTTTGTAGCAGGAAGACAGGAAACTTTTGGCTTTGGAATCAAATTTGGCTGAATTGTAGGGCTTCTGTAGCCAAAGTTATGAAAAAATGACCTTTTACTGAATGGAACATTTATCTGTTTTGTTTCTGTAAAACTATTTTTATGAGAATATTTTAGTTACATGCTCTTTTTCCTGATAAATGTAAGTTTAAAATAGTTGCTGTAGAGTAAAAGCCATTGAAATTTAGAGCTTTTATGAGATAACACTTCCAGTGTGAGGTTCCGGCCTATGAGATTAAGAGCCAAAGCCCCACAAAATTAAAAAACATTGTAAAAGCATGGCTAGAATTTCATGGTGGCTAACTTTAAAAATAACACTTTTTTGACATTGAAAACAAAATCAGAAAAAAACATGCTCTCACTAATTGTGTGTAGCAGTCTGAAACAGGGCATTGTTTCAGTGTGCATACAATATTTTTTAAAAAAAACCATCATACACATACACAATAGTTAGGGAAAATACCAGTTCAAGACAATTCAGCCAGATGTGCAGTGCTAACCAGTTGCAGCAGTGCAATAGCATTCAAATAACAAGATGGAAAATGTAGAATGCAATCTTTAAAAAGAATCCCTTTTTCTCCTCCAAACAGGATACCACTCCAAGGCTGTGTTGGCATCACTCAAACAGCAGCAATGCTCAGAAGTAGTGGTTCTTGATTTTAAAGTGATTTTTATTTCACAGTTACAAAATCAATCTTTTGTATAACTTTTCATCAGGACATGATACTTTTTGTAAAGGAAACATAATAATGCTCTAAACTGTCCCAGCTTTGTGTTTTGTGGTAGGAATTAACAAGTACAGAAAATCACTTAGGACTGAGTGACTAGATTTACTTCAAAGATGTGATAATAATGTTGTTGTCAAATGTTAGATTGTGTGAAAGTAAGCTCTGTTCAGCCACCTTAACATTCTGTTACATCAAGGCTGGGTGTCTGTGCACATACTTATTGGGAAGAAGAGATCAAAACGGAATAGGGTTTATGTAATTTAATATGAAATGTTGAGCATAGGTAGGGGAATCATATTTGGCTTTCTCTAGACTGAGAAAAAGCTAAGTCAGACAGAGTGAAAAAAGGACTTAAACCTAACCTGTAATGGCACAGTGACCATTGGTTTCACTTTTCCCAAACTATGGCTCAGATGAATTAGAGTGTGGGTGTTAAACATTTTTAAACAGTATTTCAGCAGTTACTATACCTGCTACTGTCACTGGTTTCAGTGGGAGAATAGAAAGGCCATCTGGAATGCTTTCTGCTTGGTTTCTGAAGCCTCTGTATAATAATGAAAGCGCTTGAGTTGAGCCCTTTACCACTCCTAATCCATAGCTGTCTGTGAGTATCCACACTGGTAGTGTGACTTTGAAATGAGCAACTTGTGCTGATAATACTCCTTAGGATTGGATTATAATTTATTTTATTTTCAAAATATTTATTTTTATAATTCATTTTCTTGATCTATCAAAATCTTTGATAGATACATGCTCGAGATAATTATGTAAGAAACCAAACTGTTTACACAAAAAATGGCACATAGATACTGTATTTTAAAGTACTCTTAATACAGAGAAATGCTAAAGTTCCTTTCTCTCTGTGGAACTGAAAACCAGGGTTCTTGTTGAGCTTGACTGTATGTTTGTAATCAAGGGGAAACAGAGTACTTTAGAGCAGTGGTAATCAAAGGCCATAATCTCTCATCAACCTAATTGATAACCTTCTATTTGAGCATGTTAGGGGGCAGAAAAGTCAAGCTAAGATTGCTGTGCTTATGAGGACATCCAGATACTATCTGACAAATATATTCCCATTCTGGAAAAAAGTAAGCATAATTACCTTGCAAAACATATATGAAGTTCAGCTAATTGGAATTTTATGTGCAAACTGGAAGCAGATGGTAACTTTCAGCAACCTATTCCTAGTCAAGATGAGATATTAAAAATAAAGGCATTCCTGGTGGTAAAAATAACATTAAAAATCTGAGCGTTTTATATCTTACTAAATGAAACACAGTGCTTTATATTTCAGAAATTATTTTTATACCTGTATATATGTATATAAAGTATGCAAAGATTGGAAAAAATTACAGTATAACTAGAGTTGAAATATGATATATGATGGAGAATGTTTCCTTCTTACTGTAAAATACTCATCTTTATCTATAAATGTTTCTTCTGCATTTTCAGTCTTGTGTGTTGTGAACCAAACTCTGTAGAATTTAACAGAAAATCTACACTACATTTGCCATCAAATTACCAACATTATTTGTTGTAAAGGAAAGCAGCAGACTGTGTCTGACTTTTCAGATTAACTTGCTGAAATGCTAAGGAATGTTCATGGGGGGACCATTAATCTATTTCCATAGAGGGAGTAAATATATGCACAGCACTTTTGACTGAGTTGATATTTAAATACTCCAGTTACTTAAATTTGCATGATGAAGAGAATTCTGGAGCACTGAAAATGACAGTGCTAAAAATAACTTATATTAACAAATGCATTTTCTTCATTGGACCTTCCAGTCGCAAACAATAAAATTTAAAACAAGAAGAAAAATGCATTTTTTTTAATTTTAAAGATTAGTTACCATTACTACTGCACTGTAGTGCATAGAAAATCTAGCACACTTAACTTGGGCTAAAATGAACTACATTAAACCACTGAGGCAGATGTAATTTAATACTATCATTTTATGGAGAAGATTGCTTTATTTTGGCTGCTGTCGTTCTGGATTTGTGTATATCAAGTTTCTGTGTAATGTAGGGTGAGCTGTTCCAAAAAAATACTAAGCAACACTAATTCTGTTTTACTAACAAATATTTGCCTGTCTCCTACTCACTAATTGTCTTACTCTTTTAAGGGGTTTACTCTTACACAAGTTTACTTCTTTGAAGGGCTGTGGGAGATTGAAAGGGATTGATCACTGATTTGGAACATATTAACAGTGACAGTTATATAGGGACAAATTCTGTCACAGTTTACACACTGTCCAGACCCATTATTGCATGAGTCAAAATGAGAGCAGTTGGCCCTTGGCCTCTTTGTGAGCAAGAGGAATACTAAAGGTGAAACTCCCTTATCTGTCCTCATTCAAATAATTCATTAGGTTTCTATTTTTTAGGAATTTTTTTTTATAATTAAATGATCATCTGTTCACTTTCATTATTCCTAGGATATCTAAATACCTTTCTACATTTAGGACTTCATGCTCATTATCACTAACATCAAACTGATAGAAAGTAAAATAAATGATGGGGCAACAGAGAATCAAGTGAGCTGTATGGGGTGGGTTATAATTTATCAGTTCTTTAACTTGAAAGACCAAAAAGACTCAGTTGTAAATCTAAACCTGAATTTGAGGTGTTTCATATTGAAATATAAGTAGAGAAAAGCGCATATTAATGAAAAGTGTCATTTTACTGAAAACTCACTTTTTCCATTAAAAATCCCAAACAAGGTAACATGATGCAGAGCTACTGATGAGTTCTTATTAGAAGAAATCTCTCCATCTAGAGTAACTACACATAAGGCAACTAATAATAAAAAATCACAACCTTTCTTTGTCAGACTAAATTATATCTCCACTGATATGATTTCCCAGATTAGACTCTCTGCATGCTGGATAGGAAATCTTGTGACTCAAAGATAAAACAGATTTAAGTGGTAGTAATTTCTTTCTTCGTAACCCAAGACTGACTTGCTCCTTATCAGGGAGAACCTTAAATTGTTCAAACAAAAAGCAGGGGTAGTTAGTAGAGTCTTAGATCAAAAGCTAGCCTAGGTCTGCACGGGGGGGGCAGCTGCCTGTTAGGGTGTTACCTTCTGCAGTAGGATACATTCTGGACAGACTTTAGAATTAAGCTTCTCAAACAAACAGCCTAAAAAATACCTTTTAAAAACTGTTAGTTTTAGATATTTCCTAGTGCTCCAACTAACATTGTCTAAAACATGTGAGCAGCTTCCTTAAGTAATTAATTCACATAAATTTCTTAAAGCTTAATTGTTTGTTAGTGAATTGTATGTATTGAGATTCTTTTCCTAGTGATGTGGCTTTATATTGTTTTAATTATAGACATTCGAATTTATTGTGCTGTATCTTTTTTTGTTGGATAAACAGAAAAACCCCAAGGTTAATATATCATGAAACTCATTGATTCTAAACATCTCCCATGGAAGCACAGCCAACCTGGCATGTGTACTTGCCAACAGCTATAAAAGTAGTGTTTGTGTGGATGATATTTGGCCTGGCATTCAAAAGCTGCAATATTTAGTGTTTCTTGACAGATCACCAGGGAGACTTCAAGGTTTTACTCACCTGCCAGCTACTGCTGCTGCCCCGTTACGCTCATCCCTCCCCCGTGCTCAGAGGCTGAACAGGGCCAGAGTGGGAGCAGCTCTGGGCACTGCTAGGATAACTGCAGGTATTTCCAGTCTCCATCCCAGCTGCCCCACTCACCCAACTCCCTGCAGTCTGCAGAAGGGAACAGTTGGCTTCAGCTATGTCACTGCCAGGTTTAAACAAAGGGACTTTGCACAGATGTGGTCACATAATGACTCTGGCAGTCCAACCTCAGAGAAAGGGGTGGAATAGTAGTGCTGAACTGCTTGAGGTTGCATTACGATGTGCTTATGTTAACACTAATTAACACACATTTTATGTGGCTCATTTGTCACATTAGAATTGCAAATGATACAGTGACATTTTCCCTAAGGTGTCTAGGAAGAGCTGTAAGTCTGCCTTTCTCCTTTCTTACCAACCAAGATAGTTAAACTGAAAAAGATTTAGGAAAAAGCCACATGGAACAATTAAAGGTACAGAATGACCACCATAAAAAAGCATGTTAGGACTCTGGGAAAAATCACCTAAAGGACGGGTCAGAGATCCCTCAAATGATGAATTTAATTGATTGAGTGGGTGGCAATCATTGTTTGTTGCTCCCTCAAGTGCTTAGAGCCAGCAGGTATGAAATAAAGCTAATCAGGTACACATTAATAATTAACAAAAGGAGACAGTTCTTCACCTGACAAGGTGTAGAAGTCCTTGTTCCTGGATCATCTACATGTTAAAGTTATGCATGAGTTAAAAGGGAGTCTGGACAAATTCACATATAAAAATCAGTTGTTGGTAACTAAGGGTGCAGAACTGACATTCAGCTTAGGGAACTCCCGATCACAACATAAAGTCCTGGGGAAATAAGATCTTTACTTGGTCTTTGGTCCATACTAAGAGCCCACATTCAATTACAAGATACAGGACTAGAAGTGGTATTGGTTTTATCCACAGAGGCTGTCTTTATCTTCATATATTCTATATATTTATTCTGACTCAAGTCTGTTAATGAATTTATCCAGCTGACAAGCCCTTACTTACTTACAGGCACAGGCTCAGGCACATGCTGGGATTCTGGGGCTTGTCCTGGGCAGGGCCAGGAGAGGGACTCAAAGATCCTTGGGGGGTTCCTTCCACATCAGGATATTCTGTGATTATATGCACTTCCCTTCTTGGCTAGGTTGTTGTGTTCTTTGGGGGTTTTTGGAGGGGGGTCAGATCAAAGGAAACATCTCCTGATGTTTGAGATTTTTGAATTACTGTATTAAATATATCACTTTGTTTGTTTAATAGTGTAGATGACAGCTTAGGGCTTACTGTCTGCATGACATCATTTACTTGGTCTAGTTAGTCCTGTTGGAACAACTTCCTGAAACAATAATACAGAAATTCAGAGGGCAGTAATATGCGTGACCCTCACAATAGGTGAGCTAAGGAAATTTTTAATTTATCTAAGTAGGTTTTTTGCAGAGTCATAATGTTACTATTCAGACCCATTTTAACAATGATTTTAGTATCTCTCTGTTCCTCTTCTCCTTACCATTATATGAATAAGATTTTACATCTACCCTGCAGCTGTTTCCATGAGACTATATTCCTTACAGAATAAGCCACAATGCTGGAAATAGGGAGGGTTTTGAATTCTCATTTCACCTTTGTGACTGATTCACATGACTTTGAACAAATCATGTAAGTATCTGTGCTGTGCTGTCTCTAAGTTGAAGATAACAGCAGCCTTATAGGAATGCTTTTAAAGTAAACTATGTAAAATTCATGAAGATTTAAATTGTGATTTACTAGTATTTTTGAAATACTGCTTTAGGGATGGAAAAGCATGCTAATGAACCTTGAGTGCATAGAACAAGCTATGTTTTGTGGCTGGCTCAAAGTGGTCTGTCATATGAATCAGAATGTGTGGGATGCAAGTGGAGTCTGTGTGCAGATGGGGTTTATTCATTCTCTGTATTTCTCATGGTGCCTCATGAGGAACAAATATCTGCCTGAGTTCAGTGAGAAAACCTGTTCTAGGACTTCTGCAGAACTCAATTGCTAACATGGTCTATTTTATACACATAACAATTGTAACTGGAAGTCTGCCAAGGAGTGTCAGGCCCCTCTAACCTACCAGCCTGACAGGGGAACTGTGGTGCAGTTCCCCTAAATGTGACTGTGAGAATGCTCCGAGTTACTTCTCTGCAGAAACTGCAGTGCATCCAGAAGGAAGTTCTGTGCTCAGGTATTGTTCAGGCAGATATTTGAGATGTTGCCAAGTTATGCAGTGAAATCTGGGATCTGAGAAGCTCTGTATTTTTACAGACATACACTGAAAAGGTATAAATAGCAGATGATCCAAACAGTCCCTGCCCTAAAGACCTTCTGGGTGTTGCAAGTTGAATGGAGACAAGGCATTGCTCTGAGATAGGAAAAAGCTATTTTCTTTTATTACATGGTTCTCACAGACTTTTTTCCTTAGAGATATTTTCCGTGGAAGTCTAAACTCTAAGAATTTGTATAGTAAAATGGGGATTTTTTCACTTTCTAGTAATGAAGTCACACATATTTACAGCATTATCATGTAAGAATCCCAAGTAGCAATTACTAATTAGAAAGAGGGGGAAGATACTCCTCATTTTACTGAGGAAATGGAGCCGTGATGAATTAAAGAGACTTTCCCTGACTCACAAGAAACTTAATGTGGAGCTAGAAATTGAGCCCAGACCTCCTGAAATTCAGTTCACTGTTTCAGTCATATGGCCATCCTTTTCCAAGTATCAAATATGTACACAAGGCTTTCCAGTTTAGTCTTCACATTAGTTTCCAATGAAACTTTGCCCTTTCACTCATTTTAGCAAAAGGCAAACATTTGCCCATTTGTCTCAATAGTAAGTAGAAACTGCTCTCTATACAATGACAATTTCCTCTCCATTCACATGCTTCTCATCCTAGTATTAAAGCCAGCCTGTGTCAGCAAGGGCCCGTTTAAATTAGAAACCAAATAATATTTCAGGGATGCCTTGGGCTGTCTTGTGGAGAGGGTTCTTTGCAACCCTTGCCAGTTACTACTTGGTGGTCCTGCCAATCCTTGCTAAGTTTCAAAACAGAAGTTGCTCAAGCTGGAGCAGCACTGCCTGCCCGGCATACGCAGCTGGACAGCTGGAGAGCCAGGACCCAGCAAGGCCTGCTGCTCAACCAGGCACAGTTCACCAGACCTTGTAAAGGGACAGGGGAGTGGCACTGTCCTAATTGTTAACATTCCTCCTCTGCAAGGCTTCTCCTGATACTCATTTAATAAGCCTAGGCTCATAAAGTCTAAACAATTTAGGCAATCCACTGGTAGCTGATGTGTGTGTGGAGATAGAGATGCAGCCAGACTAAGTGAAGAGTGAAATGCCTCATTTCTGACTTTGCCAAGCTGTATCTGGCAGCTGCAGATGAAGTAATAGCTCAGGCAGCTGTACCCAAGGACAGAATTTATGTTGGGAGTACCTCAGGAGCTGTACTTCAGGCCGCGTTTGCACAGCCACAGCTCCTACTTGAGTGCACGTGGCCCATCTGCCAGCGTGGTTCTTCTCACACAGTGAGTAATACCCATAAGCTCCAGTCTGAAAGCTCCTGCCAGTGGCAACAACAATTAGGGATGTGGTATTGCTGTGTTCTCAGAGAGACAAAAGGCAGGTTCAGCAGAACTGACTGAAACATGCAGGTATTCCCATGTCACAGCAACAGTTTTAAATAGGCACACCTTCACATGTAGAAAGGAGTGAGCATCTAGAAACTGTTGTGTCTGGAGGTTTGTTATTTTCTGTGGAGCTGTTTTTGAGTATTTTAGCATTAAATGGGAAAAAGCATCATTGCCTTCATTAGCATTTAATTCAGAATTATTTTCAGCTCATAGTGGAGCAGGGAGATATGGTGACTAGATGTTAAACTTTCATTGATGGGATGAAGAGATCTGAGGTTTGGACTGGAAATGAGACTTAAGTGAACATGGGACAGGGAGGAAAAATGAAGTTTCATTAACCTGGGAAATGGGTTTTGTTAAAAAGAGAGAGAGCCACAATGTTTCTATAGTTTCAAAGTTTTTATGGCTTCTCAAGAAAAATAAAAGAAACATTGTTTCAGCTCATCTTTAAAATACACAAAGGAAAGGCAGTGCCAAAAGGGAGAGTATTTTTGCTGATTGTACTCTCAATGTTCTCTCTTTAATGGTATTTTTCTTGTCTTTTACTATGTTTGAGTCAAAGAGATCCACTCTGCATAGTTTTAGAGTAACTTTGTTAATGTTTTTTTGATAACTTCTGCTTATCAGCCTAAGGCTTATTGGCCATAACTGAACTGTGAGCTGAGTAAATTGGTTGTTAGTGCATTTGCAAACAGTTCAGCCTGATTACATTCATCCAAGCACCAATTTTACAGCTGTGTCAGTGGGGCCATTAAAGGACTTGAGCAAGCAAGCAGGCAGGCACCCTGCACATACCTCTCTGAGCATCGTGATTTACTGCCTCTGTCTGCTGCCTTTTACAGCTGTGTGCTGGCTAGTGTCCCTGTCTTGCTGCTTAGCTTTTTTCAGTCCTGTAATGCTGCATCCTTACTGTGGAATCCGAATCTGACTTTGCCACTGAAAAACGGCCTGTGGCTTTTCTAAAGTTCTTTTCCCATCTTCCTTGGGGTTACCTTGTGCTTAGAAAAACAAACTGCTAGGGGTCATAATAGGTGGACACAAATACTTTCCTCTTAATCCACTTCTTTTTGACTACTCTATGTTCTTTGACCATTTTCCAAAGTTTCTCTTGTGTTTTGTTTTGACTTAGCCTGATAGCTGAAAACTTTACTGTTAATTATTATTTTTGACAGTTACGACATTGATATTTCACCCTCCCATAGTATCCTCTGACCTGCAGGTATTAGAATGCACAAAGATATACCCAAAATGTCACAAAGGAATGCACATCACATACAGCTATGAATTAGTTCAGATAAGCAGAGTACAGTATCTCAAGGAGACACAACAAGCATCACTGACTTGAATATCTGCAGTGAGAAACAGTTTTGGAGTAATTCCTGATTACGGAATCAGTACATTAAAACAATCTGGAATAATAACTTGCAATTTTTTGCTAAGCTGAGATTCACAAGTAGATGGATTCATCTAATTAAATCAACAAATCATTGCCTATTGGGATGGAAGGATATGAAGTGCACAAGGAAGGTGGGGGGAGGACAGCTACAAGAGTTAAGTGTCTAAACAAGGATACTCTGAAAAGCATTTGGCTGTGGTGGGTCCTCTGGAGGCTGGGTAGTTGGTTCTTTTTTGCTTCAGAAAAAAAGGGAAAAGGGGCCATGTGGCATTCTGGTTGATAGCAGCATATGTTATTTGACTTGTGAGAGATAATAGTGTCAGAACTCTGACATTGTTTCCTTCGTTTTCTCACTAATTAATATGTAAGCAGAAATAAAAGTATCATCCTTAACTGTGGCTGAAGGTTCACATGTTAATATTTTTCCAGGTGGAACTTGCAGAAATTTGCACAAAGAGCGAACGTTACATTGGCACAGAAGGTGGAGGAATGGACCAGTCAATCTCTTTTCTGGCAGAAGAAGGAACTGTATGTGTACCTTTGTAATCTAAGCTAACAATGTAGTATTAATTTATGTAAGCAAAAAAATACCTTCATTAGTATCTAGAAGAAAGACAAGACTAGAAACTGGAATACCCTAATAAGCAGTATAAGCACCATTGGTATACAAATGAATCAGGAATTAAATTTACAAACTTGGGTACATTGGTGTATGACAAGTTTGAATGGATATGATGAGGAAAATCAGAAATGGCAAGGAGGAAGGAAAAGATGTGGGGAAAGATGTACTCTAGAAGAGCACCAGGTTCCACTATTTGGCTAATTCATGCTGAACTTAGAATGTTTCCCATATAATGAAATCTGAATGGTCGGCATGCCTTGTATTCAGTGCAAATGGGATAATTACTACAAAAATGCTTTCTTGAAACTTCTTATAACCAAACAGTTCTAGGAAGTTTTGCCAGGTTCAGTTACAAAGACAATGGAAACTTTTTTTCACCAGTTTTGCTAATTCCAGACAATTCTGTGGCTGGATTTTGATGTAGAAGGCATTTAGCAGTCTTAAACATGGTGACAGAAGGTGAACTAGCTGTGATAAACAGGGCCTGCCAAGTTATGCATGAGTGCTTGCAGAGGAATTTACAGTGAGGTTCATCTGCTGTCCCAGAAGGTGCACAGGACTGCAACTGTTCAAACCTCAGACCTGTCAAAGTACTTTTATTGGAATTAATGTAGTGTTTCATAACAACCTTTACTTTCCTTATGATTGTGGCATTATATCTCTACAGCTTTTGTTCCTAATGAGATGTCTTGGATTGTCTTACACAAAAAAAACCCTCTTTCCTAGAATTACACCAAACATTTAATGCCATCATGAGACACATGTATTTTCAATTTCACATCACTGTACCTACTCTACACCTTTACTTCATGTTTTTACTGTTAGTAGTAAAAACACAGTGACATGAATAATGAAAGAAGGAAGCAGCAGATTTTCCTGCCATACACAGACACGATTATGTAAGTGGAAGCTTTTCTGATATATAGCAGCGGTGACCAAAAAGACAAAGAAAACGTTAGCACAGATGAGAAAAGAATTGTGAACAAACCAGAAAAATATCCTTGCTTCAGTGTATTTGCAGCTGAATGAAGCTTGAGCCACCCATCTTAAAAAAAAGAGAAAAGTACCGTAAAGGACACTGAGGTTTATCAAAGCTATTTTTTAAAATATGAGCACTGACTGAACAATTTAAAACTTTTTGGCTTGGAAAAGAAGAAGCTTTGAGGGTGATACTTTGAAGTTTGCAGATTCCCTAAACAAGTAAAGAGAAGGTAAATGGAGGATTCAATGTTTTTCATAACTGAAGAACTAATAGAAACACAATGACATTAGCAAGCAGCTTGTAAAAAACAAACAAGGAAGTTTGGGTTTTTTCCCAAAACATTCATTGTTAAATTGAGAAATACCATACATTGTGGAAGGCAGAAGTTTTAAAAGGATTCAAAAAAGACCTTTGTGGATACACTAAGAGAGTGTTAAACTGTATGTAGCTATCTAATTTAATAGATGTTTCTTCCAGTGTGAGTATAACCATTGTAATCTTTGCTTATGGGAATCTGGAAAAACATACCCCTAAAAAGATTGCTTTGTATATGTTCTATCTTTATATTCCCCCTAAATAGCCATTTATGGCTACTGTCAGAATCAGGACACTAGACCAGCTTAGTGGTACATTCTGGTCTAATGGAGCAGATCTTAAAGAGTATATTTAAATGTAAGCAAGTCTGTCTGTCTTGATAGGAATTCTGTGATGGGGTCCAGAATCTCAATGGCAGGGAGTAACACATATGCTGTACATAATGTACAAGCAGATTTGTCATTGTTTATTTAGCACTCTAGCTGCTCAAGGGACTCTTTGGGGTTGAACAATGCCAAAACCAGAAAGATGTCCCTGCTTGCACAGTTACAGTCTATTCTAAGAAGCCAAAACAGGGCACATGATTTACAACTTACCCCAGTGAAAAACCAGATGTGAATTTAATCTCTTGATTACATTACATCCTGAATTATTTAATTAATGGATGCCTAACTTATTCCATGAAAAGGTCACAAATGTTGGGAACATCTTACACAGCTTGTGTAAGCATGTGTGAGGCAAGGCAGTCTCTTATGTCAGAAAGGAGGAAACAGTAACTACGTTCTTACACTTAGTTTTATTTAGTTTCTTGGTTTGATTGTCTGTATGTACCATGATCACTGCCTCAAATCAGTCTGAAAATGTTGGTCCCATACTGTACCTCAGTGTACTAATCTTGCTGGAGTGCAAAATGAGAGGACTGAGGGGGAGATGGACAGTGATGAAGGGGCAGGGAATGCAAAGCCCCTTGTTTCTAGGGGCATGCACATTAGCTTCAGCCAGGCCTGGTACTTCTCTGCAGATCAAAGTGAAACTGTTGTCTTAAACAGGCAAGAAAAATAGGTTGGGTGGGGTTCTATAAAATGCTGAAAAAACCCAAAGACTTAATGGAAACATTTTAAAATCCAGCTACAGGGAAGGGTTTGAAGTGTATGTGTAACTTGACCAATGAGGTTAAATCTCTTTTCTTCCTGTTTCATGTCAGTTTTCTTTCCTTAACTGTGCCTGGATTTTCAAGAGAAAAAACATGCAAATTTGCATTTGATTTATAGAACTAAGTGCACTGTTAGCTAGTAGTAAATTAAAATTAACCATTCATTTTTCTTTCAATAGGCCAAGTTGATAGAGTTCAGTCCACTGAGGGCAACTGATGTTAGACTTCCAAGTGGAGCAACGTTTGTTATTGCTAACAGTTGTGTTGAAATGAATAAAGCAGCAACTTCTCATTACAATATTAGGGTAATGGAGTGTCGGCTGGCTACAAAGGTAACGCATGGCTTATGTCAAACTCTAATGAAACCTTCATCTAAATATGTGCTTTTTTCCACTTCTGACCAGTTGTGTCTTTAACACCTGGCTAGGTGCTACTCTTATATAACTTTTCTTTCCAGAACCGGACACTTCCATATGCAGGAACAGAGCTCCTGCTGAGCTTAATTGAAGTACAAGGACTGTGTCCTTATATAGAAGATTATGTGATTTAGTTCTATTAAATTATTTTTATTATATTTCAGTGGAGGAAATAAGTCTATTTTTCAGAAAAAAATATTCCCAGTTAATAAGATAGACTGTTTCTAATTAAAGCTGAATAAGCTGAATAATGACAAATAATGGAAAGCAACCAGTATGGTCACATGTTTATATGTATATATGGCAATAGATGTGTATTTTCTAGGATTTAGAGAGCATCCAAGCTAGTAGTTGAAGGCCTGGAAGTAATATTAGAAATGCTGAAGAGCAGCATGTGTCTCAGCATAAAGTTCAAAAACAGGCTTGAATGAAACCCCAGCATTTAGGGTGTACTGCCAGTTTACATCTTGAAATTATCTCTAAGGTGTATGGAAACTGAACAGGGGAAATCTAAGTTCTGCTTTAATTCTGGATTTTGTATGTTTAGGAGCATGTAGATGTAGGGTTTGATTTGAGTTCTTCATGAGAAGACAGTACATTTTTCTTTGATAAGAGTAAATGAGGAGTAAGCATAAAGATTCACTGCACCAACATAGGGTGCTCTAGGAAAGAACAGAATGTGGGTCACAAAGTCTAGAAGAAAGCTTTGAAATGCAATATGGAACTCCTTGCCACAGAATATCAGACCAATATCTGATCAATATTCAAAAGTACTTTGAACATTTGCTAGTGTCATGATTCCATTAAAAAATAATTTTTTACAAGTTTTAGTTAGTGCTAAAAAAATACTTGAAGATCTGATCAGACATTGACAAAATGTATTAAAAAATAATGTGCTGCGATTTTTTTGAGGAGGGAAGCTAGACTTCAAATGACTTTTTAAATGGGCTTTAAACTCAAGTATCAAAGGAATAGTTGCATTTCCATTGTATCTAAGATGTGGTAAAACAAATAGCACCAATGACCACAGTTAAAGCTGTTGTCACTGAAGTTAATAAGATTTTTAAGCCATTAAGAAAATTAAGATAAGGACCTGCCTATTTGTTAGTTCTGTTATAACTGATAAATCTCTAATTTGGGATTGCTAATGGACAAAATATATGTTTTTAAGAGGAACTTCTTTTTTTTTTACATAAGGAATAGAGAGCCTTCACAGATAATCCATTCTAAAAGGCACTGTACAATGAGTGCATTAAGCTGTGAGAGCTTTTGAAGTTATTGTTCCATATACCAGACTTTGTGAATTGAATCACAGTTTTCTAAATTGCTTTAAATTATTAGTCCTGTACAGTATACTGAAGAGGTAGTAAGGAAACATCTTTTCTTTTACATTTCTGTTAGCTATGATGCAATCTCTAAAAATGCACTTTTAGCAGATGCTCGACTGTAAGGAGACTAACAACATACACCTGTCTGTTTTTAAACATATGCTACCCAGATGGAAAGCTGCACACACTATAAAAATACATTGAGCCAGGAAAAGTCTGTCTTTAGGAAGAGGTCACAGTGGGGTGAAGGAGGGCAGGTATGTAAGTTGAAACAGGAAAGTCTTTTAAGCACCATTAAGCTAATGGAACTATGAACTAACATGCTGGGCCTTGCAATGATGCTTTAAAAGAAATTCTCATTCTAAGTGCCTTAGGATAGGCTTTCCCCCCCCCCCCTTTTCTGCTTTAGGTAATTCTAGAATTTCATACTGCTATACTGCATAGGCAAAGATGCCAACACAACATATCCCTGCTAGCATTAGTGTAGAACATTTTGCTATCAGTCAGTGAGTTCTTGATCATCCTGGTAATTTGTCTTTCTTAGATTCTCTTCCTTTCCCTTCCCTCAAGAGAATCATTTTTTGCCTTTCTCTTCCCCTCTCTCTGTTCTTGTAGCAGCCTCTCAGTGCTCTCCTGCACTCTGTCACAGTGAGTTTCCAGTTTAAAGACGTTTCCTGTCCTCACTGCTCCGAGCTCCCCCCGGCTGGGCTGGGGATGTCACCCCCCTGCTTCACCCTCAGCCTGGTGTGGGGCCAGCAGTGGCTGCAGCTGCAGGGCCACCATCAGCTCCTGGGCACAGGGCTCAGATGGCATTATAGAAATGCTATGTGTAAGGAAATGATGCTGCTATAAAAGTATTCCTGGACTTACTCTTAGTCAGACTTTCTTGTATTTATATTTGTCCCATCATTTGCCAAGTATGTTTTCCTCTCAGTTACTCACAGTTTTCCAGTGTGCCTATGTTGAACAATAAAGAATAATAAAGCCCAAAGATTCTATATCCTGGCAGTTCAGAGCTGCTTGATGTCCATATCTTTAATCAATCTAGTCAATGATCATCAAGAAAATATCCAACTGTGGGAGAAGTATTGGGATTAGTTTTTGCACATTAAAGAGATGGGATTTTTTTCCCCCCATTTCTGTTCCACGTCCATTACCATTCAAGCTACTGCAGCTAAACTATTTTCAAAAACCATTTCTGTTTGCCCATAATATTTTTCCCAGTGCTGTTAGAATCAAACCTTTGCTCTAAGCAGGATAGACCTTTCCAGCAAAGCCATGCCCACTGGCCCAACAGGGTCAGTTTCTATTTGGAACATTTGACCTGTAAAGCCCCGGTGTAGTGGCTTGCCTGAAATACAGCATCTCCCTTCAAGAAATGGGAACAGATGTGACAAAGCATGTGGCATATTTCTGCAGGGGATCATTTATTAAAAAAGAAAGTAGAAAAAATTTTGTTGCCTTATAGAATAGTATTGTTTGTAAATTCTGTTTAACTTCTCATAATGAAGTCCAAGGGATGCTAAATATTGGGATGAAAGCATGAGGAAAATAATTTGCATTCATTTAGCACCTTGAAGAAGATGTGTATGCACCACCATACAACATATTTAACTAAAATGAAGCAGTAATTTTTATTGACTTATCAGTAAATAAGCTAATATACAAATTGCATAAAGGCTGTAGAGTTCTAGGTATTCAGAGTCTTTAAAAAGGAGGCCAGAAGTGACTTAACCAGTCTTTTACAGAAAAAATTGTCTCATGCTGATTTCTGCATTAGGCACTAAACAGTTCTGCTTCTTTCCCTCCCACTGAACATGTAAAATTGTGTTTTAAATAGCAACAAAGTTATATGATGAGGATTTTGTTTGTTTTGCTCTGCTGAGCCTCACATAAATCTCAGTGAGTCACTAGATGGCACCAAAAGTAGTTAATTTTTAGATACTGCAATAAAGCAAAACTGGAGGGGCCCCTGCAAAAAAAGCTCTGTTGGGGGAGAGCAAGAATCTACACCAGATAGCTGGGCAGCAGATCTGCTTAAATTTCATGCTGTAACTTTGCACAAAACAAAACAAATACTTTTCAGATATGTATCAAGAGAAATTATTTCAAACCAATCTCATTCTGAACCGGTGCTCATTGAGAAGAATAAAACACATTGGGTGAAATCTTGGCCTTGTTCATAAAAGATTTGAATGCTGATTTGTATAGAAAAAGGATTTAATTCCCTGGTCTTTCTATACTGTTTTAAACTCTTTCCAGACATACAGCTTGATTTGGAAGTTTTAAACTCAATTTAAATGGTGCAGCACTGGACACATACCATGTGCCTGTGAACACAATAAAATGACATTGCTGTGTACCTGCTAATCTTTGTTTTACTTTGTAATCTGCTGAAATTACAGGTGCTAGGTCAATGACCACTGACTATTCATCTATCATTCAAAACATCAAAATATTTCACCTTATGAGGAAAGGTGAAAATGCTTTACCATTTTCATTAGGTGCATAGGAGCATCAACACATATTTCAGCCTTCCAGAGAAAAGCCTGTTGGACATTCTGTCTTTCAGGATTCTGGTGTGTTGTAGTAACGACTGTCAACTGCCTAAACATCACAAAGATACACAAAGCATGGTATCATTGCCAGGAGTGGGGAAAGCAGGTCCGTCTATAACTAATAAATATCACAGCAACCATGTAGGAACGGAACAGATTCAGACCAACACTGTACCACTCCTTTAAAGGCTCAGAAGTTCCTTTAAATTTGATGTTAAAGAAAGTACTTAAATTTTACTTAAAACTCCAGAGATAGAGAAAGGTTATGGTTATTCTCCCCACAAATCTTATGACCACTTTCATATTTTTAAGGCTATTGTGAGAAAAGGTTGTAATGACAACCTCAAATGTTCATCAGAAAATTCCAGGGGTGTATTGGAAATGTCAAACTGAAATGTTAGAGCAAATACTAATAGTATGGAAATAAACTTTTTAAGGACTTCTAGTGTTACTGCATTATAGCATTTGTATAAAGAGTTGTCCAGATGGGATTGTAAAAGGCTGGTAAGTGCTTGAAGTAACAAAGTCCATGGAAGAGGATAAATCACTGATCTGATTTCAAAAAAATAATGCCAGTAGGGCTTTTACAGACAGTATCTGATTTGAGGGAAGAATACCTGTCATTCACAGACCTTTAATAATAAATATAAGTATTGTCTGCTCTTTACTGATAGAAAGTAGGTTCTGATGGTTCTCAATTAAGAGGTGAAAAGAGAAAATGGGCCTTAAAGGTACTTACGGACAACTAAAAGTTTTAAACAGGAAAGCACAATATTTTCTGGTTGTTTGTTTTTTTGTTTTTTTTTTTTTTTTTTTAATTTTAGCTTCTCTCAAAGTCAAAAGGCCTGGAGTGGAGAAAAATGTTGAGACTCCATGATGTGCAAAGCAAGCTGGGAGTTAGCCTAGAGGAAATGCTGACCATTGTCGAGGAGGTATTACATCCTGAGCCTTACAGCGCAGAGGAAATTTGTAAATGCCTGGGAATTAGCCTGGAGGAGCTCCACTCTCAGATCCTTAGTCAAAACATGCAAGATGGTGAGCATATATGAAATGGTGGGGTTTACTGTACAATGTTTGTATTATATAAAAGTTTTATGCATTAATAAGTAGTTCAAGTGGAAGTCTTGCCAGAATACTTGGCTGGAATCTTGGTTGGGAAGTGAAAGAATTGATACCATCATCAATTGATATTTTCATTCTAACTTTTAACTTAAAATTGAGCAAACTTTGATTTTGATTGAACAGTTTCTAAAATTATGAAAATAGCAGATCGCTTAACTGGTGTTCAAGACCAGCAGAGATGGGCTTGTGCTTCTGTTCTTAACTGATAAATACATGATCACTTCCTAAAATAGTCACTGGGCAGCAAGTCTCAGCCTTTCCTGAGAAAGTTTCTGTCACTTTACTTTTTCTTCTAGGAAGATGTTGGTGGAGATTAACAATTTGCTATTTAAAGTGTTTCCCATGTATTATTGTTTAGGATTATACCAGGCAGTCAGGAGCATTGTCACACATGAAATGAATCCTGGATTCATATAGTAGGGTTGCTAATAATACCAAATAATAGAGAATTTATGAAATAATTTGTTCGCATTCATAACAAGTTTCCAGTTGAGATCAGAATCTTCCTTTAAGAACTACACAGAATCCTTCTTCCTTGTTTCCATTCTGTGGCATTAATACCTGTATTCTCTTGGAGCCAAATTACATCCTTATCAGTCCTTTCCAAGACTACTTTCAGGAATGTGTACATTGGATGTGTATAGATCTGTAACATACCTATCTATGCTGACACTTAAATAATCTGTTCATCTGGAGTGATTGTAAATTTTATATATTAACCAAGGACCAGGTCCTGAATTTTCAACTTGTTTTGCACCCCAGTGATATCAGACAGTATGAGATTATCTTATTGTCTAATTACACTGCCAGCAGATACCAGGATGGAATAAGATATCTTAAGTCAGCTCTTTATCTCCATAGAAAGAGTTTTGATAACTTTGTACTGTCTGTACATGAGGAATATAGGAACCATGTACCTGCACTCTGCAGCACTTTCCTGGGAAGCTGCAAGGTTGTAAATCTTACACAGTCCATGCACTCTCCCTTTCATGAAGCAAGACTATTAACTTACAGATGTTTATACTCCTTATACCTGGTTATAAAACAAAATTCTACAGTTCTGCAAAATTGAGTTGCTTATACAGGTTATCTTGATAATTTAAAAAGTCTAGATGAAAAATTTAGAAATAAAAGCCGTAAAAGAAACTCAAAGGAAATTTTATACTGTAGCTCTGAATACCATTTGCAGATGTTTGCTGAACAGAATCTCTTTAACTTGCATGCCTGTGATTTCATTTGATAAGACCAATTAAAAAGGATTATGCTGAAAGCCTTTTTGCATGTACAATATAAAATTAAATAACAGATTTCTGTAAAACATGCAGAAGAAATAAGACAGACATAGAAAGAATCTAAATCTGCTGGGTTTGTTACACACTATACAGATTACACATTATGTTGGCTTTGGAATATCAGAGGCTGTTTGAAGAAAACATTTTTCTTACTTCCCCTCTACTTTCCCATTCTATTTTAATGACAATGCCTGGCTTCTTGATGTGAGAGAGAAAACATCCTGTTAAATAAGTAACCTCTTCAGAGGATTTCAGAGTGTCATTGAATTTCTTTGTTCAACATGAAGAACAAACCATAACATTTAGGAGATCTTTTCATGCCCAGTGATCATTACAAATACTGTTTTGTATTGGCATTATGTCTCATGTTTAGGGATCTAAAAGTGCTCTGTACATACTAAATTATCCTTAAGTCCAGCTTCCCCTCTACTCCTCCAGTGACAGTGCTGTACACTCACATAAAGTTTTATCAGTATGTAAGGGTGACCAGATAAAAACTCCACATCTCAAAGGAACATTCTATGGACTGGCTTTGGTCAAGTCCCAGGCCAGGTCTGGAAGCCCACAGCAACTCTGCATCCCTTTTATAGCAAGTATTCAAGGATTTCTGCAGTTCCCCACTGTACAGCCCATTCGTTCCCCATGTTTGGAGAACTACAGATGGTGTGTAAATCCTCTCTAAACTTTTTGCAGTTGTTCTTTGGTCAACTCAAAATCCTGAGTTTAAAGCTCCCTTGAAAATGTTTACACATGGATTGCACTTGTGGCTTCTGAACATCTCTAGAAAAATAATATTTATTACTTTCTAAGGTGCACTGTGCCATAATTTTGGCTTGGACTCGACTGCTTCACAGAACACATAGTGTGTGGTGATTGTGGGACATTAAGTATTTATAAGCTTCGCCACAAAAGGATATTCTTCTGTAAAACACTGTATTCCTTTAACCATGAAATGTTTTTTCTTCTTAAATGAGGTATTTTTAAAACCCATTTTTCCTCTTCATATAAAAAAAAAATTAATCTAATTCTGACATTTAAACCAGAGAATGAAAACGCCATGGGAGGAGTAGGCATCCATTTTCTGTGCGGATTTGGCTGTTTAACTCCTATTTGTCCCCTGGAAAGAGAATTCTAAATCTGTGCTGCAAATTCCACTGGTGCTTGAACAGCCATTCATGGGTGTTGATGGTGACCTGAGTGCAGGAACAGTTTCCACACTCCCTGCACTGATGTGTGTAGGTGAGGGGGTCTCGAGTGTTCTGTCAGGCAGCTCAGGGGCACAAAAAGCTCCCTCTGTGCATCAGATGTCCTGCATGACACCTCCAAACTGACAGGCTTCAGAGCACTTTCCAGTTTAAGGGTCCAGGTGCCTAGTTCAGCCTTGCCCTGATCCATGTCATGGAGAAATTTTGGGACATACCACAGAAACTGAGATATGGCTACTACAGGCAGATGCCATACCTAAAAGATGGAGGCTTTGGGGTGTGCCACAGGTTAGGCACAGGCACTGAATAGTCCAGATTAATTGCAAAAGTCTGTAAAGCCATCAGTCCTCTGGAGGAAAAATCACTTTAAACCAGTAGTTATCATAATCTCAAAACAGGTGTCTGCTAAATGTGTCACCGAATCCAGCGATGACTTGTCCCCTGGTTTATTTTCAGAAAGCTGGATTGCAAGCAGTTACTTGAGCAGTCCCAGTAGAGTAACTGTTCCCCACTTCAAGTAGGGGGTTCACAATCTGGCTCAAATTAAAGCCATCTGGCAGCATTTTCTTATATACATTATGAGCCAGAAACCTTCACCCTCATCATGTTCAATCAGCAGGATGCCTAACAGAGAAGGGTACAATTCCACGTGAGTAATGGTGCTAGAAGCTGTCCCCTACACAACTGCGTGTCCGTGAGTTTTTCCGGTTGTAAATTTCTGACAGTCCCATCAGCCATGTGTAGCTCATTAATCTCCAGTGAAATGTATCTTTAGAAGCTGCCAAAGCAACTAGAAAAAAATATATTGCCTGGAGAGGTTTGGTCTTTAGCTAAAGGTCAGATAGAATTGTACAGGAAGCCTCTACAGAAAGGAATCTGCTGAAGTTGAAGTTGTAACAAATAATAGGAGTTGCTGAGAAGCCACAACATTTACTTATACAGAAAAAAAAAAATCCTTTAAATGGACTGGACAGGTTTGCACAATTGCTAAAATTAAAAATATGACCATTCAGTTGAAAATCCACAGTAAACATTTCTGTTATATTTAGTTAACCCAGAATTATTTGGGTCTAATAGCCCAGATTTTTGTCTGTTAAGGGATTTTATATGGATTTTGGACAAGCTTTCATTAACATTAGCTGGGTCACAGCAACTTGGAAGGCTCTTGCTGCAGTGCTATCTACTAGTGCCCTGGAAAATGGCACCATTTTTTCAAGGGCATTTGGTTGTTTGTAAGTGAACTGAATTTACCTGTGCATGGGTGACCTGACAGAAATCCTCTGCAGGAGCAAAGCTCAGAGAACTCGAAAGTTGAAGTGGGAGAAACCAGGCCTTTGTTATAGTTGAGTGGATTAGGAAAGTATATTTACATTTTGGTCTAATTAATTACTTAATTCCATACATTATAGTAGCCTTAAGGATCCACATGCTTTTAAGAATCTGGCATTTGTTCCCTAACCCTGCTTTTTATGTTCTCCTTTGAGCACCACAGAAGGTGAGACCATATAACCCAGTTCTGTGCAATCCTGCAAGGGTTTCTTTGAGGGCTTCCGTTTTTCCTCTTTCAGAGCACTCCAGCCTTGGCTCAGATATAAACTAATCAGGTGTGGACCCTCTAGTTTTGTTTCTTTTAACTGTGACTGGCTTAGCAAATGAGTGAGTATGGCTTAGGAAATCAATGGAGCTCATATACAAGCTGTGATGCAGCAAACAGATTCCAATATAGATGTGACTTTTAGAAATATCATCTGTACTCTATCTTCAGTTAGGTAAAGAGGGTTTGTTTGGACTGCCCATTCAAACAGAAGACATAGAAGAAAGTTTCTGTATTATCAGAGGCATTTGGTGTTGAAAGCTGAAAATGCGTGAATCATATCATTATTTTAGAATAAGGCTTAGAGAGTATCGAGCTGTTTGCTATCCTGAAGATAATTTTGCCTGAAAAGAAAACTGCCTGAGAAGAAAAGCAAGCTATAACAAAAATTTTTAAACACAAACATAATTTTTTGGAAATAAAATGCTGCCTATAACAGACCCATAGCTAATGCCAGGATCCCAGCCCTTAACCGGTACTCATTTGGTAAACGTCAGCAAAGGAGTCTGCAAATAACACACAGCCACTCTCTGCTGCCTGGAAGGAGCCAGAGGAAGCTGTGTCAAGGTAGCAAATTCCCCCCTCCACTGAGAGGCTCTCCCAGAGAGAGGAGACAGCCCAGGACACAGGACACAGCTCAGGTCCCCTGGCTCACAGCCAGAGCCAAGAGCCCATTGTGGTTGCCAATTCCCATCATGACGAGCACAACACAACCCCAGAGGTTTTAAGGTAATCTGGCCAGTAGAGCACTGCTCTACCAAAGGGTGGTCTCCGAATCAATCACAGCCTTTGGCAAGTCTGTGGCCTGACAATTGAAACCAGACATGTTTTCAGTTCATTCTTTGGGTTACTACTGTTCTATGGTGATTTACAAGAGAGTGTGAGCTATGGCAATCTCTCACGCAACTTTAGATATTCCCTAAACGAATGCACATTTGGAAATCTCCTTGCTCTAAAACAATGCCTCATAAGAAAAGAATATTTAAAGAGAAACCATTCTTAAAAATAGGCCAAGCTGCCTTTCTTCAGCGTTCAAAATAGAGGCACCACTTTGCAAAACACAGCGCAACTAACTCCAGCAGCAACGAAATCAGAAACTAAAATATACTCTTCCCGTGTCATACTCTCAAGTCCATGGTACTGGGGGGCACTCAATTTTCTCATTTCTGTCCTAGTTTGAAATGCTTTCAGAAGGCCTGTTCACAAGACAAACAGCACAGGGTTTCTCAGTAGCAGGCTGTATTGAATTACAAAATAAATAGGAGCAGAAGCAATATCAGCAGTAGCAGAACATTGCTATGTTAAATGTTTCTGTCTCATTTTAGACTAGTTCTGTCTCAGCACTATTTTCAGCATTTACAGTTGTGAAATACTCTGGAGAAAAAAAAAAGGCATTATAGAGGTGCTGATGAAGTTTTAGTTTGTAAGGATTGCTGCCTGGAGTGTTCAACATGAGAGACTTCATACTGAACCTAATTTTATTTCCAGTCTTTCAAGGAAGATTTCTACATGTATTTGCAAATCTAGATTACTGAAAGTGTTGTCAGAAGTGGTTCCAGAACTTGGCAGTCTCCACAGAACAGCCAAGTAGGAACTCAGTGGGACTGGGTCAGACAGCAAGTTCTATTTTAAATACAGGGCTGGTCTTGCTTCTCCTTTTACCTCTATTTGAGAGTTTTATCAGCCATTTTAGAAAGCAAGAGAGACCAGGAGTTGAATTGAGAGAGAAACTTCACTCTAAAGGAGAATTTACATGCAGAAAAAAAAGAAGATGAAGGATGTTCTGAAGTGCTCTAGCAAGGCTTTGCTGTGCTAAAATAAAGAAACAGTGCAGTAGGTGCTCCATATAGAGGTTAAAGTCCATTAATATTTACCACCCAAACAGCTCACACAAACCAATTAAGTCATAAATTAAATTATGTCATGCATGCTTCTGGTGAACAATACTTCCTAAATAGTAGCCATGGTATTAAAGCAAACAGAACTATATTGGGAGAGGAAAACAATGGACTACAGCACGACCTTGGGAACAGCAGATCAATTCTCAAATATTAGTTGCAAACCAAACCTTCCTGTAAATATGGGTGGCTTGTGGTGTCTTTAACCACAGCCATCTCCTTCCTTTTTGTGCCCCATTATTCAGGCTTGGTGGAGGTCTCTACGCTGACGGCCACACAGGTTTGGACACCCCCCTGACCCTTCCCAGCAGAATTGCTTTTTCATGGCACAACAGAAAAAATTTAGCCAAAATCCTTGCACTAGTCTTTGATCTTAGTAGGTCAGTACTAACCTGTCTGGGCTTGGCATCTCTTCACATCCACACAGGCAGCACTGACACTGGCAAGTAACCTGTACCAAAAGTGAACCCTGAAAACCAAAGTGAAAGCACCTGTTCTCTTCATGGTACCTTTAATCCAGTATTAACTACAGTCACAGTGAGCCTGCATTGTTGAGAAAAATTGGGTGGTGTTTTTTGTGGTTTGGTGGTTGTTTTTTTCCAAGTAAAGGTCCATCTGCACAGTTCCACAGTTGCTGCAGATTTGGCCTGGAGCAGCCACACACAAGGCCCTGGGCCAGCAGGTGCTGGCTGACAGCTGCCTGCAGGGCACTGGGGACCCTCCAGGTGTTCTGCTGATATTCTGCCTGTGTTCTGCTGCTATTTGAAAACCTGAGAGCTTTAGATTAATGCCCTAATGCTGTCACTGCCAACCCTTAAGCTTCTGCCTTGCCTCTGCAAAGTAAGAGGAGAGACTGAGCCTGTTCAGTGGCACAGGAAATAACCAGAGCATGTGCATGAAGCTGTCAAAATGAAAAAAGATGTGTACATTGCATTTTGATAACCTCTAAACATTATGTTTTATTAGGGCTTTGAAAGAAGATGTAGGAGAACTTTTGGAGAAGACTTTCAGCCTAGCGAGTTCTCATATACAGGATAAATTGCTAAAACCCCACAATTCTATTATGTTTTTGTATGTTGCTTTTGTAGCAAATAATAATGCAATTTTCTTTTTGTGTAGTTTCCACCTTTAAGTTATACCAGCGTGCAAAGCACGTGTATAGTGAGGCTGCCAGAGTGCTGGAATTCCAGAAGATTTGCAGCGAAGCACCTGCCAATGCACTCCAGCTGCTGGGAGAATTAATGAAGCAGAGCCATATCAGCTGCAGGGAGATGTATGAGTGCAGCTGTCCTGAACTGGACCGCCTGGTCGACATCTGCCTGTAAGTTGTGACCACAAGGAAGAGTAATCGCCTGTGGAGAATACGGTTCGAATTGAGGAGAAAACATCACATCCTTGGCTATTGCAATCTTAAAATGAAAGTATTCTTGTCTCTTCTTACAAAATTAATCTCCTGCAGGGACATTACATGGTCAATTGTTTCCCTACTGACATCTGTGTAATACTTTCAGATGAAAGCCACGGTTTATGGCTTTATTACAGATTTTGCTTTTGGACTGACTCATCGTCACAAGTGTTACGTTAGACTGTTGGCTACTCTTTTTTAAGTTGCAAAAGAAGTCATAAGTAGTTTTCTTAAAACATCATCTTACTTGTTCTATCTGAACTGCTACTTTTTCTCTATTTCTTAGAATTACAGCACCATAGAATGATTTGGGTCGGAAGGGTCCTTAAAGATCATCATGTTCCAGCTCCTCTGCCATGGGCAGGGACACCTTGCACCAGACCAGGCTGCTCAGAGCCCCATCCAAACTGGCCTTGGACACTTCCAGGGATGGGGCATCCAGTTTCTCTGGGCAACCTATTCCAGTGCCTCACAACTCTCATATGAAAGAATTTCTTTCCAATAGCTAATCTAAATCTACATTTCTCATGTTTCTTAACCATTTCAGTACTGCTGCCACTGGAGTTCCAGGGAAAAAATGAGCTGTTCTACAATCTTAGGTTGTCTTGGATTTATAATGAAATGTAGTGAAATGCCATTTGCATTTTTTCAATTAAAAAATAAGTTGTCCAGGGTATCAGATAGGTTGGACAGCATTTCACTGTTTAAGAAATAAGTGTGCTGTTACAGGAGTTGACACTCTGCTTCTCTCTGTGCTGTTTGAGCTTTCCACATATAATTAAGTCCCCATCTCTGCCTCAGCATTAATCTTTCAGCTGTGATCCCTTCCTAACTCAGTTTGGTGGTGAGGAAACAATTTCAATTCCAAAGTACATTCTCTTATTGCCATTTTGTCCCTTCTCTTCTCTCCATACACAGGCTGTTGTTTCCATGGCTCAGCTACAGGGGACGATCAGATCTGGTACAATCGTGTGTTAATCCACAAAGTAAAAACAAACACTTAGTACTCACATCCTACACAGCATTTCATCCCTCCAGCAGGGTCAGCATCAAACAATGGACACATTTCAGTCCTTCCTTATTTCTCTTTTTCTGGTATATTTCATCACAGGACAGACTACCTTTCATCTAAATCCAGTGCCTATAGAAGGAATTTAGTGGTTGGTGATCATGTTAACAGTGGCTGGGGGAAATAAACAGTTGCCCAGCTGGGCTATCCCTGCCTCTGCTCCAACCACCCCGTCCCAACTGCTCCCCACAGTCCCATAATGGCTCCCTGGTGATGCCACCCTCCTAACTTGTGCCCCTAATTGTTCCTTCTTCTCCTTGGAGAAGGGTGTGCTTAGTTTGAGAAACTGCCCTAAGCCGGAGCATTATGGCCCTGCCAGAAGGGAAATGTGGGGTGACACAAGTGTTTCCAGGCCTGGGTCAAGAAATGTTGTTTCACTGTCTTTTAGAAGCAGATATCCCATCCTCTACATCTTTTCAGTCCTGAAGAAAATAAACAGTTTCAATTTGAAGTTTAAAAAATTAAATAATTAATACCTTACCACCTTTAGAAATTAGTCTGGCTTAGAATGAAAATATCAATTTTACAAGCATGCAATTTACCGTATTATTTTTTTTCTGCACTCATGGATTTTTTAAATTGCAGTACCCATTTATCAGGTTTGTAAATCAATAGAGTATGAAACATGATTATTTAGGTGATTATTTTGAAGACAAGATGGAATGTGTGCAAGTCAAAATGTCTTTCTGAGACAGAAATGTACAAACCTAAAAACTGAACAGAAGACTTCTGGACATTGAGAGATTATTTTGCATGTGGGATACACGTGCTCTTTTGTGCTAAAACACAAAGCAGCCTGATAGCCACTGGACAGACTGATAGCAACTGAGCAGAACAAGTTTTGATTCTTCTCTTGGGACCCAGTCCAGGGTGTAACTCCCAGACTGTGTTCAGTTTATTGTATCACATAGTGACCACATCATACAATAAGCTGTGACAGTCACTCAGCAGGACAGTTCCACCAGAGTTACCCCAGCTGCTCAAAGGGAACTGCTGATCTGAGTGTGAGAGGGGAGAACCATCTCCAGGGCCAGCTGGAGACAGAGACTGAGCTCTACTGAATGATCAAAGATCTTGGGCAACGAAGTCTTGATCCTGTGCAAGGCATTGGTATTGCTTGTTCTGAGGCACCACTGGCAGGGCAGGAGCCTTACATTAACATCTGCATTGCTTTTGATACAGTAACTGCCCAGAGCTGGTGCCTCAGTCAGTGCCATCCAATGAATGCACCTGGCAGATCTGAGGAACCCATTCTGACAGGGCCTGTTCTCAGGAAAGCTGGGAGGAAACTGTCCTGCCCTGGGCAGGGGACAACAAGCAGGTACAGCCTGGCCAGATGTGCTCTGCAGTGTGGAGTTACCTGTGCCACGTTCCAGCAGACACAGAGTTACCTGTGCCATGTTCCAGTATACACAGAGTTACCTGTGCCACGTTCCATTATACACAGAGTTACCTGTGCCACGTTCCATTATACACAGAGTTACCTGTGCCATGTTCCACTATACACAGAGTTACCTGTGCCATGTTCCATTATACACAGTTACCTGTGCCATGTTCCATTATACACAGAGTTACCTGTGCCATGTTCCATTATACACAGTTACCTGTGCCATGTTCCATTATACACAGAGTTACCTGTGCCACGTTCCATTATACATAGAGTTACCTGTGCCATGTTCCATTATACACAGAGTTACCTGTGCCACGTTCCATTATACACAGAGTTACCTGTGCCACGTTCCATTATACACAGAGTTACCTGTGCCACGTTCCAGTATACACAGAGTTACCTGTGCCATGTTCCATTATACACAGAGTTACCTGTGCCATGTTCCAGTATACACAGAGTTACCTGTGCCATGTTCCAGTATACACAGTTACCTGTGCCATGTTCCAGCAGACACAGAGTTACCTGTGCCATGTTCCATTATACACAGAGTTACCTGTGCCATGTTCCATTATACACAGAGTTACCTGTGCCATGTTCCATTATACACATTGCCATGTTCCAGCAGACACAGAGTTACCTGTGCCATGTCCCAGTAAAGCAGTGAGCATGGCAGTGACAGCCTCTGGCAGCAGGAAGCTCAGCACAGGAATGGAAATTGTGTCCCCCATTTGTGCGGAGCTCTGGGCTTCCATGGTGACACAGCTCCAGCCATCTCAGGCAGGGGGACACTGGCTGGCAGGCAGGAGCACAGCCACAGCACCAAAAGGAAAGCAGCAGTTAGGATTTTTTCTAAATTAAATTAAAATTCATCAGAGCATTTCAGTTCCAGGGAACAAAATATAAACAGTAAAGGAAAAAAGTGATGTGTGTGCCCATGTAACATCAGATTTCTGATTTACCAGCAGAAGAGCCCACAGTATATGATGGCAGAGCTAAGTACCACAGTGGAGTGTCATTCAGATGGAATGATTTCAAATTTATATATTAAAATTATTTCATCTAGGTTTTTTTATTGTATTCTTTGCACAGAAAAAAGTAAATTGTTTGTTCATTATTCTTTGCAGTCTTGTCCCATCAAGAATATTTCCTAAGAAATGCATCTTTCTTCTCTAGAATTTTAGTATTAAATCTTTTTCTGATTCAGTAATTAGATTTCTAGAAGTGTATAGCTCTTCTGGATGAATGCAGCTTAAGCCACCATCTAATTTTTGGAAAAAAAGTCTTAACTTTTCTTAAGTTGTACATTAAAAAACCTAAAGAACATAAAATCACTAGTCACTCCAGGAAGACTTGGCTGATGTGATTATAGAAATGGTCAGGAACTACATAAATTACATTCTTTACTCACAATGATATACAGCCGCCCTGTAACTTTCAAAAGCTTTTCCAAAAATACATTCCACAGAATTGCCTGAGTCTACTGCTGCTCTCTCCTTACAAGGTTTAAACTGTGAAGAATAATCTGCATATCCAGATGTTTTCTCTTTTGCCTAGATCTTTATGTTTTAGTGTATAACCTCTGCCAAGAAAGAAAGGGATCCATACTTGCTGTGGTTTGTAGTGCTGAAAACTGTAACCACGAGTTGGTCAGTTGTTTTTTTCACTTTGCAAAGATTGAAGACTTGTGCTTTCTCTAACCCTCCTCATGCTCTTAGTAGCTGGTTTACCTGTTAGTCTTCTAAAGCAGGTAACACAGCAGATTACTAAACAGTTAAGGGACAGAAAATCTGATGTGAGCTCCTGAGTAAGTTAGGTACTCTTGAAAATCTCTCAGTCCTTAGTGTTGCACATAACTTACTTTCATTTTCTTACTCTCCATCTTTTGGTGCTATAAATCCTGATAATTTTTGTGTTCCCAGCCATGCCTCTTACATGACAGACAGATGAATCCTCTCTGACCACTTTTAAAAGATACAGATTGTACATTACATTGTACATTACATCCAGGTACATTATGATAGCAAACACAATCCTGCATTTTATCAAGACTCTTACCATTTCTACTGATGATTTTCTTAAAGCAGCAGAGCCTGCAGTCATGGATAATTTGAAATTTCAACAAAGCCAGAAACAGTTAAAGATGCTATCCAAATGCAAACTAAATTACAAAGCAGAATAAGCACAATCCTCTCCATTTATAGATTTCAATCTTACCGCGTCAACTCCATGCCTTCTGAAAAGCTACTTCATAATTTTAAGTATTTCAAATTAACAATATTGCTCTGGGGGTTTTTTACCTCTTAAAAGCACGGTTATTTTTAAAATGGACTACTACCATGTCTTGCCCACTGTTTCCATATACCAAACTATGGGATTTCCTACTTACTCCCTCCTTTTATTCTTTTATTCTTCTTTCCTTTGCTGCACTACTCATATTTTTACTCATTTACACCCCCATAAGCTAATTCTCTTCATGTCCAGTGAAGACTGGAACAAGATACACAAACATTTGCAGAAGCAAAGGCCAGACCCTGGGACTGGGGGCTGAGTGCCCCAGCCCTGGAGTGCAGCCCCAGCACCCTGCTCGCTGCAGCACAGCCCAGCATGAAACACATGAAACCCACAGCTCCCACTGCGTGGGGCAGCTCCCCATCCACAGGATTGTCTGCTCAGACTCCTCTCCAAAAGATCCCAGTGCACAAGAGGAGTGTCTGGCCAGGAATCCCACTTTACCAGAGGGGTCCAGCTTAGTAGTGAACTGATTAAAACTTTAATGAGGCAGTTTCAGACCTGTTTCAAAGAGAACTTCCTTGTGTTTGATCTAGAAACCTCCCAGGCACCTCATCTCCTGCAGACATAGAATTAGGTGCTCCCTCCTGGATCCACGTAGTACCAGGTACCTGGTTTTCAGATGGTGCAGCACTGCCCATCAGGTTCCTCAGCAGCCCCAGGTGGCTGCTGTCACCACATTTGACACTGTTAAGCCACAGTATTTTGAAACACAGTGACTTCAGCTCTGCAACAGGCATATTTTCTGTCTACTTTATGCTTTATTTCTACTAAGTATTCAAAAATGACTCAGTAAAAATGAGGCATGAGCATGACCACAGAGAATTATGAAATCAATAAAAGGTTCAGAACAATTCTGAAGGGATTTTGGTTGCCTACCAAAATAAAAGCCAGACACCATCTGAAATACGAAGTTCTGTCTGAGGTAACAGACAAAATGAGTACAGACAATTGATTTAACGGACACTGAAAAGTGGATTGGGCCTTATAAAGTCAATGGGAATATCCTTATTGATTGCAACTGATACTGGATTGGGTCCTGCTCATTTTAGGAGGTTGCTCCATGGACTAGAAACTACCAAAATTGCATCAGAGAATGAGTGGCTTACAGGAATAACAATAAGTAAAATAAAACATCAACAGGAAATGCAGAATGAACATAAAATCGAGTCAATATGAAGGGTGGCACCACACAGACACACTGAAGAAAGTGTTTCTGTTCAAGAAGAGATGTGTGTTTAGAATCAAACACATATGCAAGTACTTGCTTGAAATATGACCTAAACCTCTACTAACCCAGCACTACACCAGATTCATTTAACATAAAATGCACACATGAAGAATTACAACAGCCCACTCTAAATAAGCTGTCATTTTCCAATGCTATTCACATGATATTGTCTCTCCCTCTAACATATTCTAGGGCTGGTGAATCTCTCCATACATGGCAATTGGAAACAAATCAAAAGTATTTGTTTGTAAGTCAGATTAGATCTCCCAGAAGAATAAGATTTCAGAAGAGTTTTCTAAATCTGACTGGTTCTATTCTCATTAAGTTAGAAAAGCCCCAAAGTAACTCCTTACATGGTCTTTTCCTACTTTTTCCAAGTAAAGATCAGGAATGCAGGTAAGCAAACTATTGAAAACAGTGCTAAATTCTAATGAGATGGCATCTGAGTCTTGCAGTGTAACAGCATGGGATTTGCTCTAGGACATTTCTAGCAGGCCAGTGTCTTGAGGCTGGGAATGGTTTATATTTTGCATGTCATTTATTTGTCATTGTTCTTTCTGTTCACACTCCTCATTAAGAGCATTTTTTGGGGGGGGGGGACTACATTCATACTTTACCTCTACTGCTGTCAGTCTTAAGTTCTTGAGGTTCCTCTAAAGAGAGATACTCACCTATGTCCATTCAGCATAAACACAAGTTTATGTGACTTTATTTATACAGAGTGCAGTGACTCTATGACTTTTTGAGAGTTTCTGAACTCTCCTTTTCTTGACTGGCATGCTCAGTAGTCATGCAGAAGCCTGTGAATCTTCAGCATGGTTTAGATCTGTCCTGGAAGAATAGAGCTATTTGTCTTTGCCACATTAGAAAATGGCTTGCATGCCTACATCCTGTGCAATTAGTTTATGAACCCTCTTTTGTTATTTTTGTCATGTATTTTTGTTTTCACTTCTGATGTCTTATGAATGTTGCTAACACAATTCCTTTCTTCTCCTGCTTTCTTCATCTCAGCTGTGCTGTGATCCTAAAAACAGCTGATGCTGAAGCTTTAAAAAACAAGGGGACTTTTGGAGCTGACAGAAATTACTATATTGCAGTTTAAGGCATCAGTACTTTTCTTAGGTCCAAAAGGGTAACTGCAAATTTCTGTAGTGTTACATACAAGGAAGTGAACATCAGAAAAGTCTGATGACATGGGAATACTCAAAACACATCTGAGTTTTCTATAAAAATTTATATATGACAAAGTACCTCTTTTTGGTTTATTTTACATGATTTTTTCCGTTGTTTTTTTTCTTTTAGGCAATTTGGGGCCATTGGGTCACGTCTGACTGGAGCTGGATGGGGTGGCTGCACTGTGTCAATGGTGCCTACTGACAAGCTGAACACTTTCCTAAAAAATGTAAAAAAAGCTTATTACCAAACGGATGGCCAAAGGTTAGCAGGGGAGAATAACAGCCTGTTTGCTACCAAACCTGGAAGAGGAGCTTTGGTTTTTGTTGAGGCCTAAAGAACATAAAAATTTTAAAGAAACTGTGTACAGCATGTAGAACTGGCAGTACTTCCCATGCCACAGTACATGAATGCTTTTTTCTGGTTTGTATTGTAATGAGCAGTTGGTATTATCAAAATGTATTTCTGAAGAAGCAATTAAAAGTAAACTCTTTGATTATAAAAGTCTTTTTTCCCCCATATTAAATATATCTTTCAGTATAAACATTGATTTACTAAAACCTAATGACAGGGAAAACTGAAATTAAAATAAAGATGATGATTTGTTACTGATGATTTCCCATTACTGGATTAAAAGAGAGATGAGGTGTGCAATGAGCTGCCTCAGTGGAGGGAGGGTACCTTGCAGTGTTTGCAGGGCTGTTCAGTGCTTTTCCTCTTCAGGTCCTGGGCATTGGGTTTTTTGGAGTGTTTTGTAAATAAGGAAGATTAAATTGAAGCACTAAAAGAATTGGAAGGGCCTTGCTAAACATTTGAAGTTTTTTTTTCTCCACAAGTAGGATAATTACTGTTGTAATTAATGATAATATTGGAGGAGCACCTGCAGGCCAAGTAAAGCATTAGGAATACATTATGTTGAGTAGGACTTTTCTCCTAGGGATATTTCTTAGTGTCTTTGTGAAGGTATGAAAGTTTCAACAAAAATGAATGCTATTCATGAGTTGTATGATGTGACAACTTAAGTGAATGAGCAAATAATGAAGCCAATGGATTTTGAGTGATCCAAACACCAAACTCTCATGCTTGAGTCCCAGCTGTGCATCTATATCATAGAACATTTTCATTTTATGCAAAACTATTATAAAGGACTAAATATGATCTGCTGAGCATGTAAAAGAACAATTAAAATGTAGAAGGAATAATTAATGAGAGAATTTACTGAGTTGTACTAGGCAAAAGTAAGTCCTAGGTAGGGAAACTGTCATTGACATTACTGACAAATTCTGACCTTGCTACCACTGTCTGCTGCTGCCATCTCCTACAACTGCTCTGGCAGTACAGAACCACAGTTCATAACCTGCCTCCTCAGCAGGAGAAATAGTTGTGATTGCAGAAAGGGCACTGTACATTAGGATCCCCCAAAGATGTCCTAACCCTGCTCCCAAAGGGAAAGTCAGGCTCCTGTGGCCTCTCTCTTGCACAAACTTCCACTTCTCTGTTCTCTTCAAAGAAAACCAAAGAGGAGATTTGGTTGTGTCACAGCCCTTGCAGCCATAAAAGACACAGCAAGAGTTGGCCCTGGGCACGTTTTTGTGATGCTAAGCACAAGTTAATGTCCAGAAGTCTGCATCAAATTAGAGATCTCTCAAATTTTCTGTACATTACCCATGCTAATTCAGGCCAAACCCAAATTCTCAGAAGCTCCTCATTCTGTGAGAAGACACTGCCAAATCTGAGCACAGCAGATGAACGACAGCCAATGCAAACTACCAGATCTTTTCAGGAACCTCAGAGGGGAATGTCATAGCAGTAATATCAGTAGAGAAGATCTCTTATTTCTGAAAACCAGGAAGAATGGAAGAGAATGCTTGGCTCAAGTAAATCAAACACTCAAGAGGAAAAGGATGGGCTCTGGGCACAAGGTGGGGAGATGAAAGGACGATTTGGAGGCAGGACAGTCACAAGGATACATGTGAGAAGAGGAAAGTGAGGGAGAGGGGAAACAGTTCTGAACAATTGGCAGAATAATACAATGGGCTAATCTTAAACATTCCCTATTGCCATCTTGGAAATTTATTACCTTATAACCAATTTGTAATGTAGTAGATATACTGTGCATTCAAATAAACCTGTAGTTATAGGACCCCCAAAAGTAAAAAAATCAGATAAGTATCTTCAACTGCCTAACAAAATACAATCCTGAGCTTACTCCAGGGAGTTCCTATTTATAATCCTGTCATAAAAATGGAGCAGAATACAGTAAATACCAGTCCCTTAGTAAGATATTTGCATAAAACTTCAGTTCAGCTGGATTAATGGAAACAGTAATCAGCATATGAGCAGAATAAAAATATATTATGGGGGTTTTTTCTTCTTCTTTTTTAAACTGAGCAAGACACACAAAGTCATAGGATCTTCCCCACAACACACAGTCTGCAGCACATTTCAAAATTTTTCTGACAATGAATCTTATAAATTATATTCTCATAAACAAAGAAAGGGAAACCAGATATAAAAGGAAGACAGTATAAAAGAATAAAACCAAAAGTTCTAAACTTCTGATGAATCTCTTTCCAAGTAAAATTTAGACCTAATTTCCATGGAAAAACCTACAGAATTCAATTCATATAAAAAAGGCACTCAGGCATTTTTATTTACTGACTATATACAGGAAGTAAATGTTTCTTTTTAAATGAACAAAAAATGTTTTTGGGATTTTGTTTTGCTTGCTTTTTAAACCTTTAAAGACCTGTTTCTACATAATGGTAAAACTCCCCAGTGATCAGAGCATGACAATGAGAAGGGGCAAAGGTATTACAAGTATCTCTAACAATAAAGCAAGAAGATTTTGATGAAAATGTCTAAGTCTAGAGCAGCAGCTCATGAGCATATTGCCTAAGTAAGGTTTTCCAGGTCTGTATTTTTAGTGGCTTTTCCTGACTACCTTTTAAAAATCTCTTCTATAGCTAGAGTAATGCTGATTGGTAAATCAGATCATAGAATTGTTTAGGTTGGAGAAGACCTCTAAGACCATCAAGTCCAACCATTGAGCCAGCACTGAAAAGTGCACCACAAACCCTGTCCCCAAGTGCCACTTCAACACATCTTTTAAATCCCTCCAGGGATCACCACCACTGCCCTGGGCAGGCTGTTTCAGTGCTTCACAATCCTTGCCATGAAGAACTTTTTCCAAATATCTAATCTAAACCTCCTCTGGTGAAACTGCTGATCAATGATGGAATGGCTCAGTGAGCCCTTCCACCAGGTCTCTCGGTTCCCTTGGGTGGATCCATCCAGCCCCAGAAACTTGTGAGTGTGGAAGTCAAGTGGCAGTGAAGTCACTGACAATCTCCCCTTGGATTACAGGTGCTTCATTCTGATCCCTGTCCCTCTCCTCCAGCTCAGGGGGTTTGGTACTCTGAGAACAACTGCTCTTACTATTAATGCCTTCTCTGCCTCAGTCCTTAAGTGCCTCAGGCGTTTCCTCATCCTTTGTTACCCCCTGCACCCAATAAAGGTTAGCACAAGCTATGATTATCCGTGGAGTGTAATTTTATCTTAGGCCTGACTGTAATTCATTCAATCAGGAGTTTAATCTTAGCGTGCAGTAAATGGGCTCTAAACACTTCCAAAAAGGATCTGGAATGGAGACACTGTTAGACATCTGGGTGCAGCATCATTGCCTGGTGCCATATTAATACCCTGTATTAGGGTAATCCCACTGACATGTATGTCTTCATCATTGCACTTGCTGACTGTGTCTCTCACACAGGAACACGCTCATCCTCTGAAATAGCACGAGAGCAATTTTACCATTTACTCGACAGGAGGGGATCAGGACCATGCATTTGACGTTTGCTGTCTTGGACACAGCACACACACAGACATATGGCAACCTAATATATAATAATTACTTACATAACATTTTCGGGAATATTGGTTCCTAGTTAATATGATCTGAATGCCAACTTTTATTTTAGCAACTGCTGAGTATTCAGTCAGTATAATCCTTCTAAAATTCCTCTCCGAATCCATGTGTCTCTTTAATAACATCTTGAAATGTTGGAGCAACTGGTGCACTGCAGCTTCAGTCTAGTGAAACATTTGTATTTTCAGCTAACTACGAAGCTTATTTGTGTGCTAAATCCCAACTAGGTCTAGTTAAAGATACACAACATTCACAAGAGTATCCTGTTCTAAAAAAGGATACCTTGGAAATTATATCTGTTCTGGAGCACGACTAAAGTAGTGCTCCCAATATAAGGTTCATCAATAAAAAACAACCTCTATAAAAGAACTTATACTAAAAGTACCAGTAGCATGAAAACTGGACTGGTAAGACAATGTCATGAAACCTGTGTTGTGAATCATGCAGCACATTAAATTGAGATTGAAGGCTAGGAATTGATGAGAGACTAGTTCACAGTGCAGGAAGGACTACAGTGGGGAATGTAAAACTAACTTCCAATTGCTCGCTGTGATACTGCCCTGTTTGACAGATTTTCCCAGTGCACAGAGAACTGGCAGAGGAAGCACTGCCAAGCAATGCTGCCGACACATCTGTCCTCCCTCAGCTCTGCAGTTCTGCCAGTTCTTTCATCAAATGCTCTTCTGAGATTCAATATCTCATAAAATAGAGACAAGAGATTTAATTCTGGTACTGATCTTATCCCTCATACTGTGCTTTTGGACTTGTGTCACAAGTAATTGGGATTCTCTGAGATACGACAGACCACAGCCTCCCGTGACAGCCCTGAGTTCACAGAGACAGCTGTCACTGTGCCCAGGGTGGGCAGTGCCCAGCCTGCTCCTCTGCAGCCTCCCTGAGCCCCACACTGCAGTGCTGCCCTGCCTTGGACAGCTGGAGCTGCTACATTGGCAACCACTGCTTCCTGAGCACGTGGTTTTCCTCTGGTCACCTACGACTGTCTGAGCAGTGAAACCTGTGGGTGAAGGTTCTCTGGAGCTCCCGAAGCCTCTGCAGGTTTGGTCACTGATTTCAGCACAATGTGGATTTACCCAGCCCATACTCCCTGCAAACAGTTCAAGCAATACAATAAGAAATACTGAGGGTTTGCACATAGAGCTAACATGCCCAAATCTCACAAGTAATTTAAGGCACTCAGACCAAATTCATCACAGGTGTCAGACCTAGCAATGGAAAAACTGTAGACAATGGAAAAATGTTGAAGCTTCAGATGAGAAGACAGTAAGGAGCTTTCAGAATTAATTGATCATTAAAATGCTTGAGATTGATTTCCAATAGGAGAGCTTCCTGTAGAAGCAACAAACTGAGGAGGATTCATACAAAAGCACTGGGTATACTTATTGGATTTTAAGTCTAATGCATTTTGAGAACTGCTATCATTTTCTAAACCTTTTTTTGTTGGCCAAAATTACACATTAATATTAAAAGGGAAAAACAAAATCTTCCCACTAAAGCACAACTTTCTGCACTTGGCACACAAGAATCAAATACATCAATAAAGATTAGATGTACTTCAGACTGAAACACAACTAGTGCCCAAGCAGCTGTCTTCTTTCCAGCCAAGCTGTATGTGATTTGGGGTGGGAATAAAAAAATATTTTATCAGCCAATGATCAAGCCAGATGTGTGGGGTTATTTTTCTAAAATACAAATTAATTTTTCAAGGGATACTGAAGCAGGTTTGTATGAAGCTCTTACAGCAATTCCTCAGGAATATTATTAAATATCTTCTTTTTTGCCAAATTCCATATGGTGGAAGGTTTTATTCATATTGTTCTACATTTTCTGGTTTCTTATCTGTCCCTCATGTGACAAATACATGCATTTATTTCTGTTGGCTGAGCTGTTTTGACATTGAGCAGGATTCTTTAATTGTGTTCTACTGATCAATTATCAATAGATTGAAATTGTTCTGATTAAATGCTGAAGCACTTTCTGCTGACTTTGTCCCTGGGAACATTCTTTCCTATCTCCTTCCTTTTCAGGCTTCAATCTAGAAGAGAATTCAGACAAGACCCTGTACTTGAGGGGAAAAAATTTAAAAACCAGAGCAACCCTTTTAAACATCTATAGCAGCTCCAAGAATAAGAAGTTTTTTATGAAGGGCTGAACCTAATTTTATTTAGGAACATAAAGCTCTAACTTTCATAGCTGAATTTAAAAGTCTAACCGAAACCAGAAGCTAAAATCAGAACCAAAAACATCTAGCAAGGATTTACAGAACTTCTGTCAGATTAAGTTAAAGCTCCACAGCTGAATCATAAACTCAGTCAGAGCCAAATACTATCTGTGAATAAAAAAATTTGGGGACAAAGGGTTAAAGGTCAAGGAAAAAGTACCTATTGGGCTTTTTCCCAAGTTGGTTATGGTCAGACCTTGGCCCTACAAATATATCCAGTCAAATTCCTCTGCAATCTTTCCACAGCCAATCTGACTATGTCAGCAGCAAAACAGATGAGGAGCTTTGAATAGCCTTGATTTTAAAAATGATTTTGTTTTTTTTTCATTTATTTTCAGAAGGCCATTTGAGAGAGTGAGTGAGGGCCTGGGCAGCTTTTGTTTCTGAAGATCTATAACCCGATGATGGCCAGCGGGGAGAGAGGGGTCACTGGCTGCAAATGATTTTCAATACTTCCTCTAGAGGGAATAGGATGGTTTCTGGGAGCTGCTTCAGGAGCTGGACCTAAAGGCCTCTTGCTATTGTTACTGAAAACCTTCAAAATTTATTGTCCTGCCTAAAAGTCATAAAATGTTTAACTTTCTTGATTTTAAGATTGCAGTGGTATGCCTTCCTAAAGCTGATTTTTCATAAAACAAATTAAATGGTTAAATTAATAAATTTTTTTGGACAGAACAACACTGTCAAGATTTATGGGATTTCTTAGTACCATCCTCAGCTATCAGCCCCTTGCACACAACTCCTCTGGGTGCCCTTTCCTCCTGCCTTAGCTGTGCTTATCCAGCAAGAACAACCAGCTTGGCTGGTCGGGAGCGAGGGCACAGCCATGACAGGAAATGCACACCAGGCTCTAGAGCTGAGAGAGGGGCACACAGGGGCTTGCAGGGCTCTCCCCATCCCAAGGAAAATGGCAGCGACTTCACAAGCTCCTTCTGGTGAGCCTAAAGGTTTTGGTTAGCAGAGTTTGAATCTCAACTATCTGCTTTAGCTCCACTAACGAGATTTATTTTATTTCTATGTAGGTGGTCTTTCATTTCTTAAATGCAATTAGCATACAGTTGTTGCCTGATGGTTTTATTTATTTTTGAAAGTGCCGACTACTGGACTTGCTTTCATAGTTCTCGCGTTTCCAGAATTGACTTTTGTGCTCCACAAGCCTATTTTCAGGAAATATTTTGTAAGAGGGATGATATTTTGAACTCTACTTTTAAGGCTGCAAAGTCTTCTGCTTTTTTCATTCCTTTGTCTGTTCATTAGGGGCCATGTTTAATTCCTAGATGTGTTTTTTGGAGTCAAGTTCATTTCCTTTGAAACATACCATGAAAACAAAACACTAAAAATACTTTCAGACTTTAGGCAAAGTTATATGTTTATTTTATGAGATTCTATGCTATATAAGGTTTCAGGTGGGGCACTGAAATTCACATATTTGTCCCTTTCTAGGTCTTCTCTAAACATTTTCTGACATGTTCATTACATAAATGCATAAAAAACTATCTGACCTGCTTAGCTTCAGCTGTACAATGAATAGAAGGTTTTAGGTTTTTATTCAAACTATGAAAAATTTCAACAATCCCATTTTTTGAGGATGACATGGATGAGTGCTATGTAGTGTTTCCAACTCCTGAGTTGTATTACAGTCTTGATTTTTGTGATTCATGAATTTATAATTAATACTCTCAAAAAAGAAAATGGAACATTTTTGAAAATCAACATCATGCATATTGCAAACTACAATAAACATGTCAGCAAAACTGGATATACTAACAGTTTATGGTGGCCAATTTGCTACTTTATTCTTTTTTATAAATGGACAAATTATGACTGCCCATTGTGGTCACATTAAAGGGAGAATGGTGTGGAAATTTTTGTTCTCAATAAACCCATAAAAAAGTGGACAGAACTTATTTTTAGACAGAATTGTGCTCATAATGTGAATAGTCACCTAAAATCTGCTGAGAAAAACATAATCAGTTTCACAAGAAGTCTAAAATTTTCTTTTTATCCCATTAGTCAGCCTAATAACAAGTTTTACAATTTGTCCTTGTGAAGTTCATAAAAACAATGACAAATATAAAAATGCCACACTGAAAGTTGAGCAAAAAAAAGTTTTCCACTCTTCTATATGATGTTGCGAAATGTGTTGAAGTCAGTGCAGTTAAAGTACCATAACACAAACTGACCTCTGAATCCACTGAATAAGGGCTGGCCTGCTGTAACAGAAGCTGCTGAGGTTTTACAAGCAAGCTGAGGCATCCCTATGCTGAATATGCTGAAAAGCAGTGGCAAACTGGTTTTCCTTTAATGTGTTGAGTGCAAATTCTTCAATATACAGAAAACTGAAATGCTAAGAATCCCTTGAGAAAAGGGTTTCAGAGAAACTCAAGTAAGTCTTCATTAAATCCTCCAAAAACATTGTAATTAAAGAAGTCCTATGTGTGTCAGGGAAAGAATTTAATTAATTAGCAAATCTTTGCTTGTGAAACCTCTTTGTTTTAAGATAAAAAGAACAAAGGGCTCTGAATATCTGTACCACACAACAGACAGCTCCTTTCTACATTCAGAAGGACACATGCCAGATAGAAATATGTCGAAATTCAGAAAATACTCTAAGCTTCCTCAAGATTTATAGATATTTGAATCCAAAGAGTATAATTCAGGGCCATAATAGAACCAAGTCCATCTATAAAGCTAGAATCCAGATATGAGAGGAGTTTCATTACATTCTGGGAGGTTTGATTTATGTTTCTCATTCAGCCTTATTCTCCAAAATCTAACAGAAATAAAGTAACCAAGCTGAAGTGCAGTCTCACTTCAGACATTTTAAATCGTATGTTAGGTTAAAGGATAACAAGATGAGGAACCAATCAAACCTTTTTTCTGTATTTTAAAGTTTCTGTCTTTTAGGCAAACCACTTGCTGAGATTGTCTGCATTACTGTGGTCTGTCTCAGTCTAGAAAAGAGAAAACTGTCCCAGCTATTGTGGATCATAGCAGAAAAAGGAAACAAAATAAATGGGTGAGACTTGAGTAATGCATTCTTCTCCTCCCTGCCCCAGCTGGTTTAAACCACCTTGGCAAAAACTTCTGAAGAAAGGTTTTAAACACAATACAGGTTGGTTTGGAAGTCCAAAAGGATATCTGTTTGTAAACTAGAGAAATGTCATTAAAGGATATTATCAAACTGAGAAGACTAGCAGAAGGGACTAAGAAATTCTACAGTCATATTACAAAATATTTATACTAAGATTTTTTTTAACTAAGATTTTTGGTTTTCACCAAAATGAAGAAATGAAGTACTGTACTACTCAATGGTGGTGCAATATATGAAGGGGTCAGAATTTCTGGCAAAGATTGATAGCAATGATCTAATATGCTACAGGAGACCATTCTCCATTTCAAGCAGAAAAACTGCAGATGACAATAGGCATGGAACATAAACACCTGCAAACCTGAGTTATTCTAAAAATTAATGCTGACTTTTGTGTACAGCTATTTAAGAAGACTCAAGGTGTGTGATAAAGTTTTATCAAGAATTAAGCTAGTGTATCACATTTTAGGCTGCAGTTTACTACAACCATGCCCTTAGCTTAATCTAATTGATTCTTATCTCTGGCAAAAACATTTTCCTTTTGTGAACATTGAAAGCATAAAAAGATGTCAGAAAGAAGAACAGGGAAAAAACCCCATGTAAAACACACTAAAAAAAAAAACCAACCCAGCACAAATACTTGTTATAAAAGGAAAAGCCCAACAGAAATGCAGCACTGTTCAAAGTCTCTGACAGTTTAACCTACACAACAAACTTTAAGATCATGTTCACCTCTGGCTTCTCTGCCTAGTTTTTAAAATATATCACACCTAATGTTACTGCAACTGCCAGATCAGTGGAGAAAAGAAACACTTTGTTGCTGAGTTTTTCTTCAGTTACATGCATTGTTGTTTTTCCTCCCCTGTAATCCTCTGTATTCTGTTAAGCATTTTATAACTTGACAGAAGATAACTATATAATTTATAGTTTATAAATACTGACAGAATCATGGCTTTTGTTAGCTTGTTACCCATGGTATGATCCTTTTAATATCAGAAGTATGTAAGGCAAACCTCTGTTATGGCTTTGGATTCCTTTGGCACAGTATTTATATGTCCACAACATTCACTTATTTCTTCATCTGCCATTTATTTCCTATCTTTAGGTAGATTTTTTCAAATTGAATCCTCTTCTAACAAAAATATAAAAATCATACATAAATTTTCTTTGTACTTTAGGATGCACATCAGCCTTCCAGTGAACTGTTAATAGACTTAATTTCTCCTTAGTACATTTTCCACACTTTTTCTTCCCAGACAAAAGGCTATGCAAAGAGATTTCTCCACAGATAATGAATTGGTTAATGAAAAATGGTGCTAAGAAGATTATTTGACCTACTAAAACACTAACAATAAAATACAGATACTTAGATCTGTCTCAGATGTTTTATAAAGACTGTGTCTGGACAGACTGGCATTAATAGTCCTGGATTTCTGTGGTGGTAAAGAGGAGTATTTATCCAGTCTCACAAGGTGGATGTCTTTCTGTCTGTCTGTCCCCATCCCACCTGCCCATAAGGGAAAAATAACTGTAAAGCAGAGGTGTGTGCCAAGCCTTTCAGTATCCAAAGGGGCTCCAGGAGAGCTGGAGAGGAACCTTTTAGAAAGAAACAAAGTGACAGGACAAGGAACAATGGCTTAAAACAGAGAGAGGGCAGGTTTAGATTACATAACAGGAATAAATTGTGTCCTGTGAGGGTGGTGAGGCACTGGAACAGGCTGCCCAGAGGGAAGGTGGATGCCCCATCCCAGAAGTGTTCAAGGCCAGGCTGGATGGGCTGTGAGCAGGTGGGAGGTGTCCCTGGATGGATGGTTGGGACTCAATGACCTTTGGTTGCTTCCAACCCAAACCATTCTGTGGCCAAGATTTGTCCTGTGCTCCAAAAACAAATGTGGCACTTTGTGCAGTGCAAGCCTTATGCTTTAAAGCTTCCCCTGGGATTCTTTTTACAGTAACAAAAGAATAAAATTATTACTGCAACTATGGTATGCAAGAACAACATGCTGATAATTTTATGGAGATTTTCAGTACCCTCGTGTCCATTCAGAAAAACTGTTAAAGAAAAGCAAAATTGTTCACTTCTTGAAGGTCTTCAAACAAGCAAGCAGGAGTTCTAACTTGCAGTTTTACAGTAAGTTGTCAGACATCCACAAAGACAAAGCCAGATCTTAAATAGGCAAATGCATCTTAGCCACAGGTTATAAAGCAGATACAGATGTACAAAACTATCAAGACAGGAAAACAAAAGTTTGGAAGAACAGTGAGAAAAGCTTTACATTTTTGCATAACAGGAAATCCACTGAACAAAAAAGAATTACAAATAACCACTAACATGTCTCATTTGCCTTAAAGAAATACAAAAGCTCCTAAAATGAGAAATAACATCATTGAAAAAGAACCACAAAATGAAGAATTTTATTTCAAAAAATGTCTTTGAACACAGCAGCTCAGTGCACAGAGAAGATGATGGAGTTGAAGACAAAGAACTGCTAAAATAGAACTGAAATGAAAGCCAAGATGAAATAACCTCCTCAAGTTCTGATGCTGGCAGACAAACACCATTCAATAAAAGTTTTCCAGCAATGACAATTATCCCATAGGGCTTCAAAACAATTTATATACTCACAAGAAGAATACGTGTGAGAACAATGTTCCAGATTGCTGAAAATTAGCAAGAGGGGGAAGGAGGTACCAAGGCTTCCAAATCAGTTAATTTGAATTCTTAAAAAGATCTTAGAAAAGGCCTAAGTTTCCTGATCTAGCCCAGGACTTTTTGAAACTCATAAGCATAGAAACTCTTTAGGTCCAAAATGAGAGTTTAGGAAAGAAAAGGGATAAAGCAATGTCCTGATTTAAACTGAATTATAATCTAACCTTACAATTTGGGGTTTGGAAACACACTATCTGGAATCTGTGTGCTTCACGAAAATCTCCCACTGCATGCAGAAGTGACATGCACAAAGCACACAATTCCATGGGAAGGTGCAGCAGCAGGCAGGCAGACAAGGGCCTGAGAGGCTGAGCAACAGGAGGAACAAATGGAGAAGTCAAAGGTGCAGGGCTCAGCTCAGGAGGAAACACCCTGGTACCAGAAACAACGAGGAGCCCCTTTGACAGGGTACTGAGGACAGAAGTTTTACTGCCTCTTAAAACCAGGAGTGATCCCAAATCCTTGCAGTGCTCTCCTGCTGTGCAGCAGTGCTGTCCCTGGAAAGAAGCAAGTGGACAGAACGGAACAGGACCAGTAACCAACAACATGAGGCTAAAGAAAAGTTACTGTCATCAAAGAGTGCCAGATGATCTGACAGGAACAAAATGAGAAAAGTATGACAAGGAAGATGAACACTTTCTCCTCCTCCCTTGATCCTGAAAGTATCCCGGGGTACCAGGCTAAGAGAGACAGAGGCAAAATCCAGCCCAGTTTGCCACTCTAGTGAGCAGAGCAGTGGAAAAGTCACATCTCAGAGCATGGCTGAGCCTGCAGCCTGACAACAAGGTCTTTGATGACAAGATTTGGGTACAGTTTGGATCCCTGAATATCTGTCAGAGAGAGGAAGGAGGGCAAGATCACCTCGGGTATCCCTTTTGTCCTTTACTATAACCACCAAGCTCAGTGGTGCTGCCATCAAAGCACCCTCAGAGGCCACACTTAAATGCACCCCAACATTTTCCAGATTGCTGGCTCTTTACCTGATAACATGATTCCAATTATGATTATTATGATTCCAACTGGATTTAAAGAAGGACCTGAAAGTCTGAAAGTTGACATTTTTCAAATTACATCATTTGATTTAATTAAAAGACTGACTCTTCCCATGAATTTCTCATTTGTGTTATATATGAGCACTAGATACTCAAATCCTTGAGAAATTTAAACTTATCAAGATGGCCAGCATGTCAACAGGACTTAATTTATAACTGTGATGACCTCACCCAACAATCCTTATGTGCAATGCAAAAATAATAGCTCTGAGGTTTATTCCTCTTCTTTTGACATTCCTCCACAGTAGACAAGTCCAGAAACCAATACAACAGACATGTGTTTAAAAGGGTTAATAAGACTTAATTAAGACTAATCAGGACAAGACAAATTCTGATTTTGATAAGCTTCTCATCAACAGCATTAACATTCACTTCCAGTACAGTGATGGACAGTTTAACTAAAGGCACAATATACCCTGAAGAACCTTTTTATTACTGACAGCAATACTTGGATTAGAATTAGCACAGCATGATTTTTAAATCCCAAATTGAGTCTGTAGAGAAGGCAGTTAAAAAAGGGTGAGTTTTTTTATACTCACAAACTGAGCAAACTTGATCTGGAAGTCATTAACAGATAATAAACATAACCTTCCCCCACTCACTCCCAAGATGCCATCTCTACAGTCACTTTTCAGCATACAGTTGTATTTTTACAACTTGTCATCCTACAGAGAAAAGCCTCACAGGCTTTCATTTTATCCGATTTCTCCCTTACTGGTAAGGAATTAGTGCCTTCTTTTCAATAGGACTCCGTTCCTAACAAGGAAAAAGAAGTGGAATGAAAAGAGAGGGAAAATTTGGTTTGCTTAGTGAAAAGGTTACAAAGTTCCCTTTAGGATGACAAAAGGCATTCTGAAAAGAAAGTAAAAAATTAAATCAGGTCAGCTTTCAAGTGAGCTGCAACAACTGCCTCACACAGACACCTCATTCACACAGCCTATTATGGAACAGACTCAAGAGAACCAAAGGCAGCCACTACTTCTCACAAGATCTTTTCTTACAAAGAAAAAAAAAAGTCTGTAAAAACAGCTTTGGAAATTTTAAACTACTCTTTCACAGGAAGTATCTGCACCCTTTTGGCATCCCAAACCAAATGGCTTCTTTTGCATGACAGCCGTGTAAATGAAATTGTAATCTGGTTTTCTGCATCACAACTGGTCATAGTCTACTGTCAGACTAGGCTTGGAGATGCACATTTTTTAACTCCTTACATTCCCAACAGAAAAAAAATAAATCTGAAAACAGTGGTATTGATGGGCTAATTAAATAACTTACATAAACAGAATTAAACAAGCATTAAAGGTTCTATAGATGAGAGTCTGTTTTACTAGATTAAGGTCCACAATCTTTTATTTTGTCATCAAAAAAAGCTGAAGAGTTTATCCTCACTATGTAAGGGTAACTTTTCTCACTGTGTAAGGGACACAAAATTCTATGTGATGCAAACATTGCTGTAGGTCCCCAGTTTGTGGTGATGGGGCTGGCCCAGCCTCACCCCCAGTGGGCACAGCTGTGAGCAGCACTGGCAGCACTGAGCCAGGGAGTGCCCAGGGGCACTGAGCAACCACACAGGGAACAGAGGGCACACAGGTGCAGTGCAGCAGCGTGAGGGGATAAAAGTTGGGCTGAAGAACAGGAAGGGCACAGCTCGAAGCCTTCTGATGTGGTAAGGTGTTCCTCTGTATGGGGTGAAGCTTTCTGAAACTGTATGATGACACTCTGTGTATCATGGCCATCTCAACTTCATCATATGCTGCAACACATCGTATCACCTGTTTCTCCTATTTGAAATTATTTACAATGCAGCTCCTATGAGTCTTGGAGAAACACTGATTTCTTAAAAGAAGTAAGAACTAGTGACCCAAGGAATATTGAAGGGAAAGATGTTTAGTACTGAAAGGAATAAGTGCAAGATAAGTAAATCACAAAGCATCAAACAGGGGCTGGGCATTCAAAATTTGATGTTCAAGAAGAGATCAATGATAGGAGGATATTTTGCAACATAACCAACGCATCATTCTAACACAGTTCTAATACAAAAGAACAGCTTGGTCAACCACTGGATACCACTCAGTTCTTCTGAGTCTTTTCAAACACTTAAGAAAAAAAAAAAAAGAAAGATGGCTTTCAAAACAAGAAAACAAGCCTACAGAGCCAAATCATGCAGGCTCTGAGTAAGAGGAGAAATAGATAATTTAAAAATCAATAAAATTTGCTATCAGTTCCTTCTTATTGAAACATAGAATCTATAGATTAATAAGTCTGCTTATCAGCAGATGAGAAGACATTAAAAATCAAAATTAACAAATTAACAATATGACTAAGTGCCATCAAATATCTTAATGCTGCATATGCTTTACTTAAAATCAGACTTCTCTCAGCAGAACAAAAAATAAGAGATATCTGGATTGTTTCCTGTTACAACAGAAGAATACAAGAATAGCTGTACTTGGTCAAACCAAAGGTACACAGAGTGTAAGATCCAATTTCCAGCTCTGACCAACAGCGGATGCCTAAGGAAGACTAAGAACATGGCAAGCACACAGGGATATTTCCACAGAAATCTCTCATGGCCACAAGCATTTTGTGGCTCAGGAACCAGAGGCAGTGACTCTATTTGACAGCTCTGTACAAGTTTCTTCAAACTACTTCAGTAATCCTTGGAACTTTTTAAAATTTAATATCTACAGTGTCCTTTAGTGCCTAATAATATTGCACAAAGAGCCATTTTTCTTTTATTTTAGTTTAATCTGATATTCTGATAGTCTTGCTTGTTTGAAAATCAGGGAATAATCAGAGGACTTCTTGTAACATATAAGATCTTGCTATAGACAGCTGAAGACTTTTGTATATTAAGATGTCTTGCAAACAAAAGCTTGCTGTTCTCTCATTACACATTCCTTTTCCTGATTTTGCTCATTTAATACTCCCAAACTTATAGAGAACAATTTCCATTTTATGGAGTCAATATTTCTAAGTTCTTATATTATAAACAGAACTTTTAATAACACTTTTATCAAACATTTTCATGTTAGACGATACTTTTCTGAGAGATGATTTTACATCTTTCAGCCAGACAAAAATCATCCATTCCAGACAGGTCAATGTGTTACCTGGAATTCAGGTATATTCAATCCACAATAACCCAATACCATCAGAGTGTTCTGTGCAAGCCAGCTACTGCAGTTTAATACCTTCCTGCTGCTACCACTGCTGCCCAGACTTCTCACTTACAGACCCAATATTGTTGCTATCAACAGAAGGATTTATTCTCCCCTCAATTACTTTGTTTCTTAGAAGCCAAATTTTACTGTACAGCACATAATAAGTAAAACACCACCTGGAGTTTGGTGATCACCTTGATCCTTGAAAAAAGAAATTCTGCCTCCCAGCAAGTATGGGAAATCTTTCAGACCAGGCTGCTCTAGGTATGCTTCATCTCAGTGGCACAGCTACTTCACTGCCCTCAATTCCAGAGTGGTTTCAGGAACAATGTTCTTTAAGTCTGAAGTTTTCAGAGAGCACTGCAAATTATCTAATGCATATGAGCAAAACAACATGCTTATTTCATGATCAAATGTCTAAGCAGACACATATTAGTGGCAATTGGTATTTACATCCCACTGGATATATCAGAAATAGAGGTTATCAGCAATAACTTTGAATGGGCTGCTTTCAGTGAACAAGCCATTGGGAGCTCTTGTGCTTTCAACATTGTTACTTATATATCACCCTTAGGGTTATCTCCCACACACAGCTGGGAAATAGTATGGAAACATGACATACAGCTATATGACCGAAAAAAATATGGCAGTAAGAGTAAAAACTTGAAACAAATCTGATGCTATTAACTCAGTGTCTTTGTTGACATCTTACCCACATCTTACCTCACCAATATCCTAATGTGTGGTGGGAAGGAATGAAATGTGCTCCTATCTGAATGACCTGAAAGCGTCTTGAGTGATGCTCAGTCTAGATCAGCTGCAGAGAAGACACGCAGGCCACCCAGACAGACCAGACCTTGTGACTGCCCTCCAGAAGATTTTGCCTCCTTTGCAGTGCAAGGTAATAATTGGATCAGAGTGTGGCTTTAACATCTGCTGCTGGTTGATACCTCTGACTGGCCTTTGCAGCTTCAATCTGAGATACATTTTGAACATTATTAATTTCCATGACCTAGTGTCAAAGTCTGATAGAGAAAGTGATCTGGTTGTGTTATCTTCCAGTATTTAATATCAGTTCTGGATAGAAACAGCTGGAAACAATATCACTTTTGCTGTAATAAATTTTCAGAGGAATTTGTTGAAAATATCTCATATGTACAAAAAGCTGATTTCAAAAACAGACTTATAAACTGAAGGTGTAGAGGAAAAGCCACATGAGCAAACTGCTCGAGATGAGTACCTGATCCTGCTGTGCAGGACATATTCAGAGGTAAATTCATAACTTAGGAAGTCATATGGAAGTCTAGGTACAATTTCACCCCAAATTCTGAACCAAAATTTTTCTAATTAAAAGGAAGTTGAGTCAGATTATCTCATAGTCACTATTTATTTATCATTAAGCTGTGGATGGGTTCTGCAATATCTCTTCATGAGCAGCTGTCATTGATTTCAGTAGATGCCTAGCATGCAGAAACTTAGAATGAACTCTGAGTCTGCTCTAATATCGTGCACAAATTGTACTGTATAAGATTTTACTCTGCTGGGATTTTTCCAACTTAAATGAAAGCATTTAACTCTTAAAAATGTTTTTGATTTAAAAACCAGAGTACCTAGGCTGTCATTAGTTATTGCAGCATGCCATGAAATAACCACAAATGAAAGTAAGAAATGAGGAATTATTAACAACTGAAAGTGAGGCTTTATTTATAATTACCTAGTCAAAAAAGTATGACAATTTTGATGGGTCAAGTTCCCCTGCTCCTTTGATGAGATGAGGCAAATGAGTGTTGCATGCCTATCTAGGAAATTCCACCAGCACTGTGTGCACTGTCAGAGATTACACGGTGGATGAATGCTTCCAGAACCTCTCCAAGCAGCACTTGCATGCTGGCAGGAAAAAAAAGTCTCTCTTTGTTTTCAGCCTGGGAGGTACTAACAAAATATTTGAACCATCTAGAGCAGCAATTTTAGGGAACAGAAATGGGCTAAGTCCAAATAAAGAATTTAGAAAATAAATTTGCTCTCTTATTGGCCATGAAGTAATTTATATAAAAGTGCTTTGCAAATTTTTGTATGAAAGAAGAATAAAAGGAGTAGAAGATATGTGTATTGTCTATTTCTTTCTGATTAAATACTGCATGTAACCCTCTGACTAACAGCAGGAACAGTACTGGCAAGAGATATCTGATGAAGTTTTAACATGGTGGCAAAACTTTTTATAATGGAGTCTTGGAAAGTGGGGAGTGATATCTTGGTCATTCAAATACGCATGCACAAAAAAACACACCTCAAAAAACAGGTACAGAATTTCTGTTCCCCATTACTGCCACTCAAATTTCAAGAGACTTTTGAGTAAAAGAGCAACTTCCAAGAGGCTTTAGGAATTCAGCTTGCTTCCATTTTTTCATTAAATTATGAAATACTCCAAGGCCCTTCTATTCTCTGAGGCTATTTGAGGCTTAGAAAAAGGAAGGAGCTAAAATTCTGTTTCTAATTATTACAGTAATTTTGAATGAACAACTATCAGGTGATGAGAACCTGGCAACACTTTAATACATTCCCCAGTTTTTGAAGATGGAAGCAGAAAAGAACTGGCGCAGTAGCTGGAACTAAAATCTTTCTGAGATCTACTTTTCTAAGAGCAAATACCTAAAACTACTTAATGTTTCTTTCCTGAAAGTGCAAATATATAATACCAGATTTTCCACACATCTGTATTTTTTGCACAGTAATGGCAAGTCTGTTTTTTCCTCCCTGTCTGCTTGAATGCCAGAAGATAATTTATAGTTCTTAATCCTTCATTAATAACTATTTCCACTAATACAGCAATCTGAGTCATTTTAGAAGATCACCATCAGAAGAAGAGTTTATTACAGATATGCTCTCTTAGGAAGCATCCAAGTTGAACACAAATTTAATCATACTTGACTATATTATTTTGAGGGTCTGACACTTTAGTTCACACACAATTATTTTCTGGATACAGACTCAACATCTGAGCAAAGATAGCATGTACTTCTGTAGATATATTATTGGCTCCCATTCTTAAATCTAGTATGAGGCGTCAAATAAAATATGGATTGTACTTGTCTTCAGTGTCAAAGTAAAAGAAAAACATTGTAATGAATTAATCAGCAAAGATTTACATCCCTGTAAATGACAGTATCTCTGGCAGTGACAATTAGTAACTTCACTTGTGCAGTCATGCAGCTATTGCTGTTTCTAAGTAGAGGAGAAAGTTAGAACTGCAAGGCTCCCCAAGATGGACAATAAAGCACAGATCCTCCTCTTTTTTATGTAAATCTGTATCAATAAAGCACAGATCCTCCTCTTTTTTATGTAAATATGTATCTTGCTTTTGATCACCTGAAATGCAGGAAGCTGGGTTTGGCAGAAATCACTGTCTTGCATGAGGGTTATGGATAGAATATCATTTCAGCTTTGCTCCTTATTTCTAGTACTGCTCACTAAACTGTACCATCAATTTATAGATTAGAACGTCCAAATTCCCAAAACCTTTTAGTCCAAAATTGCAGTAACATCAGAGGAAGGAAGGAAGAAAGAATCATTAACTTTTTTCCTTTAAAATGAATCATGACTGGGAAAGCATGATGCTATTCCAGTCTCTGAATACTGGTTACTGTTGCCCAGAGGCACCAGAAATCCATCTCCATTTAAAAAGCAGCTTCCTTGCCACACACACACAAATGTATTCTCAGAATAGCAGAAAGCTGGAACAGGTGCAGAGGGCAGGGAATTGCATGTGTACACTGGCATGTGGCATAGCATCAGGCCAGAGTCCAGCCCTGGGACACCAGGCACTCTCCTACAACTTGAAACTTTATCTCCAAATATTTAATTTACACATTTATCTATTTGCAAGCAAAAATAGTAATTAAAATTAAACTCCTAGACTGACTAATTTCTCCAAGACAATGCCAGAAAAATTTAATCTATCAAGGAATACAACTGACTGAATCCATAGCAGCCCTAATTCCCTTGTCACTTTTGTGATTAGAGTAAAACAGCCATAAAAAATTAAATAGAAAAGCTGCATTAGACAGCCTTTAAATAGTGAGGAAATGCAAAAGTAACATTTTAACTTAGGTTACAAAAGATTTCCCTTACTATGAAATATGGACTAAATATACAATGAATTCTGAATTACTGTGAATTTCCTTGGACTAAGTATGAAAACAACACAGTGATTTTAGAAAGTCATTCTGTGATAGTGCTTAATTTTGAAACAAATCTGGCATATTGCAAGAGTAGTTAATCAAAAGGGATTGATTTCTAACAGCTGTTATTGTTTGAGAAGTTAATATCTAGGAATTTTGTATCGGTTTAAAAAGGCATCTGTTTCTAGAACGTGTAAAGCTTTGATAAAGCAGAGATAATTTATCTCCTTTCATTTTGTACAATAAAGCTGCTCTTAATATTCTTATCTTATAATATTGGTTGTTAAATAGAGTGACTTTATCACATCATCAGTTCTTAAGGAAAATCATTGCAGTCAGGTGGGTTTTCTGTTTCAGAATAGAGGAACTATGTGATCCACTATCTTCTTACTTGTACTGAGAAAGTGAAAGAAAATCAACAAAACAGAAATGGCTGTATTATGCCACTGATTTATGAACAGATTATCCTTTAAGAAAATGAGAAATTTTGCTTTATAAACTAACCCTAAATTTATATTTATGGTATCTACTTGGAGAAAGTGAGTACACACCAAATACTTCTTTTAGTATGTTTTCTACTAATCATACAACTTATTTACTCATTTATTCAACAAAACTCCAAATTGGCACCGTGCACACAGACAAAACAATTTTAGGAAACCAAACACTTCTTGAGCCAAAGGAAAAATTGAACTGGCTTCCGTAAACAAGACAGTAGCATCTTTCAAAATAGGTGAAGTTAATTGTTTTCATGGGAGAGAAAAGGAGGGGAAGTATTCTGAAAAAAAATGGCAGAAAGAACATCTGCTCTGACAATGAAGTCAAGAAGAGAATTGTGAAAAACTACATGCTTGAGCTGCAACCGGCTTACCAATATATTGGGGGTGAGGTGGGACATAAAAGTAGTTCTTAAAAGTTGCAGAAGTTCCATGACTTCATAACTTTCTGAGCCTTTATCCCATTCCAGAAATGTGTTTTATTTAACAATTTATATGCTGTTCCCTAGTATGTGTACATAGAAAATTGAACAGATATCTTCTTCTGTAAATAGTACCAAGAAAAGGAAAAATATGATGACGAGGAGAAAACCAGAAAGCAAAATGCACACTTGAGACACAGGCTGAGCAGTTGATCTCATTCTAAAACCTCCTGCAGTGAGGCCACCTGCACTTAAATCCAAGATCTACGGCTACATCACTTCACAGCCATGGAAAATGTACATCTCCTCACTTTCCCCAGCTATGATATCAACTTACAAGGACCTTCTTTGTCATTTCTTCAGAGTGCCTGCTGCTTGCATATGCCTCTTGCTATGCAGTCAGGAAACTTCTTCTGAAGAAACCCACTAAATATCAGAAATAATATATCTACATATACGAAGCTTTATTTCCCTTTCATTATTTACAGTTATTCCTCAAGTATCCTGAAAATATTTATATGGAACTTAAATTGTGATACATATGAGAAACATACTAGAGGAGGCACTTAAAGACGACCACAAGAAATTAAACCTGGAAAGGGTCTGGAAAGACAAATTTGGTTTGTATTGAGGATACAATTTCAACATGAGAAACAATGCACACCATCTACAACTTGAAGAGCAAGCCAGACTGGAAACTTGTTTCAGTATCCACAGCTTGAAATTGGCTACTAGGGAAATCTAAATGTGCCAAAGGGACTGTACAGTGATTCTCCACCCCCTCCTTCTGCGGAAACAAAAATATTTTTTGATTCAAGAAAGTCCTTTCAAAATAAAACATTCTAAAGATGAGAACGGTTTTTAAAATACAGATTAAATACTGGAATTAAATAGTGTCAGAACAGGAAAAAAATAAAACAAATAATGAAATCCAGTTCACAAAAGCAACAAGGAATGTAGCTTAACTTCAAATGAGAGCAAGGAATATGGCTTGATAGTCTTCTGGAGATTCTCTCTCTTGTAAATGGGTAGCTGAAAATACATTTCACCCGTTCAACCAACTCCATAATTCACTATGTTGGAATAAAATTATGCAAAGATATTCCTTCTGCCAGCATAAGGCTGTGGTACTATATATACCCTGCACTTGTTCCTGGTTTATTTAAAAATGCAAACCAAAAACTTCAGTGATGAGAGATACTGCAGCTCCCTGCTCTAATGTGCAGTCATTGGATATCCCTGACCTGCTATTCTGACCTTGAGCACAGATCATTCAGAGAAGTTCAGACAGAGTTTCAAAAACTTAGCTCCTCTGAAAATTGCTTGGCTTTGCCCTGATGGTTTATATAATTTATTCTCTTAGAATTGTGAGGAAAATGGCTTGTTTTATTACACAGAACAAAACTATGGAAGTGTTAAGATAATAACCAATTGTCTTCAGATGGGAAAGTAAGTTGATAAATTCAGAGCAGTTTCTTAGAGAACTAGAGAAACCTTCTGCTGAGTTTCACTTGTACACCTTCTCCATATTCTCTTACCATGAACACAGACCTTAAGGAGGATTCCACCAACAGTGACTGCAGTTATTGTTCTCTAACACATAACCATTCCTATCTAAAAACTGATTTTGCAAAATTTTAATGTTTCTTTTCATTTTGGGCTTTAGCTCTTCCTAACACCAGGCTAGAGGAGAGAGAAGGTCATGAACATCAATGTGTAAATTTAGTCTCTAAAATAATTAATGTATAATTCTATCATCCTGTCAAGAATGTCATTACTTACTTGATCTTACCAATTTAAGATATGCTACAACCTTATTAATTGAGAAACTTTGCTGAAGAGCCAAGGTAGAAGCAGGTGTATATCAATGAGACAGTTCCAATAAATATTTGGAAGGCTGAATGAAATTTTTAGATAGCTCTGATAACAGAGGATTCTTTCCCAACAAGCAGGAGCACATTTTCCCCACCTCTCAAAGCTATTTTTGAAGGACAGCCTCTTCAGTTTATTCTGCTATCTTGTGGAATTCTAGTCTGGAGATGGCTACAGAATGATACACTTTAAAGTGGCAATGCCGTTATGAATGTGACTGAGAGGTCCACACTTCAACACCTTGTCAGCAAAAGTATTGGGGGTAGCTGCTTTGCTGGACCATTCCTGTGGAAATTGCAGAGACACAAAGTTTCACTTTTACATAACTGCTAAATATGAATTAGTTAGAGAAACAGTAGAAGTCTCTCCTCTTTGTTGCTGGCTTAAACCAAGACAGGAAATACAGAAAATAAGTCCTACCACTTGAAGGCGGTTTGGCAACCCATCTCAGTTTATCTGCTAGCACACAGCTCTGCAATAAAACAACCACTGTTGTTTTCTGGCAGTCTCACCATATAATGCTGAGTATTGAATCAACTAACAAAGTGAAGAAAAACAAGAGCAAGACCTCCAACTCTGTCACCTCTAGAGGCAGAACTATGTCAAATAAAAGGCAGAAGTAAAGACATCTAAACCAGCACCAGGGCTGTTTTACCCAACCTCTTTGTCAAGTGATTGCTTCAGTTTGCACAACTGTCAGTTCTGCACTTTCTGTAAGTACTGAAATGCTCAGACACTTCAGGAACTGCTGACAGTTTGAAAGCTTCACCTATGTGGATGTAGATATTCTCTGTCATGAGGACCCAGGGTGAGTTTAATCTACTAGGAGATCAGTTGGCCAACATCATTAACACACTTCTACAAACAGTGGATAAAACAGTTTTAAATTACCAGAAGTTGCATCATTACGGATTATTATTTTAGCATTGTTAGCCTTCTATAATATGATGTTGCTCCCACTGGAATACTGATTAAAATAGGAACCAGATGTGCTTTTCATGACCAGATTGAAAAAGATAAACAACCAGAAAATCAATTCAAATAAAAAGGATGCCCTGGGGGTGTTTCTCGAAACTGAAGAGGGAGAGTGTAAGTATCTTTTAGAAGGGTGGGGTAGGAACTGAAAAACACTCAAACCCAGAAATCTCCTCTTTCACAAAAAATATCCCTAAGAAACATGAAGCAATCTAGTTCTTTAGACACCTATTTTGATTATACTCCAATGCACCATTATCTTAAAACTAGGCGTGCTGGCCAACACTAAAACAAAGAAAAATCTCTATTTTCAGTTTTGCTCATAATTCCACAAGCAATAAAGATTACAGGAAAAAGACTAATTTACATTTAGACCTCAGCATTTTACAGGAATAACACTTTGGTTAACCGGACTGTAAGCAAGATAAATTTTTTGGAACCTACATATCAATCTTCAACTCCAAAGAGGCACTAAATGGAAATCTTTGTGCCAATCCTGATGGGAGCTTTTTCTGCTAAATGCAGGCCAGTATCTGCAATCTTGAAGATTAAGTATGACTTAACAGCACTGTTTTGCAGAGCAGACCATCTGTTTCTTTCCACGGAATAGAAAAGAACAAAATTTCCAGTCACAAAGGAACAGGGATCCCAAACCACAAAGGAAAATAAAGGACCACTCCTCAATATCACAGATTCTACTGCAGATAGTGTGGCCCTAATGAAGCCATATTTTTTCCCTTGAACCTTTACATCTAGGCCAGGAACCAGAGACCATGAAGAGAGTGGCAGTTTCTTTTGGCAAGCATGGAGAAGAAGGGATTTCTTCACTGCGTAGCTAAAATAATAATTTCAAAAATAGATTTTAAAAAATTCTATCTCACATATCAGTCCTATTTTCAAAAGAACTAGAAGAGAGACTGGGTTAGCCCTGTTCAGCACCAACTCTAATGAGCACTGTCCCAGTAGGGCCAGGTCATTTTGCTGCAGCTGGGTGTCACAATGGGAAAAGCACAAGCAACACAATCAGGCCTGCAAAACTTGAAACAGCACACCATATAAAGGTAGAAAGGACAATTTAGAAATAACTTATCTCTTTTAGCTATCAGCATCTTACATTTTGGGTGAACAAAGCTTCATCACCACGCAATCATTCCATCCCTAGAAGTCCTTCACTGCGGGTTACCAAAGCCAAAATACAAACTTTGAAATGAAAGACTTCATGCACTACAGCCTAATACACATTTGATTTGCCAAATTATGTTATTTCTCTTAGATATATTTTGAAAAAGCAACAGACAGAAGAAGAGAGGATTTGTATGAGAAATTTCTTGATCTCTTTCTGTATCTTCTTAAAGTGACTTCCAAGGTTCCCCTATTTCCTAGCTCCTATTTCTTCTGACATACTGCACACACTAGGACCTCCTTACCTTCCTCTGTTCTGTCTTGGATCTCTCTCCCTCTTCCTGAGAGTTCACCAATTTTTGTCCATTATTTCTTCTCTTCCACAATTTTTAATGCTCCTAATTTTCCTCTTGCCCTGGCTGGTTCTCCATTCTCTTCCACATGCCAGCACCTGCTCGTACATTACCAGTCCCTTGTGGTACTTCAGGAAACCCATCACTGCCTTCATGCAGAAGTGTACAGAGTTTGTGTACTCAGACAATAACCTTCCTGAGAAGCAGCACTAGTGAATGCTGAAAGACTGGTACTGGAACAAAGTTCCCTTTTCTGAGACATCCCCAGCTACATTTGAGATGCTGGTGCCAACTGTGTAAATCAGCAATTACAACTATCAATTACTCCAATATCAGAAGAAAATGAAAATCATAAAGTCAAACACAGAATTTTGGAAAAACCAGAATTAACATTTTTCATGAACCCTTACATCAACTCATGTGTACACAGCTGATCCTTCTTTGCATTAGCACATTTTTTTTTCCACATCTGTATAATGTGAGACTCCTATACCTTTTTTTGCTTTTGAAGTAATGGCTATCAAAATCATGTTGGTATTGGGGATTATTGATAGAACCTCACAATCCTCACAGAAGAGTCAGAATTGTAACAAGCCCCTAAATTTCAGGACACCTTGAGAGAGCTGTCTTTTCCTCCACATGTTTCTCATCAATAAAAGATATAAAAACAGTTAGTCACCATTAGGAATAATGAGGCACAACACACTTACTTGAAAAAATGAATCTGTAATTTAAGATTATAGAACATATGTTCAATTTGATAAACCACTCATCGGAGACTTTTTAGAGACCAAGAATTCATACCAGGCACTGCCAACTTATTGTTCATGTCTAACAATGCTATGAAACAAACAAACAAACAATGGCATGATCTTCAGAGAGGAATTTTATTGAAATGTGGTTGACTAGCAAAAAACTGCATGTCAAATTTTTTTTTAAATAGCTTTTCAGTAACTTCCCTTTAATATTTTCATCTTCTTATTCTGGGATTTTCAATCAACTGGATTAAAAAACCCACAAAAACTTTTTCATTTGACTGCAGTGTCAAGGGACTACCACACTGTACCTCAGCATGGTGGAGTTTAGCACAGTGACTTCAGCCAATACACACAGTCAGTGTGAGAAAAGCTTTCACAAAGTCATGTTGATACAAGTTTTCTACTCCAGAAAAGGCCTCTGTTGCAATAACCCGCTGTCAAGCATGAGAGAGATAACAGAGAGGCAAGAGGTACACAAGCTAGACAGATGCTGCACTCAACCCAGTATCATAAAAGGCTGATGAAGGGAATTTACCACTACACTAGACAAATTCCTATCAGAGAATCAAGTTTTCCCCCTCTTTTACATGTGAGGAAGGAATACACAGACTTTTTAGTCACATCTCTTTATCCCGCTCTATCACCTCCCAAATGTTCCACATTCCAGCTTCACAGAACAGTAATATTTAGTTTGTGGAGAATACTTCAGTTGCAATGGACAGTCGTTGTCAAAGGTATGAAAAGCTAGCAACTGGCATTACTGTTAAAAGGGTAGAAATTATTATAGTAATGTGATAGTTATGACAAGCAAAATAAGGCAGGAGTTGGGATGCAGATCAGAACAATATCAAGTATAGTCACAATCTGTTTCAACGCCTGACCCTTGTCAGTCTCTGACAAAATTCAATCCTTGCTGATGCCACAAGCCAGGTAAATAATCATCTAACAGAGCAACAGCTGCACTGGCAGGCATTTCAACTCTTGCAAGCACAGCTATTCCCAGAAAGAAGGGATCACTTCTGCAATCTACAGTACTATACGTACAGAGGAGCAGGATGGTTCATATCGCAAATAAACAAACAGCACTATCTGGTAACCCTCAGTCTAGGCATCTTTAAACTACAGCCAATTTGAAATCAATAGTGTCCCTTCTTGCCTAAATCTCTTGAGGAAGCTCTGAAAGAAACTGCAGTTTTGACATAGCCTCAATTTGCCCTTTGAATACAAAGGTATTTTGACACTTTCTTTTCTTCCTTTTATAATTAGAAAAACTGGCTCACCAGTCCATGCCTACACCAGATGCCTCAGGAATGACGCTGACATGCTCATTCTAACCCTGCACTTGATATGCTGAACTGCACTCAGATCCTAGCACTTCTCATCCTTCTTTCACACCCTTACCAGATTATGAAATGACTATTCTGGCCTGAATTTACATAGGAATTAGTAGGATATCACGGACTTCATTATCAGTAAGTGAGGGAATGGAAAAAGTGAGGGAATGTGGTGGAGTTCACTCTGTAAGCCAATTACTAACACAGATTCCCTAGGAACGACACCCTTTTATTAGATTCCCTCAGTTTAGCAAATGCTTATCTACCACTCAAATGGCAAACAGCTGGAAAACCTTACATTTTTGGGACTAAGTGGTATCCCTGTCTCTGAAAGATGAGTAATAAATAAAGCACTCATTACAGAGAATTGCTCTTACTCTGAGTCAGCTGGTAAGTTTTGAACTTTACAAGGATTACAGCTTTACAGGGGAATAGAGCAGTTTCCCTGTAGGTTATTTTGCTTTTAGAACACATGTAACAATAGCCCATATAATTAGCTGAAAGTTAGGAAAGATCTTACTCCAGCTGTTTCCCAACATAAAATAATAAATATATAGTAGTAATCCAGTAGCATTTCTGCCATACACAGTCCCACCTTTTGTTATTTTGTATTTGTTGCATTGATGGTACCAACCTGCTTCATTGCCTTGTACAGAGAAGGCCACTGAAAAAATGTCAAGTTAAATCTCAACACTTGTAAATAACAGGGAACCACAAAGAAGGAATTTACATTAAACCTTGGGTGAAATCCTGGACTCACTGAATTATACAGAGATGCCAAGAGCTTACTTTGATAAACACTGGTTTGGTTGTGTGTGTAGGTACCATGATACAGACTAAGCTGTATCATTATTGTTTTCTTCACAATTTTCCCCCCTGATGAATGCATGAGATACATAGCTAGAATTTGTGCCTTTTGAGTATTTTATTTTACAGCCTTAGGAATGTTTCAGTGTATGGTGTGTACATATGTGAGCCCAGGTTTTTAGAAATCAATCACAGGAGCATTTTGACACCTACACTATTCAACAGAGGCAGTAGATATTGGATGTATCACACCTATTTAATTGGAGACAGCTGCAGGAGGTGACTAAGCACACAGATTCCACAAATCCAGGTCTTAAAGCTGGTTCTTATCCAACCATCTGGGTATATAAAAAGATGCTACAAGTTATTTATTTTGCAAAAAGAATATATTTAAAGTCAGGCAGAAGAAACCACTGAATGGTTAAGTATTTTGGTAAAAAACATTTGACTAGAAATGTATGGATTGCTCGAGAGAAGAGAGACCTCTGAACATCATACCTAGTAATAAATAAGATGAACCAAAGGGTCTCCTCAATATTTTCTCATACCAGTTCTCTATTTTTTTGTATCTCCACCAAAAATGTACTGTTACAATTCTGCATCAAGATCTGAGGTTATGGTAAACATAGCCTGAATGTCCTGATGTCATTACAAGTAGAATGTCCTAAGGCTGAGGGTTATTGAGCTATGAATAACAAGATCTAACATAACCATTCCATTCAGAAAGGAAGGACTCATCCAGTTGTCATTGTATTCTGGTTTTATCCTATCTCCTTCAAAAGTCACTATCATGATACTCCATTGTCCAAGTGAAAAGTCTGGATAGATTTACCTTTAAGTTGACTGTTGACTGAGCTAAGGTATTCCCAGCCTTTGTTTTCCCTAAAGTAAGCTGTATAAAACACATTTGCTGTAACTAATCAAAAGAAAAGGAATTAGTTATGCAGTAGTCAAACTATTTGATAGTTTGAGTGGGGGTTTTTTCCAAGTATCTGCCGCATCCCATTCAATTCTTCCTGTAAATTTAAATCAGCTCAATATGATCTGGATGAATAGGAGGAAACAAAAAAAGGAATGATGTTGAAGAGATTTGTTTTGAAAATTGCTAGGAAAAAATAGCTGTTGTCTTTTCAATATGATTTTAATAACCCATACCAGTTACCAAAACCAAAAAGACATTCTTATAGTCAGGGAGACAAAGGATTCATAGTTATAGTTTTTAATCTCAGCCTCACAACCTGAAAAGATAAATCCAAACTGAAGTGCAATATTCCCTGTCTCTCTTGTTTTTACTGCCTCGTTATATGAGTTTGTTTTCCACACATGTTGCTGTGTTTCTCATATACCACAACGCTGACCAAAGATTTGCTCCAACTGCAGCACTTTCCTTGTATCTTTTGCATGTAGTAACAGTCAGCCTTGATCTGATGCTGATTTCTGAGGTCTGGAAGCTGTGGATAAGGATTTAACCACAAGAATATTTAGCACCTTCACTTCTACGGTATTTTTTCCCTGGGACCTTTCCAATCCCAGTTTAGCTATTGCTGCAGGGCATTAAAACTCGAGATCTGGGATTTAAAGTTAGAGCCAAAGATTTTTATCTTCCTACTGTCTTAAACTCTGGAAATTCGGGAAGATGTTCTAAAGCAAATTTGAAATGGATCAGGAAACAAGGAGGAAGAGAATTATAAGTTTCTTAGCAGTGACGTGTTGCCCTAAGGGCAAACTGGACAAAAATTGAGGGATTTTAATCACATTCATGACCCAATGCCACAGTTGGGCAGTAAATTTGCAGCAGGCCAGCCTGGAGATGAAGAAAGCATGGGTCCTTGTGGTCATGCTTTGATCTGAAAGGACAAAAAGCAATTTCCTATGTAAGGAAAAAGGGAATAACCTTTATTGAGTTCTACTTTAACTGGAGACCAATGCACAATCTTTACAATGAGTAGCAAAGTGCTTGCAATTCATTTTGACTTTCCTTTTCAGTATGGGCACTGTAATAATGCTGTGGAAAACTCTCATCAACAGGGAGAATGAAGCACCAATGCATGCATTAAGTATTAAAGGATGGCTTACAGCATGTGCATATTGCACATTTCCACGTTTCATGTGGTCCTGCAACCTGAACACATCGCCAAAGAAACAGAAAATCACAAGCATTTTAGGTGGAAAATTTTTACATATTATTAAAGATTTGCTTGGGATTGTAATGCAAAGACCTGGGCGTGCAATTTGTTAAACAGATAGAGAACCAAATGTCAATTAAGATAAAACTTCTCTAAACCAATTCAATTTGAGAGACATAACAGTTATGCTTGATTTATCAGATGCATGTTGGGCCATTCAGAGCCTTGGCAACTCATGCAGAGAAGCCTCATGTACGCATACACGGTGAGAAGGCATCCCTCCATTAAAAGATACAGAATTGGACTTGTGTAGCAAAACACAAAAATAAATAATTAAGAAAACTGCAGCTAAAGCACAGTGGAAAGATATTATTCTATAATTACAAAATACAAGGCTATCCCTGTATTTTGAATGTTAGCAGCTATAATTAAAGAGTAACTGCACTGTTCACCAACTAAAATAAGAGCTAGTGCTTTATCTAAGCCACTTTTAATTTATTCTTAACTACAAAAGTTTCCAGAGATCTGAAGTGAGGTGCCACTTAAGAAAACTCACTTACAGCAAGTGATTTATTTTTTCAGAGCCAAGAGAAATACATGCCTGCCTATGCCTGGACCACAAATAGCTCCAGCTTTCTGGAACCAAAACCTCAGGTATGTATTTTTTCTCCTGGTACTAACTGTCAGAAACGGTAAGTAAGCAAGGAGAAAGAAAAATTAAAGCCAGTACAGATCTGAAAGCACAGGTTGTTATTGGACATAAAAGACACAGAATATTTACAAAAACATTTCTACTTGCATCCTATTTTGCTGAGTAAAACACAGATTACCTTTTATCCTTGATTGCTTTCTTTATAATACACAAGAGATTAGCCTTTTGAATACCACAAATTTTTTTCATTGCTATCATTCTGAATTCAGACTGTGGAATGGGTCAGAGAACATGCATAAAAAGAAATAAAATAAATCCAGCAAACATACTGCAAAAGGCACACTGGGATAAGTGACTTCAGTCCCCACTCCCTGTCAGAATGGTGGCATGGGTTGACAAGACAGAAGTCAAACTGGAGATAGCTGTGACCACAGTTTACAAGAGTGAACTAATGACAGCCACTTCTCTGTGTATCAGCTGCAGGTCTGCAGCCTTTGAAAGCCCTCAGCAGCACATCTTTCATATCAGAAAGGTGAATATATTGAGTCTCTTGCTAAAGTAGGAAAATGAGCTACAGAACACAGAAAACAGCCCAGTATGCTGAAATAGAGGTAACCACAAGAAAAATCTATCCATTTTGGACTATGTGTGAAAATGGTTAAAAAAGAATGCAAAGCAAGTGACAAATGGGACTGATCCCTGTGAGTGCTGACAAGGAGGCTGTTGATGTTAAGGAAGGAAATTACTCATTCTCTCTGGGTATAGGAAGGGCTGAGTACTACAAGTTTGCCTGGTGCACCTTTTTGTTAATTTTGGATCAGTCCAGTGAAGCACCCTGTTTATTTATGTTCCCCTCACCACAAGGTGGCACATATGTACTCCCTGGGATTTTTAACTGCCTCTACAGCTCACTTGATTTTTAATTAAGAGGGAGGAAGGGAGTGGGGATGGGACAAGAGCATGGAATGATAAACTGCATTATATTATTAGGCAGAAACTATTAAACATAAGTACACTATTCTTAACAACTGGATTAATTCCAAACTCTCCTTGTTGGTATTGCTTACTAAAGGGATTGAGGCGTGCTCACATCAACAGCAGGGCAGTTAAAAGGATAAAGAGCTACTGAAAACTTTGCTTCAGTGTGTTTTACAAATATACTCACCAGAAACTCAACAGAATTTAGGGGTGAAATGGAACATGGGCAGGCTAGTGTCAGAGAGGTACACAAAAGCAGAAAACCGGGTGTATCCACTCATGATTTTCATTCCCTAGATTTTAAGCCCGTTGCTTGGTGTGCAGTACTAGGGGTGCTCTTACATTGCTGCCAGTTTTCATCCTCCCTTTGCGAGTTTCCAGAACTAACTACATAGGCTAAAAAAAGGCTGTTTCATAGTAGCAATTTTTCTTTCAAGCTGATAAAGGTTTTGTTTGAATGTCAGACTTTGAAACATCCAAATATACTTTCTCATTTTCACCTAGTGGCTGATGAAATAAAACCTCAGTGCAGTGGTCTCTCTTTTCAAATTCATGGTATAAAAATATACCTCATGATCTCTAAGGGCTACAGCACACCCTTCTCCACAGTATGTAACAGACCCACATTTCATATATCCTTCAGAAAGGCACTAAGCAGACTATGAATCCACCAAACTGCAGAAGAGATTTGAAAGCACACTGAGATAAGCATGTGAGTACAAAAGAGAAGAGGAGGAATTTCTTAAGGACAGAAGAATACTGACCTAAACCAGAGCACAGAAACACTAACTAGCATGTGAAGCAATTCACTCCACGCAGCACAAAATATACATTTTTAGAAAGAAGATTCTTGGAGATTTAAACCATAAACTATGTACATAGCTCCCTCTGATGACCATTGGACACGATACAATGCAAGTCTCCTTTTACTTTTGTTCGTGCATTCAACTGACAGCTGACTGGTTAAATTCTAATTGCTTCCAAGTGAGGTCAGCAAAGGTATTTATCGAAAAGGACTGAACAGGCTCAACACACACATGCACGCGCACGCATAAGCACATACACACCATCTCTCCAGCCTGTTGATTTATGGAAACGATTATAATTCTGGTGGAGTCTTTCTGAGCTGAGAAAGTTTGTAGCTACAGTAGAGTGTCTCATGTTGCAAAAAGGAGACAACAGAAATGGAGTACTTGGGTATCCAGCTCTTATCAAGAGGAACAAGTAAGTTATCTGTCCTTTATAAGATTATTCAACAATTTCTAACAGCTAATAACTTGTTTTTATTTCTATATGCTAGATGCTAAGAAAAGAATTAAGAAAACTATTTCTACTAATAATCTGAAAAGGGTAGAATAAAAACACAGGGCTAAAGCCATGAGGTTTGTTTTGAAACGCGAACTAGAGAAAAGTTGTATGATAGGTTGTGCTAACAGTAAAAATATAGGTATGAAGTAATCAGGAGAATTTTATTATGCATGAGAATTGAAATGAATCAATAGGAGATTTTTGGAAAGACTTAAAACTGAAGAGAGAACTGTGTTTACAGTGTAAATGTCTGGTTATGTAAAAAGTTGTATGAGAGATATCTATTGTATATGCATTAGCATGTTTTTAAAAATCTGCTCGGCATGTCATGTATTTCTGTGTAGCAATTTTCATTAGCATAATGTATCCTTGCACGTTTGTAACAATTGAGCATAAAGACTTACACATGCACCTTTTCTCACAGATCTTTTACTTTCAGTGCAAGCAGCAAATTCAAGTAGTAAAGAAGGTCCCAACAACAAAGGTTTTTATAACTTGTGTCTTTAAAGGATATTCTGACTGAAGAGATATTTAAGAAGCTCTTCTATTTCGCCATTAACTATTAAGGAATAACGATCAGAATTCTAGAAGAGGGAGCAATCTCACTTAAATGAATCTGTAACTCGTAAAGACAGAAGGCAGGTCGGTGACCTAAGAGCAACAGTCTACTTGAGACTTAATTTTCATTATGTTGTTCATGAACACCCAGAACACTGCACTATAATGCACAAATGGATACTGACATGGATCCTGCCAATTTTGCTCTACAGATCATACTTTTACATTATCTTTCTAATGGGCACTATATCTTTAGCTTGCAATGACATGACTCCAGAGCAAATGGCTACAAATGTGAACTGTTCCAGCCCTGAGCGACATACCAGAAGCTATGATTATATGGAAGGGGGGGATGTAAGAGTGAGAAGACTTTTCTGTCGAACTCAGTGGTATATGAGGATTGATAAACGAGGCAAAGTGAAAGGGACAAGAGAAGCAAACAACAACTACAGTAAGTACTATTTTTGCTTTTCCTAAGTTTTTAGAAATTTACACATCATTGTTTCCTATTCCTTGATTTACCATAATTCCTAAAGAGTTTTTTATCATGTACTGACCATTGTGTAAAACAAGTTTTCCAATTAATCGTACAGCAGGACATTTGCTATTGATTTTGAAATGCGTCATTTTAAATACTGCATTGTAGATCTGTTAATGTATTAGTTACAGCTGGGAACTATTAGCAAACAGAGAGCCTATTTTAACAAGTGAACATGGTTGTATGTATGAAAATGTATAGCCATCAACTCTCCTCATAAAATACTCCTGAAACATTAAACCACATTTATATAGAGCACATACTACCTAAAAATTTGGTGTGTTTGAGTTAACAATTAAAACATAGAAACACTAGAAAGTTAAATGGAAAGAATTATGTAAACTCTCTTGCAAAATCTTTTAGATAGTTTGCCAAGCCAGGAACAAAATCTATTATAGTTTCTGCAGTTCATTATTACAATGATCATAATGCTGAAAAAATATTCTCCCCCCTTTCTTCCAAAACTATGACTCATCTAGAAAGAATGGACATACAATATTTTATGAAGCTCTACCAAGTACAAATTCTGATCTGGAAAAGGAATTGTTGTACTAATATGTATTTTCCACACAAATACCTATATAATCTTTGATTAATATTTGAAGACATCAAATTTTCCAGTCACTATTTTTCCACTTTGTCTTTTGTGTTGTTACAAATGTATTGTTTATTTAGAGAAACACGACATCTACTTGCAAAGGCATTACTTTATTAAGATGTAATGGGAAAATACATAGGATTATACCACACATTTCAAAACAAAATTATAACAAAAAGGGGCCAGGGACATGCTGGTCTAGTGTTTAGAGACAAATAAAAGGACAAATATATTTCCAAGAATGCTGCTTTAAAATGATTTAATTTGTTGTATATAATAGTGTGCTTTTTGTAATAGCAGCAGCAAAAGAAATCCATAAATCAAACTTCAAGAACTGTTAGTGTGTCTCAGGCTTCAGCTGAAGCTGAGTGCCTGTGTTCTAGCAGAGCAGCACTCTGGCGTGCTACACGCCTGGCCAGTGGGCTTCAGCATTTATTCCTCTGCTTCATGACTACATTAATGCTTGGCAACTTGTGTGGCTAAAACTGCATTGACTAATGTTACTGTTTCTTTTAAAATTTGTTTCCATATGTCCCCTTTCTTTCTACGCTATTACATAGTGAATAACCATAGTCCTCTGAAAGACAACACATGGCCAGCAGCCAACTAAATTATTTGGTCCATGTTCAAGAATACTCCCTTGGAGTTTCAGGAGGGCATTGCTACAATAGAGATCCATAGGACTAATTTTGAAGTGAAATGTTGTTCCCATTAAAAATCACTGGAAAAAATGTTACTGATTGTTGAAACTGATTCTTCTAAATTAATGAAGAGAGGTGAATATTCACAGTACCCAATTTTTTTCTGTTATTATTTACAAACACATTATGACAGCATCTAGAGCTAAGTAATTTATTATACAGAGTTGTTTTAGTTCCATGATGCTTAAGTAAAACTTTGTTAGCAATTTAGCATTATTTCAAATTCAAGCAGAGGTTCTCAGTTCTCTGAATTATCCCATTCTGCTTAAGCACATTAATGACACCTTTAAACATTCTGTAGTGAGCCCATTAGAGAACACCACATCCTCTTGTGTCAATGATGCAGTCTCTTGCAGTTTCCTGAACACCTCATGATAATTTAGTAATGGTAACTAACTATTACAAATTATAGAAAGGCAAACTTGAGTCACTAAACCCTTATGTTTACATTGTAGTGGAAAAAAACCTTAATCCTTTTTCTGGAAAATGCAATGAGTATGATGAGAAAAACCAAATGGAATTGTAACGATTATCTGGTAACTGATGAGCACTGTGATTAACTATCTTTTAACTAGCAGAAGTATGTAGGAAGTTCCCACCCTCTCAACTTTAATACTCTAATTTATTTATTGTATCTTAAGGAATAATATCCAAATGCTTTTGTTTCAAAAGTAGATAGGCAAATATAGACAAAGAGGATTAGCAAAATGTGAACACTGATAATCTGGATTTTGTGAGAAACTACAGAAATTAGTACTGTAGCAGTATTATGGGAACACTTTTTGTCATACCCTTGATTCAACAAAAGATGTAAACAGCCTTTCTGAAGATGTGCCTCTGGCTCTCTACTAAAATCAATAATCATAAAGAAAATTATATTATATGAGGGGGCAAAAAGCAAAACAAACAAAAACCCAGAAAAAATAATGCCCACTTAGACTAGCACACCTTCTTTAAGGCATACTAGTAGTTTTTCCTTCCCTAAGGAAAAAAAATTAACATTAAAACTTTAAACCAGCTATTTTTATCGAGGTTCTCTGGATAAAAGCGTAATTTTAAAACCATACAAATGAAAAGGATGTATTTCTGTCTGTTCAAACATTCTTGTTTCATGATTTCTGAAAGTTAGTAAAAGGTAAATCAAACCTGTTAGGATGGAATGTCAGAACTGCTGCAGTCAAACTAATCAGTGGACATGAAAAGTGTTGCTCCAAGAAGTTTCTTTTCATTTTGTCCCAATTTCCCACTTACATAATAAATAAAAGGAAATCTTGTCCCTTTTGAATTTGCTAATTTGTGTTACTAAAATTAAATAAGAACAAAATCATATTTTTACCTATCATAACTTAGCTTCATGAAGGAAGCTGTCCTGACAGTTTTGTAGATCAAGTGAGCTACTTCTTTTCAGCCCATGAGGCGGGAAGCATGAATATTGTGAAGAACAATCTTCACACCGAGAAATGTCTGTGGAAGGATAACTTCATCACAACTTTGGCAACTGCCAAAGTTAATAAAGGTTCTCTTACCAGTTGGGACTATAAGAACACCAAGATGGTGAGGAATTAAGGTCCTTGTATTTCAAACTTCTCTAATTACAGAATAAATATGTATACACATACTATGAAAGTAACAGCATAAATAGTGAAAGTGTTAAAATTTCTAAGGTTTTCAGTTAACAGCCACTGTATTAAATGTGTGTGGATTCAAATTTCACATCAGAACTAAATACTGAACGAAATCTTCACTCACCAATTGTAAATAATCTGTTTTTATCAAATTTTGATTTCTTAAAAACATTAGAATTTAATTGCTTAGTTACAGAAATACATGTGTGCTGCCTCAGTGCAAGCAAACTGCCAAATCCTGTTTACAACAGTGCTGACCTTGTTAGGTACCCAAAGAACATGGTTCTGTGCACATTTCAGAAAGCAGTAGAGCCTTCTGGTGGACATAAAGGTGATAACTCAAGAGTGAACTAATCAAATCAGAGGACAGTGATCTCCACTAAGTAGGGGAAATCAATTTGCACCTGACAGCTTTGCTTTCAATCTGAAAACTAAATGGCAGAGGGAGAGCTGAGAGTCACCCACTGAAAAACTAAAGCAAGAATTAGGCAGCAGCCAAGACCTAAGCAAGAGGTTAGGTCACCCAGAAAAATCTGACATTATTCATAAAAAAATTTCTCTTTTACAAAAACTTACTATAACTTGCCAAAGCCTGAACTTTTTTAACAAAAAATAAATTCTGAATCTTGTTCAAGGAAAAGAATCTTAGTGTGCACACAAAAAGCACTTTTTTAATTCATGATTGTAAAACGTGAGATTGACTGAACAAATCTTGGAGATAACAAGGTGATTTGCTAACTCTTAATCTTGATAGAAAAATTAATCACTCCTTATCACTGTTTACTCCTGCCTTCATTTCAGTTTGCATTTCAGAATTTTGCCAGATTTAGTTAATTTTGTTCAGAAAAAAGGCAGCAAAAATCAGAGTTTGTTTTGACTCTCTCCAAGAGGATTTTTAACTATGACTGGATGATGCTTTAGGACTTTCCATGCTCTGTTGCCTTTGGAATCTCATTTTAAAGACTTCAAAGGGTCTCTTAGTTACTAGGAAAGCCTTCCCGGAACCTGAATCCTAACATGTCTGATCCTATCATATTCCATGTGTGCTCTAAACCCAGAAAGCGCCCATTTCCTCTTCTTTTTCAGTGGGTAAAGCCAACCAAAGAAAAAGTAGAGAAAGTATTCTAGTGAAATCTTGACATAAAATGGCAGAAATCTTGATTACAATTTTATCTTGGAAAACTACTTCTATTTTGACCAGAATCCAACAAGTCAAAGTTTTTGGCAATATTAAATGAACTTCAACTCAGTTTTGCTCAAATGTAAACCCTAACTGATGACAAAATACACTTTATACACATCTTAGTGGTTAAATAGTCTAACTTGCTTAGAAATCAGAATTACTGGTATTTTATATAAGCTTCTTAGCATAAAACAAATATAAGTATGCTGTTACTGTATAAATTTTATTGCTGTTGCTTAAATACATATTACATAGATGAGCCAAGAAGATTCAGCTCCTGAAAATCAGGTATTTCAAGACAGGTATTGATGGGCTAGATGCAGTTAAGGGTTATGTGTGCTCCAGACAAACAGAAAGTCTGCCTCTGCAGCTGCATTCTTGGTTTTTCAAGAAGTTGTGGTTCAACCAACACTTTGGTGCCAGGAGAACTCAAACCTTCACTAACATGGAAGTGGTTTTGCTTCACATTAGTACTCTGCTAATCTTTCCAATTATAACAGAAAGATTTAATTCAAATGGAAATAGATACATATCCTCTAAAACCTAACCCACAGCACAAAGGATGACTTTCTCTCTCACAGTAACTAACCAAACCTAATATACCAGATTCCCCTGCTGCCTCCCCAGTTCTTTGTCTGGCACCGGGGGTACCCTCAAGTAGCCACAGAGAGATCTATGCCTATCCCTCAGTCTAGGCCTTATGACAAATCCCAGGTTTTCACCCTCAACTGCTGATGAAGATGGGTTTTAGCAAAGATGCAGATAACAGAAGTAGCTGAGTTATACCTGTTTTACAGCTTCTATAGAGTGTTTTGGTGAGTGTAGCCTTCGGGGAAGTGAGAAGAAAGCAAGGTGTGAAGCCTTGAAGGACTGCAGCATGATTCTTCAGTCTCACCTATCAACATCCAGATCACTGCTCAACTGGCATAGTATAAGAGGGGTGCCACAGAACACAATTAAAACTGTTTACAACTTCTGAATTTACCTCCTGAATCTTCATCACCTTGTCTATTCTTAGGCATTTGCCAGCTGAAAAATATGTGTAAAGCCAGACGGTAGCAGTTTGCACTCACTTTCTTCTCACTCTCATGAACAAAAATGATTGCATAAGCTCTGTGGGGGAAAACTCAAACCTCTGGCCTGAGGCCCAGGCAGCAGCTCCACAAGTTAACATACACCAACAGGGCTATGCCTGCCTGGGGGAGCTTCAAAACAGAGCTACCATCGGTCTGAGCAGTGAAAAAATCTGAGTCTGTACACACTGCCCTTACAGATTCCTCCGACCTTGATGCACCCTAGTAGTTCAGCTGGGGCTTGGCAGTTTTTCTGTATCTCTCAATACTGAAATTTATCAGAAATGAGAAATAGTGCACTTTTATAGAACTATCAATCAAATTTAGCAGAAAACTACAGAAGCAGTCACAGGATACATATAAAGATAAATTGCAGCTCCTTTTCCCCCACAGCTTTCCCCCCTACATTGTTTATAATTTCTAAATCTTCAAAAAATTCAGTGTTGTATCATTAAATATGCTATTGCTCCATCCTGAAGAAAATGTGCTGAAGTGGCCCTGACCTGAGACTCAAGAGACTTGAGGCTAATCCAAACTTCTAAGCAATTTGCTTACAGACTTTGGGAAAATTCTTCAAACTCTCTGTGCCTCTATGAAAAAGAATTATTCACCTCTTCATAAAGAGCTTTAAAAAGTATTAGCAAAAAACTTTCAAACCACAAAAGAATTGTGTGTTACTATTTTCAACATTAAATAATTTGATAATAGAACATTAATTGACTAATTGAGAATGAACTAGAAGTCCTGAAGTCAGTAGCCAGACAAAAACACAGAGCTCAGATGAATCTTAAAGAAGCAATTTCCCTACAGGCAAATAGAATTTGGTATAAAATTTAATTCCTTATACAGTCAGTTTTGCAAAACAAAGCCCAAATCCAGATATTCCCCTTCACAGCTTCCTACTTTCTGTATTGTTTGAGTATCTGAAAGTGATTGTTTCAGATTTCTAGGATCCTGGAATACACAACAGAGTTGGCTTTCCTCCCCATCTTCCTTAAAGCTCAGGAAGACCAAGACATCCTAAACCATATGATTACACTGTTCCACATTACAATTTCTATCAACTAGCAGTATATTTTGGAACACATTTCTCATCAAAACAAAGTTTAGGCAAATGTAGGCTGTTACTCTTCATGGGTGGCATACTGCTTTTGTTGCATAATTGACTGTCTATGACTATATTTGGCAACAGTATTTCAATTGTCTTGTTTGACCTTTGACATTATGTTTAAATCTGGATAGGAAAGAAAGATCAAGTTAGCCTTCTGGTGTATGCAATTTAGAAACATTATTAATAAAATGTTAATAGTGAAAATTTTTATGGCAGTAACATAATAGAGGTTAACAATCATAGCACTGAATTGTCACACTTTAAAACTTTCATAACACATGACATCATTTATTCAAATGGAAAAATTCTTTGTAACAATTGGCGTTGAAAAGTTAGAAGTGGATATTCAAGATGTGGCCCACAAATTCATGAAAAGACACCAAAGAAGCAATAAAAATACCAATGCAATCAATAGGCTCTTTTGACTATTATTTAGTTTTTAAAACAAAGAACAAAACCAGGATGAAATTATTAAAGGGTCTAGATAGTCTATTCAAAACACTGAAATCTTCCTTCTGCATCCAGTTTTTCAAAATTAAGCCCAGGCAGAATGGATAGATCAACTCAAAACTAGAAATGAAAACAGAAAACATGACCATTCCATGGCATTGATAAACACAGTGACTTCAGCAGGGACCAACACACACCACTCATGTCCATCTCTTCAATAATGACATGTTTTGAATAGCTCCATAACCTGGAGGATTTTTCTTTTTAAGGTGTTTCTTAGCATTAGTACTTCCATTTTTGGTAAGCTGGCTTGCTCCCTCTTAAATGTGTCAGCAGACACTGGGAGGTGCTATAGACTATAAAAAGAAGGTGATCAGACTTGTCCTTGGCTATTTTGATACCTTGCATTTTCAATATTTGTCTAACAAGAAGGTATTGTATTTCAAAGCAAAAAAAACAGCCCCCAAAAAGAAGCATATTTTCCCTAATAATCTTGCTGATTTTATATGTTTTATTATGACTGTTAAACGCCACATGGGGTTTGACACTTCAATCAGAAGTAAATGTTTACAGAAAAAAAAAGAAAAAATAGATAACTTTATGACTGTTAAAACACAGAAATTCTTTTAGATGAATATATTATCTAGAGCTGAAAAAATATTAGAGGGAAAAAATAACCACAATCAACATCAAATTAGGAAAAGGTTGTACGTGAATCTGTGCTGCAGTCCCTGAGCTGCTCAGGTGAACTGGTGCCATTGTTCAGTAGCAGTTTGTGTGCACAGCTGGAATGCAGTGGCAAACGTGGAGTTTTACATGCCAGGTGTGTGGAAATGCTCACTGCAAGAGTTTGCTGGCTTCTTGTATAACACATTCACAACATTATATGGTGATGATAGACTTGTCCTTTGAGTGGTCTACATGGACTCTAAGGGTGCCAATATTCAGGCCCTCTAGCTAGTCACTAAGCAGATGCATTTGGGAGAGAATGCTGACCTAGTCAAGGGAAAAAGGCAGTAAACAGAGGAGTGATTCCATCCAGTGTTTGTGTAGGTCCTTCAGAAAACAAGAGCTGTACTCCCTGACAGAAACTCTGAACTAAACCAGAAAGGGTAACTGAATCCTGGAGAGTGCAGTCAGTACTAACACAATAGGAAACTGCAACTTTCACCAGCTTTCAAAAGCAACTTTAACTCCACCAAGCTAATTTATTTCCTTTGGAATAGCCCAGGCAGCTTGGGGACTGTGCATAATGTGCAAGATGATACACAGAAATCCAAGCCATTTTTCAGTGCTTATTGGTGACACTTTACAAGGATTTAGGGAACTAGCTATGTAAATCCAGCACAGAGTGATTCAAATAATGGAACTTGCTTGATAGAGCTGCCTTACAACAAGGGAGATTTATGCTGTGGGAAAGGCCAGTACAAGATCTCCCTCAGCAGCAGCCCTTGATGTTTGCTTGTGGGAAAACTGCACCTGAAAAGTCCTGAAGTCATCACAGTCATGTCACTTCCCAATGCTACAGCAAAAAAATTGTAATAGTACCTTTACATAAGGACAGGGACAAATACCTGCGTCCAGTGAGATTCATCCCAACTGAATTCCACACACAGCAGGAGTGCCTGCATTAGTTCAGCATCACCTCAGCAATACCACACTAGAACATAGCACAAAAAGAATTCTCTGCCATGTACATGTCTGACCACATCTGAACTACAAATGTGACAGAACTCACACAGCACTCTGCCTGCAAACATTGTTACTAATCAAAAGCAAAATTATATACAAGTACTTTCAAACTAACAAGTGGAAAAAAGCCATTCTTCCTATTTGAATAAAATCCACTCTTCTAACCAAACTTTTTACGTCTTTTACTGAGCACGGAGATTCCACTCAGTATTTCCAACAAAGACTGAAAACCAAAACCAAATAAAAAGGTACATAATTCCCAGGGCAAGCAAGTTCTTTAGAGCACTCTAAATGACTGCAAACCAGTCAGAAAAAAAAGAAACTAACTTATGCCCAAATGATGATTCCAAAAAGACAGTTCATCTACTCAGGAAACAAAATACCACCTACCACACCAGATAAGGAACGAGATAAGAACTGTGGCAAAAACCCCAGTAGGAAATGGATGGAGAGCCTCTTCCCTGTAAGGAGTCCTCTCCTGACTGCTGGCCAGCCACGAGGGCCTGACTCTGCCCTCCTTCCTCTCATTAGCATGTAATCAGGTACACAGGTGCCTTGAGTCTCTTGCTCTGTTTTGCATCCAACCACCCCATCAGTACTGACACTGCTTCACAGGGCTGAGCATTTTCTCTGAGCATCTGCTTCAGCAACCAGAAAAGCTCCCATTTTGAAGTTGTGAAAGACAGTCTGGCATGTTGTTCTACCTTACTAACAGTGCAACAGCCACTTATTTGGGTGAATTTGTGTTGGACTTTGTAGAAGATATTTATTAACTCAAAGGAAATCAAATGTTACATCAACTTTGAGAGTAGCCTTAGGAGAGTCTGCTCAAATGATAGAGTAAATGGCAAGAGTCCTAGGCCACTTATACTTGTCCCTTTAAATGCCTTCTAAATTGAGTAATGAAAATAGCACAGCTATTAATAAAACCAAGCTTTTAGATTATTATACACCAACTTCAATCAGAATGTTTATATTAGCAAACTGGCACTCAGCCTCCTTTACCAAATATCAAACTAAAATTACTTAGCATGCTTCCATTTTTGATTGCACCCTTATGTGACTTGGGAAATTTAGTCTATATTACTAAAAAGAACTATCATGCAACAAAACTAAAGAAAAAGAAATTACCACATCTTTCTAGGAAACTATTACCACATATTTCGCAGAAATCATGCTCTGTTGATTTTTTAGCTAAGTAATACAGTGTTTTGAATTTGAATTCCTCTAATTTAGTCATATTCTTCTAGGAGACATTCTGGTGAAAACTTCTGAAATGGCACTTTCATCCAGAAGGAACACTGGAAGCAAAACCAGTCTATACCAAAACCATAAAACTACCATTAGACCAAAAGGAGAATTTTCTAATTATTTACAACATGCAAGGCAAACCCCATTAATTTAGTATAGTGATGAACAGCCTAACTCTGATCCAGGGAGATTATTTAAGAGAAGCAAATGGGCAACAATGGCTATATCATCTAAGCAGAAAATTATCTAGTGATAAAAATATATCATAATTATAGTAAGAAATTATTGGAGAATTATTCAGAACCATTCAACATTTGAAATAGAATACATTTCTATGTTTGTCAAAACAAGACATTTTCTTCTTAGATAACAAAATATTCCATAAACACAGGTAGGTATCTGTATGCTGTCCTTTTCACATAGGATCTGTAGACAACCCAGAGACAGTTCTCTAAAAGGGCTGATAAATACTCAAGGGACACTTCAAGCTACTTTAAAAAAGGGCAATACTTAAGCCTAAACCCCACATCATATATATATGGTGCTTACATTTCTACATCACTTTAGGTGGTATCTACAAAAACGTGCAAGTTGCCACTCTTTTTCAACTGTGTGAGACAAAAATAACAGAACCCATGTTTTCTGACTTTGTCCTATACATTTTTAAGTCATAATCTTGTATACATAGATAAAGACATTTTTCTACTGCTAGGGGGCTCAATTAAAGTCATGACTGCCCTTATGAAAATCTTTCTTCCCTTTCTTCCTCTTCACATTGCTCTTCACTGTTTTCTGTCCATGACATAATTTTGTTTAGGGTATCCTTATTCATTTGTGAGAAAATAGACTACCCAGATTCCAAAGATAGTCACCTCTTTTAAGGTGATTTAGAAAAATGAAGACTATTTCTGTCTGTATACAGCACTGTAAATATTGAGGATTTTGGATCACAATTTATTATATTGTCTTGTTCATACTTCAACAATGCAGTTCTGGGTGTTTTCAGCTGAACTGAGCTTAGCAAGGAGAATTGTTTGTTACAGTGCTCGTTTCCCGAGTTTACTCTCCAACACCAGACCTGTCACAGCAGGATGGTTCCTTTCTTTGTTTTCCTCTTAAGAGCTATCTGGCAGCTGCACCCCAAACTAGCCTCTGTTAGTGGATTCCTAAAGAATTCTGCATACATCATCTCTTGTAATCACATGTGCTGCAATCTACATCACAGGTGGTATTGCACAAAAAAGTCGGACTTGAGCCCTGTCAGACCATGCCATATTTGTTTCATTAATTTTGATTTCTATGTGAAAAAAAAACAATTCCCTCTCTGTGTGCATTATATTTGATTGAAATAAATTCTCAACAACACAGAGATGTAATGAACATGAGAAAGTAACTGCCAAGAAGTACAGCATTAGCTCTTTCCAAAAAAAAAGTCAAAATATGGCTTTTCTATTCATACTGACTTAGGGATGAACTATGGAAAACTATCACTGATGGTCTAAATAGCTGCTGTTGAAAGTAAAGAATATTGCACAGCTGTGGAGGAGTTAAGTTACTGACTAGTGGAAAAGCTATCTAACCCTGTGATTCATTAGGAAAAGTTTGCTCAAGAGTTGAAAGACCCATATTAGGAAAGAGACAAATACATGCCATTTGTAAAAGTCTGGCTCTACTGAAATCAGTAAAAGTCTTGTTACTGATGCCTATCCATGGCTGAGGAGTTTATTTTAAAATATGGCAAATAATAACTATTGCTTCTCCAAACCCATGTGCTTTTACTTTAAGACACCGTTTCATAACATTGGTAATAAATACTGGGCATAAAGGAAAATGAAATTCCTGTTCCACTATTAATCTCTTCCTGACTTTCAAGTCAGAATGACTTCTCTATCTTACCAATATCAATGTAGGAGTAACACCGCTATCACTATTTATTCTTCTCGAGATATGGTCTGAGAAGTGAAGTACATCAGAATATACCAATTTAGGATACTCAAAAAATAGTTAGATGTCACTTTTCAAATATATGTGCAAATTTATATTTACATATGAAAGATATAACAAGAAGTTTATTCTATGTTTTTCTGACCTATATTAAAATCATAGATTCACATTTCTATACCGACTAAAAACTGACAGCATTATTTATAGTGAATGTATATTCAATAGTAGAAGTATATCTCATTTTGTGAGATTTTTTTCCCACCATAGAACATTTGCATTTACATTTGAATCAAGAACATGTTGATACTCATGGGGGAATTAAGGTGGCACAAAAAGACGAAGTTAAGAACAGCAGAATTATTTTGTTTCATTTTGTGTGGTTAAAAAAACCCACGATCTCAGTAAACTTGGGTAGTGTTTCCCCAGCTCTTTGCTGCAATACAGCTGAAGTCACAGATATTTTATGCAAAGAAAGAAAAGGTTTCTTCACCACTTAAGTGCTTAGAATAGCCATATTTGTTTCAGTCAGAGCAAAAAGCATAGCAAATCCTTTACTAAGAACAGGTTTTCTTTATATATTTTAGAACGTACCACTACGGGCACAGCCAAGCCCTGCGCTCTTTTAACTGTACACTCTTCAAGGCAGTTCAAAAATTCCTGCTAAGTTCAATGTTATGGAGTCACTATTTTATGTTAAAAACATTAGGAGAGAACAGTACCATAAGGAGTAGAAATTATCATAAATATAATGCAGACTCAAAAAAGGCTGTCAAACTGAGTCTGCCAATCACAGAATTATGCAAACTTGATGCAAATCCACAACAAAATAAAAATGTAAGAGCTGCAAACCCTTTATTTGCACATGCAGCATCTGCTACCCAGTCCAGATTCCTATATTAAAACCCCACCAGTAATTACCTGAGTAATTTAATTTAATAAACCTATGGAAGAAATCTTATTTTACTCTGATTCCTTAAAACGAACATTTTATTCTTCCCTTGTTGAACAAGGTCCTTGTTCAAGCCCACTACCGAAATGTATATTTTCAAATATCTACAACTCACAGACCAGCTGTTTCCCAGATTTTATAAGGGTCCACATATTCTGCTACAGGTTGCTGAAGTAGTACTTCTGCGGAGCTCATCAAACTTCCATGACACCACCACATATAAGAACAAACTGTAGCAGAAAAAAATTGAAAAGTGGAACATTCTCAAAGGCTCCTAACTGAAGCTGTTCTCTAATGCTTGAATGGTATGAAATCTGCCATTTGTTTCAAGGTCAAGAGAAAAGTATGTCTTTACACTTATGCCAATGCACAGCACTGTTGTCTATCAAACAGGTTGGTTGATTATCATCAGAGATGGAAATTTGGAATTCCACCAATATAACAATATGGATGCCAGAATGGATCTGATTTTAAGTTATTAAATCCTTTTACAGACTGGTCACAGGTATCTTTATTACAAACAATCACTGTATAGTGATACAGCAGTACCCGTGTGCTTTCAGAGCCGAGAAAATGAAGTTGTGCAGCTTGCAGGCACAGGAGAGCTCCCATCCTTCCTCAGGCTGCTCGGGGCCACAAGAAACTTTTCTTAGTTAAAAGGAAAGGCAAAGGCAAAGGCAAAGGCAAAGGCAAAGGCAAAGGCAAAAAGTGAAGTGATTTCTACCATTTTTTACATGCTCTGGTTAATTGAGAGAATACTTCATCTGGGGTTCTCAGTGATAATGCAAAGGAACACTGGGTAAGACAACAAGGCAGCTTTCTAACTTCATAGTTGCCATTGTTTATGTTCCCTCTATATATCTTTAGCTAATATAAGCCGATAATTTAATTAAAACAACTATAACTGTGCTGATTCATACATGAGGATATAAAATGAGAACAAAAGCAATGGGAAACTGCGTTATGTACAACCAACAGTATACTAAAATGTGTTAAAGTTATTTAAAACATTTAAAGAAATATCATATAATTTGGCTAATCCTATGCTCTATTAATTGTTCAGTACTTATTACTTATTCCATTACTTTTTTACATTAGCTATGACTAGTAACTCCTTCTCTTAATATAGCACCATAGTATTCTATCACAACACACTGGAATGTGAGTACTAGAGCTCTGATTTCTATTTTCAGGGTACAATTAACTGTCACTGAAAAATGAGGCCATTACTCCTATTTAGTGCAAATAAAGCAAAGCACAGAAAGACTGTGGACTCTAGAAAATAGAATATGTTTAAATGATTCTATCTGAAATAGTTTTCTCACTGACTTCCTGATATTATGCACATGGACAGAAGTAAGAGTGTGCATGGATACTTTTATCACCAGATTCAAGGTGGTTGTTCTGCATCCTGGCATTTGCAGTCAAAACTGAAATAAGTCCAGATTTTCCAACTGGTCAATTGAGCTGAATTTTAAGAGGCACATTAAAAAGTCACATAAATAAATACAGAATAAAAGAGAAGCTTGGCTGAGCTCCTACAGTCTATTTGCTCTGGTAACAGCAACTGGTCCTGTAGCAGAGGAACAATTTTCTCTGCTGCTGCTGATGCTGCTGTTTTCCTCTGTTTTGGTATAGAATTGTAAAGCGAGCTAAAAACTAAGGATAACAAGTGGATGACAATTACACATTTACAAATATCTGCTCATGTAAACAGAGAGGTTTCAAAGTGCTGCCTCTGTGTAACGGCAAATATTCTACTGATTTCCCTAAAGTCAGGCTTCCAGTCAGGTTTAAATTTTAGACTGGTAAAAACAGGGTGTTTACCTGAAGGAAGGAAATTATTTACTTTAAGCAAAATTAAGACAAGGAATGACCTAAGCTATTTGAAAAAACAACAGTGGTAGGATAATTGACACAAGTTTTGATCCATATACTGAACAAGAGAGGAGAAACATCTGCTACAAAATCCGAATTTATTTATCAGAATTTAATTAGATTATTTGATTGGTTTTGATTTTAAGGGAATTTTAATTTTCTCCTTCTATTAGTTTACAATTTAATATTTAAGATTAATATAACAATCTTATACAGATTTTGAAAGTCCAACTAAATCTAAATTATTTGTCAGCAGTAAACCAGAACAACTTGAGCAGCCATACATATAAATATATGTCCAGTAGTGTTTTGAAGGCAGGAGTGAGCCAGCTGGTTTCTATCAATTCCCACTCTGTGAGGCAGCAAGGGGTTAGCACAATTTTCTTAGCAGCTTCTTGCATTTTCTACCTTGGAAGGAATTACGTAGTGACTGCCCGTGTTCTTCTAGACACTGTAATTGATATATTTAGATATCCAACTTCAGCTCTTCCTGCACAAAATAGCAGATCTGGTCTGGAAATGGAATTAAAATCTATGGAAATGGAACTAAAATCCATGCACTTGGGTAGTGCCTGCCCTACATTTTACATAACTACTGAGAATGGGAAAAGATGTCTCTCTTCAAGAGGATTGCAGTGTTTATGACTGAAATGAATTCTTAACTACGTGAAACAAAATTAAACTGTCTAAAATTTCAAACCATTTAAAACTCTTTGCTTCTACTCCATAGGCCCCTGAGGATATCTTCAAGCTCTAGAAAACTGCAGTCACCTTCTTTATTCTGCAACCACTTTCTGAATTTTACTTGTTTTAAATAATTTTTGTTATTAGCTACTTCTGGGACCATTTTCAGTTAAAAAGCGTTGTACTATATATTTTAACTGATAATACATTGCAGAATTTCATTATGATCAATCTACAGGAATTTAATATTTGCTTTTAGTGATTTGCCTCAACGATGTATAATTTTAAGTTTTCCTCAAAGAACACAGGAAGGCAGTTCTTAGATTCAGTTTGTCCCCAGAATATGGCTCTGCTCTTCCTCTTGTCAAGCCTGTTTCAGGAACCAGAAAAACTGCCACAGGAACAGCTGGAGACAATACACAGAACAAAACAGCAAGGCCTTGAGCTCAGGGGAAATTTCATATAAAAAGAGCAGATTCTATGCTGGATTTATTTTTGCCTCGTTTAGCTGAATAAATCCAGCACCCCTTGCCACGTTATATTTAAGCTGATTTTGCAACTGCCTGCAGCCAGTGCATCCAGGTGATATACAGGAAATGCACCTGGATTTAATGTTCCTCAGACACAATTCAGAGAATGAAATACTTGTACATGGAAAAGGCTCGTTAACAGGCACTCTATTTTTTCTTAGAAAAACAGAAGAAAAAATCTTCCACAGAAATGATATGAATAATTTTAGGTCAGCTGTGATCACCTACTCAGGAAAGGAGCAAACACAGCTCATCAACAGATAAAAACACAAAATAGCATAGTAACGAAAATTTTTTAAAAATACAAAGTAATCTATTTAAAGACTTCTGCATTATGGAAGAATTCGAAAAAAAGGAGGCTCTGGTCTTATGTAGAATTTTCCAAGTTCAGATAATCAAAATAGCTATGCACACTGAAACTGAGTCTGGGAAGTTTTCTCCCTTTAGTTGGATATATCTTATTTTGCTTTGGAAAGGTTAATAAGCAACATTTTACATTTACTTTTGGTATTTTGAGTCTACATTCTGAAAGTCTGCAGAGCTTGAAAACATAATTTATTCTATTAAAATTGGCACAAAATATTTAAATACTAGAAATAGCCTTCGTCTGAGCTGTAGGGAAAGCATTTGTTGTACAAGTTCAACTTTAAAGTATTAAATCATTAATTTTATTACTGCTTGGAAACAATTTCATTTTGTAAACAGTCATTCCACTCTTTTTTTCCATTTTTCATATCAGTAAATTATTAAAGCTGTAATAAGAGATCAGTTTTTCAGACTAAGGATTAAGACTTGAATTTTACATGACAGTATTAATTCTAAAAAATAATATTATTCTTCATTATAACCATATGTTTAGCTTCAGGGCAATTTTTATTGGAGGGAAATGTAGTTTCCTGCAAAAATGAGAAATGACTACATGCTGTCTAAGAGGCTGATCAAGAAAATATTTATATAAAGCAGTGGAGATCAGTGAAGTAAAGACTTCTAATAAGTTTAATGAGACATTCCCAAGAGAAGGACTGCCTGGGGCAGCATGTTATTCAGTTGTTACCATGTACTGCTATTCACAACTCACACCTCAAAAATTGAAAAACTCCATAACTGCAATCTACTTAAGTGAAAATGTCACACCCTTTGGTTCTAAAGATCAAATCAATAGAAATATTGGAAATAGAGTGGTCTGAATAGTTAATGTTCAACAGAGACATGCACAGAAGGCATCAATTTAGAGTCAGAACATTCTACACCAACTCTTAATATGCCACCATTTTCCATGAAGAATGAAGCTTTTGATTTATAAAACTATCTCCTAACTCAGCAAAATTAACAGAGAGTTAATACAAAACTGGGGCAAAACAGGTTGTACAGTAAGGAAAAATACTTGAAAATGTTAAGGTATTTCCTTTAGCAATTATTAATTGCAATAGGGTCAATGAAATTCTCACTACAGTAATTAGGGGAGGTAGACTTTACAGAGAGTTGTAAACTGATGAGCATTGCATTACATTTATTCATTATTATATTTATTATTCATTGTTATTTGAAAAATGACTAAAAATAGGTATTATGGCTTTTAATATTTCCCACTGCAGAACAAATGTGTTAAGTTTAAAGTAAAAAGGAAGGTGTATTTCCAAATATAGCTCAAACCACACTCTTCACTTCACACTACAGTATCAGCCATCCATGGTTGGAAGGGCAGATTATACATTTCATGATACATAAGAAAATGTGTAAATACTTGGAAAAACACAGACTTAAGAGTGGAACTTGGCTTACCCCTTCCTTTTCTGCAATAAAGGTAAACACCCACAAGTCCAAGTACACATGCAACAATATATGTTGGAAGTAAAATAACAGCATTTCTAAACAATCATTTTAGTTCCCTGTTGTATCTTCCCTCTTATTTTTGGTTCTTATCTTGCCTTTTTTATACTGTTTTCACAGAGTTATGAGGTTAGCAGTTTCTTTCATAAACCTTGACATGGCTCATATTCCATAACTAACTTCTCTGTCATGTTGAGTATTAACAGGACAATGGTTTATCACAAAGTTAGTTTGTCTGACTGGAAAACAGTGGAGACATTTATGGATAAGGTAATGTCAAATAAAGAAAATTTTAAATGATAATCTAATGGAGGACAAAAATACTTTAATGGACTTCTGTTTAGCACTTAGTTGATTTTAATATAGTATGCCTCCTTTTCGTGCCCAATGAAATGCAAAAGGGTAATTAAACATCAGCTATTTATGCTTAATCAAACGTTCTGTACACTAACTAAATCTTGTCAGCAAATCCTGCTGCTTGAGGACGCTGAACCCTGAGCTGCAGCAAGTCCTCAGGGAATACCTCTCTATCGTTAATCATGTTTCCTCAGACAACTACAATTGTTCCTGCTTGGAAATTACACACAGGACAAACCCAGGAGTATTGAGTATTTCTCCATGATATCCAGATGTCTGGCCTCTCACTGAAGCAGTAGCTTCAACTGTTCTCCTGAAAATCCTTGACAGATCCATCATTTCTGTTCAGATCATTTTTACAGCCATATTCATATTTAAAGTGCTTCAGAGACTCTACACATGCACAGCAAATGCATGCACGGATACAGCAAAAAGCCTCTGAAGATCTTTTTTAGCCTTCTATGCTGTAAATAACAACATATCTGTGTTTATGACATAAATCCAAATTCCAAGAATCAAAAGGAGAAGACAGAAGAAAGTGATAGTGAATGTATGTACCAACTCGTTTTCTGTTAATTAATTCTTTATTGAAATCACATCCACAGACGAAAAATTCCTGGTGTGGAGAAATCTACTGCTTTGTAACATATTTTAACATATACCTGTACAATTATTTCTACTCAAAAGCTTATGAACAGGAGTTCTGCGAGGTACCATTTAGGAAACTTCTTCATTCTCTTGCTAAGTACTCAATACAAATGCAAATACTGCTTCCTATCAATTTTAATTTAATAATAGGGAAAGGTAACAATTAAGTCATATTACAAAATATCTTAAATCAAGACCTTTATTTGCAGTAATATTTTTTACTGTTAGTTTTTATATTTGAGAGAGAAAGAGCACACAAATTGTTTTACCTAAAAATGAACTTCACGATGCATCCATTTAAAAATATTAAGACTCAAAATAACTTAAATTGCACAAATACTTTACAATATAGGCACTATATTAAAAAAAAAAAGAAAGAAAAATATTTCCTGAAACAAATTACTTTCAAAACTATCCAATAAAAGTATTCATTTCGCTGATAAGATTCTTCTGGAAAAACATTTAAGTGTAATACACCAGCTATTTACTGTGCTGGCTTACCAAATGCACACATGTACCAATAATATCATGAAAGTCTTCCAAGACTGACCATCATGAACCTTATTTTCTGGCTTTAACAGGCACAAAAATTAACTTATTAAGTGCCAGAACAAAAGAACAAATTACATTACTTATCATTAAACAGTGTCTTCTAAGCAAAGACAAGATAATTTTCCTTGGCCTTGAATCATTTGCAAAGGTCATTTGAATTCATAAATATGTGCTCCAAATTCCATTAATGAGAAACACAAGTTAGTGAAATTTAGAAGTTACATTTTGTTTTGACTCATTTTCCATCCAAGTCTTTTCTGCCCCTTTGTCCCTATTTAAGATTTCACATACTTTATTTTTAAAGACAATTCTGCTGAGGAAAGAGTGTTTCACAAAAACATTCCTCACAAGTGCTAAACTGTCAGTGCCAGCCTCCCTACCCTTAAAAACCAGCAAGAGACTGCTTTTTTTCAACTGCACAGAGAGCCACAAGAAATAAAGTGCTTTACGAATCATATGTGCTCCCTCAACACATGTACCTGGCAGGAAAGTACTGGCATGAAATTGCTGTCAGCTTTCTGAAAAATGTAATGGATGCCAAAATGTCTCTCTGAATGAATGTCTACAGACACTGACTCAGGCAAACTGAGGAGCAGTGACCAGAAACCTCATGTGGTAGACACTGAGGGGATACTTGCAACATATGAAATGTCTGGAAACAGAGGCAGCTGAACGGGGACTGAACTCAAAGCGTGCTTCCCAGAACCTTCCTGAACAATCCTGCATACTGGGGCAGTTTCCTAGAACATGAAAAGAGATCTCCCTCTGTGGTTCTGCTGCCCCTCCTCTTCCAAAAGCTCCTGAGAGGTTACACCTGCCAGTGGGATCTTCAGGCATGGGCAGCATTTACTGAATTCCTTACACTCTCAGGAGCCAGAGCTGCAATTGCTCTTTCAGCCTCTTAAGCTGACAAGTGACTAAAGGGAAATGCCCTGATTTTGCTAAATCACAAGGCTCTTGCTACTTTGTTATAGATAAGATACTTTTATCCAAGGATATTATGGGCCAACACAAAGAAACTGCCTATTCAACTGTGCCTGCACACTGATGGAAATTAATATAGTCTGCAAACAGATCATGTAGCAATAAAAGCAAAGATTTGTTTTAACAAATACAATGTCAGTGTGTTGTAAAAGCAAAAAGGAGTCTAACAAATAAAAGGAAGATGCTGATTTGAAAATATGAATTGAATCAGAAAACACACAGTATCAGGAGATAAAAACAAAATTATCAAATACTACTTGCCAGGACAGAATCACCTCATGTGGCAATGCTCAATGTTATAGCAATCATATAACTAAATGCCATTTTTCTGCACAGATTTCCAGCCTGAGGTACTGGCCTGCCATTCAGGCTACGGTTATGGAATAAGTCTGCACATAAAAGTGTCTGCTTCTAAGTACTGAGGAACTGTCATCCTAGACCAGAATGCCAGGAAACTCACCTCATTAATGACATAAATTTTGTCCAAAACCTGATACATATTTCACCCACCGAAACTGTTGTGTCAGCCTAAAGGATTGTTTTGTTTATTTTTGTTTACTTTTTTTTTTCTACTGGATATCAACTGTGTGTTATTTTATTTGTACCAAGTGGTTCCAAAGGCTGCTGCCACCATCCACAGGCATCTTTTCTGAAGCAAACTATAGCCCATCTCTACTGAGCGTCTTTTACATACACCAGAGGAATTTCAGCTCTGTAGGAAACCTCATTCACTACAGGAATTTCAAGCTATATTTGATACACTGACCATACAACCATATAAAATTGTTTGGAATTTCATGCTGATTTTACAGGACGTACAGTTGTTTTCAATTTTGGATGCCCATCTCTAGGTTGTTTTTTTTTTTCTTTTTCTAGCTTTAATCTGATTTCTTTTCCAGTTACTTTGTGGTATATTAAGTCTTTTCTCAAACTTCTTCCAAACTTCTCTGGGGATGCTTTAGATAAAGCAACTTAACATAGTTTACATTTTAATTTTGAAATCAGGGATATTTAAGACCTTTTTGAAGCTTGGCCTTCTGAATTTCTCCTCATCAACATCTTAATAATTTAAGCATGCCTTTAAAGTAATTTTAGTTACTAGAGTATGAAAAGAGTATTTCAATGAAACAATCTATGTCTAAGAATTTTCTCTTTCCCATCTTAGTTTAGTGACTTTTTTCTTTTCATGAATAGATATTGAAAGGATTAAACACCTTTACTTCAAAAGGAAGCACATAAGAAGAGACCTTCTCATTTAAGACAAGGAAAGACAGTGATGTCTCAACTGTGAATAAAGTAGAAAAACAAGTACCCCAAACCAAAATAAAGTAACTCCATCAAGTTAGTCACAATCTACTTCAGGCAAAAAGAAAAAAACTAAAAAAAAATGTAGAAATTGTAACAATAATAATATTGCTTTGGACAAAACCTTTTGGCATTTCCTTTTTTAAAGTAGTAAGATTTCTTACTACTCTAACTTCAGCCAACATCAGCTTACTCAAGGAAATCTCAATTCCTATTAGCATTATTTGTTTTAAAAAGTAATTTTGAATCTTTTATTTTTTTTTAAATTCTGTATAAATAGAAAACTCAAACATGGACTTTTTTAAAAAACTCCCCTTACATTAATGGCCAGCAGAGGCAAAAGAACAAATGGATATAAGCTGTCACTGAAGAAATGCAGATTGCAAATTACTACAAAGTCTCTAGCCATTAAAATAAATCAAACTCTGGAACAGCCCTCGGCAGAAACACTGGGGGCAAAGAAATAACAACTCCAATTTAGTATTGGCAAAGTTTATGAAAAGAGAATTATCTGATGCAATTCCCAGGCTAGCAGAGCACTGGACTTGATGACCCAGAGATCCCTTCCACTGTTGTGTTCTTTGTTAGGCTAAATGCAGATGCTCATCTGTTTTTCAACCTCACTGTGGTTTTTCTAAAGTGAAATTGAAATGATAGTTATTATAATTTTTGTAAGTTTTGGTTACAAATTACCCTTTGTTAGAACTATTGCTAGGCCTGCAGAAGAGTGGAACTTGTCAAAGAATTCTAAAAGCTTTACTTAAAAAAAAGCTGGCTTAGCATTATAGGGGAGTACAGAAGTATAAACACTCTGAGCTGAATGCCCAGCAGTGCACAGACCATAAGAGGGAACTAATCTGTTAAAGAAAAAAGGGCGAAAAATATACCCGTATGTTCTACAACTGATACATCAGTAACATCAAGGAGAAAAGCAAAACAACACGAAGGAAAGCAAAGAGCAAGAGGAGATAAAAATGTATGGGGAAGGAGAAATATCATAGATTTTTAATGCGTTTCTTAAAAACCTAAGTAACAAAAAACTATTACCGTGTGGCTCTGAAAAGTCAATGCCAACTTGAAAGGGAAAAACAGGAAATGCTTTGTTAAAGAGGACACCCAGGTGATAACCTAACACATGCCTCTCTCCCACCTCCCTCACTTGTCTCCCCCATGCTAAGCTCTTGCAATTTGCCTCAAGTTGGCTGCCTTTGAAAGACCCCATTTTGGAGAAGGAGCCATAGTGCAGTTGCTATGGTAGAGCTCTGTCAGTGACTCAATATTGAAAGAAATAACTCAAACTCAGATATATAACTCTAAACTACTGTTTAAGAAAACATTAATAACATTTAAGTTTGAAAACAACCTGGTGTTCCTTGATAACCTGCATAATCCCCCCCTTCACTTTTTTTTTTAAATATTAACAAAAGAATATTTTTATGTTGCAGGTAACTTAAATGTATCATAGTGACTACAGAAAAGTATTGCTGATATGTATCAGTGAGATGAAAATAAATCAGGTTATAGAAAACAACACTAAAGGCTTTCTGGTTTTGAATAAATAGGCTCTCAGGGCAGCCCTTAATGATTTTCAAATACACGTATCTTTACAGCTCCAATCAGTCATAAAAGCACACAAAGGTCAAGCAAATACTTCATCTTATTTCAGACACTGTGGTCTGTTTTCTATCACTCGCAAGTTCTAAGGTTTACACTCTTTCAAGGGGATGATACTGCTACACAAAACTTCAAAATAAAGGATTTACACAAATTCTGTGAACCTTGATGGCTAACTACATATTCCAAATGAAACCCTGAGCCTGATAAACTCTAAGCTACACTGATTCTCTGAAAATAGAGGAATTACTTATATTGACATCACAACTTCAGTATATACTTAAAAATTACCACCAAACAATTTTAAAGTGGCTCTATGCAGACATGATCACACAGGGAATTTTAAAAGTCTACCCCTTTCTTTCATGAAGGCACTTAAATTTCCTGTTTTCCAAAAATAAATTCAATAAATGTGGAAATACTGCAGAATATTAGTTCAAGGAAACCTGAGTTAACTGGAGAACAACCAAGCATTTACAGCCCTTGCTGTGTACCTTTGCAGGTATTCTAGAAATCCGCACGGTGGCAGTTGGAATTGTGGCAATCAAAGGAGTGGAAAGTGAATATTTTCTGGCAATGAACAAGTCAGGGCGACTCTATGGAAAGGTATGGATGCAAACTTCTCTTATGTGTACATCCCTACAATCTTAGAGGTATTTTGAGATGTAACATTTGTATGTTTTTTTATTATTGATTCCTAATTAAGTAAAATGTATTCTGGACTTATCCCATGCATTCCATATTGGACTTTTATGTCCATTTAATAAATTCGATGATTAGGTCTTATATACTTCTTCAAAATGTGGAATACTAAGGGGGAATATGTCGCAGACATTTCTCCACAGAAATCCTTTCTTTCAGATTTCTGCGTCTTCAGGAGGCCAGAGGCCCCCGAAGAGAAAGTAAACAATTATTATCAGCTGCTGGGGAATGCAACAGGAACACCTTGATTAGCTCATTTTCTATGTTTATAATTAAGAGCCAATCACCAATGCAAGCTAGGAGACTGAGTCCTTGAACACAACTTTGTTGTAGATTCTTTTCTATCTCTTCCTAGCTAGCCTAGCTGCTCTGCAAAACCTCTCTCTATATTCTATTAGTATAGTAATAATGTATTATATCATATATTAATAAATCAAGCCTTCTGATTCAAGAAACAAAATTCACCGTCTCTCTCTCACCAGCTGCGCCCATTCAGGTGCAGTAATAGGAATACACAAAGCTAGAATTTTCAATACTCGGATTTCAGAGGCCAAATTTATTTATTAAAATATTCCTAATATGCAGGGTCTATAATGCCCATTCTTCTCCCATCTTCACTAATCTAAGTATTTTAAAAGACACTTTTGTTCTTGCCTTACCATATTTTATTATTTACTCTCAACAGAAAGTCTGCAATGAGGACTGCAACTTCATTGAACTGATTGAAGAAAACCATTATAACACATATGCTTCTGCAAAATGGACACACAAAGGGAAAGAGATGTTTATTACACTAAACCACAAAGGGGTTCCAATGAAAGGTAAAAAAACAAAGAAAGAACACAGAGCATCCCACTTCCTTCCTCTGGCAATATCCTAATCACAAATGATCTATAAAGAACTAGTTCCAGCAGGAAGATTAATTTTAAGAAGACTGTTTGACAAGATACCAAGAGAGGCTGGAATACTACTGAGAAACTGAACAAGCTGGACTTGCGCATTTATCTTTATTTTTAAGAGACTACATGAAAAAGATTTGAAAATATACACAAAACCAGATTTACTAACTAAAAGTTGTAAAAAATTCTAAAGAGTTGTACAATCATTATCTTAGTCATTGTAACTGGGTAGTTTCTTAAATTAATTTACCCTGAAGAATAAGTCATTACTTGATTATCTGATAATATTTTATTTAAAAAACTATCTGCTTCTTAAATATGGCTGCTATAATAATAATAAGCAGATGATAATGTTGTGTAAAATATGTCAGACTTTAAGGCTGCTGGAATGAGTTGTCAGATTATCAAGTCAATAGAAAATGTGGAGGCTGAGCAGTATTTTAAATACTTCCCCCAAGAAACTCATATCCTATACATAAACTATATGATCAAAAAAATATAATCTTGTAAATGTTTATTGTTGTATTCAGATAAGAGAGTTAGTTTGGACAAATTAAGTTTACTCTAACACAAAATGTTCCTATCTATTAATGAAACAAATACCTAATGCTGCTCTAAAAGATGTTTCAAATAGTGTATGTAAAATAAAAATAGGAATAAATAATGTACTTCATCTCACTTTTCACAAATTAACATTTTATATAACAATGAAGCAAAAATTCAGACATATTAAGGTTTTTTATGTAACATATCCTATCTTTTGTATAATTCCTGTTAGGGCATACAGCTTTCAATATTGTTTTTCCATTCTTATACATGCTTTTTCTGTTGTTACAGCATTAAACTTTATTTTAAGTTGTATTTGAACTTTATTGTTTTAAGTTATTTAAATGTTATTTATAAAAAAAAGATACTTATTAAGCTGCATCTGTTTCATATGCCTTTAATTCTAAAGGAATAACAAAATGGTCTGGCTGAGATGCATGAATTTTTTTCTGTGACCAGACACAAAGCCCAGTACACAACCTTCCTGCCAACATACATTGGATGGCAGACAAAAATGACAGCCTGCAGCAAATCACACAATGGACATCTCAAAAGAAACAATGCAAAAATCTTAAAAATCTATGCCACATACTCTTGATAATTGAATTACTGGCATGCTCAGAGTTATGCCAGGTAAAAGAAGGTTACAGTTCCAGCAGGCACTGTAAATAATCCAAAGATGGTAGAACCTCCCCTCACAGATACAGAAATACGTGCAAGCCTGCATGAATAGTGTGAAACTACAGCTAAAATCCCTGGGACCAGATGAAGAAAAGACATCCTAATTTTCTAGCCATGAAAGTACTCAATTAAGCACTACTTGACTTATGCCTCCTCATATAATTTAATTCAGTTTCCCTACACTTTTTCTTGGGTTGTGATAATTGCACTTAGATAGAGATCACCAAAAACTAGGTAAAGCAGTGACATGACTGGGATAAAGTTAATTTAAAATGGTCTTAAATGTTTCAATTTTATGCATTGAATAACAAGTGTTTAGAGTCAACCATTTCTTCCTACATAAAACATTTTCATTTTAATAGCACTCACAGAAAATGGCAACAGTTTCCTTTGACAAATATTTTCTTCTTTTAAAAAAATCTTGTTTAACAAATAGTGCCATTTTAAAATCAAATTGTGATATTTTCAAGTCAAAAATTAAAAAAGATATAAACAGATCCATGCAAAAAATGTGTCAGTACAGCTCTATCAGTAAACCTTCACTGTGCTTTTGCTACTTTATTTATTACTTGTTCACTGAACACAACAGACTGTACTATAAAGGAAACTTTTTTGCTGGTACCTCCCTGCACTACTTTCTGTGAATATGTAACAGTGAAACAAAGCTCACATTTATGATCAACATTAACATAGTAGCAGAAGTTTCTATATCTAAACTAGGTTAGCAGAAGCTTTGAAATAAAAATGAAAATAACAAAACCCCATTAGGATTGTTTGTGCTTAAAAGCTTTACTGAAGTTTTAATTAAAATGTATGTATGCACGTTAATATACAAATATATATGTAAAAAATCTTAAAACCAGGTGCACACAGGCTCTTTTAAAAAATCTTTTGATAATGTAATTCAAGAACATAGAAATACAGCTGAACAAATCCTGAATCCAAATTGTAATTAGCCCTTACTTCTAAATGCTTTATATAATGAATCACAACGTTACCACCATTTTCAGGTAAGCCAAGGCTGCTTTATGTTTTACAGCTGTCATAACTGAAATGTGTTCTGTGAGGAAATTGTTCTGATGCTGCAATTCATCAGTGCCACACTCACATGTCCTTACAACTGAGCAATTGTCAATGTATCTTTATCTTAGAAAATCTATTCTCAAATACTGACTCAAAAAAATCAGTTTAGTGCTTAAACCAGAGAATAATAATCAGAAAATTTACAGTGATGATCTCCAGTAGCAAAGTATTACAAGAGGAGGATAATAAGAATCTATTAGATTTCAACAGCAATTCAGAAAGATGCCAGAAGTCTTCCCAAAAGCCTCTTACATCAAATCCACCACAATCCAAAGCAATCTTAGTGCCAACATACCATATACCATGTTGGAGGGAAATATGTTTGTACATAAAGAAAGTGATACACATCTGGAAATGGCTCATTACTAACCTGTATAATACTAAAAGTTCAAGAAAACCCAAGCAAAAAGGGTTACAAAAGCCAACCTCAAGTGTCATTTCTTTGCCCTCCCTTCAGAGGCACTGGCTTTGCTGGAGCTTTTTTCTCTGTTTCCCACTGACACTACACAGTGTGTCCAGACTGGGGCTCAGAAGGGAAACAACTCCTGTGGTCAAAGCAGCACCTACAGCAGCCACTCCCATCTCCCAGAAACTGCTCCATCACACAGCAGCTGTAACTTATTTACTTCTGTATCACTGCTGATAAACACTCTGGGGCACAAATGAGCAAATCTCACCTGAGGAATCTCAGAGATGACTGCAAATCCGTTCTTGGCGGGTTTTAAAATACAGAGCCCAGTCCAAGCAGTGTGGGCCCTAATTTGAGCAGGACATTGGACAAGAGACCTGCAGTACTGCTCTCCCTATTTTAATGACTCTAGGATTCCATAAGAAAGTTATTTTTCTTGAAACAATCCCTTCAAACAACTACACAAAACACATCTCCTTGTTAGGGAGATACACATTAGTCTCATAATTTGTGAGTCTTTAAAGGTATGCAAAATGGTGTAAATACATTTCATAAACAATAAAAATGACAATTGGACAATATCCATGACCTTTAAAATATATTATATGGTACAATACAGTCTCACTTTTAGTTCTGTTGCAGGTACCTTAAAACACGGCTCTGCATAGCATCTGTAATAATCACATTACTAAATGGTTGGTCAATTGACTATTAAAATACACCTGTCTGTGTTTTAAATTACTTTTTGAAGAAAATATGTATATTCTCTTTTAATAAGCTGAAGCAAGATGTAAGTTGATGTTAAATCAATAAAGAAATAAAAACATCAGTATTTCATTGCACTCAGTGACCAATATCTGAGCAGTCTAAATATTTCATAAACCTATGAAATCTATCTCCTCACTACTAATTTTTCAAATACCATAATGATTTTGTAACTTTTATCACATAGAAAAAGGAAGTGACAGGTTAGATGACTTTCCACAAATTAGGAAAAGCCATCACCAGAGGTGAGATCCTCACTTAAAAATAATATTTTATTAAAGATTTAATAACAAAAAAAGGGAAGTACAATTGTTTACATCACTGGATGAGTTTTAAATGGTAACAGTTATTTAAATCACACATTTAATTAATACAGCAGAGAAGGGGAATTTACTAGCAGAAAAAGATGCTAAATTTTCTGTGCTGATAATTTTGAAGATTAGGACTGTACTCAAAGCAGAAACTAGATGGGAAAATATTCAAAGAGTTGAACAAGGTTTATAACATGATATTTATCCTAACTTTCTAAATATTGCCCCAGCAAAAATTCTAAAAAAGCTTTTTCACACAGAAATTCACAAAACAGCAAAATTTAATTTTAAATATTTGGGGGTTGGGGCTTAATATAGTATTAAAACTACCAAGTGTTAAATCTTGAGCTCTGTAAATAACTTCACAATACCTGTCTGAGGAAAGCTAGCTGGTAAATCTTAAGCATTCCAGATACTGAAATTCCATAACTGCTTACATTCCAGCCCTAAAAAGGGAGATTTCCTTCCATTCCATTTCCTGGAAGCCAATCCTAGCTCACCAAGATTGGTTGTTTCATTAGGGAAACACTTTAATTTAGAGACCTGGCACTTGAAAAGATCAACCCAATACAGAAGGAAAAACAAAATTACTCACTTCAAATGAAATTACTTTCTCATGAAAATCATTATTTTACTTTAGTACTAACCAGAAAAGCAGAGGAACTAGAATGAAGATGCCTCAATTTGTCACTAAGGGTTAGTGTTACAGAAGTCAGCCTGGCTCAGGTCTCTCTGCACTTCAGGAATTTGTACACATTGCTAAGTTTGCCCCTAAGCCTTCCATCCCCAGGCTAAAGAGTCCCAGCTCCCCACCCCTGCTCATGGGAGGGATGCACCCCCAGTCACCTTTGTGCCACTTCCCCGGGCTCTCTTCTGTCCATGTCTCTCCTGCTCTACGAGCCCAGAACTGAACACAGCACTCCAGGTGTGGTGTAGAACAGAAGATTCACCTCCCTTTGCTTCCAGCTAATCTAGTAATAGCTTTACTACCCCTAGAAATGTTCCTTATAATGTTATATCATACAATTTTCATCAGAATTCAGGACCAATTCCCTTTACAATTACAACTGGCTGAACAAACATAAACACAATTCACTATTACCTTGGACAGCACCAGTTTTGATGGGTAAGAATTCAGCCCTCAGTTAGTGGCTGCTGAGTTTTCAGGGTTCACCTACTGGCCTTTGAAACCTTGCTCTGCTACAGATTTCTTGTATAACTTTCAGCAAGCCACTTTCAATGTCCTATTTGATAAGAAAGACAAACAAGTTCGAGTCTGGTATGCACTGTTAAAACATCCAACATACACAAATGATGTGACTTATGTAATTACCTAATCACACCAGGGCAGCAGAGGAGCTGCAGCTGTCTGTCTGTCTGTCTGTCTGTCACATTCAAGTGATCTCTGCTGCTACAGGACACCCCTGTGCCACAGCAGATCAGTTCTCTGCTCACCCCAGCAAACAGGGGGAGCCTGTTTATATCTTCTGGAGTTACTCTGACATTACTGCACAGTACAGCAAAATGGGATGCGACTGTTAGAGGAGAGGGAACATTTGAAAGCCATGGACACTCAATTGTTGTGTAAGATACATTAATAGTTCAGCTAACTTGCCTATGCACTTTATTTCTATTGCTTTCACCAAAACCCAGGCACAAAAGTGGATCTGAACAAGTACTAATTTCTCAGTGGCCATGAAAGAGAATAAGCAATTATTAAAAAAACTGTGAGCACCCTGAAAGCCTAAGGTAGATCACTACTGGAAGGGCTAAAATAGTAAGGCTTCTCCCTTTTATTTTAGTGTCATAGGAAAAAATAATTCATTGTATCTTGGCAAAAAAATCAAGATAAACAGCTGCAGTGACTTCAAAATTACTGTCATTAAAACAGGCTCCCTGAGGTCAGAAGTGTTAATCAACAGCTGAGGTGATTTATTGACCTTGCTTCACAAATAATCACTTTCTATTTGTTTTCCTATTCTTGCTTCTATATACTAGTAAAGTATCAAGCTCTAAAAGGAAATATGATTATACTGGAATGGAACCACTAGATTTTATAAAAATCAGGCAAATGTTTCCACTGGGTTTAGATTCTTGGGTTTAAAAAAATACCCAAACGTTCCTGTGTTCAAAAACACAGATACATTTCTGTTTCTAAACATTTTACTGCAAACTGAGCAACACACAAAAAAAGGATTCTGTAAACAAGAATTTCCTTTCAAGACTGTAACTTGATGAGAGTAACACAGATTTTCAATTTTAAAGAAACCACACTAATTGTACTTACAAAGAAACACTAAAGTAAAAAAGGAAAATTATTCAGGAAAGCTAACAGGCAATACACAATGACAGTAAAATAGTTCAGTTTATGAAGTGAACTGTGCATAGGCAATCCATGCAAAGGTTCTATAAAGCCAGATCCATTTGTAGACACTAAATCCCTCAGCAAGGTCTCAAGAGGAACTCTCCACTCCACTCTGCTTTGATAGCCTCACACAGCTCTTACAGGAGAAAGCTTTTTGGAAATCATGGCACATGACAGGGCTCTTCCCATCCTCTGATGTGTCTGCAGTACCTCATTAATTCAGGATTTCTGAGTACAGCATGTTCCAAACCTCCTCTCCTTAATGGTAACAGACACACAGAGAGCCCAGCATCTTTTCCTAAGCATTTAACCTAATTGTAGAGAAAACATGTCAGAGTGGTGTCACTAAAAACTGGAAATGCAAACTTACAAATTTTTGCTCAGTTAATTTCCTCTGAATTATTCACAAGAAAAATAAGATTTTCCTTTCTTGATGAATGGGGAATGATCTAAATTCAGAAAAAGCACATAAGCCCATGAAAGCAAAACAAAGAGGGGGGAAAGAGGCAAGGATAGGAAAAGTTATGGTTATGGCTGGTGCAAACTGACAAAAGGGATTAAGAGAACATTGGTTGCATAAAATTGTGGCTGTAGATGCTTGAAGGAAAACAGTCATTTCAGGAAGGGGGAAAAGGGAAGAAACTAGCTACCCTGAAGGAAAAAAATGCTGGATAACATTCAGAAAGGGAGCAAGTTAGAAGCAACACAAGAAGGTTGGGAAAAAAAAAAAGTTAAAATAGTGGCCACGAGACAGAAGAGAAGGCTTGATTGAAAGAATAAAAATCAAGGTCTGATCCATCAGAACAGTGAAAACAAGAGGGTAAAAGAGGCTACAATGCAAGAGATACTGAAAATGGGATCCAGATACCAGACAAAGGAGTGGAAAATGAGTGGCTGTCATTAGTGTAAGAAAACTGACAAATCAAACCAAGATGGATTATCAGCAGCTCCTTTAAATGCTTTGTAATACTGTTCACAGCTTAATCAAATTGACTTATCAATATATTGGCAGGATATATGTTCAGAGTTGATCAAAATTCACATTTAATTTTGAATTGCTTTAATACTTTGGGTTTGTGCAAAATGAACTGAAAGTATTAATAACAACCTATGTTGACAATTAAGATTTTGCAGTGTACCTTAAGTTTCATTCCAAAGTATATGGTCACATGGTTTATGTGTTTAAAATATTTACAAGACTGACTGGCTGCTGCAGAACTGGCAGATACACCAGCTTGTATTTTAGCAGTAGCATCTTTACTAATATGAATTACTGTGGCAGCCTTAAGGCTTTTGAGATTCCATTTATTCCACATACATTTCCTTGGTTTTAGACCTAAAATTTAAAAAAAATTAATTTAGAAAAACGTTTATGTGAATTTTGAAAACCACCCTATGAATATCCCCAAATGAAATTAAAATTGCTTTATTTCCTGTCTCCAATGTGCAAGTTTTTATGCCACTGTCAACTTTAGGCATGAGATCCAAGCCTGTTAACTAAAACAATTACATTCATATACCTAAAGTCAACCAGAACAGTTTATGCTATCTCCCTTCTGCTCCTGCTTGGGTTTGCACATGGGTGAATGTCCTTACTTTGTGGTTGTTCCAGTTCTGGTAATTTAATACATTTGCATATGTTTTGTTGAGGTTGTGAATTACTCTCGCAGCAATACTTAATTTACTTTATTCAGTGGTTTTCAGTCTTCATTCCACTCAGATTTTACACAGCTCCCACACCAAGTTTCATGCAGACACAGACTCTGTGCCATAGCAGTGGTCTCCCAGAGCTCTGGGATTTTTTCTGCTCTGACTAAATTTCACTTAAATCCATCCATTATCTGTTTATAGTGGTAACACATTACAGAGAACGCTGTGGGCTCACCCAGCTCTTCCAAGTTAAAGGCCCTTTAGGAGTTTGGAGCATATATAACTTTGATGTATATAAACTTTCTCTAAATTAAATTTTTCAGGGTGATCTTTTTCTACATATAATTTTCTCTGTCTATAACTAAAAAGAGAATTCTGCCCAACGCACAGTGACTGACACAGAGAAAGGTTTTGAGAAAATATTTCTATATTTTACATTTACTTCAAAAACATATTTCTTTTGCATTTGTCAATCAGTTTCAACATATAAGATAATGAAATCCACATTGTCATGAAATCTAAATAAATGAGCACTAAAGATAGAAATCTGCTCTAAATCTAAGTTTTGGAATGGATATCAAATGACATATGTAATCTAAAAATCATAAACTTTTACTGTCAAAACATCCAGGTATTTAATGGTAATATAATACTACTTCCTTTAATGGTAATGTAATACTACTTCCAATAGAAATTTCTAGGGCAGGTATTGTCTGAATTCTGTAAGAATATTTCTAAAAAGTGGCTCTTTTTTATAGAGAGATTCTTTCAAGGCCACCAACAAACAGTTGCTTTTGCAAAAAACATTTTGAGATGTTTGATCCAGTGTTGTTTTTCTTAATGAGAAATGATGCCATGGATAGTTAGTTCAGATTCCATTCCAGGATACTGTTTTAAAATATTTATTCATATTTATACACCTACAACCAGTATTAAGAAGTCATCATCATTATTATTACTGAGCAGAAAAAGCCAGCTTTGACATCAGTATTTCTAGTACTGCATTTTCTATGCATATATACATGTATGGCATTACACACATAAGGCAACAGACAATAAAGCAACAGAATCTCACTGAAATGCACAGCTGGTACTCTGGACAAAATATGCCTCAGGAAAAGGAAAAAACTACCAGTACCTGATACCCACTGAAAAACTAAATCTACCAATCCCTCCTGGAAGTCAACATCAAAATATTTAATAGATTCAGGAAATACTGCCCAAAAAGCAACACAATGACTTGTGACAACCAATCAGGATACACCTGACAAAATAACACCATATCCAAAAAGTCTACAAAAAAAATTTCATATTGTAATTTTTTAATTAATGTGAAAATACTGAAGTGAACTGTCACAACTGTAATGAACTTCTGTTAGAGAAAAAAAAAAAGCTTTTAAAAAGCACATCATTTAATAATTCCATTTTACTATTCATATATTATATAAGCCAAAAAAATTCCCTTTAATGACCGCCCATGATAATTTCCAGCTTTTCATCACCAGTCCTGGTTGCTCTCTCTCTCAGGTACTTACATGCAAGTGCTTCCAGCTGTCCTCTGGAGCCAAAAGCTGCCAATCTGGATACAGGTACATTGGTTTATGTGTCACATTAATGCTTTTATGTGCCAAAATGCAGCAGCTACCCATGTATCACTGAAAATGCTACCGGCACTCTTACCTGAGAAAAAGCATCCTTAGCATGCCTGAGAACAGGAAGAAAATGTGCCACAAAATCTGCCATTCTGTCAAACAAGTGCTCTTGGTTAAGCTTCAAAGGGGAAAAAATCAGGGCAAAGATACCTACATAAATTCAGATATGGCTGTGTGCAAATATTGATGCACAACACTGTCAAACTCACAGTTATCTGAGGTGAGGCACTGCCAACACAAAGGAACAGCACCAAAACACATATCCCTAAATTATTGCCCTCTCTTACTCCAACACATCCTTCTTCCAAACATTTTAACAACTTCTAAGTGTTTAATCGCTTCTGAGTATATTGAAGTATTTCCTGATTCAGAACAGCACTGAAAAACATGAATTATCTGAAGCATATGTTAAGTTTATCAGCCAACAATTAAGACAGAATCTAAGTGAGGTACTGAACCAAAGCCAGTGCACATAATCACAGCCTCCTGCCACAGGAATATTTTCCTCCTCTTCTTAATAAAGAACATAGTGACCATCTGAGGTAACAGAACCCACACAATTTTGATTTATGCTCTTAACCTAAATATTCCAAACTCATACCTTTTATAAATTTTAGGACCATTGCACAAAGTAAGCAAAGTAAAATAAACAGTCAATTTCATCTAAAAGTTTATTTTAAGCTTCATGATAAAAACCTGCCAACTAAACTAATTCTCCATACGCTCAACTACAGCTTCCCAAAGTTACATGAAAAGGTAACTTGGACCTACAGTTGATGCAGTTGAGCTGCATGAGTAAAACACATTTTTGTACTTGTGGGATATGCAGATTTTTTTGTTTGATAATAAAAGCCATAACAACACTTAAAATTACTTTACATGTTAAACTTCTGGAGAAACCATGACCACAAAGAATCCTGAAGCACTGCAATAGATTATTTTGAGAGAAACAGACTTCGAGAACAATTTTCTATCAAAACAACAAAAAAATATTCAGTACAATGAATGCAGGGATTTAAAACTCCTAAAACCACAAAGCAAATCATAACTGGACAAAGGTAAAAAGTACAAGGATTTTAATTTGAAACATGATCCACAGGCACATAGGAACTTCTTTCAGCTTGCAGAAGTACTGAAGGGAAAAACTTGCAGGGGGAATGTTTAACTTTTACTGAGAGAAACAAAAGCAGCTTCTTTAGGTATCTCAACATCAGGCTGTCAAAACACAGGGACTGATTTGCATTTGCCAGATACCTGCAAGTCTCTCAGCCTGTTACTGATTTTTCTTTTCAGTTTTCAGTAAACACGAGACTAAAAGTCTAAACATTTAAAGTTTAAACCACAAAAACGTTCTTTGATACAAAATTAGTTTGATACAAAATTAGTAAGGCATCCAGTCACACCTGCTGTATTAATTCCCATTGAAGATGAGTAAAAAACCCCAGAATTTACACTTTTTATGGTGACCAGTCCTCATATTTACACAGTATTTGGAATTTCCATTACCCAATGTATCTGAATTCATGTAATCTTACAAAAACTGAGGTATTTGTCTGATTTCCATGTCAAACCATATTCATAAGACAGAATGCTGTGTACTTTTTTACATGCAAGCTAAAGAAACTCACCTCTACATTTCTACCATTTGACTTCTCAGCAATGTATCTGGGAACCTGAAAAATTTATAAATACTTATTTCATAATTAATCTATTTCACACATGAAATAAACAGCATTTTCAGCTAAGAGAATGCACACTACAAAGTGTGAATATATTTCAGATAAGGAACAAAGGTGTAAAACAGCTACTTTAGGTGACTATAAGATACTCTTATAAATACAAAGAAACCAAAGTAGTTTTTCAAGCTGGGTTTTTTACCTCCTAAAAAACATACAGAGATAGATGTTATTCTATTTCTGTATCCAAGGGGGGAAAAAAAAAGAAAATTTGATTTTTCTTGTCTTATCCATAAAAAGAATTAAAATTATTTAATGCTCCTTTGCTCTCCACATCTCACATGTCTCAGTCAGAGCTCCCTCTGTAGTAACTTTCTCAGTAACAATGTCTTTAAAATTCAGCCAGGTTTAGCAAGAAGTAGGGGCTGGATTGATGATTTAATTGATTAAAAGCTCCAAGCAGGCAACGACCTTACATATATCTGGATCTACACCTAAATGTGTCAACACACAAAACTTAACACACTGCACAGGCCCCCTGGAAGGATTGGAAGGCTTAAAAGTTGCCATTTTAGGCTCATCTTGCCTTTATTAACACTGTGGAGAACAGGCTTGCCTAGACTTTTGCCTGCACCTTGTTTAGGCCTAAACAAAATGCTCCTAAAACCCAGGCAGAACTGGGGCTTTAGTTTATTAGGTTTTTTCAAATGATGAACTTGACACTTCACACTGACAGAGTGAGGGAAAGCTGTAAACACTTAGCTGGGCCAATGCCTGCTGGGTGCTCTGTTCAAGGGCAGGGAGATGCTCCTCTAGATCCACAGGGCCACACTGGCATGAGAACACCTTTTGAGCACATTTCTGTGCCTCAGTGACGTGTGTTTATTGTCTTCTCCAAGTCTGAGTGTGGTCTGATGTTCATACAGATATTTACATACAACACTAAAGGAATAAACCTTTTGTAACTTACCCAGCAAAAAGTAAAGCTCATCAACAGAGATACAACTCAGCCACTCCTTCTGCAACCAGTACATTGTAAAAACAGCTTGTTCTGGAAATTATAGAAATGTAATTCTTAAATTAAGTAATCTGTGAACTTTATTTTGCATAAAGAATTGCAATACAAGTATAAATGCATTTTACATCTAAGAATCTCTAATTCTGGCAACACTGCAATGCAGACTGTGCTTTCCTCCTCTCTCATGTTCTGCATTCAGAGAGGATTACATCACCTCAAAGAGCCAGAAAAACAGAAATAGACCAGGGAGGCCCATTACAGCAGACACAGAGTAATTAAAAAGACTATAACTTTTTAGTTAGAGAAGGAGATAACTCAAGAAAAAAGGGTCATTATGTTTCTAAAGAGACAAATAAAATCATGTGCAATTTAAGTTCTCGGAAAGGCCAGTAATGCCTTCCATCTGTTGAGAACAGCCTTGGAAGCACAGAGGAAACTGATCCTTGATCTAGCAAAGAATTTAAACTAGCAGCTTAAATATTTGAGCAAATTGTTGGAACCAAAGGTAGTTGTTTGAACTTAATCATCAAATTGATCACTTCACTGAAAATACTCAGCAAGCATTAAAACAGAGTTATCAGTGTGTTTTTAAGCTGAAGGTATTGCTGAAGGACATTGACATGCTCTATTGTAACAGCAGGGCAGAAAGGCAAATTATTTCTTTAAAAAAGCAAATCAATGAATTGTTATTGACTGCACTGAAACTATTAACACACACAGGCTCATTCTGTGATGCTGCAATTTCAGGGTAAAATGGTTAAGTAAAACCAACTTTAAAATGTAAAAAATTCAATACTTTGTTCTGATATTATCCTAAATGTAAGTGTTTCCATTTTCATGTCAGGTTCCTCCTCCTAGATATCTACTATTTAAAAAAAATAATTTCATAATGAAATGCTCCATATCTTTTCAAGCATTTTTTGTTTCTTTGTTCCAATGGGGAAAAAGTTCTGGTTCAAAGCTCAAAAGAGCAAATTTTCTGGTTTTAAAGATTTGAGTGAATTAATACTTGCAAATAATGTAGGCAGGTCAAAAGGAATGTCCTGCTTCTTCCAAAAAGAATGTCATTCTGACAATTCACTGGTAACCACATTGTACCGAATTCTTCAACAAACCAGAAAGGCATCTATAGTCAAATATTTCCCTAGCAGTACTACGAGTGTAAGAAAAGAGAGAAAGGTAAGATCAGAACCAACTTTTCATCCTCATCAGAACCTTCTGCCTCAGGGTTCAGGATTTCTCTTATGTTAGTAATGGCATGGCCTGATCAAATCTTTTAAACAAAGCTTGATTCAGGATCTTGACTCAAGCAACGTTCCAACCACAAAAAATTGCTGTACAGCACAAAGGCATTTTCCTCTATGGTATAGGTGCAAGAAAAAAAAAGGTTAACAGCAGAGAGGCTGCTCTCTTAAAGGTGTGCCATTTCTACAAAGCCCTTTTGCAGTGCCCAAGGGTCTTGGAAATACAACCTACACTCAAACTCAATTCTCAGTTTATAAATTCTCATTTATAGGGTTTTGTTCTTCTAATACACAAAATACTACTTCATATCCTTAGATGCTAAGAAACATACTAAATATGTGAAAGATACGTAAAGGCACGGGATCACAAAGACAGAACTTCCATCTCCATCTCACTACCTCCACAATATTACAGTATTATTATTCACGCACTTCTAAAGTGCACACTGAAGAAAAAGTGACAATTCTGCCACTATTCTCTCGTATTCAGTAATTTGTTTACAAGCTGGAAGCTCTGTGAAGATTGCAGATTACCGAAATTCACCCTAAAGGCTGAATATTGGGTAAATGCTACAATGGAGCAGCATCCTCAACCAGGCCAAGGAATCCCACAGAAGAGATCCCATATTCCCTTTAGAGAGAGATTCAAAACAAGCAGAGGAATGTGGCAGCACAATTCCTCCAGCCAATAAATATGCTCTAAGGATTCTACTGGGTGACGCGAAAAATACAGAGTTTAAAAAAAAAAAAATTCTGATCTATCTTTCCTGGAGTTCTGATGGGAGTCAAAGCCGCAGCCTCACACCCAGGCGGCGCCGCCTCACGGAGAGGGCAGCGCTGGGCAGGGACGCAGGCAGGAAACACCTGGCGCGGGCCCAGCTGGGAACGGCGGGGTTCTCCCCCCTGCCCAGGGAGCTGGAAGTGCTTTCTGCCCAGAATCTGTGACCCAAAGCACGGAACAGCCCAAGCGGGGCGTGAGGCGCCCAGAGCACCGCAGCCCCCTCAGGCAGAGGCGGCCCGCGGGAGCCGCGCTCAGCCCCGGGCTGTTTCCGTTCCCCGCCTCCCCGCGGCGGCCGAGCCCGGCACTTTCGTTCCGGGGCCTGCGAGGGCCGCGCGGGAGTCGCGCCGGGCGGCGGGTGAGGAGCGGGCGGTGCGGGGGCGCTGGAGCCGGGCGAGGAGCGGCTGAGGAGCTCCAGTCCCGGCGCGGCGGTGGCGGCAGGAGAGAGGAGGCAGCGCGGCTCGGGAGCGCCGAGGGGCCGCGCCGTTCGCGGGGCGGGCTCGGGCGGCCCGCGGTGGGAAGCGGCTTTGCGCCCACGGGGGCCGCGGTGCCGCTGCGGCGGCGGGACGGGGCCGCTCAGACACCGAGCGGTAGAACCGCGCTGTTACCGGGGCAGAGACAGCGGCCCAGGGCTGTGCCCGCCCAGCGCCCTGCGCTGTCCGCCCGCAGAACCTGCGCTCCGAGGCGGCCTGCGCTCACCCCGCCGGGCTGATAGCAGCGAGCAGCGGCATGGCCGGGGCTGTGGCACCCCTGAGCTGTACACGGCCCCCCGAGGTGCACCGCCGACCTGCTGAGTTGTCCTAGAATGGCGGCTGGAGTGTGGAGGGTACCACCCACAGGCAGCGATTTACCAGGGGTTTAGAGATGAGGTGCAGATGGAGTTGTTGTTCAGTCTTAAAAATATCTCTCTGAAATGAGATTTGGATCTCAAAGTTCTAGTCTGTCATTTTCTGAAGTGTACTGTACTGTATGTAAAGTGCTGCAGCCTGGGCACAGCTATTAGTTTGAGGCCACAGCGTATCCCTTGTCAGCATCGATAACAAAAGTGCTCCAGGGTGTCACCGTTGAGCGGCACAGAGTGTAAGACATTCCACTGAAGAGAGTCAGTTTGCAGGCTGGGAATGCATGTCCAATTCCAGGGCCTCTCGCCCTCTGCTTCTTGAGGAAACTTGATAATAGCACAGGTTGCTCTGAGATGTAAACTATACTGGCTTTATCTCAGAGAAACTTGAAAGCAAATTGCACTAGAAAATTCGTATGCATATTAGATTTTGTATTTATTTGAGTGGACTTCTCTGACCCTTTCAAAAGTTAGACCATGGCAGAGGCAGAGGGGAAGGTATCATAGCATGCATGAGTATTTAATTTTACCAGAAAATAACAATTTTTTCTGGAATTGATTTTAATTTGGTGTAGGAAACTTAGCTTAGTTTTTTAGTTTTGTTACTTTCCAATTACATTACACTTGATTTTATTTAAACGCTTCATTTTGGATTACATTTCAGGACTTACTGTTTGTTTGTTTTTGTTAAACATGACTTTGCTACACGATTTCATAAGTGTGATCCTTGACATGAAAAAGTAAACCTAAATTAGCTGAAAGTAAATCCTGAGAAGAACTTCTTTCATTGCATGTGATGCAGCACAAAGTGCCAAAGGCAGTTTATAACTACTGCAGGCTGGGCAGGCTCCTGGCTGGGGCTGCTGTGGGGCTGAGAGAGCAGTGAGAGGGGGCTGTGACAGCACAGCAGCACTAATTCTGTCTGCCCCGGGGTGGACACATGGTCATGTTTCTCATGCCTTGCTACATGGTGAAAATTCTGTGCCAGCTGTAGAGGGTGAGACAACAGCTATCCTGAGGAAAGCCTGACAAAAATCCATCAATAGTACTAAAAAAACACAAACTTGTGGAAGTCTAGACTGGGTCAGCACTTAGTATCTGGAACATGGGGCACCAAAGCCCTTTTCTAGCTGTTACTGTTCAGCCTCAAGCTCTTCTCCTGGAAAATTTCTTTTATTTCACAAAGTTCTATCCAACAGGAATTTCATTCAGGTTATTTGGTTGGCCCACACGCAATAAATTTTAGGATAAAGATCTAAATTAGCACAATTAACTTTTGTCTTACAAATTTCTATCCTGTAGGCATATAATTCCTTGTCAGTAGTCATATTGGAGACAAATGGGATTGCTTATCCAGGTAAACACTGCTTACAGTGTTTTCATAAACTTCTAGGCACAAATCTTAACAACAGAGAAATAATAGACTTCTGCAGGACTTACATGAGTGGGATAGTGAATGTGCATCTCTGCATTAAGGATGCAGATCTCGAGTTCTTTCCAGTTTATCTCATGCAAATCTCTTGAATCAGATGATTTTATTATTCTTTCTGTTGTAGGAAACCTGTTCTTAAATGGGATAATGCTGAATATTTTCCAGTAGATTAGTTCATAGTAATTGGCTTTTTATTTAACAACATTTTGTCTGTTTCAGCTAACCATGTCTTTAAATTCATCTACACTTTTAAATGAAGGAAATGCTCAAGGAGCAAAAAGAAATACTGAGTGTTTGGAAAGCCTACTGCAGAGTCCATCATCTATTCAAGATAATCCACTTCAACAATTACAGTTAGCATCCCAGGAAGTACTGGAAAAGGCAAAAAAGAGTGGGAGATCAAAATGCCCCCGATGCAATAGTTCAAGGATGTTCTATTGTTATACATGCTTTGTTCCTGTTGAAACTGTCCCTACCAAAGAAATTCCAACTGTGAAGGTTAGTATTTCTTAATAATTTTTTATAATATCTTTGGGGTTTTAGTTACTGTGGACAGAGAATAGTGTCTGCAGTCATTTCTTTTCTGACTCATTCTTTACAGACATTCATTTTGAACACAGCTATAAGTATGAATAAACTACAGTTAGATAAAATTACTGTTCTTACTTGAGGAATTACATGTACAAACACTGAAAATGTTCCAATCCTCACATAAACATTTATGTGTCTTCTAGATGAGAATATAGGCTGAAGTCACTCAGCTTCTCATGCAACTGTGTTTCCACTTAGTTGTGGAAAGTTTCTTTATGGTGCTCTTGCACATTCTTCAGTTTCTAATAACTCTGGCCAGAAAATGTTATATTGGGAACAAAAAATTTGTCCAAAACCAAGGGAGAATTTTACATAAAATGTGACCTAAAAGACATTCCTATATGTCATGGTTCTATAATTCAGATAACACTGTTAAAATATAAGTAGTGAAATGCCTTTCAGCTGACTTACTTGGGGAAACTGTCAGAGAGGACTGAGACATTTTGCAATATCATTTAGGATCTAAGATGCGTTTTGAAGACAGTGGCGTTTGAAAGCATCATAAAAATACTTTAGAAGTAATTTTGAAATTTGACTTAGTAAACTTAGGTATATTTTCATTGAAATAATAATTTTCACAGTTGGGTGAGTACCTAATAGAGATAGAACCATTATATTGCTCAAATTAAGAGCACATCCAGCTTACCTTATTGATTCTATTTCTGTAGATTGGCAGCATTCCAAAGTGCATCACTGCTTACTTAGCTATTTGCATGAATTGAATGTAGGTAGGTGCTTCTTCTAACTTGTCTCTAGTTTAGTTCTAAACCTATAAAAAAATCATCACATACATTTTAATTACACATCCATAGGAATTTCTTCCAAGTTTTGAGTAAGTTCTTGTTTGTTCCTAATAGATAAGTTCTTGTAAATTCTAATAAGTTTCTAAGTAAGTTCTAATAAGTTCTTGTAAGTTTCTAATAGATGTTTGTAAATATGATGATGAACACTGCTTTTTTCTCCTTTTACTCTAGTTACCTTTGAAGATTGACATTATTAAACACCCAAACGAAACAGACGGCAAAAGCACGGCTGTGCACGCTAAGCTCCTGGCACCTGATGATGTTACAATTTATAAATACCCCTGCATTCCAGAGTATGAAGAGAAGAGACACGAAGTAAGAGATTCTCTAGAGATGGCCAGGCTCTGTGCTGGGGAGGTGCAGCTCCCTCCTGCAGTGGTAGTGCCCTGCAGGGAGGAAACCACTGTTCCATTAGTGCAGTCCATCCTGTGCTCTCTCAAAGATTAGCTCTGCAAACACACAGTTATGGACTGTAACCTTTTCTCCAAAGCTGAGAAAGACCGCAGCACTATTTAACCACCTTGAATTTTCTGTGTTCATCTCCTCACATAATGGAGAACTGGATTTACTGTGTATCTGAAGAAATATTTTGCCTATATTTAAAGTATTCAACTTGGAGCAAGTTAAACAGCAGTTGAATGTTGTGCTCATATTTAGCAGCTGCAACCAGATACATACCTTTTCACAACCTCCTTAAAATTTTTAACATTCACTATGACAAAGGAAAACAACTAAAATTCAAGTCTTGTCTATCATAGCATAGAGCACAAAAAAAGTGAGTTATGAACGTGGATGTGTATGTTCATTTAAATGGTAAGCTATCCTTTTTGGCCCTCCTGCCCCATACACTGCAGTGACAAGTGACATTTGAACTTCCTCAGGGCTGACACCATTGTCTTGGCTGAAAAATCTTTTTATACAGAAGTGTTAGAGTTGGTAGTAGAGGCATGGAAGTAACATTAATTAAAAATCTCTGTTAAGAATCTCAATTCATTAACATATTTTTAATGTGCATTTAATGCTTTGGACAATAGAATATTTTTAAGAGACACTATTTCATCTTGTCCTGACTTAAATGTTTACAGACAGGTTAGAAAATTTCTGATCTTTAATATAACAATTCCTGTTGTTCTGTTAGATTTTATTGACACTCAGATCTCTTTGTTTTCTTCATTCAGATAGCACTTATATTTCCTGGCCCAAATTCAGTTTCAGTTAAAGATATTGCTTTCCATCTCCAAAAGTACACCAAGAAAAGTGTGTGTTCTAGTGATGATGACTGTTTCAGAGAGCCCCTTCCTAAACAAGCAAAAATAGAACCTGAAGAAGAAAAAAATCCAAATGAATGCATCTCAAGCAGCAGGAGTGAAGACACTAGACTGAAGAAAATAATATTTATTGACAGTACCTGGAATCAAACTAACAAGATAATAACTGATGAACGACTTCAAGGTAAAAAAATACAAGTTGATACTGTGACATTATTGCTGCATAAATGATTAAGGGACATATGTCTATAACAGACCTGAGCACAATGTAAGCTTGTATGTACCCCTATCTCTGTGTATGAAGGATTCAGCAGCCTCTTCCAGGGCTGTAAAATACTTCCTGAGCCAAAGACTCCATTACTTTTCATGGCATATAATTTATTTTGCAAAAAGATAATACTAGTACTAAGAAAGCATTTACATTTATTTGTCTCACTTCTCTGTTGGAGCGAATTTCCTCAGTCTCAGAGAATGGAAGCTGTCATGTTAGACAGTAGAACAGTAGTTAGAAAGGCCTCTGAAGGGGAAGCCAGGAAGATTTTTTTGCAGGTGGCTGCCTGCTTTCCAGAGACCCATGGGACCATTTGTGTACAAGTTTGTGGCAGACAGGCCCCAAGAAGATAAATAAGGGATTTAGGAGGTTCAGCACAGGTTTGTCATGCCTTGGGTTCTCTTTCTCCTCAAATTGTTAATGGACATTTCCATGATCTCACTACTCCAGACAAAAAAGGAATGGCTGCTTGCCCTCCACACCCTTCCAACTCTGAGAGCAGAAATTGGTAATTCTGCAAAAAGTTTTTGTCTTAGGTTCTTTACAAGAAGTTTACATTTAAGCATTCTAATTAAAACCACAAAAGACAAAACAATTTAGCAATAGCATTCCATTTCTTTTGAGATGAATAGGAGTTAGAAAATACTTTCATTAGTGCAAAAAGTGCACTTAGCTGGGAGGCAGGTTGTCAAGTTTATATGCAATATACACATATATATATATATACACATTACATATATATATGTATACACACACATATACACTACTACTGGATCCTACAAGGAATTTAACAGACTTTCTTGCATAGAAGATGGATGTTGCCTTGTCTAGTCAGCTTATTAAAGAATCCTACATTAGTATGATGTATTGGGCAATTAAAATCCTACTCTATCAGCCACAATGAAGTATTACTGTAAAGATTAGAGGAATTGCATGTTATTCATTAATGTAAGGCATTTGAAACTTACTTTAAGAGGACAAATTCAAGGAAAACACGAGGCTGCCAGGGGAACTGAAAATTTCCATGGAAGCCTATGCATATATTTGTCAAAAAGACTTAATTGGTGTTACTTTGGAGCTCTTGAATGGTTTCCAGTTTCCCCATGAGAATGCTGATTTGATGTACTACTCTTTCCTTTCTAGTACATCTCGGTTCCAGCTGTTTTCCAGCTGTTTTGCAGCTCCCTGGGTTCCTGAGCACCTTTCAGGATTGCTGTGAGGTTTAATAGTGTCATGCAAGTCAGTTTCTAGTATGGGAGAATTTTACCCATCCACACATTGGGTGTAACAGTGTGCACAGCCTGTGCATGTATTGCTTTCCTTAGTGCCTGTCATAAAGAACATAAATTGCATTAATACCCCTTTTAGAGATTGCAGTTTTCACTTCCAAGATGAATGGGGCAGAGTTTCCTTAGGCATAAACTGATGACATTTTTATGTTGTACATACATGAAAAATAGAGAACTGTTTTCATTTTTCAGTTCAATTGCAAATGAAGTCATCATCCAACAAAATATCCATCATATGTTAAAGCTAAAAAAGGAGTGTTCATAATTCCAAATAAAAAGTAATTGCCATACTTATTAGGATTAAGTTACAAGAAATATTGAAGGAAAACATTAATGAAGCCAAGAAAACATAAAGAAAAGCCTTGTGTTTTGTAAGTTTATATTCATATAGACAGTAAATCTAGTAAATTGTGCTGCAAGAGAAAGCAAATGAGTACATCGATCTTAAAATAAGCTGGGAGAACTTGAACAAAATTAGTTCTATATCTTGGAGAAGTGTTAATATATCTTTAGAAAACAAAACTAAATCAGTTAAAGACAAGAAATACATGAGAGTTGGTATTGTCTAGGATTGATTACTTCATTAAAAGTGATCTCTAGACCGGAAAACAAACAGGTGAATTTAATGTTAATGATGACTTTCTGACATGAGTGATGGAGCTTATTGGCAGCATCACCATGACTGTTAAAGAAACTGATTGCTTTGGTTTTTTTTCCCTGTAAGTTGTAACTGCTTTGTATCAGCCAAATATTTTATTAGCTTATTCATTAGCATTGTGGGGTTTCATGTGAACGGTGAGTATTTGTAAGCAAACATTGCCTTTGGCTGAATACAGATCCAGTACAGATGAAAAGTGCTCAGTAAACTTTTATCCTTAACCCCCTCTGGTTTTGGTTTTTTGTTTTTTTTTATGATGAGTCCTAAAGTCTTTTGTTTGAAAGTAACTGATACTGCACTTGTGGTAAGCTCAGTAGTGTCCATGGTCTTGCCTTCAGTGAACTTTTGTTTGTGTTCAAACCACAACTACGTGGGAGTTGATGCTGGAGGAATCGTCCTTGAGATTTTCTTCACTGTTTTTAGGGTGAAAGCACTGTGGATTTGATGGAAGTTTTCATTTTGGTTAGGCCTGAGAATTCAGGTGGTGAAGACTCTTGGGGGCAACAAGCTTGATGCAGTTTCCTCCTGCTATTTTAAGTTTCACATGTGTAGGATTATTAGAGGTAATAATTAGACTGTGTGTGCTGTTTTGAGGTTTTGGTTCTGACATGTCAATAATAACATGGAAATTCAGGGACAGACTCTCCTGTTCAGGTTTGGATTTTTTTAATGCTGTAATTGAGATTTCTTCTACAATGCAGGATACCATACTTTACTAACTGCAAAGCAAACAACTAAATCCCTCTTGCAATTACACTGAAAAGAATTAAACACAGTTTGTAGGCTAGAAGTGTACAGTTACAAGTGCTAGGCTCTAGCCTGAATTTGGACCTTTCTGAAACTTCCCTGTCCATAACTTCCAAGCAGTTCTTAGACCATACTGGTTTTTGTGCTGTTACCTGTATTAAACTGTCCCATGAGACAGAGTATCAGATTGTGATAGAAAAAGATAACTTTACAATCTGCTTCTGATATTGTTGACAGGTGTGTACCATGTTCTTCATGATCCAAGTGCCCATCCTGTTTAAAATCCATCTGAATAATAGAATAGTTACAGAGACTAAAGTAGATAAAAGATTTTTTTTTGTGCCATACAGACACCAAATTCCCTCTTTCATCTTAAGTGGGAATGCTTTTAGTATCTAATAAAGTTAATTGCAAGATGCTGTCATACTTACTCCTTAGTAATTTCAGTGACATTTCAGTTACTTTACAAGCATAAGTGCAATTACAATTACAAACTGGCTCTTGTAAATAGTCCTCACTTCAGCAACACTAACAGTCTAAGGGATTCTGTTTTACACTTGAAAAGTATTAACTTTGCAAAAGATGAAATAATAATTTTCTGAACATTGGTGAGTCTTGGTAGGTGTGGATTCCACTCTTGCCATGTGAAGCGACTCTGCAGTTTACTGAGGGCTGTGTGGCTGTTTGAATGAAAGGATAACTTGTAATTAACTGCAGATTTGAAGATTGTAACCTAGGAATTACAGCACCTCATCAAATTCCAAAGTGATCCAAAAAGGGGGATAAAATTATTGCCTCAGTTTTAAAGATCAAAAGTGTAGGTACAGGAAGAGAAATTATTTTCATGCAGGCACTGAGCAGGCTAGCAGCAAAATCAGAAAACAAAACTAAAGTCTTGGCGCTAAAGTCTTGTTTGACATTCTGGCCACCAATTCAGATTGTCTAATCTAGGTCATCTTTTTTTCTTGACAGGGTTACTGCAAATTGAGTTGAAGACAAGGAAAACTTGCTTTTGGCGTCATCAGAAGGGAACACCAGATACATACCTTTCCACAATAGAAGCAATTTATTATTTCCTTGTGGACTATCATCAGGAAATTTTGAAAGAGAGCTACAAAGGACAATATGATAATCTGCTTTTTTTCTTTTCATTTATGTATACATTGATTAAAGATGCCAAGTGTTGTGCAGGAAAAAAGTAAGCTGTCTGTCGGTGCATGACACTACTTTTTTTTGTAATAATAACCTGCACAAACATAACTAGGTTGTTTTTTTTTTTGGCAATAGACTGTCCTGTAAATAATGTCCAGAAGTGAGCTGCAGACCTCCTCCTGCATGCTTGAGGTTGTAGAACTGCTCACATGAGCAGTCTTATTAGAGTTACTTACTTGAAAACAGTTACGTTTTCCTAAATATTGCTGTACTTCAACCTACAGGCCTGATGTGCTCACTGTGATGAGCACATTTCCTGAGATGGGAGTGGAGGACCTGACCCCTCTTGCTGTAAGGAGTGATCTCTTAACTGTAAGAAGGAATTAGCATGCTGGCTTTTCCATTGTTACTAATACTTCTGTCAGATGGTTTCTTTGTGGTTTACACAGCAATACAGATTTTGCCTTCGTGGCATCAAAGGCTTACTGAGTGAGCAGATGGTGTTTGCTTGCTGGGGTGAGTGGCAGCAATAGAGAATGAAAGAGCATATTAATTGAAAATGAATTATATATTTTCATTATTAATTCTGGAAAATTCTTCTAGTAATTAAAATGTGGTCTCTTTAAACACTATTACAATGTATGATTTCTGTAGTACCATTCATGTACTCTTATATTAGGATTATTCTCAAATTCTTGGGTAATTTTAGACTTCTTCAAACAAATTTAGTTAAGTGTTTATTACTGTTATATATTACCATTATTTGAGGGAGCACTAACCTAACAAATGTCACTATGGCATATTGTAGGCACCACAAATATTGGTTCTGACCACAGTATTTCTGACAAGGCTTCGTTAAACTAGGCAGGCTGTGAATCTGCTCTGCTTTTCCTTTTGCAGTAAAGGGGCAGATTAGAACAGTCTCAGCAAGACTTTGTGCTGATGGGAGTTTTGTCATGGTTGTAGTGCTGCTGTCAGAGTCATCAGGTGTGAATGCAGTTTTGCCAAGCTACACCAGCACAGCCAGTGCCGGCAGAGGGAACAGACTTGACCTTTCAGCAGAGTTATATGAATATATTTTAGATCGTACATTGATAATTATATTCCTAAGGTAGAAAAAAATATTATTAAAGGTACAATATAAGATGGATAAGTATTTCTGGATATTCTTAGAAATGCGTTACTTAAGATAAAATATATCTTGTCAAAGTGACAGACTGAAAAATTACAATAGATTATTTTTTAAACAAAACATCAGAGTTTTTGTTATCATTTGTAGCATACTCTCTAGGAGGTCACTCACACACCCTTGGTGAACATAGAAATAATGTCTTGGAAAATACTTCAAGAAAATGTTTTTATACTTACACAGCAGTCCATACAGGCTCAAATGGCTGGTTTGTAAAAAAGAAACTTGCATTTTTAATAGTGAAAAAACCCCTGCATTTCAAGGTGAAATATTAATATTGTTTCAAACACAAAATACAAATACACTCTCTTACATCATACCTCATATTGGTGTGCTTATCTGTACAAGCACATATAAAAATGTATTGCAGTGGACAACAAAAACATATCCCCATCTGCAGAACAAAATGCTGGTTGTATTATGAAATTATGAAATGTGCATGAACTATAACAGCACCACAGGAAAAACAGGCTTGAAGTAAGAATTAGAAAGATAATTTTTCTATCTACCTATATATTGAGCTCATGTGCCAAGCAATGAGAACAATCAGCAGTTGTGTCTCAGTGCTATTGAAACAACACTGCCTATTCATTTGGTACTTATTGCTATTGAGAGGTTATTTTGCCTTTTTTAAATGATTCATGTTACTTCCTTTGGTATGAATTTTGATAGTCTTTTGACATTTCCATCTGTACTTGTATTTCTTAAACAAAGATTGTTGTTGTTTTTTTTTAAATCACACAAGTATAATAGCTTGAGAAGGAAACTTTCACCCACTTTAAACAAACAAAAATAAAATTAACCCACTGACCTAATGTTTTACAAGAACCAGAGAGAAAAATCTGGGGGGAGATGGGGAGTTACTTCCAAGACACATTTCCCTGAAAACATGTTTTTTATTTAAGAAGCAGAGGTCAGATAAAAGCTTGTATAAGCTGTTCTTCGTTACTTTTGGAAAAAAGGTGAAAAATTGTTACCAAATTTAAGTTTTGTGTATCTCACTTTATTTGAACAATGGGATTTAAGAACCTTTTCCAAAAGAAAATTAGTTTTAAATTTCATTTCATTCTCAGATGAAATTAATGTACAGAAAGCATTTTAGATCTGACATACTGTGTCCAGGAACTGGGTTCAGATTCTTTTTCTTCCAGTGCAACCTCAGTGTAATGCAAGAGTCATTTGTTACACCAACGGACAGAGGCACACCTAATATCTGTAATTCTTTACAGTCTGTTGCTGTTCCTCTGATAACCTTTTATGGGGGCAGGAAGGAGATTTTTGTCACTTCTGCTGCAAATCTGTCCTGTCTGAGCAGCAGTTGTAGTTGCCCTTTCTCTCATATAAAAAAATATTTACATCCTCTATTTAATTTTGGTGTTGGTATAAGAAGCCAAACCAAGTCATCCATCTGACACTGAAAGCATCTTAGTACCACTGATACATTTCCCCAGCTTTGAGTCTAAAGAAAAATTTGTTCCACTAAATGAAAGCAATCAAGTGGTTAATCCTTTCAAGTGCAATTAGCAGCACTGACCTCCCTGTTCTTTAAATTGAGGGTCATGGGGAGGTAAAGGCCAGTTCTGGGCCTTTTCTTTCATATCAGAATACCCCTTCACTATCTCTTCTGTTTCCAAAAACATCAGAGACCAAGAGAGAAAAACAGGCTTCTGCTTCCATTAGCAGTAACTTAAACAGCCATAAGTTAAAGGGGGAGGAAAAGGAAGAGCATCTCTATCTCCTCTCACAACAGGAGACATCTGGCCTCCTGTGGGGAGGCCCCAGATAACAAAGAACCTGTCAGTGCAAACCTCCACGATGTCTTCTGAGAACCATTTTACCTGCAGTCTGGCTCATTCATTTCCTGCCACTGAAGCCATCTGCTTTTGCTTATTGTGGGTATTTTTGTTCTTTGTTTGGCCAGGAGCATGAAGTGGCTTCACTTTAGCATGCCTGTAAGCTTGGTCAGAGGGAGTATTTAATCCTTTTCTCAAAATGAATAAGAGAGGGAGCTGCTGCAAAAAACAATTCCTTTCCTGGAAGGTAGCAGAAATGTCATCCAAGCCAAGGTTGGATAAAGGGTCATGATAGTGCATGGGGTAAAGATACATTGAGATTGAAAAGAGATGCCTTGGAAGCTTGGAAGCTACAGCACAACCTCCCAAAGCACTTGTAATCTTACCTGATTTAAATCCTTTGCTACTGCTTCTTGCAATTTTTGAGTCCATCTGGTTTTCCACATAGTGTTCTTCAGGCCCAACTGCAGAGTAATACAAGGTTCTGTTCTTACCTTGCCCTTGAACTGTGTTTCAGTACTTGCCTGAATGCTCTAAATATCAGTCTACATAAATGACAGTTATAGCATACTTGTACAAAATGTAATGTGATTTGAAAATCCATCCTACCTACCCTTACCTTCAAAAGTGCCAAAAGAAGAAGAGAGGGAGGGAAACTTCCTATTAATTTCCCATAAGTTACTATAACACAATTAATACACTCCCAGGTGCCATTAACTTGTGTCTCAGAGTATTCTGGGATACAAAAGTTAATGGTGATTGCAACACATTTCCAACAAGAAAGCTTTCTTACTAAGATCAGAATATGTGGCAGTTAAACTCCTGATCCACTGATAACAGAATATGAAGCCACCTACTAAGGTACTGAAGGACTCAACATAGTTCCTAAACTGTTTTTCCTTGTCTTGAAGGACACCATTTTAGTAAAATTGTAATGCTGTCATTAAGAATGTTAATTGTGACTAATCAAACTTAGTAATAACAACATTTAAAGGAAGTGTTTATAAGAAAAATCTACCAGATTCTTCCTGTTTGCTTGTTGGGAAAGATAACACGTAGCTGCCATTTTACAGATTCAGAAAAGAAATGAGATGCTGTGGAATTTAAAAAGTCGTTTATCACATAAAACTACGCATATTGGTGTGATTTCTTCACCCCTATCTGCCAGAAATAAAGTCAAATAATTCCAGAGTAAGAGGTGGGAACTAGTTCTCTAATGCAAAACAGACAGCAGACTGCATTTTCACCTCATGGAAAGTGGAAATTTTTGTCTAACTTTAGCAATACTGGTGCGGTTGCCACATGATTTTACTGCTGACTTCTCAGACCACTGGTGTTGCAATAGGATGTTTAGAAACATACCACAGAAGAGTGAACAGAAGAGAATGTGCTCCACCAACATATCCCAGACTGAATCCTGCTCCTTCTCTCATCCTGTGCACTGAGCTTCCCTTAATTGTAAAAGTAATTTCTGCCTCTGAATAAAGTGTCCATCTATGAAACTGGGCCCATAAGCCAGTTTAACTGGCATGAAATCTAAGGGCTTTAGTACAATTCCTGAAATTATTTGCTTTGGAGATGGATACTAATGAACTGAAGAGAATCAAACTCCTTTAGATTTAAAAAAGGATCCTTTTATCTTTTCTACAGAAGAACAATACTTTGAATTCCAGCAAAAGAAGCTTGTTCAAGCTGAAACTCAGCCTTCATTAATTTCCTAATGTTAAATTAAAATTCTGTATTTCAAGAACATCATAATGTTTTATTTATTTCAAAAATTATTTTTGAGGTTTTAGTTTCATGACTAAATAGTTTGCCAAATGCAGCATGAATTTCAGCTGACCTGAAACTGCATTTTCTAGTGATAGTACTGCTGAAACATGCAGTATAGTTTTTCTGTTTGCAGGTTTCCTTTGAGCAGAATTAATGCTACAGTCTTTTTCTTTTTTCATGTTTACAGCAGTCAAGGAAGCAACTTGATACAGCTTCCATTGTCAGAAGCATCACGTAACACACCTCAGTCTACTTGAGGCAGTTGGATCACATTACTTCCTCTTAACCTCACAAATGTCTGAGTGTGGTGACAGTATTGGCTTTACTCTGCATACCTGTGTTGGTTAAGAATACCAAAGTGCTTGCATTCTATTCTATTGTGACTGTGTTGGCAAAAAAATATAACATAGAAAGCTTTACATCACCAAAATCTTCCTCTTTTCTCTGAATATGGCTTACTTTTTCCAGAAAACTGGTTTAAAACCAATGCCTGAGGCAGCTGCCAGGGAATTGGCAAAACTAACAAAATTATAGTGTCAAACTCCTGAATGTAGAATGCTCTTTAAGGTGGGCATGGCTGAGCTGGTTTTGCTCATTTTAAAATAATTCATTGAAAAAAGAATGAAGCCCATGAAAACCAACACTAGATTCAAACAATTTGGGTAACATGCAATACTTGAGCTGTTCCAACATATGGATGGTCTGATGGCAATGGCCAGGATTTGGTTTTCTAGGCCTCTGCAAAGCTCTGCCTTTCTATATAGACAGCGGTGATTTTCAGGTAAACATGTGCCTTTGTATATTCAGGCAATGATTTAGAAAATACATTCCTAGTTTATATTCCTATATGTTGGCACTTTTCTTGTAAGAAATTAATATATCATAACTTACTCTGTACTAAATTCTGTCACTGTCTTTCAGTACCTTGTTTTGTTTTCCAGAGTTTCAGTATTGGCATGCTACTGATAACAGAATTGGGATCTTCCTGTGCTGCTGAGTTTACTGTGTCATTTGCAGCAGTGACCAGAGCCAAGTCTGTATCTCAGACAAAAAGGAAATATATTACAAAATGTGTTATTATAAAAGGAAAAGCCACTGCTTCAAGTTATCAAGACAACACCAAAGCACATTAATCAAGCATACAATAAATGATGACAGTTTGTTGTTTCATCTGAATGAAAAAATTAAATCCATCTGTTGGTGTTCAAACCTAGAATCCAATCTTGGCAGTTCCATGTGCTAATGAAAACTATTGAAAAAATTTCATGCATTCTCTATGCAAGATATCATAAAAATAAATACTCCTAGGACTTAAGAGGCAGTGTTACGCAAGGCTGTGGTGAAGTCACTAAACAGAGCCCATGTGTGGGATCTGAGGATGACGTGCATTATGTTATACCACATAGAGTATTTCAACACTGCTCACTCACAGGCCAAACCTCCAATATCTGTTCTGATCATCTCCTCAGTTCCATGGCTCTGCATGCAAGAGGGTGGAATTTACACCGACTCCATTGGAGCACCAGGAATTAATATTTTATTTATTCAAAAGATTCCACCACTTAAGACAGTAGAACACATCTCTAAAAATTCCTTATAATTCCTAAAACCTCTAGCCATGCTGCTCATGAAAGGTATATTTCTAGAGTAACCTACTGATAAAAATACAGGGTTTCGTTTAGAGCTTTAGCACCACAGTATCAAATAGATTTCCCTTGTCCTCCTCATGCTTATTGAATCCTTCAAGGACCTCTTAATAGGCCTGTGAAATATCTGCAGAAGCAGCACTACTCCCTTGCCCCAACATACTTACCCATGTGCTTACCAAGTTTAGGTTTTTTCCCAAAGTTGTTCAGTTTGCCCAGTAAAGTCAAACTTAACTGTCTGTACATTTGTTCAGTCTCCTAGAGTCTATTAAAATCAGCACCATGTTAGAGCTTCCATTTCTCTTGACCTTTCTAACTACAGGGCTGGCTGTGCTTCCCAGGAGCGTGGCAACCTGAGAAGAATGAGAGAAGAATGTTTGGCTGTACCATTTCTCTGTCTTCTGCAAGAGCCCTCCAAGTGACTGAGGGGCATGAGCCAAAAGAATTTAATGCACTGTTACATGGAGAGCAATATGATCTAGGGCAACCATAACTCTACTTTGAGCATAGAAGGGAATAAAAGCAGTCTAAACAAAAATGTCTGATTTCCCTGCTGTTTCAAGTTCTAAAGTCCATGCAAATGGTATGTCAACAAACTTACAGTATCAATGCAAGCAGATTATCCTCATTGACAGCAATGAAGCTACACCTATTTCAGATGTTTATGAAACACAGATACATAACCTTGCCTTTTCAATCTGAGTTTATAGGATAAAAAGTGAGTCAAACATTTTAAGATTGTCAGCTGAAAACATTTGACATTTAGTCTTCTAGAAGCAGTAAATTCAAGATCCCATGGTACTAAACTTAGCTTGTAAATCTTCCTTTATGATCTATCTCCTTCATAGTTGCTTAGAACAAAGTCCCCTAGATTGACTCCCATCTATTAAAGCTGGGTCCAGTGAGATGTAAAGCAGCTCTAAACCAGATAAAACAGTGAAGAATTTTGTGAGGGAAATACAGTGTGTGCAAGGTGATACAAAAATCTGAAAATGTGTTGCTGAAATGACCACATCCCCATCTGTCAGTGGCCTACATAGTCTCTAGTTTAAGAGTTGAGAGCCTCAGAAGGAAGTGAAAGGCAGAGGTACTATAGAGCCATCTTTGCCTTTCCTCCTAATGCTGCAGCTCATATGTATCTCCAGAGACACTATCACAGCTCTTACAGCCTTCCTTGCTTATGCAGTGTTGAATATATTAGGAAATATTTGCCATCCTTACAAACTTAGGACTTATACCAAAAAAAAATCCAAAAGAGACCATTAAGTGAGTGAAAATTAAAACCACAAATCATTAACACCCTAAACATTGAAAATTTTATGTGCAGATTTTTAACAATGCAGCATTCAACTTGGAATTCACAATTTTATTACAAGTAAAGCCCCCGACCCTTTTAAAAATAAGTTCTTTAATCTTCGGGGGAAGAGTATATCAACATTTCTAAACATTTCTATTTTTATCAAAATTTCTAAGACTTTGAGTGTTTTCTGCTGGACTTTTTTAATGTGACTATCCCAAATGAACTGCACTTAACATTACTTTCTACAGCAGCCTGCTTTGCTGGGGGAGGCACTTTGGCAATTCTCTTCCTTTTTTTCCATATCCCTCTCCTCTCAGAGGCCCCTCATCGTGATGACCCATTCCTTTGGCTACGGGCTGCATGCAGCTGCCTCTGAGAGAAGCCAACTGTATTCTTGGGTCAGCTGGAGAAGCCAGCTTCATTCCAGCTGCAGGGATGTACAGCACCTCCAACGCCTGGGGCTTGGGGCACAGAAGACCCAGGCTTCCCCTCGGGCTGCAGCAGAGGTGCAGAACATTTCAGCTGGCTACATAGCAGCTGCTCAATTGCTTCAGGCAATTCAGTGTACAAAAACTATTATATTTAAGGATTTTCTGCTACATATTTGGAACCATTGTCTTTTGTTCACATGCCTTCATAGGCATTTGCAATTTTTTATAATGAAAGAAGAATGATTAGCTGGCACATTTCAACTTAGCAGCTTATACTTTGCTGTAGATGGGATGCATGAAAATACAGTGTTTCCTGATTTCCATTAATATTTTCCATGTATATTTATGCTACAGAAATTAAACTGTCCTGAAACACCATGACACAAACTTTTCTGTTATTGTTGCAATTGAAAATGGATGTTGGCCAAAGCTTGCCATTCTTAGAGAAATCTCAGACTGAGTAGCTGATTACCCTGCCTAAATCTTGGCAGTACTGAGTTACCCATTTTTAGGAAAAAAATTTTGGGAGGGTTTTTTAATGAGAATTAACACAATGAGGGAGGCCCAGTAAAGTAACGTCAGTGACTTCATTTTTGCTAAAAAACCACTACTATTCAAAGGGTAAAAAAACCAAAACCATTTAGGTTTGTGTCTAGTTCTTTGTATTTCCCCTATTCCCAGATGAGGAAAACTCCCAGAAGAGTTCAGAGACATCGAGTGAGTCATTATTCATTAAGGTCTATTCATAAAGAACAGGAGTGACTTACATGGGAGGTGGAATATACATCAACTGCAAAACCTCAAAACCTCACTATATGACAAATTGTGTAAACTTGATGAAATTAGTCTTGAGCCTTGATGAACCCTTTTGCCTTATGCTGTATCATTACAGAAGAATGAGCACTGTAGTACTATCAAGATGTATGCTCTGAAGATGACTAATAATTGTAAAGGTCTGTATTTATGGGCAAAACCAAGAAAGGAATGACTGCTAACATCAGGTGAGATACAGATGGCATATAAGGAGAGAATAGGTATTTAAGAGTTTTAATATTTGGATTACAAGTGTGAATTGGATAGATGCAAAGGAAGCGGGAACAAGACTTTGACGTGATAATATGAAGTGAACAGTGAAATATTCAGTGTTACTCAAGACATGAGGTAGCTTGGAAATCCTGCTGTTGAGTAATTTGAACAGCAAATATCTGAACTCTCACCCAGAGTAATGATGGAATCAGACTCCTTTATCTCTTCAATAAGTTGGTCTAAGCCAGCTTCAGCACAAGTTCCAACAATTTCCACAGGTTCCCTTCCTGCTGTAGATGCTGTGCCATATCCACCCAAAAGTGACATTTGGCAAAGATCAAGCCCTAATGAGAATATATTAAAGGAGTATATTGGTCAAAACAACAGTTCCAAGTCCATTACAAGAATCCCAAAATAAATAGTTCATTTGTTCATTTGCTGTAAGTTCCCATGTAGTTTATTTGGGAAGTCAGACTGCATTATTTTTCAGCTCATTAAAGTTTACTTTAACAAGCTGTGAAGCTGATACAGAAATAGTTCAACAGTTTAATATTACATTGCCTTTTTTTTTTTAAGCTTCAGGATCCCACTTGGCATAACAATTACATTTCAAACAGATTTTCAGATATGCTTTGGAGAAAACTTTGTTTTTCAGATATTTTTAAATTATTTCTCTTCTCCCCTTAAACTACCTTAACATTTTTCCCTAGTGAAACAAAGATGTTCTTTGTTTAAATAGCATTTCCCATCTTGCATGTTATGAAACAGCACATTTTGCACTTCCTCAAGGCCAGTTGCTGGGTGAGATCTTTCAGTAAAGGCCATTCAGTGTTTTATAAAATATTAACCTATGTGGCTGGTTTCACAAGTAAATTACATTGCTGTTATTGTTTTTTCTAGTTGTTTGTAAAGTTCAGTTGCCAGATTTAGTGTACTAGGAACTGTGTACATACAGCAGGGCTAGAACTCGTGCAAAAATGTGCAAGTTCTCTTATGGCATAAGATCACCACTTCAATCAGAAGGAATCTACTCTTTCAAGGCCACTGGTTTGTACTGCATGCCAACATGTGCCAGTCATGACCCAGGGTGTGAGCAGCAGAACTGAACTGATGGCACAGTTAACTGATGTTCAGTGAAGTGCTTGAGCTCTGGGTAAAGGAGCTACTAAAAGCAGGGCAGAAATGAGGAAGAGCTCTCCTGGCACAAATATACTGCTTGCAATCCTTCAGTTGGCTGGATATCTCTACAGTGTTACACATCATGCAACCCAGACATATTTTGATTTCTTTGCTGCCATTGGCATTTTAGGAGTTTTTTCTGCCAGGTTTTAATTCTAGAAAACCCACCAGACATATATATCCAGTTGTCATAACTTCATTATTTATACTACCAATATGAGGAAAATTCTGTCACAGAGCCAGTCCAGTCATCCAATCTCCTGCAACATCTTATTTGTAAAAGTTTCCTAAGTAGATGCCTTTGTCTTTTTTCACACAGAAAAGAGGATCAACTAGTGGAATTTGCTTACCACACACACAATGCACAACAGGATTGCTCCATCCAGAGAAGCCAATCAAGACATCCACAATTGTCAAGACTGGTGTCAAGAAAACCTTCTGCACACAAGGCTCAGCCAGAGTGACTGATATTTGAGTAACAGGCATAGCTGCTCCACCTACAGCTGTCAGCCCCTGCAATCTAGTTTGCACCACATAAGGGAAATAAAAATTGAACTAATATTTCAAGAAGTGATATCATTCCTAAAATATTTACTAAGTGAAATAAAAGCAAATAAAAGTTCATTTAATCACCCAGTTAGCAGAAGATTGTTACCTATGACCTCTATTGGGTTTGGTCATGTAAGCAAATATGCCTTTAGAATTTTTGCTCAAAGATTTTACAGGCTTAATAGGAGCTGAAATAATTTGTTTCTTTGCAGGACAAGACCCTTACTCACTTATTTCTTTCCAAAACCAATCCAGAGTTACAGCAATGGCTAAGATTACATATACATCTGATTAGATAAACATCCACAGCTTATTTTACAGCATTGCTGCTGGCTAGAAAGTTTTGGAACTCCGCAGTGTGGTTAGTGGGATCCTACAAGGTCTTGCAGACTCGTTAGGGAATTTCTATAGGGCTATAGAAATAAACATTCTGCAGAGTGCTTTGTTGATTCCTCATAGTTTATGCCAATTTCTTTCCATTGACATGCAAGACTCCCTTGTGGAGAGCACTCAGCAAGTGCTGGATGTGCATGCAAAAAACGTACATTTGCAATGAAATGGTTCAAGTATTGCTCTCTGGAGACCAGAATTCAGAAGAACCCTGTATCAACAGAGGGTACTAATCCAGGGGTCCAGCTTGGACCCAATGCTAAAATTGATCACACTAGCCATGGATGTTGCCAGCAAGCCAGCTAGTGGTGCCCAAGGAGGAAATGGTGCTGAGTTCAGCACCCCTGAGTGAGCATAGCTGCTCTTATGCTGTATTGCCTTTAGCACTAAAATATTTTTAATGCTAAAGCACTGGAAATTAAGACAAGGTATAGTACAGAAAAAAATACCAAAGATACTGGTATTCCTGGTGATTGGTTAAGCTGAAGGAAAGATCCACCAATTTCAGATAGAAGACAAAAAGTTGGGAATTTTTTTTTAAGAAATTCTCAGAAATGGAAACGCTCCAGCTCCTTTTCCTGTCACAGTCTGTGACTCCTTCTATCAGCCTTGTTAATTATGAGAAAACAAAAGCAGTTTGATATGATTGCTTTGTAATACCAAATAGGACATCAGCTACACAAAACATGAAGTTTGAATAGGTGTAAATCTTCACAGGAGGAAATAATTGCTACTTAGGGACCTAAAAGATCTCTTTCTACAATTCCTCTAGCCAACAATTGCTCACATTCTCTTAGACTCCATAGAGCTTTATTCCTAAGTCAGATTCTCAATTAAACAAATACTGTTAGCAAATCTAGAAAAAAAATCCTTGAGACCAACATCAGCATCTCTCTAATCAACACAAACCTTTTTCCTCGTATTCCAGTCCTCTTTTGTTATAGCCAAATTGTGTAAGACCACTTCCCTTGTAAAGGGCCTAAGATAATTATGCCCTGGCTCATCCTAGAAGCCAACTGGATTTTGAGGAAAACAGAAAAGGTCCTCTAGTGAACTGCATTCTAAGTTTCATATGACAGACTACAGCAGAGTACCCAGCAATTTTACAAAAGTCACTAAAGAAGCACTGAAACTACACCCCAATACAGTGCCCAGATGTGCCACAATCTTGAGAACACTGGCAGAAGGGTGAATCTCAAGGTGTGGATATTCAATTCAACATTTGGCAGTTCATGTAGGAGTTGCTGCTGCCAAACCAACCAGACTGTGAAATGCAGCTACAGGCTGAGGAAGGTCAGAGATTTCAATTCATTTTGCAATGGTAAGACCTGCAAAATTAAATTATTTAGATCCAAAATAAAATATTACATTGTGTTTCATTCTCAAAACATAAACAGACCATTGAGCAAGAAAGGACTGTTTACTTATGTTGTTTTCCTCTTCATACGATGAATTAGAAATATAATAGTTATAGGAAATTTTAACCTAATTTAAGTCTTTTCCAAAAATACATTGCTAGAACATTTTGGGATGACAGCTTGTAAGAAACAGAGCCAGAACAGCTCCTTTGAAGCCACAGTTTCTCATGGATGGGAGAGAGTTGTGTGGATGTACCCGCCAGAGTTTCCAAACACATTTTGCCTACAGAGAATCAAGGCAGGCTAAACAGCTCTGCATGCTTCATAAGACTGCCACAATCTAAGTGACAAACTGGTAAAGTAGTGCCTCCCCCTCCTCTCTCTTACCAAATTTCAGGCTCAACTTTGGAGAATTTCTATTGGCCTCCACAGTCTTGGATACAAAATCCTCCTTAACAAATCAGCATTAAAGCTAACTTAAAATTTTCAAATGTTTCTTTTCCCATACATTTATTTTAATTTAGATCAACTGAGGCAGCTGGCAAATTCATAACAAGAAAATTGTTTCATGTAAGAAAACAAATGGGAAGTTCCAAAAACAACTAACTAGATCAGTGTTTTTTTAAACACTTATTTCTCATTGGTGAACAATTACCAATCTTTGATTTGAACAAAAAAAACTTTTTATCAGCAATTAAGATCTTTTGCCCCTTAGATACAAGTGCTATTTTTAGAAATTCATGGCTTCATACTGCATATTTTGCTATCCTCTCAAAGATCAGTAAATTAATCAATAACCAGGGTGCTGTGGATTGAGCACATATACCTTACAAGAAGTGCACATGCCCATTGTGCCACCCAGAGCTACACCCAGAACTTCTGCTGAAGATTTCAGGGCTTCTACTGCTGCTTGCTGCTAAGGTTTTGACACCTCAGTGGTACCAGGGGTATTCCCAGATCCAGAAGTGTTCTGAGGAGACAGCTCTGCCATCCCTCCTGCACAGCATGCAATTGAGCTCAAATACATTAGGTGAAAAAAACCAAAACACAAAAATCAAAGACAAAAACAAAAAAATCAACCATGTAGTATGGATATACTTCAAACTATTTTAAAATTGCCAGGAGGACTGAGAACAAATAGTTTGTCTTTAAAGATGAAAGATTTCTTTTTTGTTTATTATTGTGAGTGAATATCCGTTTTTGATTATTAGACTTCTGCACACTCCTCTCAACGTTTTCTGGTTTCTGTATTTTTTATGACACTAATTCAGCGAGCAACTATGAAACTAATTAGCATCCCAGCAATTCAGCTCCAGGATCCATTGACATATATTTGAGTACATGTTTTCAATTATCATCAACACCGATGCATTCTTTTCTAATATTAGTTTAAAATGCCTCAATTGCTGCCTTAGTCTTTATGGTTTTCAGGCTTATTTCTTAATACTCTGCCCTTATAGAAAAATCCTTAGCACATTAGTTCAAGTTGAAACATGGAAAAAATACCTTTGCTAGATTAGCCCTGCTGTGTGCTGTGTGCATTTAAAAATGTTTTGGCCATTGTATTCTTCATGGGTAGAATTTTTATATTTTATCGAGGTAAATATGAAGTTCTGATTCTTTCACATTTTGATTTTAGATATTTTGATATGAAATATTCTCTAAAATTCCTACGTGACCTCATTTAGTAAACATGCAGTCATCCTTTTGATATTTGAAGAGCACATGGTGAAAACTTTAAATAATAAACTGTCTTTTAACCTACATCACTGAAGGATTTGAAAGTATGATCCAAAACAATATAGTCTGAAAAATCCACGATGCTCAAATCATAACCATTCAACAACATTCTTGGAACATTTGCAAAGGCCAAAGACCATGTGTTGGTATCTGCAAGAAATATTTATGGGCTTTTCAAGAGTCTAAGCCCAAAGGCTTCAAGCTGAGAGAAGGGAAACTGTCACATAAGGATAGAAAGAATCCTGAGATAGAGCAGGTTTATAGATATTGTACCCTGAGGAAATCTGGGGTTAAACAGAGCAGCTGTATGACTGTATCGCTGTGGCTTTTGGAAGGGACGCAACACAAGAGGCAACACAAATTCACTTGAACACCTCTCAAGTATCATTTGTAAGACAACTGAAAAAAGTTAGCTTCAGTGATTTTACACTTTATGTAACCTTCTGACAAGTCCCAGGACATCCCTTAGATTTTTTCCAGTGTTGGTACCATTTGAAAAACTTTAAAGAATTAATGAAATTCAACACCTCATTTCTTCCAGAGTAAGTGCTCAAAAATTTTCTAGGAGGTTGGAAGCCTTAAGGGCAGGTAAAAAACAGTTCAGTCTGATTACTATCAGATTGTTGTCTTCCCAAAATACTTCCTTTCTCTCTATTTAGTAAAGATGGATGCCAGTTATGTTCTACCTCTAATAGGAAATATCTCGGTTTAATAAGTTTTAAACAACACACACATCTGGATATGGATTAAAAAATACAAACTAAATGCATTAGGGAGTGGATTCAAAAATAGCAAATAAAGGTAAATATGGTCTCCTGATAAAGTGTAAACTAGCTAGAGATTGGTACCTGAGCAAATGTATTAAGTTCTTTGGTGAATACTGCTGCTATAACTGACTGAACATTACAGAATTGGAAAGGCAAAGCTGTTTTCTCTTGAATGAAACAGCACAGTCAAAGGAATATGCTCAAATAAGGACAGTAGAAAACAAAAAGGCTATAAAATTGTTTCCCTGGCCCTAGGGATACCAGATTCCATGGTCTAATGAAGAAGGATGACAAATATTTGCCCATATAAGTGAATGGATTTCCTAGAGTGCTGTTTTTCAAGAGGGCCTGATTCTGCACACACGCCTCGTTCCTCACTGCTTGTAGCACTAATATTTCACTCAGGATCCAACTCTTTACTTGCTCATATTACTCATTTTACTAGCCAAGACCACCCTCCTAGCTTTGGGTTACTTAGCTATTGAACAAATTCTACCTTTGCTTTACTTTGACAGCTACAGAACTTCACACTAGATTATGTTATCTAATTTATCTGCTTTTCCCAGTCTTGTGTTTTGAAAACTACGCCATAATCTCTAGTGAATCAATAGTCTTCTATATTCCAATAAACAGAACCCATCCTGCTGCTGTAAGCTCTATCTATTCCATAGGTTTCCCAACTCTTTCTTTTCTGTGGTTGCAGACTTTGTCTCTACATGCAGTTTTGGGGAGTATTTTAGAGAACTGCTAAAGTGAAGTTTCTTAACTTTAATCACTGAAAATATTCAATTATGATTCAGAGTCTAGATTTTCACCACAAATCATGACTTGTAAACCAGCTAGTTAGCTTATAAAAATCTGTTACATCTGCTGAAATAACAGACAGGTAAGTGTGGAGTGCTAATGAACATGACAAACCCATCCCCAGATGTCAGATTTAACCTAGTAGCTTCCTCAGTTGATAAAACACTCTCCCTTATTTTGGAAATGTATTCCTTTTGGGGCTAATCAGACAGAAAGGAACTGGTCCTATGCAGAGGGAAAAGCAAAGGATACAGACAGATATACCTGAAGTTGCATCAAAATTTATCATCATTTCTCACTATTCCATTAGTCATGTTAAACTTTTTCTTCATTCGTCATCACTCACAAAATTATGTATATTTACTGTAGAGACAATGGGTATAAACATGAAGTTGATGCTTATGTTGGCATTCCTATATGATGATTATACAGTCCTTTGGTTGCCAGTAGATTTTTGTGCATGAATATGCATAATGAATTTAAATTAAATATGAAAAAAAATCAGTAAGTGCCAGGAATGAAAGTTTTGAGGCAGAAACTAAAATTGTAATCTCATTTGTAATTCATTTTGGAGAAGTCATTAAGTTATGATTTCCTATAGGTCTCTTTTAATGAAATTGAACTCAAATCTGTCATAGTGAAGAAGGCAGCAGACAATACACTTGGGAATAATAAATACAATTTCTGGTATGAGAGGCAAAGGAAGGCCAGGTGTGACTCCCTGGGTAGTGTGATAACCACTATTCCAAGCAAGAATAAATCTGCTCACTATTTGATTTTAAAAAGGCTTGGGAGAAAGAAGCATCAGTCCTAAATTACCTGCCAAACCTAAAAAAAAAAAAAACCAACTATACACTTAGAGTAAAAGCACTTTTCTTTATTAATCTTAAAAACAGGCGTAGAACCCAAACCCTTCTTCCACAGAAGTTGTCACAGACATCCATGATAGCAGAAGGCGTTTCCTGCTCATGCCTTTGCATGCATAACTTGTGTACATTGTTTTTGCCAGAAAACTAATTTTGGAATACAAGACTCTTGGCTAACGTGACAACAAAGCGTGCACCCCAGGATTCAGCAGATGCACTTGGGACTGCCAAACTAAATTTATGAAATAAAAAATATTCCACTTGGGCAAATACGGAGAAATTGTTCACCAAAAAAACTCCAAAATCAAATATGTCACAAATTCCCCAGTGGCTTTTCACAACCTTTACTGCATTAGTAGAAATAAAGACCACAGTGTAGCATCTGAACGTTGTTAAAAGATGCAGACCACACAAAGAGTTCAACAACACTTCCTTGGGAGAAAATATTATTGCTTCCAGTACTAGTGTCTTTGACCATATGTGTTAGTGGTTTAAGGAAATGTTTTTCCCTCTTTAGGAAAAGACCAGATCATTTCATTAATCCAAGATAATATGATATTCTACTTGGAGCCATATTTTGTCATCAATCACACAAGGTTTTGTTAAATATACCCAAGTAAGCTCTGAGCAAATCATTGTTCAGAATTAATTTCTTTGATCAAGACAAAGCCTGAAATAGCAAGATATTTCAATCTCACTCTTAGAAATGACAGCTTAATTTTCAGTTGTACTGTCATTTAAGAAAATTTTTGACAAAAACTTTAAAATGTATATACAAAATTGCCCACTGTCAATCTAACAGAACAGATCTTCAAACAAGGTTGATACTTTGGACAAAACATGGTAAGTCCATGAACCTGAGAGAACACAGTAAGAGAGGACTTTCAGCTGCTGTGCAAAGTTTGGTTAAGGAGTGAAACAGTATTCCTTCTCTGCTTTCCTCTTTTAAAATCAACTTTTCATACTTCCAGAATTTGCCTTCCTTGAACTAATAGATATTTCTACTGTTACCCATTCAACTTAAACAGGAGTCTTGAAGGGAGTGAACCCTCGAAAAGCTGGGCTATACATATTCTTTTCTGTTATCATTTGCATTATTCTTTCATTCCATCATTATTTTTAATGTAAAGTCCATAACAATCTTGTTTATGAGAAGAATACTCTTGAACATAATCAAAACCTTGCTATATGATTCATTTATCCATTCCATACATATATTTCAGCACAGATAATGACATCTGGAGTTATGCAGTATACACAGGCCCTGATCCAAAAGCTTTTGAGAACAGCCTATGTTCATTTCAATTGGCCCTGGGTTGGGTTCCCAGCCTATACTATACTGGCTCTTTATTTCATACATAATTAATATCAGAGTAAATTTATTGCTAACAAAAGGCATATGGTGATTCACCAAGGATCCTGAAAAGTGAATTGTTAGCCTTTAATTTAATTGGAAATCAACAGGACACATTAGCAAACCTGATTTACCACTGTCTGTGGTTTTTCAAGGTTATTCCACAATACCTTTTTGAAGCTCACTTGATTTTTAAATAATTATTCCTAGCATGGCTCATCGTCAAAATGCCAACTGATGACAAGAAATATAAATAAATTCTTTTGTACTTCTTACATAAAATTATTTTGTACCTCTTCCTGATCTTGTGCTCATCTTTGTTTTGTTTTTTTTTTTATAGAAAAGAGTGCTGCCCCTGGCAAAGGTTATTAAAATAATGCTTTACACCTTCCTGTTGCAGAAAAATAATTGTTACGATGGATTCCTATTGTATCTTACCTTTCTTTATATGATGGGCTAGCTGCTTCAGCAAAGTTCTTTCATGATGACTTACTTGTCCATCTGAAATCAGTGGGATTATTCACATGAGCAAATAGAATGGGATTTGGCCTTTACCTTTTACTGATTATGACCCTTGATCTGCAAAATACTACCAACCACTAAATGCAGACAATTGTAAAAAAACAATTTGTGTTTCTACTAAACCAGTTTTGGCCTGATATATATTTCAGATGTAATACACTTACCACTGAAGGGAGAAGAACAAAAATCAAACAAAAAAGTCAAGAAAAACTCAAAGCAAATACAAAAGAAAGCACAGAAAACAAACATTAAGAAAGATAACATACCTAAATCCTCAACCGTGTTCCTTAAAACTTAATGTGAATATGCTTCTCTTTGCAAACACTTCCTTAGCTGAAAAATAATTCCAGTCTGCCAATACTTAGATGTTTTGCGTGTCTGTGCTTTGGTTTAATGCTACCTGCAGGCAAATATGGATTCCTGTCAATCTTCAATTCACCACGACTGCACAAATTAATTTTTCTTCTTAACTACATCCAAAATAAACTTGACTGAAAAAGAATCAGTTTATCTCAAGAAACATCTTGCATACAAAAAAATTTTAAAAATTGCAGTCAGCCCACAAGTAATATCAGGTTTTACAGACCTTAAGGCTGTCTCCTAATTTAACTGTATATTTAGTTCCTTTTCTCCTCCAGAAGAAGGGGCTGAAGGCTATAGGAAGGCATGAGGGCTGCTGTTACTGCAATGGAGACTACACAGGGTGTAGCTTAATGATGTCATATCAGGGTTGAAACATGTTGGCTATTTTCAGGCTAAACCCCTGGTTGTTTCAGCAGAAAACCACTGTCTCTTTAGCAATGCTCCACCTCTCCTGACCTTGGGGCAAAGATGTAGTAAGTGTCACCAGAACATTCGGCCTTTGAAGTACTTGCACTGCTTGAAGTTCATTTGTGCATCACACACAGCTCACCTATTCCTATTTATCAGCTCCTGTGTTCAATATATGCTCATTTGAGTCCATCAACTCTAGCACTTGAAGTTCAGTTGCTAAGGCAGAGCTCAGTAGCCCAGGAGATGGGCTGATTCTCAAAACACATCCTTTTAAAACATGAGTTCAAAGGACAGAAGTAATTTTAGAGTATCGACATTTTTATAAGTATTTTTGCCCCATATTTTACTGCTTGAAACCAGCAACAAATTCCCTTCCCAACATTATCATGTAGACTTTGAATGATAATATTTCCTCAGAATGACTAAACTCCCTAACAAAATCACTGCTTTCAGACAACACATTTTATATGTTTTTTATCAAAAATGTTTTAGTGTTGAAACTTACCTTTTTTACCCAAATTCCTCTAATGACATGATCAATAGCTTTATAATCTAAATCGTCCTTTTGTTCAAAGTGAAAATATTCTTTCTCAGGAGAAACAGCTTTAATAATTTCAAGATGTTGTTGGAAAAAAGGCTACTGGCTTGAGTAGCCATTCTACTTGGCAAGTCCTTGTAACCAGTGTTCACCACACCCTGATGAGAAAGCAAAATAAATAGTTGTCAAAGCTTTCATGTGTTGGAAACTTTTCACATGTTCTCCACAGATCTGATGCCTGCTTTATACAGGCTAGTAAATCAAATTTGCATATTACTACAGACATGAGTTACTAAAGCTTTCTTTTACAAGTTAAGGTTTCCGTATAAAACTAATAGCTTACTCTGATGCATGACCAAAGAAATTCAGCAATTTTGTCAGGAAGCCAGAGATTAAATGAGCTGGGAGGCCAGTCAGGGAACTGGTTATAAAACCATATGGTGCTTATTTTTGAGAATAAGAAATCAAGTACTTCTTCAAATGAAAAAACACCTCATGATTGTCTGATAAGAATCACATTGCACAATGTGTTTCACAGATTAACTGCACTCTAGACAATCCCAAGGAGGAAGATAGTGATACCTTCAAAACCTAAATTCCTTGCAAGTACATCTAGATTAATACCATGTCTCTAATATCCCTTAGTTTTATTATGAAAGCAGATCATAAAAAAAACCCCAAACAAATCCTAATGCCATGCTCTGAAAACAATTTACATTGAATTCTGACCTTGGACACTGTACCCTAAGTTTTTGTTTCTTTCTGTCATTACACCATGCCAGGATAGCCATCTGGACACTAAACTCACTGGTTTATCTCATATGAGGTCACACATGTTGGCTTCCACACACATCCTGGAGTAAATCAACATCATAGTGAAGTATGGCAGCCCCAGAAGTCATCAATACAAGGCAGAATTGAAATACTGTAGCTGGCTCTCCAGAACAGGCCATTGTGGTGACCTACCACCTGGGGGACAGTGGCAGCAAGAATTCTGCTTTACAGCCCATGGTCCAGGGTGGTTCCTGATGAGACTTATCATTTTTGGGTAAATTCACAAGTACTGAAATGACAGCATTTTAAACTGCTTCAGCTGATGGGTCTTTACAAACATATAGCTGCACCTTTATATCATCATACCATTATACACTGCCCAACTTTGCTTTTCCACATCACACTGGAATTTAGTCCCCATCTGAAAATTATATTCATTTCAATGATAATCCCATAAAAGCTACCATTAATATTAAAAACTGTTCTATACCACTACTTTAAATTTGTGAAAATAGGCAAATCTCTGAATTGGTTTCTCTTTTCCTATATCTCAAATTGAACACAAAATTCTTGTTAATGAAGGAATTAGTTTAAAAGCATTTATGGATGTCATTGTTTAAAAGGATGTTCCCATGCTTATAAAAGTCACAGTGCATAAAACAGAAGGAATTATCTCTAATATTCCAATTTGTGGTTTTATTACTTTGAAAGACTTTGCTTTATTACCCCATAACACTTTTGTAAGGACTCCCTGACAGACTTGCAGTGACTTCAAGGAAAGACAATCTTTATTACTGCAATGTTGACTACTTTTTAATTTGTTAGAGCAAAACTGACATTATTTGTATTTTCCCTGCACATCAGTTATTTCTAAATACTAGTGTATAATCTACACCTGCAGGATGAGTAATTTCTACTTACTCCTAAGCCTCAGCTCCATATAATTACAGATCATTCTTTCACTGACTGCATCCTACTCCTACTGCTTAGAATTGAAGATTTCTTCCCCAATTTCACATTTAAGAAAGCAAACTAAACAAGTTTAATAACTCTTATTAGAAACGGTAACTCTTACTACTAGAGAGGGTAAATAGAGAGGTATGTCATACACATGGGTGCTTTCAGAAGTAAATATAATAAATTGATTACTTTGAATCTGAGTTGAAAATTACTAGGAAATCATTAGGAAAGCAAATACTCTAAATCACTGATTACAAACAAGTAAAACAATCACAAAGCTATTACTTACTAATAGTTTTTAGTAAATACCTAGATACATGCATATTTCACTAAGCATTTCATGCTAATGGGGACATAGCAATGAATTAACTACAACTTCTGGTAGTCCCATGACAGAAAGAAACCTTCCAGATTGTTTTTGAATGACAACGTTTTGCTCCAGTGCAAAGCAAAGCAGAACTTTAACCAGAATGTTTTATAAAGTGTTAACAGTGTTCTAGATTCTAAGCCATATTTTCTTACTCCACCTGGTATCAAATCCCCTGACAGCAATTTCCATTGCTTTGGCAGCTACTGCTGCAGTCAGCCCCACAACGCCACCACCAATTATCAGCATCTAGAGAGATCAAACAGAGACTAAAGTGCATTCTATGTTCACTTATTCCATCACATGCTGTGTCTGCAATATGCCTTATCTTCAAAAGCACTTGAACCTTAAAGAGCATCAGAGGCTAAAAATTGTTAAGTACTTCAGAGAAATAAAAAAAATAAAATCTTATCTTAACAATACAACATTGTTAAACAGCTGGTTTGGTCTATAAGAGCAGGTGGTCATCTGTACAAAAGATACCAGATGTAGAAAATAAGAGAAAAAAGTTAGAAAAAATAAGTTAAACAAGACATGAGTAGAGGCACTTTTTCTGTTCCACAAGGCATAAACTTTAACTCAAACTTTGATAGCAAAGGATGCTGACTATTTGTCCAGTTATGCGAGTGCTTTCCTTAGCTCTTCTCAGCTCTGAATTCTGACAGGTGTGCTGCAACAGAAATCACAGGGCAGGGCTCAGTCTCAGAATGATAAAATAGACTGGCATAAAGTCCTTTATAAAACAGAACATCCTTCTGCAGCAGGATGTGACAATGCATTTTTCACACTGAAAATAACTGATCAAGCATTTGCCAAAAAAAAAAAAAAAAATGCAAGGCTGAACTTAAATGTACATAATACATTCACTAAAAATTTCAATTGCCCTTGGCTGCACTGTATTTAAGGCAGATGAGAGCAAACAGAACTCTTTGATGTTGGTGTCCTGCCTAGGCAGAAGCAGGTCTAGTAAAATGTCTTTTTTGGGACCATCCTGGGAACAATCTAAGCCCTTGAGGAGGTCTTAAAAGGTTCTGATCAAGTAAATTCTGCATTTAGAAATGCTCATATGCATTTGAATCAACTTTTAGAGGACGGCTTAAATATCTAAAGACAGTATACTACAGCAAATCCAGATAAAATCCCAAGAAATCAAATGGTGTTAGGTGTCTCTTGGAAAAGTCATGTAGGAGAGCTGAACTGCCTTGTTACATTAGTAATCTATCTTTACAGTACAAAAATTTATTTTTTAAATGCAACTGTACTTTCACAGGAGAAACTTGTTCTGCTGTCCTTACCTGACCAGTAAAATCCTTGCCAAAATCATTAGATGCCAGCACTACTGATTTTTACCTATAACAAGTAAACAAATATCAGTGTAGATAAGTTGTGACACCATCAGATAAAATAACATTGTGGACGACCCTCCCTGGGGTTCAGATGCCAGAACACAAATTAGAGAACCAGAGCCAAATCCATAAACCAAATCAATTAGATAATTGATGGTAATCGCTTAACAATAGCATAATTAATATCTTCAATTAAAAAAATTTCAAACAATACATTCAAAAGTAATTAAAATTTATACCAGTGGCTTGAACCTTAAGAGTTTGTTGGAGGAAAAATGCTGGAAAAGATGTATACCAAAATAGTGGCTCACAGCATAAGGTGCTTCTTGAGACTGCAGTATTTGAATAATTTATTTTTTACCTCTGTGGATCAGCTGACAAGCCTGTATTTCACTGCCAGCCCACTTGCATATAACATGGACAGTGCAGAGTGCTGCTCACAGCTATCTCAGGAATTTACAGCACAGATCCCCTTAGTAAAGTAGGGCACTCATGAGCATATACTTTACATGAACTGGAAAACAGGTCCAACATTTCAGCTCCCTTCAAAAGAAAATATGTTTGAAACAGAGAGTCCCTGCATTGTTAAATTGTACAAGAATGCTTAAGTACCATGCATCTCTCCCTCTAAGTTACTGCTCAAAAATATTTTCAATTTATTGTTCCTCATTTAAAGAAGTAGAGGTAGCCTCAAAAATATTCACTAAAAGGATGTTTTGTCTGAACTTTGTGTTCACTTGGACCCCAGTAGAATGTACCTTTGTTACAGGCTTTTTTTGTTTCCAACATCTAATACTTGTAGGATGTTTCTTTGCAGTTTCTGTTGGGTTTTTTTACTCATTGGAGAATTAAGAAAATAATTACTGATTCCTTCAAAAGAGTTATGTAGGTATGTAGTAATTTAAACAAGAGCTGCAGCTGTTTTGTGCTTGTTCTGTCAACAAAAGATTTTCAAACCAGATAACTATGGGTTTCTCAGTCCTTTATGGTATTTGGCCTAAAGGCCAAGCAACTTCAAGACTTCACTTAACAAAATGGAACAATTTGGAAATCCAGTTATCTTTATACTATTCTTTCTTTAAGTCCTTTTCTTCTTTCAAAGCTTAAAAATCAAACTAAACTGGGCAAGGGAATAAAATCCTCTTTATCCCAAAGGAGTAACAGATACAAAACAAATTTAATATCAATGATCTAAATGCTGGAGCAAGTTGCACCCAGGGCAGCTCTCCTGATTCCTTGGTTACAGACAGCAGAGAATTTAGTCCACTGTCAGTACTGCAGGAGAAGATAGGCCGTCATTCTGGGAATTCCTATACAACTCTAGAAAATTAATATTTTGTAGCTAAAGGTATGTAATATTTTTTTCCTTACTGAACTTAATAACAAAATCTTTACTAGCTTTATTGAAGTGAAATTTCACGCAGTGGAAGGAAATGAAAGACTGGCAAAACAAGAGTTGCTAATATCCAAGCTGAGCCATTGTATACACATGCTTTCTGTACTAGAGAAAAAACTGTTTTTCTTCTGTGGGTACCATCTGATTCAGTGACATAGCCATAGAACTGAGGTAATCATTTATTTTGGTACACAAGGAAATAAAAGGATAAATGTTAAAACCAAATATTTTAAGAGAATTAAAAAAAAAATCAACATTGTTTAAGGCCCTGTGTTAGAACATTGGAGGGAAATCAGAGAGTTTGACACTAGGTTAATTAGATTTAAATAGTTTCAGGGAGAGAGAGAGAATGTGTAACAGGAAAATACTATTCATCTTTGTAGCCAGATTGCTTAAATTTACCAGAGCTGTCATCGAGACCTTTTAGAGACTAGTTGCATGATTTTGTTTATGGTTCTGTAAAGAGAAACAATATTGACTGCTGACATTTATCATGGCTTGTAATTTTTCCTCCCCTTAACTTCACTGTGGTTAACTACATAGAAAGTGATTTGTTTTCCTTCATCTTCTTCATCAAGAAAAAAAAGAACACCACTTTAATAAGATGCAACTGAAGCCCCCAACCTAGATGATGAGGCTCTTTCAATTGCAAACACCCCACAATCTCCCTCCAAGGCAGAATAAATAATAGGTAGATTGTTTCCTATGACTTACTGAAAGTGAAGAGGGCCAAACCAGGGAGGATACATAATAGACACCTCTGTCCATCCACTTGCAAGCAGATGGGTCACAGAAATCTGCTTTGCACCACCGTGCTGATCTGGCCAGGGTCAGAGTTAGGGCTAAACAAAGGCGCCACTGCCACCATTTGCACAGAGCTGGCTCCATCTGAACCCAAGTGAAGTCTCTCATTGGGATGATGTGAGGAAAACCAGAAAACCAAAAACATCAGACCAGACGTAACTTATTCTTAAAGCTCATCAAAATCTAAGGAAAGTTTTTCATAGAAGCATAGATGTTTAACAATTTAACACTAAAAGTTAAGCTCATTGTTTATGGATTCTCAAGCCACTCAAAGTATCCAAATCCTGGACAGTTTTTGTGTAAATAAAAATACTGGGAAACAGTTGTTGCTGTTTTACATATGCACACACACACTCAGCAGAGTGGCCCAGGGAAGGGCTCAAACATTCTCCTTGCTATGAAAGGGCACTTAAAAATTTTTCATTTATACAGAGAGCAGAAGAAAAATGCATGAAATTACTTTGCTACAGCCTGTTCTGCATGACGTGGAACACAGAGGACTACATTCACCCTTACCTCCGCAGTGGAATGGTATATCATACACAGTGATATGAAAAACACTTTTCAGATGATTTATGGATACAACAGTGGCAAGGCAACAAGTGGCAAGGAAAATGCCTTGTTTAATGAAGCAGTTATGTGCTGGATACCTTTACCAAATTGATTCTCCTTCAGATGAACTGGCTCAAATTTAAAACTGTTTCAATATGCAGCCTATGTACATAAATAATTAGCTCAGTATTCAAACTAGTTGTTTGTGTTTGGCAGTTTTTTTAATGAATTCCTTATAGAAATCTAACTGCCTTTGAAATCAGTTCCAAATCTGAATTATTTCAAAATGTGTCTTATATTGAATGACAACTGCTCTTGACTATTGTTTGGCCATTAATGCAATGTGATACTACATGGAGAGCCAGAATTCAGAACCAGCAGGGACAATGTTGCACCTTTAGTTGTCAGAGGCAGCCGTTTTGGGAAGGTAACAAATTCTTTTACCAAGGCCTCAAAATGAACACAGTAGCTTCAAAGACAGTGTTACTGTCAGCTCCAGGCTGCAGACAGTCCTGTTTGCATGTTGTGATCAGTTCACACTTCCCATTGCAGACAATCTTAGATTACAGTATTACAGTCTCTGTGAGAGATTATTTTGGAAAAATAATAAAAAGTGGTATGTTAAAGCTATGCCAAATATAAGACACATTTATCATGCTGTCAATGGAATTTTTTACCATATGTCTCAATGGATTACTAAAATTAGTTTTGTTTTATACCTATAATAGCTATAGGTCTTAGGCCATACATAATGCATTTCACAAAAAGAAAGACTGTTGTTCAAGCAGCAGGAAAAATCCCAAAACACATGACACATGTGCCCTAAAAAAAAATACAGCTTAGCTTTTTGGGAAAGGAGTCAAAAGCACTTCTCTAGATCTGCTTTTGTAAAGATGAAGCTAGAAAAGTATGGAGTATCCCTAAAGCTCAAGTTGCTATAGTTTCTAAATTGATAATCATACTTAGTTGACACAAATTAATCTTCAGAATAAATATGGTTACATTATTCACAAATTACAAACTTATCTTTAATTATATATAATTTTCAAACATTTATTGCTACCCTGGCTTATCTGTATTGTTCAGCAGAGAATTTTGCTTTTTGTCAACTTATGTTCCCTTTCAATTTTAGTTGACGTTTTACCAAGGACTAGACACCAGGAGGACAGTGCAACCCACTCCCTTCCATGATATTTCTTTGGTAAATCCCACACTGTAGGTGCTCACTATTAAGTTTTTCTTGTGAACATGTCTAAAACAGAATACATAACTAAATGCAAAGGCTTTTTTCCAGTCCAGATCATATAAATTTTGTTTTATTTACTTTAAAGGCGCAAATTTCAACATCCAATGGATGTCTGCAGACATGGTTTCTCTGAAGTTTGAAAATTCCATCCATATATCCAATCCAGTAAATTTTTATGCACTTATATTATTCTTAAAGAGGTGTAATCACTGGTTGACCTCAGTGGGACGGTTAGCGTGAGAGAAGGTGGCAGGATCGGGCCCCAAGTTTTCATAAATAACACAGAACATCTCCAGATGAACATTCCACTGTTAGTTTTTATAGTGCCTTCCACAGCCAGCCCACATGGTCTCTCACACACATTCCTACATGCCAGAACAATAACAAATTAAAGTTTGGTTTATAAAAGGGCCTTGGCTCAGATGCTGCTTATACAAGTTTGCATGCTGTTTACTCTGAAAAAGGTGTGGAACTGACCACAATGAGGTGACAACCTCAATTCCACTCACACATGAGGTGAGAAAACCAATAACAAAACTGCAGGATTAGGAAAGGACACTTTGTTTCTCCTGGCTTGCATGTGAATAAAGCGCATTTTATTAAGAAAGAAATGAACCCTCTCTGTGAAGCAGACGAAGGAACATCTCTCTTCCTCCTTAGTACACATATGCATACAAACATTTCATATATCTACCTATAAATATATGTGTCTGATTGTACACACATATCCCTACTACACATGGTGATCCACAGAAGTAGGAGTCCTAGATCACCACTGCCCTACACCTTGCAGTCAGTGAAGATCTTCATTGACTTCAGGGAAACTGGATTTCAAAGCATTACACTCCCCCTGTGCTGAGCATTGGATCAAGGACATTATCACACCCAAACCCTGCCTGTGCTTTCAAAACAGTTTGAGTGATTGAAGGGTTACATTCTGCTTCCCTGAACTATTTGAATTTACCTGCATGCCTCGATACTCCAGAATATCCTTAAATCCAACATTGTCTGTTAAAATAGTAGGCACAGAGAATAAGGGAAATACCTTGGAAGCTGACTCAGTTTCATCTAAGTACTATTTCTGTCCAATTCAACATGAATGTTCTCACAAATATCAAGGGGACCTGACATTTAGCCTCAATTAAAACAATTTTTAAAAGGGAAACAAATATTTCACCACACACGCATAACTTCAAAGGGTTTTCTGCAATGCTTTTTTAAATATTATATACAACCAAATGCATGATTGCAGACATCATAAAACTTGGTTGTCCCCATAATTAACTGGGGATACCCCAAGCTACATTAATTACTAGCAGAGATGCAAAAACTGAAGTATGTTTGCTTAAACATATGGTCAGTTCAATGCCAGAAAACATTCTACAAGAGATTACACAGACCAAGCAGATACATGTGGCAGGGACATTTCTATTAGAAACACTCTAAACAAAGCCATTTAGTGCAGAGTACATTTTGCTTAAAAGATATACACATGGCATTAGAGCAAAGCTGGGAACAACTGTAAGAACTTTATTTGACTGAAAAAATAACTGCCAGTATTTATAATTCTACAAAGAAAAGTGTCATAATGCATTCACCGGGAAAAAAAAAATCTCAGTTCTATCCTGCACGTGTGCACATGATATTTTCAGGCCATTAAAGCAGCAAAAACTAGAAGAAAAATTTTTTTTTACAGTACGTTTTTTGTGAAGTATTACAGAAAACTGGAAGGGTTTTTTTACAATTCTGAGAAGATACATAACCAACGTCATTAAAGAGAAAAAGTGCTTCAGATACAAAATTAATAGCTCTCTCCTGTCTTTGAGGAGAGAGGCAATAATTCCTTACTATCAGCAATTACAATGCTCTTGCAGTATCTCTTCTGCTTGGTTCATGAGTAGCAGGTAAAGTAAAGCAAAATCTCCCTCTAATCCCTGCCCATTTGCTGTAGGAAGGACAGAAACAAACACAGAATACCTCTGATGTGAGTTCTAAGTAACCCAAAGGAGCAGCAAAAAGACTCTGGAAGTGCTTAACCTATATCCTGTTCTAGCCCATGGGGTTAATGGAATTATACAAGTCTAAGAAACAAAAGATTTAACTCACAGTAATTTTTGTATTCTAGATTCCTCTAAGGTCAGAAAGGCACTGTTCTCATTTTATTTATTAATCCCAAAGAACATTCTAATATTTTGCACGCTGGTTGCACAATATAGGCAGAATTGGTTTTCAGCACTAGCCTTCAATCTGTAGTCACTTCTATACGTCATCTCTAGCAGCTTCCATTCTTTGATGTTATGAGAGCATTACAGACCAGCATCTGGTCTTGGAATTTAGATTCTAGTTTTATATTGGAAATGGTATTTTCATTTATATACCAAATTTAAAAAGGCTTAATCCTCAGATCTCTTGCATAACCTTTCACTGCTTCAATACCATGCAAGTGACAAACACTATAGCCCCACAGTGAAATGCTATTCTAGAAATTTGTGCAGAATAGACCACATTGATTAAAAAAAAACCCTTAAACCTACAATTTCTGTTAATACAATCCTTTCCATAGTCATTTTTGAGGGAAAGAAAAGGTCTTTTTTATTATCTCTATATATGCAAAAGCAGTAAAAGTTCTGGCAGGCCTAGAATCAACAGGATCCAAATCTCCATAAGAATTTTTTGAAAATTGGCAGACTTTAGCTTGAGAGCAAGCCTGTGAAACATATTTTCAGACTCCTACTTCTCCCCTCAAGTAAGCTTATCATTATAACACCTTTATTCACAGCCTAAACCTGTGTATATTTCTAAACTTACTAATGTAGCTGTCCCCAAAATAAAAAAAAAAAAAAGATTCTTCAGAACCATGAATCAACAACCTCAAATGAAAACAACTCATCCTAAGCCCAAAGACGGGCTGTAATCAAGCCAGAATGGGATCTGAAGCTGAATGCTACTGCTCTCTTATATTCTCTTTGTTTCCATTACAGAGCTAGAGATTATTTCAAGTTTTTGCTAATGAAACACAGCATTATCTAAATCTGGAGCTTCATGAGCTCCCATGAGAACCTTTCACTTGCAAATTTACCTATTTTAGGCCTGACCCTCCTCTGAGCACATTTACCAGATGGTCCAAGTTACACTGGGTATTATTAGGTACAATACAACAGACTACAGTCACTACATCAAGTTAATGAGCTGATAAAAAATAACACTTAAATTTTGAATGCTTGCCTAAGATAATTAACATTAGCATAGGGTAAATTTAAGTCCTCCATTTGTAGAACAGAAAGAATAATTACAGGAAACTTTGCTACAACATTTGAAGAATTCAGATACATTTATTCATTCTATGGTTTTAACTAGGATGTAGGTTAATTGATTACATTCTTTTGGGTGCCATAAGCAAAACCACAGGCATACTTCTGAATTTTGTGGTCTTGGAACATTCTAGTTATGTAAATAATTTTGAATAACCATGCTTTATGTCTTAAAACAAATTTAAAAGTCATTAAGAAGGAGAGCCAGTAAACACTTTAGTGTACATGTATAAGGTTAGTTACAATCATGTTCCTTCCTGCAGGTCAATAAACTCATTAATTACATGTATTTTCTGAATACAAGTGCTATGTCTATTAAGAAAGGACAGATAACTGTAAATTACTGAAAATTATTTGTACAATTCTTTTGGTTTAAAATCTTCTTTAGCTGCCTAACATGCAGTATGCATCCCATATAATTCACCATATTGCTGAACTTGAACATTTGGTTTTAGGAGATTTTGCTTTCTACATCTACATTCATTCTCCTAGTAATAACAGCACTAGTTTTATTGTTTCATTCCACACAGATCGTGGACTGTGCATTCAACCGAATAATTTGTAGTGCTTCGTTTCTGACACAGTATCTGTTGGACACTTAAACGTTTAAAATCCCCTTGCAACTAGTATTTGGTGCATCCAAGTCTAACCATCTCCAGAAAATTAAGATTTTCCACAGCTCTTCTCAGACTCAATATAGTTGGCAGCAATTTAAACTACATCCTTATGTCTTCTTATATTCTAAAGGAACTCCAACAGCTTTGTTTGGGACAAAAAATATTTATAAAATACACACATAGCCCACTCCAGGTCAAAGTTTCCTGGATAAAGCAATATATTTTGCAATAAGGCATTAGATCTTTTTTAAAATAGCAACTATTCACTGTTAGCAGCTATTCAGTTAACACAACACTTGTGCTATCTGTCCATAGCTGTTCACAGAATATACTAACAGTTTTCCAGGAATGCAGGAAAAGAAGGCAGCCCTTCATTGAGGAATTAATATCAAAAAACAGCAAACAACAAAAAGACTTGTGAGGGAAGATGGGGGCAAAGCATTTTTAAAACATATTTCCTTTCTAGCTGAACAGTGGCATTCAACAATTTACCAAGATAATCTTCAGGGGTTTGCCATTGCTCTCAGGGGAAAGGCAAATGTATTTGAGGAATATGATGAGGCACAGAACATATTTAACTTGTTTCCATTCAGGTGGAGTATACAGCAAGTAAAAGCACCATCTTTTCAATCACAACAATGGATGAAGTCTACTCCAAACAGGGAAGCATTACTAGAATGAGATGCTTTTGCAGTCTGCTTTAGAGAAGGGTTAGCATCTCTTGTTGTTTGTTGGGTTTTGGTTTTTTTTAATTTGTCTGCAGGGGTGTCACTATTTGCAAAGCAAGGGATTTAAAGGCCTCATTTAAGAGCAGAAATTAATGTGATAGACTTATGAAAAGTGTTTATACTTACAGGTACTCACACAATTGGCTTTGTAGTGACTACCTCCAAACCAGCCAGTAGTGGGTATCTGTCAGTGGCAGCAAGCCTGGCTGCAGGCTCCTGTTTGTGTATTTACTCTTTCACAAGTCTGCTGTGGATAACAGTGCAGAATACTGCTAATCTACTTTAACTATGCCTATAACAGTCTGAATAAAAAACGTGGCAAACATACATGTGCACAAAAGTGTGCACTTAACACCACAGTGTTGTAGAGGTCTAACTCATTCAGTTCTAAGAACAGGAATTGCACTTGCATGATATTCCTCATGTGATTCATTACACTTTTGTCTCAAAGGCTTCCCTGCCATAGGAAATCTTTTAGTATTTTCATTTTATTTAATTCTTTAATATTCCCTAAGCACTTCAAATGAAAAGAAGTGATCAAATATGCCTTTATAGCAACATAATTCCCATATTCTATTGATTTCTCTTTGTTTTCTCTAATTTTTCATTGAAATCTTCAAAGAAGGTCCCTAAGGAAGCAATGGCTTATTAATTATTGTTTGGCTTATTCTTACAAGAAAAGTAATTTAGATTATTTTATTATGTTCCAGACAATGATTGCCTAACCAGATAATGTAAGCAAAGTAAAGTAAACTGGAAACTGAGTTTAATTACAAAAACAATTGCTTGGATTGCATTTGTGGTTAAGAAATACCAATTAATTTAGTTCACAGTGCAGGGATGATTATTGCAATATCACAGTGATAAACAAGTAATGCAGAAAAAAGCTTTCACCAAGGAGTAAATTGTGCAATTGAAAAGAGTTGGTAAATAGGTGCTGTAGTATCTCTGCACAGACTCCTAATCTTGGGTTTATTTGGCCCAGACTTTTCCTCAAAACTTGCATAGATAACTTTCAATTTAAATCTTATCCCAGGAAAAAACCTCTGTGCTCTTCAGCTTCATCTCAAATGCAAATTCAGTGAGTGAGTCTTTATTTCATCATCCAGATCACTCATGAAAATAATTAAGCAGCACCTAACCCAGAACTGACTCCTGCCAATCCTCACTCAGTACTTCCCAGTAAAGAAGCATTGGCACCTACCTCCAAATACTCCTACAAAACACACTAGTACCCACCTGACAGAAGATGCATCAAGACCAAGGTTTACCAGCCGGCTTATATGAACCTCAGAGCTGAGATCAATGTCCCACTGCCTCTCCTCTAGTCACAGAGGAGAAGGGCTAATGCCATAGCAGTCAGAAGTTCAACCAGATTGGTATAATTTCCCCAAGAACAATTTGTTCTGACTGTTAATCACTTTGGTTTGGGTTTTGTTTGGGTTTTTTTCACAAATATTCCTTTTTATGGGAACTGAGCCAAAGTTCACTTATCTATAACACTGTATCTGCTTGCTCTCCTTTCCCAAAGACAGGAACTTTTTTCCCCTTCCATTCTTTCATGTCATGACTAGCCTTCAAAAGAAATCCCAATGGATAGTCCTGAATATTCCATGAACGGGCAGTAATAAAACCCCACTATAGATACATCAGGCATGTTGCTTTGCTATCAAGTGGATTGCTTGCATGTCTCTTGTATATGGCAATACAGAGTAAGAAAACACTGTCAGTGAGCCAGATTAGATGTCAGAAAGTGCTCAGCATGTAAAGTAGATGATGATCAGTCCTTGCTATTGCAATCAGTTCCTGGTCAGTTAATGTTAATGTGCCATCAAGAAAAGACATTTATATATATATATATATATAACTAAAAAAAAAAAATAAGCCACTGGTAAAGCAATAGTGTTCAAGTCATTGGTTTTCTTCTTCACCTAAGCTGACAGCTGTTTTGATCACTTGCAAAAGTCTTCTGTTGTAAAAATAAAGAGCTTACTGACATTTGAGGTTTTAGCTTTACTCATCCATCCTCTTCCTGCAGCCTGAGAGGCTGACGTGACATTAATCCTGAGCAGCTGCTTTATACCACAAAAGGAATTTGTTATGGAATTATTTTAAAAGTGCAAGTAGCCAATTAATAACCAAATGTATAATTTCAGAAAAACTTTACCAAACACTTGAATTTTTTCCTTATATAGTCACATTAATTTTGATGAAAATTTTAATCTGCAGAAAGGGCCAAGTGACTTATCTGACTTTTTTCTTATACGTGAAGATACTTTACAAAATAAACAGCTGAAAAAAATTGGGTTTTTTCCTGTCAGAGTTTCAGATTTCTGTCACTACTTGAACAACTCAGTATCTCTATTGTTCCCTTAAATAAATTATCAATACACTAGTGGTGTTCCACATGGTCCTCAATAACCCTGAGGATAAATGTGACTTACTGATATACATATTCCTTTCAGATGTTGTTTCCCATAATATTCTTGATAAGAAAAAGCACAAGCAGGTCTTACTCAGCTGGATTTTACCAATCTCTTTAAATATGAACAAAGAGAAAAACATCATTAACTATGTCTTCTTTAGAGTTGATTGTGTTTAACACTAGTAGATAAGGTGCTTTTCACCCCCTACATGTCATACAGGCCAAAAATGTCTCCAGTAATGTCTGCACTGTATCCATTTATCACAGAACAGGAGAAAACAGGGCAATAAAGTTCTACTGTCATCAAAAAACTTTAAGAAAAATTGCCCATAACTGTATTAAGTGTCGAAACAAGGAGATCCAAACACGAGCAGCAGTTTCTTCTCTTGCTCACACCTTCAGAACAATGTGCAGCTACAATCATCAGCCAGCAGCAGAGCTCACAGAATGGTCAGTGCATTCAGTGACCCCATGTAAGCAGTTCTGGGGGCTCTCTCTCACTCCAGCTGATATTGCAGAGTCTTGTCCACAGCAATTATCTCTAAGTCTCTGCAAAGAGCCCTAGCCCAGGCTGGCTGTGTGATGTGAAACACTCTGAATCAAAGATGTAAAACTAATCCCCCAAGTGCCCAAAGCTGATGTAGCAACACATCTGCTGGCCTCAAATATTCACTCAGACAAAAGTTGCAGGTTTTCATGGATTCAAAGTCCTTAATGTTTCCTGAATAAAAATGCTTATAGAGCAAGCATAAAAAAAGTAAGAAATCTTGGTTGACTCTAAAAAAGCATGAGATATCAAGACAGGTCTTTAGTAGAATTAAAGAATTACTTACTGGATATCTTCTATGGTAGATGTAGTTTAGATAGGGGCAGTAATTTTGTCATGGCTTATCTACACACCCTTTGCAACCACACAGACAATCCCTGGGATTTACCATTAAAGCACAACATATGGTTCTCTTTTCTCTCTAAGTATGAGGCAGAAGTGTGTAACACATGAAAACAGTATGTCTCAACAAACTGGGAAAATGAAGGAGATCATTAAGTGTAGTAACTTCAGTCAGATACATTTATGTTTTCAAAACAGAAAAAGAAACAATAACTATTTAATTCCAAAACTTGTACTCAAATATTTAGATTGCCTAACTCATTCTTCAGACTTCCAGTAACATCTAGGTATCTAAAGAGTACAAGTCACTGTTTTGCTCACTTACAGACTTAAAAAGCAGAAACAAACCTGAGTAGAGAAGTCACAGATGACAGAGCAGAAACATAGCAGTGCAAAAGCAAATTTTTGTGGAAGAAAACATAAGAACTTGCATATTTTCAAACAGGAATGCCTGCCAGGAATCTCCAAGAGCCTCTGGAGGTATTTGGGCTGTCAGTCACTGGCCAAGGCTGCTTCCATTCCTTCCTAGTTGCTGATGCCAACTCCTATGTGTACACCTGCAAGCCAAGAGAGGCAACTTCTACTGAACAGCTGAAAACCAGATGTCAGGGCATTAAGCTACTGCATAGACAGTTTCAGACAATAAATATAATTACTGCCAATGGAAAGCATTATCTTCGATTTCAGGAAATTTGGAAAAAGTGCCAGAAGTGTTCATCAAAGTTCACATCAACACTTGGCTCTGTGACTCAGTTTGTAGAGTCCCTCTCATCCAACAAGAGATGGTTAAGAAGCAACCTATGCAAAATAATTTATTGCTATGATTACTTTTTATCTAAGCCAGTGTCTCTTCCTTTCCTTACACATCCTGTTTAAATCCCCTTTGCATTGTTTCTTCTTCCCACCAAAACAGATAAGAAAATGCAACCTAACTTGATACTAATTATAACCCTTTTCAGACCAAGGTGGCCATAGCAAAACATAAAATACAACTGTTACAGAACAATCCATTCCTTGAATATTTTGTCAAGGCCTATTGTGCTATTTCTCTTGCTTTAACAATATGCTGCTGGAATTTAAGGTTCTGACAAGTTTATAGAGCAAAGCTAGTAGGAGCAAGATGAAATAATGTAAGCAAACAACTCAGGCCATTTTTCATCATGAAGTCACCTTATATCATTTTAAGAATGCCCATCAATTAATTAGAAAGTTACATTTTACTGTATAGTCTCATGTAGCTATTATTCTATAAAAAGGATCTGACAGTAAAATAACCAGCAGTTACAAATATTAAGTGAGTGTAAATCATTTCTAAGCTTAATAGTGTCTGATATTCTAATCCCACCACACTGTGTTCTTAGTATGAACATCAGTCAGCTGGGAAATTTTACAGGCTACCAAAACATAATGACTAATACAACAGTCCTCTGCTTTCTTGAAGCATTAATTCTGAGCTGCTTGCATGCAATTCAGTGAGCCCTAATACAGATATCTTGTACGACCTCCTGAGGCTCATTTTGCCCCTGAACAGTAGAAGTTCCATAGGTCCAGCATTTGAATGTTCAGCTCACAGTGGGTAAAATAACTACATCTTTGTGAAACAAGCTTGTGTTACATTTTTATTCTTAATACACAAGCATGAGTAAAATAAAGCCATGAAAGAAACTCCAGCTAATAGCAAAAGATGCACCATTTCTGACCCAAAAAAAGCACCTTCAAGAACAAGAAAAGCAAAGCTTTTAGAATGGCAGTTGGAAGGACTCAATGCAGTATTCAATAAATGCCTTAAATGAAAAGGATGTCCAGGATAGCAGGCAAGAACTCTGCTCATACTCTCTGTTGCTACATGGGCTGCATCCTACACTAAAACAACGGGTGGTAAATAAAATGGGCAATAGTAACAGCTGTCAGCCCCCATTTGAGAAACACAGCAACATGTTCAAGTCATTCAGTCATATTCCATTATTTATGTTTAATGCAAACACTTGTAACAGTAACCATACATTTTAGGAAAATAACAACCATTTGGAAGATTTTGTGGGAGCTATAATTTCCCATATTTCTAAAATGTGACCAAAACTATAACAAAAACAAAACACCATCAAGGAAAAAAAAAACACCCCATCAAGAGCCAGTAAACAAAGAAAACACACATCTTTGAGACACAGAGACTGGAGGAAGTTGCACAAGGAATTTGGAATGGTTGTCCTCTTCCTTTGCTCTTTCCTAAGAACCTGCTCTTGGTCACTGCCAAAGATAGGACCTTGGATTAGACATTGGTTTACTTAGTTTAACTTCACCCCACAGAAACTAATTAATTTCTTTGTCAAAGCTCCTTTTAAGTGCCAAATATAAAGGTCAATCTGAGTAGGTCTTATTTTTTTTCCATAAAAGGAAGAGTAATTCTTTAAATTAAAATGCAATGGGTCTGCTAGAAATACAAATTCATTAATGAATCACAATTTGTATTGACATTTTAAATTCTAAATTTGCCCTTACTTTTGATCCTGCTGATGTCATTAGCTCTATCTCCTTTAGACAAAGTAACTTCTTTCCTGTTTCCTAACCAGCTGTGAGACATGCATTTTTAAAAGGATTGACTCAACAGCCAGGCACACTCTTAGACAGACAGTCAAGTTCAAAGACTTTTCTCCAAATCAGCCTCAATACCAAGAGCCTGAAAACATTTGGTAAGTCAGTTGGTTTTGTAACTATTATAAAACAACATGATGTTGATCACTCCCAGAATTTAATATGTAAGGTATCTTTTTCTTTGTAAAAAATTCAAATTTTAAGCAACGGAATCCTATTCAACATTATAAATTGTCTTCTTGTGTGTACATAGACCCATATATAGCATATATTATCTCAACACAAACAATATTATAAAACACATTTTCTTGCAAAACTGATTTCACTTTTACCTACTAAATGCTAAAAAGAAAACAACTCCCTTAACTTGGCTACTAGAGAAAAACATTCCGCGTTCCAGCTGACTCTGAGGATTAAAGAGTAAACAAAGACTTACTAAATTGAAATATCAACTCAATAGGCATTTAGTACAGGAATGTGTTTCTCTGACTCAGTATTTGGAAGAATGTCCTGTTGTAATTTCTGAAGTTATCATTACATAACCTCCAGCAATCCTCTGCAGGATTTGTATCTAATGCTATGGATAAACACAGAGAGTGTGGCCAGGAACACAAGTTCTGTGGCCCTGCATATATATCACATGACTTAATTTATCCTAAAAAGGATTACATCAAAATATCAAGAGGAAATTTTCTGAAAGGAAAAAATAGGAAGATCAGAAATTCTGAAATGCAGTAAATCACAGCATATGGCAGTGAAACATGAAGAAAAACACTCAGAAATGAGAAAAGCATGCATTGCAGAGTCAAAACCCAAACAGGCCAAGAGTAAAACTTATCTGTATCTTCTAATGCAGCCACATCCTCATGAATGAAGCCCAGAGGCCTATCAAATTATTTTTTAAAAAAATTTAAAATTCAGATTTTTTGTTTAAAAGTTCAAACATAAGAGGAACACAGACTTGTTCTTAGAAGAGGAACCAAATTCTCTAATCAAATCAAATTGCTTTGGCACTCTCATAAAATACTGGTGTTTAGAAAATCCACTAAGGAGGTAACAGTGACATTAATCTGACATAGTAATGATTTTAAGCACAAGGTCTGTTCTTAAGAAAAATGAGGAAAAAAGTTGTATTACTTGTGCTTACTTAAACTTCAGTTAATTTGCCTTGGTCCTGGGTGGTTACTCCCACACAAGCACTGAATGGCAGCAATGGCACGTTTTAATAGGAATGGAAAGGATTGTGTGAAACATTTTTGACTACAAGAATAACTACTTCAATAAAATTTATTTTAAAAAGCTGTACAGAATACTATTCTATTTCTTTTCATTAAAAATATAAATTAAGATAGAAGCAGTTCTGAGGGGAAAAAAACAACAACCTGTTTTTCCTGAAACAGAACACACACAATGGCAGTGGGAATGGAAGTACAAGGCAGGATAAACCTACTTACCAGACCATAATCATTAACTGCTAAGGGATTAATTAAATACCCATGACAGACTTGTAACAAAATGAGTTCTGGTTTCACTTTTGCACTTTTTTCCACAAAGTGACTGAGAATTAAAGTTCTTAATTTCGTCAAAATGGGTATTTATTTTTTTTTCTTGAAAGGAAGCAAAAAAAGAAGGTAAGGATGGAACATGGCCACAATAACTATTAGGTGTCACCAGAAAGTCTGTCAGCAGATTCTTCTTGCTTTTAACTTTTTTGCTTTTTTAAATTTTAGTATTACACTTTTTTTTTTTTTTTTTGCCTTGAATGTCTTTGGTTTTGCTTTCTAAATGTTTTGTGCAAGTTTAATTTTATGTCTCAGATAAAGCAGTTAAGAAGAAGTTTATTAAAACTAAATGTTAATTTCATTATTAGGGTGTTTGTGGTATGAATATCCTGTAATTCTCTCTAAGTAAGAAAGGAATAAGAAAGGAGAAAATTAGAAGTAGAAATAAAGACTGTAAAACAAGCACATGAGCTTATTTGATAACCTTTTGAGCCTATTACACTCATTTTTGCCCAGGAAGTTTTCTCTCTCAAAACCAAGGAAATACTGCTAAGTTATTAAACCTCCCACCAAAATCATACTGGCACTACTCCAAGTTAAAGTGTTACTTAGAAGCCTTCCTTGGATGGAACACTATTACAGACTGTCATAATTCCTATAGCGTGACAGTAGCTTACAAGTGTTTTGGCATGGCACCTTTGCCAAACTACTCTGTAGGCAATAAAGTAGATTACAGCAGTAGGACACATCTGAGTGTGCTCATGTGTCTCCCGAGGGAGATCATCAAATTAAATTGGTACCTTTTTACCTCGATTTTGCACCTTTAGTAACTGTAGTACTGAAATAATTAACGGGTGTTACCAGTACCCATTATTTGATTTTAGCTGGTTTTATTCTAGAAATTATTTCTGCTTACTTTCTTAAATCTTAGTACAGATTTAAAGGACACTAGTCTCAGCCTATGCCATGCCTTATAGCCTAGCCTATAACACATGGCAGATGCTATCTTCACGGATGATTTCTTGATGCTTTCTTCCAAAAATTTATACGTGTTTCAGAAGGCTGTTCAGGCACAAATGTAAAGAATAAGCTTGCACAAAAGCAGGCAGCAGCAGCAAGGCTGAACGGCGGCAGCAGCAGTGGCTAGGACCCCCAGAGGAGCAGGGTGCGCGCTCCCGCTCCGCGGTGCCGGGAGCCCCAGAGGAGCAGGGTGCGCGCTCCCGCTCCGCGGTGCCGGGAGCCCCCAGAGGAGCAGGGTGCGCGCTCCCGCTCCGCGGTGCCGGGAGCCCCAGAGGAGCAGGGTGCGCGCTCCCGCTCCGCGGCGCGGGCCCTGCAGCGCTCGTGGCCCCGCAGCGCAGCGCGGGCGCTTCCCAGGCCGGCGCTGCCGCTCCCGCGCGCCCCCTGCGGGCCGAGCCGGGCACTGCAGGGCGGGGGCGCCGCTCCCAGGCACGGCCCGGGCGGCAGCGGGGACAGGGCCAGCCCCGCGGGCGACAAGGACAAGTGGGACACGCCTCGAGACACCACGGGCACCAAAGGAGGAAATTAAAAATGTTCACGTATTTCCAGTCCTGATAACATTGTAGTACTAGTTACTTCAGAATCTCACGCCCTAGGAAGATGCAATTTCACCAAGATGTAACATTGACTAGTTACAAGTTTGAGATGGATATTTTAGCATGTAGGATCAGTCTTTATGGTAACTCTAACAGTGGAATATACTTTCAAGAGGTAAAGAATAATTTTATATTGTTCTTACCTAATTCTGAACATATGTTCTCTCAAGTCCTAAACCTCCATCGTTAGTACATGTGCTAGGTTTTCCTTCTGCATTTTAAATCTGTTTACACAACAATTTCAAATAAGTTACAAAACAGTGAAATTGATTCAGCAAAACTGATTTTTAAAATCTAAACTATGTATTTTGATACAACAATTTTGTCAATACCATGTTTAAATTACAAGCAGAAGTGAAAAAGTAACTCTTGCAAGTACATATTTTCTATTTGTAGATTTATAGTGTGTTAACTACAAACCCCATAATCCTAAACTCAGTTCAAAACCTTTGTAAATTGTTTGCCAGTAAGGGATTGGTTATGCTTGGAGGGTTACAAGTTCTGGAGAGCGTGCTGAGTATTCCTGAGCCCTACAGCTCTGACAACAGGCTGTCCAAAGGCACTCAGGAATCTACAATCAATAGAACAACTTCAGAAGCACAGAGGTTCTTTGTGCATGCACAGGTGAGCCGTAGAATGGCTGCTGGACTCTTAGGCATGACAGAACTGAATATTACAGTGTCCAGAAATCTTTGTTGCTTGTGGTGCTTTAAGTGAGTAAATGGCTTGGAAGTGCAAAGATCATGAGGAGCTTCATTGCTAAAAGGGAAAAATGTTTTTGCAGAAATGTTTTTCATCTTAAACACACATCAACAGAACAGGCTCTTGTATGCTTTACCACTAACAACAAAGAATCTAGATTTTTCCATAAATTCTGGTTTTAGATTTACAATGAAAAGAATATCAAAAACATTAAAAATCAAAAATTAATGAACTACAAAGAAAGTTTTGTAACTGTATGAATGAAGCATTAAGGAAAAACTCTACTTGTTTGGAGAAAAGATGTGCAGAAGCGTGAGGGGGACAAGTAGAAGGAAGGGAGAGGAGGAGAGAGAAAAAGGAGAGACACTGACTCAGAAGTCACAGATGCAACGTGACAGAAAGGTTGAAGGAACACAACTTGCCAGCATCATCACCTAATTCAGTGTGTGAGTGCTGCACTGCACACTGGGGTTTCAGCCACAGCAATGGCTTGTTCCCTTACCCACACACAAAAACTTAACCTTGCAGAGGAAGAATGAAAAGTCAAGGTTCTATCATCTAAGGCAATGTTTAAAAAAAAATCAGATGCTTATGATTCCAACTGTGTTTTCATATAAAACATGTTGGCCTTCTGGAAAAGATTAGAAGAAAGCCAAGAAAGCTCTATTACAGAGAGGAAAACAATAGTTATGTTTGTAACCCATATTGAATATATGTTATGATGGTTTTGTTATGTCAGACATATTTTAGAAATCATGGAATGGTTTGTATTAGGCATGGACACTTAGAGAGAACATGAATTCTTAAAGCAAGAAAGGAAAACTAGGTAAAATTCTTATTTAAAGTTCACATTAGGGTAGACCCCTGAGAACAAGCAGAGAGCATACTCACTGTAAAATAACATGAAACTGGATTATTTGTATTCATGTTCATAGACTTTCACAGATTTCAAGCTAGGAATTCTGAGCTATGGATTACTTGCACAATGTAGATATTCTAAGTGTTTTAAATATCAGCAAAAAAACCTCAGAACCCATATTATTTCAGGAGATTTATCTCAAATCAGAATTTGAATTTGCCTACCTTTGCAGCAAAACATTCTAGTTATGATTCAACAAGTCCTCCTGCATTTATGCATATCTTTACATTAAGAAGAATATTCAAACCACATGATATTTTAAACCTCTATTTCACGTTGAATATGCTGACTGGTTAAGGAGTGTTGAATCAGTATCCCAGGAGAAGTACTTACAGCAAAGCAGTTGGATGTACCACATTGCTGGATGAAGCTGTTCAAACAGTGCTATCTGTCCCTTTACAGCAAAGATTTACCTGATCATTGGGATTTCTAAATGAAAAAGACAATGAGAATTTAAAACAAAACCCACTGTTTGTTAGCCATTGCTATTGGGTTTTTTAAAGGTTGTTTGATCTCCCAGGTCTAATTGCATTTTTATTGTACATACCAATTTTAAAAAAAGCTATTACACAGAAATAGCCCAAGTGTATTTTTTAACTCCACTGACTTTGGGGCTTCCTAGCTCAGTTTTGAATTTTTACATCAGGTGCCAAGTTTGACTCCTGGGAGTACCTCCTAGGCTCCTTGCATTGGTTGGCTCAGAGAAGACAGCCCCAGGCACCACAAAATGAACTCTAGTTAAATGCACAGACAAATACTAATAAACAGAAAATTTTAATATAGATTACACATAGCAAAGAATAAATCTCATTCTATAGAGCTCAGTTTCCACATTCACCTGATGATGGTTTAGCCCCTAGAGAAACATCACTGTTCATCTGTCACAATAACTAAACCTGCTGCTTAAGCTGCTCTTGGGATTAAATGGACAGCATTGAGACTGAAATTATACTACCAGTCCTTTGAGATATCTACCTATCAGGCATTTCCCTAAAACCTTTTCAGAGTGAAATATTCTTCTTTTCAAGAAAATAGAAGGAAATAAATTTTTTAAAACTTCACATTTCTACTATTCTCCCTCTGATCAAGCTCCAAATTCTGTTGTGTTATGAAGTCAGGCTGCATTTTCAGAGCCTAAATACTAGAACACTTCTTATTTCTCTAAACGTTTTGGCAAAAATAGATATCACCCCTAGATAAATGCTGCATACTGCAGACAGAAAACTAAGGCTAAAAACAAGTACAGTGCATGAAACAGCTTGTGTTTATTTAAAGAGTATTGGAATGCCAGTGATTCTTTTCAGCTGTCCCATTACTTTTTGCCTCCTCAACTTTTGTTTAACTTTTTCCATGATCCCAATTAGTTAACGCTCAAATTTGGAAAAACCAGCAAACCTATAGTCCTGTGCAGCAGATGTCAAGATATTCTAAAGACATGCCACAAACAGTAACTTGGACATCTTTTGATGCCAGACAAAAGCTAACACTTGGAGCAGCCAACTGGAATCAATTCTTTCCAGTGACAGAGATGGCTTCCTACAGCTTGTAGGAGGAACAGAGAACTGAGTGTGAAATCACTGGCCACCCACATATATAGAGGTGACATAAATTAAGTACCTCAAGCTTGGTCACTGGTTCCCAATTAACAAAACATTTGTCCTTAATTCACATAACCTAAATTTTAAGAGTGTAAGGCAATATAAAGTGTCAAAAGTCAACTGTACTTGTTAACACCAGTTAACCAGTTGCTAAAGTTCATAGCTCAATTCAATGTGCAATAATTTCCTGTTACACAATCTGAAGCAAATTTGCTTTCACACATGCCTCAAAGTATGTGTTTAATTTCGATAGATAGAAATTCTCTTATATTAAAAATCACTGGCAGATTTTGTTTTCGCTTCTCACATTTTCCACAGTCAAAACTCCTCTTTCATGAACTATGCATTTTGTATTATAGATACATCACTGCTTACTTATTTTCCTTATTACTACTGTCAGTGTTTTAAAGCTGACACTTGGATTAATAAATAGTAAATTCATATAACTGTGTAGTAAATATGAGTTAAACTTAAAAATACCAATCAGATCATCCTGCTAAAAGTTCTAACTCTATGTATACCACACTTATCACACTCAAATCTGAATATAAAACCAAGCTTTAGAATTTTAGTTTCAGGCTCTATCAAACATCATTCAGTTTTAGACATCTGCATTGTCTGACTAGATCAGATTTTAAAGATAGAAGTGTTACAGGCTTTCTCTTCACAACCAATGTAATTCCTCTGGAGAACTATATTCAGAGATGGTGTTTAAGCTGTGTGCACTGAACAGCTTTTTGGAAGAGCCTTAATTTTTTTAACCAGAGAAATAATCAGTGGAGACAAAGGGAAGTCTGAAAAACATGAACATAGTGCTTTGACTATCATTTCCCTATTTGCCTTTACTAAGTAAACCTGTTCATAGATGGCTATTTCTCTCACCTATTTAAATTCACACTGGCTAATTTCTGTAAAGATAAAGCCCAAAGACTGTAAAAGTTTCACTGAGCTATTGCTGGACAAGACTGAGAAGCTGATTAGCCTCAGCAAGGCTAATTGCAGTAGTCACACTAAAATTTCACTTTTGTCCCACTAAAAAAAGAACCTTAAATAAATGCTATTTAGTATACAAAAGTCCCAGCTTTCAGTGGTTCTTTTTACACCAGCATTATGTAAAAACAAATTATTAGAGGTCTCAACTCTAGAAGACTGTACAGTACAGCAGAATAAATGTAATGGGGTCTGTTCACAGCTATTTTGGGCTGACTGCAAGCCAGAATTTCTGGATTGCATCCTTGGTCCTTTGAAGTGTTACACAAATAACTTACCATATCTTTTTTCACCCTATATTATTCACGTCTAAAATTGAGGTTTTTTTAGATACAGCCCAAAAGACATTGCATATAAGCTAAGTGCTTTCACCACAGGAAAGCAAAGAATTAACTATGAGCTTTGCAGGTTAGGGCATGTGACATTAACAAAGTATAACTTATCCAGTCTCATCCTTGTCACTTACAAGAGCACAAAACTCCCCAGTGACTGGTGATAACAGGCAGGGATGGTGACATGATAGTGGGATTTACAAGTTTGATCTTGCTGAAATCCCACTTGAGTTTGCCTTCCCTATGGTTTCTTTTCTAAAAACAAGGATTTGAGTCTGAAGTTTTTTATGTCGGTTCTTCATCTTGCAAACTGTTTGAATGAAGAAAAGCATAAATACACTTCCAGCCATGCATGGTATCAGGAGAATTAAGTACTAAACCATGGATATTTCACTAGGCAGATCACAGAATCACAATGTGCTCCGTTGGAAGGGACCCACAAGTCCAACTCCTGGTCCTGCACAGCACCATCCCCAAGAGTCACACCTTGTGCCCAAGGGTATTGTTCAAACACTTCTTCAACTCTGTCAGGCTTGCTGCTGTTTATTTTCTCCTTTTCTATTTCATAAATTTTCAAAATGACCACTTGGTATTGGATGGTTCCTTGTAAAGGACTCCTAAACCTTTTGCTAGTATAGAATTTAGTATTAACAGTCATGAAAATATGTAAACTTGCCATAAGTTACATAAAACAGATCACAACAACAGTCAAAAATCAGACTGCTAGACAGGACTGTATTAAATGCACAATGGCATATACTGTACTTTCACACAGAAATAATACCCAAGTATGTGAAGCTCCTGATATTTTTAGTTTTCCCTTACTTGGTAAACTGTAATGCCTATAAAATTCTAATAGGAGACTAAAGAAATGAACTCCAGTTCAGTATAAATATTTGTTCCAGTGTTAAAAGTATCTGCACAAGCTTAACAATTGTATGTTATTTCATAAAAACTACACTTATTTTTTCTAGATCAACAAGTGATAATTATTCAGGATAGCAATCTCATATTTTCATTATTATTAAAATGTTGTAAATATGCTATTACCAAAAAACCCTTTGTGCTGGCCAAACATTACAGGTTTGGAGACCAATAATTTAATATTCTTCCCACAAAATTTGTTTGTGAATTCATTCATGAGTTTACAAGTCAAGCACTTATTTCACTGGTATCCTTATGTACCTAGCCAAAAAATACACTTGCAACTTCCTGAACCTTTTCTTAGGAAATTCCAGGATAACTTTTCATTTGCCAGCAACTAATAAGAAGCAGTATTTAAGAGGGCGACAATTACAACTAAGTACAAGAGGTAAGGCATTACCAGCATGGCTGGATGGTATGGGCTTCATATGCCATGGGTTAACTGAGGATGTGGGTTCACAGCCTATTTGTACATAGAAGGTATGAACCCATATCAGCATGAGTTTCTATTTTGATTGAAGGAATTATTGTGCTCTCATGCTGGTTTGTTATACAACCTCCTGACCAAGAGTTTTGACCCTACAGGAAAAAAGCCCACCATATTTTTGCAGACAAGATATATAAAATATTTATTGGGGAAGACAGGTGATATAATTTTGCATTTATACTATGGAAGGGTGAGGTATAACTGTACTCCAGTATAAAGTATACAAACAGTGATAACATTAAATTAGTACTGTAGAGTCTGGAAATTACTAAGCCATTTTTGTGGGGAAAAAAAACAAAAAAAACCCCAATAACACGTAAGATTGCCCAATGACAAAACTGATGACTCTTACTCTGACCTAAGCAACTGGTTCTCTTTACAGTTAAAAAATATTCCAAATTTGAGTAATAAGCACAACTTGTATTAAATATTGTTATAGTAAAAGGTCACCAAGCATTCCAGAAAGTTTGCAGAAGACATATAACAAATATAAGACTATCACTTAGACTTCTGAGACATCCAAAAGTTTAAACTTCACCAAAAATTAAATATTTCTTGTTTGCATTGTTTCTCTACAAAATATTAGAAGACAATATAAGTGAGAAAAAAAGATAAACGATTAACAAAAACATTGCTTTAACATTTGCAATTATAATAGCAAAATCCTAAGAGTTGACAGAGCAGTAAGTCATATTTCAAACTGCACTTGTGCTGCTTTTTGGGGATTTTTTAGAAGAGTGAAAGCTGAACAGTTTGCTTCCTATTTCTTGCCAGAGCCAGAGAGTTAAAGCTCAAGATAGCTTTGAATCAGGGAAAGGTTGCTTTAGATCATTAATGAAAAGCAAATGGGGGGATTAAGGCAGAGGACATCAGAAAGTAATAAAATGTGTAATAACTCCTCATTTTTATTATCCTCCAGTGTTAATGTGGAAAACAATCCCTTCTTCAGCTAAACCTAGTTGAGAGTATTGCCCAAAAGCTTATTGCATTTTACAGACATTATTTTGTAAATATTTCATGCCAAACTATCAAACTAAACCAAAACACAATACCCTAGGATGCAAGAATTATTACTTGAGAAGACTGGTTAAGTTTCACATTAAGCAAAAAAAAAAGGGGGGTTTTAATACTTCAAATAATTTATTCCTTCACTCAGACCAATAAAAAAACACAGAAGGAAAACCAAAGGGAAAGCACAGAAAAATACAGTGAAAATTCTGTCAGTAAACAAATACTTGCCTACAGTAAAGATGCATCCAAAACCTCTCATCATTGATGGCAATTTATCAAGACACCCTGATTTTGTGACAGATACAACTGCTACGTTTGTGAGCAGACCTGCAGTCTTTCTCACCTGTCTGTGGCAGATCTGCACAAAATAGCAACTTCTCTACACATTTCTACACATCCATGTAACACTTTCAAGACTTTAAACTATCAGATCATATTGCTGTTTGATCAATTTTTTTTTGCAACAAACACTACTACATATGTAGATGCTTAAGGATGCCACCCTTACTTTCCTCCTTTTTCATTCTGCAATCTATGTAAAAGAAAGCCCTTTCAGTTACTAGTGTTTTAAGACACAGATAGTTATTTAAACTTACAGTAGCACAGAAATCTAGTGCTAAAGTACCAAATGGGTGCTTAAGATCCTCTACAGACACTGTGCTCATTAATTAACAGCCTTCTTTAAAACAAGGTATGAAATTTCATGTTCTTTTATTGGTGACATAAGTGTTTAACTTCTTGCACAAGATTCTTCAGTGATTCATACAGACTAAAACAGTCTTTGACAAACCACTGCATGCATGAGCACAGAGCAAAAATAGTGGTTGACAGAGAAAGGAAATTAAAACAAGCAAAGCAATGTGAAAGATGTAGATAAATGAAATGAAAGCAGAAATGAGACAGTCTTTTTCACTTCCTTGAAAAATATTTCCTGTTGCCAGTATTTGCAATGATCTTCTCATTGGAATTCTTTATAATGGAGGAAAGACCTGCTCATTGCTAAATATCACCTTAAGAACTGAAATAAAGTGGAAGCCTATTGACATTTTTACCTAAAGGCACAGTGAGTGTAACAATGCAGCTTTGAGGGGCTCTTTAATGTCAAATAGAGGACCACATTACATATCTTGTTTCCTGGAATCATTAAGTTAGTAGCATGCTTCCCTCTAACAATAGTATGGCAGCTACTGGAGTCAATTTCAGAACAAAAATACTTAAGCCAGAGAGTTTTCCTTTACTTTTAGCTGAAATTCTAATTTACTTGTTTTATAGACTGAAAAAAAAACAGTTTAGGTATTTATAGAACTGTGAAATATGCTCTGCACTATCAATGCACTAGGTCATTTGGCTTGGACATGCACAATACTTCCCTTTAATACTGGTCCAAGTACATGTTGTTCTGGAAACAGTTCAATAGCAGCATTTTCATCGAGAGCCAGAATCACTCTGTTTCCATTTCTATTGTCTTCTGCACTTTATCTTAAGTGGGGAAATGTATATTAGTTGCAGCATATTTAGCTTAATTTTATTTCATTTTACAGGTCCTCTAATGCATTTGGATAATCTTTAAAGAAACAGCTGTAGGAAATGTAATTATCTTCTGTATTATTTCTTCAGATAATTTGTAGAACAAAGCCTAGTCAAGATAGAAGTTTCAAGATGGAAGTTTTAATCTTTACTAGTGATCTAAATGGGATCTGAGATCCACAGTCTTCAGTTTTATATTCCAAACAAATACTATATATCTTAGCTCACTCAGATCTGGATGACACTGCCTTGACAATCTACTATTCATCTATTAAGTATGAAATCAACAATTAAAGCAAGTGTTGGGCTACCAAATCATGCTCAATACAGAAATTAGGCACAATCCTATTGCAGTCCTGTACAGAGACACTGAATTGTGGACTGCCCTACTTTGAAGAAATGTCACCATGGAACCTGACAGACAACATTCAGAAAAAATCTATAAGTACAATTAAAACCACAGCTCCCCTCTATCAACAGGTATCCATGAGATGCTGTAAAACAGAGCCAGATTACTCAAAGTCACAGAGCCCTATTTGGTACTGAAATTATTTTCTTATAGATGGAAAAGGAGAGCACTCTTAAGCAGTGAAGCAGTGCCTGGCCTCACAAAAAATTACTTGTAAACAGTAACACATCACTGTGCTTTACAAAGCCTTGCATTTAGCTTCTAAGGACTCTAGCTTGAGGAAGACAAAAAAAAAATTCATGTACTAGCAAGCCAGACTCTTTTGCAGATAAACACAATGCTAAAGCTTCTTACTGTGACTTCTCACCTGTGAAAGAGCTTTTTCCTTCAAGGCCTTTTACACTAACAGTGGAAGGAGTCAACACAAAGCCTTTACATGCACAGGTTCAGTTTAACAACTGTAAGGGGCAAATGTTCATGCTCGCTCAAAAAGCAAGTCCAAGTCTGAAGTTTACTATGAAAAACATTTCATAGTATTGTATTTGCCCTTTAAACATAAAATTCCACACTGCATCACTGAAACATCCACATTGACTGAGAAAAGTTTGACACAGCAGCTTAAGTAAGCAGAAAATCAGTATCCTTACATGTGAAATATCAAATATTTTGAGTTTTTCCACACAGGAAATGATTAGGCTCCTGAATAAGACATTCATAGCTCAACACAAGCCATCCATTCCTTTTTGTGAGAGGCAGAACAACACAGTGCTGAATAGAGATATTCTAATGAATTGCTTCTGTACTGACCCATATTTAGAAGCAGAAAAGTTTAATTTCTGGAATGGCCTGCACAGGCTGCTTAGCCTATCCACAGTGCTGTATACAGGTACCCCTCATCACAGCATCTAAGATTCATTTTCTTCATCTGCTATGATTTTCAAAGCTTCAAAAGATTCTTTACGCTCCCACCCCTGGAAACACTTTCTAAGCAAGTTAGTTTTCAGTAAGCATTTTTTTAGACCATGCTCCTTTAAATCATTAAGAAATATTTTATATATGCTGGACATCTACAGAAAACCTTTAGAAATTTACCTAAACAGTGAGACCTCTGACTATGAAAGCCTTTTATTCATAGTAAAATCACCAGTTTTCCTTTGGTTAGTTTTGCAAGCTCATTGATAACCTTTTGCAACACAATATTTGGACTGCTTTGACTTGTGATCCTGGGGCATGAACTATACCCAAAATACTTTTTTGTCATTCTGCTCCATTCCTAAATGGAATGGACTCAAAACTGACTAAAAGCACTTCATCTACAGAACTTACAGTATATGCTCAAATAAGTTCTATAAATCTAATTCATTCCAATATTTTTATGGCTTTTAACTAGCTGTATACCTATTAAATACATGCAGTAGACCAGTTCTTAAATCTTTGATCTGTTTATAGCCCAAATGACACTACTGTTTATTCCAGCCAAACTTCTACCAGAAAGTAACAATAAGCAAAATACAATTTCATGAATGCTCATAAAATTATAATGTTCCAGCATGTAAAAGAAAATTAAAAGTATACAGAAACATCTTTCATTCCTTTTCTGGTAAAAATTATAAAAGGCTACATGCACTTTAAATCAGTCTATTTTAATTTATGTTACAAATGCAATTCCTCCTATAGCTCTGAGCAAACCTACTTTAGTACAGCAAGAGAGGATTCAAATTTACAAGAGAAGGCATCCCTTTCATATAATAAAACAGCTTTCTCCTAAGTTTCCAAGACAGGCTGTATTTTCTGTGTTTTATATTAATTCCCCAAAGATATCTGGGGCCCATCAACCTCCTACAAACCATTGAAATAGGTCCTCCATTCCAAAAGAAACAGGAAAAGCAGTAGGAGACAGTACCAGTGATATTCTGTCCATGATAAAGCTGTTATTTTCATTCCTCCTATAGCATAACCAGACAGTCTAAAGCTGTCAGGGAGTTGGAGTGAAAACATAACAGTTGATGTGAAAATGAAAAATAAGTGTTGATGTCTCATGAGCTAAGAATTTGGATCAAAGAAAACCCAAAAGTATCAGCAAAGCTGTCTGTATATCATCAAGATTCCAACTAGCAAATCCTCAGCTGGAGATCTGCCCCCTACACTCCATCCTGTGCACCAAGCACATTTGGACAAGGGTTCTGTCTCTCCCCAAAAGCCACAGAGGAGAAAAAAGGCAATGAACTGACCCATGCAAACCCAAGCAGACTTTGGTCAGGTTAAATGCCTCACTATGGAAATGCCAGACAAAGCAGCACTGCTGCTATCAGGCATCCCAGCCCCACTAACTCAAGAACAAGGAATTGAATGTTTTTGCAGAAAGGGAATACTTAAGGGCAGCTGAACAATTTGGAGCCTTTAGCATGAAACAGGACAAGTCAGAAAGGTGCTGGCATCTGGTGTTAGTGTGAGAGAACCTGTTCTGGGCACACAGTCCCAGAGTCCAGCACTCTAGAGGTCTGCAACCAGTCATGTTTGAGACATGAAAAAAATCTACAGTGATTACAAAACAGCAGTGGAACAAAATACTTCAGTTTTAAACACAAATCAAGTTTAACCACATCCAATTACAGACTATTCCTCTCACCTTTCCTCATTTCCTTTTGATGTCAGGTGCCCTTTAACAGGCACTTACAAAGTTTCCAGCTTAGAGACATCAAGAGGACAATACTTCAGCTTTCCTTTTTTGAGCATACTTTAAGAGTCAGAAGAGTGAGTTATAAGTTTTGAATATTTTTGTTTTAAGTCAAAATAACTCTAAAAAAATTATGACTAGCCTATCAGAAGGGCAATGGGAGATGTTACAGGAATATACTCAAAACTGTCAATATTATTTACCTTTTGGAGAAAAACTTTTAAGCCATGTACAAAGTGATTAAGGATGGCAATTTTCAGTTAGGTTCTTTTACAAACACAGCATATCTCTTCAAGAACAGCAATTAAATTTAATGCTAGAAAATTCAAAAATTGCAACATAATCAAACCCTTTAATATTTTAGGGTTCTTAATTGAGAGAAAGCCATGACCAAAAAAAGTCTTAAAAGGTATTTAAATTCTTTTTTGTGGTTTAATTCATTATTTTAAAAAAAAATCAAACCAAAACCAACCAAACAAAAACCCCCACACTTGAAGAAACTAATATGAATAACCCTTCATTCAACATATGCCCTCAGTATGAGGATTTTTAGGCAAGTCCAAAGGAAGCTTTGCCCAGTTACTTGAGTGAATTCTTTCCCCATGCTGAGCATATTAGGGTGAAGTGAACCAGGCACCTCCTCAGGTCACTCTCCAAAAAAAATTTTGGAAACAAAAAGATCTCAGGAAGCTTCTGAAAGACTCTCAAGTGAAGCATATGTACATATGTACAAGATCTTGCAGCAAGACTAGTGAGTTTAATTTTCAAACTAGTGATTTAAATTTTTATCTTTAAGTGGTTGTGCACCACTACGGCCAAGAAATAAATCCCATGTAGTCAAAATTCTTTTTGGTGGTATTGAGTTCTCCACGTGAACAGAAACTGCTGAACCACTCCTCCAAACACAAAACTGTTTCTGCACATCTCTTAAATTATGATGCCTTGCAAAAATGTGCATAACCTCCAGCAGGCTCTTCTCCAGATGCAAAGAATGCATAACCTTTGGTATTGCCAGTGATGCAGCTTTATTTACTTAATTGCTTTCTGATTACAGAGGAGCTCAGTCTTACGACAGATATCGATGCAATCATTGAATGATACAGTATTGTACATACCATAATGCATCAGAAGGACAATTTCATGTGAAATCTAATGCCCGAGTGAACTGAACAAAGGATCTTGGTTCTCCAAAAAAGAGCATTTTGTTCTGGCACTGTTCCTGTGTCACTGTAAAATTAAAATTTCTAAAGATACTTTGATTAAAAACTAAAGAGGACCTAAAACTAATAATACTGAACATCAGAAATCATAATCTTAAATCCATTCCCATTCTATAAAGAAAAAAATTGTATTTTGAACTTCAGTGTGCATATTAATTGAAGTACTATTTCTGTAAGTCCACAATCAGTCACCTTGTTAGCATTACACAAAATATTGTAAGACATCAGCAATTCTGCTTTGGTTCTTGCTTTCTGAATCCCAGAGACTCCTTCACCAGTAAGGCACTAAAAACACATGGCCATGGATAAAGCTGTTCAAACCCCACAGAAGAACACAGAGGGTCAGGACAACACAAAGAAATCTGCTCATTGTAACAGCCAAGCATCAGTTCAGCTTTCACACAGATACATCTCCTCACTAGAGAAGAAGCACTCACCAGAAAGGGAGCCAGTCTCAGAAAATCACACATCTGTCATAACACTGAGATAGATACCAAAGTGATGAGAACAGTTAGAATTAATAAAATGAGAAACAATTAGAAACAGTTAGAATTAATAAAATGAGAAACTATCATTATCTTTGTGCACTGATTAAGAGGAGAGTTAGATGGAAAAAATTCTGTCTTGACTGGGCAGATGCACTTACACCACAAATGCATGTGGACAGATGTTCAAATACACTCACATATAAAACTGCTTTTGAAAATTGAGAACTACCCTCATCATTTGCTATATAAGGACAGTGGATCTAAGCTCTGTATTATTCAATTTTCAAACTATTTAATAAGAGAATCTGTTGCTAATGAAAAAGTGAATGTGTTGCTATTTCTGTCAAATCCATTAGACAAGATGTTTGAGAAACACTCAAAAAGAAAGAAAAGCACAGGAATAGAAATTGTCTGTAATATTCATCCCAGTAAGGATCCTATTTATTCCAATTTCACTTGTATGATGCAAAGGCTATAATTGCAATTATGACAGCATGCAAAACTCAAGATTGATTGGACTGCTTTTTATTACTGCTCAGTGTGTGACTTGCATGTGTCAATAACAGCAGCATGATTTTAATACAGTATGCTGGGCAAAATGCTTTAAGAGAAGATTTGAACAAGAACCACCAACATCTGTTTATAAGCAAAACTTTTGCAAATAAAGCAGAGATGAAGTCAGGAATTTTGATCTCACTTATCTGGTTATGACTAACTGCATTGAGGGATGCTTTGTCTGCTGCATGTGGTGCACAAGTGGTGAAAGATTAAGGGCAAGACATCAGAGAGACAAGAAAAATTGCTGTGCATCAAGCAGTCCATCTGCTTTGGCCATACAACAGTTACTAGCAAGTGACTAAGAGGCCAAACCTTAGTCTGCTTCTGAAACTGGGCCATCTAAAAAACAGCTTCAAATTCTACTCACTAATACACATTTAAGACTTCTGTGAATTCTCTGTGGATACATTGTTTCACATAAATCACTGCCAGACAAAAGCAGTAATTTTGGTTTATATTTAAACTCAGGCTTCTTAAATGTCTTTTAAGAAGAGGTATGTTGTTTTATTTTTATCTGACTTAAGGAATAAAGGCTTCAATGACTACAAATGTAATACCATGGGCTGTAATGCTCCATTAACCTCCTCTATATAAAAAAAAGTTTTATGTATAAAACCCACACAAAAATTATTCACTAACACACACCTAAGGACAGCCAAAAAAGGACTGGTGATACCTCTCTCAAGAAGTTTGCTGCACAGCTTTTAGAAGTTCCTCCTGTTTAAAGCACACTGAAATATCCAAGTTTAGTAAAATAAAAATTCCCAGATGCACATATTAAATGTTTGGTTAGATGAGGACTGTCACAAGAGCAGTGACAGTCTGTGTTTGTGACTAATTTTTGTAGAAGTTCATTAACTGCCCTAAAAAACTTTATATAAAAGGAGAATTAAACATGGAAAGCCAAGTGCTACCAGCTACATTGCTGTATATATTGAAAAAAATTCAGATGGTTTTATCTTTTGGAAGAGAATAAGGTAGGGTTATACACAACACAGAAAAATACAGTAGCTCCACAGGACCACATCAATACACAGTGTTAACAAGAGGTGCCTTAAGCACTCTGTTCAAGAGTGGCAGCATCACAGAAACAATTAAATAAAATAAAACATCTTAATTACCTAAAATTAGTTCTCAGCACAATTGTTTTCTAAACTTGTTCAAAATTCAAACTGAGAAAACATCACTTGAAATTTCAAATGTACAACTCAACAGTATAAAATACAAATAAACAATTATTAGACTTGTAAGATAAACTTACAGTTTAAAATTAAGTCATTAGCTGCAATATTTTCAACAATGAACCTTTCAGATTTTTAGCTGTTCACCTGGTTATCAGCTTCTAGCAAAACTGCAACACTAACCATGAAGATAAGTGAGCACTAGCATAATAAAAATATTTCAGGAAGATGTAGCACTTCCATTAAAGACAAAAATTCCCATCCTATGAGATTAAAAGAGTTCATTCTGAATGTAAACCTACATTAAGTATTCTATAAAATTACTTAGCATTTCTTTAGATCATCAAAAGCATCTCTCAATTAACCTACAGCCAAATGTTTGGAGCACAGGTTTGCTATGAAAAACATACCAAACACCACATTTTCCAAACTAGTTTACTCCTATTATTTTAAAAAACCCTTGACATTTCTCATGCAGCCCAGTTACAGGTTAAAGGGCTAAATCCTGTAATTATTCAGGCTATAAGCCTATTTTTGAATAAATATACTGCTGCTTCTAAGTTTGAAGAACCTTGTCCAGCACTCTTTGAACTCTGGCTACAGCAGGCTTTTTCCATTTTTAACATGCATGTTGTCAATACTTCTTTAATTTAAAAATAATAATTCTCCGGCCAACATCCAATAACCATTACATTTTTATTACTTTTTTGAAGCTGGCATACATAAAATAACTTTTTTTTTTGGAGAAACCATTTGCTAAAACAAGTATTTACTCCCAAAGGAATCTACTACTACCAGTCTCTCTACATTACCATTACAAATGAACAAAATGGAAAGCAACCCAGCTTTTCAAATCAGTTGTCTTCCTTAAAAAAAAAAAAAAATACAAAAAAAATGGCTTTGCCTAATTTATTGAGTTTTTTTCCAATTAAATATCTCAAAAACAATGACTCAAATTCCCCTCAAATTGTGTTGTGTCAGAAAACTTGGTTTTGACATGATTCATACCATAATGTTACTTCACAATTCTCAGGTGAAACAATTTTCTGTGACTTTAAACAAAGCCTTGAGCTGGAAGCTTATCGGCTGCAGTATTTCTTTCAGGACACAGCATTCAGAAGGATGCTTTGTGGTGGGATTATCATTTGTGGTGCTTTGCAACACTAACACAGCATCTTCATAGATAGAGACAGAACCAACTTCAGTACTTCCATGTGTGTATTTTTCCTCCCTCCTGCACAAGAAACAATGCTGCTGTTTCCACCTATCCAGGGCATCCCAGCACGTACATTGAAAGGTCCTAAGGGAAGTCTAGATTATAAATTCAATTCAATATTTAAGTTCTGCACTGAAATAATCATGTTGGACATATTAAACTCTGCTGGTGAGTGACAAAATGCAAGATAAGTATACTAAGAACTGATCCCACAGCAACTGCAGCTGTAACAAAGGGAGCTTGTTTGACTTCCCTGTCAAATTAAATGTTCTAAGCCAACATAATTTTATTTAGTAGGCACTGTTAGTGTAAAGTTCTGTTAATGTAGCTATGGGAGCCAAATTCCTAAAATGAACAATAAACTTTCTAAAAGAAGTCTGGCTGCAGAGACTAGGTGGCTTCTCATGAAATTCATGTGCATCTATACTGCCTGTGTGTAGCAGCACAGAGAATTGTTTCTGGCTTTCATTTCATGCGTAGGGCTCTATCCTGCCACAGCAAACCTGATACTTTTACCTATTTTGTCTAAGATTAAAACTCATTTGTGCTGTCCACACTACACCTTTGAGACCCCAACTCCTAACTACCTGTCTTGCTGCCAAGAGCAATTACTTTGTCTCTCACCATGGGCACAACAGATTTTCCCATACAGAAAAGAAACCACAAATCCTCTATAAACAGGGGAAAATGGACAAAAGACTTTTTTCTTCCCCCTAATATCTTAAGGGTCTGATTTTTCTTACATCTTGCTGGGTTTTGTTACGTATTTTATTGGTTTTCAGAGGCATTCACGAGGAAACACGGGGAAAATCAATCTCAGTTGTTAAAAATTTCAAGCACTTCTAAAAATTGGAGCAAGTCAGAGCTATCTGTTTATGTAAAGGCCAGAAAGCTCCATTATGATCACATAATGTAGGCATGGCCAATTTGTGGTTCTCAAGCCACATGTAACCTTCAGGCACTTGAAGTGAAGCTCTAATGGGACTAAATCACGCAACAAACACATGTCTGCCCTGAGCTGCTGAACAATCCAGACCTGGGCCAGCATTCATGGTCATGCCCCTCATCTCTTTCATCACACAGAAATATCTGCAAAGCTCCAGCAGCAGCAGATAAAAGCAGGCACATTCAAAGTATTTTCATGGTGTTACCTCATAGCATTCATAACTATCATCTTCTGCTGCACTTCCCCCTTTAAGTACCCATTTCCACTATTTAAAATGCCACCATCATTTCATCAGGTGACTTGAGGACAAAGAGCACTCAAATTCTTGTCTCCATCTCAACACACTGCCTGACTACCAAACAAGGCATTTTTCACTTTTTCATTTCTGAAATTCTCCCAAAAAAAAAAAAAAAAAAAAGAAAAGAAAAAAAAAAAAGAAAAAATAGAGTTCTCCTCTACATCACTCAGTTTTTCCCTAGTTGTCAAATATTTTTGGTGTTAATTTGGCATAAGTACCACCACATAACAGAAAGATTCAGAGTCTATTCAGTCATCTATAAACTACCTTTGAAAACCTACTTATCCCTGAACACAGAAGATCTTTGTTTAAAGCACTGTGTTAAAGCTACACAGATAGAAAACAGATCAAAATTTGTTAATTAAGAAATATCAAAACATATTTTAGAAAAAAATGGCGTTATATCAACTGTAAATTTGGGGGAGGAAGCATTTCTTTGACACATACATCAATATGGCAATTAAAATATTTTAAGTCGCAAAATTAGTTTTATGGGTATTTTATAATTATGCCTTAATATGTCAACAAATATATATGGCTGTATATAAGAACTAAGAACCTGCTATTAAAACTGATTTTAAAATTAAATATTGGAATTTTCCATATTACTTACATCTCTTCTTGATACCAGAATCTTGCATAGGGAAATAAACACATGCTTGGAAAAATTATACTTACATTTTATTTCAGATTAACTTTCTTTCCAGACTGTTGCCATTACAATAATGGCTTCTTGCTTTTCCCAGCAGATGTCACTGCAAGGCAGGTGCAGAGAAGGCAGGTATGTTGAAAGAATTGCAAAGGGCAGCATAAACTGCACAGGATCCCTTGCCCACACAAAAAGGCACTTTAGGAATAATTTAAACTCATTCTAAATTTTTTGCAAGATAAATTTCGTTTAACTGCTACAACAGCTATAAGTTCCAATTTTAAAGTTTTCTTTTCAGCTGTTTTGTCCTTTCTATTTCTTTTTAGGACATTTGATTTATCTTACAATTCTACTATGCATTATCCTCTAATTTCAGACTACTGGAAAAAATGAAATTACAAGTGCCCTGTCAGGTATCCAGTGGTAATCTGGCTGAGAGGCTGTTAATCCACTCACTTTATCAAACCTGGGTGTAACAAAAACATGGGCATGTATCTGGGGAGGCAGTCTTGCAAAAGCTTTGTACCAACAAGCTACTTACCCCCACTCCTATATTCAGTGTCATTCCAGAGAGATGTCACATGACTGAGCAGGTCCTCTTTAAAAACAAAAACATGAAAATACTTTAAAAACTTCAATTTCCCTGCTGGCACCTTTTTGTAAAGACAAAGGCAATATTTCAGAAAAAATAAACCAAAGCAAAAGAACACCTTTACAGAAATTTAAACTACGGCTTATGTAGCTTTGGGTTTCAATGAAGTGAATTTAGAGCTCAGAAGAGATCCAGCCTGATCTCTAGCTTTCTTAAGTGAAAATGAAGATCTTAAAAATGGCACAATCTCTAACAGCTTTGTAAAAAGGCTGATAAAAAGAAAAAAGTTAAGAATCAAAGCACTGTGGGTAAAACAAACCGCATGACTTGAGGAAAGGTGTTTCTACTGAGATGTTTCATTTCATAACAGATTGGAAAAGCCAAAACAGAATCATTAGTGTTATGAAAGCATTTGTTCAAGAAGTAGATCTACACAGAACATTCAGAGGGAAAAAATTAGTGTTCAGAAAGAATTAATCTTTAAATATATTTAATCAGTAGTCACTTTCAGTCTTGTAGATCTGTGGGAGAGAACTGTCACATGTGTCTCATGAGTTGAATTCCCTAGTCACAATTCACATGACTTAACGTGCTCTAAGGACACTTCCTGGACATCTGCACTAGCAATTACTAACAGTGTACTCAGCTACAAGTGATTACACCATCTTCCTTCATCAGATGACTCCTCTGGTCTCTAAAATATGGTTCATGTGAAAGCTAAGTTTAATTTCTAATTTATTTCAGAAGTTCTGATTTCTTAGAATTCCCAAAATGAGAAAAAAGTTAAGTTCCCTAAGAGAATAACTGAGATATAGTATAGTTTCTTTCTTCAAATTGCAGACCAACAAAAGTTTCCTAACTATAGAATCCAGCTTATTGAAGAAAGGCAGCAAAGATGGTTTAATTGATGCATCAGCAATTTCAGTAGTCCTGCTTTTCAGGCTACACCATTATGAAAAATGAAATAAATTTTATCTTACTGCATTTCAGAAAGGAAAATATTCATACTCTGCTAATCATCAAATACATTTGAAGTCATAATTCAATTTGCTGTGACTGGATGCAGTTCCACCAACCTCAAAAGGTTAATTATTTCACTGATATTTCCTCACAGACCTACATTCACCACAACAACAAACAGCTGTTTACCATTAACAAGACTCAATTTGACAAGTGGCTTTATTATTTTTTAATTATTCACTTTGATCGTTCACAAATTTTAGTCATCATTTTCAATTACAATGAAGTTATACTTGACAAGAATCTTTTTTGGGAAAACATTCTGGAAAAACATTTCCTTCAGGCCACAGACTTTCATGGTGCTTTTCAAGCTGCCCCATCAGGTTGGGTGATGTAACAAACTATGCCTATGGTCATGTTGTTGGCTTGGTAGATTGAAATTCAAAAATCAGTCTCTCTTTCTGTTTGCATGAACAGTGCAAGTTTTCACTGCATGGTCAGTGATCCATCCAACGTGAATTTGGAAGAGCATTCTGAAGCTTCTGACTTGATACTTCAATGGGTCTGCTCATTGCACAGTTAATAAGGTTTAAACCTTTGCAGAATAAGGTATTCCTATTGCAAATATTCCCAGCCTTCCCCTTTTTCAGTTCTGCTAACTCCATGCCTACCTGAACACATAGTTAGGCTGAAATTTTAAAACAATGTAAGTAACTGAATCAAATCCTCTTTTGCACAGTTTTAGCCAGCCAGCTCCCTAAAGCACAAGGCAGGATCCCCAAACTGATGCCATTAGCAGAACGTTGCTTAGTTACTCCAATGAAAAAAGCTACTTGAGTTAAGATCAAAGTCTAATTACAACATCTGCATCACAGCACTAAGTTGATCTCACTATAAACAGGATGAGTTTGTAATTCTTACACCAGGAAAAGTTGAAGGAAAAGAACACTCCCTTATTAGGAAAAAGAAATCCTCATGGCAATTTTTCAAAGTAATACATTGCTACAGTTCTTTCAAAAGAACAGGGGTGGCCCTTGGTACCACCTGAACACTGACATAAATTCAAAGCACTTGCAAACTTCAAGCCTTAAAATCATCAATGTCTTCAAGTTATTCATGCAGGCAGCAGCTCATTTGTTCTTGAGAACATCCTTCTCCAGGGTCAGCTTCACCATCTTGAATGCCAGAAAAAAAAACCCACACAGAATTCATGTAATTCCCAATGCCTTAAATACATTTTCTATATCCACTGACAATGTTGATTTACAAACCTAATTGTTTCCATTTCTTTGGTAGCTAAGAAATTCAATTTCCACAACAATATCTAGGGTAACACGGAATTAATTTTAAGCAATAGAACCCAGGTAATGAGGAACTTTGAAAGAGAAGAAATGGGAAAAAAGACCTTAAAGATGAATGATGAAGCAGCATGAGCAATAATTGAACCCTTTTCCATTCAGGCCCACTCTAAGGAATTTTATAACACACCTAGGAACCTAGAAATATGATTTAGTCATTATTTCTGTGTGAATTTTCAATCTTCTCCTGTTAGAAGAAAAAAAAAAAAAAAAGAAACATCTTCCAACTTCCAAAGTCAGAAGCTAAGGAAATCAGTCACTGAAAATTCTTGCTATAGTTTTCTTCCATTTTTGCTCATGACAGTATTTCGGTGACATTACTTAACCACCAGCAACTGAAAGTCAGTATATTACAAGAGAAGATCTCATTCTGTGAAATATTTTGCTTTGTAAAGTTTTCTGAGGTATGGAACTCTTCTAACATAGAAATCATTCCTACTCCCTTTGTCAAGTTGTAACAGTCTCATATCAGTAAGATCAGTCATCAAAGTTTGGAGTGGGAAGTACAAAAACAACTCATTCCAGTAGCCTTAAATATCTTAAAACCTTCATAGACAAGGCATCTTAAATACAGAAATGCAAAAACCCAGACAGTGAAGCAAAAATTCCTACAAGTTCAGAATAATTGATGTAATTAAGAGATGATGACAAGGGAAGACATGTCAACATTTGGGCATGACTACGTTCCAAGATATTTGTTTTGGCAAAGAGGAATGCTGAAGGCATAGGACCCCTCCCAAAGGCAGAGACTAAATTATTATGCTCCTCACAGACAATTCCTCAATTGGATTGACTATCTCTCCAGTTTCAAAAATACCTCTCCAGCTAAAGTCTAAGAGATGTGCATAAATATGGATAAACCACACAGCTATTCTGATATATAACAGCTCAAAAATATCTGTAGAATTACTTCACATTCCCAAAAGGAATACATGCATCCCTGTAAAGACAGAAAAAGTTCAGGTTTCCGTTCTAAGAACACCTGCTTTCCTTTCATACTCTTTCCTACTTTTTACTACCCTCATGGAGCCTATCCAAGGTTCCCTAGTCACAAGTCACTGACTTTCTTTTTGCACTCTTAGTCCCTTTCTACTTTGTCATTTGCTTCTGTCAAAGAGCACAGATGACTTCTATAAATACTGTAGCATATTTGATGCTTTAAAGACAATTTCTTTAGCAGAAAAAACAAATACATTGCACTTAGTTGAGAACACAATGTTTAACTAACAGAATTCAAGACTTACCACTGCATGGGCTATAACTGTATGAAATTACTGCTGCTAAGGTGAAATCAGATTTTGCCAATTTCATCAGCATTTCTCAGATAATACTAAAACCTCAAATGTCTCAGAAAATTGAAAGTGTTCATATACCTTTCCACAGAAAGAGAACTAGCTAATAGGTTAAGAATAGTTCCATCCATTTTAATCAAAATTATAATGTAGATGCAACTGCTAACTATGATCTTTCCATAACAAAATTGCTTCCCAGTGAAGAAATATCATCATAATGCTTTCTTGTGCTCTCCCTCACCCTTTGTATAAAATCATAAATAAAAGACTAAAGAATTGCTATGACAAGTATTAATGTGCTTTGTAAGGACTCTACACTAGGGAGATGACACAAGTTTCAGGGTATCTCCAAAAATAGTAATAATAGCATTTAATCACAAGTACTTCCTAGAATATATTTGTTTCCTTATTTTTAAAATTGAATATTCTACATTCCACTAGATAATTAAACTGTGAATAAAAGTAGGCAAACAGGACTCCACAACAACAAGTTACAAGAGATGACAATGGGTGGTAACTACTCAAATAGTTTCAGAAACCCACACCAGCTGACAGTGGTTTATAGAGACCTTGGCTAGCATCAAAGTAAAACAGAAAACCTTACAAGGAAACAGTTCCCAAACAAGGAAGGGCATCTGTGTAAAGAAAAGTTCTAATGTACACATGCTACATACTATCAACATATCAGCAACACTACAAAACAGATCTGGAGAAGAAGGAGCAGCAGCTCTGGAAGAGTTAGAAACCAGCAATCAAATTTGGTAAGTGGGATGGCAAGGCACACCCAAAGAAGCTGAAACCCAAGCAACACAGGCCTAGGGACAATGGCCAAAAGCCCAGGCCGCAGATAAAACTGTACCAACAGGAGCAGGTCTATAAACAAACCAGGCACTCCGGAGATCTCTGCAAAAACACAAACCAACAGCTCAAACCATCCCAGAGCAAAGCCCAAGTCTGAGCTTAAACAGAGCCTGGGGCTCGTGGGCAGGGGCGTGGCTGAGGAGCCCAGGTAAATGTGGTCAGGGTAATTAAGGCCCATCAGATTCTGAGTGCTGAGAGGGCCTGGGAACAAAAACATTGAAACAAAAGGAAGCAAAAACAAGTGCATCAAAGGCTTTTAACATAATTAAGCACTGAGCTCCCCTCCTAAAAGCTGATTGTTTCCCATGATAACACAAATGGATTAATTGCTAATGCATTTACCTAATTTTACAGTCTCCAAAGGGGATTTCAAATTTCACAAAAATACTTTAAATAAGGGCATTGAACCTAACCATAAAAAATCATTATTGGTAACCAAAGCCAAGCGGAGTGAGCAAAACAAGTACCTGAAAAAAATAATAATCTGAGTGCAGGTGATGCTGGTCAGGGTAATACAGATGTTTCACATACATCTTATTCTTAATTACTCTAATTAGCTGCTGATTTAGTATTTAGTCTTTGTGCTACCTCTATATTAAAATATTTGTTCAGAGATCAATGTATTTAATTGACTCCTATCAATAAAAATTGTAAATTACCTGATCTTGCTGAGTTTTTAAGTTAAGATTCAACAACATTCCTGCTCTAAAAATCATTCTAAACAATAGTCTAACATGAATACTCTGTGACTGTGCGAGGAAGAGATAACAGCTGTTCTGAAGAAAGTACCATGGCCTATGACAAAACCTGAAAAAGATAAAAAAGAAAACCTACCTATCTGAATTGAAGTAAATGAGAGAAAAAAGTACAACACATAGCTGTGGTGTGGAAGAAGGGAAGTGTAAAAAAAATGGTTAAACATTTTTCAAGCTAAGTTCTAAGTTGGAAAACCAATCTACTGAACAACCAGCTTCAGACCTAAAGCCTTTGAGTTCTGCTCCTGCTCAAAAAGCAGGCACTGCAAGGATTCCAGAGTGTCTGGGTACAATCTTTAGACAGTTCTCAATGGATTCTTGGAATGTAGGAATGTTCCTTCAAGGTAGAGAGAATTCCTTGAAATTCTTCAAGAAAGACTTCCTAGAAGGCACAGAGAGGATTCCTGGATGCACCTGGAAAATTCCTAGAAAACATGGGGCAAACACCAGACAAACTCCTAGGATACACTCAGAAAATACCTAGAAAACAGAAGAGAAAATAGAAAAATTCTAGGAATCATTGGCAGAAATTCCTACAAAGCAAGGAAAGAAAACTTTCAGAAAGCACCATGAAAATTTCTATCAAGCCTAAAAAGAAATTGTGAAAATTCCATAATAGCACAAGGGAAATTCCCAGACACTACAGTGGGAATTCCTTGAAAGCATTTGGGAATATTCCTAGGAAGCACTGGGAAAAGCCCTAGAAAGGTGCAAGACCATTCTACATAAACCATGTAGGTCCATGAAGTTCTACAGATCTACCATGAACCATGTGATGGATTTCCTCCTTTTCTTTGTTTTGAACAGAGATCTGAGTAACATCAGTTGTTCTGGCATTGGAAGAGACCTTTAAAACTGGCATTTCCAATCCAAATTACAAATTACCTACTTTTAATCATTTCCTGGATTTAAACCATTCCATACCTTTGATAATTCTTGCTGCCTTCTCTGAACCTTTCCCAGTTCTAATATGTATTTTGAGGACAGGAGAAGTATAGGGATACCACAAACACAATAGGACTGAGACAGTTTTTGTTATATTCTTGGTTCCTTTTTAAATTAAGGCTAACAAATTATTTGCTTTTTGCACATCAAGCAGTGAGCTGACATTTCCATGGAATCACCTATCCTGATGCTATAAAAGTGATCCTTCCCTTTGACTGTTCTTCCCTTTGTTCCCCTTTGTTCTCATAGCTGTATACTGAATTTAACATGCCACTTTGCTGCTAAGTCCCTCAGGTTTGTATGGCCCTTCTCTAATTCTCAGCCAATCCACTCTCATTCCTATACTGAACACCACACAAGGACCTCAATGTTACATATCCAAAAGCAGATTTAGTGAACCACTGGATTATTCATTTTGCAGAAACAAATAACCAAGCATCCCTAGGCAGTAATGAAAAGGTGTCATAGACAGACACTGACAAATTTTAAAATGTACCCTGTTAAATTACCTGTCCATTCTCCCTTCTTTGAAAAGCTTTCACCCCAAAGTTTCAAGAGAAGGGAATGTGCAGCTGGGACTCCAGTCACTCCCAAAGAAATGTAGAGCCTGAGCATAAAATCCTTTCCTTGGCAAGTTAAGACAAGTGAGTTTCCCCTGGCAGGCTCCAGGTGCAGGCACACATTTTCCTGATGCACCTGCCAGGATGGCAATGACTTGTGCTAGAGATGCACACCAGTGGTGTCCACCCAAGGTGCAGTGGCTTCACCAGAACTTCTGTCAGCAGGCAGAGATTTCCACACTGTGAGGCCTGGCCTAACCCATCCCCTGGGCCTTGCCCATCCAGATTCCTCACTGCAATGGAACTTTTTCCATGTAAAGATACAAGACTGGATGCTCACTAGAAAATTAAGTAAACACATTGAGGGTGGCCCTCCCAGAAAGACATGCAGACATACAAAATGTCTTTCCATTCCATTTTTAAGCATGCCTTTACTATTTATTTATGAGCTTTTGTTATAACAAAGCCTGGTGTTTGAAATGTGCAATATCTGGCCTAAGTGTCATAGAGAACTTATACTTAGTCAAAGAACCTCCACAAATACAAAAATCCCACCCTAAAGCATACACATGCCAGCTACTCACTTTGAACAATCCTTTTTTGATTAATAAACAATCAGGCCACATCTTCAAATCCATCTACCACGAAAAAAGACCATGTTAAAAACACAGTTAACTTGTCAATTTAAAATGAAAATTTCCATTCCAGCAATAGATAGGGTAAAACCTAAAAAAAGAATCAGTTTAATATTTTATTTACTTTGTATGCAGGGAATTATTGTAACAAGACAATTATTTTATTTCTTGAGTCATAATAATTGGGAATTTTGAACATTAGTCCACCAAAACCCACTACATATATAAAGGGAAAAAGAACCCAATGAAATATTGTTCTTTCTTTTTAGAACCTTTAAAAATTGCATGTTCTACTGTAAAAGAAGTTAGTCTGGTGCACTAAGTATGAAAAAACAAAAAAAAAACAAAAAAAAGGAACATGATTCCCTAGAAATAGAAAGCAACAAGGCCATCAAGAAAAAATAATGAAGCTGAAAATTATCTGAACATTGACTGTGCCATTTTTTCAGTTTCATATTAGAAATGGAGTGAAGACAATGCTGGATAATATCTGATTTGTCCAAGAACTGATGACTACTCCCTCCAAATTACCAGATCTGAAAGGAGAAATGCAGCCATTCTTGAAGATCAGCTGCCATCTAGTGAACAGTGAGAAAACTGTTTAAAACATTACTTTCAGGTTTTTGTCAATTTAAACTAGATTCTTGGAGGAATATTGTTTGCCACTTTGTAAATTTTGGGATCTGTAAATTATTCAGGAGCATGGCTACTAAAAAGTGTGCATTTGACATGAGGGCAATGTCACTCAGCAAAGTTTTCTAAGAAAATATATAAATAATATACATGTGATTCCACAATTTGTTCAAAATAAGCCAATCCTCTGCTATTTCAATAGGACATATTAGTTTTCTGGGGGCTTCACTATACTAAAAAGAAGTGAACTATCAATGTATTTATTTGAAGTAAAATAATCAGCATTACAGCAATAAAATACAGTAAAAACTTAAAAGAAATTTAAGGATAAATTTACTGAAATGTGCACATCAAGCAACAATAGCAGAGTTTTTACATTGGACACTAACTTTTGTCACTTTGTTACTTAAGATTAGATTTGCAGGTGTTTTCCTTCTCGTAAGAAATCAGATATTCCAGATACAATAAGTCTGTTAGAGGGAACCACTATATATGAATATAAACCACAGAGCTCATTGCAAATATTCAACTTTCCATACTTTCCTTTCCTAAACACAACTTTCTAAAACCAAGCAGGGAGTCTACCACTTACAGTTTGAAACTCTGAAACAGAAATCTGCCATTTTAAACAGAGTATGTTTTTTGTTTAATCCAGTATGTACTTGAGGGCACTCATGTTTATGAGAACCTTTGATGGAAAGAAATAAAACAAGACAATATGTTTATAAGACATTGGCTTGAAAATACATTTGCCTTCTTGGAATGAAAGCTCCTTATAATCTTTTGTCTGTACATTCTCTGGACAGACATTAGTATGTCCTACACCAAATACCTGGTAAGTCTAAATATTCCATATGAGCATATTCCATATGAGCATATTCCATATAAACATTTGTGTATGTGTGCAGTACAGAACTGTGCCATGAAAAGAAAGATTAAGTAGATATCCAGGAGTAGAGGAATAGAAAATAAAAACTGAAATGAGAAAATTTGGTCATGAATTGAAAAAAAGTTATTACAGGTCCTTTTGCATATAATTAGGCTTAAAGAGAAAGCTTGCTGCTTTTCACACTACACAGCCCTACAAAATTTTGTGAGTTCATGTTCAGCATTTAGAATTATTATGAACTGGTTCTCTTAACACTGCCTGCTTTTATTCATATGGCTTACTGAAGTATTTTGTGTAGAGCCTTGGTTCAATAAGGCATGTGATTAACCAGGACACCATCACAAAGGTTTTCTTACACTGTCCCTCCTGACACCTCCAGGATACAATGCAGGACAGTTTGTAATTGTGCTGCAAACCACCTTCTCTGGGTTTTCTGTGAATTTAACTGTGTCTGACGAGCATCAAGCACTTGAGATCCCAATTCTTGTATGTCTGTGGTCTCAAAGTGTGTGTGTATTCAGCACATGTGTGACTTTATTTAAAATGAAGTTACTTTAAAGAATAAAACTGTGAACATACTAAATTTTATCTTAGTAGCCCACAACACTGACAGACCTCCTGGAAAGATTTTATAAAAGCACCGCACAATTTGTGGCACAATCTAAGAAGGTGGCGACCAAAACTTTTCTTAAATGCTGACTAAGCAATTGTCAGAGCACATACTGCAACAGGTTTACCAAGTGTTGAATTCATATCTGTGTCTTAATTACTTGTATCAACAGTTTCTCAAGCCAATGGTGTGGCTCCCCACGTTCTTTGAACCAGTACTCACAGCTGAATCAATGGTGACCGGTGGTGACAGAGGAGCAGAGGGAAGCACTGGCAGGGGCCCAGGAATGGGGATGCCCAACATTTGGGAACATGTTTCAGAAGCCCTGAACAAACAGGCAGTGCTGAGGAGACAAAAAGAGGGCAAAGAAATGCGGGTAGCAAACAAGCCCTGTCACGACCAGCTGTGTGGAGAACGAGCCAGATGACAATTAGAAAGGGGGTCAATGTATTTCATCGATGGGATGAGGGTATAAGAAGTCTCCGGGGCACAGCACTCACCTCACAGGCATTGCTTTGTCAGCCCTTCAAAAGGGAAGGCCCAGGGCAGAGGCTGGGGAGGGCATGAGGGAGATGGCAGACATTGAGTACTGTGGCCATTTCTGGGCCCTTCAGTTCAGGAAGGACATTGAGGGACTGGAGCAGGTCCAGAGAATGCCAAGGAAGATGGTGAAGCGCCTGGAGCACAAGTCCTATGAAGAATGGCTGAGGGAACATGGAGGGCTCAGCCTGGAAAAAAAGAGGTCAGGCAGGACCTTGAAGGTCTCCACAACTCTCTGAAAGGAGGCTGAGGCCAGGTGGGGCTTGGCCTCTTCTCCCAGACAGGACAAAAGGCCACAGAACTCAAGCCGCACCAGGGGAGGTTTAGGTTGAATATTAGGAAAAAATCCTTCACAGGAAGAGCGACTAGATATGGAATGAACCGTTCAGGAATCACCGTCCCGGGCTGTGTTTAAGGACAGACTGGACATGGCACTGAGTGCCGCGGTCAGACTGACACGGTGGTTAAACACAGTCTGCATTCGATGATCTCAGAGCTCCATTCCCTCCGAATTCATTCCGCGATGCTGAGGGGGCTGAGGCGGGGCACAGTGCGCGTGCTCCGCTGTGGCGCATGCGCGGGGCCGCCTGTCAGCGCGCGCGCGGCTCGGCGGCCCTCCGGCCCGTCCGCTCCCTGCCCGGGGTCCCGGCCCGTCCCGCCCGCCCCGGCTCGGCAATGCCGGGCGGCCGCGGTGCGCCGGGCGGTGGCGGAGCGGAAGCCCCGCGGGAGGGCCAGACGCGGTGAGTAAGGAGCCGACGGGCTCGCGCAGAGCAGAGAGGGTTGCTGCCCTCCCTCTCGGAGGCAGCGATGGAGGCGGCAGTCTTAAAGCTGCTCCCGCTGGACCCGCGAGATGAGGGCACGCAGCGGTGCCGCTTGGGACCTGCCGCGCTCTCCTTGCTGGGAGCCAGGATCGGCGCCCCGCTGAGGATCTCCTTGCCCGGCGGCTGCTGTGTGTGCACGGCGTGGCCCCGGCACGACCTGGCGGACGGGTACCTGCAGGCCGACCTGAGCTGCAGCACGGCGGGGCTGCCGGGCCGGGAGCTGCGCGGGCTCTCGCTGAGCTTGGACCGGCTGCGGCTGCTGCCGCACGGATCCCTGCGAGCAGCGACTCTCAGAGTGGTCCTCAAGAGCGCCGCGCTGAAAAAGTCCACTCCCAGAGCGGTGTTGCTGGAGACTATCCGAGAACTGCTAAGAAATGTGTATGTTTCGCCTGGTTATCTTGTTACTGTCGCCCCAAGTCCCGAAAATCCCGTGGTGTATGTTGAAATACTGTCTGCGTCTCCTTTGGAGGAGGGAGCTGGATTGATAACTCCCCAAACAAGCATAAAAATTAAGGAGGTGATCACTTTGGAATGGTACCGACATCTATCAGAAGACGCTGCCAAAACTCATATTGCAGGACTGGATGATGTGGGGAAGTCTTTGAAAGAAATGATTGATTTGCCTTTCCGCTTTCCAAAAACTTTCAAGAAGCTGGGTCTTTCTGTCCCGAATGGAGTGCTGTTAATTGGGCCCCCAGGTGTAGGGAAAACGCTCCTGGTAAAGGCAGTAGCTAAAGAGCTGGGTGCGTATCTGCTGGGCATCAGTGGCCCAGCCCTCCATGGTTCAAGACCAGGGGAAGGTGAAGAGAATTTGCGAAGAGTCTTTGAAAAGGGCAGAGAGATGTCAAACGAGGGCCCAACCATTCTGTTTTTTGACGAGATTGATTCTTTATGCCCAAAGCGAGGAAGTTCAAACAATGCTCCTGAGGATCGGATTGTTGCTCAGTTGCTGACGCTGCTGGACGGTGTGGGGAGTGAGGGCAGGATGGTCATTGTGGCAGCCACAAACAGGCCTGATGCCCTGGAGCCTGCGCTGAGGAGACCTGGCAGATTTGACAGAGAGGTAAATAAACCCTGCTGATCATACACTCGCATTTTGCTTTCCTTATTGAGTTGGAAGGGGGCTGTTCATAGTTTTATTAATATCTTCTAGTCATGTTTCATAGTGGGATTCTACAGGTTGGGACAGGTGTCTTGTTTCTGTCTGTAGTTTGCTGCAAATTTGGTATGGTTATTTTGGGGTTTTTTGCTCAGAACACTGAGAGCTTCATATACGTGAAAATGGATGGGAGGAGTCTTTTTGTTTCTTTATTATAGAGACATTGACCTGATCTTCAGGGGGTTTGTTTGTTTACAGATGCTTAGCTTTACAAGATTGGATTTTTTCCATTTTAATCCTAGATTGAACATTCGTGTATTTCTCCTTAAAAATTTATTGTGACAGAGAACTAGTAACCTGTTGTGTCAAAACTTCTATTCAGGTTTCAATAACAGAGGTTGGGTCTACTCTGGAAAACTTCCATTAGCCTAGTAGTCTAAAGAAGGAAACCACATGCAGTTATACAGCACACAGTGCTTGTGCTTGTATTGTTTATTTTCCTGGCTAAACCCACTCCTCCACCAGTTTAATCGAGTTCTTTAATTTTCTGAGATTTATAGATTGTTGAGATGTATTTTTAGGATGAAGTTTTACCAGGTTTTCAATATTATATGAATGTTTATCTATTTCATTTTTTCCTATCATATTAATCTAATTTAGTGCTTGTGATATAAGGAAATTATTATTTCAGTGTTATAGGACTAGATAAATGCTATCTGAGTGTCTTATCAAAAACTCTTTATGCAAACACTGTTCCCTTGGAAAGTAAATGGCATTTTAAATACTTGTAATTTGTATAGTGCTGGCAATAGGTTTCCTGTAAAACTCTTTAGTTGGGATATAAGTATTTATAAATTTTCAGTAGCCAGTATAAAGAAGGGACAAAATTGCTTGCTTAGGTCTGTAAAATAAATGCATATGGCAAATTATCTACTTAAAATTTTTGTTCATTCTGTTTGGTTTAGGTTATTATTGGGACCCCAACAGTTACACAGAGAAGATCCATCCTGCAGTTGCTGACATCTGACATGCCCATTTCTGCAGAGGTTGATTTGGCTAAGCTGGCAGAAATGACCACTGGGTATGTTGGAGCTGACCTTACAGCCCTCTGCAGAGAAGCTGCCATGCAGGCTGTGTCCCACAGCTCTTGGGTATGGTTGCAAATCAGTCAAGAACAATGTCAGTAATGTTGGTACTGCCCTTTCCTCATTAATAATTTACTTGAAAAGCTCAACAGGTTGAAGAGTCACACCAAGCATATTATAAATATGTTGGTTTTGCTCTAAGTTCTCACCTTAGTTCAGTTACTGCATCTGTGGTTTAATAGTGGTATTTTATAAGCCTGTTTGAGATAAAATACATTCTTCAGTATGTGGTGAAAATGGATTTTGCAACTTTTTTATTTCTATTCATAAGATTGTAGGATGTAAGGTATGTTAACCCTGAAAGCAACTATTTGATTTAGCAGATCACTGCCTAATGGAGCTATAATTTAGGGGCTAGTAGTCTTCTCGGAAATATTAATTTCTGTTAAAACTGGCTTTTTTCCTGTGTAAAAACTTGGTATTAAAGAGGATATATTTTACTTTATGTTGCATTTTTGTGTCTGCAGTGTTTAAGCTCATCAGGTCAGGAATTTACTTCCTTATTAGTTGCATTTAGCCTTATGTGAAGCTTTTTGCATATTAATGCAGCATTTAAATATTGCATTAAAATGTTGTTAATATTCTGTATCTGGGCTTATTTTTCAGGATTCAGCTAAAACTGAAAACAGGATTACCATGGGAGATTTCCAAGAAGCTTTTAAAAAAATTCAACCATCCTCTTTTCGAAGTGCAGTTGGACTAACAGAGTGTAAACCTGTAACTTGGGAGCAAATTGGTGGTCTTGAAGATGTGAAATTAAAGTTAAAACAGGTAATGTATTAAACTTATTTAGATAAACAACTAATTTCTAAAATGTACTCCAAGGTATTCTGTACCTGGCATTATGAAAAGTATTTATTTTGCAAATTACCTGATTATAAATTGTATTTTAAACATTATTACAGTGTAATCTTGTAATCTCAAGATACCACCACCAAGCATAATAATATGGGAAAATAGGCATGTTTTTAGTAGCTGAAAAATACTTGTAGCCAGATAATTTGTCCCTTCCTGAATATTTATCCGGGGATGGCTCTTGGCTGTTATCTCTTCAGGAATGCTTTTAGTTCTATTTCAAATAGAAAGTTTAAGCAGGGGACAATATATGAAGAAAGACTAAATCACTATTCCCCAATTTCCAATTAATGTTTGTATCAAGGAGAAGAAATTATGTACTTGGCAGTTTTATTGATTGGTTGTCACTAAGAATTTCATCTCTTTTTTATGTACTGCCAGAGTATTGAGTGGCCTATGAAATTTCCTGAGGCATTTGCCAGGATGGGCCTGTCTCATCCCAAGGGGATTCTTCTCTATGGGCCCTCTGGGTGTGCCAAAACCACGCTGGTGAGGGCTGTGGCCACGAGTTGTCACTGTTCCTTTCTCTCTGTGAGTGGTGCTGACCTCTTCTCACCTTATGTTGGAGATTCAGAGAAGATTTTGTCTCAGGTACAGTTTTTGATTTATGTAAAATTCTGTAGTTTATTTTTGGTTGCTTTTTGTAAAGTATTAGTTAGACCTTAATTTTGTTGTTGAAAAGATGATAGTGCTCTCATCTGATTATAAAATAGAAATGGCTTAGAGATTCACATGTAGATAAAGAGAGAAACTATCCCTAAAATTACACCAATATCAGACTTTAAATGCCTACCCTTTTATTTTCAGTTCATTTAGGAATATAAAAAAGAAGCAGAATTTGCCAAAAGTAAATGTAAGCCAGAACAGCTCTTAAGAATCATTACAAATGTACCTTTAAAGTTAAGTGAAATACAGGGTATATTCTGGGATTCTTTTTTCAGGCATTAATGTTTTATTTTATTACCATTTGTTGAAAAGGTTTTTCGCCAAGCAAGAGCAAATACTCCAGCAATAATATTCCTGGATGAGATTGATTCCATCTTGGGATCTCGGGCACTCTGCAGAACTGGCCGTGGTGTCTCAGAGAGGGTTCTCTCTGTGCTTCTCAATGAATTGGATGGGATTGGGCTGAAGGTTACAGAAAGAAGAGGAGGCAAGCTACAGCTTGAGGCTCAGTGCCAAGAGCAAAGTGACGAGGAAAGAAAGGTATTTATGCTCCCTTTTCTGTACAGGAAGAATGAGAAGTGCTGTCCAGTTATTTCAAAAATTTTAGTTGTTTGCATTCACATTTTAATCTTTAAATCTTTGGACTTAAAAACATGCAAGAAGCTGTTTTGCTCTGTCATAATTACTAGTTTTTAGAGGATACTGTATATAGGCTGCTGATTGTTTTTACATACACTGTTCCTCAGTGAGGCTTTGTTTGACCAAAATACCCACACAGGCATTACTAGTTGAGTGTTCATCTTCTGTCACAAAAATCCTTTTATTTGCACTAAAGTAATTTTTTAGATTGATTGTGTGATTTTTACTCCTAAGTAAGTTCCTCCCTGAGCTTACTTTTTCTAAGTCCTTCCCCTGCTTCATTTGCAGCTCTTTCTCACACATGATGCACATAAAGCAGCACAGTTATGATCTGTTAGTTACTTAAACTTGTACCTTCTCTTGTCAGTGAATTATTCACAACATTTAATATTTAGCTTTTTTGTATATAAATTCTTTCTTATTATGATACTCTTTGGGGGAATAATTGTAGGATACTCATTTTTTTTGCATATAAAATATTCTTCATTACAATCTGGCCAAAGGAAAGTCTTTATGTATTGCCAAGGCAGATACTAACTATATTTCTTCTTTGTCATGTAATTTGCCCTGCAAGGCATTTTTTTACCTCAAGAAAGATAAAATACTAATATTGAATGGAAAGTAAAATGCAAAATTACATTATCTTTTTGCCCTTCCCCTCTTCTCATTAGTAGTTAACTAATATCTTTTGATAATATCTATCTCAACCATGTTGCACTAATTTGTTTACATGATCTCTTACTCAGCTAGAGTTTCAGGAAACTTTGAACAAAGATTTCATGGTAGTTGCTGCAACAAATAGACCAGATATGTTGGATGATGCCTTGCTCCGTCCTGGAAGGCTGGACAAGATGATTTATATTCCACCTCCAGATCTGAAGGTATTACACATCCATGCATGGCTTTAAAGGGAGAGATGTTGATTGCCAGCATGCTTTAAGAGCAAAGGGGGTATATTTCTGTAACATCCTTCACAACTGATGGGTGTTTCACTGGAGAGCAGTCAACAAATTCAAGGTACAATGAAAAAAAATTTAAAAGTCATAAAGATATTTGTATTTTAAACACCAATAGCATTTTAACTGGTGTAGGTAGTTATCATATTGCATATGGAAAATACAGAAAATGTATATTTACAAAATCAAGCTACAATTCAGGAAATATCAAAATAAGTTGTCTGTCCTTGCTTCAAGTTATTTTTGTATACTGTTCCTAAGGCTAGTGTAGCTATTTGTCCTGAGCTTCACAAAAAAAAGTTGTCCCCAAGCATGTCAAATCAGGTCTGTTCAGCCTAAAATACTGTGTTTTCATGAAGCAAGGAGTGACTGTGAATAATAAATAGATGAAACAACCAGAAGTGTGTTATCTCCATTAATAGCATTTTATTCTTCCACCAAAACCAGATAGTTTTGGTGCTTTTCTGGATTTTCTTTGGCTCTAATTTCAAGTTTGGTACTGCTTTGAAGAAAGATTAATTTTTGGTTTGTTTGGTTTTGTTTTCTTGCATAATATGCACCAACTTACAGGGAAGAGTTTCCATTTTGAAAATCTGCACTGAAAAAATTCCATTAGATACTGATGTGTCATTAGAAGATGTGGCAGTCCTGACAAACCTCTTTTCTGGAGCTGATACTGAAAACCTGTGCAAGGAGGTAAGAAATATTCCTGGCTCACCTGTGAAATAAACTCTAAATAACAACTTTGAATGAAAAAAGAGTTAACTCATAGATGTTACTGAGCCATCTGTAGTATAGGTATTTTCCCAGTTTGCATTGAAAATCCAAGGAAAATGGTTAAAACAGAAGAACTGACCAAGGGTTCATTCTTTAAATAAAAAGTTATGGTAACCTTACCTGGATCTTTATCTCTTGCTAAATAACCATAAGTTATACAGTGCTGTTTTCAAATGCTTTAACTAATGATTTGTTCCTTGTAAAATATTTTAGAGTACTTACAGTATTCTTTAGAATTTAAAACATGATAAGGGCTAAGTTGTTTTTCTTTTTCTTTTAAAGGCTGCTTTGTTGGCATTGCAAGAGAATGGACTCGAAGCCACTGCTGTAAAACAGGAACATTTTGTGAAATCATTGCAGACTGTAAAACCATCTTTAACCATAAAAGACTTGGAATTTTATGAAAAATTCTCTAATCAAGAATTAACCTCTTGAATCTATAAAGGAGTGGCATAAGTATTTTGAAATATATTACAAAGATTTTGAAAAGGTTTGCATCTTTCCTGCTTTTTAACACTGTACTTACTGTAGTTTTCAGGGAGTGTGAAATATAGTAAAGTGTCACTTTTAAAAAGTTCTGTAATTTAAATAATGAATAATAAATTAAAATCTCGTTTGCTTTGGGTAGGTTTGCATCTGATGAAACAAGTAATTGAAATACTTAGATAAAACACTCATGAACAGCTTAGTATTACTGTAGATTTCCTACTTTTAAGTACAAAAAATAGCATAATAAGAAAATTTTAAATGTGTTGTGAAGTCTCCAAAAGACAGCAAATACATAGAAAATAGAAAAGCCTTCAGGAAATTAAATAGGAAGAAGTCTCACTCTATATAAAATGTGTTTTATATGTGCCTGTCTAGGCTTACATTCTTACAGGCAGATTCCAAAATACAGTGGCAGTGAAAGGGTTGCCAGTGCTTAACTCCTTGGTGTAGGTCTGGAAGTCAGGGGTTTGGGGAGTAATTTTGGATTAGTTACTGCTTACTGTACAAACAGGATTTAGTAAGCAGATACCAAGTATGTAATCAACTCAAACTATAATTTCTTCTTTAGAAAAGGGAGTTTGTATAATGACAATTTCTGCAGAATTATTTTCCCCACCCCGCCATTTCTTGTCAATACATTTTTGTGGGTTGCCTTCTAAAATACACAGACACTTCTAAGGAAATTGGTATTACATGTATGTAAGTGTGCATTTTAACTTACTAGAGTAGGAAGGTTTTTGTTATTTTTTATTACCTTTTCTTTTTCCCAGTGAAAATGCTCAAGAACAAAATACACCACTGTCAAAGACAGTTCCTTATTTTAGCCAAGGTTCAGAAATTATAAGCCCATTAACAATTATTTCTTTCTCATAACAGGCACACTAGGGACTGCGCTGAGTGTGGTTTATAGTGAGATGGATCACAAAAGGAACTTCCAAGGCAGTTGGTGGCTGAGCAAGGCAAAAGGCATTAGTAAAGCTATTGTAACCTAGGAAATGGCTCAGATACAAACAACTGCCCTACAGCTTGGCTTTCATCACCAGTTTATAGAAAGGACCATCCTGTAGCTTGATTGGTAGCAACAAATAGACAGTGCTCATGACCTTCCCAAATACACAAAGGTTTCTCAGCAGCAGTGCTGAGAAAAAGTATGAAAACTGTTTTGCTTCCCAGTGTTTGAGAGTTTCCATTGGAATTGCTGCATGTCAGAGTTGTTACAGAAAGATGTTGCCAGCTCCTCCACGATGCTGCTGCTGAATTTCCACACCCGCTCCCTAGAAGGACCAGCTGAGCTCCTTGTGCCCTATCATGCATGTCTGTTCCTTGCTGCTGGGAGTAGCAGAACATGCAGTGCAGGCAGCCTCTCCTTCCTCTCACTGCTTTCCAGTGGGCAAGGGAGAAGGGGAGAAACCAATGGATGGAGTCACCTGCTCTCACCTCCAGCCTGCCCCTGGTAGTTTTGCTCAGAGAGGGATATTGGGAAATGATATTGGGAAGTGAGAGGAGCTGTGGAACACAGGACAGTGATGAGAACCTGGGCCTGGGTTGAGCTTTTGCTTCAGCGCGAGGGGACCCAGTGACACTGGGCTCCTCTTGTGGTCACTATAGGCAGCTCTCCGAGCTCTGGAGAGGCAGCTCTGTCATAACCGGGCGTTTGCCTAGATACCTGGAGGAGGGGACAGACAGGAGGACAAAGGAGAAGCAGAGAAGCCAGGTTGGAGTGCTGCAGGCACGGGGAGAGAAGGGCTGGCGCGGGACCGGCACAGGCTCTGTCCGGCCGCTCCCTCCGGCACCTGCAGGGGGCGCTGCCGGCCCGCGGGCCCGCTTCGCGCTGTGCTGCCCCTCAGGGCCCGCTCTGTCCGGCCGCCGGGGGGCGCGCTGTCCCCCGGGGGTGCGCTGTGCCGCCCCTCAGGGCTTTGGGCTCAAAGAGCGCGGGGCGGGTCCGGCCGGCACCTCCTGCCGCAGCCGGGGAGAGCTGAGAGCTGTCTGAGCCGCTCCGCAGCCGCTGCCAGCATGAGCAAGGGCATCTTGCACACGCTTAGAACGAAAAGAGAAGTGAGTTTGCCTGAGGGGTCGGGGCCGTGGTTACCCGCCCGCCTGGAGGGATGCGGGGGGCTCGGGCGGCTGCACCGGGGTTGACACTTGGTTTCCCGAGGAAATGGGACATGCGTAAAGTTGATGTGTTAAAAGTGAGGTGTGGAGAAGGGTAATGTAGAGGTAAAAGTGAAATTCACGTATTAAAAGTGAAATGCTGTAAAGAGTAATATAGAGGAAATATACAGGAACAGGTAATCCCTGTCTAGTTCTGTGTAACCCTTGCTCCCCTACTCGTGGGTCTGTAGCTGGGACATAAGATCTGCTCTTTTCTCTATTTTATCTTTCAGCTCATTCCCCTGGCCGGAATATTGTCCTTCGCAGCAGCTGGGGCGTTCTCTTTTTGTATCTATTCCCTTTTCCGCAAATCTGATGTGATGTAAGCAAAAACTTATTGCTTGGAGCTTATCCTAACTTGTTTTATTCAAACGAGTATTTGACTATCATGTTTTACACCCAGAAAAAAAAGAAATTGTGCCAGGTACATGTTCCAGAGTGCTGGGAGTACTGATAATGATTAAAGTATCTGCAGATTGTAAACAGTGAGGAAATTAATTAATTTGGAGTGTAGTCCAAGTTATTTCCTAACTTTTGATTTAATAATTATGGGGGTTTTGCTTTAGGTATAAGAAGTTTTAAATGTTACAATTAAGAATGTCATATAATCACATTGGTAGATGAGATGCACATATATTGCAACCAGGCTATTGACTTGTATATAAAGAGCAGTGTTTGATAGTATTCCAATGGCTTGGCTGATAACTGGAGCCAAATCCTACACTCTTAAAGGTTTTGGGAGTATATTTATTTATTTTAAAGTGATTGGAATAGGCATTTTAACTGTTAGGGTAAAAGTCCCTTGTGTCTTTATTCAGTTTTGATTTTTCAGCTTGCTTCTCACAATGGTATGTGAACAGTGCTGGCTTGCTTGGTGCTTTGGAAGCTGCAAAAAAAGCAAGCTATCATTGATTCCTATCCAGATTTTAAAATACAGTGCCCAAACCTGTAAACTTATGTTTTAGGGAACTGCTTACTAAGGTGAACAGTTCTACTGACAATAGGCTGCTCATATGAAAATGTGTTCAAGGACACACCTTAAAACATAATACCTGTTTTATCTTCTTTTAAAGCATTCACAAGATTGGCAGTTCAGAACCATGGGAAACTATTGATCCTGCCAAGCCTCAGAAGGTAATTTGTACATATAATATATGTATAAATAGCATAAATTTCCAACACAATGAATCACTTCTTTCAATGTGTGAGAACTAGTAAAATATGAACAAGAGAACAAGTGTAAAGTTGATGTGTATCTAGTTAAAAGTGGAAACAAATACTTCTTTGATTACTTTATGTCTTCACTGTATTAGCTAATGATAGGCATCTCTTACACTGTAGGTCTCATCTTAAATTCATACTGCACTTCTGGTTGTTGTCCTATGTCCATTCCCACCCCAAACATCCATTTACTCCATTCCATTGATAACAGTGGAAACTTGGAGTATAAGGAAGTGCTGTTTACTCTTAACTTGTTCCTGAATTACAGAATTGAGTAAGAATCTTTGAGTACTGTAGCCTGAAGGAAAAAGATCTTAATTTATTAGAGCACTTAGGATAAGGAAAAGTAAAGTTATTTGGCAGATTACTTAATTATTATCCAAGTGATTTTGTTCAACAAATTATTGTGTCATCTGTTGCATTTTTCTGAAAGGAAAATGTAAAGCCACTAGAACTTCTTCAGCAATAAGCTGGTGTTCGATATGGGGAGGTGTGGGAGTTGAGTAAATGCTCACTGGGATTTTCCTGACTTTCATATTTTCCATTTCTTCCAGCTGGTAACAATCAATCAGCAGTGGCAACCTATAAAAGAGCTGGAAGAGGTGAAAAAGCTGATGAAGTGAGAAGTTTCTGTTGCCTCCCAAAGGTACCCTATGAATCTAGTGGAATCATTTCTGCACAAACTTGACTACTGAAATCAGTGTGCGGAAATGCTTCTGCTACATTTTTAGGGTTCTCCCTACATTATTTGGCCTCTGGATGAGGAGTTTGATGTTGCTTTAGAAGCTGGCATACAGCATCCACATAGTCCAAAAATCTGAATCAAAATACTCATTTTCAATAAGCATTTGATGTAAATTTTTGAGTATTCAGATGGTGATTATGGATCAAAAAAGCCTTCATAGTTTTTGTAGAATTTCAGGATTTGTTTCAAAACACATTAGTTTTGCCATTTTATTAATTTTTAATAAAATAAATTCTAAATTTTTACATTTCATGTAAATTCAAAAGCCTTTCTAAATTGGGAATCCTGGTCTCCTTTCAGAGATACTGAACTTTCTGTTCTGTATTTCAGTGTTGTGTGGAGACTAAAGGCATAACCAGAGGATGTCTTTGTATGGCAGCATATGTGGTCATACAGTACACTTGCATTCCTTGTCTCTGTTAGATGTGGGAACAGATTAACAAAACTAATGTTGTGCTGCAAATATTGAAACTTACCCACTGAGGAGTCCAATAGGTTCTTTAACCTTTTTATTTAATTCTAATTGTATTTGAGACTGCAGATTTAGAACCTCAAAACCTAAGGGTTAAGCGTGGCTAGAAGGAAAATGAAAATCAGGTAAATATTGTTCATGATTAAATTTTTTTGAAGTTACTAGAATTAGGAAATCTGCATCATCCAAAACTACACAGTGTTAATTTCTTATCTTTGTGCAAGGTTGTTCAAGTGCAAGCTGCAATGTACTGCACAATTAACAATATTTTTAAAGATTTCTACGTGCTATTAGGTATATCTCTTTTATCAAATAGAAACTAGCTGATTAAAATTAGGAATGATTCTATGAAGAGGCAGTTCCTCTTTAAGCTTCTGTGTGTTTGATCATGGGTTGGCCAGGGAAAGAATGTAATGGGCAGGGTCCCAGTAAAATCATGAGACAGTAAGTGCATCCAATGGCAGAACAATCCTTTTGTAGATATTTTCTGTATGTGCCCGTTTCCAAGCAGTTTCTCAATCTGTTCCACAGTTTATTTCACAGTGGATGGTCAGAATTCATAATCCTTTGTGCGAGGAAGGGAGCAAAAGTGAAACAACTGCTAATTGGGAAAAGTCCCCTTAAATGAGTAATAGTCAAGTGCTTTAGGTCATTCTGCTGCAGCAAAGACAAGCTTCATTTAGAAAAGCTGTCTCCTTAATTTCAAGGTGGCTTGGCTTCAGAAGCTGTTTTCTTCAACTGAGAAAAAAAATAATCTAAATGTTGCATAAATATTTGTTTATCTAGTAAGGATGACTCAGCAGCATTTATGTTTTAGAGTGAGAGGAACTACTAGTCTTCAGAATAAGCTTGTGTTTAAGGAATGACATTACAAGAAGATTGAATATCACAGAACCACAAAAATACAGAGCTCTGAGGAATACAAGTTTTAAGTATTTTAAAACAGAATATTTTAAAATCTTTCTGTGTATTTCTACTGGACTGTAGCAAAAACAAAATGCCATGCTCCAAGTTGATGCATTAATTGTTCTTCAATAACTCACTTTTTTTAGCTGCAAATACTATGACCTAAGTATCTGTCAACATTGGAATAATAAATGTAAGTAAATTTTAGTTAATTTTTGTATTTAGCCACATTTCAGTGATGTTTCTAGTAGCACATTAAGCAGTGTGACTGCTGTCACACTGTGTGACTGCTGTCATAGGTTGTTGCTTATTTTATCATGTCCTGAAGCATAACAGCTGTGATAATAAATCTGTTTTCCTTTGTAAGCTGTTCTGTTTTTCTTTATTAATATGGATTTCTGGGGAGGATTTTCACACAATCGAAGAAATCAAAAAAATTTTTTTGGCAGTTCAAAAAGATTATGAATATTGTTAAAGCTGTTAGGGTTTTGTGTCTTTTCTGACTGTCCCTAAAAATGTCTCCCGCATAGAATATTTTTTCTTATAAGTGGCATACACCAAGAGCAATTACTGTGTCTCCCCAATCAGCTACTCAACATAAATCCATAAAGCAATGTACAAGTTATTTCCTTGTTCCGCAAACAGTAAAGATTCAACTGGTTGAATTTTATGAGAACAGTAAGGCTTCCCTGATCTGTGTCATGCAAACCCATGAGTCTTAATTCCATGAACAATTTAGAGGCTGTTGAAATTATTTAACAACTTTCTTATTTCTCACTATTTCCTTTGCTGTCTTTAGTCTCCTACTCCATTCTGCTCTTGATTTTGGTTTAGTTGATGTTGACTTTTTTTAACAATCACTATCTCTGCTCACCCTAGCTAGTACATTTACATGGAACTATATCACTTCCAAATTTCATATTAATTATGAAGTTTAATAAAAATGGTCACTAGTTTGTTAGAGTTTCCAGTATAGGTTGGAAGCCATTAGAAATGTGTTTTAATAGTTCTAATCACTATTAGAAATCCACCATTAGAATCTATGGTCATGCTTCTCTAAATTTTTCTATGTAGTCTATATGTAAATAGCTTTCTGGAAGAAGAGAAGAATAGAAGGCTGCTTTTTTGCAGTGTATATACAATGAATTGCTAATTTTTGTTATTACAATAGTTCTTCAAGGCCTTAAATCTGCAGATCTTGTGGTGGTGTGGCAGAGTGTGTTGGGGTTTTTTGTTTCTTTGCATGTGATAGCCCCAGTGTCAGCATTTCTCCTTCTGCCCCCCTGCATTTCTCTGCCACAAGGTGCTATCAGTGCAGTTCTGCACTGTCTGGTTCCTTCAGTGGTGGCTTTGTGCAGAAAACAGTAACTTACAGAGGGGGCTGATGCACCTGTTGAAGGAAATGGTTCATCCTGCAGTTGTTGTCTGCCTTAGTGCAGAAGGTGGCTGTCCCTAGGACTGGCTGTGGAAAACAAACAAGAGTAATGGGAATGATTCACTGAATCCAGCCAATATTTGGTGTTGGACACTTCTGGAAAAGCTTTCAGCTTAAATAAACACGGCACAGTTTTCCTTTGCTGTCTGAAGCCTTTGCTGTCCGGCACATCCACGTGCCATACAGGAGCACACAGACAATGAAATCCCATAAAAAGTGTAACCGAAATAGAAATCAAAGCACTACAGCTGGCTTGGCCTGGGGCACTGGGGTTGGTGGGTGTTGCCCCCCAGTGCTGATGTGAACAGGGAGGAGGCAGCTTGTGTGCCCACAGCTCTCTCCATGGGGCAGCAGCCATGGCAGTAATGGCCCCTGGGAAGCCGTGAGGCGACACCACGTCCAGAGCACCTCGGCCTGTGCGCCGCGCCCTGGCCAAAGATCACACACCCTCACCAAGCTGTGCCAGCCCTATTTATGCTGGACCTTGCCCAGGTGAACAAGGGGTTTAGTTTAATTAGCATTTACTTTTAGATAATTTTGTTGTGCATACGTTCTGGCCAGAGCCATTACGGGGGAGGTGTTGCCCTTCAGGACTCACTCAGGATGTGGGATAGCCCCTCACAGCACGGGGAGCCTGGGGCTGGGACAGATTTCACCCTAACAAGGGAGAGCTGTCCTGCAGCATCACCACCGTGCCTGTGTGGGACTGAGGGCCATGTGAGCAAGGTGTGGGAGTGGGGTGGCAGAGCACTGCTTGGGAGCCCTGGAGACAGTTTGGGTACCAGGATATAGACCAGTGCTGGCCTTCACTGCCAGGTTACCAAATAGTTTAAATAAACCCTCATCTCTTACCAATAGGTGCATGACAAAGGGTTTGGTTTGGTGTTGGTTTTCACATTTAAGATTTCCAAGACTTCCTGGTGTGCCAGGCTGGCTCTGTGGCCTCTGTTCGGGGGTTGTGACACTGCACAGATCTTTATCTGATGCTGCTGCTTCACAAACAAGGAAGTAAATATAGAAAGTCCTGATCCCTGGTAGTAACAGAAAAATCTTATCAGTTTTCCAAAGAAAAGCAGTCATCTACTGCTAATAAATCACCAATTTACTGCATTAAAAGAAAGGGAAACATGTTCAAGCTGTTAAAACTGTTTCATTTAATGATGCATCTTTCCCTTCTGCTGTGACTTTTATAATTCAATAAATCCTAAATTTTTTTTGAAGACTGTTAGCACTGTGCTGCCCATGCTGTAGCAATATTAAATATGTTAGCATTATGCTGCCATTACTGCGTTTAGTTTTCCTCTTGGCAAACTTTGAATGAAGCATGCTATGGTCAGAAAAAATTAATTCATCTTCAAGACTGCAATATCCACCTCACTCCCTAAAGCAGAAATCCAAATCCACAGCACAATCCCAGTCACAATGACTTGCAGTTCTAGTCATTGCCTCATTGCCAAACTTTTGCCCATAATTTCCATGTTACAATAGCATGTTTTACAAAGTAGATGAAAAAACATCAGTTTGAAGTTAGGTGAATGTTTTATACTGATTTCAGGGAGGCATGAAATTAATACAGTAAAGTTTGCAGTGGTTGTGTATTTGTACTAGTATGTGTTTTTTGAAAATTCTCTCTCAAGAAAAATTAAAATGTTTCAGAACTGGGTATGTCTGTGCTCAAGTTCCTGTATTTTTATTAGTTCACAGAGGAGGCGTTTCCATTACACAAATCAGGGTGTTACAGGGAAGTTGGTGTTTGAGGATTTACTGTTGAGGGTGTCACTTCTCAGTAGGTGTAAAGGGCACAGGTGTACACCCTCTGCAATAAACAGAATTACCACCAAAGTCATAGGTGGATTCCCTCAATAAAGAACTGAAGTATTTGACCTTCCTGTCTGCTTTTAGAAATCCCCACACTTGTCTGGCTGGCAGTGCCACAGGTACAACCTGCATTCCTTAAGGAACAGTACAGCACAGGGTATTGCTGTAGCTACAGTACATTTGTTGAAAGGAAGTGTAATCATTTACAAAAAGCAAAGGCTAAATGAAGTTCTTTATCTACTGGGATTTTTTCTTCTTCATTAAACAGATAAAAGAAAGTATGGCAACCCAACAAAGAAGGGAGATGGGGGAAACGCCAATATTCTTTTTTCATACAGTAATGAAAGTCTTTGATGTGGGCTAGACAGGTAAAATATACCTTGTTTAGGAGAAAAGTGACTGTAAAACCGTCAGATGTCTTAGCTGAACTGCACAACAGATCACTTTGCAGTCTGTAAAGGAAATTGGTATTGATTTAATTTCTGACCACCACAATTTGCTCCAGGTACAGCAGTATGTTCCATACTTGGTTGCATGGTAGTGTGATGAAGTCCAATGTTTCCCAGTTGCTATCTGCACTACCCACATGACCTGGCTTTATATTTTCTTCTCTCCTTCCTTTTTTTGTACACAAACACACCTTGTATAATAAACAAAATATGAACTCTTAAAAAATAAAAAGAAATTTTTAAAAAGCCATGCAAACAACCTGCATGTATTAATACCCCTACTTAGCCATAGCAGCAGGTGGGCTGATTAGTAGTGTTTAATTTTGTTATTACTCCAACTCTGTGAGCAGCTTCCTTCTAGCTCTGGCAGCTAAAATTAGGAACTAGCTCTTCTCTTGATCCTCTCCTCAGTGCAATCTCAGATGTAATAAGTCTGTGGAAGAAAAATATTCTGCTTTCATTGCTGCTTTACAAAGACAGTTAATAGAGTTAATGTAACGAGATATCCTGCATAGCTATTCACATCTAAAACATATCTTCATTTACAGCTAAATGCCCATGAACCTTTAACATTTGATAAGCAGAGAGTTACTGTACTTTGATTTTTTTATTATATGACTTGAACTTTGCTCTGTGGCAAGTTGAGGAAGCTAGGTTGCTTGAAAACCATCCTCATTTATTCCATCTAGGTTCTGTTTCAAGCAAATAGAACGAAACCAGTGTGTAACTGGTTGGGCAATTTGTTTCCAGTTTAAGGTGTGTCTCTTCTGCAATAGCTTAGAAAATACAGAATTGCTTAATAGCTTCAAGTAATGAAAGAAGACTTTACTGGAAGGATGTTGTGGTCTGAGTTCATCAGCCTCCCTCATCTGTATTTTCTATCTCTGAAGTCTGTTCCACTAAATCCAAAACCACCACTGTACTAGCAATTCCAGAATGTAAACACAACAATATTTGTCATTTATAATTGTACCTGCCTAGTTTGAAACAAAATTGTTTCCCTCGGTTTATGTTTTTGATTGAAAGTGTCCTCTGATTCTTCAGAAAAAAGCACAGTCAGGAATGTTTCAGATGGAAGAATCTGTTGTCCTGGAAACATGAATTCAGCACCCCAAAGAAGGAATTCTTATTTTCATAGAAACAAAGGGCTTGCATGATAACTTACCTTGTTAGGTATTAATATTAATTAATATAATCTAATTACATTTCAGATATCTATAGCCTCAAATAATTTCTATTAATATGATTTTTTGCTTTTTTTTTTGTTTGTAACTGGAGGAAAGCACTGGAGCATGCATTCCATGTATTTACCCATATATGCCTTCAAGAAGTGTCTAAACTCCTTCCCAGTAATTGATCAGGCAGTCTGTGCTAGGTTTGTGCTTTTCCTTATTGCATCCATTAAAAAGTTAAATCCCCTGTAGCTTTTTTAGGAAAAAATAAGAGGGTTTGGTGAGGGTTTATTTTGAGGGGGCGGGAGTGTTTTGGAGTTGAGTTGCTGTTTCTTTACTGACTAATAAGACATTTGCAGGACGTGTAATAGAATATATTCCCTTGGCAGCGGGAAGTGCCCGTGGCTCTGCTCAGCTCAGAGCTCTTGGTGAACGCTGGGAGCGCTGCGCCATCGTCTGGAAAAGCCGGGAACGGCCTGGAAAGCTCCCAGGGGAGGAGAGCCTTTGTCCATACAGGTGTGTCATGCTTGTTCTCACAGGGGAAACAGGAGCATGAGAAATCTGTAAAAAAATGCAAAATAATTGTGTGCTACGTTGAACTATAGAGCACCATCATGTTCATGTTCATGTTCATGTTTCATCAATTTATTTAGGGATTTATTAAATAATTTCTTTGTGTGTGTGCTTTGGGAAAAGAAAGATTGCAGGGACTTGGGTGCTCTTAATGCACCTGGGATAAATGCAAATTTTTAGTCTGCTTGCCATCTGAGTCCTTTTGTTTATTCATCAGCTGAACTAAAAATCCCTGTGTGTATCAGGACTTAGTTTGCTATGTAAAAAAATGCAAAACACACTCAATACAGACAACACTGATGATTTATGTGCCCTCATGTACTGGCTGATAATGGTCCTGGAGAAACAACTTATCTTTTTACAATGTATAATAATAAGGCAATCATGAAACAGTCACCTTAAGGATAAAATTATACTTTTGCTTATGAAATGGCACTTTTTTTCCCCTATATAAATTGATGCCATAAAAAGTATAAATGCTTCATTGCTGTAATAAAGACAGTTATTTTATCCTGCATACTTAGCACCAGTTGCTTTCAAACTGTGCAATACCGAGAGAAAACAGAGATAAAAGAGCAAAAATACTCAAAAGAGCAAATATAATGATGAGGATATCATCATTTTACAGCTTTACACACAGAAGGCAGCTACACGTGTGTTTTAAGAGCAGATTGCTCTGGTGGCTGCAAAACAGAAAATGGAAAGGATCCATAATTATTCTAGTAGCTCCCAAAGTTGTGTCAGGTATTTCAGAGAATGAAGGAGCATGTAGGGTCCTTTCTAGAGCATTCAGCTGTGGAAAATAGAATAAGGGTAGACCAGCAGGGGATTTTCCAGCTCCAGAGCACAGACACTGTCAGTGCCCAGCATGCTTTGTTAGAGAGGGGAGGAGAGGATGAAACTGGAAAGGAAATTAAGAGTGGGGAATGTGGAGGACGTTTATATTTTTTTTATGGTAGAAAGGAAATCTAGAGGCTTTCAAATTAGGTCTTTCCTGTGAATTAGCAACTTGGTTAAAAGGCTTTATTTTTATTTTATTGATCAAAAAGGAAATGATCTTTGGGCAAAGGCAGGCCTGTATTTGAACAGCAGAGTTCTTGGGGTGTGTTCCACCCCTGGTGCAATGAGAGAAGCTCCTGGTGACCCTGAAAGCAGCAGTGCCCAGTGTGTGCGCTGGACATTATTAATGAAACTGTGGAGATGACAGAATATGGCAAGAAAACAGAGAGGGAAACTGAGAGCAGTGGCATAATGCAAAGAGTTAGTGAAAAATGAACATTGGAGATATGTGTGCTCACTCATGAGAAAACTGAATGTGTTTGGAGCAACCAGCAAGAAAAAAGACCTTGGCAATGCCCTTTTGGATAGAGGGAAGTGAGCTGGATACTTCCAGGGGTTGTCCCCTTCTCTTGAGATCCCAAGGGAACTTCTTCTCTGGCAATGGATTCATTTATTGGACTAGGAAGCTGCTGCAGAATGTACCATGTCTTTTACCCAAGCACTCACTTTTGTTCATTACACTTACAGTGATTTGTAGAGAGAAATAATGCTTTAATGCTTTAATGCTTTAATGCCTGTGCAGCATCAGTGCAGTGTCCTCATGAGATGCCACCAAAATACCTGAACAGAATCCTTGCCACTCATTACTTGATGGGTGTCTTCTGGGGCTTTTGCTTCTATGTCAGAAAATTACTTTTAAATGCCAGCCTTCTGCTTTTCTGAGTCACTCTGCCACTTGGGAGTGATTCTGCAAGAAATAGCAGATATGTACAGTAGTGAGATAATTGAAGACCAGATTCAAGTATGACATTTTAAATTGTAATTCTGCTGGTGAAGAAAGAAATGCTGCTGGTATTGAAAAGACAAAATGTCAACACAATTAAAAACAAAAACCAAACCACATAATTAAGCAAGGAAAACATTCAGAAACAAAATATGTCTCTGAAAATTTTCTTTTTAGGATAAGAACACTTCAGAAGGGAAGAGGAGGATGTGAGGGTTTGCAGTCTACTCATATGAAAATGTTTAATTGACTCATATGAGTAGGTTGTCATCAAAACTGTATCTGTGCTTCAGAAAAGGATGGGTGACAATCACAGATTTAGAAAGGAAAAGTGTGGACTTTCAGAAGTGGCAGAATTTTCTTGGGATTTCATCTGTTCAGTCAGCAAGAGTATTCCAGCACAGCTCTGGAAACCAGGGATGCTGGTTGTGGAAACCTGCTTGAATCTTGGAAGTTTTTTGTTTGGAAAGAAGTTCTGTCAAGTATATGCATTTTCATTTCAGGCAGAGGATTTGTAAGAAGGAAAAGAATAGTGTAAGAGTGTGTAAACTATCATAGCCACATTAAATAATCTGGCTTGGAAAAACAGGAGGCCTTATTTATAATAATGCCCCTTTCCTCTAAGCTGATACTGAAAACAATCTTGGAGTATCCATAAAAGCTTACTGATTATTTTATTCTTTATTCTCATTTTGTCTTCTGTTGCCTTTTCTCCGAACTTCCAGTCTACAGACCTTGGTAGCAAGGGCCCCTCAAAGGTGAATGTAGGGTTTCAGGAATGTTTTGCAAGTTGCTTCATGATAATCCTTCACCATGCTTTGTCAGCTTACACTTTCTGAAGTGCAGTTATTGCATGTGAAATCACAAGTCTTAAATTGTTCTGACTAAACACAGACTTAATTAATTCTATGTATAGCATCTGCAAACTGAGTTGAAGCTGAGTGTTCAGACATTTCAAAACACAGCTGCCCTAAGAATCAGATTGCTGTAAGAATTCAAAGATGATGAGAGAGAGAAATACAAATAAATATTTTATAAGACAATGTGAAGTTTAATAATCGATTTAATAAAACCCACAATAGAACAACACACCTTTTTTCTTCAATTAAACAAATGTATAGTAAATTATTAAAAAACTGCAAATACAATACATGTCTACTGTACTTCAACATCGAATTACATCAACTGTAAACCCCAATTTAATTAAAACCCATTTGAGCATTAGTATGTGCAAAATACCTGTTGTTTGTGGTTTTTGCCAGTAAGTTTGAAAGGATGGGATGCACATTTTTAATGAACTGTGATATGGCTTAATTGATGGTAGTGTTTGTATTGCAGCATTACCTTCCCAAGCACAGTGCTGCTTTTCAGCTGCACACACTCCCATGCTGTACACCAGTGTTCCTGTTCCTTGCCCAAACAGATACAATCTGGTGTTATGTGCACTCTGTCCAGATTCTCAATGTGCTGTCAGCTTTCATCAATAAAAATTAATCATGTGATCCCTACCTCCAGAAAGAGGACAAGAAGCAAAAATTGTTACCTCCAAATCAGCCTTATGAAAATGTGAAACCCTAGCGAGTTTCAAAACAGAAAATAGCTGAAGTATTCACAGCTGAATATCACAATAACCATAACTGGCAAAAGCTTTCCTTTTTGATCCACACAGAGAACTACTTTCCATGTCAGTGGAAGTTCTGCATAAGGTGAAAGTACAGAATAAACAAAAAATACTTGAAGCCAAGTTCTTGCCATCTTCTGAACTTTGTACATCATGTTCTTGCTGCTCTTAGCTTCTTGAATGCCATTGACGTCAGAAGCAGGTTAAATCTGGCCTTGTAGGTGAATGATAGCTTAGTGTAAAGATTTATTATCTTGGGTACATTCAGAATACAGGGGTTCCACAATGAGGCCAAACACTTCCACTTTGTGGACTCTGAGCTGCCCAGATGAATACACAGTCTTTCAGGTTGCCTCCTCTCTGTAAATACAAAAGGGCCTTTCTGCCACTGTAGGTTGTTATGATATTGTTGTCCAACACCTTCAGGTTACAGAGCTTGCTTGGATTTTGCTTTCTCCATAAGCTAAGTAGTGGGAACTGCTGTCACAGTGGCACTCCTGTCAGGATGCTGCCACACTGTGCTTAAAGATGAAAGGTCAGAGATTGTGATGGATGGAATTGTGCATGTCTAAAACTTCTGCTCCCCACTTTCCTGTTGGATGCACATATCTGTAGATTGCATTTGAGAGTATTTCCAAGTCAAATAGCACTTCTATCATTTGACTTTTCTTTTAAAACAAAACAATCATGGAAAAAATTATCAATTACAGGACATTTATTAATTACAATTAGAACGCATGCTAATCAACTGGCCTTTTAATGTGAATCAAATGATGGTTTAGACATTCAAGATTATTAATAATAAATTCCTCTTACAAGTCAAAACTTTATAAAATAAATAACCTGTTTCTAATGTATAAATCCTATTCTAAAACACATTAAAGATAACTGATCACTTAAAACACTTTGGGTCCAGTGTTGGGTCTCTAGATAAATACCAGAAGTCTGGGCAAGGATCTTCCTGTCTGGATCTCTGAATGCCCAGATTAAAGCTAACTTTCTGGTCTGGGTACAGTAAATTCTGTAATTTACAGTCTCTCCAAAGAGACAGTTTCCACAAGAATTCAACTTAATGTACATGTTAATAATTTGAGATACTGTGTGAAAATTATTATTGCAAAAATACTGAAGAATGAATTTGGGGATCATGATATATTGTGCAACCCTGGTATGATCAGCTTTAGAGACTTTTGACTGAAATACTGAATGCCTGATTCTCCTTTTGGAGTGCAGGTACTTTGTGGTACGTAATGTTTAAAGGACAATATTGGACTGTAATTTGTGAGGTATCTGCAGAGCCACGTTCCAGTTTGTAAACAATAATCCAAACCCAGCTTTGTCTCAAAACCATAATAAATTGAATAGACCAGTACAACGGAGAGAGTGAAATAAATGTTCTATAGGGCAACCACTGCACTTTTTGCAGCACCGGTTCTCCCTGCTGCATGTCCCATGGTACAAATCCACATATTAATGGTTACTATTGGATAATTTTCATTTTGCATTTATTGCTCTCAGTCTTTGACTACACAAGGTAAAGAATAAGGCAGCAGTTCCCAAAACATATGAAATTAGGCACTGGAACTCTGACAATTCGCACAGGTTTTGCTCATTTCCTGTTTGTAGCTCTGAAGCTGGACAGAGCACTTGTACATTCCGAACGTGTTCAGCAGCAGCTGCCGGGCCTTGGACTGAACGTCCTCCCATTTAGATGAACTACCAGGAACTGCAAAATTAAGAAAAGAATTAATAAATTCACTCCTTGAGAAACCTGAGCAATGCAAATGTTCTCAAACTTATCACAGTGCCACCGTTGAGAATAATTTTTGCTCACACTTTATTAATTTAATATTGTTCTTGTGGGCACTGTGTACTCTCTCTTCATTTTACTCCTCTCTTGATAGAACTCTGTGTGTATTTGATACTATCCCCCCAAAAACCTGAGCTTTCCTACTCAGAACTAATATTCATAGTATAGTTGGATGTCTGAATCAGCACACATTTTGGGCAAAACATTTATTTTTCATGTGTTGATTGTTCCACATTAGAACTTCACCCTTTCTTTCCCTAAACATGTAAGAAAATTTCTGAGGAGAAATTTTTTGTTGTTTTTTTTTCCCTGCTTTGGACGTTTTGGTATAAAAAATTTTATTTGCACAGTTCTCATTTACACTACGTCTTTCTTGGCCAAGGTATTCTATTCCTTGCTGTACAAAACCAGAGTTAGCAGATTTTCCTTCCCCAGAATGGTATTTTTTGGTTCAATTTAAATAACAATATGAAGAGGAAGTGGTGGGGTTTTTCCTAAACTTGGATTTAATTTAGAATTATGCTATCCAGCAGCTTACCTAGTTGCAAGTGGACTATGGCAGTTGTTTTCCCTGCAGTGAGAGACCAAACATTTAAATCTTCTATAGAATAAACATCCTCAATTTTCATCAAGTCTTCCTTGATGCGATCCACATTTAAGTGCCTTGGAACTCCTGTGATACCAAACATGAGATAAAATTAATTCTGTCTTCTGCAGAGTCTCAGTAGCCTTTAAAATGTTACAACAGATCTCAATGTCAAAGAAATTAGAATTTGTGCTGTTGGAGGTGATTAGTAACTTCCATGTTATCAACAGAAAACGATATGGAAATGGGCCAGTGAAGTCTGGTATGGATACAGAAGTTGTACAGGAATTGCAGAGCTGTCTCAGTGGAATCTGTCCTGTCCAGAATCCACACTCTGGCAACAGCAGCATTAGATATCATTTACAATGATGTACTTTTGTTGACAACTTCACTGCACTTCTAACCCTTAGTAACAGCTTAGGCTGGACTCCAGGATCAAAATCTGTTAAAAAAAAAAAAAAAAAGAAAAGCTAGGACCTGTCTCCTGAAACTGCATTTCAGGTACCTGGGATCCTGTTCACAGGCTGCAGTAATCCATGTGCAGTGGTCAACACATAGGACTGTGTTTTACAGAGTGTCCTCTCTGCAAATCAGAGATCAAGTCCTTTTGGTATTTTCAGCAGCACATCTCTAACTTACCACCACATCCTTTTTCTGTACAAAGGGCAAAATCAAAATTTTAGATTATCAACTTGGGTCAAAAACTAATGCAAGTACTGAAAAAACTCTTTTTGAGTAGTTTTGATGCTACAGCAGCTTTTACTGCTTATCTTCTAGATTTATGGAGTTTATGTATACTGAGAGGAGTTCAGCAACTTGCTTCTCAGATTTCTTCAGACTTTTTGCATAACTTCTCTGAACCTGGTGCCTTACTGTCTCTTAAATTACATTATTTCCAGTACTGTCTCTTTTGAAAGTTCAGTGTCTAGGACTGCCTCACATGAAACAAAATTTTCCTTCTAATGGAGACCATCAAAAATGATTTAGCTGATAAATAACTAGCTAACTGTCTGGTATTTGTACAGCTTTCTTTTTCCCAAGAAAAATGGACTTAAATTCTCGTATCTACATCATACTTGTGATGGGCTTCCATTCTGCCTTATAAATCTATATTAAAAGCTAGAATCTCATTGCTTGTGTTGGACAGCTATTTAATTTTTTAATTTTGCATTCTTAGTATAATGAGGAAATGGAAGTTAATACCAAAAGTTGATACAACTTCAAGGGCCTTGGTGTTGCAGCAGCAGTTTCCAGTATAAATGCAAGTCCATTCTCTGGTGATTCTGAATTTGAATTGGAAAAGTTTCCTAGCATGCATAAAGCCCACATACCATCACTTTCAATGACTTAATTAATATGGAGACTTTTATGACAACTGGGATACCTATGCAAACAGCTACAACACAAAATATCTGGAATCTGATACTTCATCAATTTGTCTTATCAGTTTTCTTCAGCTAAATCTGTTGCCTTGGAGCTAATTGAGGATTCTGCAAATTTCATCATTTTTGCCTTCTCAGTAGACTTCTACTTTGTTAGATTTTTTTAAAATCTTATGTGACAGCAAAAGCACTTAACTGAAGATTCTGAGGTTTCTGATTTAAACTTGTTACATAATAAAAGTCGATGGTAATTCATGAGACAGTTAGGAATGTGCAGTTAAAACCTAGGATTTTTCTCCCAGCCCTAATATCTTCATTTTATAAAGTAATAGTACTAGATCAAGCAGTAATAGTTGCCATGTAAGCTGCGATAAAGCAAAGGATGCTGCTGACATGTTTCCCTCTATGTCACACAAGATAAGATCCTTCAGCCCATGTTCAGCTTTTTCTTCTCTTTTTTTTTCTGCATTTTACATCACTCTTAACTTGCAGCTTCCCCTATGGGAAGAGCAGATACACACAAGTAATACAAAGGCACTTGTGGGAAAAGGGAAGACAGGACTGGCATGAACCACATGTCCAGCTATTTGCCTGTGCTTGGTGCCTCCTTTTACCTGCATGCACATTCAGTTTGACTGTACAAGTAATAGAAGTGAGAGTGTAGAACTGAGTCTGGGCAAATGTTCACTTGATTCAGCTGAGAGTCACTGCAGACACACTAGAAAGTTCTGTACATTTCACATCTGCATCTCCTGATGGTAAAGAGTGTGCAGATACAGGACTTGTGTTGTTCTGGCCACAGTGAAAGATACCTAAAAACTGCTGCAATTTAGAGGAGCCATAAAGAACCACCAGACTAAAGCAGCACCAAGACAGACAGGTCTCCAGGTACAATCCACATAGAGATGGGGATTATGATGTCTAGAAATCTGGTATTTTCCATGTAAAGCACTGCAGATTGGGCACAGATCTTACCTTCCAGAATAATAACTCCCGTGTCACACAGAATTCGAACTGTTGTAAAAACCACCAGTATGGAAAACACATATGTACATATGGGATCAGCAATCTTGTATTCTGGCTGCAAAAGGGAAATTTCACAATGTCAAAGGATGTATGAAAACAAGATCACTTACAAAAATGTGACTCAGAAGACACAGTTACTTCTGGCTCCAAGTTTCCACGTTTGAATAGTTACAATATATATAGTAGAGACAGTCTTGCTTAATTTGCATGATGTACGAAGCTTATCATAAAATATCACTAAAAAGCTATTTTTAATAACTTATAAAAACAGGTCCCTTTTGACTTTAACCACCAGAGTGAACCGCCAAGATTCCCCGTGCCTCCAGGAGAGGCCTTTCCTTACCTTAAAGCGGATGATGTAGGCAGCTACAAGCACCCCAATGCTCTGCACCAGGTCCCCCAGGGCGTGCACAAAGGCTGCTCTCACTGCCAGGCTGCTGTGCCCGTGGCTGCTGTGCCCGTGGCTGCTGTGCCCGTGGCTGCTGCCCTGGGCTGCGCTCGGAGAGCTCGGCTGAGGTACGTGAGAGTGAGCGTGGGAATGGGAGTGAAGGTGGCCAGATTGATTCAGCAAAAACCCCATTCTGAAAGGGAAAGGAGAGAAATGCTTCAAGAAACAGGCTTTAGGGTTTTTTGGGTGGGGAGGGTTTGTTAGGGTATTTTCATTTTAAACCAAATAATTGAAAAATAATACCCGGTGTAATTTCTTGTCTTATTTGGGAAAATTAAGAGGTCCAGCAAAATTACATCCCATGACAAAGTTACAGGCCATGACTGAATTAGCAGCTTATTGAGAATACATTAATGAGTGTTAATGGAGAGAGAGAGATCTTACATTAAGTTAACTGCAACACCGACGGCTGCTGTGATGAGCATGATATCACCATTTATTTCATAGTCCATATGGATTGTTCTCTGAACAGCCTCATACAACAGGAATGCCATAAGGATATAGACCAGCAGTACACTAATGATGGCTGACAGTACTTCTGCAAGCAGAAAGGAAAAACCATTATAAAAATGTGCCTCAGATCCATTTCTATTTCCAAATTAGAATGTGGACAGGGCCTCGTTTTAACTATTTTATCCATAAACAAACAAGTTGTGTGATAAATAAAACTTGTAAAATAGGATTAACCAACTGAGTTTCTTCTAATAAACTCCTTCACATGTCCCTGTCATCAGTATATACCTCAAATTACGTTTTCCCTGCTAACTTCTGCACAGGTAATGATCCTGACTTCTTCAGATACCCAGAACATTTGCCTGAGAATTCACAGGCAAAGGCCTTGTCCAGGGATGAGGAGGACAGGTGATCTCAAACATTACCAGCCTACCCACAAATAAGGGAAACCTTGATTTTAAGTGTCCAGTGTATTAAGCTGGGTTTATAAATTATTTTTATATATCCTTTTTTTTTTTAGTTAGGATGGAGAAGAAATGACAAAAAGTTAAAGAAATCAAACAGTATAAATTTGTCACACACTATACTCTTAAGCTCCTTGACATATGTGTTCATAAGTGTTATCTGAGGCAAATTTCAGTTAAAAAGGCTTGCTTAGTGTAAGTTTCTGTATTGCTGTGATATGCTGTTCTAACATTATCTAGTATTTACCAAATACTATTATTTAACAAAAAGCATCAGGACTATTATTTTGGCATAAGAATTTTATCTGATCAGCAGGGACTTTCAAAAGGAAACACATATCTAAATAAAGATAAAAATTGCAAAACTAATAAAAACTAGTATTTCATTGTTCTGTGCTTTCTGCTGCCATTTACATCTGTCGAACGTGGTTACAGTTCTCTGTGAGATTCCTGCTGTTCAGATGGGAGTTAACAGGGCTAAATATTTTATAGGTTGGGACTTTTGTGCTGCCTCATTCCCCACTCATGAAATTGTGCTGGTAATAGTACACAAACCTGAGAAGGATGAGTCCACACTACAGTTTTAAGGTCCTACTATAAAGAAAATAGGTATTTCCAAATGGGCCACTAGATTGCTTTTATCATGAATGTACTTTTATCCTCCAGCTTCATATTCTGAAAACTATCGCCTGCAGCAGCTGAAACTTTTAAAAAAGGCAACAAAGCTGGCAGAGAAAACATTAGTTAAAGACTGTCTCAGTTATAATCAAGTTAATACAGGGCTTTACAAAAAGCCCTGGGAAAGCCTTAATGCTTGCTCCATTGTATTGCATATAAATCTGCAGCCATGCCTGAGTAATCTGTAATCATTATGCATAATGCTCATTACTGTCACTTGCCAGATGGATCACTGGGATCTCAGCCTTCCTCTGTGAACTCAAAGATCAGAGGTGGAATTAATTTACTTGGAATTGTAATGGTTGTTCTTCCCCCTAGTTTCACACATGTTGTCCTGATTTATTCCCCAGTAAGGGCAAAATTCTGCCCTTGGCTGTACCATAGTTCTAAGAATACTCATCTGAGAATTGTCTCTCTTCTTCCTCTGCTTTCAATCTGTCAGCCTGAAGTACAACTTGGGTTACCGCAGATGTCTTCTCTAACACAGAAGTGTTTTAATTTTATTTATTATTACAGTTCTATCAGCATTTTAATGTCACCAAAATCAGTTGATCCATGCACTGAATTATTAATATCATTATGGGAGAAGAAACTCACACCAACACATTCAGCTGCTGGGTAGTGTGTCAGTGCCTGGATGAGGAACAGCACTACCAGGCAGTAACAAGGCTCTGAAAGTCAACTGTCATAATCTGAGATGATTTCAGAGCAACTTGAAAATCCTGGAAATAGCCACAGAAATGGAAATTATCTTTACAAAGCTGGCAGATTATTCAGGGCAACAGTCCTAAAAATACACAATACATTGCTTAGAAGGTTTTCCAGAATGTTTTAAAAACTTGTGAAGCCATAGCACATTAGCATTTACCAGAGAAATAATATAGTGTGCTTTTACAATATAAACCCATATTTTCTGCATTGGAAACCAGTGTTTTCCTTGCAGTTTCTTCCAGAGTCACTGTCATGTCAGCATTGTAGATTTGTGCTGAGATCTTTCCCTTCTTGTGAAATGAACTGTGCACAGTCTCAGTGGACTGGCTGATTCTGTCATTACTAACATTGTCTCTGCAGCAATGGACGAATGCCAGGTTCCATATCTGTGCTTAAATCTGCTCAGTGTCTTGCTGAAAAGGAGGTATGGGGAAACTGAACTATTTTTGGCTTCAAGAATTTAATTCTTCTTTAACATGACTACAGTTTCCATTATTTTGTCTTCACTTTTCTAACCTATTCCTGAATCTGTCAGCTTCCTTTTCACAAATGAAAATGGAATAAAACTGAAGATGGAACTTATATATTATGTATTCAAACAGAATTCAAATAAATGAGAATTAGTGCTCACTTCCTTCTGGAATTTGACTAGACAACTAACAGGTCTGTTGCTTTTACAAAGTGAATATTAAGGGAATAACTGAAAATTCATCACTCTGCAAACAAAAATAATAACAATGAACAATATATTTGTTCATTAGAATGTTTTCATGACTACTGAATGGATGGATTATCTTAAAACTTAATGCAGAGCAGGTCAGTGATGACACAGTTCTTGCACATATTCCCAGCTTTAAAGAAATAAACCACATATTCTTCTGTGACAGATACCCAATCTGTACCCTACTTCTAACATCCTGACATGTTTTAACATCTCTCTTGTGAAGTTTAAACTATTGTTGAACTGATATTATTTGCTGACAAGCTTCTTACACATAGGTTACTTGGAAAAATGTGTTACAACAAGGATATACCCTAGAAACTGCTTTGTTCCATTGCCAGCACTCACTGATGTGTGAAACTGGGCCCTCAGGCCACAGCATTCAGACTGGGTGCCTAAAATCAGGCAAATAAATTTCACAAGTGTGATTTTTAAAAATACTGTATTTTGAATTTTGAACCATCAGATCTTCTGTACTTTGGGGGTCCCTGGCAAAGCCTTGACTCACTTCCTCTTCCTTCCAGCACAGAAACTCCTTCCCAGCCTCAGGCTCTCCTGCTGCTCATCCAGAGAGCTGCACTGCTGCTGCTCATGCAGGATGGCTGAAGTGGAAAGGAACCCCTGGAACCTGTGCAGTCCTGCTCAAAGGAGGGTCAGCCACAGCAGCTTGCTCAGGGCTGCTTCCAGGTGGGTTTCATCTATTTCCACTCCACAACCTGTTCTAATCTTTGACCACCTGCTGGCACTGGGAGCAGAAAAGGAGGAGCAATTGCTGCAGAACTGAGAGGCTGCTCCCTGTAGCTGCTCTTAGAGAGAAGAGCAGTACAGATTAATTTTATGGGCCACATCTGGCCCATGAACCACCACTGGATCAGTCTGGCTAGTTCATGACTAGTATTTTTCCTGGCAGTAAACTGGAAAGAAAAAAAACATACAGAAAATGAGGTGGCAGGAATGCTCAGGGATTTCTTCTTTCACATTAATTGAAAAGTCAGCAAAAATTTACAGAACTGAGAATATTTTAATGGTTAAGTAAGGTCCTATTATTTTTTTTAAGATAAACCCCTGTTTTCAGCTAGGCAGATTCAAGGTATTTGCTATTTGATTTTAGAAAAGTTACAAAGACATGTAAACTACCCAAATTATTTTGAAATAGGGTTAAAGTATGTATAAATGCTAACATCCTTCTGGAGAGTATGAGCAAATGCCAGGGGCATACCTGCAAGGTCAGGTTTCAGCATCAGAGGAGCTCCTATCACAAAATTAAAACTTAATGAAAGAAAAGTTTGTAATGGGAAATGCTGGCATTGCTAATGCTTTCTTGCTAGAGCCCCAAAGAGCTTAGCTAGTGTACAGAGTTATGCATTCATGCACTAGTGACTAACTGATGACAAATGACAAGGAGTGATGGAGTTGTTGAATTCTACTGCTGTTCTAGCAGCCAAAATAAGAATTGCAAATATTGACTACACAAGAATGAAATTCCTTGAAAAATGTATGCTATAGAGTGTTATAGAAAACAGGTAGAAAACTGGGACACTAGAAATTATCTATTTAATGAAAAAGATACTTTGAAGTTTTTGCTAAAATGTCTACAGACCTGCAGCTGGGTATTATATCCAGTTAGCAAAAACTGAAAACACCCTTTATCATCATTACATTTCCAAACATGAAGTAATAAATCCTGAAAATATTCTTCCAAGGGTTAGTCCATAATTCTGTTTATACTTCTTTTTAGAGACACCTAAACTGAACAGAGGTTAAGTAACTTGCTGTATTTTGCAAACGATGGGGCATTTTGACCTCAGCTTTCTGTGGTTTGGGGAATGCAAGAGGAGTCCTGATTTATATGAGCTTTGGCAGGGCAGAGCTCTCTAATAATATGTTCTACATAACTTCTTAGCTGTGGATTAAAATGTAATTTTTCACATTGAATAGGACCATTTTCCGGTATCACAATTCTGCTGAAGTCAAAAGATTTTTTAACTCTTGGGCACTGGCAATAATCTGTTGTGAACAACCACGGGCTGACATGCACAGCTCCTGCACCATCAATGTCACCATGAATTCAATTCCCCGACCTTCCTCTTCAAGAAGGAAGATGAATCAAGCATTCAGAATTCAACTCAATCTGCTAAGTGCCAGTCCCACAGAAATGGAGGGACTTGCCCTGCTCCCAGTGAATGAAATTCTGCCATCAAACTTTTGGCTGAGTTTGGTTTTTTGTTTTTTTTAATCTATTCACTTGTAGCAATACAACCTAAGCAGTGCATCCCCAATGGCCAGTGACAGGACATTGAGAGTCAGTTAAAGCAACTCTTAGGCTTGTTGCTACTTTCTTTCTAGCTACCTGTTCTTCTAGAATTAGGTGCTCTTTACAGTCCTTGCTTCAAATACTCTTTACCAGCAGAATCTGATAGCTACATACCTAAGCGATGAAATCCAAAAGTGAATCTCTTTGTTGGAGATTTTGCAGACAGCCAGAGAGCGAGGAGGGTCAAAATAATACCACTAAGGTCAGTGAGCATGTGAAGTGCATCTGTCATAATTGCTAGACTGTTAGCAACATAGCCACCTGAAAACATAATAGGAAAAGTCAGGACATAAGACATTTTTAATTATTTTACACAATATCCTCTTGCACAGCTTACAGTTATTTCTTTTCAGAATAGTATATGAGAGCCCTTCTTATACCCACTAAACATGGAGGGGTGTTTGCCATTACAAGCAAAATGCCATGCTGTAATTTAAAGCTACCATAGTTAAAAGTGCAGTCAAGTGTGCTTTCTATTAAGAGTAACATAAAAAGGATTCACTCCTGTTTTCCTAACAGAGACTACTTGCATCATAATGTTTGCAAGATCAGGTCCAAAACAGTTTTGTATCTTTCCTCTTCATATTACTGCACATGTGTTTAATCAACTGATTCTTTTTTTAAACTACATCTGTTAAACACTCTGACATAACAGAACGGGAATAGAACTCCATAGATTCGATGACCATGAAATTTACCCTGTCACCTTTTTATTTTCATTACTTTATCATTTAGCGTTAATTATTCCCCATCCTGGCAGAAGTGTGGGAGTTCTTGCAATATCTATTGCAGACAATGACTTTCACTTGTACAGCATTTTTCTTTGTTATTGATTACCATAATTTTTCTTGTAATAATGAGCTGCATTGAGACAAATAACCTGAGATCAAAGGTTAATATCTTTGTTCCAATTCACTTGCTAGAGCTGCTGCTGGATGAGTGAGAGATTTAAACAATGCACCTCTCACCTAAGTATCCCTTATACAGAGGGGAATCAAGGACAGGCTGTGTTGTCTCCCATATGCTTGAAGGTAAGCCCATTATCTCAGAAAAGATCAAATCTTCAGTGTCAGCTCAGCTAATATTTGGTTTCTCTTTTTACCTTGAGATTGTCATGCAGCCTGTAAATTGTACTGAGCAAAGTGTGCATCTGGTGTGCCATTTGGCAGGCTTCAGGCTCCAACTAACATTTCAAATAAAGAAATCTTCATATACAATTAAAATTGTCTTAGTGAAGAGGCTGACCAGAGGAAATAGCAAAGGGGAATTCACAACTGGCTGATGGCTTTTAAGACTGGTCATAAAACCTTTGTGTGTGTGTGGCTGTGGGTGTTCTTATGTACACACCTGCAGAGAGAGCTACTCTCTCCTCCCAGCCAAACACAGAGCACAGCTGCCCTGCAGTACTGTTTGTGCTGTGGCCACCTACCAAATGCACTACATTTCACACAGCTCCTTTCCTCCAGCCCCTTTCTTCCATTGTTCAGAAGTTTCTATGTCAAATTCTTCTGAGGCTGAAATTCTCCAAAAGGCCATCGCAGCTCAAAAACAATGACTTTTTAAGATTTAGCAATTCAGCAGCTTTTTGAGTAAAATGAGTTATGCCTTTCCTTTCTGAATTAATTTGTGTTCTCTCATAACTTAAAAAAAATATTTAGAAAGTGCAACTCAACCTCTTTTATAGTCAACAAAGAAACAATAATTTATATGTAAGGACATTTAGTTCAGCACTTAACATATGTCATTATTTACAGTATATATGTTAATTCTTATGTATTATTTTGAGCATCACTTCATCCAAGATGAGTTAATTCCACTTCAGCTAGCCTCCCACTTTTAAAGATTTTCAAAACAAAAGTATGAGGAAGGAATTCAGATACTGAAGCTAAACATAATGCAGCATGTGGATTAAGAAAACATAATTGCCATTTAGAAAATCCTGAAATCAAAGGTTCTCTGTTTCTAAAGGTATCAGTTCATCACGTGGTTAAAGGTATTGCCTAGGGGCTGTTTAGATACAATTGGAAAAAAATACATCTGTAACCTTTACAAATAGCTTGATGGCTCACCACTGTTTTCAGTGACCCATGAAGGACAGCAGTTCTCCTCATGGATGATCAATTAGAAATCTCTAAACAGAGCTGAAAACATCAAAACCCTGTGAGAAAAGCTAATTAGGACTTGCAATATGTTTTTCATTTCTTGATGCACAATGGTTTCCCCAAAGTGTAAATTGTTATCTAACTGGTCATCAAATGAAGCAGCAAACACTGAGATAGGCTGAAGTAATGAGTTTGGAGAGAATATGCCAATCAAGATCTCACAAAAAAAGCTGCTGAAACAAGATTTCCTTCATCTTGACATTGGTAACAGACACCATAAAGATTTTTACTGAAAAATGTAATTGTCTGATAGAATCTTCTGCCTTTCATTTAGAAACTCAAATCCGTCAAAGATCATAGAAAGAAGTCAGTTAAAATACCCTACACGATCAGAGTTTCCCAAATACCTGAGCTTCAGATCAATTAATAAAATTTGGAAATTTCAAACCAACCAAAGACAACACAGTACAGGGCTGGAGTGAAATAAATTAAATAGGTGGGACACTGAGCCAGGACTTGGGGGCTGTATCTCTAATTACTCTTCTGCTCATTATTACTCGCCCTGTGACAAGTCATTCAGGTCAAGATCCACAGAATTACAGAGATATCCAAACCCTCTATTTATTCTCTGTGGAAGATGGATGCCTGAATATTTGATGGGTCTGAACTTCAGTGCTCTGATTCTGTGTCCAAAGAACGAAATACGGCTGGGAACAGCACACCCAGAGCTGAGGAGGACGAGTCCACTGCACAGCACTAACACTCTGTGCAGACAAATCCAGCCTGCCCAAGCCCTCTGAGGGAAGAACAAAGATGATGTGACAGTGATCAGAGTATTTTTACTCTCAACATCTATTATTTCTAGAGCTCTCCCTGCACTAGCTATGGAGAGGTCTCCAACAGCATGAATTGGATCCACAGCCCCAAACAGAAACACTCCCAGTGACCTGAGCATCAACCTGCCAACAGCTCAGACATTATTCAGTATGAGGCCCTTCAGATAAACTAAATTCAGTGTACATCAGAACTCTGACACAATCAACTAACATCACTCTCATGTTAAAGGATGTCTAAGCCTAAAATACAACACTATTGCTTATCAAATTTACCTGAGTTCATGCTGAACCAAAATCTCATCCAGAGGAAAAACATGGAGCCAGGGGGCAAATGGAGGCATTCAGCCAAATCCCCACAGGTTTGACACATACTGCCTTAGCCATAATAAGCTGATGTATTGTGGCCTGTTATTAATGACCAGCCACACACTGAGACATGCTGAAAGGCAAAGCCACTTTTTTCCATTAACCCACATTCCTGAAATAAGGCCCCAAATAAAACTGCTGCAGACACAGGCAATATTATGGTCTCTCTCTGAAAAATGGAAAATCTGTTGTAGGGTTTTTTTCCCCCTACATCTGTGGGACAAACTGCAATAGCTGTCCTCTAGTAATTATTTTGTTCCCTATCCATCTTGCACAAGTTTGTCTTAAGAACACGATTCACAGTTGTCCTAGCAAAATCATCCAAGAGCATGAGCTCACTTCACACAAGTACTCAATTGACTCAATTTGCAGAAGTCAGGAGGAGGATGTAGATCCCATGCTGCTGTTCTTCACTTCCAGAAAGTTTTTATGATTTGATTTTGTGTGTGTGCTTGAATTATGGCAAGTAATTAATCTGATTAGCTCTGATTCAGACTTGAATGTTGAAATTTAAGACATTTAAAAGCAATTAATTGCTATGGAGAGACCTGGCTCAACATACATATCAAGGTACTGGCACTGAGCAGTGTTCCTCACAACTCCAAATCAGGGGACAATGGATGAGAACATTAAAGCATTTTTCAGGAGGCTGATTCACACCCAACAGACACTTGCACTGCATGGCTGTATCCAAAACACAGACAGCAACAGGACACAGTAAGTGAACAGAGATTAACAGATAAATACTGAACTTTGTAAAAATGATAAGGCAAAGGCATTTTAAATCTTAAAAGGCATAATATTTAACAGCTAATCCATGCATCTCAAGGACACTCATACTTTATTTCAAGTCTATGCTGCTATAGCCTATTTGATAAAGCATAGTTGTATAATGTTGGTGTATAATGCACAGGTTCTCCTCATCCTTCATCCTACACAGCATAGCCATTGGGAGGGAGCAATAAAAGCTGAACTTGAGAAATGGGTTAATTCTTCAACAATCAGGTGTTTATATTGGGAACTAATTTTCAGGTAAAACCCCGCTATACTTCTGCAAGTACTAACAAAAACCACAACTAATTTCATGCAACTACTTGGTATTCCTATATGTTGTAGCAGGAAGCATTAAAGTAATAGTCACTTTAAATGACTGTGCTCATATGATTTATGTCTGGATGGAGCACATGCTAGTCCAGAGCACAGCAGGACATCAAGAAGTTCTCAAGGGAGTGATGTCTCCACTGGATTGCTGTTGACAGCTCAGAACTTGTCTTTTTAGTTCTAAGTAATAGTGTGTGTTGCTGTATCTGGATAAAGATAAATACCCCCAAGTATTACTTCCATTATTATGGTAAATGTCACATTTAAAACTGTATTTTCCTCTTCTTCTCTTGCTGCAAGCACAGCAAGATTTTATGGCCGTTGATTTAAAAATATTGTGATTGAAATTGTTCATGCCACTTCTCCTTTGTTAAAAACAACTTTAAAACTTACAAGAAGAAATAAAATCCATTAGACAAAGAAAAATTTGTATATCTTATGCCACTCCGGGGAATTGATAAGAGATTCGGGTAAGGAAAGTTGCAAATTCTTTCAAGGAAAATACAGACGGACTTAATTCCCTCTCACTTCTGCACGTGCAGCTCATCTCTGTGGTCTCTCTAAAGGACTGATGGTTCAAGGCCAAGGCCAGAGCAGCCTAACGAGCTGTGAGGCACCGCAGGCCCCCGACTCACCTATGAGCTCCCCCGTCATGAAGAGGAGGTAGAGGAGGGCAGCGAGCGTCAGCCGCTTCTTCACCTTCCTCTGCTTGGAGCGCTCCCGCCGGCTGCTGCAGCCGCTGCAGGGGTCCGGCCGGCCGGCCCGGGCGCTGCGCAGGGCGATGTCCCGCTCCAGCAGGGACTCGTCGTCGGACGGCAGCCCCGGGGACGCCCCGTTCACCGGCGTCTCCGGGGCCGCCTCCGACCCGTCGTCCGCCACCACCACACGCAGCTTGTTAAACCTGGGGAAGTCCTCATCCCCCACCTCGTCCGAGAAGTCAAAGGCACTGGAGTCGTTCAGGAACAGAGGGTCCTCGCTCTTCCCTAGCAGGGACTTGATGCTCGCCCAGAGCCCGGCCCCAGCCATAGCGGCGGCGCTCGGGGGCCTCGCCGGGCGCGGCCGACTCGCCGCGGGCGGCTCCGCTGGCGCAGCTGTGCCCTCGCAGGCGGCGCCCCGACCGCTCGTCGTCCCGTCAGGGCATGTCCCCTACATCGCCCCGCCGGGCCCCGCGCAGGTCGGACGGAAAGGGGCGCGGGGCTCCGCCGCGGAGCGCCCCGGCACCGCCGGCCCGCAGCGCCGCCTCCGCGCCGGGCACCGCGCCGCGAGGCGCTGTCACCGCCCGAGCCCCGGTCACCCCGCGCAGCGCTCAGCCGGCGCGGCCCCGGTCACGCCGCGGCCGGGCAGGCGGCGCCCGGCGCGGGGCCGCCTCCCTGCCGGCGCAGGGGGAGCGCCGCCGCCGCCGCCGCCATGCGCGTCACATCCCTCCGCTCCGCGCTCCGCCGCGGCCGGGCAGCGCGCCGCCCTCGCAATCCCTGCGCGCTCCCGGGGCCGCCCCGCGTGCGGCGGCGGCCGCAGTTGGTGGGAGTCGCGTCCCCTGCGCGCCCGCGGACCCCGCCGGCACCGCGCCTGCGCCGCCCGCGCGGGACGGCCGCGGGTTCGAGTCCCGCCGCCGCCGCCCCGCCGCGCCCGCGCTGCCCGCGGAGCGGGGGGACGGCGCTGCGGGGCTCGGGGGGCGCAGGGGCCCGCCCGGAGCGGCGGCGGCACCCGCGCGTCCCTCGGGGTGGCCTGAGGGACTGTTCCCGTCCCTCTGTGCCTTTGTGTTCAGCGGGTAAATGCCATGCGACGTAGAGGCTCAGAACTGCCAAAGCCATACAATGCAGGTATGGTGGTCCCTGATAGGCAGGAAGCTGTGTTCAGTACGCTGGAAGCCTGAACTGCATAGTTCCGTGCTCTGGCTTCAGATTTTGAACGGCAGAAGTTTGCATTGTATTGCTTTTGTCTTTCTCTTCTGTCACGGCACAGCTCTTTACATTGTTTTAGTAACTCTGTTAAGGTACAGTTGTAGGAAGTTTCAGATGCCTTTCTGCACATTCCTTAAAGGATGTAAGGAGAAACAAACCTCAGAGACCCTGCTGATGTATAATTCCTTTCATAGCTGTGCTCTAACACAATAGCAATTAGCTTCTTGCCTTTATTAATTTTTCTGAGAGGTTTTTCCTGCTCCTCATAGTCTGAGTATTTAAAATTTTCTTCTGAGTTTCAGCCTACACGTGTTCTGCATCAGTTTGTACCTATAGCCAAATTCCATTACTGTCTTCAGTCAGTTTGCTAAGCCATAAACGTTTCTGGGAAATCATGCCTGTCAGAGAGAAAGTACATATCTTGCTTTGTTACTGGGTTGTAGGAAGTTACCAAGGGAAGACTTTAGGGCTGTACAGAAGTGCAGGATTTTGGAGAAGGGCACTCCTTTCCTGGCTAAAGGCTGATAGCAGATTCTGGTAGGCATCAGGGTAGTGCTGCAGGACAGGGAGTGAGCCCCTTCTTGGAACTGGCCCCGTGGGAAGGGAGTCCTGTGTGGTAAACTGGCCTTGGGTGGAGGTTGCTTATTGTTGTTCTCTTAATGATGTCCAAAAATAGACAAGTATGACGCTTTATCTGAGCTCCCTTGGCACTTTACAACGTGGCTGTTTTCCTGAGCATGAATCTCAGGTTATTTTTCAAGTGGCTAAAGTGCCATCTCCCGCCCTTTAACCCACCTCATGATTCCCCAGCATTGTCACCAGCACAGTTGTTCAGGGGCCAGACAACACACTGAGTCCCTGAAATGGGTCAGAATTAAACAATGCATATTGGGAGGGTTTTGGATATATTTGTATGTGTAACTGAGACTGCTTACATGATCTCAGCTTGCACAGACATCCATATGACAAGGAGGGGACAGCGAACAGTGTGGGAGTCAGAACAAGCAGCCAAGGATGGGAACCAGTTAAGCCAGCCTTGCTGCCCAGGAAAGTGCTCCCAGCTGTGTTCCAGTTCACCCATTTTGGATGTTTCTGTTCTCTCTGCGTGATTTAACTCACTCTGTGTTTCAAGAGTTTCACCACTTGTACCAGCACAAAGTGAGTGAAGGACACACAGGCATGAGCAGCCAGGAGGCACCGAAAGAACTGCATTTAAAACTGTCTTAAAATGTTGGGCTTTACACTGGAGCTTTGCCACACCTACAGGAACAGAAAGTTCCAGCACTGAGGAAGGATATTTAGCTGGGGGGCTGACACAGTAAACCAGGGCACCAAGGTTTGCCAGCTCACCTTTTACTGAATAACTAAGACCAGATGTGTTATCAAGTCAAGAACCAGCTCATGCATTGGAAAGATGAGCCTCTGTTCTCTGAACAGAACTGTTTGTACCAGCTACACTCAATTTCTTCATTGTAACAGCCAAGGCTCCACTCTTTCTATAGTCGCATTTACTTAATGAGGACAGAGAGTCTCTGAGAGGTTATCTATTAATGTGAAGTATTTCCTTTACATGTTGTCATCCCTGAAGTCCCGTGGCACCTCCAATGCTGATGGTTTAAAACATCCCATTTGCTATACAGTTCAAGCAAACTTAACTCCATTTTCACTCACACTTCTAGGCTGGGGTACGGTTACAATAGATATAACTGCTTAAATCAGTTGCAAGCAATAAAATCCAAAATGCCTATGTGACAGTGTTCATAAATGGTTTCTGAACACAGTTGCTACAGCATAAAATGAAACACAGTTATGTGGTGCTAACAGTATTACAAACATAGGCACTTGGGAAATAGTTACTGTGAAACAGAGGACATTTTGCAGAAGAAAAGGAACAAGAAAAGTTTTCTATCGTTCTCTTTTTTGGAACATTTGGGTTAACAAACAGTTAAATTTTAATTTGTCTAGAAAACCAGATAGCAGTTTTCTATTCCAATCCTTAGTCTATTTCTGCAAGACGTGGGAAGGCCTGGAACAGGCAAAGCAGGAGCACAAATCTGAAACTCCCACATCTCAAGTGAGACTATTTCAGAGTCATTATCTCACTTGTTCTTACTAGAAATTCCATCTGGAAACTGCAAAGTCTTTCCCAGTGAAACTTTCAACAAAAGTTGTGGGTTTTCCCCCTTACCAAAAGAAACTTTAAGTAAAATGGCTAACCAGTTGGAATTAAAAATTTGAGTCTCTTTGAGTTAGTTAACAACTTCCTCTTGTTGCTCCTTTAAAAAAGCAGAAAAATGGGTCTTTAATCTGATGATGGAATAGTGACATAATTGTGAGCAAAAGTTAATTAGAATATGCATAAGAAGAAAAATGCAAATTAATTTGCAACAATCTTGCTGTTAGAAATGTTAGTTTTAAGGTTGACAGATCACCTCAAAAGCCCCTTTTTTGCCTCAATCTGTTTCTGAAAATCATTAGGGGGACTGCCTGAATTGAATTTAATCTTTAAGGTTTGGGTATATATTAAAATACAGCATTAAAATTTTTTTTCTGAGTAGTCCTTCAGTTTTTCTATAGTTGCACCTGCATTTCCTGAAAAGACCTTTATAGGTAAAAGAGGAAAAAAACCCTTAAATCCTACCATACAAAACTGATTTTCATTAAAGAATATATATATATACTTGCAAGCTGGTCAGGGCAGGGTGCTGATAACACCAAGGTGGCAGTTTGATCCCCGTATGGGCCACTCACTTAAGAGCCAAGCCTAATGATCCCTCTGGGCCCCTTCCAACTCAGAACATCCTAAGATTCTGCATGAAGTGATTCTGCTCTTGCACACTGTTGGGGGGATGCAGAGACAGACACATACACAAAAGCTACAAGTACTATAAAGTCTTTTCACGGTTTCTGACGAATGCAAATCTATAAAATACAAGAGCAAGGATGTCCCTAGGGAAGGGCACCGGCGGTGACAGTAGGTGTTTCCTATGCGGCAGCAGCTCCCTGGGCCGCGCTGTGCTGCTCCCGCCGGGCAGCCGCTGTCCCGGGCAGGCCGGGCCGGGGCCATCGCACCCCGCTCGCTCACGGCCCGGCACCACGGCGGGGTCTCGGCGGGGCCGGAACCCGCGCACGGCGAGGCTCGGCCCCGGCCCCGGCCCCAGCGGCTGCTCCCGGGGCCAGGCGGCTCCCGACCGCTCCGGGCGAGTCAGGCACCCCGGGGAGCGGCGTCAAGGAGCGCCCGGCACCGCCACTGACACCGCGCGAGCGGGCGGGCGCGGCCCCGCTGCCCGGCGCGGCCCCGCTGCCCGGCGCGGCCCCGCTGCCCGGCGCGGCCCCGCTGCCCGGCGCGGCCCCGCTGCCCGGCGCGGCCCCGCTGCCCGGCGCGGCCCCGCTGCCCGGCGCGGCCCCGCTGCCCGGCGCGGCCCCGCTGCCCGGCGCGGCCCCGCTGCCCGGCGCGGCCCCGCTGCCCGGCGCGGCCCCGCTGCCCGGCGCGGCCCCGCTGCCCGGCGCGGCCCCGCTGCCCGGCGCCATCGTCACTCCGCGTCACTTCCGTGCCCGGCGCGGCCCAGGCCCGGAGCGCGGCGGCGGCGGCGGCTCTATGGTGCCGCGGCGGCGGAGCGCGGGCCGGGGGGCGCCGGGCCGGCCCGCTCGGTGAGGGCAGCCGGACCCGCCTGCCGCGGGCTCGGGCGGCCCTGCCCGGCCGTGCCCTGCTCTGCCCTGCCTGAGGGCGCCGGGAGCGGCAGCGATGAGCGGCGCGGAGGGGAAGGAGGCGGCGGCCGCGGGTGACCCCGGGCGCTCGCTGGGTACGTGAGGGGAGCCCGGGCCGGGCGGGACGCGGGGAGAGGCGGGAGCCGCCGCCGGGCCCGGTCAGAGCGGAGCGCCCGCCGGGAGGCTCCCCCACAGCCGAGGTTACGGGCGGGCTCGCTCCCAGGGCAGGGGCTGCCTCCCGCAGCGATCTCCCCCGTCCGGGACCTGTGAAGGGTTTTATCTTCCACCAGAGGACAAAAAATAATTGTAGCGTGCCCCTACAAAACTTCCAGGATGTGAAGTTCAGTTCTTGGAGTTCAGCATGGACTCTTCGTGTTTGGAGTGACAGGCGAAGACCTTTCATAGCCTGGCTTTCAGATTTTGAAAGCAAAGGTTGGGGGCTGTTAATGTTTAGGTACTCTTGATACATAGTTAGAACACTGATGTTACCCATTTTTTTCTTCAGTAGACTGGAATACTCAATTTTTTTTTAAAGATATATATGTAACAGTTATATTTCCCTCTTTCTATTCTGCTGCTGTGCACATAAAAGGGTTTACCAGGAAGCCTGTGATACAGGACTAAGAACAAGGAAGGAATAAAGAAGAGGAGGAAGACGAAAGTCAAGTTTAGTTGAAAAAGTGCGGAGAACTTTAATGTGATTTAATGCATTTCATTTTTTGAAAAGTAAAATATAGTTGCTCTAGGTGAAGCTTGAAGTGTGTGCTGACCTGTCACACTACACTCAGCCTTGCTGTTCTTTGGTGTAGGTCCCGGTGATGCATCTCCAGATGAAGGAGTTGTAGAAGATCTGCCTTTAATAGATGAGAAGGCTGTGGAGCAGCTGACTCAAGGATTGATTTCCCACTATCTGCCTGATCTTCAGCGATCAAAATCAGCACTGCAGGAACTTACGTAAGCAGATTTTTGGAACCAGCTTCATACTTGGTTTGCTGCTCTTTTCAATATAATGTGCCAGCTCCCTTTAACTGGAGGTTAGTTTATCAGCATTTCTGTATCCTGACTCGAGCAGTCTGAATAATGCAGATCTGTGGGAGTAGCAGGGGGTGTGTAAGCTGCAGTGCAGCCTGTGAGCACTATGGCTGAAGAATGTGTAACACTAGAAGAGTAAAATCCCCTAAGCCAGGCAGAACAGAAGACCTAGATTTCTTAAATGATTATTCACTTCTGTAGTGGAAAAGTGTGCTAAAAGCTGGATTGATTTTGGTAGGAGACATGCAGTTTGTATTCAGGGAAGCTTGTAGTGAGATATATTATTTATTGTTCAGTCTCTAAACCATATTGCAAAACACTGGAAAAATACAAGTAGGGAGCTAAACAGATAAGAGTTCTTTGTACACTGATGTGCTGTTGGGAAGTGTGTATTGATACTGTTTTGGTTAAAAGTCTGTTTAAAGGGCTGGTTGAAAAGCAGATGTGGTGCTGTACTTTGGGTTTATGCATCTGTTTTTTGTTTTAGACAGAACCAAGTGGTACTGCTAGAAACATTAGAACAAGAAATTTCAAAATTCAAAGAGTGTAACTCCATCGTTGATATCAATGCTTTGGTAAGTATCACTAATGCCCTTTAAATTCTAGATTAGCATAGATCTTCTTGCTGAAGCATTCCTAGCAACTTGTGTCTTTTCCTTTTTCTTAATGACCTACAGAAGGAAAACCAGCTCAGATATTAGGGACAAACTGCTGGAGAGGGTGGGAAGCAGCATGTTTCCCTTAAATAGGAAGGGCAGTGGGAAGAGTGCAGGCTCAGGCAGGCAGCATTGGTGGCACTGGCTGTTCATAGCCAGCAGCCAAAGCAAATGTACACATTTTTTCAGTAGGATTGAGATTCCACCATGGGCTCTGTGCACCTCTCCAGACTAGCAGGAATGGTGCATGAAACACTCCTGTATGGTGCATAAAATTGTAATATTTTTGTTCTTTTTCATGAATCTTAACTCAGTAGATTACTATGTGCAAGTGTTGAGATGTAGTAGTTTTCTCTATTAATATATGTGATATGTAAATTTTATATATAAACTTGAACATGTTTGTTCCATTATCAAACTGTTCTGGTAATCACTGTTTTTGATTGCTATTTTACTGTGTAGCTTTAGAAAACAGCTGTTCTAACTTGACAGTCAATGCTTTAACAGTTATGGTTTTTAAGTTTTCAGAAGCTAAACACTATCACAACAAGTTAGTGAATATTAGAAATGAAATGATGATGCTGCATGAGAAGACATCAAAGTTAAAAGTAAGTGGGATAAATATTTTCACTTTCCAATACAGATACTTATGTATTATTGACTTCTAACTTTTATTTTGGATGCATGCCGAAAATTCTGATTAAAATATAATTTTATCTTAAAATTATGTTTTCAGTAGCTCCAAGCCATGTATGTTTTTAACCTTTCACTTGCTCCTAATGGTGCTCAAGCATCTTACACATCTGAACTACTCTTTCAGTGTAATCTTCATGTTTAGGTGGTGTAAGAATCATGCCTTGTTTTGTTGCTTTAGTCCACTCCATTCCAAGCAGTTCTCTTTGGTGTTTCAGTTTCATTTCAATGAAAACTAGATTGTCACCAATGTAAGAATTTCTCCTTTTGTTTAATGTACCATGAACAGTGGCATAAGTTCACTGGTTTCATGCTGTGTAGACAGCCTGGTTACATTCTGGCAAGATTAGTCAGTGTGTTCAACAAGAGAATTTTTTCTTGGAGGCAGTAAATTGCATGGTAAGAACCTTGTCAGGTATACCCAAAGGGTGACTTTTAGTGAGACTGAAGGGGCTCCAGTTTGTGTTTTCCCAGTGTGGATCACAAACTTCCCATTTCTGAACAGTAAGCTGAAAGTGGGAGGGATGAAGCAAAAAGGAACAGTTTATGCTACATTCAGTCATAAGGAGGGTGTGTTGGAGAGAGGCACAATGGGAGGGATTTTGTTTGTTGCTTCAAATTAAATATATCTGTAAAACTTACAGTTATTTTCTTGTCTTTTCTGTTTAGAAAAGGGCCCTTAAGCTGCAACAAAAGAGGCAGAAGGAAGAGTTGGAACGGGAGCAGCAACGTGAAAAGGAACTTGAAAGAGAGAAACAGTTAACAGCAAAACCTGCAAAGAGGACCTGAAAACAGAGCATGCAACAACTTGACTTGTCTGAATTAATGATTTCTACATTCACTGGAATTAAGGCAGAGTTTGCTTAAATTGGGCTACAGCTGTTGCTAGCAACAGTCTACTCTCTGGTATTATAAATTCCAGAATGGTAATAATAGAGTCGGTAACATTCACATTTTTTAATTTCAGCCATTCAAGTTGCCTTCTTTTGTAATGCTATGCAGTTTGATATTACAATGTAAGTTAATTTTTATATATATGTATATAGGAGAACTAGGCATCACAGTTTTAAGTATTTATCCATTTTAGTTGTCGTCTGTTCTTTTGGTGTTCAGAATTCTGAGAGATTTGATGGCTGGCACATGTTTTTCAGACAAAATGCAGAGAACTTTTTAAAGTTCAGTTGTCACACCAGACTTTAGCAGCTGCATTTTCACTGAAACTGCTTTGTTTCATGCAGTTGGGATCTGTCTTTGATCATAAATACTGATTTCTTGTGCAGCCTCAGTTTGATTCATCTCTAAAGAACTGAAGAAAATAGCAGTGTATTTTCTTAAAAGTTCACTTCATTGCAGAAATCTTTTTTTTTTCTTTTTTTTTGTCATCAAGTAACTTAAGAACAGCTTTAAGGTAACTTCTGAATAAGTTCCTAAGTTCCCAGCTGAAATGATTGGCAGGGGAGAAGCAGAACACTAAAGATTGTCATAATTGATGTGTGCACTATGCAAAGATTTATGAATTTGTGCTTTCACAAACATTTAAGTCAAACCAGGAAACTTTTGCTTCTCTAATGGTTTATTAGGAAGACTTTTGTGGTCTAAGCATATTTTTGTGGGATTAGAAGTTGTAATTTCTTTATCTTGTGTGACAAAATAAAACATAAACAAAACTAAACTTTTCCACTTCATGTGAAATTCAGCCACTTGTGGGAAAACTACTGCATTTAGTGTTTTTTTTTCTTAACAAATGAATCATTTGCACTTCAGGGCTATCCAAGAGATTTTTTTAAGAGTCCTCACCCAGAATGATGATTATATTAGTGTCTATTGATGAGAAATTTGGAATGGAGGTTGATACCCATTTCTCTGAATGTAATTGCAGCACTTGGTGTGGACTGCCATTCAAATGAATGTACAAATTGTCTAGACTAGTGAAAGAGCTTTAAATTATTTGTTCCTACAGGCTAACAAACTAGTTATTTTATAACTGTGTCTCTTTTCCAGTATATCTGTGTTTCTTCTTAAGTAATAATGTAAATGATGTGTTTTGAAGTGAGATAAAAGGTAAGCTATGTAAAGTTTTCCTTAAAATATGTATAGGAATGTCTTACAGGGGCGCAGTCCATTTTGTTTTCCTTCTGTTTTAGGTGACTCACACAGTGTGCACCTGCCTGGACTTTCTGTACTATCATTTTCTGAACTCCTAATTTCCTGTTCTTAATATCTGTTATCTTCTTCTGTGAAAGACATACTCTAAGTACCCAGGCATCATGCAAGGTAAACTGGGTTAATGTTTTGGGACAAGGAGAACAAACTGAAATGCTTTTAGTGAAGCAGTATTAGATTAAAACTTTCCCCAGGTATTTTTCCCTGAAGTTGACTCATGGCTGTTAATTGCCAGTGGATTGTTGGCCTCTGCTGTGGTTTGTATGTATTTCTAAGAGAAATGTAAAGAATTTCCACAGTCCATTTTTTGGAGCAGAATGTACATAACTAAATGTTGTCTAAGTATTTTATTTTGTAATGTAATTTCACAATCAAATTCTGGGAATTAAAATCGTTCTCATTAAACTATAACATGAAACTGGATGCCTCAGTATCCAAATCAGGATTGAATTCCTTTGATATTTCTTGATTTGTGTGCCCTCATAGAATCCAGTTTACTGTATCAAGTCATCTTCTCTCTCTCTGTCAAGAACTGTGTGGTTTTTTCCAAAGAACTGTGGTTTTTGTGGGATTTTGTTTTCTTTTGTTTCAAAAAAAATCATTAATTAAAACTAGAGAATTCTAAGAAATTCATAGAAATTTATACTTTTGAAATTTGGTACATTTCAGCATTTGGGATAATTTCCAGTCAAAGGAGTAAAAGCTGACAGTGGTGCTTACTTGAGGAATCACATGCATGTACATAAAAATGAGATTGATTAATTTTCCCATAAAAGCATGGTAAGATCTGGGTTTTCTATGAATAAGGACCTAATTTTATTAAATGACATTTCTGTAGTAAAGGGGGAAATTAGTAAAAATGTATAGGATGAAGTTTGTTCCATTTACATAACTCCTATTAATGTGTTCTTAAATTACTTCAGTGAAAACTATAATTCATTATAGTTTGTTCTATAGTTTGTTCTACATCTATAGGATGTTCTACCAAATACTCTTGTAAGTCTTAATGCATAAAAGTAAATGCTGCATTGGATGAAATTAACAATACTGACGTATAAAAATATGTGCTTGCATCATCATGCACAGCCTGAGTGAGCAGTTCTGTTGCTGTGTACACTTAGTCATGCTTGATTTTATAAAAAGTTCCTTATGGAGTAGATAAATGTGGTAGTCTAGGGTTAGGGTTAGGCAGTGTGTGCCCATCCCTCACAGCAGCTCCCACCCTCTCATCCAGCCTGGACTTTGGAAAGGTTGAGGCAGTGCTTGTTCCCTACGGCTGCTGGAGGCCTCTGTGCTGCAGGTGAGGAGTTTCATCATGTTTGCTTTGTGAGTTTCTGAATTATGGAATTCATCTGAGTAATTTTTTTAATTAAAACTGCAGTCTGTGGGGAAATATGCATGGGAGCTTAAAGAAAATACTGCAATGTTTAAAGGCAGTCTTTAAAATACATGTTTAAAAAAACAGGCCAACAATTTTCTCATGAACAGAGATGAGGATGAACCTCTTAGAACAAAAAATGTGGAAAAAAGGCTGCACTGTGATTATACAAAGGCAGCTGGAAACAGGAAGCTGAGAAACTCATAAAAATTATAAAATGGGCAGTTTGGGTGTTTTAAAGGATAGAACTATAAACCCTGGGGCTTTTTTCTCTTTAGAGAAGTCTCTGTATTAACAAAAGGTCTGATCTTTATGACACCCTTTAAAAAGTACTGATTTGTGTCTTCTTTCAGTACATTTTCTGTCCAGTGAAACCCAGGAACTCTGGGTGTTAGCAGCTTTGAAAAGAGAGCCTATCACTGGGGGATGCACTCCATCAGAGCTCATTTATTATTAATTATTGATCTGATCTAGTGTTTTGGTGTTATTTTACTAAGCTTAATAATTTTGCTGGTTCTCTATGTCTATGGAAAAGGGCTCCTAGATTATAGTTTAGGGCTGGCGCTCTCAGGTAAGAGAAAGAGATATTGAAGTATCGTTGCTCCCTCCATGAAAGTTCAGCTATTGCAGTATCCGTGCTCCCCCCATGGCCGGTACTGTATTAGCGGTGATTCTGCTGTCGGTAACGGCGATGTGAGTGACCCGTCCCGTGCCGTGCCGTGTGTGTCCGGGTGGGACTGCGCTGCTGCCTGGGACGGAGGCCAATGCCGAATGCACGGCTGGGTTACCGGGGATTGGCAGGGGGCCAGGTAAGGACTGGAGTTTCAAACTTTGGGAAGCACGGGTTTGGAGCTGCGGGTGCCACCGGTACCTGGCCCGAGCGGAACGCCCGGCTCAGCCGCTCGCGGGGGTTCCGCGACCACCACCGGCTGCGCCACCCGGCCCGGCCCGGCCCTGCCCTTCCCGGCCGGACGGCGGCCTTTGCCCGCGGCTGGGCAGCACCCGGAGCCCCGAGCTCCGCCCCGCCGCTCCCGGCACCGGCGCCGATCGCACACGAGGAGCGCGCTCGGCGCAAGGAGCGGTGAGTGCGGAGCGGGGAGCGGGCCCGGGGCGTCCGGGCTGCCGTGACGGACCGCGGGTGGCGGCTTGGGCCGAGCCGGGAGGCGGCGGGGGCCGTGCCGGTGGGCAGTCTGCGGGGGCCGTGCCGGTGGGCAGCCTGCGGGGAGCCTGCGGGCCGCAGCGGCCTCGCCCAGCGCGGAGCGGGTCGTGCCCCGGCCCCGGGGTCAGCGCCCTGCTCCCCCGCCGGGCCGGGTGCCCCCGCCTCGGGGCCGCGGAGCAGCAGCGGCCGCTGTGACCGCGGCTGAGGGCTCGCAGGTCTGGAGCCGGCCGGGAGCTGCCCCCGAGCTCGCACACGTGCATGGGTGGAGGGCTTCCACTGCTGATCTGGGCTATCTGCTAAAGAATAGTTGCAATGATCTGTACTTCTTGTCAGTAGGACTTGTCTAACTTTATTTGTTCCAACTTCCTTCAATAAACTGGTCCGATAAAGTGGGCAGTCTTGAGAAGCTTAGCATACGGTAGGTGCCCTGGAGAGGAAGAAATTGCAGTTGTACTGAGCAAGAGCTCTGCAGGAACTGCCGTGCTTGGGTGACGTGTTTGTTTAGGCTCTAGTTGAGATACTGAGGTACTGAGCTCTCCTGCTCAGCCTTAACTATGATTTCTTTAAAGTGCCTTTTCTTCATTATTAAACAGGCTTATTCTAAAAACATGCAAATAGCCTTAGAGTGAAAGGGAAAAGAGATCTATAAACGTGCACATTTTAAATAGCTGCCTGCGCAGATGATAAACAGCCTTCTTAAATTAAACTAACTTCCCGTGGATTTGGGTGTTTTGTTCTGAATGGGGAGGGGATGAGAAGAAAATATTTGCATCATGTTTTGCATCTGCAAAACAAAATTAGTAAAATTTGTTTTACAGTGGATGTCTCTGAGATTTTTTCCCTCTGTGTCCTAAATTGTAACTATAAGGATTTAATAACGGGGCATATATTATAAAGAATTCATGATACACAGACATGAGGGATGTCAAGATAGCACATGAAGGTGCAGAATGAGTTGCTGAACTACATCTAGTGTAGTGGAGAATTTTTGAAGCTGACATTGGCAGATTTTCTTGAAAATATTTTAGGTTTCAGGTGTAATTTTGAAATTCCAGTCTGTAAGTAACATAAATGAGTAAATAAATGAAAAAGCTGTAATTCTTGCCTGATGACTTGAAGAATTTATTATTATAATTTTTGCCTTGAAAACTAACCCAGGCATTTAAATAGATACAAATTCTGTCTCCTGTAATTGTTACTGGTGCCTTTCCTTATCTCCTAGCTTCTCACTTAATGAAAGATGTCAGCAGTTGGAGCAGTGTTTTCCTGCTCCTGTCTCCGTTCTGGTTTGTGGCTGCTGAAACCAGGAATGCAGCAGATGAGCTCCTTACACACAGCAGCCAGGTGTGCTGTCAGGGATTATTATGAAGTTCTTGTGTTGGGCGGAGGCGCTGGTGGCATCTCCATGAGTGCTCGCATGAAGAGGAGAGTGGGGGCAGAAAATGTGGCTGTTGTTGAGCCAAGTAAGGTGAGTGTCCCTCTGCTCTGAAGCACTGTAAAGAATAAGCATTTTACATGTGACCAGATGGGTCTGATTCTCATCCCTCTCCAGCCCTACAAGTTTTTAACTCTGGAAAGTAAGCCAACTAACCATCTTTCAAAAGATTACATATTACACTTTCTTTTTTGTGAGATTGGTGCATCCCTGCAGCTTTGGAATGGAAAAATCTTGGTTGTTTATACAGCTTCTTTTGTTAAGAATAGTACAATGCTCAGAGCACATTGCTCCCATTTGGAGTGATGTGCCTTTAAGTCCCTTTAAACAGTTTTGAAATGTCCGTTTGAACTTTTGTTTCAGACTCATTACTATCAGCCCCTGTGGACCCTGGTTGGTGGTGGTGCAAAGCAGCTGGCAGCTTCTGCACGTCCCACAGAAAGTCTGATTCCTTCAGGTGTTGAGTGGATCAAATCTCAAGTTACAGCATTGAATCCAGATAAGAACTATGTCTGCCTGGAGAATGACATCAAGGTAATAATGAAAAAAAAAAAGTTTTTTATTTTATGTCATGAGTTCTGTCCCTTCCCTGCAGATTCCCTTAGAACTGCCTATTGAGCAAGGCCTCCAGCATCTAGGAGGCTGGGAAATTCCAATTAGTCTTATATACTTGATCCTAATATCTTTTTCTAATAAAAACTGTGGTAGATAACTAGGTTAGAATAACATCAACTTAAAATACTATTATCATAAGCCTTTGCCCTGTTTATGGTGAATTGAAGAGAGAGAATATTTTTGCTCCAGATACCTGGGTCTGTGTATAACAGAGGCTGTGTGGGTAACTCATAATGCAGTTAGCATTTTAACTAGAATTTTTAGAGCCTAATTTATGCTACTGATGCTCCCTGTACCTCTTTCCTTGTGACTCTGTTGCTGTCAGGTAACTGAAATTTACTTTGATGTAATGCTTTGCTTTCTTTGTCTAAAATTCTTTTTATTCCTTACACAACAGGTATCTTACAAGTATCTGATAATTGCTCTTGGAATTAGTCTGCATTATGAAAAGGTATTTGTTTTACAGAATCATATATTTACTAATTTTAATAGCATCATGTACATTCATAAAAGTAAATGGCTTTTCAGAACTGTTTATACTGCAAGGTATTGAATGCTATGAGTTAGAGCTAGAAGGCAGACTAATGTCTTTACTCCTTCCACAGATCCCTGTGTAATAATCCAAATTACTCTTGGGAAAGCCTTTCATGATAACTTTGTTGCATCTCTGTAGCAATATCAGCAGATGGGGCAGTAAGCTAAATCCAGAGCTTTAAGGCAGCTGTAATAATGAGATAATAAGGTGTACTGACTGGAATCTGAGGCATCTCTGATGTACACAGAATGAGGAAAACAGAGCAGTCAGTACAATCTGACCTGCAAAATTAATTTGAGCTACCCTCACCTTTCTTAAAGGATGCACTTCAGAAGGAGCCAGCTGAGTTAACAGGCTTGTGTTTAAATAGGCCCTGGGGCCCTTCCCTTTGAAATGTTTCCTGTACACTGCACACAGTGACACTCTGAGAAAAATGTTGGTGCAAGAATGACCACAGTGATATGTAGGAGGAGGAAAACACAAAGGCAAGATGTCTGAGCAATTTGACTCTTGTGGTTTTACCCTGACCTGAATATGATGTAGTACCTGACAATATATTTAAGTATCTGTTTGAAAAGCTTTCAAGATATATGTCAAGCAAGAGCTGGTGTCAGTTAGCTACAGTCACAAATAAGCTCTGGTGATTAGGTCAGTGGAATGAGGAGTTGCAGCATGTTCAGTGACCCTCCTCTCAGTCTTTATATCCATTGCTTCAGTACAAGCTGATAAAAATAAATTCAGTGTTCGCTAGTAGAAGCCATTAACACAGTTAATCACACTCTGTAATGCAAACTCATAGTAACTTTAAAACAAAAGTGGACACTTGAAAAAGGGAGATGGTTTCTCTTCACCAGCAGTGTATTCTGGTGCAGACTGGAACATCCCAAACACATGGCAGTGCATGTAACATGACTTCATATTCTCACCGAATTTCTGCAATCCATTATGTTGAAATGGATACCACTTCCTTTCTCACAATCACATGCTCAGGTCACAGTAGGAGTATTAGGGAAATAATTACTGGATGGAGATTGGTTAAAACAAAATCCTAGGCAAATACCGGTATCTGCAACTGACTACAGAAAAGTTTTATTCACCTTATACATTTTCATAAGGCTTTTTTTTAACATTATTTTTACTTGTGATGATGGGGCAGTGACTTTATATATTCTTACTCTGAATTTCAGTCAACAAAAACTTGGGACTGGGTCTGCACTGAAGACTTAGGCTCAGATGTTGCAGACCAATTTCACTAAATGTACATCTACAAAATCATATACTAAATTCTAAAGGAAATAACTGTTTTATTGCTAGGCCTATTTTTAAAAATACCAAGTAGCAAGTAAGTATGGACTTTCCTATTGATAGAAACTTCTTATGTAGTTATTTCTCAGTCTGTATTTAATACTTGTCAATGATGACAAAACTTTTGCCATCTGTACTTGAAACCTTGATTTCTCTTTTCCTAGATCAAAGGCTTGCCTGAAGGTTTTAAACACCCTAAAATAGGTTCCAATTATTCAGTCCAGACAGTAGAGAAAACATGGAGAGCTTTACAAGATTTTAAAGAAGGAAATGCTATCTTCACTTTTCCAAATACTCCAGTGAAGTGTGCAGGGGCTCCTCAGAAGATTATGTATTTAGCAGATGCATACTTGAGAAAAGTAAGTCTTTTACCCTCTCTGCCAGTGCTTTTCCTCACAGTTGGAAGGAAGGCTTGTTCTAAGGGTTTCATATTATCTTTAAAACAAATATAAAAGACATGAGGGTGCTGTGACTCAGGATTATTGAAGTGACTGAGTTGGTTTTTCATTTTTAATATGTAAGGAATGCAGGTAAATGGATTGTACATAAATATTTAGCAAATATTTAATACCAGAGAAACTTGTAGAATTCAGAAATTCAGTTCAGAATTTCATACTGAAAAAATGGCTTGCCCTGCATCTGGTGAGCAGCAGATACAACTGTTCTCAGCCTAATTTATTACTATAAATGTTGCACCAAAAGAATGCTGGCTAGTATTACATCACTCTTGTTACTTTAAGTACTTCATACCTGTTGCCATTTGTCTACTAGTCTGAAAAATGGTTATGCTTGCTCCTTGGGGTGCATTGTCTCAGCATCAGGAGGAGTCTTAGCCAGGCTGTTAAAGCAAGCTTAGTGGAAGCAAAAGACAACTTCAGCTTCATATGTGTTTAAGTTTCATGAGCTACCTGGCTGGGTGAGTACCTGAATTATGCACAGAAGTGAAGATTTTTGAAAGCTTTTTAACACTAAACTGCTTCAAGAATTTAACCTGCATACAGCAGTTCCTCAGTGCTTTGCAGCCACCTCTTCTCACGAGTTGTTTGTGTGAGGTATCTTCAGTACCTCATGCTGAAAGAGTCTACCTTCCAACATGCTGTGAAATATTAATTAAACATTCATTAATAATTGAACTGCATGAATAGTTCTATCAGCTCTTTAGTAGTGCAGCACAGTTCTTTTGTCTGTTCTTGTCACAGTTTCTTAATAGAAAAGGCTAATTGGATCTCCTCCTGCAGACAGGAAAACGTTCCAAAGCAAACATCATATTCAACACCTCACTTGGTGTGATTTTTGGTGTTAAGAAATATGCTGATGCATTGCTTGAAATAATAAAGGACAAGAACATTGTTGTTAACTACAAGCGCAACCTCATTGAAGTTCGAGCAGACAAGCAAGAAGCTGTGTTTGAAAAGTTGGACATACCTGGAGAGACTGAAATTTTTCAGGTCAGGAGCTTTCAGACCCTTCATTTGGTTCTGTTTCTTTTCCTTGTGTACTGCAAAGTAACTTTTACATTGTTAGAATACAGTCTGCCTCATTGTGCATTGCTCTTCCCCCTGAGAGTACTATCTATAACTTTAGCAGAATATTAAAAATTTTGAAACCAAGGTGGAGAGAAGAAAAAATGTCTCATAAATAATGCCTGGAGTCCTGTATGCCATGGGAATGTATCAGGTGTGTATGGAGGAAGGCAAATTGCTTCCAAATGGAGTTGCTTGATAAGGTTCATGTTCATTAAAGGATGCACTTGAAATTTGAGGGCAGATTTTCATTCTATATACTTGTGTTTAAAAATCCAAAACAAACACAAACCCAAGAAACCCTCTCTCCACACTCTATCGCCTTATACCAATAGGTAGTTTGTTCTGATGAACTAACCATTGTCTTTTCTTTCTGTTCAGTATGAAATGCTTCATGTCACACCCCCAATGGGGCCACCTGCTGTACTCATTGACAGTCCTGTCTCTGATGCAAGTGGCTGGGTGGATGTGGATAAGGAGACTCTACAACATAAAAAATATCCTAATGTCTTTGGTATTGGAGACTGCACCAACCTTCCAACATCAAAAACTGCTGCAGCTGTAGGTAAAGTGGCATGTGTATGTTTGTGTGTGTAGGTGACCAGAGTGGAGTCAGTAAGCTTTTTGTTTAGTTTGCTGTTCCTGAGGTCATGACTTCAATTTTGAGCTTTCCAAAAGACCAGAGGCTCCTGGGCCAACTAGCTACCTACAGACCATGTTGATGCCACTAACCCAACAATTCTGTTGTTCCAGATGCCTCACAGATTAGCTAATTCTACTTTTTGTGTTCATAGAATGTCACATAATGAATGACATGTTCTTGTATTACATCATCATTCAGTAATGAACCATTCTGCTTTATCTTAGCTCCTCATGCATGTGCCACCTAACTGATAAGTCACTATCAAAAAGTCACATGTTCTGGCCTTGTAGCCACAGGTTCCACAATTAAAACACTTTAAGTGTATGGTCTCACAACTGATAAAATGCAAATAAGAGCAGAAAAAACCCCAGGCTATACAGTCTGTTATTGATGTAATGAAAGGGTAGGGTACTTAACTCCAGTAAATGGGTCTACAGTTACAGCACTCAAAACGAAACACAACTTCAGTGTGCCAGAATGTCAGTATTTGATAAGACTGAGCAAGTATAATTTATCATAGCAGAATGGGCATAGGCTAAAAATATCAGCTCAAGTTTCATTAAGCTTTAACATGTTCGAAACAGTGAGGCCAAAGCATTAGTCCTTTTTTTTTTTTATCTGGGACAGTAAATTTACATTTAATTTCAATTGCAACTGAATTGTCCAACAAAATGCCTGGCTAATACTGTTTGCTTTAGTAATGACAATTGTTGGCTGAAATAGTCTTAGTACATTTCTATTTCTTTCTTATTTAGCTGCACAGTCTGGAGTCCTTGATAAAACCATTTCTCTGGTAATGAAGAACAAGTTGCCAGTTAAAAAGGTACTTACAGTTCTTGTCTTAGGGAGAAATTCTCTTGAATGTTTTCTCCCTTATGCAGGAAGTCTTGCACGCAGCTGAGTGTGTGAACCAGAAGGCAGGAAAGGCTTTGCCTCTGCAGTTGTGCTAAATGGTTACTTGCTGCATGTCAGAGTAGTAATGGAATTGCACAGTACATACTGCCATTGAAAGTATTACCTCCTTGAAGCCCTGACTTCTGACTTGAGAGAAGGTTAGAGGCTGATTAGTCAGCGTTTTCATCAGTGCCAGTGATTTACTTACACTGTTGAGGTAATACCTGCTCCAGAAAAACTCTTGCAAACTTGTTTCTCCTGCATAGGATATGATCTTCTAAGGAGGTAAACTGAAGCTTCTGTACGACAGCTGTTAAACCTAAATTATGTTCAAATTTGTCCTTGAACCTTTACTTTTATTTTACACATGGCTTCCTTGGGGGCACTAACCTGAATATCCTGCAATTCTCCGGAAGTTCTCACTGCAGTTCCCGTTGCCTTGTTGAAGCAAACACCAGCTCTCACCCAGATCTGCTGGTCACCAGTTCCACTGGTTACACTGACCAGCCATTAATGACATTATGCCCTGTTTTGTTCTAGGTTAGGTCTAATTTAAGCAATGTTAAGCAAATTAAAAAGTAAATTTGAAAGAGTGGCTTAATATTACAGGTAATAAACCAGAACTGGCTTAGCAGCTTTCCAGTTTTGCTGATATTTACACTGGAAATGCTGAAACCTCCTAGAAAGTTATTTTGAAATGTGAATGTTACCCATGGCCTTTAGGCTTTGGTCAGAATGAGCAGTGGGTATATTTCATTGCAGTATGATGGATACACATCCTGCCCACTAGTGACAGCCTACAACAAGGTGATTCTGGCAGAGTTTGATTACAATGGTCAGCCTTTGGAGACCTTTCCCATTGATCAGAGTAAGGAGAGAAGAACCATGTACCACATGAAAGCTGATATGATGCCTCTGCTCTATTGGAATGCACTACTTAAGTAAGTATTGAAAAAAACCCAATCAGGTATAGACACCTGTCCTGGTTTAGTTCCTTGCTGAAATACAAGCAAAGTACATCCTCAGCTGTGATCAGAGCAACACTCTAATGCTCATCTCTTCACAGTACAGTATCTTATAAGAAAAAACCCTTTCCCCAGGCCCTACTTTGATAGTATGTGAAAGAACTTTCTGTTTCCAGGGGATACTGGGGAGGACCAGCTCCTGTCAGGAAGATGATGCATCTGAGCTTGAAGTAACTGCTGCTTCTCAGCATTGGTCAAAACCTTCCAAAGAAGTGGACTGGTTTCACATGGGATCAGTACATATCTTCCCTCTTGGAATACCTGGCAGACATTTTTTTTATATCAAGCTTAGGTCAATAATTTACTTTTCCTCCTACTATAGATGAAAGCCTCTTTAGTGCTCTTTTCATGCTCTTTTATGTCAACTGAGGCCTTAAACTACTTCTGTATTTGCACAGGAATCTGACCTTGCCTTACCTTACAGATTACTACAGGAATTGCTACAACAATAAATACTTTCAAAGCTATTCTGCATGCAAAATTTTCTTCCTGAACCTAAAACTGATTTGTCTGCATCCAAAATCAATGCATGCACTGGATTTAACAGTTATTCAGTGCTAGTAAAATGGCCTGAAAGCCTCCAGTTCTCTTATTTTTGAAGAACATAAATCCTAATCTCTAAGCGTACCTGCTACGTAATTCTTAGAGGAATGCATGCTGAGTTTTGAAAGCAAAATAGTCAAAGCAGTGTGTGTATATAGATACACACACTCTCCTAGGATAGCTGAACCACTTCACATCAGTTCCACTATAATGTTTTAACCTGTGACACTAAGAACATCATGAAGAGTCACCTGAGAATGCCTACTAGACTGAAGCACAATTTAGGATCACAGACAAGGGGGAAGTGCTTTTTAATTGTGGCCATACAGAACTCAGTTTTCAAGGGAAAGGTTGAACAAAGTTGAATTTGGGAGTTGAGTCTTCACAGAAGCTGGAACTTTAGAGGCAGTCAGGTAGACAGCGTGGAGCAAACAGGAATTATCTTCACTCACCAAGAATCAGCAGCAGCTTATTTCTAAACAGAAAAATAGATGTGAACATATTTTGAGTTGCAGCTTCATACTTTCCAAAACAGGTTTTAAAAAGTTTGCCTTTGATTTGCAACATAACCTGGACATATACCTGGGTGTTAAGCAGTTCCTCAATCTTATTCTGGATCTGTCCATACACATCATTAAACAGCTCCTCCTTGGATTTTGTCCCATTCAAATGCACTTAAAGGAAGTAAAATAAGAGAACTATAATAATGTCTCTGTAAGCTTGCCAGATCCTCACTTAAAAAGCATGCACCTAGCTGGTATCAGAGAAATATACTCCCTCCACCTGCCTCACCTCCTCTCATGCATTTAACCAGGATGTAATGCACAGGTTTGAAAAGCAATCTCATAAAGTGCTTTTGTCATTAGACTTACCCACATCAACTCCAAGTTCTTCCATTATCTTCCTGTGCTTGATGTACATAGGCCAAACATGGCCATCAAACAATCCAGGTGGATCCGGTACAGTGTAATTCCTTGAACTGTAAGGAATTGTAACAATTAAGGCATTGTTACTCACAAGTACTCCAATAACAATTCAGGGAAATGACAGATCCTTCATTGGGCATCTCTAAACATTTGCCTGAGCCCATTGACTCCAGTTTGGTTTCTGAGCTTATCAGAAGTTCGTAGTTAGCAAGAGCTGCAAGCATCAACTTACGCAACTAAACTGAAATTTGATGTGCAGGGCCAAAGTGATTAAAATGCAAAAAGAGTTCCCAAGACAGACTGATCTAAATATTGATCCATAAACTCTTAAAAGCTTTAGCAGAACTTTGGGTAAATTAGCTGTCTTATTCTTCTTGAAATATAATTCAAGTTTTCATTTGCAGTAAGAACAGTGTGTGTGTGCAACAACACAGCCAAATGTAAAACCTCAGATAGTTTGAGACCTGGGAACTGTGTAACTGGAAAACCAGCATGAGAGAAAGCTTAGTGGAAGGTGTGTGCAGAAACTGAGTGTTACATGCATGACACAACAGCTTGGTGGGAAGTCAGAGGTCAGTTTGGTGAAGGAAGCTACAGTATTCTAACTCAGCAGCTATATTTGCCTCTATCCCATCTCATCTAAAAGCTTCAGAAAAACAAAGTCTTGAATGGCTAATACAAAAGTCTAAATTTTAAACTCTTTGAAAAAATTACTTGAATGAGTTAGATGGTATTGGGCTAGAAATCAGGCAAACTTACCTTCTTCTCCTTTTACACTCTTCATATGGAATGGAAAGAAAGTACCGATGGTGGAACACATCAATCAGTGGCCTGAAAGAGACACCTACTTGATTACACCTCAACTAATTAGTAGCAAGACCCAGAAAAGTAAAACTTTATCTATTTCCTGTACTTAGAGCCACCTTTAGACTTGTGACTCCTAAACTTGGCAGTAGTCAATGCCAGCTACTAACTCTTGGTTTAGAAATGTCTTTTCATTCCCTTGGAGGTTTGCCCATTACATAAAATAATGTAAAAATCAAAATGTATGACGGCACAATTGATTACCTGTAGGTGTAAAGTAGGAAGCCTTCAACAATAAGAATGTGGACTGTTTCATCTCCTCCCTCCTTATCTTCCAAGATCTGGGCATCCAGTGTGTTATTGATCCCATGAGAACGTTCAAACTTGACTGGGTTTTTAATCCAAGCATTTATGGTACTCATCATAGCTTCCATATCTAATGCACTAATCACTAAGACAAAAGAGACAACTCTCATTAAGCAGCAATTCAATATCATCTAGTGATAGAATCAGTACAAAGCAGTGCACATAAAGAATCAATATACTCTAAGATTTTGAGTTATGCTTTGCAAACACTAACAAAGGCTTACCATCATACTGTTTAAACCCATCTTCAACTTCGATCTCATCTTGGGGCTGAAACAGTAACAAGAAAAAAAAAAACAAACCTGCATGGTCAGGACAGCTACTCAGAAGTTCAATACCCGTTTCAAAGCAAAATTCAAGATCCAAACCCTGAAGCTTTCAAGGGGAATCTTAACCCTCCACCAGGTTCCTTTGCATGCAGATAAAAGGAGCGGTACGATAAAGCCGCGTGCTGCTCTATCTTCCCACGGACACGAGCGCGGAAGCCGTGGGGTCCCGCTCGGCGCAGCCTTATCCGGCCCCGCCGGGAGCGCAGAGCCGCGGGCAGGGCGGCGCAGGGCGGGCAGCGCGCCAGCAGCGCGGGCGGAAGCGCAGGGGGTCACCCCGCGCCCTGCCGCGGCCTGCAGGGGCCGGCGGCCCCGCTCACCTTGAAGAAGTCATCCTGGTGCACCACGCTGCAGTTGGGCAGGGCCCGCATCAGCCGGCGGGTCAGCGTGGTCTTGCCGCCGTTGGTGACCCTGCGGCGAGAGCGCGGCCGTCGGGAAGCGCCACGTGCGGCCGGTCCACCCCCCACCCCCACTGCGGCACCGGGAGGGGCCGGGACGAGAGACCCGCGCCCGTCCCGCGGCCCGAGCCGCCGTCCCCGCCCGGTCCCGGCTCTCACCCGCCGATGCCGATGATGATGTTCATGGCGCGTCCGGCGGCCGCCCGGCCCGACTCCTACTGCCTGTTTCTGAGGGGCGGGGGGGGGACCCGGTGTCTCCGGTACCGGCCGTCTAGGTGCCTGAGCCGGGACCCGGGCAGAGGGAAGGAAGGGGCCGGAGAAAGAGGAGAAGGTGGAGAGGGGAGAAGCCAAACGTCAACTGCTGGGCAGCGCCATGGTCGCTCAGAGCAGCAGCAGGGCCAGTCCGCGCCGCGCCGCGCGCTCCGCAAAGGGGGGCGGTGCCCGCGCGCGCGCGCCATGCCTTCGCGCTCCGCCGCGCCCATTGGGCGGCCGCCTCCGCCGCGCAGCCAATAGAAAGCGGCGTGACGCGAACGGCTCGCGGCGATTGGCTGGGGCGCGCTCACTCACGTCCGGCCGCGTTAAAGCGCGACCGCTCGGGGGCGCTCGACGGCCTCGCGCCGGGGAAGGGCGGAGGCGGGACCGGTGGGGGCGCGGCGCCCCCTGCTGGCTCCGGGCCGCGCGCTCCCCTCCCGTGAGGGCGGAGTTGCGGCAATGCCGGGTGCTCGGGCCGCCGGCGGCTGGGCCTGGCCCCGCTCCGGACACCGGCCCGGTTCTGCGGTGAGGAGCGGGGCCGCGCTGGGGCCGAGAGCGGCCGTGGCTCCGCGTGAGGGCGCGCGAGGCTCCTGAGGGAGCGGCGGGGCGGGAAGGCCGCGAGCGCGGGGGGCGCCCCCTGCCGCTGTCCCGGGCAGCCCCGCCAGCATCGCTGGGTCAAGGTCACGGCGCGTCCTCGGGCCCGGCCGCGGCCTCGGGAGGCTCGGGGAACACCGACGGCGAAAGCCACACCGAGGGATTCTGTCCTGCAGCCCTCTCTAAATGGCGGCAATTCCTGCTGCTCTCATAGGCTTTTCTTTGGCCGTCGTGTTTGCTCCTCTGCTGTGCCTGGGGAACTCTGCCTTTTCTTGTTAAGGCTTTTTTTCCTTCTGTAAAGGAGGGAAATTTATAATCATAGTTTTTTTTTAGTAACAGTGAATTTCATAATTTACAAGCCACTTAATCCGTTCAACATGTTTACACTATTGGCGGTCGATGTGTTGCCAACCATTTGCTTGTTTTTCTTTATTTTTACTGGTTTTTCTGGTAAAACTGCAAGCAAACCTTAGTTGATTTCTCTTGCAGTTGTTTTAACTTCCAAATAGAATACATACTTTGGTCTCTTGGCATTTCTTCTTATTTTAAGGACAACACACACTTAGTTGAAAATAAATTTTTATTTTCAAGATTAAGGTAATTTAGCTCATTTTCATTTTTAAACAGAGGGACTGCCTTTGTGGTTTGGGAGGTTTTATGTGTGAGGAGGTTTTTTGGTGTTTCTTTATTTTTGGTTGGTCGGTTAGGTTTTGAAGAATTATTTTTTAAATATATGTCTACTTAGCTTTGGAAAGAAGGGTGTCCTCAGAGAGTACATCCCAATTTCTTAGGTTAAAAATCCTACACAGGTAGGATTCTAAAATCCTACATAGGTAAAATCTTATTCTCAGCTTTCTGCAAAGCTCCAGGAAGGTAGACCAGTATATAAATTAATGATACATAGTGGCATTATTATTATATAGTTTGAGGAATGCATCCCTGTAATCTGTATTTTACATACACTGGTAAAATCAGAATGCTATTTACAGGCAGCTAAGTTCACTCTACAGCATCTTTTAGCTGTTTTGGCCCCAAGGTTCTTCCAAATTCTTAATAATTGTTTTGTACTCTTCACCTTTTTACCAAGCAAGATGCACTCTCCAAGCTTCATTCTCAAAACTCATACAAGTTTTGCTGTCTTTTGCCACTCCTTGTCATTCAAATATGTAAACATACAACAGTTTGAGGCTTTTAACATGATGTTGATGTCAAGTGAGCAAAGGAGGGATAATGAACAAATTAGAAGCCTGGTGGTTTTAGAAAGGCACTTAGGCTGAAATACACTGCTCCTTGCATGAACTCGGTACTGACAGAGCTGGAATGAAGTGGGCCCAGCAGTAATTCCAGTTTAACACTGATTTAGGGCAGGGGGATGGCAGCCTGAGACAATATTCACTAACTGTACCCTCATTGTCCTGCACTAACAGCTCGAGGCAAGGATTTTGCATGATCTGACCTTGAGTCTGAAGGACAGTTGGGAAGAATAAATATGTTTAGTGATGTTATTTATCAACATTACCATGTGTCTCCCCTGTCAGGTTTTGGTTCGATTCGGGCCAATATTTTCTGTTGATATTTTACAAGTAAAATACAGCAAGACTTTGAATACTTTTTAATACACAGCAGTGGTAGAAGAAGTTGATTGTTACACTCAGGGAGGTTTATCGCAGCATTCCCAAAGCTCTGGGGCACTTTAAGTCCTGGGCTCCGGCAGGGCTGTGCATCCTGCCAGCACATCCAGGGCCGTGTCTGCGCGTGCTAGCCATTCCCAGGCCCTTTGTCTCCTGGCCTGGATGATACTGCTGCCATGGTGAAAAACAGAGGGAAAGAACAACAGGATATTGTCCCGTTCTGCTCTGCGTGCCAACTGTGACAAAATGTTGTTTTCTCCTTGCTTTGGGGATTCGTGTTGGCTTTTTCTTTTCTTGGGTGAGCCTGAAAACATTCAGATGTTTTTAAAATTCTTCTGGTTAGTGTGGAAACCTTGAGTCTCTGGGAGCAAGGTGGTGTCCCATGCCCTGGCACAAACGTTCCTGTCCTGGGGGATGATTCTCTGAGTCATGCAGAGGAAAAGAAGCGTTCTGATGTAAAAGACAACAGGAAGGCGTTCAGCACGCCGTGTGCCAGCAGGACACCTGCAGAGCTGCCGCAGGGTGGAAGTGAGCCACAGGCTGCATGGGGAGTGCTGAGAAAACTGCACGGCTGCACAAATCTGATGCCAGAGCAGGGCTCTATTTTTGGTCTCCTTTCTGCGTTTCTGACACCTGTAGGGACGCGTGAAGTGCACAGGAGACTTGTGCAGCACCTCCCGGAGCGGAGGAGCCGCCGCAGGGCATGGGAGCGCAGCGGAGCGTTCTTGCTTAGCCAACAGGACTAATTATAACCTAGGAATATGAACTGTAAATGTGCTGAAGCTGCCAAGACGGGAGCTGGGAGTGTGCCAGCGCTTGAATGAGGACACACCATCCTGTCAGGACTCTCCGGGAGCAGCAGGCAGCGCCGAGGTGCGCACGGAGCCCCACACTGGAGATGGACACGCACACGGGGGTACGGCAGGAGGACGGTAGGCGTTCGGCTGCTGCTTTGGGAAGGGCGGGGGTCCATCAGTCACTCTGCTTTGCAAATAGGTGATCTCTGTGCACTGACACACTTAAGAAAAGCTTAGCTTTGATGTGGTCTCATTAACATGCAACAAACCCCAAAAATCCACAGTTAATGTGAAGTGCTGGCAAAAGCTTTGACTTGTGCTTGTCTTTATGGTTGTGTGAACCACTGTCCCTCCAGGTGGTGGGCATGAGGTGAAAAATGATAATTGAGGCAGATAATGAATTGTATTAAAACCACCTAGGACAAACTGGAATAATATAAGACATTCTGCAGAAATGTATCATATAGACTACTTAAAACAAAGGGGCACACATTGCATGCTTTGAAAGATAAATCGCAGAAATTTTAAAAATCTGCTTGAAGTGAGACATGATGAAATGTTAGAAAACCACAAAAGTGAAAGAAATAGATGTGGTAATTACATAATTGTGGGACTAATAAGAAATGCCTATGAAGGAGGAAATGCCTCTGAAGCTTATGCTGGTTTGCTGTGAAAGCTTTAGTGGGGGTTCAGAAAGACTGAATTGATGCAATTATACTGTTTAACTTCTGTTAAGCTGTAAACTTCAGAAAAACAACAAAAGTTTCTTTAAATGAACATGTTGTGATATTATTTTAATGATCTGGGGTATGAAAAATTTGATAGCAAAGGCTAGTCTATAACCCAAGGCTTGCTTTGAACAAAGATACATTAAAAAAAAAAAGAAGTCAGTAACTACTAAAAGTTGGGCTGTCTCACGGTACTTAGAGTCAGTGAGTTTCCTGGTTGTGTCTCCAGTTCATGACTGCTATGTTAATACTTTATACATGTTTATATGTTCTGGGAAGCTGTTCTATGTTCTATGTTTATACATTCTGGGAAGCTCTAGGCTCTGATGCATGGTTTGCTTGCTGGTATGCAAGGCTCTTCTTTTCTCTTTTAAGGGCTATTTGGAATTGTAGAAGGCTCTTTGCTTTGAGCTTTTCCCTAAGTAGAGTAACTATATCATATGTAAGGCCTCAGTTTGTTAATGTTAGCAGATCAATCTGTTCAAAGCTGATTTCTTACAGAACAGTAAAGTTTCATGACTTAAATTACTTATAAAAATAATTCATAAGTAATGGTTACTTATAGTTATGAATGGTTCATAAGTACTCTCTGTAAATATGCAGGGTTCTTAACCCTGATTTCTGATGTGAACATAGTAATTTTAAATTGATGCTCCTCTTCTTTACAGGAATGTTTAAGAATGTAACAGGTTTGTTTTAGTCTTAGGAACTGCCTATTGCTCAATAACTGTTACAAAATTTTGATATATTTTAATATAAATTTAAATATTAATCTCTTTGCAGGTATATTTATCAGATGCATTCTGTGATCTCTACCAGTGACCCTGCACAAGCATTTCCTTTCTAAGCTCACTCTAGGAACTGCACTTGTCCTTGTACTGCTCGAACTCCCAGAGAACTACACTCAACAAGACCTTTTTACCTACTGAGAAATATAATGACTGAGTTCCTGGTTTGTTTTAACTGGTGCAATGGTGAACAGCCCCCACCGGTAGGTAGATGCACAACTGCCATCCTTTATTGGATTTGAAATTTTGTCTTCCAGTTACGTGGGAAACACTTTCATTACTGTTGTTTTGATTAGTTTGGGCAAAGCAATGCAAAAGCTAAAACCAGTCCTGTTAAGCTATGTTTGGACTGTGTTCTCTGCCAGAAACTTAGACAGTGTGACTGTTTGCTGTTCTCAGGCCCTGACTTTCCAGCAGTAAAGAAAGCTTTTGCTAGAATTCAATTAGCAGGAATAAAAGTGACTTTCATAGTGTCCTACTGCGAACAGTCTGACACTTCAGCCTGCTTGCCATGAGGTGTCATTTGGGGTCAGTCTTGGCTATCTATTTTTATCTTGGCTACTTGTTTCTGGCTGAAAGCTGCTGATGTTTTCTGAATAGAGCCCTAAGATATTTTATTTTCTCATAGAAGAGGCGCCGGAGACTGGACCGGAATATGATAGGAGAGCCCATGAACTTTGTGCACACCGCGCACGTCGGGGCTGGGGAGATGAGCAGTGACTATTCCTCAGTAAGTGTGCACCCCTTGAGGGGGGAGAGGCACACCTCTCCCCTCAGTAACCTGCAGAGCAGGTAGCTAATAAAATACTAGGTAATTATAACACAGAGAAAAATCTTGAGGGTTTTTTTTTTATTAATAGAGTAGCATCAGAACAGAACTGTCTTTTGGTTTGTAAATATGAGATACTGTGGGAGATACACTGAGAATGAAATACTCATTTCCTCAGTATCTTTACATGCTATAAGAACCTTTTGGATGCAGATTCTATGGATGCACTTGATGCTAGAACCAAATCACCTTGAAATCAAAGCTGTGGAGGGTGAGGGATGTAAGAATAAGTGGATTTTGTATAGCAAAATGGATCCCAAAACTGCCTTAAAATAGTATTTAACAGTCCTGTCTTTAGTTATTATTTCGCCCTACTGTTGGGACTCAGCACTGCAAACATATGGCCCACCTGCCCTTTCAAATTGATGCCTTTAATAATTGCTCTGGCAACCAGAATTTATAAGATGTCTTCTAATAGGCTTTTTTTTTCCTAGGCTGTGTCAATTCAGGACCATATGAAGTCTAAAGGAGGCTACACAAATGGCACTTCTGCAACTGTTGAAATATAGAAAACTGAGAGAAGGCTGAAATCTGCTCTGTCTTATGAGGACCCCTTGGACTGTGCTTTCATATTCTCTAAAACCTTGTTGTCATGGAGTAGGGAGAGCACCTGAATTAAAAATAGGTCAGTAAAAGCTTTGGTGTTCTTTGCACAATATCATCTGAAGGACTTATTGTAAATTATCCTTAAAATGGTCCTTCATGGTAGTGTTGTAGTAACAACTGTAATTTGTCACTGTGGATGTCTTCCTAGCTCTGTCCCAAAAGCTTCTCAAAGCTTTCATATCAGTTGGAGGTCAGTATGAATTGTCTGGATTTTGGCATCTTTTTCTCCTCTCAGGAAATGCAGAGGATGTTTAATTCGAAGGTGTTGCATGATTTCTCTTCTTACATGAGCTAAACTGAGTTGCTAAGTATGACCTTGTAGCTGTCAGATAACTTTGGATCTGTTTTTTTGATGCTTTACAACCTAATGCATAAATCTTTGGTATTTTTAATGCCTTTTGATAGTGAATGAACTCTAATGTAGGATAGTTAGCTGAGTCTGCAAAACACAGTGAAACTTCTGCCTTGCCAAGATAACACTTTTGTATCTAAAAATGAAACTTTTGCAAACATTCTGACTCTTAGATGAGACTGAGAGCAAGAGCTGTGTCCCTCAGTGACTGGGCTGTCTCCCATCCATGCACACACACTGCTGTGACTGGCAGCTGTTACTGCAACACAGCTAATTGTACCTGCCAGTTAACTTCCAGTGGTGCTACAACGTGCTCACAAGTGTGTGTTAGTTGTGCTTGACTGCCATTGAATTTTAAACTAAACGCATTTAAGATCCCTTTCTATGTTACCTCTCTGTAACAGTAACCACACAAGGCTTCAAGGGGTATCTTGCTTGTCTTTCTGGCTCCTTAATTTCAAGATTGTCTGTTTTATATGAAATTAATCTTTTCTTGCATGTGGTGTAAGTGATACGGCCATGTGAAGGACACACATTTAAAGAAACTTGTGAAAAGTTGCAGGAGAGTATTAAATGGGAACAGCATTTTGCAGAGTTCCAGCACTTCATAAATATTTAAATAAATATCCATAAATATTTAGACATACTCAAACTACAGTTTATTACTTAGTTCTTATTCATCTTTCTATTAAGTGACATGACAAAACTGCTGAAGCAGAACTGGGTTTTTCTCTTACCCAATCACTGACAATTGTTCCCCAGCTCAAAATTCTGTATGACTGCCATTGTAGAAACAGGAAATCTGCTTGCTCTCATGGGATTAACTAATTATAAGTGTTTAAATTGCTGCCATATCAGCACAAGTTATGCTGGAAGTCAGCAAACTCTGCCCTTGCTCTCGGCAGAAGATCACTTACAAACTTTTCTCCATTAAAAAAAAAAAATATAATATATTATAGCAAATCTTTTAACTTGTATGATTCTGTTTATAGTTGTGATACTTCTTAAATCTAGGCTGCTAGCTTTCCTGAATTGTTAGGCTGCCTTTTCTGAGTATATTTGGGAACATAAAACATGAATGGTAGCTCTGTGTTTCTGAATAAGTTCAAAAAAACAGCTTTTCCCCTCCCCCCTATTTTATCTTTTAGTTCCAAAAAGGAAGAGAGAGTATTGCTTTCTGTAACAGTCAACAGCTGATCATAGCATTCTGTAACCACATAAGAGAAATTTAATATCCATGTCTTGCTAGATCCTTATTCTTGAATTAGAATGCACACCAGATATTAATATATTTTAAAATTAGCATCGTTAACTGTACATTTAGCTTTTACAAATTTTTTACATTTCTGTCTTCTAACTTGAGATATATTCTAACAGCCTAGTTAAGATACAGAGTTTAAAGAATCTAAATCCTGTATTGTGTTGAGGAAGCAGAAAGTGGCCAAGTTGTTTGAAAGAATAGACTCTAATTAATCTGCTATTACACAGAATTAATGCATTCAGTCATCTATACCTGCCCAGAAAAAGTGGTGATAGGGCACTTGTCATGTAGAAAATGGGCTGTGTTTTGTTAACACTGTAAGAAAACACATTGAACAGGAGTTAGGGTTTCTTGAAGACCCATTCAGCAGATTTAAAATTAGTGCTAGAACTAGGAAAAAAGGAGTTGGTGAATATTTCAGTTCTTCTCTCTAAAAAGAAATGAACAGAAAAATTGTTATTAAACACTTAATTTAGAGAAAAATCCTGGTTTTGATCATGTAAACCAAGTAGCATTATCTGGTGTGAAAGTAACCTATTTTCATCAGGCTATATAGCATTATATAGGATCATAATAAAGTGTAACATTAATAAAAAGAAATGTTTTGCTATTACATTAAAAGTGTCATTACTTTAAAAAATCTAACAAACATAACAGGTCTTAGGGCTTAGGTATTTTTTGTTCTATATTTAGAAACCTTATGTACTTGTAATCTGTCATGTAACTCATTATGAGCCTATCTTAGCTATAATAAACATTTTGAACTGGGCACTGGCACTCTTTTCATATAGTGGAAAATGTTGATACTTTCTCTGCACTGAAAATCTGTTGGTTAAGTGGATGGATCAGCATGGCTTGAGTTTTTATTGCACAGAATGAAATTTCTCCACTAGAGAGCACAATTTTACATCAAGTCTTCTCTGTTCTATGCAAGCTCTTACTCCGTTGTGGGGTTTGGTGGATTTTTGAGCTTGAGTGAAATAAAATACAGAAATAATAACAATTGATCAAACTTTTTAATCTACGTTGTAGGCTGTGAAGACCTTACATCAAGACAATCAAGAAACACTGCAGCTCTGACATGATGCCATTTTATGGTTTCCCTTTTTTAGTCAGAAGTAAAATAACTTGCAAGCAGAGCAGGATCAACTGGTTTTTATGTAGTCTGGCAGAATCTTAGCACGGTTTGCTTCCTTGGGAAAAAGAATTTGGGGGAGGTATTTTCAATTCTTGCTGTCTTATCCCTTGATGTTCCTGCTAGGCTTTACTGACTGTTCCATAATAGTGCAGGCACCTGTGGTCAGTATACAGAAAATGTATTTGTCTTTTTCACAGCCTAACATGTCTTTTTTATTTCCTGCAGAGCAGCTTTATACAATTACAGGGTGTCAGTGCTATGCTCCAAGTTGCCTGTGATATGATAACTTGCAACCCACACACGTGGCACTATTCCTTTGTACGCTTTTGCCATATTGGACTACCTGGTGCTGTTATAGCTTCCACTCTGTAGAGACAAAACATGTTGAGAGATTAATAAATACTTAATCTAACTATGCCAGTAAGAATAAGCACAATTCAACAGTGTTAAAATCCATGTTCATGAAATTCATTATATGCTACTAAATATAGTATCACTGGAAAAAGAAACTCCAATCTGTCAGTGAAAGATGATTAAATGGCTGCTCCTGACCATGCTTGGATTTACTTTGCTGTCAGCACTGTGACATTGCCTTGAAAAGCCAACAGTTGAAGATGAGAACAATCTTGTCTGCCTTTCATAATTGCTGTGGGACTACAGGAAGAAAACAGTGCTGCTTTACAGTGGTGCTAAGATATTCTCTGGTGAGTGCGTTCCTGTAAGGCTTCCAGATACTTTGTGGTTAATGCTTAAAATTCAAAATTTTAGCTGCTTACCTATAAAGGTGGAGTCCTGAGTGCCTAAAGAGATGCTCTACGTGGTTGGTGCCTGGACTTGTACAGATCAACTGCTCTTCCTTCAGACACAGAGATTTGTCTGACACAGAAGACACAAGGTACTCAGACCAGTAATTTTCCTGTTAATATTTATGTGGTTACACTGTACACATAAAAGGTTTCTCATCCTCTACAGAACAGGTCCTCTCTAACAACTGCTCTGTTGGACAGTTGTTTCCTCAACAGAGCATTAAGCTGTGGAATTAAACTTTTCCTCACACACAGCTCTAAGCCAGTCTTCCTTTGCTATGGGAAAGCATAAAATCCCCTTGTTATTGCTTAACTCTTCCTACTGCAGGGAAGGTATTGAAGAGCCAACAGGCTGATCAGGAGCTACAGAAAAAATGAGGTATGGAAGTGAGGGAGATTTAGCCACAGAGAGGCAATGTGGTGCACATTAATGAGGAAGGAGCAGAACATGCTCGTGTTGACGTTTCTTATCTGCAATGCACAAGACAGCTTTGATATCAGTTGGAAAATACCCATAATATATGCATAATTGGTATATGGAGGAAATTAGGCACTTAAATGCATGACTAAGCTGGGACTTTGAGACACAGATTGCCAATATAACTCTAATGAATGGCAGTATCCTCTTCCTGCAGTGGCTTACAAAGCTGTTTTCAGAAAGTACAGAGCCACCCACAAAGGTAGCTCTGCTTTCAGCAGTTGCAGACTGATGTCACATTTATGTTTGAAAGACAAGAGGGATTCTTCTCTTTTTTCTGCTGTATGTGAGGTTGTAGATGCTCTAAATGGCAAGCCTTGCTGCACCCACTGGAACAGTAGCCAAATAAAAACTAACATTAATACAAATTAGCAGTAGTAAAAGGGTATCTGCCTTTGGTCCACTGCAGTTCCAAAACTTCAGGGAAATGAAGTAGATCCAGCTGATACTCAGATTCCAGGTATTGGGAGGATATGGACAGGTTGGAGTGAAATGTCCTGAAGAATTCCTTGTGCCTGAGGAGGGCTGGGTGACAGTTTGATGGACTCTGCAGACTGAGATGCCAGAAGGTCACCATGGCTATACCAGATTTCCATTAATACTTTTTCTCCTGCTGTTGTGTAGAGAATGGAAAGATGAAACAGAATAGGGAAAGCACTTTGAGTAGACAGGGATGGTACTGGAACGTGTTCTTGTGCCAAAAAATCTCCCAGCTTGAGGTGCTTGATACTGAAGCGCAGCTCCTGTCTGCACCTGGGAGCTCAGAGAGGAACAAGCTCACAACTAAAGCTGTGTCCCTTCAGGGAGGATGAGGTACAGAGCACCCATGGCACGGTCTGCTTTGGCCTCTGCCCTGCCTAAACCCAGCTTATCAGGCATTGCAGGATGGCTACTGAACACCTTGTGGCTGTCACTTGCTCCATACATCCTGTTTGTGTGCATCCCATTAGCATGACCAGTTCCTAAAATGATACCCAAAACCTTAGTTTAAGTGGAAGTTCTCTTAACCTGCTTTTAATGTAAGAGAGTTGTAATGGCTGGACAAGAACCAGAGCTTTGAGGTGTCTGTTGAGACCTCTGCAATGAATTACTCATGAAATTAAGGCTACAAAACTGTGTTGAAACTGCTTTATTCAGTGAAACTTTGAAGTTTTTTTGTTGCTATTAAAACAATATGAAGGGGAAGAATATTCTAACAAATGTTAAGTTTCCTCTAATATTTGCATATGAATCCAAACTGAACAAAACCAAGGTTCTTATTACTAAGGGCCCATCCTAATTCAGAGGAAAAAAAAAACTTGAATCATGTATTTTACTGTTTTAATATATATGTCTTAATATATATGTATATACTTAAACCATCTTAAGTAATGTGTAAGGAAATAAGCCATTCTTTTAAACTGAAATTAGTATGATACTCTGGCATACTGAAAAGTTAAAAAATTGACTTAAAATCTACATTTAAATCATTGGAAGAGAATTGAATGTGCTTTTAAAGCTGACATTGGCTTGTACAAGTGGATGGCTAATTAATTTCGTATTTCTTCATCAAAGAGCTAGAAAAAGTGGTTACAGGATTCTTTTTATTTTATATATAATAGTGTATTTACATGCGTCTGACCTTGTTGGTGCTTAAGAAATAGATGTACATTTTACATAACTTAATGAGTGTGAAGGTGAATGAAGACTGCCCTAATAACCGGTATTTAGTGAGCTGTGCGTTATTAAGGATTCACAGATCTGACAAAACAATGGTATTTATTCCAGTCAGAAATCTATTTTTAAAATTGATCAAATATCTGCAAGTTTGAAAGTCTGGACTCAACATGAGCTGAAGCTGCAGATGAATGGTGAAAGAAATACCCTTTTAAATGCAGTCACCCACATTTACCCCTGCAGTCTCTACCACCAAGGAATATTAAAACCTGACTCAATGCCTTTGAGGGTGTGACTTAAGAATGTAATTCAAAAGTAAGGTTCACAGTGCTTCATTAATGCATGCTAATGGTGCCACATAATGGTATATGAGTCAGGCTTTCACTAATTTCTTTCATCTAGTTGAAACATTACCTTGAAAATACATTTCAATTAGTTATTCTCTCTGCTGCATAATATTCAGTGAACTAGGGTATGTCTTCCTTGCAGAAATTAATACTTACTGGTGTGCAGATAAGGCTGCTGGTACATGGGGAAAAGTTGCTGAACATGTGTTTGTATTAATAAATAGTTCTTAAGTGCTGTCCTTCGTATGTTTTGGATCAGTCTCTTGCCAGGAGATGCAGGTCCCACGGGGCTGTTGCACATGTCCCCATTGCTGCCATGTGTGCCTGTCTCACAGAGACTGCAGGCTTCAGCAACAATGTTTCCTGTACCCATTTCATCAAGAGGTTTCACTGTGTTATTTTGCTGTTTGCTTCCAGACTCCAGCCAAAAAGCTGTGAAAATATGAGGCACTGAAAGAATTAATAGGAAGAGTAAAATGTTTTTTGGTCGAGCTATTTACTGAAAAGCCAAGAGGCTGTTCATTATGAAAAAACATAAATGCAATGTTAGAATTAGGAGAACAGCCCTGGAAATGATGCTATTTTGGATTTCTTTCCTTGTGAATGAAATTATTTGTGTTTAGAAGTGTGTGTAAGTGGTGGAAAACTGCTGAGGGAAGGAATTATTCATTATGCCCATGAAGAAGATTTCAATATATACATAGTATTTCTAACCCACACAGTCCCACTGGACTGCAGAATATGTGTTTAGTGTAAAAATGTTTTCACAGTATCTTTAAACAACCATCAAGGCAGGGGACATCAAACCAAACATACACTTTTGAGAGAGCAATTTCCTTTTATTCAGAAGAAATTGTATTCATTTCTCCTTGGCCCATTTTTATTTCCATCTGTAGACAGAGTAAAAATTGCTGTGTTTTCCTGGGGAACACAAGGAGAAGGATTAGTATGTGGCAGGACAGGACATGCTGCCATGGAATCTGGTCCTGGGAGCAGCTACGCACTTGTAATTCAAATTAAACACTTCTTCCATTCCCAAAATACAGTGCAATGTACATACCCATAGCCCATAGCTCATTACAGATCACAGAATGGGCAGATTTACTGAAGTAAATCAGTATTCATTTGTCATCCAGATCTTGTTAGACTCAGAAGAAGAGATAGTAGTTGGCGTAAAGTGTCACGGTTACTCTGACAACAGCACCAGAATAGAAACACACAGATGGACAACGTACTAGCCTGTTTTTTAAATACCAGTTCTGCATAGAATAATAATTATTAGCTGTGTCCTAGTGTGCCATTATCTGTTTAACTGTTTAAGCACATGAAATTGTTAGACACACTTTTGCAAGTCAGCAATTCTACAACATGCACAAGCCTGTTCTGTTGCTGATATAATGATGAATTGCAGATTGTCACTGAGTGAAATAAAAAGCCTGTCTGTTACCATCAAAATATCAGTACTGATCATAACACTACTTATGTACAGGTATGTAAACATTACTCAGTTTTTACAGCAACAGAACAGCTTCTTGACAATTTGCCATAATGCAGTGGGGAACGTTCTCTGGAGATGTTCCATATGCCTTTGTCCTTAAATGCAGAGAGAGGGGGAAAACCATGCGCGCAGGAATCTCCTTCCTCAGTCGTAATAACTAATAAACACTTTGTGAGGAACTCAAAACTGAGTTACCCACTCAAGGCTTTGATTTACTGATGCTGAAGTTGACCTCAACTCTCCTACTCTCACGTCTCCCTTTCCCTCACACCTCGGCCGTCTCAGTCACAGCCACATTCCCTTCTTCCTACAACAATCTTTCTCGTCTTCACCCCTTCCTCCTCCCTGTGCTGGCTCTTGGGCAGGGGAAGGGGAAGGGGCAGGGGGCGGACCGCGGAACCAGGGCTGGAAAACCTCCATGAAAAAAGGGATCTTGGGCAACTTCCTTCGCTGGTAAATCACGGAGCTGCTTCAGCCCATCTCCTTCCTGGAAATCCCTGCTGGTTCCTACATCTGATGCATCACAGCCCTTTTAATACTTTCGAAACCTGGAAGACATCTCTGAAATGCGCTTGTTGGGTTGTTGGTTTTTTGGTGTTTTTTTGTTTGTTTGGTTGGTTGGTTTGGTTTTTTAAGAGCAAACAACGCAACTTCCTCAGTCTTGTGTTATAGGTCACACTGTTCTGTTTCTCATACTCGTTGCACTCACGTACTGCTATCCTCACCACACCACTCCCGCGAGGCGAAATACTCGGGTTGCTTTGTGCGGGGAGACGTGAGGCAAACGCGGCCGTTTCCTGTTACTGTAGGGGCTCTGAGGAGTTTCAGTGAGCCCCTCGGTGCCTGCAACACTGGGAGCTGCTGGGCGGATACCGCTGACAGCCACGGAGCCCTGCGGACCGCAGCGAGCGAACGCACTCAGAGTGAGCACCGAGGCGCACACGGACACCGGGGGCGGGGACGCGCTGCCCCGAGCCCGCCCTGCTCCCGCAGCGCCGCCCCGCCCCGCCGGCAGCGCCGCCCCCACCCGCCGTGCCCGCGGCGTCCCGGGACCGGCCGGCAGCGGCGGCCGCCGAGGACGGAACAGGAAGTGGCGCCGCGCCGGGAGCCGGTGAAAGGCTCCGCGGGGCTGTGCGGAGCCCGAGCCCAGGGAGGCTCCTCCCCGAGCAGCCGGCGGAGGACGATGGAGGCGGCCGGGCTGCCGTGGGCCGCGCTGTGGGCCCTGCTGCTCCCGCTGGTAAGGACGGACGCGGGGCCGCGCTGCCGCGCCGGCCGGGCCCGAGCGGCGCCGCTGGGGCCGGCGCTGGCGGATGGCGCTGCTGTCGCTGCTGTTCGCTGCCGGCCCAGGGGCTCCCTGTCCTCGCCTTCTCCTCCGGGCTCGTTCCCGGGAGCTCGCCGGCCGCGGCGGGCACGGCCCGCGCAGCTCCCTTCTCCCGCGGCTCGGCCGGGCTGGGCTGGGCTCCCCCTGCCCCCGAGCTCCTCGGGGTCGGGCCGGAGTGTGGCCCGGGGGCTTTGGGCCTCCTGGGCGCGCCTCGGGCGAGGCCTCTCGGTTGCCCCCACCGGGCCCGGGGAGCTCAGGTCGAGCCAGCTCCGGTCACGCCTTGGGAGCTGAGATAACAAATCTCAGGGGTGCCTTCGTGGATAAACACGGTGTTTAAATTCGGATGCGGGGAAGGGGGAAGCTCCTCGTGTGTGTGCGTGTGTATCCTGACTTTTGTCTCGTTCAGTTTTGGTTTCGGTGTGGCACACATTCGCAGCCTCTCCCTCTCCACAGGTGTACATTGCCGTGGAAATCTGGCTGACCACCTTCTGCCAAATGGGGTAGTGAAATGGGGAAGCCAGAAACCTCCATAATCTGCTTAGGCAGTATAAAGGACATGTATGCATTAAATGCTGTTCCATTAAATTGTTTTGTTGTTTGGTTTTGGGGTTTTTTTAACTTAATTTTTACAGAATTTATCTTGTTTTAGTAAGACAGGATGCAGAATACTTCTTTCCTGTGTAGGAAGTCCCCACTGGATATGTTCAGCAACAGGTGCCCAGCAGTCTCTTAGTACCTGTGGGGGCAGTAACTTGTCTCCCTGGCTTTTCCTGAGTCCCACGTAGCTGTCACTGGCGTGTTGGGGTTTGGCTTTGCCCTTTACCCCAATGGTTTGCTGCTGCTGACAAGGGAAGGGGCTTCTGCCCTCTTATAAGAGTCCAGGCCGTGTCCTGCCTCCTTCTTTACAGATGCAGTTGTAGCAGTGGTGAGCATTGGACCTGGTCATTCTGCCTCAGGGGCAGTATATTGACATGAATAGTGTGGGCAGTTGGGTTTGGGGAAGGGTCACTGCTGCTCTCTGGGCGTGGGCTCCTGTTCTCCTGGGTCACAGTGCCTGGAGGGAGGGAGAAGGGCTGTTTTGTGTGTGTCACAGGGCCACTGTCAGCACAACAACAAAATCATGGTTGTTCTGTTCATGGCTATTACCCCCCCCCAACCTTTTTATGTTTCTGTGGGTTTTATGTTGTCACTTGCTACATACAGATTACCTTCTCCCTAGTCTGTACCTGTGAGTTTCTGTATGGGTTATTTAGGTACTAATTGTGATGGATGTTGTAAACATAAGGCTTGGTTTGGTCTCTGTCTCCTGGTTCATCTGATTTCCTGTATTCTGTGTGGTGCAGTTACTGGGACACTCAGCAGTCAGCCCAGGGTTATATCACTGCAGTGACTGGGACACCTTTGGAAAATTAGGGATTAAGAGACAGAAAGAGACTTCTTCTCTATCAAAGATAAGAACTTTTACAACAAAAATTTAAAGATAAGGGAAGGAAATACGATGAGAGAACTACCTGTCAGAAATAGGAAGGAATTTGTTTGGAAGTTATTGGGAATTGTCTGAACCTGAAGGCAAAGGAGATGGTGATGCCCCTTAAGTAAGGACAGCTGTCATGCCTCTTCTCCATTGGAATGCTTTTATGCCAGAACAAATCAGCCTAGGGAAGCAGGTTGATCTTTTCAAGAGATGTTTTTGTGATCACACATTTAGTCTTGTTCTTAAGTAACAAAATTGAAAATGTGCTTGGTGAGAAATGTGTGTGTACTGAGAGTAGGATTTGTTCAGTGGCACAGCTGACTGCAAGGCCACCTACCCAAACCTAGCCCTTGTCTGTTGTGAAAGGACACTGAAACCATTAGAAAGTAACAGGACTTTAGCTGGATGCAAGAGGGTTTCCCTGGAGATGTTCCAAGTGAGGCATATCATGTAGTGTTTCTTTTAATTTTTAACTTCTCAATGCTGTCTCTGGAGCTCAGCATGAGTAGGTGTGGCTGCACGTCATGCTCAGGTCCTGCCTCCCTCCACCTGATGAGGATGAATTGTGTGCCCTGATTAATCCCCAGAGCAGGGAAGCTTGCCAAACAAAACATGCATATCATGTAAGCAAGTAATCACTCCTTCTACGTGGATTTATCTTGTGTAGTGTTAACACTTGATTTCCTGGAACCCAGAAGACACTTCTTATTCTATTTGGTGAAGCAGAAAGAGCTTTTAATGGATGTTAACCTCTGGGGCTTCCACCTGTTAGAAGTCTTTACTGCTTTTAATTCACCATTAGCTTGTACTTCTAGGTGAATGCATTTAAGAGGGCAGCTTGATCATTTTTGTGCTGATCATAAATCACGGACCAATTGATTTCAGCTGACAGCTGAAGAGCTGTTCTGTGTTAAACAGTTAATGTGCTCAGGCCCTTTGACACAGTTCTCCCAGCAGATGTTCATGTGCTGAGGCCAATAGAATGGATTCCTCTGAAGAAGGGGTTTTGCTATTCAAACCAGGCAGACATAAACCTCTGAAACAATATCGTCACATGCCTTTATTTTCTCTCCAGCTCTCCCTTGCTGCAGAATACAGATCTTGTAGCTGCAGGAGAAATGCCTCTCTAGCACTGTTAATGCTTAGCATTGTGTATCTAACTGTTTGGGCTTCTCCCCCATACCCATGCCTACTTCTAGATTAATATGTTAGTGGTTTTTCTATACACATCTGAAATTTACAGCAAGATTTTTAAATTTTCTTTTTACTCTGATGATGCTTCTTGCTATTGAGGTCAGTTTCAAGACCAACAGTTGAAATAAGAACGTCTTCCAGGTTTTTTATGGGTATACTTCTTTGAGATGCAAATAATGTTTATTTCTTTTCACTGCTTTATAGCTGTAGCTGCATCTAATCTTTAGTCTGTTCATTTATCCACTTAGATACCTGTCTTTTATTTATTCTTGGGGAGAAGTACACATTCCTAACATTACCACATGTTTTAAAATTCAGCTGTATTTGTAAATAAAAGGAGTCATTATGTGAGGGGCTCTAATCTTAAGAAATACCAGTATTTCCTTGACTACACAAATTCTTCTTAAGGTGGACTAGTTGGTCTCTTTGTGTTTACAATTATTTGTAAGTAACTTGACAAAAATATTTGGGGAATTGTCATATGATATATATATATATATATACATATATATATATATATACATATATATACACATATATATATATATATATACACATATATATATATATGTATATGTAATGCATATAATCCCCCACTTTTGTTAGTAGGGAAAATTCTAGAGTCTGTGAGGAAGGAAGACTCTAGAACTTCACCTGTTTTCCATGTACTCTTCTAATTGCTTTCCATGTAAAATTTTACACAAAAAGGCACAAGATATTCTGAAGTCATTTGCTTTGGTTTCTTGCTGGTATTCTGCTTGGTGACATGGACTGTACATATACATAAATACACTGTATTTGCAAAGAGGATAAGCAGCATTATACAGTAACTAGGTTCTTACTAGATTTCCAGCCTGCTCTTAAGCTCCCCCTCTCTCATGGAATCAGTTACTATGTAATATAATGAATTTAATAAATTTCTTTTCTACCAGGTCTTTCCCTTCATATGCTTTTTATTTGCATAACTGATGTTCTGAACTTGGTGGAACTCAGAACTCTGTGATCTCTTGCAGGTGGCTGCTGATGAGGGGATCCTGCACGCCTCTGGAAGTGGAGTGCCTCCAGTAACTAAGGATTATTGCATCATTTACAACTCCAATTGGGTATCTCTTCCAAAAACCTTAGACAATGCTGTAAGTAGCTTGTAGTCATACTCTCTAAGAAAACTAGAATGCAGTATAAATTTGAATCAGTTATAAATGGTCTTCAAAACTTTGAGTTAAATACGTGCTACACTGAATATTTGCTGTTTTGCTTCATGTTGTCCCCTTCCCCTCAAATCACCCCAAAAAAAAAAAAATCTATAGTGAACATTTCTATCCTTGAAAGATTTGGCTTCTAGAGTTGACAAAGGGAATACTCTCTCTGTGCTTAGAACTAATTTTTGTATTTGTGTTTATTTATTTATGTGTTTATATATTCATTTTATCCTGTTAATTTTTTCCCCTTTGGATGTTATCCTTATGTCTGAGTTCTGTATTTGGGAGTTAAATTTCTGTTTATTTGTTTAAAAAAATTGGTAAACTTCTGAAGCTTTTCTTATATTGGCTCATCAGTTTCATGTACTCTTTAATTGTCTTGAAAACAGGTGATTTTTCTGTGTAATCAGTTTCTCATATTTAAATTACAGTACCAACTACTGTGAAATTGCACTTAGAAATGCCCAGATTATTTCAGCTCTATGCTGCTTCAAGTGTTCCTCACTATTGCAGGCTGCAGAAACTGCTGCTGTGATTTTATATTCCTGAATTATTCTTTTCTGTTGCACCTCTTCCTGGCAAATCTCCAGTTGAAGAGCATAGCAATGTAGTCCTCTGGATGAATTTGTTTGTAATATCAAATTTCCTACTTTAATCGCATTCCTTTTGCCCCTCTTTCTCTGCAGACTTTCAGGGCTCTGGAAAACCTGACTTCTACAGTCCTCTGCAGTTCAGCTGAAGTTCCTTCTGGCTCAATGAAAGACAAAGCAGTTGTAGTGATGAGAGGAAACTGCACTTTCTTGGAGAAAGCAAGAATTGCACAAAGCTTGGGTGCTAAAATGCTTCTGATTGCCAGTAAATCTAGGCTGGTAAGTGACAACAAGCAGTTTTCTTCTCTACTGAAGCAGTGTCTTGCTTTGGTGCCATGCAGTGTTGTGCAGGGTAAGCTGAGAGAAGCCCCAAAAGCAGAGGAGCCTGAGCACGTGTGGGATTGCAGTGCAGTCATTTACCCTCCCCACAGAGCTGTGCTGCCTGGGTGTGCAGTGCTGGCTTAAATCAGCTCAGAGGAGCTGCAGAGCTGGATTTTTAAATGCTCCTTGGAGCTTCAAACATGTTTCTGAATGCAAATACTTGTCTTTATCATTCCCTAATTTAGTGCATTCTGAACTCCATGTAAACTTAGGTGATACTGTTTTGTAGATGTGTGTAATTAAAATAAGCTAGGAAAATGTAATCCAAAACTGGAAATCAAAAAAGGTCTTGTGAGATCTCATTGATTTTTGTTCTCCATTGCAGCTGCAAAATGTATGGACAGATATGTACAGTTCATGAATTTGTGTGATCATCACCAAAAGTTCATCTTGTTTTAGAAGTGTAGAAATTAAAACCAGTTTTGATTATCCCTTGTAATACTATAAAAACACAACAGCAGTATGAATCCAAATGTGTTGCTATTATCACCTGTTGGATTTAAGTACATCTGTCTTTTTTAATCTTTGCAAAGGGTGATGAATGACCTTTTTGGTTTTTACCTTCCTACAAATACACTGAAATTGAAAGAATAATCTGCTTTTAGGGATCTAACCTACTTTGTAAATAGGCTCAACATACTTACCACTTACACTTTCTCTTTTAGTCTGCTATTTCGGATAACAAGACTGATTTTGAAGATGTGACTATTCCAATTGCTCTCATAAGATACAATGACATAGTAGATATGCAGCTGGTAAGTAACAGAACTTCAGCATTTATGGTTGTATAAACTTAGGTATTTGACCAAATAGTTTAGTTTCAGGTCAGGTCTGGATGTCTGCCTGATTTCAATGTGCTCAGATGCTGCTTTCATTCCTAACAGAGGATGGACATAGCTGTGAAAGTACTGGTCTTCCTAATTAGGTGAACAAGAGAGATTGATTAGAACACTGAGACTGGGAAACACAATACCTGACTGGAAATGGGGGACTTTAAAAGTTTCCTGCTCTACAAGATAAGCTGTCTTCCAGTAGACATGGATACAGCTGCAGGTGCCTGACACACATGAAGAGCTGTAGCCTGAGAGTGCAGAAGTTCTTTAGTGCAGAAGCTACAATAGCTGAGCTTATAGCTGCTGGCACCAGAGCTTTCAGGCAAGCAGCACCTGGGCAGGTTGGATCTTGAGGAAAGACTGAGTTTTTTGCCTTTGCCATTTGCTGTATAATGTGACAGCATTAGCTGAAGAGTGGTTAGGCTGTGTAGTTTGAGTTTCTGCTGGTGAGGTGCCAAATGCCTATTATTAAAATACAGCATTTGTGCTATCTCCTACACTTTATAGGCAGGAGAGTTTGTTTTTGGAGTATTTGGAGTTTATTTTCCTTGGCATGTAATATTAGGATAACAAAACATTGCACAGGGTTTTAAGGAAAACAGTATATTTTCATCAGTGTGGTTTTTTCTGTTGTTATTATATTGTTGTTTTTGGTTTTTTATTTAGTCTTGAATAGTTTTGCTAAGCAGGAGTTGTGTTGCCTGTTTTTCTGGGGATAGCAGAGGCTAGCACTGTGTAGTCTTAGCTTCTTGAGTTGAATTTGCAAGCTCACTTCACCATTTCTGCTCTTAACCTTCAGAGCTGCCATAGGAGGTTGTCTTAGGTGAGTATGCAAGCTGGAACTGCCGGATTGGCAGGACTTTGGCTGTTTGCTGCCGTCACTGCAGATAGGCACTGGCATGACTGAAGGTTTGTGCTGTCTCCAGACTGCCACAGCCTTGATAAGTGCTCCAGCTGGGTTCAGGCTGTCCTCTGTCTTCAGATTTGTTTCTTCAGTCAGATAGGTGTTGTTTGCTTGCTGGAGTGATTTTAGGATGCCCTCCTAACATGAAAGGGAACTAGAGCAGGTTAGGTCTGGGTCTTCTCTGCACTTCTTTATTGCCCAGTTATGCTTGGAGTGCTGTGATGTGGAATCACTTCTGTACAGCTGGGATAACTCAGCAAAGCACCTCTGCTGTAGGTTGGTGTGCCAGGTGATGTCTCCTACTGCTGCTGAATCAAATAATTCATTTTTGTCTTAGAATAAGAATGCCTTCATAAAAGTAGTGAGGAACACAGCCTAGACTACAAGTGATCTTTCCTGGTTCTGCTCTGCTTTTTTGCCAAAGCCTTCTGTCCTGTCACTGGCAGCTGTTATTTTGAATGATATGCACTGTTTGGAATCCAGCAGCCATTGTACACTTCCAGCTACAGTTGTATTTCTTGTTTAACTCTCTTTAAAGCTTCCAGCTTCCTCCTTTTTTTTTAGAAGAGAGAGACAACACCAGTCTGAGGGAAGTAGTTTGTATAAGCATTCTTTTTACTTGACAAGTAAATCATCTCTGTTAGCCTTCACCCTTAGAGCCAAGTCTGTTAAGAGTTTTGATAGCAATAGCAGAGTGTTACAAAGCTTTTAGTCAGTGCACAGCTCTCTTGCAGGTTTGTTACCTGATGCAGTCTGTTCCATTCTAGTGCTCCCTGTGGTGGAAGTTGAGACTTAGGAAGTTTTTAGTGAAGAGAGGAACAATAGGAGCAAAAGGAAACAATTGCCCTAGATTCTAATGTGAATTATACTTTGTAAGATTTATGAAACTTCAGGGAAAAACTGGATTAAGATATATTGGAATGGAATACTAAAATGTATAAGCCTCTTTGGATTTTTAGCCTCTTTTTGATTCTTTGTGGTGTGTGTTTGGGGTTTTGTGTGTATGTGGTTTGTTTTTTTGTTTGGCTTTTTTTACATAGAGGATGCTATAATTTGAATAGGTTTTTTTTTTCCTTTAATGTTATGTTCCACTTCATACAACTACAGTGTTTCACTAGAATTTAATTTTATTCCTTGTTTTCTGAACTTCCATAACTTCAGGCAAAAGGAATGATTCTGACTTCTTTAGCCTGCAGAAAGGTTATTATCTGTAATTAGAAAATTTAGATGTTGAAATGATTCAGCTTTCTTCATCTGTGGCCACTGTATTCCATTCTACCACTGGCCTTCCCATTCAGCCTTTTTAGTGCCAGTTTGATCTTTCTGAAGCCAAACCCGTCTGGCATGTATTCTCCTTCTTGCTTTTATCTCACATGCAGACTGTAAACAAATCTGGGGTTTTTTTCTGCATCTCTGAAGTCTGTTCTCACTGCACAATTACTTTAGATGTCTGGACTTACTTGACTGCAACAGCAAACTTGTCTTCCCTACTACTTTCCATTTCCTGTCAAATTATCATCCTTTTTTTATTTTTTAAATCTCATCTTTCAGTTAAATGGTAGCACCTTGGGTTTGCTTTCAGGATTTTTGTACGATTCAGTACCAGTTACATCTCCGTGTTCTCTCCCATTTTCTTTTGTGTACTTCAGCTGATTGTTTTTTTTTTCCTTAGCTCTTAAATTTTTTAAATAGTGTGAAATTGCTTTCTTTTCTTTTGAATCCGTGTCTCAACACATGTTTGTGTTAAGCTGTTGGTAAATAACTTCCTGCCACCTCCAGCTGTCACTGGTGTTCTGTCTGAAGCCTCTTGTCAGGCTCTGAACTGGGTTCTGTGGGTTTGAGAGCCAGAGGTAGATCTACTGGTACCCCAGTGGAACTGTGAGTGGTGTTTCAAGGTGGTTGAGTTAGGTGTGCTTTCCTGCAGAGCAGATGTCTTCAGTAGCACTTGGTGTATTTTGGGGAGGTGTTTGGGTTAGAGGCACAACTTCTGAGAAGTGTGGGAAGAATGCAAAGAGGTTCCATTTTCTCTTGTGGTATCTCTGGATTTGCACAGTAATAGATTTGTTTCCAAACCTGACCACCCTGAAAGGCAGCATGGGAAACATTGTGCAGTGAGTTAAAAACTTCCTCTCAGCATTGTGTAGATTAAGAGTAGGCAATCATGATGTACATCTTGTTGGAAAATAAGCAATATAATTTCTTCCCCTTATGAACCAACATGTGTGTTATATTTCAGGTGCTTGGAAGTGAAGTTAATGTGACTCTGTATTCACCACCTTTGCCAGAGTTTGACTACAGTATGGTTGTCATCTTCCTAATTGCTGTGTTTACAGTGGCACTGGGAGGCTACTGGAGTGGAGTAGCAGAACTGTAAGTTGGTTAAATGGAAGTGCTTAAATTACATGGACTGCAGAGCTTGTGAAAGCTGTCACTATGATCAGTGAAAAGTTATTTTCTTTTAGATTGGTAGTTAAAAAATTAGGAGACCTAAGTGCAATTAGCTGCTTTGTCATTAAATGTTTGAGCACTGTAACCTTTGAAAAATCACCAGAGGACTTTGAGGAACCTCAAGCATAGATTGTAAAAATTCCTGAGGGATAATGCAGCTCTTGGGAGGAGGCATGAGTAAACATTTTGACAAATTACCAAACACTCTGTAACTAATATTATTCTCCAATATCCACAATAGAAATTAGGTAATTTTAGTTACACTTTCAAGTGCAGTGATTCAGGAGGTAAATACATACTGTTTGTAGTGTCTGCATTGGTAGGGATCTGTTCAGCTGCTCCATCCCAGCTGGCTGTGCAGCACTGCTGTCACTGGGAGCAGTGGGAAGCACAGTTTGGGTGTCTGGCTGGCTCCAGATAAAGTCCAGCCTGGCTTATCTGCTTCAGCTTTTTATTTTATCTGCTGGAGCAGCAGAGCTGGGGCAGCAGCAGCAGCTCTAGGACTGGGCAAGGACAAGGAGGCAGCAGCAGTCCCTGATCAGGGAGGAGGGATTGGCAGTGCACAATGTGGCAAAAGCAGAGGAAACTGGGGGTACTGGGGGTTTCTACTCTGTGCTTGAGGGGTGTGCAGTTCTAAGTTATTACTCTGAGGTTAAACTGGCTGTAGCTGGTCTTTGAGAGCATGGCATTATTCTGCAGTATTTCTTGGGTGGCTGTGTATGCTAAATGTGTTGCTACCTTCAGGGTCTCAGCGGTGTTCTGGTGCTTTGCTCCCCAGCACAACAAGGAGAGGATTGTATGTGATAACAACAGCTTCCTTTTTCCCACAGTTATGCAAATGAGCTGTTTTAAAGAGATTAAAGAAGTAGGAGGAGGGGAGGTGTGTGTGTTTCTTTTTTTAAAGGTTGGATCTGATTATGCTTCTTTTTCACCCTGCAGCGCTGCAGGGTGTGGCTGTACTGAATGCTAAAATAACAAAATGTGGTGCTGTCTCCCATATTAAAAATACCTAGATGTAATTTATTAAACTAGTTAAAGTGCTCTTTCATAAATCTGGGGCAAGCTTTTTTTTTTTTTTAAAAAAGCTGCTTATTCAAAGCATGTCTTCTGAGAAGGTTATTCATCTAACAAGGTGCCTTGCTCCTGTGGGTTGCTCTCTTTTGAAGGTAGCTGTTTCAGTGCTGAATTCAGCATTTGGCAGGTAGGTCTTGGGATTCCTCAGGAGCACACTATCTGATGGGCAATTTGCACCACGTCTGTACTAAAGAGTAGAAGGGCTCTCTGCTCAAAGAACAAACACAGCAATTTAAGTCTCTTTATTTTGCATGGTGAGGTGTAAATATGAAGTATGCACAGGAATCTTACTCCCAGTGAAAAATCCCCAGTTATACCACCTCTCTTTCACTTACTCTGTAATTATGAGGTGTAAGAGTAAAAGAACTAGTACTTAGCACGTTTCATTCTCTAACATAAATGGGTTTTGCAGACACTTAATGTCTAGATGAGGTTTTAAGAGTGTGCAATACCTCTGGTTTTGACTTATTGTAGACATATTTATCAGATTCTCCACATTTAGCCCAATAAATTTTCTAATCAGAGGTGATGCATTAATTGAACTCAGTGTGTGCCTCCTGAAAAGCAGTTTAAGAGTGCAGTACTACTTTTCTTCACATGGGTCAGGTTTTTGGTTGGGGATGCTCCCTTAAAGTTGGCAATTACCACACCATTGGAAAGGAGCACAGTTAAGAATCTTTTCTTTGTGATCTGTGCTAGGTTGGAGGTGCTTATCTTTCTTAAAAATGGAGAGAAATTCAAACAAGAACCATACAGTTTTCTCTGGGTTTAAGTCTAATGATAATGTGCGGGACTAAACTGAAACCTTGTCAGTCTAAATGTTCTATAACCATCAATTCTGGTTGTAGCAAGACATTTTCATAATCTGTCATCTGAGGTAAATGTGTTTGTTGTTTTCTTTAAACAGTGAGAATCTGAAAGCAGTAGCAAGTCCAGGGGAGAGAGAGACACGATGGAAAAAGGAAGAAAATGTTACTTTCACCCCTGTAACAGTTATCTTGTTTGTTGTCATCTGTTGTGTCATGCTGGTCTTACTTTATTTCTTCTACAAATGGTTAGGTAAGAAACAATAAATAATCTCATTTGACTTACTTTTGTACATGATATTATGAAGTGTTTAAGTCTAAAAAGCTCGATTTCTAAACTAAAATGAATATAACTTTTTAAATTATTCTCTCCATACATGAGTTCAGGGTTGAAAGGATGCAGTTGCTACTTAAAGGAAAGGTTTCTTCAGCTGTCTTTCAAAGACTGCCTTGGCAGTGCTTGTTCTGAATGAGGTCATTGGGGGGGGGGGGTGACTAATGATGAGCAAAAAAACAAAAATATTTATGTCAACATTCTTGGGAGGATGGCAGTCACAACCTAGTAGTGTTAAGAGTTTGCTTGATGGGAGCATTTTTTGCTAGTCGGGGCTTGGTGTTTGTTTTTAGTTTTTTGGATGGGAGCATTTTTTCTAGTTGGGGTTTGGTGTTTGGTTTTAGTTTTTTGGTGAGGATCTGGCCAGAAAGCAATTCTGACACCTCTGAGTCAAGTTTTTGCTTGATGAGAACTTTGTCATGGCAGAGACACTCAGAATTCAGCATTTTCTGTACTCAGGAGCTGACTGTGGTCTCCAGTGACTGTTGAGTACTGCTCTAACTGTTAGCAGTTTATAGTATGGAATTATAGAATCCTCAAGGTTGAGAGAGACATTGAAGATCATCCAGTCCGACTGTCTACTCAGTACTGTCACTGTAACCCTTAAACCACATCACCCAGTGCCAGTCAGACACCTCCTAAACACAAAATAGCACATGTATGTTATTGTGTTTATTTGCTGTTTTCTATTTTTTGGTCCTGATTCCTGTCTTCATTGTTTTGATTTAGTTTATGTCATAATATCAGTCTTCTGCCTGGCATCTGCAATGAGCCTGTACAACTGTCTTGCAGCATTAATAGGAGAGATCCCATTTGGGCAGTGCAGGTATTGTGCACCTTTCACTTATTAAAAATGACAGGCTTCCTCTGGGTATTTTCTGGTTGCTACTCAAGGCAGCATGGAAATACAAGAACAGTTTGATGAATTATTTCCTGTATGGTTTTAGTGTGTGGGATAGTTACAAAAGACAATTACAAGTTGCTTTAATAAATATTAAAGGTATCTGTAGCATAATCAACAGTTAAAGTAGGTGTAGATTTGCTGCATTACCTTTATTTGAAAGCATTCTGTAATAAAATTTGAAAAACTCTGGTTGGCTGTCTGAGCTTGGTTTCACAAAATTCTGGTTGCCTGTCATGTGTGCTTATTGTGTTCATCAATAGGGTGCTCTGTAAGGGGAGGATCCTGCACATTTGACCCTGTTTGGAGCAAGTACTGTGCTACAGGCAGCAGAGGAGTTGGGTTGAGAACACCCTGTCAGCTTAAGGATGTATGATAGCAGGCATGTGTCTTGGCTGTTGCAGGCCTTCTCTTTTAATTCAATTATTTTCTTTTAGGATTACATGTTCCAGCAAAACCATTGAAGTGAGGCTTATTTTCCTTGCTATATTCTGCATAGCAGCAGCTGTTGTCTGGGCAGTATTTCGAAATGAAGACAGGTAAGTGGTGCATTCTACCTTAAGAGTAAGGTGAATAATTGGTGTTAATGAACTTCCCAGCATACAACTAATCCTGGAGTGCAGCACCCTTTTAAACTCCAGTGCCAATTTCAAAAAAAGTCATGGAACTATTTTGAAGCTTAACGAGCATTGGAGTAATAGAGAACAAAGCAATGCAAATGAGCTGTGTGGTAATTTGAAGTTATAAAAAAACTATGAAGATGAGGAAGAACTAGCTTGATTGCTAATGATTGCCACAGAAGAGGTGTAGAATAAATAGCACAGGGAATAGCTCTGCTCAGCTGTAGCTACAACATCCCTGTGTTATCAACAGTGTTCCCAGCACAAATCCAAAACAGCCCTTACCAGCTATTGTGAAGAAAATGATCTATCCCAGCCCTTACCAGCACAGTTACCTGTTTATGATCAGAGGTTGTATAAATTGACCATCTTGAAACTAGGACTTTTGTGGTTTTGGTAGCAGTAATTCTGAAAAACTAATTAACGTCTTCCTTTCTGAGAAATTTTCCTTGCTATTTCCAGAAAAATCTAGATTCCAGCAGCAGTTTGAACAACCTGTAAAAGTTTTGCGTTTTTTTTCAGGTGGGCTTGGATTTTGCAAGATATTTTGGGAGTTGCTTTCTGCCTAAACTTCATTAAAACACTGAAGATGCCCAACTTTAAGGTACTGTAAGTTGCTTAACTTAAGATAATATTCTACTGCCATGAACCTGCAAGTTTACTATCAGGAAGTACTGTCTTTTCAATATGCAAGAAATATGTTAAAAAACATAAACTATACCATTTTTAATAATTATTAAAAAAAAATGAATCCTGTTCTAAATGTTATGCCAGATTAAAACACATGGTACTGCAATGGTTCCAGAATCTAGCTGTGTGATACTTGAAAACCTACAGTAATATTTTCTTCTCTTTTTTTGCCAGTCCTGTGTAATACTTCTAGGCCTCCTCCTTCTATATGATGTGTTTTTTGTCTTCATAACACCATTTATCACAAAGGTATGTCTGTGAATTTACTGTAAGAACAAAAATGTCTGCCCATTGGGAGAATATTTTTGTTTAACAGGTCAGTGTGTGCAGTGTTCAAGGTGAAAAAGCTGATTTCTAGTTTTCCCATGTAAGACAACAGCGGCCTAAATTTTTATGGCAATCACATGGTCAAAAGCAAACCATTCCCACTTCATGTGAGGGATAGTGTGATCATGAGAAATTACTGCCCTCCAGTTTTTGTCCTTCTTTTGCTTTAAACACCCATTTATTGGAATATGCTCTAGTACTTTCTGCAGTGATCACTTGCAGTGTGGTATGAACTGTGTGCAAGTGTAACCTGCTTTTATTTTGAAGCTGAAAGCTCATGGCAGAAAAAGCTGACATGTTTTTATCTAAAATTCCAGCTACATCTAGTGGACTTGTTGTTTGGGGTTTTTTTGACATTATTTTAGGCTGGACTACATGTTTTTATTGTCAAACAATGCAGTATAATACTGTACAATACCAGGGCATTCCCTTTGATATTCAGGATTTTTCCAATCCTGAATTGTAAGTGGAGGTACAAGCAGCTTTTGTCAATGTAGTATGAAAATTTTGGTTCATTAAACCACTAATTTTGAAAAATAACTTTAATTTCAGAATGGGGCAAGTATAATGGTTGAAGTTGCAGCTGGTCCCTTTGGAAACAGTGAAAAGGTATGAACAGTCATTGTAATAAGTGCAGCATTAAAGTACTGACTCTGTGTAGCTAATTCATAGTGTGCTTTTCAGCATAACTTTCTCACAAAATATAGCCAGCTTCTGCTATTTTCTTATAAGTATTAAATGCCTGTTGACTTGGGTTTGATCCTAGAGTGATGGAAACTTGGTGGATGTCCCTACTGAACGCTCAGCTCCCCATGAGAAAGTAAGGATTGTATTTCAGATACTGGATTTTTAAATTATTTCCTCTGAAAAGACTGTTCTTTTGGGGAAAACCTTACTGTCCAAATTTCTCTTTAGGGCCTGGATATCATTGATCAGTATTCTATAGTTAGGTTAATGATCAAGATTTGTTACTCCTGTTACATGGTTAAATATTGTTTTAACTTTTTTTTTTGTGTGTTCATATTATTTGTAAATCTGAAATTCCAGCTTACCAGTTGTCTTAAGCTTTATCTACTTTCTATGTTGGTTTCTGGTTTTTACTTCAGGTTCTACCTATTTTGAAGTCTGCATTAACAATAAATTAATTATATTTACTGTTTATTAATGGTTTATTGTTTATTTACTGTTTATTAATAACTGTTTATTAATTCAAGCAACCAAAAATACCCAGAACACCAGAATGCTTTAGATGAGATTTATGTGGCTTCTGCAATAATGTTTTCCAGTTACCCGTGGTTATTAGAGTGCCTAGACTTGAACACTCTGCATCAACACTCTGTGACTTGCCCTTTTCATTGTTGGGTTTTGGAGACATCATTGTCCCAGGTGAGCAAATGGCTTTGGTAGCTAACTTATGAATAAATATTTTGGGTTTTATTCTTAGCTGGCTTGCAGAGTTTTTTCACAGAGTTTTTAATTACTGAATCAAGTGCAGCAGTTTGCCTTGATCAATCACTGCAGAATACAACAAAAGCCATAGGAGGAGAAGCTCACTATGCTGTAGAATAATTAAATAGTGAAAGGTTTTTCATTTTCTGTTGTACTGGATTGAGTAAACACAACTGTAGGTAAATCCAGTTGTCAGTATTAACTAAATATCACTAAAATCTCAGAAAGCAAATATTCTGTGACTTCGTAGGATTTTCATATCCTAGACTATGTAATTAGAGGTGAGGTAATGTAAAATATTTTGCCAGGTTTTTCCATCTTTCTCAGAAGAACTGAATTTGGCCGTAATTGGAGTCTTGAGCAAATTGCTTTAATCAAGAATGTGCAGACAAAATTGCTGAATGTTAAGACTGAGCATTAGAATCCTATTGAAGAAATTAAAAATAGGTTGTTACACTTCTGTGTTAGAAAGCTGAAAATAGCACAATGTAATTAGGTTGCTTGAAAACCCCAAACCTCTAATTCCAAGCTTGCTTGGCTCATGTTTCCATTATGTTTTTTTCTCCATTTACTGTAGAATTTCTTAGACTGGTTCTTGCCTTTACAGAAAAAATATTGGAAGAAGATAAAATACCAGAATGTGAAGTCTTACTATAAATTCTTTCATGCTGCTTTCATTTGGATAATTGGGGAGGAAAAAAATCATGACTAAACATTTCATTAATCCTCTTCCTTTTTAATTTTTTTTCTCTTCAAGGCCTTCTGGTTGCCTATTGTCGAAGATTTGATGTTCAAACAAGATCATCTTCTATATACTACATTTCCTGCACAATAGGTAAATTGTGATATTTCAGCATGCTTGATCTTCAGGGTAGCTTTTTTAAAATGGCAGATCTAAATGGTTTTCTTCAGGTAAGGTTCAATGTTGTCAAGAATCTCAGTAGAAACTCTTTTTAGTGTTCCTACTTGTACTTAAGTTGACTTTTTTATGGCAGTGAGTTGCTTGGAAATATAGAGCAACTTACTGTGTCTCTTCAGTTATATTAACAAGGAAAATACTGCTTAAAAAGAAATTGTCTTACTAATCTGAAAATTCTCCTGTTCCTGACTGTGTGTGTATGAATGTGTCTTTATAGCTTATGCTGTTGGCATGGTGCTGACTTTCATTGTTTTGGCACTGATGAAGATGGGGCAGCCTGCCCTCCTCTATCTTGTGCCATGTACACTCATCACGAGCTCCCTGGTTGCCTGGAGGCGCAAAGAGATGAAGAAATTTTGGAAAGGAAGCAATTACCAGGTAGGCTGGAGGCCTGGAGTATTCTATTTATTCTCTTGTTAATTCCTTTGAGTATATGCTTCTCTGAGAACTTGGTGATAGATCACCTGCAACCCAGTTTTTGCAAGTTTTCCTGTGATCTTCTGGAACTAATAAGGAGAAATAGTCTTTACTCTTAGAAAATCTTAGTCTAGTGGTTAACATGGCAGAAGAAAGCTCAAGGGAGATGAAATAGCTGCTTCAGTCCTCAGGGAGGAAAAGTAATTTGTTCTATTTACTTTGAAATGTTTTCTTGTATTTTAACATTCCCCATCTATCATCTTGATGTGGTATAACATGAGTCAATGAACTAAGCATGCAGACTCCAAACTGCACTAGTTCTGTATTAGAGACAGTTCCAAAAAATTGGTGATCAACTAGAACTTGAGAAACTTTCCATGCATCACAGATGTCCTGCATTATCAGGATTGTATGGAGCATTCAGAAACAAAATAGCTGGGTTCTGTAACTGTTTCCTGTCACAGCACACACTGTGGGCACACTTGCTTGGATATTCTGTATGACCCCTTAGTTATGTCTAACACTGCCCAGGAATTGCAGTTTTTAAACTCTCACCTGTTGACATGCGCACGTTTTCCCTCATGAGATGTGCTGTAGTAACTGGGTGTGCCAGTAACCCTTGTGAGCTGGCATTTATCATCAGACAGAGCAGTCTCAAGGTTATTCTGTGTTTTGCTTGAGACCTAAGTTCAGTATTGTTTGAGTTTACCATCACCTATATCTAGGGCCTGTTGAACTTGGAGCTTGGATAGTCTGTTCTGGGAAAAGGTGGGTGTCATGTTCATGGTGGATAGAAGCAGCTCCTGCTTTTTCAGCATTGGAAAATTTAAGTGGATCAGTGGAAGTCAAGAGTAATTCTTGTAAAACTACAGGCACCAGCTCCTAAAGTATTATCAGCAAAATGCTACCTTTTATTGATCTAATACACCACACCTGCTTCAGCTGGAGGTTGGCCTAGGTGTGAAATTACTCAGATTTTCAGCTTTAACTAAATACTCTGTCTTTTTATTTACAAAATCAACTCCTCCTTTCATATGTCCAGTGAATAGAAATGTTCCTCTGTAGGTCAGAATGAATTTGATTCACTGTGCATTTATACATAAATTGGTCACTATTTGCTCTTGTAAAATAAACAAAGTCACATTTATGAAGCCCAGTAACTCTGGGTTTGTTGTGGGGAAAACACTTTGCAATTTATTTTCCTCACTTGAGTTCTGAGTAAGATTGGCCTAAGTAAATTTGGCAGGTCTCCTTAGCAACAAAAATTTCTTGTACTTCTTGTAGCAAAACTCATACTTGAAAGAATTATGTTGCCATAGTAGTTATTTCATGTCCTTTCAACTGGTTTCTTGAAGGATTAAAACTACTGTGAACTTCAGCTTGTTTTGAGTTAGATTACTTCAATTCTAGCAGAATTTGAAATGTTGATTTCAACCCCCCACTCCACCACTGAGTTAGACTTGTCTGAGCCTGCAGTTGAGCTCTGTGTAACTTTACTAACTTCTATTTTTCTATAACTTTGTGAAGAATATTTTTCTATTTATTTTTTGTTCTCAGAGAGTATTATTGAAGTGTCACTCTTGAAAAGCTAAAGGGTTGATCTTTCTCATATGTTGTCCTTCTTATCTAAAACTGTATTTTGAACTGTCCTTACTTGACTTACAAACATGCAAAAAAATCCAAGCAAACAAACAAAACCCCAAACAGCCCCAGCCCACACAGCTCCAGGGTTGAAATCCCCAGCTTTCAGTGCTCACTTTGAGGAGGAAAGATATGGAAAGGTGTCAGAAGACAATTTTTTTGCTACATCAGTGGTTGAGGCTCAGGCAGAGCTGCTCTTTGTGTAGAGGTTTGCTTTGCCCTCATGGGAACAGAAAAACCTTGCAGAGTTGTTAGAGCAAAGTGTCCTAAGAATAGGGGTAGAAGAGCATGTAGAGTGCATCAGGTGACTAAACTTCATAATAATAGTCCATTAGTTACCTTTTTGGAGTTTGGGGTTTTTCTGATTTTTTTTTGTTGGTTTTGTTGTATATGATTTTAATAATGGAATGAATTTTATTTAGGTATCGGACTCCTCCAGGACGCCTTTGCTACAAGGTGTGATTATGGCCTTCTTTTAATGCAACTTTATTAATTGTCTTACAGTTCCTTTTTTCTTCTTTTTCCCCTTTTGCTTCCTATTTTCAGTCTTTTTTTGCATCTAGCTCTTAATTTTCTTTAAATTACTTGGTAGAAGAGGGTAGAACTGAAGACAAGATACAAATCTGTATTCACACTTAGGTGTGAATAGGGGTCACACTTAGGTCTTCTGGGGTTTTTCTTTTTTAAAGGAGTGCAGGAAAACATAATATTGAGTAGCAATGAAGCTGTGATTCCTAAGCCTGAAGGCAGGCTTTGTTTGCTTCTCTACCCTCCAGCTTCCCAAACCCTAGGACTGTCTTCAAATATTGCAGTTGGTGTTAGTTGCTCTTCTGTTACCTGTACTGCAGTCCTTCACCTGATTTTTCTGTCATGGCATAGATGTGAAAACCTGCTTAGTGCTAAACAACAATTTTGTTGTCTTGTGTTACAATGCTGAGCATTATGAATTTGCCTTCAGTAATCATGTCTGCAGCTCTTGTGTCACCCTCCTGCTCCACAGTGTCCTCCCTGCTGTCCTGTGTGTCCCTGGGCTGGGGAGCAGGGGCTGGGGTCAGCTCCCTGCCACAGCACGTCTGGGCTGCAGCGAGCTTTGACCTTTCTTGGCAGCAGCTCCTGACTGCTAACACTGATGCCATTTATTTTTGCTGTCCACACAGCTTGCAGAGAGCAGTGCAAGCTTTCAAATTTCAGCTTCTCGTGGAATTTAAGCATTTAAATATAATCTTGAATTATAGTTGCTGGAGTTATACATCTATTTATAAAGCGTAGGGTGTCTGCTCTGCAGACAGTTTGAGCTGGTGAATTCTGCCTGACTGTATCTTAAATTCTCAAATAAAAAGTACTTTTCTCATTAGCTCCTTTCTTCTAAGAAAGAGTACTTTAACAATTTAAGTCTTGTTAAAAAGCCTTAATAATAAAGAAATTAGGTATAAACCAAAGATGATATTAGGAAGTGGGAGGGGTTAAGTGCGAATTAAAAGCAGATGGCCAGACTATTTTTATAACTTGGAATTCTTCTGTCCTGCTGTGCACACTCCAGTTCTTGGATAGGTTGGTTAAAATCACTTTGTTAGTTTCTGCTTTACACGTATGACAAATGCTTGACTCCCCAAGATAGCTCTAAGGTCCCATAATTCATAGCTGAGGTAATTTCTGTTTCTGCATAATGATGCAGTCTTAAATTCTAGTTATGTTCAGTGTGGCTCTTTTATGGTGTAGTCTTGAGCTGTAAAGAGTTGCTGCACAGAAAATATTTTAACTATTCACTGAAGTGCAGAGATTGCTTGAAAGAGTAATGTACTTACTTTCCTGCCATCTAACTGGCAGTGTTGCTGCTGTGAAGTGTAAAATAATTCTGGATTGCTTATACTCCTCATGGATGCTTTCATGATAAATTAATTTCATACTTATTTTGAGAGTTATTGATTTAATTTTAGAATACTGGGTTTTGTATCAGTGCAATCTTTGAAATAATTTTAGCAAAATCATGGAAAATCTAGTGGCCTAAGGCAACTTTGAAGTCTTCTACATGGAGTAGTCTTGAAACTTGTTGGAGTTTGTCATTTTGAAGTGTTTAGCACTTCTTATCTGTCTTTGAAGTAATAAATCAACAGATTTGTCACTGGCATGTTATACAGCATGCACCTGCTATTTAGTAAGTTTTATAATCACTTTTTTAGATTCTTGAAAATTCATCATAACTGGGAGTTGTTAAGAATTCCATGAATTCAACATTATTGCCATGAATCTTGAAAGCAACTGTGTGCATAGGTACTGTGTGCTCTTGCAGGGAGAGACTTGTACTGCCATTTCTAGTTTGGCTCTGTGGAAGTGGATTTTTGGGGGGTGAGTTTGCTGGTTTTAGTTTTTAATGATTCACCATGTTAGTTAGGTTAAACAAAAATGGTTTTGTTACAAAGCTGTCTTAACACCTCCCCCTTAATAACTGTCAGAAATTCAGATGTGAGAGCAAAGCTTCTAAGTCTCCTCCACTTCAGAGATGTTCATGAGCTCTCCACAATGTACAATCAGATTGCTTTGCCTCATTCTTAGCTTAAAACAGCAGCTTTGCCCAGGAGTGTAGCCAGATGCCTCCATCCTGCAGCTGGGTATTGTGAAGATTCCTGCAGCTTCTACTGAGGCTTTGAGGAAGGGGCTGTCCTGAGAGCATCCACAGTGGAGACACCTGAGTGGACAAAGCTGCTCAAATGCCACCTTGTGCTTTTAGAGAGGCACCTGTTGTCCCCAGCTTGAAGTTGTGGGCTGTCCTTCTGTGTGGAGGGAAGATTAAAAGTGGGGTGGGGTAGCTTTTTTAGCCTTTAAACATTTATAGAAAAGACACCCCCCCTCCCCTCCCCAACACCTTTAGAGTTTTACAAGGCATTTGGTTTTAAATTTTAACTTCAAAATTTGATTATTAAGTGTAGATTTAGATACAGGTGCTATCTCCAGCATTTGTACAAAAAAGAACATTTTTACTGCTTAGTGTTGTAGGATTACCAGAAGAATCTTTGACTTTGGAATACACTGGATTATTGCAAGTATTTTTACCTCTTATTTCTAGAAGCATCTTGTCAATTGCATAGGAAAAGAGTGTACAAAAATGCTTAGCAAGATTACTTTCTCTATGCCAGCCATTAGATGATCCTCCCTAGGCTGAAGGGAGATATATGGCATGACTTGATGTAATATGGTACTGTGGGGAGAGGTTGTTCTTGTTTTATCCTGGAAATGAATACTTTAATCCTCATTCAAAGGGATGGTTTGAGTTCTGTAATTGTAGGGAGTGTTTTGATTTTGGTGACTTTTGATGTGGATTTTGGGTCAATGTAGAGGAAAATTCTGGATATACTGAAATAAATGCAAGATTGTCATTAGCACAAGAGCTGGGCATTCACTGCTGGACTGAGTGTGTGCTGCTGCTCTAACTCAGTCCTTAAGCCTATTGGCAAGACTGGTGCCTGCCTTAGTTCTTACTGTCATTATTCTGGAACGTGAAGGGAGGGTTGTGAAAGGCCTTTTCTGGTCTTAGATGGATATTGTGGCCACTGGGCTCTCCTAAACATTCCCCAATCCCACTGACTTCTTTTTTGGAGCTGTCATCTTGGTTTAACTGCACAGCATGCTGGTGTGGCTGGACTGTGAAACAGCTTATTTAAGCAAAAGTGCTTTTGATAAGGTATGTTTGTGTACTTTCCATTAAACAATTCCGGTGGCATAAAATAAGGAATGGCACAGAGCTGGGTCATAACTAGAGGAGAAGAGAAAAGTTAATGGAACAAGTCTTTTTACCCTGTACATAGAATTATACCACACTAAGTGTGTACAACACAGCAGTCTCAGAGCCTGCCTTTGTCCTGGCAAGGATTCTGAGCAGGTGCTAGTAAGACAAGAAAATAATTGTGTGGAAATCTGCCTACCTTAGATCAGAACCCACACAGTGAGCAGCTGTTGCACAGAAAGACAGGCAGGATATGCCACTATGGAAGAACAGAAGTAGGGTTTTCTACCTTTTGATGCTTAAAGCATTATCTCTTGTCCTAGTAATCCTGCCACTCTGGGATGAACTCCTTGGCACATTTTGCTTTTTCAGCCTTAGTTGTACTATTCTGTGTCTTCTGTCTCTGGCTGTCAGCTACCCAAACTGTGCAGTTCTTGGCCCCTTGTTAATTATGCTCAATTCTGAAGCCCTCAAACTGATGGGCTCAGTTTGTCACACTAACAAATGTGTGTATTACCTCTGTCATTCATTCAGTGCCTTGTCCCAGGAGAAAAACCAGAACCTTCATTGCCTCCAGCAGTACAACAGTGGATAGGGAAACAGGATAGGGAAACAGGCTGCTTTTTAGTCAGGGCAACTACAAATTTGGTTTGAGTTATTCAGGCAATCCAATCAGTTACATCAATGCCAAGTAGAATCAGTCCATTTAATAATCTAGTTTGGATTCTCTCCTGATGCAGGACTTTAGTTCCATTTCCTTTATCCTTTCTGAAATAAAAGGAAAATTTACAAAGAAATGTGACACTACAGTTAGTTTTGACTAAGTGTAATATAGGTAGCCTTTACAGCCATGACAAGAGAAAGTCTTTTCTGATCAAGCTATTGCTTGAATTAAATTCTGTAAATGTCAGGTAAGATCCTAGAGTTTACTTCCAGTTTTGCAAGCCATATCTTTGAAAAATTTGCTTAACCCCAATTGTTTTTTGTTCTCTGTATTTAATAATTGAGATACTTCTAACTCACAAGTTCATTTTCTTGTAGAGGACTCGGGTCCCTGGTTGGAGACTCCTTTTGTAGTGGAAAGCATTAGCTAATACAGCTTTGATTATTTGGCTTAAATACTTTTCTGTTCTATAAAGGACTTCCTAAATGTACGCTGCTAAAATGCACTCTAACACATGTGTAATTATATTTCTCTTAGCTAACAACTACTTTAGATCAATGGGGTAAAGCAGTATTTCTTTATAAAGAGCCATCTCTTTTTCCTTTTTTTTTCCCCTTTTTTTAGATGATGGAACACCTGGATTACACAGGAAATGAAGAAAGCACAGCATCAGCCACTGAACAGCCTGGAGGACAATAATATGTGGGATATCCTGAATTAAAATAGCATTTGAATTTTTGACAGCTGAATTGCAGTAAATTTGGTGAATTTTACAATAGAGTGTTTCCCACTCTGTGTAAAAGGGTTTTTTATTCCTGCACCTATATTTTTATGGAAAATACTGTTAATAACATAAAAGTAATCAAAATAGAGTTGCATTTTTACAGCCAAACCATAGCTAGTAAAACCGTGCCTTATTTCAATTTAAATAAAAGGATATTTTCTATGCAATTTTCCAACTGTGTTTCTATACAGTATATTTTTATAAAAGTTGCTTGCCCATATCATCATAAGTGAAATGTTCTTTTAAAGTTTTGATTAAAACTAGTTAGGTTTCTTTGAAAAAAAAATAAAGTACCCTTCATATGTTTTCATTCCAGATTTTGAATGCAAAGTTGGATAGTAATGTAACTATAGCAACTGAAGAATGAAACTATAGTTCCATCACTACAAGTAATTCAGTAAACAGTGTGTATGTTGATGTACATTGTGAGCCATTAAATAAATAACAGGGCAAATTAAGTGTGGGGTTGTGAACTCTTCCTCCCCACTTCCCCTCATTGTATCACTGGCTTATGCCTTAATTGTGAAATTTGTTAAGCTTTGATGCAAGTCTTTGGATTATATACATGTCCAAACATTTAAAAATAATAAAAGAGGGGAGGCACACATAATCCTGAATACTTCTGTGCCACTCCTGGAATAGTTGATAGACAAGATGGTGTGGCAGGCAAGAGGTTTTTTGCTCAGAAGGTGCTATTTTAAGGGATGGGATAAAATGTTAAGCACTGGCCTGGTTCTCTCACCTGTTGAGAGTAGGTGTGTATTTGTGGTCTTCATTTGGCTGTGGATCAGTTCAGAGGGATAGGGGAAAACAGGACAGGATTTTTTTGTTGGTTTTTTTTTTTTTTAACCTTTTGCATCTGCACCATACTTTTTTTAAAAGTATTTTTGAAAATTCTTTGCAACTGATAGACAAAACAGGTTTGAATAGTGCAAAGTAGTACTTGTGTTAGCTAAGGCAAATGCATGTGTTTAACTTGTTTAATCTTAAATTGTTTTTGCTTTTGAAGACTTGGAAAAAGGATAAGTAGTTTAAATCATTAGTTTGCATTTAGAAGAGTTTGAGTTTGTTTGACACCTGGTCTTTTTTCAGGAAACTGCAAATTGAGGGGATTAGGCATAGAAAATTTGTATAGCTGTAATGCTAACACTTGACACCAAAGAAAACTGGAGAAGGCAACAAGGGGAGACCACTGAGTTCACTTAGTGCTCATGTCAGGTAGTTGTTAAAACATTTTTCCTGTTCTTTAAATGAATGTCACTCCTATAGCAAGGACAAGTTCAAGAACCCTGGAGAAAACAACTGAGTAAGCACATGCTGGGCAGTGGCCATGGAGGCTTCCCTGCAGTGCCTCCTTTGTTTGAAGGTCACCTCTAGACATTTCTAGTCAGTTTGGGGCATGTCAGCTCAGGAAAATTTACCCTGATTGAATCTAGTTTAGCTAGATTTACTTTGTAAGTATGCTAATTAGGCCAATTGAAAATCTGTATTGGCAGTTAACAAAGGCTAACTGCAAATTTACCTAATTTATATCAAGTTTAAAGTTTTGTTTGCAAGAGTCAGGAGCAGACAAAGGACAGCCTGGATATCAGTTGTTGCCATTCACAGAGATTGAGTGTGGTGCCAGTTGATACGGGTAAGATAACTCACCTTGTTTGCAGCTTCCCTAAGAAAATAGAAATTAAAAGCAGTTTTTGTATGTCAGTAGTTCCCCCCTTGACTCGAGCTTGAACTGACAGCCTCAGAGTACAGTGGTCATCTTCTGTTTTATTTAACTGGCATTTCATAATAAAGCATACCTCAGTGTTTTAATAGCAGACTGAAAATGTGTCTTCTGATGTGTTATGCTTTTTGACAAGCCCAGTATCTGCCAAAGCTCAGTGGTTTTGAAGAAGTTTCTGGAAATTCCTGAAGCAGATGAAGAAGTCATAACTGATTCAAAATCATGTACAATTGAAAATCCTCAGAAGCTTCACAAACCTATGTAAGATGACTTCTTTGTCTCTTTGAAATCTTCCACATGGAGGATTTATTAAATTTTCAGCTGTAAGTGATAATGGAATTAGTATAAATAAAAAAGACCTTTGGCAACATAAGTGTATTCAGCAGCTGGCTGTGGAAGCTCTGTCTTGTTCTGTGCCTAATAATACTCCATGCCTGATCACGCCTGAGGTTTCACACACGTGTTGCCATTTAGTGGGATGTAAACTAACTTTTTTTTCTTTCAAGTGCTTAGGTGCTTTGTTTACAAAAATTATGAATGGAGTTTAAAATTTTATATAAATAGTAGGTTAGTATTGACTACTGAAATGAGGTTTTTATAAGTTCAGTAGAACTGATTGCAACACTTCTAGCAATTTTGAATGTTTTTAATATTAAATTTGGTTGAGCTAAACACTGTTAAAAGCCTTGTTAGTCATACTTTAATAGAAAAATCTTACTACCTTTTCATTGTACGTTTACTGACAACTGCCCCCTTCCTTATGATTTTTAAGTTATCACCTTAAAAATGTTATTAATAAATGTTACGTGGAAAAAAATAGTTGAGTAATTGCTTTGTTCTAACTCATCCTTTTCCTACTATGAATGTTCATGGCAAAGCAATTAGCACTTCATAATACCAAGTTAAAAATCCATAATGCACCCCCATGGATTTGTAGTTGCAGTTTTTCTCGATGTATCAAAGTTATGATTCCATTTGTAAGTACCCGTGTGATGCATTTGGTGCATTGCTTTTCTCTGTTTTCTCCCCTGGGATGAAGAGGGAGGAAGTGAAGTGAATTGAGCTACATCAGTTTTCCTGGTGTGTGACTCAGGAAATGCTTGTTGTACATTTGTTAGTGCTGAGGCTCCCTGGAAGTACACCTGAGAAACAGTGAGCTGGAAACTTCACAGCTGCCAAGTTCTTGACGGAAACAAGTTCCCTGCAGTCAGCCAGGAACTGGTGCTGCAGAGGCATCGTTCAGCTGAAGGTGCTTAGCCATGAGGACAGGAAACAGCCAAGCCTCAAACTGAAACCCAGGCTGGGTTGGGAGTGTTGGCAAGGAAAGAGAAAAAATCACTGAACCTGAGTGCACTTGATATGTGATCCTTGAGCCATCCCTACAGCCCTGCATACAGTGCTTTGGATGTAACATGTTCTTAGGTATTTAAAGTCTCTTTTGCTTGTACACTGGAGGTTCCAGTAGCTTTGAGTCACAGTAAAGGAGTGCTTAATGGGCAGAGAACACTCCAAGATGTTCTTTGAATTTACTTATTTTAAAAAGTAGAAGTTAAGAAGAACAGACATAGCTGCAATCAGCAAGCTTGGTTTTCACTGTCTGTTCCCCATGCAGTCCTTTATTAAGGCTGCTCCCTCTGACACACTGGCTAAACTGTAAATCTCAAAATTGCAAGTAGAAGAGAGTTTCTTCTAAACTTGACAGTTTAGATCAGTCCAATCTTTACAACACAATTCCATTTAGACACAAAAATAAACTTTCCCCTGTGAGTTTGGTCAAGCACTGGCACAGGTTGCACACAGAGGTGGTAGAGTCTCCATCCTTGGAGACAGACAAAATACAAGTGGCCACAGACCTTGGCAGTCTGCTGGAACTAGGCAACCCACAGAGGAGCATTCCACCTCTACTGGTCTGGTTATAAAGTGGTTGCCTTTTTTTTTTTTCCTTGTTTTCCAGCTCTTTATCACCCCAACATGAGTTTGAGGTTTGGTTGGTTTTTTTTGGTTTTTTTTTTTTTTTCAATTTGGAATAATTTATACTAAACTGTCAGATTGAAATAGATTTAAAAGTTGTCTTTGGCTTTCTAATGCTTTCAGAAGCTAAAGTTTTGTTTTCAAGTAGCCCGTACAGCACATTTTCTGGGTGAATGCTTTATCTCTACAGTTTTTGAGGAAAGAAGAAGGGCAACTCAGCCTGTTATCCTTTTTGTCAGTGGTGAGCAATCAAAGTTCAAGGTTTTGTGTTCTTGAGAAAGGTTGATGGTGGAAGCTCAGCTATCTCTGGAATTCCTCTTACTGATAAAGAATGTGCAAGATCCTGTTTCTCTGAATACTCAGGACATCAAATAGCTGAGAATAGGTTTTTGCTTGCAGCTCAAAGACCTTTTAACCAAGAAGGTGCTTAGATCAAAGAGCTTTCAGCTTTTTTTGGGGTGTGCTGGTGGGTATTCTGCTGTCTGGTTTCTGTGCTCTCTCCTTGCCCATGAACATAGGACCTCCTTTATTTCCTCTTTTCTATTTGGAGCAGTACCAGCATGATTTGAAGTGACTTTGCACATAATCTTGGACCAATAATATGTTTCTCTGTTCCAGTATGGAGACCATTAATGAGGAGGTTTGATCTTTTGGACTCTGTGAAAACAAACACGGCCATCGTGCCCACCAGCTCAAGCCACCAGTAACAGGAACTTAAAACAAGCTGATATTTTGCATGTGATGGTCCCACTGACTTTCTGGGGTTCCATTAATGATGGTGTAACTGCCAGGCTTAGATTTGGAAACAAAAAAAGTAAGGGTTTTTGCAGTGTCATCAGGCTGAAATGTGTTCATGCTGGTTCTCCCTATATTTTGCGAAAAGGCTGTTGGAATTTGTGAACTTGGGTAAAGTAAATTTACATTATAGTAACTATGGAACCAAGAGCAAATGCATGCCCACTGGTACCTCTTTCTCTAAGAAATGGAGGAGCAAGCTTCTGCAGGACAAAGTGACATTTTTGTCATGGTCACGATCTCGTAAGAATTTCAAATTGTACAATTATGACCTGTCCCATATAGAGTCACCTAAAATTTTATGTTTTGACTATGGGTTACCTATACTTGGATTTGAAAAAACCCCAAAACATCAAGAAGCAGAGCTCTGTGAACTTTCTCTTTTTGCATTGGTAAAATTCAGGTACCTTCAGCTGCTGTTGCTTTCCCTGCTCAAGGTTCAAGCAGCACAGTCCTGGAAGGAGATGCTGCACCTCTGTGTCTTGCACCTGGAACATCTCTGTGCAAAGGCCACCTCACTGCCTGACCATCTGCTCAACTGCCAATGAAAACACAAGAATTTACAGGCTAAAAGATTGCAGCAGAAACAATTTTCACAGGGAAGCTTTTCTAAAAAGCTAAAGGGAGGAGAAGGTTCAGAAGGAATGAAACTGAGATAAAGTCATTTTCGTTGTATTTTTAAAGGCAGGCAGTGATAAAATCTTGCAAAGGGTCACCATTATGTTGTAAATGCACCCATACAGTTCCTGGCAGCTACTGATTTTACACATCTAAATAGAGATGTGTGGAGGCACACCCTTGGCAGTTCTGTGCAAGGCTGTGGCCTTTGTTGGTTAAGCTCTCACTATTTTCTGAGCAGGAAGTAACATATCATATTCCCAAATACAGGATCTGCTTACATTCTACTTTGGATGATGGGTTGGGTAATGTATCTCTTTTTGTGCACTCATGGAGCATGTAAAAGAACATTCTGAATTGCCTGTGCTTAATAACCTCATTAACTTGATATCCCTTGCTATAACTATGGAATATCTTTAATGCAGATTTTTAAACTGAAAACCCACACTCTCTGTTGCATAATTTGGATGTGAGGAGTCCTAGCACAAAGTCGAACTGGAGTTACTGGTTTTGCACTCCGAGCTTGGTGTGTTTGGTCATCGAGCCCTTTGTGCAGCCATCAGAAAGCAGAAATCAGAAAGCCACCCTAGAGTCCTTCCCTGGGTTAGTGGGGATTTGCCATTCCCAGCAAAGCACCGGACAACTGAGAAGCCTCAGGTGCCATTCCCTGCATCTGTGTCCCCAAGCCTCTGTCTGACTTTGCCTTATGCTCTGGCCCTTAGTTAACACTTACATGCAGTTGTCAGAGAGGAGCTGAACTGCACTGGTGGCCTTCAGGTGACAGCAGATCAGCTCTCTTATCTCCAAAGCCATGCCCCCCTCTCTGGGGCTGTGTGGTACAGAGATGCCAATGTTTTAAGACTTTAACACCTGAGCAGTTTTGTTATTTGAATTTAAAGACATCTATTGTCTGTGAGATTGGAGTCTGAATCAGTCACAGGGGATAATTTGTTTAATGACTCTTAAATATACAAAATTAACTTTGTGTACATTATTCTCCTGGTGTATCTTGAATTTACCTTGGGTTTTATGACCTATTTCTGTATGCCTGTTTCTTTTGAGGGAATATGTCTCAGCTTTTAAAGCTAACACATTGCTTAGCCTAACTGCTTTTTGCTTTTAAGGAACCTTGATATAATGCAAAGAGATTACTAAAACTTCAGGACCTCTTCAGAAGATGTGTGACTCTGAGTTGTACCACAAACCAACAAAGTAACTGAAATAACTAAACCATTTAAAAACTGTGAAGTTACAAATTTGTCACAAAAAATCAGCAACTTCAGCCCAAAAAATCTCCACAGATAATGGAGGGGACCTACAGATCCCATTAATCTGTGTCATTGTATGTTTTTTGCCTTACTTGACAAATTTTAAACTTCCATGTGGGGAAAAAAAAGTTATCTTCAGTTTTTAGGAGTAGCAGTCTGGATGTAAACTGCTGAGTTACCACTACAGCTGTAGCTGGAGAAATTATTTACCTGGGTAAATCAGAAAAGGACAAACCTGTGGCCATAGAAAAAATAAGGTATTTGGGAGAATTCACCCCTGTTTCAAAAATATGAAAAGTGAATAAATAGTAACTCTTTTCTGCCACAGATTACTTCACTGTGGGACCAAAAAAATGTTTTCTACAGAGAATCTGTTTGGCTTTGAGCGGGACATTAACTAGATCTCCTTATCAGTTAGCATTTGCAACTTGTTTAACTGCTTGAACTCTAGAACTTATTTTGAACAACTACAGTTATAGCACATATCTAGTAAAACTTCTAATAGTGTCAAACAAACAAAATCAAAACCAGGTCACTTTCATTTAATGGTAACTCATTCAGTTTCCCATCAAATGGAATGCTGTGTTTTTTTTTCCTAAGCATGAGTCAGTGTTTAATCCATGTGAGGGTGAGCAATCAAAGGGCAGCATCCTGGCTACTGGGCATTGCAATATTGAGATAAGAGCTTCCCAAGAAAAGTTTCTTATCCTTTAGCACTTACATTGAAATCCAGTTACAGTTGGTTTAATGGGATATAAAACTTACTGCAGCTGACATCACAAACTCTACTAGGTCTAGTGATGATTACACCATAAATGTGTCAAGGACAGACTGATAGCTTGATTTGAGATATCAAAATAAGATATGAGAACTGCTGGAGCCACATAACAAAAGGAGTTTTTTTAAAAAAACAGTTATTTTCAATCTGAGATAGCAGAAGCTTGCTTCAGGTTAATGGCCCTTAAATGCCATAAGGTATAAAATAATGCTTCATTATTTCCTTGTCATTCACAGCTGACAGATGTTGATTTGGAAAGAGATAGAGGAATTTTGAGTTGACTTTTGGTGTGAATGAAAGGTAACACTTAGAAGTCAAGTAGCAAATACAAGATTTAACATCTGAATGTACAAGAATTCACCTTTTGAATGACTAACTGCTAGTTTAGGGTCAAATCATGCCATGTTCTGCACGGGCTGATCAAGGTAGTAGGAGGATATGAGGTGACTGTGCCTCACTGCCGGGTCACAGGGATGTGTGTCACTCTGCTGCCGTGTCCTTGCCTCCACAGCACTGAAGGCTCATGCTCCCCCAGACAGCACGAGGCACAGAGGATGTTGATGACTCATTTTCCTTTCATTTTCATCCCTAGCTGTTCCTGAAACAATGTGCTCTTTCCAACTGAGCTTATCGCAGCTGAACTCTGAAACAGTTTGATGTTGATCTCAGTTTTGCAGGATCAACAGGAAAACAAGGCATGGAAATTCCTCACCTTACACACATTCTCCTAAACTAATAGCTTGTACCAGAGAAAACTAATACCCAGGTCGGTCTTCAGCTATTTTTTCCTAATTTCCTTGTCTCTTCTAGCTCTTGGATTTACAAATACGAAACTTAGAGGCCAACATGATAATCACGAGAATCAAATCAGTGTAGCCCAAGTATTGCTGTGAGATAAGGTGAAGAATCTAGTAACAGAAGAACTGACTCATTCATCTAATGTGGGATGTGAGCTTTAGATCAATTAATTAGAAAGGGAAAAAGAGGGAGAGAGGGAGAAGGAATGAGGTGATTTCTCATAAATGCTTTATGGTGTCAACTGAAGAAGTCAAAAATCCCCCATTTTCTCTAATTTGGAAGATTCTTGAACCATTAAAAAAAAAAAAATTCTACTGGTCTTCCACTGCTCCTTCTGTTCCTGCTCCCTAAGCCAAGAACTAGCACACGGGAATCTGGGCAGGAACAAGTAGTGGCAGATCAGCAGGCTTGGGACTTCTACACAGTAAGAGAGTGAATGGAGCCTCTTTGTTGTGTGATCTTGTACTCAGAACAGTTTTTCCTGGAAAAGCCTAATTTTCCATTTCTATGGAAATTGAGAGTCCTAAGAGCCTAATTTTCATATCTATGTAAGATAGCAGGAATTCTTCTGAAGTTAACTTAAAACAAGCATTAGGAGCTCCCCTGCAGCTGAGGAACTCCCTGCAACACCCTAGTTTGAGCTGGATGCCTCAGCTGCTGGGGCTTCCCAAATTTGCACCTATTGTCTGCAGCAAAGGTGTTCTGACACCAGAATTTACAACTGGACTTGCCCTGCTAAATGGCTATTAATGCAAGAATGCTTTGTTTCTTGTTAGCTACAGTTGTGTAAAAAAAAAAAAAAAAAAAAAAGGCAAGAAAAAAAAAAAAGGCTAAAGTGGCTGCTGCAAATTAATGCTGGGTTTGATTTCTGATCGTGCCTGTCTGATCATTGGAGCGGACTCTGTTACTCTGTGATGCACAAGCCCAGGGTCCAGGTGAGAGCACACGTCAGCTCAGCCCAACATTAATGCTGGCATTCTGCAGCAAGGGGAGAGAGATAACTCACAACAGCTGACAAATGATCAAACCTGATATGAAACCCCAAAGTTTGGATTGAGTTTATATATAATTACTGCTCTTGTATGGTCATGGTATTTCAAAAAGAGATGAGAGATTTTTCCAGGATCTCTTGAATTTTTTTTAATTAAAGGGACACAAATAATTTAAGCCAAACCCAATCTCTCATTCTTCCCTTACAAATGCTGTTTGCTCTAGCACAGAGGTTGTTGCAAAAGCTGTATAATAACATATATAGCATAAATTATTGTATGAAGCTTTTCATTTGTGGAACGGATTCTCCTAGTTTGCAGATTGCACACAGGGACAAAGAAGACAAGGTTCCTCCCCTGGCCACTTCCTAATCTAAACGGGAGAGTGAGTTGACTGAAGTGGAAGAAAAGCATCCTCCTTTTCCTTCCCAAGCGGAATTTCCTCCAGTTTGGCTCAGGCCTGTTAGAAGATGCCTCCGACGCGGAGCTAATGGCGGCAGTGCCATGTGCGAGCAGGGCTGGCAAGAAAAGCGTGAACTAACGTGAGCTGAGGCTGCTCGCTGCCCTGCGGCTCTGACAGGAGCAAGGCCGGGTCCCCTCAGGGGGCAGAGCCCACGGGATGGAGCCGGGCCGAGGTGTGCGGCGCTGCGGGCTCCGTCCCCTCGGGAACACGCACGGCAGCCCCACGCGAGCGGAGCCGCTGCCTTTGCGGGGCTTCTCTGCTAGCCGCGCCTCCCCAGCCAGCCGGGTTTCTCTCTCGGAAGCTCCATTTTTAACATCTCCGCCTTCACCTCACCGGCAGCACGGCCGCCTGCCCGCCCGTAGCCGCTGACGCCTTCTCCGGGTCTCTCGGGACCCCGCTCGGGGCTCACCGGGGCTATGGAGCGGCCGAGCGCCCCCCTCATACCCCCGGCGAGGGGACCCCGGCGGGCAGCACCGCCCCGCCAGCCCCCTCCTCCTGCCGGGGGCGGTGCGCGCTGACGCGGCAGCGCCGCGGCTCCTCCGCCGGCCGAGTCGCACAATTATGAGAAAGAGGCGCCGGGCCGAGACCGCCGCCAGCCCTGAGTCCCGGTGCGGAGCCGAACCAGCGCCGTCCTCCGCGTCCCGCGCCTCCCTTCGTCCCCGGAGCGTCGTCCTCGCCCGGCCGCTCCCCACCCAGCCCTCCGCTGCCGCCGAGCCCAGCCCCGATAGATGGAGACAGGCCCCGCCACCGCCGACGCCGAACCACGAGCAGGAGCTGCCCGGCGGGAGGAGAACCAGAGTCGGCGCCGAGACCCAGCCCGGCCCTGAAGAGAATGGTGAGAGCCGCGGGCTGCGGGGGTGCCGGGGCGGCGGGGCCGGGCGCGCCCGGCGGGGAGGGGGCAGGGACGGGGCCGCCGGATCAGACCTGTCCCAGCCGGCTGCTGCGGGTCTCGGCCGCCTCCCGCCGCCGCCGCGCTGCCCGGGCCGGAGGGGACGCTCGGGCTCCGCGCTGCCGGCCCCCGCTGCTCTCCCGCCCGCGGGCCCGGAGCTGCCGGCCGGGAGTGCCCCGCGCCGCCGGGCGAGGCTCCCGCCGCCGTCCTCGCCGCGCCGTGCCCGGGGCAGCCGCCGCTCCCGCCGCCGCTCCCGCGCACCCTCCGCGCCCCGAGCGGAGGCACCGCAGCGCTTAGAACCGAGAGCTCCCCGTTAGTGCTGCCTCTGTTCGCCGTGGTGGTCTGGTCTGAAACCGGAATTCGCACGGTGTATTCTCTGGGCTGCAGCAGTCCTTCCCTTCTCATCCTTACACCTATTTCATTTTTGCAGTTACAACGTGTTATGCATAAGGGAGCACATATATACTTAAAGATGTATGAGTGTCTGCAATGAAAACAATTTAAAATCCAGCTCTATATTCTGGCTGTTAAACGGTTGTTCATCCCTATAAGTTTGTTCCGTAATATTTAAAGAATTTAGGGTAGTTTATCGCATCAAGTGCTTTCAAGTAATTTTGAAAATATAAGCGACAAGTCTAAATATATGGATTTCTACAGTCTGCTTGAACTTCTAGTAAGATGCTGTTTCATTTTAAATAAAAGGTGTTTTATTTCACGGCATTTTCTTTAAAACCATGGGGATTCGTGCCCATGAATCTTTCATTTCTGAGTGTATCTGTGAACTGTGTGGAAATGTGGGTTGTGTTCTTCTAGAAACTGCAAATCCAGCACTCTTCTAGGAAGAAGCTGCAAATGCAACCTTCCATTCTGACTTAAGAGTGCTTGGCATCTGCCACTTGGGTGGTACTTGCTCTTCTCCCTGAAGTGGTTTGGTGTTGGGTTAGTTTTGAGGAGTGGAGGATTTGGGTTATTTTATTTCATTTTTTAAAATTTAGCTCTGGTGGGTGTTTTTTTTTTGGTGCGGACATAGCCTAGAAATGTACAGATTGATTTAAACCATCATGGTTCTGTAAATTTGAGGCTCAGCAGCCTTTCTGGCAATATAGTGTGTTTGCAGGGTTTAATATTTGCTGTGTGTTTACCAAATGTTTTGAAACCTCTGTTAAACAGGTGTTTTGGTTGAAATTAATATAGGACATTTTATGCAAGCTCATTTTGCTAAAAATTTCCCTGCTGCTCCATGACTATTTAGCAACTTTGAATAATTGCTGGACGGTGTCCAACATTAAATCAGGAATTATTCTAAGGAATGAGTCGTTCAATGTGGCAATTCCGGCTGTTCAGTCTTAAAAAAATGTGTCTGTGTGGGTGAGATAAATGTCTGCTAGATCATCCTTCATACCTTCTGGTAGGAGGCCATTCTTGACTTTGCTATTTCAAGGCAGGAGGGGGGAACCTTTGTGCATGTGGAGCTCTTTAGGCTGAGTTTGGACTGTTTGTACCTTGGTTTCCTGATGTTGTACTTTGATACTTTTTTGCTTGCTTGAGCTCAGCAGTGGAAGGGTAATGTTCACTTGTCATACAAAGGCACCTTGAAACATCACCTTGCATTTGACAGTTATCTCACACTATCTGTATCAGATCATCTATCTCCCCACGTGGATTGTCTTGGAGAGAGTTGCTCCATTGTGTTTTAAACTTTCATTTATTTTCTTGTCCCTTGAGGCTCTGCCTAACTAGTCGTGCTGCATTACCATTTTCTCTTACCACATCAGCCCAGCTTTCTCTGCTCTGCTGGTGATAGACTGCAGCATCTAAAGCCCTCTCTTTTTCTCATCCTTATCTTCACCACTTGCTGTGCTTCCCTTTCCTGGAAACTTTGGACCAACACCCAAATTTTTCATGCCTCTCTTTCATGGCTCATTCATGAGGTGCATTTCTGTTAACCATTCAATCCTTGTGGACAGTCATGACAGATGAACTTTTCTAAATAGAAAACTATTGTTTTGAACTTCAGTAACTGACTCTGGCACAATAGAGTTTGGCTCTACTGGTTTGCTCTTTGACACCAGAAATGTTGCAAATAAATCTCTAAGAGGACTTGTCAAAAATTGTGTGTGAAGAGAGATGCTTGATAGAATTTTGCAGTCTTGAAAGGCTTCACAGTGGATTTCTATATTGTAAGGCTTTGAAATGCCAAAACAATATGAAATTAATACTTCTCATGCCAAAATATTTAACCTGAAAAACGTCGTTGTCTTTTTTTTTTTAGCTGATATTTATTTCTTTCGGAATTTCAAGTTTCTTTCAGCAATGTCTACGTTGGCTGTGATATTTACATGCCCTGTTTATTTCATGAAACTGTGATATTTACATGCCCTGTTTATTTCCTGAAACAAGCAACATTAGTTCTTTTTCTTTTCCTCACCTTTTTAAAGGCAGACTGATAGTAAAATCAGTGTGTGTGTTTTTCAGAATTGAGATTTTGGTTTTGGGGTGATGTTCATTGTGTCTGTGAGTAATTCCGTCTTGGTGCGTTTTACCTTCAGTGGTTGAAATTTCAGCAGCTGACTTCTCATCAGATAAATTACTGATTAATGTCATTCTCTGTGTGTATTTGGATAAGATACTTGCATAATTATTAAAGCTGTGTCACTTTTTACCTCTGATACTGACAAATGGCTGTGGCCCCTGACCAGTGAGTCTGTGCTTCATTGGTTCTACAAAAAAATACTCCACTTGACCTGTGGTAAACTTGAACTTTTGTTGCACGCTTTCTTTGTGTTCTCTGGCCTGAAGCCCTCTTTCCTCTATTGTAATCTCTGCAGTCTTGTTATTGTCTTTTTTTAAAATTTAATCCCTTTGCTTTCCTCACATAATGAGAACATAGAGGTGCTAGTGTCATGTATCGTGATACAGCCAGTACTGAAAGTGGTCTGTCTAATCTTTGCTTTCTGTTATTTTTATTATGGGAAGCTTGGCTTTTCTTGTGCTTAAATTGTAGGTGTTTTTGTGTTTTAAGTAACAGAAAACTAATCTAACAAAAGAACAGAAAAAGTAAACTCCCAAAACCTTAGTGTTGGCCAGCTTTGCTCCCCATCCTGGCTCAGCACGGGATTAGCTGGGCATCCCTGCTGCTGTGCAGGGGGGCAGGGCAGGAGGGCAGGGAGGATGTGCAGGTGGTTATTTGAGTTTTTGGTAGCAGCTGCACAGCTGCACCTTAACTGGGTGGGACCACAGCCCTGAGCAGCAGTGGGGCGCCAGGAGCAGTGTCCATCGCAGCTGTTCCACTGATGGAAGGAATGCTGGCTTTCTTGAGGAGTGGTGAGTTTCTTTCATCCTTTACCCCTATATTTTGCTTAGCATGTAGAATGTGAGCCACTTTCTTTAACTGAGCCACTTCCTTTAACTGCCAGGTGTGCTGGACCCACAGAACAACCTGAGTTTGATTTTTTTCCCCCAGCTATTATAATTTATGCACAGAAGAAGGGACCACACAGGTTGTGTAATTGCTGCTAGGTGAGCAGAGGACAGTTCTTACTCCTGTGTTCTTTCCAAGAAGGAAAGGCCAGTGCACTTCTGATGGGATAATGAAATATAAAAATACAAGAGAGAAACTGTATATGACTTCTTTGTCCTTCCCAAAATTGGGTGAAAAGTGTCCTGAACATATGGGGAATACAGGGAGTAAAATAACTGTATTGCTAATAGTGGTGCTGGTAGTTCTGAAAACTGCTTTGTGAAAGGGCAGAATATTTAACTGTGGCAGGTGGTTTGACAGCATATGGTATAAGGATGTTGCAGGATTAGTCTGTAAGATAGATGTGGTTAATTGCCAAGGAGAACTTTGAGCATGGTACCAAATCAACAGCACATTCAAGCTTGGTTTATAAGTTGTGCAGTTTTTGCCCCTTAACTAAACCAAAGTTCAAATTCTACTGAAATTGTAGGCTTGGATTGAATCCTAATTATGGGGATTTCTGTGTTTCTTAAAAAAATCCTAAGAGTTGCATCACAGTTAGTTTATTTAATCTTTATATTATTAAGAGCAGTATAAGTTTTTTTCCCCTGAAGATTTGTACAAACTCATTCTAGCTTGAGCATTTTGTTGTCATGACTTCTGTAATGTTTGAACACTGTGTGTATTGCAAATGTGCAATTTCTGAATTAATGTATGTCAAGCCATCTTTGTTTCATTTGTTCTCAGCTCAAAGAGGATGGAGTAAGATTTGTGTGATGGCATATCTGTTGATTTTCTATAGCAGGAAAATCAGAATTGTAGAGGCTGATTCAGTAATCAAGTTAGTACTCTGCTGCATGTATTTGGACAACTGATGTTTTTAGGTCATCTAACTTCAGAAACAGCTATGGTAAACCCTCTGTGAAGCTTTAATGGGACTTCATCTGCAGCCTGTCTGTGGAGAGCCCTAATTTACATCAAATACAGTCCAACACCAAGTGCTTATTTTGTTTAAATGCAAATCATGTGTTTTGCAAGGAGCATACACCAGGCCAATACACAGGTTCAATGAGTGTAGTTGTGTGTTTATAGTTTTTGAAAACTATGCACCTGTATGTGAGTCTTACCAATGTCTACACTTACTGATAGGAATTTTCTAGCAATTTACCAGCTCCTCTTTGATTTGGTGAGCATTGCACCTCTTTTTCAAGATCTGTGACAGCCTGGTCTAGTTCTTTTCCTTTGTCATGACTCCCAGTGCTATTGGATTCTGCCTTTAATTGTTTACTGCTAAACTGAGCAGATGTTGAAAAAAAAAGGAAAGAAGTTGTAGTTTTGAGAATTGGCATATAGCGATTAAGTTCTGGTTTGCTGATTTTAATTTTTTGGTTTGATTTTTTTACTGACAACCTTTTGGGTGATTAATGAAGTATATTTTTGCTATTTTACACTAAATCATTCTTGCTTGAGAATATTTTCTCAGTTACAACTGTAAATGAGTTTAATCTAGGTGTTCAGCCTTTCACCATAACTCTGTAATCCTCAAAGCCTGGGAAAGTGTCTGTTACAGCTCAGTCAGTGGTAGCACAATGGTTTTTGTAATTGAATCTCAGCTTTGGTGCCCTGCTTTGTTCCCACTTACCTCTACTCATTTTCTTTACCTTATCTACTTGATTCTTGTCACCTCTGCTCAGAATTTTCACTTCGTAGTCCCTGTCCCCTGGCTTATGCTGGGTTGAATTTTGCAGGCTGTCCCTGGCTGATGATTCTTACCCAAATGTCTGCTATTTTTTTCTGTAATGCTGCAGTTTTTGTGAGATGTGGACTTGAAAAATTTGGCTGTAAAAGTTTAAGTTTAATAGACAAATCTACATTTATGCCTTCTGCAAATGGATTTCCAGATGCTTTGTTAGGAAAACTTAATTACACAAGCACTTGTGCTTAAAAATTTCTAGAGTTGGGCTGTCCTAGAGCTAGTGTTATTTAGCAGCCCAGTCCTTCCCACTCTTACTCATTTTATTGACAATATCTTTTCTGACTGACCTGGAGTGCTTGAGATGTGTTGCAGGGTAATTAGCTCAGGGTAAGGGTTGCTGCTCAGGCCCTTTGCTAGCTGTTCCCATATGTGCCAAAGCTCTTCTTAAAGTTGTGTTGTAATCCAGTCAAAACTCCTATAAAACCTGGCTGTGTCCCTTTCACCTGTCCCTTTGTGCTTCCTTGTGCTCAGTCACTGGGGATCTGAATTGAATAAACTTCCCATCACCTCCTTTCCTTTTTTTTTTTTTTTTTTTTTTTGTGGATTATTTTGTTGGTCATTTCCCTGAACCAGCTTCCATGTGACTGCACAAATGCTGCTGCTGGTATGAGATAGGTTGGGATCATGTGCAGAGGCTTAGGAAAATGGGATCGTGGCACCCCAGGCTTGACAGGAGCTGTGAGGCTGGATTGAAGCTTGCTCCAAGGTGCCTGGGATTTGGTTTGTGCTGTTGCATTAGGGAGTGTTCAGTTCCTCTGTGCATCACCCATGGCACATGGATGTTTTCTGGGTCTCTGCCTTGTGCACAGGCATGGATGGAGCTGTACCAACTTCTGTGGCCTCTTCAAAGTATAAACCAAATTGTTTTTTAGCCTTGTGTAATTGTACTGTGAGCACTTGGTGGCTATTCTTGAGTACTCCTGTATCTAAATCATTGTTCACAGAGGATGTTTTTCTTGACCTGCTTTTCTGAAAGTGTGCTAGCAGATTCAGGATCACTTGTTTTTACCAGATGTGCTGTGCCCCAGTCTGTCTCTGGACTGAGCTGCGCCAAGATGAGTTTGATCCCTCCCATCAGGTTTTTTCTGTTGGGAAATGATTTACTGCTGGTAACTTGTCTCGTGTAACAGAATATTGCTGGATTTTTTTCCAGTGTTCTTAGCATGCAGCATATTTGCTTTTTAGTGCTGTTCCCATTCTTGTTTGATTTTCTCAGGAAGCTGAACCTGTTTCTTTGAGTTAGGAGAAACCAAAGCTGCATTCTACTAATGTATGTGCCAGGGCTCAGCACAGCAGCCATGTGGACAGGTTCAAAGGCAGTCATGGTGCTGTAAACATTATTAAAATTGCATGTAGATTGTCTTTGTGTGGTGAGTGTAATGCAGTATTCTAGATTGTGGCTAGAGCCACTCTGAAAAAGCTGTTTCCTTTCAAAGCCTGTCCCTGGTGCTGCTGCAGGTCATGCAAGTCTTTAGGCATAACTTCAGTCACCTGGATAGGTTAAATTATGCATGTGCTTAAGTGACACATGATTAGAGCCTAAAAATACCAGTTGTGTAATTGCAGAACTGTTAATCAACTTTCTCTTCAATTATAAAAATCAGTTAATCTACACGAGTAGGTGCAGTTAATGATGTTTTAAATGTCAAACTCTTACCAGTTTCTCCTGTGTTCCCTGGCTGCATTATTGTCTGTAGTTTGCAGAATCCTGTTAAACAGAAAGTTTTAACTTCAGCTGTAGTTTATGAAGGAGATTAGAAGAGTGTATATGGCTGAAGGTGATCTTCTAGATGAAGAGTTTGGGAGAGATTCATCTGGAAGGAGCTCCTGCTTGTGGTAGTAACCTTGCACTAGGGAAAGAGCAATAAATGACTGATACCTTAGCTGACAAGTGTCCCAGAGAGCTGTCCAGGAACGTGGCAGTGTCTGGTGAGGAATGGCTCGGGCTGCAGAGCTGGAAGAGGTTCAGTCCCCCTGATTTCACAGGCTCCTCTTTGCTGACCCCGTTACTGCTGCAGGTGTTCCTGGTTTGCTGCCCTGGGGACAGCCCTGTGAGCCCTCACCTGGCCTCAGCCAGGGCCACTAAGCACAGATGTGGAGGTTGGGATGGACTTTTACCTCTTAAACTGGCATCAACTGGCTTTGCAGCCAGAGGCACTGAAAAACAGAAATAGCCACTTGAATAACCTTCGCCCTTCTCATTTGTGCAACTTCAGAAATGCTCTTGATGAGGATTTATGCCCATGCCTCATTAAGCAATTGATCTGTCTTAGTCTTGGTTTCTTTTATAAAGGTCTTATGCAGAAAAATGATTGTTTAATTTTCAGCTGTAGAAAACCCACGGTTTGTGTGCATTGTTATCTGTATAAATTTTACTGCTCCGTGTGCAACTCCGTGACTCCTCACCATTAAATTCCCTGTAATTGTTTCAAATGCTTTAGTGAAACAAAGTGGCCTTTTATGTTGCTGATGTAGGGAAAGAGGGCAGAAACCTCTCATCACCCTTGTCCTGGTTTGGGCTGCCAGCTTGAGTTACAGGTGAACCTTCTGTGGTGCTGAGGGCTGCTAACAAACCAGTCATTGTGTGCATGTATCCTCTGCCTTGCCCCGCGTTCCCTGGCCCTCCAGAGGAATATTTGGTGCTGGTAACATCACAGCACTCTGCTGGACAGCACAATGCAGTCAGCTTCAGGCAGCTGTGCTTTCTTTCTGGTGCAGAAAATGTGCAAGAACAAAGCTTTTCTGCCTTCAGATGAATCCTGTTCTAGGCTGTAGGAGGAGGTTTTCTGGTCACAGGCAATCTGCAGCATCCAGGTAGACTGTGCAGAGAGGGGAGAATTATTCACAAGAGCTAATTAGGCAGTGAGTCCCCAGGCTGGCTCAGTGGAGACCAGGGGGGTTTCAGAGCAGCTCTTTTCTCTCTGCAAAGAGGATGTAGAAAAATTAGCACAGCTGAGATAAGGTTAGTAATTTTGACTATCCTCTTGAGTGTCATTACTGGGTTTTTGGGGGTTTTCTGACAAATATAAAGATCTTGCATGTAGGACAAGAAAAATCTTTAGTAATTAATGTATTAGAAGTTGAATGTTAATTATACCATGAATTAGAACAAATCTTCAATGCCAGATGAGAATGGTGTTCTTAAACACAGGGTATCTGCCCCTCCAGAATGTGACCTTAGGCAATATGTTCTTGCTTCATTGACACCTCTCTGAGAAATAAAGAAATAAAGAAATACAGTATTAACTTCCTTTCCTTCCTCAATATCAGGATGTGTGTGCATTAAAAAAATAAATCTTTTTGTGTGATAGATCTGTAGTCTCTCCCTGTGTGCCTAGAGCCTGTGTGCTTTTGGGGATTATTTTGATGTACTTTGGCAATATGCTTAGATCAGCTCAGCTCCTCTGCCAACCCAGTGTCTTTCTGCTACCAAAGGGGATGTCCTACTTCCCTTCTCCCCACCCTGATCATGGCTATGTGATTCTGTCTTGTGCTTTAGTTTTCTGTCCAGTTTACATCTGAATCTGTTCATTCTGACATTAAAGCTACCTATTTTTTTTCCCCTGAGGGTAGTTTGCTGGTTTGGGGAGCCCAATCAATTTTCCAGAGGGAGAGTGCACAACTGCAGGTGGGGGAGAATGGGTGGGACGGCAGAGCAGGAATTTCCTCAGCTTGTCTTCTCCGACTGCACCCTCACTTTATCATTTGAAGAATTGCATCTGTGAAAGCCAATATTTCTCCTGTGTTTCTTGGCTTTGCCAGGACCTCCACCTCGCTGCTGGTGTCTTTTGTTTCTCTAGAATGATTGTCTTCACTCTTCTCCCAGCAGGCCAGGGAGGAGCCTGTTCCAGGTATTAGTCCAGAACAGCTTGGACAGGCCTTTGTGCCACATACCACACAGCATTAGTGAGTTTTACTGGCTTTTAGTATGCTGGAAGAAATTGCCATAAATAAAAAACATTTTCCATGTGAAGTTGTGTTGTGGTCTGTCAATATTATTTAATTAGTTGTTTCCCTTATGCTGGGAAAAAAGAGACAGAAAATCAAAAAAACCCAACAAACCAAACAAACAAAAAAAAAGAGGGTACTTTATTTCTAAAAATAATATATTTAGTTTCTGAGTAATTATTTAGACTTGTGGTATTTAACATAGAAGAGCCTCTGAAAGCATCAAAAGCTCAAACAACTCTCAAAAACAGGTTGGAATTTTTTAAAAGTGCCTAAATACACATTGTATATTATTTCAAACAGTAATTAGCTGCTTTCACATTTCTTTAACAAACCCAGTTAAGTTTCTTCTTTGCACTTTTCTAGTGTAGAAAACAGAAACCACTTGAATAGTTTCAGTGGGGAGCTTTATCTGCTGACAAGTGTTTAGGTTCATGGGTGTCTCTCTCATGCTGCCAGGGTTCTTGTGCCCCGAGGTGGGGCTGCAGTCAGCACTGGGCAGCTGCAGGCTGACAGAGGGCAGCTGCTGCTTTGTCTTGACAGGAGTGCAAGTAGTGTAACTGAATCCAGCAGCTCTTTGTTATGAGCTGCATTTAAAAATGCTTAAGTCTTTGTAATTCAGCAGTAGGTGAGCTATAGCAAATTCTTGTTTTGGCTTGCTTTGATGCCGGCTCATCCTACTTTCTCCAGTTTATTCTAATTGTTGAAGAACTCTGATCACTTTACAGCTGACCAAAACATTTGCTTCCCCTCCTGTGCCTAACAAATACTGGCACAATTGTGTGCACGTGTGTACAGGCAGGGAGAATCCAAACTTCCAGACCTGTTTCAGCTGGCTCTTTGGTTTGCAGATGGGTCTCTTTCCTAGTTTCAATAGTTTTGATATTAACAATAAAGTTGTTTTCCCAGATACTGTGTCTAAACATAGGTTCTGTGAAATTTCATAATCCTTAGCAGTGGTCTGCTTCCATCTCCTATATCATGTGCCCACTAGTATGTTCTGTTGCTCTTCCTTCTCACTCATGCTGTTCAGAGAAATATTATTGATCTGCCATAATTAATGTGAGCATAGGCTTCCTTTTATTTCTGTAATAGATGTTCAAAGAGTTGTCTGAGGCCAGCTATGTCAAAAATTCCTTAGTGATAACAAGTTTCCATTTCTCTAGTGAGTTAATAATAGCCTACTTAAGTCAGGAGGCACCAGAATCTTTGCTGTGATGATAGAGAAGTGTCTTTCTTTGTACGACATGAAAAATAAGTCAGATCTGTAAATTGAACAGCTAAGAAAGTGGTAGAGCAGGACAAACAGCATCCACCCTTCCAGTCTGCTTTTGTAGTTGTAATTTGCTTCAGCACATACTGAATTAATCAGATGTTCATGCACTTCATGAACTGGAAAGGGAGGACTTTGCTTAAGTCTGCAGCTCAGATATGGCTAGAGTACATCCTTTGCACGAGGTGAGGGGTTTGCAGCCTCTAAAGCTGTCTAGGAACAGCGGCTGCCAGAGCTGAGGTTTCTCATCAGGGAATAAAGCAGAAGCAAATTGAGGGCAGGATTAATTATTTGGCTGGTCACAAGAGCCCTTTCCCACTGCTCTGTTTCCCGAGGTGGCCACCACTGCCTCCTTTCTTGCGCCTGTGACTTGTGTTCCCTGTGTCAATGGGGAAGGCACTGGAGGAGGACAGCAACTGCATCCAGACTGTGTGAGTGGCTTTACTGCTGAAACCATGCCCCAAGCCTCATTCCCTGCAAAAATAAATCCAGAGTTTATAGGATTGTCTGTTCCTACACCCTCTGTGGCACGTGCAAGGTAAGCCCAGCACTTGCCAGAAATGTGAGGTTTGAGCCAAACGAGTGCTTTGATGTAGATCTGGGGTTCAGCAGCCGGCACAGAGTGTCCATCTGTCCCTGCAGAAAGGACCAGGGACAGGCACAGCCCTCAAACCCACAGAGATGTTTTGAGCGACTTAAAAAGACTTGGCACTGTTCTGTGTGTGTGGTGAGTAGGAATGCTGACTCTGCCTTCCTGCTGCTCCTATTTAAGAGAGTGTGTAGGCTTGCAATCTGCATCTGGTAGGTCAGAATGATCACAGACTGCAGCAAAATCTCTGGTGCTGTCAGAGGTGAGGAGCATGCAGGCTGTCAATTGTATGACTGGATGAGGAAGGGAAAGGAGGCTCAATGTTTGAAAATGCAAGAGATCTGCTGTTGGTTTATATGGGTCATTCAACATTATTAAAAGTGAATTTCAAGTGAGGAACCCTATCAGAAAGAAGCAGAGACTGTATGACCAGCTTGCAGACATTCCTATGTACTTTGCCATGATTTTTTTTGTTTGGCTTTTATTTTGTTTTGAACAAAGTGAATATTAAGAGAGAAAATGTTGGCTGAAAAGCTGTAGCTATATTTCTTGTAGTTACAGCCACACACTCTATCCTTTTCTTTCATCCATGGAGTTAAGTTTTAGGGAGTAAAGAATTATTTTCATCTCCTTTTAAACTCACTAGCTTGTTGCTTCTAGGTCATAACTTCAGTATTTGCTTTGAAATATTTAATGGAATGCATCAAAATGTGATTGGTCTGTGAACTCAGAGGAAGTAATTTATAGATTCTTTAGCAGGAGTGAAATTTTTTAGCTTGGTATTTCATTAGCTGAGAAGACTGTGAATGTAAACTATTTAGAAATCAATTTACTTCAGCTCACAGCAATAAAACTGGTTTACCTTCTGTTGTATCTTCTTTTTCCTACCAAAATTCCAAATTCTGTCAATGAAAGTTGTTGGAAAATAAAAATGAAAATGCAGTTCTCTCCTTGCTTCCCCTCGGCTTTTCTGAGGGCATGTTCAGGAACAGTTTGCCATCTGCTGTGCTGCCACAGTCTCAGGGAGTCTCTGGTTTTGGCAAGTTTAATTACTGTAGCTGGTATAGTTGGGCACTTAACCCTGAAGGTGTTTATTGTTACATCAGCTGAGAAAAAGCCACTGTGAAATTACAGCAGTGGGTGATTGGCTTCTGAAATCAACTGCTGGTTCATCCCATAGTGACCTGAGCTATCTCATACTGTAGAATCGGTGGTGAAATATTTTCTAGGTGCATAGTAATATTTATTTTATGCCTTGTGTGGATGGTGTATGCATTTTCAAATTTAATACTTTCTGAAAAAGAGGAGTAATTTTATGGCCGGTCTAACTGCAGAACAGCACAGACCTTAAACTATTAAGTAAATAAATTTATTATTTGTTTTAAAACATGCATTTACTCTGAGCTTTCCACTGAAAGACCTGTATTGCAGTTAGAAGATAACTTTCCCAACAAGATGGGTAAAGTTGGTTGAGTTTGAATGTAGTAAAAATATACCAAAAATATTAGGTCTGTGGATTCTATTCTGTGCATCAGGGTTAAAAGGCACCAATTCATAGTGCTAAATGCTATTCATGAATTTAGGGTATTCTTAATTAAATGAATCTGCAGAAAAATATTATCCCTAAACAACTGAATTATCTTCTTTGTAATTGTACAGTGAAATAATTCTCTCAAAATCAGCCTGTTCTCCAAATAGCAGATTGGAATAATTTTCCTCAAGTTTGAGAGAGCTGTAAAAATCCCTTTTGACAAATCCTGATTACCCTTTGCATCCAGAACTGCACGTGGACTCAGGGAGTTCTGTGGTGGCTTCATTACATCAGAGAAGAACTTGATGAAACAATAGCTGCTCTGTTACAGACCTGGATTGCTGTGAAATCTGTTCAGAGCAAATCTCCTGAACTGTTTAATAAAAAATAGGATTGTTGAAGGTTTGTTTTCAGCACTGAGGGAGCCATTGAGAGGAAGATTCTTATCTTTGCTCTCTGGCTCACTTGAGATCTGCTTCCCATGTGCAGAATTGACAGAGGGCTTTCTCTGACTGCCCTCTTTCCTTGCTTGCTTCAACAGTTTTTATTTAACGTAAACCCAGTCTTTTTTTTTTTGCTGTCAAACAATATATTTTCAGGACTGTGGTGGTATTTTCACTAGAAAAGTTTTTCAATCCAGAAAATGGGAGCTGTTTGCTTTCTTAGGAGTCCATTGAAGCCTGGTGATCTGTTCTGCTGAGAACAGGATCTTCAGCATAGCTGAGACCCCTTTTGTGCATGATGGGTCTGTCTGTCTGTCTGTCTGAGCTGGGCACATTCTGGGACAAGAGATGCCCTAATGCATGTGGAGAAAAAAGAAAAGAACCAACTTCTTGTAAATGAAGCTGGTTTTAGACTAATAAGTAATCCTGATGCAGCAGGTAAAATATCCTTGCAAAAATTTTCATTTGTAGTGGATTAAACAACAATTAAGATTGAAGCACAGTCCTTGTCATTAGGGTGACATTCTTCACAGGGATACATTAAAGCACTGCAGAAATATCTTCTGGCATTGGGATAATGTCTGAGCCTCTGTTTTTTGAGTACTGCACATATCCATACTTTCTATAGAAGTTAGTACAAAAAATTAAGGTTGACTGATACTGTAGATTCTGATTCAGGAACAAATTTTGTAGGTGCTCTGTGTGTGTTGTGCCTTGTCTGGACAGACAACACTGTTATTCTCTGTCAAAGTCTTTTAAATATAGTTCATAATACTAGCTGGCTAAATGCTTTGTTATCTCCCCTTTCTTTTAAAAAAGAAAGCAAAAACCCCCAAACTAAAATTATAGAAGTATGTAACTTTAAATTGAAGGGAGAGCCAGTAAATTAAATGCCTGGGGTTTGACAGAGCCAAGAGTTTAAAACAAGTGGTAGCAAATATATGACATTAAAGTATCTAACTTTTTTTCCCTTCTATCTGCTTATTTGCTTAGTTAGCTGAAGTTTTGAAGAGTTTCCTCAAGTGATAAATATTTCCTTGAGGAACTGAGATGTGCTCTGCTGATATCTTTAATACAAAATTTTAAGTGTTTTCTTTGGTAGATAGAAGTAACTGTCTTTCAGCTAGCTCTGCCCCCCATACACATTGGCTTGGCTACTCAGCTCATCCTGGGGTGCACATTTTCAGTATAATTCAGTTAATTTGTCCTAAAAACAAGTCCAGGTGCTTTACATGCAGTGTGGTTCTTACTGCCTTAAGGATTTGAAGCACTTACTAGAAATCATTTCAATGAGCTATTCATGTAGAGGAGGCTCTGTAACATTATTAAAACAAACTTGAAACTTTTCATTTGGTGCATTTGATTTATGGCTCCTCTTCCCACAAGAAGCTTTCTGAATTCTAAACTACTTGGTACGCATTAGCCTAATTGAATATGGTATTTATCAGGGCTGTTTGGCTTTATTCAATGTATCTCGCATAAAAGCAATGAGATAGAGGTTTGTCTGGAATTTCTGCCTTTCAGCTATAGCTGCAGGAGCCCAGTGCCTGGCTGGGGCTGGTTGTCTGGGCAGGGATCACAGGTCAGCCCCATGGTGTAGCACGTGCTGGGATAATGGAGTGGGTTTCTCAGATAAGAGATCCTCTGGTAAGTCACGAAGGGCGCTGTGGTATGTATAGTTACATAAGGAGCAGTAACTTCAAGTTGGAACAATGTCAGTGGACAATTCCTTGAATAGACAAGATAAAGGACATTGTTAGTACAGTATGTCTCTTAGAAATGTTTTGAAATTTATCTGGTTGGCTATGAGTGACCTAGGCAGACAGGACTGCTCTGCAGCAGCGCTAGCACGACTGTTCCTGCTGCACATAGTTTCCATTGTGCCTTCTTGTTTTCAGGCTTGAAACTGAAAACTTTCCTGTATTTTCTTCTGTCCAGATGGAAAATAAACATTTTGCAAAATTTGAGGTAGTGGAGAAACATTATAGAGTCTATATTAGTTTTTAAATAAATAAATAAAATTGGCGGATCTTTTCCTTGAGGAAGTATTGCGTGTATTGAACTGCCATATGGTGTAAGCAGAGATTTGAAAGATGAAATATGAGACTGTGTGGAAAGTGATATGATTTCTAAATTTGAAGCTCAGTCTGTGCTATCAGTAACTAAAATCCCCTTTACCAGCCCTCCAAAAAGGTCACGGTTTAGCAAATTATTTATTAATTCAGGTCACTTTGCTGATTCACTGGGGAGCTTTATTGAAAAACTGTCGGGAGAACTGCTGGGCTGGTATGCACTGTGGCAGTCTGCAGGGCAATATAGTTGGGAAAAGTGAAATTTTAGTTTTGTAACAAGTATTGTTACAATATTGTAACTTTTTATCTTAGAACAGTACACAGTATCACAAAAGAGAAGGAAAAAAATAAACTGGGATCCCTTTGTGCATGAAGAACTTCAGGATTGCCAGCTACAAGTATTATTTATACCTGCCATTTTTATGTTACTTGAAAATCATGAAAGTAATTTTGAGATCTTGACAAGCAGGCAGACTTACTTTCTATAGAGAAAATAATTCAGACCAAACTTGTTGAATAAACTTTGAGAATTTCACAATGGCTTGATAAGGCTTTGCCATATTGCCAATGCATCAATTGCTAGAACTTAAGTGTCCTTTTATTTTAATATATTACATGAGAGGCTCTTAGAAACACATGAGCTGAAGGGAGGAGAGTGGTAGGGGTTGTTTTTTTATTTCTGAGACCTGATCTCATACTGTACTTCAGGGATGGTTTCTCTTTTTTTATAAATTTTCTTTTTTCACCTGCTGTATACAAAACCTGATTGTGGTAAAAATTTCATTCTACAAAGAGACTTGCTAAAGTTATCCAGTGTGAATTTCAGTAAAGATAACATCAATCTTGAGCAGGTACATTTAAATAATCTCTGTTATTGGGGCATTGGAGTGCTAATGCTATTGCTATGTCAAACATAGTTAATAATAAAATGGCAATGGTAAAACTTCCACCTTTTACAAAAGGCCATGGGATTACCTTGGCATTTAGATACTTCCAGAAGTTGGAAATAATTGGGCATGTTCTCTTGAGTTTGTAGTTCAGCTAGTACTTGTGTAAGTTGTTTCAGATAGCAATTAGAATTATTTCACTACTGCTGAAACTGTTGGAAGAGAACGTATTTATTTAAAATAGTGTTTTATTTAGCTTGAGATATTGAGAATGCACAGGGAAGAATATGGGAAGCTAAGCTTTTTTCTTCCACAATTTTGAAAAGAAAGAAAGTAAATAGTTGAAAAGTAGATCTTTCTATGTTGATGCTGCTTGTGCCTTTTGCTGAAAGGCTGCTGACCCATGTTACCCAGAGCCATGGTGTAAAGTGCATCTTCTAAAAATACACTGGGAAAACAGAGCACTTGGAGCAGCAGGAGCTGCCTCTTACTGGAAACAGTTTGGGGGTGGGGTTGTGTATCCTGTTCAGATGTGAGAAAGCTTTAATAAGAGTAGGCAATTTTTCTTAAACAGTCTGATAACTTGCATATTGATTTTTGACTTCAGACTGGATCTCCTATTTTAACTTAATCTTTAGCTCATGAGGAGTATTTCTTAGAGGTAACTGCTGCAACTAATTTATACTCACCAGTGTCCTCATAGCATCTTCCTTTTTCTGGTCATCACAGGAAGATTATGTAATAATTGTTCTTATTTACATGAAAGGCAATACTTCCTGCATTTTTAATGTGATTTTTACCCATTTATGGGAATTGTCTTTCACACAGTTCTCTTCTCTTCTTGGTTTGTATTTTTTTTTTTTTCTTTTTTTCTTTTCCTCTCTCAAAAGAAAACAAGACTCTGGAATTAGCAAATTCTGTCTAAAATCTTCTGCAATAAAGATTAATCAGCATACAGCCATGCTTCTAGAGGGAGTCTAGTTTTACCAAGAAGTTTCAAGTACATTTTAATAACAATACAGAGTTTCTTCTACATAAATAACTGACTTGGGGTGACTGATAAAATAGTAGTGATGTGACAATATTTGCACTGTTGAAAAATTGAGAGAAATCCTTGGTAAGCTACCTTCTTTAAGAGAAAAATTGATGAATGGTTAGTTGTTTTATTTTGGGGGCTTTTTCTTTTTTCTTTTCTGTTTTGGGAAGTGTTTATTATTGTTATTATTATGAAAAGTGGTGTTGCACATTGTGAGCCAGAGGTCCTTGTCCCCAGCTTTGATCACCACTCAATAATAAAACAATATTGTGTGGAGCAATTGACGCAATTGCTTGTGGTTTATGTTCTTTGGATTTTAACATCTAGCATGTTATGCCTGTGATCTCTTGCTTCAAGGTGTGGTTTTAGCCAGCTGGCTGAAACATCTAAGTATTAAATTACCCTTCTGTATCTTTTTATATTCTGCTGGACCTGCAGAGTTAAGCTTAAACTACTGCAGTTTTAAAGTAATGCTCTGTTATTATCTTAAACTGATAATGTTTTACTGTTACAATCTTAAACTGATGTTGAAGTTACAGTGAGTGAAAAATTCATCCATCTTTGCTTAAGCTTCTTTTATAATCTAAAAAAAAATCTTAATTTCTTCATCACTTCTGCAGACCTCTGATTAGATACCTGTGAATAATATCCATCAGTCTTTCCCCTTTCTTGTAAAATAAAACTGTGAAATTAATAAAAGTTTTCTAAAGGTAAAATGTAAATGTAGAGCATTGCTGTTAGCAATGAAGTAATTTTTATGTCATCTCAGTAAGGATTTAATGTAATGTTGCATAAGATGTAAATTAGCATTCCAAGATTTTTTCATGTTTTTAATTTCGAAAAGTCCTGTCTGTCTTTCCCAATGTATTGCTGAAACATGACATAGACGTTACACATTATGATGTTGTTTAGCAGCTAACGTAAGATTATTATGTGAGATAATGTTCATGTGGTTGTTTAAAGCAACTGAAAGAAATTATGTCCAGTGATTAGAATAGTAAGCATTTGAAGTAGTGAACATCCTTAATTTCATGTTTCAGAACGTGTTTCAAGTTTAACCTTACAACACAGTTCAGAGATCCCAATTAATTTTATTTACTAGAATGAAAAGTGTTTTGATGAAGAACAAAGGTTATGACCTATTTATTGCTAGTTGAAAAGATTGCCTGTGTTGTTAGAAAGCTTTTCTTACCCACAATTTCAAGATGAAAATTTTAAAGAGAGAAATAGATAAAATTAGTATTATCTCAGTTTAGGCGGATAATTTTTTTAAATTTTACCTGATTTTTTTCTTCTTAGCAAAATAGAGTAACAGTGTGTCTTAAAATTGTTTATGGATTGTTTTTTTGGGTATATATTTATTTATGTATTAAAATTTTGCTATTTATGTTAGCTTTAAAAAATATTACTTCTAATTTTAGATGATTTATGTATAAATTACATAACGATTCTGGTTATCTCAACTTTTGGAGAGTTGTGTGAGATGCTTTTTTAAGGTCATACATGGTTTTGTTAGTTTTTTGAGAGAGCAAACCCCTCATATTCTAGCTCTTGTTTCCTTAAAAAGCTTTATTCATAGCAAAGGTATGTGATTTGTATTTTATAATACTGTTAAATTCTTTGTTTTTCAGTCCCAGAAATCCTGGATAGAAAATACTTTCACGAAGAGGGAGTGTGTGTACATTATACCGAGTTCAAAAGACCCCCACAGGTAAATGAGAAATGATGCAAGGACTCATTGCTGCTCTTTAATATTTAAAAAGTCAGTATTTTCTTGAGTGTTGGACTGGATTTTTGTATGAAATACTGTCTTGGGTTTGTGCTTTCGTGACTGGACATTGTTGCTCTGTGAATTGGGTTTTCTTTTTCTGAAAGGACTTTGGCATTGCAGAAATCTCCAAAAAAATGTTCTCCTGTTCCCTTTGCTGCTTGTTACCACTCCTCCTACTGATGTCTGTGATCTGTTTATAGTGACGGGGGTGTGAAAAAGAAATTTCTGAAGTCAGAGAGTCTCATAGAGATGTCCTCTACTGGAATTTAAAAAACACCATTGTAAGTGTAGGGTGAAGTGTGAAAATCAACCTGACAGTGTAGAAAAAAAGGGTGAAGAATTCATAGAAGAATAAAGAAAACCAAGAATTGGGGTGGGGAGAAAATGACAAAAAAATAATGAAGGCTGAAAAAATACTTGCTTCTAGGGAAAACAGATAAATGGGAACTGTTCAGATTTCATATGATGTGTAATAATATTTCATCCTTAAGTTCTTAAAGGAGAAAAAACTAGGCTGAAAAATGGGGTAATGTATTTCTAGAGGGGAGGCTGAGAATATTTAGCATATCTCACATGCTGTTTTTACCTTATCTTAACTTAGAGGTGTGAAATCAAGCAAGTTAGTGCTAACTCTAGTGCATATCTAGCTGACTTTCACCAAGTGTTACAGGTATAATTTAAGAGTTCCTACAAGGATTGAGTTTATTGAGTCATGACATTTATGTCACAGATAAAATAAAGACAAAATGGAAATAGACTTAAAGTTGGTATTTTTAGGCAGTTTTGTCCCCCTGTAATATTTACTGTTGTAATTATGGAATTTAAAATCACCATTTTTTTCTTAAACTTCACATATGTGACAGCAGCTGAGAACCCTTTTTTTTCTGAGATTGAGAAAACTTCTATTTCACTCTTTTCCTTAAAAAACACTTGTAAATCTCTTTTGTTATACTGGGGCAGGTTGCTATTTTTCATTTAAGTACTTTGTTTATAAACAGAAAAGGAACTAAATGCTGTAGAATTTTCAAATTATTGTAAATAATTCACCACATTCCTTGAAATCATGTGACACGAGAAGCTTTTACAATTTATAGCCACAATTGCAGCACATGGAAAATTTGCAAATGCAAACAAAGTAATTAGGAAGCTGTTAAAAGTTCCAGAGCATTTAACAAGGAACAGAATGGTCTTCAACACTTGCCCTTTCAGTTTAAGCTATTTGTAGCTTACAATGGACTTTACAACTTTCCCACCACAATTTGTCCTTCAGTTTCTGAGAATGGCCTATGGTTGTTGGTGAATTGCTCATTGTGTGAATTATGTGAGAAGTTTAAGTCATATCTTTAAATATTTCTTACAGATGCCTTCCAGGATGTCAGATTTGTCAGCAACTTGTCAGGTAAAAAGGTCTTTGTAATTACAATATTTATGAATATTTTCTCATTAAGTGCTTTCATAGTAGGGTTTTCAAAAGTTTTGATCAATATTATGAGTGACAAGTTGGTGAAAGGTTAGATGTAAAATAAATATAACTAATGTTTAAAGAACTGTCTGCAATAAGTAGGTCACAGATTTATAAATGTTATATAAATTACTTGGCTTCAAAGAAGTAATTTCTCCTGGCCTGCAGCTCGCTGCCTTAGTGAGCTTCAGTATTTTGCATAATAATATGTATTGTAATTGACTATTGCTGTAAATATTTATGACAACAAGGCTCACTCTGGAAAAGAGGTTTATGTAATGTGTAGAATCTGTGCTTTCTGAATCCGTTCTGTTGCTGTTGTCAATAAAGGCAGTTCTTTTCTCCTGCAATGGCAGTATTTACCAAGCTTTGTCCCCGGTGTGTGTGCAGGTGCTGCTGTGGCCGCCTGGTCAGACAACACGCTTGTTTCACTGCCAGCCTGGCCATGAAATACTCCGATGTGAAGCTGGGTGAAAACTACAACCAGGACATAGAAGAGTGGTCCGTGGAAAAACACACAGAACAGACCTCTACTGATGCTTATGGTGTCATCAACTTTCAAGGTGGCTCTCATTCTTACAGGGCTAAGGCATGTATGATGTTTTGTTGTTTCTTTTTTTCTTACTCTCACCATGCTTAATTCAACTTCTGAAATTGAAGGCTGAAAATATTAATACGTCTATTGTGATGAACCAGTGCCCTTTTCTACTCCAGCATTTTTGTTGTGATTTGAATTCTTTCTAATTTCTATTTGTAAAAGATTTTTAGTTGTGGTAGAAATTATTTAAAGCTTATGCAGTTACCGGCTACAGGGAGTGCTTGTACAGTGTGACTTCTGTGATCAAACCAAAGTGCTTGAGTGAGGAGCTGTGTTCTTTCTGCAGCTGGCAGAAGCCCCAAGGACAGTCCAGTGCTCGAGGTCAGATCATCTCTGTGAGAGAAGGGCCCTTGGCACAGTTCTTTCATGTTCTTAATAGCAGTGTATGGGTTCCTTTGTACTTAGTGTAGCTTAAAATTGCTGTGAGCTCTTTTCTAGGAGCACAGAAACACCAGGCTGCCCACTCTCGTTTCTGCTTCCTTCTGCAGAGTGCAAGTGGGGTTGCTCAAACCAGTTTAATGGAGTAGTGTTGTTTTGTAATTTAGAACTTCATTCAGGAAGGGTTCTATTTCTGCCTGCAGTCCCCTCCTCTATTCAGTAGCTCATTCTGAAGATGTGTCAGCATTGTAGCTGATCAACCATCTACTTAATCTTAGGCTGTTAAACATAGTGTTAAAAAGTTGCCAGGTTTGAAGTTTTCTGTTGAAAAATGTAGGTTTCCTTCCCACCAGGAACAGGGAAGGAAAACGAAGCAATTGGTTTGTCACTCTTTGCAGGGGACACAAAAGCCTCTCCCAGCGGATGGCAGAGCTTTTATAGATACTTCTGAATTTCATCTAATTTAGAGATCATCCAGTGCTTTCATAGAGTCATTTCCTAGGTCACTTTGCCAGTAGGATGGAATACCATGATCTTTCTGTAGTTGTTTCCTTTCCAAGACTTGCTTTCAAAACTGGCACATCTGGACTACTGAGGATATAAAGGAAGCTTGTGCATTTATTGCATCTGCTGTGTTTTGAGAAAGTGAATTACAGTTTCCATAGCCAGGAGTAAGATAATATATCCTGAAATGCATCCTGGTTCCTCTTTTTACACATCTGAACCTTTTAACTCTGTTCTTGTGCCTGCAGTATGTGCGATTGTCATATGACACTAAGCCTGAAGCTATTCTGCAACTTATGCTCAAGGAATGGCAGATGGAGTTGCCAAAGCTTGTTATATCTGTCCATGGGGGCATGCAGAAATTTGAACTTCACCCACGCATCAAACAGTTGCTTGGCAAAGGTCTTATCAAAGCTGCAGTGACCACAGGGGCCTGGATTATAACTGGAGGAGTGAACACAGGTAAGGAACTAGCAAAGGTTGTGCACAATTAACTGGATTGCAGTTTTATAAGAGCCTAAAGATTTAATGTATGGATGCATTGCTACATCCTAAAACAAAGAAATTTGAATGAGTTTGTAAAATGAAATGAAAAAAATACATTTTGAACATATGTATTTGAAAGTGGGCTACTCTTTTGTATTGAAAAGAGAAATAAGATATAGAGGGGCTGGGTTTTGGGCTTTGTTTTGTGTGCTTGATTGTTTTCTGGGTTTTGCTTTTGAAACAAGGAAGAGTCTAATGTGATTAAAAGGTACAGTAATGTGCTGGAAACTCTTTAGTTCTTGCTAGGCTAATATTTGTTTTGTTGAATGACTTGGTTTCCTCCTAGTAGATGTAGCACAGTGCCTTTTCTTTGGTAGTGTGTCACTAAGTTTCCAGCTCCTTAAAGGCCTGGTTATCTAAATAAAACAGTTAAACACCTAAATAAATATTTGTATTCCTAGTAAAATGTGCCATTCAACGCACTGGAATATTTTTTATGCACGAACAGGTGTTGCAAAACATGTTGGTGATGCTCTAAGAGAACATGCTTCCAGATCATCTCGAAAGATTTGCACTATTGGGATTGCTCCGTGGGGAGTGATTGAAAACAGAAACGACCTTGTTGGAAGAGATGTAAGGAGGAATTACCTAACTGAAATAATGATTTACCTCATTTACTTCTGACACATCTGCTCAAGCATGTTTTTCCCTTGCTTTGCATCATTGGAATACTTGCTTTGCTATGAAGATACACTGACATCTGTGACTTGTGCAAGATCGTTACTGTAAACAAGTTGCAAAATGCAAATGTGCTACAGGAGGAGCTTGTTCTTAAGTACAATCCTTTTTCCTCCCCCACTGATACTATTGAATCAAATAACAAATATGCCAAAGTATTACAGAGAATTCACATTTAGAGAAGATAATAAATTGAAAAATTTTGATGTGGAGTCTTTAGAAGTCACAAATTTTCCTCAAAGACATCCTTTTCAAAGGATCTTTGTTACCCTTCGGAACAGCATCCTTTAGTGATACAATTATCTGCTTCCCTGCACCAAGTTCAGAGCTGCAGCTGTTGGTGTATCCTGATCCAAGGCATGCTTATATGTGTCAGTGCTTCCTTAGATGTGTCAGTGCTTCTTGTTGAGCCACCATTTCTCATGTCTAGTTAAGTTTCACAGAAACAAGTGTGAATCTTTGCAAGTAAAAGACATTTGTTGTGTGCTTGCACTTAGGTGGTTGCTCCATATCAGACCTTGTTAAATCCATTAAGTAAACTAAACGTCCTAAATAACCTCCATTCCCATTTCATTCTGGTGGATGATGGAACAGTTGGAAAGTATGGAGCAGAAGTTAAACTGCGAAGAGAACTGGAAAAAACTATTAATTTGCAACGGATCCATGCAAGTAAGTAATTCTGGTGCCTGAGGGTTGTTACTATGGCTTAATGAAAAAGGTGTTTGCACCAAACCTCTGAATGAGAAAATAAAATCAATTAAACTTTTGTTTACACTTCAAATCTTAAATTGCAAATTTCAGCAGTTGCTCTGGACCCTAGTTATTGCTGGTAGATTTATGATTTCTCTGGGTCCACAGAGGAATCCTTTATGAATGAAGTTGTCTATTTACTTTGTAAAAACAAATGTAAGTCACTTCAGGTCTTGTCACCAAATGCTGATTGGTCTGATTAATTAATGGTGTTGTCACCAAGTCCTGATTGGTCTGATTAATTAATGGTTTTGACGCTGGCAGTTTCAGAGTTTGCAGTATGGTGTTTTCCCAGTTGTGGAGCAACACATGTACTTTGACCCTTACAGGAATGCTCTTGCAATATTTCCCGTCAGTAGAGGGTTCCCGTGTACCTGTGTTCAAACTGTGTATGTGTTGTCACCTTTGGAAATTATGGGGGGAAGTTGGAAGAGGACCTTCAAAAAGAAAAATTCTTCAGTTTTCTGCGTTAGTTCAGGAATGTTTCTGTGAGGAATCTCTTCTGTTTTGTAGATTGTATCCTGTTGTATTGACCAGCTTGGCAGTGCTTGTGTCCCAGCCCAGAACATAAAGTGCTTGAAACTGTGCGTTACCAACAGCTAACGTGTGGCAGACAGTATTTTAATGCTAATTCAATAGGACAAACCTAATTTATTAAATATGTAAAACTGGCCTTAGTGTTCACTATACACTTACAGCATTGTCTGGATTTTATCTTTGCCATTTTCCAGGAATTGGCCAAGGCGTGCCTGTGGTGGCCCTTGTGTTTGAAGGTGGCCCCAACGTCATCCTGACAGTTCTAGACTTCCTTCAGGAGAGCCCTCCCGTGCCCGTGGTGGTGTGTGAAGGGACTGGCAGGGCTGCAGACATCCTGGCCTATGTTCACAAGCAGACAGAGGAGGGGGGGTAAGTGCCAGCAGTGCCAGACTGGACAGAAGCACCGAACAGGTCAGGTGTGAAGGGACCCCACAGTGGGTCATCCCAGAGCACGTGGCACAGGATTGTGTCCAGACACTTCTTGTCGTACACAGATGAATGACAAGATGTACAGATCCATGGCACCTATATGTGTCATCCACAGATGAGTTTTGAGACCATTTCTTCCTGAATCTGTACAAAAGCTTTTTCTGTTTAGTGCAGAAAACACATGCCTGTTTCGAGTGTAGCTTCAAATAATAAAAAGGATGTGCTTGGGCTCCACAGTACTTGGTGATTTGGTGATTTCTTGTTAGTTGTCAGACTTGCATAAGGCCCTTAAACACACTAGGTCCTTGTTGCAGGGGCTGCTTCTGAACCTGGGGAGGCAGGGATCTAATGTAGCTGTAAACCACACAGCTTTGTCCAGCCTGAGATCACAAATGTGTCTTACTCAGACGAGTGACTGCTTATTATTTTGTGCCAAAATCTTCTGGTTGAGAATACCTCATAACTCAATATAGGAAGAAAAGGGAGAGAGAGTTGAATTACTTTTAGGAGGCAGTAGTATAGAATTGTAGGTTAAGTAGCTTGTAGTTCTTTCTAAAGGTTACCCAAGGTTTTGCCACAGCAAAGTAATAAGCTTATAGATAGCAGCACTTTGAATGGACATGTTGAAACTAATTAAATGCATTGTTGTTATTACTGTTCATCTAAAACAATTGCTTTCCTGTGTGTTTGTTTCAATCTCAGGAATGTTCCTGAGGGTGCTGAGCCTGAAATCATTTCAACCATCAAAAAGACATTTAACTTTGGTCAAAGTGAAGCAGTTCATTTGTTTCAGACACTGCTGGAGTGCATGAAAAAAAAAGAACTTGTAAGTAGATCTTGCCATAAACTTTACTATGCAATGTGCATGCATTTGTGGATATATGATATGATTTTCTTCTTTTATTGGATCTTTTAGTTCTGACTACTAATAAATGTATAGTATCACTGCATGCTTAAAGCAAAACCACTTTATAGAGGTAATGTGTAGCCTGAGTTCAGGGACTGGTGTCCATTTGGACATCACATTGTGCTGTTCTGAGATAAAAAAATGCCTTATTCAGCTAACCATGTTAATGGCAGGTTAATCTCATGATCTGTAATGGACTGGAGAGGTAAACAGGATACTGTGTTATAGAGAGCAGTGAATTGTAAACGTGGGAGGAAAAGAAGTTCAAATTAATTGAAGATCCCCACTTAAGAAAACAAAACAGAATGTACACTGAAAGTTTAAGTTGAACATAGGCTTCAAGTTGCATTGAAGTTGAGGTGTCTTTTATGTCGGGAATTGAAAAAGATTTAAAAGACTGAAGCTAATAACTTTTGCCTGAAAATAAATTTTGATATTTTTTCCCATTTTGGACAGATTACAGTATTTCATATTGGGTCAGATGAGCATCAGGACATTGATGTTGCAATACTTACAGCATTGTTAAAAGGTGAGACTTAATTTTTTAAAATTATTTGGAACATCCAGCTATTATTGATTACTGTTTATGTGATGGATTTATAATATATCAATAGGAATCGTCAGTTTTTAAAAAAATATCTGTGTTCTCATTGTATCATGCTATAACATGACATGAATGATGATACATACAGCATAATTCTGTGGTGGATTGCTTGATTTGGCCTTTTTAGGAAGGAAGAATGTTTATTATCTTGTCTTATAATTAATTTTAAATTTTCTTCATTGTGTTCATTTCTTAAGGCACGAATGCATCTGCATTTGACCAGCTTGTTCTTACACTGGCATGGGACAGAGTTGACATAGCCAAAAATCATGTTTTTGTTTATGGGCAACAATGGCTGGTATGTAATGGTCTGGATTAAGCAGAATGGTAATTCCTAACAGAGAGAAGCACAGTTTACTGTAAAAGATTAATCTTGACTTTTGTAGAGAGAGACTTTGGAATACTGATGCATTTATTTTGAGACAGTAATTTGGGTGTACTGCATAGCCTTAAAGCTGTTTTGCTGTATTTGAAAATAGTAAAAAAATTATAGAAATGTGCTAACTGTTCTGAATAACTGGCAGAGAAAACACAAAAGGTGGAAGCCGAATTCATGTTAGTCAGGTGCTCTTCCTTCATTACAGTTGCATGGCCCTAAAAAGTTCTTAAGAAGCATCTGGTAAAATGCACTCTTGGCAGCACAGCAGTGTCTTTTGAGGGAGGGACAAAATGTCTGGGTTTTGTAGTTTGAAAATGAGTTTGAGTTTAAGAACTACCTGGTGGCTCTTGCCTTTTCTCCCTGTGTAAAAATAAAACATGAGCTTACTGAGTGTGCATTCAGCCTGTGTAAGGCTTTTCAATTGCCATGATGGTTCTGACATCTTTGAAACAAATTGCGCTTTAGAAATTTTGTCTTTTTTTCTTTTATCCAATATCAGCCTATGAGAACACTTCAATTATGTTAAACCAAATGTCTCCTTAGTCCCACTGTCTCAGTAGGCAGTACCTAGAGAACAGTTCAAGTCTTCAGGGTATTCTCCCATCTGTAATTGTGTGAAGTTCAGGGGATATTCTGAGCAGAGGGTGACATCTGTACAGACATGTGAGGTTTTTCCAGCCCTCCAAATGAAGGAGGTTGATACAGTATCTAAGTTCACTTTTTTGCTGGCTCTCTCTAGGCTCCACCTTTTTGCTTCTTTGTTGTAGGTTGGCTCCCTGGAGCAGGCTATGCTGGATGCCCTTGTGATGGACAGAGTTGCATTTGTGAAACTTCTGATTGAAAATGGAGTAAGCATGCACAAATTTCTTACAATTCCCAGGCTAGAAGAACTTTATAACACAGTAAGTAAATCACTGCTTTTTAAGCTGTTTTTAGAGCAGTATTTTGGTTGCTCAGCCTGTTGTGTCCTGGCTCGTGTGCAGCAGTCTGGAGGTTGTGGGGTGTTGGTAGGCACAGCCCCAGCAGCACCAGAATTGTCTGTCATCAGGGTGTTCATCTGTGTGTGATGGTGGGGATGGACACTAAAGGGAAAATTGCAGCTCTGTGGACACACAAAGTGTGCAAAACACAGTGGGGAAGAGAACAAGAGAAAGTGACGTGGGTGAAACTGGTGCCCAGAATCTGAGCTCTATAGGGCTTCATTGGATGGATTCTGTCTGTAGCAGCTAACATCGTAAGAGTTCTAGGAAGAGTTTAATTTGCCAACCGGCATAGTTATAATTATTACTTAGAAAAACTTTGTTGCTGTAGGTGTTGATTTAAGAATTCCAAGGTAATTTTGATAACAGTATCCCAAGACAGAACAAAGAACCTTTCACAAAAATTAGCTGATGTGATTAGTACACAAATATGGCTTAGGCTTGTGTTAACAGTTTTAGTATCTGCTTTGACAAAAAAAAAAGAAAAAATAATTCTTTAGCTAATGAAGCTCTGTAGAGAAGCCTCCTTGAGAAGTTTATTTATTACATTTATTTATATTTTATTATGCTTTTATATTCTAAATGAGTTTTTAAAATTAACCTCTTATGGGGCTGCTCTTGCATGCTAATGTCTCATTCCAAATTTTCCCTCTCTTTTGTTATAAAGAAACAAGGCCCAACCAACCCAACACTATTTCATCTTGTTCGGGATGTCAAGCAGGTATGCTCTCCATGTAAAAATCTGTCAAACTAGCAGTTATTTTTTGTTAATAATTTCTTGTGTTTGACTGTCAATTTCAGCTGCAGCTTATTAATTGAGTTTTATTTTAAGTATTAACCTACCTCTGCAGACATTTTGGTAGTTTTCAATATTCCTGTTCTATGCTTGGTGCCCTGCTGCCTAAAAGATGTTAAACCCAGAGTGTTGTCTTTCATTTTTCTTTTGATTGTTTTCCTTCTTGGGGGGATTGAAAGCTGATGCTTCCAGCATGGAGAAATTTTGGCTGTTAAAACAATAGACAAAAACCCCCAGTGCCTCCCCCACCAATGGAATAAGTATCTGTTCTGTTAGGGGAGTTCATGCAGAAAAGATATAACCTGGACTTTCTTTAAAAATAATAACTGTTGAGTCATGTAGATGCTTTTTGGGTTTTATGTTGGAGGGTTTTTTTAATCATGAAAGGCTTATTTGTTTAAAAATTATTATTTAGAGCTGTGATAAAACATGTAGAAACACTCTAAGCAAGTTTACTATTATACATTGAAAAAGTAAAAATACCTTTTGGATTCCTAGGGAAATCTTCCTCCAGGGTATAAAATCAACTTGATTGATGTGGGACTGGTTATTGAGTATTTGATGGGAGGAACCTACAGATGCACGTACACGAGGAAGCGCTTCAGAGCGATATACAACAGCCTCAGCGGGAACAACCGGGTACGTGCACTGGGGAACAGCCATCTGTTCCCAACTGGAAACCCCAAATCTTTGTGTTTTGTACAGTGATTGAATCCATGTTGGTTTGTTCTTCTTGTCAATGGACTGGTAATTTTAAATGCAATAGTAATGACTATTAGGGCAGCTGAGAACTGTCCTGGGATTGAGGGCAAACAACAGGTTTTGTTCTCCTCAACCTTATTCTAGTATATCATAATTCCTTCTCTGTGATTTCCTCTTTTCCTGCTCGTAGGGGAAGAAAGGACACTACACATGCAGATTCACCAGGGCTTGGGATGCAGATATTTTAGCTTCTTGTGCAAGCTACACTAACCAACAAGTGTAACTGCCCATTTAGTGCCTTCTTAAAAGCAATGAAAACAAACAACAAACCATGTTAAATATTCAGTGAGAATTCTGGTTGTGCTGTTTGTGTTCACCCATGTTTCAATAACCAGACCCCTTCTCCTTGTTGCAGAGATCTGGGCGAAATCCTTCAAGTACCACTCCTCAGATGTGTAAAAGCCATGAGTCTTTTGGTAATAGGGCAGACAAGAAAGAAAAAATGCGCCACAATCATTTCATCAAAACAGCACAGCCGTACAAACCAAAGGTGAGGGCTGTGAGGGGAGCACAGTGGGGATTATTTCAAGGAGCTGAGGGTGGGGAGCCTGCTGGAAACCCAGGTTCCACTGGGGTATGAGTAGCAGCAATTGCATTGACTTTGGTAAAGCTGGAATTTCAACCTTGCTTTTGTACTGTTTCTAAACTGCAGCTTTTTTACAGGGTTCTGTAAAGGGTGTTTCTCTTTCTGTATAGGAGTCTTGTGGATAAGCTTTGATATGTTAGGAACCAAAAAGTTTCTCTTCAACAGAGTTCTAGGTGGGACTCACACAGCTTGGTAGATAGGGCAAGATTTGGCCATGTGTTACTACTACAAGCAGTTACCATGAATTTTTTTATTTGTATGTAGGTATATTACAGCTTTTCTTTGATCTATAATTCAAATTAATTCAGTCTCACAGTTATTAAAATGAATTGTACTCAACTGAAGTTTGCGAACAAAAGTTGCTGCTGCTTTTCAAGTTTTCAAAAATTTTCTTTTTTCTTTTTATAATTATTTATAATCTGTTATTTGATCACTCAGCATTTTATTTCAATTTACATAATGACCAAGTATAGCGACTTAAAATGTGACTTTGTGATTTTATTTTACAGATTGACACTGGTGCAGAAGAGGGAAAAAAGAAAAGAACCAAAGATGAAATAGTTGACATAGATGACCCTGAAACGAGACGTTTTGCTTATCCTCTGAATGAGCTGTTGCTGTGGGCAGTGCTGATGAAGAGGCAGAAGATGGCTCTGTTCTTCTGGCAGCACGGTGAGGAGTCCATGGCCAAAGCCTTGGTGGCCTGCAAAGTCTATCGGTCCATGGCCTACGAGGCCAAACAAAGTGACCTTGTTGATGATACTTCAGAAGAGCTGAAACAGTATTCCAAGTAAGTTACATTCCTGTTGTTCAAAATATTTTCTTGACCTCTGCGATAAAAGTAGTGGGCTACTTATGAACAAAACACAAATTATCCTGTTAGCACACTTGAAGACAATTCTGTTTTGCAAAAAGGTTTAAGTGGAACTCTAATAGAAGCTTTATATTAGATATTGCTCTTTCTTGAAGGCTGTTAAAAGTCTTGATTTATAGTCAAATTAGGAGGAAACTCAGTGTGCCATTTTCTTCTGTGTAGTTTCTGTGCATGTTTTAATAGCTGTTTTAGCTTGCATATGTTTTTAACAGAAGTCACAGATGTATTGTGGTTACAAATTACAGCATATCTGTACAGAAGGGACAAATAATAGTCCCTTCAAGTTATGCAAGTTGGGAATTTGTGCAAGAAAATTCACTCGTGGCCATTTCTATAGATACTATCTTTTCTTTTGTTGGTTTTTTTCTTCATTTTAGCGAGTTTGGTCAGCTGGCAGTTGAACTGTTAGAGCAGTCCTTCCGACAAGATGAAACTATGGCCATGAAATTACTGACTTATGAACTTAAGAACTGGAGCAACTCCACGTGTCTGAAGCTGGCCGTGTCCTCGAGGCTCCGTCCGTTCGTCGCACACACTTGCACACAGATGTTGCTGTCGGATATGTGGATGGGGAGGCTGAACATGAGGAAGAATTCGTGGTACAAAGTAAGCACTGTTGCAGTTTATTCATGTAAAAATGGTCAGTGGACTTCATGTTTAAAGGGAAGAAAAGTGTGTGTTTAAATGCTGTTAGTGTAAAGCTTTCACAGCTATAGCTTTTATTAATAAATCCTGTAAACCAGTCTCCTGTAACATAATCAAAACTGGAATATTTGTTGTAAACTTGCTTCTTTTGACACTCTATTATCTTTTTAAATAAGGTACAGAAATATAGAAGGCAAAAACCAGGCAAGTAGCCTTTAATCAGAGGCGTAAAGAGATCATGTGAATACTAATCCACTACTAAAAACATAGTAGTAACAATCCTTAACAGATGGAAAACCTGTTGTAAGACTGTAGTTTCATGCATTTTGGCTTTTTACAGGGAGCACATAAGACTTGATGTAAACAAGCTTTGTGAATATCCTATTTTGGAGGAACTGAGCAAAAAAGCAGGGCAAAAAACCAGAATGAAACAAGGGTAGGCAAATTGGGGACAGGTTTTCCAGTGGTGCCCTTTGTGTGATATAGATAAATTATGATCTAGACAGAGGTAACTGATATAGATCAGTTGAACCAAAATATTTCCTTGAGAAATTAGGTACCAAAACTTAATTGTTGCGAGAAATAAAATTAAAGAAAACTTTCCTACAAAATACCTACAAGCATCATTTAACTTGTGACCTACTAAAATCCTCTTTGATAACTGATTAACTATTTTCTTGCTTGCTTTGTAACAGGCTAATGACAGTAAATAGCTTTCACTTACTCTCTTCATCTGTACCTTAGCTCATTTTTTTACCATAAATTGAAAAAAAAACTCCAAACAAAACATACACCACTCCCCTCTCCCCCCACAAACCACAATCTGGTACAGGCTTTTAAAATACACTTTAACAATACACTGTTCCAAAGCTTCTGGGAGTGGATTAAATAACAGAGTGTGAACAGAACATCTCTATCTTCAGGCTTGGAGCACATTCTTTCTAGTAGCTTTGAATTTTGGAATTTGTTGGGTTTTCCCACTTCCAATGTCTTCAAGTCAAGAAACACACTGTATATGTGATCCTAAGCTCTTAGGTGTATATACAAGTAATAACTAATTATTTTCTATATTTTTCTCTCAATAGCAAGCAAGTGAAATTTAGATAATACATTTCCAAAGGCTATTCTGTGTATTGGTGTGTTCTGATGCTTTAATGGAGTTGTGAACTGTTTACACTTAGTCTTCATCTTTTCCAGGTGATACTGAGTATTCTACTCCCTCCTGCTATACTGCTGTTGGAATATAAGACCAAGGCTGAAATGTCACACATTCCTCAGTCTCAAGATGCACATCAAATGGCAATGGATGACAGTGAGAACAACTTCCAGACTGCAGCAGATGAAATACCTATGGTAATGTGGGGCAGAGGGAGATAATAAAAACAATATTTCTTGCTTAAATAATTACATTTTTAAGTCAAAGAAGTGAGATTTAGTGCCAGAAAGCATGTATTTTTGTGTGGGAAGTTAACAGGTTTTTTTATTTTAGGAGGTTTTTAAAGAAGTGAGGATCTTGGACAGTACTTATGAAAAGCATGACATGGAGACTCCAGCAAAACCTAAAAGACTCCCAATTACACAGAAGTTCTATGCATTTTATCATGCTCCAATTGTGAAGTTTTGGTTTAATACGGTGAGTTTTTTTCTGTGCAATGTGTATTTTATTTGGAAATGTAGCACAGATTTTTGGGTTATTTTCCCAACATGTATCTCTGATTCAGTCAATGTTAAGCACTATCCAAAAAGCAGACAGAAAACCCCTTACCTTGCTGAGCTGGAAATGAGAAATAGTTCATTTTATGAAACTGCATAAGCACATGCTGTGCCCTGTGGTTTGGGGTTTTTTAATTCTGTTCTGAGTAATTCTTTTCATCAGTTGCTAGCAGGAGCTCTATAACCATGTATTAGTCTCAAGTGCATGCACAGCTTCATTTCAGTCACTGTAATAGAAATGCTAGAATTTGTTCTAAAGGAAAATAGCTGTAATAAGAGCAAAGCTTTGCTAACAATAAATAGCTTGTTACAGCTATTTTTCCTTTTCTAGGACGAAAATGTTTGTATCCCCTTATAAATAATAACTTGTCTGTTAAAAAGGGTAAATATAGTCTTGTAATTCAACTTGAAGCTTTTATTGTATACCATATCAAAAGATTCAATGTACATCTTGAAAGGATCATTCAGTAATTATATGTATATGTTTTATTTCATTTTTTAGTTGGCATACTTAGGATTCCTCATGCTCTACACATTTGTGGTTCTTGTAAAAATGGAAGAATTACCATCTGTTCAGGAGTGGATTGTTATTGCTTACATTTTCACATCAGCAATTGAGAAAATTCGTGAGGTATGGCTGTAATAATCTGGGATTTTGGCCTTTTTTTGTCAGTTAAAAGAGTATGCTTTAGACTATGATTCTGTAAACAAGAAAACTGAAGAAACTTCAAGCATCAGAGTACCCGAGTACAGCTTTATCTTAAAGCTTGGTATAAATTGTTAGATGGAGGCCTTGTAAAATGTGTATTTATTTGTCAGGCAGGCTCTACCACTGTGCTATGACTAAGATATCAAAACAAAAAGAAAAAGCTTTAGTGACACAGGAGAGCCATCACAACTACAATGTTCCTGGTTGGCAAGAGACTGTATGGAAGTTCTGTAATCATTTTTAAATGGGAGAGATGAAGTTAGTCCCTTAACCTGGTACCTCAGGCTCAATTGAAGGCTGATAGGGTTCATTTTTGTCACAGTAACTGCCTCAAAAGAAGTAAAAACATCACCAAAACCCACTAAATCCAAAATTCCTTAATAAATTGTTAATGCAGAGCAAAGCCCTCCTTTCTTTGTTGTGAAGCTGACACAGTTAAACACTGGTTTTGATTGCTCACCGTTTAAGATTTCTCCATTTGAATAGCTGTTTTATTTTTGCAAGTATAAAAATGCTGGTGATTCACATATTTTACTGTTGGTCCCTGTGCAGTAAATATGAGCTCTCCTGACCTCCATTTCTTTTACAGATTTTTATGTCAGAGGCAGGGAAGATTAATCAGAAGATCAAAGTGTGGTTCAGTGATTACTTCAATATCAGTGACACAGTTGCCATTGTCACTTTCTTCATCGGGTTTGCACTAAGATTTGGAGCCAAGGGGAATTTTGGAGAAAACACTTACAGAGAAAATTACATCTTTGTTGCTGGAAGAATAACATACTGTCTCAATATCATTTTTTGGTATGTGCGATTACTGGATTTTCTAGCTGTAAATCAACAGGCTGGCCCTTATGTTATGATGATTGGGAAAATGGTAAGTACTATGTTTGTTACTGTTTTTTTTTTCCCCAACTGAATCCATTTACAACTTCTCTCAATAGTTTTATTTAGTTAGAAGTTTCTTTTCCTTCTGTACTAGGATAACAACTTGATGTGCAGAATTAGCCAGCTGGAATATACCTTAAAGGGTTTCAAAAGAAGCACTGATTAGAAGGCTTCCTTTATGGAGCTATCCCTGTTACATAAATGTAAAAAATGACAAATCTTCCTTCTCTGGTCTGTTTTGTTCTCAGATGTCAGAGACTTAAGTGAATATGTTGAAACCTGTCTTGATTCAGCTTCCCATTTAGGTCTGAAATCTGTAGCCTTTGTGTTCTTTAGGCCAAAAGTTTTAACTTGTTTAGTCTCCTGAGGCACCTTCATTGTTTTGTGCTATGGGAAGCTGGGAATAGATTGTGCTTCTTGTCATCTCACACAAAAAATACTCAAATTTTTTAAACTTAAAATTAAATAACCTATCTCTACTGTCACTAGCTATTCTAAATGTTAAAAACCATTTTAAGGCTTCAGAGCTGTATATATGAATGTGGAAGGGGCTTTCATGTTTCTTCTCTCTATTAAATGGTTCTTACAAATTGCACCCTCTCATTCCTTAAAAACAAGAGCATCAAGTTGCTCATTTCTCACTTTGATTTCTTACAAGAGGTATAGGTTCTCTGTTCCTGCCCTTGGAAATCTACCTCTGTTTTTTGTGCAGCTGTTGAGTACCTTTATGAAGGAATATTTCCTTGTGTACCTAGTAGTGTTCAACTTGAAAGGGAAAAATGCTCAGTTGCCTTTGGCCAAGGGTACTAAATACGTGATAAAAAAGGACAGGAAAAATGTGGGTTTTAAAAATTATTTAACAAAATTTTCTGAGTGAAATATTTGTGTCCTGGACTCTTTTCTTTATATAATACATAGAAGTGTACATTTTCTCAAGTGTAACCTGTCACTGTAAAAGTTTTGAGATCATATTTATGACCTTGTGGATTAACTGAATTTTTTTGTGTTAACAGGTGGCCAACATGTTTTACATTGTGGTGATTATGGCACTTGTACTACTTAGTTTTGGTGTTCCCAGGAAGGCAATACTCTATCCTGATGAGGCACCCTCTTGGACTCTTGCTAGAGATATTGTGTTTCATCCATACTGGATGATTTTTGGTGAAGTCTATGCCTATGAAATTGATGGTAAGAGACTGCAATTATGAAGCAAGTAAAGAGAGAACTTACTCTGATAAGGTCTTATCAAAATCTTATGAAATTCCAATTCTATCAAAGTCCCAGTACTGTTGGTATTGATTCCATTCAATGGAATATTTCCCTTTTGTGGGTTGCAGCTGTATAACTATGTGACCTGATTCCTCATTTTCATTTCTAAAACATGTTTGGCTTGGAATGAAAATTACATAATTACAATTTCTCTCAAGGCTATTCGTAGCAAGATTTTGGAATTTTGCCCCACAGCTATCATGACAAAATTCTGGCTGTGATGATGTACTATGCTTTTTAAAAAAAAGCCAATAATATGATTACAGCATAGTATCAGCCAGAAACTTTGTCTCTGGTATTTTTCTACCATGTTCCTCAATGCCTGGAGACATTTCAAACTGCAGAACCACTGCATGATAGTTGGTTGCTGCAAAATGTAGGTGACCTTTAGGGATCTTTTTGTGTCTGTACCTGCTGGGAGTTCTAAAAGATGTACATGTCTTCTCTGTGTCTTTTTTCCCAACACAGTGTGTGCAAATAATTCTGATGAAAAGGTTGCTCATCTCTGTGGCCCAGGAACATGGTTGACCCCGTTTCTTCAAGCTGTCTACCTCTTTGTACAGTACATAATCATGGTTAATCTCCTGATTGCATTTTTCAAGTAAGTGTGTAGATAATAGTTAATTTTTGCTAATAATTGGACAAATGTCTATCTCACTGCAATAAGATCTGATTCCAGATCAAAGCAAGCCAATTTCCTGGAAGTTTTTTCATCAGTTCTAAGGCTGGTCTTTGTGTCTTCCTCACTGCAAGCCCATGACTGAGTTAGGGAAGTGTGTGATGTGACTGGTTTATGTCACATCTGTGAGCTCAGGGGAATCAGAAGTTCAAGGAAATTTGAAGGCATTTTGTACCTTCTCTTTGTCAGAAAACAAACAAACCAAACTTGTTTCTTTGTCTTAATTGACTGTTGTTCCTAAATTCATTTATTGTTCTCCAGTTGGCTGGGTTTAATTGTAGTTTATAGTCTCTGCAAATGTTTGATTTATGGGCATAAGCAGCATATGGGCACAAACACTGAAGAAGGCAGACTGCAGAATTAACATGGTGTGATATAAAATTCTGGGTTTAGTTAGAAATAATTAATTTTTTTGTTCAGCAAACTTAAAATTTGATCTCAGTGTAACTTATTTCTGAGTGAAGATACTGAGCTGTTACCTGATGGGAGAATTTCTTTAGCCCTCTCCTTGCTCTGGATCATGGTATTCTCTTGAATGTGTTTCCAACTAACACAAAAATAATTTTGCAGCAAAAAACAAGTTTATGCTTTTGTCTCTTAACTGGCTTCAGAATTCAAGATTGTTATCAAAGTGTTAAAAACCAAACAATCCAACAACCACTAAACAAACACCAACAACTCCCCACCACCCCAAAAACACCTTGATGTGTTAATATTGTTCTGTTCCCTTTCAGCAACGTGTATTTACAAGTCAAGGCAATTTCAAACATTGTGTGGAAGTATCAGCGCTATCATTTCATTATGGCCTACCATGAAAAACCTGTTCTGCCTCCACCACTGATCATTCTCAGCCACATGGCTTCCCTCTTCTGCTGTATATGTAAAAGAAGAAAGACAGACAAGGCTTCAGATGGGCCAAGTATGAACAGTTACCCAAAAAATTCAGTAATGTTTTTGATATGGTTAAAGCCAACTGTCGGAAAAGCACCATGTTCTTGACTATAATGAGTATTGTGAAGAAAGTCAAAGTGGGTCTTAATTTTATGTGTTTTCAATATTGGTAATTTTTTTTGAAAATCATCATGCTTTTCTCAAGAGTTTAATGCTAACCCCTAGAAATCTCCACTAAAGCTAACCTATCACACAAACAAATAGATTAGATTTCTTGTTATTTATAATTGAGAAATATTTTATTTCTTTCTGCAAAACTTCTTTGAAACTTTAAAAATAAAATCCAGCTAAGGAATCTAGCTTCTGCCTCAAAGGGGGATTAAAGGGTAGAGTGTAAGGAATGATATTGTGCACAGATCCTCTCAGAATTACTATTTTCATTTTATTTTATTGTCAATCTTTGACCTTGAACTTATGTTTGCAATGAGAGAGGAAGGGTCTTAGGTGGCCATCTGGTAGGATTTTTTGTGTGGTTTGTGTTTTTTTTTTTTGTGTGTGTGTTTTTTTTTTTGTTTTTTTTTTTTAATTTTATTTTTTATTTTATTGCAGAGTTTTATTGTTAACATCTTTTGTAGAGTTATGACTATTAGTTTTCAGCACCTATACAACTTCACTACATACATCATCTTAAATGTTGATCTCTCTTTAGAACTCTACCTGACAGAAGAAGATCAGAAGAAACTTCATGATTTTGAAGAGCTGTGTGTTGAGATGTATTTCAATGAAAAGGATGATAAATTTCATTCTGGAAGTGAGGAGAGGATTCGAGTCACATTCGAACGGTAGAATATTTACAATTATAATTTCTGAATAGAGAATTAGAACTTTTGCACTTTTTTTAAAATGTACTTTAAAGGGGGAGAAATGCAGCTCAAGAACATAAAGTGTTTATGCAAATTTTATATGGTATCTTTCCATTGCTGTGCAGAAACTGATAATGTGATTGATTCTTCTTGATGTATAGAAGCACTCAGTAAACTGAGGCAATTGTATTATTTGATTTCCCATGAAGTTTTAAGAAACTGATAGATTTCAAAAGTGCTGTAGGCCCTCAATTGATAGCTGTTTTCATTCTGTGATTTAGAAGTATGTACAAATGTTGTATTACAAAACAGTCCAATGCTATCGTATTATTGTGACACTTCAAAGTTATTTTTCCTCCTGATTAAATGGACAGAAAGGGTTATAATCATGGGCTTTTTTGCATATTGAGAAAAATACAATTCATATCTACTTCATAATTTGATTTTTCTTAGGGTGGAACAAATGTGCATTCAGATAAAGGAAGTTGGTGATCGTGTCAACTACATTAAAAGGTCATTACAGTCTTTAGATTCACAGATTGGCCACCTCCAGGATCTGTCTGCTCTAACTGTGGATACTCTGAAAACACTGACTGCCCAGAAAGCTTCAGAAGCCAGCAAGGTTCATAATGAAATCACCCGGGAACTGAGCATTTCAAAGCATTTGGCACAAAACCTCATTGAGGATGGCTCTCTCAGATCATCTGTGTGGAAAAAGCACAGCATTGGAAACGTCTTTGGTTCTTTTCCACAAGGAGGCCTTGAGAGTAACAATGCTTTACTCTGTAACATTTCCATCCGTGATGACAAAGAAACCCAGCATAAGACAATTGGTCAGGAATTGGCTCTGGCTCCCCGAAGAGAAGAAAAAAACTTCCAAGAGGCAGGTTCCTCAGGCAGTGCCTTATTTTCAAATGCCGTTTCCCCTCCAGAACTTCGCCAACGAATACAGGCTGCAGAGATCTCAAAATCCACTAGTAAAAGTAAAAAATTAGGCAACTCATCCAACAGCATGCCACATGTAACATCCCCAACTACAAAGTTTTTTGTTAGCACTCCATCTCGACCCAGTTGCAAAAGTCAGCTGGATTCTTCAGCAAAGCATGAAGAGACTGTTTTCTCTAAGGCTACAGAAGGAGATAATAATGTAGAATTTGGTGCATTTGTGGGTAAGTATAACAAAGTAGATTCTGAATGTCCTGAAGTCATTATTAGCTGCTCTTATCCTCTTGCTTCTGGCTCTGCTTGCCTTGCTTTCACCCAACCTTGTGTTGAAAATGGAGGATACGTTAATTGTGGTTTTATTCATGATGAGAGTGACACTAATGATAACTACAGCTGCAGAGTTGACAAAAGTGCTCACCAGTCCCCTGCCAAGTTAGAGAAGAACAAGCCCCAAACGAAGTTCTCTTTGTCAACGGGCGACTTGATGGCAACAGTCAACCGTGGCGGCTCGCATGGAAAATTGAATATTAAAGATGAACTTTCCAAAAGTCAGCATGTCCATGCAATGGAACTGCAAACCCGAGATTTATGTTCTAACATCCTTATGGGACTGCTTCATAAACTGTGGACCAAATCTAAGCCACAAGGTTTGACTTACCAAGAATTGTATGGTATTTTGGGTGTATTCCGGTTGCAGGTGACTTTACCATTTTGCTCTGCTTTTTTTGCATTTAACATCTCTAATTTCCCTATGTTGCTTGAATGTTTTTTTTAACTGAAATTATAATTTCTCTATAATTCTGTCACATAGACAATATTTTTCTGAAAAACATTATCCAGTTTTTGAGTCTAGCAGTTTTGGGCAATTAGCAGCTCTACAACTTGGTACGGGCGCTGTAGACAAACCTTTTGTGGCTCATTATAAAGCTCCTGCCTTCTGATTGCATAAATCAAAAATATTGTCTATTCCTTGACGTAATACAGAACACTACTCAGGCTGATGGAGTCCTGGACAAATATCTTTGTGGTATCTGTGTCAAGCTGAGGGTTCCTCCTATACTTTATTTCTAAACACTGTTACAGCTGGGATCTTCCACTGTTGCCTAGGCTAACCTGGGTTGGGGTTGTCATTTTGGAAGCTTCCAAAGTCCTTTAATTCAATACAACATTTTGCCTCCCCTCAAGTTCTGCTTAACAGTAAAAAGGTGGATGGTTTTGGTTAGTTACTTATCTATTTGAACGGTAAAACAGTGGCAGATTCATTGCAAAACACAGGTGTGGGTTTACTAACTGATCCTTGTAAAGTACATAATGCTTTAAGTATGCTTAGCGTTTAGTAGAAGATTGTAATCTGGAATTGTCAGGTTGTCTGCAGAGGTGTTGTCTTGCTAAAGTTCTTCAGGGATGTCTCAGTGTTTTCCAGAGATTTGCTGAGGTTGTATAAATTTAAATCTCTAGATAAGAATTTATTCTACTGCTGTGAAACTTGGATTTCTAATAAGTTACCTACATTAGCTATTTGTGTATAAATGCCTCATGGTTGAAAAAAGAAAGCAAGGCTAAACAGAAGTTATGGACAGTGATTGTACAACTCTTATCTAATCTTTAAATGTACTTCACCACTAATAACTTTGAATACTAACTATACTTATTTACTGGAGCCAGATTTTTTTGTATATGGTCCTCTGACATCTCTAGCATTTAGAACATACCCTTCATTCTTACTGTCCACAATTTGCATCACTTGTGATACCATGCAGGTTTCAATTGTGAAGCCAAGTAGATTTTCATTCATTATAGAGCCACATGAATGGGAAAATTCTGAAAAGTATTGCTTTCAACTGGGAGGATGAAGGGTATATTGTAAAAGCTACCTCCAGGAAACTCTACTTTCCCTTCATTTGTCAAGGATACATGAAAGTGCTGTAACCCAGGCCTTGTTCCTTTCCTGTGAGGAGCATATGCTTGAGTAAAAATTTAAAATATTAGCTTTACTTTCTGAATGGTGGTGCTCCACACCTCAGTGCAGGAAAGGCAGTAGTTTGATGTTGTTACTCTGATCTTCACTTGAGCATGTTTGTAATGTCTTTCCTAGTGCAAACAGGCACACAGACCCTAGGTGGTTTGTAGCCCTTTGCTATGGTGATGCAGACTGTTGGCATGGTCAGAACGTTGGAGGTTGCCTTTGATTTTGAATATTCTTTTTGAATTCACTGTGTCAAAGGTCACAGAGACAGCATGGACCTACAGCGGTTCAAAGAGGCAGCCAGCAAAATGAGGGAGAGAAGTGCTGATATTGAGGTGAGCATGAAAGGCTTTGTCAAATGTGTTAATGGAGATCATTTTCTTTTAAACTCTAACGTCACAGTATGTTTGGAAAAAGTCTAAGACCAAATAGAATCAAAAAACTTACACAATCATTACAGACTGCACTTTGCATCTGTTTCATGATTTAAAAAAAATCCAGTGAAAACTCATGTAACCTTAACTGCCATCAAGTACTGTTACTTCATAATAGGATACTAGTGAAATAAACAAGCTCTGAGGTTATGAAAGCTAAGATGACTACAACTGTGAATGGAGATAAAATTAAGTATCCCATAATTAGTGTTCAACTAAATGTTTTTCACTCATAACTTTCAAGATCAGCCTTAAGACTAGAGTAATTTGTGTTCTAATTTACAGAGCAAGGTGACAGTGTATATAATTTTCAAAAGTGACAAAAATTGTTCATTATGCTTCCAAGAAGAAAAAGCTCTTTAATAAACTGAGTCATTTCCATTTCCTTAAAGAAATTTCCTTAGAGAATAATAAAAATTACTCAAATGCAAAAGTAATTAATCATAAACCTGCCTTCCAAGTATTATAGTGTGTGTATCTATATATACGTATATCAATACAGTTTTTGCCAGGTAGCTGTTGAATTAGTACATACAAATTTGCAGTTATGCATTCAGGGGAGAATACACCTGAGAATTGCTTTATGACCATTTGAAATGCTTCTATTCTGCTAAGTTGCTGCTTCTGAACCTTTCTATGAGTATAATGTGTGACCAAAAAGCTTTTTGTATGTATTTTTGGCACAGTTTTTTTGGTGTTATTCTTTAAAATTTGCTTTGTTTCTTTGATAGGAGCAGCAGGAAGACTTCAAAAAAGCTATATTGGAGGGTATAGAGACAACCAGACTTCAAGTAAGTAAAGAAAGTTCCCATTTATTAGGAATCTTATTTTCAACAGGTACTAAAATATTCTCTGCAGTTATAAGGGTCTCTGTTCTTATCTCATTATCTGTAAACTGGATGTCTCCTTGATAGAGATCTAAAGTGTTCTAGTGTATAGGGATGTAAAGAAATAGTTTTTATGCACACAACTACACATCAGAAAGACATTTTGGACACACACACACAGAGGCCTGTGTGTGTTTATGTGTGTGGGGTGTATTCTGTAAGAGGAAGGGTGAAAAAGAGTGGCAACAACTTCCTAACTGTTATGATTTCAGGAATCAAACGCAGGGCACAATGAATTTTTATGTTTTATTCATCACTGGAGTTAATAGATGAGTAAGCTCTGTGCCACTCCACACACAGTCCTAGTTTGTCATGAAACCACCTTTCTCCTTTTTTTGCAAAATAAATATTTTATTGTCAAAAGTTGACCACCTCATTACATAGTCCAACAATGTGTAATTGCTATGAAGGAGTATATCCATAAGGAAGTTGTATTCATAACCCACAGGTTTTTACATGACACAAGTTTACTACATTTTGTTGCTCTTTTAAGTGGGTGCAAATTGAAATTTAGTTTCTGCCAGAGCCATATAATTTTATAAGAACTGATAGCAAACAAAGGCACAAAACAGATGAGCAGAATATGGTACTTGTAGGGATCCAGTGTAATTGACATTTCTGTAGTTCTATGCTATTGTAACATTGCCTTGCAAAGAACTCTCTTGGTCTGGGTCAGGATTCTTAATGTGTGAAATATCTGAAAATATTACAGCTGGTGGCTACTGTGAGAAGAGCATTTTAACTGAATTAATGCACTCAACTTGTGCATTTCTGTGCAGTGAGGTATTTGAAGTACATCCAGAAATTTTGAAGAATCCTGGCCAGATTGTGTTCCAAGAGCAGAAGTTGAAAGCAATAATGGCAATGATGACTGATGGTAATTCTTTTTTACAATTTTTTTTTTTTTGTAGGGTCTTCAGACTGACAGTGATCTACAGCAATCCAGTTCTTGTGGTGGCTTCACTGACCCTCTGACAGCCCACTCAGAGCAGTGTAAGTCTGGGCTCTGCTCAGGTCCCCTAACGTTGTCTCTAACTTGCCTTGCTAATGGGCATCCTAAGAAGATGCAGAGGGAACACAAATGGTTGAATAATCTTGAAATATTCTCATGTTTGGTAGTACTTGAACCTTCTGCTTCTTGTGGTTCTCCTTGCTGTGCCAGCTCAGTCCTGTTGCCTTGGATTTACCATGGACAGCCAGAGCTGTAAGACACAAAGTGCACTAGTTAGGACTGCAAACTTCTGCTAAGCTGTGGGTCTGCCTTGTTTCATGAGAGCTTTGTTGAGCTGTTTGTTCACTGTTAGGAAATAGGTGACAGTGACAGCTGCCATTCTTTGTCCCGTTACAAATCTCCTTCATTTGCAGTGTACAGCAAGAGCAGGAGAGCATCCAGTGAAGACACACAGCAAGTTGACTCCAAAGCAGCTTTACTGACGGTTTGTATCAATCTTTTGTGACATTATAGCAAAACTAGAAGCTGAACAAATAAAGGAGAAGAAACAGATAAAGAGTAATACTGATTTGTGGACTTGCTTGTTCTAGGAGGCAACAGGAGACCTGTTTTCACTAAGGGAAGAAGTTGTGTATGTTCTCACTATGAAAATCTGTGCTGTTTTCTGTTTGTAGAAATAAAATCAAAATTCTTTTCTTTTAAGGAAAAGAATTACTTATATAGTCCATAAACAGTAGTGAATATAGACCCTTATTTATTCTTTTAATTGTAGTTACCATTTCTTGGTTGTATTTGGGTCTCTCCATTCAACTGCAGTTCAGTACAGCCTGGTTTATTTCCAATAAACAGGCTGTACTCCAAGAGCTTAAAACACATTACACACATTACCACCCCACCTCCAACTGAATCAACTGTGCTTTCCTTACAAAACTGAAGCCCTCTTTGTGTTTCCTCTCCTTTGTTTTAAAGGATTGGCTACAGGGCAGACCTTCAAATAGCAGTCAAATGTAAGTAAGCTTTCTACTAATGGAGCAATTTTATCACTCTGTATGTTGATCTGTTTTTCTTTTTGGTTGTCTTTGGCTATAATGGTATTTAGTTGCATTTAATGAGAAAAAAACCCCATGAAGTTTGATTTTTTCTTTCTTCTAATAAATAACCAAATGTATTCATTGGAATCATAGGCTTGTCATAGAATGGTTTGGGTTGAAAGGCTCTCCCAGCCTGTCTCTGGAGCAGAGGGGCTCCAGCCCTCCCAGTATCTTTGTGGCCCCTCTGGGCTCTCCCCAACAGGTCCTTCTTTCCTTGGGGGTCCCAGCCCCACCTGGGGTCTCTTGCAGAGTCACCCCCTCAGCCTGCTGGCCACTCTTTTGGGATGCAGCCCAGGGCTGGGTTGGCTCCCTGGGCTGCAGGGGCTCATGGAGGGTCAGGCTGAGCTCTCACCATGCTTTAGCAGGTTCTGTTTAGATTAATGGTGTCACACGTTGGAGGGCAAGCATGAGAATGTGTTGACACATAGTGAGCAGCTCCCTTCCTGGTAAAGGTCTTTACCCAGCCTTTTCAACTGTAACCACCTCTGAAATTATGCATTGTTAACAATTAGCCCCTGAGTTAACTGTTAAAGCCATTACCTTATTATTTATCTGATAACAGAAGGGTAAACTGTTGTGAACAAGTTTTAATTAAAGCACCTCTGTGGGAACGAGCTCTTGTGATGCAAGCTTAGCATAATGTTGTGCATGACTTGGAGGTATTTAAAGTGTAGCTGTAAAAACATGAGATTACTTAACAGCTTTCCATTACTATTTAGTAATTAAGAAACCTGTACTGCCCTTGAAAAATAGGATAACAGGATAAAAGTGGTACTGTGAGGTTAACAAGGTGACCTAGGATGATGTGGCAAAATCAGGGAATGCAGAGTAAGTTTGAAGGTGACTGTTGTGTTTGGCATTTGACAGGCCATCAGAAGAAGATGCATTGAATGGTAAGTTTTCTTTCTGCTCTGAAGGTGAGAGATTTTTATGTATAACCAACTGCTTGGGTCTTGTATGGGAATATATTTAATTGATGGTAATTTGGAATTTATGGGACACACAATACTGTGATTTTTAGAAATTTAAAAAAATTTTTGAATAAAGAGCCAAGCATAAAGCACTATTTTTTTTCCCCTGAGGTACCATAGACTTAAGTGCAATATTTAATTATCTTCACAGCAGATCCTTTTCAAACTGTAGTGTTGTATTTTAGTACATAAATTAGTAGCTCTTTTTTTCACCTTAATCTCTTTTCAGGCATTGCTTCTCCTTTCAAGCCTATCATGGATATCAATTACTATTACTCAGGTCAGTCCCTCTTACAAACTAATGCTTGTATTTTTATTGACATTTGTAAGATCCTTAAACTTCAACAAATGCTGTAATTTTCCTCTAGCTGTAGAAAGAAATAACCTGATGAGATTATCACAGAGCATTCCATTCACTCCTGTGCCTCCAAGAGGTAAGAATTGTATTTCTTCTTGCTGGTTCACTGTGGTCTTTTGGGGAAGAAAAGCAAACCTTATATGGATTCTAATTTGGTTGGATCCTTCTAATATAGAAGGATCAAGGATGTATATTATATATATCTAATATAGAAGGATCAAGAAGGATCTGATATAGAAGGATCAAAGCAAAGTTCACAGTTTGTCACAGCAAGTGTGAAACTGAAGTCTTAATGAACTAAAAGAAGTCTGTCTTAGAGCACTCAGAAATATATGTGAGTATGACACCTTTTCTAGGGCAACTCACTTGATTATGAAATGTAGATTTAATTATAGTTGTCCTCAGAAATGGTGTTACAGTGATGGGAATATTGTACTAACAGTTTTATAACAAACTCTTCTGGAAGGATTCCTTTAAGTTGTCTTCACTTGTTTGAACTTTAAACATTTATTCAGTGTTCTTAGTGCTGTTTGAACAGTGTCCTTAATAGGTCTAAATAGGAGGACAAATTTTGCAGCTCTGTGGAAAAAGCTGCAGAGGGGTCAATTTTTTGTTAATTCAAGATGTTTGTACTGACTTAACACTGCAGCTTGTTGTAAGAAGTGGTGTGTTTTCAGTGCTTTTAATTTCAAACCTGGCAAGTTCAGCTCAGTGATGGCTTTTGTGGTGTCTGCAGGTGAACCAGTCACTGTGTATCGCCTTGAAGAGAGTTCTCCCAGCATCCTGAACAACAGCATGTCCTCCTGGTCACAGCTGGGGCTCTGTGCTAAAATTGAATTCTTAAGTAAAGAGGAGATGGGAGGAGGGCTACGCCGAGCTCTCAAAGTTGTGTGCACGTGGTCAGAATATGATATCCTGAAATCAGGACATCTTTACATCATCAAGTCTTTTCTGCCTGAAGTTGTGAACACTTGGTCAAGCATTTATAAGGAGGACACTGTGTTGCACTTGTGCTTGAGAGTAAGTTCTGTCTTTGTCAATTATTAAACATGGGCAGGCATTGTATGTTAAACAGGAATTATTTTCTCACCTGTAAACTAGTATATACTTATTAGAATAAGAAAAAAAGTTAGTCTGGGGTTCTGTATGAGCAAAAGGGTTAAAAATTCTGCTCCAGGATGGCTTATTTAATCAAAGAGCTCAAATTCTTAAAATACAGATATAATTTTAAAAGCAAGTAATCTGTTACTCTGCCTTGGGGGAATAGACACTGTTCCCACTGCTGGTCCCTGTTCTGTTAAGCAGCTAATGAGGTGTGGGTTTGACTCGCAGGAAATTCAGCAGCAGAGAGCAGCACAGAAGCTCACCTTTGCATTCAACCAGATGAAGCCCAAATCCATCCCATACTCTCCAAGGTGAGTGTATTTAAGCTGCCATTATATTGCATGCTTTTGGCTCAGGGCAATGCCTACAGGATGTTAATAGATGCATCACATATTAAGATACTGATATGTAGACATATCCTGGAATATTGCTGTGAATGTGGCAAGCAGAACTGTCCTTGGCAGTATTTTCCCCTCATATTTTCTGCACTGATTTTAATCTAGTGGAATAATCTAAATGGCTTTGTGTAATAGTTTAAAAGTATTTAAATTGTTAGTAGATCAAATAAAAATCTAATAGTAATGCTAGATCCCTATTTTGGAACTATATTAATTAAGTGTATTTTTTCCAGGTTCTTGGAAGTTTTCCTGTTATATTGCCACTCTGCTGGCCAGTGGTTTGCAGTTGAAGAGTGCATGACTGGAGAGTTTAGAAAATACAATAACAATAATGGGGATGAAATAATCCCAACTAACATGCTGGAGGAGGTTATGCTGGCTTTCAGCCACTGGACTTATGAGTATACAAGAGGAGAACTGTTGGTATTAGATCTGCAAGGTAAGGCCTTGACTTTGAAACTTGCATTGGGGCCAAGGTCTATGGGTTTTTCTTTTGATAGCATTTTGTTAAGAATTTGTATGTTTGTAAAAAACAACAAGGATTATTTAGTGTTGCTTCTTCTAGTTAGTTAGGATCTATGATTTCCTTATTTAATCATATTATGATAAAGATTGGAAAGGACCTCTAAGAGCATTGAGTCTAACTTTACCCAGCACTGCCAAATCCAGCACACTCCCTGTGCCCTGGGGCCACCCCAAACAGCTTTCAAATCCCTGCAGGGGTGGTGACTGCACCACTACCTGGGCAGCTGTTCCAGGGCTTGGCAGCCTTTTCAGTGAATATATTTTACCTCATATCCAACCTAAACCTCCCCTAGTGCAACTTCAGGCCATTTTCTTATCCTGCTGGTTGGGAACTGGCCCCCACCTGGCTACAGTGTCCTTTCAGGTAGTTCTAGACAGTAATGGGGTCTCCCCTGAGTCTCTTCTTCCCCAGGATAAACATCCCCAGCTCCCTCAACTGCTCCTCACAGGACCTGTGCTCCAGCTTTTTAGTTCTAATATAGTATTACATCTTACAGCAACACAGAAACTATAAATATATACATTTTCCTAATGAAATGTGCCATAAAAAATGCTAATTTTTGGCACATTTGTGTAGTGCCAATGTGGGAAGCTGGTTTTATCCTGAATTCTGTGCCAGATATTCTGGCAGTGAGAACTGTATAGAAGATTTTGCTCATGGGTGAAAACTCAAGCTAGGAAATGCAAAAAATAGATAGAAGAAATCTGAGAAGTACAAAGTGCTTGCTTAGGAGCAATTTTCTAAGGGTAGAGAATCATGTTTAGTTTGGGTTGTGTTTGTTGTGGGTTTTTTCTGGTTTTATTCTTGGAAAAGCTGAGAAGTCATAGCTAAGGATTCCAAGGCTTTTTAATATTAATATATTTATGTAATCAGAAGTGTATCAGATTTAACTTTTTCTTCATGTGCTGTCTGAAGGTGTTGGTGAAAATTTGACAGATCCCTCTGTGATAAAAGCTGGGGAAAAAAGGTAAGGGTTAAGAAAGACTGAAAGTATTACATAAAACTTTCCCTGGAAAGAGAACACATGCCAAGTGATGTTTATGTGCACTTTGTCTCCAAGGTCATATGATATGGTGTTTGGGCCAGCCAATCTGGGAGAGGATGCAATAAAAAACTTCAGAGCAAAGCACCACTGTAATTCCTGCTGCAGGAAACTGAAACTTCCTGGTAAGAGCTGCAGGACCCTCCTTCTGAGACACTGATGTCATGAGATGATGTGTGATACATCATGAAACAGTCAAGGCATGCTGTGAAAGTTTAACAAGTCATAAACAGCAATTACATAATTTGACTTTAGGCTTCTGATTGCACCTATGATTAAAAAATCCCTTTTTTTGATAGTGCATATCCTGGAATTCCTCTTCAAAAGTGCATTTGCTTATCCAATTCTTTGCTAGACATTTATGACCCATTGATTCTACTAGCTCAAGAAATAGTAATCATTATGACTTTGTTCTGTCTGTACAGATCTGAAGAGGAATGACTACACACCTGACAAGATCATATTTCCTCAGGACGATGCCCCTGAACTGACAATTCAGCCTGGAAGCTGCACCAAAGATTCTGATCCGGCCAATTCCATCCGTCTGATGCTCTGATGATGTGACCAACTCAGTGGCTTCACTCAAACTTCCTGGAACCTCACCAAGTTGTCACTTACCTTTCCCTCACTATAATGAAAAGAAAGACTTGTCAAAACAAGGATTACTGTCTCATAAGTGGAATTTTGGCTGGTCCATACTCTAAGGATTTTACCTTGTGATAACCATCTACAGAGCAGCTTGGCAGCTGATCCTTCTAAGGGTGGAATAATGACAAGTATTTAAGATGTGTTTTTAAAGGGGCTTTTTAAGCAGAAAGTTTTATTTTTTATTTTATTTTGGTTTAGTGGAAGATTTTCTTCCTGTAGTCCTGTGGTGGGAAATATGCCTTCCACCAAAAGGATTTTGGTAGTTGATGTTTTAAGGTAAAGCATTTGTCTTTTTGGCATTTGTCTTACTGTCAATGAGCAAAACCAGGAGAAAGCACCTACCTCTGTAAAGCCGGAGTATTCTTAGAGTGTTTTCGGAAGCGTTCCACTAATATTTTCTCACCAGGTGTCTTTTAATCTGACCTTTTGAAGAGGACAGGGCCAAATGAGGTGTATATAGGATGCCAATAGACTGAAGTTGAAGGTAGGAACGTGATCTGTTCCAAAAGAGAGAGAGTCTCCTGAATCAGGATTCTTTCAGCTTCATGACTGTACAACTGGGCTTGGTTGCTTTTGTTTTGTGAAATAGAGCCTGAATTGTGCATAATGAAATTTCTTGTTTTACACATTTCAATTTTATCAAGTCACTGTCAAATAGTAACAAAGCCATGATAGACTGGTATAATCATATTTAATAGAAGAATTAGTTTGTGCTGGTCCAAATAAGTTGCCTTGTAAGAACACAAGTTGGAAGTGCTTTCCCTTGTACGTATGTAGTGACTGCTTCAGAAGTTCTGCCTTCCAAAGATCTCCTAAAACCAGTGTATCGAAGCCGAATGTACACATAACTTGTAAATGTATTTAAAATTGTGTAGAAAACATCTTTAATGTTATGTTATTTGTGGTACTTACTTAAGAGAGACTAGGGTTGGATTAGCATTGTGTAAAGTACGGGAGATTGCAATGCACCTTCATGCCAATAAAATGTAATTTAACTGTCCCAAATATTGTTGAGCATTCAGCAAGAAAAGAACCTTTTGTCCAACTGAAGTTTCATGCTGCGATTTTTTTTTTTTGTTACATAGGTACTAATTTGTAATTTTTAATTAAAAGGGCAGTATATAGCTCTATAAATTTTTTATTCAGTAGTGTATCTTATAGATACAGACCTAAGGCACGAACACAATAGTTGTTTAAATGGTGTTTTATGTTTGATGGGGAAAGGTAAAATGTTATAAGGATATAATACTGTATACATTTTGTATATCATTAAATCTTTAAAGAATCTAAAATAAATTTATTCTTGTTTACAGACTTCTGCTCTCCGTCTCAGTCTGAAGGATTATTTTGGTGAATTTAACTCTTTATGCAGAAAAGTAGAATTTACCACGCTGGATCAAAGTAGCTGTTAGCCTTTGAGGTATCACAACTTGGGCCAACACCAGAAACTAGGGAGGTAAAAAAGTGAAAACTGTCATAGCTGCCAAACACATGTGAGGGGATTCATGAGTAAATGAGTCAAAAATAGCTCTTCACAATGTTTAATTCTTCTGACTGCATCACCTCCTGTTGCTGGGAGGGAATGGGCAGATACTCCAAATGTACTTGCACCTTTCTAAAGTAACAGCACTGAGTCTGTAAGCGTGACTGGCTCTGCAAATTGATAGAGATTTCTAGAGGAGTCTCTGGTGTTTTGAAAATGTGACCGAATTTCAGTGTATGAAAGAAGAAAAACATATTGAGAAAATTGCAAGTAATAGCTGGGAAACTTTGTTTCTTGACAAACACTTGACTACGCACAGTTATTTTGTAGCTGTGTTACTGCTCTCAGTAGTTCTGCTTGTGACTCATTTCTTAGCAAAATAAACAGATGTGACCACCTTGTGATGGTTGTGAGTGATCATGGGGAGTGCTCCTTCTGCTCAGTCTTGCAGTGACTCAGGCCTGAAGCTTTTTCAAGACCAAAAGGGACAAATGTGGTTGGGAAATGCCTGTAAGATTCGGAGAGGTTACCACTGTTCACATTTCTGTACATCTGCCTGGCATGAGCTGTAGCTTACTCTGTGTGATTTACAGCTTGAATTACATGAGAAGTGTTTGTCTAAACTGACTGAGAGGGGAGAAACGTGTAACTTCCAGAAGTGATCTGCCTCATACTTGCTGGGAAAAAAATCATAAATGTCAAGTACCCTTTAGGGAAGGAATTGGAAAAGTGTGGTGGCAAAGGACAAAAACAAGTTGGTTTGGAAACGAAGCCTGACTCTGTTTGGACAGTGCAACATCCTGCTGATGTTGGGCAGTAGGAATATGAAAACTATTCCATGGAATTCAATTTGTCTGAGAACATCAAGTGTGGCTCCTCTGCTGATGCTGAAAGCTCATCAGTCTAAAAATGTTCTATAAATAGGGAAGTGTTGTGATCCTTTAGCTTATAAATTTTCTTTACCAAAAAGGAGGAAAGTGATGGAACTGGAACTTCTGATAACTATTCAAGAACAAAAGTATTGGCATATCTTCTTAGAACCTAGCTTTTAAATAGAGGGATATAATTCAAACCCTCTCTGATTATTTTTTAGTCAAAATCTGAAAGGCTTTAGTGAATTTCTAACTAGAAGGGTATTTAAAAGGGTATTTATCCTATAGAGAAATTAATAAGCTACATAATTTAGACTTTGGTGGATTAATTAAAAGTCATTTGTTGACTGCTTTCTTGCAGTATTTAGGTGGTGAAACATTTCAGAGAAAACCAATCCTAAATTCACTGTGGCAAAATATATACAACCAGCTCCTGGGGAACTGGTTTTTTAGCTGCTGCTCAGCAGCCTTGTGGTTTGGAAAAGGAGGGGTTTGGTTTTTATGCCTGACAGTGATTTCCTACATGTTAAATTATTGTGGTTGCATTTCACTTAATGCCGTAACTCTTAACAGTGTAGGAATTTGAAGAGGGGAAAAAGACTACGGCTGTAGATTTGATAGTATCAGTTCATATTAAATGTTCCTAAAAGACCAGTTGGGAAGAAAATAGGACTTTTCAATATGTAACAAGGCCTCTGAAAAAAGTTCTAATGATTTAATATTTCTTGATTAACACTTTTCCTTGCAATAATTTACTTTGTGGTGAGAGTGGTGGCAAGTTAATTCTCAGCCGCAGAGCTTGCAGTTGGTGGCACCCATGTGGATTTGTGGATTGTGTTACATCAAAATAGTAAGTCAAAGTCTTGATTCAGATTGCACAAAATGTGGGAATAAACATATCCAGTTCCATTTACAAAACTGAACCAGATTTTGAGGGGTCAATAGCAGTGACAGCTGTCCCAGGAGTGCTGGAGACATCCCTTGAAGTTTTACAAGATGATTAGGAGGTGTTTTACATCACTTCATGGGCCTCTTCTGTGGGTACTTGTTACATTCCAGGTTGTCTGTTAAAGAGGGAAAAACTGCTGCTCTTCAGCAGCATGTGGAATTTAGAGATGAACTGCATTAACATAGCTAATTAAAAGCCATCTGCCATACTTTTTTTTTCTTCCCTCAGGAAAATCCTCATAACACCAAGAAGCTAATTCATTATGATGTTTTGAGGTAGTTCCATCCCTTTATGATCAACACTCTCTGTCATCACTGCCCTTCCAGCAGAGTATGGCAATAATAAATCCTAATCCAAGTGAGCAAACATGGATAAAGGTGTTGGGCCAAAGTTCCCTGCCCAGTGGAATGGAGCTCTCTTCCCAAAGTTTTCTGTTCTGGCTGGCACAGAAGGACACAGAGGCAGGTCTGGCCAGGTGTGTTCCCTGGCCAGTGTTACCAGGTGACATCACAAGGGGCTGGGGCAGGAGATGCTGGGGTGACAGGATGGAACACGGGACTGAACACAGGGCACTGCTCGTGTTTTTTCTACGGAGATTTCTGCGGGTTTAGAGTTCTCTGCCCTGCCTCAGAATACAACATCAGCCTCTAAACAAGAACAGCAACATTGGTGAGCAGGTGTGGGTGGTGTAGAGTCTGTGTTCAGCTGACTGGGGATGGGGACGCTTTGGTCCAGGACAGACATATGCAGCCAGAAAACAAACATACTAAAATTTTCCTAACATGAATTAAGTAACATTTTATAGCAAAAATCTGAAGAACAACCTGCTTCTAGTAGCATCTGGACTGCAACATATGGTTTTAGAAAACAGGTGAGTACTGTACCCAAGGAAATGAAATATAATGTAATATGCACTATTAAGCATTTTGCCCTAAAAATGGCTATTCACAAGTGGTGGTAGTTTTTGAGTAATTGTGTATGGAGTAAAAGAGCTAATAGAATTTTAGGAATAACTCTTAAAACCTCAGGTGTTTTAATAACACCTCATAATGATGTCTCTTACCATACTGGAAAGAGCTTAGTGGGGAAGATGAAGAGTCTTTGCCACTATAAACCTGGTGAAAATAAATGTGAATGTAATTTTTAAAGAAGAAACCGTAGCATTTTAGAATCCCACTGGTGTGGATTTTCCTCACAGTAGGTGGAAGGATGGCATGGAAATGGAAGTACTCCCCCAGGGAACAGCTGGAGGACATGAGCAGCCTGCACCCAGGGCTCACAGGGCTGCAGAACCTGGAGAACACGTGCTACATGAACGCAGTGCTGCAGTGCCTCTGCAGCCTCACCCCGCTCGTGCAGTATTTCCTCTCAGGGAAGTGGAACACAGCCCTGCACCAGTGAGTCAGTTTGTTCTCAGTACTGAGGGCTCTCTGCTTGGCACTATTTTACTGCCAAAGGATATGTGTTGCCATGAGAACGTCCAAGGCACCTGCCAGCTTCCCCCAGGCAGTTCCAGTCAGATTGACCACCAGCTGGTTTCCTTCTCCTTTGAGAGCCCAGCCCTTTTCCTTGCTGGTCCTTCAGCATGATACTTTTCTTCCCATATTGATGGTAATACCTGTTACTGTTGTCTTGATCATGATTCCTACCACTTTCTGGGATCTGCAGAGTCCCTCAAGCCAAGTGACAGCTGCCAAAGCTGTACTGTACCAGCATCTGTTTTCTCAGTTTCTGTATTGTGCTCCCATTTGAAGGCAGGCACTCTTTTTTCATCCATCACCTGAAACTCTCCCCTTTTTTCCAAGGGAGATCGGAGAGCCTGCGACTGCCTTTGGCTGTTTGGTGTCTGACATGTGGCTTGGAGAGTTTGACTTTGTTTCTCCTGAGGCTTTTCACTCTGTCTTTGGGAAGCGGCACCCAGCTTTTAGCAGCAAGACTCAGCATGATGCACAGGAGTTCCTCATCTGTGTGCTGGATGACCTCCATGAGGCTTTCAAGCAGGTGAGAGCCCAGCTGTGGTGTTTTGGGAACTACAGCTGTTTCCTCTGCATTTCATGACTTGGCATTCCATGTAATAATTGCCTATCATCCTCTTCTGAACTCTATGATGGGGCCACTAATAACTTTCCTTTTCTACCTTTATTTCAGACCCATGGACACACAATTATTAATTTGCTTCTTGTCTAATGCTCCATCAAATTGCAGCCCCATCTAAATGACAATGCTGGTGTAGCTTCACTGTCCTAACCTCTGCCTCTCCTTTCTCCTTCCACAGTTAATGTTCTTCCACTTTCTCATCTGCCTGAAAACTTCACGTCTGCCATGCACCCATGACTTTCTCCCCTCCAGAGCCACTGATAAAGAGCTTTTCAAGCAATTAATGCTATCAAATGTCTGAATTGTTGTATTTTTGTTACTTTTCTCTCAGAAAATGAATCAATCTTAGTCTATATGTATGAACCATCAAGTAAAGTAACAGCATTTTAGAGCCATGTTCTGTGGCAAGACTAACAACTGATCAACCCAGGGAGTGGGCAGCACCTACTAAAACCCAGTTGAAGGCACTTAACAAAACAATTGCTTATCTACATTTTGTCAATCTTTTTCCTTCTGTATAGCCAAGCCAAGAAAGACGGAGCTCTGCTGCAGGAGCAAGCACAAGGAGTAGCAGTGGCACATCTATTGTAGCACACTTATTTGAGGGACAGCTCAGTTATGCCATCAGGTGTCTGACTTGCAAAGCCCTCAGTGACAAACCCGAGAGCTTCACCGTCCTCTCCCTGCCCATCCCCTCCACCAGAGTGTGCTCTCTGCAGGTACAACAGCCAGCACCTTCCTGCTGCTTTCTGCTTCAGCTGGGAGTAGAGGCTTAGACTAATAACTTTTATTGGAAAAATGCAGGGCTTGCTTTAGTTACTTTGGTCTCCTGGGCACTTACAGAGTGTCTTGGATCTGTCCCTAGAGAAGTGGGATGTCTTTACTGGTCTCAGAACCATGGAGGCTGGTAAGGTTACAAGAGCAATGCTCAAGAGTTGCCAGGGGATGAAGGATATTAAGATTATTCAATAGCACCCGTGAAGGTTTTATTCCAATCATCCAAGTATTTCTGCCTTGGTGGGGAGAATGGAAGCCAATGCTGGCTGCTTTGTCTTGTGAATTTGTGATGTCAGCCTTGCTGCATCACACTTCAGTTAGGGGGAGCAAATTCATCTCTTATATTGCTTAGCACCTCTTTGGGTGGAGGGAGATGTGTTCAATCAAGTGATGATTGGATTTTTTTCCTTTGACAGGACTGCCTGGAATGCTTTTTTCAGCCAGACACACTGACTCGGAACAACCAAATCTACTGCCACTGGTGTGGAAGCAACCAAGATGCAACAGTAACAGCCTCCATAACCAAGGCACCACAGATCATCATTTTTCATCTAAAGAGGTATAGTCTAAGTGAGGTAGGACATGGCCAGCTCCTGGGCAATGTGAGTCATGAAGGACAGTCATTTGTGTTTGCCTGAATGGAAACAAATCACTGCAAATAAGTGGGTTTAGTACTTTGGATGCCTGAAAGCTAAAAGGGCATTTACACAAATACAGCTGTCAAACATGCAAGTTGCATTCCTGAATTTCATGTACGGTGCTCTGCCTGTGTCCTGCAGGCCACCAAATTTCTCCCTATACTTGGGTTCCCCTCTCCAGAGGGAAGAGAACTGCACCAGGCAGTGACTGCTACAGCCCAGTGCAGTGGCTCATCCAGTCCCTGAATGATCCCTGTGAATCAGTTCCTGTGGCTTGGGTTCCAAAAGCAGGACTGACAGTGGTTTGCTTGCTGCTGCTGCAGTTGAGACACTCTGGTTTTGTTTATCCCTTTACTAAATCAGGCCTAAACAGAGTGGTGCCTCAGCAAAGGAGCACCTGGGTTAGCAGATTTCACTAGCCACACATAGCCAGATGCTGAATTTTTTCTAAAGAATTTTTTTTCTTAACAACTTTCCACCTATAAAGAAAACTACTCTGGGATGATTTGACTTCCCAGAACTATGTTATCTGAAGTTCTTTTTATTTTCCATTCAGCATCTGCTTTTCTCAATATTCTCAAAGGACATGTGGTCCCCAACTGCAGCTCTTGGCCACACTGTGAATGTTTAAAAGTGCAGTGATGTACTCAACGTTACAGAGGGAAGAGGGATGAAGTCTGGCATGAGAGAAGAGCTGACACTGGCACTGCAGTCCAGTCCAAAATGTTTAGGACACAGAGAGAGTGATGCACAGATATGACTTCAGGCTTTGACTGAAGGATCAGGAAGCAAGAGCTTTGCTTTTCTTGCTGAACATGTCATGAGGGTTTGGTGCATTTTCTGTCAGTTTACTGCAATACACAACATTACCAGAGATCTTTCTTTCAAATGATGGGCAGTCAGTTGTTGGTTTTCCCTCCTCCTAGGAAAGTCAGTTTAGCAATGACCACAACACAAACAGAAGTTGAGGGTCATTTAAAATCGTCCAAAAATTCATTTCAGGTTTGCCTGGCAGGACAAGAACAGAAGGAAACTCTCAACCACTGTCTGCTATCCGTTCAGCGATCTGGATCTCTCTCCCTACATCTCCACATCGTGTAACAACAATACAGAGTACAGCTTGTGTGCTGTAGTGGTAAGCTTTGCCCTTCCTGCTTTTATTGGGAATGCCCTGGCTCATAGAGCAGATGAAGCCTGTGTTGGTTTGGACTGAATGTATAATGATTTATAATTTAATGTATGTTTTGTTGTACGCTTTTTCTACCAGCCATGGACATAATCCAGTAACAGTACGTAACTGAAGGACAGAGACATTATTTCTCCTTCTTCCCCAACATCCCAGTTTTAAAAGAATGCTCTCCTGGGACATAATGCCTCTTTAGAGTAAACTTGCAGGCTGATCCAGCATGAATCCTGGTTTTAAATAAGGCCATAGCTCACAACAATGGGGTCCTCTTATAGTGTCCTGTATTAGGGCTAATAGTTGGATTGCAAATATAACTGCAAAATAAATAAGCATGATCATCATCCATTAACTCTGGTTGAAAGAATTTATTTGAATTAACATTCCCTGCCCTATGCCAAAAGGGGCTAGAACCCTCAGTGCCATCTTTTCCAAGTGCATACATGAAACCATTGCCAGTTCCTAGCTTTGCCTGTAAGGAGACAGAACAGGAGTCTGGTTTTAACAGACTGTGTTGTTTGTTACAGAACCATGCTGGAGATCTGGATTATGGCCACTACACGGCCTTCTGCAAGCACTCAATCACCCAGCACTGGTACAGCTTTGATGATGCCCAGGTCACCAAGATCCCAGACTCTGCAGTGCAGGCTGACACAGCTTACCTCCTCTTCTACATCTCCCAAGGCTACTGACACCCTGTTAGTCTTGAAAAGGAACACTAGGTAGGGCAGCACCTAGAATTCACCAGCAGCATTAGCCAACTCCTGTTTCATCAATAAACTAGAGCATGTGCACCCTGATCAGCTGTTGTGGTCTTTCAGGAAAGGACAGTTACAGCCCTAAGCCATGAAGGAACATGCATCTGCTCCATGTGCACAAGGGCCAGGGTTGTTTTCCATGACACCCTTCTTGCACCCCTCAAAACAACATGGATCTTGAGCACACAGATGCACTTACTTGGAAATTCTTGTTTTTCTGCTGGCTAAGTATAGTAGGTTGTTCTAAGCTGCCTTTCAGGAACTAACAGAAGGATACCAAAGTGAAAGCACACAACCAGACCAGACTGTGCTACAGAAGAGAGGATGGAGTGACCATTAATACAGAAGAAAGAAAAAGGCATTGCTCTACTGATGTCATTTTTGTTTCTCCAGCACTTCAAACTTGTTTGCAGCTTGCAAGCTTCTGGAAAACAATCAGTATTGGTCTTAATTCCACCAGCAAGACAGACACAGACAGGTAAAAGCTCAGAATGTAAGACTTTTGAATGCCAACCTTATCAGAAAAGGAAAACTAACCCTAATCCATAGCAGAGAAATATGTAAGATGCAACTAAAAGAAGTTTTTAAACTAATCAGCTCTATGCAAAACAGTATTTTTATCTGGAGAACCTTTAAACTGTGTGAGTATGAGTCAGATTGTTATTATGTACAATCTTGATCATTACATAACAGCTGAGAATGAAAAACCAAACCCAAACATACATTTAACAGGATATATTTTTAAATAATTTCTTCATTAAGGTTTTTAATGCATGTGTACATGAAAATTTATATTAAAAAATTAAAAAGGAAAATATTGTTTAGAATAACTCTGAAGTGCACAAATATTGACAAAAGCTAACAGAAAAAATAATACAGCTCTGCTTTTTTAAGTAGTGTTGCAATTACTTAGAGCTGGCAAATAAATGCAATCCTCTGAGTTTTAGAGATTCTCACAAAAAGGACAACATTTTATTATATACATAATTCTGATGTGCAAGTATGCAATCAATATGTACATTTACATTCCTAACTGTTTACATCGTTCTAGAGTATTCACAGTAGAGTCAAGCTTAAGGTTAGAAATGTGAAAAGGCCATTAACAGTGAAAGAAAAAAATAAACCAAGATATGCCTTGGGATTTTAAGACATTTTAAACTACTTGTTAATAGATTTCAGATGACTAAGCTAGAATTTAATCTTGGAGCAGACTAAAAATATAGTTCTTTTTTAAATAAACAGTAATGCAAGTATGCTTGTAAATGGTTCCACAGATGGCAGTATGACCACAAGCATTGCCCATCAGTCTGACTCTGAAGCACTGCCACGGCCCCAGCGAGCCCTGCTGGCAGACACCCTGCTCCTCCCACTCCAGTGACTGTGTCTGCTGCACTTCTGCATATTTGTGTGCATTCCCAGGCCTACTTTGCTCTTGAAGAAAGAAAACCAGTTTCCTTAAGCCACATCCCTTTACGTGGACATGTCTACTGCTCGCTGTTCATAGGAAGTATAAAAGAGAATGTAAGCAGCTGAGGACTTCACCGAGGACGCCGAGATCTCGGACACTTCGTGGTCATCAAACTTAAACCAGCGCTGTTTTGAAGCGTTTTTGCAGTAGGCTGTGTAGTGCCCCCCGTCCAGCCCACCGTAATGATTCTGTGAATGTAAGGCAAGGGTTAGTGGCCTTCAAAGCTGCCATTTTTTCCCTGCTTAGGGAAATAATCTAGAATGTGAAACTTTTACTAAATTGTTCTTTTTCAGAATGCAACTTAATCTGTAACTACAATGCAGCCTGGCTGAATCACACAGGCCACCCTGAGTCCTGGGATAAAGTGCAGCTGGAGTTTGAAATGTGACTGGTTACTCACCGATACTGAGAACAGATTGTATCTCTTCAAGGAAGTCTTTGGACCAATAACATACTGAGAGAGGTCAAGAGTTTCCAGTGGAAAATCTACTGAAGTTTGAAGCTTTTGTTTCCATCTTCCATCATAGGAAAATCTAGAGAATTAAAAAGCACCATGAAAAGCTACAGGCTGTTCACAAGCTATTCCACTGTATTAAGCATGTTTGTTTTCCCTGTTTTTAACCAGGATGTGATCTCAACTTAAGCCCCCAGTTCTGTTAACATTTGCTCATGTGTCTCTTAGCAAAAATAACAAGAGATCACTTGTGAAAGTGCCTTGGTAGTTACAGCCTTATAAAAGAAGCACCAGATGAAATTCAAATTCTTGCAACATTACAACTGGTAATGTATCTGTGACCTTCTCTAAGGTAAAATGCTCAGCCACTGCCATGGAACAATCCAGTTCCATCAAAGCCTGGTCTTTTAATCCCAAGTAATATCCACCAATCACCATTTCCTTACCGTTTCAAGTGCACAAGAAGCACAGGTGGTAATTTCCAAATTTCTATTTTTTTCAAAGAATCCCTTCGAGTTTTGCAATGGCTACAGTAAAATCTATTGTTATCAGTGAGCTTTTCTTCTTTGGAGAACAATCTAAGGCATTCCTAAAACAAAATACAGAGACTGTGAATGGTAGGTGTTTTTGCAAGTATAACAAAAATGCTTGTTTCCCATTTGGTTGTTAACCTGCATTGGTTATCTGCATCCTACATTTCACTGAGGAAAAGTGACTTAAATCTATGTGTGGAAGCAAGTTTTACTGCAGATATTAATTAGTGTCCTTCAAAATGTAGACAATATTTTGTTTAAAACCACAGAATACTTACACTGTGACCTACCAAAGCAAGTAATATACATGCTGCTATTGCAGCTTCAGTATTTCCATCCTGCTTCTAACTTAAAACTTAAGGGATGACCTATTTCTTTAAACTTTAGAAGAATTGAAAAAAAGTGCAGATTCGGTTCTGTTCACGTTTCAGGTCAATGCAAATTAAGCAGAATGCTGACCAACCCCTTCAAGCAGAGGGTGAGCAGCAGCAGCATCACAATCAAGTGGCAGTTTGCACTACAGGAGCAGTTTCTCTCCAGTTGCCCATACCTGCAGAGTGCATTTGCTGGAGGATGCAAGTGGCAATGACAGATACATGAAAGCCTCGAAGGTTCGGGACCTCTTGTGACACGTCAGACACTGCACGGTGGATTTGAACTGCCCTTGGAACAGCGCCACAATGATGGACTCGTTGAGCTGCTTGTGTTTGTGCCAGGCTATTTCTGCTGCACTTGAGTCATCCAGGTGATCATTATTTTCTTCCTTGTATCTTTTCCTGTTGTCAGCCTGGATAGCAGAAGTTTAAATACCACAGCAATATATTAACATATATGTAAGTAAGAAATCTCACACAGGCAAGCATATGATTGATTATTCACAAGAATACTTAAACATGTCAGTGCTGCCATCCAGTTCTTGTCTAGTGAGGCTTCTTCTATGACTCACTCCACCACCTTATTCCTACTACTTCAGAATTCCTACTTTAATTCTGAATAATCACATTTCTTTCTATACAAGGTTGAAGTACCATAATCTTATGGAATAGGAAAGTATTTTAAAAATTTCTCTTAATCTTCTGACAGATATATAATTTGTTTTAAGTGTACTGCTTACTTTATTTAGGTCCTCATGCAAGCCATCCATTAGAAAGAGAAGCAATTCTTGGGAGTCCTGTTGGCTATATCCTGCAAATTGGTCATTAATTTTCCCAATTGTAATTTTGAAGTCCTTTGGACTGATATATTTATACTGTCCTGCCCATAAAGCTTTCATTATTACACCAAACTCTTCAGCCACTTCACCTTTATGCCCCAGGAAATTTGACCTATAAAATAAGAAACAAAAAAAAATCTGAGCCGTTCAAATAACTGGGTTTTAATATGAATGTTTTTAATTCAAAACATGATCCCAATTTTAAAATATTTCTTTAGACTAAGGAAAACTGGCTATTAGACTGAGTTAAATTTTCATCTATGTCAGCCCTGTAATTTGGTACCATATTCCAGATGGAAGGTACAGTATGTTTTGTGAACTATTTAAATATTCAGTTTGGTTTTAAAAGACTCTAGGACACATGTATTTTATGAATGTGGTGACCATAATTTAATTATCATAGTCCAGTAAAACCTGTTTAGTGACACAAATGAATTTTGAAAATGTCAAGGTGTCCAAAAGTTACCATTTGCCTCCTACATAAAAAAACAAACAGCCTCTGATCTTCTTGAATTGGCAAGTATAAAGGCAGGTGAGAGATTGTTACCTGTTAATATCAGCTTGATACAAGTTTCTGTTGAAATACTCAGCCAGGTGAGGTGCATTGCACAGACACTGCAATATGGAATTCATGTAGCAAGTGTTCCCTAGATTACGAAGTCCTGTCAGAGCTGGTCCCGATCCCCCAAACACGGGATTGAGATTGCGAATCTGCGATGCAGAGAGCCTGGAAATTTCTGCTTTAGTGTAACACGCAGGTCTATAAGCAAAAAATTATTTTTTAGGAGTTTCAGACTTGATAAAGTTGTTCACATAAACCAACAGACAGCACACCTCACCCCACCACCCACAGGGATTGGACCATCCTGGCACCAAACACCATCATTTAGGGCACTCAAAACCAGCCAGTGCAACAGTGAGTAGTCCATATACACTGGCTTATAATGAGGCTGAGTTTTAGGCACCATCAGCTGTGAGACTGATATATTTTCTTCCTTTATTTCTTTAATTCAGATGAAGAATTAGCTGTTTAATACAGTCTAAAATGTGAAAACTTGCATTTCACAAACTGTCAGAAGACAGACTTTTAGTATGATAACACAAATAACAGAACTTAAAAAGCAACTGTCATCCAATTAATAGACTGTAACCTCTGAAATTCCTGCTAATACATAACTATGATGAGAGAACTGCTCTATACATTGAACTTCTAGCAATGAAATTTCAGTCTATTACTCATGCATCCTTTCAAACCCACTTAGAAAACAGTAAGGAATTTCAGCTGGTTAAACACAAAGAAAGTCCTTTGTGCTGTCATACTGCCTGAGCTGTGATCTAAGTTATCAAACAAACATACTTATTGTCACGATTGACTGCAGGAGTGACAGGAATTCTTTTCTTGTCTTCCTCCTGTATGGCCTGGGTGATATCTGGGGACGAGTAGGAGCGCTTGAGCTTGGAGTGTTCCCTCTCCCGCTCAGCTGCCACCTTCGCCTTGGCTTTGCGCGTGGGAGGGGTGGATGGAGGAGTGGCTGCAGGAGCCATTTCTGGTGGGTACATCTGAACAGTGTTGGTTGGAGAGTGATAGTAACGATAGGTTCCAGTGATGTCATCCAGGAACTTGGGGGAAAAAAAACAAATAGTTTCAAACTCAAGAGAAAATCCATCATTAACTTACCTATTAACAACAGCACGAGGTTTTCAGACATTGGGATATTAAGTTGTGACTGGCCTCAACATTCAATGGATTAAATTTAGTAGAAGGGGAATTTTCACCAAAATGCCTATTAAACAGCAAAAACCAGGAACAGCAGATGAACTGTCCTAGTTTCATTACAAATAATATTAAAATTCAGAAAGTAAATGTGTGGAAGTTAAAGGGGAGTAAAAAAAAATGAAACAAGATCTAACTTAGAAGTAAGACACAACTGAAATACAGGACAAAACGACACAGAACAGTTTGATTTTCATTTCAGAAGGAGTTACCTTTACCCAACCTGCAGGCAGCCCTGGGACTATCCTTCCCATTTCCTCACTTCGTGCTCTCATTAATGGCTCCCGCTGGGACTAATAAACAAAGAGAAAAGTAAGGTATGTACAGTTCCCTATGCACAGCAACGAGCTGCCTGTGACTTCTCTATGGAGCTACATGATTCAGTGCAAACAGTACAATAAATCCTTGATTACAGATAGAAATAAAATGTATTGTAATGGTAATTTAGTATTTTCTATTGCTCAATCTAAACAAAAAACACAGGAACCTAAACAAAACATTTGCTGACACATTCCAAAAAAACAAGAAACAAACCAACCATTTAGTCTCATGAAAGTCACAAAACTCAATTTTTTCCCTGAAGAATCAGGAAACAGTAGGAGTATATGCTTCTGTTAAATTCATAAGGCTGAGCTTTTTTCTCTCTTAAAGTAGCACCTGAAGGTGTGTGCATGAGATGATGAATGCATGGAGAATGTTTGTTAGTGCCACCAGAAACACATCAAGACTTCTAATGGAAGTTTCAAGTATTTTTCATTCAAATATGACAAGTGCAAAAAAGCAAATGAACACTGTGAACATGGCATAGTCTTAAGATGGTGACTTTAAAAAGTCATTGAAATGAAATGAAATGGAGTTTAACACAATAATCATAAAGCATCTGTGCTTAATTATTTTGACTACATACAATACATTTGTATTTACTTTAAGTCTTTCAGTATCTTGTTCAGAATCCTCTCTAAGGGGTCCTGGCTTTTGAGCTTCACTGTCTGGTTGTCCTTTAACCCCCATTTGCTGCAAAAGATTTTGAAAGAAGGCTTCAGTTTTCATCTGGCATGTCAGTAAAGAATGCTGATAAAGCAGAATTACTCTTTCTTTTTTGGTTGTTAAATGCATGTACCACAACAAAGTGGTTAAAGCAGGTGATTTTTATTCCTTCTGCATACTCTAGGCAATTCACTGGAATAGTTTTTGAAACTGAATGTTGCATTACAGTTTGTTCTGTAGTTTCAACAGCTCAGAAATAAAATGCAGAAATTCCACCCATGCTACTTCCCACCCTAAAAGTTGTGGGGTTTATAATTTGTTGTTAAACTTCAGGCATTTTTCCCTTTCACTCCTCACTTATCAAACCGCTCCATAGAAAAGGCAAACTGTGAAGCCAACATGAATTTGGTTGATCATAGGCCATCATTTTGGGATTATGTGACGTTTCTCTGTCAGTCAAAAGCTCATGAATGACTGTGCTAAATTTGCACAGGAAGATTTATTTTTGCTTTTTTGTGCATCTGGATTAAACAAACATCAGAATATGATCAAATCACAACTGCAATCACAAAAGCAGAGAAAAATATCCTAATTCAGCTTCTTGAGAAGTGGTTGTAAAGACATCTTTTCCATTGTTAACTTGCAAGTGGCTCCTGTTCTATGATCAGTTGATTTGTGCATTGAGAAATTTTGCAGTTTTTTTCAAGAATGAGGAAAGAAAGAATTGTGACTCTCCTCCCTTCCCCCCAAGGTTTGGAACCGGACTGTTTTCAGCAAAAATCCTAGATGAGGATGTTGCTTTGCTTCCTGTGCCAGGTAACGAAATCCTGTTCTGTCAGTGTTTCTACAGCTGGGGGCACTAAAGAGTTCCTTATGACACCATTGTGTCCTTAACATCACATACAGGACCAAGCTGGCACAAGAGATTAAATACCACCAGGCTTCTATTTTTGAAACAGAGGGTTGCAGTCTATGAACCATCATCTCTTCTAGCTACATGTGAGTGGGAAGTTTTGTTATCCCGTGGGGATTACATGCTGCCCTCCTACAAGAAAGAAACAAGCTTGTCTTGGGGAAAAAAAATCTATTTGTGTCTTGGTTTTAACTCTGTCCTCTACTTTTATGTAAAATGTGGTCTAAGTACACATCCAATTACGTATTTCAAATTGCTAGATTAAAACTGGACTATTCAGAATGATTTAAGTGCATAACTACTTCAACATGTGATGATGATTTTCTTTTCACTAACCTTGCCTGGAACAGTCACAAAGGTCTGAGATGCATCACCCAGTGCCCGTTTCTGTGTTTCTGGTGTTCGAGTTCCCTTTTCTCTTTCTTCCATGGATATTTTGTCAATCTCAATCCTTTTTGCACCAATGTTTTCTGGTTCATTTTTATTTTGCTTTTTTGCTTCTACTGCTTCTCTGTGTGCTCTTTCTTGTTCCTTTTCCTCCTGCTCTCTTTTTATTTCTTCATCCCTCTCCTTCTGCTCTCTGTCCTCTTTTGATTGCTGTAGCTTTTCTTTGTGTTCCTTCTCCTTCTGTTCCTCTTTTGCCTTTTGTTTTTGTTCTTTTTCCTTTCGTTCTTGTTCTTCTTTTTCTCTCCTGAGCCTCTCTCTCTGTTCCTGCTGCTGCCTCTCCCGCAGTTCCTTTTCCCGTCTGTTTTTCTCTAACAGAGCAGCAGTTTCTGCATGGACCCGACTTTTTTCTTCTTCTGTCAGAGTGCTCCTTCCATCATGCACAGGCTTTGTGGAGCGGTCGGGAACTATTCTTCCACTCTCACCAGACTGGCTGTCACTGATTGTACTTGCAGGTTTTGCTCTGTTATCACCGAGGATTTTTAGTGAAGGCTTTTTAGAACGATCCACCTGTAACACAGGTGCAGAACACAGAGTGCAGAACAATTCACTACAGCTACCTCTACTCTCTTTGCTAAGCTCTTCCTAAGTGAGATTTGTAAGAGAATAAAGATTATATCAAGTTGACTTCTGCCAGAGAGAGATATCTTTCAATTTTATTAAATCTTCTCATTCAAACTGCTTGTTAGTAAAATTAGGTATTCATTCCAGGTGTGAACTAATAAACAAGCCCTGAAGAACCATAAGGACAGCATTATGTACTGATTACCACAACCCTCTATTTTTGAGCTTTCAAAGGTAAACATTTTGGGGCAATCAGGCAGCCTAATTTGGGCTTGGCCCTCTCAATCATGTGACAAAGCACATGTTTAAGGCAGATCTGCTTGATGGGAAGGGGTATTTAAGAATGGCTTATGCTCAACTGTTGTTGTTTTTGAGGCTGGAGTGAGTGCTCTGAAGAAATAAAAGCTCATCTGGTTCAGGGACAAACAGAACTAAGATCTCTAAATTTTACAGTATAGAGTCTCTTAAATGAGATCTATATTAAAGGCTGCATCTAGAAAATGAAGAGCTTTTAGCCATGTCTACTAAGGTAAGTACTATTTTAGTGTAAGAATTCTGCAAAGGTGTTTTTATAAAGTCTTATTCACATGAAAGGAAGAAACAAATTCCTATACTTTCACTACTGGGCCCAGAGTGACAAAACACCTAAATGTTTTATTATTTGAATGAAGATGCAGTGGCTGGAAATCAGACCTGGGCAACAGCTAAGGTAAACCATGGCTTGTCCTCTCTGTATTTCATCCTATGTTGCTTTAAGTAGAAAGGTTACTTATAAACTTTCTGAATTAGTGATCAGTTGCTGGCCTTGAATTTCTCACATGCTCATGTAAAAACATTTATGAAAGTTCTGCTATTCTGTTGAGTGTATTTAGTTTCATATAATTCTGTAGATCAGTTACCACAGCTTCACAGACCACCAAGAGTCTCTGTACCAATATACTCATGTACAAGGCTTAAACAAATGTATTGGGTATGTTTACTTGTGGATTTCGAGTTCTGGGTGTGGTGGGTCTCTACCACATTAACCATATACTAACTGAAAAAAAGGAACAGGTAAAAAAGCTTACCTCAGGGATACTTCTTGTAACTGACATGGGATTAACTACAAAAGAACTGTCAGATTTTGGAACAGCAGCATCTTGTATGTTTGGTCTGTTAAGTGATTTTAGTCTCTCTTCCAAACTATCTCCCATTTCTTCATTTTCAGCAACAATGGGTAGCACAGGAGCTGGCTCTTCCAGAGATGGATATGTAAAATCCACTGCAGGAGGGGAGACAGGAGGGAACCATAAGAGAATTCTCAAAACAAAAGCAAAATAAACCCTCCATTCCAATCCAAAATTTAGCTTTTAGCCATAACAAGACTTTCCTAAAAACACCTGAATGAATGAAAGACTCATCCAGTAAGTACAAATGCTTGCTGGAGTGTTATCCTTTGTACTTACAAGAAACAGTCACTGCTTCAGTCCTGCCATGCTGGGGTGGAGTTACTTTAGCATTTGTTGTGTACTGGGGAAAACAAAGGAGCCAGTTTTCATAACCTCCCTCTAGAATTAAAGGTTCATTCTGCAGGATGGTTTTGCTTTCCCACTGCATGGAAAAAAAGTTTAAAGTTAATTGATTTAAAAATAGAAAGTAAACTTTTACAGCTTAATAGTGTTGTTTAAATTCCTGTGCCTAGACATTGAGAGATTGTTTTTTGATATTTTTAAACAAGAATTAGTGGTTGCAAAAATAGGGATCCTCTCTGTGTTTGGAGAATGCCCAGCACAGTTGGGTTCCTGGCTCTGCCTACAACAGGGTGTGAGTATTTCCAGTAGAGAAAGAACCACTTACTGCTACTTCACATAACAATCCTCCATGCAGAAAAGTATTTTTATTACAGTATTTGCTTCAGTTTCTTATCTGGTATGTTTGCTGAGGGATTAGTGATTTAGAAAGCATAACATTGACTTTCTGAAACCCCTTGAGAGTTCAGGGTTCAGACTGCCCTCCTCCTGCTGTCCTCAGTACTTGTTCAGTACTAGTACATGAACAAGACAGTCTAGAGAACAGTCTCTAAAGCAATTAAGAAGGAGAATTGCTGAACTATCTCTGAACCCCAGTGCTGAATGTCAAGGTAACAGAAAGATTTGCAGTCTTTCATAAGAGCCACCACTGTACAGAGGAGGGACAACACAGCCACAGAGAATTTGACTCGAATGTTGGGCGTCTGCTCACTGTGGAGTCTATAAGCTTCCTGCACTGATGAAACTCAAATTTAAATTAATGTTTACCTAAAAGTCATATTCAAAAATGCAGAAAAGTGAACTTTGCTGAAAATATTTCTGGAGCCTCCTTCATTGCAGCCCCTCCACTGTGGGAAGTACCTGGCTGATAGGACTGCAATGTAGGTGGCCAACCAGTTTCCAGGGATAAGGAATTACTGTTGCTAATATGGGAGAGAAGGTGACTGTTCCTGGGAAACAGGACTAAAAGTATTTTCCCAAAGAACTGTAAGTTGATGAGCTGCTTGTTGAGGAAGTGAGTTGAATCATTCTGCTGTTTACCTGTTTAATAAATTATACTGTCATCTACTAGAGTACAGTATGAAACTTCAAACTACACTTCTGCTATCAAAACAAGCGGGCTTTGAAAACTCAACCAAGTGTCAAATATAAGTGCTTCAAGGCCTTATTTACTAAGATGAATTAATTAATGAATTAAAAGATGAAATTTGCCAACCTTAAAAAGTGCATCTTTCAGGCTCTGTAGAGTTGTTCCCAGCTTTAAGTCTTCAGCAGAACTAAACCAGTCTAGCAGTATAACATATTGGAACTGTCCTCTCCTCTTCCATGCATCCCTAGACTCCTCCGGGAGTCTAGCTTCAATCAGGTAAGCAGTATCTCTGAAATGAATTAACATGCATTTAAAGATTCATGTACAAGTAACATTCTGTCCAACAATATATAATCTATAGATGTTTATGTGCTTGGATAAAATAAATATACATTATGTTGAAGTCAGTACATGCAAGAACAGAGCTGTGCAGATACATCTCACCCACTGATCTACAGCAGGGATTCTGACACTAGGTGTACAAGATTAAAAGCATGTATTTTTTTAGAAAATTAAATATTTCACTCTCATTTAACATCATATCTTACCCAGGATGGATAGCTTCTTCTGGGACACTGATGGATTTTGGAATACAGGATTCCTGATAATCCTTTGATTTTCGAGCATCCATTATAAGCAATTCAATATTTTTGTCTGACATCATTGCAAACAGTCTCTCAGGTGTGACTGCTCCTTGAAAGAGAGAAACAATTACATGTAAGAAGCCACATTATAAATGAAGATAGCTATGAAGGGCTATGGTATCTGACTGGTGCAATCAAGACTGCAAACAGATGAAACAGAACTAAGAAGTCCCACAAAGTCATGGAGGTGAGACATTACAGCATGGGCCTTTTACTCCCACTGCTGTAGTTATCAGCACCTGACCTGTTAGATTAGACAATACTGAATATTTCAGTGATTAACAAGTTTAATGTACTGTGGTCTCATTTAAATCAAGCTACATAGGCAAGCATTTGTGAACTACACGCTGCAGATATTCCTCTTAAGAACTCCAGAGAACATTTTCATATACTCATTACAAGAACAAAAAGCAGAAGGTTGTAAGGAGAATGGAAAAATTTTGTATTTAACTGAGTAAGCTGTCATATTTCATCCTTGCCTATCAGCAGTAGAGCTGTTTTTCTCTCTAACCTGACCAATTCAGGACTAGTTCATCTTCCATTACTGAACAGTTGAAAAACTAACTACAGATCTCTAAGTTTATGAGAAGTAATGAAGGCTTTAATACAGAGTTTAACGAATTACTGATTTGTTATAACTGAAATGCAGGATACTAGAATTTAATCAAAATATTTTAACTGTGAAATAACTCCTGAGAAGGACTGCAGCTGTGAGGTGATTAGTGCACAGTCATACAGACATCTTTTTCACATTTGTGCAAGCACTGCATCTCTTACCACTCAGGCTATCAGACTGATCTTTTCTTTCCAGTGAATGCTTTGTCTCACCATTAATCTGTATAAGGGGAAAAAAAAATTAGCATGTAATACTGAGAACTGAGGTGGCCAACAGACAATGACTCTCACAGAGCCTGAAGGAAACTTGTCAGACAGTTAAGCCACAGGAACAAACAAAGCACAAGGGACCTGCATCTGAAGATGTGCTCACAAATGTACTCAAAAGATACTGAGGTTGCTGCCCTGCCTAGACAGAAAACAGTTACAAAGGTAACACAACCTAGGACACCATCATCTAACAGAAGAAATTCTTAAAGTATTTGTTGAGAATTAAGTGTTAATTGTTTCCACACTACTGCTAAAAAGTCAACCTTCCCCTAAAATGGAGACATGTTATCCTTAGTATCAGTTTGTCACCATTACCTTGGATTTCTTGCGCTAATTCTGGCATAAAACAGAATTTGACTTAGTCATAAAGCTCAGTCTATCTTATACAAGACTTGGAGGCTACTAGGACTTCACATATTCCAAAGAAATGTCAAAGAAGGGTTATGGAGAGTGTACATTACTTCAAAAAACCCCCACCTTGATTCTGAACTGGAAATAGCTACTAGTAGAGACTAAATTGAAACTATACATTCAGATTGAATTGGAGTTTGTAAACATCTTCACTTACCCTTTGGCTTTTTCCTTTGGAATCCACAGCACTTTCTGAGGAGTTTTTGGCTGAGCTCTTTCCGTCATCTTTTGGTTCTTGCTTTTTCTGCAGCTCTTGTCTGTCCCTCTCTTCAAGTTTTTTCCGAACTTCAGCTTCCTCGTATCTATTGGGGGAAAAAAGTACCTTTTTTCAATATTGTGGTTTTGGCTAACCTTGGATTATTATTATCAAAATCACTAAGTCTTCAGTCAAAATCTTTAAAAGAATTACTTAAATTTTAAAAAGTTAAAGTATTGCCAGTTTTTGTATTCCAACAAACTCCATATTTCTTCCTAACTATGTGGTCTTATTTCTCCAACTTTTGGGTTGGTTTTCTTATTGTTAAATCTTGATTTGAGTCCTATTACATAGCCACTGATTGTAAAGTTATTTTTTTCTTCAAACCTGGGGTCATGCTTAGTTATGGTATCTCTGGATGTTTTTCACTTTCCACAGACAACTGTAGGTACTGGTGACTTAAGGTAAACTCCAATATATTACAACAGTGATCACAGGTATTTTATTTCATTTTGCAATGGAGCCAGTGAAGAGTAATTTAGCTCAGATATCTAAATTTGCGTTTTCTGGAAGTTGGATCAGAACTACTTGTACAGTAATCACCTACAGAATGTAAGCTGACTCCATGATGTGCCTGGTGCTTGTTTCAAACACTGGGCCTACAGGGAAACCAATGCAAGAACTGTGTTCACTCAGGAGTTTTGGGGAATGAGGTCTTGCATACAACTGTCCTTTTCATAAAGCCTCAGATTTGAAAATTACCCTCCCAGCCTTTCACCACTGGAAGGACAATCATGGTATTGTAAGGCAGTGATCTCCAAACTACAGTTTTCAGATCACCCACTGGAGGTTTGTACAGTCACATCATTGCTCAATAGTATTCACTTATATTTAATATAACTGAGTAGTTTAAGTATCATAGTATCATAAAACAAAAAGAGAATGTTTGACCTAACAATTTGGATGACTGAAGCAAGAAGTAAAACATGAACTCAGAATTGTGTTAGTAAGTGCTCATTTTAACCAGATGTTGTATAATGAGGGTTAAAATAACAATGACAATACAGCTGTATGTTAATAACCTAGATCATTCAAATTCCACCTCCAAGTCTACTGCACTAATTGCCCACTAAGAGGAAGGAGGCAGCAAGTCTGCAATTTTATTTTTAAACAGGTTTCTTGATTTGGCACAGGCATTATAAGTTAGAACTGAGCATTTTATTCCCACTTGGAGTTATTGACACTAAAGCATATTTCAGATTTTAGTTTAATTTGCTCAGTATAAAATATTTACCCATCAATTTCCTATTTATACCTCTGAAGCACGTAGTAGGTCATTCATGCAAGCATTCCTGCCCCTATACAAGTTTCATCACTTCTACTTTTAGTTAACAATTAACATTCAAACTATTTGCTGGCCTACTGCCTGGGGAAGAAATTATACAAATAATTTCCTTGAAACTACTTCTGTAGTTACACAGGAGTCATGTTTCATTTCTGTTACCTTTAAATATTTACACATTTTGCCAGAGTAGTTAGAAGTTACTGCATCAACTCCAAAACTCTGTTCCTTTCATAAAAAGACATAAGTTACTTAAACAACAAGTCTCTACATTTTGGGTTTCTCTGATTCTATCAATGTTTACTCTTAAGAGTGAATTTGTAGCTGTGTTTAATTGTAAGACTCACCTAAACAAAGAAAATCTAAAGATTGTTTCATACACAGAGTCATGAGATCTTTGTGAAGTCAGTCTTCACATGCATGTAACTACACTCACAGTTCACCTAAACTAACTTTATAGATTTAGCACTTTGGAGGTATAAAATACACTTTCACAAGAATGCTTGGGAGGAGGGGCTGGGACAAGACACTTGTGAAGGGAAATGTGCCCAGCTGCAGAAAGAGAGAGTTAAAAGAGTGAGAACATTGCTAAGGATGCAAGAAGCAGAGAAAGCTGGAAATAAGAACTACTGTGCTAAATATCACCGAAAGATAGACCCTACCTTACAACTTCTTACTAACACAATTTCATGGCTTATGGCACAAAGATATAACTTGTCAGCTGATAATCAGGTACCCAAAAGGCCATTAGCATCTGCTCATTTACATACTGGCAGAACTCTGCATTCCACACACATATCTGCAAGTGGCTAAAGAATCAAAACCTGGCATTTCTTAGTGGAAACTACATCCAGACTAGGGGGACTTTTTAGCATATCTGATTATTAGGAATGTTCATTAATGTATTATGTTGAAAGGTTGAGGAAGAAATTGCTCTTGATCATCTCTCCTGTGTATGTACTTCAGACCTTGTGGTTTCTTTTTATCAGTCAATTAACAAAACCAGGAGGCACTGTCAACAAACCAAGGAATTAGCAGAAAGTGTACAAAATGACAAGTTATTGGAGTGTGTGGCAGTGAAAATTATCTCTAGTAAAAGACTTTTGGGAATAAATTTAAGCTCTCAAGAGTTTCAGGTACCTATGGTTTGCTCAAGTGCAATTGCTTACTACTAAAGAGCATGAAAATCTGCAATTGGCACAGATACAGGCTCGAGGTAAAAGGAATAATGTCTTAGCCATCAACTATATTACATACCTGAGTTTAAGGCTGTCTGACAGTATTTCAGCTTCATCAAGAGCTTTTTTTAAATTTGTAGGTCCCAGAATTGAATGAAAATAATCCTAAAATGACAAGCATCACATAATATAAATATGCAGTTTAACAATGCTTACTTCTATGCATGTCAAGAGTCACTAATGTATGGAGAGCTGATATTATAATATTAATGCTAAAAAAGGAACTAGTTTGAATCAAAACATTTTCCATTCAAATATGAGTTTGTAAGAAAGACTAAAGTCTAAGACTTACTAAAGTCTTACTTGTCTAGTCTAAAGACTAGACAAGGCAACTTCACCAAAGAAGTCTGACTGATAAAAATTATGGGAATACCTTTCCATGAAAAAATATTCACAGATCTGACAATTTGTATAGTTCATACATAAAAAAGAAAACTGTAAAAAAAATTAACATCAGACTTCTCAAAATCAAGAAAGAAAAAAATAACACCATAAGTGAGACAGTTTACTTAATATCAGTGTGATCCTTTGAATGTGTTTTAGTGTAATTCTCTGTACTTCTCATACTTTGACCAATGCAGAAGAGATCAGACAAATCTTTTATACCTGCTGCTGCTTAAAATCAGGTCTCTTTCTAATAAGGTTATAAACAGCCACATATTTCATGTATAGGATGTAAGCTTTTTCTTCATCTCCATCCAGTCTGCTTTCCTCTGCTGCCTTGAAAATCTTAAGGGCACTCTGCACATAACTGAAAGCAAAGAAGAGGAGTAAAGCACGTAATTGTTGACTTGTCCTCAAACACCTTTTCATTACAAGATGCCATCTTAAGTGTTTACAGACTTCACCCATATATTAAGCATTTGCTTTTATCACCTTAATATCAAGCTTTCATTAAATATGAATTGCAATCATGTTCTTCCAAATAATGTTTATCTTTGCTAGTCTGTTTACCAGCCTTATTTAAAGTCTTCCATTATTAAATACCATAGTGAGATATGGGAAAAGGTACTTTCCCCTTCTAAGAATAACTTTCTTTCTAGGAAAAATGAAGTTATAGTAAGACAAAATTAAATCATCGATTGTCTAAAAATGCTAGAGGCAAAGCATTCAGACACTTGCTAAAGGTTTTGTCATTTTTACAGGTCTGCATTTATGTAGCCTTTCCTCTAAGTATGTGGATTTTCACGGGCATTGTGCTCTGTCCAAGTCATGTTTTGGCAGTATGCCAAGTGGTTTCTGAAGGCAGTAAGCATATCCAATGTGACAGCTGAGAGCCATATATAAGACTATTGAAGATTTTGTATCTAGCAGAAATAACGAAGGAAATTTAGATCCTCAACAAATTTGTTCTGGAACCACAAATATTTTAAGTATTAATTCAAAATCAATTATAACATATATACCTTTTTGTACTGGTCTTTTCAGGTTTTACTTCTGTCTTCTTGTTGAGATCTTTCAATGAAGTAGAGAGGTAGAGCTCCTTAGGTACAGATGCCACAGCAGGCATGTTAATATTGTTACTTATGTCCCTTCTAGGATGTTACAGCTTCTTAGAAGTCTCTACCAATATTTTTCTGGAGGAGGAAAAAAGGCAGGAAGAGCCAAATTATATTCCAATTCCTTTTAGTACAGTAGTTATAGTTACCTGTGTAGGTTTATTACCTAATTCATCTCACCTTATGTGAGCTAGCAGAGTGTTTGAACAATTAATAGTATAAATTAATATTTCAAAGTGACAGAATTATTTGAAATCACTTCATGTAATTGATCAAGAATGTTCAGCAATATCCATGCTAACAGGAAAATTTAAAAAAAAATGCTGACTCATGAATGTTCAAAATCATCATATCCAGCAAATTTATTCTACTGAAATGCCAGCAAGTATACTATCAAAAAATAGCTGACTCCTCTGTACTCTGCAAATACACATTACTCCCCCTGAAAAGTGACTTCTAAAGTCTTGCTAAGAGATAAGCTGAGAACAGGGAGGCTGCTACCATTAAAGTCTACTGAAACATCTTGGACATTCTGTAGGTCTTCAACCCCTTGGGGCCATTGACTCTGCATTTTCATTTGGAAGTGCTCTCCAGGCAGACATGAAAGAGTTAAGCAGAATTTGGTCACAAGGGACTGTTACATCATGTTATCTGAGACAGGGAAGTCCAGGAAGTCTCCTGCAGACAGTCTTACCAAAACTCTTTGCATCTAGTACACAGTGAGCTATTTTATTTTAGCCTTGGGGGTGGCAGGGGAGGAACTGAGCTCCCTCACAAGGAAGAGGGGAGACATTCAGATGTCAGCAATACTGAAGGAATGAAGGGGGACTCAGTAGAAGACAGACACTCAAATGCTATCAGCAAGGAAGTTATTTCCTAGTAGAGAAAAGCCACATAGCTTTTGACAAGATGAAGGTAGAGCATTTCTCTTGCACTCTCAATGTGATCAGCATCAAGTGTGACCAAAAAAAACCTGTCAGTGACCTCAGAGGGAAGTTTCACCTGACCAAATTGATCATTAGCCACTCAATGAGGTAGTCCCAATTTCCCTCCCTCTTTCTCATGCTGGTCTGGTACTTCTCCAATCTCTTCTTGGGCCAATTCATCCTGCTGAAGAAGCAGAAAGGCGACACAGCTTGTGCAAGGGCAGCAGCTGGAATGTGCAGCCAAGAATGAGAGGCTAAGGTGGGAATGGGATCATTCCCAAGGCTCAGAGCTGCTGTACTCCCTGAAGCATTGCTGCACAGAGTATCGCCAGGCCGACTCTTGTTGGGCTGGGAACTGGTTATCAGACAAAACACTGAGTTAACACAAGCCTTTGGTCTAAGGTCTGGTAAGCCAAGGTCAGACTAAACAATATCCAGCAAAATAACTTACTGCTTCAACACAGATGCTGTACTTGCTATTTTCCTTGATAACTAGGTATTAGCTTTTTAAAACTGAAAAGTTTGTTAAAAATCCTCTCTTAGTGGACTTATTTCCAGATAATTCTATAACGTAAGTACTGAAGTCCTCAAATACTATCTTTAATACATACAATTAAAAACATATCCCATACCTAACTCATCTTAAAACCTTGTCTTTTGTATATGATGTGTCATTCATCTAATTGTAACTTTCAGGGGGATACTTAGGAGCTGAAAACAAGGCAGATAATTCATTAGAACTGCATGCAGTAGAAACAAAACACAGACATTCCCTGCCTCAAAGAAGACCTTTCCAGTACAAAAGCCTTTTAGCCTAAAACAAAGACATACTTTTTGCAACCTCATAAAGAGAGGCTCACTCTTATGAAGATTTTAGTATTGCTTCTCTCATTCTAACTTCAGAGCATGTCTTTACCTGGTTTTTTTTTTTTTCACCATGGAACTGTAAATAGACTTTTCCTTTGAAGCTTTTAAGTCCTTTCCAAATATATCTTCAATGTTTGCTCTGTTATGTAACCAGTATTTTCTTAATCTTAAGTGGCAGCATTTGGTTGTGTTCTGACAGAATATTGTAACTAAATACGCAGTCTGAATAAGATATGCACATAGCATTAGAGTGCTGTGTGCATATGAACAAAAAAAGCTCAAGATTATGTGCAAGATGAACCATTTAATGATGTCAGTAAATTCTCAAGTGTTGCTGACACACCTTGAAAAGGGCAGATCTTCTGGAACATCATCTATACAAATGCAGAGCTAGTAAATAAAAGCCACCTCTGAGCTTTGGCCTGAAACAAAAATTGTCTTTCCACATTTTCTTATGGTCACTAAGTTATAACTGCAGGTCTTTAAACTGCCATGCAAGTTCGCTGCTGAACTTTTATTTTCTGATTATAAGAAATTTCTATACTTTTTTAAAAACATGAGCTTTTAACCACAGTAGCTGATGAATGAAGTATTACCCTTTGACCTCCCACAACATCACAATTCATACAATATGCTGCAGTGAAATGAGAAAGAACGGATAAGGAATAGCATTTTCTAAACTTTTTAAAAAATCAAATTCTCAACCACATACTTAATTGAAATACACACAGCATATGTGATAAGTTGATATGAGGTTTCAGTTGCAGTTTCTAAAACATTTTCTATGCAGAATTTTAATTTTGGATCTGTAACTAACATTTTCAGGTTTATGCATCACAAATGCCCCAAGTGGATTTTAGTTACTACAGACTGACCATTGTCAACTGCTCAGTCTTAGCTTGTAAGGACCCTTAAAATTTCTTAAGCTTCTACTAAGTTTTAAGATGTTCATTACCTTAATTTTCCTCATACTCAAATGAACATGGTTTATTTCCTTAATTTTTGAGCAAGCTTTGGAAGACTATAGTTTCAAAGTCCAAATCAGCTCCTTCATTGATAAATATTGCCATCTGTTTTTGAACATAATTTTTTTGCAGATATCAGATTCCTAACTGGCCTAGTCTCAGTGGAGGAATCCAGCAAAATCCAGTTGCACAAATGCAGTTTGGAACTAGTCAGCATCAGAGAAAACTGCATCATAAAACCATGAATAGAAGGGACTGAAAAAGTTGTAACAACTGAATCCACTATTAGTCGACCCTATGAGGAAGAAGCAACAACCTATTTCAGGTTTGTCAACTTTTATCTTAAAAATTAAGATCAAACCCAAAACCTGAGATCTTTTCTACCCCCAGCAGAAGTATTATCTCTGGCTCCTTTTTCATACCTATGAGTGCTGAAAACAAGGCCAATATCCCAAAATATAAGTGAAGTCATGCTTGTATGATTATAGGCATTTGACATACTTAGAATGGATAGTTTTACCCTGACAGAGAAACATACCTGTTGGTAACAGGTTTTTCAACATGTAATTATCATGCCAGTTTTACTAAGGATGTGAGTAAGCTTTAAGTGGAATGACTACAGGAAGAACAATGCACAGAAGCAGTTACACTGCAAGCAATGAACACACTAACACATTGAGAAATAGACACAAGTAATGTGCACCACCAATTCAGGTATGTAATAAAGTATTATTCACTTATTTTTCTCTCTAGCACTTGAGCAAGTGAGAAATGGATTTCTCATGAGCATTAAATTACTCAGTTTTCTCAGAATTAAGCTGTACTGTCTGCACTTAGTACACAAGAGTTGGTTTTCTTTAAGGTTATAATTTTGAGTGTAGAGACTGAGAATTTTTCAATGACTGAACTACACAATCAATCAGCATATTGAGTTCTGGGAGTCCTTCAGCTCTCTTCCAGGTATTGTTAATACTACAGGCCTTGGTCCTGTCACCTAATGTGCATAGGATGATTATAACTATTGGGGCTTCTTCTGGCAAGTTCATTATGCTCACAGAGAGTACCCAAACTTTCACTGTTCTGTTTCCAGGGCAGTAACACATCACAGGTCTCTCTGGGCCATGTACCCTGCTGGAACCCGCACCAGCCCGCACTGCCAAGCCTCGCAGGGACTCTGTCCACGCAGTGAGAAAACGCTTTGACAGACAACCATCCCACACTATAAAGTTTCTTAAATACACTGCATTTTCTGCAGGAAGTTTGACAGTAATTCTAAGTAAAACCACAAACAGTTCCACTTGTTATTTAGATAAATGAACATTTGCAAGGCGTAGGCAAACAGCAGAGGTGATAAGAAGCCGGGGAGGTGACAGGGAGGCAGAAAACTCCTTCAAGTTTCCGAGCGGGCGGTCAATAGCGCTGCGGCGGCCCGGCCGGGCTGTGGCGATCTCCATGACACCGCAGCTCGCCGGCCGCAGGAGTGCGGCACTCTGGGAAGCGCCGCTTCCCTGCCATCTTCCTCCGGCCGCTCACGGGCTCGGCGCGGCTCCGCCGGCCCCGCTCGCTCCTCACTCGGCCGGGTAAGGCTGGGAGGCTGCGGGCTGCCCAAGGTCACAGCGCCGGCTCCCCGCCGGGCCAGGCCCGATCCTCCCCGCGCGGCCCAGACCGGCTCCCTGCCCTCCGCAGCCCCTCGAGGGCCGCTCCTCCCGCACGGCGGGGATGGGCCCCGGGATCCTCCAAGGGCGCCCGCCCCTCCCGTCACTGCCGGAGTCCCCCTGCCCGCAGGCCTCGCTCCCCGCCGGCCCAGAGCCGCCCCGGCCGCGCACTCACCGCCGCGGGGACTCGCTGCCTCCGCCCGCCGGCCCGGGGCAGGCCCATGTCCGAGCGCGGCTGCCGAGGAGACGCTACGCGGCCATGGCTGCTAGGGCGGAACCCGGCGGCGTCCCTCCCTCCCCGCTTCCCTCCCTCCTGCCGGCCTCCGCTCCCCGCGGGGGCGGGGACTGTCACGGCCCTATCCGTGCCGCGGGGCCGGCTCGGGCCGTGCGGGTGCGGGCCGGCCCCGCCGCCGTCCTGCGGGCCCCGCGGGGGCAGCAGCGCTGGGGCGGCCGGGGGACGCAGACCCACACGCCGTGGAGCCGCCTCGGAGCTGGGGTGGCTCCGGGGGCGGTGTGAGAGGAGGGAGACGCGGTGACCTCGCCCAGCAGCACGGCCGGCCCTGGAGAGCGCTCCGGGTTACCTGCCGTTACCCGCCGTGCCCCGCCGGCCTCCAGGGGCTGCTGCCCGCCGCAGCTCGCTCCTCGTCTCGGGAGCGGGACGTTTGTCACTGTGGCCAGGGCACGAAGAGCGGGCTCTGGGGGCTGTCACAGTCTGTAGGACATGCCAGCGTTTGTATGGGGTGTTAAACTGTCACTGCACTGTGTAATCTGGTGTAGGAATGCGAGACATCTCGCTTTATAAAAATATCCTATTTTTAGTTTAGAGAAAACTGGATTGCTAGGGGACACTCCAAGTTTTCTGCTGATGGCAGTGTTTTCTGTGCACCTTGTGTTACTACAAGCATCGTGTCTCAGGGATGGCAGGTACGTGTGGATGTGCTGGTACAGTCGTGCTGGGAAAAGGGGAGACGCTGGTCCTGCCGTGGAGACCTTACACAAATGGAGGAGATGCTCTGTGCTGCCACAATCCTGACCTGTCCCCTAACTGTTGGAGGGTGAGGGGATTCAACAACTACATTTCAACCTGGTACTCAGTTTTGCCAACGGAAGTGTCTTGTGAGCTGGAGCAGTTTCCATCAGTGACTTTAGAAAACAGGGAGGTCTTGGAGCCTAAACAGGGAAGTTTAGAAAACATGGAGATGCCTGTCTTCATGTAGCCTTCCCAAATACTTCTGATCCCTTGCCCAGGAAGTTGAATTGTATCACAGCCCCTAGCACAGTAACGTTGGTTGGTACTGGCCACATGAAAGGCGCAGACAATTAATCTTTGCAGGGTGTGTGAGTGATCAGGCATTTGAAAGGTTCTGGGAGCAATGAGAACAGTGATATGTCTCCTTTATTGTGCAGAAAGGTGAATACCAAAGTAAGTCAATAGATTCCAATAGCTCTAAGCTGAACTGAGTAACAATAACACCATGCTCTTGTAAGTGCCTTTTTCAGACCTGCTCTATGTGTTTTAGCCTGGGTGAGTGATGCCAAAAAGTTATGACAAGATGGAAGGGGTGAGTCCACTGATGCCAGAGCTTGGGATGTGTACAAATTCATGTTGACTCTCATACTCACTGCTGTCCAAACTGGACTCAGAGAACCCTTTTATTGTTTCTCTTATATGAAAAAATTGCATGATACAATCTTTGGTTTTACTTGTATGGGCACACCCCAGCCATATATAGAAAAGTGTTTGGGGAGGAGTTGCCTATGCAATTAGCTTTACCCCACTCCAGAGCTTGTTAAAACATGCTAATAATGTTGATTAAGTTATGCTGTGGTTGCCTCAGGTTAGAACACATTTCCCTATCAGCACGTATGTTCTTGTGTAGCAGTATTAAATAAATAAAGAAAATAATTTTAGTAGAAATTGGTGTGCTTTTTAGTAGAATGCATTAGATTTTTAGCTAAAAAACATTTACATTTTCTAAAGCAGGGTAAAATAGAAACCATGCTTTACAGATGTGAAAGATGTTCTGACTGCCTATATCAGACATCCAATGTCTCTCTCTTACAATGGAGTTTTGGTGAATGCCTTAAAAACCTAGACATGATTATTTTGGGATCATAATAATGAACTGATACACAGTACTAATGGACTTAATGTAGACTGCATTGTTCACCTCCATGAGAGATTGTCATTAATATGGAAAGCTTGGCTTTGCTGTAGCACTGCTGCTAACACCACAGTCTTCCTGTTTTACTGGCACACGCCTGTGAGGACATTGTAACGTTTTCTGTGTCTACCACTACTGCGTAAATGAAAGGCATAACATGACACCCTAAATCCTTGTTGAGAGACACAGACACTTGTCAGCAACGAAAGCGAAGTGTGCTGAAGGTTGGATTCAAGGGTTCCATGCCCTGGGTGACCAGTGGCAGCCCCGAGGTGCTTGGATTTGTTCTCTAGTGCCGCCTTCTGGCTGAGCACGCCCAGAAAAACCAGTCCACAGGTGACAGGAAGAAATGGTTACTGCTTGGAATGATGTTATTTGTATTTTGTACAAAGCTGCATTAGGTAGGTCAAAGGCAAATAATAATGGCTCTGTAAACAGCATTATAACAGGTATTCCTCTAATAATCTAGTGGGTATTATAATCTCCAAAATAACAGGCTGGAATTTTGTCGTTGGTATGTTTTCCTGAAGGATGATGATTCTGAGATCCATGCTTCACAGTAGCAGATGTATGACTTGGAACAGCTTTGGGGAGAATGTGAGCACAGCCATTTTGCATTGTTGAAGCAAAACTGGGAGAGAAATGTTTTGTTTCGGGGCCTGAGCTGTCAGGTTCAGTATGAGCCTGGGACTGAGGGCCAGAGCCATCTCAAAGAGCAGCAACAACCAAAGGCTAGTTTGGAGCTGTCATCCTATCAAGTCCTATTTCTATGATCCCAAAGTGGAGCTTCCTCTGTATTTGCAGCTGGTGAGGCCACACCTTGAATACTGAATCCAATTCTTAGACTCTTAATTTAAGGACATTTGGGGGCTGGAGCAGGTCCAGAGAAAGGCAATGAAGCTGGTAAGGGACCTGGGACACAAATTCAGTGAGGAGCAGCTGAGGGAGCTGGGAGTTCAGTCTGGAGAAGGCTCAGGGGTGACTTTATGCTCTCTACAACTCCCATCTTGGACGCTGTGGCCATGTGGGAGGGAGTTGGTCTCTCTCAGGTAGCCATCACAAAAACAGGAGGATAGAGTTTGGAGTTCCACCAGGGAAGGTTTAGGTTGGACACTAGGAATTTCTCCACAGACAGGTTGATTAGACATTGGAACGGGCTGCCTAGGAATGTGATGGATTCACTGTCCCTGGGGGTGTTGAAGGAAAGACCGGACCTGGCACTCAGTGCCGTGGCTCTAAGCTGACACAGTGGTGTTGGGTCACACGTTGGACTCATGATCTCTGAGGCCTTCTCCAACAGACTTGATTCCGTGATTATCTCCACAGCTATGCCTCACACAGGCAAGGCAGGCAAGTCCATGCTCAGAGATTGTACCCTCGCCTGGGAGCACAAGAAGAGCTCCAGCAGCCACGAGGCGGGAAACGCAAGCTCCACCATCCTGCGCCACAGAGTAACCCGGGACAGCGACCCCTGTCCTTATTCCATAAACTGCCTCTAGGGAGGCCACCCGGGCCCGCCGAGAGCGCGGGGCCGGCCCTGCCCCCGCCGGGCGGGCAGCGGAACGGAACATGGCGGGGCCCCTCCAGCCCGCGCTTCCCCGCCTTTCCCCGCGGCGGCGCGCATGCGCGCTGCGCGGCGGTGAGGCCGTATCCCTCCGCGCGCCCCTTTTCCCTCGATGTCTGTGTTAATAAGGTAATTCCCGCGCCCATGGTAAGTGCCGGGCGCCCCTCCGGGCCCGCCCGGGGCGCCCCGCGCCGCCTCGCGCCCGCCCGCGCGCCCGCGGCGGGGCAGAGCCGCGCGAAGCCGCGCCACTCCCCTCCGCCCGCCGTGTCCCTCCGCCGGGCGCGGCGCGGACTCTCGTGTGGGGCTCTCGGCCTGCGGAGCCCCGGGTCGGTGCGGCGGCGGCGGTGGCGGCCGGGCCGGCAGCACGGTAAGGGCCCGTCCCCGCGCCCCGTCTCTCCCTCACCCCCCCCGGGCCGGCCAAGCTTTTCCAGGTCAGTCTGCGCCTTTGTATAGGGCCCTGTTACCGGATGTGGAAGTTGATCTCTTCGCTGGTAAAAAATAATTCCACTTCCCCCGGAACCCGGCGCCGCGGCTCCCTCCGCAGCGCCCAGCCCAGCCAGGATTTCCTGTCGGGGAGAGCGGGCGGCCGGCCGGCCTTCCGGGGACCCCGCCGCGCGGGGGGCGCGGGCGGCGCGCTGGGCCCCGGCGGCGGCCTGGGCGGCCCGCGGGGCGCGGGCGAGCGCGACGCGCCCGGCGAGGGACCCGGGAGCTGCGGGGCAGAGCGGGGCCGGGCTCGTCCCGCGGGTTTCTCCGGCGGGCAGCGCGGTGCGGGCCGCGTGGGCACGGTCCCGAGCCCCGCGTGGGCCGGGGGGGCCGGCGGGGCCGCGGCCCGGGCTCCTGAGGCGGCGGGGCTGCGTGCGCGAGCTTGGCGCCAAAGGTGCCCTGGGGAGAGGCGGCTCGGGCGGGAAGGGAGCGGCTTCCCCTCCGCAGTGCCCCTCGCCCGGAGTCTGTAACTCTTGCTTTGGACTCTCAATAAAGCGTACCGTGGGAGCATAACAGTGGGATACGATGTGTTAGTGCGGATTGTCGTTTTTTTGTTCTGATTTCCCCAAATAGTCGAAGTAGTTTCCGTTGGTGGGACGCTGGTGGCACGTCGGTGAAATCCCCTGTAGGAAGTCGTCTGTGGTAGTTCTCAAGGCATTTGTGTATTTTCCTTTGACCTGCGTGCTAAGGTGGCTTTGATTTAACGGCGAATGCTTCATAGTAGCATTAAATGTGCTCAGAGTTGTGAATGCATACTCTGTAGTTCTTCAGCCTATTTTAAGTTACTCGTTACTTCTGAATTATTAGTAAGATTGTGCAGTTAGCTGAGTTTTGTATGCATACAAGTATTTGCAAGGGAACATAACTGTGCCATGTAAGTAAGGTTAAGAGTATATGTGGCAGATCAGCATACTCTAAATAGAGACTTTTTCATGACCTACTTTTTTTGCTGAAAACACTTTGTTTTCTAGTTGGATTTTTTTAAGGCTGTGTGCCAGACAGAAACTGTCGAGGAAGATTCCTCATGATAAAATGGATGTTCTTGGTAGGAGGTGGATGATTTTGATTTGATGATATTTTCAATCTTAATCAACCTGAGACATTCTCCTAAGGCTGTGGTACAGTTCAAAGGCTGCACCACAAGCCCTTGGATTCTTCATATCAATCACAGCTGCTGCAAATTAACCTTTTTGGTATCTAGTGCCAAATTTATTTGTGAAAACTGTAGGTTGTTGGCAGTGCCAATCCAAATCTTGGTGCCAATGGTTCACCCTTGTTGCATAACACTCTTTAGATGTTACAGATCATGGCCAAATCTGTGCTCTCCTATGTAAAAAAAGATGTAGAAGTCTTTTTTTTATTTGAGTTATTTGAGTTCATTGCTGATTGGTGCTTAAGTTAATGTGTGAGCCTAATAGGAGGGCAGACCTGCATTACTGACAGGCCTGGCTGTCTTTGCCACTAAGCTATTCAACAATGTTTGCTTTTCTGAGATCAGGTATTTTTCATCTGATGCATGTCTGACATGAAGGTCATGTTGCTGTTCAAGCAAACTAGAGAGAATTTAATTACAAATACAACAGTCAGAGGAAAGCAGAAAATACTGGAATTGAAGCTGACTGCAATTAACATATTAGTGTAATTTTCACTATCATGATAGCAGTGTGGATAGTCTATGATATCGAAATCAATATTTGAAGTATTGGTTGTGAAATCATTGTCAAAAGATGTTTGATTCATGTAGGAAACAGACGGGAACTTTTTGAGTTTGTAAGTTGCTATAATCACTGGTAATTGATAATATACATTAAAGTGATATCAGAGTGTTCATGAGATTCTAACTACTCTATGCTGAACTTCAAAATTTTATTGACCTTGGTATGGACAGGCACATAAGATTAGCTAGAAATGGCCATTCTGAATTTCTAGCAATAGTGTGAGATGTTGAAATTAGTAGGGTAGTAGCATTTTTGAAGGTCAGATCTGGGGAAGCAGTTAAATTGGTTTTTTCTTCAGTAGTGGGGAGAAAAGGACATTCTCAAAGGGTGTTATTTTTCCAGATATAATGGATGTGAGAGATGATGGGTCTCCAGCCATCTTCTCAGTGCAATTCTGCCATCTGTCACTTGAGCAGAGAAAAGTGTTTAATGAGCCTTTAATGGAACTTGGTGATTTCAAACCCTTATCAGAGACACTCTGTGTTGATTCAGGTACCTGTGATAAGCTGCACTGCTGCAGTCCATGCTCCTCCAGAGGAAGGGTGTCCCTTTCAGGGGTGCACTGGGCTGGGAGATCTCCATGCTGCCAGATGTTCTGCAGCAGCTGGTGTGGGCCTGTTGATCTTGACCAGCTGATGCTCAGCACTGCAGTGGTAGAAGAGGAGCAGGCCTGGGCTCTGGGGGGCAGGACACCACCCTGAGAGATGCTGAGCCAAACTCGATTTTAATTTGGGCTGCAGTCTCTGCTGCTCTGTTGTCTGTAGACTCTGGTGTGGTAGCCAGGCATCCCAAGCTGCCAGGTTTTAGCTCCACTTGCTTCCCACAGAGCCTGTTTCACACACAGTTCCACCTAAACTCCTGTTGAGTGCTATTCTACACCCTTCTGGTAACAGTGTCATCTTTATTGAGGGTATAAAAACCTGAATCTAAGATGGATGCAAAGAAGTAGTATAATTTTCCTTTGAACATAAGTAAAATAGCAATAATAATTTGATGTTATTTTTAATTACCAGCTAATTGTGGCATCTGGCTAATGAGACCGTGCAGAATACATTGCAGTAATGTGGAAGTTCAGGAGCTGATTGAATCAGAGAAGTCTAAACCCAGCAGAAGCTCTTCCCTATTTACTCACTTGTAGACAAAACCCTCTCCACACATTTGTGTAGGAGCTCTTAGAAGCCTGAAAACATAAAACATTATCACATTGCCATAAGAGTAACTCCAACAGTCTCAAGTCTTTATTTCAGAGCCAGTGATGCTTTTATTCTCCAAAAAAGTCCTCATGCAAAGTGTTACACAGCTGTCATGCTAGCAGAGCTTGATGGAAATGACACAGTGAAGAGAACCCTCAAACACTGTTCAGCAGAGTTGATTTTAGCACTGTGGAGTAGCAGCAGACTGCTCTTTGAAATAGCAATCTCATTTCAATTTTAAATGTATTGTTGTATCTTGCTTGTGGTAGTGTCACTGCACTATTGTAGAGTTGCTGAGCCATCTTGAGAGAGCAGCTGGAAGGGTTTTGTGGGATGGGAGGCTGGGGCTCTGCAGACCCTTCTCACTCTGTCCAGGACTGTGGGTGAGTGTAGGGGAGGTTGGATGTGTTGTTGTCACTGGGGGGTTTCTTACAGTGCCAGTCCTTGGGATGGGCTGCCAAGTGGAAATCAGCCTTGGGTTGACAACTCTTCAGGAATTTTGTGAGTGCTAGTATTCGTTGCTTAAAAGTAAATAAACGTGCATGAGTTTTGTTGGAAATGCCTCTTTGTTGGCTGCTGTTAGTGCATCAGTGACATGGTAATGGGATTTTTATTATTTTAGTTGAACAGTGGAATTTTGTGAGTTTTTTTCTTTTTTCCACTAGATGGCCCAAGCACACTTCAAGTACCCCATGAGAACTGAAACTTGATTCATTTCTCTTTTAACTGAAGTAAAAACTCTACATTGAGAGGCATGTACCAACCTGTGTGATGCTTTGTGTTTGTTTAAAATACAAACACCTTCTATCTACCAAGAGAGTGTTGGTCAATGGAAGGAATATGTAGTAATGAAATGGTTTTTTCCTTGATTAGAACATTTTTTATCAAGTGTAGTATAAAGCTATTTAGTCTTGTGTTGAAAAGAGAACTGGTGTGCTTTCATTGGCTGTGCTCCACAGGAGTTCAGGGAGCCTCTGAAAAGGTGTTGATCTGAAGTTTGTCCCTAACATCTCCTGGGACTGAGACTGGTATTTTGCAAGTCACCATAATTGATTTTTTTTTTGAGGGGTGGCTTGAGTTTTGCTGCACAGGGTAACAGCTTTGCAGTTCATTTCACTAGTGTATAAATGTGGGCAGTGGGTTCTGCATGGGCTGCTAAATGTACAGACTAATTCAATTCAGTTTAACAGACATGAAGTGTAACTTGTTATCATGAGTGTCTTTTTGGTTAGTGGAGGAAGGTGGATATACACTGAAGGCAGCTCCTCCATGGGGGTTGTTGGACACTGGAATGAGGCTGAAGTGGTAGGATGTTCATCCATAGAGAGACATTCAGAACTCAACAGGACTGAGCCCTGGGCCGGCTCTGGCTGGGATATTGAACTATGTGATCTTGACAGGTCTCCTTCAGCCTTAATTATTCAGCAATTCCAAAATGGGATTTTATTAGTTCCTTTGCTCCACTGCTGTTTAAACCAAAAATAAATGGAAAATGGATAGTTGACTTTCTGAGCAAGCTGTAACCTCAGTAACTCCCAGCTTGCCTTTGCTTCTGAGGGCCTTGATGTGGTGGTATTAGACCACCAGAAAAAGGATGTCTGTCTGTGAGCCTGCTTTTCCTCCTTAACTTGCAATCCCTACTGGGGAAAAAAAAGCCATTTAAAGGGAGCGCTCTATTGCTTCATTTCACTGCTGCACTTGCCAAGTGCCAGCTCTTGCCTTATGTTTGGTATTATTAGTTCTGGTGTCTCTTTTTAACAAGTATAACAGATTATTTCTTACTCCATTTCTTAGGATCTTTCCTAGATTTTCTCTTTTGCTTTTTTCCTTTATGGGAAAGAGACAGCTGTTGTCCCTTCCTCTGCATCTGACTGTATACAGAAATTATATTTTAGGGTGAACAGAAATAGTGATGGACAAGATGTCAGAAAGGTGCTGTGTTTCATACCTATCTCAGTGCATTTACATAGTGGTACCCCCTAAATACATGTAGGCATTTTGGATAAGTGGATTTAGTGCCTTTGGGTGCATGACACAGCAGCCAAGATGTAGAACTGTGTGAAAGCTGGGCCAAGCTGCACAAGGCTGCAGTATCAGGTGAGAGCTTTGAAACCGCCTTCTATATGAGAAATGTTCATCCAGTTCAGTTTAAATTTTGTTTGACTTTACAGCTGCAGTGGTTACATCATTGTCATACTGAAATCTTCAGACTAATATCAGTTCTGTTTGGCTGGCAAAAGTAATTCTAAAATCAAAGTGCTTATTGCAATCAATAAAGCTTGTTCTCATGGCTAAAATACCAAGTCCAGTTTCTGAACTTTTCAGAGTAGTACAGAAATAATAATTTTAAAAAAAGGCAACTTGTATGTATTTAAAATAATGTTAATGTTATTATTTTGTCTTTATATTCCTTTATGTTCTTCACTAGATGTCACTAGTAGATTTGGGAAAGAAACTTTTAGAAGCTGCACGAGCAGGTCAAGATGATGAAGTTCGCATTTTGATGGCAAATGGAGCACCTTTCACCACAGACTGGGTAATGACAACTTTTACAGTGGAGAAAGTAAATCTTACTTTTCTCACCTGAAGAAAGAAATACTATTCTTACAATTCAGCATTTATATAACAGTTTTTCTTGGAATTCTGCATTCACATCATCTAATGTCTAATTCAAAATTAAACATGTCTGTTTCTTCATATGAACTCCTACTGATTTTAGTAACAGACTGTGAATGAGCTCATTGTGGTGACTTTCAAGATGAACTTTGGAATGGTTAATGAGAAAAAGCAGCAATCATCCTCCTCATTACTGTGTTTTTGCACTTAGTGTAGTAAGAGGTCTGAATTATGAAAACAGTCCTAACTACCTAATATGTGCAGCTGAGAGTTCCCTGACATAGGGGTACTGAGTTGTCTTTTGGGTGTGCTGATTTTTGAATAGGTTGTAGAGAGAGGTCAGGTACCCAAAATTCCTAGTGTGTTTACAAGCTCTTAAGAGCCTTAATCTGCTTAGTGACCTCACTTCCAAATTAACTCTGTTTTGAGCAGGAGGTTGGACTTAATTGACTTCCAAAGGTCCCTGTTGACCAACACTAAAAATGGGGTTAGACCCCTTGAAATGTTACAAAAAGGCAGTAAAAGAGTAAAAAGAAAGCAACAACAAACTTCCATCTGCCATTCATAATCTGTAAAATCCTCAACATCTTCTCTTGAGACTACAAGGGAAAATGGTTTTGAAATGGCAGCTTGACACCTGTGTTTGGTATCTTCAGAGTAAGAAGAAATGCTTTGTTTTGCCATCTGTTAGAGCTGGTTTGTGTTCATTACAGCTGGGAACATCTCCACTTCATCTAGCAGCACAGTATGGACATTACTCCACCACAGAGGTGTTGCTGCGGGCAGGTGTGAGTCGGGATGCCAGAACCAAAGTGGACAGAACTCCATTACATATGGCAGCATCAGAAGGCCATGCCAGCATAGTCGAAGTCTTACTTAAGGTACAAACTGCTGAAACAGGTCTGAAGTGGGGTTATTGCAATGGTTTATGATCAGATATTTGCAATTTGCTTTTAGCCATGAAACCAGCATTCAAATTACATGAATAGTTAAACTGTGTGCATTGAGAACTTTGTTTTCCAATTGAACTGTAATTTATTTTACATTAAAATCATCATGATTTCAGGTGAATTATTTACTGCTGTTTCAAAATAAGAATACTCCCTAATTTGATATTGTGTTTAGTAATAGATTTTACAAGTAATATGTACTTTAGAGAATCTGTAATGCTTTTGAGATAAATAATGTATTTGGTAGATAGATTGGATTACTTTTAAAAAATATGTAATTGTAAGGTAGCAGGGCATTCCTCATGGAGAAAAACAATTTAGGGCTTCATTCTGTGACCAGCATTATTTAATTGAGATATTTGTAATGACATAATTTATGCAATGATCTTGTTTGTAGCATGGTGCTGATGTCAATGCCAAGGACATGCTCAAAATGACTGCACTTCACTGGGCTACTGAACATCACCACCAAGAAGTTGTAGAACTCTTGATAAAGTATGGAGCAGATGTTCATGCTCAGAGTAAATTTTGCAAAACGGCATTAGATATTGCAGTAGACAATGGAAATGAAGACATTGCAGAAATATTACAGGTAACTTTTAATTCCTCATGTTAAGAGAACTTGCAGCAAAGTACTTGATTACCCATGTCATAAACTCAGCTTTTACTGTAGCAGCAGCAGCTGTGACACCATATATTGATAATGCCACACTCCAGTCTAGTTCATTACATGAAATGAGATTAATGTTGGTAAACATAACTTGGTCAAAGACCATTTTCACCACCTACAAAGTCAAGGATAAGTATTCTTTATTTTCTTAAGTATGAGTGATGTAATACACAGAGGTAGGTGGACTCCTTAAAGTTGAGGTGTAAAAACTCCATTCTCTGACAGTATATTCTGACTATCCCCTAATATTCAGTTAGCTTCATATATGGATATTGATTTCCTAGTTGGAGTTCAGACAGGACAGAAGAGATGTCAGTTTTTCCAGAATTAGAAAAGCTAAGATTGAATTGTTGGAGAATTGATTTTAATAGATAATTCCATGGAAATGTGTGCTCCTTGTTCAACAGTGTTGTTAAAAGCAAAGTAAGTGATAAATCTTACTGAGAAAGAAAGAATGCAAAGCAAATGAAAAATATCCACTGTATGAATTAGGCCAGTGTATAAATCTGTAGCCTCCCTATGTCTTTAAATGTCTGAACTTCTGGTGTGTTCCTTTAGCCTCCTCCTGATTGCAGAAAGGGTGGAGTAAACAGAAGTTAGTGATAATTCATAGAAAGACACAAAGACTGCCACGTCCATTTCGTGGCAATTGCAAAGCTGTCAGAGTCGCTTTCCATGACATGTATCTGCCCCAGCAGTCTTGGTTCTTCAGACTTCTCTTTTAGATTAGTGAGCTTGCATATCTGCAAGAGAGCCTTGTCCTCATTGTTTACATAACTGGTAGGGAGAAGTAGTGGTGTGTTGTTAAACTCTTTCACTCTAACAGATTTTCTGTCTTTAGATTTCAATAAAAAAAGTTTCTTATGTACTTGGAGATAGGACACGATGTATGTGTATTGCATGAGTGCAGTGAGGGAGCTCCTCCTTGTTTGTGTGAAGCATGCAAGAAGTGTAGCTCTTACACAAGCCAGCAGCTCCTTTGTAGCTGCAGTGGGGATGATGTTGTTCCCTTTGTGTCCCAGATTGCAATGCAGAACCAAATCAATACGAACCCCGAGAGTCCGGACACGGTGACGATACACGCAGCCACGCCGCAGTTCATCATCGGGCCTGGAGGGGTGGTCAACCTAACAGGTCTGGTATCTTCTGCACATCCATCCACTAGAACAGCTATTTAGGTGCCTAAAGGATAGCTGTGGGATTTTATACTTTCACTGATTCTCACCATTTAGTGGAAAGGTGTGAGGAAAAACAGTGGTAAGAAGAGTTACCATATTCCTCATCAGTGGTTTTTGTGTGTTGTAAATATGTACATACCTAAAACAATGATCTTCACAGGCATAAATTATCAGAAATTCTATTTGCTTAACAAACCTCACTTCAGAATAGCACTTTGGTTCAGCAGAATGCTGCTGAAAATGGAGTGTGTGCTAGAAGTTTCAGTGCAATAAAAATAGAAAAAGGGACTTTGCTGGTTTTAAATTTATCAGCTAATTTTTTTTTCATCCTTCTAGATGAAACAGGAGTGTCTGCTGTACAGTTTGGAAATTCATCAACATCAGTATTAGCTACGTTGGCAGCTTTGGCAGAAGCATCAGCTCCACTGTCTAATTCTTCAGAAACACCAGGTTAGAAAGCTAAGTCATTTAAACTAATTTAATAAATTTAATGTACACAACTTCAAGTTTCTGTCAGCTCGTGAAGTAGTGCAGTAAATAATGATTCTATGGGTATAGATAAGGAAGGAGAGCAAGGAAGGAATAATGACCATATTTTTGGGGCTATTTTTTCTTTTTATATAGAATAGCTTCTTTTTAGACAAAATCTTCCCTTTTCTTTCAAGATTTGAAGAAATTCTAGCCATGTTTCCTTCCAGAACTAAAACCCAACACTGAGTTTGACATTGAAAGATCAGAGCTGTTTGCCACAGCACCCAGTATTGGCACTTCCAATTGAGACTTTTTTGTGACAGTGGCCTTTCTTACTGCTGAGCCTGTACTTGGAAACCAAATCAAGTTCAATAACCCACCACTTACTCATGTGGGAGTTGCTGTTTTGGTTTCCTGAATAAACACTCTGTGAATATTTAAGCAGTGTTATAGGACAGTAATCTCTAAACATAAAGATCTTCAGAAGACAATGTCTGCAATCATTATTTCAATTACAGAGTGATTTTTCTGTCTATGTTACATTGTAATTAACTTAAAAGATGAAAGCTTCAGAGTTTTATCTACCTTCTGTCATCTTGAACATCACAACACAGTCTATAGGGTTTTAATTTCATCTCTGCAGATAGAGAACATTCTAATGTCTGTTATTTAAATCAAAGGCTTTGCTTTTACCATGACAAATTGAAAATAAAATACAGAGCTAGTGTTCTTGAGTTTCCCTGATTGTGGTACCACTGGTTTTGTTCTTTGTCTCAGCATCTTGTTGGATGGTAGCACAGCACCCCATTTGCAGCATACAGTGCAAGCTGGGCTATGTGCTGTAGCTCTGAATGCAGGCTTTCCTTGTCCTGCCTTGATTTGTAGACGTGATGCAGAACTGTGGGAGTTCACTGCTTTATACTCATTATTGAATCATGAATTCGAAATTGTTGAGCTGGAATTTTTCACTTTTACCTGTAAAATTATATACATAAAAGGTTTATTTTACTTCTTAAGCTTTGTCTTTCTTCTTCGAAGGTGTAAAAGTGTCAGCTCTGCAGAATTTTTCCTTTAGTTTTGTTTCATACTTTGTATAAGAAATAAAGTTGTTTGAAGTACTCATGGAGTACAGACAAAACTTAAGATTCTCTAGGGGTCCTTTAGTCTTGAAGAGCATTATATTAATAGAGAAATCTAAGCTGGGTCCTGACATACAGTGGCAAGGCATTGGTTCAAGGTAGTATTACAAGTTAATTTTTTTTCATTCTGCTATTAGTATAACTTAGTCCAGCTTGTGTACAATGCAGAAGTTCATTGTGTTGTTAAAAGCAGCTGCTGTTCTTGCTGACCTGTTAACACTGACCCCAATTTTGAGTGGAGTATATCAATATTATTGTATTGAGCAAGGATGGTGTTGCATGTAAATGTCAAAATGTGAGTGCTTTATGTTGGCCTGATAAAAGACTCTATTTAAAATATAATACATAGTAAAGTGTATTACTATGGGGGGGGTCAAGTTATGAAAGCCATGGAATTAATATTTCTTTAGCTGTACCAAAATGCATTTGAAGTCATAAAATTTCATTCATAAATTGACTTAATTCCTTTACTAATCTGTTGCTAGTTGTGGCCACAGAAGAAGTTGTGACTGCAGAATCTGTGGATGGGGCCATTCAGCAGGTGGTCAGTTCTGGAGGGCAGCAGGTTATTACCATAGTTACAGATGGCATTCAACTGGGCAACCTGCATTCCATTCCAACCAGTGGCATAGGGCAGCCCATCATTGTCACCATGCCAGATGGGCAGCAAGGTGAGTGCACACTTGTGTGATTCCAGCTTGAGGAACTGTTTTAGCTGTAATAATAACAGTAATATTAATGACTTTTTAGGTGCAAATAGCTTGGACCATTTTGTGTACATCTATGAATTCTTATATTAGAGAAGGCTCAGACATAAGCCTCTGCTGTTCAGTGGGTTAACATGTCAGCTGAGCCTCTGCTTTAGGAGACAGAGTAGAAGAGTTACTAAACTGTGGAGGAAACATGGGACATTTAAGATTGCTTTGCCTTCAGTAAGTTTGATTTTTGCAAACTTGTTACAGAAACTAGATGATGGAGTAAAACAAAAACCTTCCTAATTCTTACACTGTTGCATTGCTGGAAGTACTGTGGGGAGGTGAGGCTTGGATTTAGAAATCTGATGCATGAAGCAACCTCTGCAAGTTCCGTGGAGTGTCAGTACACTGGCACACTGACCTGACAAATGTCAGCTCTTACATGCCTGAAGTTTAGAGCAGCACTGGCAGAACCAGTGAAGCCAGAGTGACACAACTTCTTTTTTTTTTGGGCCATATGTACTTTGTAGAAGCTGCTAGTGTGATAAGTCCTTTTTTGTGATGTGTATGCTTTGGGTGGTTTCTTTTAAAGATCCCCTGGCATTATTTAGATACAAATGATCCCTTCTCTGGTTTCTTCATGAGGACTCCCAGTGTGAAGCTTGAGGAGTTGTACACAGGAGGCAAATGATTTGGTTCACAGGCTGCCTGAGCTAGTACACCTTGTTGTCATTGTGAGGGAGTGGCTGTAGATGGCAACTGAGGTGACAGTTACATTTATTTGTCAGATGGCTGTGTGAGGAATTGGAGTATGACTTTACTGAGAACCCCGATTTTCTTATTCGTGGCTAATAACTACTGGATTTTTAGATTACTTAATGTGTATTAAAACAAAAGCAAGATTTGTATTTAGTATTTATTCAAGAAATATTATATAAATGGTCTGCTACAGAAGTTAGAGTTGACAGGCTGGTGACTCTGCTGCAGTTCTCTGCCATGTCTGTTTACTCAGAAAAATGGCAGTGTTGTTCCAGAGCTAATTACTGTAGGCTTTAATAATGAGGAATTTTAAAGTTTTTAAGTAGCATACAAGCAACTAAAGTTTTTAGTAGATTTTCACTGAGCTTATTATGCACTTTATTATACAGATATGTTTTCACAAGCAAAAGTATTTGTATTTTTGCTGTCAATAAAATTCCTTAAAAAATACAAGTTTTATGTGGTGCAAATATTGTTGGAAATAAATGTATTTACATGTACAAATACATTTTCAGTGCTAACAGTTCCAGCAACAGACATTGCTGAAGAAACTGTAATAAGTGAAGAACCGCCAGTGAAGAGACAGTGCATTGAGATTGTTGAAAATCGTGTGGAGTCTGCAGAAATAGAAGTAAGGAGTATATTACATGATCTGTGTTGAACAGTGTTCAGGACTGAGATCTGGTTATGGTTTTTGTATTGTTCAGGAGGTTAATTTCTGTGTCACCACAGAATGAAGTGTGTGAAATGTTCAACTTGTTCAGTCTCTCCTGTAACTGAAACTCATCTTTTACAAAGTTGTTGTAAAAAGAAAATAGGAGGGCTATTGGCTTGATCTCTGGTCATGCATGTAAAATTGACACTTGTTTAGGTATATGAGAACTTTTTTTTGTTTTTCTTGAAGATCACTAGCTGACTTTTCAAACTGGGTGCTGATACGTTATCGAGTGACTTGACTCTTTCCGCTAGGAGTGAATGAGAGCGCTGTGCCCTCATCCTTCTGTTACAGCCACATGCTTCTGATTGTGAGATCATTTTAGCAATGTTTCCTTTCCATTCATGGTATCTAGATAACTGTTGATGGAAGTGTGAAACAGTAAGATTCTGTGTTTGTTAATTTTTATCTGTGTGGTGTCCCCCACCTTTTTTTTAAATTCTGAAGCAGTTTGTTATTACACAACTTTGCACCATCTGTTTTTTTAAAAACTATACTGCAAAAGACCTAAGAATGTTGAGAGCTCTTTCCTTTTTATATGACAAATGGTTCAGTTTAAAATTGTAGCTTTTTTTATACTAGCCACAAAAGGTCAACCATCTCATTCCTTTTCCGGTTACTTCTAACTGTGCTGACCAGTTTTGGTCAAAAGTTTATGAAAATTGCTGTCTGCTTTGACTAGACTGTAAGTTCTCATTTTGTCAACTCCATGATATTTCATTTATCCAAGGTTGTATTCTCCAACTTCTGTTCATATTATCAAATTGTGCCTAATTGAATACTTTTTGTTGTACAGTATGTGCTATATGTTATCCATGTCTAATAACAATAATTACCACCTCTCATCATTTACTTTCCATGTCCCTAAGTTGTTGCATCAAATACTTTTGGCCTTTGCAGCTTTGTGGTCATTACAGATTATCCTGACAGTTGAAATTTTCTTGCTGCATTTTTTAAAATGTATGACTGTTAAAATAAAAGCATTTCTTTTGTTCACACTTCTAAAAATCTGCCTGAATTATTCATAAAGGAAATTACATTTCCTTAAGCTTTTTAGTAATTCTGTTAAATTAATTTTTAAAAAATCCAGATTGGTTAAGGGATAAATTGATGTGTTCTTAAGTACAGATAATTGGTATAAAAATACCAATAATTCTTTTTAAGGGAATTACCAGTTTTATTTATATGTGTTGAACATATTTCTCAAATATTGAAAGAAGTAGATTTACATGAGTTACTTGGTCTTTTACTTTTAAGTGGAAGCTTTGATGACTTTCTTGTCCCTGCTTGTACAACTGGAAATGCACGTGCAGACCTCTGCCTCTGTGTGAAGGCCTTGTGGTGGTTCACAGGGGTATACTGCTACTAAAGAAGTGCACACAAAATTGGTTCACTTAAAATTTCTTCATCACAGACAGTAGTCGATACTTAAATTTGAAGTGGGACCCTTCCCCTCATTAAAGTATTTAAAAAATATTTTAGAATGTGGAAATACAGAAAATGTTTGTTTTCTTTGCCTCAGTCTAATTCATTATTTTATTATGAAGGTTGATTGAAGGCTGAAGGCTTTTTTCAGCTGTTTTAAGTTCATAGTGTGTGAACAGTTTACTGTAGTTGTAAAGCTTTTGTAGTTGAAAATCCTCTCATCCATGTGAGGTGACAAACTTTCCTGTGAAAGTATTGTGGAACAACTAAAGCTGTAGTGGTGTTTTTAAATTTTCTATTCTGGGTCTGTTAAGTTAAAACATTTCAGCTCATTTTGTAGATTGACAGCAGTTTTCCTAAGCAGTTTGATATTTTAAACATGGGATGGCAGCAAAAAAACCCTGTCACACAGATACTCTGTTTTTCATTTTCATGCATAATTCATTAACATATATTGATCTTTATTTTCATTCTTTAATTTGACTGTTTCTCCCATGTTCCATGTTTGAAAGGTGACATGCATTAGAACCAGGACAATCATTTGATTAGACTAAAAAATAATCATAATTGTAAACTAATTATATTAATTGATTCATATCCTGTGTCTTTGTGTTGTTTAAAAGAATGGTTGATTATTTTAGTTATAGGTATTCCTATTGTCAATGAAAAGTTACATGTATGAAGAAAATTCCCTGGTAAAATGGAAGATTTCTTTGGAGCACTGAGCATCCTCTAATTTCATTTTTGTTGGGGTAGATGATATAAAAGGACTCGAGATCTTTAGAACACTTCTGGTTGTGTTCTGAAGAATGTCCCAAGAACACTTTCTGGGTTTGATTAAATTGGTAGATGAGATACAGTCCTCCTCCCTAGATGTCAAAGGTGACTTCTAGATGTCAAAGACTTCTAAATGCCAAAGTTAGAGAGCCAGTTTTGACCATTGAGTCCACAGTAGATATGTGTGGCTCCTCCAGAAGCATTGGGCTCTTTCCACTGCCGAGCCACACAGCCAACAATAGTTGGCTTCATCTCCTTAACTCATTCTGTTTGTTGGGACTGTGACAGTCTAAAAACTACACCTGTTAGCTGCTGGACTAATCCCTGTGCTTTGAATTGCTAGTCTGTCTGGTAGATACTGGTTTTTTCTTCTAGCCATGCCTTGGAGGTTTGGGTATTTTTCTTCCATTTTTTTCTTACCCTTTCTGTAATGTGCTGTACTACTTTTGGGTATGCAGCTTTAGTTCTCTCTTCTGTGGGAAATACTCTTAAAATGTTGTTCAAGAACCTCCCCACCCCCAAATGTTTGCAGTGTGCACACTCCACAGCAGTGATTCCATCCCCAAATGTTTGCACACATTCCATAGCAGGGATAGCCCCTTGCTGTTTGTAATGCACCACAGGACTTCTTGCCAGTGAACTACCAATGGCTCCTATTTCTGTGCAGGCCAGCAGATAGAGCAGCTTTGTTTCTTGACAGTATTAGGTTTTTTATGGTTTTTATAGGACCAATTCATGGGATAATGTCCGGCTCAGTACCTCCCAGCCTTCAAAAAGGAAAGGCTGCTTTCCACATGTGGAAGGATCAATGTTTTGACTAATTCACTGGGATTGTCTTGTAGATCTGCTCACCAAGGCTCTAATTCATGAGGCAGTTTTACATAAGCTGTTGGTCCCCTCATACTACAGACAGAACTTTTGGCTGGGCTGATGCTGGAGGATCATTGGTGTGTTTCAGATCCTCTGAGGTGTAGGCTCTGCTGTTCATTTGGCATCTGCCATGTTAGCTGCTACATGAGCAGACCATCCTTAAAGTTGCCTTAAAAGCAGAATCCAAATTTTCAGAGATGGAAGCTGAACTTCCTTTTCAAATAAGTAGGCAAAATCAGATAAGCTCTCATTTTATCAGCATATACTCCAAATGAAGCAAATCCTAGCCTGCTGCCTTCAACTCTTAAAACCCGTTTGAAAATCAAGTTGCAATTACTGGAGTTTGTTCTATGTCTAGCTAATCTCTTTATAACCTTTTAATATCATCTCCTTCACCTGTTGGTTTTGCTGTTAGCAGTGATCTGACCACCTCTGTCATTGTATTTAAGCACATTCAGCTGACATGTGACTGTGACAAGTACTGAGAACAGGAGCAAGCAGAAGCGAGGCAGAGTATTTTTCTGTTTTTCTTACCATGAGAATATGTGAGTGAAGAAGAATAGGGATGCTGTTATCTGAGTGTGGGGGGCTGAATCTTCTGACAACTGTTAGAGGTATTAAATGGGAATGTGATATTGAACTGCTGGGAATATGGTGAAAAGAGGACTTGCTTTCACTGGACCTCGGTTTTTTGATAAGTTGTTTCTCTGGGAGATGGCTTGTTTCTCTGGCAACGTTCCTTACTGTTCCTACTTAACTACAGTGGAAAGAATGATTTTTTAAATCCAATACTACCTTACTCATAAAAGTATGATGCACTTCAATGAAATGGTATTTGATTGAATATTTGATCAAAACAAAACTATTTCCTAAGCAAATTGCTTTTTCAATTGGGCTTAGAGAAAATCAGACAAAATGACAGTCAGTACCTACATCACTGGAGATGGAAATGCGTTCTCCTCAGTTCCTAAGGCAGCTTCAGAGGATGTGGCATTTCCCCTCTCATTTTGCTTGGAAGCCATTTTATATCCACCCTCAGCAAACTTGTATGCAGGATTTTTGCAGCGACTTAAGGATTTCTTTACTAGCTGCTTTTAAAAGGAAAAAAAGCTTATCTGGCTAATTGCCTGTTAATTGATAAAGATAGTGTCCTTGGGGATGTGGTTAGACCTCTGGATTGCAGAGTATCAATCCCTGTTTGGAAACAGTTAAGTTTATGCTTTGGTCAGTGGGCAGCTGACACTCTGCAGTACAGATGGCTGATAGGTAACAGCTTGTCATTTTTACTGTTTGATTAGATATACAACAGCTAGGGACAAGCCTGTTAGATTGAATGATTGGGGAAATGTTCATATATTCTGTTAGTATTTAATCACCACACTTCTGCTTTTTTCATTTAGCTCTTTTTTGGTGAAGATTTGCATGGTGCCTTTGCAGCTCAGTAGACTGGGGTTTGGTGTCTCCACAGCCCTGTGTGGGGAGTTGGCTGCTTGATAATTGGGGTCTAATTTGCACAGCAGCATTCACACAGGTTTGCCTGAGTAAGAACTGAACTGAACAGCTTCTCCATGATACCCTAACACTTGATCTGCATGTAAAGGAAAAGTATTTGCCATTTTAGCTTGTATTTGATACTTCTTTGACAAAATATTGCTGGTTCTGTTTCTAATAGGAAAGAGAAACTCTTCAGAAACAGCTGGATGAGGCAAACAGAGAAGCACAAAAATATCGTCAGCAGCTTCTAAAGAAGGAACAAGAAGCAGAGGCCTATCGGCAGAAGTTAGAGGCAATGAACCGCCTCCAGACTAATAAAGAAGCTGTTTAATAAAAAATGAACACACTGCAAAGCCTGTTACTTTCAAAAACCTGCAGTACAATCTTGAACTGTACACTATATAGGTACAGCCATGGGATTTCATGATAGAGAAGATGCTACAAGTTGATAACTGGACTTAAGCCGTGAGCTCTGATTGATTTCTTGTAACATAAAAACTCTGAATTTAGAAATTGTGAAAAGTATTTAAAATTAAATACTGTAAATAGTTGGTTTTTTTACAGTTTCAAAATGAGTTGATAAATCTTTTTGAAGGGATCCAGAAACATGAAAAGCCAATGTTTTTGTGAAATTTTTGATTTTAGTATGAATCTAACTTCTGAAAAACAGAACAGTTTTAAGGGTGATGTTGATTTAAGCTGACAATTTGAAATTTGATTATGTGACAAAATTAATTGACAGTTATTTCTACATGATAACAGCTCAACTTCTCTGAATAAGACATTTCCAGGTGGAAATCTTTGTACAGCTTTAAGTAGTTGTCTCAGATTCTCTGAAAACCATTTTTGGGTTTTTTTTTTATTTTAGGTGGTGAAATTTTTATATTTAATTTCAGATATATCCAAGTAGATTTACATGTATATGAAGCTAATATTTTTTAAACTTTTCAGTTTGTACATATGCTGCATGTTTTTATAATTTCTACACATACATCTTGCATAGGTATTTTTCAGCAAAGATGAGAAAAATTATGAGAAAAATGTTTAGCCTATAGGTCATTTGAAGTAAGCTAGCAGCCAGTTTTATTGTGGATGGTATATTTCTTGGAAGAATGTAATTTGTAATTAAGGAGAACAAAAAAGTATCTTAATTTACATATTAAGAAGCAAAATTTGGTAGTGGAGGCGTCGAAACTTCACTTTGTGTGTCTTATGATTTTCCTGTACAAACATTTTAAAGTTCAGTAATGAATAGAAAGGAATGTCTCCACTGGAACACAAATAGTAGCTATTTTAGACTATCCCTGTTGGTCTCTCTTCCCCAATAGTCTTGAAATGACTTCAGTGATACATTTTTTTTAACGGACTTTTGCATTTTAATTACGCAATTGGACGAGTAATTTTTTTTTTATGTTGTATTGATGCTCTTCCTAGCCAGCATCATTGTTCCTCACTGTGATACTGTGTTTGTGTGTGTCTGTGCAGTGATCTATTATGCTTAAAATTTATATGGCACGTTACATCTTCAGAGCATTGTAAAATCTTTTAAAGAACCCTTACTGCTCTGCCTGAGGCAGGTAAGTGAGTGTTATTGTCTCAATTTTATAACTGGTTTAAGTGCAACATGAGGGAGTTAAATGACTTACCACCACGTGAACCTGTGGTCACCTGGGAATGGATCTCAGGAGTTCCTGGCTTCTAGTCCTGTGCTTAGACTGAGCTGCCTTAAGATTGTTCAGTGCTGTGTTACATTAAATTTTGAACTACTGTGCAGATCCGTTTTTTGTAAGATAAAACTCTTTGTGCTTTGCTTTGTTGTTCCATGTTCACTGCTTTTATGGAATTGTTTATATAAACTTAAGCAAAACGTCTGGTTTATCTATACTGTACACGGAAGAATTACCCTTAAAACTGTACTCTGGCCTACTTTTTCTATTTTACAATTAAATATCTTTTCCACATATATAAAGTGTAGAATCAGTTCAATTGGTTTGTGTGTGAATGAGAAGGTCAAAGCTGTTCTGTGTTAGACATCTGGAAAAACATGAAAAAACAGTTTTGGGTATAAAATGGCTTTAAATGGTAGGAGGGAGGAATGGGAAAAGAATTGCATTGTACCATACAAAACTTCGTCAAACCGGTCAAAATCTGACTTGGGTTTATAGATTTGGCAGTTAGGAAAAATTCTGAATATATTTGTATTGTTATATGTTTGGTAAATTTGATTTTGATTGGCAAATTCAAACTAAAAATAATCAAAAGATAGAAATGGGAAATCTATGGTGATGAGTTTTAGAAGAATTGTTTTCAAGGACATCATTATGTTAGTACTAGGACTTGAAGCAAATCTTGTGCAGTGGTTAACTGGAAATTGCTCTATTTTAGGGATTATTTCAGAAACTATCCATGATGTCATTAGCAGATTGAGGAACCAGTTAACCAAGGGAAATGTGCTGCTTAGGCATTGCTGCAGTGAATTATGTTGTGATGAAAATAATGTTTGTGTCCTCACATCCCACAAATTTAACAACAGTGTAATCTCGGTGATTTCTTAATAATGATAAGAGTGGCACTGTTTGAGTGGTGATAGTGGCAACATCCAAGTGGAGAGTTTCCCACGGTTGTGACAGCAGATGTTGGCAGCAAACAATGAAATGAACATTTTCTATTCATTCTGTTTCCTGTGAGCAAATATTCTATTCCTCATTGTCCATAACAAAACCCTTCTGAGTGCAGTGTAGCTATAACAAAACCTTATTTATCACCAGCAATATTTACCTTGCCTGTAATCCATTATCAGCTATTTTATTTTAGTTCTGAACAGGACCTGCTGTTTGTTCTCTTCTGCACAGAACAAGAGATGAACCCAATGAAGCCATCACCTGGAGCTCAAGTGTAGGGTATATGAAATATTTCTTATATAGTTTAGCTCTGAAAACACTTAAAAATATTGTTCCTTATTTGCTGTTCCAAATTAGAAATATAAATGTAATTAGCTACCATCTGTTTCTTTGAAACATATTTCAAAGAAATTAATCACTTGTAATGAGCTAAAATCAGGATTTTTGAGAACTTTGGGCTCATTTTGAGTTGGTCCTGTGCTTGATGCCTGTCCCTTCTTAGCTTGTTCCCCTTTATGGGATCATTTACAGTGCAGCCAAGAGATGTTCATAAATTCCTATTAAGCATGTTGACAGCTTGTTACTTTTTTCCTAATGTTTCCAGAGCAACATGAGATAAAACAAATATGCATATAGTAGTTTTTTACACTTTTCTCAATGCCTTTTTATCAATTTGGGGTTTTTTATTTCAGTACATTAGTCTGATGTGTGTGTTTCAGAGCATCTTTCTCATATCTATAAAACAGTTCCTTCTCAAGTATCTATTTGCAGCAGAAGCTAGAAAAGGTTCCACACTGTTCTGTAGACAGTGTGTGTGGGAGCAATGTAAAAACTTTCTAGAACTATGTAAGTGCTTGTGCTGCATTACAGTACCTGGGGCAGAGAATCAAAGCTGCTCTGGCAGCCAGTTCTCTCCTGTGACACAACAGCAAAACTGCTGGGAGGTATCAGACACAGGGTCCAGCCTGGCATCCTGTCCCCAGCAGTACCAGCCCCAGGCAGGAGCCTAAGGTATGGCAAGAATTTATTGTATGGGAAATAATTTCCTGGCGCTTAGTCCACAAGTCCTACCTCGTGTCTTTTCCCAGGGCTGCCTGGTGCAGTGTGGAGCAAGTGAAGATGGATAAGGATTCAACATTGAGTAGTGTCAAAGACTGTGCTGCCACAGAGAGGTCAGGATGTGTTCTCAGGTCCTAAAACTGGAACAAGAGGCAATCTATAAGGCTGTTCTTTCAAACTGAGAATGATCCAAGTGGAGGACTTGGAGGAATTCTGGAGAGACAAGACTAAGTCCCAGTGCTTATGCATATCATACAGGAGAAAGGAAAGCACAGTGAGGGAAGAGGTGCCTTTTCCCAGCTCAGTGGTCTAGGGTGATACCCCTGGAGGAACATCACCGTGCTTAGTGTAACCTGCTCTGCTCTGATCTGAAGGGCAGGACATCCACAGAGGATCACTGCTGCTTCACATTGTACTTCTGGAACTGGCAAGAGCTGTGAAGCCTTTCCTTTTAGCAGCATGGACTGACAGCATAACGACTGAACACTTGTGGGGATGTAGGTAAACTCTTTTTGGGGAAAAAAGAGTTCTCAAAACAATTCTTAGGAAAAGTTCCTGTCTCCCATATCAAATCTGTTCTGTGCTGGTACCTTGTTTTCATGGCTACTGCTAGCACAATGGCTGGCATAACATCTTTTAGCTTTTATTTGGTTTTGAAAGCTCTTGAACTTTTTCTCTCCCACAAGTCTCATGTTAATATGACTTATATTCATGGCATGGATTAATGTGAGACTTCTGAAAAATTGATTGAAAATGGGAAAGTGCAGGGGCAGCTCCTCTTAGTGATACACTATCTTACACATCAAAAGAGCACAGATGAGAACATGAGAGATTGTAAAAACCCTCAGCTGGGAGGAGTTAGATAAACACTCACCAATGACCTGCCTGTTAAACCTTTTCCAGAATGTGTGAGTCTGAGAGATAAAGGGAGCTATAAAGGGGGAAGCAGCTGGCAGGGCACCAGACCAAACTGACCACAGCTCCCAAAAGGTTGTGGCCCAGGTTTGGAGAGGTGCATTCTTAAGGAATCAGTATGGAGCCTGAGGAGTACAGACAGAGAGGTGAGTGATCTGTGCCTCTTGCAAATAGGTAACATCTGCTCATGGAGATCAGCTGTTGTGGGGCTGGGAGTGATACCCAAAATAAGGATGGGCTATATCCTCTTTAAGTGTGCACTTTGCCTTGAGACTTGGATCTGCTGAGGCAAAAATATGTCCCAGGGTTGAGTTTAAATTAATGGATTTAGTGTCTGAGGGTAACTTAGCCTTTTTGGTCTTACATCTAAGATGCTGTGGGAAAGCTGCAAAGCTGTAATTTTGAATAAACTTGTGCTAAGGGGTTGTGCACAATAGCTTTTCACTGGCTTCACATCCTGAGACTCCAGACTTGGACAGTTCTGGAGATGGAGAGCCAACCTTGGTTCCAGCGCTGCGGGAGATTGCCTTAAAAAGTGGAGAAAGGGCGTGGAGCAATGCAGCTGATTTCAGGGGATGCAAAAGCAGGTTTGCTATAATCACAAGGAAGTGTAGGACATGAAAATTTAATACCTGTGAAATGCAGTTTCAGTTAATTTGTAGGCAAGAAAATCTAACCTTTCAGTAACCAAACAAACTGTACTTGTACCATGATTGTGTTTTACGTTTGAACTATTCAATAATGGCACTGAAAAAACCCTGTGAGGCTGTTTTAGAACATTATTGGATGGGACAAGTAGAGTGTAGGAGGGAGGAGCTGGGAGCAGTATTCTAATGCAAGTAGAATCTCTGTCCAGTGCTAAGGCCAGATTGTGTGGAGTGCCTGTACTGCTAGTTAGTGTTTCCATGATTGAAGCTGAAACCACTGGTTTGCCTCTTGCAGGGAAAGAGATGGTGGATTACATTTGCCAGTACCTGAGCAATGTGAGAGAGAGACGGGTGACTCCTGATGTACAGCCAGGTTACATGAGAGCCCAGCTGCCAGACTCTGCCCCAATGGACCCAGACAGCTGGGACAACATCTTTGGAGATATAGAGAAGATTATTATGCCAGGGGTAAGAAATAAAATACAATCATGGCAGGAAAAAGCCATTACTACCTGGGGTGAGCACCAAATCCTGGGAATGCACAGCTTCTGCAGAATATTGTTCTAAATAAATAAAGTTTCCAAAAATGTAGCATTAGTCTTGTAGATGTTATCTCCACAGTTGTGTTCCTAACTAATTTTAAGGGTTAGATTGTGAGTGTATTTTTAAACTACTTTGTATATAACTCATATTTGCTTATAGGGAAAAAAATTAAGCAGTATGAGAAAATCATTAGCTTTACAATGTCTCTACCTGCTGAACCATATAATCTTAATTTCAGAGATGTGGAAACTGGGTATAGCAAGGTGAAACAACTCTTGCCCAGCTTCATGCTCATGCAAAGCTTGTTTCCTGTGCTTTGAATGTAAAAGTCTACTTCCTCTTGTACATAAATACTGCAGATTCTGCTAAGAGAATTCATATTACCAAATTGCATGTTTTATGTAAGAAGCTCTTTCAAAGCCTGTTCTCAAATTTTTTTGTAGATGTTTGCAGAAGCTTGATCTGATGTAGGAGAGGCAATCAGATTACATGCACTTATGCTGGTGTCTTACACACCAGCTCATTCAGGTGTATTGAAGGGTTTATATAGTTGTAAATTGCTGTGTGTAGCTAAAGGCAACTTGTTTGACAAAATGAGCAACGTTGTTGCAAGGATTCCCTTTATAAAGATAAGTATTTTGATAAATCTTTCTGTCTCTGGTCCTTCAAACACGGCACAACATTCTTTCCTGTTCAGAATCTTTGTCTGCCTGTTCAATTCAGATAAATGCTTTTGCTGTTATTTGTAATTTATCTGTTAATAATGCAGTGTTATCATCTGCTATGCTGCTCCCCTGTTGATATTATCTCTGCAGCTCTCTGCTGCAGATATATAGTTGCATGTATTATGTTGCTGTAATCCTTTCCTCTCATTTTAAACAGACAGGAACCACTACACGTCATGGAAAGTTTTGTGACGTTTTCAGACTGAACTTCTACATAATTCTGTTCTAGGTAGTCCACTGGCAAAGTCCACACATGCATGCCTACTTTCCAGCTCTAACTTCCTGGCCTTCACTCCTTGGAGATATGTTGGCTGATGCAATTAACTGCTTGGGATTCACATGGGTAAATTTTTTAGGGCTATTTTAGACATTCCTCTCCTGTGTGTAATATGCAAGAGTAGGTCTTAGTCATTCTTTCTTGTTCTCTGAGTCAGTATAATTATTTGTTTTAACCAAGTGTATGTTGTTGCATAAATGAAAATTGTCACTTAAAAAAAAAAAACCCAACCCAAAAGAACATATAAGAACAAGCATTACCTAGTAGTAAGAGCTGAATGAAGAAAATATACTAGAAATGTCTGTTTTCAAATTCTTTGCATATCCCACTGAGCATTGTTCCTTGTCATCTGGTCTCAGTGCCAAAACTCTTACACAAGCAGTGTAAGCAATAGAGCAGCCACCAGCCATGACTGCAGGCTAGATTGGGCTCCATTCCAGTTCTCCTGCTCCTTTGAGAGAGAACACATTTCCTATTTTTCCTCTTGTGAAAATAATTGTTTGGTATCCTGGGCCAGAATATCTGCGTGTTTTGTATCCTCCTGCAGCAGCTACAGAGCACTACTTGCTTATGACTCTGCACACCACAGTAGTTTCTGAAGCCAGTGTTTTCCACAGTGCCAAAGTTGCCCAGATTTTTAGATATGTGTCTCTGTGTAAGAAAGTAGAAGCTCATAAACCTGTAAGAAATTGGTTGGTGTGGTCTCCATGCAGCTGTATCAGATTAGCTCATTGCCTCTCTTAGCTCTCAGTTGGACAAGGGATCAGTGTCCAGGGTGAATTACAGCCTGATTCTCCTTTTTCAATTTTTTCTAGGCCTCCAGCCCAGCCTGTACAGAACTGGAAATGAATGTGATGGATTGGTTGGCTAAAATGCTGGGCCTTCCAGATAAATTCCTGCACCACCATCCTGACAGTGTGGGTGGAGGAGTATTACAGGTAGGGGAGATTAGAGACGGTCTTATCAACATCTGTTTTCAAGTGAATTTCTCTCTGGGTGATAGTTTTAGTAGAGGCAAAACCAACAAAATTTTCTATATGGCTCTGAATCCAAATTTGGCATTATTTTCCCAAATTTTAGTATTAAATGTGGTAGATTATAGAATAGAAACTGCTGTTGCTTTTAGTACTGTGTAATGGACAAACAGCAGGTATTCTTGTGGTCTTTTTAAGGATAAATGAGTCAGATTTCATTTCTTTAATCTGTTTCTGATCTTTCACATCACCAAATTTTGCACTAAAATAATTCTTACTTAATTGGAGAAGGAATCCTTGTCACTATCCTTCTGCCACAGTCCTTAGCCACACAAGAAGTTTCTTTTCCTTTTTCTCATGTCTACTTTTTGTCTCTGAGAGGTGCAAGGTCAAGGCCTGAACTGTTACCTCCTTCCAGAAAGTGTAAGCAAGAGTTCCCTGGAATCAGTGCTGTTTTGTTATTATAAGGGGCTTTGATCATGTTTGTAATTTATGGGAAATACTATGTTTTATTTGTAGAACAAAAGGAAAATGTGGTTTATTTACTGCCCAGAACTCAGTGCTGAATATTAAAATCTACAGCAGTTAAAGTGCTTTGTTTTGTGTTGCTGGCCCAGAGAGCTGCTCATCAGCTAATGACTCTCCACTGTGTCAGAGAAATCAGGAGTAGCAATGAAAGAGGGGGTGGGCACTGGGCACTTCACTGAGTTCTGCAGATCCCTGGCAAAACAGCAATGAAGTAGCAGTTGCAGTAAATGAGCAATGTCTTTGCAGAGCACTGTGAGTGAATCAACCTTGGTTGCACTGCTGGCAGCGAGGAAGAACAAAATTCTGGAGCTGAAGGTTTCTGAGCCAGACACTGATGAGTCCTCGCTCAATTCTCGCCTCGTCGCTTACGCATCTGATCAAGTAGGTTCTGATGGTTCCAAGGAAGACAAATTGCTTCTGTTGTCTCACTCAGCCTTTGCCGTGTGAAGTCACATTTCTGTGCAGCAACACAGGAATGCCTCACAAGTGTGGACCAGTTCCCCTGCTGCTGCTTTCTGCAGATGGGGAAATAGAATCAGTGTGAGGCGAGGTTTTTAGGGCCTTGGCAGTCCTCAAGAGATTGTTTCACATGACTGAGTTCTGCATTTCCTTCCTGTTTTTCACAAAGCCTTGATCCAGGAACTATGTGCTGAGCTCACGCTGCTTCATCTCGTGTTTCTTCCCAGCTTCTTCCCCTCACAGACAGGCATGCTCAAGGCACTGTTACCCGAATGCTGCTCCTGGCTGTGGGCTCCACTGTTGGCTTTTGCCAGCAAACTTCTGTCCTTGGCCTCCTGAACTGGGCATTACATTCCCCTGGGAAAACTACCACAGGAGAGACATCATGCTCATTCTCTCTTAGTCTAACTAAAAGGAGTGTATCTTCTAAGGTGTTTTGCTCTATCCAGAAGTAAACACACTTCAGGGGATTTATCTTCTTATGGCAGGGAGGAGGGAATACACGGAGGTTGATTCATTGCTAGAGGCTCCTTTAAGAGCTGAGTTTTGATAAATGTCCCTCCAAACACAAGATGAGGATGCCTATTATTATATTTTAGAAACCAGTACCCAAGTAAATGAAGCATTCTTTGGAATTACAGGGTACAGTTTCTTACAGTTACTCACAAAGAAGATGCTTTCAGACTTGTATTAATAGGGATTACAATAAGGTTGTTATCTCTGTATTTCTTGCCACCACTGTATTTAATAAAGCCATAATTTATCACAGCTGTTCAGTCTCAGAGCTTGAATTCTTACTGTTTTTCTTATTTTAAAGGCACATTCCTCTGTAGAAAAGGCTGGCTTGATTTCTCTTGTGAAGATAAAATTTCTGCCCGTGGATGAGAACTTTTCCCTCAGAGGTGAAACTTTGAAGAAAGCCATTGCAGAAGACAGAAAGAAAGGCTTAGTGCCAGTCTTTGTATGTTCAACTTTCTGGTTGGGAGTATTGACATAGTGTTATATTCTTAATGTCAACATGAAATTACATATAAAAATTTCTTTTTGTGTTGAAATACATTAGCTGAAGATTCATATGTATACAAGAATTTCTATTTTATTAAATTAAAAGTTTAAATGTTTTGACTGGTTGCAATAAATGGCCCAGTTTTGAAGTGCTGCATCCATGTATTAAAGAAATCAAATCCATTATAACAGATTTTTTTCTAGGTTTGTGCAACTTTGGGAACAACTGGTGTCTGTGCTTTTGACAATCTCTCAGAACTGGGTCCAGTTTGTGAGTGTCTTTTTTTTCCCCTGATTTTGCTCTATGAAAGTATCTAGAGGATACTCTAGTATCTAGAATATACTCTTAGATTTTTCATGCCAAAATGAAGGAGAGCAGAGTGCTTCAGACATGTCTTAGAGATGGCTGAAGTCAGTACAAGACTGCAGTGATTTCTGTAAGATTAGATTAGGATGCTAAAATACATTCTATTTGAGATGGATGAAATTTGCCAACTGATAAATCTTTAATGTGGTTATTCAGGAAATACAGACTGTGTGGTACTGTTGTAGGATGGACACATTAATATTTAATCTAGCAAAGGAGTTTTGAAGGTAGATTCTGGTAGGACATCCTCTGGATCAATCAGTATCACAGGTAATTTTGACATGGTTGCAAAGTCTATTCCAGCATAAATTCTGACCTGTAGCTGCTGAAGACCAGAGGAGCTTTCTCTTATGGGTCAGAATGTGGCTTCTCTTTCTGGGTCCTTTTTTGCTAGCCACTATATCTTTATTTTGGCTTTGTGCAGCTGAGGGGTGCTGGGGAATTTCACTTGGTGAAAGGGTGGGTGAGAAATCAAATTTTAAAAAGACAGTGTTATCCTATATTTTAGCATTATGGATCCACACCTTTAGAACAGAACTAGATTGTCAATTGCTTGTCAGCCTCCTCCAAAACACTGCACCTGGTTTGCAGAGAGGAGAGATTAGCATGCACTTTGATTCCCTATATCCCTTACATAACAACGGTCTCAATTCCAACAGGTGATGCTGAGGGACTCTGGCTTCACGTTGATGCTGCATATGCAGGAACAGCATTTGTATGTCCTGAATTTCGGTTGTTTTTGGATGGAATTGAATATGCAGATTCCTTTACTTTTAATCCTTCTAAGTGGATGATGGTCCATTTTGACTGCACTGGATTTTGGTGAGTATAGTCAAAACACAAACAACACCAAAAAGATAACATGCAAATTGCAAAGTTTTTCTCTGCACTTACTTTGCTAAATCTACTTCTTTCTACAATCATAGGGTTAAAGATAAATACAAGTTGCATCAAACCTTCAGTGTTAATCCTGTCTACCTCAGACATGCCAATTCAGGAGCTGCAATTGACTTCATGGTAAGTTATTATTTAAGCTGATATTTTGTATTGCCTATAAAATTTTCAATCAGGCTGTGAAATTCCTCTCACATTCTGGAGTATGTTTCTCTTATTGCTGGTCTTACTATGTAAACCAAATTATACTGAGATCCTAATGCAGAGAAAATAGAAAAACTTTGCAGTAAGCTCTGGTTATGAGGATTAATTATAAAATTGCTTTCAGATTGAAGTACTTAAGATTTTTACACAGGTGCAGATCCAGCCTTGCCTTTCTAATGCAAAGGGTCATTTCTGTTTATTGTGTTGCTGAAGTAATTCCTACTGATGCCATTTTGGCTGGATTTCTTTTATCTGTGTATGTAACAAAAGAGAGAAAGGAGTAAGCAATGGAAAAGCCATGCTCTGAAACAGCAGGAGAATTAATTACATTTTTTCTTCAGATTAAAGAATTCATAGGAAAGCTAAGAGGCATTTCACTGCAGATACATCTTACAGCAGATTTCAGTACAGTAATACAAAGGAATATTCACTGCCAATTATTTCTGCTATGATCTCACCCTAGTCCTGAAAAGATAATTGTTTTCTTGAAATCAATAGTGCTTTTCACTAGAGTGGAGACAGGGAGGGATGGAAAAAAGGATATTGAGTCCCTCTTGTGGTGAAATTGGATTCTGCACGTGGTTGTGCAGCTTCCCTAAAATATTCCTTTACATGTTTTCTCACTCTTTTCCTTGGAATAGGTGTTACTTTGTTTGGAACTGCCTACCCCAGTATCAAATCTTGCTGTTTATAATTGATTTGGGAAAATGTTCAGGAAATTACAGGAGTTGAAGCCAGCAATAGTTAGTCCTAAAGTGTAAATGGCCACATCTTGAATTGATTATGCTCTTAAATGCAAAAAGTTGTTATAAGCTTGTAATTAATTTAAAATTCTAAGCATATCTAAGCCATAAATTAAGGGGAATAGCCAAAATCTTATTTTTGCAAATAATTTAAAAGTATGGGGATGCAGTGTTTCTTTGATGGCTGTTTCCTAGGCTTAGCAGATTTTCAGTAATATGACACTATTCATCTCGAGAGAGGTCTCTGACCTGAGTCTGAAGCAGGAGATGTAGCAGTGGAAGGAGAACTCACCTTTCTGTTGTTTCTGCACTCACTGATGTTCTGTTTCCACAGCACTGGCAAATTCCACTGAGCCGTCGATTTCGTTCTCTCAAGCTGTGGTTTGTGCTTCGTTCCTTTGGGGTGAAAAAGCTTCAAGCTCATGTCAGACAGGTGTGTGAGTTACCAGAGTGTTTTATGTTCAGTTGTTGGTGGGTGAGATTAGTACACTCAGAGATGCAGAGAGGAGTAACAGGAATCCTCTCACATGCAACGCTGGTGTGAATTCTAAATGCCTGCTGGTTTTACTCTAAAATAATCTGTAGAGATTGACTGTGCAGACAAAACATTTCCTGTCCCCTTCTTGACAGCACTGGACAATGGAAAGGGACTTGATCACTGCCTTCTGCACTTTGCTGAGCCCTAATTTGCAGAAGCTTTCTTTGAGGTCAAGTGGCAGCTGTTTGGGGTGGGCTATGATGAATGACTGAGCCTACCACTATGAAAATGTACAGGCTTCAGTCTCTGGTGGAGTGTAAATAGGAAGGGTCACATTATGGATCAGTGGTTGCTGCAAAAGGACTCTCATATAAGAAGGCACATTCTCTTTTCAAACCTCCTATAGAAAATCCCTATGGATAGGCCAGTTACTCATGTTCATTGTCAAGGCTTTGGGCAAATAGAGACAGACTTTAAAATTCTCAGCTTTGATGTCATTTTTCTGTTTGCTCTTATTCATGCATTTGAGTGATGTGTTACTTAGTAAGGAAAGGAATTCCTTTTAACTACCCAGTTTAGCATCTTACCAGTGGGTTTGTGACAAACAGATAACTTTTTTTCCTCCCTTAATTGTAGGGTACAGAAACAGCCAAATTCTTTGAATCCTTGGTTAAAAGTGATCCACTCTTTGAAATTCCTGCCAAGAGACATCTTGGGCTGGTTGTATTTCGCCTAAAGGTAAAGACTGGCCCCTTTGCATGTCCCTTTGGAATGAACTGACCACAGCTGACCTCTCCCCAGACATGAATAACTGTGAATATATTTCCATTTAAGAATTTGTGATTGCAATTCTGAGATATGTTCGGATGTCACTGGAAATTCTAACTATAGTATTTTTTTATTATTCATATTTAAAACAGGGTCCCAATTGGCTGACAGAAAAACTCCTGAAAGAACTGAGCAGTTCTGGCAGGCTCTTCCTCATTCCAGCAACCATCCATGACAAGTTCATCATTCGCTTTACTGTGACATCTCAGTTCACAACCAGGGAAGATATCCTGCAGGACTGGAGCATCATCCAACACACTGCAGCCCAAATCATCAGCCAGAATTATGGCTTGCACTGCATCAATTCTGGTGATGGGGCAGGAATCCCCACTACAATAGTTCAGCCTACTTCTGATGCCATTAACAATGTTCCTCAGCTTTACTTAGATGGAGGGAAATACAAAATACCTCCCAGAAAAACAGTAGTACAGCCTAAGAAATTATCAGTAAGTCCCAGTAAGTGTGTGATTAGTCAGCAGGTGAAAGGTCAAGAGGATCCTCTGGATGACTGTTTTCCAGAAGATGTCCAAAATGTTACCAAACATAAGATAACCTCTTTTTTATTCAGTTATTTATCTGTTCAAGGCAAGAAAAAGACAGCACGTTCCCTTAGCTGCACCAGTGTGCCAGTGACTGGTAATCTGGAGCAGTGTAACCCCAAAGCAGCAGCCACTGACAAGAAGGAGCCTCGTGCAAATGCCAGAGTTCTTTCCAGGCTGCCTGAAGACATGATGATGTTCAAAAAAGGTGCCTTCAAAAAACTAATTAAATTCTACAGTGTCCCAAGTTTTCCAGAGTGTAGCTTTCAGTGTGGCCTTCAGCTGCCTTGTTGTCCTCTGCAGGCCCTTGTTTAACAAGTAAGAGAGCTTGGTCCTTAGAAAGAGAACCAAAGTTTGCTTATTCACATGCAATACTACATGTCCTTTTGCTCAAAATGTAAGCTGTGGCAATGACCACTGAGAAAATGCCTGTGCTTTTACTGGTGAAAACCTCATGTATTCATAGATTAAAATATCAAATAAATCTTATAGGCCTATAACATGAAACCTTCTGTTTTGTAGACTATGGTAAAGAAAATGCCAATTTCTACCTTACCAGAGCTGGTAATGGACAGCTTCCAGCTGGTAGGTTGGAACCACTTTGACAGAGTATGCTGGCCCCAGGAGGTGATAAACAATCCAGGTCTCCGTTTGCATCTCTGGTTTTGGGTTTTGTGGTGTTCTTTTTCTTTTTCTTTTTCTTTTCTTTTCCTTTTTTTTTTTTTTTTTTTTTTTTTTTTTTTTTTTTTTTTTTTTTTTGGAGGAGGAGGGGATGTTGATACCTTGATTTACATTCTCTGGACTGATGTGAGGATCTGTGTGTGCAGTCAATGCCAACATCAGTTTTGAACAGTGCAAAAAGAAGGACATAACCTCTCTAAGAGATTTTGCTGCAGCAGGGCAAATTCCCCAGAGTTAAGCACAGCAGCCCTTCCAGTTCACCTGTTCTAATCAGCTGAGGGAGGCTTTGTGCAACCATGTTACAAAACAGTTGCCCTTGCAAAGCACCTGTGGCCTTTCTCAGCATTACCTAAGGTCTGTAAGCCACAAATGCAGGAGGAAAGAGAGGAGGAATGATATTTCCTTCTCTCTCATAACGAAGAACTAAGGGGCCGTATAATAAAGGGTCTTTATACAGCAAATAAATGTTTTGGTACAAGAGACCAGTGATTTATGTATATAAAAAATTGGGGGGGAGAAAAATCTATTAAGGACAACTTTAAATTTAGGAATAGTACAGTTGAGCCAGGAAACATGTTGATTGATTTATTCTGGGAAAGCACTGCTAGATGCTCAATGCTTTCCTTGTAGCTGTTTCCAGACACCTACAGTCACCCTGTCTTGAAGGCAGTGCACTCAGACAGATGGATCTTCCCTCTGATCCAGAACAACTATTCCCAGGTTATATAAAAAATGAGCCTGGTTAGTGTCTAGGCCCTTATACAAAATCAGCTAAGATTCAGGTGGAGTTGCAGTACTTTTGCTTCTTTAAGACAATCTCTTATTCACACTTTATTTCTGCTAAAAATCAATAACCATGTTTTATATCACTTTTAATAGTGCTATTAAATCTTTCTGTTTACACAATAAAGCAATAAACACACAGTGAAGATGGCAGTCCCTTTGTGCCTAGTCTTAGATGTTTAAATTTATATTCAGCAATAGGAAGTACTGCCCTGAGTCAGACACTTGTAATTTATAAACATATCTAATGTGCTAGTGAGTAACAAAAGTGTGATAGAATTTTAGAAAATTATGGAAAGGCTTTTTCCCCACTTCCTGTCCTTTCCTCCACCTGTTTATTTTATTATGTAATTTTATGGTATTTTATTAGACACTAAGAATCTTTCAAAATATGTATTGGCTTTTTAACTTGGAGTACTTCCTTGAAAGGATAAGACTTTTCTGTCAGCAACAGACTAGAATGTGTATTTATGCAGAATAACTATGTTGGCTCTATGGCTTTCAGGAAATACAGTGCAGAGGGCAATGCAGTAGATGGTAGAAGTCAAAGATGAACATGGAATGCTGGAATTGCAAAACACTGTTTCAAGGACTGATTCAAGAAAGAAATCTGAAGCATTGAGCAAAGATAAATAATGTGCATAAATTGCAAGGAGACTGTGGACCTGGTGCTCTGTCCTGGCTTATGGTTATCATAAGGTGCTACAGAGACTGACTGATCCCTCTTTCCTTACTAAATTCTAACTGCAGTTCTACTGCTGTGACATTCATTTTATGCAAAAATATTTTTGAAATGAAGGAGGAACTGATATAATTGCAGTCATCCAAACCATCCATGAAGCACTTATGAGTAATTACCCCATACAAACAATAGCTTAAGTGCATCACTCTTTAACCACTCACATTAACACTTTTACCTGGGATCACCTGGCTTGGGTTAGGATATTTTGGTTACAAAACCCTCAAAACTCACACTACCCAAACCACAGGTCCATAGGTTTCTGGAGAACTGCTCCTTTTTGGTGAGCAGCTGAAGTGCTCACATAAGGTGTTTTCTCTATCCAGTGTAACAGAATGTCAGCTAATGGATTGCCATTGCTCCCCTATGCAAAGGAATGATTAAATCAAGCCAAAAGCTCCTTTGTTTTCCTTGAAAAAAGTTAATGTTAGTATGCAGTGAGAGATTACAGACCTCATTAGGAAAGGTTTTTGTTGGGTTTGCCCCTTTCCTTTATGGTTAGATTTTCAGCAAAATGTGACAAATGTTCCCTGTTATTTAGTTAGCAAACAACAAGAAAAGTTGTTTAATGATGCCTGTGGCACACTGTGTAGCCTATGCAAATATCTAATGACCTGGCACCCTAGAGGTAAATAACCCCCAATAAACTTTCACTGAGATAAATAACCCTTCAATAAACTTTGAAATCCATATTTTATCATAGAGATAAATTACTTTAATGACATAAAAAACTGTATTATTGAGTTCAGCATAGTTATTTCCTTAGTTACTCAGACAATCTTAAAGCAAACTGCAGGAATTTCACCCTTCTGACTGGACCTAATGGCCAGGGCTCTGTCCTTCTTGGTTCTAAACAGCCATTACTGTGGATAAGGATGGCTTTTCCTTTCTTAAAAAAGAATTATTTTTCATTTTATATCTTGCTATATGCCACTAAGGGGACAAATTCCTTCTCTCTTGTTCAGCCTTCTACTGCCTTCTTATGTCAAATCTGATACCTTCCAGCACAAGGTGAGCAGATTCAGGTCATTGATCTGCCAGGAAACTTTTCCACTGCAGATTTTCTTTCCCCTGCAGGATAAATTCCCTTTGCTGTTGGTGAGCTGTGGCCAGCTCTGGTGCAGCCCCAGCCCTGGGTGTGTGGGCAGGGTGGGAGGGAGCAGATCCCTGCACCTCAGAGCTGCTCAGAGCTCCCTGCAGCTGGAACCTGAACCTGGGGATTTGGGTGGCCCAGCCAGGGCTGCCTCCCCTGCTCCCACACTGCTCCCAGGGGCCAGCCTGAGAAAATAAACTGCTTTATGTCTAGGATAAATTTGGACTATCACTAGACATTAGCATTTTGGTAAATTAGAGGGGTTTTATATTTCTTCTGTTTCAAGCTGGTGCCACAGGAATTTTTTAGAAGTTTCTGCACAGCTGTAAACACTACAGAACATTTTTGAAGCTTCATATGTGATGGCAACTGCCTGGGAAAAATAGGAGAAATTAGTAGGCCGTGTTAGCTAGGGTCACAGACAGTATTCCCAAAGCATTGCTGAACTTCCATAACTAATTCCAGCTTCCTGCTCAGTGCGTGTAGCAGTTTTGTGCTATGGTCCTTCAATGGGCTTTCTGAAGAAGTTTTCGTGTGTAGCCTTTTCTTCTTCAGTAACATCTCTGACTTTCTAAGATGGGATGTAGCATTAATTCTGTGACTTCAGTAGGGAGTTGTAATCACCAGCCTGGAGAGCTGAAACCCTCAGGTTTATTGATTGTGAATGTGACATTTTGAAGGACCATTATCTGCCTTATTATTGCGGGCTAATTAGTTTTAAGACTTGAAAATCTTCACACATAAATACTTGGTTTGCTTACCAGCTTTTGCACAATAAGTTTTTCTAAGCTATTCCTTGACATAAACATTTTCCACTGTTCTCCAGCTACATGTTTCTCACAAAGGTTTTCAGCTCAAGGCTTTTGGCAGGTTTTGCCAAAAGGCAAAGACATCTTGCTGTGATCCACGAGATGCCACCAGAGGGCAACAAGTAACTGGAAGTTTGTGTTAAATTTGGATTCAGGCTCAATGTACAGTTAATTAAGAGAAAGGTACTTAGAAAGAGAGTATGGGAAAGCCCAGCACTCCTCATGCTGGCTGACATGGGATGCTCCAGGCTGCAGCATTTTCTGTGCAGAGAGCCTCTTCTTTCTGTTTTGTTATGCTGTAACAGGAGCCTTCACTGCTCAAATCAGGGTGCACCATTCCAGCCAGCTCAAGGGATAATAATCACAGCACAAAGCAACACTTACCTAATTGCTGATGAATGGCAGAGAGATGGGACTCAGACTGGTGGCTTCAGTGAACCTGTGTAACAGGTCAGCTGGGCTTGTTCTTTCTTTGTTTGTTTCACCTGACCATTCCCATGGAAAATCCCAGCTGGGTATTTTTCAGAAGTGCTAAATTGAAGCCTTCAAGCTTCATTTTTCAGTTTCAAATGTCCTTCTGTCACCTTTTAAATTAATAGCTACTACAGTTTCTACTAAAGGTTTATTTGCAGATTTACCACAGTTTTTCTCTAAGGTTTCAATCAGATGAGACAGGCTGACCTGATCTAATTAATTGGTGCTGCCAAAAGGGGTCATTTTGTTTCCCTGTCCTCCTTATGTGACCTTCTAGTTCCACTGCCTCCCTTGCTCCAGCTCTGATGCCCTTCTGACAGTTTTGTGATGGATTCAGCTCACTAAGGCAGTAAAAACCTGTATTTTTAGGGTGAGTTGAATCACTGAGTAGAACTGGTTTATTGAGGAATCATATTAGTACCAATACTAGGATTAATACAGAGGAAGGAATAAGGAAACAATAAGCTTAATCTCCCTTTCCTACATGCCTATGTCTCAAATTCTTTTTCTGTTCCCTGCGCACTTGGGAAGGAGTGTAAAGTATCTATTAACCAAAGTAATTTTTGTAAATGTAAGAAGCAGGTTTGCAGTCTGTGCAGAGATAAATCAATGAATCTACTCACAGCAGAGTTCAAGCCATTCCATTTTCCCCCTTGGTGCCTGGCAGAGGTTCAGGAGATGAAGGTCAGTACATACATGCTCTGGCACTACTGAAACTGTGCTTACATCAGCAGTTTATTGGTATTTTTCCATATCTTTCCCCACTTCTGAGAATGATGCTCACAAATCTGTAATGCATCAGGATTTCTAGGAGATCAGTCAGGGGAGTTGATTTGCTGGTCCAGTTGCAGGTGATTTGACATCACTGGAATACTTTGCAATCACTAACCTCAAAAAAGTCTCCTTCTAAAGGAGTGAGCCACTCCTGTGAGCAGAATTTCCAAGGAAGCCTTGTCTAGTGGATTACCCAGGTTCCTCCTAAAATCTAGAAATTTAGATGTTACAGGGTGCCTTTACTGTGCTGCACTCTGTTACAAGCTCTTTCATGTTCCTTTATGTTAATGACATAAAATGGTGTAACATGGCTGGGAATAAACAAGTCATGACTCATTAGACAAAGTCATATAGACAGTCCAGATTTGTGTGCTAAAAGTGGAGACAGACAGGTAATCTGCTACACTCCACAGAGATGGGAGGTGTGTGACTAGGGTAGCACAAAATGGCAATGCTATTACTGAGTATGCATTTACTGACTATGGATCTCAGCTACTCCATATCATCACCTGTTATTTAGCCCAGAGGATGGAATCTTTGATACTGTGGTGGTTTCTAGGCTATTGAAGCTAAAATTCTTCAACTACTTTAGATTGAGTGGAGAGCTTAGATTCAGCTCTCTGCTCTTTTATGACTGGCTAAAGAAATTCTAAGTGAAGCTGAGTCACAGTGAGACTCATCTTTCTGTTGCAGAGGTGTTAGAAGCAACCGCTATGAAATTCTAGGAATAAAGTTTTACTATTCTGCAGTGACATGTGAGAGATTCCTGGTGCTGGATGGTAACTAAATTCTTGGCACTGAGCCCATCCTCATCTTTCTTGGATAGACATGGTTTGGATTCATCAGAACAGATGTGCTCTCCAGGATCAGAGGAGGGAGCTGTCAAAGCTCAGGAATTATCTCCTCTCCTTGTAGAGAACCTCACAAAAGAGCCTTTCTCAATTCTCTTTCATGAAGTTCAGAAAATGCTTCCATCCCATGAGCAGATTTTGAATTCTGTTGGAATTCAAACACACAGTGAAGCTCATTCCAGAGCTACAGCAGCAGAGTTAGCTCAGAGCTCAGTCAGCTGGGTTAGTACAGGCACCCCAGTCACAGCAAGCTCTTTGCTCTCTTGGCTGCTGTGAAATTCCCTGTCAAGAACTGGAGTGACCATGGGGACATGAAAGGGTAAGGATTAAGCAGAAAGCTTAGCTGAGAATTTTAAAGCATTAATTTCCACCAAATTTTGACTTTGCCATTTTTTCTTCATTTATGATGGATGAGTAATTGACATCCATGTGTCCAAATCCAGTGTTGTTTTTTTTTAACCACTTACTTAAGCTTGACTCAGATTCAGCATAAAACTCTCCATGAATTTATTAAATCCTCTGAAGGAGACACTCAAATCAAATATATATGCATAATTTGTGGCTATCCTACCATCAAGGCAAGATTATACTCAGCAAACTTCTCAAAGGCAGTGCAGTATGAGCAATGTTCCCAGCTGCTGCCAACAGCAGCATCAAATGACAGGGTGTGCTTATCAAAGAGCAGTGATTTCCTAGAAAGAGGGGAGGAGGAAGAGGCTTTGCTCTCACAGCCTCATTGCCTGGGCAGCAGCAAAGTGAATAGACAAGCTCTGCCATCAGGTTTAGTGCAAGGGTTCTTCAGCCTCTTTCACATGAACAAACCCCTTCAAATTAAGAGAGCAGCTTGCTTACAGCTGCCACTCACACAATGGTTGAAGGAGCCAGAATTTGTATAATATGATATGGCTGCAATTCTAACTAGTGTGAGTGAGCAGAAAACTGAATGCAGTTGTTATTTCAGGGGCACAGCAAAGCTATATGAACAATTTCTATAAATATTCTTCAAGAAAGATGTGAAGCAGTTTTCAAATTTTAAATGCTTACGTACAACAGGCTGCACCGCACTACCATAAATTTGAGATTAAAGAAATTTCAAATGTCCTGGAGCCATGAAGTTCACTTGGCAGCCCTGAGAGAAAGTATTGTCACAGTACTGACCCTAAAAAACGTTGGCAGATTGTGTTACTGTATGCATGGAAATGCTGGGCTGAAGGAAATCTATCCCACCAAGTGATGTGCCTCTTGCTGCATGAACCTCCAGCATTTTTCAGTAGTCAGCACTGCATTGCCTCTGGAAATGACAGAGTGTAAAATGTCAGGGATTATGGCCACCAAATTCTTTGCCTTCATAGAACTTCATTCAGCTCCGTCACCTTTCTATAATAGAAACATGACATCCAAAATTAAAACAGGTATTTATATGTATGCTGAAACTCATCTTTGCATGCACATACAGTGCAGCTAATCAGAATGTAGATTTCTGCAAACTCAGGGAGGAAAAGAAATTAATTATTAAGTCAGTCATTTCTTTGATGTAACATAGTTTATGATTGGCCAGAAGGACAGTGGAAACTCTTATCTTCCTGAAATCAGGTGGATTCAGTCAACAAGGACTATTTTATTTGCTCAAAGTCCCGAACTGGTTTTTTACTACTTTTAAGCCAAAAATTTTGTCTAACAATTATCTCACCATGGCTCTGTCTTTGTGTTTTCTATTTCATTGTAACTTTTATCTCCTCACTGGCTGATGTCCTGCCCCTCATGTTTATGCACCTCTCCTACCTGTTCTGTCTCCTGGGCTCAGTTACTGAGCCTTACTTTGAGTGGGGCTACATAACTGCATGCCTCTATTTCCTTTCAGTATTCCAGCTACTTGGATCCCAAAAAATGAGTTAAATTATTTCCTAAGTTATCAGACATGCTTGAAATTCAGTGCAATGCATATTAACATTGATATATTATTTTGAATTATATATGTTGAAATGTGTTATATATGTTTTTGAGTGCATTTTGCAGTTAATTTCTAAAGAAATTTTAACAGGTAGGAAGAACAATGTTTGCTTACATAAAATAGAAAAATGCACTAAGAATTGCCTCACACCAACAAACTTACAAAAATTTGATCTATTGCTACCTAAGTTTTCTGTAGAAAGCATCTACAGAAGTCATCTACTTTCACCAAAGGAGGTTTGATTTCTCAGAGACAAGGAAGGTTTTGGCATTGCTTCCAAGAACAGGAGGTTACATGGCCATGGGTTTCTATGTGCATCTATATGCGTCTGTTCTCTCCTTCCCTCCCTGCAACTTGAACCTGCTGGCTGCTTTCAGGCACGTTTGGGAAAGGGTCATAGGTCTCAATAGTATTAGGTTTCCATGAATTTCATGATAATAGCTAGCTGGATAGGGATAAAAAGACCCCTTAAATGCCCTAGCAAAAATGGGCAGAGCTACTAGATACCAATATATCCACATAATGGAGATTTCTTATAAAGTCTCATCTGTGATTGCAGTGAATGCGAACATAGGAAATAAATAGTTTTGGTTTTGATTTAGCATTTACCATATGAATTGTACAAAAATATAGGAGCTCAGTTTCATCTTAGCTCTTGTGCTCACAGGGGTGTTTCATTCTGTACTCAAAGCTGCATTGTAGCAGGTTGTGTCCAGTCTGATGGACAATTTGACATTAGCATGTCACACAGGAAGGATGTCCTGACAAGGAGGAGCAGAAAACCTTCCAAGAAGTATCCAGAACTGGCATTTAGCAAAAAACTACAGGACCCTTCAATAACTATAAAATATAAATAGGCAGAAGCTATGTAGAGTTTATTATGAAGTTTAAACATTAAATAGGGTTTAGTGAAGCTGGGATTAAGGAGAAAGAATTTCCTGCCATTTTATATCTGTAGCTTGTTTAGCTGGATACATTTAATCTTTTGAGTGTAAAGAATGATAAAGCAAGATTTGTATTATTAAATTAGAATAGAAATATCTTTTAAAGTACTTGACAATAGTACACTGGTTTAGCTCTATAAAAAGTCACAAGTTAAAGATATTTCAAGTTAGAGAAAATGTTTTAATTGTGTGCAACAATATTTTTACTGGTTTTAGAGCTCAGAGTTTACAAGAATTTTAAGCTTAAAGGAAGGGGGGAAAGTAATTTTAATGTTTTGAGGTGCATTTATTCTTTCCATTTGGAACAGTTCAGACTTTTGAACTTCAGGAAGTTTGAAACTTGCTTTCTAAGAAGCATACTGGACTCTTCTGTGTTGTTTCTGATAGCTGACAGATAAGACTTGCTGGCCAAATTCTCTTCCTGGGGGTGATAGTCTGTTGGAATTTAGCAAGCAATATCCTTGACAAGGCAGTAGAAGGAAGGAACTGAAGACTCTTATGTTTGTATTTTTTGAGCAGATTAAGTTTCTGTAAGTAACATAAAAACTGTTGAGTAGATGTAAATGTTAAGCCAGCTAACACTAGATTTAACAATTTTTTAAAAATCAGTAATATAGCAGAAATTAATATTTCCTGGTAAGAAAGGGTAAGCTGTTCCTTAACCTTTAATATCATATCTCCCAAGTCACATGTGTTGCTGTACCACACTACAAATCAAAACAACAATTTAGGACCTCAATTGCTGGGCAGATGGAAATTCATATCCAAGCAGTAATAAAATCCATTGAGACTTCTGTTTCTCTGATAGAGATGTGTTAGAGATAAGATAGGTGAGGGTAAGACAAGACATTGTCCTAAAAAATCGATGAGTTTATACTTTGAACTGCAGTAACTCTGGTTTCATTGCCAAGGGTGACTTCTCTCTGCTGTGTCTCCTGCTGCTTTTTCTAGTTCTGTAGTTTTAAACTTGAATTTTAATACTCTGTACCTTATTCTCTCATGCTGTTGGGCCAGAATGTTGCTTTTCAGTAGCTGGACCTACTCTGTTTTAAATGTGTCATTTAAAAATGATGGATAGACTATTAAAAAGCATGCATAGAGCCCCTTTAAAAACCACAACTTGCCAATTAATATTCATAGGCCAAATCTCAGCAATAGAAATGTGAAGCTTTTTCTTCTGTTTCAAGTTAAAATTCCATACAAAGGTGAGGTTTGCAGAGGAAGGAAGTATCTTTGTTAGATCAGCACATAATTTAAAAATAATTGGCAAGCTTTTGGTTAGCGAGGTGAGCTTTCAAGGTGTTACAATAATTCCAGCAATTTTGTGTAATAAAACTAACCATGTGATCTTTATAAAAAGATTTTTGATATGAAAAGCTCCCTGTCTGCTCAGACAACCACATGTTCAGATAAATATCTTGTATTTGAATGAATGAACTTGGCTTTCTCTAAATTTGAATAATCATTACTGGTGTTTTGCTCCTTGATTTATGTCTCTATTTAAATATACACTGCTAGATCAAGTCCTTGTTGTAGAAGTAGAGGAATAAAGAGCTGCCTACCATACAAAAAACAAGAGGACTCTGGTTTTGATGCCACGAGAACTGTAAGGAATGACGCTCACACGCCACAAACGCAAACTGATGATGCCTGTATTTGATGTTAAGGAATAAAAAGATGTAAGCAATGAAACAATAAGTAACTGCTTAAGGAGACAAATAAGGGTTTTTTTCCCAGTGGTCCAGAAGATGGTCAAGTGAGGACAGAAGTGTAGTGACAGCTCTAGAGTGCACTGTGGATGGTTAGGGCAGTCTGGGGGTCAGAAAGGCTGGGAGGGAAATGCTATTTACCACAAGTCAAGGCTTCATGGTCAGACTGCAAATGTGCCAGTTAGGAAAAGGAAAAAAAAAACATCTGCTTTGATTTTACTTAGGTGAAGATTGGCTTGTGTCCATGAGGAGCTACCCCTAAAAAAGGAAGAGAGACCTATGAGACAGGGGAAAGAATGTTTCCACTAAAAATAATTCTGAGAGGAACAAATGCAACCCAGAAAAAATTTTTAAAAATGTTAGAGCATTCAGCAAAATCTTGTTGCAGTGATGGTGAGGGCTCCACAAAGCATCAGACCTATCTAGTAAGTGGGGAAAGAAGTGCTGTGCAGAGTCAGAAAAACTATGTAAACTGAGTTGATAAAGAATGACTCAAAGGTCCAAAACTAGCTGATAAGTTGAAAAGGACAGAAAAGGAAGCACGACCTTTGGATTTAGCCACAAGCCAATCATTAATTTTTTTTTTTAGGTCAATGTGAGTAGAGTGACCTTAGCAAAATCAACCGAATCAAAAAGCAAGAATTTGAGCAGAACTAGCACAAACTTCATGGGGGTTTTTGTATTGTTTTTAAAATTTATTTTAAATTAGGTGACAAAAAATGGTAATTAGGAATTAAAAAATATCAAGTGAATTTCTTTTTGAAACTTGAAAAAATAATCCTGGTGTACTTTTTGGTACAAGAATTGTGTTTGATGTAATTATGTTACAAATGAGTCCTAAAAAGCTGAATGAGTTATGAGAAAATTCTGCAATTGTATGAAACAGGGTGATGCATACTTGGTATTATGCCAATTAAAACAATTAACTTTTCTCTGAGAACTGTGTAAGTTCATGGAGAGCTCGTACTGTGTTATTTGTCCTGGGAAGGTATAGTGTTTACCTGTGCCAAAAAGACAAACTGCTGAATGAATAATTACCTAGCAGAATAAAACACAGTTACTTGTGTATCTAAGGCATTTAAAACTGTGCCTGATTTGATGTGTTCTAAGACCATAGCTTATGTCTTAATGTATGTAACCAGTAGTGATATTTACCTTTTCCTGCTATAGAAATGTGTGCTGAGTTCACCAGCACTACCAGCAATTGTGCACGTAGAAATAATGTTAAATGTTGTGTCTGTTCAAGCCCCAGTGTAGGAGCCCTGGAGAGCAGAGCATAGGCTGGAGGAGTGTTGAGCAAGGCACTGCATGGATGATAAAGGCAGAACCAAAAATCATATTGGAAGAAAGACACGGATTTTTTACAACTTTAAATAGAATAATTTGGATAAGAATGATTTTTGGTATGTCTGCTTTTTACACGGCAAAGTGAAATTATTTAAAGTGAACTTATGTGCAAAGTAGAGCAAATGTGGGATATACAAAATATGAGTAGAATTGGTTGCAAACACATTTCTTGTTGAAGACTGTTTCTGTTGAGATAGAGGCATTTTTGAAGATAAGTTTGTTGATTTTACCATGGAGAGCTTTTGCAGGGAAACCTATGTACTGGTCTGCTAGGAGCTAAGCAGTTTAGGTTTTAATTTTAGGATGGCTTTTCATCATATCACAATATGGATTTTGAGAAGCCAGAATTTGAAATTGTTTGGGATATTCTTGAAACACCCCTTCAGTAATTAAAGAATTCAAATATTTTTTGGGTGAATCAAAAACTCTTCAGGTCGTAGTCTAAAGATCTGAGTTCTTAACCTATGAAATATTGGAATTTTTGCTAAAATTGAATTTGTCCACTACAGGCTTAATGAAGAATATGTGTGCTTGATGACTAGAAGTAACCATACGATGCACTTCAGTACGCATTTTAGAGAAACATTTTTTAAAACGTGACTTTCGCCAAGCCAGGCTGCTGCTGAAGAGCCCTGCGTGGAAAAGAAATCCAGGTGTGTTGGGAGAAGCCGTCGGTCAGCTCCGTGCCGGGAGCGGGGGAGCCGAGCCGAGCCGTGCCGGGGGAGCCGTGCCGGGAGCGGGGGAGCCGAGCCGAGCCGTGCCGGGGGAGCCGTGTCGGGAGCGGGGGAGCCGAGCCGAGCCGTGCCGGGGGAGCCGTGTCGGGAGCGGGGAGCTAAGCGGGGCAGAGCCGGGAGAGCCGTGCCGGGAGCGGGGGAGCCGAGCCGAGCCGCGCCGGGGGAGCCGTGCCGGGAGCGGGGGAGCCGAGCCGAGCCGTGCCGGGGGAGCCGTGTCGGGAGCGGGGAGCTAAGCGGGGCAGAGCCGAGCCGAGCCGCGCCGGGGGAGCCGCGCCGGGGGAGCCGTGCCGGGAGCGGGGGAGCAGAGTCGGGGGAGCCCAGCCGGGAGCGGGGCAGCCGATCCGGCCCCGCCCGGCTCTGCGGGCGCTGCCCCCGTTCGGGGCGGGCCGTGCCGTGCCGTGCCGGGCAGGGCGCGCATAAAGCGGGGCCGGGCGGTGCCGTGCAGTCGTGTCGGGCCAGCGGCGATGCTGCGAGTGCGGTGCCTGCGCGGGGGCAGCCGGGGCGCCGAGGCAGCGCATTACATCGGCTCCAGGGTCGGTGCCGCGCGGAGCCGGGGCCGGGGATGCTCCGGGACGGGTCCCGCTCTGGTCCCTTCGCGGGCGCTCCGGGACGGGACGGGAGGCTGAGGCTCACCCAGCATCCTCCCACCCCAGTCTGCCGTGTTCTGATCTCCTTACCCTTCTCAACTCAGCGTATCTAAAGGCAGAATTTCCTTTAAGCATCTGCTAGGCTGTGAATAAATTAGAATGGCTGTAACCAGCCGTGTTTCTGTTAATAATCCAAATACATTGCCGTGGGATTATAGCGTTAAGGCATTTGTGGGCTGAGCCAGAACTTTTTGTCTTTTGTAAGGCAAGCATAATTTTCGTTCTTATTTTTATTTTAAGCTTCGAGGAGCCTTTACAGGATGGGTGCAGCGAACTTTCCAGAGCACCCAGGCAGCTGCGGCCTCGCAGAACGCCTGTGCTGCCGATGACAAGGCTGCCAGCCCTGTGCCCAAGGACTGCCTTGTTTGCTCCTACAATGAATGGGACCCGCTGGAAGAGGTCATCGTGGGAAGGGCTGAAAATGCTTGTGTCCCACCTTTTTCTGTGGAGGTTAAGGTAAACAACAAAAACTAACCTTAAAAAGAAAATGTATAGAATTTATACCTAGAATTTATACCTAAAATTTACTTAAGCTTTACAATGCCTAAGGTGTGGTGCTTACTCTTGGGAGTTCTTCTTTCAAGGTAGTTTTTTACATTTGTGAAACTTAACAGCATAGCCGTGTTGGTGAGGGATGTGCTTTTTTCTTTGGACTTTCAACTGAATTACCTGTTTTAACAGAAGTCACAAGCAGAGACAACCTCTAATATGTGTGATATAGCCCTGGTGTTACCAAAGTACGCATACAAACTTCTGAGACGGTTACACTGATGAAATTTCAATTTGGCTTGAAGTTAAGTAGGGTTACAATTGAAAAAAAAGCGTTGTTTTCTACTCAATAGTCTGAGCAAGATTGAGTTCTGTAGCTGTAGACCAACAGGGCTATTGTGTCAGACAGCTCTGAAGTAGTTTACTGAAACTCCTGTGTGCTACAGTAAATAATTTGTGGAGATACATAGTCCACTATTCTTTCAGGACTTTTCTGTGCCTAAAACTGCATCAGCAACCTAAATACCTAAATAAATCCATGATTCTTTGTTCTCTGGAATCTTGCATTTAAAACAGTAATACTGAAATAATGGGCTTGCTCCAGATTTTTGTGTTCTATACTTGGACTTTAAAGTCACTGAGTGTGTGTGTTACCTGCATTTGTGGGCATGTTTTGGAATCTCTCATTGTTACAGTGCAGCACTACCTGCAGGGCAGAAGGTAATCCATGGCTATCACAGCAAAATGAGCTGGCACATGGCTTCCACCCAAGTGAAAATTTAAAGGATAACCTGACAAAGTTGACTCAGTTAAAAAAAAAAAAGAATTTTTATCTGACATTGAAAGAATGGCAAACAAAGATACTAAAAATAAGTTTAAAGTGCTGCAAGTGGTTGTTTAGGGAAAGTTTGGGATCTACTTATATAGAAGACTTCTCTTCCCTTAACCCTATATATATATATATATATATATATATATAAAATAATCTGTGTTATGTTTTTCAGACTCCATAGATATCCTAGCAGGTTCAGAGAAGGAGATGAATGAGGGTTAGCATTTCTAATATACAAGTGCATTTATGTGCATTTATGTAGGACTAACATAATGAATGTACAGAAAGAGTAAGGAAAAAAACGTCTAACATTTTACATTGTGACATTAAATGAGGCAAAATTCAGTTTCTAAGCAGTGGTCAAGGGCTTGCTTTAGCACCAGAAAGAATATTTCAAGTATCTAACTTGCTGAAATGCCACATGCTATACAGGTTTTGCTGCTATTAAGCCGTAACTGCTCACAATAAGTCAGAACTTCACTTTCTTTAACATGTGATAGCAAAAGCTCAGTGAGGAATGCCAAAGGATAGGATTACCTCTGCAATTCAAATACCTATGACTTAGAGTTAAAGCAAGGTTTAAATTTGCTTTATGTCAATTGCCAAGTCCACAACAAGTAATGGAAACAGAGCCAATTTGAGATGTGGTTTCCTCTAATTTTCTCTGCTTTTGTCTTAAATATTGATGTAGAAACTGCAACAATAACACTGGGAGGGTGTTGCTGAATAATCTAAGCAGTATTCCAGTCCCACCTTGACATTATTATTATTATTAATTAATAGATACATGATTGTTTAGATCTCCATGTAGCCAAGAGGTGAGGTGTGTCCTGTTCCTGCCCCTGTGAGCAGCAAAACCAGAGCTGATGGTATCATGGCCTGTCTGCTGAGTGCATGAGGGGCACTGCTTATGAAAAATGCAGTTTAAAACAGATGAATTCTAATTTATAAGGAAAATTCAAAGCTTTGGACCTGAGACACTTCAAAAAAACGTATCTTAAATTATTGCAGTGTGGTAAATACTTGTATTGAGATTGTGTTTTAAGATTGTATGTGTGTTTATTTGCTAAATATTTAAATGCAGCAAGTATGGCTGCATTCAGCACTCTTCTGCTTTGAGACAAGGGTTTGGTATATTCAAGTGTTTTTTCTGTGATGTGGGAATGATGTGCTTGGCATAAGAAGAAGGAAGGAAGGAATTGAATAAGGAGCCCTGCACCTCTGATGAATATTAATGAGCTGACACTTTATTGTATATCCTTTTCAGAGCTTGAAACAGGCTATGTAGATAAATAGGTAAATACAATATTTGAAAACTTGAAAAATCTTAACATTAAATAGGAAGATGTCCTGTTTAAATCAGCACTGCAATGAAAGTCCCACAACTGAGATGTATTCTGAAGCAGTTGAATCAAGCAGTTGAACTTTATAGCTTTGTTTTCTGCAATGCTTTTCGGTACATTTTGTGAATAATAATGCATTTTGGGTGAGGAATATTATTAACACAGATCCTTATATCTTGAATAAGAAGATGAGAGTGTATACATGTGTTTACTACTGAATAAGGCAATAAGAATATTTATCTGAATTTAAGTTTTAATATCCTAAATTTATTAACTGTCTTTACTAGGTTAATGGTATATCTTGATAATATTAATTATTTTCCATGACAAATGTTTAAAGTAAATAGCAACGATAGGGAACAATCATGCTGTTTCTTAAGGACAATCTTTCCTAAAATTCTATTTCTGAGAAGAAACAGTTTGTTTTAAATGTTGTCTTTTCTGCGTCCTATCCATGGCCATTTTTGAACATTCTGAACTGACTTGTATGTCTATGGCCAAAGGGGCCTGAAATGTCAACCCTGATTTGCTGTGAAATACATGTCCCAGCCATTTACCCTTTTCCCAGTTATTTGGAAGGCAGGGAATATGAGCAGTGTTACAGTGCTAACCTTTATTCTGTTGTAACTTTGAGATTACACCATCCATTAGTGCAACACAAATGTGGTTCCTCAGGTCTGAAAAAAGCAGAGAGGAGCTGCACCTCTTAGGGATTGATGATATTCACATACACCATGGCTGGCTCTGAAAATAACCAGCTTCAATCCACAGGAAGAATTTATCTCATTAGCAGAACATGTCTCCATAGGAATGCTGAGCACTTCATGTGATCTGCATGTGACTTCTGACCAGCTGGCAAGCTTGAGGTGCTCAAATTACCCAAGCCCTCACTCACAGAAAAAGAACAAATTCCCTCAGGAAGGATGGGAAGAAGCTTCAGTACTGGAGGAGCAGGATGGCCATGCTGAGGCTCTCTGAGTAAATGCTAAGGCTGAATTTTCTTTCTTCTCTTACCTCTATAGCATGAGGCAAATCTCCAGAAGCAGCAGAGGGAACAGCCTGGATTGTTTAAGGGGATCAGGGATGCCTTGAGATGGATGGCCTTGCCTGCCTGCTCAGGGCAGTGCTAGCACAAAGAACACCATCACTCTGATTTTGGGGAGCATTGTGTTCTAGGAGGTGGTCAGGACTGCAGCGTCAGGAGACAGCTCGTGTTTGGAAGGGCAGGTTCTTCTGCATCCCCTTGCTGTCCCTCCAGCTTGCTGTCATTCCAGAAGGGCTCCATGTGCACTTGCATCTCAGCTAACTCTGATATCACAGAGGAACATCAGACACATCAAACTGAAGCAGCATCATTTGTTTTGATTATAAGTCTGGTTTTACTTACCCGTGAGAACTGGGACGTTATTTTGATTTTGTTTTTAATTTAAGAAGGCTATCACAGAATTTCAGCAGAGGATTTAGGTCTGTAAATGTTAAACATGCTTTAATCCAACCCTAGCTGGTGAATTTAGGATCTTTTGCCTTTTCTAGATGGCTGCTGCACCTGGAGTATGGCCCCCTCTGGCAAATAAAGCATGTTCCCTGTACTTGGGATAGCTTTAGAATTTCTGGTGTCACCATTGTGAGGTGGTAAGAAGGTGACTACAGATGTGTACATTTTGCAGATGAGCTCAAGGTTGTTTTAATTAAAAACCATGTCTGATAGCCTTATTAAATAGCAGAGTCTACAGTGTTTGCCATATTTGGTGTGTTTGCAAAACTGCTCTGTAATAGGGACCAAATGGCCACTTGGCAACACTGGCCACTCAATACTCACTGAAGTGTAATGTAGTCAAAATATTGCAGGAACAGATAAAATGCACACTCCAACATATCAGGATCAAGAACAAGAAACTTTAACAATTGCATCTTATGTGTCTATTTCACTCCAAAATAACTGGTGCTTATTCTTTGTCACTTTATGTCCTTTTGTTCTAGGCAAACACGTATGAAAAATATTGGGGATTTTACCAGAAATTTGGAGGCCAGGGTTTCCCCAAAGACCATTTAAAAAAAGCTATTGCTGAAATTGAAGAGATGTGCAATATTTTGAAGGGAGAAGGTGTTATTGTCAAGAGGCCTGATCCAATTGACTGGTCTGTGAAGTATAAAACACCTGATTTTGAGTCTACAGGTAAATGTTTTTCCATTATTGAAGGTCTTTTCTGTTTAACTCTTGTCTGAGGTATTTTGGATGTCATCTAGCCTACTTTCCAGCTAGGATTATCACCAGCACTGAGGTCAGTGACTGTTTTCTGTAGCTGACTTGGAAGATCTCCAGGGATGGAGATTTGCCACCTGATTTGGTGACTGGTTTCAGTGCTGGGTGAATTTCCTAGTGGAAGACCTTTGCCTGACACCCAGCCTGAACTTCCCACACCAGCACCTCTTGCCAGGTTCCCTCTCTGTGTTGTCACTGCCCCTGCCAAAAAGTGCTAATCTGTCATGGCCCTCAAAGTAGCTGTAGAATGTTTCTGCTTTGTCCCCTCCGTGAAAGCCCAGTGCTCAAAGCCCCTCTGACCCTCTTGATAGCTCTTGATGGATCCTGGAGTTGGATCCATCTTAAACTATGGAAAACAAAACAGTTGAGGCAACAGTTTACCAGGAAGATCCTCACTAGTGACAGGGAAATGTGAATGTCCCTTTACCTACACACATTCCTCCACCTGTGGTTATCTGCAGTGAGAGCACACTGGCTCTCCCAGCTTTGCATCAAGTCTAGTCCTCAGGCTTCTTTCATGTAAAATATATTTTTAATTTTTTCTAGTGGAATTCAAATTCATTGAGGAACAGATAATGTTAAGGAAAAGTCTAATGGGACTGCTTTCTGCACTAGTGCTGTGTTCCATCAAATTCCTCCTCTGTGCTATTTTAAAAAGGATAGTTTATAAAGAAATGCTGTTCAGTTGGTAGATTTGCTGCCCATCATCACTTTTTAAAGTCATTTGGGTAATGCATAAGCCTTGGTCTAGTTAATTTTCATTAGCCAAATTATGAAGTGGAGGCTTGATGGTGGATGGCTTTCATCTAGCTGTGAATCTGTTATGAGTGGGGCTTTGTAGCAAAAGTTCCATGTATTTTGAATGAAAAATATTACTTTGAAAAATTACTGAAGATTTAAGGACCTGACATTATGTGCTGGCTTTCTCACATTGCTTAGAATTATTTTTGCTATTATTTTGGATAGAAATAATGGTAAAAAGAAAGGAAGAAGTGCCTGAGCAGAAAGAGCTGAGAATTGTCTCATTAATGGCCACTTTCCTTTCAGGTATGTACGGTGCCATGCCAAGAGACATCCTGCTAGTGGTGGGAAATGAAATTATTGAAGCACCTATGGCCTGGCGTGCTCGGTTCTTTGAGTACAGGGCCTACAGACGACTAATCAAAGATTATTTCAACAGTGGTGCTAAGTGGACAACTGCCCCCAAACCCACCATGGCAGATGAACTCTATGATCAGGTACTGGTCTAATTTTCCTTCAGAACTTCAGTTCTCATTATACAGAATGTTGTTGATAGTTTCAATGTGACATTTGGGATTCACAAAGCTGTGAGGGGGAATGGCACAAAACAACTCTGAAGACTTGTTTTTCTCCTACTGTATGCAAACATGCTGCAGCTCTTCCAGCTGAAACTCAGTGTGTGCAGTTAGAGAGCAAGGATCAGGAAGTTGTGTCTATTAAATTCCTCTGCTTTGAATTGTTTTGGTTACTGGCTGTAACTGAGCATTACTAAAGAGGAAGGAATGCTAGAAAAACATCACAGAGATTACTTTCAAGAATAAAGAGAATTCCCTGAGAATGTCCATATGTCCTGGGTGCATTGGGAAAGTGGAAAGTAATATATATTCTGTCGCAGTAAAAAACCCAACTCATAATCTTTATTTTGCATGATGATTGGTATTTTGAAAGTTACATAAAATAAGTAGTGAAGGATTTAAACTGTATTTACCTTCCAAATATTTTAGTGAATAGTTTTTAAAATTTTTTTCCTAATAATTTTGACTTGGACAATTTTGGTAGTTTCCTATAAGCCCCTAAATGCACCAGAACCTTGGTGACAGCATTTGCAACAAATGCAGTGAACTAGATGTGAAATGATTGCAACTTTCTAGGAACAGTGTCATCAGTGATATAAAGGAGACTTTGTTTGACAAAATTACCTTAGAGTCACCTTCAGTATCAGAAAAGTTGTAGAGCCTGTAATTATTTATGTGGTATTTTCATTTGTGCTGGATTTTTACATCTCACTTGTTCTGAATTGCCTTGTTTAATTTTCAAATTATTTGTAATAATAAAGATCCATCTTCTAGCTTAAAGTTCTTCTCCATTCCAAAATGTGGAAAAGTAAGGAGTCCACATCTATTAGAAATAGCTTCCAGTCCAGTATTTCTGTCAGTGTGCAGTGATTTGTTGGACTGGTATTAAACTCCACTGGTAATGAATACTTTTGATCTGGTTCTGAAGACTAATTAATTTCTTGATATAACTCTTGTCTCTTATCTCATGACCTATTCTTGAATGTGCTTAAAGCCTTTCACTTTTATGTCCACATTTAGATTTTCTTTTCTATTCTAATAAGAAGTAACCAAAACCACCTCCAAGGAACACACTAGCTATCAATATTAACACATTTTCCTAATTTCAAATTATTCCCCACTAGCAAATTATTTGAGAACTTTCTTTTAACATCTCCAACCAACAATAACTTGTTCTCTTCTCTACAACCAGAATTATCCAATCCACTCTGTTGAAGACAGGCATAAACTGGCTGCTCAGGGAAAATTTGTAACTACTGAATTTGAGCCATGCTTTGATGCTGCTGACTTCATTAGAGCTGGAAGAGATATCTTTGTACAAAGGAGCCAGGTAAGCAAAGATTTCTTTCAACAGTTTTGGTATCTCTCTTAGAGACTGGTGCTTTGTCTTTTAAAATTCCTGAGCAGTGCTAAAGTAAGAAAGTTGGCAAAAGAAATTGCTCTTCATAGAATGTTTGATCTACAGGATAAGACTGTCTTCCAGGTAAGGGGTTAGCTGAAGGCACAAAATTCTCTATTAAATTTGCTTTAAATATTTAATTAAATAAAACCTTGGATAAAGTAAACTTGGATGCAGTTTATATTCTAGCCTAGTAAAGCTTAATTTGTCCTGTTTTTCAGGTTACAAACTACATGGGTATTGAATGGATGAGGAGACACCTTGCACCAGACTACAGAGTGCACATAATATCCTTTAAGGATCCCAACCCTATGCACATTGATGCCACTTTTAATATCATTGGGCCTGGTCTTGTGCTCTCTAACCCAGACCGTCCCTGCCATCAGGTGAGTGTACAAGGGGGGGAAAATGTTGTGTGTTTAAAACCCCTCAACTGGGTTCATTCCCTGTTGGGTAATTACTCATCCACACATTCCACTGGGTGCTGCTCCCACGGTTAAAAATGATGGAAGTAATCTAATTTTTAATGATGTATCAAAGCAAGCACCTGGGATATACTATTTCTCTGAACACTTCCACTGCTTAAATATTTTAATTGTATCCTAAGAGAAATTGAAGGGCTTCTGCTGCTCAGATGAGAAATCTCCCTTTTATTTTCTATTTTGGAAGCCTCTGCTTTGGTGTTAATGGAACCAATGGCAGGAAGCTGGTAGTTGCTCAGGCATTCAGCTCTGAATACCTTCTGAAGGGTAGGGAAGAGGAGAGATGTATAAAACCTGCTACTACACTGAGAAAAAGCTAATATCGCTGAGCAGCACAATGAGATCAGAAAACTTTCCAGAGAGAGAGCTCATCTCTGTTACAGTTGTGTCACTGCCTTGCAGTGCTTGAGGATTTTTGAGGATCCCTGTGGTTTCAGAAGCTGTTCAAGCACAGGGAATGGCTGAGCTGACCTGAGCCAGACACAGAGCTGGGTGCTGCCACTGTGGAGCATGTACAGAGCTCCTGAAAGCAGCACTGGCCCCTTCTCAGCAAGTGCTTTCAATGCCAGCGATCTCACTGAATTGCTGCCTCTTCAGCGTCCATTCTGAGAATATAATTTTTAAAACAATCTTATTTTTTCCTCCCCTTTTCCCTTCCACAGTTTTTCATAGTGTCACTTGCAACAGGATGTTCTTCTGGGTCTCCGTGTATTAAACCCATGTTCTGGGACTTTTTTCAGGGAAAACTGCTGTCTGTGTCCATAGAAAAGATAAATGCAGCTTGCTTTCACAGAAACTGGTTTGGCCGTTCTGGGTGACGGGGGAGCGGTGGGGGTGTGTGAATGGTGCCGATGAAAGGGGTTTTTTCTTGAATGGTGCTGATGAAAAGGAGCTTTTCTTTAAAATCCTGGCAGGCCGGGCTGGTTATTGAGGGTTCGGGACTGGGGCTCCACCTCGTGGTAACGCTGGAGCACTCGCCAAGACTCTGCCAACTATTCTGACAGTGAAAAGTGTTCTCCTTGGCCAAATTATCCTTCTCTTAATTTTAACTTAATTGTGTAAATCTTGGAGACATAAATTGTTCCTTGGGACGCCCTTACATTGTTCTCTTTGTTAAATTAACTGCGTAATTATTTTTCTTATAAAGTGTGAAGGAAAGGTAATTTTGTGTTATTTTTGATGGGTTTGTTTTTAGAAACAGCAGTGTAACTCATATTAATGGCTTTATTATCATATGGGAAGAAATAACACCAAAAAAAAGTTGAATATGTTTGAATATGACAAATGCTTCCACTTAACAAGCTCCAAACTGTAAATGCTGTCTTTTGTCTTTAACATATCTAGCATATAAAAAACCAATAGAAATAAATGCTATTGGTATGCAAAATCTAAAAAGACTTTTAAAAATGCTTGTATGAAAGCTGGGTTTGTAGATGAAGCTTGAATGAGGGCCAGAATAGTGAACTGAGGGCAGGGGATATCCTGCATATTGGAGTACTCTGGGAAAATCTGGCATAGCTTGGAGGATACACAATGTGATACTCTAAGAACCCTCTTGAGAATATATTTAAATTGCTCTTCCAGATTGAGCTCTTCAAGAAAGCTGGCTGGACTGTGATTCAACCTCCAGTGCCACTCATCCCAGATGGTACAGTCACCTTTCCTTTCCCAAGGATTCCAAGAATACTCTTAAGGGTATTAGTAAGGAGTAGCACTGGTACAAGGTTTATTCTCCTGTTTTAGATCACCCTCTGTGGATGTCTTCTAAGTGGCTCTCCATGAACGTCCTAATGCTGGATGAGAAACGTGTGATGGTGGACGCCAATGAGACATCGATTCAGAAGATGTTTGAAAAGCTGGGTATGTCCTAACACACTTCTACATACACTAACAGGAAAATTATTGTGCTACCAGCCAGGGCAAATGGAGGTTTCACTCAAAGCAGACAGCACGGGAAAAAGTACTCAAACAGCTGGATTAGCAAGTAAGAACAATTCAGTGATTTTTCTCCTGAATACTGCAGTCATAGAAATATGGTCTTCTTTTTCCCCCTGCAGCTTGCAGCACATAAAGGTATGAGTAGCAACTAAAGTTATTGCTAGCATTTCTTTGAATGAGCTTTTTAAATGTTAACAGTCCAGTGTGAGGTCAACATCTGTCTTGCAGAGGTTGAGTGCACCTATTGCTGAATGATATAGAGCTGGGAATCCAGCTCTAATCACTGCCAAAATTCTTTCAGATTTTTCTAGTTGCAAACTCATTGTACTTTAAATGTCAAATTGAGATTTATTAACCCAGGTATTTCTGCTCATTTAAGGAGAATCTCAGTCCTGTGAGATGTAACTTCATGATAGCATGGAATTCCTTCAGATATGCAGTGACAGGAGAACTGTTTGAACATAAAATATGGAAGTCTTATTATGCACAGCTGCTCAGTCTTAGGTTGTTTTATTGCATGAGCAAAGGGTTGAGGATTTAAAAATACTTGAAAGTACTGAAAGAATGAGGCTATTAATGCTAATAATGACTTATCTTTCACCCTTGAACTTCACAGTCTATGTAAGTTCTAAATATTCTGACAGTTCAAAGTTCTGACTTCTCTGGTAGTCAGAAAGTTTGAAGGACTGAGATGGGTCTACTGGGAGCAAAAGTATTGCTGACCTGGGAGGCAGATTCTACTGAGCTGCTCCTGAGCTCCTGAAAGTGCTGAGAAGCAAAAAAGGCAAACTCTGTAGCAGAGAAATTTTCTGATCCTTCTGTTGGGACTTTCTATTAGCTGAGCCACAGCTGAAACATCCCTCAGAGCTGAAAAGAACAAGTAGGAAGCTTAACCTGGGTAGTAAGAGCCTTTTTTCCCTTTCAGAGAAAAAGGGAGTCAGAGCTATCTACCTTGGATACTTCTTTTCTTGAGAAGCACTTAAAAGAGAACATTCAGTGTCTGAATCACAAATGCTTGCACATATTTATGAAAATGTGTCCTGATCATATATTGTAGCAGAATTTCAGCCAATTCTTCACATACTGCAAAACTTAAATTTATCTTTTTAGTACTGGCACATTATAACACATCAGACACTGGCTGTGCTCCAGGCCCTGTGTAATCCTGAGGGTATCACCAGAACAGACAAGCCAGCTGTGTTCCTAGTTTGTTCTCTGCCTAGAATCTGGGAAAACAAATTCCTAACAAACCAGTAGCAAATGCCTTCCACATTTACATCTAGCCATGTGATCTGATAGAGCATCACCTAACGTTCTGATCAGAGCTTGCCACGGGAAGCCGATAACACAGTTTTGAAGTGTGCCTTGCGTGTTTCCTGCAGGCATTGCTACAGTCAAAGTGAACATTCGCCACGCCAACTCTCTGGGAGGCGGCTTCCACTGCTGGACGTGCGACATCCGCCGCCGCGGCACCCTGCAGTCCTACCTTGACTAGGAGAGAGCCCACAGCCAGCAACGGTTCAGCTTCTGAAATAGGCATAGGAAATGAGCAAATCACTGGCACTCTTGCTAAAATGGCCGCATGAGCTCTAGTGCTTGGTAAGTGGTGTCCTCATCATGGTCTGGGTAATATTTTATTCTTAAATACCCTTCACTTTCAGTAGGATGATTGAAACAACTTCCATCAGCAATACAGGGTTTCTGGCTGCCTTTTTGAAAGACATCCTTCATCTGTGAAGCCTTTTCACGTTGGCTTTGAATGTAAAAGCTTGAAAGGATAAGTAAAAGGTCTTGTTAGAGTAGCTTGGCCACTAAAACTGGATATCTACCTCTGTCTAGTTACCTTATCAAATAGGCAGCTTGAAATGTGAAACTTGAGTAAACTTTTCTTATTCCTTTTAACCACTTCAACTTTCTAATATATTCACGTCTAATGAAGTTGAAATAGATGCAATTGTATAGATCTCTTAGGGAACCAAGTAATTTTATCATGTTTTTCATGTCTAGCCATACAGATATTTACAGAGAATCTTCAGTATGAGCTAACTTTTAAGACATGTTCACTTACTTGCCATGTTCTTCTACGTTTTCTTCTGATGCATGTCATGCACCTGAGTATTTTTATATTGCTTTTTGTATTGCTGAAATTGGGTTTTGTTTAACTTTTAAGTTTACAAATGATAGCTAATAATCTGCTTGTACAGGTTTCACTCTGAGTTGTTTACATAACTTAAAAAGAGACACAAAAGAAAAACCCAACAATAACTCCCCCCCAACCTTAAGCTTCTGATATTTTACAACCCAGACTTCCTTCAGCTGTAGCAGATACAGAAATATGTATCAAACATGCCTGATGCCATGGAGGAATTTGAGTTTTGATTCCTGAATATGTACTTTTTATGCTAATAAAGTTTTTTGCATTCTCAATATGTTGCCCTTCTGTTCATCTGTAAGTATGAAATATCTGGATGGATACAAAATATACATGGAGTTTTTTTTCCCCTCTGTAAAACTGGTAACATCTTAAACACTTGCACAATGCAGAAAAGCTTTGTAGTCTATTATTTATATACCATGTTTCTACTTCTGTTTTTCACAGAGGTATGACTGGTAGGGGAAAGTACCACTGATATTTCTTGCTACACTCTGGAGGAATCTGCTCTTACAACATTGTACCCTGACAGAAAAGATGTCAGGCAGAACATGCTCACATACAAGCTGCATGGCCATATTTTAGAGTTGGGTAGGGCTAAACAGGTCAAATATCAACAATCTAGAATGCTTTGACATATGGAAAGAGATAATTAGGCAGCTGCCAGCACTTAATGAGGTAGAGATGGTGCCTATTTTCTCTCTAAAATCAAGGCTTTATAGACAATGGAAATTTGGAAATCTGTTTGTCTTGCTCTAACCAAGCTTTGTTTTCCATGATTAGCACTGGAGCTGCATTAGAGCAGCACACACAGCAGGTCATCTCTCCCACTGCTCTGCATGCTGCAGTGCCAAAATGTCTGTGGGTCTGTGCTTGGCATAACATACCAGCTATGGCTGAAACCACCAGAAACTGGCTAAAAGTGGATTAATAAGACATGTGCACCCTGGGTGCCTCCACGATTTAGGAGACTATATTTTTGTATCATGTTATATGTGACACTCTGGCTTAATAAACATTTCAGCCTTTTCCCATAATTTTTTTTTGTTTATCCCTTATTAATTTTTAAAAAATAATCTTAAATTGTGCACACAGTAGCAAGTCTTTCAGCTTGAACACCACCACTATGTTTCTGAAGTTGTTTGGGTTTCTTTCTGCCAGTAATACAAGTGCTTTTACCTTATCCATGGATCTCTTGACTGGTTTGGGAACAGACTTGTCTCTCTTAACATTCCAGTACTCACTTTTAGGGAGTTTTGGATGTTCACCTCATCTTTTTGGGGCATTGGATGCTGCAGTGACAAACCCAGTGTGATTAAAATTGTAGCCTTGTCCCATGTGAGGCCCTTGGAGAAAAGCATGTTCTGGAAATGGCATGTAATGGGATGAGGGCTGGCTTGTTAGCAGGTTTGGGTGGGTGTGTCTATGTAGCTCTTAAGGCAACCCAATTCCTCCTGGGCTTTCCCTGCAGGGAATGAGCTGGGGAAAGGGTGCTGGGCACTGGTGCCTTGGCTGCCTTGCAGCTGCTCCATGACTTCAGGAGAGCATTAACTGTTTCTGTAAAGTCATGCTTAAACAACTTCTCCTCAAGTTCGGTGTCTCACCCACCCTGTTTCACGTGCTTAATCTTGCCTTCATCTTTTTGTGTTCACCACTGTGGCAGGTGAGTATCTAGCTCATTTATGTACCTATTTTAGCTCATTTATGTACCTATCTGTTGTGACTGTGTGCTGGTTTTGGCTGGGACATAGCTAATTTCTTCACAGTAGCCTGGTCTTGGGATTTGTTTTGTATTTGTGCTGGAAACAGTGTTGATAACACAGGGATGTTGTAGTTATTGCTGAGCAGAGCTTTCACAGGGCCAAGGCCTTTTCTGCTCCTCACAAGGAGCTGGGAGGGGACAGAGCTGTGGCAGCTGATCCCAACTGGCCCCAGGAATATCCCAGACTATCTGGGATATCTATCTCAGCATAGAAAGCATGGGGGGAGAAGGAGGAAGAGGGTGATGTTCAGAGTGATGGTGTTTGTCTTCTCAAGTTGCTGCTAGGTTTGATGGAGCCTTGCTCTCCTGAACAGCCTGCTCATGGAAATTGGTGAATAAATCCCTTGTTTTGCCTTCTTGTGTGCACAGCTTTTGCTTTACCATTGAACTGCTTATTTCAACCCATGAGCTTTGTCATTTTTACCTTTCCAGTTCCCCATCCCACCAGGGAAAGAGGCTCCATGGGGCTTCTCTGCTGCTTCAGTGTAAAACACAGCAGTCTGACAATTGTTAATTTTGGGCTGTCTCTACATTGTTTGGAGTCTTTTCCACTGAAAAACCAAAAAATAACCTCTGCATTTGCACTGGTCTTTATTTCCATAATTTGGGAGTTACTGGGCTGTAGGTGCTGTTAACACAGCTAATTGCAAGCTCTCTTTTAAAATATTTGTAGTGAATGGTGGATTTGTCTCCACAGCCATCTATGCCTCATTTTGTCCATTAGATGGTGTTGATATTCTGACCTTATTGTGAGCTGTGTCCAGGACAAGAGAAGTTTAACCCTGACCCCAAATGACAAATTTTATCCAGGAAAGGCTGGCAAAGCTCAGTGACAGCAGCACTAGAGGGTGCTGCTGTGACACCAGTAGCTCTCCTCCAGCCTATCCTAAGGGATGTTTCAGAACCATTATTTGTTTACTTATCTTGTTTCTGATGACGTTTGGATCAAAGTCCTTGAAAACACCTCAAGATTTTTCCCAGCTGTAGTTATAATTTTTGTGATGATACATAAAGTATTATTTCTCAGTATCAAAAAAGTACATATCTATACACATGCAAATAATGGCTCTGAGTGTAGGGACTCAGATGTTTCCTTAAGGGCTGGCTGGATTGTTCAGACTTACATAGCATGTCAGAAATCAAATCAGGGCCCAATAAGGACAACTGCTGCCTTTTTAATACTCCCTCACATGGGCTGAGCACCACATATTCTGACATAGCAATTAACTTTAAAATTATGGCCCAAAAGCCACAGTTATAGGGTCATTCCCTGTTCTTTTAGATAACTTCTTGGGGTTCAGTTATGCCTCCTTCTTTACAGGAAATTAAGACAAAATACTAGTATTTTATTGAGACTCAATACAGGTGAGATTTCTGTGGATGGTGTGGTCTGTCTTGGGAGTTCATGTTCTGTCAGAGTAATTCAGTTAATGAAAAAATACCACTTGCTCTTAAAATATAAAATGTATTTGGAAGAACTAGAATTTAAGATTAACTAGAATCTATTCCCATTACCCTTAAGGAACTCCAACTCATTGGGACAAAATGCAATTTAAGTTTCTACAGAAGCAGGAATTGGTTGCAAATTGCACATTATTTCTTTTGCAGGTTGAAATACCTAATACCTTCTTGGCAGAACCTCATTTATGCTGCACTTTTGAACAGCAAATTTAAATCCAAACACAACCTCTCCTGTTTCCTCTTTTGTTTATATTACTTCTGAGTCAGCAAGGCACTGAAAAAATTGCTGGGTTTATAGGGGTGATGTTTATAGGGCTGTTGGGTAGAGTTTGGCCCTATCTGGCTGTAATACTGAGCTGTGCTCAGGGGAGCTGCAGTTCAGTGACCCAGCATTTGTTACTCAGCTCATGCAGAACTGGGGAGGTTTTGTCCTGCAGCTGTCTAGTGAGCAATACAGCTGCAGGGGCATCTGTGTGGAACAGGAAGTGATAACACATTTGGGGTTTTTGAAATATCATTGAAAGTACCATTACTTAACACTTCATCAGTATTTAGATAAATACTTAATACATAAAAGTATTTGGTTTGCCACAAGCTTTTCTCTCATGGGAGAAAATGGTCATTGCATCCTTCAGTGTGGTAGTGGCAACAGAGGGTGTGGGCTTGCTGCTCTCAAGAGTCAGAAATTTTGGAGACTGAGAAATTGCATACATCCCTCTCCGTTTCAGGGTGAGAATTGTGAAACCAAATCTCTTTGGTCTTGTGGTGGGCTGGAGTTTTCTGGGGATTGCTGGCATCAAGAGCTGGCAGCTCATGCTGCAAGGTGTTATGGTGCCCTAGGGAGTCCTTGAAAAGAATGGGAATGATGGTCTTGGTTTGAAACAAGGCTTGAAGAAACCTCATTCTTCTGCAAAGCAAAGGCCTCCTAAAGGAGTCTCCTGCAGCACCTTGCACAAGGTACCCGACATGGCTTTATTTGATGGGACGGGTTTCTCCCCTATTCACAAAGCCCCATTTCTTGGGAGAACTCAAGGGCTGTCAGAAAGATGGTAAATATTGTCATGAAAGGAGGCAAAAGAATTATGGCAAAGACTGAATTACTTGGCCAAAGGTCAAAGAGGAAACCAGACTAGACATGGAGATAAATTCTGTCTTTTATGTGTGTGGCTTGTACTTTACCACACTGCCATTCTCTTTTCTATATATCCAGTAATGTGGTAATTGGGATGCTGGCCAAGGGGAGGCAGGGAGAGAATTGCAGCAGTTGTCCTTATCAATTGTTAGGCAATGATTTCACAATTGTAGCTCATTTTCTTCACTGAGAAGCTGAGAGACAGGCTGTAGTGCACCTCTGCTGTCTGCAAACACCAGCATAATCATATCCTGCTCCTGCTTCTGCTAAAAGATAAGCACAATATCATGAAAAATGAGATTTCTTTCCTAAACAAGAAAAGATTTATAATGGTCAAGCACTCAAGGTATGCCTAGCAAATACCAAAACCTAAATCCTTTGCAATGGTCTTCAAGCTGCTGTCATTTCCCTGATAACTTGGGCCCCAGAGTTCAGCTCACACCCTTTTGTAACTGGAACAAACAGGTTTATTTCAATATACCAAGAGTCCATGTTTTCTCACAGCACCCCTGATCCCTGCCTTGTGTCTTATCTTGGGAAGGAAAAAAAATTAAACCTTTATTTAATGTTGGCTAATGGCATTGAAGTGGCAGCAGGATGTCTATGAACCTGTTCTGACACATCTGCTTGAGGCAGCTTCCATGAAGGGGAGCTTTTCCAGGGCTTGGGTCAAGGCCTGTCACATCTGGGGTCCCAGATTTATGTTTGCACCCACCATGAGCAGCTGAAGGTGCACTTTGGTGAGCTCTGAGCAGTGCTGGGGTGTCACTAATGGCCAGCACTGCCAGGCTCGAGGTAGCTTGGGATAAACCTGCCCCAGCCTGATGTCAAATGCCCCTGTCTGTGTCACTGGTGCCTTCCCTTGATGGCCTGAGCTCAGCCTGGAGCCTTCCACTCTGGGGATATTGCAGGACCTCTCTGGTCTGCTGGACCACCTACTTTTGTGAGCCTGATGTTTCCTCTCTATTGAGTTTACTTGAATCTGGCCCCATTTCAAGGAACTCAGGCAGAGCCCACAAGCAATACAGTGCAACTTCCTTAGGAAGCAAAACAAGAAACAGTTTTTAGCTTTCCTTGCTGGTCCAGAAGTAGTAAAAGTAATTTCAGACATGTTCAAGGTACTTTCTGTTTGCCTCTGCATTAGAAGTGCAAAGAGCTGTTTTGTCTCTGTGGCTCTCCATTTACCAGCAGCTCCTGTTCTCCTGCAGAGGTGAGTGTTGCTCCTGCTGCTTTCTGAGGCACAAACTCCAGCAGGCTGTGGGCGATCCCAAAATAAAAAAGGAAACTGATACCCAGCTGCAATTACAGCTCTCACTTCCTGATCTCCGCTCCTGGGCTCTACTTCAAAGCCATCTTTAGAGCCATTCTGCACTTTCCCTTTTCTTTTTCATCCTTTATTTCCTTTCCTGGTGGACTTTGACATCAGGACTGCAGATGCACAAATGGGCCTGGTGTTGGGGCTGCATCCTCCAGCTGCAAGTCACCTCCAGATGGGGGAAAGAGCCCTCACCCCTGGTGAGGGAAACCAGCAAGCTGCAGAGACAAATGTGTCTGGCCTGTCATTGCCCAAGAAGCTCGTGACTCATCCATGGGGAGAGTTCTGATTTCCTAAATTAGTTTGGAGTAAACCAAGCTGTGGGCTCTCCTTCCTGTGATCTGACACAACTCGAAACAGATGTCTGCTTTACACTAAAGGTTGGAGCTGGAAACCTTGTGAGTTTGCTTCTCTGCAGCAACCATAGGAAAGTTTATCTTATGTTATGCTGCGTATGTGGAAAGTGTTTCCTTTGATTGCTGTTTCAAATTAGGAAATGGCCAATTCAAAACCAAAAAAAACTGTGAAAATTGCTGCCACAGAATGTCATCAAAGCAGGAGACATAACATGGACACCTACGTGGATAATGAGTTACAGCATTTTGCCTGGTATTTAATGCAAGCAAACTTCGGAAGGCTGGGTTTGCCTCCACTGGAACATAGCTAATGTGTCACTAAATGGGTGACCTGTAAAGGGAAACCAGAGGAAAAACAAAATGCAAAGCAATTTGATATTTTGATCAGGCCGCTTGCCTGCTCTCTTAAAATTCAAATGGCAATTAGTGAGCAGAGATTATTTTGCCCAAGAGAATTAAAGGAATGGAGGGGAAAGGGGGTCCTTGAATAAAAAGCCCTTGTGAATAACTGCGGCAAGGATTGCTACAGTCCCTCGCTGTTCCTGTCCCACAGCCTGAGGCTGAGCTGGCTCCCAGCTGGACAGGGAGGGCTGGCCAGAGGGGCCCTGGGAGCCAGGACTGAGAACCCTGGCATTCTGGGCTGGGAAAGCTCTTTGGCTCTCAGAAAATGACCTGGGCACACAAAATCCCAGGAAGGGACATTTAAACTTGGTGCATATTTGTAGCAGAATCTCCTAGCTGGGAAGGGAGTTCCTCACCTGGTTATCTGCTGGTTTGGATAGTGAGCTTGTGTGAATGATTCCAGAAGAGACAAACCTTGCTCAGTGTTGTTGCAGTGTGCCGAAGTGTGTTGCTGCACTTGTGCATGTGGGGCTAAGTCAGATTTGCTTTTCCTTGAGTTTCTGTGGGCAAATCATAAAGTAGCCTGCCTGGCAGTAGAGAAAGGTGCAAGTTTGTGAAGAGATCAAACCTCTCCAGTGCACTGTTTGCTGGTTTGCTTAACCAGCTGTGGTTAAGATATTAATGCTGAGTATTGCTGGTCTCACAGCATAGGAGGGGAAACTGAGGCACAGGGCTTTTAATTTACCCCTTGAAATCACAATTTCAAAAATCAGTAGTAGAGACAAGCCAAGTTGCTGGTTTCCCAGTCTGCACTCATCTTTTGCCTTGCTCTCTCCCTAAAGACACACCTATGGCCTCCTGATTCTTGCCTTTTTTGTCACATTTGTCTTCCCTTCCTTGACATAAATATATAATCAAGCAGTGTGTACAGTGGGCTCAGTGGGATACACCCTACTGTTTGAGGGCCTGTAGCTATTATCTCCCAAAAAGACAGACACTTCCAGTTACTGACAGTTTTTATAAAATATAATCTCAAACTGCTTAAAAACTGTTGAGAAATATCTCATTAAATCCTATGTGACCAATAATGAGGATAATTGAGCATGTGAACTCTACCAAATCACTTGCACACTTTGTGTGTCAGTGGCAGAAAGAGTTCTAAAAATCAGATTCCTGTATGGCTAATTTTTAATGATGCTGCCAACATGAGCATTGGATTAGAATATGTTATATTTGAACAGAATTAACTTTAATATTACTGCACAGTTGCCACTCTCCCCCTCAAAAAAAAAAATTAAAATTGTTTCCTGCCACATACAAAGTTGCATATTAGAGAGGGGGGAAAGTGTCTTAATTTCCCAGAATAGCCAGCAACCCTGGATTCCTCTCTTTTTCTTAAGAGAGAGGCCTTTCCTGAGACAGACCAAGTGGCTGCCCTGAACATGAAGCCATGTTTGTCTTTGAATAGATGTCAGAGATCACAGTTGGTTTCGAAATTTTAGGGCACCAGTTATCTGCAGTGGCACTGCCTGATACACAGTGCAAACAGAACACAGAGGGTCGATCATTTGTTATCTGCTTTTATTTATATTTATTGTAGCCCTTCTGTCTAACGTGTGCGTCTGTTTGGAGAGAGACGTCACTTCCTAAACTGAGTGTGCTCCTCCAGGCACGTGGGTGCTCCTGAGGAAAATACTCCATTTGCTTGAGAAAGCTCCTGTATGCATTCTTATGGTGTGACCTGATTTTCACTGACTCTGGCAGGGAATGGAGGCTATTTTATAAATTCATCCCTATTTTATGTAGACTTTTGAGTGTGAGTGGAACTTTTTTAAGCTGAGCATGTGGCAGATGAAAGTCTTGTGGGTACCTGGATGGGAACTTGTGATTTCTGCTGGAAAATATCCTGTGGACATTACCCGCCCAGCCTGTTGGGGTACAGGGTCTATGCATCCTTAGGGAAAAATGCTTAGGGGTTTGGCCCCACTGGCATTCACAAACAGAGCCTTGTGGTTTGTATGTGGCCTGTGAACGTCTGCTGAAAGCTTTGCATCCATCAGAATTTATCTATTTCAGCTCAGAACACTCAGCCCCCTGCCATCTTCTCTGGGCTTTCTTCTAATAAAAACATTTATCTACCCAAGCAAGAAGTTGAATGTAAGTTGGCTTTATTACTGCAGTGACGTTGGGTGGTTGGTTGCTGGGTGACCTTGCCTCTGATTTTATGGTCCAGGCCAGCTCTGGCAGCAGAGAGGTGTGGCCACGTACTTCACTCTGCTGTCAGCTTCTCCTGAGATGATCAGAGCTCCGGTGTCAGCTCTCCTGGGAAGCTGTTTGCCTTTTGTTATGTGAAAACCTGGATCCACCAGGAAGGGCTGGAGGAGATAAATGCCTGACAAGAGGAACTATTGAGGCTTAAAAGAAAGGCCAAGCTCTGTGAAATCCAGCACGGAACCAGGATCTGCAACCTTGGATTAGACCAGTGACCATAAAACCAACGTGTGACTTATTGCAGGGCTTTCACAAACTGGGATACTGGAGCCTGCATGGTTTGCTTTGCTTTTGCTTGGAAGATGATTTAATGTTTTTCATTGGAGAACAAAGTTTGGCAACTATTCAGACATGGAAGAATATGAAGGAGCAGATATTTTGGAAACCAGCTCTGTCTCTAATGGTCCTTGGTGCAAGGTGAGAACTTTTATTCCCCCTCCTCCCTCAGCCACAGAAAATATTATCTTTCTGCTGTTTACAAGTGACTTCAGTAAACCATTGCCCTTGGACCAGACTGAATGCAACCTCTGCATCAGCTTTGTAAACAACTTCACAAATTCCTTAGAGCAAGGCTGTGCTAAACATTAGGCACAGAAATGAAATGGTGATGTGTGTGGTTAAGCGTCTGTCATCTACCTCACTGGAAGTTTCAAATATCTGAGTAACTGTAGGTTTCTGTGCTGTGGAAATGACCAAAATAGTGTTTTTTCGGTGCTTGGAGAATCCAGAAACTCCATATAATTTTAGCAAAGCCACTGCTTTAAGATTTGCAGGTCAAATACGTTGAGTAAAACCATAGCAAGCACAGGGTAAGATAAGCATTAACCTGTGCAAACAAATTGGCAATTTAACTGCGTGGAACTCTGTGTCCAGCAGCAATTCCTCCTACTCCCCCAGAGCTCACTGGAGAGCATCAGCCTCCCGAACGGGTCAGCTGTGCTTCTTGTCAAACCCCAGCAGTGACGTTCAGAGATTGTTTTCTGTTTGCTTGTGTTTGTAATCTGATCTCGTGTAATAACATTGTCCTAGGCTCACATCTAACCACGGGGGTAACTCTGACATCCTGCCTGAAAAAAAACCACCTTGTTGATTCCTGTGCTTGATGTTTGAAAGATTTCCAGTTTGGGCAGGTTAGGCTGTTTATATTAATCTCATCCTGTTACTTGAAATTAAACCATTAAACCATTAGCATTTTGGAAGTTGGATGTTCTACTTCCATTTTGGTTCCCCCCAAAATACTGGGGTTTGTTGTCTTCACAAGCTTTGGAGGGGACTGGTGGAAGATTTTCTGTTGCCTGTGCTGAGGCCAGGATGTCAGTTCAGCCATTTGTGCTATGGAGAAGGAGTCTCTGGGAGGTCATATCAGAAATGTGCCAGTTTAGATTCGAGCTCAGTATTGCCTTTTCTTCATAGGAGTTACTGGAAACTAAGGGAACTGAGGAAACTGAAAATCTGAAAATATCTGAGTGCTTGCTACTTCTTGAAAAATATTCTTAGTAAATACAGACATGTGTATCTAATGAAAAGAAGTTTGAAGAGCTGGTCAAGCAGAAGAAACACAAACACTTTGTCCTGTTGGAACACCTCAGCATTGATTGCTTGGTGCATGTCCCATGGCACTGCCCAGACAGTCATTCTCTTCAGTGCTGAGGGTCCTTCACTTCAGCCTGTCCAACAAAAACTAAAAAAAATATCCCTGCTGCTGCATTTGCTGGTTGCCACACTTATTTTTTGTTTACAAAGTTGGATATCCAGTGAAAAGGCAGAAGCAATACTCAGGGAAAAAAAAAAGGGACAAAACAATGAGAGTAGTTTGTAAGCATGAAGGCTGAAAATAATTCACCTCAAATATCTGGCATCAATAACCAAATATATTCACAGAACTCTAGAGCACTTTGCAATCAAAAAGTCTGTGTTTTTCTAGTATATATTATTTATCTCAGATCCTGATTTCTGTGGAGGTGGAGGGCTAGAAACTGATTTCTGGGAGTTGTGTGCTCAGTCAGTTTTTGCTACATCTGCAAGTGTGCCTATTGGTGCTTTTTTAGACACAGATTGTGATTCATGGGAGCCTGGGCAGGATGCATGGTTGTGGCAGGAAAGAATATCTTGAATAACAACATGCACTCTGTCATGGCCTAAAAGTTCACAGAGTAGGTGGAGGTTTACATACTATTGTTTTGTGGCTCATAGATTATGATTTTCTTTCTGTGGCCCTGATATTTTCTGTTTTTTTCTTTAAAAAATGGGAAAAACTCCCCCCCCTGCCCTGGGAAAAATCTAGAGGATTTTTTCAACCATATTTTAGTTATATTGGTTGCAGTCTTAAAATTTTTATTTCACTGTGATAGCACATTTATTTCTCAATAAATACTGAGAAATAATATTGAGAATAGCTCATAATTCAGCTGTTCAGCAACTGCCTTCACATCTTTCAAGTGCAAATTTGTGTTTGCAAATAACTTTGTCTGCCTCTCATTGTGGGTACAAGTGTTACTCATTAGAGCTTTTTGTCAGCATCCCAAAATGTGGTAATTGAAGAGCCAGCTACAAATATTTCTGTTTGTGTTTCCTATCTTAGTGTTTAGTTTAAGAGGGTTGAATCCTAAGCAAAAGTGTGTTGATGTTCTTTTGTTTATGTTTATTATAAGATCATAAAATCCCGTCATTTTCTGTGGTTGGCCCGGGCTGTGGCTGAGCACAGAGACCTGCACGTGGGCTGGCCTGCACCAGGGCCAGCAGGGCCCTGCTGTCACACAATTCTGAATGCACCCAGGGGCTCTTAAATGAAAAAGAACGGGTTAGTTATTAACTTGAAGAAATATCTGATTTTAGAGAACAGAAGATTACAAAACAAACTGGATTTTCACCAGCTCCTGAAGGGCAAACAGTGCACCACTCTCTGCATTTCCCTGCAGCGTGTGTTTGTGTTGAAGCTTTTTCACTCTCATAGTACTCGATGTAAATGTTAATTAGCACTCCAGGGGAAATGTGTTAACAAATGTACCTTTGACACAGGTCCACAGCTATGCTTTGCTCTGTAGCTGCAGGCTGGAAAGATTAGCTGGTGCAGCTTTTGAGGAAACTCCTCAAACAGGAGCTCAGGGGAGCTTGCTGAGCTCCTGGACTTGGCTGCTCTGCTGCAGCTCAGGCTGCTCTGCAGAAGAGGTGCCGGATAAAGTATGAGCACTTCTAAGAAAGAAGTGCAAACTCCTAGAAAAGGGGTATTTCTAACCATGAAAAGGCTTCAAATGAGACTGCCTGGGCTATGGCTTTCCTGTGATGAAGAAAAAATGACTTAGCACAAACTTTGTGGCAGAATTTATTCCTTCTCCTCCCCCAGTGTTGAGCTTGATTAGCAATAAATAAGGGTGGTAAAGTAATTCCTGTGAGTTGTTAAAGTAGAAAGGTAACAGCAGTGCATTCATAAACACATTTACCTCATCACTGTACTTCTTTGCCTTTCCATAAACAGCAGGGCAGAGATTCAGAAATGGAAATCATTCACAGGCTGGGAATTTTCAGCAGTATTCAAACCTGCCTCAGCTCAGGTTAGCATGTAGATATATTGGTGGTTTCTGGCCTGATTAATTCCAGAGCCTGCCATGACTTCTGTGAAAACATATGCAGAGCCACTTCTCAAGGCTTGGGCAGTTCAGCTATTCATTTCTGTGCAGCATCAAGTCCTGATTTCTCCCTGCTGAGGAACAGCTCAGATTTAAGACACACTGAGAAGAGTCCAAGGTTATTAACCACTCTCTGGAAATGAGGTTGGTGATTTCAGCCCAGCCCTCCTGAAACTGGTCTGAGGTTTGCAACAGTGATGAAAACTCTGCTGCAGGAGCATGCGTGTGCCTCCAAGAGCAAAGGGAAAAACTGCTGGGAGCTCCCTCCTTTCCTAGAGCAGGATGCTGCATGGTGGATGCTGGTGTTATCACAGGGCTCTGATCAGCTGGGCTAACCCTGGCACCCTGCTGGTGCTGCCCTCAGTGGCGATTTACAAGAAGGGTGCCTCTTACTTTTTTCCTTCCTGTAAAATGGCTTATTTCTGGATTTTATGGCCCTGTGGGGAGTTTCAAACCAGTGAGCTGTTGCTGGTGAGGGGCCATCAGCCTTTGTCTCAGAGCTGACTCTGAGGTTTTCAGGGACTTGAGCAAGAAGTAGGAGGGTGGCCAGGATGTGAGCTAGTGCATATCTGAGTTGTGAGCAGCCCACAGGACACAGCTCAGAGCCCCTGGGCAAGCCTGACCTCTAAGCCCCTAGGTAGCCTGACCTAAATGGAGAGGATTGCTGCTTTCTGCTCACCACATGTGCAGGCTACAAGTGTGAACCAGGCTGTGCAGAGCGAACTTGGGCTCTTTGTCCCAGCCATGCCTTCCCCTTGGCTTGGCCTGTGGGCTGGGACAGGCCTGAAATGGTTTCCTGGCAGAGGGACACTCTTCTTTTGAAGTGCAGGTGAAAGAAAGCCCAACCTTTTCCACAGTGGGAGATCTCCTCACTTTGAATTACTGCTAAATAAATGTGGCCTTGGCTCTGTTAAATATGTCCAAAACTGGATGGAAGCCCTCTGGCAGGGTGCTGCCTGAAGATGCTGCTGCTGCTTGGGATAAAGAGAGTTTCACTGTGTGGAAGGGCTCCCTCCTTGCCCCAGGGAGCAGGGAGCTCCCCAAACCCACAGAGTGAGGCACCGAGCAGGGATGGGGAGCCTGGGGAGGCACCACCACCCCACAGCTCCTGAGCCTGCCCTGGACACTGACTCTGCAGCCCCCTGTGAGTGTGGCTGGATTTTGGCATCATTTGGTGACAGATGTCGGACCTGAGCTGTACTGGTTGTGCTGTGGATGTGTTAAATCACTCCATTAAGAGTGATGGGCTGGATTAGCATCTGGCCCTGCTTCTGCTGCAAAATTCTGTGTGAGAGATGCTGGGCCTTGGGTCTAGCTGCCCAAAGAGGAAACAGCACATTGGCACCTCCAGAGTCAATTAGTCACATAACTGGTCATAACCAAGCAGACTGTCTACTTCTATGTCTTCTGGCAGTGACAAAAGATAGAATTAACTTTTATTATTAAAAACCTCTTGTTTCAATAGCCCCCCTTTCCACCTGATTGCAATTACTTTTCTCAGTTGCTATATTTTGCTGTTTGTTTCTATATTCATAAATCTTGTCTACCAAATTTTAGCACCAGTAGATATACCAGCCAGCAATTGTCTAAGATCATGTAAAAATTGAGACTTTAGGGACAGCAGTTCCACCCAGAGAGTTGCTGTCTATCTGGCTGCTTTGGTTTTGGCTCTGACTGCACAGATTCCAGCCAGGGAATTCAGTTCAAGACAAGTGCAAAACTCTCTCAGAGTTTGATAACTTGTTTGCTGTCTAACTCAGCAATAATCTGCTTCTCGCATTCGAGTAAACTGATCACCCAGCAGGACCTGGACTTGTGCCTTGCTCAGGGATGAATGTTGCTTTAGTTGCTCAAAAGGAAAACATACAAGAAATGCAGAATCCTTGTTGACCCAACAACTGAAAGAAACATCACAACATTTCCTAAATCAACACATGGCAATTCTCAAAACAAAGTCTGAACAGCAGCCAGAAGCTTACAAGGCAGGGGATGATGCTGTGACCAAACTGAGACCTGGAATCTTCCCTGCCCAAGCCACGGGGTGAGCTGGGAGCTCTGTCTGGTGATGTTCACTCGTGTCTCAGAAGAGCTGCTTGTGCATGAACCTACTTGCTTTGCAGTCAGGAAATTTAATTATTGCTTCCACAGCAGCCCTCAAAGAGTACCCTGTGCATGAAGTGTGCATTCATACCTGATATGCCCCATAATTTCTTCTGTTTCCGCATATGGAGGTAAGGTTAATGTTCCATACACTGTGGACAAATAGTAGTTGTCATGGGTACCATAGCCTTGAATTTCCTGTCTCCTGGGTGATTAAATTCCCCACAGTAATTTTACTTCATTGGTTTGTTTCTGTAACTCCTTATTTCTTTGGTTTGCTCTCCTTGATGACGTTTCTCAGGCTGCATGGATCTCCTCAGGCTTTTGCATTTTGTACACCAGTTTTGGGAAGAATTCAGTGTTTTTCACAAGGTGTACGAAGAAGCAGAGTGGAGTGCAGTCCCCCCAGGGGCTCAGTGAGCCCCAGGCTGTGCAGTGCACACCCAGCTTGTTGGAGTCTGTGCTGCTGGAAATCCCAGCCTCACTGAGCAGCCACTCCAGCACCTGTGCAGCCCCAGCACTGCCTTCCTGCTGTCTCTGTGCTGTGCAGGCACCTCCTCATGTCCTGTCTGCAGGAGAGGGGCAGAGCAGCTTCATCTGTTCTCCCCAGGAGCTGCTGGGGTACCAGCCAGAGTGAGTGGTCAGCCTGCCTGCTGGAATCACACAGAGAGTCACCAGGAATCTGATGGGCTTTGGAGTTTCTGTCTCTGCTCCTACAAATAACAAAATTGGCTGATGGGATTTGGGGGCCTTTGCAACACTGCTAGCTGCTCTGCCAGTGCTTTACAAACTGTTCAGATGTTTAGGTTTATTCCATAATCCCGGCCCTCCAGAAAATGACATAAAATAATATTGACATGGAAACAACAACCTGTGTAGCCTTAGCTGGTAAGTAAAATGAGTAAGTAGCTGTTAAATGCTAAATTTTATGCAACAGGCATAAAAAGACAGTTGGAGCTTTTGCTGTTTAATATATGTTCTATAAATAAAGCTAGGTGGCTGCATATTGACAAAACTGGTCACCCCTAATTTAAGGCATGTCATAGGCAGTGGAAAAAGTGTTCCCATAGACCTGACTAATGTGGATAGAAATAGAGAGCAATTTGGAAAACTGAGGCTAGAATGGCATCACTGTGAGGGCAGACCCTGCAGGCTGGGTGTCAGTGCTGCCAGCTGAGCAGCCCTTCCTTGCACAGCCCCCGTGGTGCTGGCACTGATTAACTGGCACTGCTCACCCTGAAGTCCTGATAATTAAAGCTGGAGTGTCATCTGCATTGTAATTAATATGCTCCTCTGCACCTAATTCATTCTGACAGTATAGATTAATGATGGTAAATGACCAACAAGGATTTATCATGAGATGATTCTTGGTTCTACAGGCTGCCTCAGACAATTGCAGGAAGCGATTGTTAACTCCAGGCTATTGTCCTGGTGTAATCGTGCATGTGCATTCTCAGCGTTGTTTTGCAGTAAAACCCATCCAAGGGCTTCATAAAGATTCAGTTATGGCCCCTTAGAGGCTGAGCCACCCTTGTAAAAGTGGGAGAGGGGAAGCACAGGCTGGTGACACCGCGCTGGTTTTTCAGTATCCCAGCACGTGTAATCCCCGTCGATACTGGCAGGAGCTGAGACTGAGCACTGTTCTGCAAATCAGATGCTTTTGTAAATACAATTGTGTTGGGAGGTTGGGCAACAGGGTCAGCTGAGCACTGGGGTGTAGAGCTGGGCTGGGCAGCCTCGTTGGTTACCAGTGCTCTTGCTCTGTGGCAGTGCTGGTGTGTCCCCATCGGTGCCGTGGGGAGGAAGGGCCTTTTCCTACAGGACCCCAGGACTCAGCAGTCCTGTCTGCCAAGCACTGCTGTGCATCTGAGCAATAGCTCAAGAGCTACCAAAACACACTATATAGAAGAGATGTCCCCTCAAAAGGAAGGCACTGAGTTCCCTGAAAGCTCAGAGCCTCAGGAGATTTCACTAGTCAGGCTTGCGAAATCTTGACTTTCAAGCCAAACTGGGCACAGCTGGGGGACAACACCATGTCATGCTAAGCAAAAGATCATGAAAAATGATGTAAATGAAATTTTCCAAAGAATATAAGGTGCTCAAGCTCTGCTTGCTTCTTGCAGAAAGTGGTTTCACCATTAAATTTTCTTGTAACAGCTTCCTTGTGTACACAAGGAACTTACCCTGGCTTATTTAAACTGCATCACGCTTTGCTGCAAGAATACCTGATTAACAAGATGATCGATGTGTGCTGTTCCACTTGTCAGTCAATAGGAATTAATATGCAGGAGACTAGTTCAGAAATGAGAGATTATAATGGAAGTTTGCTTTTCTTTGTGCTGAAGTGTTGCTGCATGAGCGAACAAGTGCTGATATGATGAGCTGAGCTCTGCTGCCTCCCCTCCCTAAGACTGGCATTTTCCTTGACTCTCCCCCCATTTGTTCCAATCCCAAACTCCCTCCTAGGAGTGGTGAAGCTCCTCTGTGCTCATAGTAGAAGCCTGGGATGTTTTTTCCTCTGCCCTTGGGATGTTCCTGGGATGCCCCTCCTGTCAGTCCCACCCAGCCTCTGCAGCACCTTCTGTATGTGGTTGGCCGAAGCTGTCACTGACCCCAAATGGACACCAGTCAGTCTCTGGTGTGGCTGATCTGCCAGCGTCATGCACTCCCATGCCAGACTAAGCACAAGGTTTAGCTGCAAGTGGTTTTAGTGTTTATCGGAAAATATTGCTCCGCTCTGCCCGTGCTGCCCTGGGGACAGCAGCGTGATCCTGGTGGCTGCTGCTTGTGCAACAGAGCTCCCTGTGCTGCCCCTGCACTTGGATGACATCGTATCCTCCACAGCAACCACGTGGGGCAGGTAACCAGACCCGAGCAAATAAGAAAGGAGGGAAAAGAATGAAAAAACAGAAACACCTTTTTTTTTTTTTCTTCCCGTCTTCTTCTTCCCCCTAGTAACTAAATTTATTGGTAAGTGGGTGTAGCTGAGCTGTCCCTCCTTCCCCAGCCTCAGAGAGGTGGTGATGAGGTGGCTTTGGAGGGGAGGAGTGTGTGGAGGAAAGAGGAGGTCTCTGGGGCACCATGGCCATGGAAACGTGCAAAGCTGGTGTCAGTGTTTGTTATTGTTGGCTGCAGAGATGCCTGCTCTGCACCTCCAGCCCTGAAGGAACCGGGGTACATCTGAGAGGGTTTATCTGTGAGCAAGAAAATAGGGGTTGAGAGCAGAGCTGGAGCAATGGTGAGTTTTTATTGTTTGCCCTCTGACCCTTCCCCCTCAGCTTTGAAATACAAATATAGGTCTAATGAAACTAAAAGCAGAGGTTGCTTTGGAGAAAATTGAGGAGGCTTAGGAGGAAAATTGTTAAATTTTGCAAAATGTTTTTATTCAGTCACAAACAAAATGCCTGTAGTTGCTTTAAGAGCGGTTTCTGTTTGTCCCCTTTCATTTTGGAAAAGAAAACTCAAACCCAACCCATTTCATTTAGAAAATACCAAAGCAAAACATTTCAGAGAACCATAGAATAGTTGAGGTTGGAAGGGAACACTGAAGATCATCTAGTTCAACCCCTCTGCTCAAAGCATATTTGAATATGCTATACATTTCTTGTTTGAATTTTTATCTGTGTCCACAGTAATTTCCCAAATTTGGTTTGAATTTCTAAACAGATCTGTGTTCCCTCCCCAACTATTTTGGGATGAACTTTGTATTTACTGCTTTTTATTTTCTTAGGCCTCTATTTGGGAAATCTATGTTCTCTGTGCTGGGCTGGCAATGTATGCTGTCCCTGTAGAAATCCAGGTGTCGTGGATTCCACATAGCTTCTCTTTTCTTCTTCCACATGGCTTTATATAACCACAAGTGTTTGACTTTATATTTGCTTATTACAGCACACTTGTGACTTAAAAAGATGTGGACATTCATGGGAGCAAAACATTAGCATTTATGTTATAAAAGGTAGTAATATGCTGTCTGGTTGGCTTCCTACCTGTGTCCATACATAGAATCAGAGAGGCATTTAGGTGGGAAAAGACCTTTAAGATCATCAAGTCCAGCCATAAAACCAACAAGTCCACCAGTAAACCGTGTTCCTCTCATCTCAAAATGCTGACCCATGTCTGCCAATGATTTACTAAAGGGACAAGGTAGTGTCTGTCATTTATCCAGTAACTTTTTTTTTGCCAAGTTAAAATAAAAAGCAGCCCAGCCCAAAACTGAAAGAAATGTAAAACATTCATAGCTCATAAAGAACAGCTGAAGATGCAGAAACACGAATGACTAGGATGCCTCAGACTTGGATGTTCCCAAAAGCTTACACAAAGCCTTGGAAAAGGTTGCTTTGTGAAATCCATTTGTTGGTGCCTATGACAGTGTCCCCCATGGTGCCCTGTGGGGTCTGACACCTGAATTCCTGCTGGCTGGGGGGGAGTGCACTGTCTGAGCTGCCGTTCTGGCAGAGATGTTAAATGGCAATTGGTGTGATCTGGACACTGGCTGGAGCAAAACAATTGGATTTGTCCCCTTTGTAGTCACAAAGTGCTGTGGGTTGGGACTGTGGAACTGTCACCTCTGTATGAGAACTGCCCTAATGTCAACCTCATGGAAAGGAAACCCTTTACTTCCAGTACAGCATGAAACTTATCCAATCTTTGTGAAACAGAAACACAGTAATCAATATAAGAAAATGAAACTCAGCCCTTCTATAATTTTTTTTTAATCAAGTATTTTAATTTCCTTTCCTGCCCTTTCTTATTGCAAATTAAAAAAAAAAAGGCTTAAACTTCAGGGTTCCTTAGCAAAACTATTCCCTCATGCTTTCAGCTGGAGCAGTTTTCCAATAGTGACATGAGCTCACAATATGTTAGTCTGACTGTAAATAAGATTTTCCAGAGTTGGCTGAAGGTTTTGGCTTAGTTCTAGAATAAACTGCTTCAGAAACCTTTCTGGAGTGGATTCTGGATAACCTGGCACTGTTGAAAGGATTAAAAACTCATGCATAATTTGCCCTTTCAAAATACTCAAGGCTTCTAAATTTCTCACCCCAGAAAATATCTTTCTTTTCATCAAACATCAGCTGTTTCCAATTGCTTCGTTCTATTTTGGTCACTCATTCTCTCTTTTCCTTCCCATGCATGACTAAATATCTCCTTTAAATCAACTTGCAGCCATTCGTTTTTCCATTTGGCCGTGCTGGTTTCTTTCACCCCAGGAATGCCCCATGAATGTCACACACTGAAGGAGCAATATCATCTGTGCACTCCTGGGTGCAGAGTCCTTGGCTCCAGTTCTGCAGCTTGGTGCATGCAAACCAGGGCAGCTGCTGGTTTCTGCATGCTTTAACTGCTTCATTCTCTGCAGCCCTGGGCAGAAATGGCTGTACAGCTGACGAGCAGGCACACTGCTCTTCAGCAACCTTCTTTTGTTGTCCTCAGGTTAGAATGAAGCTTCTCCAATCTTTGAGCTCCTGTATAATGTACAAACACCCACCAGATTTCTGAACTGAAAGGAAAACTCATGTGTCACACATGCACACCCATGAGTGTGTGACACATGCATTTTCCTTTCAGTTGATAAACACAGAAGCTGAAATTATCCAGGAAAAATACATACCAAGGCCAAGCATAGGGATAGGGTTTGTTTTGGTTTGGTTTTCTTTCTTTTGGTGAAGTAAAGAGTATGCTGGAGACAGATTTGACAAAGTGAGTGATGCAGATTTCTGTGGCAGTCGCATCCCAGCATCTAGCTGTCAAAGCCACAGCTGATCCAAGCTCTGCTGTGCTCTGCAAGGGAAGGAGTCAGGGTCAGACCTGCCAGAAGGGCCTGAGCACTAAACCCTTCTGTCCAGAGTGGGATATGTAAAGCTGCATTTCCTCAAGACTGCTGCCAAATGACTAATCTTGGACACTTTCAGGCATTCCAGCATGTCTGGTTAGTGGTTACTCCAGCCATCCTATGTGTTTTTGGGAACCAAATGTCTTGCACACTGAAGCAAGGTGCATTTTGTACAAGGGGTTTCTATGTTGGATGTGAGCAGAGTTAGTGGCCAGTGCACAGTGGCTTTACATCAAAGATAACCTTGGGAACAGGAAGCATTATGTGTATGCTCAAAGTCAGACATGCAGGGGAATCAGAGCCCTTTCTTGATGGTTTACTTAGGAGTCATGGGCAGTGAGGGATTTTTAAACACAGGCTGAATGAATTAGTCCATTAACTTCTGTTTTCCTTTCCTGCAAGTGATGACTACCTGTTATGGCCAGAGGTGAGCTAACAAGACAATCAGCCACTGGTCACACCAGATCACACTATTTACAGTGAGAGAGGTCATGATTTTGGCAAAGAGATCCCAGGCTCAGACATTATTCTGCTACCTAACCTTGCTTGTTTGCATTTACTGAGGGACTCCCTAAAACTGGACTGTGGTGACTCTTTCATTGTATATTGAGAGCTGTCTCAAGGTATGCTCCAGGGAATATTCAAGCTTCATCTTATGGAAATTTCCTTTTTGTTTAAGGTGCAACATTATTTGTTTTCAAAACATAATTATATGTCCAGACCCTGGCTACGTCCTGTATGTATTTGAATTCTTTCCTGCAGGCAGGACATCTCCCAGAGGCTACTTCTGGTTCATGTCCATGATCTTTGGGGTTTCACTGTACTTTTTACTTCCATGATAAATTATTGTGGTTTCCAAAGGTTAATCATTAGTGCTGTGCAGAAGAGATGTCCTGTCTAGATAATGTGGTTTCCTTTTAATTGTCTTTTTGGATCTAGCTTTGTTCTTATGCTGTGGGATAATGAGCCAAAGATGGCACTGTGCAGGCTGTGTTGATGAGTTCAACTGTGCTACAAAATACTCCTTTTGATCCTGCTTCTTTTTTTTTTTTTTTCTGAACTCCACCAGCTCCTTTTTTTTTCCTTATATAGAAGCCCTTTGCCTTGTATCTCCTGTTTGGATCAGGGCTTGATGGGTTGGATCAGGTCACAGTACTTTCTTGTCTGACTGAGACAGGATGGATGTCCAGGAGGATGAGCTGACCTCCATCACAGCCAGTTATGTGAGGAGGGAGCCATGCACCAGTGAAATTGGCTTCCCAGCCCCAGCTAATACATTGCACTGTCTTGTCTTCATAGGTAACACTGAATTTTCTTATAAATCTCTTCAATTTTATGGCTGCATGAATCTATTGTATGAATCTTTGCTGAGAGTTACAGCCAGTAACCAGTTGCACCAGTGCAAGGAGCTATTGCCATGTCCTAACCTGTCCCTTAAAATACCAGCTGTCTCCACTGAGGAGGCTTCAAAGCTCATTGTCAGGGTCCATTCACCGTGGCTAGCTAAGCCCAACTTTAAACTCATCCAACTCCACACTGTGAAGCACCCTTCAAAAGAAGACTAAATGGCTGCTTTAGGTGGGAAGAAGGAGGGCCTGTGGGTGCCACCCAGCAGTTTCCTGCCTGCCTGGCTGGGCCGTGGAAGGGTTGGGGATTTTCCCCCCGAATGCCACGTCCCAGGCAGAGCAGGGACCCGTCCCAGGGCTCTGGGCAGCCCTCCTGGCCTCCCTGACTCCCACCAGGAAAGGGAGGGAGAGCTCCAGCTGCATCCGGCCCGCCCGCCTGCCCACGGGAGGCCCTTGAAGTACAGAACAAAATAAATTCCTTCAATCCCAGCAATTTTCCCCAAAGCAGATCAGCAGGCAGCAGGCCTGTGTTCTGTGGCTTGCAGTGGGCATCTGTGAGTGTCCTAGGATGCCTGTGTTTGATGGCTGTATCCCAAAGCCATGTCTCTGGTGTTTTTCTGTGCCCACAAACAGCATCTGAAAGACATCACATGGAGAACCAAAATCAGCTCCAGTGGCTTCAGTGGAGCTGCTCCTGATCCAGGAGCTCCTTGCCTGGGTACCAGCACTCAGGCATTCCAGGTGCTCTGGCTGCAGGAGCACACAGCACACCTCTGGGCCTGCTCTCCATCCCACCAGGAACGCTGCTCCCTTGAACAGGAACTGAGCTGATGCACAGAAAATGCCAACAGTTCCACACTCAAACAAGAATTAGGAAGTCTTTTAAACAAGCAGAGTTAAGAAAATAGATGGAGATGAGAATTGTTTCCTTGTACAGCTGTGTAAAGGTCCTTTCCGGGTTTCTGAGCTTCCTCAAAAGTGTCACGTTATTCCCTCAATGCCAGTCAGATATGAATAAACTCTCTGCATGTGCCTCTACAGCCACCCACTCCTTTTTCTGCAGTGGTTCCCCATTTGGAAAAAAGCTGGGAGATTTTCCTTTCTAGGAGCAAACCTGCTACAGTAAATGTCATCTCAATTGACTGTTACTAGCATTTTCCTGATAAACTGACCTTCAGAGAAATGCACTCTTATCAGAAAGCTGTTTTGTTTAAAACCTTTTAGATGATGATTAGTCAGCTCAAGCTTTTCCACTGGTGCAGAGCAAGATGTGCTAACTCTAGAAGAGGCAAAGTGTTGCTGCAGAATCATATGTTATGTTATATGCACTTGAAAAATACAGAATTTTACTTGGCTATACTGTCTTAAATCTATGATTTCCCAGAAACCACTGAAGCTTCAAAAGGTGAAGACTTTGATGAAAGAGATCAGATTACAGCCTTGCTTCTCGGCAATGGCAAATATTTCCCAGGTCATTAAGAGCAAATCACTCAATATTTTCCCATCTCTAAGGAATTAGGATCATAAATCAACCAGTATTTATGATGTGTTCCACTATGTCTGTGATAGGGCCATGTAACTTTGGATAAAAAAGTTTACTTTTATTTGTTATTAAGAGAGAAGGAAGCAGTACAGCATCTTTTCTAGAAGAAATCCACGGTTTCTATAATCTTATCTGAAGTTTTTTTCCTCACTGAAGTGGTTAACAAAGCTGGGATGTAATGTATTCTAACTAACGTGCCTAATTTAGCTGAACACTTTAAATTCTTTCAGTTATATGGCTCCGGTCTGTCTGTTTTTGTTGTACCTTTTTTTCCACTGCTGAGCTCCGTAATTGTTCCTTTTAGCCACAGTCACCTCAGGTCAGGCTGTACCTTGCTAAGGAGCCGAGCTGCAAACAAGGCTCGCTCCATCACGTGTCCCCAGCCCATTCCTGTTATTAATCCTCCCAACTTCTGGACCTAGCACTTGGCAGAGCAACTAAAGTAAACTTTTTATCAGAAGTTCACATTCTCCTCAAGTGGAGGAAGAGCTGGGTAATTCCTGCCTTTATTTTTTTTTTTTTTTTGTTTTGAAGAATATTGTGATGTGGGAGCTGCCTCAGGTTTATTTCAATAATGAAAGGGGCACAAATGTATTGAAAAAAACATTGTTTGTGCAATGTGAATTTAGTGTGATAAAATTCTGTTTCTCTTCCCAAAATGGCTTTCATCAGTAAATATGCTGTCATTGTAACAAATATGATGCTGGCTTTAAACTGATGAGAAAATGGCCAAAGTACGTGCAGTTTATACTCTGACAGGAAGCTGGTCTGGGGATTTAGGTTTTGTCTGAAATCTACAGCATTGCAAAAAACTTTTATTTTTGTTCCAGTCTCTGTGTAGAAAAGTCCTGCTTAATTTACTTTCTCTTATTCATAGAATTTTTGCAGTTTTCATCTCTGCATCAGATAAATGCCTCAAATGGGAAAATATAACTGTAATTATTAATGTGTCGATATTATCAAAAAGGTCTTATATTAAAATAATAAAAATGTGTCATGTGAAAGAGTGAGAAAATTAAAAAAAAGAAAGATAGAAGTAGAAATGAGGGCTGCCAGGAGGAAACACTGAATATTTATATATTCCTCACATAGTATAGAGGGCTGCAGTGAGGTGATGCCATTATGCTGCTGTCAGGACCAGCTGCAGCTGCCCACCCTGCCCAGGATGCTGGGACAGCCCAGGCACTTCCACAGGGTCCTTTGTATCCCAGAGCCATCTTTGGGTGATAATTTCATTTCTCTTTTCCACATGTTAAGAAGCAGCCAACACAGCCAGAAAACAAATAAGTAAGTATGCAAAATGAATGTGGTTTACAGAGCACTTACAGTCTTATTTAAACCTGTGTGTCAGTGATTTCCCTGTAATTCAGGTAATTCATACAGTGTTGAAAATCCCTTAACTGTCATTGTAGGCTAATGCCCTTCTCCATTCTCAAATGTTCAACAACCTGAGCTAACAGTCAAGAGAGTTTGCATTTTTCTGGTTTGTTTTCTGAAAACAGCAGCTACATTAAAAAAGTTGAAGCATGTACACCTACAGTTTGTCTCTGAGCAGAGTGCTTCCAAAACATCCCTTGTACACAAACTGTTTTCTGTTATTTAGCTTATAATCTTAATAAAAAATTGAATGGAAATGCTATGAGGGATGGAACTTGCTATATTGCTATTTACTTCTTTAATTTTTCTTTTTGATCATCATTACACAATCAGTGAAATACTTCACAGCTGGACCCAGAGTTTCAGCTGTGAGACTGGGCTGCTGCCTAGACACTAAATTAACTGCAGGTGTACAGGGCCTGTTATATCTCTCCTCTTTCAGTATTTCTGGGGGTTTTGTAGGGATTTGGGGGGGGGGGGATGCTTTGCTCAGTCAGGGGCAGGTATAAATCCAGGATAACTGTTGCTATTTTGGGGAAAAACCTGCAAGAGTTGGCAAGAGTTTCCTGGTGTCCCTCTTCCAGAACTTCCTAAAAATTCCCCCTGGGTGGCAGTGGGCAGCAAGGTTTGCTCACCTGTGTGTGATGTACGGGTGAGTCAGGGCACTGGGTGACAACTGATCAGGTCAGATGGCAGCTCCGGGTGCAGGATGAGGGGCAAACCCTCCTGCTGCCCAGAAGTGATCCTCTGGAGAGCCAGGCACAGCTGAGTCACACAGAGCTGCCACCACTGCCTGCCCTGTGCAGCACCCGTCCATGCAGTCTGCACCAGGTAAGCTGAATTTAAACTGTTCTCTCTTGTAGAAGTTTTCTTGAATACCTGTATTTCTCCCCAGAGGAAGACTGATTTTTCTGAGGTTTGCTGTTCCTCCTGAAAAAGAAATGTGGCTGTGTTTGGAAAAAACTTTTATAGTGAGATTATCTTACAATAGGCACTTTATGTACATACTTTTTTTTTTTTTCTCAATTCACCCCCTCTCCTAAAAGGCCACATAGCTTTCCCCCTGTGAATCTGTGAAATGAAGTTACTTACTTTCCTTTTAAAAGGATACTCAATTTAGATCAGATTTTTGAAGACCTAAAGACTCAGCTTTATTTTAAAAAGTGGTTATTTTTTTGGTGCCCAAGACTGTCAAAAGGAAAATGTGACTTTTAGGTGTTTATAGCAGCTGAGCAAGAGGGAAGCAGTCTGCTTGGGGTCTGAAGGGATGTTACGTGCATGGTATGATCCTGACCTTCTCAAAGGACTCTGACACTTGCCCATTGAACTTCCAAGAGTGCAAGGAGATGGATATATCTTCAATTGCTGTGTCCAGATTCGTATACTTGTTGTGGTAGTGAATTTAAGAGTGATTGTTTGGCTTGGTTACATTAATTCATTGTAAAGGTAACGTGTGGAATGGTTTGCTCTGAAACTCCCCAAAAGCAGAAGTGTAAACCAGATCTGGGTTCTGGGGGAAGGTGTGTTGGGCACTGGGGCCTGTGAGAGATGAGGGTTGCTCCTGGTTTCCTGCAGCCACCAGAGTGGGGCCTTTGTGTGCAGGGATAGGAAGTGGGGAGCTGTGCCTGGAGATTTGTCAGGGACACAGAGATGGACAGAGATGGCACTGCAGCTTCTTTCAAGTGAGCACAGATTACAAAGCCTCTTGATGGAGCACTAAGCACCCACCCACTTGGGCAGTAAGTGCAGACCCAGGAGATCTTGCCAAGGCAGATCTAAACCATGAGATCAGCCCCCTCAATTAATCACATCGTTCCCCACCCCATCTGTTTGGAAGTCTCTCACGAATTTTAAAGGACGTGTTTTTAAAAGTATTTTTCAACTCTGTTCCCAAAACATTTTGGAGATTTTTTTTTTTTTTAATTTTTTTTAGTGCTTGCTATTGTGCTTGTGTTACAGAGCCTGTCAACCCCTGTAGCACCCAGCTGTGCTGGACCTAACCATAATTCACACAAACTGCCAAGTGCTGTTCTGCTTAATATGACAGATCCTTCCGTGATAGCTGTGCTCCAGGCAGCCCTGGTGAATGTGCTGGGAAGGATGGTGCCCATGTGAGAAAGATTTATGTTTGTTAGGGCTGTGGTGAGTGAGCCTGCAAGCGCTGCCTTCCCCTTTTCAAAAACTCCCAAGATTTATCTCCCTGACGCATCCTGAGTCTGTTTCTCTCTTTTTTTTACATAGCTATCCCCAGAAAACTTCCATGGCTTGGTTTTTTCCACCTGCCCTCTCCCTTGAGTGTGGTTTCTCCTTATCTCTCCCCTGAGTTGTCATGTCCTCTTGCAATTCTTGTGGTGTTGCTCTTCCTGCTGCCCAGCTGGATGTGCAGACAGCTATGAAATGGAGTTTACAAGAGCCATGATCTATGGGTGCTGTGCCATGGCACCACAGAGATTCTTGTACATCCCTCCTGACAGCTGTCTGCGTGCAGAACTGCATGTTGGCAAGAGACAAGGACTGCAACTTCCCTGGTGGGAGCTTACAGAAATGAGAAAGCAGTTAGAAAGAACAGGATTGGATAAATGCTCTTCCATTGCTGGAAAATCAGAGCCTGACTGCAATGAAAGAATGGATGTGGAACATTCCTGGGAAAAGGGATATATTCAATTGCACAGTCATCTCTGGGTTACCTGTTGGTGGTAGGGTACGATCCCCTTGGTTAATTAAGGGTTCAACTGCTTGCATATCTGCTCCATAGAAAGACTTTACATTGGGGAAGGACTGTACACAGCCAGGAATGACTGAATGTATTTAAAGATACTGTTTTGACCCAAAGAAAAGAAATGTACTTGAGAACACAGCTAGGAGCTGTTCAGTATTCAAATGAGGTCCAGTTCCCTGTGTTATATTCAGACAACTTTGTAGGATAAATTCTTCAGTTGTTTCAGTGATCTAAGAACATAAATCTCACAGCCAAGACATGGGATTTTTTTGCTATTGTGAATATATAATAAATCAGTGCTCAGTATGACCATGGATGATGTATCTGTTCCTTAAATAATAAATTCAGCAACCATGAAAGCCATCTGTTTTGCAGGTGTACAGTCTAGTCTTAATGATTAATTCTGAGAGTTTTTCAGCTCCTGCTGCTGCCATACAGCAAGGATGAGCTGCTAGCTCCATATTTTGTCATTCTCTTTGCCATTCTTACTCTGTCTGCCTTTGGGAAGGGTTAAGGATGCTGGCACAGGAAGGCAGGCAGGCTGCTGGCCACTAGCACTGCTGGTTAACCAGGAGAGTGGGAACCTGGGGGAGACTCAGGGGCAAGGAGTCTGTGGATTTGAGAGCCTGTCTTGAGTGAGTTCATTAGCTTGAACTGATCTTTTAGTTGCTGGGGTAAACAATAAAGACAATAAAAACTAAGAGCTTGTCCTTCCAGCTATGATGGACAAAGAAAACTGACTTACTGATGGAGGACACAAGTTGCTTGGTTTTTTTACTGATTTTTTTTCCTTGTATTGGATCCAGGCAGGCCGCAATGTAATATAAGGGTTGTGGCATTGGGAACCAATTCAGGAGTCTGAAGGGTCCTGAGGCTGTGGTCACTTTTGGGCTGAGGCTGACTAAAAAAAGGATCCAATGCTCCTAGGAAGCAGAGGAACAACAGGCACTTGCAGGGTGTAAGAATTGGGTATACCACTCCACCTAAAGGGACCAATTGTCATCCTTGGTTTAGTTAATCACAAACTCAAAAGGCTGCATGCTAAATAAATGTAAGTTGGCTTAAAAAAACTTAGGAAGAGAGAAAGGAAAATTCTCCAAGAGGGGAACAGCTAATTCTCTCTGGTCACAGCTGGCTGCATGGCCCTGTGTAGGCAGACAGATAATACTGCTTGTGAAGCACTGGGTAATTATAGGGGACTGGGTGGGGACCACAGTGCTTTGTTCCTCCCTTCCCCACAAATTTCTGGTCAGCTGAAGGCGAGGCCAGGCAGTAGGAGCTGCTGGGGCTGCTTTGGCAGCAGGTCAGGAGCAGCTGGGTGATCCAGGGCAGCCTCCTGCACCCAGAGGTGCTGCTCTCCCTGGGCTGTGCAGGGCTCCAGGCTCAGGCACTGGGAAGATGTGGGTTAGGGATGAGTATTGGACACTGGGGAAGGGAGGAGTGGGAGGGAGAGCAGCAGCATCTGGAGGCCTGTGCTCAGCCATTGAAGCTGAGGGGCAGAGATCTGCTCACCTTCACTCTGCACCTGCTGTGGAGCAAGTGCTGCTCCTGGGTAGTTTGGGGAGAGCCCACCAAAAACAAAGCAGAGAAGGTAAAATGCTGAGGGAAACTTGAGAAGCATTGGACAGATGGACAGCAATGAAGGCAGTCAAAGTGAAAAGCAGGTACAGTGGAGAAGGGGGTACATTTTTCTCCTAGAAATAGTGTGTCTATCTGCTAATCACTGAGCAGTGCAGAGTGTGATGTGTAAACTACAGCTGCAAAAGCTGTTTTGACACCAGTTATGATGATGAAGCTTGTACATACATGAAGTATCTGAGCTTTGGACTTGACTGTCTTTAGTGCTAGAGTTGAAAAAGTTGCTGACTTAGGCTGCCTTGAAGGCTCTGATTTCCAAGTGGTACAGACAGCTGTCTGTGTTCTGCAATTGCAATTACACAACAGCAGCAGCTGGACAGCCTGCCAGGACACCAGGACAGCCTGCTCTCAGCTGCTTTGGGGCTTTTCAGGACATCAGCAAAGTGCTGCACAAAACAAACTCACTGTACTTCTGTACATTCCAGGAGCTGGGGATGAGCTGTCTCAGGACAAATTTTACTCTTGTGCCACCTGGAAACACCCTGCTCCAGGATCCCTGATGCTCACACACAGACAAGCAGATGTACCCTGGTGGGGTGTAATACTGATACTCACTTGGGGCTAAGGCAGCATATGGTCCTTGTTTCCTCCTCTAGAATATTTGGGATGGGGAGGAAAACTCTCTCACAGCTTGCACGTGTCAGTAGTTAGTGTTGTAGAGTCCATTCAGCTGTTGGCATGCTGGCACATTTTCCACAGTTCTCCTTCTCCCCACTGCCTCCTTCACTGGCCTAGAGACCAAGAGGATTGCCCAACTCTTCAGAAGGGCAAAAGACACAGTTGGAACATACAGCTGGCTTGGGGGGAGAAGCAATTAAAACCACATAGAGTAATCTCCTACCAAGATTGCTGCCTGTGCTCACAGGACTGCAGTCATGCTCGCTCTGCCTTTGCTGGACAGACACGTTCCCAAAGTATCCACTGATATTTGGTGTTCATGCAGATGTTAGCCCATCATTCCTTCTGCATAATTCTGCCTGCCCATGTCTCAGGTACTGAAGTGTTACCAGAATTGGGATTTTGGCAGCAAATTTTTGCTCTGGGCCTTTGCATGCATCTTTGTGTGACTGGACAGGAGTGAACTGTCCCAGTGCTCGTGCGTGAACTCCTACAATGAGCAGTGGGAATTGGATGGACACTGCTGGCACGGAAAGGGTTTTGCTTATGGAAATGTGGGGGAGATAGCAGATATGAGGAATAGTGGGGGATATCTGGGGCAGTATGTTCAGTCTTGTAGGATCCAATGTAATTTCTCTGTGAGAAGGATGAGGATGTGGCTGAATAGCGTCCTTTCAATCCTTTTAATTTTGACACTTGTTTTGTTCTCCAAATACTTTGATCTTCCCCAGCACCCACTTGTCTGCAGATGAAGCTGATAACAATCATTCCAAGCTCTTTCCTAGCATTCTTTCTTATTCTGCAGTCCTGAATGAAATTCAACCTTATTATCCATAAATAACCTTTCTCATTCCTCCAGCTGTCTCCTAGAGCTGGTTCACTTCTGACCTCTCCCTTACTGACTCTGTACTGACCTTGCACTTCCCCCACAGCCCTAATCTGCCAGTGTCTACACTCCTAGGCTTCCTCTGCTATTTTGCATGATTTTTTGTTTTTTTATAACAGGCCCCACCATTTCCTGAGCTGCATTTCAGCAGTAAGTGTGAACAAGGCCCTTTATCCACACACTTCATACAGTGCAGGTGACAAATTACAACCATTGCCGACAATTTTGATGCTTTCACTCCTTCTCTCTGATTCTAGGCTCTGGGTAAATCTATACTTTCAACTGTATTTTTCTATCGTCAATAAAACCCAGCACCAGTGATTCCAAATTGTAGAGAAACAAGACAATCCCAGTGTCTTGTTCAAAGAGCAGTTTTTTGTCTTTAGTTGAATTTTTATCAGTGTGACAATAACCCCAGTGATTTTTCAATGGCTTTTATTAAGCTACTAAGGGCTTATTCAGTCTCATCCTCCCATTCAAGGCAGTGTGAGTTCTCATAAGAAAATCTTGCAAATTGATTCGTTTTAGTTTGGTTTTTTAAATGAAGTTAGGCTGTAGAAATAATCATAATAACCTGCCAGTGGACAGTTGTGGGACTACTTTTTAAAAGAGCAAAGTGGTCATGCACATCATATCTGCTTGTACATTTTCTTGTTTTGTCATGTTGTTATCAAACAAAGCATTTCCTCTCCCCCCCAGTATTTGCCTGTAATTTATATATATTTTGTATTAGTTGAGTGGGAATTTGTTTGCATTCAAAGTAGAAAGCAGAGATTTTCCAATATTGATTTTTTTTAAAATGAGACCATGAATTGTACATTTTATCTCTATGTACCTGCAAACCAGACCCATTTATTTTACCAAGTAGAAAGCTTAACTCTAGGTGTCAGCACTGCAAACTGAATGTGCAGCTCTGAAAATGAAGTTTTCCTGTCTCTGACTCCTCCAGGGCCACCAAAATAAAGTGCAAGAGCAGTTTTGCTGACAGAACCATTAGGGCTGAGGAAGGGAGCCTGCACTTATGCTTAACAGCACAAGTAGGAAGTGTAGCATTCTCTTCTTCCACAGTCTTTTTCTAGCTGCACATAAATGTGTTCTTATTAATGGCATTTAGTAAATAATGTTTAATATAAAGGAAAGAATGAGGATGAGATCCATCTCCAAACAGTGCCCACTGTTTCAAATGGGTATGGTAAGCCTTTCCCTTCATTTATTGTTAAATGCTTATATTGAGTGGCTCTCCAAAGTGAAGAGAGGACACAGGAAACTGACTTCTTTTCCTGGTTATAACAGGCTCTATAGATCAGCTAAATTAATGGAGCGGATGAAGTTTATGTGACTATTGCTTATACTTGAAACTGCACAGTAGCAGGAACATCGAGGAAGGAAAGACTTGATTTTCCAGCCTTTAATGCTAGCAATTATGAGAAGTAAATAAAAGCATTTCTGCATTGCAAGCACTGTGGTTATCCTGAAAAACCACATTTCTCAAAAGCACTGACTTTTGGCTTTGCATCTCTCAACTTTACAAGGTGCTCTCATCTAGTGATGCTGTTACATGTATGAGTGAAAAGCTGCTTCTTGCCATTCTTGTTGTCCATAGTCATCACTTATCTGCACGTTTTGCTTTTAATTATGACCTGATGGCATTTGTCATGTAGTTAAGGTACTGTTAAAAGTGTGGCTTTCCTGAATGCACACAAATGTGCTCCTGCTGAATTGGGTTCTTCTGAAACACAGTGATTCTGCCAGGGGACCACAGAAGTGTTCATGGCACAAAGCAGGAGTAGTTCAAACAGTTTCCTCGTGTAACACATCATTTTCTCCTCTTCAGATGCTGCAGCTTATTGATAAAAGACATGTCTCTGATATTTGGTTTTCACCATGTTCCTAAATCTAAAATTTGGTTGGGCCTTCCCTAAATTGCTGTTGCCACTGAGTTAGTGAAAACAGGCAGGAGCTTGGAGAAGCACCTCTGTCAGTCATTGAGAATAAAGGTAGCAGAAGCCATGAATGACATAGTGAAAAAAGCAAAAGGCAGTGAAGATGCCATGGGCTGTGTGTGGTCTGTGGTAGAGTACACTGTCGTATGTCTGTCGTTGAACCTGGGCTGCACTTGAGCTGATACTTCTGGAACACAAATTTTCTATGGCAGTAACTTCTTTTGCTCTGGGCATGGTGTCTAAGGGGCTTTAAATACAGCATGTTCTCTCTTAAAGTACATTGAGACATCTAGTCTCCCAGCACATCTATAGGATAAGGAAGCATGATTACTTTCATACGATATAGAAAGAGAAAAGGTTTATTTTACATACATATTCCAGGAAAAGTCTGCCTGCAGTTGATTTCCCAAGCCCCGGGGCCTGGCTCCACCCATAGCACCATCTTCGCTTTTCATAGGCTTCGCTCTCAAAAATATTTTCAAAGAAATTGTCATGGGCAGAGCCGAAAAGGAAAACGATGGGAAGCACCAGCCGAGGCGGCTGTCCGCTCTCTGAGGCAGGGCACCAGGCGTCTCCCGGGGCTCGCTGCCTCCCCGAGGCGCTGTCCCGGGGCTGCCCCTCTCTCTGAGCGCTGCGCTGCGGTGCGGGGCTCGGGCGGGGCCGGCGCGGCATTGGCCGCGGCCGCTGATCTGCATTGACGCCAGCGCGGGCCGGAGGTCAGCGCCGCCGGGCGCTGCATTGGCTCGCCCGGGGCCGGGCCCGGGGCCGGGGCGGCGCGGGGGGAGCCGGGGCGGGGCCGGCGGGGCGGGCGGGGCGCGGAGGGGCCGCGGCCGCCGCCGAGGAACATCAATAATAACAAGGTGAGCGCGGCGCGAGGGACGGCGGCTGCGGGGAGCCCGGCATTTCCCTGCTGAGGGATGCAGACACCACGGCCCCGGGAACCAGAGCTCTCGCCGCTGCAGCCCCTGCCGCCGGGATGGGACGCTAGGATCGTTCTCCTTCTACTTCTCGCTCTTTTTGATTTTCCTCGCCCTTTTTTTTTAAATTTTTTAAATTTTTCCCTTCTCGCCGTTTCGCATCACTTCTCTGCCCAAAAAACCAGCCGCATCATGGAGGCCCTTTGATGCGTCCGCCCGCCGCGCCGGCTGCCCCCGCGGCTGAGGGAAGCGCTGCGGGCCGTGCCCCGTCCCCCGAGGGGGCTCCCCGCGGCCCGGGCCGCCCCTGCCCCGCGGCGCTGAGCCGCGATGCCGCTGCGGCGGCCGGAGAGCCGCGCTGCCGCCTGACGGGGGGCTCTTCCTTCCTTCCGACGACGGGAACCTGAATGTCACCCCCGCGGCGGCCGCCCGCCCGCCCGCGACCGAGGCGGCGCGGGACGAGCCCAGCGCGGCGTGAGGGGCGCAGCCCGCTCCCCGGCGCGGCCGGGCGGCTCTCGCTCTTCGCTGGTGTTTTTTAATAAATCGTTGGGTTTTTTTTGATTTTTGGCCCCAAAGCGCACCCCCGGCACAGCGCAGCGCCGAGCGGGACCGCGAGGAGTGGGCGCGGACGCGGAGGTGGGGAGCGGCCCCGGTCCGGTCCCGGGTTAATCGGTAACGCGGAGCAAGCCCCGGTGGAAAATGCGCCGCGCTCCGGGCTCGGGGGAGGAGATGGTGCCGTGCCCCCGGCCGCTCTGAGCGCCGAGCCGACGCCGAGGTGTGTGTGGTTTGGGGCTTGGGGTTTTTTTTTTTTTGTTGTTATTTTTGCCTTTTTTTTTTCTCCAATTTTTTTTCCTGCTTTCACAAGAAGGAAAAGAAAACGTTACCAAGATTCTCAGATGGCTTAGACAAATTAATAATAATCTGTGAAAATACGAAGTCGACCGGTTCTTGATTTCCCCCTTCCCTCCCCTCTAGCTCCCCAGCCCACTGCTCAGATTGAGCTAAAAGGACCTGTTTCCTGGAGGACAAGGAGAACAGACACGTTTCTGGTGGTGTAGAAGGGACCGATGGCAATGCTTCAGAGTGTAGCGGAGACGCAGGACAGAGATTCAACCTGTTAACAAAAAAAAATTAAGCAGGGGGAGAATATCAACGGGAAGGAAAGATTTAATACATATATATATACACGTATATATATATACAATTTAGAAGTATTCCCCAGGTGGCCACAAAGCATGGGCTGTGTTCCAAGCACCAACCTCTCTGACAGCAGAGTGATCTGTCACAGTAGCAATGAGTCTGAGGAGTACAATTTCCCTCACCAGACCAACACAACCATGTCTCAACAGCAGCAAGGCAACCCCGTCCCAGGATTATTCATTAAATGCTACAACACATCCACTTATGAGACGAGGACTAATTCCTCTAAGAAAGACAAGAGGGAGAACAGCCAGAGCATGGAGGCAGAGGCCCAGACCGGCAGACCCAATGCTAAGGTAAAAAGGGTGCTAAACACGAGCACGGTTTCTCTCAGAACAGGCGCTGGCTGTAGCGGTTCAGCCCAGGGACTCCCGGCCGCTGTGCGGGAGCTTTTCCTGGCTTGGGCTTTACTTTCGTTTACGAACTAATCCGTGTCTTGGCGGCTTGTTAGGGGTACCCAAGCCTCTTTGTTCACTCCGCAGAATGAGTTTTGCTGATTCCGGCAAGGAGAGCGGCGTTGGTGTCCCCATGGAGCGGCCGCGCCGTGCGGGATGCGCGGAGCCCCGCGCTGGGGCCGGCCCGGCCCGCCCGGCTCTCCGCGCTTGTCCCCGCTACAAACGGGGACACATCCCGGTCTGCCAGCTGGGCTGCCCGCTTTTCGTACCCCTTCCATTTGGGGAGTTAAGGGAGAGCGGCGGCGTGTTTTGCTCCGGGTACTGATTTACGTTAACAACTTGTTGACCTCGTCTGTTGCTGCAAATAGGGATTTTTTTTGCGGGTTTTTTTCCGTGTGTTTGAGCCCACACTTTAGAGGCACAACACAAGACTGTATGGAGTTGACAGACACATACTGAAAAAAATTGTGATTTGTGATTATTTTCTTGGAAGCGAGACAGTTCGTGGTTTGGAGTGCTTGTTTGTCTGTTTGCTTTTTATCTGTTTATCTATGAGTTGTACTTTAGCTCCTGATGTTATAGGTTTGGATTATATCTTTGCTTCTTTGCTTTTTTTTTTTTTTTTTTTTTTGGAAACTATTTTTTATTTTGTAAAAATGAGTTGCAAATGTAAGAAAAATCACGTTGTAGCAGTCCTGGGGATGTTATATAACATGGCTGATCTCTTCTGGTTGCTGTAATGAGAACTGAGATACACATGTTGTAAATATAAGATACAGGCTTGAGATGCAAGTGAGATCTAGCTGACTCTGTTAGTGCTTTGCAGACTAACAGAAAATCCAATGATTTGTTGTTTTCGTAGGGTTTTTACTTGCTTATTAAGACAACTTCCAGAGTATTGACCTGGAATAATTTACTTCAATTATGTGGGTGATTTTCTTTGATTGCTTTCCTTCAGATTTAGCAATCTTTGGTCATAGTTTAATAAGTTTCATAGTTTAAAAAAAGTCTTGAAAATTAGCAGACACTTTGAGAGCGGTGAGCTGGGGAGGAATTAACAACACTTAACTAAGAACATGAAGCTGAATGGGGGTGTACTAAACTCAATTTCAGTGTTAACAGCCCTGCACAGGAAATGAACTTTACGGCCCTGTTCACACGCGATAGATGAGCTCACGGGTGTTTAACACAGCAGCCACGCTGAGCAAGCTTCAGCTGTCATCTCAGTCCTGACACTTGTTTTGCTAGCTGAATTTGTAATAGGGATTATAACTGAATGCTACAAAACCTGAATCGAAAGTAGTCTTAAAATTTTTGCTCTGTGAATTTGTCTTGTGTGATTGTTTAAGGGGAAAAAAATCCCTCAAACCTGTTTCCAGAAGCATGTGTGGGAAGCAGTCTTAACTTAGTTAAATTTTGTTCTTCTCCTTCAAGAACTTTGTTCAAATTCTTATTACTAGGTTTGGATAATTCAGCCAGACTCCATAGGTTGCTGTTGGTTTGTATGCATGCTGTCATCTCATTGACAGCCACTCAGATTTTTATCACTCTGTTGCATTTTCTGGCCCTGTCATCACTCTTTAGCACAGTTCTGTGAAAGATGGGTTCTGAGAAATGAAAATGGAGCTCTGCTTGCGATCAGTTGAATACAAAATCTGTTGGACACATCGCATCTACATTATTTTCAGGTGCAAATCCCTGTAATAATCTTTAGAGCTGTCAGGCAGCATGGTATTTCTTTCTAATATATCATTAGCGTGTGTAGTAGGACCAGATTTGCAGTGCTGGATAACTGTGCTGTCTCAGAGATTGTGCTGGAGTGAGGGATCACTGCAGAGCAGTTCTCACAGCCCAGTGAAGTTGTTTGGAAAGAAAGAAAGTGTGAGAAAACTGAAATGTGCAGGAGCTTGAAATTCCTGAAGGCAACAGGAGCATTGGGCAGGATGTTGTGCTGTTTTGTAATTTAAAGGATTTTTGACTTGAGGAAGAATTGAGAGAGTTAGGGTGCTACTAAGAACCATTGCTATTTCTTGGAGTGTATAGTACACTCTTTATGGCCCTGGGAATTCCTTCACAAAACCCAAAATGCAAACCTGGTGTGCTTTGGGCACTGGTAGTGTCACCCACAATTTGTGTGAATCACTAGTAATCTGCCTGAATGATTTTTCACTTGGTTCAGGGTGCTTTAAGTTGTTGTATATTCTCAAATTAAAGCCAACAGAATGCTGTGTTAGAGCTATCAACAGAAGTTGGCCTGTGTGTAAATTTCACGTTTTCACTTTGGCTGGCATTAGTGTTAAGTTCATTAAAACATGTATAGTTTTAATAGTGCAATAATATTTACTATTATATTACTATTACTGAATCAGTTTGCTAGCTATAGTGCACATTTTTCAATTCAGAAAATGTATCAAAAAGAAAAAAGTCCCATGTTAGTTGTAAAATGGCATTATATCTGTTGCTAAGTAGCCCTTGACTTTGGTTTTGTGTTCATGTGTTGTTTTGTCTTTCTCCTGGCCAAATAGCAGAGGGTCATTTTCTGAATGGGTGGTGTGAGCATACTGTATTTTGTGATTTGCATCAGTTTATAAACTGTAGCTTAAAATGTGACATGTTCTTTTCTAGTACGGGAAACCCTAAATTAATGCACCCAAATTTGGAGAATAATCCTGAAAGTGTGTGTGAGCAGAGGTAAATGCTGTAATACCTGTTTCTGTTATGTATTAATGTGGTGACAGTATGTGAGAAATGGAAATCCTCTTTTAGGTCATGGCACCTCTACCTCCCTCCTTAATTAGTATTTTCATATGTGGCCTTTATTTGACAATTATGAGCATCTTGGATTAAGTGCCATATTTAAACAGTGAACCAGCCATGGAAACTCTTCCCTTAATTTTCAATGCACTGCCTCTGCAGATGAAACCCTGTACTAGTGAAAGAAGAGCAGGACTTGGATGCAAGGACTGGGGTGTGATTATCCAGTGCTACATAAAGAATGTCAAATTACACTTAACCAGTACTGTTGCAAAGAGGAGTTTCCCTGATTTTTGACTCTAAAAATCTCAAGGAAGTGGACTCAAAATTGTGACAGTCTGTCCTTTTCAAATATATTAGTTATAATTTTCAGATATTTTTGTCATTGAATTTGTGATAAATGTACTTGGATTTATAGAAATCTGCTTAAACACCATTAGAATAATAACTGTTTAATCCATAGCATAACTGGACTAAATGCTGAAATGCATAAGGACTTCTTGGGTGTTTAATATTTAGAGTTGGCTGGGATATTCATAATCATATGCTATCCCAACATCTGTGTGTGTGGCTCTTCTCCAGCACATTAATATACACTGTGGCACCTTGATTTTGCTCTGTCATTCTTTTACGTATGCAAGATTTCCTTCCTCTTTCCTTGAGGAACTCTCCCTGTTGGTACATTTAATACAGAAGTATGTGCATTTTGTTGCAAGGGGATCAGAGAGTGAATCCACACTTCATTTGTTTGAAATTAAAATTACTCCCAAGTCAGAAGGACCGAATGTGAAATAGTCTTTTGATTTATCAGCTGATGTGGGGCAGCCAGTTAAAATCCATGCCCCTACAGCCAGTGAGTGTTCTGCACTCAAACCCTGAAATTGCCTGTGACTTTTGCAGTCACTGCAAGCCCACGTTGCATAATTCTGCATGGCTCTGTGCTGTATGGCACCTGCAGTGGATCTCACGTCAGCAGTTAGCAGCACGTTATTTAGTCCATTAAGCTGTCTGCTCCTTTCCTCCCTGGCTGGTAATTCCTTTCCCTCGGAACACACCAGCACTCCCTCCCTTTGATACTCCCACACTCTCTGTCCGTGCTTCCAGCGAGGCCATCCACCCTCTCCTGAGTCCTCCCTGTTCCCACCGAAGCTGTCCTCAATCATTTCCCATCCCATTCCCTCCCACTTCCACCGACGTCAGCTCTCCTGCACAGAGATCCCTGCTCGCACTGAGAGGATCCTTCCCTCTCTGGCATCCATGAACTCTTCTCAGTCTTTGCAGCTCCAGACTTTCAGACTGATACTTTTAATGCTGTTGCTGTAAGGCATGAATCCTTTCTCCAGGGGCTGGGAGTCTTAATTTTTAAATTGTATGAAGTGAAGTGGTGTAGTAACATGTGAACTGGTCTAATTTTTATCTTTTTAAGTTTCCTGTTGTTTGTTATGTAAATTGGAAAAAACCCAAACTGTAAATCACTCACATTATATAGATGGCTACACTACAAAGACAGCATAAGCTGTGGTTTCAATTTTCAAAGCATTATTACTGGTACCTCTCCTTGTCATGCAAACCAACTCATGCAAAATGTGCCACTGCTTCTGAGGGCAATTCTTGGTGTGCCTGAGATGAGCAAGGTTAGACCCTGAATTTTTGGAGTATTTACTGTTGGTAAAAACTTCACTGAAACTCAGCTGAAAATTCCTGTGCCTTTTCTGTTGTTTTCAGTGCTGCTCTCTGAGTTTGCTCTGTCTTTTCCTTGGCCATTTTATGTAGTTAAGTACTGAGCTTTTCCTTTTCTGCCACCTGAATCCGTCAATAGGGGAAGTATTAAAACCAAGCCTTTATTTCTCTTCAGTTCTAGATATTTTTCTTACTGCGTTGTACCTTTTGTATTCTTAATTGTATGGCTCAGACTGGAGTGTAAGTACATTTACAGAGAGAAATTTTCTACTTGTAGAGTGTACTTATAAGCCAGGCAGAATAACAGGAGGTGATGTATTAATGAGTTTTTACCATTCCCAATATTACATGTGGTGTGAAATTCCAGTGCAAGTTAACAGCTTTGCCGTGCTATTTAATGTACCAGCAATTCAGATTTTACATTCAAAATGCTACGTTTAAGTATAAATTAAAGGTACAAAATGGTTACACCCACTTGCAAATACTTCTCATTCAATGAATTGTCGGTTGGAGGATGCTTACAATCTATGTGACAATGAAGAATGTCTTATTAAGAAAGTTGTTCATGGTTCATTTGAATCTAAAAAAATACTGTTTGGAAACTGTTTTGCTTTCCATTTTGCATGCATTAATATTTGTTCCTCATGTTCAAGTAAATGTCCATGTCAAGAAAGGGAGAGGTATTTGAGTGAGAATTATTTTTAACATCCATTGAAATTGTTATATCCAGCAGTCGCCACTACCAACAATGATAAATAGCTGTTTTGTTTTTGTATTATATGAACATTTGTTCACCTCTCTTGGCTGTCACATTGAGAAAGGACTCCAGAATTGGCTTACTTAAGGAATAGTAACAATACACTGAAAATATTCCACTTTTTGAGCAGTTGGAATCTCAACTGTCTTTCAAATGAGTCCTCAAAGAAGAAATAAGTGTTTTGAGATATGGACAGCTAAAGTTTTATAGCTCTCAGCAAAAAGTGAAAGAAGCTTAAAGGAAATATGATAATGAGCAGAGTGGTGTCAAGGTGAAATAGTTTCAATACAAGATTTACATTGTTATTTTATAAGGGGGCCACAGAAGCACCTGCACATGCAGGAGAACAATTTAGCATTGTGTTCTGTTTTGGTGGTGAATATTGATATAATATGCCCACACTGTAATATTGGTGTATGTGCTTGTCTGAAATTGCTTTACCAGCCATGGATGGGATTAAAACATTGTTAGCAATGTCCCAAGCTGAGTTTTCCATGTGAACTTCAGTGTTTTTATATATAAGACCCAGTGGAGGTTCAGTAGGAATTGGCTTGGTCCTGTGGCATTCTACACATTGCTATCTGCTCTTTGGGTAAAATAATGAGGTATCATCATATAACTGTAATTTAAATTGGCACAGGATGACAAACTGAATAGCTTTAATGTGCATGACATACTAAATAGTTTTATTGCCCAGAGTCAGATTTTTAATTTTCAAAGGCACCGAGGAAGTGATGTTTAAGTCCTCTGCTTTGCAAAAAGATTTCAGTATTCAGCCCCTTTTAGGTTCTCTCTTGATACCCCCTTTAGGGCCAAAATGTAATAAATGATGGTGTTACACTTGCTGTGAAGTTAAACAGCAGAGTCTCTAATTTGTGCATTCTTCCAGACCGTTCTCTTTTGCCATGGGTTGTGCTGTTGGCCTCACATCAAACTCCCAGGCCCTTTTCTTCTGTTTCTTGTAAAATCTGTAACTCTGTCACTCTACATGAAGTGAAAGGCTTAGCATTGTGTAAGCCAGCTCCCACATGTATGGCTTTGTTCCAGGAGAAAGGGAGAGAGCTGGAACCTGCTTTTTGACATGGAAATGTGTTGACATAAATTAGGTGATATCTGTTTTGAATGTGGTAGACAAGATAATCTGAGATGGGTTTTGATAGTGTTTTCAATGTTCAAAGGTAGTCTGCAGGTTTTTGTACAGTTAATGTCCTTTGTCCTTTAATAGCAGAAGAGCTTGGAATGAAAAGGGAATATTCAAGATTTAAAAGCAGTTTTGGGAATAAAATGTTGCTCATGAGGAAGACTGATTGCAGCATGGGGGACTCAGATAAGGATTCCCACCCTTGCTTGGAGTGGCAGGAAATGTGGCTTTGGGTTCTGCCACTTTATTACCTGATAGATAGACAATTTTTGAGCACTAGATCCTGAGAAATTGGGATAACTTTTTTTTTTTTTTTTTTTTTTTTTTTTTTTTTTTTTTTTTTTTTTTTTTTTGTGTAAAGAAAATCTTTTTGTTGGCCAGATGGGTCTTTCATTTTTGAGTGAACTAAACTGATACTATTTCAAGGATTTTTAAAAATCAGGATATATATTAGTATGTTTGTTAAATAATATTTTAACATACTTAAGGCTGGTCTATTTCTTTGTTGGAAATGAGAACTCACTATTTTTTTGGCAAAAGCAGAATTATTTTGCATGTTAATTTGAAAGCTGCATAGGACACCAACATTTTATATGCTTTTTTCAAGGAAGATGTATTTTGCTTTGTAAATCAAACATTTTATAAAGTGACATGACTAGATTATCGGTCTTGTTACGGGGAAAGTGGTGACATTGAAATCTTTTCATTGTGTTTTAGACTTCCCAGTTTCCTAAGTAAATCCATGCAAAGAAAACACAGAACCACTGGACAAATATGAAAGAATGGCATCCTCTGCTTCCCATTGTTTTCATTTGAGTTAGCAGTGACCTTTAGCTCCCTGCTGGGATGTGGTGGAAACTCCACGAGGCCTGTCTTATTTGCCACTAAAAGACAACTTATTTTTAAAGTTACACATTTACTGTCCTGTTCTGCCTTTGAGTCTGAGGTTATGTTATCTCTAATAAAATTTAAGCAGAAAAACAACCTCAGTAAGTGACTGGCAAAGTAAACCTTCTTTATAAGAATTTTCTTTGAAAAAAACCTAAGGTAATTTGTTAATTAAAGCACAACAAAAGAACCTTGATCTGTATTGAAAGCAATCTTCCTGTATTTAGGAGTAGCTGCCCTTTTGCATCATCAGAAAGATGTTCCTCATTCCCACTGAGTTGTCAGGGTTGTGGCTCTTCTGACACTGAGGTGTAGAGCTCTGTTTACAGCAGTGCTTTTAATTCCAGGTTTAAATGCACAAACATATCTGTGGGATATGTAGGTAGGTCAAAATCAGTGTTGAGCTGAGATGATTAATTTGCAGATGTGTGTTCTTTTTGGAATACTGTCTGCTTTTCCTTCCAATTTTAAATTTTTAATTGCTGTTTTGGGTTTTTTGGTTTGGTTTTTTTTTCCTTCCTTCATAACTTTTCATAAGTTTGGTGAGAAATTCCACAAATGGTTGAGAACAGCCACACCTATTACTCTGGTAACTTGAAGCAGAAGTGATGTGTCCTGTACACAGTTTAACTGCCTGGTAAAAACTGCAGTTTTCCATGAGCTTTAACTCAAAGATAAATATTTCAGCACAGGATGAGTATCAGAGTGTAGGCCCATAAATACTGGATCCAGAGCTTGTACTGAAGTGCGGATGGCACTGGGATTGCTGGCGAGATATCTGCTTTTTATTTTCCACACCAAAGCAAAGTGTTATTTTCAAATACTGAAGAGATTTATTAGTGGCCAGATTGTTACTGAAATGACACTCTTTCAACCCTGTTAAGATCTTGGAGAGTGATGACTCATGAAGTTAGACCTTAATTTCTAAGCATTCAGAAGGATTTTTTCCCCCCATATTTGTAGCTGGATGATTCTGTGGCAGTGATGCAGCAGGACCCATGCCTGCCCTGCTGAGCTGTCCTGCCTGGCCAGCTCGCTGTCTCTTTCCACTTGGATGCCCGGTGGGAATTCTGTGTCCTGCCGGCTCAGGGCCACCATGTACCCAGAGCACAAGGGCTGCACTCAGGCCAGGCTGTGTCCCCGTGTGCAGGGCTTTGTCCCTGCCCTCAGCACAGGGTGCTTTGGGGAAAGATGCAAGGGGTCTGTTTAAAGGTACAAAACTGAGAAGAGTTCTTCATGTTCCTCTTCTGGCTTTAGTCTGAACACACTGATTTACTTTTCATTTTTTGCCATTTTGGCACGAAGTACGATACCAATATTTTAGTTTTATGTCCTTATAACTTGGTTGATGAGTGCAATGAAAAATTGTACTCTTGAGTGGGATTTGTGAATGGAGAATTAATTTCCAAACCAGTGTTAGCACATACTTACCACTGCAGCACCACCAGTGCGAATGGGTGATGTATTTGTTTCTGCAGATACTCTTACAGGGACCACAAACAAACAATGAAAGTGTTTAGAAGAAAGCAGGGGACATGAATTGAAACTGAGTATGGGTTTGTATGCTGAAGAGGACTTCATGACCAGGGCAGCTAGTTATTTTTCCATGCATAGGTTCGTGTGTTCTCCAGATGAAAAACCTGAGGGTAAAATTGATTTTTTTAGAGGAATTAAACATTTCAAAGCCAGGCAGAAGAGGTTTTGCAAACCCAGACAGGTTTTGTTTTGTTAACAAAAGGAAGAATAAGTCCTGTGAACTCAGACAGTGCTTCATGCTTCCACTGATGCTGCTGGAGCTTTTCCTTTACTTAAAACTTGGGGTTTTCTATTTTGTCTCTGGCAGGAATGGATCTGCTTTCTGCAGAATTCCGGATGAGAGGGCTGTTCTGCTCCTCCTGTCAATTAGTGATGGCATTGCATGTCCTCAGTCCTGGAGGTGCTGGTCGTGTTCCCTGCCGTGCTGTGGAGCTGAGATCTGTCAGGAGAACAGTCAGCTCAACCTCTGTGGCACTGCTGTCACTCACAGCCCTCAGCCTCCCAGTGACACTTCTTCCCTCAGCAGATAATGTCACATTGTGCCTCTTCCAAAGCAGGGAATGTTTTACTATGAGGCAGCTGCTTGCCACTTGGAGTTTTCTGAAAATTTACTGCATGTTACAGCTCTTTAAAATGAATATATTAGAGCAGTAGCTTGTTGGGAACCAAGTTTTGTCCAAAAAGCAGTTGCCTTTGGCAGTGGTACATAGTAGGAAAACCAGATTCTTAGAGATAAGAGAGATTTAGCTTTTATGATCCTTGTTCATCCTACCTAAAACTCACTGAACTTATGGATTTGCTCAGTGAGGAAGCTGGCCCATCCCTCTGCCCTTTGGCTTTGGTGAGAAGGACAGAGGTAGTGTCTGTCTGTCCCTGAAGGACAGGCAGTAGTGGCAGCCTCGTGGTTTGGTAGCAAATGATAAAAAAGAAATTTAGTTGGGCATTCTCTACTTTTGGTTCTGAGAGCTAAATATTGATGTATCAGCTTATGATAGTTTTCTGAGAAACACAATTCTGCTGTCACTGTTCGTAAGTTGGATTTTTTTTTTCCCCAACACAGTTGGAAGGGTTTTTTTCCCTTGTTTGTTTGTTTGTATCAGTGCAGAGCCTGAGAGCCTGAGTGGGAGTGGGGCAGAGGGAGGCAGCCCTGCCAGGGGCTGGTGGGAGGTGTGGGGAGTCCAGAGGCTTGTCACATCCTCGGGCTTAGCCTCTGCTCACAGTGAGACCATGGGAACAGTGCCAAGCACCAGACTTTCAGAGAAGCGTGACTGAAGTTCATATTTTCTAAAAAGCTGAGCTCTCTTATGACTTACTTACAGTGAGATGTGTAGCTGGACTGTCAAAAAGAGCAAGCTGAAATGGCCATCTCTTATTTTGCCAATTAAACTAAAAGCAACTTCTTTTGGAGGTTGCGTAGCTCTGAAGCTTTCTGCTAACTTTATCTTGGCTGTTGTGATTGCTGAGAGCTCTTAAAAGGCTCTCTTGTGCTCTTTGGGCAATGTAAAATAAACCCTCTCCTGCTGTGCCCTGCTGGGTTGGTGGGACACTGTGCTTGGAGCAGTTTTTGCTTTGTGGGGTAACCTTGTTTGGCTGCTTTACAAAGTCTAAGACTGTGGAAATGAACCAGACCTGGTGCAGGGTCAGGGGATGGCAATCTTCTCCTCCATCTCCTCTGAGAGCCTTTGAGCTGTGCTGGGAAGTGCAGGCTGTGGGTGTTAAGAGGTAGCTGTAATTTTCACCCTTTTACTGGGTGCACAGGATTTATTGTGGGTTAGGATGCAGTGCTCTGTCCATCCCTCTGAAATTACACCAAGACCAGAGGCCAGTGGAGAGTGTGAGTGATGGGGTCCAGCACTTGCAAGGCTCAGAGCTCTCTCTGAGGTATGGTTTAGTTGCAGATGTCACAGCTGTCTCCACAGGGATATTTACCTAGTTATGGAAAAGCGATTTATCCCAAAAAGTTGAGAAACCTCGTAAATTCTCCCATCATCAGTTTGAGCAGGACCCAGTCTCCCTCAGTCTGTTGTTTTCTCAAGTGTGTGTTTAGCAGAGAGGCCGTGTAGTCTCTTGCCCTTTCTCCACGGATGACCTGCAAAGAAGAACTATCACCCCCCTTCAGGAAACCTGATGTTTCTGGTCAATGGTCCCTTACATTTTTTCCCCAGCTGACTGATATTCCAGTTGACTGATCAGAGAAGTACCCAGCTCCATCCCCTTGTTGGGATTTGCTGTGCCAGGGCTGCTCCATTCCAGGACAAAGGTACCAAGGAAATGAGCTGGGCTCACCTGAGAGCTGTGGTGCTTCCCTGGCTGTGGCCAATCACTTTGACTGCTTTGGCATCTGCTTTCCACTTACCCCTGCAACAGTACACTCAGTAAATACTCATGTGAAATATTACCTGGGAATCTTTAAATCCTTGACTACTATTGCTTCCTGCCACTTTGTAAGAGGTACAAAGATTTGTGTCATACCTAATTTTTTTTCCTCTCTTTTTTCTCCTCCATTTTGCAGAGGGATGTGGGTGAAGGGCTTGGCATTTTTTTCTTCATCTTTCCCAACATCAGGGTGTCCCAAGACAGCAGGTAGAATTTCTAAGAGATTCTTCTAAAGGAGAGTCCTTTAGCCCATCCTAAAATAGTTTAATGATTTTTAAGGAAAACTATTAAAACAATCATGTAGAGAAAAAAGCATGACAGAGGATTTCCAGGGTAAAGGGATTATGGCTTACACCACAATTATGCTTTTGCTGGGTGTTGCAAGAGGTCTTCATATCTTTAAGAGTCTGAGTTAGGTTTGGGAAGCTTTGACCTCTGTACTGAGGAATGATCCGAGGCCAGCAGTAGTAATTTATACAAACACAAGTCCTTAAACACAGAGTAATTGATTGCTACAACTGCAGATACTTTTGTCCCAGAACAGACATGAGCAGACTGTCCAAGGGCTGTATACATATGTACAGGATGTTTGCCAATTAGCATGTGGTTAATTTAAGTAGAATCCAACCCTCTGACTTGGTAAACCCTCAGCTGTGGCAGCTCAGCCACAGCCACTCGTCCTCACCCCAGCCCCACTGTCAGCCTGGCAGCCCATGTAAAACAGCATTGCCTTTAGCATGCAGTGTCTCTGCACTGATGTGTAGCACTGTACTGCAGAGAAAAGTATTTTCAGTCATTGTTACAGGAGGCCTGAACTGGTTTTAGAAGAAGCAGGACTTCAGTAATAAATCTGATCTCTTGAAATGTGAGTTGGAAGTTGCAGCTCCTGTCAGCAGGTTCTCTGTGTGATGTATTGTGGAGCCTTGGCTGCAAAGAAGCTGGAGCCTGCAGTTAATGAGCTGTTCAAAGTAGCTGTGAAATTGTCGGCTTAATTAAGCCAAGTTTAGTTACCAGTCTTCTTTGAAAGATTTTGTGTGAAGAAGCAAGCTCTGGAACTGCCCAGCTATGCACTGTAGGGAAGTGCTGTGTGCTTTTCTGAACTGAGAAATTAAGAGCTCATGTGGTAAGAGAGAGTGTTATTTTGCAAAGTGTTTAAAGAAAGCCCCTCGCTGTCCCAGCATGTTGGGGAGCTTCATAATTATTTCCATTTTTAGATAGTTAAAAAGCATAAGCACTCTAAAACAGTCAGTGGATTGCAGCTCCTGTGTGATTCTGATTGAAGATCTACTGTAATTTTTTCTTTTTTAAAATGATCATACAAGTGCAATTCTTTTAATTCTTATCTGTTTCTTTATAAAATAATGGATATTTATTTTTGTGCTTTGTCTTGAGTACATTTCCTGACAGTATAGAAGTCAGTGGAGACTGCAGTTCAGTTAGCAAGGTTTCTTCAGTTTCTCCTTGGAGGAAGAGTAAATACTCTTGCAGACATTTGCAAACTTCTTCTGCCCATGACCTTGAGGGGACCCAGGATATTACAGAAACAAATGTTCAGGGTCTGGGGCATCTCCTCTCACCTCAAGTGTCAGTTATTGCAATGGCCTGTTCTTCAGGAGATTTCTTACTGACATAAGTAGGGGAAAGTCCTCTTCTAATTACATCAATACTGATACTACTGTGCTTGTTGCAGCATTGTTTATGCCATTTGAGAGTAAAAATGCAATGGTACAGCTTTTTCCACAACAGAAGGCTTTTGGGTATTTCTTGACATGTGGAACTACACTTGGGAGATGTTTAGGTGAAGTCTTAATACAGTCAAGGACTGGACTGTGTGAGGAATGTTACCTAGATTAGAAATATCAGTGAGGGATTTGGATTTTAATTATATTTTGTTTTGGAAAAGATCTCGGTAATGCATACAATGATAGTGGATAGAGGGAAGCATGTTTTTGTTAGAACAGCTTGTTTCAGCTGAGGAATTGGTATAAAGTATACCAGCAAAACCAGTTCTGCTAATGTTAGCTCCATTTGTAATAAGAAGGTTTCCCAGGACATTTGTGTTATTCCTGTGCCAGGAATTTAGGGCTGTGCGAGTGAAATGGAAGTGGAGTGAGCACATGGAGCCTTTTGCTCCTCGTTGAGCCTTTGGACTGTAATAGTTTCTGGCAGCTGATGCCTTTGGGCCACTTGCCTGCTTTTATGGGGCCTTTACAGGCAGCACTGCTGGCTGTGAGAGTTCTAAGGAGCTCTGTGAGACTCTGAATGCTGCCGCCACCACACTGATGCTTTTTTGGAATTTCACCTCTATTGGACAGACAGATTTAACAGGAAATCGTTTGGCTGAGGTGTGACATCACGATGCGAATATTTGCAAAGCTTTAGGAAGTAAAGGTAATTTTTGTCAGTAAGACTGTAGGCTTGACTAGGCAGTAGAACAAACAGAGGAGGGAACAGTCCTTGAATTAGGACAAATAAATGATTGTTAATGGCCTTTGTCCTCTGTTGCTGTTTGTTTGCCTTTTGCTCTTCAGAACAGGCTGTAAGTGACTCTGCATTCTGTGACTTCAGATTATTAGAGAAAAGCTGAAGTATCAGTTAATTAATAGCATTGCTTAGAACCATCTTAATGTTAATAATTATCTCATTAAACTATTCCAGATTTATGTTTGAGTATGGGGCAAGTACATATAATAATACATACAGTAAGTATAGAAGAGACTGAATTATCAGGTGTGATTTGCTGACAATTTGATTGTTATGCCAAATGGTGGCAATTTGTGATAGAAATGTTGTTACCCCACAGCTGCTTCTGTGCCAACCCCCCCCCCCCCCCCCATTTTACTGCCTGTTTCTGCTTAACCTTTTGGCATTGTCCTCCATGGTAGTTGGTAGTTTTTCTTTAACTTGTTCAGTCACACATAGCAGAAATTTCTTCCTCCAGCCCCTTTTCTTCTTTTTGCCACTGTGTTCTACCTTCAGCTGCCATTGTCATGTTGCCAATGCTCATAAGTGCATATATCTATAATTTTGGGGGGTTACAAGCAGCGTGTGTCCTCTCACTGACAAAACTGATACCAATCCTCGGAAGCCTTTTTTTCATGAAGTATTTTTGTGGGTGAAGGTCTTTGAGGAAGGTCCAGGTTCTTCCCACCCTCTGGCACAGGACGCTATCCTGGCAATGGCAGAACCCTGCTCACAAAGAGGCATAGCTAGTAAACAGATGTCTCCCTGAAAATCTTTATTTAGTACACGCAGTGTACTCCTAATCATTTGCAGCAAGGTCAATAGCCCTTAAAGGGCCATTATTATAAATCAATCTGATACTGGAGGAGTATTGTCACAAATGTGTACACAAACACAAATAAACAAACCAGTAATTTTTTTTCTCTAACTTCAGCTAAAATGCAGTAAACTTCCTTCTAATCTGCTGTATTAGAAAAATGATTTTTTTCATCTTTCATAAAGCTTTCAAAACTGCAGTGATGTTCAATGCTTAAAATGTTTTCTGTACTGACATTTTAAATTGTAGGTGTGTTCTTGTGTTGCTTAACAGAAAGAAGTAATATTATGGGGAAAAATAATTTTCTTTTTCATAGTGCACAACATAAATAATCAGTTGATGGGTAAATTGCTTGTTTGTAGATTGTGGACATGAATTTTAGTTGTTTAACCATGAATAGAAACTGTCATAAATGACACTAATGATGGACTCCTAGTCTTACATGATTCAGCTGGTGCTGACAAAACTTCATAATAAAAATTAGACATTTTTCATCTATTTTTGTAACATGTCTGCTCAGATACTTGCTGTGTAAAGGGAATATCTGCATGAATAGTTGTGATCAAACTGAACTTGGATCTGAAATGGAAATGGATTTTTCTCCTTACTAGGAATTTGTCAATATCTTCCCAAAGTATTGAGTTTCAAGCTGGTTTTGTGACAGGTTTTTTTTTGGACAAGGACTGAGTGAAAGAAATTGTTACTTTTCCTCCAGATACACTCCCAATAACTGCCATAATTCCCATTTTCTTCATGGGGTCATGTTATGTTCACTGTGTCTCTAAAATGTAAATAACTGTTCTTTTATATGTTTAATATCCATTCTTTCTTGCACTTGGAGAGTTGGTGACCATTCCTGAGAGGTGGCCCACAGGTGCTATTTTGCTTATGGAGCTTCACCCAGGAGCTCCCTGCTCTGATCTGGGGCTACAAACTGGTGCTCTTTGTTTTCTTTTGAGTGTGTGAATAGACTGAGAGACCTGACTCTCATCCAGCCTGCACTGAAGGTGGGGTGATATTTCATTTAGGTGATGCTCTGCAAATGAACCAGAGCCATGTGCAGGACTCAGAGTTGAAGCCTCCTTCCCCTGTCTCTGTACCCACATTCTGGAGCCCAGGTTTGTGTGCTGTGGGGAAGCTCTGGGCAACCTCAGCAGTTGTTTCTTTTACACTTCATCATCTTCCTGTTCAGTCCATGGAAAACAAACCTAAACTCTAATTACTGTGTCTGTTTTATTTTTTCCTCTTTAAGTTTTCTTTATCATTTTTATAGCATCCTTCCAAAACGTGTCGCCCTCTATAAATGTTAGGCTGTTAAATTTTTGAAGCTCATGACAGTGTTGTTCCACAGCTCACACATTTGCATTTTCAGGGTAAACACCCTCCAACCAGAAACTAAGCAGGCTCAGTCTTTTGTGGTCCACTCTGTCCTCGTATGCCCTGGCATCAGGAGTCCCTTCCCTGTTTCCATGTCACTTGATGCTGTTTCACACTTGGGAGTTACATCTTTGGGTCAGCCCTTCCTTGCTGTTTGGGAATATCTCTCTCTTTAGAGAAAGCATAATTTTATAATTTTATAATCCTTTATAATTTTATAATTTTATAATCCTTCCCTAGAGAAGGTTAGCGTCATATAATTAGACATTACCCCAAAGAAACTTAGCAGCAGCAAATGTAGCACAGATAAACAAAGAGAGCTGTTGGGGAAAGGCCTTCAGTATTTCCAGCCATCACTTTAAACCCACCAGTTCCTCTTTGAAAAATCCTTGAGACTGACCACACTCTGCCTTGGCAAAGACTTTTGGGATCTAGAATGATGTTTCACATACTGACTCGTGGGTCTCCTCACCCAGGCAGGGAGATAAAGGAAGATAAGGTGGTCAAATAGAAAAATGTTAACTTGGAATGATGTATAATGGTCAGTCAAGGCTGTGCTGTAGCTTGTCTGCTTTGTGGCAGATAAGCAACTGTGGTGCAAGGACTACACACGGTCTTCAGATTAAAAATTATTATTTAGCTTTTTAGCTTTGTCTAAATTGTAGGAGCCTTTTTTTTTTTTTTAACTTGAGTTGTGGTTATTTATTTTTCTGTGTTTTTTTTTTCTTCTGGATACAAATAATACGAAATCTTGCTGAAGCAACGTGCTATTCAAAAGCTTAATCAATGTGATATTTGGGGAAAAAAAAGTGGAAATATTAAAAAAAAAAATCTAAAAACTGTTTCTCAGTCCAATAGCTTGAGCATTTCAGATGCCTTTGCTATGTTCAGGAATGACTGGCTGTGCTTGGAATGACTGGCAGTGAATTAAGCTCAGCTGGGAATCTTCTGTTCCAAGGGTGCTGCTGGGGAGGGCAGAGAGGAGAGGGTCACACTGCATTGTGGAAAATGGATTCAGGAAAAAGCCCAAGTAATGATACATCTTATTTGTGTTAGCAGGCGACAGCACACATAGTTTGCACACGTCTTTGTAATTGTTTTTGATAATTAGTTTAGGAAAGTGGAAAGAATTAGTGCTAACAAGAAATCCCATCTTGGAATGCAAACTCACTGGGACAGGACTCATATTTTCCTGTCTGTTTATAGGGCTGTTGTACACTGCAATGCTTACACAGTACAAATGTAAAATAAAATAAAACCAATGGTGGTGATGTCAGGAAGTGAACTCTCTGTCAGTTCACTCCCTGTAATGACATTCACTTATTAAAAAAAGACATAAACTTCTTTATGCATAAGGAGAGCACAAGAGTTGAATGTGCAATTAGAAGTAATTTAGTTCAGAAATAGATGACTTGTCTGCTGCCATAACTGATGATAGCACTGGTATCCACTATCCCAGATATTTACAGTAAAAAAAAGGAAATTAACAATAAAGGCATCAAACTGAAGGTGTCAACTGGTGAGGAAAAAAAAAATCTAGGCAAAAAAAATCACTGACTGATATTCTTCAGAAACAAAACCAGGTGAGAGTTAACCCCAGCACTGCCAGTGCTCCTGTCTGGGGCTGGCTGGAGCATCCTCTGTGCTTCCTCCCTGCCCCTGCCTCCTCCCTGGGGCTCTGCTGGCCCTGGATGTGGGCTGGGAGCCTGAGGCCCAGGGTAGCCTCAGCACCTGATATGCTAGGTCTGCTAGTTAGAAGAGAAACAATAGTTAAAAATTAAAAAAAACTTAGGTTTCTTTGATAAGATCTTGGATCCTAAGGCAAGTGCAGGAATAACCTGAAGTACATCTTGATAGGAAGATCTCCAAAAGCATGGTCTCAAGCAGTGTGGTCTAAATTGGGACTTCATCTTCTCATAACAGCTTTTTCTTCCCTGCTGGAATGGGCAATGTCCACAGATAATCTGAGGAAGGAGTCCCTGAAGGATGGGTAAAGGGGCTGGCAGCTCCTCTAGAAGCAGAATGCTGACCTTAGAGTGGCTCAATGCCCTGGGAAAAAAGGTTATTTATTTAGGGTTTAAGTTATTAAATTGGGATTAAGTCAGATACATAAAAGATTGTTGCTGAACTCACGTTCTTGGCTCAATCTGAGGCTGTGCAGAGATTAAAAAACTGTTTCCTGGATAGAGAAGGAGTTTTAATATGGGCCAAGTGGCAACACTCTTTTGTTTTCAGAGAGGCAGGAGAGACTTATCTCACATCCAGGTGTAGAGGATTGGATTCATGGGATTTGCTTTTTCCAATTTGAGTCTTCCTCATCTGAACCAGTGAAGAAATTTTGTGCTGTATCTAAAGGGAAGCAGTAATACCCAGAAAAACCTGAGTTACTTTGACTGAGCTGGGCAGCAGCAGTGGAGGAGAGCTGTGTGATGTGTGCAGGGTCCTGTGGGGATGCAGCTCCAGTGCTCAAACCCAGAGCTCCCTTTGGCACCACCTGCATCCTGCTGGGGAGGTGCCTCACGAAAAGCTGAGGAGATGGAGATGAGAAAGGAGCACAGAGCTGCCTGTTTTGCTCAGCCCAGCCTGAGGGAGCACTGCCTTTGGGACAGCAGCTCCCCAGCCCTGCAGGGAGGGCTCCAGCTCTGTCAGGAGCAGACTAAATCCCAAAGCTTGGTGAGGTCAGAGTGCAGGAGTCTTACAGGGGGTCAGCAAGTCTTTATAAGGGGCTTTTCTAGACTTTTTGGTCTGGTGAAAATGGGAGAATCTTTCTCTGAGGGGGCAGTGCTCAGAGTGTAGCAGGGCAGAGCCCTGGCTGCCCTTTCCTTCTCCATCTCTTACCTTTTTGAATAATCCAGCCCTGGCTGCCCTTTCCTTCTCCATCTCTTCCCTCTTTGAGTAATCCAGCCCTGGCTGCCCTTTCCTTCTCCATCTCTTCCCTCTTTGAGTAATCCAGCCCTGGCTGCCCTTTCCTTCTCCATCTCTTCCCTCTTTGAGTAATCCAGCATGGTCTTGGCACACCTCAGGAATGCCCAGGGCTCTGCAGCTCTCTGCCCCTTGCTCCTGCAGGTGTGGGTGCTGGGTGAGGGCTGGCAGAAAGGGCAGAGGGTTGTAACCCTACAGCAGAAATCTCTCCAGAAGTAACTGTGACAATCCCAGCAGGGGATCCTGCACTCTGTCTGTCTCTTTCTGATAAAACTTCGCTAAGTTTACAAGTCAGAAGGTGATTTTTCTAGCAGCAGTCTCTCTAACTCACAGGTTTGGGTTTGACAATCAAGCTGCTTTCTGTCTGAATTTTACTTTGTTGCCAGTAATAAAAATTCCAGCTTGTTCAGCCATGGTTATGTTGGTTTTGCAGAGCTAACAGTAGTAAAAGCTTGTTTTTGTCCACAAAGTTAGTAGATTAGGTCTCAGAGAAACATCACCCAGACAGCAGATGTACAGAAAAATCTCTTACTTTCTTTTTATTGGTGACTTAGCTTGAACCAAACACTGCTGAAACAGCTGAGTGTTTCTTTTACCACCCTCAGCCCCTGTGCATTGCCTTGCACAGGTAAAGAAGAGATTCTGGCTGTGGAAGCACTAATGAAGCTTATTATGCCACTTGCCATGTATTACTGACTATTCCAACAAAAACACTCGTGTGATAGGACATACTTCCTCTCCTTTCTTGTTTTAATGCCAGTATTTGAATCTCTGAAGTGAAACCATATGTTATCAACCAGTAATGTTTTCCTCATAGAATTTTTAAAGCTCTATTAAAATGCTGATGGCCTCTGTTCCTCCTGTGTGTCCTCTCACTTCTGTTATTTCCTTACTTCAGTGACAGCAGACAGTTTCTGTTATGATTAATGCTTTGTAGAGGCAACAAGTAAAGATGAAACTCTGGTTTAAAGAAACTTGAAAAATATATCTGCTTAATTTTATTTGTTTACTCTGCAGTCTGTCCCCAGAATTATCTGTCTTCCCAGCCTCCTGCTGTTTGCAGTTTTCTTGCTGTTTCGGAAGGCACCAACATACAAATGCCCTTTTGAAGTCAGAATCTATCTCCAAAGCCATTGGTCTGGTTTATTCTTTCCTTTCACTTCTAACTTTTAGGAATGAACAAGGCAAGTATTTTGTAGTGCAATAAAATTCATGATTTGAGAGTGTTCTTTGGAGGAATGGATGGAACATGGTGTATGGAGGGGGCTGTGGCTGCAATTAGGTGATGCAGTTCTTCCTTGATTGCTACCTTGATCTTTTATTGGAGAGTAGCAGTGTGTGGTGGGTTTTTCCAGCTGCTGACAGAGATCCCTCCTGGCTGTTTAGCCATGGCCCTTGTTCCTGGTAGTGCTGAAAGGATGGGAATTGGTCATGCCAACTCATGCACTGTGCAAGCTACCCTACATTGCCACTATCTTAAAAATAAATTCCTGTTAGCATTGAGAAAAAACTTAATTGGAAAAATAAAAATAGAAAAGATTACAACATTACACATCAGTGCCTTTGCATCCTGACTATACAACATGGAACTGGGGGAGGAGAATTACTTTGAGAAGCTCTGTGTACAGCTCAGGAACAGAGCTGCAGCATCATGTGTGCATGCTTTCATGGATCTTGGACACCATGGACTTGTTAAATTGTTCTAATATTTCACTGCTCTCTTTTCTGAATGGGCTGAAGTCCATTTGTTATTCCATACTGTGAAGAACCCTGGTTCATTTGCAAGTACTGGGCATTCATCTGGTAAATGATGGTCATACCTTGGTGCATAGGCACCTGCTGGCTGGAAATGCACACACCATGTGCTGGAAAAGCACCTTATCTGGTGCCTGGGTTTTGCTCAGGGATGGATGAATTTCTTCCTAAGTGGCAAGAGAAGGAATGTGGCCCTCCAGGGGCTCCATAAAGGCAGGGTGATCTGTACCACCACAAAGATTTCTTACTCTGATTTCTCTGTAAGATGAAACCCTGTGTATGAAGGGCTCCTGTTTCAAAGAATAACTAATATCTGTATCCTGTAAATCAGGCTGACAGCATTGAAATCTGCAGTATCCTTATTTAGGAAGGAAAGACCTTCCAAAATGTTTTGTGTTTTTTGGGGGACTCGCTGCCTGGTCACAGACCTGGGGTAGTCCCACGAGTATCTAATGGAAAATCAGCAAGCAGGATATTTTGGTTTGCCTTTCTTAACTGACTTGTTTTCCTTTTAAGCAAATACAAAGGGGCTTTTCTAACCACTGGATGTGCTGTGCCTTCTGTATTGGAATTTATAGAAAGCTGTTAAGAGTCTAAGATTTGTGGAAAAAATGAGGTGATGTGGTGAGAGCAGGATTATGTCTTACTGTGCAGATATTGTGTGCTTTGGTCTCCTGAGAAGCTTGTGAACGCTTCTCTAGTGGGGCACGTCTCAGTGACTGTCAGATATTTCTCATGTGGCATGTCCAGGCTGTTCAGTCCCTGTCCTTGTTAAAGGATAGACATCCGTGTCTTGTTTTGCAGTCAGCGTATCTGTTAATTAGAGATTCTGGCAGTAGGCACCTGGGGGTTAAAGTGTTCCCAAAGGATTGTTTTCAACATTGTTGTTCTCCTGCTCTCTCTCCTCCCCATGACGCTCGTTCTACTGAGAACCTGCTTCACCTCATTATGGGGTTGAGGCACTGCCTCCATGGATGCTGCCTGTCCTGCTTTATTCAAAAGCCTGGGAGAGGCTCTGCTGTGATCAACAGAGATCCCAACACCAGACTGAAACACACCCTGATCTCTGTGCAGAGCCTTGTCACAAGTGGGCTTTGGGGCCCCTTCCAGCAGTGCCAGCTGCTGGATCTGATTGTCTCCTCTGATTTGCAGCAGCAAGAATTATTCTGAGATTATATTCCCTCTGCAGTTTGTGCTGGGGAGGTTGCTGGCCTTAGCTGTTGATTCTTAGCCCTGTGCAGATCAATGGGGAACATAGGAACGTAAACAAAACCAAATTAGACGCTGCCAGTTTGAGGTTTCCCCCTGTGCAGGGCCCTTGTGGTTCCTGGGCTCCGGCTGTGAAAGGAGGCGACTGTGCTGCCACAGCATCTCCCATCCCATGGCAGAGGCTGAGTTCCTGAGGCCATGGCTGGGACTCTGGCAGGGAAAATCCTGCTTGCTCTGATCTTTCTACCATTGTTCAGTTTCCCTGCAAAGCCTACAGGCCCCAGTTTCCAAGCTCTAGGGGAGGTTTATGGGTTTTCTTTATTATTCTTCGTGGGACCAAACTTGCTCACAGACCAGGTGAAGAGTTTTTGGATGGCTAGTTGGATATCTTTTTTTCTTCAAAAACCTACACAAAACAGTTTTAATACCAAACAGTCTTCCTTTTATAGTCTCTGCTGCACACAGAGACCCTTTCAGTTTACATTTGTCCCATTCCTCAAGTGAAGATTACATTAACGACTCTTATTACTTTCTTCTGCCTTCTTTTCCTGATCTGTTTGTTTATTCCCATTTATTTCTGGCATAGTTTAACTAAAGCTGAGAGTTCAGTCAAACTTTTTGGCTCAGAATGCTTCAGTGCTTCTGTGCAAACTATTCCTTCATGATACTCAATGTACTGATACCTTTCCTTTGGAAAGTGAACACTATTTGAAAAATTTAAGAGTGGATGCCTCTTAACCATGTCCTAAATTATTATAAAATACTGGAGAAGCTCTGCAGACTCCCACAATTTACTGTATTGAAAAAAATCGCAAACTTTTGAATGTGCATGGTGATACATAGCTCTTCTTCCTATTCAAGATTAGCTAATTTTTTTCACTTACGGAATTAAAACGTGTACACAGCCCTGATTTAGGAGATGACATTTTCTGGATAAAACAGCAGCAAAGTGCTGCTTTTGATGATCCACCTCAGTGTGCCAAATGCTCTTCTTTTTGATGAGGCATTAACCTTTCAGCTGACACATTGATGCTTTCACTGCTGTTCAGATAGAGAGAAGTTCAGGAAATGAACAACAGACAGATTTTTAAAAATTTTCTGTATGGTCTCAGCTAACTTCAGGCATCTCCACATTGCTGATGAGGTGCCACAGACCTGCTTTCCTGTCTGAATTAGGGTCATCTCCAGCTGAGTGGAAGAAGGCTGCTGGTGTCTTTGGAGAACAAATTCTCCTTGATCCAATGGTGCTACAGTCTAGTATTAAAAGAAGATGGGTTTGTTAAATGAAAACTTCCTTGGTGTTTCATGGCAGAGAAACAAACGTGGCTCTTGAGCCACTGTGAGGAAAAAAAAAAAAGGTAGAGAAGAAATAGTTAATAGTCCTAAAAATCAACATTCTGGATATGAGCAGCTATTTTCTGGGCCATGCAGATTGGATAAACTTGTGTGGGTTGAGCACTCTTGTTTGTGCATGTGGCTGATCAGCATGAGCCCTGTACCCAGGACTGTTGGTGTGTGGCTCCAACAAGAAATGGCATTCTGCAGCCCAGCCCAGGCTCTGTGCCCTCGGTGCCATGGATGGAAACCACAGCTGCTGTGGAAAACAGGGCTCTCCTCCTTCCCATGCAGCAAGTGCAGCAGAAGAGCTTCAAACAGGACATATTTTCGAGATTATATGATTGCTTTTCAAGAGCACGCCATGAAAAATTATCACTTTAGGGAAATGCCGCTGAGAAAAGGCAGCATTTTGTAACTGAATCCAGTTTGGTGAAGTTCTTATGTACACAAAGAAGAGAGGCAAAATGCCAGTGTCTTGTTTAGTAAGAAACTGATTAAGGAGAAAGTTAACTCGTAGGAAAAAAGATGACATAAGGCTGTGAAATACATCCCTTTTCTTGTCTTTTAAAGTAATTTGAGCCTTTACATTAGGTAAACCTAATTTTGTCTTGAAATTATTGTACCCAGAAGAAGAATTGGTAAGCTGATACCTTTTGTAACCAAGCAGAGCAGAAATTTACTTTATGCCAGGCCTGAGATTTAAAGCAAAATAGTTTTATAAGCATGTAAATCTCTAAGACTTAAAAAAATCCCCATTTTTTTATTCAGCATTATTAAGATTTAATCATTCAGCATTAGTAAGATTTAAACAAAACTATATTTGATAAAATACTAGGTTTATGTCCAAAATAAGAATGATCACCATTTCCTTACATGAATGGACATTCGTTTGCTGATGCATTTTATTGAAAAAGGGATTTTAAACAGCAGCATGTCAGTTTTCATGCACCTAAGCTGCAGTACAGATAGTCTGCAGTTTACAAACACTGATTGTTTGGGGGGAAAAAGCAGAGTCTCTAGATGATGATCCCTGCATTCAGATAAACTTCAGGAAGCAGAGAGGAGGAAGGAAAGGGCTGTGGGGTGAGGCAGAGCCTGGGGAGTGGAGCTGGGTGTGAGCTCCCTGTGTCACCCATTGACAGAGTGTGGGGGCACAATTTGGGGGAGTTGGGAGTGGGGCTGAGCTGCATCCCCAGTGGGCACAGCTGTGAGCAGCACTGGCAGCAATGGGCCAGGGAGTGCCCAGGGGCACTGACCAACCACACAGGGAACAGAGGGCACACAGGTGCAGGGCATCAACAGGAGGGGATAAGAGGTGTGGCCAAAGAGCAAGAAGGGCAGATCTTGCAGCCTTCTGGAGTGGAATGGTGCTACTCTGCATGGGCAGGTGCCTGAAGCCTTCTGAGGTGGTAAGGTGTTTAAATAAAACAGGGGCTATACCTGGGAAAGAGGAGCTGTCTGTGCAGCCAAGCGTGAGATGCTGATTGTACTCTCTGCCAAAAATATGTACAGTTAAACATAAAAAGAGGTGAAATCATCAGGAGATTACAAATTCTTGTAGTTCTTGCAGTTTAGTGGAATCCTGGGCAGCTAATTTTTTTCATTTTTCAGAGTCAGTGGTATATCCATGAGCCCAGTGTTGTTTTCTCTTTAGGAGATGGAATGTTTCTTTAGGGAGTGTGAAATCAGAAACAGAAGCTAATGCCACCTGGCTGAGAAGACAATTTCTGAATTAATTTTCTGTTTCTATAATCACCCACACCTTTCATTGCATGCTTTCTGTTGATAATCATAAATATTTCTACAAGTTTCAGGCAGTGTTTTAGCAAAAGTGGAATGTCTTGCTCTCTTAAAACATCAGATTCTGGCAAAAGCCTTTTCCTCCCTGTCTTCTGAACTGTCAGCAACAAAGATTTAAGTACTTTCAGTGGAGGTTTAAATGACTGTCTTTCTATAAACATTGCAGCTACCCAGTTGTGTATGTAATGTAGGACTTGCTGGTTCATTCTTACAAAATCACAGACTATTTATTTTCCTCTTTCAAACAGTGCGTTTTTTGAGACTGGCAATATAATTTGTTAATATACAAAACTCTGAGATTTATAGTAGTTTGTGATGTTCTTTTAGAAATCTTGTATAGACAACTGAGCTGTAATTTTTAATGGAAGTGCTACTTACAGCATCTATTTTTAAATGATTAAATTTTTCCTTCTGATGTTTTGAACTGTTTATAGCAGAGACCTTAGGAGCTATTTCGCAATTCAACGTTCAAAGAAAATGGTTTGGATATCTGGATGAGTTTTCTGAGTTAAAAAATAAAATTTAGAAATCTGTATTTTAAAATTAAGGAATATTGAGTAATCATTCATATGAATATTTAAAAAAAATAATTTGTAAAATTTTAATTCTTCAAATACAGACAATAGCAAAGCAAATTTGGAAAGTGGCTGGAATTCAATTACAGCTCCTGCAAGAGTTTGCCATTAAATTAGCTAATGGTGACTGCATTGCTATCTGGAGCTTCACTTTCTAAGTTTTAAATGAGACCAGCAATAAAGTAGTTATATAATGTCATGTGAGTAAAAGGGGAGAAAGGGGATACTCAGAAAATACTGCCTTGAGGAAATGAGTTATTCAATGAATGAGCTTTATTTCTTAAGCTATAATTTCTGAGCTTCTGCTTCGTTAGAGAACTCTGATGTAGATCGTGACTTTTGCCCTTTTATGTTTCTTTATTCCTTTTCTTTAATTTTTTTTTTTTAATTGAAACAATGGAAGGATAAAATCCTTGATGTTTTCCCTGCAGTGTTCCTGTATCACACCTACTGCTTGGCTGAGGGTTTTGCTCCTGCAGTGTGGGAAGCGCCTGGGACAGGGGCAGTGCCCATGGGTGGGCAGGCAGGGTTTGCCCCGTGCTGCTGCTGCAGCTCATCCACATCACCCTGCTGAGGCAGCCTGAGAGAGCTGACAGAGCTGAAACCACCAAGATCCCACTGAAATCGCATTAAATTAACAGAGGCCAAAGCAAACGTAATTGGGTAGGAATTTATTTTGCGGTGGGGTGTGTAGAGTCACTGCTGTAAATGTTTCCTGACACAGTACACTAGTAAGCTCTGGAGGTTTTTATTTTGTTTTATTGTTGTTTCATCAGATTTCAAGCACTGACTTTAATTAGTCTGGGGTCTGCCTCAGGGGTAGTGTGTGTTTCTGTTTGGTTGTGTGCAAAATCTTCAGCCAAAATAGTGCTGTTGTTTCTAAGAGTGGTGTCATGAAAATATGAATTTGGGCCGTGCAAAACTCCTGTAAATGTTCACTGTTAAAATCTGTGATTAGCTTGGGACCAGAAACTTGATAGTTATCTGAAGTTTGGTGGATCTGTGCTGTCCTTAAGGAGTTAAACTCATTTGAGGCTTTATGGGGGAAAAAAAAAAGGCACTTTAAGGAGGAACAACTTGATGGGTAGCTCTCTATATTAATTTTGGGGTTTTGTTTGAATAATCTGACTATAAGTATTTTTCTGTCATATAAATGATGTTACTGTTATGTGGGAACAGACAGTGTTTATAATAGGAGGAAAAAATTAAAATCAGATTATTTAGTCAAAGCAGAAATTGCTGCATATTGTACATTTTAGGAAATAAACTGTTGACAGAGAAAGGAGAAAATGCGTGAGAATTGGAAAAAAAATCACATTTGTGTCAAGTTCCACTAATGCTTGAAATGGCATGCACAGTATAAATATAAAACTGTGATGTTAATAGGAACCACAACATTTCATCTTTATTACTTTTTATGATAGTAAGTAAACAAATCACCACTACATACATAGTGATTCTACAGCTGCAAGAAGCATATTTTTAAAGTAAACTGAAGTGTTGGTATACAAAAAGTTATTTTTAAAGTTCAGTAAGTTCTGTTTTCCCATTGTTTAGAACTACCCAGGGAAAAGGCTCTATATAATGGATTAACAGTTTATATATTTTCCTGTCCACAGCTGAAAAATAAGATTACTAATGTATTAGCGTGCAGAGTCTGAGTAGATGGTGTAAATTTGTACACTTCACAGGCTTTCTTTCACAGTGATTGTCAGAATTTTTCAAGTATTTCTAACCTCTCTCGCTTGCATTTCTTTATGGAATTGTGGATGCTTTTAGCCAAAACGTATTACTTACTGGTATAATTTGTGACTGGACTTAATACACTGACAATTTATTAAAACAAATCATGAAAGTATTATAGCCAGTTAAAATTTGTTAAAGCCGTGGGTCATTCTTCAGCCTGGTAACTATAATTTTTATACAGTCACTGTTTTGACAAATTTCTGCATTTCAGCCTCACTTGCTTTTTATTCCCTCCCTTTCCTCCAGCCCAGAGTCTCACCACCCAAAAACCCCAAAAGAGAGCCTATGCTTTGGCTGTCCTGCTCCTTGTCAGGAACGCAGGGAATTAGAATACTATTCAGTTCTTTAAACAGATTTGGAAGTTTTTCCAAGGTCAAGCTCGGAGAGAGAAGAGCTTTAATAACCCCATTGGAGTTCATGTGGCTCAAACAATTTGTGCCTGTTCCCACTGACCCCGTCAGCGCTGGGCTCTGGGTGTGCAGGGGCTGCTCTCACCTCTCTCCCTGCCCACATTTTGCTTGCTTTTCCCTTGGGTGCTGCAGTGCTGTCCACAGGCACCGTGTGGGAGCCAGTGCTGGGCTGCAGAGGGAAATCCAGCTCACCCTGACACGGTGAGCCTGGAGTTTGTGGGACTGGGTAACGCTCTGGGACTGAGGCCATGTTAACTTTTTATAATGCAATAATTGTGGAGCAAATATGATTAGTTCCCTCTTCGTTCCTTGTTTTGAATGCCTCTCTTCAGGGTATTTGAGCACTTTGTGGAAGACCTTTTGGTTGGCTGGAAAAGGCAGGACAACATCTCTTTCTATAAATGGAATAATAATTGCACTGTGTGCTGGCCAACAGAGGCCAACATCTGGATCCTGGTTATCAGTTATCTTTTAATCATGAATATGTAACATGTCTTTCTTCTCAGCTGCTCTTTGCCAGAGCCCAAGGCAGTCAGGAGAACAGAGTTACTGGCCTTGTATTCCTTGCCTGGAAAGTCAGGAGGTATCCAGTGGAACAAGGAGGGATAGCAGACTAGGATGTGGCATTTTAACTAGGCAAACATTCCCTTAAGAAACTAAAAATTCATCTCTTGCCTAATGGTAGCAGTTTTGCTCTCTGAGATTTTGGTGTAAGTAAAGAATAAGGAAATCTTTGAGCATATTTTACATGTTGAGAAGAAACACACCTTGTGTTAGGAAAAGGAGCAGCAGAGATGGTGAAAATAAACCCAATTATCCTGCTGGGTGCAGAGTGGGGAACATAAAATTCTGCTCCATCCCCCAAGGGTGAGGATGGTTTTGCCTCTGCTTTCTGACACTCCAAAGTGCTGCCTTTGCTGAAATGAAAAAGATGCTGGTGAGGATGTTTTGGCTGTCTTTAAAATGGAGTATGAGTGTGTATTTGAAAGGTGTAGAGTTGTCTGGAGTGCAACAGATTGTTTGTATTGATTTGAGCAGAAAATGAATCTTTGTCTAAAGAGTAAGAGAGAAAACTGGTAGTTCTGTAACCTAGCTAGCCCTGAGGCACAGAGGATCTGAAGCCTTGTAAAAATCAATCTCTAATTAGTACAGGAATTTTGGTTGGAATATGATCTGAATGCATACCCATATTGGAATTTCTAGTTCAGTATTTTGGGGTTTCCTTTTTCAGCAGCAGAAGTTTTCTTTTACTCTCTGTGTATCACTGTAACGAAATAGTTCTTAAGCTCTTGTCAGTAATGTACCAGTTCTTTAAAAATATGTTGATTTAATGCGGCCTAATTTAATAGAAAAGGATGGGATATTTTCACACAGAGAGTTTAGCTGCTAGCACTTAAAAATAGCTTTAAAGGCCTGTCTTTTTAAAATGTGACCTTTATCTTCCCAATCTTAAGGGAAAAGGAGGTTGGAAAAGCAGAGCTGAGTTGTGCAGCTATGATAAACACACATTTATCAAGTGCAGTCTGCCTACATGCTGGGTTGTGGAAGTCCATGGCATCATATTTCTGGTGAATAGAGCCCTTAGTTAGGGCTCTATCCCACAGAAAATATTTGAGGTTTTTCAGTCTATACAACCCTAAAAGATGCAGTTTTCAGCTTTGCAGGACGCCTTCCAGTGCACGGGGAAAGTGGCCTGCTGTGAAAATGGGAAGCCAGCTCAAGCTCTGTCAGCAGAGCAGGCACCGAAGCTCTGTCACCTCTTCCCTTGGAAGGTGTTTGGATCTCCAGGCTGCCCAGGTAAAGCTCCCAGTGTGGGCAGGGACAGTGAGGGAAGGACTCTGTGGTTATAAAAAAAGGAAAGAAACCCGAACAGATGAGAGTGTTCTGAAAGATGAGAAGGAATCTGTGAAGGAAAATGAAAGCTGGAAAGTGAGGCTGGAGAAAATGAACAGAAATGCTGTGGAAAGTAGATGGAGAGGAGGGAGCAGACTGGAGTGTATGGAATGAGCAGAACACCCCACATGAGAAATAACAAACCAGTGACCTGGAAGATGCTGAAGGGAAAAAACTGAAAATTTCTGTTTCAGCTTTGATTAGAGGGAGACCTCAAGCTCTGTCTCCTTTGAATACTGCAGAGCACACACACTTTTTCTGAATATGTGCCATGGGTAACCTTTTTCCTCATTGTGGACGGGCAGCTATGGAGATACATTTAAAAACAGATCAAAACTTTAGGATATGTGGCTACTTTTTAATTTCTTTTTAGTTCTACTTGCCTAGCAAACTGCTAGAATAAACTCTTCAATGTAGAGATAAAAATGTCATTGAGGGATGAAAACAATTTTTCAAGCTGAAGAGATGAGTTATCTGGAAAGAAAAGAATTTTCAGAAAAGTTCAAATAAATGTAATTAGTAGTGTGGTGTGGTCTGATGGAGGGAGGATTGAAGTAGATTTAGTGTGTTCATGAGTGTGTAACCAGAAATGCAGCAGCACTGCAAAAATGATTTACTGTGAACAGAGCCTTAAAAAGAATTATAACCATCTGATGTATCATTATGAGTGTCACCAAGAATTAGAGGCCTGAGTAATGCCTACTGTCTCCTGCCCTTTATCATGCTGCTTGCTGTAATTTAGCTGTGTTTCAAAAAAGAGAGCAGCCCAGGGACAGACAGGGAATAGGATTTTGGAGGAGCTGGTCTGTAGAAGTGCTTTTAGAGGTGGTACCTCTTTTGTGCTTACAGGTACTCAGACATTTGGGTGACTTGGCAAGGCTTTAATTAACTCTTTCCCACACTGCAATCCAGAAGTCACTTCTTTTAGTTTGTGACATGGGCAGCGTTGTTAGAGTGAGTTAAAGGTGAGTTCATGGTTGAGGAGGATTACACAGCAGTGTCTGTGGCTGAGTGACTTCACTAAATGAACTGCTCAGGCTAAAGGCTTTTGCTTTTGTGTCTGCCCAGCCCTGAGTGAGCTCTGGCATAGGGCTGGGTCCTTGGTTCTATCACAGAATGAATGATGCAGCAGTAATAAATAATAGTAAGAAAGACAATAGTATTGGTTGGCTTCTCTGGGATATCCTGACTCTTCTGTGGACACACATTCTGGAATTTCTTTGGCATCAGCCTGGAAATGAAATACTCCTGTGTGCCTGAAGGAGGTTTTTCAGTTCTTTACAGCACATAAGGCTTAGATCCTCCTGAGGCTACACACACACAAGTGTTTCTAAGAGCTGGCTTTGAAAGTTAACAATGCTGCCTAAATTACCACTAATCAATTGGAAATCTGAGCCTACCTTTTTAAATCAGTGCAAAACATTTTCTGTCCTTTTTGTGTTTGCATTCTCTGAGACCTTTGGGGTTGTCAGCTGTCCCAGATGGAGTGAGGCACTTCACTTGCAGGAGGATCAGCATCTTTTATTGATACAGGGAGTCAACAAAGTTCAGTGGTAAATGTGACAGTGGTTTAACAAGATTTGATGGCAAGGTACACTTAATTATTTAGTGCATAGAGAGCAGCATAAATCACATGTGTCAGGGAGATTCATTGAGTGATGAGACTCAGATTGCTCCTGTGCAGAGGAGTCCAGGTCAGCTGGATCCATCTAGGCACAGACTGGCTCAGTGGTTTGTCTCAAGGATCAGGTGTGCACAGCCCATCTGAGATGCAATGTTAGTGAAGCTCAGCAGGCTCTTAGCCACTCACTGGGGATCTGCTGCAGGAAAGAATCTCAGCCTGGAGGAGTAACCTTGGGTGAGTCCCCGCTCAGGGGGAGAGCCCGATGGGCCCTGGGCTGCCCACTGTTCATAGAGTAACATAACTGACTTACAGTCATATTTACATACTAGCAAAATGTCTAGGTTGCTGCTCCAGACAGCCTATTGCTATTGAATTGCCATTCATTTCCCAAAAATCCAAGCTAGGGTGGGTGCAGCCATCAGGACACTGGTGGATATTGTGAAGTGGAGGGATAGAGAGAATGCACCGCCATGTCTACTACACATTATTGCTTTTAGCTTCATCAATTATAAAAGTACATGTTAAATTAAGCCCCAAAGCTATTTGCATTTTAGCATAAGACTTTATTCAGTTCAGCCTTGAAAAATCAATTAGAAAAGGCAGCACAACAGGCAGGAGTTTCAAATCCAATTTCTGCTGATTAAGACCCAGCCACATGGCTGAGCCCATCCCACCTGCAGGTCAAGTTGCCTGTTATTTAATGTGAATCTCTCTGGCTGCTGTTTTCTTAAGCTTTTCTATCACACACCATTAAACAAGCTGAAGGAGCTTTAGGAGCTAATGGCTAATGCATTTGTGAGAGGCTGCTGAGAGTGTCCTGGCCTGCATGGGAATGGCCACACTGTGCCATCCCTGCAGGCCCCTGCACTCATCCTCCCAGAGCCTGGGCAGAGGGAGGGAGAGGAGCTGCTCTGGGGGCTGGTGTGGGCAAAGTGCACCTTCCCTGGAGCCAGGCTGGTGTTGGTGGGCCGCTGGTAAATGAAGTGTTGAAAGCAAATACTGGTGCAAAATGATACGCAACACATTTTGTTTACATGGTGAGAGTTGTGCATTTAATCCTCTGGTTTTGTTTCCTCCCTTTTCATCTCTGGTGGTATCTTCAGTTAGCCCATGGTTTCTTTTTGGTGCATCTCCTTTGTTTGTGTTCTTGTAGTTTCAAAGTCACAACTACAGTATCCAGAATTTACTGGGTTTTTTGTACATTAATATGACTGCTCTAAGAACTTGAATGGGAACATGGGTACTTTGCAGAACATTTCCTTGGTTTTTATATAATCTTTTTCCAGGCCTGATGCTATTTTGGTTCTACCATTTTGGCCTCTGAGCTGGGCATAACTGCAGGAGCTCATTGGTCTAAATTTCCAAGATTGCCTATTGATTAAAAAACCCAAAAATGTTTGCTATGAGTAATATACTCCAGTACCTTGAAATGAGTGGGTTTTTATTGAGTAACCTCTTGTGTTAGCAGTTTTGACATTCTTTAGCACTTTGTTTGTTACAGAGGATATTGAGACATTAATGTTCTTTTAGGCACTTGTGTATTCATGTGCAAATAGTTTATTTATTTTCTATTCATTCACCCTTTCTAACACATCATATTGCCTTCCCTCTGGCGAAGGAGGATGTCAGGATACATTTCTTCCCAGCACTTGTGGCAGTGAACAAGATGAAGCTTCTCAGAAACAGCCCAGGTCAGCAGTGGCTGCTGTGTCTAAGGGAGTCTCGTTTGCTTTTCTACCTGTACATTCATTTTGTCTTTCAAAGCTCCTTTAGCAGTTCCCTCCTAAATGTTGCTTGTTCCACACCTCATTCAGATGAAAGAGCCCATTCAGTCAGTGGAGGATGAACATTGCTAAGTGTTGCTCCAGAGGAAATGAGGCAGGGGGTGGCTCTTGGACATGTGTGTTTGCCACAGAAACTATATACAAAGTTAGGTCAAAAATAGAAAATTTTTCTTACTAGGGAAGGTGCCCTCTTTGGCTGCTGCTGCAGCTTTTGTTCTTTGAATGGCAAGGTGTAAAGGCAGAGGGGTGCTTTTGTCTTTCTGTAAATCTTCCAGTGCTTTTTATCATTTGCCTTATAAAACCATTCTGGTGTTTACTGGAAGGGGAAAACTTAGAAGAAATGTGTTTTGAACATGGGTATTGATGTAAAATATTAATGAGTGGTTTCTTTTTTTTTTAAAGTTTTGCGTGCAAGACTTCATGTTTCAACTGCAGGTCACCTGCCTACATGTGCACTGTGAGAGGGTTTGAGATGATGGTTGGAGCTGTAATTTTGGTTTAAGTCAGTAAACATTCTCAAGACTTCTGTCTTTGTGTACAGAAGATGCCTTGCTTGTCAAAGGTGCGTGTACTGTGTGCTGAGTCAGAGCCATACAAAGCAAAATGTTTGATTTGGGGCCTTTAAGGAAACAAAGAGCAAATAAAGATACAGTGCCTTTTATGGTCCCCTTTAAAAAAAGAGGCCACCTAAGGTTACGTTATTATTAAGTTTTCACTAGCATGACATAACAGTAAATTCAGGCTCCTTGGTGTGCAAAGGCCACTTCAGCACCTCCTGCCCTCATCCCAAACGTGAGCAAATTGCAGTTGGGTGATTCCTCAGCTGAATCTGAACTGCAGAGAATTTTCTGTGAACAGGCCCCAGAAAATGGCACGGAGGTTGCTATTAAAGGAATAACTTTCTCCTGTTGATTCTGTCTCTGCACTGACCAAGGACAGGAGTTAAACATCTCCATGATTTTATGCCAACCAGGAAGAATTTCACTTTTGCTGGCTCAAACTGCTTGATGTGTTTTTGTGCTTTGAAAACCTGAAAGCTTTGATATGGTGCATACTATGAACTGATGCCAAGCTGTGACTAAACAATCTCATTAAAAATGCAAGGTAACTGAAGCAAATGTTTCCTTTGAAGAGACAGTATCAGTTAAGTACTCATTTCCTCTTTAAAGCCCGACTTTAAAGGGGCAAAGACAGGTGGGCTAATAAGAACAAGATAAAGCTTGTTGTGTTAGTTTACCAGCTAATTTGGCAAAAAAGCAGAGTCTTGTTTCATGTAGTTTTAAGAGCTTGTATCACTTGCATTTGTTGTCTGAGGGATCAACTGTCTAAATATGTGGTGTAATTGTGAAATGCTTTTGTGTGCACTGTAACTTGATATATTTACATATTTTCCACAAGCTGTCGTATCACTAAGATAAGATCTCACCTACATAGTACCCATAATCTCTGATGCTAATTCTGAGCCTCTGCATGGGCTTCTTTAACCACAGCAAACCCAAACCAAACGCAGGAATGTTTGCCATGGCACTTCTGGAGCTCACTGGAACCTGGTCAGTGGTAGCTCCATCCTGAGCTCTTCCACAGGCTGTACCAACTGAGATCCAAAACACCCGTCTTACATGAGCCTATCATGCATTTCCAAAATAACTAAATAATGCATTTTTTGTTAGATTACTTCATCCTGTCCACTGATTTTTCTTAGCATTGCGTTCTGGTTGGTGGACTGCTCCAAGAGGAGGGTGTTCCTTGAACACTCAAGTAGAGCAGCCTGTGTTCTTGGGTGGTTTTATCTGTTTTCTGTAAGGATCTGGGCTTGTCATACCTGCTGCCAGCCACCCACACACATTTGGGCAGGGGGCACCTCCTCTGCAGGGCAAAGTGTGTCCAGCCCTGGCATTGCAATGCAGGAGGTGCAGGGCACCTGTGCAGCTGATGTGACTGTATTTTCATGGTAAAGTGAGCAAAATTACTTGCCATCCAGGCACAGAATATCACTGGCATGAGCATGTTCGGTGATCAGCTGTAGTGTTGTTACTCACTGACTTATAGTGTCTCCCTCAAGTCTTTTTAAGAGACAGAAAGCAAGAATCTTCTTTGCTTGCTTAACCAAGGCACTGAACAGCACCATGCAGAAGCCAGGAAAGCAAACTCCTCTGGGAGAACTCTCATAGATGTATTTTATGTATCAGAGCCTCTCTCAGCCATTTTGCCCACAGATGTGACAAGAATGTAATTGCAGAGGTGATAAGGATGTGTACATCAGTGTAAAAGCTAAAGCCCTGCAGGGATTCCCATTAGTTTCAACAGGCATTGGATAAGCCCCTAAGAAAACACATTAGACATTTTACAGAAGAGACAAAGCTTTTTGGCGCACTGCTTGCCTCCCAGCCTCTACCATTTCTCTTTCCATCCCTTAAAAATATATATACATTGTAATTCTGAGATACAAATGTGTGCTGTCAGAGTCTGTACCCCAGACTGAGCAGTGCTTACCAAGATGTGGGGCAGATTAGCTCTGCTGACACAGTGTTTTGCATCACCTTGTAAAACACAGAAAAAGCCCATTGCTGCTCCAGAAACTTCATAAACTGAATGTATAGATTCCTGGCTGCTCTTGTGGGACTTCCAGCACCCAGTTGTGAGTCATAACATTGAAGTCTGGAAGGAAAGAACATCTTGTAAATTGTTTCAGAATTGTCTTTCACCTCCTATTCTAATGGGCTCCCAAGCTTCTCTCTGGGTCAAGATGCATTTAATTATAAAAGATGGGAACATGAGGGATTACAAGACATCCGTGACTTTTTCCATGAGAAAATAATAATAATAAACTTTCAGCAATTTAAGGATAAGTTCAAACTTCTCTCTGGAGACTTGAACATGCATTTGCAAATGAGAGAGTTCTGATGTCTGCTAATAAAAAAAAATAAATATCTCACAACAGGAAAGGATTTGTTTGGAAGAATCTCTCCTCCACAGCTGAGACTTTTAATCATTGTCTGGAGCTTTATGCTGTGTTCCCAGCCTTGCAAGCACCCTCTCGTGCCCACAGCCCGTGGGCAGGGAGCTGTGAGGTGCCCACGTTCCCTTGGCTGCTCTCATGCCAGGCTGGGAGGGTCTGGTTTGTCCCCAGCAGAGCCCAATGGTGGCTTTCCATTTTCTTCATGAAGGTCTGGGTTCCTGGTAAAGCAGTGGAGAAGAAACATATTTCAATTTGTGCCAAAGGTGTGAGCACTTCCAATGAAAGCTCTGTCCTGTCCCTGGTGGACAGGCAAGTGGGTATTTAAGGCCCTGACATTGCCATCTACTTTATTTTTTTTTTCCCCATCAACTTTCTGAATGTTCTCACTGGGCATAAGTGGCCCTTTAATGGAATTGTTTTTTCCTGTATCTCATCACAAGTCCTGCACATTTATCCTCGCGTTTGGAAAAAATTCTAAATATTCACATGAGCTTAAGCATAATTTATTTTCTTTTGTAGCTTAATAAAACCTTGGGTTCCATTCCATCTAGCTATCTTCAGGGATTTACAAAAGGCCAGTGGGGCTGAAACTCAGGGCTGAACTAAGAGATAAAGGAAAACAAACAACTGTATGAATACCTAGAACTCGCTCAGAATGCAGTGATGCAGCTCCAGTGCTGCTTTTTTAAAAAAGATGGTAAATTATTAATGATTCTAGGAGGAAATAAATACAGTAGTGGTTCTGCAATGTCTGGCTTGCTCTAGAATGGAATGTATTTCTTGCTCCTGTCCCAGGCTGGGCATGGGTGAGTGTGGATGGAGTGTGCTCTGTGCACTGGGGCCTCAAAAGACACCGATTTTATGACAGACTTCAGACTCATAGAAGGATTTTTTTTTTTCTTTGAGACCACCAGCTTCTCTTCATGTGGATCGCAGATGTTTATTTGGCGTAGTGAAAAAACGATGCAGAAGGAAGAGTTTGTTAAAAGTTATTGTCATGCTACAATATCTTGGTTCCCATATCTCATGCCAAAAAAAGAAAAAAAAAAAAAAGCTGCCTAAAACTTTAGCTTGATTTTCAACATTTACATAACAGACATCTAAAAATATTTTACCAAGGGTTCCATGTCAGTAAGCCAATAGAATTCACAGTTCTGTAGAAATACGATAACAATGATTATTTCACACTGCTACTGTTTTCTTTTTTATTTTTTCAAATGTGTGAGGGTTGTGACTTTACCGTAACTTCTGCATTTCTTTTGGAAGGTAATTTGCAGAATAAGGCAGAAAAAGAGGATTTGCTATTTTGTTGTTTCTGGGCTGAGTGAATGATGATGAAATAAAATTTAATGTATTTAAGTTCCTGAAGAATCAGACATATTTCCTAAGCAATAGAAGTGAATTTAAAAGCAGTATAATATTAGGGGGCCTTTTTCAATTTTAAAGACTCACATTTATAAGGAAGTGAGGCACCATGACTAGAAATATTTTAATATTCTACTTGCAGGTATTTCAGTATAGTTTTACCCTGAAAACTTTGTTGCTGTGTCAGATATTTTGCTAAATACAAGCAAACATTAGTAAGTGGTTGTGAGTTGTGGAAGGTTTGCTATTAATTTAAATCCATACCAGGCAGTTCAAGCTGCATGAGCCCAGAGGGGTTGCATTTGTGTTCATGCTGTAGGAGATTTTTCACTCTGTAAGTCCATAGAATCATTTTAGGTACGTGGGATAAATGTGTTTTGTTTAAAATATTTCTTATGTCAGGTGAAGATGATTAAAATCAAGTTTATTTAGTTTTAAAAATGATCAATCACCTTTTTAGTAAACGAGTGACACTGCATTCCTCAAACTGGAGACACGCTTGGATTTCTCTTAAAGCAGATAAATCAGTACAGTAAAAATATTGGAGTAGTTTAATATGTTTTGCATTTTAAAACCTTTTTTACTGAGGCATTTACTATAAACATGGCAAATGAGATGTATTCACTTTAAAAGCCCTTCCATTGTGTTTATCAAATAGCTGCTACAGTACTTTCAATGCTGTATTGAGTTGGAAAAAATCTGAAGCTGCTTTGTGTATTTTCCCTCAAGGTTAAAGGTTTGAATCATGGGATAATGTGTGATATCTCTAGGGCTCCTTGAAACAGTTCAAGAACATGCACAAAGGACTGTGGTTTGTGCTATATTTGCACAGAATTTAACATCATGTTCCTTTGGCTTAAAAACAAAGATGAAGATGCTGGGAAAATGTTCCCTTCTTTAACACCATGATATACATTTTCCCAGAAAAACCTATAACTGTTTTGTGGGGTGCAAAAAAGTAATTGTGCACTATTTTTCTCTCTTGTGATTTTTCTTTTAAAACTATCCAATCAATGAGAAAGGAAGTGCACTTTGAAAAGCAAATGTTCCCTTTTTCACTTAGAATTCAATTTTTACACAAGTTTATGGTTTGCTTTTGGTGTGGCAAATTACAATATTTGAACTCAAAATCTCTCTCACATTTAAAAAGTAATTGTTAAAATTTTTTTCACTTAAGATAAAAGCTGTCAAAAATTAAAACCTTTGGTGTGTATTTGTAAAATATATTAGTCTTGCGTTTTCAGCTGGCATGTCCCAAGAAATGCTGGTGAGCTCTTGGGGTGAGAGTTGTATTCCCTCTGATTAATGAGGATTTCTTGCTAGCTGCTGGGCAGAGGCTGTAGGAGCCAGCCGGTGTTTCCATTGGGAGGAGAGTTAAACTCCTGCTCTCTGCTTTACAATATCTGCACAAAGCTGCCTGCAGCTGCAGGCTGACCCTGATTTACTCTGCAGCCACTTCAGCCATCCCAGGTCAGACAGGACACAGCACACAGGTGTGTTTCTGCTCATCCTTTGCATGGGCAGCTGTAATCCCTCACAAAAAAAAAAAAAAAAAAAAAAAAAAAAAAAACCCACCAAAAAAGACCCAAAACCTAAAACAAAAAACCAACCTAGAAAAAAGCTAGATTTGTAAGAAAAGACCTTTTCTTGAGGTCTAGGACCATGAGGCACATCATCACTGTTCTTGTGTCCCCTCCTCATTTCCTCTGTTTATGCTTACTTTAACATTTGCTGTCAGTGCATTTATGCTTTCTGAGTAATTGTCTCTGAATGTTCTCTGTATGTATAAATATGCCAGTCCTAGACCTCTTGGGTACTCCTGTGTCCAGACACCTCCTGGTTTTTAATGAATTTCTCCTCTGCACCACCCACGGAGTTATTGCTCAGGCGTGCAGGGAATAAACAACTCCACTGGGGTCACACAAAATCAATCTCTGTGGCAGAACAGGAACTTGAACCCTGCCTTCCTCAGCTGCCTGTCAGCTCTTTTGTGCTCATTTTCTCACCATGAAAATCAAACGCGCTCCACTTCATGCTTGCTCAGTCGTTGTCATGGGCCGTGTGTGTCACATGCAGACCTGAGGTTTGTTCTGTACCCCTGGTGGCTGTGGGACACCTTTTTATGACAGTCAACACTCTGGAAGGGGCAGCAGGGCCAGGACAGTCAGACTGTGCCGAGGGCCTGGTGCCCTCACCTCCTCCTGGTGCTTTGAGCCCGTGGGGTGATGTTGGCAGTGGCAGGCTGTCTCTGCGTTTGCTGTCTCTGCATTTGCTGTCTCTGCATTTGCCATCCCCAGAATCCAGGGCCTGACAGTCTGTCGAGTGAGCAGTGAAGGGGTGGAGGTTCCTCTTTCATTTTTCAGCATTCCACGTGTGAGGCTGTTTCCGTCTGTTCTCTCCTGTGCACAAACAGTGGTGTTTTATGGCTAGAAAAAAAGGCAGATTTGGATATCTGTGTTCCCGAAGTATACAAATCTATATCTATTTATCTTTTACTTGAGTAAAAGGCGAAGTGCTGATTTTGATCACTGTAATTTTTTTAGAAAGTTGTCTCTGAGTGTATTCTCAATGAGTCTTCATTGTGCATGTGTGACACCTTGGTAGTGCTTACTGATCCCACATTTTGTAGCTTTACTCAACCACTGCCTGAGTTGCTTTCAAAGGGTTTGTAAAAGCTTAATATTGCTACAGTCTCTACATGAACAATTGCCTGGAACCAATTATGATTAATTCTTTTAGAGGTGTGTTTTAAGATGTTGCATTACATCTTATTCATGGATTGCAGCAAGCTCTTCAGACAGCTGTGTCATGCTTACAACCTTGCACATTTTAGGTTGCTGTGCATCATCTTTGTTGGTTCTGTTTGTCAGGAAGTTACTCCTATGGTTTTGTCTTAGCTTTGACTGTTCCTGTTGGACCTGTCTTTTCAGCAGTCTACATGAGTTTTAAAAGGGGACAACAATACTTTGGATGCTTTGCCAAAATCAATACTACTTCTGGAATGAAATAGCATGCAAAACAAAAAGAACATACGTATCTTTGATGGCAAAAAGAAAAGCTCACCTTCCTTGGTGAACTGTCATCACTGCATTCACTGCACTGGAACAAGTGCAGATTTAGACCAGCTGGAAGTGTCCCTGGTGAAGTACAGAGCTTCCCTTTTATTAACTTCTTCAGCTTCAGTTTTCAACTGTGCCTTCAGAAAAAAGGAAGACTTACGAATGAAATCATAGTCATAGGTTGCTGGAGAAAGACAATAGAGTGAGCTTCCAGAATAAGTATCATTCTCTGTGACTGATTAATTTTGCTTAAGTAATTTTCCATTGTTTTGGCTTTCTGTGGTCACTGCATAAAAAAGAGCATAAAGTTAGTTAACAATGCCAAGTGAAAAATATACTTTAGTGTTAGAAATCAAAAATAAGGGACTACTTTTACATTGAAGCTATTAAAATATATTCTTTCTTTCCTCTGTGATGTGATCAGCTTTTCAGGGGTGGCAACACTTTAGGAAGGGGAGCTGTCTTGTAAGTTCATCTAGAGCTGTGAATTTCCACCTGAGCAAAAAATAAAAGTACAGTGATGGTGATTAATATATGAGATGTGCATCTCTGATTTGCTTACAGTTAAGTAAAATCTCCCATACACACAATTTCTTCCTGTAACTGTGTAACTACATTAATGATTGCCTTTATGAAGTAGCTTCTATTTTTAATTTTGAGCTGCTTCTGTGTTCTAATGTGAAACTTGAACTCCCAGTTGGATTCAGTCAGTACATTTACCTTCAAGAAACTCCTACAGCATTGTGGTTATTTGTTCCAACCTTTTCTTCACTGTGAAGAAATGCTGAAATTATGCTCAGGATGGGATTCTTGTGTTGAAGAGTTAGAAGTTAATGTAGGGAGAGACAAAATCAAGCCATGAAGAAGTACTTTAGGGGACAATCTGAGTACTGGTGGTTAATGAGTAAAGAGATAAAAAGGTCTTACATAAACTGGCTGAAGAAAAGTGAGAAGCTACTCAGGGGGGAAAGGTAGAAAGCTGAGAAATTAATAGTGGGGACAATGTTATGGAAGGAGCTGGAGGGGAGCAAAGATGTAGATGGTGTGAAAAACACGTACAGTACTGACAGTACTGTGAGTGAGGAAGAGGCTTCTTTAGTTTGCAGCAGAAGCAGGAAACTCCTGGAGAAATTCAGAGATTTTAGCTGCTCAGTTTAGGGTGGAGTGAAAAGTCTAGAGGTTGGGAAGCTGGACAAATAAAAGCTGAACAGTCAAGATGGTGAACCAGTAACAAAGAGTTTTAGCAGTAAGCAAGTGCACAACTTGGAGCTGCTGGAGAGGAGAAACACAGGGCATGCCTAGAGAGTGAATTTGTTGTCTAGTACTGAAAATTGTTTGTAAAACTGATATGGTAAACAACTGTAAGTTTTGCTTTCAGCCTCAAGGCAAAGATTTTTAAGCATAGTCCTCCAGCCTTAAATAGTCAAAACAAGTTTTTCTATGTTTTAATCAGCACTGCCATTTTTAGATGAAATGCAGCAAAGGTTCAGAAAGTAGAGTAATACATGTATCAAAGGAGAGCTGTTTCTGTTGTTTGCTTCATGGTATGGGTTGTTGCACAGATCAGAAGTACATGGGATGTATAGTGCTAGATTGATTTTCAGATGGTCAGCCTGGAAACTTGGCACTGTTATGGATTTTTTCATTAAAACCAAGCGCAGAAAGCAGCCCCTGTTCCTTCTTCTGTTGGCCAGAGGAGCTGGGAGGTTCCTGAAGGTGAAACCTTGAGCTTGGAGGGAGGAAAGAGGCAAACTGCTGGTGGATGTCACAACCTGGAAGCAATAGAGAATACTGGGAGGGGGGGAAGTGCGTGTTGCAATAACAGCCAGTTGCAACATCTCAGAAAATGCTTACACAGATGACTTCAGAAAGGAGGGAGATGTCATGGTTCAAATGGCAGCACATGCACTGCTATTCCCAGAAAAGGCACAGGGAGCTATATGAAAAAAAAAATTCAGATAAATATATTTTGAAAGGTATCTGGAGTTCAGTAACCTCACATAGCCCAGACAAAGAGAGAAGGAGAAGGACAGGCTCCTTGGAGCCCATGAGAAGGCACTGTCACAACAGGGCCTACTGCAACATTTCCATGGTTGGCTGAGATGCACAGACACCACTTCCCAAGGTTATTTTTGGGAAGCCAGAATGCTGTGGGGGTGTGACATGCTCTCCTGAGGCACTGAGCACCTCAGAGCCCTCACTGGCTTCAGTTGCTTAAACAGCAGCTATGAAGCACAAAGAGTATCCAAACCTTTAAAGTACAATAAACAGGGAAAATGTTTGGCTTGTGTTTTTTCCTCCAACTATGTGACTGTTTCCCAGAACTCACAAATATTTTTAGTTAAGTTAGTTAAATACAGTTTAGGAAAACCTATTGCTTCTCATCCTAACACTGCTTTTTGGGCTACGGCTGAGTGTAATGTAGTATAGGACAGGACAAGATATATATATATATATATATACACACATATATATTATTATTATTTTTTTAGTTTATGCCTCCATTTTATTTCTATAGATATTTCTGTGAACTGATTTTTTCCCCTTTATTATTGTTGTTCCTTTGGTGGAAAGCTAGTGAGAATCTAAAGTTTTTGGGAGAGTGCGTGGATAAATCAGGGTGACATGTAAATTTGTAGATATTGAGATTTAGGCATGGTGCTTAAACCCAAAGGTCTCTGTCTCCATCTGTTGGAATGAGAAGGGCATAGCCCCAATGGCTTCTTGTTGGGGCCCATCACATGGAAATTGTAATTTTATTTTATGGTCTTCTTGCATTCTGTTCAGTTTAACCAACATTAGCAACAGCAGTGGCTTGATGGTGTGCCTTGCCATGGAGGCAGAAGTTTGTCTTCACTGGAAAAAAACAATTGTGGCAAGACCTCCTCAGGTGCTCAAACACAGACTCTGCCTCCTTAAAGACAGGCTGAAGTACTCAGAAATACTTGGGATATAAATTGCTTAGGATCCAGCGCCCATCAGAGCGATCACTGACTTTGGTGAGGAACAGAGCTGGGCCTTGGAAATAGGAGGAGTTTCTGTCCCACTTCACCCACACTGCACAGTGTGCATGGCTGCCAGGGGCTGGAGCTGGAGAGGGCTGTGCAGCCTCCCAGGAGCTCTCCTCAGAGCCTGGTTGTTCAAAATCTTCCTCCTCAGAGAGATTTCCCTCCTGACCCTACAGCACGTTCTCTGGAGAGTTCTCCACCTCCGCCTGTCCTGCTGTGGTAGGGAGCGTGTCATGGACACCACAGGGCTTAGCAGGGATTGGGCAGCTCTGCCATTTGGGCAAAATGTGTTTCTAAATGTTAAAATAATATGTGATTGTATTTTTTTGATCCTATGATAAAGGGAGAATACTGCCTATAAACGTTGGGGTGAGTTCTTTTCTTCCATTACTACTGATACAGTTACACCCGTATGAAAGGTAGAAAAAGTGAGAGAAGCTCATTCGGTTTTCAGATATTCTTATATCCATCACAATATTCAAAATGGTCCAGCAGTAAAAAAGATTTTAGTAAATGCCTGAAAGCAAACGTTGGAAGTACATGGTCTTTAAGGTCCCTTCCAACCCAAACCATTCTCTGATTATTTGTTGAGGATTAAAGAACAAGCTTTGACAGGTTCCTGAAATGCACGTGGGCACCAAGTGGAGTTTTCAGCAATACTCATCTTATGAATTCTCTTGGATGCTCTAAGAAGTTATGAGTCATCTCTCTGTGTGCTCAAACACCCATAAAGATTATCCCTGTATTTGTTCACTAAGAAAATATCAACCTTGTAAAGATTAAATTGGGATGCTACCTTGATATCAACAGTGTAATTCACCTCAGATCTAGGAATTTCAGTTTAGGAGGCTAAGCACATCTTTTGTTACCTTTTTCTCAGTGTTTTTCTCCTCTGTAAGAGAATTCTGCTGCATGGCAGCAGGTGTGCTGTGGCTCCTGGCTGGTCAAGTGGCCATGCCTGAGGCTAAAGGAGCCAGGAGTGTTGCTCTGATGCTTGTGCCTTATCTTGGACTTGCTCACTGGTGGGGAAGAGTTTGTCCTTTGAAATGGTAAAAGTGTTCATTACTGTCTGAAACAATTACACAGCACTTTCCAGTTCCTTGTTGTATAAGGTGTCTCACCCTTGGCCTGAGTTTCAGAGTTCATCCAGCAGAATTTAGCTGGAAACTCACTTATTTTGGCTTTTAATGAACTTAAGAGTACATTTGACTTTGGAAAGGGTAATGTTTCCTTTGATGGATGTTTGGAGCATCCTGGTTTAATAGGGTTTTATTGTAGTGCTCATTACGTTAATTAACCCACTCAAAACATGTCCCTTCTAAGGGAGGCTTTTTTTTCTGTTGGTAAATGCAGTCTAAGCTATCAGACTTACTATCACGTTTTTCAAGAATAGCACACCTAACTTAAATACAATGTTTTCAAAAAAATCATCACACAAACCTCAATATAGCCATCCTATCGTTACCTGACACATTGTACGAGATGCAAGGCTGCCAATAGCAGCTCTGGGATGGCAGGTTTAAAACAGACATTTTTTCATGCACTACAGGCAGCTGGACTGGTTGACATTGCCCCAGCTCCTCTTCAGAACAGAGAATATTTTTTCTGGACTGGTGGTATTTTTATTCCTCATATAGATTACAAAACAAAACAAAGCAATTGTTGCTTAGCTACCCCTCTGGAGTGATGGTCTCTCTCTCAGGTTTTGCAGCTCTAATCTCAATGTCGCATTTTCTGCTTGTTTCTGTTTTTACTGGCTGGTGTTTTATACAGACACTTCTAGAATTTTTCATCACCAGAGTGGGATGGCTGGGTACTGCTGTCTTAAAACTGGAGAAAGGAGCCTAGCTGGGGAGTCTGGGAAAGGTCCCACAGCCAGGATTCCTACAGCAGCACAAAAATGAGTTTGCTGTAGGTTCAGAGATGCTAATTCTGATGAAATCGCCCACTTGGGGTGAAAGGGTCTGTATTTCTTTGCCATTGCCACATGGCTCTGTGTTAAGAATAGATTCATTTTGGATGAGGATAAATGCCAGAAAGCAAAATATCTGACTCCCATCTTCTTCAAGACTTCCTGAGTGAGAATCTGTAAATTGGCATTTTGGAGTCATGATACTAATTACTGCAGAGTACAGCAAAATGCAGCAAGCTCAACTGTTTGGGATCAGAAATGAATCTGAAAAAATATCTAAATTATTTCTTTTGAAGGAAGCACAACATGCCTAAGTCTCACAGCTGTACCTTTACCCTCTTGATGCAGCACTGGGGCATAAGGGAAGTCAAGAGTTTTGCTTAATGAAGAGAAAAATGTGGGTAAAAAATGTGGATTTTGTTTTCACCAAAAGAAGGGAAGTGTTTGGCCAAGCAGCTTTAGATTTTGGTTACTTTTCACAGAGAAAGAGTTCTCCAGGGCTTCTGCATGCAGAATCAGTCTGGGACTACGTGTGTGCTTTGGCCACTGAGCTGTCTCTCTTTGCCTTCTGCCTTTTCCCCATCCCAAGCAGCATCCCAGTCAGCCATGCTTGCAGAAAGAGCCTGCTCTTAAATACAGCCCATTTCCCCTGCTGGCCAACAGATCCTGGCAAACTGCTGCCAACCCTGACAAGGCTTCATTTACAGCCTTTAGCCACAATGCCACTTTCTGGCATTGTTAGAGCAATCAGAGTCTGTTCCCATAAAGCTTGTTACTTGACAGCATTTATGTTGCATGACAAATATGGCAATGGCAGCAATTTGCAATTAGCTGTGTGTCTCCTTGCCTCCCTGCCACGTGCCCAGGGTGTACGTGTCTGTCTCGGCCTGACCTGCTTCCCTTTACAGTTTTCGTTCTCTAGAATGTATTTTTTTTGAGCTCACAGAGGGAAATGTGTGACTTGGGTAACTAAACAGCTGAATGAAAGCTGTAGACTGTATTGTCAGTGCATATCTGGCTGTGCTGCACAGTCAGTGTCCTCTCCAGGCTGGTTGGTGTGTGGTAGGCAGTGCTCAGAGCAGCTCTCAGGCTGGCTCTGCTGCTCACACACCCCACCCTGCTGGGCTTGTGCTGGGAGCCTTGCTGGAGAGGGCACAGACAAATCCCTGAACCCACGAGGTGAAGAGACAACACTTCCATCCATGGAGCTGGTCGTTCCTGGGGAGGGCTGGGGCATTTTGGCAGGCTGTGCTGGGGACCTGGCACAGCCAAACACTGATTTACACTTGACAGAAAAAGCCAAGCTCTGCTCTGGACATGTGTGAGTGCCTTGTCCCTGCCAGGCTGTGGAAGGTCCCTGTCTGGTGGCTGCAGAGCATCCTCACAGCTCCCAGGGGCTGTGACATTACAGAACCTCTCTGAACCCAAAGTAATCTATGTATAATTGGGTTGATTCCCTTTGACTCTGCTTTCTCACATCAAAAATGATGATCCAGCAGCTCTGGAAGGAACAGCTGAGTGGGTTCCAGGAGCAGGGACCCCATGCCCTGCTGGAGGGAGAGGGACAGTGCTGGGGGAGCTGCTGCCTCCAATTCCTGCCTGCCCTGGCAGCAGCAGCACCCGCTTGCCTCCCTTCCCCCAGCTGCAGCTGATTTCAGTGAATCAAAGCTATAGAGTGTAGTTGAGTCAGAGCCAAGGAAAGGCTCTGGCTCAAATCCACCAGCTAAAAATGAGCAAAGCTTTTGAGCCTGACTGGAATCTCTCAAAAACAAACAAACAAACAAAAATCCTTCCCCAAATCCCCGCTGTCTTTTTATTTGATTTTAGTAAAATCTCTCATTGCATTTTTATCTATTTCCCAGGTTTTTCTCTTCTTTTTCTTCATGCCTGGTTACATAAATGTATCCCTGTAGAGATGTATATTTAAGATTTTTCAGTCAGTGGTGGAAAGTGTTCCTTTTTGTGGTGTTTTCATTGAGACAATCAGGGGCAAAGTTCTTGTGGCAGTGCCAGGTCTAATACCACAGGAAGAGCTGTGTCCGCTGGAAACGCCAGAGTACAGAATCCACAGTATTTTCCAAAAACACAAAATGGTCTTGAAAGCATGTCAAATACTGCAAAGTCAGCTCCGATTATTATTTTGTCTCAAATTGTTTATTTGTCTTTGTTTTGTTTTTTAAAGGGGTGCTGGGGACTGTGACTTACCTTAAATCTGGTTTTGCCAGTGCCATTCCATCTAAAAGTGCTGCTGTACAGTAATGGAAATGCCATGATTGCATCATTTGTAGTCCTTTAGAGATACACAGTTCAGTCAACAGCCAGGGAGCTGCTCTGCCTGGAGGTTTTATTGACACTGTGTCTGGTTTTGCAGTCTTTATTCTGCAGCAGCATTCAGGAGTGCAGCTGTAGCCCTGATTTCTGCAGACTTATCTTTCTGAATGAATCCCACTGAGATAAAATGTGCTACTTGTGCACAAGGGCTCACATGAGCAAGGGTCCTAATCTGTGAAAAAACATACCATGAGTAAATAATGTTATGGAGAGGAAGGTGAGGAGTAAATCTCTGCCACTGAAGGCAGTTCTATCCAGTCATTGTCATACAATGGCTGTGTTTTTAATTTTCTGCCTCCACTTTGACAAGTAGCTTAGGGAACACTAATTTGATCTTTTTATTCATCAGGGCTGTTCAAGACCAGAAGCAAACTATTGAATAAATCATTTCTTCCTCAAAGTCTGTATCGCAAGAAGAGATTTTAAAAATGAATGCTCTGGAATAGGCAAGCAAGCGTTGAATGCTGAGGGTTGGAAATAAGTCCTTATGTTTATGGAACAGCTTTCTTTTGCAGGAAGAGCAGCCAGCTCCATGTGTTAGAAAGTAAGACAGTGACAATGAGTTAATAGTGGTTGCTGAGCAGAGGATAGCAGATGGCCCCTGGGGTGAGTGTGCTCCCACTGAGGCTGTGAGCAGCACAGCCCTGCACTAGTGGGTTGTGAATGGTGCAAAGCCAGGGCTCTGCATCTCCTCCTGGGACAATTCTTGTTATTGCTCTACAAAGCCTGTACGCTTCAACATTCAGCTTGGGGAGGGGAACTTCTGCTACTTAGTCTTGGATGTCAACTTAAAAGTTTCTGCTGCTTTCACCTGTGCTACATTTTACTGTTGCTTAATTATTTTGCTTGTTAGCTTTGTCTTTTTAACCTGTGCTTCAGGATTTGTGTGCAGGAACAGACTATTGGAGCTGTGTGCTGAAAGTCTTCTTTTGTAGCATGGAACAGTTGTTTTTTCAAGGTCCAATACTGTGTTTTAAGGATCTGTTGTTCTCATTGATTAAAAAATGAAAAAGGACAATTTTACACAGTCTATTGTACACCACTTCAAAGGCATTATCTGCCTGAGGGAGAGAGAACTTGGTAGCATTGTGAAAAAAGCCACAGTCAGTGTATAAACACCATGGAAGTCAGAAGACTCTCAGAGAAATCAGAGTGAAGCTCCCTGGCTGGGGTATTTATGCAGAGATGTAATCTATTTTCTCTTTGCCTTCACTGTGTCGGCATGGTCCACTCAGGAATTCACAGTGCCAGTGGCTCTCTGGAGCTTTTGATGGGTCCCTAACTCTCCCCAAGAATTATCCCCTGTGAATGAGAAGTCACATCTGTGCAGTGGGGCACTGTCCTCTGGTGGGGATTGAAACAGAAATCAGCATATTTTTGAGGGCTCTTGCCATGATGTTGGTTGTTTTAGGGCCTGAGGTGGCTGAGGTCCATCCTCTGCCCTGAGCTTCAGCTGAGCACAACCCTGCTGTCCATGGAAGGGCAGGGCTGCTCTTATCAACCATATCTGCCACTCTTATGCTTATTGGGCCTTGAGGGAAGAGTCTTTCTGTCTCTTTAGTGTGGGGTTAAAATCCTGTTTAGCTGCCACGTATTTCCTTGATCCTTCCTTTCCCATAATCACCAATTAGCAAGATGTCTGTGTACACGCAGATTCTTCCTTGCTAATTAGCTGATTCCCAATGCCCCATGGATTCGCTGCCATAAACGAGTTTTATGTAACCTCTCACTCCTCATGTGCCTCCTGTCCACGTGACACAGCTCCAGACAAAAGCACCCAGACAGCTGTGCCTCTAAAAACGCCTTTATTACAGGTTTAAAGTTGGCACACGTCAGCCACGAGCAAAGGCCTCATCTTTGCCCAGCCCGCAGTGAATGTGACACTCAGCTCTGTGCACCCCTCTGGGAGTGTGGGCAAACAGGCCTTGCAGGGAGCCCCAGGGGTCAGCAAAACAGGCACTGTCAGTCAGACTAAATACAGTCACAAGTTGCTGAATCTCTATGGTTTAGCAACAAATCACACGTAGTGGTCAGCAGGAATACAAGTATGTGGTATAAATGAGGCATTCTGTGTCCAGTTATCCTCAGGTCCCTTAGCTGTTTAGTTATTTATTGCTTTATAGAATTTTTTAAAGGAATCCATACAAATGAGGCAGAGGTACTAAATCAAAATTAAGCCAGCACACAGGCATGTACAGGAGTCACAGACAGCACACACAACCCCAGCAGGGCAGCTCTCCTCTTAGTCTGCGTGTTGTTTGTGTGCTACATGCCATTTTCTGCCAAAGTAAAGATTCCTATCATCATGGTGGCTCTCTTTGATGTCCAGCAGGGCAGATGCCTTGTACACATGGAGGAAACTGAAAAAGTCTTTGTTCTGCCCTACCCAAAGGTCATATTTCCAAGAGGGAGACTCTTCAGAGCCAAATCTTTCAGGATTTTAGTGCTGTCTGGGAATAAGTGAAAAATAGTTTTCCACAAATCAAACCCGCATCTTAATAATGGGTTGTTGAGTATTTATGAAGGGAGATTTCAGTTTTGATCTTCAAGAGGGCCCAAATATGGTAGTCTTCTATAAATTATAGGCATTATAGTCGACTGCAGCTACTGCCATAGGGACTGTAAGTGTTGAACTGGTCTGTGCATGCAATAACCCAGCACTGGGGCTGCTGCCAGAGCTGGAGGCTTTGTTAGGGACAGGGATTAGGAGCTGCAGGGCAGCCCTGCTGGAGGGGTGACAGTCTCTGACACGTCTGCCAGCATCACCAGCCACGGGTCAGGGATAGCATGCTCTGCTGAAAAGGGAGGGAAATCCCAACTTAATCTGCTTGTGGTAGATCCTCTTTCCTGGGCTCTGCCCAGAGTAGCAAAAATTCCTTGTGAAGCAAAATGAGTGACTGAGGATGATCCCTGGCTGTAGTGATGGAGCTGGGAAGCAGAGGCATTCAGAATATAAAAACAGTGAAATGGAACAGATTTATGTGAGAGCAGCTGCTGTGCTGCTGGGTACAGCCTGCTGGGGACTGGGGTGGCACAGGCTGTGCTGGCCAAGGACCGGCTTGCAGCTCTGTGCCCCTGACTGCTGAGGCTGCTGCTGGCCAGGCTGGGACCTCATCCATCCTGGTTAATGGGAACAGGGTCACAAGTGGGTGCTTAAAAAGGGGAGTGAATAAATAGGACTGAAAGGGGAGGTGAGGCAGGGGAAAAAAAGGAAAAAGCACTGAAGGAAAAAAAAAGAGGAAAAACCACTGAGGTAGGGAGGAGAGAAAAGGTGGGCAATGAGGAAAAAGGGAAGCAAGAGTATGGCAAACAGCGAACGGGAGTGCTTGCCTTCCTCAGCTGCCCTGCCCCTCCTGAGCCTGCTCTCCTAAGGCATCTCCACCTCCCCATGACCTGCCCTGCCCCAGGGCACAGTGCCCAGCTGTTCCTGTTCCACAGCAGAGCCTGACCCTCACCTCGTGGAGGGCAAGGTGTGCAGGAGTGGGGAAACAGCCCTCCAGCTCTGCCTGCATCCTGACAGGACTGACCCTACATGGCATCAGTGCCTTCTGCTTCATGCTCAGGTCTCCTTAGGAAGACAAAAAGTCATCTTCTTCAAGGGAAGTTTAGCTTTGTGTCCTAGAGTTGTTTCCTAGAGTGATCAGCCCAAGCTGAGCTGGTTCAGTACAGGCAGAGGGAGGGGAAGGGGACATCAGTGCCAGCAGATGCACTGTTTGCCACAGAGGCACCACTGGCTGTGGTAAGGCAAGGTCAGAATGGGTTCAAAGACCATTCTTAGTGTGGTAAATATGGTTTGCAGCACTGAAGGATTTTGCAAGTCATTCCAAGGTCCATGGATGTTTGAGCTCTTGCCTCAAAGTAGTGTCGGACTCCTCCTGCTGTTCCCCTGGCCTGGCCAATGTGGACTTTGCTTTGGTTGGGACTGGGTTAGAAAGGAACCGGTCCAAAACTCCCCCCTACCCCCAGCTGTTTGTGATTCATTACTTATTGCTTTCCTGTTCTTGGCAGACCTAAACTATGGATCTTGCGGCCTGGTCTCGGACATGGGCCCTGTGTCTTGTGACTGTCTCCTTCCTGTTCTGCTTCTCTCTTTTTTTTTTGCTGGAAATTTACAGCCATGTGCACCAGGATAACTGCAGTTGCTGGTGGGAAAGGTGTGCATTGCTGTCTGCATGCATTCACATGGATTGCTGTGTGCCAATTAAACATACCAATGTGTTAAGAAAAATGTCTTTCAAATTAAAATTCAGTAGCAAACTCCCCTTTAATTACTACTCATTAAAAATAATGTAACAGTCAGTTAAAAGCTTTGCCAAACAATAACAATAATCTTGTAAAACCCCATCATGGTGTTCAAGCAATACTTTGCCAAAGATCATTAATTGAGTATGTGTGAATTTTTATGTTCTTCTGTAATTTAGTTTTCAGCCTTTAACTGGAAAACCTGCTTTTTCTGCTGAAGGGACGTGCCGTGTGGAAGACATGCTGCTTGAGGATGGGAAGGAATAGGAAGAAATATTTCTTTGTTGCAGTAGGACAGGAGAGACAGGGGCTAACCAGGCAGACTGATTTCCAGGGAAGTCACTCAGCTGCAGCACTAGCTGTGCTGGTGCCAGAAAGCAGCTTTGCTTCTCTGCCAGATGGGAAGTGATGACCCGGGGACAGGAGCTGGTAGGCAATCATTTTTCAAAGAACAAAAGAGTGAGTAACCAGGAAATGCTGAGGTGGATTGAAGAGCTAAGGGAAGGAGTTCCCATCTGTGTGGTTGGAGACACTCGTCTGTCCAGAAGAAGGGTGCAAAGAACTTGCTGAGGTTCTGGTGGAGTGGGTGCAGTGCTGCTCAGCTGTGGGTCTGAGAGGGCCCCAGAGATGCTGTGGCAGATGACACGTCCCATGGTGATGAGTGCTGCTTCTGGGCCTTCTGCTGCTTCAGTCTTAAAGCATCTGCAGCCCAAAAATGAGGGTGAGGAACAGAAAGTCTCCTCTCTTGATTGGCCATGGCCTAAGTGATGCAGATGTCACAGGGATCCCCCTTTAACCCTGACTGACAAGTGAAGGAGAATGTTTCTGCTGCTTATAGTTCTGACATCTTTGTTCCTTTGTCAGTAAAATGAGACACAGGTAGTTTTGTGCCATGAGTAAATGTAAGCCTTTGATATGGTTATGTATGATAAAGTTAATATGATGATATCAATGTACTTACAAAAATGTTTTTGCCAAATAGTCTTAACTATTGATGAATGTTTTTGCCAAATAGTCTTAACTGCTTTGTGATCCAGATACTGAACCATGAGGAAAAAAAAAAAAACCCACAGGAACCTAATAGTGAACAGAGAGGTTTTGTAACTACATCTTTAGAACACCTTAAATATCCACATCCTTGAACAGACTTTTATGAGAAGAAAGCTGCTGAGGTTTTCACACTAGAAGTCCTTGAAAGTCAGTTTCTTTCCTGCTTCACTGCCAAGGCCCAGCCCAACTTCTTCAAAAGCTGATAAAATTTCAAATGCCTGAAATGGGATGGAGAGCAGCAATGCCTCTTGCAGCTGATGCATTCCCAGTGGGGCACTCTAACAAAGAGGTAACAAGCAGATTACTATATATGATCTCAGGTGAGAGTAAATTACTGCAATTTTCAAAACTAAGTGTTGATGGAAGAGCTTTTAAACCGGCAGCTAGGCAGTTGGAATGAAATGTTAAGAGGAAATAAGAGAAGACTTTCATGTGGCATTAACTCCAAGGGTGGATGATGTGATTTTAAAGAGGGACTTAAAGATTAATGGATTTTGATTTTTTTAAACCTAGAAATACTCTATTTAGATGCTGAGTTATCCCATTCTTGCTGAGCATGCTGACAGCACCAAGGGCTGTCTGTGCTTTAGTTTTGAAATGTCATTTGAGTGCCTTTGTCATTTGCTCCTGAATTTGAACTGGGCTTTACAGAACTTTGTAAACAGAAACAAATCTTCTCATTCTGAGGACTGATGCTAAATTATTTGCTTTCTTAAAGGTAATTAAGATAATTTTTTTTTCTGTGGTCATTGTAGAGTTAAGGAGAATTAGCTGAGTTGAACAGATGTAAAGATGTAACAGATGTGAAGTAAGGCAGCCTCAGCTGTGGAAAGGGAACTTGAGGTTTCTGAAATTTACTTTGCCAGAGCAGATCTAACAGACTCCTTGTGTGTGGAGCTGCCAAATTGGGAATCACACTGCCTGGGCAGGTAAGAAGATAAACAGTGAATTTATAGCCCTTTTAAGTATCAGCTGTAGGAGTGTCTCAAAATGGAAGGCACCCGGAACTGGAAGTAATTTCTCAAGTTTTGTCTGAACGTTTGACTCGGTCCCATTCCCCCTTCAATACCTGTGGGAGTTCTGTATGGAGCAGGAATGAATAGAGCACTTACAGCATGCTGTGAATGTACTTCTTGAAGGGAGCTCAGCTTTCTTTATACTGTGAGTGCTGTCTCTGGACCACTTTTCCTCCTAACTGTCCAAAAAACCTTCTTTCTTCCCTTCTTCTTTAGAATTCAATCAACCCTCTTATACTTCTCAGGAGGAGTCACCTGTTGAGGTGATGATGGTAAAGAAGGATTTTAGCCAGGCCAGAGGGCTACACAAACTGTGCTGTGGGATGCTCAGTCACGAGGCTGTGCAGCTGCCTGCTCCTCTGCTCTGGGATGAGGGAGCTCTGTGTGCTGCTGAGCAGTTGATTTTCTTCAAAACCCTACAATCACATGCTGACTAGTGAGATCGCTGTTCAGTCAGGGCATGGCTGTAATTATGTTTAATGTATTAAAGGTGTAAAGAGCCAGAGTCAGTAATTTTTATGACCTGTGTAATGACAACCATAAAACCAGGAGATTTGGTTCCCCAATCACTTTTGTGCTCTTGGGCTTTGGAGTTGGGGATGGAAGATTTAAAAGTTAAATTTCAAATAGAACACATTTGGGGTTTTGATATAGTGACTTACTCTGTTTCTGCTTTATGCATTTTCTTGGATTTAAAACCTTTTTTCAAGCTGCTTGTTTACTACTTCACTGGCCACTGGAGAAGTGGATTAAGCACACAACAAGCACAGAGAGGAAAAAGGGCTTTGAACAAAGGCTTTTGGCCTTTTTTGTGTTCTGGGGACATACAGTTGTTGGAGTAGGAGGATGACCTGGGTCATGAAGGTCAGCCCTCTGCTATTATGGGTAGCCAAAGCATTAAATGTCTTTGATAAATGCATCCTGTACTGTCTCAAAGCTAATTCCTTTTCAGCATTTCCCTCTTTCTATTAGAAGGTTGTTCTTTCTGAGGGTTTCTAATCCTTCTTATTTCAAGCCTAAACTTATTTACAGTGAGCTGATACCTGCTTGGGCTTATTTGCTGCCCTGAAAGCTTGCCAGTATTGCTGGCAGCATCAGCCATGCCAGGCCCAATGAACCATGGCTGTCTCCAGTCTGTGTCACAGTCTGTGTTTTTCCCTGTGTCACACCCCATTGTTCCCTCTGTGCTTGATCTGGAAGGTGTTGCCCATCATTGTGGTTTGGTGATCCAGCAAAACAGCATCCCAGGATATAGTGGTGATAGAAATAAACATAAACGGAGGAGCTGATGGGGCCTCAGAGCTGAAAAGGCACTTGAGGCTTTCCTGGTGCAACAGCAGTGGTAAAGATTGTTACAAGGAGCAAATCCACCAAAGGGAGACTTGATTTGGATCTCCTCACCTGGTTTAGATCTCTCTCACATCTAAGACTGATCCTTAGGCCACTTGGTCCTGCTGTGCCTCAGTTTATCCTCCTGGGCTGCCACATGGTGCACATAGCACACAGCTGGACCCAGTTGGGAACATCGGGACACCTCAAATGGGGCAAAACGGCTGCATTCAGATCAAAATGTCTGTGGATCTTGAAAGTTCTCTTTCTGGGCATTTTTGTTAGTGTATCAGCATTGTGATGCACTTAATTATAAGTACAAAGACTAACAGTAGATGTATTTTGAGACTTGTAGTAAAGGGAAAACCAGGGAGAGCAGGTTAAAAACTAAAACAAACTGAACAGAACTTGCCTATGTGCTCTTTATACAAAAGCCTCTCTCCATGCTTTCCTCAAAGAATTTAGCAGTTCACCATTAATAGATTATTTTTCTCTGTATATGTTATCTGTTGGGAAGTTTTGATTGTGAAGTTTTGCATCTCATGTGGTGAGGCTGTTCATATAAAAAAGGACATTAGTATAAGGAAAGATTGAGGGCTGGATCTCTTAGACTGCAGGGTCATTAGGCTAGAGGCCAAATTTCTGGAGTTTGCCTGTAATATCCATGCTTAATTAATATGTTACAACAATGATGAGTACTCATAACCATCTCATTAAAGTCTTTCTCCTTGTATTACATTCCCTATTAGATATTAATAAAAAAAGCTTTCTTTAGACAGTGTTTTCTTTAGCCACAGTTTGTCAGTTAGCAGTGCGTGATGAGAACCGTCAGAGCATTAATGTGTTACAGGTTTTGTGCCTCACCTTCTCCCCTCGAGGTGAGCCATTGTTTAACTGAGCAGCTTTCACGTCTGCAGACTCCCCTGATTTATTTCATGCAAGCCCTTTGTAGCTGTGTTGTTACTACGGCAATGAGAAAACATAAACAGAATAAATGAGTAATGGTGATAAGGAATTGTTAGCTGGCAACAGAGATGATGCATTTTGACCCTTTGTGAGATTTCTTTGTTGTCTGAGGACAAACAACAAAGGAAAGGGATGGATTTCATCTGTCACAGGGATGGTATCCAGGTGGAGAATATGAGTTGAGAAGGGGTGCATTAACTCCAGGACAGCCTTAGGCCTTTGGTACCTGTGACAAAACTGGGGCCCAAAAAGATGTTCAGAAATGTTGGAATGAAGACACAGAATTAGTTGCTCTTACTCTGTCCTGGAATGTGAGCTGTTCTGGCTGTTGGGGGTGAGTAGAATGCACCTCATTCAGAAGACAGAAGCAGCAGTATTGTTTTTTTTATTAAGGTGAAATAATAATTTGACAGCATTCAATAAATTGGATGGTATTTAATAAAATTTAACAGGGTTTTGCTACAGGTCAGTAAGTTTGATGGCAAGGTTCACCTTATTAATTACTGCGTGGAAGAAACATCAAAAGGAAAATTGGATTAGAATCTGGTTAGAATGATTCACACAGAGACCACAGACCTTCCTGTTGAGTCACGAGGTTCAGAGTGGACCCCCCTGCTTTCTAAGCTCCTGATGGACTCTAGGTGCAACTGGAACAATCCTAGTCTCAGACTTGGACAAAGGTATAATGTCAAATGAAATTATCTCTATTAAGTTTATGCTAATGAATATTGAGTAGCTACATAGATTTAATAATGTTTCATTAGAATTAATTCAGTGTGCTGCCAGTCACTCACTGAGATCCCTCTGCCTTGGGCAGGGAAGGCTCTCTTGGGTGAGGAATCCCAAACCTGGAGAGGCATCCCTGCTCCAGGAGAGCTCAGGGTAATATTTATAGAGTGAAGTAGTTGGCTGTTAGTCAATAGTGTAGAAAAAATACATGATTTAGGTTTAGCTCTGATGTCTTGTTCTGTACTTGGGTTGTCTGGCATTTTTAAGCTTTGAGACCACCTTTTAAAATATGTTTGAGGCATCTTCAGTGCCCTGTGTGTGAGCCAGGACTGCCAGCCCCCAGGCTCACACAGGGCTTGCTGCATCTTCATCAGCATGGACCAAAGCACAGCCTGTGGTCAGGCGTGCCTGCCACACTGCCCCACAACTGAATTCTGTAGGAATTGTCACCTGTGAAGTGTTGTTTGGGTGGAACTCCTCATATTTTGTCAGCTCCTGGGAGATGGCAGCTGTCAGCATCTCCTCCCCACTGAGCAGGAGGAAGGGCAGTGCCACTGAACCTGCAGGAGGATGGAAGGGCAGTGCCACTGAACCTGGGCTGAGTGTGACCAGGGCCCTCTCAGGTCTCACATCCCTGGGTCCCTGCTGAGCCAGGGCTTGGCAGCACAGCCTTGGCCACAGGTGTGCACAGTGCTGACCCCATGAGCTGCAACCTGCTGCTCTGGGGGCGCTCCAGAAAATGGAATTGCTAAGTCATGTGTGCAGCTAGTGAGGAAAAAACAAGAGTTCACTCCCACAGAACTGAAGTTGTGCTGAAGCACAGCCCCTGTGAGGCTCTCTGGGGGCTCTGCAGTGACAGCTGCTGATGCTCTCCTGCATCCCTCAGGCAGGCTCTGTGCTGACTGCTCCTGCATACCTGTTAGAAATGCTGCGGGGCCTGTAGAGCTGTGTGTAAGGACTTCTGCTGCAGTTGCACTCAGAATGAATATTCCAAGGTAGTTTCGAGTTTAGATCAGGTTTGCCAATTTTTTTATTTTGCCCAGACTTTCAGGGAGTAAGGTGTTGCACAGCAGAAGCTAAAGTACTAAAAACTCACCACCCATGTTAAAATTGATTTGAAATCTAGGGATTAATAATTGCAAAAGCAGTGAAATAATGAATGGTGACTTTATAGCTTTTGAGAGTAAACAGATGACGAAATGGATGCTGAGCCTGTGTGTTGCCATTGCTGCCTTTCTTATTTTTAAGGACTGTTAATTTTATTATCATCTATTAGGGAGTCTTGAGCTTTACAGCACATGTAGAAAGCTGTTGGCCATAGTTAGTTGCAGCTGTGAAAAGTGCAACTTCCAAAATAATAGTCAAAAGGGTCAGGTCCTCACCTGGGGATGTCTTTGCTACTACCACTACTCATATTCATTAATGTAATATTCTGATGCCCCTTAATTAGGCCTGTTTGAGTGATGGTAACAGCAATAAACTGTTGGTGCACTAAAAGCACTTTTGCCTCAGAAGACATGGAGTTGAAGTTAACAAGAAATGCGAGGTTCAAGACCAGAAGTAGGTCTGGAGGTGTTTTTTGTAGCATGAAAGTTGAAAAATCTAGGTACATGTTAGCCTGAATTTATGGTTGGCATATGCAATATAAGGCATAATATTGCAATGCAAAAAACACAAAACCTATTTATATGGTATAAAACAGCGTTTTCTGCTGGGACAGCTCAGACACAGGACTGTGAGAGCTGGGGCCAGGACTACATTTACCTTTTTGTTTCTGATGCATCTGTTGAAACAGGTGCACTGTAACTCTCAGGGAAGCTGTGCTGAGGAGCAGCACATGCCTCACATCTCCTGAGCAGGGCCAGTACCAAGGACTGCTCCCCACAAAGATTCCCCTTGGACAAACAGGGACCTTGTTCACTGCATTCTTGGTGCAATGATAGCACCTTCCAGAAGCTGGGATAAATGACAATGGGAAGCTTTGGAAGTATACAATAATGACAGTTTATTGGTAGTTTTCAATAGCTCTTTAATGTATAGAAAGTCAGAGAACAAAGAAATGGAATATAGATTTATCAGTATTAAATATATTTAGAGATATAAATGTATGTATAGATTTATTTCCTGTTATCCTGAGAATACTTACTCCATCCTCCTTGGCTGAGTTGCAGGAAAGTCAATGCATTGCTTTTGAGCTATTAAATTAAACCCACAGCTTCCCAGCAAATAGAAATTACTCTCTTTTCATCATGGTTCAAAGCTAACCTGGTCTGTGCAGTACCTGCACACAGCTTTTAAAAGCTGCAGCTGATCATAGCATGATTTCATATTGAAGCAGTGTTGTACTCTCTGACCATCCCCTTAGAACAAGCCAAGATAAAAGAAACATTTTTTCCATTTTAAGCAGTTATTAGGCATTATGCAACTATTTCCTTTATATTTTCTAGTTTGCCAGAACCTCATTGAGTTTGTGTGGTAAGTGTGGCTAGTCAGTTGTTTTCCAAAAAGCTTTCCTCTATCTGTTTATAAATCTACAAAGACTTCATTTATGAGTTTGTGTGCTCTGGGGGTGTCAGTAAGCACTAACTGAGATTTGTATTTTGTTCTGAGATATCTGGAAGAAGTGTAATTATACAGTTACATCCTGCTAGGATTTCTAGTGTGTTTACTAGAGTGCAGAGTTAATCCCAGCTCTTGTAATAAACAGTGGAATTCTCTCTTTGGGAACCGACAAAATCAGTCCAAGTGCAATCCTAAGAGTAAGATGTAATTCCTACAATGTCTAGGTTGTCTGATTGAAAATGAATGTCTGTTACAAACTTCTTGTTGTGTGCAACACCAAGCTGTGTTTCAGCAAGAACTTAAGCACAAGCTTAATTTTAAATTGTCTTTATTGCAATAAGATACATTTATGTGCTGGACATGCAGAGCCTTGGTTTTCAACAAAATGAATTCCATGGGAGTCAGTTCTCCCTAGGAGAACTGTGCTTTCCCAAGGCATTTCCTATAAACTGGGATTCAGGATTGTCAGATGCACCCCTCTGCAACCCCTCCCACAATTGTGCTCAAACTAGTTTGGACTATTGCTCAGCAGTTGTAGCTTGTACAGCTACCATAACAGGGTTTACAACCTTTATTTGTGGCTTTTAAAATGTTTTAAAATGCTTTGAATTAAAGAAAAATAACAAGTCCTTTACCTCTATGACCTAACCAACCTTCAAATCTGAGGAGGGAATAATTAGTTTTTCAGCACAGTATGCTTCAAATTACATAAAAGAATGATGTCCAGTGCATAAAAGAGCACAGTGTCTGCCATGGACCCAGATTCACCCAAAGTAAATGATAAAAAGAACATATTTGTGAGATGTTGGTTCTCCTGTAAGGAAACATTACTTCTTCTAAGGAAACATTACTATTTTTACTGCATCACACTCTTAGGGTTTTTTTTTTTTTCATCAGCCCATCTTGAAAGCTTCCAGTTACTGCAAGGCTATTTCTTGAGAGTTAATTATTTTGGCTCAAATGTTTACTTATATCAGCATGATTGCTTTATCTGTGTCCCCTTTTTAGGAAGCTTAGGTTCACTGTTCATTCATTATTTTCCTTCCTAAGTTCAGTTTTTGTGTTTCTCTTGCAGTGTGGAGTCCTTTCCCCCTGAGCAGACAAGTTTCTTTATCCCCACCTTTAAATGGCATAACGTCATGTTCTTGCAAGTCATTCAGTGTGTTCATGTAGCCAGAAACATAGATTTTTTTTTTGTACCAACGCCTCTGTGATGTTGAAGAATTTTAAAGTATACATTCCTAGTGTATGACCTCTTTGGCTGTATGGTGATTATTAATATTACAGAAGCAGCTAAGAGGAAATTACATCAGTAGATAAGATGAACTGTGCAATAGCAGAAGCTTTATTCACACTGAATACACTATTCATTTGCACAGAAAGATCATTTCTCAATTCAAAGAGGAATATTCTAATTTAAGTCTAACTTCAGCCATATGTCAAAATCTCTACAGAAACAAAGCTTAGCACTGTGCAGTGATCCTGTAAGAAACACATTCCCCTTTGTGGATGGGCACATGGTAGGTGCATCCAACTCTTGGAGCTCTTGTTTTTCCTGACAAGAACTCTTTATATCAGAACATATTTCAGTTCAGTCAATTTGCTAATTTAATGTAAAGTGACCTGAAAAGGGGAAATTGGGGAAATGCCATAGTTAGTGGTCTTCAGGTTCACTCCCCTCTAAACCCAGGCTGGGTTTTTATTACTAATTTAATCTTATTAAAAGGTGCTTTTACATTACATTGAAGAAATAGCATTCCAAAATACACCTCCATGAAATAAAATCATACCTAGAAATTTAATTGAACATGGGGGATGATAACAGATCCCAGGCACAGAAAGTGAAAAGGAGTTCTCTGCTTAGGTGCACAGGAAAAAGCAGGAAACGGTGGCTGCTGAATCAATCCTGGCAGTATGGCATTGTGGAGATAACTGGAGAACATTTTGTCTTTTGTGGAATACCTGCTAGTCTGGGGCCTCAGACCACTGAAAGGGGGAGGGAATTTCTGTAGAAATTGCTTTCCTTTATGCCAGATCCTATAGAGAAGAGTTAGTAACTAACCCCATCCACAGAATGCTCAGCACAGCCACCCACCCTTGCCACGCTGTGCTTGCACGCCATGGGATTCCATGGTTTCATTCAGATTTAAAACCACAGGCTGGCTGCCTTGGGTCACCTCTGTTGGTACAAATCACACCCTAACAATGGAAGGCCCTAAATCAGTGGGCCCTGTGGTAGACAGGCGTGGACAGTCAGGTGTCTCCACTCAGGTCGTGTCACAGCACCATCGCCACTGCTCCTGCAGGGCAGAGCAAGGTCTTTTTCCCTAGCCACAAGCCTTAGGGCAAGGAAGAGTTGGAAAGGGAGCTATAGCAAAATAATGATTCCATCCTGAAGCCCTGTGGGGTTTGCAGAAAACCTGACTTCTGACAGGACTGACTTGACATTGCTGGCACACCCAGGTGAACATCATTCTCTGATAAACACTTTGGAGTTCCTCCAGGCTGATTTGCTTATTCTTGGAAGTTTTTGCCAGTGATGTATGTACTTCTAATTTCACCTTGTAAGCAAAGAGAAGAGGATTGGGAATTATTAGCTTCAAAGGGGAGTTTGTTTTCTAAGCTCTGAATTACATTCAAGGAGTCAGGGAAGAATGACAGAACTGGTGCAAAGTCACACTCTGCTGAAAGAACAAATTAATTGAAGCCAGGAAGATTCTGATGTAGGTAGAGTGACGAGTGAAAAAGTTTTGTTTTGTTTATAGACCTGCTGGGTTTTATTGGCATTTGTTGCTCTTTGAGTGCATGTATTTATTTATTTTTGCCTAGTTATTTGTTAGCCTGTAGCTACTTGCCAGGATTTAGGAAGAACAAAGTTTGCTGAATTCACTGGTTATATTGCAGATAGCTTTGGCCCAGTGTGCTTGCCTTGTCATTTGGCTGCATTGTTGACATGGTTATTGGTGTGTCTTCCTCCCCACAATTATGCAGGACATTTTCTGTCTCCAAAGAGAGGAGAATTTGGCAAGGAGAGCAGAGAAGCGTCTGGCTCTTTCCTGTTGTTCTCTCTCTCTGTTACTGGGAGCAGGGCAGCCTCATGGACAGCTCTAAATTTAGCTGCTGATTTTTGTCTTAGGAGTCAGATCTGCTTAGATTCTGGCTAGAGGGATACCTGGATGGGATGAGCATCCAGGGTTTGGTACCTACTGAATTGGAATACTGAGAATATCCCTGTGTATTTTCTGTAAGATCCCCAGATGTTTCCAGGTTATAAAGCCCCAGCTAAGTCCTTTGTCAACAGTTTAAAAACTAGTTCAGAATAGGACTTAATTTCTCTACATCCCTTTGAAAGAGATAGTACAAACAGCAAAATTACATGCCTTGGTAGTCTCTCTATATGTAGATGTGTAGGCAAGAGAGTTTTTCCAGGGGTTACCATCTTTCTGATTGGAATTTATTGGTGAAGCTCCATGGTTGTGGTCACTGGTCAAATATTACTTCTTGCAGTTAAGAGATGGGCAGAATGGCATTCTGTTGGAGCAGAAATATCCTCCCTTACATTTCCTTCCTGCCTGATGTAACCTGGCTTTGAACAGCCTTCATTGCATGCCTACCTGAGAGGTTAATTTTTTTGGATCACATTTGATATTTGCCCATAGCTGGAAAATATGAGAGCAGATTGCACAAAGCAAACACTGAAATCCAAAAGGGAGATGTCAGACCTACAGTGTGGTTCTACCAGCAAAGTGCTTCCATCATATCAAAGTATTCACACAAGTTTATAGGTTATGTGTCTGTATATGCATTATATATACAAGACTGATGGTGGTATGATCATAACGAAGTGGCACCTGCATTACTGGTACTGCCTTCCATATTTTCACTGAAGTTTATAATTTCTACTCAAATTTTTGAGTGTTCTAAAATAATAAGAATATTTGCAAAATATGTAGAATATCAACATGTACATATTCGCAAAATATGTAGAATATCAATATGAATTCTCAAAAACTATGTTTTCAGGATCAGAAAGGTCAGGACTTGGAGTTAGATATTAAGATGTAGTTCCTAGATTTCGAAGGAGCAGCTCCAACTTGCATCAGCCCAAGATCTCTCCGTGTTTCATTGAAACAGTAATTTTCATGCAAAACACACCAGACATCACAGGATTCCAGTAGTTCCGGCCCATTTGTCTGCTGCTGCTAGGAAGTTGTTTACTCTTTTGTATCACTCTCTGCTGACGTCTGCTCACTGAACAATGTCATCAAATTTCCTGTTTTTTGGCTTGTGGAAAGCAGCTCCCCCACCTTCTGCTCAGGCTTTGCTGCTTGGAGCTCCGTGGAGCGGATGCACCCAGCAGACAGGATGCAGGGTTAAATGCAGCAGAGCTAAATAAATAAAGGAGGTGTTCACTTGTGAACTAGGGGGATAAAGCTGACAGCTCAAACATGGAGCAGCGATAAAATACTTGTTTCAGGTTGTGGGAGGTTTTTAATGGCTTTTGGATCTTTTTCTGTGAGTTTATGCTAGCAGCTTCCTGAAGCAGCCTGAAATAGTTTATGGTGTGGTGCTGTGTGATGTGTGTGTGAAAACACCTCTGTCAGGTACTCACAGCTGTAGTTCTGAGGCAGAGGGGCTGCCAGCACTGTGTCCATCAGGAACTCCTCAGCTCCATCTGGAACTCCTCAGCTCCTCAGCCTGGTGCTGGGCCCAGGGGTGCTGACACTGCCAGGGCCTGATCCCTTCCCTTTTTTGTTTGATTCTGGCCACTTAACTTCCACTTGGGCAAGCACCAGCAATGGGCAGAGCAGACCTTTGTTCAACAAGTCTTCCAGGCAAAGTTTGGGGGGCTTTCATTGATAACACCAACACTGTCATTTTGGCCTGCCGTCATCCATAGCAAGAGGGAGCATCTATTGTTAGAAACCCACCCAACCTTTGTGAAATAGGGGATGCTGTGTCCTTTAGCTGAGTCTTGTGCTCCCCTCTCTTCTGTAGGTCTGTCATGCTCCCCCCAACTTAGTGTTGCTCTGTCTTGAAATTCAATTTGTCCTTTCTCCCAAGAGCATTTGATCCCTACACGAAAACAATTTTTGTAAGGATTCTCCTAACATCCTTTATTAGAACAAAACAAAACAACACCCCTCCAAAGAAACAAAACAAAACAAACCTAAAACACTTCCCCCCCTTGCCCCACCCACCCAAATACCAGAAAAATAAAAATCCCACAACATAAAATATTTGGAGTCAACTTGCAGAGCGCTGAAAAAATGCAGGAGTATCTGATGACAGACAGAACTACAGGGTATGCTGGAGTGATTTATAGGAACTATCCCACCACTGGGGGCATTGAGTTTGTCTTTGTTTTTTAAAGGTTTTTATTAAGGTAGAGCCAGAACATTTTGCTTGCTGCATTTCTTTACTGAATTCAGTTTTGTTGCAGTGTCTCACTGATGCCTGCATTAACTGGAAATAGTCTGAGTGTGTGAAGTACTGAGTGTGGAGCATGTGGGCTGGCACCTCCTGGAAATGCTGAGCTCTTGTCATCACTTCTGACATCTTCATGCTTGGATCTCTGCAGAGACAAAAATGCTGTTTGCCTCAGAGTGTCTTCCATTATAATGAGAAAGGAATATGAGAGGGTTCCCTTGCAATATCAGGTTCCTGTTCTTGCAGCATCCTGCATCCAGAATGGGGCCCACAGTCAGCATGTAGAGAGCTGGACTGGATGCAGTACCCAGCCTTGGGTACCTGTGAGAATCTGCCTTACATCTCCAGGTGTGGGCTTGCATTCTGAATGGGCTTGTCTCAATAAAATCATACCAATGCCCAAACATGAACATTTTCCAAGACGGGCTGTCAGGATGGATAAGATGTGGTTGAGTTACACCTCAGTCAGTTAAACCCTTGTGGTGCAAACCTTGCACTGCACACAAATGGAAATAAAGAAGTTATCTAGTCCCTGGTACAGACCTGCCCATAGTGCAGGACCCACATCAGTCACCTTCTGTCTGCTGAGGGGGCTCAGGAAAGAAGCAGGTGAGGAGATGGCTGCAGACAATGAGTTCAGTGCCTAGGCAAAGGTAACACTTAATCCAAACAGTTGGCAGGGGTTTCTATCTCTGTTTGTCCTCTGCCCTTCTTCCACTCTATGGGAATGTATTCCCCATTTTCTAGGTTTTCTGAGGTTCATGCTGTGTCTTTGTGCCTTCCCATCTGATAACAGTGCTGGTGTTGGATTCTTTTGACCTCTGCCCCTCTCCCCCCATTACTATTCTGTTTGCAGAACTGTCCCCTTAAATTTCTCCTGTGCCCTTTTCCATTCCCTATCCCCTTCTGCCAAGTTTGAACCCCTAATGGTGCTACAGCCAACAAAAACAACCTTCAGGGGTACATTTCCTCCGTGGCAAAGGAGGCCAGAGCTCCCCATTGCCTGTGTGGACTGCAGGGCTGGATGGAGCCCTGCATTGCTGGGGAGAAGGCACAGGGGGCTGTGCCCCCCATGCCCTGCAGAGCTGTCTGCTCAGGGGCTCTGCCAGCCGGGGGGGCACAGCAAGCCTGGGGCACTCTGCTCCTTACCCTGCAGCGGAGGAGAGCTCAGCAAACTGTGTCACCAGGGCATCCGAGTACCAAGCTCCCTCCTGGGGCCCTGGCGCTCAAATCTGAGCCTCGGCCTCCTGCTCCTGGTTAAATGTGTTCATAACTTACCCTCATGGAGATTTATAAGTACAGGTGCAAGCTAAAACTCCTGAAAAGATGTCGTTCATTTTATTTCTAACAAATAAATTCCATATGTTTGTCTCTAACTCTCCCAGTGCTGATATGATCAGCTTGGGGCTCCAGTTGTTCAGTCTTGTGTTAGATGACAGAGTGAAATGAATGCTCACCTTTGCCAGTGGTTTGCAGTCAAAGGGACACGAGTTTTTCTGACAAAATGAAGCTGAGAGAGTTCCAGATGAGACTGGGAGGGTTGAGTTGAGAAAACAACTGGCTGGCATGCAATGACACAACAGTAGTAACTAGATTTAAAAGAAAATTAAAATAATCTTGTATGACAGAAAAAGTGGAAATAATGGAGCATTTCAGAAAGTATGCAATCATGTACTGTAAAAAATAGGTCTATACTTACCATAAGGTGTTTCTTGCTGCAGACTCTGAAAAGCTTCTTATGTGGGAAGCATTGATTTGCACAGTGCTGCTTGCAAAGGCTCTGGCTTAATTCTCCAAGTCAGACTTGGGGGAGGAAGTGTTTTTCTTTGACTGGCAGAGCCAAGAGATTATTCTTACTCTAGAAGAAAATAGCAAGACAGTCCAATGGTAGACCTGGTAATTCTATATGCCCTATGTGCCATGTAGATTAGAAAAAAATAGAATGGGCTGAAAATACAGAGCAGTGTAATTGCAAAGCAAAATCATCAGTTAAGCTATTAAGTTGTCATAAACACTAAAATTCTGTCTTGAAACTTGGTCTGAAGCAGAAATGTAATATGTGCAGTGTGAGTTGTGGCACCCATGGCTTCACATTTACAGTATCAAAAAAATATTTTACCTAACATAGGCATGTTTATCTTGTAAAAATTTTAAATTTGTTTTAAATGTTGTAAGCAGTATTCATTTATGGTACAAGCAGGCCATGCTTCACTTCCTTCCTGAAGAGCATGTGGGTAGCAATGGGCTGTGTTATTTAAGAATACATAAGGGCATGAGGCTGGAATACCACACACAGTGGGTTGGCAATGGATTTGTTGGATTTGTCTGACAAAGGAACTCCCAGGTGATCAATTACTGGGCATTCAGGGCCAGCTGGGCAGAGAGGGAAGGACACAGAGTCACGATGGGCCTTGGTTTGTACGAGTGCCCTCTGTAGCTTTCTGTGGAGCTCAGACAAGGAGATGTGACAGGACACAGAATCCCAGCAGCAAATGCCCCAGATAACCTCTGACACTCGCAGGAAATTGTCACAAAACCACTGCAAATCTTGCTTGCTTCATCTGGAAAGTATTTCTGGGTACAACCTCATACTGTGGCCTACAAATTTTGTTACTCTGTTTTGGTGGGGAACATACTGTGAGTAATTTATGTCCAGTGGAGTAGTGGTTTGATGCCACCCCTAATGTATTCCTGCTGTTTCACATAAAGGGTGGTGGTTTTTTTTGTTGGAATATATTTGAAAGTTCTTAGCAAAATTAGATTACAGATTATGAGTGGATTAAATTATGTGTCTCGCAGTATATTCTGAAGTCATCCAGAGTATGACATATTGGTTCAAATTAAGCAGTGAAGGAAATAATTAGAACTGTGGTGTTCCATGGTAGGTGCTCAGACTGTACGTGGTAGTGGCTATAGAGTTAGTCAAAATATATTCCTGCTGCAAGCCATTACTAAAATTATAAAGTTCAACACTGAGCAGCACACCATTTGTTTTGTCTTTAGAGGATGAGGACAAAATAGATGCAGAAAAAGCTGCTAACCACACAAATATGAATGTGGTAAGAACATTTGTCCTGGCTTAAAGGAACATGCAAACACATAAAACAAGTCAAATGAAATTTCCCAGGATTGAGAAAAGCTTCCATAATTAAGGACATTGTTCTCTCCTGCATCTATACTAAGTAATGACAGACTTATGCATAAAATTCATACAGGAATAAAAAGAAATCGGGTGAAATATCTGAGTAATAAACTTTTTAAGAGTTAGATCTGTCGTTCTTCAGTGAGTTTATAGGTTTACTTTTATTTTTTAATTCTCAAAGCAACCTATAGTTTTACTGTAGTTTTATTGGAATTGTTAATAAAGTGAGTCTGGTTTTTCATTTCTGTTGCTTGCATATGAGACATTACACTTTATACTAAAAAACTATTTATCTTTGATATTGAATTTATTTGTAATGGTTTATATGTACTGATTCACACAGGCTATCTTTCCCATTAAACTGGTTTATAGAAATGCAGTATAATTTTTATGCAAAGCAATAGTTCTGTTTTATTCTAGTTCTGTGAATTTCCAGCTACGTTTTGTGTCCTAGAAGTCTGGCTGAGCTCAGAGTCAGCCCATGGAACTGCACTAAATTGCATATTTCATTAACAGAATTTTTCTGTTTGCTTTGGACGTTCTTCCTAGTATTTCGTAGCTTGGGGGGAAAGGCAAAAGAAAATAAATGAGTACAGTTGGTTTTTTACTCGGCTCTGCTGGAGATACAGAGGAGTTTCTCTTCTGCCTGGTGCAGGCAGATCTGAGGAAGTCTGAGTCCCCACAGTTTGGCCATGCAGACACAGTGTCCATCCTCCCCAGGGGAGGACACCGAGGCTTGCAAATTAACATTTCCTGCTAAAATTTCTGGTAAAAGCTCCCAGCCAGAGCTATCAGCAGTCTGGATCACTGTCTGGGAAGAAGCACTTGGTGCAGGGGAGGAAGAAGGAAATGGTGACTGTGAACTTGCTAATGGTGTCGCCAGACAGGGCTTTAATGTCTGTTTTCTCTTGTTTGTTCTTTGGCATAAGCTTTCACGCTCTCAATAGAAGGCCCAGGGCTGCTGCATCCTCTCCTTAGAAAAGCCAGCAGAGTGAGAAACACATTCTGGGTAGTTGCAAAACAAATTAGACAGGCTTGGTTAATGCCAGAATTCGGATCTCGAGGGAGATTGATTTTGGATAGAGGCCAGCTTTCCTTGCAGCTAATTATGGGGGTTTTGCATAGTGGACACTATTTAGTTATTTAATGAGTAAGTGGAGCCTCTCTCTTTCATGGTGCTCCTTCTTTTAGTTCATCATTGTTACCCAAGTGGAATGAGGATGTCACTGCCTGGCTGGAAGTGCCCTATGGAGCTCTGTTCGCTGTGACACAAGAGCCACCCGTGCCCAGCCCCAGCACTGGTTCCTGTTGTAAAGCATTTGTGCCACTCTCAGTTCCAGCATCAGACCTTTTTAGATGAGACAGATAAATTTAGGTGTCAATAAAATTGTGCAGAAGGTGATAAGGCACCTGCTGATCCTAATATCTGAGAAGCTGTTTTTGCTGCTCCAGGCTCGGCTCACATTTTGCAGTCCTTGCAGGGAGGAGCAGAGAATGTGCTTGTTTCAGAGGCAGCACATGGTGCTACTGTTCAGACACGCCCTGTGGAAGGGCCCACTCGGGTCTGAGGAGTGGGAAACCTGAGGAGTCTCATAAAGCTGGAAAAAAAATTTCTGACGCCCACTCTTGTTATAGGCGAGACAAGCACTGCTCTGTAATGTCTCTTCAAATGACACATGAAAAGTCCACATCTGCTAGACCAAATGCACCTTTCAACCACTGCTTATAAGCTTTCATGGTTTATAGAGCACTTATGCTTGGCAGTTTGCAGGTGAACACTTGTTTACATTAAAGATTTACTCAGTGTTTTTGCATCTTCTCTTCTTACCCCCCATGTTACAGATCTTTGCAAATCTTTCAAACTGGTGACTGCAGCAGCTCTCTGTGACAAAGCTTCACTGATGCCATGCAACTTGTAAACGTATTTGATGCAAGTATCTCCAGATGTTATCTCTCTTTCCTGGAAATCTCAAGGTTAAATAATTTATATGAGGCTATTCAACACGTATAGATTGTTATCTGGGTAATTATGGCCTGTGTACTCAGTTTGAGGAATGCTAACATGGTACCTGGAGAGAGTATGTTTGGACAGCAGGGCAGGATTTCATCTTAAGTGGATATTTGATACCCAGCTGGATTTGTTTCCCAGTTAAAGCAATATCAGAGTGCTTTAAGGGCTTCCTTGATGATGGGTTGTTTATTAAAGAGCTGCCTTGTGGGAGGCTCCTGGGCTGAGGCCTTGCCTGCCCCAGCTTTAACACTGACAAACTTTACTAGGAGTTGGTAATGTATTGATTGCTAATGCGTTTCTATGGAGAAAATTGTGCTGCTGGTACAAAATAATAATTTATTTTGTACCAGCAGCATGTCCTTTGGTATATCCAGCAGTTCTTTTGTAAAGGAAATGGTACTCGTAAGCAGAAGACGCAGGATTGCTTTGTATCAAAGATAATAGTATAATTACACAGATTCTTTCATTTAAATGAAATAAAATGGAGTGTGCCTACCACAAATCCAGATAGAGCGAAATTATATTTACAAGAAAACTAGAATGAAAAACTGCTTTGTTGCAATAAAGTCTACTTAATTGCAGTTCTGATCATAATGAAAATCCCACTTTATTAAAGACATGCAGAGTTAGGGGGATTGGCATAACTGTAAAATGGTTTTATACTTAAGGAAAAAAAAAAAAAACAAACCGTGATCCCATCGCAGGCGGGTGGTGTTCAACGAGCCCTGTGGGCTGGCAGCAGCGCTGTGAGTTAGTGAACAGGAGTCAGGCAGAAAAACGGTGTCGGGTTTCAGACTACCCTGTAGGTCCTCAGCAATGAAGAGGCATCTGTATTAGGGGAAAGCCAGTCACTCATCCCCTCTGCCAGTGGAGCTCCCCGTGGTCAAAAGAAAGGGATACCCAGGACTCTTAAATATTTTTGTCTGTTTTCTTTCTTACCTTAAAACTTGAAGTTAGTTTGTTGCATTGGTTATAGCTGTGAACAAGCAAAATTAATGCTAAACCTTAGAGTGAAAAAAAAAAAAAAAAAGAATGTTCTACTGTGAATTTCCTCAGTTTTTTTAAAAAAAGACATCTTGAATATGCCTGCAGTCTCAAGTCTTCATTTGCTGGAGACAAAGTTCCCTATTTAGAAAAGGTTTGACTGCCAAGAACTCCTCTTGGTTTTCTCAAGTGTCAATTGACAGTTCCACTCAGTCTGAGAAACACATACTCAATAGACAAAAATACAGTTATGCTTATTATCAGTAATGAACATTTCTCCTTTGCTCTGCTGGCTGCTGTCCCCCTGACTTTGCATTTATTCTACCTGCAACATCCCACCCCAGAGACATCACCTTTGTTGGTGCTCAGAGCAGCTCCCAGGCGGGCGCTGGATGAGCACAGGTGGGTTTGTGCACCCTGAAGGTGGGCAGGGCACAGCCCTGGAACCCCAAAGAGTTGTGGTGATGTGCAGCAGGTTCCCAGACCCCTGAGTGAGCAGTGTGAGGGTGCTGTGTGTGGCACGTGGCTGGGAGAAGAGGGAAGGAGGAGGAGGAGGAGGCGGCTTCGTGCTGTCACCATCCAGTCTTGGAGCAGTAAACTGGCACATCCAGGATCCCACTTGTGCACAGGCTGGAGAAATGGAGATAAAGATAACAGATGGCAGCAGGTGGAAAAAATTACTGTGGTCAGTAAAGGCTCAACTGTGTCAGCACACAAAATGTGTTACTAGTGACGACAGAAAAGCAAGTTTATTCCTTAACAAATGGAGGTTTAGGACAATATGGAGAACTTCTAGGAAGCCCAGCAGATCTACTGACTGAATTCTGCTGTTTTTGGGCTGTACACTCTTGCTTTGCTTGGTCTGTTTGTGACGATTGCAGTGTTGGTAGATCAAGCCATGAAAAGTTTGTCTGGCATAAAGTAGCTGGAAAACTTCCTGGTAGACTGGAACTTCCTTTGAGTCAGATGAGGCTGTTCAAATCCAGATGGTTCAAAGAAAGCTGTCACTGAAATTCATATTCATAAGGAAAAAATGAAAACTGATAATGGAGTTCTGTTGTGTTCTGATGCATCTTTAATCCTCTCTAAAATAAAATTAGTAAGTGGTATCCACCAGAAAAAACAGAATTAGCTGATAGATAGGAAACAGATTAGCACTTACTGCTATACTTCAGGATCTTGCAGAATCACAAGAGAGCAAGCAGTTTTAATGATATTAAACAATAGAACTACTGTGCCATATTTAAGTCTCCCAGAGTGCTGTGCAGTTCAACTGTTAAAATGCAGGCAGGAAGAATTTCCCCCAGGGCCAGAAGAATGTTGTATTTGTACTGAAGTGTCTGCTCAAGCTGGGGGATGGAAAGTCAGCCACAGCCTGCCTGTAAAATTAATACACCTGAGGCAACAGCAGATGAGTGAGAAGTTCCTTTCCCGTTTGACAAAGGTGTTGGTAAAGCCAAAGGCTGCATTTATTTGTTTGGAGTTACGTGAACCCCAATATATTTAATGCTCTGATTTGGAACGTCTTGGCTGATGACCTGCAAGACTTACAGACCAATTTCTTCCCTGTTGACTTGGCCAGCCTTTGCATCTGGGTAAAAGTTACTGCTGCCAGCAGATGAGAGAGGACAGCACAGTGAAACTTTTGTAAAATGCTGGTGTAGGAGGCGTGAGCTGGTCCCCAGAGCTCAGTTACAGCTCTCCCAGCCAGTGGAATAACCAGACCTGTGTCAGCTGAGGGGAAGAGGGGAGAGCAAAGGAGACTCTCAGCCTTCTGGGATTTGCTAGGCACATTGTTTTATGTGGCTGCCATTAAAGCATTTTGTGAGACACAGCATGGCTGGTCCTGGTTGCAAAGGGGAAATCAGAGGAGCCTCAGGGCTGCTGGAGTACAGGGGAGGAGCTGCTGCAACTCAGCAAGGTGCAATACCCACCCAGATGTGCTGTCCAGCTGCCCATGAGGCTCCATCTCACAGAGCAATCCCAACCCTACCCTTGTGTAAGCCCAGAGTGCCAGGGGTGCCTGACTTGGCAGGGCATTTGCTCTGAATTGCAGGGTGTTGTATCTGACCCTTGAATTTTGTCAGAAACTAGGTGCTAGTGCCTTAAAGATGACCTCTTTCTTTTTGCTTCATCTGAAGCAATTCAGTTTCTCCATGTTGCACATTCTGTTCCTGTTTGAACAGCTGAAAATCTTCATACTACTTTTTTTTTTTTTTTTTGCATTGATAAAGGCATCAATTTTTGCAACCTATGTATAGAAAACCATTATTATAGGCTTTAAAACATTCTTCTAAAGTACAGGCCAGATCATTTAAGCTGGTTTTCTCTTAGTGCAGGATATAACTACAGATGCTCCACAGCATGCCCTCACCACACAGAAATACTTGACTACAGTTCAGTGAGCAGCCCAGGGATTCAATATGGGGAGACCTCACAGCCTCCAGACAGAGTTCTGTGCAGATTTGGCCCAAATGGAGAAGTTCTTGCCAGCACTTTCAGTCAGAAAGTGGGATCTTGATGAAGACACCAGTGAGCCATCTCAAATCTTAAGATTATGAAGACTTAGGGCACTTTAAATTCTGGGCTGGTTGGTCAGAGTAGGGTTTGGCAAAATGACAACCATGAAGCACAGACCAGTGTTAAGGTTATTCACACTTGTTGTGGAGTGTATGATTCGCGTTTTTTCTCTTCTAAAGAGACAAACATATGAAATTTCAAGCCCAGTATAATTGTGCATAAAATGCAGGTCTAAAAGGGGTCTTTGAATCAGGTAGATGCTGCAGCAAATATAACTTGCTGGATTTGATATGAGGCCTGGTTTCCATTCAACTTTGTTCTCACGGGACAGAAAAGTCAGTGTGTATTAATGAGTAAATGGTTCTCATTTCTGACTTGGCTGATGTATTCCATCCCTTTTTGCTGTGTGATTCATTGGCAGTGAGCACTCTTGTGTAAGTGTGTAGTGTGAGATTTGCAGAGTTGCTTTGCAGGAGTTGTATCTGCTTAGCTTAGAAACCTACAGTACTGCTGTGATTACCAAGATGTGATATAACTTGTTTGAGTTATCACCAACACAATTTTGAATTTCAGAAATAAGTGGGTGTTTCCCAGGTATCAGTATGGTCCCAGTATGGCCAGTTGGCCAGCAAGCAGGGGCACTGCACACCCTGCCCAGGGATGCCAGGGCTCAGCACAAGGAGAGATGGAGTTGGCTCTCTCCCTCAGTGCCTCAGTTCCTTTGAATGTCAAAATGAACCCAGCAACCTCTCTTTTCAAGGTTGGAGATCTGTTCCATAGACATGAGTGATAATGACATTTATTTTATCATTTCAATACCATATCAGGACCTAAAAACATCCCCCAGTTTGTCAGGCTGTTCTGTGTAAAAGTTCAGCCCTTTTCCAGTGGCAGGCACTGCTGGCTGGCTTTTTCTGCTGTCCCTGTGCAACGTGACCACAGAGGGCCCCTGGTCTGGGCCTGAGGCCATGCAGGCCCCACCACAGTGCAGATGAGAATCCAAGTCACTTTGGGACAGCATTGTTAATTATTCCCAGCCAAACAGAATGATTCACTTCTGCATGTGCTACGCTTGCAGTTTGCAAAGTTTCCTGTAAAGCATAAGGGGAGAACTTATAAACAGTAGAAAATGGGAGTTCTTGATTATGTCTGAAGTGTGCAAGAAGGCAGCAATTTCACAACAGCATTGCTGCATTTCAGTTCTAACTTGGCTTCACTCGTGGCACTGAGGAAATGCAGTGGGCAACCAGGCCCAGAACACAAACAAACATATATAATAGTGGTTGGCATGTGGGGCAAGCTGAACATAAGCCAAAAATCAGCTGTGCCAGGGAGAGCCCTGGTGGAGCTTGGATGGCACTCCCATAAAGCAGTCCCAGTCCCACCTGGCTGTAAATTTCCTGTGAAGCTTCCTCAGGACCTGGGTTAACACAAAAATTGCCCCCAGGCTGAGTAATGGAAGAGCTGCTGGATTTTGGGAGAGGAAGGGTGTTGCCAGTTCATTGGGAATAAGAAATTGGGTCTCGTGGCTGGTTACATGCCCAGAGAAGGGCTAGCATCCTGATGTGAGAGCTCTGGCAACTCATTACACTCAATAAAGCTTTTCTCCTCACAAAAACTGCAAGCTGCCAAAATTGCGTGTTGCTAATGATGTGAATTGGAGGCCAGAGTTGGGCTCTCAAGAGCTCATTTATGTAAAACAGGCTCAAAAACAGTACTAAAACTTAAGACAAAATTAAGAAAACAGAGGGTGTGTTACCCATCACTTACTGTCTGCTGTATTGTTACATGGCAGCATTGTAGATAATTTTTCTAGGAATCAATTTAAACCAGGAAATAGATAAAAGAAAAATTATACCAGAACAAAACATTGGGTGATCTGCAGGCCTTGTGATACAGATATAAATCTGTATTCGTTTGTTGAGAGAGATGCATCAGTGAAAACACGATTTAGATTAATCTAAATGCTAGATTTTATCAAAGCACTGAGTCAGGATGCTACATTATGAGTTCAGAGTCTGTGACATTTGTCTACATCTTTTATGAAGCAGAAATAAGAAAAAAATATCAAGGACTGGAATAACTGGCTTTATCCAGATTGAAGAGCAGTTTTGGTAAATTTTAATCACTTTTCAGAACTCATGTCTTTGTATTTCAGCAAAGAATAAATTGACTGTACAGCACAGGGTCTTTGAAGGCCAAGTTTACCTTTGTCCTTGAGTCTGTTGAGCAAAGGCAGAAACCTTGGACACTTTGTTTTCTTTATTCAAACTGTTGTGGCCTCTAAACAACAAAAGAAAGAGCTGCACAGGGCCAGACTCCCACTCCATTTACACTGAAGTAAATCCAGTATATTTTCAATGTATTTGAATTGCTCTGGATTTCACTGGATTTGCTAACCAGGTCGGAATTCAGTCTGTGAACTATAAAATTAATTTTATGCTGTGCCTGTTAGGAAGATCTGCTTGGGCAGCATTTGATGTTACTTGCACTGATGCTGAGCTGGTAACAAGAGTGGTGTCAAAGTGTGCAAGGAAGACATGAACAGTGATGTTCAGTGTACAGCAGAAAGCACATGGAAAATAGGAAGTTGAGTCTTAAGTCATCTACAGATGACGTCGTTTTGTTGGAGAAAGGAGTAGGTAAATGAACATGGATTGGATTAGAGTTCATGTGCTTCAAAAAGTGATGAGTGTTATGATAAGCAAAGAAAAATGTGAATTGTGAAAACTTGATCCAGAACACGGAGACTTTCTTGCCCAGAAGTATGAGCTGCAACAAGTCCCAACACCTTTCCCTGTTGAGAAAGAGGAACTATGCTGGCATGACCTGGCTGGACAAGATCCTGCACCTTGCCATGCCAGTTTGTAGGAAATTGTCTATTTCCCAGCTTTCAGCATCCAGGAAGATTTGGCTAAGGTTTCTGAGGAAGTATATTCTCATGCAGATTTCAATTCTTTGCAGCAAATAGAACCTGAATCAATAAAAGTTTAGGGAATTGTATAAGTCTATCAGTTCATTTGAGCCTTTGTTTTCTGGGGTGATAAATCTATGCCTAAAACGGTGGATTAAGAGAAAGGAGTTTTCTCCTTTGTAAAATGCATCTCTGGTTTTCTTAGAATTACAAAATTTAAGTTAATGTTAACAGTCCTGTGGCTTCCAGCATATCTTGATAATGAAGACTGTTAATTCTTATGTGATGAGTCAACTCATGCAGATTCATATCATGTACCTAGTATATGTAGAAAATATAAGTATGTATTTTAAAATCAGATAAAAATTTTTGATGATACCTTAAAACATTGATCTGAGGAAAATGATTAATTTTGTTGGCTGTATTCCAAGAGGACTAACAGTGAAGTCATGTGTCTAATCACTGTAGTTATTTGTCATATATTACAGTGAGTCAGAGATTCTGACTGTCTGCCCACTGAATGCAGATGTTGCCCTCCAGCAGCAGCTCCCATCTGCAATCCATTCAGCAGAAGTTGATGGCACTCTTTGCTGCAGTGAGCTGCAGGAAAGGGCAGCAGTGCTCACCTGGCAGAGGAGCAGAAGTGCTGCCAGCTGCCCTTGGGGGATGTGCTGCCAGGCTGTGCCTGGAATGGGCAGAGCAGGAGCCACTCCTGTCACCAGCACAGCTCCTGCCGTGGCAGAAAGGAAGAAAGCACTGTGGATGTCATTCCTGCTCCTCCAGGCACCAGCAGCCCCTCCCATGGGTGGGCAGTGCCGAGTGTTGCTGCACAGGGCTCTGCTTTAAAACATCCCACAAAAGCTTCAGCTAAGAGATCTTGTAAGAAAATCAGCCTCCAGAAGGGAAATGCATTTGCACCTCCATAGCAGGAGTATTACATGAAGGTTAATAGCCAAAGGATCTTTTGGGAGCTAATTCTGCCCAAAATGTTAGGTGTGCTCTCCTCCTCAATGGATAAGAGATATTTTGGAGAATGCCAGGATACACCACTTCTAGCAAACAGGACACCCACGGGCTGCATAGATCTGTCCCTGTCACCAGCCAGGCAATTTATCACCAAAGGGAGCAGGTGAATCAAGCTGGCTTTATGTCCACCCTTTATTCCTTTCTGCATTTATTCATTGAGCATCTGAAGTTTCTCCAGCAGTAGGAAGAAAGAAAAAACAACCCAGCAGAGATGAACAGACTATTCCTGCAGGTTCTGTTCCAGTAAAATATGAAGAATGACTCATAGAAAGAAGTACTTTACCAGGTTATATCAGGTCAGGGCTGACTTTGTTGTACTTTAATCAGATCAGTCACAGTTGTGTAGGTCTGTGTTTTTAAAGCTTATTTCACTTGTTTTTATTTACCCAACATTCACTTTTCTCAGGGCATTGGAAACATGGACTATTTCTATCAGCAGTTTCAGCGTTTGCAGTGCAGCTGCTACAACACAGAGATCATTTCTGAGTGTTGAGCTGCTCACAGCAGTCAGGGGATGACCTTCCCTGCTGACAGCTGTCAGTCACTTACAGCTCGTGCTATTGCCTTGGGCTGAATCCCACTTTGTGCCAGAGGCAGGGCTGGGGTTCCACAGCACAAAAAAATTCAGTGTTCAAATAAGGAGGGCAAATTTGAGGGGCAATGAGTGCTACCAGCAGTAGTTGAGGGGTCGGAGGGTGTGAGAGGGCTGCAGGTGCTGTGAGTGTTGGAGGCGCCGCACTGACGGGCTCTGCGTCAGCAGCGCTTTGGCAGCAGAGCCAGCTCATCACAGCCAGCTCCAGGAGCCCACAGCCAGTCCCACCTCTGCCTTCCCAGACACTCTTCCCAATCTGTGCCTGCCTGGAGGGCTGGCACATGCCTGAGTCGTGTCTGCCGATCCGAAAATGTACTCGGGCTCTTCCACTAGGGGAGAAATTCCAAGGAAGAAGTAGAAGAAGGTGTGAGTGAATAAAGATGTGCTTGTGCAGTTACTACACGTGTGAGCTTTGGCTGTGTTTGGTTTTGTTATAAGTTTGCAGCATTAGAGGTATTTTAGAAGCTCATTTAGTTCAGCAATAGTTGAGAGTTTCTGCTAATCCTTGCTGAAGCCTTGATTTTTGACACAATCCTTAATTGGCATGTTACGCCTCAGTGCTACCTGCAGCACACAAAAAGTTTAAATGATTAATCAAGTTGTTTGAGCAGATTTCAACAGGATTAAGAATTAACTGGAGTTCACCAAAATTTTCCAGCTGAGATGCAGACCAGGGCTTTGATTCCACTCAGGACAGCAAGTTAATGTGTAACAAGCCAGGTTATCTCATCTGGTCACTTCTTGTGACTTAGGCGTAAATGGTGCATAGACAGGTATTTTCATTGCAGCAATAGCCACAGACTTCTGCCAGAAAAGTGGTTATCGGGCTCAGTCCTTAAAATACTTCAATTACTATTTGTTCACAAACTTCTCAGAAGAAAGGAGCATCTGAAAAGCAATAACTAGCAATACTGTGTTTATCTCATTTGTTAAAATTCCCCTTGGGCTGGGACTGATGGTCCAAGGGTACACTGGCGCTTCTTTCTGTGAGTCATTCTGCACCCCCCAGCTCTGAATCTGAACCCTCCAGCTCAGGCCATTGCCTGGTGACATGGAGCACTCACTGTTTTATGCTGCCAGGTGGAGTGTACAAAAAGTCCAGGTTTGATTTGAAGTGCAGCTCTGGACAGAGAAGTAACTGCAAAAAGGCATCTTTTGGGTATCTTTTACTCAAGTGACATCCTCTCTCCATGGCCTTCAGGCACTTCTGCTGATCCTACTGATTCAGGACTGCAAACCCAGTAACACTGGTGCAAAGAGCTGGATTCCCCCCTGTTATGTGTGCTACCAGCAAAAGTCTTTGCTGTTTCGTAGTGCAGATTTTGAGTAATTGGATGATGTACCACAGGGGAGAGTAAAGCAGCTTGAGTTTTCCGACTGAAGAGAGATTTTTGGTCTCAAGATCAGAAAAAAAGAAATGACTGGAGTGTATTTAAGCTAAGCCAATCTGACCCCAATGGCTGAATAAATGTGAAACCCCTCCATGTCATTTTAATATTATCTCTTAAAGACCCACTTAACAAAGACAAGCAAACACTGATTCCTGGCATGCTTTTGTAGGCGCTGTGTTGCCATTTTGCCTTGACTTGTGTTTGTTGCTTATTTAATATTGCAGTGATGACTTCCAAGTTGATAAATAAATAAAAACACAAATTACATACCCTTAGGGCTGAGCAATGGAGCATTAAGGTCATGGAAAGAGTGGAGTGTGCAGTTCTAAAAGATTTTTCTGTGGGATGTGCTGATGATTCTTTGAAACTACTTACTGGAAAAATTATAGGTTGCAAAGCAATAAATCTGATCTTTGAATGGGTTTTAATTTTGAAAAAGAACAATGTAAAAATGCCACCTTTGTGCTCAACAGCCCTTTTCTTTTAATGTTTCAGTTCAGAGATACCTTACATTCACTGCATTGCCGAAGATTATTTTCTTCTGATTTCTTAACTCCAGTGACTTTTGAAGAGTCCATGTGACTCCAGGGACCAATGGTTGGACTTTGTTTCCTATCTTGCATGGGGAACGTTGTTATTCCTGCTTTTTAGCTTTTATTTCTGGGACAAGAGGCAAAAAATATTTAAGTACATTGAAAGTGCTGATGCTTGCCTGGTGGGAATTCTCAAAGAACCAAAACTGTGTAATCCTATTTGAGTGTCCCTCTGTATTTATGTGTTTAAATCCTTTAGAAGTAGTCTTATACCTGTTATAGAGTCATTCATGTTGAAGTTTGATTAATGGTATAAAAGAGAATCAGTTGTGGTCATTGCTCTCCTTCCCACGAAGGAGAGAGATAACAGAGATAATTTTTCTTCTTCCTTAGGTATTATTCATTAATGAGTTCCCTCCTTCTTTCTTCTAGGCACCAGTAACAGATGTGCAGTTTGGCCCTATGAGACTTCATCAAGATCAACTTCAGGTAACACAGCAGTTCAAACTGAAGTCTTGATTTCTAAAGTATCATAGATGTTAAAAATTATGACTGGAACTTCTTGGATTATAGAGATCTTCACAGAGAATTTTGCTCAAGAGATAATGTGCACAAAACAGATTTTTATAATGACATTTTATTTATGTGATACCTTAAACCCCCTGCCTGTTTTCTCCCACCATCTCTCAGGTCATAAAAATAGAGCTATCTATTTTTTCTGCTATCAGTTACCTTGTAATCAGCTTAGTTTGTGCCTCGTTTTGTATTTTACTGGTAGTAAAATCCTTAATTACAATCTCATCAAACTGGTACCAAGTCAACCAAACTTGCAATATCATTACAAAAGATATGAAGCGAGCTTGGCAAAATATATTTTTAAATTGTTCATTACTGACTGAACAATTATTAATTAATAATTAAATTATTATGTAATTAAATAATAATTAACAATAATTAAACCTCTTTTATCCCTTTATTAATAAATGGTTTATGTCATTTGTCCCCTTACTTTGCCTGGGATGGACATGAGGTTTAGAGATCTGTGATTCCTTTGGAGTTCCTGTGGAAATTCTCCCATAACCCAAGGCATACTGAACTATTAATCATCCAAGATGTTCCTCTGTCAGTAATTGCAAAACTCCTCAGTAGAGGCAATGTGGACCTAATAAATTGAAAATCTCTGTCTTAAGAACTGCAGTTTAACATCTTCTTATCAAGCCATTGTCGGAACAGTAATATCATCAAAAATCAGATCTTAGGACATCCTCATCCAGCTGTTCCCCAAAATCAGAATAGTCCTTGAGTATTTCTGCCACCTGTATTGTTTTTAGTGATTGTATCACTTTTGCACAGTTACAGACCACTCTGAAATGCTGCTGATTTATCCTGGTAATATAGCTGGCAGGTGTGAGGGAGGGAGAAGGTAGGCAACATTGCATTCTTGCCAGAGTCAGTCATACAACTCAGATCCCCTGACTTTCTGTGCTATTGTTGAAATCCATTCTTCCCCTCTTAAGGAGTGTTATAGATTAACTTCACTAAACACAGCCCAAACTACGACATGTTTTTTGCAAACAGTTTTGCAGGTTGCTATAAAAGGCACCTGAACTGAATGTGTGCAAAATCCTTCATTCTTACAAAAAGATGCAGTACATGGGAATGTTAAGGTTTACTGGTGTACATTTCATCAGCCTGGTCCAAAGTGTAGCAGCACTGGAGTTCCTAAAATCACACAGAAGATAAACAGCAGTGGGATGTGATGTGAGTCACACCTGCTTCACTTTGCCTGACCAAAACATATCTGAGTGTGGTTTGATTCAACTTCTGAAAGAGTGGTGTCTTGGGACAGCAGACCAAATGCTGGCTTAGTTGCCCATTTCTCCCAAAAGACTGCATATCCTGAGCCATCCCCAAAATCAGCACAGATCTATAGTCTGCCATGCTGTATCCTTTCAGCAAGAGAAGTTTTCTTCTGCCAACATTATCCTGACACAAAGTACAATTGCATCAGTGAGTCTTCCTTAGCAGACTTTGTTCATCTTCTTTTCTGTATTAAATCCTAGAACTGGAAATACATTTTAAAGGAATTGGGCCTTATCATACTTTTAGACTATAGGCATTGTGTTGATTTTAAAAAGGCTTAGAGAGATTAGTTACTGGCAATTACAAGGCAAGTTAGGGCAGAGCCAATAGTGGCTCCCAGGTCTGACCTCCAGTTCTGGATTTCAGCTATGATAATCTCCTTCTGTCATATAAATCCCATGGCAGGCTTTGTGCAGGAGTCACACGGGGACATACTCCATATACAGTGGTACTGCTTATGAGTTCAGTCTGGCATGAGTTCCTTTTGACCAGCCTGTCCAGAATTTCCAGAAACCCCACAGAGTGGGCAGCATCCAGTACTTTTGGGGGATTAGGATGAGATGGAAAGGAAAGCAGATTTTTTGTCATGCCATTGAAGCAGCATTAAATACTTATTCACGTAAGATGAACTGTGGAGTTTTATTGTTGTTGTTTGGTTTGGTTTGGGTTTTTTTTTTTTTTCCCTTTTCTGAAATATGATCCTGGCAAGAAAAATAAACCCCAAGAAAAAGGCTGCATGTGAGACAGTTTCAGATAAGTGGACTCACTGTCAGTTCATGTACACTCTCTCATGTACACTCAGGCATCTTGTCTCTTGATTGCCTGAGCTCTCTCTGTAGATAATGACAAGAGAGGCAGTTCCAAAACTTGTTCTTCCCATGTGGATATGCCATGGCTTGGGCAGACTGTTGCACCCACTTGAAACACCTCTGTATACAGACAACTATAAAAAAATCAGTGGTCTGTAGAAAGCAATTCTCTTAAAAACAATGGATTAAGCCTCAAAAGTGGCTTTAAAAGCCATATTGAGAAGAGGAAAAGGTCACAGAATCCCCTGTAAGTGTGAGGCTTGTTTGTGATGCCCCACCCAGGTACTTTTGGTGTTTGCTGAGGAGGACGAGCAGAGCAGCGGGTTCCGCTGGGCGTGTGACAAGGCTGGATTCCGCTGCAACCTTGCCAGGACACCCCAGTCTGCACTGGAATGTTTTCTAGATAAGCACCATGACATTATCATCATTGACCATAGGCATTCCAGATACTTTGATGCAGAAGCATTGTGCAGGTAAGCACCGTTTCAGTGTAATTAATGCTTAACAGTATAGTTAACACAGCATCAGGATTTTTGCTTTTATATGATGTTTTTATAAACTCTATAGAGCAGTGATTTTTTTTTTTTTTTGTTTTAGACAGGTGTGCACTGGCAGCATCAAATATTGTTACTTCAGTGTTTTACATCTGATAGCAGCAGCATTTTTGGTTGTGTCCTAGGGTCTCTGAAGCTCCATCTGGCTTGGAGCCACAGTGTACAAGTTTGTTGCCATAGTGAACTGTTGGGTATTTTTTTGTTTTCTTTTGTTATTTCAGGTTTTTTTTTTTTCCCAAATACCTGGTTCCTTGTTTTCACACTAAATAAACTGCGAAGATAGCACAAAGCACCTAAATTAATTAATTAACTTCATTAACGTTCTAATTTTTTTGGAATGTCACTTCCTGTTGAATAACTCCCAGTGCTAGCCGGCAATGTTTGGCGTGCACATTTCCATACCTACAACATGTGAAAGTACGTTATGAAGAGCAAAATTGCAAACATATTCCAAAAATAACTTTAGAAACTGCTGTGAAGTGTGAAAAAAAGGAGGGAAGGATTTGAGTGTCTCTCCACAGGGCCTGGGCAGGCAGCAGTGCCTTGCTCCAGAGGCTTCACAGTGAAATCACCCTGGGAACGTGTCCAGAGTGAGCAAGGCTGTGGGGTGGGTGCCAGGGTCACACTGTGTGCCCTGGGGACTCTGCTGGGCCGAGACAAGTGGGTGAGATCTTTGTCAGGCCAAGACTAGGTAGCAGTGCTGTTCCCTATATTCCATTTTTACCAATCTGCCCCAGAATTCAGTGAAATGCACCTTAAATGAGTGAGGCCAAGCCCTTCAAACAAGTCCATTAAATGCTGTTTCAGTGAGGATATTTTTTGCTATTCCCCCACTGGGAGTACTTGAGTTGTAGATTAATCTATGTTCATGGAGTCTCAGATATCATTTATTCTCCTTTCTTAGCAGCAGGCTCAGGATTTGACATTTGTTTTGTTGTTAAATGATTTTAAAAAGATATTTTAAGAAAAGTGCTGTCTGAAGGTTCTATAAAGTCATGTTTTTTGAAATGTGAACTTAAAAAGAATTTAAATGGTTTGTTTTTTATTTAAAGGTCTATCAGAACAACAAAAGCCTCAGAAAACACAGTCATTATTTGTGTAGTACAAAGGTAAATACTCATCTCTTTCCTTTCCCCTGTGATCAAAACTGTGAATCTAACCATTGTAAAAGTTAACCTGAAAAACATTAACATTAAAAAACCTGAATTAGATCTTCCTACTGTGCTAATAATAATGTGCTGTACCATAGTTTTTACTATACTTGACCATAGGATTGGGACAGAAATTGTTTTTTTTAATTTCTAGGTTTTTAACTCAAGAATCTCACTTAGAGTTTTGTTTTGGGTTCCTCCTCACACTACCCCCATCACTGCAGGCTTTCAGAGCATGTTTCAAACAACTTATGCACATCCTGTGCAAAACTGTCTTGCAGATCTGTGTTTTGAACCTTTCTTAATCTGCCTTTCAATATGAATAATCTCAATATTTCAATATTCTTTCAATATGAAAACCAGAGATCTGCTGAGTGTGAAAAGTGACATTGAACAATTTGATCAGTACAAAGTGTTATATGACCACAGCAGTTTTTAAAAGCAAAAGAGATTATGACATCTCAGTAAAGTACTGCATATGCTATTTCCTTCCCTCTCCTTTGAAATCATTACCTGTAAAATAATGTGAAAGTAAAAAATAAAGAAATTCTGTGTATTTAATGAAATTAAATAAGTGGAAGATAATTTCCTCCAAGTATAATTTGGAATGGCCATTTTTCAGAACATATTAATTCTGACAAACAGTTCTGAGGTGTTGAAATTTACCATTAAAAACACACTACCGTCTCTACCAAAAAGAGTCCCTAATTAAACATTTCAGGATCCAAAACTTCCTGCATAAATCAAAGCTATTGTGCCATGTGCTAAACATGACCAGCTTCAATCTGCTTATTGGCAGACCCTTCCCATAATGGCTTTTCTTCCTGATTCCAGCCATACGTTCATGTATGTTGAAGGCTCTTTTAACAGTTATAGCCAGAGTATTCAGATACTTAATTTGGGAATGTGTCCCAAATGTGAATTACTAGAAGGCAGTGGGTAGGCAACACCCGAAAATCCGTCTTCATTCAGGCACCTTGAGTTGCCCATCTAAGATTTGGTACATTCAGATAACAAGTAATTTCTTAAATCCTTGGCTGTGCAGACTTTCAGGTGCTGACTAATGCCAGCATAAACAACAAGGATCCAGTACAGAAAAAGTCCAATTATCTAGCTCAATAATTGGTTTCCTTGAAGCATTAGTTTTTTTGATGTAAGCAGCTCATTACATGCACGAAGGAAAATAACATTCTGGCTTATCCATGCCAAAGATGAAAGCTTATAAAAAATACAAAAATATGTTTTATTCCTATATCTTGTAAGGATCTAGCAGCATTAGCCTCAGTGTGGCATCTGGGGTACAAGTAGATGAATGGATTGTGAAATTTGGTGTGAGTTAATTACAGAATCTCTGATTTATCCTCCTTGTTTCAAAGGCACCCTGATCGTGAGGAGTCATCCATCTTGCCCCTGATCTCTGCTGGCTTCACAAGGGTATGTGCTGTGCTCGGCTGCCTTGCTCTGGCATTTCAACATTGCCATGCAAGAAGCTCTCCAGAAGTTTGGCTGCCAGTCACCATTTGTGTCAGTGATCCAACCTGTAGATTTTTTTGTGCTGCTCATTCTTCTGTGTCCCAATTCTGAGCGTTGACATGACACTCTTGGGGATGTAAGGAGTGGGACTGAGACTCCTCTACTTCAAGCATTAATTTCAGATTAAATACATGATCCTTTCCGTGAAAAGTTGACATTGACAAATTGATTAGTGGCAGAGTCAGAGAGCAGCTTGCAGTGAACAACAGAATGTGCTGTGGGAAATCTCTTGTGTCAAATGCCAATTCCCATTGTACACAGGCTTCACACACTGTCAAATGCTATTAGCTATTGTTTGGAGGCACCTGAGAAGCATTGCCTTGAATCTGTTCCTTGGCAACTGTTCCAGCTGAGCAGGAAAGGTGCTAATTAGTGCATCAGTTAAATGGGCACCTTATTGCCTTCAGCTGACACTAGAACAAGGTTGGGCCTGATTCACAGCACAATTCCAAATATTTGGTTGCGTGCTCTCCAGATTTTTGCTGTTCCATCACGTTCCATTTGCACCCATCTGCTTATTCCTAGTATGGGCCTGATCCAGGAAATGCTACAGCCTGAAGATAATGGCATTTATATGAACAGAGTCATTCCAGAGGGCACATAAGTAATTCAGCACAGGTTCTGAATTATTTATGGCTCAGAGCCTTGGAAATGGGGCTAATGGCAAAGCATAGAAAATTTTGTTTAGCAGCTTAGATTGTGGTGGCTTACCTGTGATAATCAGTTGTCCTGCCCAAAATATCCATGTCTGTGGGAGTTTAGTGTGGACAAAAATTTAACATTCAGGCTCATACCTGGTAAATATGAAATGGTTTTTAAAAAGTGAAAATACTGAGATCATTGCGATAAAAAACCCAAGGTCAATAAAGGTGTATTTCACAGAAAATTTTATTGTCATCTGTATAGACAATTTGGTATATTAGCAGTTGGAAACTCATAATAATTTCAAATTTCAAATTTTAACATTTCATTATTATTTTAAGAAAGCTAAAAGTAGATTTAAAAAAAATTACAATGATCTTGCCGACAATCAGAGAGAATAAACAGGACGGTTGAACCTCATTGCCATGAGGATCTGTCACCTTTCAAAATGCAGTAACTTGAAAAGTTTTGCTAGTACCAAAAAATAATCTTCTCCCATTGCTCATGTCCCAGCATGTTCATTTTTGGCAAATCTACTTCTTTTCTGGTTCTTTAGCAAGCAAAAGAAATTAGAGCTTCAAATCCTTGCAGACAGGAATGTGTATTAATGAAATATTTCTAACCTTTTATTTGCAGAGATATGTAGAAAATTCTAGTAGAATGGCCTGTTACAATGAGTTGATTCAGCTGGAATTTGGACAGGTGCAGGCACAATTCAAACTAAGGTAATTTTACCAAAATTATTATCAACAAAGAATTTTCAATTTTGCCAGATCTTTAATAGAGTATTTATTTTGATCTGCAATAGTTAATTATAGAATGTCAGTTACTTGAAGAAAATACATTAATTGTTAGACTGCAACATTATTCAGTATGGAGTTATAATACTTTATTTTCATATATAAGAAGAATAAAGTGGATAAAATTTTTTGGATGCCTTTTTCTTTTTTTCTCCAGGGCATGTAATTCATTATTTACAGCATTAGAGAAAAGTCAAGAAGCCATTGAGATCACAAGTGAAGACCATGTAATACAGGTTTGTTCCAGTCATAACTACAGAAAATTCCTCTGTGTTTTATTTTGTCTATGATTACACTTACTCTTTCTTACAGCACAAGAATCTAATCTAACTTAATGGTTCTAAAAGATTGAAGTGATTTTGGCTGTAGAGTAGAATTTTCTCCATTTTAAGTGTCTGGCATAAATCAAATAAATTCCAATGGAGATTGTTGTTTCTGAATGAATAAGAATTTTCTCTCTTGTTTCTATTTTTTGTATTGATTCCTTATCTCTATTATTCATTGCTTCTCTGTATCAAGAATGAATGCAGCTACTGGCTTATGTGCACTCTTTTCCAAAAATATTTAATGTTAGTTTGATGCTCTTTAAAATCTAATGGATGTTCTATTCAAATAATTGTACTTTATTTTTTTCTAAAATTTGATACTGTTTGATGTATCAGAATTTTTGGGCCAACTGTTTTTGAATGTAATCCTCCCTTAGAAATTTCTTCAAACAGGGAAAAGAAATTGTGCTTAGTTTTGCAGTTCTGAAAACCACCATCTTTTTAAAGGAGTTAGTTCCATCCCTAGCCATGAAGCAGTGACAAGTGATTTTATTATCAGTAAAGTGCTTGAGTCTAAGCCCCTGGGAATTATAACATGCATACGAATTGTGCCTTCTTGAGCCAAATCTTGACAATGGCAACTTCATTGAAGGATGTGCCTCCTTCATCCTTTTTACAAAAATAACAGGACACATCCTGAAGTTGTTTTAAATACATTTTTTTGCAGACCAAACTTCGTCCCTCTGCTGACAGCCCCAGGGTTTGAGAGAAGTGACACTTGCAGGAGTCCTGGGGCTCCAGCAGGCACAGGGAGGGGAAGGAAGGGATCCTTTGGGATGGAGCTTTTAGAGGAGAACCATTAGATGTAGAGTGTCTCCTTTTCCTTTCTCTCACATTGAAATATTGTAAGTTGTAAGTTTAATATTGTAAAATATTGTAAGGCTTTCAGATGCTGCTGTGCCAGGACTGTGCTTGTAACTCAGCACTGAGAGGCCAGGAAGGGGTGGGCTCTGGGTACCAGTGTTCAGCTTTGTTGTCAAGGGCCAAAAACTGCAGTGAAATGCAACATTCACTTCAGTGAGAAACCTGCTTCATTAAATCCCACTGCTTCCACTCTGCTTGGCTGGGCCTGGCATGGACAGGGGGACAGGGATGGCTGGCCCTGACACAGAATAAGACGATGAATTTGCCAATAGATATGGATAATATTCCTATGGTATTCCAACATCCAGTTGGTGATTTTTAGGAACACTGAGGCAGACTTGAGGTTTATTGGTTTGGGAACTGAAAGAGCCAGTTTTTCAGGATTTATGTTGTCTGTCTAAACTCTGTGGATATGTGATACTCAGCTGTTTGTGTAATTTCCCTCTCTTTGCTGACATGCACACACTCTGCACAACTGTTCTAGTATGGAAATTCCTGGTTTGCTTCACAAAGAAAAAGTGTGAGCATCTCTCTCAGGAACAGTACCTGCAGACATTTATTTCAGGCTGGGAAAGAGAGCTCCTGGTTAAGCAAGCAAAAGAAGGGATTCTCTTGTGTTTTAAGTATTCTGTTGAATGGGTATTTGTTTTTGTTTTTTTTATCTCACAGTACGTCAATCCTGCTTTTGAAACAATGATGGGCTATCAAATAGGTGAACTAATAGAAAAGGAATTAACAGAAGTGCCTATAAATGAAAAAAAAGCTGATTTCCTAGATACTATTAATTCCTGCATAAAGATAGGAAAGGTGAGTAATGGAATTGAATTACTTTTATTTGCTATCTGTATAAGTTATTGTAGTCCAGCAGTGAAATGCATTGTGACTTGCAGCTTCACAGACACACAGCATTTGCAACTTAAAACAAGAACAGGAAGTAAAAAATTTCTCATTTTTAAGGGCTTCTTTCTCTTTTCTTGCTTGGTAGAGATACTTGTTTTACAAAAATAAGTGACTTGCTGCGTTTCTTTATAATTTATGCTGTTCATAGCAAATGGTGTGGGAGTACCGAAAAAAAATGAGATGGATGCACATGTTATCTGGTGCTATGTAAATGAGAAAAGTACCATATTGAAGAATTTCACCACGAAATGTGGAAGCTGATTTGCAAGTTCAGAATGTAAAAATACCAAGGAGACATTTGCAATATCACTTGGAAGTGACTGGCAGTGCCAGCTGCCAGTCTGTTTAATTCCCTAATGGCATGGGAGCTGTCTAATGGATTTCCATTAGAAGGGTTCACTGCTCAGAGATGAGCTGGTTCCCGATGTCATGGAACATGACAGAGTGCCTTGTAGGAGCAGGTGGTGGAGGCTGCACAGAGGGGTTTGGGAAGGGCTGTGTTGGACGATGCTCCATGGCCCAGGGTCAGGGGCACCGTGCTGGGGGGCAGCACAGCATTGGCACAGGGCAGGGGGTGCCCAAGGGAGTCAGAAGCTCTGGATCTAAAAGCACAAATGCACAGCTGTGGTGAGTCCTGCTCTGGGGGTCAGGGTGCTGGCACAGCCCCAGTGGCAAACGCTGGGTGCAGATTCCAGGCGCATTTCAAGGAGATTGTGTCGCTCATCTCCACCAGTGTTGGCCTGTCGGAAGAGGTCCCAGACAGTAATTTGGATTGTGGTGCTTCACCCTTCTGTTGCTTGACTGAAGTTTTTTTCTGGAAATGTGTGCAGTACAAAACTGATGTTAGGAGGGAGTATTTATTAAGTTATAATACAAATGCATTAGATGTGTCAGGCTTTAAATCCACACCATCAATTCTCAAGATATAAAGTGATAAAATTTTTTAATATTTTAGTGAGCTGATAATAATGGAAATATATTTTACTCTATGAGTGATAGAAATCTAAATCTAATTTATCTCCTTCCTTGTACTAATTTTACTCCTGACTGTGTGGCTTTAACCGTGAGGGCTAATGAAATGCTGCCTACTTAAACCTGTCTGTCTGAACAGCCTAAGCTGTTTTAGGTGGATATATTCTGTTTGCAGGTGTTCTGTGCTTCCCTCTGGAACATTTTATAATCTGTACAACCTTAAATTTATATGTTAATATAAAAATTAATTGCCAATTACATTATTACAGGAATCATTTGCAGGTAGAGGTTAACTGTGAGGAACAACCTTTGAAATACTTGAAGTTTTGAAATCATTTGTGTCAAGATATTACAGCATTTTCAGAGGTGCCTGAGTTACCTGGAACATTCTGACATGGTTTGTGTGTAGTTTTCAGACTTGGGATTTCTTTATATCCTAAATTTAGAAGACTGCTTCTCACTACAATAGGCCATATTTTGGCTACAGCAAAGTAGATTAGTGTAGGTTACATCACATCAAAAAAGGAAACTGTTTGCTGCTGTGATAATCTCCTGTCAACAGGTTTGACTTTTGTTTTGAACAAATATGGTGCTATTCTAACCGAGTAATAAAAATAATAAGAAAGCAAGTGTTTTTATATTTAGAAAAATCTAAGCTGCATGAAATTTATCTTTAAATGGAATTTAGGAAGATGGACTCTTGCAGCATTTCACCTCTTGTGCTGACAAGCATAGTGTTGGGAGCAAGTTCAGTATGATAAAACAGAAGTTCATAGATGTTAAAGTCAAAACTTGGAAATTGGAAAGTACATAGGGATTCTTGGATCAGGATGTTGTTTCTCTTAGCAAAAAACATAACTCTGAAAGTTAGTTTTTTGTTACTTCAGCTGTCTGTAATTTGCCAGAAGCCAATGTTATTGAAGTGTTCATCCATCCATGCTTGAGGAGTTAAAAAAAGAGTTGTGCTCTTCTTAATTCTTCTGTTTCATGATTCAAATTGCATCCATTAAGATGAAATGTGCAATTCTGACTAGAATTCCTGGTGCCCTCTGCTCTCTGCAGTCTGCTTTAGTTTTGCTTTTCTGCAGTGAGATGAACACCTACTGATGAAGCAAACAAGCCATACAATTCCTCTCCCCCTTTGGGAACTGTTGGCAAGGTCTTTGCAGAGGGGGTGGGAGGGCAATCCCACTGTGATAAAGCTCTGTGGCAGCACCTTCCCAGCTCAGCCTGCAGTTCTGTGGGACTGTGTCCATGGTGTTTGATAAAGGTTTGTGGCAGCACCTTCCCAGCTCAGCCTGCAGTTCTGTGGGACTGTGTCCATGGTGTTTGATAAAGGTTTGTGGCAGCACCTTCCCAGCTCAGCCTGCAGTTCTGTGGGACTGTGTCCATGGTGTTTGATAAAGCTCTGTGGCAGCACCTTCCCAGCTCAGCCTGCCATTCTGTGGGACTGTGTCCATGGTGTTTATTTTGGTTTGCTCTGTTTTCTGCATGCATTTGCTGAACTTTGCTGTGTGGTGCAGGAAGCCCCAGTGTAAAAGGGAGGCTGAGCTGGGGGGTTCCTCACTGTGGATAGAGGTAGAGGTGTGCCTTGCCTTCCTCGTGGAGTTTGGGAGCTCAGCTCTGATGCGCTCCGTCAGGAATGGCACTCTGGGGTTTGCTCTTTGCTCTGGTTTGATCCCAGCATCCCCACAGCAGGAGCTGCTCATGGAGCTTGTGTGGCTCCAGTGCAGACACAACCATGGGCCTGAGTGACAGCACATCTTGGGAATAGCTCTTCTCTGCTGGATTGCTTACAGAGGCTCTGGGAGGGAGCATATGGTGTTCTTAAAATATGTTTAAGTGACATCCCTGGGAGAACTTCACCTACCAGCAGGAGTTTGGCTTGGACCTCCTGCTTCTCAGAATTGCACTGACCTTTTCCCTCACACATTTCCTGCCACAGTTTCACAGGTTTTAGAAATTCACAAGTTAAAAAATCGATCTGTTGCCTAAGAAGAGCACATTAGTGAATAACCTGCCTTGAAAAGGATATGCTTTCAATGAGGGAATTATCCAATCTGTAGTTTATGACTTCACCCCTTTGTGCACATCCTGGGTTTATTACCTGGGTTAGAGATCAATTACTCATCTCTACCTCATCCTGGTTGTCAGGAAACTATTGATGTGCATACTTTTAATTATGAGAGCATTGAATTTTGTGGTGCTTGCTTTATCTTCATTTATATTCCTCAAGCAGCTCACGGAAGGCATTATGCTCACTACACAGTTTGTTATTCACAGTTCTCTTCTCTGACAGATCCTCAGAAAAGCCTTTAATGTTTTTTTTTTTTTTTTCTGTACAGCCTGTCACCATGCAGTTCTCTGTGGGCTGGAGTCTTTATTTGCTGGCTCCATCCACATAAATGTAAAACTATTCTCTCTGTACCTGTGTTCTGGCCAGCTTGACTGAGAAATCTGTCAGTCTCACATAAATAAATACATATTGTGTGCCTCACGAGGGTGTTTTCACATACATAAGATCTGATCTAGTTTGTTGAGCTCAACTGAAGTACAGCAATTGGCCTGAGCAGTTTGTGTTAAGTGAACATAGAAGATGGACTTAATTATTCATTAATCACTTGGTATTTAGTAAATGCCCGGCTCAAAATATGCATCTGTAAAAGAAGACCACCAGCAGCTATTCTAGGATGGGGAAGAGAATGCAGCTAATTCCCACAGCTCCTGAGTTCAGCTGTTTCCATCTCAGCATTCCCAGGCTGCTCCTCTGGAAATTGTCCTGCATTGGCAGCAGCACAGTCACCTGCAGGTTACTTGCAGGGGAGAAATGTGAGGGTTTGAGCATAGTTTAACCAGCCCTGCCTGGTTTTGTATTGTGAGGCAGCTTTCAGTGAAAGAAGGTATGGAGCTACAGCTTCTCTTCATGCTTGATCTGAACTTTCTTCCACTTGAATTGTTTTTTCAGGAATGGCAAGGAATGTACTATGCGAAAAAGAAAAATGGAGATAGCATACAACAAAATGTGAAGATACTGCCTGTCATTGGACAGGGAGGGTAAGTGTGAAAGCTGAAGTCGTGATTTGTGTCTGAATGAAGGCTCAGTTTAGAGTTCAGTTGCCTCTGGCAGATATTGGATTATCCTGCTGCTGAGTATAATGGAAGCTTATGCAAGGAGGGGTGCCTCAGACCTCTGTGCTTAATTCCTTGGGGCAAAATCAACTTTATATGTTGTGTGCAGGGAAAGTGAAATTCTAATTCTCCCCCAAATGGAGCCAAAGATGCTCAGTTGTGACTCTGACTCTTCTAATCCTCCCTGAAGTGCAAGTGCACCCTCTGGTCTTTCTGTGCTTGGTGTTGGTGTCACCAGGGCCTACCTCCTGTGTCACTGAGCCCCTGTACTGTGTCCTGCTGTGCTCACTCCTCTGTGCCCCTTCCATGGCTCTCACCAAGGATTGTGATGGGATGAGGTCACTGTGGGCTTTGATCATGGGCAAGATTCAAGCATGTCCAGACTTTTATCCAACTTCCACCTGGTCCCTAAATCGAGCCTTTGGAGCACCCAAGTGTCAGCACTGAATTAGAGCTGAGGTTTGGATGGGAATTAACTCGCTGTTTTTTGCCTGCAGAAAGATTAGACACTATGTGTCAATTAGTAGACTGTGCAATGACAACAATAAGGTAAGTGAAAACAGTGCCATGCTCACTTTAGTTTGAGTCCTAAGTATAACAAAATAATGGCAGAGTTCTGACTAACTGGATTTCTCATACTGAATTGTAGGTGGAGAAGACATGTGAATGTATTCAGGCTGAATCTCAGACAGGTAAGAAATGTCTCTTGTGTCCCAAGAACTGGAGAACATACCTGTGGGGAGAATAAAGGCCATTTTAGTGATTTGACTGAAAAAACAGTTTCACAGAACAGTCCTGTTTACGTAGTGATATAAGCTGGAATCCAACTCAAAAGGCAGGAAAGTAAATACAAGACAACCTCTACGTGTCTCACTTTAGAGGTGACACAAAGCAGCCCACCTTTGAAAATGCTGTCACAGGGCTCCAAGTTGGTGTCCTGGTGTTGCTGGATTCAGTGCCATAATTCAGCTGTGGGTGGTGGATCCCTGTGATGGAATTAGAAATGAGAAGGATGCCTCATGTCATGCTGTTGCTGTGGCTGCTCTGTAGCACATGGCACCTGTGTCTGCATTGCCTTGAGCTGCATGTGGGTGGGAATGAGGATGACCAGCGCTGTCATTCACCCTCATCCCACATACCAGCACTTCAGTTAGGACATCCTTGGCATCCCTGCTGTTGTTAACTGTAGTCTCAGCACAGGCTGAACCTTGGAGTCCCTAAGGAAGCTGGGATTCACTGCCGCCCTTGCTGGCCTGTGCTCTGCTGGGGCCAACCTGGTGGCAGTGGTTACTTGTGTGAGCTCAGGTGTGCTGCACGAGCTGTGTTCACAACTGCAGTTGTGTCACAGTGGTGAGAGAGGAGCTCTTCTCTCCACAGTTTGCTACTGCACAGACATTTAGGCATGTTCTGCCTGAGAGCTTGGCTGGGCTCAGGTCAGTGTGATAGGGCAAGAGCTTTAAAAGGCACTTTGATCAGCTCTCATCTGCTGAAGCATTGAGGTCAGTGTCACTCAGCTGCTGCCAGGCTTTTCTGAGCTCCAGTTCCTTTAACATGCATCTTAGGCAAAACTTTGTGTCATTATGCAATATCATTTTCTTCGCAGATACTCAGACTTGCAGACACAAAGACATGAGGAAAGGATCCCTGGATGTCAGATCCACAACATCTCGTGGGAGTGATGGTATGTGAAACAGCTCATCCTGTTGGGTCTGGCTGAGTTGGAGTTGTCATGCAAACCCAATACACAAATTATTGCCTTTCTTACCTCTTCCCTTGATAGAGATATGAAGACATTTTTTTCTTAATTTTGTTTTCTTTCACTGTGTTGTATTTTTGCTCTGTTAGATCACCCCAAACTTGATAGATGAGTCACATACTCAAAACTGTTGCTGACACTTAGATGCTTTTGTTAAATCATCTCTCATCACAGTCTAGGCAGCAAACACTAGTGAAGCATGTCTGTGCCAGTGAGAATACAGTCATGTTCCAGTACAGCAAAAATAGCATTGACTCTTCTTCTTAAGAACTGCTCAGCACAATAAGTAATAGAGATGTCTGCATTTCATAGGTAGCACAATATCTAGAAAAATCTCATCTTGGCCTTTTCTTTGCAGAACCAAAATTGCTAACCAGTATAAAACATTTGTTTTTACATTTCCAATGTAATAGGCCAAAACCTCTGCTGTTTTTATTTGGCATAGGTACCCACTTCAAAAGAGCTTCAGTGATTTCCCTCAGCTTGGAAGCTGACTCATTAGGACTTGTCCTATTGCATCAGGCAGCAAGAGTAGATACATCCTGTAATAATCTGAATTCAGTAGTTACCTACCTGTGCCTGCCAGTTTATACACCCACATCTGTCTAGTCCTTTAACTGAGTTTATAACTGAATATTTAAAATAATAAAGCAAAGCCATGATTTTGCCAGGCTGTTACAGCCACTCACCTCTAATCAGGGACATCAGTGGTTCAGCCAGCGCCTCTTTGCAGTTGTGCATTCTGCAGTAGATTGCCTCTGAAAGGCTCAGCAGGGTAAGCAGTGCAGGAAGGGCCTCAGGAGTTCCTGGCTGATCCTGCCATGAGCCTTGTCTGTGCAGTCAGGGTACAAATTCTGCTCTGTTTTGCCACAGGCAGCTCCCAGCGGCGCCGCTCCTCCATGGCCAGGGTCCATTCCATGACTATCGAGGCTCCCATCACCAAGGTAATGTCACAGCTCTGCTCTGCTGCACCACCCTCCCACGGCTGTGGCTCACAAAATGCAGATACTCTGAACGAAAATCCCCCAGACCTGCTTGGTAGAGTGTCATCCATGGAGTCAGCCTTCACACGATCCTGTTTAAGAAGGAGGGACTGGAGTTCCTCCTTCTTACGTTAAACTTATTGTCAACTGCTTTCTGAAACCATTCAAAGATTTGTCAAAAACCAGCTCTTTAACAAAGGGAGAAAGTTACATTAAATCCATTCAGAGACATTTTGAGGCTGTGCCTAGGAGGGGAAAGTCATTAATAAGATCGCTGTCCTTAAGGCCAATATCTTATTTTCAGAGTCAGTAGCAAACATCAGCGTTTCAGTAACATCCCTTTCATTTTGGTTTTCCCCCGTGCAGATTAAGGTTTTATGTCTTGTTATTTTCCTGAGGTTTTCATAGTAATTAATGAGTCTCTCTGTTTTTTAAATATCACTTCAAAGTTCACAATATTTCTGATGCTACATTAGGTAATAAACATCATTAATGCTGCACAAGAGAGCAGTCCCTTGCCAGTTGCAGAAGCTTTAGACCGAGCTTTGGAGATTTTAAGAACCACTGAATTGTACTCTCCACAACTGGGGACAAAAGATGAAGATCCACACACAAGTGACCTTGTTGGAGGGTTAATGACAGTAAGTATTTACTGCCACAAACAGCTCTTGATTAATGTTCACTGCCTGATTTTCCCAGTTACTTGGTCTTTATCATCTGCCATGTGCTCTGCTTCTACAACACCAAATTTTCAGGAAAAACTGCACATATCTTTTTGTGGACTTTCTCCCCCTACTTGAATAATGTAGCTCTGAAAATAGGAAGAAAATTGACCAGCCCCTTTAAAACATTAGTTTAGCTAAAAATAGAAAGTAAAACCAAATTTTTTTTCAATGTGATTCGTTTGAGTAAGGTATAGATGGAGAGGAAGAAAGAAAGAGGACCAGATATTTTAAAAAATTTATTAATGAGGATTAGAATGACATGGTTTTGGGGGGCTTTTCAATCTACCAAAGACTGTTTTCAAAAGAATGCAAAATACATATTTTTGTTGCTGTTTCTTGGATTATATTTGTACCTGTAGCATAGTATCCAAAGTTGAACAAAGGGCACATAGTGAAGCAAGAACTGAACCCAAACCTTCAGAACCTGGAGTCTGACCCCTGTGGTGGTGACAGATGAGTTTAGATGAATGTTACCTGTGCCCTAAGGATATGTGCTCTCATCAGTCTGTAGGTTACATGTGAAAGGCCACGTCAGGACAAAAATTTACAGTGTGTTGGATGAAAAAAGGCTCACAAAATGTAAGCTTTTCAGAGATGTCTCTGGGCTATTATAATTTCATGTTGGAACTATCAGGACATCTTTTCAGTATCTATCTTCAAATAGTTTATGTGTATTTTTACTTTTAAAAATACCACAGTAAATACCTCATCAGGAGAAACATGTTGGAGACTCCAAGAATTCCAGGAGAAGACCTAAATGGTTCATACTGGGTTGTATTTACTAACTGAGTAGACAAAATTTGTTGTTACCTCAACTACAAAAATATAGGAAGAACATTGATACATATAATCATTAGTCTTGAAGTGAATCTTTTCTCTTGAAGTGAATCTTTTCTCCTGCTGAATAAATAAGAGTCCATAAACTCGACTGGTTTCTTCTTTTTGTGGATTGTTGTATTTGGTCCATGAAGATAACAATATTGCAAAATATAAAATCTTTACTAAAAATTAGCCTAAGGCTTTTTTATGGAGCAATAAGAAAAGCTGAGAAAATTAATTTCAGAGCATATGGCATGGTATGACTTTTAAAGTTATTGGAGAGAAACATTTTTCCGTCAAAGAGCCTGCTGAAAACAAATTATATTGTTCCATTTGAGTTCAGAAGTTACATCTGAGAAGGAAACAAGTAATATGTTATTGGATTTGAACTCTCAAGCAGGAAGGGCATTTGGAGTTTAAAGATAGATTTACCAGATACAATTACACCTGCTATTTCAACTCTTAAAAAGTAGTCTTTGATTCTAAATGATAGGCAGCATCTGGTGACCTAAATATTTGTGTCATAGCAGTTCTATTGAACAGCCACTGTTCCCTTTCCTTTTAAATCACAAAACTCCAGACTCACTTACTTACAAATGTGAAAATAAGAATTAGATATAACAGCTCTTTTAAGAGTGGATATTCCACGTCAGATACAGGATCCATTTACTTCAGCTATAATTGGTGTGAATAACATTTTAATAAGGAGCATTTTGAATTTTTTTTAACACTGTTTTTTACATCATGGGCTAAACATGAGCCAACAGCTGTAACCTCAAAAGAGCAAGCAGGATTTGGGCCACAGCATTTAGAATTATAAAACGAAAAGTAAATATTAAATACAGAATTCTGTTAGTTTTAATCCATCATCTCAGTGTTCACTTCTAGGCACCATGCCAGAATTAAGCCTAGGAGGCACGGAACTGAAGAACAAACAAGTTCACATTCTGTGTGAAAGGAAGCCTCAGAGTAATTTGTTCCTGAGATTCTCCTGAGATTGTGATGCTGCTGAGGTGACTGGATGTGCCAGTCCCAGGGCAGGGGAGCAGGGCAATGTCTCCATGCACTCCCTCCCACCTTTGCTCCTGGCTGGCAGTGTGTGGACACGCCGTGTCTGCTCTGGGGCACAAACCCACAGCTGGTGTGCACATTGGCCAGGCAAACACAGATGTGAGGCTGCAATTCCAGACCTCCATCTGCACCTGAGGAACCTGAGTTTTTACCTGCCTGAGTCCATATTGTATTCCCTAGCCTGCAGTTCCTCCTCTGTTACGAGCTCTGTGTAAAGCAGGTGAATCTGAGCAGCACAAATAAGGGAGAGGCAGCTTTGATGGCTCTGACAGGCTGCAGTCAGGCTTCTACTTGGTGTCATCATCTCCTAGACCTATTGTTCAAAACCCTCCATTTAACTTGCAACTTTCATTTAACAGGATGGTTTACGAAGATTATCAGGGAACGAATACATATTGTCAGCAAAACGTAAGTTTTAATGTGGCAGATAATTTAATTTGAGATACTAAAACGTGTTCACAAATTTAAGAAACAGGGAAATCTGATTAGATGTCCTTTTTAATAAGCTTTTTTGGTTTGTTTGGGGGTTTTTATCTGTAAGCATTTTTCTGCAGCATTACTGAGCCAGGTGTCACTAATGTAGGGAATGCATAGTCATTCAGTAAAATTATATCTCACTATTAAATATACTACTTAATATACTGATAATAAATACATATAGTAATAACTGTATTCCTCAAAAGAAACTCATCAGGTTGCTGGCAGTCTGAGCTCTCCAATCTCCCTCAATGACATACCCCCACGGATAACAGAGGCAATGGAAAATGAGGAACAGTGGGATTTTGATATCTTTGAACTTGAGGCTGCCACCCATAAAAGGTCAGTAAATGCAAGAGCTCATAAACTGCAGTTGCTGAAAATTGACTTAAATGTCATCCTCTAATCAGATCCTTAAGTTCTCTACCTGTGCTTTTACAACTGAATTAATTTTATTTTCAATGTCAGATGTTTGAAATTTTCTCATTTCTAGCTATGTATGCATCTTAAATAGCTTCTGTTTCATCATGCACTATTTCCTTCAAATTCCCCAGTGGATATAAGTAAAGATTATATATCTTTGGTATGGTATAATGACAATACAGCATAATTTTTAAAGCCTTCCTTTATTCAGGAATAGAAAAGTTATACAAATAAAATTATTTTCTTGTGGGGATTCAAATTCCTGTTATGGCAAACTACACACAGAATCAACATGCCAGTCTTGATTTGATCAGTTAATACAGATGAAGTTTTATTTTCTTTCCATTTGATTGGAAAGGTTTTATTCCTGAATAGCTTTTCAGCAAAATTCCCATTACCTTTCTCTGGGATTAGAGGAAGGTCTTTATTCTAAAATTTTGGCAGGTTACATTTTATGTATAAGCTTAACTGAAAACGTTTACTGATAAAAAGCAGGGCATACTAATTTCCATCACAGAAGTTTTCAAAAGCAGATCAGCAGCTTTGATAGACTGTACTTCATTAGTAGCAAAGGCTCCCCTTAAGACTGTAAATTGTTCTTTCTGTTTAAATCCTTGGTTTTATTTTCTCATGCTTATAAAAAGTTCCCCTTTTGGGTCTAGTTTCACGTATCATGCTTTGTCTTAGGTAGAAGCTTTTGTGAGACACCAATTTGGAGGCCAGATCATGCAATTAATTGACTATCTTAAACCTTTTGTCAAAATCCCAGATCTGTAAGAGCTTTGAAAGTTATTCAAAACCAAAGTCTGCGAAAGATGTCAGGCACTTAGTTAACAAATATGCAGTTCATTATTAGGCTATGGTTTTATGAGCCAAAAAGGTGCAAAACCACCTAGGGTTTTATTCTTCTTTAAAATTATTTTATTTTAAATGAAGGGGTTTACATCCACTTGCTTTAGGTTTTATTTCTTTGATGCATTTTGATCTCTAATGAAGTAATAGAGATAAGTAATTAAAAAGAAAGATGTAAAAGTACAGTCAGTTTGATTTACAGCATTTAATTGGTACATTGCAGTAACTTAATTAATTATCCCAGCCAGCATGCATGAGATCACCAGGTAGGTTTCTCTGTTCATACTGATCTGGAGAGACCACAGAGGGACAAAGGAGGTACTTTGTTGCCTGTACTCTTATTAAAGGCAGTGTAATTATGATTGCTTCCTACTGTGTTTAAATGACAGCAGTTCATTTGTTAAGATAAGTAAAGTGATTTTCAATGACTCACAAGTACGAATATATTACTAATATTGCCTTAAGTCCAAGCAGACATATGGTAATAAAGCCAGGATAATTAATTGAATTTTAGTGCATTACAGTTCCCTGACAGAGAAACCTGGAGACACCTTTGTCTGACACTGGGGGGATTAAGGGGGATTGGACTTTATGTATGTTACAATTCCAGTATATGACACAGTAATTCTCTAACAAGTTCTTACACATCATTACATATGTCATTAGCTAAAAATGCTGTGTGGATTCACACTGTTTATGCTATATAATATTCTTTCAGCTGCATTCATTTTAAAACTTTCTGTTTATTTTTTTCCATAGGCCTTTGGTTTATCTGGGTCTCAAAATATTTGCTCGCTTTGGAATCTGTGAATTCCTAAACTGTTCAGAATCCACTCTGAGGTCATGGTTACAAGTTATTGAGGCTAACTACCATTCCTCCAACTCCTACCACAATTCCACTCATTCAGCAGATGTACTACATGCTACTGCTTACTTCTTGTCTAAAGAGAGAGTGAAGGTGAGTCCACATCTGTGTGAAACAATATGGTGGGAAATACAGATGCAATCAGAGAAGGATCTCTCAGAAACAGATTCAAAAGCCAAATGTCTGCCCAGTGCCAACCAGTTTGGTAACTCTGAGGTCAAAAAAACTGAGCTTTGCATGAATTCTAGGATCTCTCTTATGCAGAAGGATGGATACTAATATTACAGAATTGAACAATTCTTGATAGGAGAATAAGAAAACTTTATTTTCAAGTAAAACTCCTTCATCTAGTTAAACCTTCTCAGATAGGCGAGCTAATAACATAATTATTTTTGTGATGGCTCATGCCAAATACAGATTTAATGTGATAAATTACCATCTCTTATGTCTTGTGATGGTCATTTTGCAAAGGATTCCCAAGACAATATAGGCCATAAATAGGCTGGATCACTCACTGGAGGAGATGCCCTGAGACTGCATTGCAGGAGAGTATTGAAAAAAATTACTTGTCTCTACCATAGCACCCACTGGGGTATTAGAACCATGAAAACCAGAATAAATCAGAGTGACTTTTGCTCTCACATGCCCAGACTGGAGCAGGGGAATAAAGCAGTGCTTGGTGTGTGTGCAATAGAGTGGTGGGACATATTTCTGAGTCACAGTCCTGGGTAAAAGTTCTGAACTGGCCTGCCTAAGGATAGCACCAGTGATGGGCACCTGGCTGAGAAATTTGTGACTGTAAACAAGCTTCTGACAGCTCATTAAACTGTAGTAATTCCGTTAACTTGGAGCTGCAGCTCATTAGTGTGCTCTCCAGAGGCTGATTTACAAATACTGTATGCCTAGTGGGGATAGAATGTCACTGGATTTTTTCAGCCCCTGATTTGCCAGAGGTTTAGCTGGTCTTCCCAAGAATATCTATGAAAAACAGACAAGATCTGGATCCATTTCAATGCCACAGAAGCATGACTGCCTCTTCTTCTTCCAGAATGTTATTTCCATTCCTCTGTAGGCATAGGAAGAGAAAAAAATGTTGCAGCAACAGAAGGAGCAGAATCAAAGTTCAGAATTCTCTCTTCATCTTTTCAAAGTTATAGCCCAGCTGCTTTAGTGTTGCACAGAGTTCGACTTAATCTAAACACACAAAGCCCAATTCTGCCACTGAAATTCATGCTGAGAATATTTTTTTGGTAACTTGAACTCAATTCAACTTGCCTAGGAAGATTTTCTGGCTTTGAAATTGCAACCATATTCTCAGAACCGTTTTCTGAGAAAAAACGTTTTCATGGGAGTTAAGATAACAAAGTTAGAATCCTTGCCTTGATGTTGGGTGTAAAAGTGCTGTAAATCCCTGTGAAATAAGTCAGGTAGACTCCTCCAGGCCAGGTATTCTCACGTTTCTGGCCATTTCCCATCTGCACAGGTCTTTCTCAGCCAGACTGAATGCTGCTCAGTGTGTCCCTCTGAGGAAATCCCTCTCTCAAATCCTCCTCTCTGAACTTTATACCACAAAAATAGAATCCCATGAGCAGCAGCTGAAAGAAAGAAGGAAGAAGTTAAAACACAGCAGACAATGCTAACTATGAACTAGAGCAGAAAGAATTATTTGCCTACTCTTGTTCTCCATGAGATTCTCTTAGTCCTCAATGAATAATATTCCTGCTCCTGCCAAGTCAGGTCATTGCATAATTTCAGGAGGTGTGAAGAAGGGTAGGGTTTGTCTTTTCACCTACCAAGTGTAACTATTCTGAATGGTAGTAGTGGGCCCACAGAGAATTTGGACCTCAAATAAAAGCAAATTGGAATGAAAATTATCTGCTCTGCTCCCAGATTCAAATGGGAATATTTCTGCTCTTGTGTCTCTTTCATTTTATTAAAATTTTTAATATAATTGTTTTGTATCTGATCCTTCACAAATGCCAGTATAAACACAGCACAAAGGCTGGTTTCCAAATGTATACAAAATATTTCTGAGATGCTTAGTTCTTGTTCTCCTTTATGCTATTAATAAAGTATTAACTTAAGTGTAAAATCTTGAGTCAAATAGGTTTGTACTTCATGACAGGGTAGATAAAAATAGGCATAAAGCAATGCCCATTGCAAGGAGACATAAAGCTTGGAGTGCAGCATGCTACCAGAATCAGAATGTGACACAGAAAGTACAGAACATGTGTCATGTAATTTATCCATGGATACAAAACATTGAATATTCTCCATAGAATATGCACTAGCTGTAACCCAGGACAGTGTTATTAAGGAACTGGATATATGGATAACATTCCTTTCAAATTGTAAACCTAGCCAGCATGTAAGTGGAACATGATTAGGACACATTAAATTGCCAAAGGAAATTAAGGGCTGTTAATAGAATAATTTTTAGCAGTATTGGTCTTTTTCCCAAGCCAAATACCTTAACTCCAAGTGCAGGTGGTTTCAGTGTTGCTAGAAAACACAAACTAATTTATTACTTTACATTTGTTTACTTTGATGTGCTGTGACAAAGGTGTGGTTAAGGCAAAATCTAAGGGGTACAAAATGGCCAAAAAGTCACGCAATGTTCAATGAAGCTTATAATGAATTTTCCTTTGCTCTGTGTAGAGCATCTGACCCTTGCTGATCTCCAGAGTTTTGGCTTTTATTCCTCAGCAACTTGGCTTAATCTTGTGGACAGAATAGGGTTCCTAATGAGTCTGCCAGGAAAACTAAGCACCCTTCTATTTTCAGCAAACCCTGGATCCGATTGACGAGGTTGCCGCGCTCATTGCTGCCACAGTGCACGATGTGGATCACCCAGGAAGGACAAACTCCTTCCTGTGCAACGCTGGCAGCGAGCTCGCCATCCTCTACAACGACACGGCCGTGCTGGAGAGCCACCACGCTGCCCTGGCTTTCCAGCTCACCACCCGGGATGGAAAATGCAACATCTTCAAAAACATGGAGAGGTAATTCTGACCCCCAGGGTCCTTGTCTGCCCACCTACATCTCTCACTTCCTTCTGTGTACCCTAAGGCAAACAAGCATCCTAGAGGAGGGCACTGCCTGGTGGATGACTGTCCACGGCCCTTGAGAAATTTGCTTCCAAAAGAGTAGAATGCTTCTGTCTCTCCTGCAAAGACCTCTGAGTAAATCCCCACAGTCAGTTTCTCCATCAAAAGGCAGATCCTATCTAAGGAACTTAGTGTAAATCTTAATGTGACCAAGTCTAGAAGAGTTGTTTTGTGTCACTGAATGTAGAGAACAAGCTATGGCTGGGTGGGTAGAGAACAAGGAGAGAGAGAGCCACAGAGCAGTGTGAAGGATAATGAAGGACCTGTTGCCCTTGCAGCCTCAGTGAAGCATTCAGGGCAAGGATGTGATCATTGCCTTGGTTCTCTCAAGATACAACAGCAAAATATTGCTGAAAACTTGCCTGGGGAGTGAGCCACAGCTGGGTGTCTGTGCTAAAAGCCTTGGAAACATGCAAGTGTGGCATGTCCTAGCAGCCTCCTAAGCAGCTGGTGCCTCTGCTTCTGCCCAGGTACTGTTTCTCCTAGAGATCCAGTCATGCATGGAGCACATATGTCCCTACACACCAAAGATACTCCTATATCTAACAGAGACACAGCTGCCCCAGCCTTTATTGCTGTTCTTTGTTCCCCTAGCACCTCTCTCAAACAGGAATGGTCTGTTGCAATTTTGTTAGACTTGTTTTAGCAACCAGCCCGTTGTGACCCAGCCAGCATTCTTAATTGTTTCCTTCTTTAAACAGGAATGAGTATCGAACCCTTCGCCAAGTCATTATTGACATGGTCTTAGCAACAGAAATGACAAAGCACTTTGAGCATGTCAACAAGTTTGTCAACAGCATTAATAAACCCTTGGCAGCACTAGAAGAAAATGGGGTAAGCAACACTGCAAGTCCTCCTTAAAATGCCTAGGCAGGGACTGGAAACCCTTGGCAGTGGGAAATTCCCACATGGTGTTCTGAGAAAGTTTATCAGAAATGTGGAGAAAGAGAGGCTGGAGATTGATCTTTCAACTCTGGGATTGAATCCCCTTCTGCTTAACATGGTTGTCACTCACTTTGAGGGTGAGTGGGGCTCACTTGGATCCTATTAATATCACAGTGCTGTGATGTCGTACTTGGAACCAGGACCCTGGGCTGTATTTTTTCATGGAAAAATGTTATTTTGATTAACCCAGTTGCTCCCAGTTGCTCTTGCCATGGAAGAAGTGGCAAGACTGGGCATTGCTGTTGGCTGTTTCTGCAAAGAAGGCGAGGTTTGCCTCAAAGCAGAGGCTGAATGACATCCCTCCCAAGGGGACATGCTGGGGGTGCAGCACAAGGGCAGGTCTGTGGGCTGGCATGTTTTGCATTCTCTGGCAATAAGGGCCCTCAGCCTCCAGTGCTGCCTGGCAGCATTCATGGGGTTTCTGTGTGCTTTCTTTTTTAATCTTTAAAATAGATGATTGTGACATTATGTATCATATAATCAATAGCCATCTGGAACCCCATGGATACAAAGAAATTGCCTGTTAAGAACTCTTTCTGAAAAACCACACCAGTTTCAATAACAGCTTCAACCAGCAGTTTTGTTGCCAGTAAGAGCAGTGTATAATTTTGTTGGAATGATTTTTGCCAAGAGAAGACTTGCAGAAATGGTTGTGATAAAGCTTGCATCAGTGGCAACCTCATGGAGGAGCTGTAATGGTTTTCTGTAGTTTCTTACCATGTTTTTTAGAAAGCCACATTTATGACTGTTGTGTGTAATGAGGGAAGGCAGTCTTTTTATTATCTAAGAGTGGTAGAGAAAACAGGTCTTGTTCCTTCACCCATGAGAAGCAAAACTCCTCTTCTTGCCTATTACAGGGAGCTGAACAGCTGGTGATGCTGAAGAACAGGGCTTGGACCTGTACAGTCAGAGAGTAAAAACACAAACAGGGACATAGAAAAACGAAACAAAAGTTTAGTTTTATCCTTAAGCCCCAGAGACTGCAGGGACATTATGTGCCCCACAAGGCATTTGTGATTCACAGTAAATTGTACCCAAGGATGGGAAGACAAAGAATATATAATTTCTATTGAAAACAAGAAGAAAAATGTTTCCCTTCTTTCAGCTTGGAGTTTCAGTTTGGCAAGTTCCTATGAAAAGGCCTGTAATGTGTGAGTGGGTAAAGCAAATTATTTATTGTGCTGAGCAGAACAACACTGTCAGCCCCTCTTTCAAGGCTGCTGTCCCTCTGGCTGCAGCAGCAGCGTGTGTTTTCTGGCCTGCTTTCCATTCATGGTGGTGACTCAGTGCACTGTTTGCAGGCTGAGCTGCCAACTGCCTGTTCCAAATGGGACAGTTCCACTTCTTTTTTTTTTTTTTATAATTTATTTTTTATTTTTACACAAATTTGTTCAAAGAGCCATGCTGAGAAGCTGCTCTGTTTGTTTCCTTTCTGCTTTTGTTTCATAAACTGAAAAAAATCCTTTCCAGCTCCAGCATCCTCTATCCTTCCATTTCCCCTCATGATGTCACCTCAGCTATGACAGGAAGCCAACATGTGACATGCAGAGACACCTCTGCACTCGGAGCAGGATGCTGGGACTAAGCACAGTTAACACAGTTTATTCCCAAGACATCTGCATCCAGCAAGTAGAACTGTGCCTTTGGTTTGAGCAGATCTCAGAGGTGAACATCCTTTCTTGATCCCTGGTGGTTTACCTACTAGGATATTCTCTACCATCTGTAACTGAACAATCTTAATTTTCCATACCTCATTTCCATATTTGTGTTTCTGGAGCTTCCATCACTTTATGTTGGCTTTCTCGTATATAATTTTCCCATGCATCTGGAATTTCACCTTGTTTCTTCTGTTTTCCCTTCCACATACTTAGAAAAGAGAGAAAATAATTGCTTTAGGCATCTCATTTTGGTGAGACCTGTGGAGCTGGTATTTCTGAGCCATTTCTGTACTATCAAATTTTTTTTATTACTGTCAGTTTCTTCCTTTAGGAAGAACTTTCTTCCCCACAAGAATTTTCTTCTGAAAAATGTCATGATTATTCTGACCTAATAAAAGGTCAGAATGTTTCTGCTGCTTTGTATCTCCCTCTTTGTACAAAACACTGCAGGAACTGGTAGCACATTATTATTATTACTGTTTGTTACTTCTTCCCTGCTCTGACTGTGGAGCAAGACCTTGTTAGGTGCCAAGAAAGTCTTGTATGTTCCTTGCTTCAAAGAGTTCCTATTCTGAGTAGACAGCAGTGTAAATTCTTGTACCTATCCATCCTTAAAGAGTCCAGCAGCAAGGGAAAGGAATGAGGAACATGCCTGGGAGGTCATGTGGGATCTGGCTGTCTGAATAGTAGCAGTGCTGTCAGAATGATTGATACACTGATGGGGTTTGTGTTCAAGGGTGGCTCTGCATCTTGGGTCAGTCTCTCTTTTCAAGCCAACTATTCCATTCTTAATGTGCAAGTCCATTAATCCCTGGGTTTCAGCAGAGAGTTACATTTTTCTGCCTACACGGTCCTCACACTTTGTATGTAGTGATGAATTGATCTTCTCCACACTTTTGAGAAGACAGATAAGGAACAGAGGGATTACATGACTTGCCCAAAGATGCCAAAGAGATCTGTCACAAAGCCAGTGATTGAATCCAGAAACTGGAGTTAAGTACTAGCTCAGAGCTGTGGCTAACTTTGATAATTTGCCCATAAATTCAGTTAGACATCAAATCTGGTAGCCAGTAGCAGAACTGATCCCTGTAGGATGTGCTGAAAGCATTCCCAAAGCACAAAAACTTTTGAGTTAGTGCATGGAGACCTTGCTAATGGATTGTTTTTTATTCTTAAATGTTACAGAATAATGGTGATGGAGAGTCAATCAAAACTGTTCTCAGGTCTCCTGAAAACCGTATCCTTATCAAACGCATGTTGATAAAGTGTGCTGACATTTCCAACCCGTGCAGACCCAGAGAACAGTGCATAGAGTGGGCTGGACGCATCTCTGAGGAGTACTTTGCACAGGTAAGGCAGCGAAACCAGGCTGCTGGAGCTGCAGGTGAGCACCTCTTTAAAAGGGAGGGTGTCACAGAATGTCTCAGGCTGCATTGTGTCATGTGAGAAATAATAACCTTTTTATTTTAAATGATGGAATTTAAATGATGGAATTTTATTTAAATGATGGGTATTACTCATGCTGGTACACAACTAGATGCCTTCAGAGAGATGAAAGCTGACAACTTCTATTGTGCAATTTCTGAAAAATCTAAGCTTTCAAGTTGTTCAGTATGGAACTGGGCTTTTTGAGCCTTGTCTGCAAATGCACTCCCATAAGACAGAGCAAGGATGTCTTCTGTACCCACATGTTGGCTTTGCCTCTGGAATAGGATCATCAGGTTCATCAGGAATCATTGCCTAGGATCATCAGGTTCTAGTGTCTGGATGGGAGCAGCACTCACTCCAAGAAATGCTGTAAGCCCTTAGCACACTGTGCTGAGGAAGGGTTTTAGGAAGATGTGGAAAAGGAGAGGGCAGTCATCATTACAGATTATGTACCAAACACTGCAGTTGGAACTTGGCACCCCAAGCAAGGGGCAAGGGAATACAAAAGGTGCTTTGCCATGTCTGAGGGGGACAGATCACTGCTTCCATCAGAGGCTGACAATGGTTGAGCAGCTCTTAGGTCCAAAGCAGTCACAACTTGGTAGTGTGCCAAGTTACTTAGGGTCAGCTTGTGTGCAGCTACAGAAGGTAAATATATCCCTTTGTGGGATACACTGGAAGGGCACTATTTCTCTGGTGTTTTGCTGAAACTGAACAACTAGGTGCCCAAGATTAAGTTGCTGCTGCTTCAGATTTATTCAGGTTCCTCCTCTGATTTAGCAGATGCATGCTCTAGTTAGTGCCAAACAATCTGCTGCTAAAAGAAGCCCATTAACAGAATGTGTCTTAGATGAATAATCACTAATGTTTTTTGCAGACTGATGAAGAAAGGAGGCAAGGTTTACCAGTTGTGATGCCAGTTTTTGACAGAAATACTTGCAGCATCCCCAAATCCCAATTATCATTCATTGATTACTTCATTATTGATATGTTTGATGCCTGGGATGGTAAGCAAAACTCTGCTATTTCCTGATGTGAACAATTTGTGAACATTTGAAGCTGCTGTGATACAAAATTTCTTTTTTATGGCTCCTAAATAAAGGGAGAGGAAAGGGAAGATTCCTGCAGTTCAAGTAAGATTAATAACTTCATTATTGCTTATAAGTATGGCTACAAGCAATTCTCATGGCTTGCCTATAATATACTAGATTCAGGCAATCTTTAACTTCTTAAACTTGCTTCTCTGTAAACAGAGAACAGAACACATTCTCTTTGATAGCTCTTTGAGCACAGTCATTTTTACCATGTTAATATTGGTTATTTTTCAAGGCAAATTTCTGCTGTCTGGAAACTGCTTGGGGGAGCAGCTGTTTCCTTCCAAGTGCTGCCTCCATGGTAAAAGTGGTCAGAAATGTGACTCCCCTGAATGCCAGATGCTGACATGTGACTGAGGTTTGATGGGGCAGGATAATTACAACCATAATTGGCTATGCCCCTCCTGGAAAACTGTGTTCCTTTGCTGGGACTCACAATACCAGTATTAAGTAAATTTACAGAACAGTTCTCAGTGGCCCCAGTGCTACATGAGTGCTGAGAGCTGTACAGCCAACACTATTTCAAGACTCAGGATGACAGATTTAAGCTTTTCTACTTAACATAGTTGCCCAAACATTTCAGACAGAATCTGTGACTGTTTCAGTTCTGCAAGCTCAATACTTTCTGCCCTTCCTTCCCTAGCATTTGCCGACCTGCCAAATCTGATGGAGCATCTGAATAATAACATTAAATACTGGAAAGGACTGGATGGAAGGAACCTGCGAGTCCTCCGACCACCACCAGAATAGCAGTTAGACCATGGTGTGTCATTCACTAGCCAGATGCATATTTATTCAAGCTCACTTTTATCTGTGTGAATTCAGATTTGTTTTGGTCTCTTCAGTATTACAGCTAGCCCATGCACTTGGGGAACTTTCACATGCAAGAGAACACGAGGTCAGCAGTTGACTTCCCAAAGTCCCATGTGTGGACTTGGATGAAATAAGCCCACCAAGTGGAATTACACTGGATTGCTGCAGTACTTGTACTGAAGAGGGTTTATTACGAACATACTTCTGTGATATCTTCATACCAGCACTTGAAGCTGGAAGACCTTGAAGAGAATCCTCATAAAAAGGACATTCACTAGAAGTTTTATCTATTAATAGAGACTCACAGCTTTTATGAGAAAGCTACATGCTTTTTATAAGCACTTCAGACAGTTATGTAGAACAATCAGACATTTAAAATGCAACTGTCTATGAAAGAATTTTTTGATCTATGAAAAATAGATGTACTGTATTTTTTCACATCACAGAAGGTGCAATCATTCACTTCTGAGCACTACTGAAAGTGAGTTCTCCTTAAGAAATTTAGTAGCAAATGTAAAAAATACCACAAGAATTTTTGAGGTTGATCGTTAGCATCTATGATTAAAATGTTATGTTTTATTTATTTTGTTAGATGTTCAATATTTTCTATGAATTTATAAATACTTAAAAGCCAAAGCCAACTTTAGATGCATTATAAATTTACATGATTCATACTCATTAATATACATTTAATTGATGTACAGACCTTTTATTTTCATAATGCAAATACAAAATACTATACAATGATACATTTTTATTGCACTGTAAGGATAGATGTGTATGTTTAAATATTGTCTGATTTATGTTAATTAAAATAAGTTTTATTAAAAAGGTCTCACTTGAGAATAGTAGAATAAACAAGAACTGTATACTGTCTGAGCACCAGAACTGCAGTAGTTCTCCCACAAACCAGTGAGGACCACCTGATCTTCTCTTGGCTACAAAAATAATAATGTGTTGGAACTCTTTGTTTTCTCCCATGACATTTTATGACTGAACTCCCTGTTAAAGTCTGCCTTATTTTATATAGTATTTCTACAAAGCATTCCGCAGCGTATATGAAGAGGTGATACTAAGCATCTAATGAATTTCAACATTTTATAGCCAATGTATTCTCCTCTGCCGAAAAAGAAAAAGAACATAAAGCCACCAACACAAACCTTCAACTCAAGAAGTTTGTAAAGGCTGTGTACCTTCACAATTTGAATGAAACCTTCATAGCAACTACCAGAAAATAATAAAATGTATATTTTAAGAAGTGTCAAGTCCTACCCATTTCATTTGAAATGTATATGCACTTTGTAGTTTGCAGACTGACAAACACATGAAATTCTTTTAAAAATAACTAAGATCCTTTTTGTCTGGGGAAGGGAAAAGTTGAGGGGGTTGAATGGCATATGGGTGATGAAGGGTGTAGCTGGCAAGCCCCTGTGTCTGTGGCCTGCCCTTGGTAAGCCCATCAGACCCTTGTGCACCCTTGGACAAGTCTCTTTGCAGCTCCGTGCAGTGCCACGCTGTGTTCTACTGGAGGACTCAAGGAGTATCCTGTCAGCCTTCCCAGCCAACAGAAAGGCATCCAAAGGCACTGAAAGGGCTGCTGACTGTTGTTCCTGCAGAGGAATTGACTTTAGAGACATTTGGAACCATTTCTGAAGAAGCAGAAGCTGGGGAGAGGTGGATGATGGAGCAGTTCAGGGACTGCAGTAGCAGCCTTAAGGTAAGGAAGGAAGAGGTGACCTCTCCAGGTGTTACCTGCTTCTGTTTCTCCTTGCTACCCAAGCCAGTGAGACTGATGGACTATCACCATTTGTTCATGTTAGTGTCAGGAACAAATGTTTTTGCCCTTACCCTTCTTGTATGGTCTCTTTACCTACTCAGAATGCAGTTATATGCTGTTGGGGCAGGGAATTCCCTTTTGTAATTCCATGTAGTTCATTGTTGTGTGCATGTTGCCTAAGCCAGGGGGCTCAGACCCTGTGAGGGGTGCCCAGACTGTGCCACTGTCTCACTGACAGCAGTAGGACAGAAGCTTCTCTGGTCAGTCTTCCAGAGGTTCTACCATCAAAGCTGAAGGAGCAAATGTATTTTCATTGAAGGCTCAATAAAACAAGTATCCTGTTTTCACAGGGAGCTTGCAAGGAGAGGGAGAGCTGGCTGACAGTTTTCCTGGCAATGTCACATTGTATTTCCCTATGTTGCACCTATTGTAACCAGCTGTAATTTGCTACCTGGTATTAATCTCTTCTGTTCCTTGCAGGCTCCTGTGTCTCCACTAGAGGAAAACTGCATCACACCATCAAGGTCTCCTCTGCTTATCTGCTGCAGTAAGGATAGAAGAGGAAGTGTGGGCATGAGCATGTGGGCCTAGAGACTTGTTTGCAGGTAAAAATCATGGAATCATTTAGAATGGAAAAGACCTTTAAGATTATGGAGTCCAGCCATTCCTTCGGCACTGCCAAATCCACCACTAAACCATGTTCCCAAGTGCCACATTGTTTTAAATCCCTTCAGGGATGGTGACTCCACCACTGCCCTGGGCAGCCTCTTCCAGTGCTTGACAACCCTTGAAATAAAAAAAAAAAATAATCCTAATATCCAATCCAAGCTTCCCCTGGTGCAACTTTAGGCCATTTCCTCTTGTCCTATCACTTGTTTCTTGGGAGGAGAGACTGATCCCCACGTGGCTACATTTGCAAACTGACTGAGGGTGCACTTGATCCCCTCATCCAGATCCTCAATAAAGATACTAAACTGCCCAGAAAAAAATTTCTTCATAAGCATAGTTAATATTCTGGGTTATATTAATATATGGTAAAAAGCAGTTAATTTCATCTGCGATAAAAGTGCCTGATGCATCATCACTGAAAAGATGTGATCAATATGATTAATTCCCTGAAATTCACACTGCATCTTTATTTCCATTACTTGGACTGTAGAACTGTGCTAATTAACCCTCTCTGTAAGCCAGATTTATGTCCATATTGGTGTACAATAATTTCCCTTAACATAAAACACTGATTTTCAGCCACTGCAGCTTTGTTCACTCTCTTGTCCATCTAAATTTGCCAAGGACAGATTATAACTAAAATCTGGAACCATGATGCCTGATCTTGACTTTCTTCCCACTGAGCTTCTCTCTCCAAGCCGCACCTCTGAAGCTTTCTGTGCCCTGTGAGGCTGTGCCTGTTCTGTGGGGATGATTCCAGGCTGCTGCCCATGAGCATGAAGGCCTTGCTGTTGGAGCAGTGATAGCTCTAACCTGATATTCACTGCTCCAGGATGCAGATGTCTTTCCTCCCACTGCACATGCTTTAGCCATTCCAGATTCCCTTCTTTATTCTCCAAGATTACACAGCAGCATCACATGCCCTGCGCTCTGGACCCTTTCCAGCTTTTTGAACTGTCACTCAGTGATGCAACTTCCTGGGGACAGAAATGGCTTTACTGAGGGTCCTTCACCATGGAAGGGAGAGCACTGGAGTAAACTGAGTGTGATTGAAGTGTTCCCAGTTTCAGTTAGGCTGGCAGTCTTAATGCAGTGTCTGCTCTTTTCATTTGTTCTTGCTTTAATGCTAATACAAGAGTAAATTCCAATGCAGACATGATGAAGGAGAGGTCCTTTATGCACCTCCAGGGCTTTAGTAAAAAGCTCTGTGTTTTAAAACTTAATAAGGTTCCACAATTCAGCATTAAATGGCACAATGAATGGCTCTATTTTCCATGCTACATATTTTCTATCAGGTAATCCTGCTTTTAAACCTGAGTATCACTGTAGATGCCTCCAAGTGAATCTGAATTATTATGATCTGGTAAAAACAATGTTGTCTTTTCAGCAAATGCACAGCTACCTTATCACAAGTCTGATGATGGTTTTCATACTGCAGTTTACCCAATGGCTATATAAATAATTTAATATATAAATTTTAAATCTCCTGAAATTTAATGAATGCCTTGTTTTTTGTTGCAGTGCCTTTTTCTCTGGGTGTTTCTGCTTGTCTCAGTAGAGGAATCATTGAAAAAGCATTTTTAAAATTATGTCTTAAACATGAAGGAATTGAGCAATGGCATTCCTGCATAAAAGAGAGGAAAGGATAATAGATATCTAATAATCACTGGCTGAGTGCTGAGAAACAGCACAAGCAAACAGTAGTCAGTTGTGCCCTTCAGTGAGACCAGAAGGCTTTGAGTCATGACTCTGCAAAGAGTGCTTTGAAATGAGGTCTCAGAGCTATTCAGAAGCTTCAAAACAAATAATCTCTCTGCTCATGTGTGACATCATGCCTCCAAGGTGCAGGGGTCCCAGGGGTGCTGTTAAATGATAGCAGGATGGAGTGCAGTCTGTCCTGACATGGTGTTTAGATGCAGAAAACAAGCTTTCAAATCGGTGCCGTGTCCCTGTGCAGCCCTGTGCTGCTGGCTCAGAACAAAGGGGATGTCCAGGTGTTTCAGCTGGTTTTTGCTGAAGCTTTGGCTCTGTGAGCAAAGGGCACCAAAGCACTGAATGCTTTATCTCAGTGCCTGCTTTGAATGTTACTTAGGAAGAGTGTCTCATGTGTTCCTTTTTTCCATTGTTCAACATCTTTAGGACTCTCCTCCAACATTTCCCATGCAAACCTCAGTGGACTCAGCTCTGCAAACCCTGTGAAACAAAGGCAGTTGCCTCTTTAACAATCAAGGCAACTGAGCTAGGAAAGGCCAGGGAACCCAGAGCCACTAACCTAAGTAGCTTTGAGGCTTCTAAATATCTTTGAAGTCCTGGATCTTCAAGCCCTGCCTGTGGTTTAACAGTGTTAGGCTAGGAAACAGCCTTTTGGTCTTCTCATGTTCCACTTTCCTCCTCTCTTCCAGCTTCTCTGCTTGCATTTTTCTTTCATTCACTAGGAGTCTTTCCTTTAACTTCCACTGGCTAAACATGTCCCTCAAACACACAGCCATAATGCTGGGACTGAACCCTGCCTTTCAAACTGACTCTTGCTGCTTACTACAGCTTTTACCACAAGAAAATATTTTTCTTTCTGGCTCAAAGTGATCCTGGAGAAATATCTTACAATGGCTGAAAGCCTTACATTGGTATCCACAGGCAGAAGGAGAGTACAAACACAGTTAACTGAAATAGCTTGTGAGCACTGCAGTGCTGCTGGGGCAGTGGGAATATGTGTGCAAAGCTTTGGTACTGCACTCCCACGTGCAAAGTGAAGTCAGGAGTGTTCCCAGGCACCTCTGCCTTTGAGGTTATGTTAGCAAGCACAAGCAGCTGGGGACACTTGTTGAAATTTGAATCTGCCTTTTCTTGGTTTGCTTGCTCCCCCCGTCGAGTGGCAAGAGTCATTGCTAGAGCTGAAACTCATCTTAGTACTTAAGATGTTAAGTACCCGTGGTACTTAACAGAAATCACTTCATCCTTTTATTACAGAGGTAGTGAAACAGTGCACCAATGCATACAATTTTCAAAAGGAAGTGAGAAAGGTGATTCCTCTTTGAAACTAAAGGAGGAATTCAGCCAGTGTGTAATTATTCAAGTGAGAAGTTGGTCTTGTCTGTATTTAATATTCCAGAGTGGTATTTGATGTAAATCCTTCCCCAGAGTTCATTACATTAGCTCTTAGCTCAACCTGAGCATGCTGAATGCCAAGTTCAGCATGCAGCATGTTTTATCACCAAGGAGAATGACGTCAATCTGGTGATCTTGCAGCTCCCCAGCTTGGGGGAGGAGGTATGACTTTGTCTTCAGCCTAAAGATAAAATGGAATATGTTTGATAAGATTTTCTTGGTATTTGTAGTGTAAAATGTGTGAGAAATATTGCTTTTTGCCTCCAGAAAGAACTGTCCATTTTTGCCTTAAAAAAAAAACAAAAAACAAAAAAACCCCTCAAAAGTTAATTTGCTTGTAATATTATTCTACACAGAAAAAGAAAATTTTCCTTTACAGATCTCTAAGCTTTACAAGCAGACCTACAGAGCCCTTTCACAGGTGGGTGAAATGAGCTGCAGGGAAGCACAGGGGCTTGTGGGCACCCACACCAGAGCATTCCCTGGCCTAGTCCTGGGGCTGCCTGCCTGCTGCTGAGGGCTCTGGTGAGAATCCTCCCAAAAAATGGGAAGAGGAAATGTAGAAAGTGGGTGCTTTCATAAAGGTTGGCCTCTGGTGTTTTTCAGAGATGCTGGTGAGAGATCCTGAGATGGCAGAGCTTCGTCCTCCCACTGCACTGTGTGCCAGGCTCGGTGAGACTCGTGGGAGAGCCGAATGCCATCGGCGGGCACGGAGTCACAGCGCTGTCCCCATACAGGGCGGTGCGGCTGTTTGACACTGTTACCGGGCACTGTGGCTGTTTGACACTGTTACCGGGCAGTACCGGCTGTTTGACACTGTTACCGGGCAGTACCGGCTGTTTCATACTCTGTTACCGGGCAGTGCGGCTGTTTCACACTCTGTTACCGGGTAGTGCAGCTGTTTGACACTGTTACCGGGCACTGTGGCTGTTTCACACTCTGTTACCGGGCACTGTGGCTGTTTGACACTCTGTTACCGGGCACTGTGGCTGTTTGACACTCTGTTACCGGGCACTGTGGCTGTTTCACACTCTGTTACCGGGCAGTGCGGCTGTTTCACACTCTGTTACCGGGCACTGTGGCTGTTTCACACTCTGTTACCGGGCACTGTGGCTGTTTCACACTCTGTTACCGGGCAGTACCGGCTGTTTGACACTGTTACCGGGCACTGTGGCTGTTTGACACTCTGTTACCGGGCACTGTGGCTGTTTCACACGCTGTTACCGGGCACTGTGGCTGTTTCACACTCTGTTACCGGGTAGTGCGGCTGTTTCACACTCTGTTACCAGGCACTGTGGCTGTTTGACACTCTGTTACCGGGCGCTGTGGCTGTTTCACACTCTGTTACCGGCAGTGCGACTGTTTCACACTCTGCTTACCGTAAGTAAGGCAGACTGCAAGGACACAGCGTGAACGGGAGCGCTCTGGAGCAGGGGAGTTGCCCAGGCCACCCCTCTGTGGCTGGGCTGAGAATGGTGGGTAACATCAGACACGGCTTTTGGGTTTAATGAGGGGGAAAGACTGCAATTGCTGGTGTACAGACAGCTGTCAGGACATTGAGAGAGCAGAGTGAATTCTCTTCACCTGTCAACCAAGCCCTAAAAGTGAGCGGCCTCTCCCAGCCCCTCAAAATCCACGCTGCCAGACTCAGTGCCAATGTGCTGTCCCCTGTTAGGACAGATCTCCGACAAGGCAAGGTCAGAAAGCACAAAGTTTTAGCTGCTCTATCATGCCAGGAACCAAAAAAACAGCCAAAACACCAACCCACCGTCCAACCAAAAAACACACAGAAACCCCAACAACAACAACAACAAAACAAACAATTCAAAGCCTTGTTTCAAAATAAGCTGTTCTAAATAAATAAGTGTTCTTTGAACCACAGCAGAGTACATACGTAACCATGTTCGTTAAGTAAATATCAGTGACATGTTTAAGTCTGGCTCAGTAGGTATTAGCAAAGTGATATTTGTGTTGTTTTGTTGTAACAAGAGTCAATCATGTTTGTAGAAGGTGGTCTGAAAAAAGGGCTTTGGATTTGGGGCTTTATTTCTTCCATCTGCCTACCAGTAGCCCCACTTTGGGACTTAAAAGTCCCAAAAGCCTGGTTGCAAATATATGGTCACATAATTACAGTGTGTACCTGAAATGCCACAGTGCTGTGGCTAAGTTCAGACCTACTTCCACCTCCTTTGATCAGATGCACCCTGAGCTTAGATTTTCTTCTTGTGCTGCAAGTGGAGAGAGGCAGAGTGCCCCACACAGGCCTGCTCTCACTGCTGTGCCACTGTGCTGACCCAGTCATGAGATATTTGCAATGTCCAAAACTTCACACAGGGACTGAGACAGCATGGCCCAAAAACCAATGGCTGCTTTTCCATTTGCAGCAAAACAAAAACAAAACAAAACCATAAAAAACCCCACCAAACAAACAAAACCAAACCATCGGTTTGTAATTTAAACAGCTGTTTATATAGGTGTTTACATTTTTATCTATCCTTTGACCTTTTGGTTGAACTCTTTTAAGAGCCAGATATGAACTCTAAGATTAGTTCACAGAGAAATGCAAAGCAAGAGAACATGATGATGCTGAATTTGAAATTCTCCACCAGAAACAAAGGCATTTTTTTTTTCTGTTGGGCAGGCTGTGAGGAAGTCAGACTGATTCCTAATGTCCTTTCCTGTATGTCAATACAGGCCATCTCTTTGGGCATGCTCAGAAATTTTCGGCTAAATAAATCCTCACTGTAAAATACATGCATCCATGTATGGGAGGCAAAATGTTTCCTTCATCAAGCATTTTAGTACACACACCATAAATATATGACTGTCACTGCACAGGCACAATTCATAGTTCTATTACAGCAGCCTGGCTGCAGCTTTCACCTCAGCACAGGGACACAAGGCAGGAGGTGTTGGGGGGGCCCCAGGCATCACCTGATGATTCACTTTCCAATGTCAGAAAGGGAAAGTTAATGGGATTTTGTTTAGAGATTGACAGAAAACTTGAGTGTTCGACTGGCTGCAAATACATCCAAGGCAAGGGGGTTCACATGCTACTTTGGGCTCAGCCCAGCCTGGATGAGGGCGCCGCGCAGGTGATTTGGGAGCTATGGAACACCCACCTCAGGAGTGAGAAATAGCACCTTTGTCCGGCCCCAATCCTGCTGGAGACCCAGGAGCTGCTGAGAGCTGGTGGTTCTCCCTCAGCCTGGCCAGGGCTGTGCTAGCAGCCGGTGTTATTCTCGTGCTTCACTCTGCAGGATCAAGCACATGTTATGGGAATGAATGGAGGTGGACAAGCACAGCAGGTGCTGCACGGGGATGGTGGCTGCTGGAGGCAGCAATTCAGCTGTGTGTGGATGGAGCCATCACTGGGGAAGCCGCTCCATGGCCCAGCCCAGGGCAGGTCGGCCTCAGGCGGGCGCCGAGCGTGGTGAGTTCGGCTCGGTCCGTAATGTCTCGGGAATAGGCTGCGTTAGTGAGGCCGGGGCTGCGGGAACAGAGCGCCCACTCCAGGGGGGAACTTCGAGCGGTCTCTCCCCGTCCGCAGCACTGGCCCGGCACAAGCAGGGAAAGGAAGAAGCGAGAGGAAGGAAGGAAGGCAGGTAGGCAGCGCCCGCCCTCTCCCCGCCTTCTCTGAGGGCGCTCCGACCGCGCCGCGGGAAATGGCGGCGCCACGAGGTGAGGTGGGGGAGCTCATGGCGGCGGGGCCCCGGCCCCGCTCCTGCTCCTCCCGCGGCGGGCTGAGGTGCCTGGGGGCGGCCGGCCGGCAGCGGGAGAGCGGCGGAGCTCGGGCACGGCCTCCCATGCTCGCTCGCACACGGAAAGGTCCCGTGACCGTGCGGCCGGAGCGGCTCCCGTGCCGCGGCGCCGAGGCCCGGTCTGCCCGCGGCTCTGCCCGTGAGCGCCATGTCCCGTTCGGGAGCCGCCGCCGTGGTGCCCGTCCCGCCGGGAGCCCCGGGCCGCGGCCGGCGCGGGGCCCGTGAAGAGGCGCTCCTGCCCGGGGCCCAGGTAAGCGCTGCCCGCCGGGTCCGCTCGTTGTGGTGGTGATGGTTTAGTGAGGTAGCCCGGGACCCACTAGTGCAGCCTTTCTGGGGCTGTTTAAAGCCATAGCTTGGTGTCTGGATTCTATTTAGCTTTTATTTAGCTGTGGGGTGAGCACCCTTTTGGCAGAGGGTGCAGCCCCTTACAGCCATTCTGTGAAGCAGTTTGTCTCAATATCGCTTCCATCAGAGCAAGTAAAGCTTGAAAAGTAAGCTTGTTTGGAAAAGGTTTAAGTAAGGTGGGTAAGATGAGTCCCAGTACATATTGACAACTGAGCACACCACCATGAAAGTGATGGTGAGAAAATGCAATAAAAGGCAGTGTTGTGTTTTGGACTGGCCCAGGACTGCAGTGAAGTGTGGGCAGGAAGCAAAGCCTCACCTTTGCACGGTCCTTGGTTGCTTTGCTGTGTGCTGCTAATGAATGATATTGGGAAACAGAGATGAACAGTAAAAAGATGCAACTGGGTTTGAAGACAGGAATAGGGAATTGCCTTCCTGATTAGGCCCTGCTGTCTACTTTAGGAGAATTCAGTGTGGTCTGAGGCTTTTCAGGAGTTTCTTGTGGAGATTCATCTGGAGGACTAAGAAAGTGGAGCCAGTGGCACTATATTGACTCCACTGATACTATCCTCCTAAATTAAATGGTGGGAGAACAAGGCCTGTCTGTGAGATAAAAGTCAGGACCTACTTGATCTACCTACAATGTTTTAATGGCAGTGAGAGAGAGCAGGTTAAAAGTCACATGTTTCTGTAGTAAAAGGTGATGTGTGTGTTTTAAATCCAGATTAAATGTATTCCAGCTATTGCATTGTCTTTTGTATTTGTGCCTTTGACATGTGTCACCTATTTAATTGCTCACAGGCCCTTTGTTCCCGGCTCCAGCACTGGGTGAGGAGGGACACTGGACATGCCTTGGATTATGGTAACCGGTTTGAAAACTGTTTTCAGCCTCAGAAATCTGTGTGAAATCAGTGTGGCCTTATGAAAGGGCTTCACGTGATGCCCTCCAGTGGCAACAATGTGAATTTGAAATCACAGGGAAACTGGGGAAAGGGATCCTTCTGGCCTGAAGGGGTTTGGGCAGCCTGGCAGAGTCCCCAGTTAGCTGCTGGGGGAGGATGGTGAGGGTGCCCGGTCCTTTGGCAGTTCCTGATGCTGCAAGTCCTGCAGGGATGCATGGATCACTGTTGCACATGAGGACTGCCTGTGGGCTTCAGCTGGCCAAAACCAGAGCCTCAGGCACAAGCTTCTGTCCTTTGCAGAGGATGGATTTTACTGTGTGCCAGTAAATGCCCATAAGAAAAAGGAACAAGGAGGAAAAAGACCCAACAGGTATGAGGAAAAATGCAGCTTGCAGAACATAATGTTAGAACAAACTCATTTTTGACTGTTGCCCTACCACATGATATAGTTCAGCCAGAGTTCCTGTGTACAGGCCAGAGGTAAGAACTAGTTTTGCCTTATCTGAGATACCTTTTCAATGCAGAGTAATAGATCTCAGATCAACACAGTTGTCCAAGGTGAGTGCTATACTCAGAGTTCCAGTAAACTGTATACACCTGGTGAATAAACTGAATACAGAGACATGCAGGTGTAAACTTACAGCTTAGTAGACCTCTGCAGTGGAAGTGTGGTCTCCCTGTAAAGGATTTATATAGAGATTGTTCAGAGCAACAGCTGGTTTTAAGAAACACACACTGTCAAGTTTCCTTTGCTGTATAAATATTTAGTGATGGGGTTTGGATTCTTAAAGGAGGAAAAGCTTGGGCTAGTACCAACAGGTGAAGCTTTTATTAAAGAGAAACATACAAACTCATTTCCCTTGCTGTTTTTAACCTAGAAGCCAATTATTGCATATTTTTTCTTTCTTTCAGATACTTCTGTCACTGCCTTAGCAGTCCTGTGCCATGCTTGGTGATGACTATGGGGCCGTTCTCCTGAGCAGAGAGAGACATTCTCCTGTTCTCAGCCACTGGCAGCATAACAACAGAACTGTTTGGTACCTGTGTGTGGAGTCCCACTGCAGGGGTGTCTGAGCACCTTGAATTTGGCTCAGAAAATCTGCCCTTGCACTGTCCAGTGAGAGGGTTGTGAAGTCCTGGGGACCTGCCAGTTCAGATCACCAACTGGAAAGTATTTGCCAGGTTACAGCTATGGTTTAAACACTTGAGGTGAAAGCTGGTGGTGGGTAGTGGAATCATGGGTTCACCAGCAGCCTTTGTGCATTAGAGGCTCTGTTGGGAGGTTCAGATGTCCTCATACCTCTGCTCTGATGGCTGTGTGTTACACTCTTTCAGGTATCTAAGAGTGGGGCTCTCAGTTTTTGGCTGATAGGGGTAAAACATGTTCCAGTAGGTAGAAGTTGGCCCCAGAGTCAAGGAATACATTTTTAAGCAAAGAATGGTGCTATCTCAGCACTTCCATCCCCTGCACAGGAGCTGTACCCTAGAGCTGCTGTTCCCATGGCCATGCCAGCATCAGCAGGGCACACATGGCCACAGGCTGCTCTGCTCACTGGCAGACCAGGCAACTGAAAGTCTCTGGCCTGCCTACAGCAGGTGTGACAAAGTGACCATAACAACCTTTTCTGCCCTGAAAATACCTTCATTCCTGGTAGGTTGAGAAATGATGCTCTGCTGGTATAGCTCAGTGTTGCTAAACCCATCTTCTGAGGCTTTTGAAACAGATATCCAAGAGCAGCTGGTACTAATCACTGCTGTATGGACATAGTCAGCTCCTGTTTTTGTGGTTTCTAAAGGCCTGTTTTGGTAAGACTTTAAAAGCTATTTGAGAAAGAACAGACAAGCTTTTGATACACAGTTCTGTGTAAAATCTCTTTAGTTTTGCCAATGGCATTTATTTGTAGAGACCCTGCATATTGTAGAGGCCACTGCTTGTTCCTGGTGATTCCCTAGAATGGAAACTTGAACCAATGATTTTTGTAATCAATGTGCAATAAATCTGTGGAAAAGCTCCTCTGTTAATGACTCTTGATTGAGTTCAGGTAGTTTTGACATGGATGGATGAGGCTGTTCAGAGCTGGCCAAGCCTGCTTGACAGGCAGGGTCTGTCTTGATTAGTGTCTGGAAATGAAACCCAAACAAGGATGTCTCAACTGCATGCTAGGCCAGAGTCCTGCCAGCCTCACTGGACACACACAGCTTCTAGGGCACAGCATGGAGTGGAATTCTTCAGTGCTGAGGGGGAGAACAGATCTGTGGAGGGAGGGTACACCCAAGTGGAGATGAGCATAGCTAAAAGGAAGCAGCTAAAAATGTTGCTTTAGGTTTTTCTACAAGGACAATCAAGCACTGCAAATAGCCTATCTTTTTTTTTCCCTGGGTGAATGAATGAGAAGCATTCTGTAAAAATTTGGCTTACATTTGAGACTGGAGTGCAGGCCTTGGGTATTTCAGAAAGTCCTACTGGGTATGTAGGCACAAACATAGGGGCAGCATATTTGATTATCTTGTGTCACAACAAGAACACTTGATTGGGAGATCAGCTTCATGACTGGAGTGCTTTCAGCTCCAGCAGCTGTACAGTGATTATGCCTTTTGCTATTTTTGTTTTTCTTTGAGTTTTTAGCTCTTGAGTAGACTCAGGAGTAGAATCAATGATTGCTTTGGAACTGGGGAGTTCCCTAGGCTTCAGGTGGGTGTTGGGGGAGCTGTGATCCAGCTGCCACTGCAGGGTGGTGACAGCATCACCTCTGAGAAGGAAGGTGTCCATTTCTAACGAGAATTCTGAGATGCTGATGGCTCTTGTGATCATAGTGGCTTTTTGCTAAGATCCTTCCCAAGAGGATGTAAACTCCAAGCTGCTAGGCTTGGCAGCTGGTTTGGGTCAAGGTTGCTTTGCTCTTACTAGGGGGAAACTGCTGGTTCATAGGGAGTGTGATGGTACAGTTAATGCTGAAAGAGGGCATTGCTCAGGGCAGGTTACACAGGGGTGTGGCAGCTGCAGAACACAGGTTATGGCAGGGCAGTCCATAGGGGTGTTGTAATTCCAGTGTGTATCCTTAAGATACCAGGTGTTTCCAGTGCAAAGCAGGGGTGGACATAATGCTGGAAGTGTGAGTTGAATGTGTGAAGGTGCTGGGCAATATCTGCATTGAAAAATGACAGTCTGCAGTTCTCATAGTCCAGCAGGATGCCAATCCTTCTGGGGGGAACAGTAATTCTGATGTCAGGTGTCATCCCACTGTGCAGGAATTCATACTTGTGCCTGCAGGTGAGAAAAACAAAAGAGCTGAAGGCACCCTGGTTCCTCTCAAAGGGAAGCACTTTGTGCACACAGGTGCCCAGGTTGCACATGAGAGTCAAAGGCAGTGGTCCAGGGGAGAGCCAGCAGTGCAGCTGAGGCAGGAGGGAGCTGGCATTTCTGCAGACATACTGCCATAGGTAGGACAGAGATGAAAACCAGTTGGGTTTAGCTAGATATGTAGTTTCTGGATTGCATAGATTATTACTGTCTTCTCACTGAGGTTTTAGTAATGTTTACAGCTAAATTCTGCAACTCTGATTTTATTCAGATTTGTTCCTGCAATTTGTTTCAATGTGACAATGTCTCATTGCAATGAGACAATGTATCACAGAGAGACCCTTCAGCTTGATTCAGTAGCACCCTCTCAGAGTCAATGGAAATGGGTGCTTTGAAGATGCAAATCTGCCAAAACACAAGTTCTGAAGCAAGGAAGTTGGGCAAAATAACTCATGCCAAATGCTGCTGAAACACCCTAAAAAAGCAGGAGGATTTGCTGAAGCAGTATCCTTCCAACACCAGTTCACAGGGACAGCGGTGGGATGTCGGAGTCCCCAGTGCCTGGTCTGAGCTGATATAAAATCTCTGCTTTCCCTGCTGCCCTGCCTGCAGGTGTGAGAGTTGTTCCTGTTGGAGGCCTGCAGCCTCCACAGCCCTTACCTGGAGGGTGTGATGATGTGCCTCATGCACCAGGATGAGTTGTTTGCCCCCAGGTGACCATGTCTTGGAGTGTTCTCAAAAGCCACACCAACTCTGTACTCTGTATCTTCTTCAACTTCCACCTCCCAGTAATGCTTTCCTGGAAATGGGATCAGACTGCCCAGGATTGCAATACATCTGTGGGAGACAGGGATAGGTGTTTTAATAGGTGTTAAAAGGGCCTTTTTATAATTCTCTTTACAGTGTTTAGATAGATTCAGGTATGGATATGCCTGGACATTACATAGCAATAAACAAAAGCCACTTCTGCTGTCACCTTAGCAGTGCAGTGTGTTTGGACTCCAGTGAAATCCCCAGCCTGCAGGTTTCTTTGTGACAACTGCCCTGTTTTTACTTGTGGGTAGCTTTGTAGAAATGAGTGCCCCAGGCACTTCCAGGAAGATGGAGAACAGCATCCCATAGTGCCTGGATTTTCTGGGAAAGTTCATGCTTGTTAGAAAAGAGAGTGCTCTAGTGAACTCCAGCATAGCAGAGGAAAAAAGTACAGATTTTGCATTTTCTTTCCCAACAGCCCAGGGTTTTGAACATCACTCACCACTGGAACTGAGCACTGTAACAGCATGAAGTTCCTGGGGCAGCTGGGGAGGAGGGAACCTGTCTACACTGCTTCCCTCTGGGTTTGGAGAGATTAGGAAGAATTGAACACAGTAGGAGAACTTGTAATATGCTGGGTACCTGAGCCATGAAATGTATGATTGGAACCATGCAGAAAATAACTCTTTTGAAAGTTGTGTAGTAGAGACAAAGATAATGTACTACAGAGAGACCCTTCAGCTTGATTTACTGGTACAGTCTTGAAATCAAAGGAACTGGGTGCTTTGAAGATGCAAGTCTGCAAAAACACAGGTTCTAAAGCAAGAAAATTGGGCAAAATAACTCGCTCCAAATGCTTCTGAAACACTCTTAGGAGAGCAACATGAGTCCTGTAAGCTTACACCTCAGCTTTTTCTTAGGAAAAGTACATGGTGTATTAGCTGTCATTGTCAAGGGGGACAGCAGGTTTCAAACACACACAACTTTTATGTTTCTATGGTAGTGTGTAAAGTTATAAGTTACAAAGGAAAAGGATGTTGCTGGCAGACACTGAGGTCTTCTAGGCAATGCTGAGAGAGAGCTGCACTCATCATTTGGAGGCTGTGTTGCTACAGCCTGAGAAGGAAAAGGAAGGATGCAAAATGGATGGGTAAACAGCTGTGAACAAAACCATAGTAATGAGAGCTGCAAAGCCACCAAGGCAAACCTGAGCTGCACTGAGGAACTACTTAGGAAATACATCAGCTACCCAAACTTAGGAGACCACACAAACTTCAGAAAGAAGAGTTTGCCATGTAAGTTCCTTGGGAGCTTTTTTTTTCTTCTTTTTTCCCCCTTTCTTTTTTCTTTCTTTTTTGTTCTTTTTTTTTTTTTTTTTCCTTTATTTTTCTTTTTTCAGTATCTTGGTTTGAAAGAGATTTGTGAAAGTTCATAGTGGTACCAAAACCTCAGCCTTTGAATGAGATGAGTGCCAGCTCTGGCTGTGGATGTGAAACATCAAAGCATCTCATGGAAGTGGGATGAAATCCCATTTAAGATTACCATGATGGCTTTAATGAAAAGGATCACCACTCTTTTCTACCAAGCCCTCTAGTAGCACTGCATTTCCATGGAGGGAATAAATTGTAAACTTGTATTATCCTGCAACGCCTGTCCTAGTTATGTGGTGTTCTGTGGTTTTGACTGGAAAATGCATTTTGGCAAGCTTAATCTCTCTCTTCAATGGCAAAAGGCATAATCTTTTTAAAAGTAATACCTGTTGGTCCAAATAGTATCAGTTATACCTTTCAGCAAGAGGTAAGTTTTCAGATCCCTCTCCTTTCCTTAGTATTTGTTGTGGCACCTAAGTACCTGTTCAAATTTAGCTCAGTGTGCCAGACATAAGTAGGCTTGTACATGATTGTGGCTGCTGCATCTGTAATCCTATTTAAGAACTTGCATTAATTTCCAAGTTCCAAAGAGCAGCTGGAGAGAGAGATTTCAACTCAAAAAATTAATCAGAGCTGCTGAAAGCCCCATTAGACATTTCCTGGCATCTGTTAAAAGAACCAAAGGAACTGAAATGCCCCTGTATACCTTGTAAAGCTGTTATCATAGACAGGCAGATCACACTCTGGGTTTTCCAGTTCATCACATGAAATGGTAAATCCATCATCTAGAATTGCCAGTAAAGGATGGGCTGTGTCCTCATTAAGGTAGAAGCAGGTGCCTGCAAGAGAAAATGCCTAAGGATAACTCCAGTATCTCCTTATAACATTAGAATTGCAGCAAGGGTGTGATGAAATGTTATTTGGATACACAAAAAGATTCACCAATGCTCTATAAAGAATCTGTGGCTGGCATTGAGAGGACAAGATCATATATTTAAAATTTTTCTGATAAATATTTGTTTTACAGTTTAAGACTGTTTAGTTTCAGTCTGGTGAAAAGCAGGGGACTTAGCCTGGTTTTGAACCCTACCAGGGCTCAAAGCTGCAGGCATTAGGAAGCAGCTATTCAGAGATGAGTTCTCCTTGCAATCTACTGGTTTCAAGTAATCTGTTTTTAATCACTGAAAAGAGAAAGGGGGTGTAAAGGACTCTCCATGGCCTCACCCATCCCCATAAATGCTGGGCAGTTTGAAGAGAAAGGATCCCTCATGCTTCAGCACCTCCTTGGCAGACCAGCCCTCAGAGAGGTAAGTCCAGCCCAGGATAAAAGTGTTTCTGCCTTTCTTCCTGCAGAGACTTCACAGAGCAGCTCTGACACACTGGGGCCTGAGGAGCAGCCACCATTGGCACAGCTGCTGTTTGTAGTTGGTGCTTGTTTACCCACCCCAGAAAGGATCAAAGGCCATTCACAGTGCTGGAGGTGGGTTCTTGCAGCCAACAGATCAATTTGCATCAGCTGTTTGCATAATGTAGACTCCGAGAAGATTAATCTCCCCATGGTAATCCCAAATGAAATCATTGTAATCAAACTGCAAGTTACTTCATTGCAAATACAATACAAACAATGACAGGGCAATTACAGGCATGTGCTGCTGAAAACAAACACATGCTGTGCAAACAGAATGGGCAATTTCAAATATTGAGTTTGATTTAAGCACTTGGAATACACACAAACGATGGCAACACAATGACAGTTTTCCTCTCCGGGGATTTAAGGATGAGCATTTCTTTTCTGTGGTGTCACTGCTGTGTGGCAGACAGGTTTTTTACTAAAACATAACTTTGTGTGGTCATCTTGCTGAATATGTCTCAGAAGGTGAGGGCAGAAGAGACACAGGTAAGGTGTGAGTGGGATGGGAGATTTGAGATGAGCAGCAAAGTTGCAGCAGTGATGAAGGGGAACACTAATGTCTGCGAAATGGCTCTAGAAAGTGCTGTCTCAGCCATAATTCCCAGCAGCAGCTGCATTACATGGTAATCTCTGAAGTAAAACCACACTACAGCTTTCCTCACTGGTGTGTCAGTACTTTGCAGGCTGGCAATATGTGGGTGTTGAGCTACACTGTCTTTTAAAATGTTTAGGAATTAGTAACTTTCAAGTACCAAATGCACCAGACAGCAATAATATAAATTACAGAGCTAAAGCAATGCACTTATTGTTACAAGAAGTTGCTTTTTTCATTCCTAAAATGTTACCAGGTGTGTCATTAGATGTGAGAAATTAGGATCTGGTCCAGAGGCCATTGAAACCAGCCGGAATCTCTCTGTTAAGACAATAGATGCTCCAATAAGCTGCTGGGGTTGTTCCAAGCTGTACAGTACCTGTGGTGTGTATCAGGACAGGTTCACTTCTTTCACTGGAGCCACCCAGGTTTTGGGCTCTGACACAGATGTGATACTTTTGTGTTGGCTGGAGGTGAATTAGGACTTCACAGTTAGGGATCCCAACAATAGATCTGCAGAAAACAAATCCATGGAAAATGACAGGGTAGAAAACAAAAGTAGGCCTTTGAAATTATTTTTCTGAGCAACAAGGAAGACATTGCACTTCAACATGTCTTGTGACCAATCAACAGTTTACCTTGTACAATTGTCTGTAGCAGGGCAAGAGACAGTCTGTCACAGGCTGCAGATTTTTACATCTGCTTCTGCCCTTTTCCAATACTCATAATTCTCATGTAGTAATTTCTTATTAACATTTTACAACTAGTTTTACTAAGAGAATTGTTTGTAAATTCACCAGAAGGTCATGAGTCCTTTCTTAGTCCTATCTGATGCCACACAATTGAAATGGTTTAATCTCTACAGGCCACGGGCTCAATAGAAGAGTAACTCACTCAGTAATAATATCATCATTTTCTTCATCTGTCAGCTTGGACAATTCAACTGTGTAGGAATCCACAGGGTTAATGTCTCTGGATTCCCAGAACACCAGTGCTGCATTTTCACAGCTTTGGATCTTTTTATTCTTTATGATAGGTGGTGAAGGAGCTAAAAAGTAGAAAAAAGAACAATTCTGAGCTGTTGCTTGAAGATGTTTGCAAACAACATGCTTTGAAGACAAATAAATAGAAAAATGCTGTTTACTAATACTGTGAAGAAACCTGCTTCCCCAATGGACAATAAACAGCAGGTAGAGTGATTAACAGTACTATTTAAAGACTTCATTTAGACTATAAAGGTCCCAAGAGAATTAAACAGAGAAGTAGCATAAAGACTGACTACACAACTGTTTATTAGTTTTGTTTTGTCATAAAGGTGCATCTCTTCTCTACTCTGAGATGTCAAAGACATCTGGAACAAGCACTTGAAGGTCTCACACTGACTTGCTCAATCTGATGTCAGAGTTTCACACAATGTCCTTGACTGAACTGCAGTTAAAAAGAACAGCATAACAGGTGAATCCACAAAATACCTATAGGCCAATGAAAGGAGAGCTGGGATTCATCTGGCAGAACCAGGAAACTTGAACCTTCTTCACAGCTGGTCTACATGCTTGCATTTAAATAAGTTATTTTGTCTCTCTGCTTCTGTTTCTGCCACTCTGAAGCAGGGATAGTTGGCATGAGAGGCTCTCTAAATAAAAGTGGGGAATTCCCATGCAGTCAGTAGGCTTACATCAGAAGAAAGAAAGTTCCCAGAAAGCATTACTTGCATAAAATTCAGAGATTATTTTGAATTTCACTACGAAAATTACAAAGTTGTATGAACAAAATATTTTTACCTGTTACATAAACTGCTCTTTCACTTGGTGGACTGATTCCAGAGGCATTTAAAGCACTGACCCAAAATTCATACTGTGTATTTGGCAACAGATCAGTAATGGTGCAGTATGTTTCCTTCACTTTTAGTGTGTGCTCTGAAATGACAACAACAAAGCATTTACAGTGCCTTTACGCACTTGCCCACTTTTCCCCAGAGCTGCATCACACAGTGGAGTTGGGGTGCATTGTTTTGGGTGCTGAGTTCAGGAGAGCTCCTTGTGCTCCACACCCTTTGATCAGCTGTCAGGCAGTTTCACAGTGCCTTCCTCGAAAGCTGCATAAATCAGATGGGACAAGAGCTGAAGCTATTTTACTGCTCATTTCTCATTCTTCATCTCATAAAATTCCAATAGTTTCTGCTTTTCTTTCTGAACTGGCCACTCTACTGGCACTCTACTGGCTTCCACTTTTGAAGGTACTGCAAGAACAGTATTAGCAAAGGCAGTTTTGTCACAAGGCTGAGACATTTTGGCTCTGTGTTTTTTTGTGTGCCTGTACATCTTAGGGAGTTACAGACTATTATTAGCACTAAGATAAGCTGTAAAATCATCTGGGGGTTTCAGTTGGAGTGCTGATGATAAGATGATTTGCTCTTTAAAAATACTGCAATTTAAAAATACATGAGGTAGCACATGTTCTAACACAGTGCCCACCCTCCAGAAATCCTCGTGACTCCATCCACTGTCCCCTTCTCATTCCTGCTGTCCCTGCTGCTGCCACATCCTGTGTTTGCCCCTAAGATGGGTCCTGCTGGAGCTGGCTGCATGGCAGACCTGGCAGGGGAAGAGGGACAAAGCAGATGGTGGTGGCAGATATGACAGTTTTGGTGGCAGACAGTGCACGAGGCATGCAGAGGCACTTTGGCATCAGCTGCTTTTGCCAGTGGAGGGCTGAGGTGTCTCTTGGGTTTGCCAGTGGAGGGCTGAGGTGTCCCTTGGGCCCCAGCCTCCTTACCTGCTTGCCCATCCCTGTGCCTCTCATTGCTCACAGGTTGGTAGCACAGCTGGTAGCACTCCACAGTGTCATCTGAGAAGAGGCCCCAGCAAATTCTCAGTGAAGTGCCAGTTGCTGCATTGGGAGCCTGGGGGTTGATCACAGGGGCACAAGGAGCTGCAGAGGAAAAAACAGGTCAGTTTTTGAATGTATAATCATGGTTTGTTGTACCTCTCCTCTCACAAAGGTGTTTGCACAAAGCCTTGGCACTGAATAGGGTCATGTTTCTCCATTCCTCCCACATGGAAAAAGTCAGGAGCTGAGTCTGCAATTGCAGCTAGTAATCAGGTCACTGGCGTGTGAGAATTAGCCTTGCTTTAAAACAAAGGCAAACCAATGAAATAAACAAACCCCAGCCTTCCCCTCCTCTGAGGGTTGCTCCAGTGAGCCCAACATCTGCCATGCCAGCACTGCTGCCAGCCACCCAGGGATCAGGGAAAAGCTGTACAACAGGGGGCATCAGCACAGCCAAACAAGCACCAAATGCTGTTTTATGTTAAGAAAACACAGTATTGGGTGTAAAAAAAATAATGTTCTTTCTGACCATTTGTGATGCACCAGAAAATATTTAAAATTTTAGGCCTTTTTTTTAGTTATTCAAAATTTGTTTATGCTGTGCTGTCTCCTATGGATTATGGGGGAAAAATGCTTCCTAAATAGCAGAGGAATAAGTCACTGAAATCTGTTTATCAAGAGAAGCTGGGTAAGTTATTTAAAGTAGTTTGGAGTTCCTCTTTATTTGGTTCAAGCAACTACAAGGTAAGAGAAGTTATCACTGACTAAGCATGCCTGACCCCTCAACAGAAGGGGGTAATCTTCATGAGCCTTCTAGGAAATCATCCAGCAAAAGCAAGGAAGTCCCAATTTAGCAGTAATTCTGGTAATTTTATATTGAAAACAAATGGAAAAAAAATTTCCAAAAATACCTTCTGGAGTCCCTGTATATATAGGCAAAAAAAAAAAACAAAAAAAAAAAAAAAAAAAAAAAAAAACAAAAAAACCAAAAAACCCTAGAAGGAAAACTAGGGACAAGTTAATTCTGCCTTTGCAGATCTCCTTTAAAAGAAGAAATGTTTAATACATATCCTTACTTAAATGTAAATAGGTGTGAAATAATGACCAGTTAGGAAAAGTACCTGGAATAGCATTAATGGAGTTCATTAGTTGTTCAACTTCAGAGACATCTATGGCCCGCTCTTCAAAGTCTGGCAGTGTTGAAAGCTCTAAATTCACCTCTTGCTTTAAGAATTCTTCCAGCCTGTAATTGTAGGGGGAAAAAATAATGTCTAATTGGAAGTACCGTAGTATTGGAGGTATCAGTCTATGATTCCTATTTTTAAGAGAATAGCAGACTCCAAATTAGCACCTGTTTCCTTAAAGCACCATTTTCACAGCTGTACAAGCTCAGCCTCCTCTGCCTACAGCTTGGAGACACGTGGCCATCAGTGCCCCAAGATGGCAAAGAGAGCTGGCTGCTGGGGCTGAGGGCCACCCTGGTGTGCCCTGCTCCTGCAGAGGGCAGGGGAGTGGGGTATGCCCAGCACCCCCTAGGGAAGCACCCTATTAGCTCCATAACTCCCATTATTTTGAATTCACACTATTATTAATTCATGACCTCGTGGCTCTAGGTGTTGTAAATTTGAAAGAAAGGGGTATCTTTTCTCTGTGCTTTCATGAACAATAACAGTCAATTAATAGGGTGGTTTTTGCATATGATTTAGTGTGCCCTAAGACTTCTTCCAATTGCTCCAATATTTTTCTGTATCTGTTCTGAGCTCCCACAGCTTGATTTTCTACCTCACTATATTAATGCATAAATAAGCCCATTACAGTATATTTAGGGAGCTCAATTTTAGTCTCATTTGGATCCAGAGTGGTTATTTCAAGAGCTTTAGCAATCCTGTTTCTCAGTGAAATTACTTCCTTATGACTAAGCTGAAAACACTGATTTATTCAGGCTCTAACTCTCCTTTCGGATTTCTTGAAATTGGAGCCAAACAAGTTTTGAGTGTTAAATTTCTTAGAGCAACTTTTATTGATGCACTTTAAAACAAAAATACTAAATATTTCAATAGCTTTAGTGGCTTAGACAACATTTGTGTGCCTGAACAAAGTCCAGAACATGCAAGCATCTCCAATAACCCATCCAATTATCAGGAAGAAATGTGACACAAAATCCCAGACTGTGATACTACCTGTCAACCATGGTTACTGCTGCCTGTTGGAAAAAAAGGACACAGTGTTAGAGGTAGAAAAGTCCAGAGTCAGACTACATCATGCTGTTGACCTGTCTTACACAAATTGCCCCAAATGCAATACTTGGAGTGAAGTAATTTGCTCTCACCCAACTATGAGAACAAAGCCAGCCCTTTCTACTGAAATGGACACATCCTAGCTGAATTTGCAGAAAGATAATGAGCAATATCAGGTAGTCATCAGTGTCTGCCCATTGAGATTTAGACCAATTACTCCTTTGGTTGTCCAAAGTGCCAACAGATCCCTCACAAACAAAAACCAAAATCAGCTGGGCAAAAGAACTCATGAAATTATCTGTGCTGGAGGGAGTCTGAGAAGTGCATGTAACTGGAAACAGTGCATGTACAGGAGAAAACCTAAGCCCCTGAGAGCTCAAAACCAACATTCACTTTTTGATGAACAATGGTTCTTAGGGTCTATGTAAACTGTTTACAAGGTAAGGAGAAAATAAGTTTATTCCAGAGATGCAGAGGAATGGGAAAAGTCAGCTCATGAGAAGAACTCAGCAGGCTGGAGTCATAGCAAACTGACCCACAGAACTACACTGGTGTTATGAGATTTGTTTGTTGTCCAGTTCAGAAGTTACTGTCACTGTGCTACAGAAATGCTCCCACCCACCTTAGTCACAGGACAACTCAGGTGAGAGCAATCACATCATCAGTAAAAATTCTGATTTTTTTCTCCAATTATTTTTCTACCTGCCAAAGAAAAATATCTTCTTGACACCACCTCAAGAGTGGGATTTCATCCATCACTTTGTGGGAGCTTTTGACATATTTCAGCTGAACTTTCCTCCAAAATGAGCAAGAAAAGGAAACATCTTCCTAAGTGATTACATCAGCCTGCCTGCTGTGAGCCCAGAATAGAGCAAGAGAGCTGAGCCTGCACAAGGCAAGGAACACTAAGTGCTTCCAGAGTTTCCCCAGATAAGCATTTCAGCAAGATATATTCTCTCTGAACCCCAGTGTGACTCACAAATGAATGAGCATCCAAATTACAAACTTCTGCTTCTGCATTTTGCCCCCATTGTGCTGCCCTACTAAGTCAATGCCACCATGCCAAGCATGAGGAGCAGTGACAGCACCACGGACTGAGCATCCCAAATTCTCCTTAGCACTAAGGCTGCTTGGGATTCTCAGACAGAGACTACTTGCAAGCAGCAAAAAGCACTTCAACAGTTAAAACTCTTTACCTTCATAAATTCAGCTTTGTCATTTTCCAGGAAAAGCTCCTGGGTTTCATCTGTCAGCTCCTTGCAGGTGTCAAGATGTTTCCCACAGCTGACCAGCTGCTCATACAGAGCTTCCAGCTTCTGCCTCTTCTCTTCTCCCAGTGCTTCCAGCTGCTCCTCATACTTCTGAGCAAGCACTTGCACTGCATCATTGTAATGCACCTCAAAGTTCTGCTCCTGCCTCCCAAAATTTTCCTGCAAGATATTTGAGGGTTTGCACCTTGGCATCAAGTCTGATCCACAGGTCATGCAGAGGAAAATATTACTCTGGTCTGCCTAAATTTCTCCTTATCATAGAGGTAATATGTCATGATTTAATTCACAAAAATAGGACACGGTACCAGTACACAGAAGGTGTTATTTGACTTATGTGCATTTTTAGGGGTTTACTCTGATCATTCACCCCACACTTAAGCACAAAAGTGTTGGATTTTGTTCCAGAAATAAGAGCAACAGAAATTACAGCAGGAACAATGATGCTCCCCTAAACCCAGGGAGCACAACCAGGATATATCCTAGGCATAATCTCAGAAGCATTTCCACCAACACAGTGAATCACATCTTTCCACGAAAGAAACCATGGCAACTCAGTGGGATCCATGGATTTGTGCTGAGACAGCTGGGTAGCTAATGCTGGTATCCTCACTCACAGCTGGAGAAAGCATTAGGAAGGGAAATTTAAGGAGCAAGCAAGGCAAGGAGCAGTCCCAGCAGCTGCTCACTGTTCAGGCACTGATGTCCTCCTGTGCCACATGCAGCAGAGAAAAGCCTGCAGTTGAGTTATTGCTTCGGTTTGAACTTGCTGCCAGCTGACCTCCTTCCCCTTGGGCCAAGTGACAGCAGCCGAGTGGGAGCACAACTCTTGAAGGCATCAGCTTGAACGGCTGGGCCGAGGATTTGCCTGGATCTGACACTTCTGTGAATTAAGCTGAGGGAACACAAGGGCTGCACTTTGGATGGACTAGTTAGATCACAGCTCTTTGGCCATTTAAAGCTAAGATGACCTGAGTGGGGGTCACTTTATTTCTGAATGCAAAACTCTGTGCAAATTATAAATGTGGTTTTACTAGCCCACTTAAAAAAATCTTTAGGATGAGTTTTCCTGAGTACTTCAGTCTAGACAAACCCCAAGATAACTCTGTGCTCTGTTACTGTAAGTACCTCATTAACAACTGAATACTATGAATGTCAGTATGACTGTCAAAACTGTTTAACCCCACTACCATAAAGTTAGCCCAAGAGAAAATGCCTTACCTCTACAGTGATGAAGATTTCCTCCAAATGGCTGGCAACATTTTCCATCTGAGCAATCTGTTCTTCCAACTTGCACATGTTTTTATGGATCTCCTCCTACAAAACACCCAGTGTGATTCTTACTATGTCTGAAGACTGTTTTAGAGGTGCCACAGTACACCTGTGTTACTCTCACCTTTTCACTTTCCACAGCACTGGGGAGCTGAGCAACCTCATGATCCTTGTGTTCACCAAACAGTTTGTCAAAAGCTCGGATTGGTATCTTGCAGGTGGAACAAAAAACATCTGCTGCTTCCTCCTCTTCTTCCTCCTCCTCCTCCTCTACCTCCTCCTCACTGACAGCCTGACTGTTCCACTCATCTGACATGCCACCACTGCTTAGCCCCCCTCTGGACCATGTGCTGCTCTCAGCCTCATCATCTGCTCTGGCTTTGTTTTGATTTTCACCTTGAGAAGCCTCATCAGGAAGTCCTTGCTGCTTTGTGCTTTGGCTTGGATCTTTCACTGAAGAGCTGCTTTTTGACCTGTTATATAAGGAACCTTGTAATCCTGCTTTTTCTGTGCGAGCTGGTGGCCATCTGCTCTCCACCTTCTCCAGATGTCCTCCAAGAAGCTCAAGCTCTTTTTCTCTATCCTCATCAAGTCCATACATCTTAGCCAACTCTGCAACCTCCTTTTCCAAGTCATAGCCAACTTCTTGTGGGCGCTGAACTTTTTCACTACTCGGTGCAGATTCCCTTCTCGTATCCCCCAGAGATCTGTCTCCTTGACCAGAGGGCTCTTCAGGAAAGATATCAAACCTCTCCTTTGATCCATAAAGATCCATGTGATAGAAGATCAGACCTTCAGTCTCAGTGTCACTAGGCTCTGGGGCTGGTGGGGAAGCTGAGTGATGTCGTTGGCCGCTAGTCCCATAGTCTCTCGTGCTGCCAGATCTGGATGACATTGGTATCCTCAGGGAGGCTTTTGAGATGATGAGACTCAAGCTTGTAAAAGATAAGAAAGATCTTAATCTCAGTCCTGATATCTAAGTATGTAGCTATTCTTGCTTAAAAGTATAGGGATAGATTAGGTTTGGCTGAGGACTGCTCAGTCCTGGAGGTAGCCGTGAGAAAGACCAAAGTCTGTAGCTTCACTCCCTAAGTGGAGCTGCTGAAGGAACGCCACAGGAAGCCTGTTTTCGTCTCACCTCAGTGCAAAGCACAGCAGAGAGCTGTCTCTGGTGTGCATCCTCTTTTCTGAGTACCTCATCTGTGACCCTGATGCCTGATTTCCAACTGTAGAGCAGTCCTGTCCTCAGATAAACACTGTGACTGTGCTTCAGGCACAGTTAGTGCTGCTCTGTGCAATAGGAAATGGCCTGGTTTGAAGCCTGCTCACTCTTCAGCTGCTGTCAAGCATGTTTTCTGAACTGTCAGTCAGGCATAATGTAGAATGTCCTCTGTTGAGACCACTGATGCCACAGAACATACTAGTAAATGCCCTGGAAAGTGCTGTTCTGTATTTTTCAAGTTGCTATTCTTAATATTGAAACTTGAGTCAAGGTCTTGGGTCCTTTCTAAAGAATATCACAGAGAAAACATACTGCCCTTTGGGGCTTCTCACGTGCTGTGGAAAATATACATTTTAACATATAAAGCATCTGGTAACTAGGGAGCAAGGCAGGCCATTGGCCTATGGACAGAGATGCCTGCTCTGACCCAAACCTTGCACATTTTGTGTGTTCTGTGCAAGGAGGGAGGTGTGAAAAGCATGTGCAGGTGACATGCAAAGCTGTATGATAAAGCAGATGCATGTGGGATAACATTAAAAGTGCAAAGGCAGTTTTAATGCTGATTCCCAAGCCCACTCTTTCCGATCAGCCTGCATTAACAGCAGTGAGATAATGCCAGTACAGAGTCAGAGCTCTCTCTGAGCTGAAACGTCCCCACAGCCCTTCAGTGCTCACCAACATGGATGGAATCATAGCTACAAAACTACTCAGATCAATTTTATCAGCAGTTTAATACCACAAGCAAAAGACTTCATGGAAAGATTTCAGCTGAATATCACTTAATCTGTAGTTACATCTAGTCCTAGGTAAGTGAAGCATATGAAAGCTTTAAAATCACTTTCTCACAGAAGAAAAAAGCCAAAAGATCAGTCAGACATCAGTGCTATCAGAGCTTCTGCATAAGTTTTCACATAAGTTTGCTTTCAAACTATTATTTATGGTCTTTTTAGTTTTGAGTAGTTGCTATTACCTCAAATTTATTTAATCAACATTTTACTAATTTTCCTGAGAAATGCTTAGCTAACAGAGTCAACACAATTTGTAGAAAGCAACTTCCCAAACCAGTGAAAAATATTGAGACATTTTGCACTCTCTGGTTTTATATCCCTGGCTGAGTGCAGCCCTACAAATCTGTAAGAAAACCCGCACAGAAGTTCATAGCTTGTCTTCTGGCACTGCAGACATGGGTGTGGATTCTACAGTTAGCAATATCCTACTATGGACAAAAAGTTAGGCAGAAATACTATTTATGCTGAAGGCAATAAAATAAATCATGCAAATTCTAACATTTTAAACAGAGAAAAGGTCTTAACACATACCAGAAAATGTTGTCTGGCTCCTGCAAAGACTTTTTTCCCCATAATTAAAACAATAAGGCTTGCTTTAGAAGCTACTACAATTAGAAAAGTGAATTAACATTTTTTCCCCTACCAAAATGAAATGAAATAAATTAAAATTAGCATAATTAAGCTTGTCTGCAATCCTGCTGCCTAAATAAGATTTTCAGATGATTGCTCACTGTTTGCTTGCTTTGCAGGCACAGATAAAATTACATGAAGCACGTTTAGATCCGTGACCACCAGTTATCATAAATACATAACAAAGAATGTTACTACCTAAAAACTTGCCTTCTATCTTAAGACGTCATAAATTCTTCTGATAGCTCAGATGGCATCAAAGTTAACTTCTATTCCCCCTAGTAAAAATTAATTCACAAGAAAGCAATTCCTTGCCACTTTCCTGTAACTGCAGCTGGGAGACATTGCAGAAACCTTACCCTGCCTCTTTGCTCAGACAGGGGCATGCCAGCAATGAGCAATGGCACAAATATAGATGTGCCCTGGCTGTCCTTCAGCAGTGTGCTGCTTGAGTGTCACCAGGATGAATGTCACACACTGAGAACAAGCTCTGAAGTACTGAGAGCAGCTACAGAGAGCCCTCACTAAAGCCAGAGTACCCTCTCACTCTTGGAGGTGGGATTAATAAACACTGCAGAGTGCATTCATTGCCTCTGGGTGTGATTTCCAAGGCTGGGGTGTTAGGCAGAGTGTCCTGTGTGGGATACACAAAACGTGCAAACAACTCACATGGCTGGACATGTGTTTACAGGGTTGCACAACTGAATGGAAGTGCCTGTTCTGTTCTTTGCAAACACTTACTGGTAAAGTCCTCTCAAATTAGCAGGAGCTTTTCTACGGGGCTGAGTTGGAATCATGATCATATATTAGAAAGAAAATTTAGAGTTTAGAAAAAAAAAAAATCATACCATTAGTTATGCTTATTAGACATATCCATACACCCTGCGTGTGTATGCCAGACCTCTGGAAAGCTAATTATGGTGAGGAAATTGAAAAATGGCCCCACTAGGGAGGTTTTCACAGGAACATATCCCTGCAGTCTGTGCTCAGGAGGGGTCCACCTGATAAATAACAGGGTGTGTATTACCACTGATTATTGTGACTGCGGTAGCACTGGAGCTTTGTGAATCTGCTCAAACCCACAGCTGCCCAGCACACACAGGCTGCTGCTTGTGAATGTGCTACCAAGCCAGCCCTGCTGGCAGGAGATTTTTAAGCACGTTTGAGAATGCTGAATTATATATGGCTTGAGCTCAGGGGACGCCACAAGGAACAATGTCTATTAGATCTTGACACAGCTCTGCTTTTTCCTCATTTTCCAATTATCTTGGCATCATTTCCTCACTTTTCTAGCAGTGCAATTGTTTGCTGTTTGGTGAGGAATCACAAGTTAATTGCCCATGTAGGCACGATCTCATTCCTGCTAACAGTGTTTCTATCATCTGTGAGATTAGAGCAGAAGTGTTTTCACACAAGTGACGCAGCCCTTGCTGAAATGTTAACATTTATGCTGCCTGACAGATTCGATTAATTTTTCAACCAAGAGCTTATTTTTGCTTTGTGTTAAGCTATGCTATCTTATATGCCTTAATTTCTCAAAAAATTAGCAGTACTTCACTTCCAAAGACTGGAATATAACATTTGGTGGATAGTGAATTACACTCTGCCTTGGACACAGGCCTGAATAAGAGCAGTGACACTGTTCTTGTTCCATCACCCCGCTGCTCTTTGCTCCCTCGGTGCCCGTGAGGCAGCGTTTGGGTGGCATTTATACAGAGCATGGTGACCTTGGGGCTGAGCTGGGTGTCAGGACAAGCACCCTGGGCTGTTTGTGAGCACAGGGCCCCAGGGCTCAGGCTCAAGGGGAAGGAGTGTGGGGTTTGCTTGCTGTTGTAGAATGCAACAATGCGTGGACTTTTGTGAGGGCCACAGGAATGATGGCAGTGAGGAAAGCTGCCCCTCATGCAGCGGCTCAGACGTGGGGCTGTGTGTGCCCTGCTCCCACCCGCCACTCCTCACAGGAACAGCCGCTTATTCCACAAAGCTTTCTCCTGCCAGCACCTGAAGGAAACACACATGGGAGATGGGGCAAGAGCATGTACTGACAGGACAAGGGGGAATGGTTCAAATTGAGAGTAGTTTTAGGTTACATATTGGGAAGAAAGTTTTTACTGTGAGGATGGTGAGGCCCTGGCCTGGTTGCCCAGGGAAGGCGTGGATGCCAGGCGGGATGAAGCTCTGAGCATCCTGGCCTGGTGGAAGGAGTCCCTGCCCATGGCAGAGGGATGGGAACATGATCTTCGGGGTCACCACCCACGCCAGGACAAAGCGCCTTTCCCGGGCCGCCCTCTCGCTCTTTTACTACAGCGCTGTTTATTTTCCGCTCCCGCCGCGACGGCCGCCCTGGCCCCGCCCCTGTCACGGCCCCGCCCCCTCTGACCCCGCCCGACACCGCGGTCCCGCCCCCTGCCGCTCTCGCCAATGGGCGCGGGCGCTGCCGGTGACGCGCCCGGCCCCGCCGCCCCCGGCGCTCGGTTTCTGTTTCGCTCCGGGGCCCGCGGGGCCGCCGCCGCCGCTGTCGCGATGGAGCCGCAGCCCGACAGCCTGGAGGGGTGGGTGGCCGTGCGCGACACCGCCTTCGCCGAGCCTCAGCCGCCGCCGCGGCTCCGCTTCCTCGTGGCGTGGAACGGCGCGGAGGGCGCGTTCGCGGTGACCTGCCACGGGCGGGCGGAGGCGGCGGAGCGGGCCCCGCAGAGCTGGGCCGGACTCTTCTCGGCGCCGGCCCTGCGCGGCGTCCACCGGCAGCTGTCGGCCGTGTGCCCGCGTCTGGAGCCCGCCTTCCCCGAGCTGCCGCCCGCTCTGCCCGGCGCGGCCTCGGGCGGGCTCTGGGCCGTGCTGTTCCCCGGCGGTGCCGCGCCGGACGAGGCCGAGCTGCAGGAGCTGTGCCGGGCGCTGGAGCTGTACCTGGGCTGGGCCCTGGAGCTCTGCGGCGCCCGCGTGGTGCTGGACGCGCTCTTCGCCGCCGACCGCTGCTGCGACGACGAGTACTTCGAGAGCCTGCACGAGCTCCGCGGGAAGGCCCTGCGCGGCCACCTGGCCCGGGCCAAGGAGGCCCTGAGGCGGGTACGGGAGGAGAGGAGGGAGCCGGGGCGCGGGGCTGGCCCGAGGGTGCGGGGCCGGGGCTGCCGGGCCACGCTGCGGGCAGGGAAGGGGCCCCTCGGTGCGGGACTGTGTTCAGTGCTCGGTGCTGCTGCTGCTCAACTCATGGGTGCACCTGTCTGAGCTCCGGCTGGGCGCCCCGTGCTCCCCTGGGGGCTGCAGGGAAGCCTGGGCTCCCTGCTGCTGCTGCGGGGCTCCATCGATCCGGGCAGACTCGCCAGACTCACGTGAGCAAGGGTGACCGAGTCACTGATACCAGCTCGCTCCTGGTGTTGTCCAGATTTGTGCTTACACTAACACTTCTTTATTGTTTGGAAGCTACAAAGTCGCTTTCCAAAATACTAAGTGTCATCGGTCTTGGAGGCGCACCTTTTTTAAGTGGGGAATAAGCCAAGTCCACGTGGGCAGTCGCTGTAAGACATTGGGGCTCTTACTTAAGCTGCAGGCACTCCTACATAAACACATGGCTAAAAACATCCAGGGGTGTTGGGCAATGGGTGGAACAGTAACCGAAGAGGAGAATACAATCATGTGCTAATTTTCTAACCTCCCTGAGAAGGTCTCAGACTACATGTCTGCAGTAATGCTTGTAACTGGGGGATTCTCAGTCTTTTTTTAAGGCCAAACTTAGTCCTGGTCCTATACAAATAAGTGGTTTGTATTCTAAGAAATTGTGTGTGGGTTTTTGCTGGTTATTTAGGTGTCAAATTCTGCCCTACTGATTGAAGTAATGATGATGTTAGCACTTTCTTCCTTTGGTGCCTTAGGTTTCTTCTTGCTATAGATGTGTTCCTGGATCTTTTCCCCTTCTTGTAAGCAAGGATTCAAAGGGTGGTGTGTAGTGACAGAGTTGCAGTTAGGACATCGGAATGTTGAGGAGTTATAGACACTTCAGGCTCAGCAGTGTGGTGCTGCTGTTTCTTGCAGTACCTGTTTACAATCTTCTTTTCTGGCAAAGTAGCCTGATCATGCTTTGGAGGAAAGTTATGATAGTTGACTTCAGCCTTCTCTTTCCTATTGCAGAATTCAACAGATGAAACAACACTACTTTCTCAGAAAGACACTGTTTTTAAAAACACAGCTTTAGTTTACATGAGCATGTGCCTTGTTGTATATAAAAGTGTCTGTCACTGACTAACAGTTCACAGCCCAGTTAGAAATACATTCCAGCCACCACGTTTTCTTGGAAGCAGCACGAGCCTGTTCAGCTCTGTGGCAGTTTGGGGCTTGGTGATGAGGTACAGCTTGGTGCCTCTGATAGTTACTCTCTGATTTCCAGCTATGTTTTAGACATGGCTAAACATGCTGTAGAGTGTTATTGTACTTGCAGGCCTAACAGGGACATAAATTCTTTATACTGTAGTCTAGACCAAGTTATGGAAAACTTAAGAAATAGACATTAAACCAACCAGAAGTACCAGAGCATCCTTTTTTGCTTTTTACATTAATATCCTTCACTAACACTTCCCCTCTACTCACTCTAAGCATCCTCCAGGAGCAGCATGACCCTCACTTGTTGCTTTTAGACTGGGAATCAAAAAGTCAGCTCTTGCATTTGTATTTGGCTTCCACAGTGGGGCAAAAGCAGACTGAAAGTGCTGCTGGTGGGCCCTAGGACTGTGTCTGAGCTGCCACAAGCTCCTGGGAGGCCCAAGAGGCTATCACACATATGGGATTATCAGAAATGTTGGAGTTCGCGTTCTCTTGTTCCCCTGTTGTGCCAGGCCTGCAGACAGGGTGGGTGGGAAATGCCCTTGAGCTGACTTCCACAGATTTTCCCTGGGGAAGTTCCTCCATACATGGGAACTCTGCTGTCTTACCCAGACTCAGCTGGCAACAACAAACATGATGGTTTAATTTCAGTGCTTTTCAGTTGCAACACAACCCAAGCTTATTTTTTTTTAATGTTTTCTCTCACTCCTGGTAACACACCCCCCTCCCATCCCCTTCCCTCTTTATGGAGCTGCAGAGCACACGCTGTCCTTCCAGGAAGGTCTGTTTCTCAGTGGAACTTAGCTGTGTTCTCTCAGCCAGCTCACTATCCTGGCATGTAGAGCATGCCATGGGCTCTGCCAGCTGGTGTCAAAGAAAAACCATTGAAGCTGTGATTGGTACCAGTAAACAAATGCAACTGAGGGGAAATCCCCAACTTTTTATTTTGTCATAGAAGGAAACAAATAGGGCCTACTGTATCAAAAGGCAGTAATTCCATGGAAGAACTGTGACTTACAAAGTGTAATACTACTAGAACTGAGGTTAGAATTAGATATTATAAATTATACAAATGCTAAAGGAGTTTAACTGCAGGGTGTATCTGAAGTAAATGCCAATCTGTTTTTTCTGTGCCTGAAGTCAGAGATTCTGGATCCAGAAACTCATTACCAGGCATTTAGTAATTGTGGAAGCAATGCAACATCCAGTTTAAGAATACCTTGCTTGTCCTTCCAGTACAGAATTCCCAAGATTCCCATTTATGTTTATAAAAAGCAGCAACCAAGTCATCTGCTCACAGTTATTAGAATGTTTCTGGTAGACGCCCTAGGCAGGATGCTCCTTGCAGGCTCCTGGTGGAATGTGCAGCAATTAGTGCCTCTAATTAGTGTGGAGTTGGGGGTATTTTCACCTGGGGTGGCTGCAGAGTGCCTGGCACAGGGAAGGGAGTGTTGGCAGTGGAAGGACAGGTCTGGAGCCTGGCAGCATCCAGCACACACGAATGCAAAGCAGCCATGGCTGATTTACCTTTTATCCCACTAGGTTCTGCAGCAGCATAAAAGTGCTGACACAATGGTGGCTTTGATGAAGGTTTATGAAGAAGAAGATGAAGCTTATCAGGATTTGGTCACCATGGCAACACAATTCTACCAGTATTTGCTGCAGCCCTTCAGAGACATGCGAGAGCTGGCGACACTGTACAAACTGGAAATCCTGGTGAGTCTGCCTGTACAAAGTGAAAGGCCAAGCTACACAGTGGGGCATCAGCTGCTCTTGGAGCAGTTCAGGCTCAAATCATGTAACATTCCCTACTTCTGCCTGTACCTGCTTTTTTTCCCTCTGCCAACCCACCAGACATGACTGACAAATTTAGAGTTAGGGCAGAGCCACTCTCAGGATCTCAGAGTCCATGATAATGGCTTGACTAGAACTGCAGCTGACTTCCCACTTAAAAGGAGAATATCCCCTGGCTCCACCTCCCTGGGGTTTACTCTGGGAGGCTGAATTTACTGTGTTATATGTAGCCTTTGTTGTGCCGCCTTCCCATGGGATTAGTTTTTACATTCAGTGTGTCATCCCCTGGAATGCTGATGCACCAGATTAACTCAGTTTTGGAGGAGACCTTCCCACTCAAAGGAGTTTTCTGTTACTGCTACAACCTGCTAGAACTGCAGATGAAAATATATCAGTTGCCCCTGCATTCACTTTGTTTTATGTGCATCTTAAACTGGAAGCACATTCTGAAAGTTATGATGCCCCTGGAAACAACAGGCATTTACTATGTTGATTTTCCCTAAATAGTGTGTTAAAATTAAAGTGAGCTGTTAATGTTCCCAAAGAGAGCAGAACAGTTTTAAGTTTAGATTAAGGTGCTTGAATATTGAAGGTCTAAACCTGTGACAATAAAATGTTCAATGTACTGTTCTGAAAATTAAAGTGGAAATTGGAAAGAATGAAACAAAGATTACATTTAAAAAAAAAATCTGTAAGGGATATTTAGGCTCATTTGAAATATAATTCTTCTAAAAATATATTTGAATACTAGGCTTGTTCCTGTATCTCCTTTGTGGACTTGAAAACATTCTCTTCTGTTTCTTTTCTGTATCCCTGTTCCTGTGTGAAAGAGCTGCCAAACTGGAGAACCTGCTGGTGCAATGTGCTGTCAACACGTGGGGAAAAATAGAAGAGAACATTGCACATTGAAGTGTTACTTTTAGTAACAATAAAAAACGCTTGTGTTGGATGTCATTTTAAAGATGATAGTTTAAAAAATATTTTAAGAAGTAAATTAATCCAAGTGTGAGGTCAGGATTGGGGAACAAAGGTTCTGAATCAGCCTAGAGAATGAGAAATAGGAACGAGCAGTGATTCACTTTGTGACAGGTGAGGGGAAGGTCATGTTTGCCACCATTCTTGAAACATCTCCAAGTGTAGCACAGTGTGGCTGCACCTCTGTGGAAACCAGGTGGTAACTGAGAGTTTTGTGTCCTTGTAGAAATCTTTGCAGTATGATAATCTGGGGCCTAGAAGAGTAGCAGCTTTGCAGAAGGATGCTGATGAATGGACTAAGAGAGCTGAGAGTGCTGTGTGCTCCATTCAGGATATCACAGTGAACTACTTCAAGGAAACTGTAAAGGCTCTGGCAGGTAATCAGAATGACTTACACAAAAGGTTGTGTAAATGCCTAACTTAGGTGACTGAGAGCTCTTCTTACCTCTGTGCAGAACCTGAGGTTCAGGTGAGTGTCCAACTTAAGAAAGAAATACTTTATTCACTTAGGATTTTTATATCTTTTAACCAGTTTAGTTGACAACTTGGATTTGACTTGCCTGAGATATACAGCTGCAAACCTCTGCACAAAAGCCATGGGTGCTTTTAATGCTTGATGTGCAAGCCTCAAGGATTTCAGCATGTGAACAGAATATGTTGCTGTGCAACTGTTAGGGTGTATTTCCGTGGTGCAATGAAGTATTTTACTTACATGTATAAGGTCACAAATTCAACCTTGTAATCTTGTAATTTCTAAAGCTTCAGAAATAGTTTAATAAGATTAGCATTTTTAATACTTCAGAAACACACAAGGGCTGTTAGTACCCTGCATTTCTCATGCTTTACTGCCATGTTTTAATCTACAGCAATGCACAAACAGATGGAGCAAGATGAGGAGAGATTTGGTAAAACCACCTGGGCATCAGCTTTGCCACGACTAGAAAACCTGAAATATATGTTAGCAAAAGAAACCCTTCAGCATCTGAGGGCGAGAGAGCTGTGCCTGAAACAGAAGAGAACTGGCATTCAGAAACTTGTAAGACCTTACAAAGCCTCCTTTTCTGTCACTGTTCTTTGAAGGGCTGATCAAAACTTACCAGAATGGTCATGAGAGTAGGCTTTTCAAGTCTGTCTGTGCAATAGTTTAGGTTTTCAGCACAGTTTTATGTTGTGGAAAATGCATGTCTGCCGTTTTTTAATTGCTCCTGCATGTTTGAGGACACTCAGCAAAGCTTAACATACATGCTTTTAGAGTTCAAGTGTCATTTGAGCATTTGTGATAATAGTCTTTGAAATTGTTTCCTTTTATGGAGGTAAAGACCAGATATTATTTTCAGAGGACACTGAAAAATTAAGATACTTCTTTAATACTAATCTTTGATGCCATGTAACTGCTGTTAGGAGTACCTGATATTTATTTTCCGAGAGCAGTGAACTGTACCATGTATAATTGTTTTCAGGAGCAGTATCATTTGTACAGATTATAATGAAGTCTTTCCTGGTAAAATGAAGGTAAATGTATACTTAAGGTTAATAAGGTTCTCTGCTCCTCTGAGTTTCTGCTCTAAGCTATTTCTAATGCTCTGTTGTTTTCCATACCAAAGCAGCTGCCAGTTAGACCAGGCTCCTTATAGGCATCTGTGCATCCACACGTTTCATGTGTGCATATTTTGTTACTAATGCTTTTTATTTTCTGTTACAGATGGAGAATCTTGGAGAACAAGAAGAGAATTTAGGTATAGTGGAGGAGCTGGAAATACAGTATTATGAAACACAGCTGGAATTATATAATGTACAGCTTGAAGTATTGAAACATGAAGAGATGCTGCTTATTGTACAGCTGGACACTATAAAGAGACAGATTAAAGGTGAGAATAAAATATTATTTAAGCACATGTTCAAAACACAGAAGTGACATAGCCTGCTCTGTTTTCAATTAAAAAGAAGGATATCATTGCTTGGGTCTTGCTAATAGAAAGCGTTGCTGGAAAACATTAATGCTGTGGTACCATCTGATATTTTGTCTTTAATTAGACACTTTGATTAATTAGGCACTAATTTGATAACACAAGTTTAAAAAAAACAGCCACAGCAGTTGCTCCTCTTGCTAGCAGCTGTGATTTGTGCATGCCCTGGTTTTGCATGGAGTAATTTATATTGACAGTGCTTAACTGCTCTAATAGCTGCAAGATCTATGCACAGAAACTGGGTATCATGAACCTGCTGAAGTAGGTCCTGTACTTCATCATCATCTATTCTAATCTAACATGTAGAAATTACAAAATGTGTCCTATAGTGTCAAAAAGAGGTGGTTATAGCTAGAATGGTACCTGAACACTACTGTCTTCCAGTTAAACTGTCTTTTTGTGACACAGTTGTACCAAGTTAGGCACCAGTTGTGTTCTTTTTTGTGCTTATGAATTCTCCATGAGTTTACCACGTACACTGTGAGGTAAACATTGCTGCCACTTGTTACATAACTGAAGCGTGGTAAATAGTAAAACAAGACACCCAGTGTTGATCAGAAGAGTCTTCCATTTTCCAGGAAAAACTCCACTTGGTGAAGGTAGGACTTGGAACACAGGGAGACATTTGAAAGAGGAAGCTAAATAACAAATGCTAACAGCATAAATTTGATCCTGCAAAGCTGCCCTGTGAGTAATGTGACATGTTTGCATATGACTGTGAAGGACCCAGCTCGGCTCTGGAGCTTTACACTTACTCATAACTAACTCACTGCCTTCAATGGCTTTGAAAATGTCATTAGCTCTTTAAATGTTTAAATGACTGTGGCAATTTTTGGTTTCTTAAAAAATGCCAAATGCCTTTTTAGAGAAACAGGATGAAGTTGTTTACTATGATACATGTGAAAATCCTGAGGAGCTCAAGGTCATTGAACAGAGCATGGAACAACATTTCGCTAACTTGTCAGCCATGACGGTGCTGAGGCAGAAGACAAAGCAGTTGGAGACAAAGCGTGGGACTGTCTGTGCGAGGAGAGCCTACCTCAGGAACAAAAAAGTAAATGCAGTCCTGGAGATGTGCATTTCCTTCAGCTGATGTCTTGACTCACGAGGGATGGACAGGAAACAATTAGGGAAGTTTGGGTGGAGTGTGCAAGATGATTCGTGACTCAGTGCCAAGGCCTGCAAGCTGAAAGAGGGGCAATGTGATTTTAACAGCTTTACACTCCATGGTGTGGTGCAAGTGTGTCTGGCTTGGAAAGAGAGCACAAACTTACCTGGGTGACTCAGGTGTTCTCCCATCAGCTAGACCTTACCTGAGCCCTGTGGGGCCAGCTGGAGCTTTGCCCTAGCGGTCTTTTCAAAAGCAGCTGCAGTAGAGGAGGAAACTGACCTTCTGTGGAGGAAGCTGCAGTCATAGGACAACTCACACACTGATACTTTACCTTTGAACAGGAGGAAGGGGAAACTTTAACAGCTCTCAGTTCTGTGCAAAGGGCAGTTTTTCATTTGTTTCCCAATCAGAGCAGAACACTGAAGACAAAAGTTGACTCTCATGAACCTTCTCAGTAAAAGGAGTTTACCTCACACCTGCAGTTCTGCTGGGGCAGAGAGCAGAGTTTAGTTTCGAGTCTATCTGACCTTTTATCTCTCAGTAGCCTGGACAAACTGGGAATTACATTGGAAATGTTTTGTGAGCCATCATTGTCTCTTGCAACTGCTTCCTTGGCAGACACTTCTTTTGCTTCTGTTTTCATTTACTTAATTGCTGTCTATTGGTTGTATAACACTGAAGCCAAATGCCACATGGTTTGCAAATGCTTGTCCAGCCATGTGGATAATCCCCCTCTGTACAGAGACAAAAAGCAACTCCCAGAGAAAATACTGAAACCTGCGGCTTGTCTTTGGTACTTTTTACCAACAGAGAGTACCCTTGCTAGGCATTCTTGTGCTTCCCATACTTTTGCTTCCCTGCCTTTTGTACTTGGGAGCTATGGCAAATGAGGGAGAGGGGGAAAAGTAGCTTTGTATTTTTGTAGCGCTTTGCTAGCTTCCTTCTTGCCTTCCTCGTGTCTTTGCATGAGCTCATTTCTTCTCTGCTTTTCATCTCCCTTTCTTCTCTTTTTTTTTTTTTTTTTTTTTTTTTTTATAAACTGTAAGACAGGGGTTGGGTCACATCTGGATCATTTTTGCTCCAGCATGAGTAAAAATATGGCTGATTAGGAGAACATTTGCTTTAGCCATAAAGGAGTCCCACAGACTTCACCATGAGGGTCTCACATATGACACTAGTTGAGCTTAGCCATCTTTCTTGGCACTGCCAAGCACCCAGCTGTGGTTGCTGTTTAGTGGCTGGTGCTCAGGAGTTACTGGCAGAGCTGGTGCAGAGGAAGTGTGAACTGACTGAGAGTTGCATGAATTCTGCTCTTCCCCCAGGATCAGTGTGAGGCGAGCCACCGGCAGAGGCTGCAACAGGCAGAGGAGAGCAGAAAGCGCTTCCAGCAGCACCACAGCATCCAGATAGTGAGTACCCAACAGCAGCCCTGGGCAGTCTGGCAGCTGCTGGTTTTCACACACTAAGGCTCACTTACTTGTGTTTTAATGCAGAAGAGAGACAAACAAAAAGAAGAGGAGAAAAAGAAAAAAGCTTGGATAAGCCAGGAACGTCAGAAAACGCTGGAGAGGCTGAAAGTATTCAGGGAGGCAAGTACTGTAACTGCAGTACAGTGTCAGAATGTGTCAGAAAGCTGCCATAGCTCACATTGTCCCAGTCAGAGACAGCTGTTGGGATAGCCTAAAATAGGATTATATATAGTGAGTACAGGTGATTAAATCTCCTATAAGGACACAATTTCCAGGTGTGGACTTGGTTGCAAAGAATACCGGTGAGGAAATGGCTTTGAAATAAATGCTTTATTATTCATTTAAATTTATTCAGGGTTGAATTTTTGCTTGAATGGGTGAGTGGGACAGTTCTGTGCTCTGTGTGGCTTTTTATCTCATTTGGGCTGATGTTTTGGCCAGTCCAATGGAGATGTGACCTCCTGCCTTATGATTTCTTTTCCAGAAGTGTCCAGCTCATGTTGTTCTGAAGACGTCTGGTCCCCAGCCTCGCAGTCCCAGGCTGCCACGAGGCATCCCTCAGCAGGGTGTGGTGCTGTCCCCTCCCCCTGCATCGAGCACAGGGGCAGCCCCAGCAGCTCTGCGCCCTGCACCCTCACCAAGAGTAAGGGCAGCCCTCGAGCAGCCACAGAGCATTCTGCTTGTGGAAGACAAGGAACCAAAAGCTCCATGTCAGAATACCCCAGCAGACATCCCTGTCCAGATTTTTGTTACTGATGGGGACACAGAGGAACAAAAGCACAGCGAGGAATTGATGAGCTCTCCATGCTCACCACCTCCTCCTCCACCACCTCCTCCCTTGCCCCCTCCACCCCCACCTCCCCCCCTACCCTTCCAGTTAAAAACACCATCAGCAACAGAGGATAAACCCCTTCCCCTCAGCTCTGATAGCCCCTCAGAAAGCCCTGCACTGCACAATCAGGATGACTCATCCACGAGGTCTATAAATAATTGCATAGGTAAGTAGGCTCACATCTACTGCTGCTTTTTAATGCATTTCCTTTATTTTTGTGGTCTCCCTCCCTCCTCTGCTTCTGGACAGGAATAGTGTGTAGTTTTGATCGGAAGGATGAGTCTCCTAGAAAGCTTAGTCTAAGAAATGACATAAAATAACACTGACCATAGCTCAGGACGTCAAATGAGTAACAATGATTTGTGTTTGCTGTTTGAGATACTTCACAGGGTCCTGATGGTCCAGTCAGAACACCAGTGTGGGTAAATTTGTAGCTGTACTAAGGCTACATTTTAGTGTTCCTGATGTATGTACTACAGAGCTGGTAATTGGGCTGCTTATGTTTCTGTGGTGTGCACAGCTTTTGTCCACTCACAATTTGCTTGGTTTCTAAATAAAGGTTTCCTAAGGGAGGGAATTCATGCAGAATTCAACCAGGATTTGAAAGGCAAGTGAATAGCTTTGGCATACATTCCCAGGGAAGAAATTGTGCTCTGTTACACCTTTGCTTTGTTAGCGGGATCATGCAGGTGTAATTGAAGGCTGAACTTGGCAATTGTAGGAGTAGTTTGAATGACAATAGAGCTCAGCAGCCTCCCAGGGCTGCACTGGGTGCATCCTGCTAACAGATTTATTTTTGTCTCTGAGGTGAGTGGATATTTTGACTATGTCAGAGAGATTGATCTAAGCTGGAAGGCTGCAATTTTTTTTTTTTTTTGTTTTTCACAGTGTAGCTTATGCTAGTATGAACAGTGTCTTTCAAAGTGGTACATTCCTTTTCCTTTTCAACTCTTCACAATACATGCAAGCAGCCTTTGTATCCTATCAGTTCAGAGGCAAACCACAGGCAGAAATACCAGGGGAAGTTCAGTGTTTTCAGTTCTTCCAAGCTGTGGGGAAGTACAAGCAGCTGAAGGGCTGAGACACAATTGAGTTACCATGACAAACTACTGTGCATCCAATGCAGACTTCAGGGTGGGATATCCATGGGATAACTACCACAGATACTCTTAAGAAGCCTTGATTAGCAACAGGAGTTGTACACCTGAGTGGTCTTATTACTATTGGAACAGCCTTTCTGGTAGCTAGTATTTGCTGCTGTTCATGGCCTAACATTGATGTCTTTTCATTATTTTTGGATAAGAAAATAGGTTTTTTTGTTTATTGAAGAGATATGATTAGTTGTTTACACCTGTTTCTTGAAGAAAGCCATCATGTCAGTAGCTGTAACTGTAATTGCTAGATTACCACAGGAACTTACTGAAACAGCTTCATAAACATGTTGGTTTTAGTTATGGGCTACTCATGTCTTTGTGTGTTAAAAGCCAGGAGAGGCTGCTTTCATAATTTGTTTGTTTGACTAATCTTTTATCAGGTAGCCCATTTAGGTAGCAGACTTAAGACTCTCCTACTTGTAGGCTTTGTAAGGCAATCTGGTGGATCTTTGCTTGATCCTTTTCAGGCTCTGAAGGTAGCACAGGATTTAGCAGCCTGTTCCATTTCAAGTGGTTGATGTTAATCACATAACCTTGTGTGCACTGCGCATGGCAAAAATGTTTCTAGCTGTGAGGCACAGATGGTCTGGACCTATTGCTGTCCAGGGAAACAGCCTCCCTGTCTGACAGTCTGGAGCAAGCAGCAGAGAGTCCAACAGGAGTAAAACTCAAATTAGTGTGTATCAGGAGCTCTAGTGGAAACTCTCAGTATAGTTTCCTTCATGGTCTGCAGTTCAGAAACACACTGCAGATCTAAATCATGTTGTAAAATAGGAATTGTTTTCTAAGTCCATGCGGAAAAGAGCTGCCTGTATAGGCTTGATCTGGCTCCCAGTGACTTCAGTGATGCACTTTAAAGCCCTTCTAGTCAAATCCTTCCATTTTTCTCTTGGCTGAGCCAAAATGCAATTGGCTGTCTCAGCAGGCTTCTGGGCAAGCTAGGAGGGATGGTGGATTGTTTATAACACAGAATGGAAGAGATTTTTTTGGTTCAGTGAATTTTTTTTTGAAAGCCCATAAAGTTGTAATGAAAAAGAGTGTTGTCCTTTGTGTATAATTTCTTCCTTAGAGCACAGCCTTATATAATGATGAAGAGGCATTGGATTCTCAATTCAAGATATAAAAGCTGTAACTGCTTTTTTAAAAGCAGTTCCAGAGCCTGCTGTTTTGCAGAGCTTGAAGGAGTCTGTGCCAGAACAGACCATTCTTGTGCCAGCACAGACCATCCTAGGGCTAGCACAGCTTAAAGGAAGAGCCCTGAGCACTTGGGTAGGGCTTCATGCCTCTGAAGTGTGGTTGTCTCGTTTTTCTGGTAACAGTAGCTGGGTGTGTTGCAGGGTCCATGGATGAAGTTCTGGCCTCTCTGAAGCGCAGTGAAGTTCACCTCCGCAGAGTGGAGCAGCCAAACCCCTACACCTCTGTGAAGGACAGCATCCTCTCTGCCATCAGGCAGGGGGTTAAACTAAGGAAAGTGAATCGAGATGCTGACAGAGATGGCAGCAGAGGATCCCCCAATGAGCTGGAGAGAAGCATTAAGGCAGCCATGCAGAGAATTAAGAAAGTGTCTGCTGATTCTGAAGAAGAGGAGGACAACGATCAGAATAATGGAGAATGGGACAACTAACCTGCCTAACAGACTTGCTGACTGCAACAGAGTGTGTGCCTCATTTTGCACATTGTAGAAGACTGTCCCTGTCAAAATGAAGGAACTGTGTGGTTGTGTGTGGTGTTCTCATAGTCCAAAATGTCTTGTAAAGTAAAAGAATCCTGCTGATTTTCTGTAGGAGCTAGAGATTCATATTTTTGCATGATAAATCATACTCCAAATTATGCTTGCACTAATAGGTGTTCCTGGCTCAACCATGTAGTGTTTTCACCACATCTGAAGACAGCTGAAATGCTGGATTTAAACATATATTATTTAGATTGTTACTACACAGTGGGTAATGCTATCACAACAAAGTTTAAGGAGTGAAAATATAACTGAAAATCTCTTGTCAGATAAAAGTAGAGGCAAATCTGTGGTGACAGAGGCAGACCAAAAAATGTAGCATAATCTGGAGTCTCTCACTCCTGCCTCCATTGTCCAGAAAATTCTTAAATATTTTGCTTGTCTAATACAGCTCACTCTTAAATAACTGCCCGGATATTCCATTTATCATCATCTTAGAAAGTGTGCACTTTTGGATGGCTTGATAATGCTGATTGGGGAGATCAGTTTCAAGTTTGAAATAACCACTACTACAGTAATTACTGAAAAGTTTACTTTTTTAGCTGAAAGGTTAAGTATAGAGAACTTTTAGATGTTAAATGTTTTTCATACATCTGCATTTACAACGACCTGTTGACATGAAAGAAAGAGCCAAAATATTGTATACAATATTTTTCAGGATTTAGTCCTGTGATGCAGGGCTGCATTTCTCCACTGAGAACTTCAATGCATGTTAATAGTTACTCTCATGAATTTAAATTACCTGATGGCCTTACAAATGGCAGGTTGTGCCTGGAATCGGACTATTTCAAAATTCAGCTACATGCAATTTAGACAGTCTTGCTATTTTGGGTAGATAGTGGCACAAATTATTAAAGTTATTTTTTTGAAGTTTATACTGACCCTTAATAAAAATATATCTTGACAGAAGAAGTAGATTGAGTGTGCTGTCACTTTAGGATACTGCTGTGAACTGAGCATTATTTATACCGTGGTACCCTGGGTTTGGACAGCAAGTGGCAGCCATACAGCAACTGCACTCTCACTCATGGTGTATGTAAATGCCCTTATTTTCCCAAATATTTATGAATTGTAATTTGGTAACAAAATTGAAAATACAGTGCTTTAATTCCCTCTTCCACTGTAGAGCAGCAGATCTGTTTAATCAGCACAGTAAATATGTATGCAGCAGTTTTCATGCAAGAAGAAGACGCAGCAGCTGGGAGTTCATTTTTTACTGTTTAAGCACCTACTGCCATTTGGATTTGAGGAAAAACCACTGGTTTTGGTCCTTTGCTATGAAACCAACGAGAGGCAAAAGGAACATGAGCACAGGTGAGGTGTTACTGGGCTGGGCTGGGGGCAGCAGGGCAGAACGCACCCCAATACTGACTGAGCACTTCCCATAGAGAAAAATCATCCTGTGAAAGCAAAGATTTCTTCCCCAAGGGTACCCTGGGCAGAGGGGGTGCTCAGCCCAGGGGTGGTGCTGGGGCTGAAGCTGAGAGCTGTCCCAGCCGTGCCCTTTGTGGGCAGTTATTTAAAGCTGCGTGAAGGGTGCCGGGGCTCGGCTGCCTCCCCCTGGCTGCTGCCTCCTGCCAACAGCACAGAGCCCTTCACTGATTCACTGTTGTTGCATTCCTGGGAAGCTGCACACAGTTAATGCAGAGAATTAAGTGAGTTGCAATTTCTCCATCAAATCTTGCAGCTTTTGTGTGTTTAACAGCAGCACTTTCACTCAGGAGAGGCCATCTGAGGATCAGCACCACTGGACAGTGATTTCTTCTGCTTAAGAGTTTCTTTTGTAACCATGTCTGAAACTCATCTGGGTCTGATCTCGTGTCCAACACAGCTCTACGTCCCAGGCTGAAAAATATTCTTGAAAATCCACTCAGAAGCTGCTGAACCCACATGTTTTCTGAAGCCTGTTTTATTTGCTGGACAGCCAGGCAGTCTGCTCTGTGGAAAATGGGCTGCTGCAATTTTCTGGTTGGTGTAGAAGATTTCAGCTCTATCAAGTAATCCTCACTGCCTGCTTCACCACCAAGATTTAATGGATCCTACTCAGCAGAGTAGCTGCTGCACCACCAATTCTCCTGGATGTCAGAAGCACAGCCAAGGTAAACAACAGAAGCACTGGCATTAGCCTAAAGAGAAAAAGGTGGGAGAGCAGTTTTCAAATACATAAGAAGCAGCTGCAAAGAGGAGGGAAGTAATTTGTTCTGCGTGTTCACTGGGAGATAAGGGGCTTAAATTACAGCTGAAATGATTCAGGGTAATGGTAGGAAAACCTTTCTAACAAACAATGAGAGCAGAGAGGTGCAGGGACAGGTTGCCTGGAAAGGTGGTTTCTGTCACTGGAAGTCTTTCTAAGGTCAGACAAACACCCCAGGGTTCTGCTGGTGTTGCTGTGGCAGGGAGAGGTTTGCAGCCCATGCCCAGTGAGCTCAGTGTCCTGCTGCCTGGAGGCTCAGTTTGCTCTGCAGGGGAAGCCACTGCTTGTTTTCTGAGAAATGTCCAAATATAAGGACCTGCAAAAAACCTTTCTAAGCTGCCCTCAGATTTTCCTTCTGTCTCTGTGTGACCATGACCACAGTGGGCTGTGGAGGGGAGGGTGGGTAAGAAATAGCCCCAGTGCCATGGGTAGGTGGGGACTCAAGAAAACCACCTGGAAGTGCTAAAGGAGAGAGGATTAATTAATCTGGATTTGAACTCAGGCATCAGCAGATGCCTTCTCACCTCTGTTTGGTGCAGCTGCTGGTGCCATGCTGACTCTGCTGGTGACAGCAAAGTGCAAGGGCTGATGGACAGAAGAGGAGAAACTGGACTGATGGGTTGGGTCTGTGATAACCAGCTCTACCAGACCGGTTTAATATTAACCTGGAAAAATGCTGGGACATCTTTTTGACATTAAATACCTTTCTCAAACTACCTCACTCTGGGCTGATAAGTGAATCCCTTGGTGGGAACAGTATGCCCTATTTGTCCATCTGCAGACATTGATTTCTTTAAACAGAAAAAATACAGTTGTCTGGTTTTAAAGAGTTAATGATGCACAAATTTGCTGGAAATCCCAGTCAGGAGGTAAAGAGATCAGTTTCTACAAATCAGTATCACTGTGGCTTGTGATCTTTCTAACTATGATGAGGGCAGTCCACACAGCAGCTGCCAGTATTTTTACAGAGGTTTAAAGCTAATGTATTCAAAAAGCTATTTAGTCTGGCTAAAAGAACTTCTCTTTGAAACACCAGTGCTTTGATCACAGCAAGAGAAGTGTTGTGGCAGCAGTGCTGGGCACTGTGGTCATAGCAGGTGGTGTCAGTGCAGCCTTGGGTTTGTCACCATTTCTGTCCACATGCTGCTTTTTGGGATTTATGAAGCTTCTCCAAAACAAGCCCTCCAGCTCAGTGCACAGGGCTGGTCCATAAGCTGAATATTGGCCTTTTTTTTTTCCTGCAAAATGGTACTGAATCAAGCAAATTAAATCTGAGTGTGAACACTTTGAAGTGTCCCAGACTTGAAGGGGCTTGAGCAAGTGTCACATTGTGGAGCTGTGGGACTGTGGGGACCATGGAACAACTGAATAGAAGGGCTTGAAGTGGTGAAGGTTTTCAGGGCACCCATGATCCATCCTTCAATCAATTCCTTCTTTTGTCCCTTAAAATAAAAAAGATGGACGTGTACACCAGGAGAAAGGAGAACAAAGAGGATGAGTATGAAGACATTGACTAGAACTAACAAAAAGCTGGGAAATGCTTCTGTTTTCAGTCTCTGCTTCTCTTTTCACTCTTCTCCTCTGGGAAATGGTTGGAAGATAAGAGTGTGCACCCTTTGGAGAAAAATGGGACTTAGGGCTATGCATGCCCTCACTCAAAAAGCATGGATTTAATTCCAAAAGCTGTATTTGCATCCAAGAGCACATCTGTGCACTACATGAAATAATAACAATGTGATATTGGTAGGAGAGAGGGACACATCATTTCAGCTAAACCCATGGTGGTGATAAAAGGTGAATGGTATTGAAAGCATTTTTTAATAAATGCCACAGCAAACCTTGGCAGCAAAAACTGCTCAGAACAATATGTGAATGTATCCCTGGGGGAAACACTCAAAGCTGCTCCAGAACATGGCATTTTTTTCCTGGCAAAAAGGTATGTGATTTTCATTCTCAGCATGTCACGCTAAGCTGAGAGCAAGAAGCAACACAATTAAATCTGCTCAGGTAACAGTGACATTAACAGCTCAGCTACTTGTGAAAATGCTTTGTAAAACAAGCCATCTTTAGCAGGCCTTTGCTCTTGCAGTAAGGGTGAGCCACAAACTCATACATAAAGTACATATTTAGCAAAATTATGTTTGTTCATTTTCCACTAGATCCCCCTGCTGTCCCAAATCCCCGTTAAAGTGCCAAGGATGGGGGGGACAGCATCCTCCCAGGTGGTCATGTTCAGGGGCTGTGGCTTGGGGCCAGCCCTGAGCAAGGACCTCCTGGCAAAAAGGACCCACAGCACACTCAAAATGAGCAGGCTGGGTGGCCAGGCTGGGAGAGAACCTCCACGTCCTCCTGGAAACTGTGGTTCCCCTCACTTGAGCATCAGTTAATCACTCTCAGTGTCACAGATTTGCAGCTCCCTTCTATCCCAAGGCAACAGTCTAAACATCATCCCACGGGTGTCTTTGCAGAGCCTTGCGAAGGAGTTTCTGTGCTCCAGCCCTGGTTCCCATCCTCTTCTCACCCAGAAGGAGTGGAGAGGCTGCCAGCTCCAGCTCCAGCTCAGCAGCGTGGTTGGTTTCCGTGTGTCTGGGTTTCCGTGTGTCTGGGCTCCGTGGCAGTGGGCACGGCAGACACGGGGGTGAGGAAATGAGTCTGTCCCGCCCCTGGGGACAAGCTGGGATCGCTCATTCATCGGCGGGTGAGTCACTGCCCTGCCCACAGCCCCTTCCTGCGAGCAGGGGTGACAGCGAGACAGGATCCAGTGCCTGCGCTGCCGGCCTACGGGAGAGCTCTGTGCCATCCCTCCCTTCCCTGTGCCACCTTCCCATCCCTGTGCCATCCCCCCTCCCTGTGCCATCCCTCCCATCCCTGTGCCATCCCTCCCATCCCTGTGCCAGTCCCTTCTCCCTGTGCCATCCTTTCCCTCCCTGTGCCATCTTCCCTGTGCCATCCCTCCCATTCCCTGTGCCATCTTCCCATCCCTGTGCCAGTCCCTTCTCCCTATGCCATCCCCTCATCCCTGTGCCATCCCCTCATCCCTGTGCCACCCCCCCCCCTCGTGCCATCCCCTCCTCCCGAGCCTGTTCGGCTGGAATGGAAGGGTGTGCGGGGTTGTTTGGGGATGTGCGGGACCGTGTAGGGCCGTGCCGGGGTGTTTAGGTGTGGGCAGGGGTGTGCGGGCTGTGCTCGGGTGTGCAGGGCTGTTTAGGGCTGTGCGGGCACACGGGTGAGCAGCCGGCAGTGCCTCCTCTCTGCTCTGCCCGAGCAGCTCCCTGCCCGTGTGAGCCGGGATCTGTGCAGACGCCAGAGCTGCCCTTCCCTCCTGGCTTTTACACATCGTTCCTCTGTCCCCCATCCCTGTCCCAAAGCCGTTCCCCACCCACTGGAATGACTGTGCCGGTGACCATGGGACCTGCACAGCGCTAGGCAGTGATTCGTGAATCACTGCAATTGCTCAGGTTTCAGGATTATCTTTATAAATGCACCCGACACTGCTATAGATGAGCAGGATTGGAAAGGTCTCTGTTCTTCAGGGAACTCCAGCATCCTGTTTTGCAGCATTCATCTTCAGGCTAATGAACAGTACCAACCTGCATCCAGAGAAAAATTAAAGCCACGGCTAACGGTAGCAACGAAATAAGTGGCAAAAGACTAAATGTAAATAGCTTTGAAAGCTGATACATTTTCAGTGTGACATGATAATACAAAACGGTTGCCAGTGCTGCTATTATTTATAATTCCCAAAATGTCTGAATTCCCTCCAGCCAGCATACATTAAGCACAATCCAGGGCATATGCCACAAATCATATTCAATGATGAAAAGTCAGGAGAAAAACAAGAGCTCAATCTCTCTTGATTACAGCAGCCAAAGATTTCTTTTTCATAGACTGCCAGTACTAATGAATGGAGAGGACACAAAAGGAAAACAAAAATACTCAATTCAAATGTGCTTCGTGTGCCAACGGATGGATCTGCTCATAAACTTGATTAATTAAATGCAAACCGTTGTCAAGGAATATTGTTCAGGGTTTTTAAACCCTCACTCCATGGCATCCAGCCATGGATATGGAAGTGTGGTCCTGGAAAGCTGCATGGCATTTAGCTCTGGGGTCCTGGCTACAGCCACTGCTACCAGGAGGGCTGGTATTTATACAGAGATCCATTTTGTGGTGGAGAATAGTGGTCTCCAAAGCTGTGCTAGAGCATGATTGATTCAGTAAGATGAGTCTTGCTGCTGTGCCAGTAACACTGGAATGCAGCCTCAAAAGCAGAAGCTGGGCCTCATGCCGACTCACAAAAATCTCTGATTTTCAACATGCAGTTTTTTTCTAGAGATCATTTCATTGCAGACAGTGCTTCTGAGATGATCTAACATTTCTGAAGTTACTGAAATATGTTCAGTGTTCAGGAAAAGTTTTGAGACCCAAAGGGGATTTCGTAGCGCGACGATCTGTCTGAAAGATTCAGAGGCAGAGGTCAGGGCTGAGCAGCACTCGCTGCAGGGATCTGTTACGTGTCCCTAGCAATGCATTATTGCAAGGGGATGGGAATGTTTGCCTTGCAAAGGTTGGCTCTGCTTCTAAAACCCACCAGGTCTCAGCTCTGCCCATCCTGAGCAGCCCCATGGCAGCGCTGCCCTGACATTGTCAGTGACAAAGTGGAGCAGCGTGTGGCAGGCTCTGGCACAGCCTCTCAGAGCTGCCTTGCATGGCCATTTTTAGCCTTGCTCACTGAAATCAAACCTGGCAGTGCACCTGGCAGGGCATTTTTTTTCTGTTTTTGAAGGATGGTTGGACTTTGCTCCAGTGGGTTGGGTGGCTGGAGCAGGGCTGCACCACCACTGCAGGTCAGGCCTGGCTCCTGCCATCACCTGTCTCTGCTTTTTCAGCTGCTCCTGACACATTTTTGTATCTAACATTAACATTTCAGTTGTTGTCAGGAGAACAGCCCATTATGTATTAGTCTCACTGATGCTGCTCTTCTGCTCTGGTTGGCAATGCTGATTATGTAAAGGATATTTAATGTTGTAAATAATTAAAAGTTTATACAAGATTTTGGCTACTTTTCAGGAGTAAAAAGAAAAAAAAGAAAATTTATGCAGTGAATTTGAAAAAATGCTCAAGTCTTCTAGGAAGTGGGGAGACAGCTAATAATATATAATTAACATATCTTCCTTTCTTCCCTTGTTGGTGCAGACATGCCTTTAGATGAAAAGCATGGGAAATTAAAGGTGTGTGGGACTGAATAATGTTGAATTTTATGTAAGTTCAACCTAGTCACCATCTGCATGTGTTATGGAGAGAGCAAGCCTGCTCCTGCTCAGGGATCTCATCCTGTGCCATCTTTGTACAGGCCTCCCCCATGGTGCCATGCTGGGGGTTTTCCTCCAAAAGGAAGGAAATGATGGCCTATCTTTTCCTATGCTGTTGAAGGAATTCAAAGTGTCCAAAAGGAGTACATATTAAAGGGTAGTTCATTCATTTAGAGACAAACATTTGATTTTAAAGTTCACCTCATGTTTCCACCAGACCTCCCGAGGTGGCACATCACAGCTCAGCAGCCCAGAGTCAGGTAAAACACTTTTTAATGTCTGAATGTAGAAGGACACAGTCCATTGAGGCGGCTCCTGAGCTTTCTGACAGGAATCCAGTCAAATGTGAAAATTAAAGGTTCACAGACAGCAGCAGCAGATATTGCTGCTGGCAGCATCATTCACCCCAGATCCCAGAGCAGGCTGTTCCTTTTGGAACCCTGGTCACCTGCACCATGAGCAGCTGGCAAGGAGCAGCCCTTCACACAAAGCAGAGACTTTCTGATGCTAAAAATGTACCCTGGGCCTAATGAGGCAGACAGGATACAGGAGTGCCAGGTGTGGCTGCACCACACAGGTGCCTCTGTGCCCAGCCCAGTGCCCACATGGAGGAGTGGCAATGCCCACTGTGGGACCACCAGCTTGCTAGGGATGGAATGGGGCTGGCTTCTGATAATTGTAGTGATGGGATGTACTCACAGATACTTCTGTTGTACTAACACTCATAATTATGCAGATCCAAATAGATAAATGGAGGTGGTTTTTGCTCAGAATTAGAGACTGTTACTTGCATTTTACTGTGATACTTTTGTAGCTACTGATTTGTAGACCCTGGTTATTCAGAGACTGCAAGAATTTGCTGTACAGCTCGTCAGAACTATTGATGGCTCCTCGTAGCAAAGCTCTGACTAAAGGTCAGGGACAGATGAGTTCCTTGCTCACCCCAAATCTGACATTTGCAGCCTTGTAGCCCAGAGTAACAGAGGGAAAATGAGCCACAGCCATTTTACAGTCCTCAAACCTCTTATTTCCTTTGGCGAAGCCTGGCCTGGTGCAGGGACAGAAGCCCTGCTGCTGTGTGATCAGTGTCCAGCAGCAGGGTGTATTTACTGTCTGTGCTGAGCACAGTGCTGCTCCCTCCAGGGATGTGCTGCTCCCTTCCAGGGATGTGCTGCTCCCTCCAGGGATGTGCTGCTCCCTTCCAGGGATGTGCTGCTCCCTCCAGGGATGTGCTGCTCCCTTCAGGGATGTGCTGCTCCCTTCAGGGATATCCTGCTCCCTTCAGGGATGTCCTGCTCCCTTCAGGGATGTCCTGCTCCCTTCCAGGGATGTCCTGCTCCCTTCCAGGGATGTCCTGCTCCCTTCAGGGATGTCCTGCTCCCTCCAGGGATATCCTGCTCCCTTCAGGGATGTGCTGCTCCCTCCAGGGATATCCTGCTCCCTTCAGGGATGTCCTGCTCCCTTCCAGGGATATCCTGCTCCCTTCCAGGGATGTGCTGCTCCCTCCAGGGATATCCTGCTCCCTTCAGGGATGTCCTGCTCCCTTCCAGGGATATCCTGCTCCCTTCCAGGGATGTGCTGCTCCCTTCAGGGATGTCCTGCTCCCTTCCAGGGATGTCATGCTCCCTCCAGGGATGTGCTGCTCCCTTCCAGGGATGTGCTGCTCCCTCCAGGAATATCCTGCTCCCTTCCAGGTGCCCCTGGGCTGCAGCTTTGGGGAGCAGCTCTGATGTTGTTCACGGGGGTCGTAGGATGAGGGAGGAGACTCCATGTTTCAGAGGGCTTGATTTATTATTTTAAGATATATATTATATTAAAACTATACTAAAAGAATAGAAGAAAGGATTTCATCAGAAGGCTGGCTAAGAATAGAAAAGGAATGATAACAAAGGCTTGTGACTGACTGAGACAGTCATTAATTAGAAACAACCACATGAGACCAATCACAGATCCACCTGTTGCATTCCACAGTAGCAGGTAACCAATGTTTACATTTTGTTCCTGAGGCCTCTCAGCTTCTCAGGAGAAAAAAATCCTAAGGAAAGGGTTTTTCATCAAATGTGTCAGTGACAGAGCAGCCTCACCCCAGGGCTCCCATAACTGCCCTGTGCTGCTGAGCTGCCCAAACATCTCCTTCCAACACAGAGGCTCATCCTGAGTCCCAGGTGACTCCTCCAGGGACAACACCAGCTTCAGCTGCCACCAGGAGAAGGTGCATCACTTACAGAAATCACAGGAGGGTTTTCAGCCCTGACCATACCCCAAACAGGGCAACAAAAAGCCTCTTCCTGACAACAGGCCTCTCTCAGCACTCAATAAGTCCAAAATTTCATCTCCAAATATTTATAAATTCTACTTTTCCAGTCATGTAAGTACCACTGATCCTGCATCCCCTCTGACTGGGCTAATGGACAAAGTGAAGCAAGACAAACATTTTAAAGCTCCACCACTTGAAAAAGAGTTCTTGAAATTTCCAAGTCTTGATACCACACATACAGACCAAAATCACATTCTTCTGATCAAAGGACAGCATTCTATTGAGTCCAGACTTGCAGCCTCAAAGATATTAATTTTCTGAAGTCAATGAAGACAGTGAGACAGGAGATTTTACTTAAACTATATATTTTTACATAAAACAACTTTATGTTACAATAAAATCAGATAAAAATCACAAAGTTATATAATAAGTTCATAAAGAAAAAAATCAAGTTTTCATTTTATAGATATAAAACCCAGCATTTACTGCTACTAGGAGTCTAAATATTAACATTGACTGTCTACGGTCAATTTGAAAAAAGAAAAAAAAAAGAGGATAGTACTTTTTTACAGCAGACAAAATGAGGTAAGAGATGTTTTTACAATGATCCAACTGTAGTAAACACTTCAGTTTTCATTGAAACATATACTAAATATAATAAACCCAAATAAAAATATACATTTAGAGCACTGCAGTGTTTTCCCACAGTTGTATATCAACAAATTGTCATTCAACTTTACTTGAAACAGTAAAAACAGGGTGTATGTTTATCTTTAGTACTAAAACCTCATAATAACCTAAATATTTTGGTATAGCAGACCACACTAGTACACTCTCAGAACTTTCAACTACAAGGGATATATTCATGTTAAAAACGATGTGATTTGTTTGTCATTCATGATGAGATTTATAGAATATTATGTTCATGATCACTATTAGGCAATTAAATGAAAACATCTAAATGCTGCAAAATACTTTTTTACTGAGCATAGCTTCCTCATCACATACCCAGGTTAATCAAAATCCTGCAAACTTAGAAGCTTAGTTCACAAATCTTGCTTATCAGTCTTTTCAGCTAGTATATGGCTAAAATAATTATTGCTGACCAGTGTTAAAAAAACAAACCCAACCCAAACAAAAATACAATAGCAGACAATTTTTTCTCAAGTGCCTTTCTTGTATGTACCATTATTATTAGGTAACTAAATTAACTAATTTTCAAAATGTGCATATAAAATTTTTGGAAGTATAGGCACCTTCATCTGAAGATTGTATGTATGTTCAGGCTACTTGCTTAAAAAAAAAAAAAAAAGAAAAAAACAAGAAGAAAAAAGAAGAAGAGTTAACATAAAACACGGTAGAAAATCAAAGGCTGGACATGCAACATCCCCAGGGATGCAAGCAAAGCCCTCCTGGCCAGGACCAGCTCTGCCCACAGCCTGCAGGAGAGCCCTCCTTGGGAAGCACCTTCATCACATTTATCACTCATCTCCTGACTCTGTTTCACTTATCATTTGCTGCAGAGCATGGCGTTTAAGATGTGCAAACATCACGTCAGGTTTACATTCCGACAGTGAGCCTAAAGCCCTGCTGAGCTCCTGGGCATGGCACAGCATCCCTGGCCAGGCTGAGGGGCAGCTGGGGCTCTCTGGCTGTGTCTGATTCACCTTGTGGCTGTGGATGGCTTTGCCTGACACACAGGTGCTTGCTGAGCACCATCCATGGAAAGAAAAATTACTTTAGGGTAGCTTTCTGGTTTTTGCTAAATTATGCCCACAACCAGAGCCTGCCAGCCCAGCCTGGGGCTCCTTGCTGCCCCTCAGCCCCCAAAAGCTGTTCCTGCCCTTCTGCAAGGTCCCTGCTCCTGCTGAGCCCTGTGGGACAGGAACAGCTTCTCCTGTTTTTGGCTGGAAGTGTCTGACCATAACCAGACTGCACTGCTCTCCCAGCTGTGCTGCCCCTGCACACAGCTACCCCCCATGTGATATGCTGTAAATTCTGATATTTACAGGCCTGACAAGCCTGGAACTGCCTGGACAAAGGCAGGGGGGTGGTGGATCAGTGTGGCCATCCAGAGCTCGTGGGCAGAGCACATCTTTCACTGAAATCTCTGCTGAAATAATAGCAAAAAAAAAATTGCTGCTGCTGCTGCCTCCCCTTATACCCTTTCCCTTCAGACTTAGTCCTGGGCACACACTGACCTGAGGGAGGCATTTCACCCTGACAAGGGTTTTATCTCTGTTAATCCAGAGGCTCAGGAAGACAGCACTATATTCCCTATAAACCACTGATGCTTTGAAGAGTTTTGCCAAGATAACTCTTTGGAAGAGCCTAAGGAAGAGCTGAGAAACTCCCACCACTGCAAGGTGGTGACAGTAGCAGGGAATTTTCCTTCTGTCACTTATGGCGCAGCCAAAGGCAGCAAAAAATTAATAAGGAAGAGAAACGAAGACTTGGGAAAAAAATAATAAACAGCACAGAGAACAGAAATCTCTGGACAATTTGTGCCCTGCTGCCAGTGTTCCTTGTGCCCAACAAGCCACTGGGCAGCCACTGGTCAGGGCAGGGGAGCACCACGAGTGCCTTGGCTGGTACCCTTGTAACACAATGGCAGGGCAGGGACAGCAGAAATCCCTCCTGCTCACCTTAATCCAATGAGCAGCTTTAAAAAATTGTTCTCCCTAAATTGCTCACATAAAAGCCAAATCAGGTATTTGTCCAGAAAAAAAGGATATTGTCTAAATAATATTTGTTGTCTGGCCACAGATGAACCCAGTGTAAAGCTGTTTTTAGAAAGTACATCTTTTGAATGCTTGGATACAGAAAAGGACAGGTGGTGTTGAATTTCTTAAAGAAAATACAGTTTTCTTCCAGTGAGCTCACTTAGTAAAGGAGACACCAATGTAGACAGAGCACTGCAAAGTGCTGTATTTGCTGAAAATGCACTTCTAGGCCAAACAGAACTACTTGTGAAGTTGAGTCAGAATTGGCAAAGAAATATTCAGCCAAGAAATAAAACCCCAAAAAGGTTAATCTTCTTTATTCTGAGCTGTGCAACAAATTTCCATTTTTTCATTTTGAAATAATTTATTCCTAATATGAGACTAAGGTCTTTTTCCAAAAAGTGACATAATATATCTAATGGAATATTCTTTCCCCTTGAAAATAACTCTGTCTATTTTTTATGTCACTTTTGCTTTTATGTAACACAGGGTACACCTGTTCATTTCTCATTTTGTCAAAACCCCTCAAACCCTGGCATTATTCAGCAGCTCTAACACCACCTCAAAGAAGCATCTCACCCAGAGGTCAGCAAGTCACACTCTGTCCTGGTGCCACAGGAGGCCAGGACAGATTTTTCCTGTTGGAACAACCAGGTTGAGATGCCAGGCAGGCAGGATGGAGTGTGGCAGGACCCTGGGGTGCAGCTGACAGAAACCCAGCTGGAAGTGCCAAGCTCATGTCCTTTGTCAAGGAAAGACCATAAGTGAGGTAGGAGAGATCCTGCCATAAAAACCACTCAGAGGGAGAAACCTGTGTCCAGAAAGGGAACTCAGAAAGGGAACTCATGGTCACCAAGGTGAGGCACAGCCCCCTGTAAATTGTAAATGCGCTCAGGCTGGGTGGGAGCAGAGTGCTGACCAAGGCATTGCTGACAGGCACAGGGAGACCAGGACTAGCCCAGCACTGTGTAACAAGTAAAACCAAGCTCTGCAGATCCTCTCTTGGACAGGGATGAGTATTTCTTGGCCCTGGCAGTGTTTAGGGCCATCCCTAAGCAGGTGTCTGCCCCCTGAACTCAGGGTGCCCATAGGACAGGTGAAATTCCAGCTGTGCACAACAGGAGGGTCAGTGCATCCACAGCATGGTGTGTGCATTTTGGTGGGGGAAGGCTGGCTGCCCTGGGGCTCCCATCAGCACACAGGAGGCATTTCAGTGCTGGGAGGAGCCCCAGAGGAGCAGTGGGAGGCTCCCAGTTTGGCACAGGGGTTAGTGCTGGGCCACCAGACAGCGCCAAGGAAAACGCAGTGTGCGACACCATCGGTGCCCTGGCTGGGGACAGGGACAGGGACAGGCCAGAGAGGGCAGCTGCAGCTGGTGCCCAAACACTCCTGAGAGCATGCACTGCCATTCTTTTTTTTTTTCTCTTGAAGAGGAAAAATCCAAGGAAGGAGATGGAAAGCTTAAGAGAGATGGAGTTTTGGGGAGTTTAAGTGATTATACATAGTAGCTCTCACCTTACTGCTGTTGGGAAGGAAAAAGAAAGAAAGCAATTAAAACAAGCCCTTGGAGGCTTGAAGGACAGAATTTCCCACAGCATAAAACTGTTTACAGGCATCCCTAAGGACCCAACATCAGAGCAAGAGCAGATATGTGATACACACATCTGGGGCAGACAGAAGAGACAGGACAGGATTTCTTTAAGGACTCTCCACTGCTCCTCTGGTGGGCACTAAGCACCCAGAAATAACTGCCTGTGACACAGCTATGCACTGGCTTAATGTGCCACCATCAAACTCCATCTGTTTAATCGATGCAATCCCATGGAAACACTTCTCTTGCAATTTAAGAGTGGCTTAATACATTCCTAATGAACTGGATCTGAGACAGACCTGACTAAAGTGGAAAACAAAGATCTGGATTAAACCAGATCATGTAATTTTTTCACAGAGTCTTTTGCATCCCTTTACCCAGCATCATGTTAAAAACAGTTTATGTTAAAACAAACAGAGAAGCCCTAGGATCACTCAGCAGGAAAGGGAAGAGAGGGCAGGGTCCTTGGTGCAAAAGCAATGAACCACGGGGAGGAGCAGGGCCCTGGCTGCCAGTATTGCTTGCAGCTCTTAATTGTGTTATCCTGTGGCTCCCAGCTGATGCAGAGACCAAAAAGCAGCATGGGAGGAGAGGAGAAGCAGGATGAGCTGCCTGCTAAATTATGGTGTATATCTGACTTTCTATCAAATAAAAAGACTAAAAATGGAGACTGCTTGTGCACAACCACACACTTGCTGACGTCATTTTCAATTTTGAGAAGTCTGATCTAACCCCACATTATGCAACTGTTGAATCTTCCATGCTGGCAAAGTCTAATTTTCACACGCCTACATGCTATGTACCTGATTTTTATTTTTATTTTTAAATATCAACAGCCTAAATCAATTTTTTAAAAAAGAGATGTAAATGGTCATAATGGTTATGAAAAGTCCTAGTTTTACATCCATTGTTTCAAAGGAGTAAAAGCAAAAATACTCAAAGTCCATTCTAAAAAACAGGCAATGAAAATAATGTAACAGTAAGAGATGAAATGAAAATTCAAGGGACAATTGCAGATCCTATGTCCACCTCGGGGATTATACATTCATCTGCAAAAAAGTATTCAATGCATGTTTTATCTACAACCCACCTTTCTTTTAAAGGTCACTTTAATAATCAAGATGTGCCAAAAAAAGGAAAAAGCGTTGAAATTCCAAGGAAAGCATGGCCAGTTTATATCAGTCCCTGCTGGCAAGCACTAAAACAGTGCTTAGCCAAACTGTTGTCTGAATCAAGCAAATTACAATGTCATGTACACAGAAGTACTTTCCTGAATTAATTAATTAAACACTCTCAATACAGGTTATGGAGAAAGAAGCTGAAGGAATTCCTTGGGGAAAGAGCAAGGCTTGGGCTGGATTCTCCTCTCTCACTCTTTTTACATCCCTGTCTGTGATGAACTGAACTTCCTTCTCACTGAAGGCCATGGTGAATGGCCTTGAATTTCTCAACACACTCTCAGAGCTGCTGAATAATCAGTTCAAGAATAAAAGAGCATTTCTGCCTCTGGGGTTGAGGGTTTTTTTGGTGCAACCTAACTTGGTGACTAATTCCTACCCTACTGCAAGAGAATGCAGAAATCCTAGGAAAGGACTTTAATTTCCCATGGCCATTGCCCTGCCAGTCTCTTGGGCAGAAATTTGTTTCTGAGCAACACCTTCCAGTGACCTGATGATGCTTTTCAGATCCATTTCTCCTTCCTCACTGCTGCAGATCAACAACAATCAAGTTGCATGCAGAGGGCATGAGTCTTGTGCAAACCAGGAACATATCACTTTTCAAAATAAATACCTGGTCCCCAGACTTAGGTGGGCATTTTTCAGAGATGCACATAATGATGGAACTACATGGGTTCAAACCTGGAGGGCAGAGAGAGGTGATGCTGCCAAGCAAGAGAAGCTGTTCCCACTGACTGGTGAGACTTCAAGAGCTGGAACTCATTTCTGCATTGTTGACTTTGTGCTCTATGGGTCCAGGCAAGCACACAAAACCTCCATCAGAGGTTATCTGAAATCCACTGCGATTTTTTGGCTGAATTGGGCCTGATTGACATGGTCCCTAAAGATCCTGGTATCTGTGAGAAGTGATTCTCCTGACTGCAGCTCATCACAGGCACATTTTACAAACTGCAGGGGCTCTAGCTAATCTCTCTGCTCCACCACGGAATAAAGTCAATTCTGCTAAGAGTGCTGATAGTCCAGACAGGAAAAAGACTTCTTTTCTGTTTCTATGGTTGCAACAGCCCTTAAGAAAGATACAAATTTCCCTGCAACAACTAACTGCATATTCATTTTAAGGTAGATCTAGTTCCAGATTCCTGAGACAGAACCCTCTACCTGTTCCCAACCCCACAAAGCCAGAGCAGCAATATAGAAAGTTTCTAATGTCAACAGAATTCAGTGAGCAGCATGATTGGTTTGGTAAATAAACAAACAAAAATAAAGAAACCCACCAAAAAAAAACCCCACAGCAAATTTTCAGCCTCTATGTACAAAACCAATGCAAACAAGTGGAACATTCTAGTTATATTTTGTAAAACACACGTTTGGGATCAACAAAACATCAAACATCCAGACCCTAGATTACAAAAAAGATCTATTGCCATCTAATTGTCAACCCCAAGTTTAGACAGTCCTTGTCGGAAATCATGTAATTCATCTATCTTCCCGTCTAGTACGTCTAAAAAATTCTTTAATTCAGTTTTAAGGTTGGTCTGCCTGTGTTTGTTCTCTTCGACTTCTGTCCTTAGCGTTCTGACTTTCTCTTCAAGATCTTTGTTCTTTTTCTCAGCAGCCTTAAAGACAAAAGAGACAATGAGATGAATCATAGAGAAGAGGGATGAGCAGCATTTCATAAATTAAAGCAACAAATGGCAGCTGGGCTGGGAGAGTTTGCTCCAACTTGGTAAACTGATTAACACAAGCACCTCTGAGAGCAGCTGACAGGAGTGTGTCAGATTAAAAGCCCATGCAGGAAAGGACACAGATTAACTGGAAAAGATGCTTTGCATCAGACTTTGTCATTTGGGTGATATCTTCAAATTCAGCTGGATTTAAACATGAACTGTGCATACATTTGTGTCATTGCTACAGTGGCAGAATTAGACACTGTGCCATCAATTACATACAGAATTATCTACGGTGGTTTAACCTTGAAAAACAAACTTAGGAAATACTGTCTGAGGAATAAATTTGCTTTATTCAGCACTTTGGGATTTATTGGTATTTTTTTTTTAAATTCTACTTGGCCTGATTGCTTATTTATTGATTGGATTTTACCGATACAGCCTGGAATTACAGCAGGAGATGGATGCTCCATGATCCCAGGCAAACCAATGTCTGCAGTGGAGCTATTTCATCACTCCTGTGCTGGGAATGGCACTGTGCATTTTGCATGTAATTAGCATTGTTTGTTTTTACAAACTGGACTTCTCTTGCCTTGAAACACTGAAGTTTGAACAGAGAAATGCATACAGCTGCAATGAAAAAAAAAATGAAGGAAAGGTACCAACTATTTTGAAACTAATTTCACTGCTAACTGTACCTGTAATTGTTCAGATACAGATTCACATTCTGACATTAGCTCTGGTATAATTTCACCCTGCTTTCGGAGCTCTTCCAGTTCCTTTGAAAACAGAAAAAATATTAGTGCAAGCTTCAATTTAAAACATAATGAAAATCTGAAAAGATGAAATGGCTTTGCATATTTTATTGTATTCTGCACAGTATTTGGATGGAAAATAATCAAAATAACCTGCCTGCATTCCAAAATTGCTAATTTTCCACAAGAATACATTTTTTCACTAGATTTTTTACTTTGCATTTCTAAAACAGGCAATGTAATCCCATCTCTTGCATGAACTCCATGAATTCTATTAATAAAATGTTAAACTAAACCATGTAACTATGCAAAAGGTGTATTAAATACCAGAGAAATCTGAATAGCTGTAATGCTACATGCAATTTATAGATGGTAGCAAAGAGCAAATTAGACCATTTCAACGACATATGACAGCAGACAAAAACAAAAGGACAGTGGCATTACCAGCTGCACATAGAGAGACATCATTACAGAGCACAGGTGTGATGGGCTTTCCTCCATGGCACAGCTCTGAGAACCACCACCTTCCCCCTCCCCAAAATCTGTATTTAGTTCTGGCCTCACTGCCCAAAGTGAGCAGACTTGAGGGAGGGAGTTAATGGAAAAAGCAACAGTAGGAATCCATGTCTCTGTTGGAAATTAGGACAACTTGACTTGAAAAAAAGTGCAAGATCCTCCTCCAGAAAGTGCCCCTGTAGGTGATGACCCCCAGAGAAAGCAGAGGGGTGCTCCCCTGCACTACCTGGGCTTGTGCAAAGCATTTGACACTGCTCCCCACAGGAGCCTTGTCCAAAATCAGAGATGTGGATTTGGGTGGGAACTACTTGGTGCACAGGCACCAGGAGGGTTTCAGCAGCTGCTCCTACATGGCAATGCCATCAGCACATGGATTCCAGACCAAAGATTACTTATGGGTAGTTTAGAGCTAATTGAGAACATGCTAATGTAAGCATGAATTTTTAAAACAAGTTAGTGTATTTTAAGTGTAAATGGAAGACAGGCTCGTAAAATTCACAAGTCGATCAATTTTCTGGTTCATTTGCTACAGTAAAAATGTGAACCTTGAGGAGAATCCTGGGAGAGAATAAGAGCTTTTCTGTATGCTACTGCCACAGAAAGCCTGGGAAGACAGCATTACAATTTCCTTTGAAATAAAGAGCTGAAAAACACTGTATTTATGACAGTGTATCAAAATCCATCTCCCTAAACTATTCCCTCCCAGCACCACAAAACCCCTTAACAGCAGAGCTTTTAAGAGCACCAGAGATTGCAGAGATGCTGTAATGGCACATGGCAAACTTTACTGCACTGGCAAACTTTACTTTTCTTCTTCAGCCAGCTCAGAGCATTTGGTCAGTGTGACAATGGAAAGAAAATAACTTCTCAGTATTTTCCCACTGTTCTGGGGTTCCAAGTCATCATTCCCCTTAGAAAAATTAACACCCTGTAATGTCAAAAATGACAAATTGGGGTACTCTACATGAATCTGAATTTCTCGCTCCTGGCATCAGTCCTGAGATCAGAGTGAGACCATAAACCAGCAAAGCTGCAAACTATAAGCCATCCAGAAAAGAAACAGGATTTGTTACTCAAATGCCAAATTATTTTCTAAATGATGTCTTTTTAATGGCAATCCTGATGCCTACAGGAATTTTTGGCACGGGCAGAGTCATATGAATCTGTTCTCAGCACACATCTGTCTGGCACTGGGCACCAAGTTTCACCACTGGCTCTTCTGCAAGGACAAGTGCTGTATACATAAAAGCATCTTTTTTTCTATCCTCTGCCAAATTACAGTGTGCAGCCACAGGACATAACACATCATGGAACTTGGATGGAGAAACACTCCCAAACAAGGGACTGTGCATGGAAAACCTGGAAACAGGCAACAGCTCAAGGCATCAGGCTGCTTCTGGTGGCAGGTCAGCCACTCCATAAATCTACACCCAAGGAGAGAAGCCGGCAGTCCCACTCAAACATGAAAATGCCATTTCTGTGTCCAGGGCACTCACCAGCTCTTTGTCCTGAAGTTCTGTTTCCAGCTCCTGGAGACGTCTACTCAACTGTGCATTTCTTTCCTTCTCTTTGTTTACTTCATTGCACTGTTCCTCCAGTTCTTCAATCTTTAAGAAATGTCAGACATTGGGTGAAATTTTTCAAATTTCTGAAAATCTGGGGCAGGACACAGCTGATGAAATGGACATGGGATCTCTTTCCTAAAACACAGCATTTGATTCACTGCAACCAAATTATCACTTCTTTCCTTCAAAAGAGTCAATTTACACATCCACTAGGAAACCTTGGGTCTGTATTTATTCTCTCTTACAGTCTCTCTTGTGACTCAGGAATGCACAAAACACTGGGCTGCTAAAATGAGTGGAACTGGGGATAAAATCTGCACTTTGCTCCTCTGAAGCCAACACAAGGCTACAAGGAATGGTTTTCTTAACACACTAGGATAAGAAATCTCTTGGGGGTTGCTTATTATTCTAGCTGGTGTATGAGGGACACAACATCAAAACTTTGGGGGGAGAAGCAGTTCAGAGCAACATCTGCAGCTTTGTTCTGTCGCCCAGGGATGTGCTTTGCTCTCTCCACAGCTCCTGCTGCCAGCTCTGGACTCAGCTCCCAGGAGATGCACTTCCCACAGGCCAATGGACCAGCTCATTAAAGTATGTACTTTAATTCTCAGCTCCATGTTGCTTTGGGATTATAACTTCCCTCATTTGAAGGTAGAGCAATATGCAAAAAACTCTGACCCAATTAATAAAGGAGAAGGAACTTCCCAGGGCACTGCAGTGGTGCAATGCGAGCACTGAGCAACGAACCTACTTGGGGAAAAACCTCAGAAAACCTCCCTGCACAGAGAAATTCAGCACATTGTACAGACAGCACTGCTGCACAGCCTGGTCACCAGCATGGGGACTTGGCAGAGGCAGTAAGAGCAGCGGTGCTTTAATAATCTCCTCTTTTCTAGTACAGCTGCTGGGATGTGGCATGTGTTGATGAGAACAAGTTTTCCCTGCCACAGTACAGAAAGGGAAATAACTACCCTGCAAATGATGATATTTTCCCATAACACACTGTTCCAGTCCCTCACTTCTCCCCTATCAACAACAGACTGGATATAGGAACCCAAATCATATAACAACTAATATTAATTTGTTAATGTAATAGCAGTTAATACAGCTCTGGTTTGATCTCTGCATTATCACTGAGCACCCATAAAACACCAGTCAATAAACAGTGAATACTGGCCTCAGAAAAAAGGGTGCTGTTCCACAAGGACTTTCAGTGCCAACAAACAACCCAAACTCCCTCCAACACCAAAATACTACTTGCAGCCTACTAACACACAAAAAGACATGAAATTCCTTCCCTCTTCAAAAGCAAGTACTAAACAAAAAATATATCCTCACCAGACAGATACAATCTGATCTCAACTTCAAATGCCCCAGTGATCCATCTAAACAGCAAGAAAAGGATCCAGCTTTTCCAAAAGCATTTAGGATGAATAGGGTGAAAATATCTCTGTAAAAGCAGCACTCATGGAAACCAGGATCTCCCACACCCAGGATCCCCTGAGCCCATAGGGGCTGCTGCAGATAGCACAGTATTATCTGAGATGGCACTAATGACTACTCTAAATCTTCACAGATTTCTGAGTTGTTCTCTGCTGTAGCCATTGCTAACCCTCCATCTTACACAACTGAGAGATGTGCTCAGTAATGAAGGGAAAGGTTTTTGATGATGCCTGTTGGCAAGTTTCTGCATGTGCCAGGTGTTAGTGCTGGAGGTCCCAGCTCACAGCCCACAGTGCTGAGGAAACAACTCACATCCTCATTGCCCTGCACACTGCTGGGATTTGCTTCTAATCCTGACTGGTTCCCAGGCTGGGTTCCTGGCTATAACCTCACATTCTGCTCAGCCTGGCAGCCAGGCCACAACTTTGCCTTCTGCTCATCCATATCTGGCAGTGTTTGAGTGAGCTTTGACAGGGATATGCAATAACAGTCCCACTTTTAGAGCCTTGCTGACACCAAGTCTCCCAAATCCTGACTCAGGGACCTTCAGGTAATGCAGCAGCTCCTCTGCTCCCTCCTGCCTGCTGTGTGCAGAGGGCAGCAGTTGCCTGAGCCCCCCATCCATCCCCTTTCACAGACCAGCTCCACCTGCCAGCACAAACAGCCAGAAGCTGCAGAGACCCCAGAGCAGAGCCCTGGTGGCAGCAGCTGGCTGGAGGGGCAGCTCCCCTGTGGGTCTGTTCTCTACCTTGCCCCTCAGCTGGTCATTCTCCTCCTTGCAGGCTGAGAACTGCTTCTTCCAGTGCTCGATGCTGGCCGCCGACTCCTGCAGGGCCGTGGAGAGCCGCGCGTTGCTCTCCCGCAGCGACTGCAGCTCCGTCTCCCACTTCTTCACGTTGGATGAACTGAGGAAAACAGGACACCATGAGCTGGTTTCACCTTGGGTCCCTGTGAGCTGCTGTTCTCTACCTGCCTGCAAACTCCCCCACGGCGGTGAGTTCACCATTAATTTGTTGCAAGAGGAGGAAGAGCACTCAGATGTGTGGAATTGCCCTTAGCTATGACATTCCTATGGAGAGCAAAAGCCTTCATTTGACTGCCTCTGTCAAAACAAAGGGATCCACCAGCCCCAGCAGCAGTGCCTGTGTCTGGAACTCAAGCCCTGCTGCCAGAGCAGGCTGCAGGGTCCAGCTGCCCACCTGCACACAGGGGTCTCACCCTGGCAGGTCCCTGGCACCCCCTGAGCTGTGCGGCTGCAGCACCTGGGGCTGGGCACCTGCAGCCCTGCAGCACAGCCACTCTGCACATCTGCAGATGGCACAGCAACCCCAAATGGAACATTTCAGGGGCTTGACATGATCTATATTTGAATTTATTTTAATGCTGAGTCTTAACTATAAAAGTGTTACATAATGCTGCAGAATTAAACTACTCATTCCCCAAAGCTTTGAGCTGCAGCACAGAGCACAAGATAAGAGGGTGAACAGGAGGAAGGCTTTGAAACTCCCTGTGTGCTACTTGCTGCCTGCCTGTGGAGGTGTCTTCAGCAAGAGGAATGAGCTCACATTACTGTTTGAAGCAGGTTAAGCTACTGAAATGTCAATAAAGAGAGAAGTAGTACTTCAAAGATAATACATGCAACCTTGAATTGCTCACTGGATAATGCTGCTTACAGTGATGCTTTGTTTTTTAAATACTTTTTTAAGAGTAGCTTGATCTTGTTAGATTTTCCTTCCATTCACAGATACACATTCACATGCAAGAGGCAGACAAGGCAAGATCCCAATAGAGATTTACTCTATTTTAATGTTGTAACTTTGCATATTGCAGCGCCTGTATTTTCACTACAGCTGCAAATTACTCTTCTCAGCATTTCCAAATTATTTATCAAAGCAAATAGCAAAAAATGTGATTTCAAGGGGCTCTGTCCACAATTTAGAAATATCCCCTAAGATTTCCAAGCACTCTGATGAAATTATACTTCTCACTTCAACTTTTTATGGTTGAGTTCATTCCCTTTCATAATTTTAAATATCCATATCTATTTTCATCAAAGTAAGTGCAGCAAACTCAAAGACAGATTGGCTTCACATGTTATCAGCAGCAATTGCTCCCCTATGGCTTTAATGTTATTTCTGTAGTTCTAAAACTTCCTGAAAGAAGATGGCTATAAGAGTTGGCATCAGCAGAATAAAAGAGGGCTTATTTCTTCACAAACTACATCAGGAATAAATGAAATGGGAAATATTTCTCAACTAGATACCAGGAGATACTTGCTAAAATCTGTCCATTTATCCGTTCTGCAGCACCATTTCAAATTAATTACAATCTGAATAATTTCTGTTAATATCATTATCCATCAAATAATTACAGCACACACTTTTCCAATGCAATTTGGGTTCTACAGGAACTTCACCTTTGGGCTAGAGCAAATTTTAATTTATCATTCTCAGATTTGAGATGTGCCTCGGCAGGGCCGCCGTGCGATGCCTTCTCGTCGTCGGTGCCGTTCACGCTTGAAGCTCGGGTGGAGGAGGGTGTTTCCCGTCCAGACTCCTGCAGCACAACACACAAACCAACACTGGGTGTCTCCTGCACCTCCTGCAAGACCACAACACCAATCTCTTTGTAATCTTGATCCCACACCACTTGGCTGAGACCTCGGCTCTCCTGGCAGAACAGTGGTAACACACACATACCCTTTTCATCTTGGCTGCAAAGCTGGTCTGTTTAAAAAGAATGAAAAAATTACAGTGATACACAAATGGAAGTTTAAAGAGTTCAAAACTTTAAAAAAGTTTTTTTTTCCTTGATAAGGCTTGTGTTTTTCAAAAGCTGTTTGGTTTTTTTAAGATAATGAAACAACACAACACACAAAGTACAAACAAACAAACAAAAATAGTACTGCTCCTACAAAGACATACTGTTGACACACTGCTTGGTGCTGACCACCAACAGAGAACAAATAAAGAGAACTACAAAGACCATGACCAAAGGCTTTACAAAATGAGTGTCCACAGTCAGCCACTCAGATTGATATTTGTGGGCCCCACAAATGGGGGTGGTTGCAGCACTAAAACCATTCAGCAGCTTTTTCTGATCATTCTTCTGAATTCCTCTCTGATCAAAATCTGTCTAACTTTCCTCTAGACACTAGCCCAGGCCAGGAACACCTGCTGAGCAGGGCTCACTCTCACCTAAAGCAATGCACATGAAAATACAGCCAGCCCTGCAGAGAGCCTGGGACCACACTCAAATTCTCCAGTTTGTAGGAACCCAGACCTCGCTGGGCACTGGTGGCACCAGGATGCTGCCAGCAGAGGGTTCTGTGCAGATTTACAACACAGGCTTCTTCCAACACCCCTAAAACCCTCCTGTTCCCACAGCACAGCTGCCCAGGGAACACTGGACACAAAGCCAGGCAAAGCAAATGCCACAGCAGTGGGTGGGACAGATGACAAGGAAGGATACTGATGGATCTCATTTACTGTCTGCTGAAGCACTACACTGTCTACTTCCCAGTGACTCAAACTCTGTTAAACAGTACAAATCAAAGGATGTATAGCTTTGCCTGTTATTAAAAAAGTTGTAACAGCTCAAGGACTGCTGAAAAAATTAGATTTAAATGAAAGTAAAGAGCGTGGACGGATAAAATATATTCCTGTGACAATGCTAATGTCCAGCAGCTGACAATTACCTTCAGCAATCTCCATTTTATATACTTGAAGCTAGCTGCCAGAAGCTGGCACAGTCCATTTGAAAATTTAACTTTAAATTATTTATCCTGTATATGTACAGGTATTAAAGCTAAATTACTAACCTGTGAATGATTGCTTGAGGTTTCAATTTTCTCTTGAGATCTGTCTCTTGCAAGTTTGGCAGCTTCTTTTACTTCTTGGAACTTCTCTGCAAACTACAAAAAGCATGAAAGATATTTATCAACATGATTTATCATCTATTAAGCCATTAAGATTGCTATCTTCATATGGTATAGATGTCCAAAAGTGAACAACTAATTTTATTAATTTAGAATTTTTGGCAAGAGAAAACATTTTAATTCTTTGGAAGGATGGTTCTTCCAAGAGAAGCGTGGGTGTTTGTAAAAGAGGAGCATCTCTATAACTCTGGCCAAGCACAGTAAAAGCCCATGGAGGAAAAGGAACTGTTGGTGTCTCCTGGTTTGATTTGGTTCTATTTATTTCCTCCCCCTTGTCTGTTTCCCTTGGTGTTGACAGTGTATTAAAGACAAAAGTATTAGAGACATATGTTTAGATAAAAATAGTATCAATGCCTTCTATTCCTAAGAGCAAGGGAATTCAATTAAAGAATGCAAATAAGTTCATCTGCAGGAGGTAAGCAAGGGATTATCAAGACATGGGAAAAAGGAGAAGAAGGTAGATCTCAATGTATGATGGAGTTGTACAAAACCAGAGCTTTTCTGCTCTAATTTTCTTATTACTTTCAACAATAAAGGTAGAAGACTTCAGATAAAAGCTTGAATGCCTCCTTTAAGAGGGATATATCAAACTGGGAGAGGTGAGGGAAAGGAAAGATAAAGATGGAAGGTAACAATCCCAACATCTGTGAGTTGCTGTAGGATATCTGCTCCAAAGCCAGCCTGGCATTTTTTAAATACAACTATTATCACAGCTAGTCAGGGTTGCAGGGCTTCAGACACTTTAAACACTGTTTAAAATATTAAGAGGATTTCAAAGATGGAAAAAAAGGTATAATGCATAATTTGTTTTAAAAATTATGATGTATCCACTATAAAAATTGGTAATTTTATCTTTCAGCTAACACTGCTTGGTCTTGCTTGCCTGTATGTTGAGAAATTTGAAATGCTAGAAAGGCAAGACATTTTAGAAGTAAAAATATAAACAGATGTACTTATTGCACAGTTTGTGACAAAAGGATTGCCATTATACCCTTGGATAATATGGAAAAACTGTAAATAAAAGCATGAAAAAACCATCCAAATTTACAGTTGAAGAATAGAAAGAAAAATTATCCACTTAGCAATCTTGCCTTCTAACTTTGGATTTACAGCAGGTATTTAGCATGCTCTCTCAGTAAAATTTGCACTGTAGAGACTGATTAAACAAATCTTCTCCATTTGGTCTAAAAGAAATCTGGATTTACACGTGTAACACACACAAATGGCAATTTCCAACACCCACACACACACACACACCATGGTTACAGCCCAGGTTCTGGCAGGTGAGTGATGCTGTGGGAGCACTCTGTGTTGAGTGGCAGGGCTGGGGTGAGGATGGAGCTGTGGATCAGCTCTCCTGCCCAGAGCTGGCTCTGCACATGCAGGGCTGGGGTGAGGATGAGGATGGAGCTGTGGATCAGCTCTCCTGCCCTAGAGCTGGCTCTGCACATGCAGGGCTGGGGTGAGGATGAGGATGGAGCTGTGGATCAGCTCTCCTGCCCCAGAGCTGGCTCTGCACATGCAAGGAGCCTGCCCTGGGATGGCAGCACTTCCAGCTGATGGCACTGCAGTCGCCACACGCACAAATGCCTTGATTGCCTCTCCAGCACTCCACAGATCGTTAGGAACAACCACATTACATTCGTGCCTTTAGTGATTTAACTCTAACTTTACACAGAGCATCTCTCCTGCTGTGACAGAGCAGCTATAACCAGCTGATTATTTCTAAAATATTGTATCAACAGTAAGTTCTACATTTGTGTTTGTTGTGGATAGTGTAAGGCTGTTTTGAGTCTGTCTTTTATAATAAATCTTTCTCTTTTATGATAAATCTCTTCATCTTATGTATGAAAAATTTATGAGGGTTCTTCATGGACGATACGAAATATGAACAGACAAAAAGAATTGGAAGTGATCTATCAAATTTTATTTTTGCAGCTATCTTCCTAAAGCACACAGGAGACTGCTGTGAAAAATTATGTGAGCTGGGAAGAAAAGGACATTTTCCCACATTTCCATAATGAAAAATTGCATATGATTGAGCAATGCTAATCTTCAATACTAACCCAATAATGACCTCATTGCATAAACCATATCAGTCATGTCTCTAGTTCACAACACTTGTATTAAACACATTTGCATTTAGAAAGTGATTGCTGCTCTGAGAGGGGCAGTGCCAGCCCCAGCTCTGCAGCATCCCTTGCACAGGAGCAGAGCAGGAGGTTCTGCAGCCACCCACAGCTCGAGGCTGTCCAACAGTGTGGCACAGCCACAGGGCCAAAGCACCAGGAGAAATCACATTTCCCTCTAGTAACCAACTGCTTCTGCCCAAACACAAATAATTGACAATTGGTACCACAAAATCATGCCCCATCTCCAAGGTCTAAGTTGACTTTGAGCCATCAAACCATTACATTCTTAATGAATGTCAAATTCCTAATAAAAAGTGTGCTCAGTAAATGAAAACTTGGTAAGTGTGGTCTCAAGGGGCAATGAAAATCTAAATACCCAAAACGAACTACAAGAATTCATCACGTTTCTTCTCCTTAGGTCCATGTTTGCCCTCTGGCAAAGTTCCCAAAATCAGCAAGAAAACCCCACAAAAACGGGAGTTGGAGAGTTGCCAACCAAATCCCACCCCAATAATCCATCATGGATTATAAAATGTGCCTTCCCATGTCCCAGGACTGTGACTAAGCTGCATCATGGAGAAGATTTGCTGCTACCAACACTTGTGCAGCCCTTTGGCCAGGCAGCTGCAGCCACCAGCACTGCTTGATTAGGAGTCTTGGCCAGTGAAATTTAATGGGGACTCAAGGGTGCCACTGTGCATTGCACAAATTATTGAAAGGCTGTTCAAATCCACAGTCAGTTTGCCACCAGGAGAAATATATATATACATATATATATGTATATATATATATATATATTCAAATAGAGCTCCTTAGCATTTTATACATTAAAAAGCATGATTTTGTACGCATGAATTTTAAGCTCCTGGTCTGGCATTATGTTTTATGTCTCCTACTGACAAATTGTGCCAGTATCAGATGAAACAGCTGCTCCCACCCAAAGCAGGCTCATAAATATTTCATCTCCCCCTGGGACTGCAGAAGGCTGGGTGATGTGACAGCCCCGCGGGAGCAGCGCTGTGCCATGACCCTCAGCACACTCCTGCTTTTCCTGTGGCTCTCCTGGGATCAGCACAGAGCAGAGGGGCTCCCAACAAGACTATTTACCCCAGAAAGGTCCCAGTGAGTTGCTGTGTCCCAGCCAGGGCATGCCCAGCTCTGATCCCAGCTGCACCAGGGCTGTGCTGAGACAGGGGCAGCCTCTGCCCTGCAATGCAGTGACTGGCACACAGAATGTGCAGAGAAATAAAGTCCAGGGCTTCCCAGGGGCCAGAGGCAGCTGCTTTATGATGTGCAAAGTCTGGCTTTACTGGGTTTCTCACCCGTGTAAATCTTTGTCCCTGTGCCCTTGGATACCTGCAGCTCCTCACACACAGCACCCTGAAGGAGAGCAGAAATCTTCCTTAACCCCTTGGTGTGCAAAATTCAGCCCTTGGTGAGCAAAATTCAGCTCTGCCTGCAGCACCAGCCCAGCCTGCTCACCCCACACATGCTGTCACTTTCTGTGATTCCTGCCTCAGCCTGGATGAAACAACATTTGAATGATGCCTTGAGATCCCTCTGAGCACAGGGTGGGGAAAGGAGGGTCAGCAGCTCCTGCAGAAGGGGAACAGGACCCTGAGTAGGACACCAGCCCTAAGCCCTGGGAGTCTCCCAATCAATGGGAATGGTAATTAGGTTACTGGGTCACAGAATGCAGTTTTCATTAATGGCTCATGTTTAATTTGAACTGCTTTTCCCTACAGGTATGGATTAATGCTTGAAGTATCTCAAGAGAAGCAAAGCATTAGACTGAGGCAATATCTTTTATTAGGCCAAGCAATATACTTTAAAATGCAGGCATTTTTAGGCATGCTAACCTCTTCTCCTGCCTCATTATTTTCTGCTGCTTTCGACGGACATTTTTCAGCTTTATTTATTTATATTTATTTTAAGCCAGGGCTATTGATCTCTGGTTTAGGGAGGTTTTAGTGTGCCCTTCCAATTCCTGACTAAGCACTTCAATTATTTCCTGTAAAATAGGCAAGCTTTAATTTATATCTTTTATAAGAGTATAATGATATTAATATAAAATGAAACTTGATTTTACTATTCCCAGTACACTTATATAGCTGTAATCTCACTCTCAACTCTGATCTTTCTTACTAGTGGCTCAATAATTAAACTGAGAAGCACAGACAATAAAGAAGTATCTTTTTCCCATTGCTTTACATGGTGATAATAAAACAGGTTTTCCTATATTTTTCAGCTAGATAACTGTCAGAGTTTGGGGCTTTTTCTTTTTTAAAAAATCATCTCAAGCTATTTTTATAAGTGTCCTCCTTGAACTCCCTCTCAATATTCTGACCAGAAAAAGACTTTCTGCTGATTTGGAAAGCCTTTCATGCAGGTAGAAGGTTGCATTTTGGGCAGTGGGCTCTTCAGCAGATCATGCAGTGCACAAAAATATACAAAATGACCTGGGAAGAAACAGAGCTGGGGTGGTGCCCCTGTGCCCACATGAACAAACCAGGTTATTCACACTGGCTCTAGGCTGGCCACATGAACACTGATGAGCTGATACCAGCAGAGCATTTCTTCTATGTGTTTGACAAGGTCTGCAGAACATGCTAAAATTTCTCTGATCGGGGTGCAAAGTCCTCCAAATGTACCTCCTGCCTTACTAGAGTGAGCCCAGTGCCTTATTTCATTATTTACCTCTCTGCTCCTGAGCCAGACCCAGCAGCACCTGCTCCACGTGGCACAAGGTGCAAGTTCAGCCCCAGTCTGCCACTGAGGCACTCGTGTCACGTTACAGAGGTGTAACTGCAGTAATCCAGGATTAAACACTGCTATCCAGAGGTGCTAATTATCCCATGCAGTGTCCAAAGGTTTGCATTATATCATTATTATATATGTTTATCTGTTACTCAAAAAAAAATTATTCCCTAGGTCCATTTTAATGCTTCTCTACTCCCAAGTGACATGTGAAGAAAATGCATGGGTGAAATGAGCAGTCCTGTACACCTGAGTAACCATCATAAAACATATCCATCTCCAGCAACTCATTTTTAAACCAGCTTTGCACATCATGCTTTTATCATCCCTGAATAACAGATTAATGCCACGGGCTTTTTATGGGGATCACAAGTCCAAAAATAATTTAACATATGAAAATTAAAATAACTTTTAAGAAACACTTGCAAAAATGCAATTCTTATTAAGAAATTAAGAAAATGCAAAAACTTATTAAGGCAGCCTTACTAAAATAAATTCCTATAACGACTCCCTTGATAGGGAAGCCCTTCTAGTGCAGTGCTCTGCCTTTGCTGCTTTAGACACCACAGGAAACACCTTCTTCTCCTGATCCTTTTCTTATTAAAGCACAGGAGAGCACAGCAGCCTGAGAGGCTGTGGCATGCCCAAGGACACCCTCTGAGGTCACTCATGAAGCCCAGAGCCAAGCAGCCAATGCCTCAGGAGTCAAGTATGTGTGAGATAAGTGGGGCTTTTTACCACATGAACAAACAATCATCTCAGCTGCTTGATAAGCACTTGTCAAGACCACCACTCCAGTGACACAGGAGTATTTTCAGGTGCTGCTTATCCAGAACAAGAGGCTGCTCTAGCCTTTCCAAGCCTGCTAATGCACCCAGCTCCTAGTCCAGGGAAGTGTTTCATTAATACCAAACTCAGGATGAGGTGCTAATGCAGAGGCAGTTTTGTCAGCAAGCCTGACATCAGCTCTCCCTGGCTACTCATCCCCTGCAGCAGCACTCACTGCCACCCACAGGCAGTGGTAATTCCAGGGATGGCAATTCTGGTAATTCCAGGGATGGGAATTCCAGGGATGGGAATTCTGGAATTCCAGGGATGGCAATTCTGGTAATTCCAGGGGTGCCAATTCTGGTAATTCCAGGGGTGCCAATTCTGGTAATTCCAGGGACGGTAATTGTGGTATTCCAGGGACGGTAATTCCAGAGGTGGTAATTCTGGAATTCCAGGGATGGTAACTCTGGCAATTCCAGGGATGGCAATTCTGGAATTCCAGAGGTGGTAATTCTGGCAATTCCAGGGATGGTAATTCTGGTAATTCCAGGGATGGTAATTCTGGTATTATACCAGAAAAAAATACCATCCAGGGATGGTAATTCTGGCATTCCAGAGATGGGCGACCTGCAGTGCTGAGCAGGACCTGCAGTAACACACAGGTTGGAGATGTGCCAGGCTGCATTATCAAGATGCAAACAGCCTTTTCACCTGGCAGTGAGCCCTGTTACCTCTGGAGATGTGCCAGGCTGCATTCCCAAGATGCAAACACCCCTTTTCACCCTGCAGTGAGCCCTGTTACCTCTGGAGATGTGCCAGGCTGCATTCCCAAGATGCAAACACCCCTTTTCACCCTGCAGTGAGCCCTGTTACCTTTGTCAGCTGCTGCTCGGAGGGGAAGCCCAGCCCGAACACGGTGTTGGCTCTGCTGTCTGCCCACTGCCCAAACTTCTGTGATGTTTTGGTGAAGGTCATGTTGGGGGTGATGGTGCTGTTTATGATCACCTGGTCACAGAGAAAAAAAAAAAAAAAAAATTAAAAATTAAAATGTGCAAGTCACATCGGAAATGCATATCCTAGCAACGGTATCATGCAAAGCAATTAGCAGTCTAAATTGGGAAATTGCTGTGTTCAGAAGATTTTTTTTTCCCCCAAATAAAACAGTTGTTTTCTTGTCTTCATTCTTGCAGGAGTTCTGGTGCTTTGTCTTGTTTTTCAAAGTCCCATCAGAGCCCTGCAGTTAAACATGGCTGTGGGAACATCACTGAACTCAAAGCAGGGTCAGGAGGCACAGAACTACCCTGGCAGAAATGCAGATGCAAAATCCTTTTATTAGCACTAGGAAACCACACAGCCACTGCCCCAAGAGTTGTCTGCTTGAGGCCTCCAAGCAGTAACACCTGAATTCAGACCTGAAGGGCAGAGAGATATTTCTGCATTTTCCCATCTGTCCTCAGGGCTCCACAAGCAGCATGACATATCAGAAGTTTCAAATCAAAGACATATCAGAAGTTTCAAACAAAGCCAGACAATAAAAAGCAAGACAAGGAGAAGCTGATAGCTTAAGAAGCAGTTTAACTTGGGAGGGTGGTGAAGCACATCACCAGCAATGCATATGCAGTATCAAATTTGGGCCCTGGAACAAATATTTTTCATTTTTACACATGTTAACTAATGTCTGCTTCATCACCAGCAACCCTGAAAGCAACAGTGATTCTTGTAATTAAAGAAACAGCCAACAAGAGGAAGGCTGGTGGATGAAGCCTCTGAGGAACTTAGTGGAGCAAATATAAAATGTCATCTTGCTGAGAGGAATGAGGTATATGTCAGTTCATTATCAAAAATCTTAACTTTACTTTCAAGATACACCATTATATTAGTCTGGCGACTTCTTCCCCTGGAAATTAATTCATGTACAATGTTCTTTCTGCTAGCAGAACAAGAGCTTTCTTTAGTAATGCCTACCATCATTTCCAAAATGCAAATTATGCAGTAATTAAGCCCAATCTGTGGGACAGTTTAATTAACATGATCAGGAAGTATCCTGGCAACATCATTTACTGTGTATTCCAAGCAGTTTTTTCCTAGGCTATCATTTACATTTAGCAAAAAGTGTGAATTTTGAAAATAAATTTACCAGACGAAGATCCTTCCTTGCTTCCATCCCCTCCCTGACTTTGGACCACTGTGCTGACACTTTCATTTGCTTTTTTAAAAATTGCTCAACTTATTTCCTTCCTTCTGCATCATCACCTTCAAACAGACCTACGATTTTCTGCCATTCCCCACCACTGGAAATTTCCCCAGAAGGATCAAGACAGAGGAGAGCCAGGTGAGTGGCACCCCTGAAAATGTCCTTTGCAGGGGAAAAAACAGAGCACGGGCAGAGGTAGGAGCAAAGCTGCCCAGGTGTGTTCTCCTCCAGCTAAGTTGTGCCATAGGAACAGCCAACATAAAATCCAAGTGTCATTTCAGTGATGTAAATTAAAAGAAAATCGGAGATTTTATGTAGGGGTTTGACAGTGCAAAGGGACTGTGGTAATACAAGGATTGCATGGTACAGAGAGGCAAAAGAACAGGAGGAAAAGCTGCCACCAACCCCAAAATTCAGGGTGCTTTCCAGAAACTTTAAAGAAAGTATGTGTATGTATACATATAGCACATACTTAAAGTATGTGCTATATGTGTATTTCTGCTTTAAAAAAATCTTACATCAGACAGGTGAACCACTTGCAAATGTCTAACTTCTTAAGTTACAGAATTTATTTTAAAAAATAAAATCTTCCCAGAAATTTCAAGTCATAGAAAGTATTATTTCAGTCCTGATGTGCCTATCAACTTAGACATCTGGGGAAAAACAAAATAAAGTGACCAGTTTGACTGAAAGGAAAAAGTTTCTCTCACTGACAGCTGACCCTGAGTAGAACAAAATTCCTCCATGCCTCCTACAATAATCATTGAGAAAATACAAACATATTAAAGAAACACACTAAAGTTATCTTCTACAACACAGTTCAGTATTATGAGACATGATGAAAGGAATAATGAAGGCTGCAAACTTTAAACCAAGGAACACCTTATTGATCAATTAAATGCACTACATTAGCTGAGCACCTTAGAAATTAATTGTTTTCTATGGCCAGTGGAGAATCCAGGGAAAGGCTGTGGTGAGCACACACCTGAGAAACTGACAGTTCATCTGTTAAATTTATAATAAGCTGCTGTTAGTGAAACTGCCTGGAAGCTGTCTCTCCCTTTCCCCTCAAATCCTGCTCTGCCAGTCGGGCACTCCAGAAATGCTGCATTCCTACAGAGAAGTGAAAACCTAAGTAGAAGCTTAGGAGATTAAATCAGAGCTCATGTTTCTGTGAGTTCAGAGGAGATGGAGGCTGTGGGTACATGGGGTTTATTCACCTGCTCCTCCTGCCCATCCTCACCCCATCACTATCCCAGATCTGGCCATCACTGCAGAGCACTGACACCCCACTGGCAAGGGAACAATTGTATCAATGGGAAAGGTCAAATAAACTGGGAAATTTTTCTTTTTCCTTTCTTTTTTTTTCTTTTTTTGTGAAAGTATGAGCCAGAATTTTCAAATTTCAAAAGAAGGAGAGAAGTAAAAGGGCACTATTTTGCTGCAGGCAGGATGAGCCACCAGGCTCCTTTCCATCCCTACCTGCAATCCAGCATGATAATTCTATAAGAAAAGGCCACTCATCAATTCAAATGAACCCTTATAGAATACTTTGTGCATTTGGTCCTCATTTGTATAATACACACACAATGAAATTCCAGCTGCACCATAAAATGGAATAAACTTGTGGACTTTCATCCAGGATAATGGATTCAGAAGACAAACTACTCTCTAATCAGATGCAATCAATCCCTGAAGTGGTTAAAGAGTTCTCCCTAAAGACAAAGGCAAAGAGAAGTATAATATAATAAGCACCTTCCAGAATAATAAACCCATTCATCAAACTCACTTGTCTACGTGTGGTTAAAATAAAATCTGCCTTTGCACTCACCTACATGCAAATGTATCAGATGGCAAACATTCCTGATACACCTGCATGAGCCAAGCAAAATCTCACACTAATTTCACTTCCTTTGGGAGAAAATCAAACCTGAGATGTAAATTTTTATCTGCAGATGACACAGAAGTACGTTCACAGCACAAGGCAGTGCCACCTCACCCAGAAATGACTCCAGACATTTAGGAAAGCACTGGGTGCTTTCATCAGATAAAAGTGAATGCAAATAGGCTGGTGTAGAGCAGAGCATTCATGGGCTGAAACACACCCATCCTGCTGCCTTCCCACGGAGAGAAACTGCCAAATAAATCAAGAAGGAGAGGTCACAAGACGACCTGAGAGTGTAGAAGGAGAAAAACGTGCTGGCAGCTCCTGCTGCTCATGATGCACGAGCAGAGCCCACAAATGCAGCTGCTGCTTCCTTTAGGGGACACTTGGAGTGTCTGAAGGGCTCCACTCCTGCACACCCCACACCAGTGCAGTGAGGGGAAAGCCCATGGGGCTCCTGGAAATGCAGTCCCCAGGCTGCTGCCCTGTGCACACACGGTGAGCAGGAATGGGGCAGCTGGGGCACACAGGGGCACACATGGGCACTGCCAGCCTGGCTCCAGTGCCCTCCTGATCCATCCATCCCTGCCAGCCTGGCTCCAGTGCTCTCCTGACCAGCCAGCCCTGCCAGCCTGGCTCCAGTGCCCTCCTGATCCATCCATCCCTGCCAGCCTGGCTCCAGTGCCCTCCTGATCCATCCATCCCTGCCAGCCTGGCTCCAGTGCCCTCCTGATCCATCCAGCCCTGCCAGCCTGGCTCCAGTGCCCTCCTGATCCATCCAGCCCTGCCAGCCTGGCTCCAGTGCCCTCCTGATCCATCCAGCCCTGCCAGCCTGGCTCCAGTGCCCTCCTGATCCATCCAGCCCTGCCAGCCTGGCTCCAGTGCCCTCCTGATCCATCCAGCCCTGCCAGCCTGGCTCCAGTGCCCTCCTGATCCATCAGCTCTGACAGGGTCACAGCAGGGAAAAGCTGAGAGAGAGCTCAGCTCCAAGGGGAGCAGAGCAGAGAGTGCAGATGGCATCTGGCACAGCCCCCAGGAGGAGGAGGAAGGATGGATGGATGGATGGATGGATGGATGGATGGATGGATGGATGGATGGATGGATGGATGGATCAGCAGGATCTGCCAGGACACACTCCCATGGCCAGGCCAGCCACCCCTGCCACCAGCTTGTCTACTCAGAAAAAGACTGAAATAACAGCTGTGAAATAGGTAATAAATGTATTGGCCAATGTATTTTCAAACTGTATTAAATTAAATCAGAAAAGGACACCTTATTCTGGGACAACAATGCCAGATTAGGAGTTATTCTGGAATTTCTCCTTTAAATTCACATCACCTGTTACTCTGAAATAACCACACCTCCAGAAAAGCCCCAATGCTCCAAGCCATAAGATCCACTCCTTAAGACTATACTAAAACCTCCCCATTTCATTTTCACACCTCTGAACATGTGCTTCCAGTTTGCAGCCCTTGTGAAATCTAATTTCCTCAACCCACCAGGCTGCTAATCTTCAGTAAAGATGTGTCCCAGTCTAAAAACAGAATTGCAGAAGGAAAGAAGCTGCTAATCCTCTGGCCATAGCTATCACAGGCTCAGCAGGTTCTTCCAGCTCATCAAGTCGACATGAATCAGAAGGGCTTGTGACACAGGATGTGAGGATGAGGAGTCAGAGGTGGATTTGCAGACAAATTCCTCCTTTATCCCAAATATTCAGCAGCATTTCTGTGGAATTAGCCCACCTACATTTCCATGATATGTATTATCCTTTACACTATCTACTATCTCTATATTTCCTACTTGTGCCTCTAGACAGAATGTAACATCTTTTCACCAGGATGTCACTGGTGATAAACCACTCATCTCATTTCTAGCCCTAGGAATGAGAAAGTCCTAGAAAGTCCATATGTACACACACACACAGAGTTAATCAAGACAATGGTAATAAAGGGGAAAAGAGATTCCCTTGCTGAGCCCACCAAGCTGAGCAAAGCCAGGGAAGTACAAGGACACACAAACCAAGAACAGCAATGTTTTTTGTTCTAGCTTTGCTTTGTCTGCTGCAGCTGACACCTACATGGCACTTTTCCTGCACAGGCTGAGGGTATGAATAACCACCTTGGGAGCACTGTAAGTGCACATTAAGAAGAGCACAGAGTTTCTCCACTTTGCTCTTCCTCCTGCCCTTGGTACTCAAGGGGAACCCAGGCCAGGCAGAGCTGGCACAGCCCCTGGCACAGCTGGCAGAGCCCTGCCAGGCTCCTGCTCTGGGTACCCCAATTCCCCCCTAATGCAGTGAGCACTGCTGCTGCTTTTCAGGAATTCCTGTTCTGCACAGCTAACCAGGACAGCAGCTGCTCCACCCATCACTGGGCTCCAAAACCTTCCTCTGCCACACCAGGTGCTGCTGCTGGAGGTGGGACTGCAGAGGAACCACAGAGCAAAGAGGGAGGCACCAGGACATCCTGAAACCCTTGGCATTTCCTTCCCATCCTGAGCTCCCTCTGCAGAAAAGAGACTCCTTCTATGGGTAAAGCCTCTCATGTGCTGCTGCTGCTTGTTTGATGGAGAAAAGGGCCATTTCCACCGTTGCACAGTGGTTTTTTTCTCTTAAATTGCCTTGCATCCCCAGGAGAATTCCATGAATTATGAGGTTCATTTTTAACCCCAAAACCCAACAAATAAAAAAAAATTCCCATACAATTTTTGCCCGTCTTCATAAATAGGGATGTAAAAATAGCCCCCCTCCCAATAAAAAGACTAACAACTGTTTTTCCTCTGATAAAATACCTCTGTTGCAAAGCCCTCACTAAGAACCTGTCTAAATGCAACAAAAGTGGGTTCATGATTGTGTGAATTCTATTAAGTAAATCTCCTGCTACACCTACTCCACTGCTCTCTTTTTCTTCCCAAGGTAATTAACATCTCTGCAGAGTTGGCTTCCCACCTCCTCCATCCAGTCTAAATCTCTAAAATCTCCTATTTTTGCTTTGACATCTGACTAGAATTTTTTTTTTTTCCTTTTAGGCACAGCACACACATCCACCCACCCACACGATTCAAAGCACCAGCAGCTGTTTCATGAAGAAAATCTACAGCAAGGGTTTTCAAACCCTCTGGAACAAATTGTTACCCAGGAATTTCATGCAACAATTTACAAAATATATAAAGCAAGATGCTTGTGTATTATTTTCATATGAGAAATAAGATTCCTAACTTATCACAAAAAGGGAGAAGGATATAGTGGAGCTTCTGGGGTTTTTTCCTAGTGACTAATATTGGAGTGAGGGAGAAAGCTGCTTTGACTACAATTACAAAAAATTATAAAACTTCCCATAGATATATCATGTTTACATTTTGGAAAATTTAATAAAAGCATATCATCTTTGTGTGCAGCATAAGCACATCCCTAAGTTAATTATTTAAGCACTGATCATTTTCTGCATTTTTCAAGTTTATGACAACAGCCTCACTGAAGCCTGAAGGTCCCTCCTGAAAGGCAGAAATGGCACAACCACACAGCATCATTAAAGACTCCTCTGCTCTTTAAAAACCAACACACCCTGGGAGTGGTCAGCAATAGGAGAGCTTCAAAATCTGTAAAACTGTCCCTTGGCATGAGCAGTGGCCATGATGGACAGGTACATTATTTTAGGAGTAACACGATGCCCAGGTTTCTGTACACAGACATCCCATGGTTTCCAAGACCTGTCTGGCATGTTCAGACAGCTCCACATCACCCTTGAGTCTGGTGATCACAAACCCCTCTGAGTGGGCCAGACACTGAAACACTCGTTTTGGCACAGCTTTTCTGAGTCATTTTACAGAGAGGTTTTAAAAAGGAAAAATCTACCCAGACCAAAGTTCCCCTACTTGCTGCTAAGTGGTGCAGCAAGAGATCCTTAGCAGGGATTTGTATATTTTCTTTTTAGTGAGTAAGAAATTTCATTTCTGCAAAGGTCTTTGCAATCTTGTGGATTCAGCTGTGTGTGGTCTTTGCAGAGCCAGTGACACACACACACAACACACATAACAAGCAGAAAAATGAGCCAGACAGGAACAAACAGTGGCAGATGTGCCTCTGCTCTCCTGTCAAGGATACAGCTGTTGACAGCACTCTGGTGTGTTTTCTCCTAAGCTTGCTAACCAGCTTCTGAAGGATTTACTTCCAGAAATAATCCGGGAAATGAACTGAGAATTTGTCACATTTCAAAGTTAATAACTTGGAAAGAGATTAATATAGAAACGTTTAAGTGGCATGAGATCTACAGCTCTAGACTTGAATTTTTTTCTAAACCAGAGCACAACCTCAGGAGATGGTCATGGTTTCTGGTTGATTCAATCTCAAGTGACCCACCAAAGTTCCTGGCATTTACTTTGCTCCCTTTGTCAGCTTTGGACAAGCTCACTTTTTCATCTGGAGTTCCAGGTCTTTTTTTTGTGCAAACATCTTTAACTTTTCCTCCTATTCTTGGCTCATTTCCACCAGTATTACCAGTTCCGAAATTCCTACTGCAGCTAAGCCCTAACCATTTTTTCTCATCCTCTGAATATTCAAAGACCTGTTCACACAAGTGCACCCAATAAAACCAGTTCCAGCTATCTAAACCTGTCTTAGCAACTGTTGGACAATTCTCCTGCAGACACAACTCCAGGCAATGTCCTTTCCTCCCACTTATTAAACCTGCACCTCCCCTCAGCCCGAATTTCTGGATAGTTGATAACACCTTAAGCAAACAAAAGATGATGCAGGTGAGGAGTCTCATCCTTGGCTGACAGCTCTGCTTCTCCTTTCTGCTCTACTTGTCCCTCACCAAATTCCAAAGGAAATGTTCTCAATTTTGAATGTTCAGAGAGAAAACAAAACTCAAGCGGCTTTAATCAAGCCAAGTACACGCCTAGCACAGACAGCACAAATATTTTCAGACCATCAGAGAGCGTTGTTTACCTTAATTTCACTCACTCTTACTTCTACGCTGTCTTTGAGAGGAATATTGTACAATATCATTGTACAAAAAGAAGGAGAACCTCCCAACAAAAGGAGCAGCAGCATCTCAGAGAGCAGTTTGATCCACTTTCATCAGTTACAGAACAACATGACCAAAAGGCACCACAAAAAGCAGCCTGAGATTCCTCAAGCATCTTTCACAAACTCTTTTATTTAGCACTGCTGGCATCAGAACATTCTCCAGCAGATGAGCATCATTCTCCAGCAAGGCCTGGGAAATCTGAGCCAGGAAAAGCACAAAACACACCTGGTGAGACTGATGAAATGACACCAAATTACTGCAAAGGCTTTGGTTTGGATTAACAGTATACACACTGATACTATTGTAGTTGTTCTGTCTCTTGTCTATCCCTATTCTTATATATTTATCCTATTATTATATATTTTATTACCTATTTGGAATGGTCCTGTGCAGAGCCAAGAGTTGAAATTGATGAGCCTTGTGGGTCCTTTCTAACACAGGGTATTTTATGATTCTGTGATTACATAATGTATACATGAAATCACAAAGCCACAACTAATGTTTTTACTTAATAGTCACCTCAGTAGCATAAAAGCAATGAGATGTTTATTGTAACATGCACACAAACTGTGCACTGAAAGACAGGACTATGCACTAAAATTGTATTTTATACCATATTTTGAGTATAATTTTTATATAGGGCATTAATTAGTTCCATCTGCTGACTCTGGTATCATCTAAAGTGCTTAAATTCACATTGAAATTAACCCAAATAGTTCATGAAATAACACACTATGATAAAGAGGGGATGAAGGCCATAATATATGCCCAAATTTCTGTATTACAGCAATCAGCCAGACCAGTACTGGAAATCTTCTTTTACAACATATGGACAAGAAGGCACAAATCCTGGATCAGTGAAAGCAGACCTTCAGAGGTGAGAACCTGGCCTCCTTTGCACTGGTCTGCCCTCATGCAGTGTCACATGCTGCCTTTTGAGGAAAGGTCACCAGTGTCACATGCTGCCTTTAATGAGAGGTCCTTTCCATGCTGGCTCTCAGTGTCAGACATTACAGTAACACTGAGCTCACACTCCTCCCCTCACCCAATCCATCTTTTATGGCTGGCACACGTCCTGGGACCCCCAGAAAACATTTCCCACCCAGCCTGGAAGAAGCTGAAGGGCAAAAAACAGCATGGCAGAAGAAGTTTTAATCTCTTGGTGAGGAAAAAAAAAATTACTTTAATCAGATTTTACTAGCAGGGACTCTCTGGAAATCATACTTCTGCCAGTGCTGCAGTCAGCCAAATAATTTTCAGGGTGAGGAGTGGGACCTGCTGGCATTTGGGCAGGGAAAGGGCAGCTGGCTGGGGCTCAGCAGCACCACACTCCCCCAGGGTAAGCACACAGCACTCCTGACAAGGGCCAGAAATAAAACCAGGGCAGGCAAAACTAGAAATCAAAGCATCTCTCTCCCTCTGACAAAACACACACAAATACCCTCACCCACACCTTTCATAGCAATTCAGCATCTATCTATAGACATTAAAAGAAAAGCCAACACACCACTTCGTAAGGTCACTTTTAATTTACTTTTACACCCCTTTATCTTTGGCTACCCATGGCTGTAAAACATCCTCTGTAGTTCCACTACAAAACTATTAAACCTGAAAAATTAGGTAGATAAAAAACATAGGTATTTAAGAAAAAATAGGCACTAAAAAAACCCACACCAGCCTATATCAGTGCTCTTAATTCCTCGGGTGGGGGCCTGGTGAGCACACACTGACACTCTGAATGCCAAGTGTGAAGGCAATATTTTGATTGTTGCTGCCACACATTCTCACAAATCAAACCCATGAGGTCCCAGAGGCAGAGTTAAATGCTGCCACACCAACGCAGACCCCTGGTGAGGTACACACTGCCAGAAGCCATTTAGAATTCAGTGCCAAAAATTTTGTAATATATAAATTACTTGGTACAGTTTTTTTCCCTGTGAAAGAGTTGCTATTGGTTTAATGGCTGAATTTACGTCAATGGAAGAAAAAAAAAGAATGAAAATATCTAGTCAGATAAAGGAATTTCATCTGTGGTACCATACCCTGTAATTGTTTTCCTCTGAAAGAAAAGATTCTGAAATCCAAGAGTCACCTTTTGGCAAAATACTCTAGGATATTTTTAACAACTATGCCTTAAAATAATTCCTTTTCCATGGGCAAAGAAAAAGATCTGTTTTGAGCCTCTGAACACATCACTGGAAGAACTCAATTTCCTCTTTGTGTGCTGAGGACACCTGCCTCCAGTCGTGACAAGAAAAGTGTGGTTACAAAGAGGTGGGCAGCTATTACATTAGGCAGCAATTAGTTCCCTGGGACAGGAACTGAGAAAGCCAGGAATACATCAAATATGAGCAGATTTACCTCCCTAAATATCTGCTGCCACAGGCTGCAGGGGCTGTGTCCCTGCCAGCTGCATTGTCCCCTGTAAATCACACTGTCCCCTGCACTGATGCCCCTCCATCACACACAGAATGCACTGTATTCACTTTGGGGACCCTCTGTGAATACTGATTGGCAACATTTGGCCCAAATTCTTATTCTTACTAATTGCAATTTACTTCAGAAACAGACCACTGATTTTGCTTTCCCAGCACAGCAATTTTTCTGGTTCTCCCTTCAATACTTTCACACACTTATGCCCAACTTAGCTGCTGATCTCCAATATTTGAGGTAATTATCAGGTAATAAACTCTTAAACGAACTAGTAACTGGGAATGAGTGTCAGCTGACTGTTTTTTTTCTCTGAAACACAGTCTTTACTTCTTTATCATGTATTTTCCACAACCACTCTTGCAATGTAATTTTTTAAAGCCTGATTTTAATTTTTTTCTAGTCATCTGTTTAATCATCTCTCAGAGACAACTGGGGACTGGCATCTGTGATGGCTCTTGCTGCATCACTTTGCTGCTGCCAGCTCACTATGTCTCACTATGCACTTTATTGCTGGCTATTAATTTTTAAGCTAGCTTTATGCTCCTTATTAACAGCTCGTTTCTCAAAAGAGAAAAATGATGTTGTTGCAATCCCAAGTTTTATAGAAATACAACATGAACATCTGAGAAGAGGGCAGAGGCTTGTTTCTGAGGGATTATATTTCCATCTCAAATTCCTTTCCCTCTTCTGTCTGCTGTTTGGGTAGCACGTAATTTCAGTTTATAAAAAATAAATAAACCCACCAACCAGGGTACTGTCATGCATTATTCCTGAGGATGACAGAGGTTATTGGTCTGCATAATTTTCACACTGTCAAACTTCCTTTTTGCCTCCAAAAGGCAAGCCAATGTAGGCCACTTTTAATGAGGAGCCCTGTGTGTGCCTTTCCCCACACCCCGCACAGCAATTGGGCATTTAAAACTTCATGTTCTCCCTGCATCACCACCATATTTTGTCTTCTTTCAACAGGGCTGACTTTTGTCCACAACACTGGGCACTTTCATATGGTGAAGTCTCTTGGCTGCCTCATTAACTCTGAATCAGTGTGTGCCCTTGCATTTTACTATATCATTTCCTCCAGCATTCATTTTGCTGCAGTTAGCCTCCAGCCAGAAACTTCTTAAAACATGATGAAATTACTTGCTTAACAACATACAAGTCAATTAGAAGGCAATTAAAAGATATACTAATCTATTCCCTTGTTTGGTCATGGCATCTTGGTTAAGATCATGCAGTGAATTCTCCTTTGGTATCTGTGAAATCTTCTGCTATAAATTGTAAGCTCCTGTCCACAGCACCTGTTTTTCTGTGAAACACACAGGAATTAGAAGAGCTGCTGTCTTTAGCTTTGCAAACATAAGGAATTAAAGTGGTACAAGCTGTGTTGAATCTAGGGTTTCCTCTCTGCAGTGCTTCATTCCCCAGGTATTTTAATGGGTTTGTTATTGGGATGGGAGAATTTTAAAGGAACCTGGCACCTGCAGGTGTATGCTCTCTCCTGGCTGGCCTGCATATTGGACTCCTGAATATTCCTGCAAGGGAAGAGTTAAACTCCCAAGACTCCACTCTGCCTCCTATCTTTGCCTTATTCTCTTTCTTTTCCATTTTCCTCACCACCCCCATGTGCAGCACCCAGACTCTCCTCTCCCTCCCCAGGGGCTGAGGCAGAGGCAGTGAGTGCTGCACTGAGCTGGGCAGCAGAGCCAGGCAGCTCCTCTGCCAGCCGGGCTCACAAACTGAGTTACCAATAAATATTTGCACCCTAAACACCTTTAAACACATGGGCTCAGCAGTTCCCTTAATCCCCACCTTAAACCCACTGCTAAATCCTTCCGCTCCCCTCTGCCCTGCATCCCAGGTGTGGGGACAAGGCACAAGGAGGAGACGGGGACAGGCTGTGCCTGCTGGGAGAAGAGAGGATGGCACTGAAGGACAGGGCACTGTGAGGGTCTGGACCTTTGGGGACAGCAGCAGCTGCCTGAGGAAGCCACTCCTGCAGGGTCACAGCCCATCAGGTCAGGGCTGCATCAGGAGGGAAGAGCTCATCGGGGTGACACTGCCCAGCCTGCCCTGCCCTGCCTCAGCACAGCTCTCAGCAGCTCCAAGCTCCTCCTCACATGGCAGCTCAGCACGGCCCAGGGTGACAGGCTGAATGCTGCAAGGAAAACCAAGCTTATGCAACCAGGTGATGACCAATATTTATATTGGTGAAGCACCCTATATTCTTGATAACTTCAAAATATTTTTATCATTAGTATGTAATGTCAACATAAGGTAAAAAAAAGAACCCCAAATTAATCCAACATCTTCATACAAGTTGGATTTACCTGAAATTCCTCTGCAAGCCAATGTGAATCATACATGTTTGTCTAAAATAAACTGTTGGAACAGCCCCTTTGCAGAGCAGACAAGGATGGAGAGTTATAAGAGATACACATCTTTCATCACTGCCTTCCTTCTAGGGCCAAGTCCCTTCATTTACTTGAGCTTCAGCTTTTTTGTCCTTAAATCAGACATAACTTATGCCCACAGTGATGCTGTCACATTAATCCATCTGGTATTTGCCAGCACATGGAAGACTGTTCTAATGAGATGTACAGAAAGCAGGACACTATCATCTGAAGCATCTATATTCTTCCTTACAGTTCTACCCAGTTTCATTTCTGCCTGGAAAAGTAGGTCAAAACACTAAACAATAGTTTGTTTGAAGGAAAAAATGCAACTTCTTTTGGCACAAACATTGGTTTTTTCCCCCCAGTTAGCACTCTTAAGATGGACAGGCAGGGTCACAGGACTCTCCAGAGGTGAGCACGAAGGTAACATCTATTCTTGACCTGTTCCTTAACCAGCAAAGATTCAATACAAGAGGAATAATTTATGTGGCCCGCAATTGATTCTTGCTTGGGAAGCCCCAGGGGAGAATTCTAATCATGGCAAGCTCACCTTCTTCTGGGACACATTAAAACAGGGGACAGGGGGTGAATGTTCCCTCTGAGTGTCTCCTGAGCAGGTGGCAGAGCAAAGCTCGGGTGCCCAGCTTGTTCTGTGCACACATTTTACAGTTCTGGGCAGGACCTCTGGCTGTGGCCACACGTTGCCCCTGCAGCCCCCCCCCGACACACTGTAATTACTTTGTTTTCATTAATTGGTCTTAATGCATGCATGCACAGCCACAAATCAAGCCAGCCACTGCTGTGAGTGCAGCAGCTTTGGCTTGGAAATTGCACTTGCCAGGGCTTGTAAAGCCACCAGCCCAGCAGCAGCCCCAGCACAAGGAAATCTGGGGGGCTCAGCTTCCCCCAGGGGCTGTGTGTGCTGCTGCAAACTGCAGAATTCCTGGGAATTAACTCACTGGCACAAACAGCTTCCTGATGGGGAGATATTAATGCTGTACTGGTGTCAATGAAACATTACCATCAATTAAAGCAGGCAGTATGGCAGATTTATAAGCCAATATGTAACCAAATATAGCACAGGAGATGTTTGGAAAAACAAGTATGTGAAATAGGCATGACAAATAGAAAAGCTTTATTAAGGGATGATTTCTGTGATCTCTATCTCCCAGAACAGTGATATTTTAACATCCTTATCCAAACAGGAACACAGATAAACAGGCTGTAAACTCATCTTGTTACCTTGTGGTTTGTGCTCTGACAGAAATGACCGATGATTGTTGTACATGAGCAAAATGTTTTCATTTATACCTCTGACTGGGGTCTGCCAGGGGACAGTTGTCACCCACCAAGTGACTTTGGAGGGACTAATCACAGGGATAAATGTGGTTTGTAATAAAAACTGAGCAACCTATTCAGACCAACTTATTTGGATTCTTACAGCAAATACTTGAGCACACTCTCTGGTAATGCAAAACAAATTAACAAAAAAAGTTGGAGGAAGAGCCTTCATGCCTAACTTGTCACCTAAGGCTGATGAAGTCCAGTGCCAAAGCTTAAGAAAATTAAGTACTAAATAGTTACTACTTTACTAATAAATTAAGTAGTAAATAGTTCAGCCAGACAAAAGCAAAAATGCAGTTGACATTTACATTAAAAGCTATAGTCTTCATGCATCTGTCTCCTTGTTTCTTTTAAAAAAGAACACTTTTATCACCAAAAAGGCCTCAGCCAGATATAGTTGGCTTTTTCAGATAGCATGCTACTGACTCAATTTGGACACTTAAAAGTTCTCAGCTCACTTATCATGAAGCCAAACTCATCAGAAATAAAATCAATTAAGCAGGGCAAAATCACTTTTAGGGTGCCCTGTGTTTTTCCAGTTATCACTGTAAATCTCCTTGGTGGATTATATAAAAAAGGAGTGTTTATAATATTAAATGAGCCCCAGAGTGTGCTCAGGCAGGGCTGACATCCCACTCTGCACAGACACACACCAGGTACCAGCTCCTACCTTGGCTCCATCCACGCTGATTATCCGGTAGCTGTTCCTCGTGCTGTCGTAGAAGTAGGAAACAGTCACAGCCTGCTTGCTGGCAGGAACCCAGTTCTTCTTCGTGCTGGGGTCAATCTGGAAGACATGGGCTCTGGTGGTGAAGATGGGCTGTTCTCTGGAATAGGGACAGGAGAAATGGGTGCGTGAGTCTGCGGAAGGTGAAACGTCCCAGCAGCCCAGCCCGAAAGCACAAGGCAGAGAGCACCTGGCAATGCCCCAAAAGCAAAGACAGAGCAGTGACACTGCCCAGCCACACTCCAGCCTTGAGCACCTCTCCTTGACACCACTCAGTGACATTCAGCATCCTAAAATTACTGCCATAGCCCAAGAAAAAACTGGCTTCTTTCTCCCCATGCTAAATTACCTCAGTACCCATCTATTCCTCAAAATACTTATTTCCAGGAAAGGACATTCACATGCATTCTTTCCTTCTTTCCCCATTCTCATATTTTGCCAAAGGCAGCAAACCCCCACAGCTGGATTTGCTCCTGCTGCCATTCCTGTGAAAGCAAACCCCCACAGCTGGATTTACCCCTGCTGCCATTCCTGTGAACTGCTACCTACAGCCTGGGCTCCTGTGTGGGTGCACCAAGGACTCCAGTGACACACAGGCATGGGATAATTACTGAAATAGTCATCTCTCTCCTCAGAATCCCACTGTTCTGTGGATGTGCATGAAAATTTCATTAGATGCAAACCAGTCAATCAACCTGGGAAGTGAGAGGGAAAGGAAACAGAACCAAATTCCAGTGTTGATGCAGACATTGCCTTTTCAGCTCTCAGTGGGTGATGCAGCACCCCAAAATCCTGATCCCAAACATCAGCTTCTTTCTCCTCAATATTTGTGCACACAATGGAGGGCTTTTGTTTTACCTTCAGTGTTTGACCAAGCAAATCACACAGGAAAGCAGAGAAGACTCAGGACCAAAAGAACCAAATGTGATACATACAAAGTCATCTAGGTTAAAGATCAGAATTAAGCCTTTCTTAAATGCCATAAAACTAAATTAATTCACCACCAACCATACCTTTAATCCAAGTTTAGCAGTAGAAGTGAACTGCAAAGCAAGCTCTACTGAGCTGTTATATGCATTTTCATGCTTTTGGTTTTTAAAAGCTACATTATATAATGTTTTATATTAAGTGTACCACTCAATATATTCTTGTCCCATACAAAATATTACATCATGAATAGGTAATTGACAGAATTACTACAGGATCCAAAACCAATGGTACTGCAATGGAGCTACCACCCAGAAATTTAAATTAAAATCGAGGGCAGTAAATTTGCAAATATCAAACAAATGAAGTGATTTAAGAGTACAATTAGCTCAAGAAAGAAGGAGTGAACTGGTAAAGCCCAGCAAGGCCTCAGAAGGGAGAAAATGAAAGAGTGGTTTTCTCCTTGCAAGACTTGCACAAAGTTCTACATTTTTCCAGGGGCTTGCAGGTTTCTGGACAGACAGCTGTGCTGAACCATGTAAAATACTTACTCAAAATAAATTGCAATGACAATGGGACTGTCATATTACAGCTGTCAGAGTAGCATTTGCCTCAGTTCTCCCTTATCAGTACCTTGCTGAAGCCAGCTCTCATTTCACAGGCCAGTATCGATGCCATCCTCAGCTGGGTGGAAAGAAGGGGCAGCTTTCCTTAACATTTTAAACACTTTCCTTATCCATTACACAGGATTAGCATTGTAACACCTACAGAGGCCATGGAGTTTGCCTCTGTAATAATAAATTCAAGGAGGGGAAGTTTCCCCCAAGCTGTTTACTCTCTTTAAAAAAGTACATTACTTGAAAAAATATTTTTGGAATTTTTTCACCTTTAAAAAGTTCTGTATTTTCAGTTGACTCTACTAAAACCAAGGTAGTACAACCCAATATTTTACTCTAAATGCTAGGAATTTTCCTCCATACAAACCTATTCTACAAACAACTTTAATTCTGTTACATTTTCTTAACTACACCAGAAAACCCTGTTAGAACTGTGCCTGGCTGCTCTGCAGCAGGGGCAGCAAGCATATAAAGTAAATATGGAGACAATAAAAGCAGAATGAAGGCAAAGTCCCCACTATTATCTACCTATTTGTTCAGGAATCTTGACTGAAGCTGCTGCTGTTGAAACAGGAGCTGTACACATCCATCCAGGCGGATAAATCAATGGATAGTGAAGCTCAGAGGTGCAAATATCTACATTTCAATTCATTCTTTCATTAAGAAATAAAGGCAAAACCTCTGTTTCTATTCCTATGATTATCAACAACAAAAAAGCCCACCTGCATTTTGTCTTTCTGTGTCATAGTGATAGCGTGCTAGTTGATAAATTATTAAAAAATAAGAAAATGCAATGTCCAAACTGAAACATTTTAAATCATTTGAGGCAGCTGATGGGTTGACCTTTAGTTGTGACTCAGATTTGGAAGGGCCAGTGGGATGCTCCACATGCCTCTGGCCTTCCAGAGGTGGCTCTACAGGTCAGCAAAGCCCCCAGACTGATTTCTGACTCTCTGAAGAAGAGGAAACACCCCCAGAACACAACGTCCTGCATTTCCTGGTGTTGCTTTATAATAATTAAGAAAAGAAGATGCATTTCTGTGGCTGTGTGTGGCCTGCTGCAGTTCTGGAGCCCTAAGAGCCCACGGTTCAGCTGGTGCCACCACGTTCCCACAGCACAGCAGGATGGCAAAGCCACCAAACTCCAGACACAGCTTCAGCACAGGGGAAACACCCACTGCATCCCAAACCCCTCTGACCACTGAAGCACACTCAGGCTACTGTGAAACCGTGGCACTCAACTTTCAAGGGAAACACAAAATTAGGTACTTTTAAAACCCTCCACCATGGCCCTACAGAGCTCCAAACTGAGAATGATTATTCTGCCTTACTTGTAACTTTTCTACGTTCAAGAAAGCACTTTACTGGTAAAGGAATGACTTCATCTCCCAGGGTTCCTTTCCTTTCCATTTTATCAGAGGTTTATCAGCTTTTGTGATAAACTAACAGCAATGCTAACCAGAGACTGCAGAGCACACTGTGCCTGTTTGAGCCCTGTGAGCTGCTCCTCGTGTGAGCTGCAGCTTGCCTGGGGAGCAGCAGCACTGCCAGCCGGGCTTGGACCCTCACATGAAGGCAGAGAGAATTTATGAATATTTAAAATCTCATGAATTTTAACCAAAGTTGTTAATGATTGATTAAATACTCTTTAAAAAACCCCAACTGTTTAAAAATCAATTTGACAGCAATATCCACTGCTCCGAGTAAAGCTGCTTGAAAAGTCAAACAGGAAAAGTAGAAAATCACACCTAATAATTCTTTATCTGGTAATATAATTTAAGACAGAAAATGCATTTTCATTATTAAATCTGGCAAGCATGTTTTATAAATATAATTGCAATTTTCAACTCATGGTTTTACACATTTTAGTCGACCTTTAATTTCTGTCCTTGCTTCCTAAGAGTGAAATCTCAAGTAAAAAACAACCACTCTCCTCTAATGTCATTAACCTTTTCCAAAGAATTTAACAAGCAAGCCATAAGATTCTCGAGCTAACCAAGTGCTTCACAGCTGTGTCAGATACAGTATCACTTTCTGGTTAATATACAACCATGCCAAATTTCACAACTGTGTGACTAGCTGCAAGCCATGTGTTTTGTATCACTCTTCCTAATCAACGGCAATGAGCTCTCACTTAGGAAAAGTTCAAATTATTTAATTCAAATTTCCTTGTTTATCACTTGAATCATGAGCACAACCAGTGATTTAAATCACTTCAGCTGTAAAGAGTCCCTGCTGGTGGCAGCCAGCATCCTCTGGGCTGTGGGATGCTGGTGGCCGAGGGAGCTGTGACACAGCCAGCTCCAGCTGGTGGCACCTGGGACAGCCAGGGATGCTGGGACCAGACCAGGCACTGATCACTGAACACTTCTGTGCTACAGCAATCCTTCCTGCTAGTAAATAAAACAAATAAAACTCCTGTGGGATCAGCACCCAGACACGTTCAAATGCACTAAGTGCCCAGTGCACATCAGGGGGATGCACTGGCCATGAAGAAACTGGGACAAAATAATCTTTGTAGGATCTGGAACATCAAGTATGTTTGTGACAGGAGCTCTGGTACTCCACCAGAGGCAAAACCATTAATTACACATTTTTAAAACTTTGACTAGCAGATCACTTAACATCTCTGGGATAAGGATTTCTAGTTTACAGCCCAGGATTATTTGTGCTCTCTCCACACTAACTGTAGACAACTTTGCATTAACTGCTCAATTGAAATAAAAATATTTTTTAAAAGCACATATCTTCATATATCTGCCATTTGGTGGAGGATGCAGATGCCTACAGAGATTTTGGAATGTGGTGCTTCCTGCTGCAGCCCAGCATCATGCACACGTTGAGTTTATCATACCTGACAGTGCCAGCAGATCTGCAGTGATTTGCTGTAACAAGTATTAGATAATGAGGATCTCTCAAGAGAAAAGAGTAGAAGCAAATGCAAAATCCTACTTTGTGATATATCCCTCATCACTGGTCATGAAACAAAAATCTGTATTGCTAAACACAACATGATAAAATTGGTGCCAAGTTATTTAGATTGAACATTGCTACTACTGCCTGTACTGAAAAGAATTAATCCTCTATGTACATATATTGTAGTTTGCAGTGCCATTTGTATTTATTCAGATCATGGATGGAGATTTTTCTCCTATTTGAAATACTCATCTTGATGAAAGTCCAGGCCCATTACAATGCCTAAAAATTACCTGTGAAAATAGTTTATGTATTAACTCTTCTCACTTGTGTATACACACACATCTCAAACTTGGAAAAACAACCAACCCCTCTCCCTAAAACTGAAGTAAAGGCAGACCTGGGATGATGACAGAGCTGCTGTGGGGAGAAGTTGCAGTTCATGGTGTCACACACAGCAATTAGCACAGTGGCTGCAGTTTATACACAATATTAATCTTTGCTCCAAGCCAAAATTAGGGTTCATTCCCTCCAACCTGTTACCTCTGTGCATTCAACACTTGTGCCATCTTGGATCAAATATTTGCAGAAAAAAAAAAAGAGAACCACACAAATGAGTTTCTCAATGATGACCAAGGATGAAGATAAAGGACCTCTTCTGACCTCACACCTCCTGCACACACTCCAGTCAAGACAAGCATCCCCCTGTGCTACAAACCCAGCAAATTCAGCTGTCTCAGCCCAGTGCTGAGCTCCTGGCACCTCCACACCCATCAGTGCCAGCTCATGGCTGGGCCAGCACCAGCTCATGGCCTGGTCTCACTCAGCACGGGCAGCACACAGGGCTGGGGAGAGACAGACACTAAATCTGAGCCATTTTGGGATGTGGCAGCAGCAGACTGGCACGAGGAGAGCAGGCAGCTCATTCCCTTCCCAAATGCCATATGCCAATGAATCCAGGTCACTCAGACCCCATCAGCTGCCACGGGCAGGCTCTGGGGCTGCCTGCCAGGGCACAGCACAGCAATCAGAGCCTGCTGCAACCTGCAAGGGTGCAAAACCCAGCATGAGGAGAGCAGGTGGGTAATGGCTCCATTTTACACCTGAGGAAACAGCCTTGGAGAGCGAGATGGCATCCCAGGATAACAGAGCCACCAGCAAGCCTGGAAATAGAATCCATCACCTCCCTTCCTCTCTGCAGCTCTGCTCTCACTGCCATTGCAGGGCATTTTTATACCACATCTACCCAGGGCAGCTTTTGGCTATGTGAATTCAAAAGGCTGAATCAACAGCTGAATATTCACCACTCAACAAAAAAGAATAATATCTGTGCAGAGCAGAGAGAAGCTCTGAGAGCATTGACAGCTGCTCCTCCTCACTGTGCAGGAAGGTGGGATGGGTGCAGCTCCCATTGCTCCTGCAGTGCAAACAATCCTTCCTCCTCCTCCTCCTCCTCACACTCATTCCCACAGCAAAAATGACTTGTAAGGATGGAGACATAACCCTGAGCAGTAAAGAGCTGAGAGAGAGGGAGGATTTACTATCAGTTGTAAAGGAGGGTGGGAGAACTGGCCTAGAGCGATGGGCTGGGCTAGAAGTGGGCAATTGCACCCAGGCTTTGCTGCTCTTTATTCTCTTTATTAAAAAAAACCCTAAAATCATGCAGGCACCTCTGAAAGTGCCATTGTCAGTACTTGCCAGTCAAGTCCTGTGCTCCCAGGTGGAATTCCCTCCCAAAGTGGTGGAAGGCACAGGGAATGACTTCTGGAAAACCCTGGCTGCTGGGACAAAAATTACACTGCCTCTAAAAGAGACAGAACGAGAAACAAACAGCTGTTTTAAAAATAAAAATTACTCAAAGTTCTTCTTTTCAGTCTTGAAATTCTTATTTCACGAGCAGACCAAGCTCCTCATAATGTGGCTGAAGTGCTGAATCTGGCAGCAGTGTTAATCAAGAGCAAGGTCATGCAACTCGTTCAAATACCCAGTCATGATTCTCTGGTGCCCACTTGATATTAAATTTGGTATCAACTCACCTGCAGAAATATATGAAATTTGTGCAAAAAAAATCCATCTTTTTAGCTCTTTTCATTTACAGGCATTATTATTTCAACAGAATATAATTAGCAAAAGTGCTTCTTGCATTTTTAGGGAACATAATAGTTCCAGTTACTTAGACAAAAAAAATTAGAATAAAAGTAGCTAGCTAAAGAATTGTCTGTTAAAAGCACAGACATCAATTAAGCTCATTTTTGATTTGCAGCTCAGTAAATCCAAAAAGAACAAATCTTCAGGAAAAAAGCTCTCAGTATGAAAATCATTGTAACATCTGTGAGGTCTCACAACACCACTGTGCCTTTAGCAAGCCAATATTCAAATTAAAAGGCTTATCTTGGGCACTGAGGAAGCTCACACTTTATTTTGGGATCATCTCTAGAGGTCTATTAACCTTTCAAGACACTGTGAATAAACACTCATACACAAGTGACAGGAACTGAGAGGACTCTGAACTAAGCCTCCATAGGTAAGGTTACTTATTGGAAAAAAACAAGTTGAGGCATGTGTGTACAAAACTGGTGGTGTAATTGACCATTTCAGAGTCTTTTTTCTGAGAAGACATTTAAAGGGGATCCATAAATCTGCACCTCAGTAATGTTACCACCCTCCCTTTTGCAAAGGTGTGAGTTCAAACTCTGAAAACAGGAAAAAACACTTGTACTGTGTACAGTCAGCACCTCTCCCACCCTCGTGACAAATGAAGCTGGATCAGCACATGAACAGTCCCCAAAGCCATCCCATTGCTCTGGATTGGTTAAAAATTACATCCTCTGCATTCACCCCAGCTCCACTGGAGTTAATGCTTTCAGCACAGCCTCCTCTGCAGCACAATGCTGGCATTGTAATATTTCAGGGAGAAATGCCATTGTAAATTGCAGGTGCAAACCTGGAGTGGAGAGAGCAGGTCTCTGGAGCACATTCCCTCCCTCCCCTGCAGCTTCCACCCTGGCACAGCCCAGGGGCACAAGGGGATGGCCCAGATGCCAGCTCTGGATCAGGGCATGCCTGCATGCACCAAGGTCTGCCCCAAGCAGCTGGCCTTGGGAAGGAATTTATTTTGCCTTTATAAACAAGCAGAAAATTCCTTCAATGCAGTAGTGGAATCTTTTTTACTATTTTTAATTCTTTGGACTTCTGCATGGCAGAGGGCTCAGGGTGCTTTGAGGTTGTATGGGCTACTTCATGTGTATTTACAAAATGAAGAGAGCAAATGTCAGAGGATATATGATCAAAACACACCACACCTACAAACAGAAGACTGGAGTGAGACCATATGTGTGCATGTAAAACCCACTGACACCACCAGGGCAGCATCTTTGTGACTTTTTTCCCCTCCCATGCTATAGGAATTTGCATGGCTGATGAGGATATCTCCACACAAAGCAATCTGAAAAGCTGATTTCAATCAGTGGCTTAATCAAAGCCTCAGTATTGCAAAATAATATGATTAAACACTCCATTATTTCAAACAGCACAGCACTAAGCAAATCCTTGGAGGGGAGTGCTTTTGTGCACTAATCCATGCATGTAATTATTGATATGCTTTCCCATGCCCTATTCAAATGCTCTCCCCCGAGGCTTTTCTTCCACTTACACTAGGGGAGGAAAAAAAAAAAAGCCAATCAGTTCAGTTTAAAGAACAAGTTGTATAACTCTTTTTGATCTGCTGCCTGAAGGATCAAATAAGGAATTCCACCAGCTGTAAGGTCAGAAGTGAATGATAGGGCCCTGCTTGCCCTGGTGGCCACCACCACGTGCCAGCAGCAGGGGCAGGACAGGGCTGTGCCCTGGGCTGGCAACACCCTCACTGCAAGGAAAAGGTGCCAACAGATGGCTTAATGCAAGGCTGCACGGCCTTAATGGAACTTAAGGATGTAAAAATTAAGAGCAATTAAAGGCTAAGCAATTTGCTCAGTGAGAGATTAGAAGGATGCAAAGCAATGCCCACACTGGGTACTCAGTGCAGGTGTGGGCTTGCCTGTGCTGAGAGCAATTCCAGCACTGCCACGTTTAAATGGGTTTGATCTCACCAGCCTCCTTCTAGAGCAGATCATGCAAAAGACAAAAAAATCACCAAATGTGGCCAAGAGCACCAAAGCCAGTGCATTAAAAACAGGAAAGAGAGGTTCCAGCGCAAGCACAGCCCCTGTGCCCACAGGGACCCCAGAGCAAGGCGCTGGGCACAAAGAGGCACAGCCAGAGCCAGCCTCAGTCCCCACTCAGTGCAGCTCACATCAGACAACCTGAAAAGAAGCAGATTCCCATTTTCTGGTGATTTTAATAGACCAACAGAATCATCAGGCAGAGTGTTTGGTTGCTGCTTGCACACAGGCTCTCTCAGCAACTGGGGGACACAGCTCCTGGCACTGTGGATTTCCCAGCAGCCAATAAGGGAACAGAATGACACATTTCTTCTGCTGCAAGTTAAAAATACAAAGGAAATTTCAAACATTTAGAAGCTAACATTATTCACTTTGATCTTTAAAAATATAACACCATCTGTAGCTGTCAGATTTACAGTACAGATCTCAGATATGTACATTATTTGTTGGTATAAAAAAGCTGTCAGCAGCCCTAGTGCAAAAGTGAGGATCCTCTGGCAATCTCCTGAGTTTCAGAGAGAACTACTAACCTGAAAAACTCAACCATCAGGTTATTCATGTGCAACACAGTATGTACAAAGCAAAAAAAAACCACTTCCCTTGCCACAAATCCCACAAAACTATATCCCTGAAACCTGCTTGCACTGCAAGGTGCAATATATTTGCAAATATATATTTGCAAAATTTATTTGCAGGTAATATTGGGGGAACTTACCCCAGACCTTCCTGAACCCCAACAGCCACCTATTTCTGATCCCTACAGACCTGTTCCCTGGCACTTCTGATTTCTGCATGTCAATGCCTCCAACCTTGTAGGTTATGCAAAGGTTATACAAAATGTGAGGTATGAAAGGATTTAATTTCAAGTATCAGCATTTTTCATGCTATGCAGGTCCCACAACTACAGTTAAAAAGCAAATACGACAAAAAAATTGTATTTTCCTGTCAGCAGAGTCTCAAAAATTAGTGTGGGCTGGCTGAAAATTTGTAGAATAAACGAAACATAGCACACATGCCTTTTATAAACTTATTATGCAAGATGAGTTTGGGTAATATGCAAAACCAAATAAAACATTCAAATTATTTTCTCGATATGCATTAGCTATTCCAAATTTAACCCTGGTTTTAAGGAGGTGACAGTCCTGAGGGGCCAGGCTAGGACACAGGCCAGGGGAGAGATTGGCAAGAGCAGTCAAAAGTCAGAACTCTTTAAATGTCAGATCATTAATAGTTTTAAAACCAAAAGGCCTTGACCTTTTAAAAAAATATATTCACTGTGCTGAAAAACTCTTTTTCTGAAGTCAAACAAGAAACCCTGGAAATTAATTCTTACCTGCATGATGCTAATGATGACTTTTCTCATGTTTGTAGAATTCAGCTTTTTGTGCCTCAGAAATTAATAGAACAGGAGAGGACATAATATTTTTTTTTTTTGCCTGTGATATACTCTGTCCAGCTGGTATTTTTTGATTAAAAGACTGCACTTAAATCTGGCTTTGCCTTATGAAATTAAGGTCTACTAGACATTAAAAAATCCAATTAGTGCTACAAAAATTAAGGCATACCATTTCCTCAGTCTCATTTACACTAATATAGACTTTTTTCCTTTCTGTCAAGGGTGAAGGACACAGCTGAATGATGGGATTTTTTCCATCTCATTTATATATTGATGTAATAAGGGCAGACAGGTAGGCCCATGCAAGTGCTGATTCTGTCAGCAGCCCAAGTTGCCAGGACTGTGAATATTGTCACTTATAGATTGATAAATGGACTACATGGACTAATTGTATTCCAGCGTCTCTGGACAGATGGCAAATCTTACAGCCATATGGTGATTATTTCCACTGAGCTGAAAGTATATTAACACTTACCAAATGTTTAAAATGATGAGATGATCTAAAATAATTTTTCTGTGAACGTGGATACAAACAAAGGGCCGGCAGGGCGGGCAGGCTGGGGCTGGGCTCCCTCCCAGGGCCCCCGGGGATATTGATGGAGCTGGCTGTGTGCTGGCCCAGGGCTCTGGGAGCACAGGGTGCTCATTTCTGCTGCTCTGCACGGCCCCTGATCAGTGCCACTCTCTGCCAGCACTGAGACATGCACTCTTCCTTTTCCTGGTACTTCTCATTCCTTCTCTTCCCTCTGGCTGAAGAGATTCTGAAGTTATTGTCCCACTTTTAAAGGCAGCCATATAGCCAGCCCTGCCCCCTGAGAATCCAGTGGAGGACTGCCTGATCACAGGATCCCTGGGGCAGGACTGACTCAGCAATGGGCACCTGCAGCCCAAAAAGCCAACCATGCTCTGGGTCATCCCAAAAACAGGTCAAGGGAGGTGATTCTGCCCCTCTCCCTGCTCCCACCTGGACTATGGCATCTAGGTCTGGATCCCCAGTGTAAGAAGGATGTGAAGCTGTTGGAGTGAGCCCAGAGGAGGACACACACAGATGATGAGACGGATGGAGCACCTCTCATCTGGAGACAGGTTGGAAGAGTTCAGTTTTCAGCCTTTCAGTACCTAAAGGGATGCAAAAGAGCTGGAGAAGGATTCTTTACAAGGACGTGTAGTGAAAGAACAAGGGGGAATGGCTTTAAACAGAAAGAGGACAAGTTTAGATTGAATAGGGAGAAATCCTTCCCTGTGAGGGTGGTGGGGCACTGACATGGGCTGCTCAGAGAGGCTGTGGCTGCCCCATCCCTGCAAGTGTCCAAGGCCAGGCTGGATGGGGCTTTGAGCAACCTTGTCCAGTGGAAGGATAGATGGGAAGGTTAGAACCAGATGACCTTTAAAGCACCTTCCAACCCAAACCATTCTGTGATTATACATGCACTAAATGCATTTTGCTACCCCCATGTGTACTCCCAAAAGAGAAATCAACCAGGAGGGGACAGAACCAGGCCCCAGCAATGCTGTGAAACAAACCAAAGCAGCTGAGCAGTGACCAGAGGCTCACCCTGCTCACTGCCAACCATTTTCCATAGCAAAGTTCTGCAGTGCTGCCTCAGTGGCTCAGCATGTTCCAGCTGTCCATGGAACACACCAGGCTGCTACACATCCCTTTTATGAGTTATGGATCCACCCTTCAGAACAATGGGAGAATACACACAGGAGACCTGATTCTCTCCTGCTCTGAGTTACTGCTAATTTATACCAAACAAATCCGAGCAAAATCAGCTCAAATTCTCCACAGATGTTTATGCTAGAATACTAAACCCGTATCACATGAGTTAAATGATTTTTTGCTTTGCTTCCAGAACAAAATTCTGAACATTTGTTTGTTTTAAAATAGGATTCAAAATAATGTTTTGTGTTCTGCAGTAATTTGTTTTGCATGCACTTTGATGATAGGAAAGTCCTTGCTAGTGGAAACAGCCACCTCCCTTGCTGGGGGTAAAAAAAGTTCACGTATCAGTTTTCCTATTTGCCATAAGTAAAATACAGCAAGTCAAGAGCTGGAAACTGCACTCTTCACAGTGCCTGTGATCTAAAATTAATGCCTGGTGTTGGTATGCAGAATGGATCAAGTACTTGCTCACCCACTGAGGACAAGGTGCCAACTGGTGAGAAATTCTTACTATGCTTTTCACACATTCACACTTTAGCACCCGAAGTATTAAACCGACTTCATTTTTAAGGCCTCTCTCACAGGTCTCGCTAAACACAGGTTTTTTTAAGGAAGCTTTGCTACCCCTGAAGGCAGCAAAAGAATGTTTCAGTTGCCCATTTCCCCCTGGACAACACAGAGCAGCCCTGTGTTTTTCCATGTGCCTCCCTGCCAGCACTGACCTGGCTCTGGAGCTGCTGCCACCCTGGGCTCCAGCCAGGCTGTCCCCCCAGGCAGCAGCTCCAGCCTCAGCACAGGGCAAGGAGGTGTGCCAAAAAGGAGATGGAAAAAGAAAAAGAGGGGAAAAGTAACTTTACTCCAAGGTGCAAAGTCTGGACCACCTGTGTAACTCACAGAAATCAGCTGTTCTTTAGTGGAATAACAGCACTGGACTATCCCAAACTGCTCCCAGCAGTTGTGTGTCTGTTTTATCTTCTGGCCAATAATTCAGAGGTCATCCTGCAAAGCAGCTGATGAGCATAAACCCTTTCCAGTACAACCTTGTGTCACTTGTGCTAATTTAACAGCTATTGGGAAGGGTGCTGGGGATCGCAGCAATATTACTTTGGTATTTCACAAGAGAAGCTGTACAGAGTTGCATGATATTGCTCTCCCTCCAAAGGACAAGGATGCCAATTCATAAGGCAGGGAGGAAAGACCAAGCAGGGAATGCAAAGTGGATTAGATATTTTGATTCCTTTCCAAACTCTAAGCTTAAAATATAAAAAACTTTGGCAACTTCTCCCCCATAGAATTTGAAATGCTAATTTCTAACTCAATGGAGAAAAGTTCTCCCAAAGATCTGAACAATACACATGCAGGATTATTACTCTGCAGCTGAAAAATTCAGAGCAGACCTTCCCTGTGGAGGGAAAAGCAGGTAACCACAGCCACAGGAGAGTGTTTACCCCAGGCCTGGGTCCAGCTGATGAGGGAAGCTGTGCCTGCAGCTCTCTGCAAAACCACAGCCCTGCAGAAAAGTCTGGGGAGGAAAAGCAGGGCGAGAGGGATTGCTAGGAGAGCCCGGCTGCACACTGCCATGTCCTTGAAAGCTGATGCATCTCCCATAATGTGCAGTTTTGAAGGTCTCAGAAAACACATGTTCAGAACCTTCTGTCTGGGGAAAGTCTTGGAGGATCACATGGAAACTTTAAAAACATTATTTGTCCTTTGGAGCTCTCAAAAGACAAAGGGGAATTTCTCATTGCGCACAAATACCAATTTTCCTGCTCCAAAGCACACGGGAAGGTGAAAGAGGCACAGAGGGGAAAGAAAAGTTCCCCAGGGAAACATGGGCACAGACACACTTCTGGATCTGCCTGGGAGATGAGCAGCTTCCCATCCATTCCAAATAACTCCTAAAGCAACAATTCCCTCCCTGGAGCGTGGGATCTGGTCCTTGTTCACAGCTATTGTGTTTCATTGTAACTGAGATTACAGACTCCAGCTTTCAGCTCCATCCCCTTGAATTTGGGTGGGTGTAGTGAAGTGACAGATCCCTGTTCTCAGTCAAGCCAATTTCTGCTCTTCTTTAAAAGGACCATAAACCAAATTAGATGGGGTTTTATGAATGAACATTTTTAGAAGACACTAAATACAAGTTTATGAGGAACACCTCTATAAACAACAGGCAACAGAAGGTTATCTATCTCCTGTAATGGACCATGAAAGTGACAAACAGCTGTCAAACATAAAATAATCATGAAAAGAGAGAGTTCTCATTCACCTGTGTGCTGTAAAGTTTTAGGCAACTAAACCTCCTTCATTGTTTCATAAAAGAATAAATTTGTCCCTATCACAGCTGGAGGAGGGGGGATTATTATGACAATCACTGAATTTAACATGGACTGTGTACAAAGATATTTTTATCTCCTCCTTGTGCACCCAAGGGCAGGAGTTGTGCCCTTGCTGTACACTGTGCCCCTGAGCACTGCCCACTTTCTGTCCCGGCTGGGCAGAAACCTCCTGACAAGTTAGGGAGGAGTATTTCAGCTTTGGGGTTTTTTATTGGGGGTTTGGACCACATGAGGGTGTAAGAAGTAAGGACTTTACCTGGAAGGGCTTAGGTGCATCCTATGTACAGACCACACGAGATACAGACTCAGCTCAAGTAATATTAAGAGAGGAAAGAAAAAAGAAGGGGAAAAAAGGGAACTGCAGATATACTGTGTTAGTGTTCAAGGGAGTGGGTGAAGTGGATAGACCTCCTCCTTTGTATGAAGGTGGAAGGAGATTAAACTGACCACCTTGTGGCTCTCATTTATGAAATGCCACTTCCACATCAGGACATGCTACATGGTGGAAGAATAATCCAAAGGGACACTCTGGGGGAAAGTTAAGCTAATGGGGACTGACGACATCACCTCCAGGACTGGCATCACATCATCCTGCATGCCAGAAACTGCTCCATCCCAAAACGTGGGATCCTCCAAGGGCAATTGTCATCAGCTCTGCAAGCCAAATCTGCCTCTTGTTGGCATGGAACAAGTTTTAAATCTGTAATTCATGCAAACTCATCTATGTGATTTGTAGGAGCTGGGGTGGTTGGGTGGCACAGGGACAACTGCACTGCTGCCATTTCTGCACCAGTGTCTGAGCTACCCACCAGAACAGAGCTCATCTTTAGACACCCCCGTCTGTGAAATAACTGATAAAAAGGTGCCAGACTCTCCCCACATGTCCCACGCATCCTCCAAGCAGCCCTGAGTGCTGGCTGGGGACATTCTGCACTTCTCATCTCAAAGAACTTCTCCCTCTTTTATCAAATGCTCTTTTAAACATTTTCAATATCACAAAACAATGTATGTTCCCACAAACAACTACAGAGAGACATTTCAGATGGGTGCCACAGATTCATAGTGGGAAGCTGCAGTACAAAAGCCTGATAAAACCAGGGAGTGAAACAAAGGCAACAATAAAGTGTTGCTGTTCCAGATTACAGAGCAACTCCCAACAGCAGAGAACTTGAGTCAGTCATTGCAACTCAATTAATATGATGGGAGACTGCACCTTGAAGTACAGTACCTTTCAAAAGGAAAAGCTTTGAGTACTGCCCAGCTCTGGCTACACTGCCCTTTTTCCAGGGATGAAACAATAAGTAATTAAATACTAAAAATAAAATGCTCGTACCTCCACAAATAAAATTAAGATTTCCCTTCAGAGCCAAGCAAGATTAACATTTTGTATTTTTTTACCCCCAAGAAATATAGCGGTTCCATATCTGAGGAGAATCTGCTGCAAAGCATTAAGCAAACAACAAGTATTTATTCAGTAAGCAGTCATAGAGCACCATTTCACAGTTCCACAAGGAAGGAGCCTCAGTACAAGCAGAAGCAGCTTTAGGAAAAAAATATTTTACAAGCTGGCTACGCATTTTTTAATGTATTCCACAGAGGCCTTTGCTGTCTTCCTGCACTGAGGTACTAAACATTGCCTGATAAGAATGCAGTTGCAGGATTATTATTATTATTATAATGAAAATGCTAATGGGGAACAGCACTGGCAGCTCTGGAGGGCTCTCCCAGGCCTCTTGATGCACAGGCAGAAAAGTGCAACTTCTACAGAAATCTTCTTTCTGACTCGCAGAAGGGTTGAGTTTCTAAATCCTGTAGGCTGCAGCGAAACTTCCAGATGGAAAGGAAACAGTTTGTCCCTTCAGGAATTCTTACAATCTTGCATTTTGATAAGCCACGTCAAACAAATAAAATCAGATCAGTGCATGGAGGAGGCAGGAAAGGAGGACGTGGTGCCTCTGAAGGGAGCAGGTCTGCACAGCAAGCAGCGCTATCTGCTCACACCTCCATCACCCTCCTTTCCTCATTCCCCTGTCTCAAATCTGCACACTCTTGCTCCATGACAAAGCCCTGTTGTTTTGCAGCTAGAGCTCTTGCTAGCCCTCACACTGAAGCCCACAAATGCAGCACACCTACACAGCAGAGGCTCCTGCTCCCCTGTGAGTCATTAGGCAGCCTGTCCCGCCTGCTGATGTCAGCCAGCAACATCCCTCTCTTCTAAACAAATCCTGAAACGCCTCGAGCATCCATTCTTTAAAAATATTATCTTCATTTTCATCCTGACCCCGGTGGCAAAATTACCATCAGGAAGCAATTGCCAGTGATGCAGAGGGTCCAAGAGCTGCCACGTCAATGAGGAGTGAGCAGCAGCTCTGGTGTCACACATGAGCTCAGCACCGAGCCCGCAGCACAGGCACATCCCTCACAAACAGGCACAGAGCAGCCAGCATGTGTCACCAAAAATACAATCAAAGATCAACTGCATCATCCCATCTCATCTTGTACATTTTGCATGAGTGTGTATTACACAAGCCCTACTCACACCGTGCCCAACCTGCGCTGGGTGCTGCGTGGCTGTGGCAGCAACCTTCCCAGGTACTAATTGTGTATTCCTGCCTAACTGCTCTTGCCATCCAAAGGGCTTCTTTAATGCTCAAGCTTAAACACTTCCTGTCTTCCTTTGAAGGCAATGCCCTCGTCACATTCTGAGGTTTAAGAACAGGATCATCAGCTATTTACGGTGTACAGTTATCAGAGAAACAGCTGAAATGTTCCTCTGAGCACATTTACATCCTAAAGAGCCATGACCAAATCGCAGGATAAACAAGTGACACACTGTCTTTGCAGTGCACAGAGTGCAGAAGGCGATGGAGAGCATTCAAGGTGAAAGCAGACACAGATTTGACCATGTAGCAACCTTGAGGAATGAGGATTTCCCACTCTGCACACACCCTATCGCAGAGTCAACAGGAAAACCAACAGCTGATTGAAAATGCTTACGCCTAAGTCCCTCAGTGTACGTTCATGGGTGAGGCTATTTATCTTAGGCACTGCAATAACAGAGCCAAATGAATGAATAAAACGAATACACAGCACTGCAGAAAACCTAGATGCAAAACCAGGCTGATGCCCTTGCTCTTGTGTTCTCAGCAAACTCACTGTCCTCTGCCTGGTTCATGCTGGGAATATGCTTGAACAGTTTGAAACACTTGATCACATCCTGGATCAGTTTAAAAAGTTTCAGTTTAAAGGAACTGAACATCAAATAATTCTTTTTAACATTTAAAAAGAATGTTTCCATTTAAAAAGAATTTAGATGATGCCTTTGTTATCAGGAGACCTACTCACCATTCTCTTTTCAAATAGAAAGAAGGGCTTGAGGGACATCCCAGCTTTGTGGAGAATATTTTATTTATAAGATTTTTCTCAAGTGATAATTAAAGTAACAGTGGTAATTAATTAGGTTAGCAGCTGAAAGCAATGTAACTCATGACTCTTGGTATCAAGTTTTCCTTCTGTCCACTCTTTCTACATGAACAAATGCCTGGGAAATTTGCAGCAGAACATTCAAACTAGTTGTGGTACTGGCAGATTTCTCCTCATAATTTAGTGAATTCATCTGTAGCAGACTTCATAAATTCAGTTTCATGCATGTGTCTGCAGTGCTGTGAACCCTCACATGGTTGTGAGAGGTGAAGTCACTTGGACAAAAAACTGTTACAGGTTTGTTCACTCACCTGAATCCAGCCACACCAAAACTCAAAACAGCCACAAATCACTATGAGGCCCCAGCTGTTTGGTCCTTTCTTTTCTCTTCCACCCACCCCACCAAGCTCCCTGCCTCTCTAACCTTGCATAAATGAGTTTAACATAAGGGACTACACTCTGCTGAGGTCAATGGAGTTTCCTCATCATTTCAGTGAACCCAAATACTGCTCCAGAACACAAAGTTCTCTGGACCTGACTTTTCCACAGATTCTTGTACAGACACCTGTATTTGTACACAGACACAGAATCCTCCAAGTCAGAGTAACATCCATTTATATCTACCCTGCACAATGGAAATAGCCATGTCAGGAACCAAGGCTGTGAAGAATCAAGCTTCAAAAACATGAGATGAGCAGCCTCAGCACCTATCAGATCTCAGTCCCTTTCCCTGAACACCAAAACCACCACCAGCTGGATATAATCTGCCCCCCTGAGCTATGCTGGGAACCAAACTTAAGCTGCTGACCTTGAAATCTCAAGAGAAGAGTCCCTGAGCTCAGAGTACCAACTCAGCTGTGTTCAGGCACATTCTTGTCCCAGCCCTGCTTCGAGGGACTGCAGGGACAGCCAGGTGCCATTCCCTGCCTGCCCCTGCCCTGGCAGACAGATGGCCTGGACAAACTTTGGAGGGAGCTGGTGAGACGCTCCCGTGGATTTCAGCGGGAGCTGGAGGAAAGCCAAGGTGAATTTCCTCTGCAACAACACCATCCCTGCCACCGAGCTTCTCAGGCTCAGCTTATCACCATGGTTTCTAAAGTGCTGCTGGTACCAGAAAGTGAACACCCTCCAAAATTACTGCCTTCCTGTAACACGAGCCTCATCACATGTTCTCCTTTGTTTATCTCCTTCACTCCTTGCCCTCACATCAGGTTTTGCCTTTTACTCCCCAAATACAGCCACGTGTTGGCCGATGGACGTTGGCACTGCTGGCAGCAGGAGAGAGGAGAGCAAGGCAGCCTTCCCTGAGCTCTTAGATGTCAGAGCATAATAAAAACATCATGTATGGCTGCCCTCAGCAATACAGCCCCATGCACCTTTCTGTGAATGTATCACAGGGGGAACAGAGTTTTGTTCAAGAGACCAAGCTCCTTAAGATGAGGGTCCTTCATTGCCTGACCCAGGCTTGGAAACCTGCCTTTTCCAAACTTCCTGGGGCTTGGCTCAAAGCTCACCTGGAGAGTTATGGATGGATCCCAGCTGCAGGGGACTAAATTACCCCACCAGCCCCAGAGGAAGCAGCAAAGAGAAGACATCTCATGTCATCAAAAGAAAGGTGTGCTGTGAGCTAGTTCATCATTAACCTGTATCACACACACTTCTACAGTTGGACAGCTTTCTGCAATAATTTCTAACACTCAAAGACCTAGTTGTCATTTTGATATGATTTATAAAAGAGAACTAAAACACAATTTTAATGCTAGAGGGCATTTAAATCAGTTGAGTTTTAATCCAACGGATAATATAAATATCAGCTTCAGCAGTGAAGAGATTTACAGGTCGAATCCAAACTGGATACTTGTCATACACCTCATAACAGAAATTATTTGTTATGGATAGATAAGGAAATACAAAGATAGTAAAGAAATGAAAATAATAAAAGAATTTAGGCACAGATGAAACAGCTATCCAACACCTTTTAAAATCAGCTAATACCAAAACCACAAGCATCCTTATAACTGTAAATTTAACTTGGGCTGCTGAAACTGAGGTCATGGTGAGCCAGACCACAGCTATCAGATGAGTAGGTGCAGCCCACTAACATCAGAGACACTTCCTTGATTGTGTCAGTCCTTGGCTTGCAACAGCAAGAGACAAAGAAGGAGGTATTTTCAGACACAGATTTCTACAGCTGGAAATGTGTTACATTGTGGTTTTCAAATAGCTGAAGTTTAAACTTTGAGAGGATTGAGGTAACAGCAGTGAGCAGATATGCTGGGTAGAAGAAAGAAGTGATTTGGGAAAAGATCCATTCCCTTCAAAGTAGACATTTGTCCAGTGAGATTCTTAACAGTGGCTTGACCAAAATACAGTGGTTTTCAGTCAGCAGCAACTTTCACATTGACTTTTATGGACACTGGAGCAGATTTTTTTTTCTGGTGACTTTTTTACAAGGTTGTTTTCATGTCCCTTGTATTACAGGCATTAGGTTTTTTTAAAAACATGTAAATTGTAAAACTTGACACTACCTTGCTGCCTAGTGAGTTGAACTAAACCAACAGTTTAAATAGCTCAGCTCACAGCTAATAAGCAATTTAAATAGCTTTGCTTTGCTAAGCTCAAGTAGCTGTATCAGGTTTCATAGCACGATCAGTCACTGCCAAATCCATAGGCAGCATTTAAATGAATCATTAGCAATGGTCACCCCCAGGAAAAAGAAAAAAAGGAAAGTAAAAGAAAAAATATTTTAAGAGCTAAGAATCAAGTCATTGCCACAATTTCTATGAGTACATTCCCCATATGTGACACCAAAATGTGCCCAGGAAGCAAATCCCACTCAAATGCCTGGGCCAAAATATATTCATCCAAGTAAGAATGACTGAGCTCTGTGTTCTGACCACATCCTGCTTGAGCACAGAGGTGCCCATGAGTACAGAAGGACAAGCTGGAGCATGCAGAGGTGAGGGATTTGCAGCACAGATGGAACCGGAAGAAAACTGGGAGGCTGCTCCTGTGCCATGTGTGCTCAGTAATGCTATCACAGCTGCTGTAATGCTATCACAAATGTGCCTCCAAGCTCTCTGGATCAGAAAGGTGAATGGCAAGATAATTATGTGAGACACTGGGAAAATGCATATTCACCAAACACCTTGTCTGAACTCTGTACAGAGAGTGCAAGAGAAGGCACAACCCACGCTGGAACCCGGGGAGTGAATGACACTGGGAGCCTGATCTCACACCAGGGTAAGGCTGAAGAGACTGAGACACACATTAAATCAGGGGGCTGAGCTGGGCTAGCGAACGTGCCTGCTCCCTGTGCAAGCCTGCACGTTCTGACACTGCATGCAGCAGCACAGACAGGAGCACAGCCAGAGCTCTCAGCAGCCTCTGCAGCCAAAGTCCTTCTCAGCCTGAGCAGGACCACACCGAGCCCACAACTCCACCTGGCTGACAGAAGGGGTGGAGAGCACTGTGACCTTCCACTCATCTCTCCAAGCCACAGCTAAACTGATCTACCAGCATGGAAGCTGTTAAAAATGACAGCAACTAAAATATCTGCCTTTAGAGACACCCAGGCAGAGTGACAGAGGCAAGTTTCCGTGGATGGATGTTTCTGATCATCCTGGACTCTGCGGGGCAGTGCTGCTCCAAACAGGTTTCAATACTTCTTTCTCCAACCCCAAGGACAGTTTCTCTTTTATCTTCCAGTGAAACTTTGCATAATTAAGAAGCAGATGAGCCCCTGTAATCCTGAAGAGAAACGTGGGGAGATACTCACTTAGATCCTATTTCTCCCTCTGCCCCTGTACTTCTATTCAGTACTCCTGGGTATCAAATTTGAACACGTGCATGTCATTTTAATTCATTTAACTATACAGCCTCAAATTGTACCACAATTCGACAACAATTAACAATTCCATAGTGGAAATTTGGACATTTGAAAGCAGCAGAGGAAGCTCAGAAACTGGAGAACGATTCCTTGCCACATGGTGGTGAGGAGAGGCAAGGAAAAGGTGTAAGAGAACATAATAGGATAAAAATAAAGTAAATTAAATGTGTGGGTTTGGAATCCCCCAAGACATTCTGGTCGAGAGGATCTCAAACCTATATATAGTTCAAGCCAAAGGCACAACCTTAACCTCCCTTCTCTGATATTCAGTTCACAAATTGCCCAAATGCCAGCATTTGGCTTTTGTCCCCTCATATAAGTTAGAGGATAGCAAAAATGCAGGACTAATTTTTGGAAAGACCAAGCTGAATTCTCCAAGAGGCCACCACACGTGGTCAGAGACTTCTGGCATGTTAAAAAAAAAAATTTAAAAGGGAAAAAAATTTACACAAATTAGGGACCACCTGGCACAATCCAGGCAAGTTTACCGTGTGCCTCCAGCAGCCAGAGCTCGGGCAGAAGCAGCGAGTGAAAGACCTGACAATGAACTCGCGGCACATCCCGCGGCTGACCGGGCACGGACCGGCCCCGGCCCCGCTCCGCCGCATGCCGAGCTGCTCCCGCTCCTTCCAGCGGGGATTTCGCCGCCGGTGCTCTGCCCCCGCGGCGTGCCCGCTCCGCCGGCGGCTCCCGAGCGGGCGGCAATGATTAATTACGCTATCAAATGATTAATTACGTTATCAACGCTGCCGTTCAGGGCAGCGCTCCCGGGGCGGCCGCGCTCTCCCCGCTCCGCTCCGCACCTGCGGCGGGGCCGGGGCGGGAGGCGGCGCCCACGCGGGGCCGGGACGCGGAGCCCCCGCGGGCCGGGCCCGGCGCACTCACCCCATGTCTCGGCACCTCTCGGCGGCGGCGGCTCCCCCGGGCGGCTCCCCGCGCTCGGCGGCCAGCGGCGGCCGCGTCCCCACTTCGCACATGCGGCCGCCCCGGGCCCGGCTGGCTGCGGCTGCACGGCGTCTGCACGGCGGCGAGAGCCGTCCTGCTCCTCCTCCCGCCGCCTCCCTCCCCCCTTACATAACCTCCCTCCCGGGCGGCGGCGGCACCGAGCAGCTCCCGCGGCTCCCGCCGCCCTGCCAGGCGGCAGCGCGGGGGCGGCGGCCGGGGCGGGGCGGCGGGCGCGCCCCGGGCCCCTCCGCTCCCCGCCGGTGGGCGGGATGTGCCCCGCTGGCGGCGCCGCGAGGAGCGGGGCTGCGGGATCTCGTCCTCACGGTGCCCTCGCCGGATGGGGACGAGGCAGCGAGAAAACTTCGCGTGAAGTTGTGGGGTGTCCCCACGCGGCCCCGCCCGCGGCCGGGCAGCCTCAGCGGCGAAAGGGATGTGCCCACCCCGGGAGCGGCTGTCCCGCACCGGGATCCCCCCGCCAGCCCCGGCTCCGCGGCGCGCCCCGAGCGCGGGTCCCGGGATGCGCTTCCCACCGGAGGCGATGCCACGCCGGGGATGCCCGGTGAAACGCGAGCGGGCGATTTTTTGCCCCTGACGCCCTCCCCGCGGTCCGAACCCGCGTTCACCGGGCCGTGAGTGCGGAGCTTGCGGGGCCGGCTCGGCCCCGTTTGGCGCTGGCCCCGGCAGAGCCAGCCCCGCAGCCGGGCAGCGTCCCCCTGCTCTGCCCACAAATGGGAATGAATCCCGTCGGGAGGGCTCAACCTCCTCTGGCTCTTCTCAGCTGCAAGTCTGTGCCACACAGGGTCCCAAAATTTTGTAGGTGAAATAAAGAGGGATTCCGAATCAGGGAAGGAAACATTGGATTAGTGTGGAAGAGCCGTGTAATGGCGACCCAAGCACGAGGGTGACACTGGCATCTGACCGGCAGTCACAGGACACAAATCCATAGCACAGCCGTGGACCTGCTTGTTCGGGTGTTCACAGGACTGTGTACACAGACACAGTTACTCTTTCGTGGAGAAGATACGCCCAATTCACACATAAGACAGGCTTTTAACTTCACCCACACGAAGTTATAATTAATACTCTGCCATCAAGAGTGATTATTTTCATCTTTTTTTTTTTTTTTTTAATCTCACATTGATTTATCCTTTCTTTCCAAGGAAGTTTAGAAATTGTGGGAAAGGTTTTATGTTTGCTTGCTTTTACTTCATTTACTTGCATTACTTATATTTACTATGTCTAATACCTGGGGGTGTCCCTAGTATTACCTTGGCACATCATGGGAGTCCTGAAAGGAAAACTTAGCCAGCAATCAAACACCTCCCAGCTATGGACAGTGGAACCCCTTTTCTGACAGACAGCTATTTCCTGATGTCTGGAACACCAAAATGGAATTTCAGTCCCATACACCCAAAGTCCATGTCACTGGAGGGAAACAGGAGCAGGGTAAACACAGACATTGTCACAAGGCTGTGAGATGACACCTCTCCAATGCACCTGCTCTCTTTACCACAATCAGGGTTACTGTGGGTGTTGAAGGAGACTTAACTCCTTACCTAATCACTGATGTAAACGTTCCTGTGTCCCGTTCTGCCAGCTGAAGGTGAAGCTCCATTTCCTCTGGGACAGCCATGGCAAAAGTGAAAAACCTTTCATGTTCATGGTGAGCTGCATCCTTGGATATTGCTTTGATGTGACCATTCTTCTTTTCTGGGGAAACAGTGAGGGGTAACATTTTCTGAGGTTAAAACCAGCAGCCTAGAAATCTTGTGGAAAAAACTCTCACCATGGATCTGAGCATTTTATAACACTGTTTTTACACCATTTACCTCATTTTGTTAAATTACATCCTCCATTCATCAGAGAGAAGTTGTCTTGGTCCTTGCTAATTAGCTCATTTTGGTGAGTTTCCAAAAAGCTGTGTTTTATGAACCAGTGCTGCATGAGACGTACAAGTATCTAATGGAATTGGATCAAAATGGGGTAATGCACTCACTGTGTGTGTCATGATAAGATGAGAATTGGAAATTGGAACTGCAGTTGCCTTAGCATTTTCTAATTTCTTAATCTTTTCCAATCTTGCATTCAAGACTGTGCTTTCATCCCCATTTGTAAAAATAAAGGTTAAGTTTATGGAAGCATAATTGCCTGTGAAATTCACATGATACTGAATTTTGTATACTACTTTTGTTCATAAGGTCTGCCAACTTCATTCATGCTCTTTGCAGAGCTGTCTTCTAGGACATAAAAGGTTTTAGTCCCATTTCTTCAGTACCCTGAGACATTTTCCCTGGCAGACAGCAAGTTAACCCAGTTTTCTGCTCTTATTTGGGAGTATTTGGGATAAGTGCAGGCCCTTCATCTGAAATTCCCACTATTCTTCCAAATGGATGAGATACTCCTCCTTCTGAAGTGTGGCACAAGTGGAGGACTTGTGGTCCTCCTTTCTCTGCCAAAAAAAGGATGAAGCCCTGTCCTCACTTCAAGTCAATGGTAAAAGTCCCAGGGATTTGAGTAAGGCCCAAATTTCATACAAACCATTTAACAATATCAATATTGAATTAAGCAATTTTTGTACAGACAGTTCTATCTTGAACCTCTCAACCAGCACTGTGTCCTAGTTTGTGTATAGCTCCCATTGATTTACATTATTTTTGTGTAATTTAGTATTGCAGTTGTTTAAGGTATTTTCAGTTCTCTGGAAATGAGAACTATAAATATTCCATCACAATTAATCAGTTCTCAAGCTTCATGTGTGACATGATCTTTCATTTCCGAGCTGGCTCAGGCACAGGATGTGTAAGGGAGGGTAATTCAGTCCTCATTTAGTATTCACAAGTGTGCCCTTATTGCTGGGGCACGCTCAGGAACACTCAAAATACTGAAGGCACAGGATCCCTTGGTAGAATTCAAGCTGAGGAATAAAAATATCCACATTCTGTAAATGGGTCTAACTTCTTTAGATGAGAAATTTCCCCTGTTCCCACAGGCCTCCTAAAGATATAACTTTTTGATTCCTAGATACAGGGTGAATATCCTTTTCAGAAAGCTGATCTAACAATCAGGACTATGTACCCAGCATTCTGAAAAGCACAGAGCTCACTGGGCTCTTCCTCTCTCTGGGTTTCTGTTCTCTCCTTTTGTTTGGTTTTCACCATTGTTGTCTTCTGCCACTCTATTTTATTTTAGATGTAATTTTATTGCAGAATAAACCTGCTGTTCAGTCTTTTTAAGCTATTATACTTCAAGGTACTTTTCTCTCTATTTTCCATGGCAGATAGTATTAAATAAAATATTCAGTACTGTGATTTTCTCTTTTTTCCAAGTAGACTTATCAAATCTGCATTTTTTTAAATCCAGCAGGACTGTGCAATTTCCTCCCTTTGACAAATAACCAACCATTTTTAATCTTTAAATGTTATCCAGGAGTTTAACCAAAATAGGCTTGGGGGAATTCTTGATTTTTACATTTGAAACAGAGAGTTCATTTTTTTAATCTTCTGACAAATGGAGAACTAATGTAATTATAGTATCACTGGATATAAAATGTTAAAGGTGAGCAATTGAGGAAAGAAAGGATTTTAAATAATTTTGTTGAAAACACTCTGATTTGCATTATTTGTTTTTAAATTGTACTTAATCTGATATCTAAAAAATAATTAGGACAAAAGATCTATTTGCTTAAAATAATAAACACTTTTGTCCTTTCAATTAAAATATCAGAGCTCACAATAAACATGAGACCTTCAACAAATCTCCAGCAAGACATCTGATTTCTAGGAAAAAAGTTTTCTACTCCAGTCTCCTTCAGAAATAAGCCAAAATAATAGGATTACTTTCTGTGTCTTTAAAAGCAAAAAATAAAAGGGAGAAATTAATTTAAAAGCAATTTGTCAATCTACTTTAAAATGGGTTGCATTTATCTTACTATGGGTTGCAGTTCTCTTATTATTTTGTGCAGTTTATTCTTATATTTACTCAGTGCCAGGAAGCACCTGTCTATCTGGAGTCATAGAAGGTTCATGCCCAGTTTCTACTTCACTTTTTTAAGAGTTATCCTGTGAAATATGCAAGTACCAAATCCAAGCAGATGTTTATGTAAATGCAAAGAGCTGTCATTGTCACACTGTGGTATATGTTGCCTTCTCAATAAAGACAAATGCAGCCAACCAAAAATAATTTCAAATAAAATCTTAGAGAGAGAAGACCTGGACACATAAAGAAAGGCAGCAAAACCAGAACAATGCCCTGCAGTCACCACAGGAGATGTGAGTACCCAGCAAGGTGTTGAAGGCTACAAAACTGTAAGAGGCTGCTGAGGTATAAGGTGCTGACCACTGGCAGAGTCAGAGCATCTGTCAGCATTAATACACAATAGGACAGATCCTTTAGGCTCCTTTGTGCCTTGGTCTGCTAGAAATCCAGCCTGAGACACATCCAGGAGTGCACACTGAACATTTGTAGAGGTGGTGCCACACGAGGAGCAGACCCTTATCAGATCTTTTCCTTTGTTCTTACCAGATAAGACAGACAGATAATCCCAATTCTCCTTCTTGATGTTTTCATTGATGTAGACACTTTGATTGTGCCCACTCCACTGTAAAGGAAATAAGTTTGGTCACCTGACAGCTTTTTTCTGTATGTAGTGGGAGTTGCTGCTGTGCTCTGGAATCATGCTGGTTTGAACTGGTTTGGCAGGAACAGGCTGGGACTCTGCAGGTGATGAGCACTGCACGTGAATTTCCTCACAGCTTGTATTTGAGTCTATTTACTTGTTCATATGCACAAAAATACTGCTTTTTTGGGCACACATGCATGAGTGAAGGTCTTCATAAAGCTGCTCAAAGGCATGTACAGGTCTCACAGATGAGATCGATCCTGACTTGCTCCTCAAAACTGTATCAAATATGTTCAATTTTTCCCTTCCAATATGCAGGGCTTTGCATTTCATATGGCACTTTGGAAGTTATCAGCTTTTTCACTCAAAATTTATTTTGGGGGCTTTCTTTTTAAATCCCCAGAGAAAGAAAAAAGGTTCCATTTCATCTGCAAATACAGATTTTGACTCTGGTTTCCTTCCAGGCTTATATCATAAAATTCCTTTTATTTGCATTTTATAAAATGGGAGTTAGAGCAATCAGGCACCAATTATGCAAACGGAGTAGATTAGTTTTCTTTTAAACTAATTCAGATCAAAATTGTTGGTCCTGGCAGGCCAAATTATACAAGAGAAGGGAGAAGGGAAGAACTGTATGTCTTGTCTGTTAGCAACAGGACCCTCATATTGCGACTTGGCTGTCACAGTGCTGGTGACAGCCAAGGCTGCAGCAGAGAAGCAGATAATAGGGAAGGGAAAAGATATTCACATTTTTGGTGAAAAAAGCTTGATTTTCAAACATGCAGAATTGTATGACCATACATTTCAGCAAAACATTTTGCTCACATGTAAATTTCCTTGTAGCTTGGGAGTTTTTGATTTTCAGGCCCTTTCTACCATCTGTAACTCAATCTCTATTTTTTAAAGAAATTGCAGACATCTGTTTAAATACCCATCTCTTCCGTCAGATGGAATTTTGGAATCAAAAATATAAGCTCAAAAATAATACTAAAGTTGGGTTTCATTTCCAAGCAACCACAGAGTGGCATTTTCAACACTCCCTTCCCAATCTGCCCACTGTGCTGTGCTGCCTGGGTTGGCTCTCCAGGACAGCAGCAGTGTCTGCTCTGGGCCCTGAGCTGGGTAAGGGGATCCTGCTGCATGGGGGCAGAAAGAGATGGGGAGGAGGAAAAGATCCTCCCAGGCTCATGGCAGGAGCCAGGGGAAGGAATGGGATGGAAATGTAGGATGTTCCTGGAGACTGTAGTGAGAAATGTGGTTTTATCTTTTTCCAGCCTGTCCTTCTCCAAGTCATCCTGTTTCCCACCCGCCCTTCTCCCTGGGTCTGTGTGTGCCAGCAGGCAGGTCTTTATCCCCCATTACCTCCAAGGGTCACTCATCACTGTGTCCCAATTGTCTCTCTTTCTATAGAGAGGCTGGGGCCAGACATTTCTGAGTATTTTCGTTTCCCAGAACTGCTGCCTTGGCTGCCTGTGGGAGTTTGTACCTCAGGCTGGTGCAAAATACCTCATTCTTTGTGTTTCTCTTGGACTCACTCATCAGTGGACTTTAACCTGCAATCAGCTCCTTGCTTGCCCGACTGGAAAGGGAAGACATTTCCTGGGCACAGCAGAGTCTGATTCATTTCCAGCAATGCCCAAAGCTTTTGTATTTCCCTGTGGGCTGAGCTGTGGGGATTCTTTGCCTGGATAATTCTCCAAGGACTGAGCAGCACTGACAGTGCCAGGTGGGAGTGAAGCTACACAGAATTTCAAACCTATTTACAAACCTGAAGGTTGAGATGGAGTGGTGATACCCCAGACAACTCACCTGAATTCTGAAGGACACAAGGGGCACCACACCACAAAGTTTCTCTCCTCCAGTTGTAAAAAATACCTTGACTTAGAGAAGTCAGACCTGGCTTGGAGACTGGAAGTTTGCAGGGCCCAGGGCCCACGATATCAGCTATGGGTGTTTTTCACAAACAGGGATGATTTTCATTTGTGAAGAAAACTGTTTGTCTCCACAAAAGCTGTATTTTGCACCATCCTCTGAAAAAAGTGTTGAGCTTTTCACCTTGCAGACTGCCCTATGGAAAGCAATTGAGATGCATTTAAGAAGTAGGATAATGTCCAAAATGCATTAGAAAAGAAAAACAATAAAACCAAACCAAACAATTCCTCAAACCCACAAACAAATAAACAAACCTTACCGGCCTTAATTTATATCACTTTCAAATAAAGTTAAAGAAAAGTTAAATACCTTGACTTATACCAGTCTTTTTGTCTAAGTCTCGCTAAACTACAATAATTAATCAATAATAAAAGTGAAGCCAGAGAGCCACAAATCATGATGGTACTACTACACTAAAAACTCAGATCTCAAAAAGTGAAAAAATAGCTATTTGAATAGAATAGCAAGATTTCAGCTTCCACAAAGAAAGATACCAGGAGTACCTTGGTGAAAAAATGCATTTTAAAGGCCTCCATTGGGTGCAAGTTGGGTTGGGTACCTTCTTGGACAGTTCAAGGAATGTTTCTGCATTCCTAATTCTACCCAATATTACTTTGTCCTGCAACACTACCTGGATGACAAAACACATAAATGCTACCAATCAGTTAAATAAACATAATTGATTTTCTCTTTTTTCAGTTCAGTATTTTTCTTCTCAGAAAATATCTACTGCCAACACTCTTAAATACAACCTTGCAAAATTCTACATAAATTTTTGTCCCTAATGGTAAGCACAGATTCCACTTTTCCTGGGAAATGTCACGGTCCTTGGGGGATGTATAAAATCCATACTCTTTGAAAAATTGGAGCAAAACTTTATTCAATACAAATATTTTTTAAAAACCCCAAACATTTTAGAGACAGTTTGCAGCTCAAGCACCCAGAGGAGCACTCTCTAGATCCAGAGTCCTTTCCTGGGTTTAGAAGAAAAAGGCTGGCAGGCAGCAGCAGCCATGGGTAATGTTAAACCAAGGTTTTCATCCTCAGTTCACTTTGGGCTTTGGAGCCAGGGGAGGGGTCACTGTGCACTACCATGGGACAGGACACCAAACAATTCAGTTTAACATCACAGGACTTGAACAAAAGGGAGCAGGACACTTGCAACTTCCAGAAAAGTTTTTAACTGTGTTTTGTTTTAATTTAGTCTTTAGCCAACAGAGAAATATTAATATACACAAATCAAAACCTTTTCTATATACTTGAGAAAATGAAGTCAACACTACAAAGTATGGATGACACATATGCTCTATTTTTCATTTACTGTTCTTTGCAGAAGACCATATGATTTATGCTGTGAATGTACCAACATTTTTAAAGTTTAATTTGATCATTTTCATGCAGGAATAGGCTAATCTTCATCCATACTCACTTTCATTTATTACTGTTCTTCTGCTTCTCTGACTGAATATTCTCTATGTCCATCTGGTAAGCACGCTTTTCCCAAAATAGTTCATGACCACTCTTCCCTATGTTTGCATGAGAGATGTACTATTATTATATTTGCATGGAAGAAGTTAGGTGATCCTCCAAAAACATTTCTCAGTGATATCATTTGTCCAGCTTGTAAATGGATTTACAGTTCTAAATGTGACATCATAAGTGGTATGTGACAGAACATCTAAGCAAGAAATATTTTGCAATCTTCTGCGAATCTAGCCCGAATTGCTCTTTTTTAGATCCTGTTTGTTTGCCCAAAATAAACTTGGTCATAGAGAATAACCTGCAGCTATTGTTGTTCACTAGTCAATATTAAAGCTGAACTGTAGCTGGATTTAAGAGCATGGCTTTTGAGATACAATTCCACAGCATAAGCTGTTCTGGGAAAGAGGAGGAACCAGCCCTGGAAGCATAACAAAGCATGTTTTGAATGCACAGGACATGCAAAGCCACAAATGCCAGCCAGCTCCACATGTTTAAAGCCACACTCAACACACCAGAATTTCCTCGAGCACAATAACGCCTGCTGTGACAAGTAAACTAAACTCTTGAGGAAACAGCTGTTAAAGTGCATTTTCATCTCCAGCTAAAGGAATTTTCACTACACAAACACGTTGAACAAGGTGATGCTTTGCATTTTCCTTTGTTTTTACATGCAGGCATCCCAAAGCAATAGCATCCAAACAGAAGCCGGCCCTGGCCCCCATGATACCCATGGAAAGAAACCCTTCTTTCGACTTCACTGGGATCATGATTTGGTCATAATTGATTAATCCTCATTCCATTCTTGTGGCACAAGGAGGGATACACAGAGATCCCTTCACACATCAGTGCAGCATGGTGTTTCTGGAAAATACCAGCTGTTCCAAAACAGAGGAGCCCAGCATGCAGTTTGAAACAGGACGCAACAGCCAACACTATCTTCATCGGGAACAATACAGGAAATGCTGAGTGGCATCACTTAAAATAGATTTTGGCCAGCATACAGGGATTAAGAGACTTAATATTCAAAAGGTGCTATGGGACCTTAAATAACCATAAATAGTCAAGACTCTGTACTGGTGTCTCACTGGAAGAGCAGCAGCACACTCACTGTGGAGGTTCCTCATGCCATGGGAGCACCGTGCTTCCTTGCTGGATCATCTGCAGCTTTCAGCAGGGCCAGAGGGACTCCCATGTCCCACAGAGAGCCACCACAAAGTCCTGACCCCGCGGAACGCAAAATCACAACAGTACTTGGAACCAGTGGAACAAGGATTTCGCTCCCTGGAAATAGTCTGTGAGATCTGGCAGCAACATTTCCCATCAGATAGCAACCGTGAGATCTTTGATATCTTATATAACTGCTATCCTTAAATAAATCCTATATCTAGTTCATCATTTTTTCCCCTGATTTAATTAGAATCGTGCTTAGTTCTTCAGGTTGGTGAAGTCTTATCTTGCAATATGCTGCAGATGCTACTGCTTGGAGATTAATGTTTGCTTTTTAATTAAAGTTTTTACTTGAGAGGTTTGTGATATCCTCACACTACCATTTAAGACTAAGAAAATAACTGTGTATTATTCTTAAAATGGGCAGCCATAGCATAATAAGAAGCAATCATATTCAGCACATCACCACAATCTACTATGTGCTTTTCATTTATATGTGAGATTTGATTTTCTTAGCTTGTTTTTAATGAGCCTTCATCAGAAGCTCCATCAGAACTATGAATTTTCTATGATAATATCTCTATATTTTTTAAGTTTAGACTGTTGAGTAGTCAGCAAGATCTGCACCAGTTCCCCACCAGCATCAGAAAGCTCAGCTGAGCACTGCTGTGCTAAGCAGCTGATTGCCTCCACAGCAGGGCTCTGCAGGTGGAGTGGGGAAAGGGAAGAAACAGCCATAACTCAAGAAAGTGGGAAAGACCTGAAATGGGGAGGGTGAGCAGGGCCACAGGAACAACAGCACTGAGGAAATGGTCCAGGAGAGGAAACTGCTGCAGGAGGCTGGGGCAAAGGTGGGAGAAGGAATTACAGCAGAACTAAGGGAGTTAAGGATGCTGTGCCTTGACATCTGAGGCACAGGGGTGCCCCAGGAGGGCCGGAGGGGGTGCAGAGGGGTGGCAGCCAATCCATAATCTCCTGAAAGATTAGGAACCCTTGTTTGCTGGAAAGAATGATCTCAAGTCCTAATTTAGTAACAGGAGGGAGAGTTGTTACTGCTCTGAGCAGTGTTGGCCCAGACCCCCAGGAAAGAACCAAGCCCCGCTCAGCACAGACATAAACTGAGGAGATAGTGCCTTGTCAAAGAGTTTCCAGGTTCTGTGGAGGGCAAGGCTCAATGCAGGGATGCACAGAGGAGTGCTCCCAACAGGGAACAGGCTGCTCAGCCCAGCTTTGCAAAATCCTGCAGGCTTCTCTGCAGCTCAGCTAATTCACTTAAACCTTATTTCACTGTAGCACAGTGTGGTCTCAGTGCTGATTGGTATGTCAGGAAAATTCTGATTTGCAACTTTTAAAAGTAGTAACTTAACACTAAAAAGACACCCTCAATTTGAGTTAGTACAAAGCTGGCCTATAGTTCAGCCCTTGCTTTCTCTAATGGCCCTTAAACTTAAGAGGAGCTGCAAAGAACGTTCAGGAACTCTCCTTACAAGACAAGGAAGGGAGACCAGCTCCTGTACCAACAGCTTATTGGTAAAGCCGTCTGGGAAGAGCCGTGTTTAGTAAATGATGGAGGGAGCATTACTTAGTCCAGTTCCACTGACCTCAGCCTTGAGAGGGAGCAAGACCCTGAAATGCTGTTTTATTTCAGTGCCTTTAGCAGAACCTGAACCCGTGCTCATCCCTGCACAGGGACAGGAGAGGCAGGAGCAGGGGCTCCATGGCACATCTGTGGTTTCAGACCTGGGCCTCAGAATGAGCACAGGAGCCTCAGGGCAATGCTCCAGTGCCCACAGAATGTCACCCTTCTGAGAACAGAGACTGGAGTTAAACAGGAGACCTGGGCATCCACTTTAGAGGCTGAATATTTGACTGTATCTGAGGCAACTGACTGGAGTGCCACAGGCACACTGCACCAAGTGTCCAGCCCAGGAGAAACGCTACACCTTTCCTAAAGGCACAGCCACTCCCCCCTGCCAGATCCTGGGCTTTGCAAGGATCTGAGATTCTGATTTAAACACAGCAGCAATCGCTACCAGATGTGCATGTCAGGCCCTGAACACACTGACAGCCCTTAATTGGTGTGACCAGCCCTGGGCCCCCCCTGCCCCAGGCATGGGGGCCCTCGGTCCCTGCCCAGGCTGCTGTGCCTGCTCATCTGGCAGTGACCCACGTGCTGACCTGAATTTCTGCCTTGCTTGGACTTGTCTCATCCCTGTGAACTTGTCTGCCCTGCTGAGCTCTGCCAAGCCTGGCCAGCCCTGCTCAGGGCTGTGGGATGGGCTCCTGCCCTGCCAGCCATGGCCCTCCTGCCCCTCTCTGCTCCCTGACAGCAAAGAGCAAATGCTCTCAATTCCCCTTCCCAACTCAGATGGGTGCTACTCATTTGTATTTGACTTACAAGTTGGTGTTTCCATACTGCAGAGGATTTGAATGTTTTAGACTGGATATGGACAAAAGAAACGAGACAAAACTGAAATGAAATATCCAACTGTAAAAGAAAATTGAGTAGGAATAAAATCTAGTGCTAGAAACTTCTGCAAGTACCTTCTTTATATTTTGCAACTGTCTTAACAATAGGTAATCCATGGTAGCACTGATTCACACATCCCCACTTGCAGAATTACTTGACATCTAAAAAGCTTCTGAGTTGGAGTTGAGACAGCGTGATGATCATGATGAGTTTGATATCTGAGCATTTGGCTACTCCACTTTCAAGGAGTTCCACAGAAGTACATTTAAAGTGCCTGAATATTCCTCCCACTTTTTCTCTTCTTTTTACTTTTTTCTTTCCAATTTGTACAGCACCTACATCTAGGAAATGACATAACCTGTGCACCAGATGTGCTGTGCAAAACTTCTGCCTGCCCCCCAGCCCCAGTGTGGTGTGCCCCACGGGGTCTAACCCACCTCCACTCCAAATGAGGAACATATGGAGCACCATGAATGGCAGCAGCAAGACTTCACTTTGAACTACATTCCTCCCATCAAAGGGTCCTCTGTCTTGCCTTCCTCTTCTCCATTCCTCTGGGTAATCACAAGGAAAGAACTGAACATTTGGAAAAGCCTCCTGGGGACAAAATCATTGCTAGTGTAACTCTGCTGAAGTTAATGGTGTTGCACCTTGGATTAAAATGGCACCGTAATATTAAAAACCAGAGACAGCGTACTACCCTGTAATTACTGTCTAAGAGAGAAAAAAATAATAAAAATGATTCATTCTTATAGACCCCAAAAGGCATAGCTGGCTTAGTCAGTTTAAAAGGTGAAAATAAAAGAAGGCAGCTAGTATGTAGTGATTTTAAATTTGTATATATGTTTATAAATATGGATAAATGACAGTCAGATTTTAAGAGCAATACACTAGAAATATAATTTAATGTGACTGTGATTTTCAAAAGACAGACAACAGAAGTAGCTCTTAGGGAAATTAAAGGCCTTTTTTCATGCTGGCATAAGTTAGGAAGCAAGCACTCTTGTAAACTTTATGCAAAGGAATTGGGCCCCGCAGCACCAAAATTGCTATTCTGTAACACAATCAAGCACCAAGAGTTGCGTTTCTCCCCCTTTTTAAAAAAGGACAATTTTTTTTTTTTTAGCCAGTTAACATTTAAAGGTATTGTTATGGAAAGGAAACATTTTTTGTATTAAGTTTAGTGAAGTCATTAGAAATGTGCAGTCTGTTCCTTTATGGACTTCACTTTACAACACCATATGGAGGTGTGTGAAAGACACTCTGAAGCTCAGTGATACTGTACAGTACAACAGCACAGGCAAAGCAGAGCTCTGACAGTGGAGCTGCATGGGCTTCAGAGGCATTTGTCAGCTGCAGCTGCTGTATTTCCGTCTTTCTTGTTATTTAAGCGAGGTTCATCTAGGCAATAATCCTTTCCAGACAAAGGAATAGAATGCCATGATGAGAACTCATCATGGTCCCAGAGAAAGAGCACAACCCCCAGTATTTGTGCAGCCTGGCTGAGCAGGATCTCTGCTCACCTCTCTCCCAGGGCAGTGAATGATGGAGCCAACACCTGGCGCTCGTTATTGCTCAGCTGTCCCCTGGTGGTGTGACAGCCCCTGTGCCCACAGAAACACAGCTTTCCTTCACGGCTAATCAATAACAAGGCTGCCACGCATGCCCTTTGTACCTGCTGGGGCCAGAACACAAAGTCTTGCTCTCCCTAGCTGTGCCAGACATCACCATTTCCTAGAATAAATCACCTGGGGAAATCAGGTTTCCTTGTACAAACAAACCAGGCTTTCAGTTACACAGAAACTGAGACATTCAAAAATAACAGAGGGAGAGGGAAATTGGCTGACAGGAAACCACTGAGGAGTTTCAGCAAGCTAAGAAAAAAAAAATCAGGTTTTGAAGACAAATTTTCACCAAAATATTTTCTGAAATGTTACTTTGTTATTAAAAACCCTCAGCAGGATCCATAACCATCTATGGAGGCTTCGCTGCTTTTTTGTTTATATACAAACATTCCCTCGATCAGACAGGCCCCAATTACAAGTAATGTTAGTTTCTTAGTTGATTTCTCAAAGTAGATATTAACATTAGAGAAAAAGAATTCCTCCTGTTTAAAGATACAGAAATGCCCTCCCCCCCCAAAAAAATTAGTTCTCCTTTTCCCGTGCTACTGAGATAGACACAGGCTGACTTTTCATTAAAAATGTCACAGCTGTCAAGCTCTACTGAGACACAGCAATGAACACAGTCTTAAAGATAACAGAAAATTGCAAAATATATAGGATGTAAAACAAATAAATTTTGAACAATGTTTTCTTTTTGCTCCTTGGTACAGGCTGGTTACCCTGTAGACCCACCTCTTTACCTAAGAATTGTCTGTTTTAAGAAGGGCTAGAAATTAATTTTCAAATGAAAGTTGAGTATAAAGAAAATACATGAGTCCAGAAGCTGGGCATTTAGGAGAAATATCAAATACAAAGTCCTGTGACAGAACAGCAAGAGTTATCAAGGCCAAATAGTACAAAAACCCCTGTCATTTTCCATTGTTTCAAGGCAAACAAGACTTTGCTAGTTTTAGCACATGCTCCTTTGTTCAGCCAGGAAGATCCATTCTACAAAAGCTTAATTAATTTCCAATAGGCTACAAGGAAAAAGTCTTAGTTTAAAATTTAGAAGATAAGACTTTGTCTTTATCACTCTGCAGTAGACTTCAGAAATGCTGATTATGAGACCGTGTTCACACAAAAACAACACATTAATTACCCAGAGAGCCTTGAAGTGAGCAGAAAGATTGCAAGAGTGGATTATCAATTTCTCTGTCTTGACAACACTTGGAGCTTGACCTTTTAAGCACTCAGGCACCTAGTCTGTAGGTATGTGCTATGTGAGGCATTCAGTGGGTGTTGAAAGTTCTGCTCGGTGACAATACTCATTTCTGAGTGCCTTTCTTCCTTTAAAAATCATCTGTCACTTCAGGTTTTATATATGCAGTTTGAATTTCAGAATAACACCTATGAGAAATCTTAGGATATTGCTTGGATCATGATCTCTTTCTTGATACAACCCAAAGCAGCCATAGAGACATGTGACAAAAAAGAACCAAAGCAAATGTATCATAAATAAATATATATTATATATAATTGTCTGCCACTCTGGCTTAGCCATTCCCTAGAAGTGTTTTCCTATGCAAAATATGCTGATGAGAGCACCTTTCCAATACTGTAATTTGTGAAATATACTGCTTATAGGATTACAAGGGGCCCATGCCTTCAACAGAACTTATATTTATGCCTAAATTATGTACATGTATGGATGACTCGAGTCTATAATTAAAGGTTTAATATTAAGTTTGAACTTTTAATGAAAAATATTATCCATGAAACAGCAGACCAGAGCATCAGAAATAAAGAAGTGTGTACCTTTTATTAAGAATCATCTCCTTAACTTTATGCATGAAATCCTCTGTAGACACACCTGAAACTGCAACATCCAGTGATCAAAATGAAACATGTCTGGAGAAGAAATAAAATCCTACTTACCTCTGCCCATTTCAAAGAGGCAGTCAGTAGAAGAGGGATTATAAGGGGGAAACTTAAGTGAAAAGATATTATTTTTCAGCCTCAATGATAATTTGTTTGGCTTAGAACTAGCTGTCCAGGGTAAGGGGTTTGCATTGTGCTATTTGGATCGAGGTCATCCTCTCCTGTTCTGCAAGTGACAATACAGCCCTGCTGTAGATCTCACAGGAGAGCAGATTGTAATTATTGCTGTTTATATCAAACAAAAGGCACTTATTCGTTCTAATATTTTTGGAGAGTTGGTTACTGCTATTGCTGTTGCTGGGGTACTTTGTTTCAAGTGATCTACCTGATTATTAGTCTCTGTGCTTTGCTAGTGCCTGCGAGCAATAGAATCTCTAGCAGAGCTTGTACAAAACCATTGCTTTCTGAAAGGGTCCATAAAAAACCCATTTCTTATACACAGCACAAGAGACCGTTTAGAAATCATTGGCTGAAGTGTTGTGGGAATTAGTCAGCACTGCAAAGACACGGGCGCTGCGGGAACAAGGCAAACTGGGACCAGGGACACCGGCACCGCTTCTGCTGCGGGCAGGTGTTGGTGCCCCCAGCCCAAACCTCACCTGTATTAAAGGTGACAAGGCTGAAGTTCTGAGGCTCACACAGAATTTATCTCTATGAAGGGTGACAAGACTGACCGCCACCTGCAGCACTGAGTGAATGTGTTGCTGGTGCAGGCACCACCACAGAATTATTTTGGTTTACACCGAGTTATTTGCCTGCCAAAAAGCTTCACGTCATCTTACCTTCCTCACGTAGCAGTCAACACATCCCGAAGCTTTTTTTTACCAGAAATACACTTAAATGGCGTTATAGACTTAAATGGCATATTATATGCCTTCAAGGCGAAGGTCTTTGGCAGGCACAGACGCCATGCTGACTTCACTTTTTTCATTTGCACCTTTCGGTGAAAACACAAACATTTCAGGTGTCACCTCCTTAAACCCGCGGAGCAGCGAAGGACAGCGCCACAGGAGCCTCAGTCAATCAATGCTGCTCCTGCCAACGCGCTTGGTGCGCAACCCTGACCGCAGGGAACCGCTGCTTCCACACCTGCCCGCCCCTCCCGCCCCGGTGTGTCCCGCCCCGGTGTGCCCCGTCCCGGTGTGCCCCGTCCCGCCCCGGTGTGTCCCGTGTCCCGCCCCGGCGCGGGAAGCGGCGGGGCCCGGCCCGGAAGAGGCGGGATCGCGGCGCGGATCCGGCGGCTGAGGCGCGGTGAGGGGCGGCGGGGCTGATGCGGGGGAGGGAGGGAGGCTAGGAGGGAGTGGGAGCGACCCCGACCCCCGCGTTCCCCCTCAGCTCGGTCCGGCCCGCTGTGAGGGGACGGGGCTCCGGCGGAGCCGCCCCGGGGCAGCCAGCCCCCTCCGTCTCTCTCTGCTTGGCCTTGGGTGCAGGAGGGTGCCCGGTACGGGCCCCCGCGGGATGAAGATGATATTAAGAGCATAAACTGTTATTTATGGAGGGGAGCACCTCCAGCTGCTCAGGGGAAGCTGGAGCGGCGGGTCCCCTCAGGGCAGTGCCCCCGCCGCCCTCAGGCTTGAGGAGCGAAGTTCCTTAGAGATAGCCCGTAATGAAAAACTAACGAGGTTAGCTGCTGGCGGAGGAAAGGAGGATGAGTTATTCCTGCAGGAATACCTCCTACACCTGCCTCAGGGAGCTGCGCGCTGCCACTGGCGGGGGAGGCTGCCCGGGGCTCTGGGGCAGCAGCGGACGCCGATGGCTGAGGCCGCTGCAGGAGCACCGCAGCATTCCCCGGGAGCACCCCACTGACCCGAGAGCCGGGCTGCGCTTGGGCATTGAGGGTGTTTATTTTGTGTATTTTAGCTCTTGGGGTCCTGCCAGCAAATCTTTGGGAGACAGCAGAAGAGCTTATTCTGGTAGTCCAGAGCCAGATAGTGTGTTTTAAATTATGTGGGGCTCGTTGAAACAGTGGGCTTAGAGCCTTTCTGATTCACTGTTAAAGAGGAGATTTTGCTGATGGATAGTACCAGGTAACACCAACATGTAAACGGCAAATGCATATATACAAAAATAAAGGAACTAAGGCCTTAAACACAAATCCCATCAGACAGTCATATTATGAGGTAATTCATCATCTTCTTAGGTGCTGACCTTTCCCTGAATCAAGTTATTAACACATAAATTACTGTGAATAAATCTGATTATTTTGCATGTCTTGCGTGCTGGTTATGGGTATCTGTAGGCTTTGCATGGTATTCTACCTTAGCAAACTTTTGAAGTTGATTGTAGGAATTGCTTTCCTGTCAAAAGTCAGTGTCAGGAGTAGATGGAGAGCGTGTTCTGAAGTGCTTTTTTCTGTGAGGCATCTATGCTGTCTTCCCAAAACCCAACAGCTGTGTTAATCTGAGTGTAACTTTTCCTTGTCCTTCATTTCCAGTACATGGATTTTGGCTGTTATTACAATGAGAGTCTTCATACATTGCTAAAGCCACTTTTGTTGTGTTCATGTTTCAAGTTCCCAGAATGACCTCCTTGGCTGACATGCCCCCAAATTACGAGATGATGTTTGCCCATCGATTCACATCGGATGATGAGGAATACCAAGAGTATCTAAAACGCCCTGCAGACCCCCCTCCTATAGTTGAAGAATGGAGAAACAGATCTGGTGGCAACCAGAGAAACAGAGATCGGTATTGGTTTTGCTTTTTAATTGTGGTTAATTCACAAGCACACTTAAATGATAATTGATTTCAGAAGTATAGGAGTCTGTTCTAGAGTCTGTTTAAGAGGAAATATAGTCTTCTCTGAAAGGTAATGAGGTTTTACATTTTCTCCTGGCTGGCAAAGTTTTTGCATTGAACATAAAAGAACTAAATTATTTGCTTTTTAGTAAAGAATGAGCTGGAACCACTGAACCCATTGCCCTGGGTTTGTTATTGCTCAGCCAGAAACATTTTTTCCAGAGGGGAAAGGTAAGACTTTTGCAAAACTAAGCAGCCTGTCTTATGTTGGATGATAACTGGCAGGAAGGTGTGCAAAGTAACAGGCTGCTAGTGTGATTATCTGTTACTAGCTGTCCAGAAAGCATTTCATTTGTAAGCTAAATATTTGCTATATTTTCAAGATTAGCCTGTAATTCTTTTATTCAGTAGAAGTGACTGTAAAATCAATCATCCAATCTGTCTGGCAAGTACATTGTTACCTGCCAAAGCAAAATACTTTGAATTATTTCTTCAAGATGTAATTGCAGCTTTTTACTGAATTTTGGACAGATTTTTGAGGAACTGAAAAACAACAATTACAGCATGTAGTACATTTGGGAATTCTAACATCAGCCTTTAATATAAAGTAGTTAAACTCAGTCCAGCCAACAACTGGAAAAACTTCTTAGCTAAATATCTAAATAGGATTTGTGCCTTATCTGAAGAGATGGAGGACAACATTGTAACTTTTCCTCACCTTTGACGCTTGTCATTAAATCAGATTAAAAACAGGTGATAGTTTAAGATGTTCTCAAAAACTTGGTGGTTCTTTGAACTGATGAACTCTTACACCTACACTATGGTCACAAAGTGAACTTTTTGCAAATGTTTGTCTGCACCACACCATTTGCAAACAAAATTACTATGAGGCAGCTCAAGCCTTGATAGAAATTGAGATAGGGCTGAAAAGACAAAATTGAGACTGAACAATGGCTAAGTACAACTGATAAAGAAGCAGTGTTTTAGTTGTATGTATTTGAGGGAATATTCAGATTCCACGACTCAGTGCTGTTAGGTGGCTGTAACTGTACTGAAACCTGCTTTTTCAAAGCTTTCAGCCTTGAAGCTGCTGGATGGAACCTGGCTTTGATGCACTACAGATGTGCCTTGGGGTTGATTTTTGGTCTGTTTGAGTCTCTCTTAAAACTTCCAGCAGTTGAGTTTGTATATGTGTATATATGAGTTTGTCATATATACATATAAATATTTGAGTGTATTAACAGTTACATGATAGTTTCATGAAAACTGCCAAATGTAGAATTCATTATAATTCATTTTTTTAGCCTTGATATAATTTATGTCAGACTTTGATCTATCTTCTCATTGCAGGTTTCAAGATGGCAGATACTTTAGAGGGGACAGATACAACTGGCAAGGTGACTACAGATCTAATCAGAGGCCAGACAGAGGCTGGGGTAACAACTACCAGCAGCACAGACAAGGACAATCCTACTCCTCCCACTATGGACAGTATGGCTACAACTCCTACAACCCAGGGCCCCGCTACCATCCCTACTGAAATCCTTGTGGGTCCAAAGTCCAGTGATGCTATGTAACAAATTCAGTTAGATTTTAGTTTTCTTATTTTTTCCACTGTTTTGTAGATAACTGAAGAATCAGTGTTACAGTTCAGTGCTGTTTTCCTGTAGTGTGAGATGGAAAAGGGAACTCCTTTTATGAATAGTAAAGCGTGTTACATGGGGTTTGTTTAGACTCTAGATTTTAGATTAAATTTTTAACTCCTTTTGTCTGAATATGTATTGTGCACGTTTTTTCTTCCATCACTGAGATTTCTCTGTTCTGTTTTAGAAACCAGAACAGGTGAGGGAAGGACAGGATAGCTGTGGTTTGTATGCAGCCTGGAGCAGTGACAGATTGCCTTAAGATAGCTCTTTTTGAAACTAACGTGCTGTGTCTTTCTGTGGAGAGAATTTCTTAGTTTGGCTTCTGACAGTGAGAAGCTCAGTTTGGTTTGAATTTCAGATGCCTTAAAACTGAGAAGAGAGATCCTATTACTGAAATACTTTATGGGGGCAGCTTAGTGTCTGTTGACTCAATGGCTTCAATGCATTTGCAGTATTCCTCTTAAAATGTGGTCTAAAAGTTGGATAAAAAATAAGTAGTTAAATATATATCTTCTTGTAGCAGTTCAGTGATATACAAGTTTTACCTGAGAAATAATAACAAATTAGATTAATCTGTGTTATTTTCAAACAAATTCGGTGTGTGCGTAACAAATTTTGGAATTCCCGTTTCTGTAAAGCTGTAAAACTTCAATGCTACTGTAGTTTGTATGAAACACTTTGTGCATGTTCTAGAAAAAAGAACTATGATCAGTACTGGTCTGTACTTTTTTCTGTATGGGAAAATAGCATAAACAGTGCAGAGTGTTAACTCAGTTCTTAGAATTTAAGATGTATGGAGTTTTTTTAAGTATTCACACAATAAAAGTATAGTTCACATGCAAGGATGTTTCTGAGTGTTTCTGAAACCTACTTTTGAGACATTCAGGATTGCACCTTTGTCTCCTCAGCCAGCAGCTGAACAAGGAGCTGGGCTGACAGCTAAGTGCTAACCCTGGGCAGCTGTGGGCTTAAGTTAGAAAAATGGCCTACTCAGCTGCAATCAGAAGGATGAGACACATTGTGATTAATTAGAAGTCTGGAGCGTTAATCCACTATCCACATTTTGCTCTAATAGGGTCAGAGTTCCCTGTTTCCCCATTTACATGATCAGCTAATTTGTATCAAGGGAGCAGTGTGTGTCTTTGTACTTGACATTTTCTTCAGCTGCTGTGCAGAAACAGGGCCCCATCCCTGCTGACTGCTGTAAAAGTCATGGCATTATGTGATAAGGAGTGCAAATTAGTGCATCTTGATTTAAAGACAAAGTACAGAAGTCAAAAGCAGAGTCCTCCAGCTCATCAGATGCTTTTAAGAGCTAAAGGGTGTGTTTCACTGTAGCTTTTACACAGGCTGTGGTACACAAGTGTCTTCACCTACCTGCTAAATATTTGTTTTCTGCTTTTCATGTTAGCTCTGATACAGGACTTCATCTCCTGCTCCCTGAAGTATTTGCCTTGAATTCAGTTAGCAGTCTTTTCACAAGAGGTTTTTTCCTCTCAGGAGTTCTAGTGGATGAAATGCACTGCTTTGAACCCTCATTAATACAGTGGAGCTTTACAAGGGGAGATACAAGATCATGCAAAGTTCTTACATCTGCTCTGTGGAAAGCCTGCAAGTCAGTACCCTTGGTGAAATTCCCATTTAATTCAGAATCCTGCGCAAAGTGCCAAATAGCCCGGGCTCCCCCTCCCAGAAGGGAGTGCATCTCTTCCTGCAAAGAGCCTGAGACTGCCAGCTATGGCACGGAAGGCAGGTTATGCCAGGATGTTCTTCCACACCATCTGGAGAGGCAGCTCACCCAGCAGAAAGAACAGAGCTGCTTCATCTGTTGCCTTCCTCAAGCTCAATAACTATTTTATTATTTTAATTATCTTTCAGCTAGTGAATAAAGAGTTCTAGCAGGGTTTTGGTGGGAAGGGACCTCAAAGATCATTTAGTTTCAACCACTGCCATATCTTCCCCTAGACAGGTTGCTCCAAGTCCCATCCAACCTGGCCTTGAACGCTTCCAGGGATGGGGCATCCACAGTTTCTCTGGGCAATGTGTGCCAGTTTCTCACCACCCTTACAGGAAAGAATTTCTTCCCAGTATCATCTAAAGCTGCCCTCTTTCAGTTTGAAGCCATTCCCCACTGTCCAGTCACACATGTCTTTTTTAAAGTCCCTCTCCAGCAGCCCCTGGAGGTACTCTAAATTCTCAGGAAGAAAAGAGCACCTCTTCTGAGGAGGGTGCTCTAAGGTCTCCCCAAATTGTTTTCCAGCTCTCTCCCTGTCCTCATGACAGCATCATGAATCCCACTTTGCTGGCTGTGCAGCAAAGCATGCCAAAAAAATGCCAAGAGCAAAGTATTCCAGAAAGTGGCAAATCCAATCTCCAGCATTGTGGGTGAACTGTAGAAGCAGATAGATGAGGATGGTCTAGGTGGAAGTTATGAAATAGAATCACACATTTCCTGCTCTTGGCTCTCTTATTCTGAATTCCTTGACTGAGATCAGGAAAGAGACAGGCCCCAGTGTGACTTCCCAGCTTGTGTTTTTATATTCATGATGCCCATATGCCTTACCAGCAGCTCTCAATTCAACCTTAAGGGTTTGTATTATTTACAAAGCTTTTCCTTGGAACAATTATGGCAAGAGTCTAATTTGGGAGGTAGGGGGAGAGGAATACATTGCTAAATACATGCACCAGACAGAAAGATAAATAAAATTCAAAATATAGTATCTAATTTTCCACTTGGATTAATTGTATTTATGATAAAGTCCAGTTTACTGTCTCTGCCAAGCTAAACAAAACCAACTGAGTATTGCCTGCAATTACAGTTTGTGCATTACAGTGTGTTACAGGTGAGAAAACTGAAGCTGGGTAACTTTAATATTTGCAACTTCAAACACTACAGAAACTGTTTGCTTAAACTATGCTGGAGATTGCAGAGTAAACATTAAAATTCAGTGTCTGGAATCTGACTTTAGGAGATCTCTTCCATCTGACATTTGCTCAGACATCATTATTACCATGAATAAAACAAAGGTAAGTGTTATGTATTAAAAAATAACTGCCATGTTACCAAGAGTGTGAATGCAAAGTTCTGAATAGGGCTTTGCAGCAGCTCTAAATCCATTCCTGAACACATACAGTGATTTGCATGGCTTGTTAACTGATACTGAAGAATAATCATTCTAAATTACAGGTACTGTAGCAAATAACTAAGAAAAATCAATAGCTTTTGTACAATTTCTTGACTAGCATTTTAAAAAATGATAAAGGGTTTAAAAATCACAGCTAAGCCCCTAGAAACTCAAATGCAAAAGAACATGCACAGTAAAAATAAAATTTAAAAAAAATCTCACTGTGATTTGTGAGATCCAGTTTTACTAGTTTTCAGTGCTATTCAACCTCTATTTAATTCTGTCTGTGCAGCTGGGAACAGAAATGTGCAGATGTGCTTTGAAAGGTTAGTTAGAAGCTGAACTACTTTCAAGAAGCTCTAGTAGAGATTTCAGACTGGGTAGAAAAATGCCATTTGCAATATAGATATAATCAACATTCAACTCCTGGAACAAGGAAGATATCTTGATCTACTGTTTAAATATATTTTAATATATTGCAGCAGTTATACATTTGAATATATTTAAACTCATACTCTTAGTTGCTAATAACTATTCTGCTTAACTAAGAACATGTCCACATTTGCTTCATACTGACATGTTGGAAGGGAAAAGCTTTTTCTATCAAATTAAAGAGAAGGTTTTATCTGCCACCACCCCTACTCCTTAGGTAAAACAAAAATCTCTGAATTACACAACACCAGGGAGATTTTCTGGCTGGTCCAACTGTGCTGTCACACCTTCTCTAATGCTCAAACAAGAGGAATATGAGCATCAAGCAAGAAGGAAGGGAAAGCAGGACTGCTCCCTCCTGCAGGTGCTGGCCACCTTGGGAGCACTTTGGCAAAATTGCATCTCCTTTGCCTTTCATTCATTGACCAATCGGGAAAAATTGCTGTATTCTATCCCCTTGTCCCTGAATGTTAGAAGAGAGCTGCATAACCCTGCTGAATTATGCACAGTGCTGATGCTCTAATGCCCAGAAGCTAAGCAAGATTATAGGGCAGATCAGGTTTCCCTGAAAGCACCTAGGGAAAAGGCAGCCTGATTCCAGACACACAGAGGTAAACCCAGAGATCAAAGGCGAGTCCAGTGGCTCCAGCACTGCCAGGAGAGTCAGTGGCAACTGTGCTCTGGTGGTGCACAATAATCTTGCCTCTCAAGAAGCTCATTTTTCCATTAGGCCCTGAAGGCTGGAATGTATTTTTGTGTTTACCATGGCCTATATTTTTCCTTCAGAAAGCCTGGACTGCACTTAGTGGCTGTCAGTCCTCATTTGCTTGTGTGAAACAGTGACACCAAAGTGTTATTTCTGTACAGCCCTAAGTACCCTGCCCTGCTAAAATGCACATTTACTGCAAGAGATGGTGGAAGTTGCTAATGCCCACGTTTTATTTCAAGTCTAATAAACACAGCAGAAGAAATCCTCTCACCATCCTCAATGCATAACTTCACAATTAACTTCTGTGTTATTTGTAACTAGCATGACAACTAATTAATGTTGTCTTTATCCTAACTCAGAGATGCCTTTTTAAAAATCAAATCTTACTTCTGCAGCTTGCTTTTTCCCCCACTGAAGTATGGGCTCTCTTTTATTTTGGGGGGTTTTGTTGTATGTTGTATAATTCAAACTTTGCTTCATTAATAAAAGTACTGCTGAGGTAAAAGTTAAAAGCCCAACTATACTGCAAGACATTTCACACGACTTTTGGCCAGGTTTAGCATGATCAGAGAGTGGATGCTTTGTGTCCAAAGTCATGCCTGAAGTTTGTTTCTGAAGAAATCCTTGAAATGATACATTTTTCTATTGAAAGTGTGCTCAAGAAAAATAAAGTTACAATAAGAATTGCCAAAAGCAGCCAGTCCCAAATAATTACATATTCTTTTTTACATATAAAGAAAATTCTTTTTTCCACAGCAAAGACCTGGTTTTCAGTCATCATGGCATCTTGATTTATGAATGCCACTGAGACCTAAACCAAAGTACATTTAAGAATACTGCTTCAGTGGTTTTAATGGTATGAGCATTTAAACACAGCATAGAAAAGCTCTGGAGTTTAGATCTGTTTAGTGCAAGAGCTCTGTGGGGACACACATTCTCCTCAGATCAAGCTCATCTTACTCATTTACAAGACACACACTTGAAACACAAGCTCTGAAGTGAGCTGAGGGAGCATCAAGCCTGGGGTACATATGTTCCTCTAAACCCCAGCTAAACTCCTGTAAGAATGAAAAGGAGCTTTACCTTAAATTGCCAACATGGGCAAATCCTATTTCTCCAGGCTTGTGGCTCAGAGGATAGTTCTATTAGAAGGAGTAATTTATTTTTATGTTCTAAGAGAAAATGGGAGTGGAGAGGTTGTTACAGTGCTGGCAATGAAGGGAAGGAGCGTGGCTGAGCTAAAGGATCCTTTCCTGGCTCTTTCCCCATGTGTCCTGCAAAGGAGAGCAAGTGCTGAGATTTGACTGCTGCTCATCAAGTGACTTTATGGCCACATCACAGCCTGGAGAGTGGGAAACAAAAAACAAAAACCAACCAAATTAAAAACAAAACAAAACCCACCCAAAATAAACCCCAAACCAAATTCCTCCCTCCACAGACTCCAGGGACCTCCCCATCACAGAACAAGCTGGCAGAATGCAGAATCTGGAAGCAGTTAAGCAGCTGCCTCGTTACACTGGCAGGCTTAAGTCCTTAAGTAAGGTGGACAGATGCAAGGGACAATAAACAAATCACTGTTTAATACATACCCTGCAGTCTGGGCAAATCCAATTGCAGGAGCTCTTTAGACCCCACCCAGTAGGATTTTAGTTGTTAGAGACAAAATGGATTTAGTGCTAGATAATAAAAGCTAAGCCTAATCTTCCTTCTCTCCACACCTGCATTGAACATATTCTTACTTACTACTGACCTAAAAATGGGGTTTTTTTGTTTTTTTTTTTTTTTTAACTTGATACTGTTTTTACTCTTGCCTTCCAAACCCTGCCAGTTCCTGACACCAGGCCACTTATTTCAGATACAGCTGCTTTACTAGTTTCTCATATTCTGAGCACTTCTGAAGACAACTCTGAAAGCTACTTTAAAATTCTAAAAAGACAATTTTCCCACAGTTCCAATCATTATTCCAGAACTAAAAAGAAAGCGAAAAGGATGTTTTCAAAAATAGAACCAGACATGCGTGTTACATGATCAGCTAAAATCACATTTAATGCTTTTGTGTCTCAGCTTCCATCTGTAAAACTGTGGTTCCCTGCCCTGTTTTCCTCTTCTGCGCTCTGCATTTTGGCTACAAAACCTACCAGGCAGCAGCTACTCCATATAGAGCTTAGGAATGGTGTATAAATCTCAGCTGGGGTCTATATGTTGCAACACAACATATTAGAAAAATTCTGGTGAAGAAATTAATTTGTTTGTTGATTTTAAAATATTTTTTTAACTAAACTCAAGATACTATGAAGGCAGTGACTTGTTTTAAACAGTGTCTTTATGTCCATATATATATATATGCACCATATAACTCCATGGTTATATAGCACATATATATATATATATATATATATATATATATAGGATTCTGCAGCCTAGGAAGCTCTCACAGCAAGACTTGCAGTAAACACTAAGTGATTCTAATACTATGGGCACAGTAGAAAAAGCCTTGAAAATTTAAATGGCATAAAGACATTTAAATTATCATAGCTAAGAGGTGTGGGCAGTCCAACACTGAACTATACAGACATGATTAAAAACTGAATTATATAGAGGTGGTTAAAAACAAGGGGACAATCTACTCAAACTAGATTTCACATCAATAGAACTTGTGACAGTTACTGTATTGAATGTGCTATTCATGTATATTTAATTGATTTTATAAACATTCTCACACACACCATACAATCATAGCAAGGGTGAGCAAAATTCCAGCCTTAGAAGTATTACAGCACTTGCTTTTTTTAAAAAATCCAAGTTGATGCAAAATTGTTAATGAAAACAACTAAAATTACATAGTTAAACATCTGAGTTTTAAAAAATATAAAAGGTAAAGTTGTTCTTTGCACCTACAGGAAAAGAAAAGAAAATACAGTGGTAAGGGGAAGAATGGATGAGTCAACTATGATGGAAGAGGGGATGTACTGGTGAACAAAAAGAATAATAGATCAGCTATTGCAAAAAAAGTCCTTATCAGAAATAAAGTTTAATTCTAGAAGAGTCTACTGAAAGGTCAGTGTCCTTAGTAGCTGAGAAGAGGAAATCATAAAACTGAAGGTAAAACAAAAATCTACTTAAAAGTCATTTGTAATTGATGAGAACTGGAAGACAAAGATGGCATCAGAGACTGTTGGCAAGAGAATTCCTCCATATGGCATCTATTTCTCATTAATGCTCTGGGGGAGGATCCCAGACATCCCAGCAGGTCCTGTCGTGACTTTGGACTCAAAGCTGTCCACACACTCAGCTGCTCCTGGCTGAACTCCACTTTTGCTGCACATAATGCACACAGCATGCCAGGAACACAGACTGATGAACAGCTCCTGTCTCTTGGATCACACCTCCCATAGTACCTTTGAAAAGGTGGAAACCTCTCCCTAACCATGCCACCAGGACATGGCTCAGAAAATCTTCTCAGATTCTTCACATTTTCTGCTGCTAGTATAGAAACTTTCAGTATTCCCTCTGGAAGCTGCTCTTTGAGCCCCTGGAGCTCATTGCCAATTCCTTCTCTCAACAATAGCTAAGCCTGAGAGCTCTTCACCCACTACACTGTTTATCATCAGCTCTGGATTGGTTATTTTGGGACAGCTTCATTGTGAACAGTGCGTGGCAGTGACTTTGTAGTATTTTTGTCTGTGCCACTTGGGATAAAAGCAGCTTATTCAGAGATCCCAGCTGAGTTCAGGATCCTTACAGCACCCACCAACATCTCTATGGAGCACATTGCTTGTAAGAGACAAAATGAGTTTAATATGACAATCTCCGTGTCCCCATGTCAGTGCCAGCCTGCAGGCAGAGCAGGGCCCTGCACACTTTGGCCACAGGGCTGGTGATCTGCCAGCAGCTGACAAACTGCAGATTCACATGCACTAACAGCAGGCCCTTCTGTTTTAACTTAATAGCAAAAACACTATAGCACAATCACTGATGTGTAGCTAGGATTTTATTTAATTCGTTAAATTGTTTACTCTGTGTCCACATCCTACTCCATTTCCAAGTCAAATTAACACATCACTTCAGACTAGGACAAGCAATCCATCCTGAATACTGATACAAGCCAGAACGTGATTACACTAAACTCAGTTTATAAATCTTCTTCATTGACTCTTTGTCAGGAAACTTCACTACACACAGAAGGAAATAAAGGAATAAACCAAAGATTGTATACTGAATAAACAACTAAAATGGGTATTTTAATTTACATTTGTAACTTTCTAAGAGCTTTCAAATTTCAAATTCAAATGGCTTTAAATAGTAATGATTTTGACAAAAAACATTTTTTCCTCTGTGAAAGGTATTAAGAAGAAATTGAAAAGCTCAGGGGAAATGAGGTTCCATTTTTCACATTTCTCTGCCTGTGCAGTGGGAGAGGTATTTATCATGCATAGCCTGTCCTCCCCCTTGGATGCTGTCCTCCAGTTTGGACTGGAAGCACTGTGTGTGAGAGGATCATTAACCAGGGTCATGTACATCATCTCTCCTCACAAATGAGCACTGTCAACACTGCAACAGCCACAGAGACACTGCATAATCAGGGCCCAATGCACACATTGTGGCTCACACACGACAAAGCAGACAGACTAAAATGCACAAAAGAAATCTGGTTTTCCCTGAAACATACTCCTTCCAAAGCAAGGGCAAGGCAATAGTGTCATGGCTGCTGCAAGGCTCCTTGGAGCTCGTCTGTCCTACATGCAAAGCACAGACCCTACACAGACACCTCTGGCCCTGAGGGATCCTACCACCAAAAGTTATCACAAAATTCTATTACCTGGCTTCCAGATGGACAATGTCCTTATCCCTTGGATTACACGAAGTTTCAGGCACGTGACAGGAGCTTTGCACTGTGAACACATTATGAAAAAGACTGGAGACAAATACCAGGTTACAGTGCCTTGTACAAATCATGGTGTAGAGAATGAGTATTGTTTCATGGAGCAAAGAGGTGGGTCACAGAGCCATGTCACACACTGATTTCACATCCACACACTCCAAGAAAACACCAGCTGCATAGATTTACAAAGCAATCAGACTGCATGGTGAGAGGTACAGAGGTATATGGAAGAATTGTTTTCTTCACACTTATATTCCTGTCTCTGAGCTCTAAATGCAGTTCTCTCTGACCACTACTGCACTGCTAAAATTACAGGAAATTAATTATTGAAACTGAATTTTTGTCTGTTAAGCTTTTCCCACACAATCCTGTCTCTTACATGGCACTCTTGACCCCACTACCGCTCTGGAAATCATTTTAGGTTCCTCTTTTTGCCATAAAAGAGAGGAATGCAATGCAGTACTGAAGAGAACTGAGTAAGATTTTCATCTCCTTCCAAGAGTCTCATGATCCACTCTTAAATCTTTTTCCATTATTATTTAATGGTATTATAATTACTGTTATTCTCCAGTGTTCAGAATAATCACAAAACAAACACAACCTTGATTATGCTCATATTATTATTTGTATTACAGGGGCAACAAGAGATTTTGAGCTTTACCAAAGGAACAGCTGAACATGCATCTCCAAGAACCCCCACCTAATCTAGAATGAGAATTTGTAGGTTATTATAAACAGAAAAAAGAGAGAGAAAGGGCAAAATACAAAGGTTGGTATACCTTGTTTTTATGCTCTTATTTTCTTACTTTAGAAGTCTGACATTTTTCTTTTGAAAAGATTCTTTCCTTCATGAAAATGGTCACCTAGTATAAGACATATAGGATAATCAGCAGTCCTACTCTCTACAATTGGCTCAAACATTATTGTTTAGGACAAGCTCTTCTCTAAAACCCTTAAATACAGTTATCTCCTCTGCTGCCAATCCAACATTTGCAACAGCCTCAATAGCTTATTCTCTGCTGCCAAACCTGCCTCCAGACACACTTTTCTGGAGCAACTACGAAGTCACAGATTTATTTATCCTCTGAAACTGTGGGCTGTATTTATCCTCTAAATCTGAACAAGCATGTAGCAGTAGAGCAAAGGCTCCTTTGTGGAGAAAGCACATAATCTGGAAGACAGACGGGTGTCTCTCCTGCTTGATGCTGCTCACAGACAGCAGAGCAAAGGAAAATAAGTGTTTGATTCACTCTCTCACACACTATCAAGTGAGTCAGTTAGTCAGAAAACCTGATTTAACCATTCTCAAGTGATTTCACTTAAACTGTGAAGTGTCATCCTCTTTTGGTATTTGCACTTTTCCCAGCAGTGACAATCCATGCAACAGAGGGGCAGGTCTGAACCTCAGAGATGAAAGGTCCCAATGATGGGCATGAATTTATCCAAGTTAAAATTTACCTTTAATTAACATCTTTATACTGTCTTTTCTGACACAGGAGAGCAGGTCTCGTATTTTGAAACATTTTTTAATGCAATCCAGAATTCTCTTCCCCTACAGAGCCAGTTCACCATATCCACTAACCTGACTGAGCATTTCTGGCAGCAGCTCCTCCTGGTGCAAAAGGCTGGAGGCTCCCAGGGCTCCCACCCCAGCTTCAGCTGAACCTGGGGGAGATCTCACAACAATTTGGACAAAGCTCTGTAGGTGAGACAAGAGCTGGGAGCTGCAGCTGGCCAACCCTGGTGTTAAGGAGATGTGCCAGCCTCTCACAGCAATTACAAAGTGTTGGCCCTGACTTGCTGCAAGGGGTAATAGTTCAGCCACCAACACAAAAAAAATATTGGCAAGATGTAGCTGCCTTTGTAGAATCAGTTTACCTAACTAAGATGGGAAGGCAGAATAGATGAACTACATACAAGCATTTGATCAACTTTTTCATCTGAATTTGCATTTTAACCCACACAACTCTCAAAACAAACACATCAATAGATACTCTTTTTATATTTCACATCAATGGCCTTTACATGAACCTATCATTTCAGAAGATGAATCTTTCCTGTTTGAAAATTTCAGATTGGCAGGACTCAGGAGTCACTCTAAGAGGGCCATAGGTCATTTTACCACCTAGATTCACAGATTGCCAGCAAGAAATAACTGTGAAATTTATGTTGCAAATTATTATTTAGTCTTTGAAATCCTGACAGGTTTTTCCCCCCATTCTGACTTGAGTGCTAAACAGCAGAGGAGGTGCTATAAAACATCAAGAGTCTATCACACCCTCTATTCTGTGTATCTTATTTCCCAGTTTAGTTTAGAAGGACAAGCAGAACAAGCCTGCAAAGTCCATAAGCCAAGTGTTGCTTCTAGCCCAATAAATTAACCTTCAACAAAATTATTCCATCCCTCCCCATCATGTTTTATTTTCCTTATTTTTTGATTTGAGACATTAACCTATTACATAAACCCAGGAGGAAAACAAATAAGGTCTGTTTCTTCAGATGGTCTGATCAAGGTAATATTGGATGATCACAGGGCAAAGCCTAAAACCCAGCCTGAAAATCTCTAAGTCCTGAAAATGAGCTAACAGGATTTGCTTATTTAAGTTTGGAAGTCCAAGTGTGTAAAAGCTGGAGCACTTCACTAAATTCCTCCCCAGGTAAAAAGACCAAGTCAGCTCACTGAAGTGAGCAGGAATTATATGCAGCTGAGAAACCAAAGGTTTTCTTTAGGTTTCCTGTGGAGGCCTACCTTACAGCAAGATCAGTGAAAAAAATCCTTTCAAATTCACATTTGCAAAGGTGGCCCCATAAAGCTGGCAGAACAGCTTATGGCAAGATCTGGTATTGCACATTCTTTTTGTCTTTAAGTGCATAAAATGTATATCAACACCTCCTCTGACAGGGTCACTTTGCTTGTTTTTGTGTATTTAGAATTTATACAGTAGCATTTAATCAGATCTTACACCTTCCCTGCTTTTACATACACAGGTACTTGACTACTGAAAGACAGGCTTTGCCTCACATCCTACAATTTAACTACAGCTATTTTCAAATTAATGTTTTCAGATGTTCTACTTTCACATTTATTTTCTGCCAGAAATATTGTCTGGCATGGTATTAAATAAAGAAAAAAAAATATTCCAGATTATATGTCACGGCAAACAGAAGTCATAGACTTTGAGAACATCATTATAAGCTGATCATCCTTTAAAAATATTTAACAATAAGCTCCTGGGTCTGCTTTAGCAGCTGAACCTGAACTCAGTGAGGAAGTGACTGAACAGAATCAGACATTCTCATTAAGTAAAATTAGCCAAGTGCAATTTGCCTGGCTGGTTCCCTCTATGTATTAGCATTTATATTCAGTCAGTGATGAGCATAATCAGGTTTTTTGAACAAAAAGGGAAAATCTCCTCAAAACCCATAAACCTATCAGGTTTATTAGTAACAGTTTGCACTTCCATTGTAAAAAGGCAGTTAAGAAACTGAAGAAAATTGCCTGTTCAGAAGTGTATCTGAGTAGCTACCAGCAATCTTTCCTCAGAGCAGGCACATGACCTCACATGCACGCTGGCTGATTGCTGTCAGATTTACTGGAGACAAAAGGAGATATTTCACTAAAGGACAAATGCCAGGAGCTACAAAGAGCTGCCACAGGGCCTCACTGGAAGGGACAGGTTTGCCCTCTGATTGCAAAGATTGTATCACAAGGTCTTTTCCCTCCTTCCTCAATGAATGCATCTCTAAGGGCTGTCAGGCCCAAAAAACAGAAAAAGAAATGTGGTGGCATCTAAGGAGATAAGCATCAGCAACACTGCTAATGTGACAAACAGAGAGCAGAAACAACCCCTGAGAGCCTGGTCCTGCTGGAGGGCACTTCCCTGCAGCAGCAGAGCTGAAGGTGAGAGGCTGCAGGAGTACCCAGGGTGGCAGGAAGGTGCTGCTGGGGCTGACCTGTGTGCTGATACCTCCGTCAAAGGCAAGCCCACACCCCTTCTGAACATCAGAAAAGAAGCAAAACACTTCATAGATTTTAAGACAAGCTATGGAAAGCAGCACTGGTGAAAAAAAAGTTCCACACAAATAGCTTGTTTTATAAAATTCAACTAGGTAATGCCCCTGTCAGACAGCTGGGCACAAAGTATGTCCTAACACGTTGAGAGTTTTGAAATTTGTTATAAATTATGTCTCAATGCATCCTGGCTTTCAAAGCATTACAGCAACAAAAGCTGTCCAAAGGAACGGCATTGCTGCAGCCCCTCCCATGTGCACTGCACACCTTCAAGGTATCAGGAAAAAAACAACTTAATGACAATCACCCCAGAACTACAGTTTGTAACTCTGGTTGTTCTCCTAAGGCAGACAACTGCTTTATCTGAGCAGCATGAATTGAGGCTTTAACCCTCTGTTGTTTGTTCCTCTTTCCTTGGGTCCATGGCTAACTGCTCTCTTTACAGCACGTTTCTATAGTGACCAGCTGCTGAACTGATACTCAATATATTTCACTTTTCACCTGCCATACTTCACATTTGGAAACTCAGAATGTTATTTAAACAATATTCTGAAAACTTGCCCTCAGGCTGTAGTAAGAGATGGCACACTTTATCACTCTAACTTCCCTAGCTCTTGAAAAACAAATAAATGCACCATTTATAGATGAAAGAAAAGTTATCATAGCTCAGTAACAATTACTTGAGACGCCAATATATAAGGAATCAGGAAGAAACAAATTCCCAATATCTCAGAGAAGTACCAGACTCCCCCTTTCAAGCAAGCATTTAATTTCTCCAGCAGCTTTTTTATTGTGCCTCAGTTGTCTTAAAAGCCCTTTGCCTCAAGTACAGCCCCTTCCTAGAGTAACAACCAGGACAGCTTTTACAGGAGGATAAAGCACTGTGGTCCCCAAAGGAGACAGGAGCCCATTTTTAAACCCATCTGGCAATGAATCATCCTCCCAAGACAAAGACTAAAACATTAAGAGGGGAAGACAGTAGGTAGAAGTAATGCAGAAACAATTTTACAAACTCAGCTGGTTCAAGTTTTACACATGCAAATAAACATTATGATAGGGGAAACAAGAATGAGATGTGAAGTACTGAGCAGGAAGATCAGGTGTATTTATCTTCCTGGAAGATGGAAGATATTAAACTGTGCTTTCTCCTACATTGCTGCTGCCAGTTATTGACAAAGTTGTCAATTATCCAGGATGATTTAGACTGATGATACCTGAAGAAATGAGGATTTAGAAACACTTGGGACTAAAAGGGGAGATAGGAATGCCCTGCAGATGATAAATGGAGTGGATTGAAAGAAAAAGAGCAGAGAGACAGTTTCAGAGGGTATAATTAAATATCCTTAATTAGAATATTACACTACTACAGTGAAACTAACTTTCAGAGCAGGATTTTAGAAAATAAATATAACTGAGTGGATGAAAGACTAAGACCCTTCTACACCATAAGACTGGCATAGAATTTATTCAGATAACTTCTATTTTGCTAATGTTTAAATAACATAATTATACTTCAAAATTGCACTGATTGTGCAGGTCTGCCAGCAGTCAGATATTAAATCACCATTAGATGGATTTTACTGAAATTGCTCAGACCATGCATTAGGGAAAGAGGACAGTGCTTGATTTCAATAGTTGAGTAATCATGTAGCTTAATGCACATGGATAAAGCAGGTACCAACAGGTATGTAAGTTATGTAGCAACAGGGACAACGTTTTTAAATTGGTCCAGGAATAAGAATTTATTTAGAGCAGGGATTTGTAAAGCATCTTGAAATTCTTAGAAGAAGCTTGTTACAACATCACAAAGGTCTGCTCTATGAAAACATACTCTGCTGGAGTAAGGGATACTTGCTACCACGACTTTTTCAATAGAATGAAAGATATTTTACTATGTTCATGAAGAGACAGTTGCCAGGTTAGGATTTCAATGCAACACTTGCAGGAGCTAGGCCTAAACCACAGTTTTGGCATTGTTTGGACACACAAGTTTCTTAGCTCTTCTCTACCTCTCTTATATACAATGTGTCCCAGCTGAGACAGCCACAATACAGAGTATCACCACACAATTTCAGAAAGCTTCAATCTATACAGAGTAACACCTTACCACCTCAGAAGGCTTCAAGCATCTGCCCAGGCACAGTAACAACCGGCAACTTCAGAAGGCTTCAAGCGTCTGCTCTTGTTCTTTAGCCCAAGCTTTTATCCCCTCCTGTTGATGCCCTGCACCTGTGTGCCCTCTGTTCCTGTGTGGTTGGTCAGTGCCCCTGGGCACTCCATGGCTCCACAGCTGTGCCCACTGGGGACGAGGCTGGGCCAGCCCCACTCCCGTCACCACAAACTGGGGACCTACAGCAATGGAGCAGCAGTTCCACCCTCCCAGGCTTCCTAAATCCACAGCCAAGGTATCAGGGATACAACTGATATATAGGGATGTACAGCACAAAAAACATTGACATAAGAGACTGTCAGATATGATTCTGGCAACACCCCAGTGTTACTTATACAACCATGCCAAAATAATTTTGGTTACTCATATTACAAAAATTGCACATTCCCAGCATGTAAAGGCTTTATTTGCCACATTGTCAGGAATTCAAGTTACTTTCATTGATCAGGAAGAAGAGATGCTGAATGGCAGCTGAAGGTGTTTAGGAAAGGTGAAAAAGCTAAGTAGAATCCAGCAAAAACCCAGGCAGATCATGCTGACAAGACAGAGAGGGCATTGAAACACTAAATTGGCTATTTCAGGTAATCATCACTGAAGATCAATGTACTTCAGACTGTATCTGTCCACACAGCTCCTGCCTCAGTCTGTGTCTGAAGTCACAGGGAAGTGTAATGAAATACATTATTTCAACAGACTATATAAGCTTCAAAAAAATTTTACAATGGCTGTTGCAGCAGCCAATTCCAAATGTAATTTATAAATACAGAATTCCTTAGTCTTTTTATTGCCATTTTCTACTTATCATAAGTAGAAAAGTTCAGGAAATAAAAGGAAAAACGCCCACCAACAAACCACTAACACTTCATCTTGGTTTGCTCAGCCTAAATTTTTCTGCTAGACAAGGCACCCCTCTACTGGGCAAGAGCACATCTAGCAGCAGGGAGGGGTGAACAAAACTGATGGAACAGGAAAATAAAATCAGCCTGTACAGACTGAAAATATAGGTGAGGAAAGAGGACTGAGGCAATGTATGGCTGCCCAAATGCCTGAGAAAATAAGGGGCTCAGGTGTGAACCATTAAACAAATAATTCAGAATTTAGACTTATTTCTCCAGAAAGTAACATTTTTCATAGTATCTTTAAAATTAGTCACCTTGAAGGAACTGCCATCCTGAAAAACACCAGTTCTCTAACTCCAAAAGCAACTGCAATATTTACAATAACAGGACATTGAAAGAGTTCCCTAAAGTGAAAGACTTTTGCCCAAGAAAAAGCTGAATTATGAGCCATGAAGCCTTATTGCATCAATCTGGCAATGCATCAGCATGAATACTTATGCATTCATAACATTGTTTTCCAGGAGAATGTATGATATTGACCTTAAGCAATCCTTCAGAATAGTTCATCTTTTTTCCTTTAGCCATTACTTTCTTTTTAACATGACAACCACAGGACAAATACAGGACAATTTCAGACATCAGCAGTGATGCAGAGGAAAAAAAAAGACCTACCAGAACCACGTGTGGTATCACACACATTTTTGGGAAATGTCAGGTAAATCTTCCTCTGACCTCTGAAGCATGATAAATAAAGAAGTTCAGCCTTTTTCTCATCAGCACTGAAACTGGAGTGTAGCTGCCCATTTTGCTTCAGACTTCTTGTTTTGTTGTGTTCGACAAATGACTCAGCTCTGTTCTCTAGGGGTTGCACTACTACTCATTTTTAGACCAAGGAAAGATTATAAAAAAGGCAGTTTCAAAGTAGCATTCTGTGAAGACGTTTCTAGGAAACAACTCTTTTCTTTGTTAAAAATATAAACACAAACCAAAGCTTGATAATACTTTTTGCCCCTTTTATTAAAAACAGTCATTCCAGGTGACATACAATTGGCAAAGATACATATGACCAAATCTCTACTTTTAAGGAAACTATTTATAGATTATTACAAAGTGACCCCATGTGTGCAATGACCGAGTCCTGTGCTGGTTTTTCATACTGAAATATTCTGGTTTTCTTTCAGCTGCTCAGGAGATTCTACTTTCAGTTTGTCTGTGTGATCAACAACAACATACTGGCTTCAAAAGATATTTATTTTAGATATCTGTAAGTGCCCACAGTGAAAAGCTGCACCTGCTGTGAGATATCAGACAGAAGAGTCTCTTTGATGTCTCTGCCATCCAGGTTTGTCCTTTTGTACCACTTCCCACATGGAAAGCTGTCACTCCAAGCCCCTCGTTGTGTTAACCAACATTTGCTCCACTAAAAAAATTTCCTAAACCATTTGTTTAGGGACCAGGAAAGGGGACAAATCTTACCCATAGGAAACCATCCAGAGCAGAAGTCTGCAGTGACAGAAGCAGATACAGTCTCAGTTTTCTAACCAAACCTACAGAAAAACTTCAACTGTACAGCACCTATATTAACAAGGGGAGGGGAAAGAAGTATCTTCCTGTAGTCATTACCCACACTCTCAACAGCACTGCATCAAGTAAGAAAGAATATCAGTCCATGTACCAGGATGCTTTTTCCTATTTCCTGCTCTTGTTTTAGGTCAGCTGGAAGCTTCTTTTTTCAGTTTTTCTAAAATCTCATCTGGTGTCGCTGATACCAAAATCTTCAGCACTTTGTCCCGTGATTTACCCCCCTGGTTTAGACAAACACAGAAAAAACTCATCTTTCAGAGAATCACCCTTTAGGGTAAGAAAACAGTGCAATTCATAAAATGCTGATAAACAAATGAAGCAGTTTGCCCATGATTCAGGAAAAACAAGACTCACATCTTTTTTTCTCTACCTTCTCACAACATTTCCTTGGTCATCTTATCCTTTACTATTAGTCTTTAAAAGACTTCTATAACTACTCCATTAAACCAACAGATAAAAATAAAAAGCACCATTTTTCATTGTGCTCTTGTGCTTATAAACTATAAATGAAAATGGCTGGAAACTGACTTCAAGTACAATGAATTAATAAAACAAATTATTTATTCAGGGAAATGAATAAAACAAAGAGTTTCTGCTCACCAGTCAAGACATGTAAATTCTAATACAGAGAAACTCTTGAGGCCTAGCTACAACCCAAGTGCTTACATATGCTCTTGCTTATGTGTGACAGTTAAATGTCAGAATCTTTTGATTCAAATACATAAGAAGTTATTTTTAAAAAATGAAAAGTTATTAATAAAATGCACATTCTCTGCAGAACACAAATTCTGTGAACTCATTTGACATGAAACTCATTTGACAGAAAACATGAACTACAGAGATTTGCAAAACATTATCATGATAACCCCTCTGGTTAAAAGATGTCAAGATCAGCCATAGTTCTTCCTACACTAAGTTTGTTCTCAATGAATCATTCCATTAACTCAACTAAACTTTTTAAAGTTTTTAAAGTGTCTTTCAAACTGAACTTGGAACAGCTCCCTGTATTCAAAGTGTAAGTTTCAAAATCTTGAATTTCAAATGCAGTATGGCAAAGCTGAAAGGAAAAAAAGGAAGTACCTTCTCTAAAACAACATCACTCTTCTTCACTTCAAGCACCTTAGCGAGGTAGCGACACAGTTCTGCATTTGCCTCCCCTTCCGACGGAGGTGCAGCAATAGCTACACCTACTGCCTCAGCCGTCACATCTACAGCAAATAGTTGGAGGATTTTATGCTCAAAATATTCAAAACATCACGTCATAGTTTCTTAAAAATGAATGTTTATGCTTTCAAAAGTATTTTGATTTAAAACGGAGTAAATGCATAGATTAGCAGGTGATGGCATTTTCACATTTAATGAACTCCCTTGATTGTCGGCCAGTACAATCAAATATAAACTCCTGACAATACAAGCAGTGATTATGGCCAGTCCTGTTACATGGTGCCAGTCCTGCCTGGCCCCATGTAACACGACTCAAATCAGGTTACCCCTGCCCCAGCCCCAAAAGCCGCTTGTTGAGTCAGTCTGCTCAGAGAGTCAGGCTGTCAGTAAATTCCCAAGGGGCCTGGACACTGCCACAGCCCGTGGGTGCTGCACACACGGGGGATGTCAAAGCAGTCCCAATGCAGGAGCAAGGCCAGGGCTTTAGAGGGACAACACGTTTTATTAGACCCAACTTTTATGGCTCTAATAAGACCGCACAGACCCTTGAGACACAAACGGCCTGCACGAAACCACAGATGCCAAACGGAAGGATTTAGGACCAGGATTTACCCCGTGCTCACCGCCACCCAGCGCTGTACACAGGGGAGAGCCGAACTCCTCGCTTCAGTCTCCGGGTGGGATTTTGCGCTTTCCCTCCCTCCGCCCCTGTTCCTCAGGGTGCAGCGATGCAGGGCCCGGTGCCCCGGCCCGCAGACCCACCTGTGACGGCGCTGCAGCGGGCACCGGGCTTGGCGCGCACCGCCACCCTCACGGAGCCGCCGCCCGCCGCCGCCACCGGTCCCGCGGCGGCGCCCGACTCCGCGGGGCCCTTGGCGGCCGCTTTTCCCTGAAACAGAGGAACAGGCGCGGTCACCGCGGGCACCACCCGCCCCTGCCCCCCTTCCCTCTCCGGGCCCTGCCCGCACCTTCCCGGGCATGGCCCCGCCGCTCCACACCGACGCCGCCCGCACCCGCAGGAACCCAGCGAGGCTCGGCATGGCCGGGGCGGCCCTTCCGGCAACCGCGCCGGGCCCGCCCCGAGGCGCCTGCGTGTTCCGCACGGCCCGGCCGGGCCGGCCCTGTGTCCTCAGCGGCTGCTCCGGCACAGCCTCGCCCTGTGCCCTCAGCGGCTGCTCCGGCACAGCCTCGCCCTGTGCCCTCAGCGGCTGCTCCGGCACAGCCTCGCCCTGTGCCCTCAGCGACTGCTCCCGGCCGGGCCGGCCCTGTGCCCTCAGCGGCTGCTCCGGCACAGCCTCGCCCTGTGCCCGCCGCGGCTGCTCCCGCACAGCCCGGCCGAGCCCCGTCCCTGTCCCGGCACAGCGCCGTGCCCGGGGACAGGAGAGCGCTGGCGGGATGTGCACAGAGCCGGACGTTTGACAGACACTTGTTCTACACACAGCCTTTGGACACCCCAAACCTGCGTGACCTCCCCATTTTCACCCTTAAGAAAGGAAATGTTCTTATTTTTTCTCCTGCATTCTTAAATTTTAGTATGACGTGGGAGAGGGTACAGGTCTTTGTACACCAAGCCATTCTGTTACTACATGGTACATACTGCAAAGCACTGAATACTATATACATACAGCATTTGCATCAAATGATTGTATGCAATCTGTAAAACTCCTTGCACACCAATAATCCTTAGGTTTATACTCATTTTTTTAGTATTAGACTATCCAGTGATAAAATAACATCATTACAAGTCTCGTATGCTCATTTTCACATTATACATCTTTTATAGGCACATATGTATATATACAGTGGCTATTTGCATAACCAGTTCTATATTCCAAAACAGCCCTTCTGAATTAAGAGAGATTCGGGAAAGATCTGTTTCTTGCTGAATTTGACTTGATATTTATTTCTTCAGTGCTGCTGCAGATGTTCTCTGCAGTGCAAAGTCCATTAATTCTCCATGGCTCTTGGAAAAAGTCAAGATGATGGCAATATGAATGCAGCTTTGCTGACGTACTTCAAAAAAATACAGTAGCAATCCATGTCCATAGGGTCAATCCAAGGTCATTTTGGAAAGAAGTGCAAGATGGGACTGCAGCAGCAGCTTTACTGTCTTTTAAGGACAGATTGGAGAAAACATACACAAGTTGTTCATAACAAGTAAGGATTTTCCAGTTCAAAAAATGAATTTTACTACATGAGAAACAAAGGGATGAAAACACAAAGTAATTAACCACAAGGTACTACTTAAAACAAACTTTTCAATATACAGAGTACTTATTCTATTAACATTTCGTTTAGAGGAAAAACTAAATTACAATCTACCAAAAACGATGCGGAAAAAAAATAGCTTTTCTGGTACCCCTCAAACAAATTAGTTTTTCTTTTTACACATTAAAGTAATTTAACAGAATTTTTTTAACTGCTGCCAATAGTGAGCTGAAGTCCACTAAGACACCAACACATTGCAGATCATCATGTGAAACTAAGTATAAAATATTATTTCTGGTATCTGTCCATCTTCTATTGATGTACCATTGTTGTTACCTGGTGAACTATAAAAGACAAAGCATGTTTTGCTAGCAGTAGGAGATTCGTGGATCACTTTCTTCAAACCTTTTGTTCCATAGTGGGAATCAGGACCCTGAAAAGCATCACAAGAGATTAGCAACAGAATGGAAGTAGGCAGGACCCAAAAATTGCTGATGGTCAAGCACAACTGACTTGGGCTATTTTAATAGTATAAAATTTCTGTACCCACATCATATAAATTATATACAAAATCACAGGCAACAGAAGCAAGGGCCTATGTCTAAATAACAAAAATATATTTCTCTGACAGCAGACTTAAATCCATTGATTTTATCCAACTAGTAATGAATACTTTCTAGTATTTCTCCTTATCACACAGGTTGCCTGTATTCTTACTTAGTTCCCTGACTCAGCTGCTTTTTATGTGCAGTATTTTTCCAACCCACCAAACTCTGATTTCTGTATAGGAAATTATATTTAGAAGAACATTAAAATTTTTTGAGAAATAAATTTGTCCACAACACTAAGAGGAGACTTTCTGAGAACAAGTAATTCTTGCCTATTATTTCTGCGCCAGTATATAGAAAGAGATAAAAAAAGCTGTTTTCTTGAATTTAGCTAGTGGTTAGAATATCCTTGATAAAAGAAATCAAACTTAAATTCTGATAGAGAGCTGCCAGATTATGTTTTCTAGATAGTGCTTTTTTCCCACACAGAACCAGTGACCTCCATTAGAACTATTCTAACTCCTACATCAAGCAAAAACGTGGGAAGGCACAAAGGATCCACTTATGAATTCCATGCTGTGGCCCAGAAGAGATGTAACAGTCTTACAAATTACAGCAGAGTTCTAACTGCGTCCTTCTTTAGCCCTAAAGTTAAAATAAATGCAAGATTTAGAAGACATTTTCCCATCAGAAGACTGATAAAAGAATAACTCTTGCATCAAAGTAACACTTTCTTCTGTCCTGTTAGACATTCTTACTTTCAAGGTTGCACAAGCTGTGTAGCAAACCGTGGGCAGGATCTCTATGGGCTCCTTGAACATAACTCTGAAGGTGCTGGCTGTTCCATCACAGCTAAACCCAGTGTCGTTCTGTCCCAGCGTCTGGTTCTTCTCATAATCAATTATCTGGGAAAAAGCAGGAACATTGTAGCTTTATGGAGCTTTATGGCACGCGAAAGGCTCTGACTGCATGCACGTGAGAAAGTTGCAAGCAAACACTTGCCTACCCCGCCCAGCCTAATGCAAGGACAGTGCAATCCCAGCTGGAAGGGAGCTGTGATTTCCTGACTGGAGCTGACACAGCAGCTCGGAACATGGCTCTGGGCACTGCTCCAGCCAGGTGAAAGTCTGTGCTTGGGAGATGGAGAACAGCTCTCACACCTCCAGCTCCTGACCTGCATATACAACATCTAATCCTGGGCTTAGGTTTGCTGATCTCTGTACACCTTCACAGCCCACATGAGGGAATCTCATTTGCTGCCTGTGGCTAGTTTAGAAAACAAGTTCTTACAGATAATGTCGGCAGTCAATGACACCTTCATAAAAGAAAACAAAAACTTGTGCTGTTATGTTTTATACAATTTATTTCCAATCTTGATTCAGTATAAAAATTCTACTCAGATTTTTTATTTTGTCTTCACACACAATGTTTATTTTGCCTTCAATTTCAGTAGTGAGTAAGAATCACTAGTTCCAGTGTAGTAATAGCACAGGGTAAAACTGTGCCAGTCATGGAATCCTAATATCTTGCTAAAAAGCTTAGAATCTAAACAAAACTAATCTCTACGAGAAAAATAATTCAAATAGACTGAAATTCCACTCAAAATGGAAAAAAAAATATAGTGCTGGATCAATACTCCTAGAAGACAATCCTGACCACAACATGCTGAGGGATCTAACAGGCTACAAGAGCAGGAAATATGATTTTAGTGGTGTCTTCAATTGCCTGCTGGGACAGGGCAAGGGTCACATCAGGACAAGAAGCAGGAGGACATTTTTAGATGCTATCACTGGCCACTTCATGAGCCTGCTAACCAATTGCTCAGTAGGAAGAAACGCAACCCTTGATTTGGTACTGAGTGATGAGCAGGATCAGATTCAAAATTTCATAATGGAAACACTATGTAACAGTGTCCATAATATACTGAGAGTCAACACTCCCACATGAACAACAAAAGCAAATCCCCCACAGCTGTGCTAAACCTCAAAAAGAGAAAAATGAAGAGGCTTATTCAAAAGAAACTAAAAGGAACAATTACAAAAATCAAATCTCTGTAAGAAGCACACAGGCTACTGAAGAACATAACATACCCAAGTGCAATATCAGTACATATTTCCTATTAGGAAAGGCTTGAGAAAAGAGGAAAAAAGCTGGATGTTGAGAAACACCTACACTGAAAATGATTGAAGGACAGGAGAATACAGGAGAAAGGGAGCAGAGTTCCACAGTTCTTTTACCTAATCACCCACTTGAGCCCACTTGTGACAAAACACAGCTTAGACTCCTGGCCTGTCAATTGCTCCCTCCCAAATATAGACCAAAGCTTCTGCAAGTGCTACAAGTGTAGCTTCCTTTTGTAAGTTCCTACAAGTGTACAAGCCTGTTTAAACATAATATACTATACCTGTATATTAACTTGATAGTCTGTGGGTCCGTGAATAGATCCATATAATCCAAATCCCACTATGGAAATTCTTCTGTTAACTGTGAACCTGATAAGACACAAGAAAGGAATTCAAATAACTCTGGTGAGTGTGTTACCTTATTTCAAGCAGGAAAAAGACTCCCACTGAAGAGTAGGGAAGTAAACTGAGAATGGCATTTCATTTTTTTTAAATAGCATTTTTTGTTTAGATTTCAATACTAAGAAAAATGCTTTGCCAGCTTCATAGGTTAAAGCTTTGCTAATTCCTCAAGATATTCAGTATTAATAAACAAAACATAACCAGATTCTTTTCAGTATCTCCAAAATGAAAACAGATCAAGACTTGGTATTTGAAAAAGAAATATACAGATAACACCCAATCATTCTAGAATGCACCCAATCCTCCTGAATCTCATTCTTGTTTTTATCTCACGGATGTAATAGCTAAAAAAATGGAAAAGATCAAATGTGTGCAACAGAGCCAGCATGTCTGCTACTGTATCTTATACCAAAGAGTCAGAGTGAATGACTTGCTCCCTTTCTCCCCACCCATTTCCGTCTCCCCTTCACAGAGTTTGTGAAGCCCCACCTGATGCGGTCGCTGGTTCCGCTGTAGCCCCAGCGGCTCTCCACCTGCTGGAACCTGTTTATGCTGCATTCTTTTCCTCTAAGGCAACACCTTGGTCGGTCAATATAATCGACTTTAGGCTTGGGATTGACAGTAAAGTGCAGAAAGAGATTTACTACTTCCCGATCCGACAGGATTCCAGACTGAGCAGGACCTGTGAAAACATAAAACTTGTAAGATGGTTTGAAGGATTACTCCAGCTGTTGTATTTAAAATTTATTTAAAATTCACAAACTGAAGACAGCAATAACATTTTCCAATGGCCAGAGCATAATCTGCAGAAAGTTTTGCTTTCATTTGTGCATCACAACTGTTATTTGTACAATATTAATAACAGAATTGAGTGTTAAGCATCTAAACACAGTTAACAGCACTGAGACATGGTCTAACAGTAAGACAAAGAACTCCAGGACTCACCTGCTGCAAACTCTTCAATAGTCATTAGCGGAAAACGGATTAAGGAAAGAGCTCTTCCAAGGACTTTCTGTTTGTTCCCGAATGTCACAGGCAGTTGTTGTCTCTGACATTCTGCTTCTGCCCAGCGAACAACAGCTCCAAAGAGCCGACTTTCTCGAATGCTGAGCGTGTCCCTTTCTAGAACTGCACATAATGTGTCTGGAGAAAAAAATGTTAGTAGCTTCAGATCAGTTTTCATTCAAGCCAGTAACAGTGCTACACTATGTAAGCTTAAAATACTAATTACACACTAAGAACATTCATAACAAGACTATTAGCTTTGTCTTATTATTATGTGTGTATATGTATTACACATAATTTATCTTACATAAAAAATAATCTCTTTGACATATAGATGCCAAACTACAAGTTAATTTTCCTGCTATGAAGACAGGATATGAGCTTTCTTCTGGATTCATAAGAGTGTAACTAATCTCTATAGTGATAACAAGTATCCTGAAGGATTTCCATTGCTAGGGCAAGATCGAAACTGAAAGTCACCAAATAGTGAATGCAGAATGCAGACTACTAAAAAAACAGGTTACTCATGATGACACTAAAAAACCAAGTTGCTCACAATGACAGTATCATATTCTCATCTGGGCAGCCACCTGCCCATCTGGATCAACTACAGCCACAAGCAGCAGTGGTTCACAAAAACCAGTTTAAAGATGCATGTAAGTCATCTTAAGCACTGACATATTTGCTATCCACAAAGCCTGAAGGTGAAACACAAGATCTGAGGCAAGGTACATGTTTAAAAAGCAACTTTTCCTGTATTTATTACTCCTCTGGCCTTCTTTCAATAACAGGTATGCACAAATTATCATTGAATACAAGTCAAAAAATAAATGGCTTTCTATATTCTGAATCTTCTGTCTTTGGGAATTTTTATCTGCCTTGAATTTAAGTAAGGCATGTTTGCAGTTAGAGAAAATAGCATATTGGAAAGTCAAAACAGATTGAGATTTACACCAAGACTAAAGATTGCTCAGTCTGAATACAAATCCTACTGAACATGAGTTAACAATGGCTTTAAAATTTCTTTATGCAGTGAAACACCTTCCTTCAGTATGGATTTTTCCCACAATCTAGCTGAATTGGAGTAAAACCTTAGATACATACAGTAGCAACAAAATTGAGTAAGTAAATTTACAACTGCTAGCTTTTGATAGAAGATTAAACAGAAACTAGCAGTTCATGTATTCCTTTTTTAAAGCAGATTTCATTAATTGTACCTGATCTGTGCAACTGAATAGATAAATACCATGAGGCAACAGAACAGTGTGGTTCCTGTTGCACATGAAAAGCAGCTATGGATGCCTCAGGCATGAGGCACAACCCTCAGCAAGTGAAAGCTTTGCCTTCAATGAAGTGTGGTGTCACCACAGTGGGAGCCCTGGGACACCACCACTACTGAAACGGGGACACAGGGCAGTGGAGACCAGCTCAGGAGTGAGGCTGAAGGAAAGCACTGCAGGGGTGGATGGCCCAGAAGGGAAGAGGTGCCTGGGACTCTGCACACTCAGATGGGGGAAGGAACCATCCTGGGGCACTGTCATTCCATGGACACACAAGTGACTCACCTATGTCGATATCTGTAAAGCCTTCTGCACTAATGGCATCCATGGTGCTTTTGTCTATTGTGTCCAGACAAAGACTAGCAAGCTGAGGTTCATCAAATAAACGAGCCTGGAAAGATAAAGAAATACATCTTAAGCATAAAGCTGACAAACTGATAATCTTAAAAAGCAAGCATTTTACCTCTAATATAGACATAAATTGAAATAAGTTGATTTGTCTAAGTACTCTTTGTGTTTATACCTTACAGAGCACTTAAAATCTCAAAGGAGTACATAATTAAGGAGAATTAGTAATTTCCCTCCAATTGGGAATTCTTCTAGTAAATCAAAACTAAGCTTAAATTTACCTACTTGAGTAAGCAGCATAAAGGCATTATCTGCTCGGAGATGCTTTGTTAGGAAATCCACACAATGTGCTTCCAGGGCAGGGACTGCATACTTTTTAGCAGTGTATAAAGTAGTCATGACTGTTTCTGGACCAATTTGAACTTCATCTGAATAAAGAAACCTATAAATCAATACACAAATACAGATCATAAAAACATATCTTTAGAGGGGCAGCCAAACACAACAGTCTCTTTGCATTTAGAAAACAGCCCAAGGATTTGCACTGTGAACAGTGCAACAGCTGACCTCATAGCATCTTTCTAAATAAAGAAGGTAAGTTAAAAGGTTCGAGAAAGACTATTATGTTAACCTAATGGCACATGTTTGTTTTAAATATGTATTACTCCCTAGGACTGATCTGGCTTAGTTATACATAGCTCCCCAACTGTAAACAACAGCTGAGCTCAGAATTACTTAACCTACGAATGCACACTCCCAGTTCATCAGGAAAATATCAATGCACAAATCTCTGTGGCTGTACTCCTGAAATTCATTTACTGACAGTGCACACTGGCTTCCCCTCCATGAGGGAATAGTGTCAAGGACTTAGATTGTGAGAACATCTTGTGTCAAAGTTACCCCTCTGTAGTATTCAGAGAGGAAAGGGAGTACATTCTAGCACATGACCTTGACCCTTCTGCCACGCTCTGGCTTGTCTTCAGTGCCTGAGGCAAGAGGATTGGTTGAGATTTCAGCATAAGCTGTGAACCAGAATATAGGAGCCTCCACCAATACCAGGGAAAAAACCTGTTTCCTGAGCAGTTGTTGTCTTTTTAAAAATAACTTTTCTTAGAGGTGACATTTAGGATAATTTTAGCGAAATTTCATCAACCTTTCAGATAACAATCAAGAATATAGTCTGTGATTTACAAAAATACATTTCTCCCCAACACACATAGGTAATTAAATATAATAAACCAGGGCATACTAGCAAATGCAAGAATTCCACAATGAAAACTGTTGTTTTTTTCTTTAAGTAGAGGTTTCATACTGAAGTTTCATCAGTTCAATTAGAACTGATTTATGCAAGCTATGAACTATTATTACCTGCTGATGAAAATGATGGGCTCACTTGTTCCTCACAACTGCTGACAAATTTACTTCTAAGAAACAAATATTTCACAGGTACACTTTTACATACTAAATTGACAAGCTCTTCATTAAAGCACAAGAATGTTGCATTTCCATTTTGGTTCTAATATTTAAAATAATCAGTTTAAAATACTATAACTTCTGTTGCATGACTTGATAGGAGCTTAGAGTCCAATTCATGTAAAATTTGATTAACAGGCTGTAAAAAAAGCAGTATTGCCATGCAAACTGCAGTATACATTTTACCTAACAAAAAAACCTAATCCCATATTGGTTTTGGAACATGATTTTGGTTTTATTCCTTAAGTGAATCCAATCTGAAGCCAATGAAGTGACACACCAGAGGGGCTCATCTGGCTTGTGTTTCACTTTCTGCTGTACCTTCCAAAGGAACAGGGTGCAGTCCTAGGCGTGTCCTCCCTGCACAAATCCCCTGCTCCTGTGTGCCAGGAGCTGTGTCTGTGTTACCTCTCCCCTCTGTGGCATGCCTGAACTAGCACAGCTTTCTGTTTACACCTCTGCTCCTCCTCCACTTAACCCAGTAGCACTGACAATCACTAATTTTATTGGCATCCAGGATGAGGGAATGGGAAGCTGAGGGATGTATGTGCACAGTGGAAGAACATTTTTAGTGACCAGAACAAATTTTCCAAGTGACCAGTCAATCATTCAGTCTATAAAAGCCTCTCATACATTTTATGCTATTTTTCTTTACTCTCAGGTTAGCACTTCCTTACCCCCTTGTGTGAGCATCCTCTCAGTAGATGAAATGTTTTTACCATTATAAAAGCATACAGGAATCCTTTTTTTAAGTTACTCTTGATTACCCCTTTATTTACTGCTTGCCAAAATTCTCTGAAAATATTTTTGGAAGGCAGACTGTTAACATGTGGCATATCATCACTTTCCTTTATTCTGTGATCAAAGGACAAGTTGGCTTATTGTAAAATATGAATGAAAATTTAAAAAAAATCTTAGTAAAACCAGCAAAAAGAAACCATAAACTAGAAACCTACTGAGACAAGCTGAATTTTCTTGATCATTGCTACTCATTTTGTAGTGAGAAACACACACAAAAGTTGTTTCATTGGGAAATATATTCAAACTTTGTGACTTTGATATTATTTCAGCTCTTAAGGATTTATCTGTCAAATTACTTTTTTTTCATTAAAAAAACTTTTCCTTTAATTTACAAGTAGCATTTGCCAGTAGATCCTTATGAAACACATAAACTACAGACATGACTTAACAAACCACAAGTAAATAAAATGGAAATGAGCTGAGGAACATTAAATAATTAGTAAATTACATCTAGAAAGTTTTGCATTATTTAAGCATTTCCTTTACTTGATGTTCATTTGTTATGTGTATTCAAAGATCCTGACTTAATTTCTAGCTAATATACTTCAAACTGCTATTTTCAAATATTAAAGAAATGGTCTGTGAAATGTAATTACTATTATTTGAGGGAATTACTAATGATAGATAGAAGAGGTCAACAGTGTAAGGTACCATTCCTGCCTCTTTCAGTCAAGGAAAAGATCCCATGTTGTTTCCATCATGGAAGACGCCCAGCACTGGCGTGTATCACAGAAGTTCTCCCTAGATATGTTTTTAACAAGGTACTGCAATGTGTATTTATTTCAATATAAGCTCAGAGAAATATACATAGCATGGGAGAACGTCCTGAAGAGCTGGCAGAGACAGCAAAGCTGAGCAGCTCCAGCAGGCCAGCAGTGTGGTGACATTCAGACAAGGCAGAGCTCCCTGACGCAGCTCCCCTGGCCATTTCGCACTGGCAGCCCTGCCAACACAAGCGCTTTTGTCTGCTCCTAACAACATCTCTTCATTCACTCCTCAGTGTTCAAATGCCATCCTTCTTATCTTTACTGAGGACTCTCTTAGAAATCTCTGCTCCTGCGTTTCTATTTTCATTATTATAGCCACTTTTCACTGTCCAGCGTTTTTCCCACGAAAAACGAATACATGTGCACTGTAATTTACTTTTAAACTTCAGAACCAATTTGCTTGAAAGACACTTCCCACTACCTCTTGCTCCTCTGCACAAAAAATCCACAAAGAACACTTCATTTGCTAACAGCAACAGAAAGAGATTGCTGCTCATGGGGTTTTTGTGCATATCACTTGCTTTATCTCCTGTGCCCTTGATTACCTAAGGACCAGGCAACTCTTCTAATTGTTCCTGTCTCTTAGGCCTCAGCAAAAGAACAAAGTCTTGCCAAGACTTTGGAGTTTCTCCTATTACAAAAAACTCTGAGACACTACATATTTATTTCCAGGAAACAGTATTACTTGTTTCACAAATGTTCATTACAGAGAACAGTTTTATATATTTTATGGTTTATATTTTTTGCCGAGCAGAGTGGTTTCTCTGATAGAAACCTTAGGGTTATACAGGTTATAAAGTTATACCGCACCACAGCCCAAGGCACAAATAAACTATTAGCAACTGTTTCTATGAACACAATCAATTTTATTTGTCACTACAGCGAGTAAAGAGAAATGGTAGGTAAACTCATCAGTTTTGTGAGCACGTGAACTAGCAGATCCTACTCTGCCCAGATTAGAAATCACTTGCACACTTTATACCCTTTCTGCTATCACTGCGCTCCCAGGGTCACACTCAGATGGCCTGGCAGTGAAAATCAGCTGTTTACTGCCTTCTGCTGCACGTTCCCTCTCTGCACAAGCATGACTACAATGGGCGTTATTATAGCAAAAAGATGTAACAACTTATTATCATCGCTGACAAAGAAAAGCGAACAGGAAGATGACTAAGACTTCCAAGTAAGTATCAAATTTCAAGGTAAGCGTCAAATGAAAAGAAAAGCTCGGTACAACAGCCTCTGTCCCTTCTTAGTCACTATTAGAAGACGGCTGGATAGCTGCAACACCAAGGGGACCCACTAATTCCCATCACTTTACTTTAACAAACCAAAACACTGAATCGAAGCACCCAACCAGACACCCACCGAGTGCTTCCCTAGACGTACAGTCAGCTGGCATGGAATTAGGGCACTTCTCTCGGGAAAACAGTGCAGGGTAAAGGGCAAGAGGGGACCAAAGGGCAAGAGGGGACCAAAACACGGTGGAGGGGCGGTGTGACCTTGGAGCCCACAAGGTACTGCCGCGCCTTCCCCGCACCTCCCTGCAGGGACGGGCAGCGGGGACAGGCCGGGCTCTGAGGGGACAGGAGCCGGGAGGGGCCGCGGAGCGAGGAAAGGGCAGCGGCGGCCAAGCGGGGCCGCGGAGCCCCGGCCGTGCGCGGCCGCCCCCGCCCCGCGCTGACCTGAGGAGCGCCAGGAAGGCGGCGGGCTCCACGTCGGGCAGCTCGATCTCGGCCGAGGTGGTGGCCATGCCGCCGTTGAACATCGCGTCGAACACGGCGCTGCCGGCCGCCAGCACGAACCGGTGGGCAGGGATGCGCTGCTGCCCGGGCCCGGGGGGCGCCGCCCCGCCGCCGCCGCCGCCGCGGGCGCTGCCCTTGCCCACCACGAAGTGCACGTCGCTGAGGAGCTCGTTGGAGAAGAGGAAGGCGAAGCGCTCCCGCAGGGAGCCCTTGGTGGCCTGCCAGTTGTACAGCGGCTCCCGCTGCAACACCGCGCCGGCCTCGGAGGCGGCGACACCCGCGGCGGTGGCGGGCGGCGTCTCCGCGGGCGCCCCCGGGCCGCCCCCCGCGGCCGCCATCGCCCTCGGGGCCGCGCCGGGCCGGGCCGCGCCGGGCGCTCCGTCAGCGCCGCCCCGGCGTCAGCGCCGCCCCGCCCCGCCCCGCGCCGCGCACGCGCCGCTGCCCGCGCAGGCCCCGCTGGAGCCGCCGCCCGGCCTGACCCGGGAGGTGCCCGGGATGTGCCCCCGGAGGTGCCCGGGATGTGCCCCCGGAGGTGCTCGGAGAGGTGCCCTTGGGTATGCCCAGGGTGTGCCCCGGGACGTGCCCCGGGACTGCGCCGCTCGCCAGGCCCGTCAAGGCGTCCGGGAGCGGCCGTGCCCAGGGAATCCCCTTCCCGAGCCGCGGGGAGGGAGCGGACGGGCGGGCAGGGCACGGAGCGCCGCGGCAGGCACGGAGCTGATAACGCCACAGCCGTGGGAGCGAATACATGGCAGCGATTGTGCTCGGGCACGTGAAATGCAAGTTCATTTCCATAACGCCCGCTCCGCTGCGGTAACAGGCAGAACAAGGGCCCCTGACGTATTTTAAATATTTCTGAGGTAAAGTGGAAACATTTTAAGGCACACACACCTTACAGTCCTTCTGCACGTAGTGTGTTTATCGACATTTGGTGTTTTAGCCTCTCAGGAGCCAAAGCAGAGAGGCCGCTGTACCCCAGCAGCGCTGGCACAACTCAGCGTGCAGGCAGGGAATTAACCCGGGCACTGTCCTGCTCAGATTTTAGGAAAAAGAAGGAAAAGGAACACGAGGTATTTGCGTTTTCCCAGCCCTGTCAAACCGCTGCAGAGGGGAGGCGATTCCCTTTGCCATCTGCTGGGGCTGTGCTGTAAGCACAGCGGCGATTTGCACGGAGCTGTTTGTCACCGCTCCCGGCTTGTCAGCATTTATGGAAGCGTGTGGCTAAAAGAGGAATAGAACATGTCACCGCTCTGCATTCAGGTTTATAATTAGGACAAAACTGAGACCAAGCAAATGTGGTCCGTTTCGCAGAACAAGTTTTTGAGAGCCTTTAGCGAGATGGAAGCAATTTCATCAGGGTAAACTATAGTGGGAAAGGGCACCAGAAGATATAGTGTACCGACCAGAAAGCAGCCTCTGCACAGAGGCTATATTTAAAAATAAAATCATACTGCTGACCTAGAAGAATGAAGGTATCATCTCTGCACTTTTCCTCTCCCAAGGTGGACAAAGAAGGGAAGGAAGGGGAGGCCCACATTCTGTTGATAGCTTAGGGACAGAGATGTGAAACACTGACACCTTGGCACAAATGGATAATTTTCATTTAAATGGGATTTTTTATTTTTCAGTGATGGGATGACCTGAGTATTAATGAGCATTTCTGTCATTGCTGTCTTTTTGCTTCTATTGTTCTGTGCTCACTCACAGGTTAATCTGTCAGCTGAGAGCAACAGCCATGACTGCTCTGCTTAGAGAGAACCTTGTTTGCAAAAAGTGTCAGTAACACTCTAGAGGAGGTTAACAGGGATGGAGGAAGGCTGAGGAAAAAGGGAAAGGTGCACCAGAGAAGTAAAAGGAGGTCAGCTGGGGCAGACAGTGTGTAAGACAGCTTCAGGGATGAGAAATCAGTCATAAGGAGGCAAAGCTCTGCAAGGTAGGAAAAGAATGGAAAGACCTGTGTGATGGTCTGAGAAAGAAAATGGACAGAGAAAATGAGGGGAAAGAAACAAAAATAAAACAAAATAAAAGTCTAAAAAAAAAAAAAAAAAAAAAAAAAAAGAAAACCAAACAGGAAAGGAGAATAGGAGACAAAGACAAGGGACAAAGAAAAGGAGAAATGTGACCAGGATGTCCATCTGATCTGTTCAGCTAAATGCCAAATGCACTAATTGAAACAGTTTTGAAAGTGAGAACTAAGAAAATATTAAGTAACACATTTCCTTTTGACACTGGTCTTTTCTTCATGTAGACAATGAGCCTCAGACATTTGTTTCACCTTGTAATCTTTGTGCTAGCTTCCTTGAAAAAAAAATCAGCCAGCTTTTCTTTGGCATTCTCAGTGGGTGGATCACAGCCATTTTTAAATGTGATGTCATGGGATTGTATTTGCCAGTCCAGGTCAGAAATAATATACAATGCTTTTCCCAAAAGGGCTGCATATGAATGTCACTAAAATGCAATCCCATTATTTGCTTTCTCAGTGTGTTCAGGTTTTGTCTAGGTAAAATAGCAGAAATTAGTATAGGATAAAAAATATTTATATAAGCAGCTCAAGAAGACATTGTTCTGTTTGATCTCACATATCAAAATGGTTACAAATCAAGGGCTGCAAACAAAAGTTCAACAGTATTATGTTATGTAGCTGTGAAGGTTGTCCTGATCCCTGGCCAGGAAAACAGAATGTCAGGCAGTGTCTGCACTTTTGAGCAGCTAATTTTCAGGATCTCCATAACAGCCTGAGCAAGCCCATGCTGACCTGGTGCCTTTTTTCTGCGGAAATTCACGAAGGAAGTGCTCTCCAAGGCTTGAGGCTCCCTCACCTGTGAGCAGGGAGAGAGAGGACACAGAGTGTTTACATGGACTGAGGAGGAAGCAGAGAATGCTGTGATCAAACTGCAGGGGTTTCTGAGATAGCTGTGATGCCAGGGATGTCTCAGGGCCACAGGAATGCTGCCCAGTGGCCCTGGCCTCCCTGGCCCTGAAACGGGGCCAGTTCTCTGAGAGCCATCAAAAAGCTTTAGGTTACTAAGAGTATTGTTTTCAACCATTTGTTCCTGAAAGGATTTAAATTCTCCTCCCTTTCCTTCTTTTCCCCACATGAACTCAGCTTTGTGTGTGCTCCAAGGAGCTGTTTGTTGTTATGATCAGAGTTTCTGAGCTGGCTCATATTTTCACAGTGATTAGCAATTGTTCTCGTAAGCAGTGGGCATCCTTTCTCTGCTTCAGGAGGGAAGGGAATAATTCAGAGTAAATCACAGATTTGTTTCTGATTAAGCTTCCTGGCTGGAGCCATTTGATGACATATTTTCCTTTCCATGCTCAATTAAACTCTAAAAATGCCCTACCTCTGATACATGCCACTGCTGTGAATGACAGACATGCATATTACTGTTCCCATCACTTGAATTATCAGTAGCATTACAGTTGCTCAAATGTGTAATTTTTTGTAACTACAGTTAATAACAACCACAAAAACAATGTTGTATCTTTGGGCTTCTTCTTGTGGTTATCTTGTCTCTGGCTTGCATCCCTGTACTGTTGGGATGTGGGCTCTGCAGATAACAGATCCTGTTTCTGGAGCACAGGATCCACTCAGGCTCAGAAAACTCAGTCTTGGATCTGAGTAATGCTAAGGAAAGGGATTAAGTTTTATTCTTATGTCTTGTAAAGTGACTATTTAATGTTGATTTTAAAAAGCTGTAATAAGAGAAACTAGTATTTTTTTTCTCTGTTATAAATTCACCTGTATTCAAAAACTGACCATAAGAATGCAACATTCTCAGAATTTTTAGAATTCATAATAATTCTTTCACTGTAATTTCTAAAAGTAATTCTTGTATCTGAGGATTTTATTTCACATTTTCACCTGTGCTGGCTACCTGTCCTGGAGTATTAAGTTAATTATGTATCTTGTGCCCTCTTATAATGATACTTTTCTCATTTTTAGTGACAGTACTAATGATTTGTACTTTAATTTCTATTACTGTAGAGTAATTTTTACTTACAATAAACATTCCTGCTAATTAAAGCATTTCTATGAATTTTTTCAGAATTGTGGCTTAGAGATGTGTACATCTGATACAAATGTGTCATGGAAGTTTTTGAGGACTCCAGTTTCTCTTTCCTTTCTCATTCAGCAATTTATGCATTTCAAAAACATACAGCAAGGAGCAACAGCAATATTCATCACATCTTTTCTCTGAAAGTAATTACAAAACAAAACAAATTATTTAACCCATAGAAAATTCTACTCACCACATACCTATTTTACATATAATTTCAAATACTGACATGGCTGGTTCTATGAAAAATGCTATACTTGGACACATATTTTAAAGAATCAAAAATATTCTGCTACTGCATAGCTGAAGAAGCAAAGGAGAGGAGATGATTTTATTTGTTATGACCATCATGTCTTTATGACTGACCAGTGGCTATTTTGTGAAGCTATTTACCTTTCAATCCCTGCTAAATGGGTTGAGGCACAGCAGTGTTCAAGACAGGATCCTTATTTCCTACAATTCTATCAGGGTATTTAGCTAGCAGCTTAATTTCCACATAATTAATGAGATTCTTGCTGAGAAATCACACTTGCCATTTCCAGTTTAAGATAAGCAATACAATTGACATGCTCCCTTTTGATATAATGCCTATTAATTGTACTCTGGCATGTCTCTTTTTTGGTGAATAGAGAGGTTGTAGCACAAAAATCAGCTCTGCTTTTGATACTCAGATTTGTAAGCGGAGTGGTTATGGATCACTAATTCCTCTTTGGATTTGTCTTTGGTGCTGTGATTGTTGTTGGTGAATCCCCCCCAAATCCTCATCAGATCATCAGCACGTGGCCTCCTGCCCCTCATGTGAGCTGCGTTTTGTTGCCTCTGATGCACCATGCAGTCTGAGATTTACAGTACAGCATCACTTATTGCCTGTTGCACCCTCAGCTCACAAGAAATTCATAAACAGAAGGGGTTGGGCTTTAAAGTTAGAGGATGGCAGTTATGTGTGGTCTAAGATGCTCTCTCAGCAAATTAACACATTAAGAAAAGACCCAAACATGAAGCTTTTAATTCTTCTCTTAATTCACCTTTTAATCCACCATCTTATCTGGACTATTGATTACTGACTCCTCTTGCCTTAAAATCTCACTTGCATATGCAGGAAAGTAGAGCCTCCAAAATGGATCAGCTCAGTTCCATAAAAATTGAATGACACAAGTTGTTTTGTAGCAGGATGGCATTTTGTAGCTGGCATCATAATGCAAGGAAGGCTTGCTGCTTGGCAGAGCCCTGTGTGAAGACGAGCAGTGCTTCCAAGTGATATAAATAGTGTCTCTTAATCCTTGCATTGATCTTCATGAGCTTGCTTAAGGTTCAACTACCTATGTTTGTTTAGATTACTGTGGATTTAAAATTAAGACAACTGTGTTTTAATATAATGTTAAATCCTAAAAGTAGTCATGATTTAATGGGCAGTTATTAAAGGTAAGAGCTGCTTCTCAGGCTAAAAGTAGACAAAGATCTAATGGCCAGTTAATCTCCTACTTTGTAGCTGACCATTAATAAATTACCTATTTTTATATTCTCCATAGTATTTTTTTGCTGGCACACTTAAAAATGCCTTCTCAGTCCTGACATCAGAACTGATCTGCCACCGTTTGGTACAGGGACTGGAGAGGAACAACTTCCATGTGCTAAGAAGTGATAAATGTTCTAATCAAGAAGCCAACAAACATCAGCCCAAGCATATTCATTGCTCCTGAGTTAAGCTTTGCCAGCTGAGGGGCTCCACAAGTGGAATTGGCTTCTTGCTGTGGCCAGGATTGCCAGTGAGGAATGTGACATAAGGCTGATACTTGTGATTCGACAGAGAGTTGGGTTGCCTATTTTGAAATGACTGTTTAGACAGAAATTACACAACTTCTAACACAAGAGTGCTGCAGTGTGGTCAGGGATCACCAGTTGTGGCACTGTGCTGCTGAAGGGACTATCTTGCACATGAAACATAAGTTCAGAGCTCCAGGAATCTCTTCTTATCAATAAATACCATCCTCTGACAATTTCTGCATGGGAAGGAGTCTCCATGTCCATGTTTTCATTACTCTGTTTTGCTTTCCTAAGCTTCACTGCAGTTTGTGTATGTAATTGTATTTTTCAATCTTCTTCTGACATCTAATATTGCTAAATGGTTAAATAGTTGTTTGATTTTCTACAAGTTAGGGCATTCACATGTCTCATGATGATGTTACCATTTATAAAATTTGGGAAAAAAAAAAGATTTTGCAACAGCAAGAAATGAATAGAATTGAGTATGTGACAGGGAGCTGGGAGGTTACATTTATTCTGGTGACAGCAGCTTATCAACACTGCTTTCATATAACACTTTGATTAGTAATTGTGTTGTTAAAGACACCCTATTCCTACCTTCATTTTTATATCACTGTTCTGGTACATGTGAATAGAGGGTGGTGTTACAAGCAGTTGAAGTTGAAGTTCTTCTTTCCCCTTCCTCCCCCACAAGAACACTTAGAGTTGTCAAAAATGCATGTGTTAGTTTTTGAGAACTCCTGGTTTTCAAGTGAGGGTGTTGTTTGATCAGTGAGATTGTTTGCTCTTTGACTTTATCTCCAATTTAAGCCAAATTTTGAACTGTTTGCCTTTGGGGAAGTTGGTCAGTGGTTTTGGACGGTGCCAACCGAGCAAGTTTTCCTTTTTCTCTAGAATTCGTTTCATCTGTAAAAATAAAGTCAACAAGAATGCTGGTGGTTTTATTTTCTTCCTAAAGCCTGAAATAGAAGCCAGGATATTTTGGCACAGAGCAGGAAGGCCAGAGTTAGAAGGAACTGTAGCAAGAAAAAAAAGATTTCTGACATGGAAAGTGTGGCACACCAGAATCCACATGTTCAGCTCTGTTATGAGTGGGCTTGGGAGCCTCCTCTGTCAGGACAGGGAAAGGAACGATGGAGCTGGAAGGTCAGCAATGTTACTTTCATGGGGTGATAGATGAAAATGAAAGGGGAAAGCATGCCCTTTGGGCAAACATTTCAAACATCCCATTTCAGGGGTTTCTTCTGCTAACAGATGCTCATAATTATTTTTCTATTCAAAAGTGGATAGATCTCAACACAAAAAACTCAAACAATGCATCTCTGCTGTTGAGTTGCTATGAGATTACCACAGGATGTGCCGTGACATTTTCTACTCAGAAGTTTAAAAAGGACTTGAGGAACAAGCTGGGTGCAAATCAGAGCTGGAATATGCTGGCAGGGTGGTAAGGAAGAAGTTTCCCATGTAGTGTTTGACTTCAGAGGCACAGGAACTGAGAAGCCAAGCTTGAGACATGAATCTTGAGACTGCACTGTGGCAGCTGCATACAAATAAGCAGCCTATACATTTGAAAGCTTGAGAAGTGAACGGCTGTGCATTGAAAGGTAGGCATTTGGAGGTGGTAAATTTAGCCCTGACTCATCCAATGGCAATTTTGACACTTGGGTGGACTAAATTACTTTTAGGAGTTGCATCATGTTTTTATCAGATAGTTTGATTGAGCATGGTTTAACCCATTTGTATGCCTATGGCCAGATTCTAGATCTTTCTCACTTGAAATAACTATGCCAGGATTTGTTTATATGGAATAGATAGGACATTGATATGTTCTGGGTCACCAAGTTCTTTTCTGTCAGTGATATTATATCAATCTATTGCTTAAACTGACCAAATTTACTGTGAAGGACTTAGAATACCCTTTATTGCTCATGGCTGTTTCTGGAAACTAGTGACAGTTTCTTCACAGCTTCGTCCTTCAAATTAAAGAGCTCTTTCCTCTCGCTGGTGTTAACTCCTCTAGTATTTACAAGAGAGCACTCTAAGCCAAGCTCTTCGTGCTTTCCTCACAGACAGGTGCCCTGTTTGCTCAGCCACCTTAGCAGTCCTGCTTTGTATCATTTCAGCAGGAGGGAGTCTGAATTGTGCCCATTATTGCAAAAAATTGTGTTAATTCTTCCAGAAAGAGCTTGCCTGGCACGCTGGAAGTGCATTTGCTGTTTTCTTCAGGCAACACATTCTCACTTGCCAACGTCCTGGAATTAAATGCTCAGTAACTTCTAGGAACAGCGGTTTTCATTTCTGTTTGCCTTGCACACAAGGCGCATTCCACCGCTGAAACTTCAGTGTTGATATTGGGGTATAGGCAAAGTTTGAAGCCAGAAAGAAAAGGCTGATGGAGAAGGTCAAACATATACCTAGGTTTTGCTAATTTTTTTGGCACTTAAATGGAAAAGATGAACTCATTTTTTCCCCAACTTTTTAAAACCGCTAATGTCCTTGTTCATAATAACCCAGCTAAATAATGACTCAAAAGAGACGTATAATTTTTTTACGGGTTTCTCAGGGAGTTTCCCAATACCCGGACCAAGGGACCGTCTGTCCATCCGCCACCTCTCACGGCACGGAATCGCCTCGGCTGCCGCCGCCCGGTTCTCGCCGAGCCTTCAGCCCGCAGCGCTCAGCTCGGCTGTCACGGCAGCCCTTGGCACGCCGCCTCCGTCGGTCACCGGAGCAGCACCGTGTCCCGGGCGGGCGGCATCGCCCGGCGGGCAGTCCCGAGCCGCGGGCAGCGGCGCGGGCGAGCCCCGGGCGGGCGGAGGCGCTCCCCGAGCCGCCGGGGGAGCGGCGGGCGGCTCCGGTTTCCGAGGCGGATTTAACCTTTGCGGCGCGGGCGGGGGGGTGCCGGCCATGGGGCGGGCAGGGCCGGGGCGAGGCGGCGCCTGGGGCTCGGCGCCGGGCTGGGCTGGGGCGCAGCGCGGCCGCCGCCTCCCGCCGCGGGGATGAGCGCCTCGGCGGCCACCGGCGTGTTCGTGCTCTCGCTCACCGCCATCCCCGTCACGTACCTCTTCAACTGCCTGGCGGCCACCGGCAGGTGAGCGGGACGGGCCCGGCGGGGTGTTCGTACCGGAGGAGCGGGGTGCGCGGGGTGAGCAGGGCGAGCGGGGCGGCCTCGCCGCTGCCGGGTGCTGCCCGCGTCCTGTGACGGGAGCCGAGCCGGGATGCGGCGAGAGCGGCCCCGGGACCCGCTCGCTGCCGGTGGCCATCCCCGGAGCGAGTCCCGTGTGCCGTGTCCCGTGTGCCGTGTCCCGTGTCCCGTGTCCCGTGTGCCGTGTCCCGTGTGCCGTGTCCCATGTCCCGTATGCCGTGTCCCGTGTGCCGTGTCCCGTGTGCCGTGTGCCGTGTGCCGTGTCCCGCGGGGCAGCGCCCGCTCCCGCCGGGACCGCGGCCTCCCCCGGCCATTGGCCACCAAACCCCAGTTGTGCTTCAAGGCGAGCGGAGAAGGCGCCGGGCCCGGAGCGCTCCCGAGCCGGGGCTGCCCGCGGCACCCGCAGCCGGCGCGCCGCGCTGGGAATGACCCCGCGCCCTCGCCCTGCCAAAAACCGGGATCCCGGCACAAACCGCAGCCTCTCCTCATGGCAAACCCGCTTCGCTTAAAGGTCTGCGTAGTATTTTGTGATCCCACAGCCCGGGGTGTTTTGCAACTTTACTGCACAAATATTTGCTTCTTGTTTTTTTGCTACATCTGTTCCTTCCCCATTTTCCTCCTTCTGGCCCATAACTGAATTTTTTGTTTCTCATTGCTAGAGTAATGTCAAATAACACATGGTGACTTACTTGATTAACTGCCAATATTTATTTCAAATTGATAGACTGCAGTGAAAAGTCACTGCAATATTAACAGCTGTAATGGTATGAAGAAATTCATCACTGGGAAAACAGACTAGCAGAAGATTCAAAGCATAAAATAAATCAACAAGCTAGTACTGCTCATCCTGACTTAGAAACTATGTGTGTATATTTTCTGAAATATTTGGTCTTGCAAATTCTTTGCAATAATTTAAAGTCAAGTTTCACTAAGGTTGATCTTCTCATAATATAATTTGTTCATACACAACTACACAACTTGTTTTCTTGATGCAGGGTGGTACAATGTACAAAATGATGTACCAGATATTTTTAGCTTATGCTTCTGGACTTTACCTAATTTTTCCATTCATGTTTTTCTCTTGCACAAATGAAGACTGAGGAGGAGAATCTTACCTTAAAGAGAGCTAAAGATAATTTACACCTTTAGATCTATGGAACAATTTTAAACTGCTTTTCCTAGCTTGCATTTTCTTGGGGAAGGAGACAAATTTGCTTTGTGACAAAGATTTTTTTTGTCCTTTATGCCACTCCCACTGTCCATGCAGTAACATTATAGCTCCATCTCCAGGGAAAAGTTCCTTTTGCCTGAGCCCACCTGTGCTGGTCACCGAACCTGCTCAAGTGGTCCTGCCCTGTAGGGCCAGAGAGCTCTCTGGTAGCATTTCCATAACTGAACATCAGCCCAGGTCCATCAGAGGTGCCCACACTGCTACTCCTGTTCCACGGGACTGATGTGATTTATTTTTGAATTTGTAATCTCCTGAGTAGATAATTTATTACTGAAGTGAGATAAAATGTCCCCAGTGATCCTTTTTGGCCTTGAAATCTCTGTGGGTTTGATCCTCATCTTTCCCTTTAATTTTCCCATAGTTTCTGTTTATTTTAGCATGAAAACTGATTTTAGTTAGACAAATCTAGATTTCTGGATATGTTGTTTATCTAGTTATTTTCGTATTTTCTTTTTTTAGCTGATCACACATGCAAAGAGAGGCAGATAAATTCTGCAAAACCATAGGATGAATACTATTGTAGACTATGCAATAAACTTTAAAATCTATATTTTGAATTATTAAAAGTTACTTTATGAGTATGTGTGTTTGAGGATAGCTGGCTGGCAAAGCAAAATTCTATCAGTGTTCCTTTTAAATTTTTCTATTTTTTTTTCTTTTTTTCCATACTGTTGCAGTTCCTGGGTGATCGTTGCAGTTGGATTGCTGGTTCTGGTTCTCATTGCTCTGTCAGCTCGTGTTCTGGTCAAGAGGAAGCCACCCAAAGACCCCCTGTTCTATGGTATGTGTGCTGAAGCTGAGTGGCCTGGCTCACCCATGGCTTTGCTCTGGGCTGCTGTGGCTCCTGCACTTTGCCTTGCTCACCTGCAGAAATGACAAGTCATGTTTTCCTCTCTGCTCCTTTTTGCTGTCCTCCCTCCTTTCCATTCACAGTCAAGGCTGTAAATTCCATGTGCCCAAGATTTTGGAAAGGCTGCACAGTCCTTTCTGCAGACACTGACCTTCCATGCAGGCTGTGCCTGCAGCTTCACAGAATTTCACATTCCTCAGAAAAGCTTCCTGAGAGCTGTGTTAACCAACCACAAATTGAAAAATCCTGAGCTATATGGGAAAGTCATATTGTGTGCTGAATATCTGTGACCTCAAAGTTGACACATCCAGTTCAATAGATCTCTGCCTGACAATTTAGTGAACCGTGTGATTCCAAGTATTTATTAATTTAATTTTTCCCTTTTTCCTATTACAGTTTATGCTGTATTTGCCTTTACCAGTGTAGTGAATCTAATAATTGGACTGGAACAGGATGGAATTATTGATGGATTCATGACTCATTACTTGAGAGAGGTAAATAGTAGTTTGGCTTACAAATGTAAATAAAATCTTCAGTATAAATAACTTGGTGTAGTATCTGTCACAGAAAAATAGCCACTCACACATTCAAAACAGTCTTCTTGAATTTTGTAGTTGACCTGCTTTGTTATTGTTGTGGATAAAACCCTCACTGACTTGCAACCTCCTGACACATTTGGCAGAAATAATGTAGCTTTCAAGCTCCATTGTTATAGTTAACTTCAGGAACCCTGCTCTGAGTTAACTTCTGTGGGAATTGAAGGACCTGGACATGACTGCAGAAAACCACAGAGAGCACTCAGGAGTGGATGAGTTACCACACCAAAATGTGTTACCAAGAAGAAAACAAAATTGCCCCTTTATTTTTGCCTAATCACTTGACCAGAAGGAATGAAAGTAGAGTTAAAAAATGATGATGCCAGATCCCTAGTCAGCAGAATCTGCTGGCTGCTGAATATCAACATCCACCAAAAATAGCTCAGTAAGAGCTTGACAGGAAAGTCACTGAAGTCATTGAAAAGATTCCATGAACTTAAGTGTGAAATGAGTTGGATCCTACAAGGTTCTATGTTGACATCCATATATTCAGTACTGCTGTAGATCTCTAGGCTGCTAAATATATCTGTGTTTGTTGTATGCTAAATCTATCTTTATTTTGTAGCTTTTTATCACTAAAACATGGAAAAGTAATATTTTCATAATGTGGCTGAGTAAAGCTGGCAGTCACACACAGGAGTTTCCATCTTGCACCCCTTATTGCAGATGTGGAACTCCTTCAGTTCAGCTTGATCCTGCCTGTGTCAGCTCTGTGCTGGGAAATGTGCATTGTCAGTCAGAAGCTGACATGTGCAGATTGTCAGTCAGAAGCTGAGATGTGCATTGTCAGTCAGAGGTTGAAATGTGCAGATTGTCAGTCAGAAGCTGAGATGTGCATTGTCAGTCAGACACTGTACCACTGCTAGAAGGAGCATTGGTTACTGCTCTGGGCTTGCTTGCTGCTGTCCTTTCTGAGTTGTTTCTCTCTCTCTGAGCTCTGTGTGTTCTCCCTACCCCGTTCCAGGGGGAGCCCTACCTGAACACTGCCTACGGCCACGTCATCTGCTACTGGGACGGCTCTGCGCACTACCTGATGTACCTGCTGATGGTGGCAGCCATTGCCTGGGAGTGAGTCTGGCCTGGCCCCTGCTCACCTGCCCTGCACTCTCACATTACCTACAAAGGCCTTTCTTTGCCATGCAGTACTTAGATTTTTGTTTTGGGGTGGTTTTGTGCTGTAGGCCAAAGCAGTGCTGTTGAAATTTCATTACTTTCAGGGATTCTACCCTTGCCAAGTTACCCTTGCTCTGAGCTGACTCAGCCCAGAAAGTGCATGGAGATGCATCCTGCCTTCACCCTGCAGCAGACTGTAGCACATCTACATGGCTTTGTGTTAGCTAAAAGCTGAAAGAGGATGTGCACAAAAAGCATGTGTGAAAAAAAATTGTTTTTCAAATAAAAAATTTATTATAGCAAAAATGTATTGCTTAGCACCATGATGATCTCTCATCCCTGTTAGAGAGTGACATGAAGTTTAAGAGAAAAATAAGTTATTTCTAGAGATTCTTAAGCTTCTTGCTGTTGAATAAAGAGCTTCAGAGAGTAAGCACTTAAATTCCAGAGACAAATGTACCTGCTGGTAACAGTAGCATTAACAGCATGAAATTAATTATTAATTGTCTTATAGTTTTGTACAGCCTGTGATGTGCAAACTCGTGCAGTCAGCCTTCAGAGGAGTGACACAACAGCAAATAAATGAGTATGCCCAGAGCTGTGCTGTCCCTGTGATAACCTTGTCCCACACCAATGCAGGATTCCTCCCTGATCCCTCTCAGAGGCAACAATCCACTCTTGACTTGTGGTACAGGTTTTAAAAACCTCCACTTGCTAAAACACAACCCCAGCAATGACTGCAATATTTAGGGTAGGGAATTTTTAGAAACAGTTCAATAATTATGTCTTGTTTCTTTTTTTTTAACAGACAAAGCTATAGAACCATTGGTCTCTACTGGCTGGGTTCCATTATCATGAGCATCATTGTCTTTATGCCTGGAAATATTGTGGGTAAGGAAGTAATTTATTTGACCAGCTTTCTCCTGTGAAACATTTTCTAAATTCAGATTGTGCTATCTATATTTTAGTGCAGTGTTGGTTCATTTCTGTATTAATATGAAAGAGGTATTTTAGGAATATCAGTAAAGAGATACAAGATATTCCACAATTTAAATATGAGGAAGAAAAGATGGAGACTGGGAAAAAAACCCTTTAAATTTACTTTACTTTCAAGGGGAAAAAAGAAAGTATTGTGTTTTGATATATCTATTAGGTTTTCATCTAAACCAGGTTTAAGTAATGAGACAATAATGTCTCAGTATCATAAAAATAGAAATCTTACTTTGCATAAAATTTCCAATTTGTTTAGAAGTCTGACTTTCCAACAGCTTACAAGAGGCACCCAAATCACATTTAAAAGTCAAATCTGGAAGTTATTCTGTTTTCAAATTAAATTTAACATTCCTATATTTCTAACATAAATCTGTGCTGTTAGAGGTGAGGATTGCAATAAAAATATTGGCATCATTATTACTGGCAGGTGATCCATTAAGGGTGAAACCTTTCTCAAGAAAAGATTTCCTTTCTAGCTAAGCTTAAACTGCTGCAAAGTTGACAAATGCTCAGCTGAGAAAGATGTTGATGTGTCCAAATCCTGCAGTCAGCTTTGGGGAAGGTCACTTTGGTCCTGCTTTTCATGCCAGAGGAGGAATATTCATGGTGCAGGCTGGGGCCAGCCCTGCTCCCTCCCTCCTCTGCAGATAGATCACCACAGAGAAAAGCAGGTTTAATGTGACTCTCCTGTCCTCTTTCCTTTTAGAAAGCCTCTCAAGAGCATGTCTGCCATTTTCCCTTCTGGCACATAGAGTAGCCAGTGTCAAAGGCACACATTTCCCTGGTTTACCTGAGGCTGAGGAGAGCTCTCTGAATATTTTGCCCTCAGTACAAACTTGTGGGAGAAATCAGCACTTTGGAAAACAAATGCAATATCGGATCTTGAAAAATTGATGCATTTTATCCCCCATTTTAAAAAGAACGAGGTCTCTGCTTGAAGCAGGTTCCATTGAGAGGTTTGAAAGCTGTCCCACCCTGTACCAAATGCAGTGACAGATGTGGCTTCCCATCTTCTCAAAAAGTCCCTAATTCAGAAATGGCTTCCTGTCTCAGGGGCTCTTTTACTGGTGTCTCTACTTCTGCTGAGGATGTGATTTTCAAGAGGATTTGTGTGTTAACATTAGTGATTTCTAATGTTTTATGTTTATTTGCATTATCATAGTTGCTTCAGGTTTGATGTTACATAGCATAATTTTCTATTCTTCTGCAACAGAGCTTACAAATTCTCATAAATCTTGTAATAATTTTTCAACAGGCAAATATGGAGCAAAAGTGTGTCCTGCAATTTTCCTAAGTATCCCATATATCTGCCTGCCCATATGGGCTGGGTTCAGGATTTATAACCAACCTTCAGTGGCTCACGACACTCCAGTCAAGGTAATTCTGTTGTATCTCAGTGCTGGCTCCTCTTAGGGCAGCTGAAACAAGCTGCCTGTTTCTGGTGGGTTGTACAGGTCCCTGGTGAGCATGGAATGTTCTGCTCTCTCTGATGACAATTGCTGTCTGGCTTTGAAGACTGCAAAAATATCTATACTGCAGGATATTTCATTATGGTGGAATAAAGAAAAAGCAAAAGAATCTCATGTCTGGAGTAAGGAACCCATTCATAAGTGTAATTGTATTCCTAACCTCTACCTATTCAATTTCTGTCTGATTCAGTTTCTTAGCTGATGAAAATAATGGCATTTACCAGCTTCTTAAAGCATCACAAAATCCTGTAGAAACACTGCAGGAAAGCACTCTTCTGCAGATCTCATGTAATTTAAAAAAATTTTATGTGCTTTCTGTAATATTGGATTTTACAAGTGAGACCTTGTACATAAATTGATACAAAAATTCTTTACACATTTCTTGTAAAAATTCTGTAAAAACTTTTACTTAAAACTTTTTAGACTTCTGCCTTTGAAATAGCTAGATGGGTTGTAATAAGATTAACTGAGCCATGAAAATAATATATCAATAGTTTATGCACTGTTTTATAAAAAAAAAAGGTAAAAACCCCCTGCAGTACATAGCACAGAACGGATTTTTAGCTCTTAGCTGCTGTAGGCAAGCCAGTTTATTGCTGCAGCACTCCCCATCAGCTGTAACCAATAGAATCAATTAATATTTTTGTATCACAGGAGCTCCTGAGCCTCAGTCAGGTTCATTCTGTCCCTGCAAACAGGGACAGAGGTGAAGGGTTGTGGCTGCTCAGAGCCAGCAGGGAGCCAGAGTGGGAGTGGCACAGACAGAGTGACAGCAGGACAGACAGACAGACCTGCCCAGAAACACAACAGCCAGCCAGCCAGCCCTTCTTAGGAGGAGAGAGAGGCACAGAGGCATGCCCAACTCTCCTCAGGGCTGAAGAACACCTACAGAATCACAGGTTTTAGGGCAAATCCCTATGGAAGGCAAATTGGAGGAATCTTCAGGTGCTAAACCTCCTGCTGTCCTGCACAGGCTCACAGGAGCCACCTGCCCCATCCCAAAGCCATTTGAGTGATTCATTTGAAGGAGACTCTATTCCTGGCCAGAAGCACTTTCTTTACACTCATCAAGTCTAGTTAAAGGTAGTGATGGCAATTTTTACTGCACACATCAGTGGGAGCAGCCATGGATGAAGGATTCACTTTGTTTTCCTGGTATAAAGAATACTACAGAAATAGACTTTATAGAAAATATGTGATGGACTGATTACTTTCTGAAATACAACCATGTCTTCTGGGCTTGCCAGGAGATAAACTGCTTGCCTAGGTTAGATATTTTAATTTAGTATGTATTTCAGAGAAACTTAGATTTAATATTCTATTTCAAAAAGAGAGTTCAGGAAAAGCTGATGACCTGAAAATTTAACATTGCACTTCTTTGTGAATCCTTTCCTGGAAACCTAAACTTCCCTGCCTAGAATGTTATAGAAAAAGCCTTGATTCCTTTCACTGGAACCTCATAGCCCACCCAAGCTGTTTGTTTTTTAGAAGTTGTATTTAGTCTTCACAGGTAAATTATGCTTCATATCTGAGCATGCCTTTAAATCTTAAAGTGACTACTCATGAATTTTTCATGCAACTCTTTCAGTCCCAAATTAAGAATTGTTTCCAGGAAATAATTGTGTTTAATGCTGCTAATCAGTGAGATAATCATTGTAAGTCCTGAACATATCAGTAGCTCATTTGGAATTAGCTGTAAAATTAAACTTTTTAAAACTATAATTATTCAGAGTTGGCATTAAAAGATTTAGGAAGAAAATGTAGCAATGGTTTTAAACATGCTATTATTAGTATATAGGAAAATACTTACATGAAAATAACAGAATCAAAGTGTATTCTGTTGGCCAAGATATACATTGCTATAATAATTTTACAAACCCGTTAGTTAAAAAAATCATCACTGTGGGGGCAGAGGAAAGGTATTCAAGTTTTGGTTGCTTTCCAATAGAGGGGTACAGGGGAGTGGAAAGGAGCTATGCCCTCATTTGGAATCAAACCCAGCTCTGCTGCAGTCTTTGCAAAGCCCAACAGATTTATCTGCAAGTATATCAGCTCAGAAAAGTTTAATGGAATTTAAAAATCTTTAACAGAATTAATGGAGAAATTCAGATTTATACATGAATTCTGAAGGGACTGACTTTTACAGACAGCACACAAGATTATTCCAATTCTCTAAAACTGATGACATGAGAAGCCTCTCAGAAGTTATGGAAAACAGCTTTTTCCTGGAAGTGAGAGGAATGGCAAAGTGTGCCTGGCCACTTCCTTGCTGCACAAAAGAACCCCTGGGGCTGCAGGATCTGTGCAGAGTTCAATGTTTGCAGAGCATGGGGAGCCCGTGGCAGCTGTGCTTGGCCAGTGCTCTTAGCATGTAATTCAATTTATCATGGGTGATGGGGCTTTGCTGGGTTAAAGAAAGGTAAGGAAAAACTACTCTTCAGTAGTCAGCAAAGTGCAACCTGCCTTTCAAATTCTTGCTTCTGCTTTTTTTACCTTTTTTTTAAAGTGTTGCATTTTCATTTTGTTTGCATGCATGCCTAAAGAAAAAAAGGGTGAGTTTTCTGTACCCTGGCAATTTCACAAACTAGTACTGCACCAAAGGTTTCTTCCACTTAGTGGCTTTGTGTCAAACCCTCTAAGCACAAAGTTCTATTGTAGCTTTGTGATTACAGTGAATACACACATCCATTTAATATTTAAAGAGGGATATTGAAATATTTGAAAAGAGGAGATTATATATATATCTATAAGTTTCATACATAGTCCAAAAGGGAAAGAAAATATATCAGCTTTCCATTATCCTAGGTAGTCTACAATTGAAAATTATTTTTAACTCATAAGTGACCTTTTTCTTTCATGGGAAGAAGTATTTGAATATAGGCATCCTTTGCAGGTAATATTAAAAGTACTCCTACACCAGTACTCTGAGTACTGTGAAGTGACACCATACTGCCAAAACCTGTTACTTGTGTTAGTAAATCAAACAAAGGTGACATTTTTTTTTCTGAAAAAGATCTTTAAAAGAAAATAAGAAAAAAAATTTGTTATGAAAGGGATGGTTTATGTTTGCCACAGCCTTATTTTTGTTAATCTGTAATCCAGATCTTGTAGTATTTACTCAGAAATTGTGCTTGCAAGATTGTTTCTCCTGTTTCAATGACTTTATTGTGAATATCTTGATCCTGTGTGCTTTTAACTGTGCCCCTGCATCCTAATATCTGTTTTGCACTTTGGAGACAATTCCACAAGTGTATAACAGGAAGGAAATCAGATTTTTCTTTTGCTGCCTGCATGCCAACAAGCGGCCAATAAAAAGGAAGAGGAAATGAGTAACACATATACACGGGGAAGTTTTCCCTCTGAACTGCACAAAGATACTGTGATGTGTTTATAATTTTGTCTGTGCCTACACAGTGCAGACAGTGTAGCTCAAACGATTTCCATGTAGGTTTTACTATGTAGGCAAAGAGATGCCTTTGGTTCCCCCAAAGCACCTTCCCCATTAGACATGGAAACGCAGAATGTGATCCCTCCCCTCTGTCCCTGCAGCAGGGGATTCCTGTGCTGAGGAAAGGAGGCACAAGACCAGAGCCAGGCCTTGGAGCTGCCTCAGTGCCACCCCAGGAATTCCCGGGGCTCAGGGACAGAAGAGGAAGGGTTTCCTCATACTCCATACACACAGAGATTTCATTCTCTATTTCTGCACTGCACACTGATATACAATATTTGCTCACTGAACTCAGCAGAGGACTCAGCCAGCCACAGAAAAGCTTTTATTTTATGCCAGTGATAGTCCATTAGTTTTAATAGTGTCACAAGCTGCTGAAAACCAGCATTTAATAATGAGATGGATCCAGTCCTTTTACAAAGCATACTAGATTGAACTTCAAATGTCTGAGACGAGCCTACATTTCCAAGGCTTTTCTACATAGGGACATTCAGGAAAACAAATGATTTCCAATTACAAAAAGAGAATTCTGAAGAAGTTATGCTGCTTTAGAGCCTTAGGTGATTGCAGAGTTAGCGTTCATTTGATTTAGGTTGCTTGAAATGACACTAATCTGTATTGAGTGGCTTCAGTTGGATCCATCCATTTCTAGAGTTTACTCAGATGAATGTTCCTCATTACATCCTCTAAAGTCTGGAGTTGCCTGTTTAGGTGGGAATCTTTGTCTCTGAAATCAGTGGATCGATGGGATGTTTTGTGATGTTTCACCCCTCCACCCTGTGTGCAGGGGCTGCTCTGGGGTGGAAGGCAGTGCCAGGGAGCAGGATGTACCCACAGCCCTGTTCTGTGTTGCAGGTGGTTCAGGAGGTGCAGAAGAAAGGACTCCTAAGGCGACCAATAGATTTAATGCTAGCTGCATACCTCATCCTGGCCACGGGCTTTTGCATATTCAGGGGCATGGTAAGTTGAAGATATTTTAATAATTTAAGCCAATTTTCAGTCAAACTTTTAAATTTGAGTCTGTATGAAAAAGCACTTACATTGTGGTCAGGGGAAATCCTGTAACATTTGGGTTCAAACACGCCTCAGATACAAAAGGATAAATTATATATGATAACTATTGGTGCTTTGCTTCTCCATTTTGTGCTGTGTGCAGCATGTTTTTTTCAAAAGGAAGTGCACAACCACCAGAGTAAATAGCATCCCAAGAGGAAATCAACATGACCTGAAACTGTTTTCATTGGTCTGTTGTTCCATTTATGGCCCAGAATATGGAGACAAAGCAACTAAAGTAATTCTGTATTCATGTTTTTCTAAGCAGCAATGCATATTTAAAATTATATACAAAACCAAGTTAGCTTACACTGCATGAGATAGAGAAGAACATTTCCACCTAAAATGAAAAAAAAAAAAAAAATCCATGTTGTGAACAGCACACATTGTTTCTACTTACCAAGAGACAGTTTTTAAAAATGGTTGCTCTCTAAGCATAGTTGATTGAATCAAAATTTCTGAGGGAAGGAAGCAGAACTGAAAATGCCTTCAGGAGTAAATTCAGTCATAGGTAAATCTATTCCCTTGTCAGCTCTAATGCATTTTCTATCTTAAGCAAAATGAAACTTGTGTATCATTCAGTGAGCATAGCTCAGATGTTTGGGCATCTCAGATAACTGCTTGCTTGCTTCATTTGTAGATTTGATCCTTTCTAGAATAATTCAAGTAGGAAGTGATGATAAATCAGCAACATTTTATTTACCTAGAGCAGATTGTCCTTTTGTAGTTGTGCTGCTCACATTCCTCTCTCACCTCCTGTTTCTCTAAAAACCTGCCTCTCAGAAATGTTTTTTCTTCTAATTTGTCAGACCGCTTTGTTTCCTATAGATCATGTGACTTCAGAGAACCACTGATACAGGTTAAATAAGCTGGTTTAGCTGTAATTTCATTTGTGGAAAATATTGGTCTCATGGTCTTACTTGGTTCTGCAGTCCCACTTTGTTTCTCAAGGAATTTTCTTTGTTGATTTTGAGACTGTGGTCATTTCCTTATATATTTCCTTCACCAAGCAGGAATTGCTTACTGGCCTTGATTATATGTACAGAAATCAACTGAACTTCTCTGTGTAAGGTGCAGGAACCATAATTTTGTGAAGAAGTTCACAAAACACAATCCATTATAGTCCACTCAGACCTGTTTCTTGGATGCCCATGTTGGAAAAGAACAGGGAGGAATATTGACTGTAAAGTTTTGCATTGCCCCCTCAGAGTCACACACCAAATGCACCTGACTCTGAGCTGTGCAGAACTTCCTGTTCAGCCCTGTAGCTCAGGCATTAACAATGCCACAGACAAGCCCAGGGACCTGCTCACATGCATTGCTAGCTCAATTTAGAGCAGATTGTTTTGTAATAGTTTTAAGGCCTACCAGAAAAAGTGCAATTTTTGCAATTTATCCATGTTTATTTGGAACTTTTTACTCCTATAGGCATGTAAAATCCAACAATCCCTCCTTTACTACTCTCAAAAATTATTACTTTAAGTAACACCTGTCTCATGCATTGCTGCCTTGTCCCAGTGCAGCTCTTTTCTTGGATTACACCCATAGCTTGCTATCCTAAAACTGGGTGCTTATCCTGAAGTTTCCACTCTTAGAGCAATTTTCCATTGGAAAGTTCATTTGGTGGGATCAAAGGCTATTTATCAGAGCAAATCAATAGCAATTATACTTTTACAACAGCACAGCCAACTGGCTAAATTGTCTCCCAGTCAAAATCTTCAAAGCAGGCTTTGAAGAAACTTCCTCACAAACCCACTGAGCAGGAGCTGAGAGGGGGCTGCATTTCCCCTTTTATTTGGTGATCACATGGATCACCTTTGCCAGCTCTGTGCTGCAGACCATGAGCACACCCCTAGGGCTGATAACACCAGGTTGGCTGGTTTCAGAACAAATTGATCACTGGAAGTTGTTTTAAAACCTCTTGTCAGATTGCCCTGGACTGCCCTGCGGAGCTGTGCCGCCTGTACATCCAACTGCACGAGCCCTACATAAAGGATCCTGCTGCCTACCCCAAGCTCCAGGTAAAGCAGGGAGTGGGGAGGAGGGATTTGTGAACAAGGATGAAGCCATCTCTGAAGGCTTCAGAGATGACAAGATCAATATGGGAATTATCATTCATGGCAAATTAGAGTATTTTCTAGTACCATTTCTAGCTATTGTAGGATACCAGCTCCTCGTTGTGATAAGCTTAACTTAGGTTCAAATTGGTTACATGGAGCTTCACATCCTAATTACTCAGGGTTCTTTTAATACAGCCCATGAAACAGATCTGTGTGCTTTTTATGTTCATTTCCCTTCCTTAGAAAGGCAAAGGAACTTTCAGTCAGGAATCATGGAGCAAGAAGTGGTGCAGTAGGACGAAATTCCTTAGGCTCACATTGCACTTCCATCCCCAGGGACACACTCTTGAAAAAGGGCACTGCACACAAAAATCATTGCAGATGGGGGAATGTTGTGCTTTAGTTCTGCAGAATTTGATGTTCACATTCTTTTGCAAGCCTGGCTGCTGCATGGGGACAGGGCCCAAGGCAGTCAGAGGACACAGGGGTGAGGAAATGAGCAGAAAGCAAGTGTCACTGCTGGATGAGCTCTTCCTGGGAAAGGGAGGGCATGGGGGAGCTGTGTCCCACAGCTCCCAGCTGGGAGTGCAGTGGGGCCTGACAAAGGCTCCCTGTGTTAAGGAGTTAAGCCAGGCCATGCTTTTTGGATGGTCTCAAGATAATAAGGGGCAGGAATACATGTCCTGGATGAAGGGTGTGTGGGTGGGGCAAGGAGACAACAGCCACCCATATCAGCAGAGACCCTAGGGTAGCTGCATCCAGTCAATAGCATCCAGGTGTGACAAAATAGCCTGGGAATCACTGTTGCCAGAAGTGTAGTTTTGAGTGGTCTCAACTTCTCAGTGAGCAGCTTTTTTGGCTTTTAAATGCACTTCCCTCACACTGCAGAGGAACTGATGTTTGTGTTTGGAATGCAGATGCTGGCATACATGTTCTACTCTGTGCCATACTATGTGATTGCTCTGTATGGCCTGCTGGTGCCTGGCTGCTCCTGGATGCCTGATCTGACCCTCATACATGCTGGAGGACTAGCTCAGGTATTTCTTTGCAAAATCTTCACTTTTAAATTACATTATAATAAGTAGAGACCTATGGAATGAATAAGGGGTCCAGGGCTGGATCTTCCCAGGTAGGTTTTGTGTTGATGTAACCTAGATCACCTTTTGTATCTGTAAAATTTAAGGGAGTGAATAATCAAATCTACTACTCTCTAATGACCACATTCTTGTTTAGCAGACTTCTCTCCTTCTACACAATGCTTTTATTTGGCTCATTTAAACCTTATTAAGCACCATGCACTCTTTAGCTGGCATCATGAAGGAAGCCCATCTTAAAGCTGTGACAGGCAATCTTAAAAAAACCCAACAAAACCCAAACACAACACAACAGCACAATACATTGTTTCCATAATATGTGTTGGTCAAGTAGGTAGTTTGAAATATACAAAGAGAAAAAGTACCTCCTTGTCACACAAAATGTACAATATCATTGGAGGATGTTGAGAGAACTCAGGGAACCTCCTGGGCCACAAACCACAGTAACACTCAGGAGTGTTTGTGTCCCCAACAGCAGACAATGATCATTTTTCTTTTACTCATTCCATTCTGGTTCCCTTAAATAAACAACTGTAGTTAATTACTAAATGGGGCTGATGCTTATGAGAAGACTGACCAAAACAATTCAACAGGAACTAGTAAATGACTTATGAGAGACAGATGAGCATTAAACAGACGAGACACAGGGACAATTGGTTTGTTCTGTACATAGGAAATGAAATGTGAGTGCCCAGAACGTCCAGACAACACAGAAAATAAGCACAATAACCCTGCCACAATAGTGACAACATAGGGACACAACAACAACTGTAATTCAAATATTACTATCAGACAAACACAAACCAACACTTGGTTCCTCGGGTCTGAGATAATCATAGATACAAACTAAAATCCACTTTAGCTGCCCAATAAGAAGGGTGGAGTGGTATTTTCTATTTTATCACAGAGAATAGGACTTCTTTTTTCTTCTCTACCAGTTTATAGAGAATCTTGAACTATCATGTGATATCAAAACAGAATCTGGCAAACATTAATGAGGAAGTTTAGATGCTCAAAAGATGTCATAAATATTGTACAACTGTGTTTGGCCAAAATCTAATTAAAAAAAAAAAAAAAAGCGCAAGCTAGCTAAGTAGGCAAGGCTGTGTCGGGAACTTCCTCTACTGACAGATTACTCAGGTTCCATAAATTGCCCAGAAAATCAGGGAAAAAAACACTCATTCAAAGATTTTTTAACACAAGAGAAAGTAAATCAGAAGTCAGAGTATGCCAACTATCACAACCTTGCAAACTTACCAGAAAGCTCAGCCTTCCAGTCTGCTTGGTTTGGGTTTCCCCCAACCCCACCCCTTTTATATGTTTCCTGTAATAAATAATCACTTTTTTTTTTTTTTTTTAACAGTCCTTTGTACCTTTTGTACCTAAACTTTGTTGCTGAAGTCTAAAACCCCTCTGTTCTTTGTGGTTCTGCCTCAGGATGTGCATTTACACATTAGACTAATACCCAACATTTCCCATTTCACTGTTTAAAGCTCGTCCTGGCACCAGCAAATGCTGTGGGCTGATATAAACTGATTAAGAGAACTCTATGTTGCTGTTCTCTCTTCCTATTTTATCTTGCTTCAAAAAACAGTTCTTGACATTTGGGAGGGGTTTTTTTTGTCATTTTGACTTTTAATGCACTGCAGGATGAACTTCAGTTATCCTACAAGTGCACATGATTTAATTGATTTGAGTTAGTAAACTGTGATCAACCTGGGATGTAAAATGCATGTGAGAAAGAATCGAGGGCTCTTTCTTGATTATTTGGGTGCTTTGTCATTTTGAGGCAAAAACCACATTTACAGATTTGTCTACTGTTACCTTAAGTTAAAACACTTAATTGATAATTAAAACACATGTAGTTACCAAAACACATTTGCTTCCTCTCACACACAAGGTCCAGTAAAGCTAAGTGTCTGATGGTGGAAGCAGTGGGCACTGCTCCCTGGGAATGAACACTGCTCCTACAGATGGGGAACATGGAGATTTTAATCATTTTTATTTCTATCATTATCATGTACTTTTTACAAAAACAAGTCACAAAATACCATGTGATGCATCTAAACTAAGACCCTCCAAAGTGCCTACTAGCCTTTCACACAGACACACATGTGCTGATTTTCAGAATTACAAACAACCCTCAGCTGAAATGACTCCATTACTAACATTCAGACTCCAAAACCTGTTGTGACCCAATAATTAGACTTTCTGAAGCTTCAGGAGGAGCTCTTTGAATTTCATATGAGTGAAGTACCAGGAGCTTTGATGACACAAAAGGGTTGGAACAGCCTCTGAACTTAATTAAACTGGTATTTCCCTATGCAAGTGAGCCATGTGAGAAGGATGGAGAGCCACAGCCTTACTAGCCAAAAAACTCTCTGCAGCCCATTTCTCTGTTTTGTAGAATGTAGAAAGTTTACCCCTACTCCCTCTTAGTGTTTTCTATAACCCTGCCTTTTTGTGGCTATTTTCTGCAGTGCTTCTTGTCTACCAGAGACCCTAAACCCAAGGAATGTATTTTTCTAGGTTACTCCCCTTCTATTTGATGGCTTTGTTAGGCTCATGAGATCAGGTCCAAACCCTTCCAAAGTTACAATCTTTGCCTGATTTTAGTCAGTCTTAGAGAGAAGGCACAGAGTGAAGAAGGACTCCTAACCTTTTTCTGGGTCTTTCCTCTGTCCTTAACTGCAGGGTAAAAAATACATGAAATACTGCCTATGATTAGGCAACAAGGCAAAAAAATACTGTAAAAATTGCAAGTGCAGACTGCTTCATAGAGACAAGCAGGCCAGTGAGAAGCAGGCAGACACAGGCTGCAGTGTCCAGCAGCTTCCACCTGCTGGGAGTGCCAAGCAGAGTGGCCAAGGCTTCAGGGGTGACAAAGGCTGCATGCTGGGCATGTAAGGCTACCTCAGGAGGATACCTGCAGCATCTCATCTGGTTGATTTCTCAGCCAAGGCTGGGGGTATGTTGGAGCCTCCAAATTCTCCACTTGGAGAGGGGATCAGTAACAGAAAGCACTGAGGAATGGCTTATTTGCTGAGAGACCCCAATGACAGCAAGGTAACAGCAGACTCAAGGTTTCATCAGCCTACTGCACACAGGCACAGGGCTCTGCAGGAACTGACAGCTCAGAATTTGGGGTTTGGTGCCAGTCTGCCTGAAGGGAGAGCAGCACTGGGCCACTGCTGAGTGAGAGATCTGCTTTTAACACATATCCCCTGCTCCAAGTAAGAAAAAAAAAAAAGAGGGGAAAGAAAAAAAGTAGCAGCAGAGAACAGTCATGAAACAGAAATACAGGAGATTAAAGACATAACGCAATTTTCACAGAGGCAAATCAAATAAATAATAAAAAAAAGACTTTACAGACCTAAATATCCTCCTTGGTAATGAAAGAAGAAGCCATGTGTTACAGTGAAAAACAAGTCTAATAAACAATAACTTCATTATATGGTGCATCATTAACCACTAAAAATCTTTGTAGGCTACAAACAGGACATCATGTTACTGCTTTTTGGTTTTACAACAATTAAAGCTCACTAATGTCCCACAACTCCTGTAAGAGACAAGACCACACAGTAAGGCTTAGATACTCAGGCATCTTGGAGGCTCTGGGAGTTCTGGGTCTCAGAAGCATCCCCTTACAGCTCCTTCTGACAAGGTTTACTGTGAATTGGGAGAAATTTATAATCAACTTACTCTGAAGCACAGCTGGCCACGCTCGCAGGCAGGCAGGCCTCACAATCCCCTCAGAGAAGGAGCAGCTTTGCAGCTTCTTCACCCCAGACCAGGCTCTAAAAATGCAGCCCAGAGGCTCTTGGTGCACCAGAGAGCCCAAACCTCCTGCCTGCAGCCTGCTGGCAGCTCTCTGTCCGTCTGTCTGTCTGTCCCTCTGCTGCCCTGTGCTATGAGGGGGCTTTGCTGCGGGCCTGCTCTGGCTGCCGGGGCTGAGGAGGCTCCTCCAGCAGGGACTGAAGCAGGGGTGGCAGTGGGGGTGGCAGTGGGGGTGGCAGCGGGGGTGGCAGTGGGGGTGGCAGTGGGGGTGGCAGCGGGGGTGGCAGCGGGGGTGGCAGTGGGGGTGGCAGCGGGGGTGGCAGTGGGGGTGACAGCGAGGGTGACAGCGAGGGTGACAGCAGGGGTGGCAGCATGGGTTGCACCATGGGTTGCACCAGGCCCACCCAGGTGCCAGAGGCAGGGCCTGCCTGGGCAGGTGAGAACTAACGGGCTGCAGGAGACAGAGTGAGTTACCAGGCCGAAATAAAAAGGCTGCTGACAATGTGCCCCTGAACATCTGTTTGCAGTGCAATAGCTATTTACAGAAACATGCTAAGTGGCACTCTGCTGAAGTGTGTTTGTATTTGATTTCGTTGATTACTTTGTTTCCTGGCTCAGGTTTGCTCAATGAGCTCTCCCAATTCAGTTGAGGTGGTTGGAATCACCTGAAACCAATTTCTATTTCTGTTTTGATGGATGGTCTCAGCCTAACCTTTTGCTGGGGTTGTGTATTGAGACACCTGCACTTTATTTCCCCTGCACTTTATTTCCCCTTCTACTCTGCTGTGACCAGAACCATGTTCTACCTGAGGCCAAACTGACTCCTGCTGAAGCCAGAACAGAGGATATGATTTGGCCATAGTGTACTCCTCTGTGTTCCTAAAATCCTGGTGTCCCAGTGCTCTCCTTATGGTCAAATTGATGTTCATCTTCTCAGATCTCCTCTGCTGCTAGCTAACTAAATAGTAATTAAAAAATTGGACACACAATAGTTAATGTGAATGAGCAGTGGCTTGAAATAGCAGGTAACAGATGGAAACAAAAGACACCGACTATCCTGACACTTCTATCTTTAAATGTTTGTTTATGCTAAAAATATGCTTCAGGCCAGCAAGCCTGTCTGTGCCTATAACCTTCACTGTATGCTCAATTTATGCTTCAAACCAGCCCAAGCTTGAAACCCAAATATTGCAGACATTTTCTGAACTCATCAGGAGTTGTGGGATCAGATGCTGGAACAATCTGGGTTTAAGATTAAGTCCAAACCCAAATCAGAACTAACATAGGTTCCAAGACTCTCCTTTCTAACTTTACTCAGAGGGATTGTCTGGCTGCTCCCACTGATGCCAAACTCCCAACAAGCCTCCCAGGCAGGTGGGTGAGAGCCCTTGCCCTGACTGGGCTCTGCAGGAATGTGGACACTTTTTTGGGGATCCTCTAGCATAAATTATGACCCAGCAAGCTGGGGTGGAATCCTGTACCTGATGAAATTATCAATGCCACCATGTGCATAAAACAAACCTCTTAGCATGCCACTGATGGTTCCAGTTATGCCTCATACACCAAGATATTAATGATTTTAGTTTAGACTGTATTTTTATACCACTGTGCAAAAGTATGATGGATAATTCTGGAATAAGAATAAGGGCTGGCTTGGAAAATGTCACTGGAGATGCAGACTTGCACGTAGATTATGCCATCTTTCCAAAAATATACATCAACTTTACCTTTTTTTAATATATGTGTTATATACACACCACAGGCTCAATTTTCCCATATTGGTGCTTCTCTTCATGCTCGAACTCCTTACATCTACAGAGTCCCTGAAGAAGCAAAAGAGTTTTTCCTGATATTGAACATAATGTATGGGATTCTTCCTCAGCTGTTCGCTTACAGGTGTGTCAACAAGCCAGAGTTTTTCATGAAACCAAAACAAGAAGAAAAACCAGAATAGCAGAACTGTTTCCAGCTCCTGTCCTTGGCTATGTATAGAGTTGGGTTGGGATGTAGCTGAAGTGCTCAGATGGAACCCCAATGAGGCGTGTAAGATGTGTAAAATTGCACAACTGTGTAGTCGCACGGGCCGCTCTGTTTATCCTACTGAAAAAGGGAAAATAAAGACAACTGCCTTTAGCACCACTTCTCAACATTGTGACTTTGCAGTGCATTGCCAGTTCCCACAGCTATTTTTAAGTAAGCTGCTTTGACAGTTTTAGAAATACTGCATGAAGTTAAATAATAATAATGATGTCAGTGTTTAGCCTCCGCACGCTGAGGAATAGCAGGGCTAGCAGTCCCTGCTCAGAGCTACTGCACAACACGAAGGTCAGCATTGTGAAGCATGAAAAATTAACATACATAACTCTGTCACATGCACATTTTTATTTGTCAAAAAGTATGTCTTGTGGGTAGACCTTGTTAAAAATCCCAAGAAATCTTTTAAGAAGCAATCAACTCTTATGGTAAGACTCCATATATGATAAGCAAATCATATGGTTTTGTTAATTCTCTTCAGGATTCACTTCTGCCAGGACTGCTCACCTGCTTGAAGCTGAGCAGGTGCTCAGCAGCACTTGTGGGCTGGGCACAGAGGGCTCTGAGCCTCTGAGCTCGTGTGTTCCAGAGAGGAGGGGTTTTGGCTGTGTCTCTGCAGCTACTTTTGCTAATGCTGCTGGCTCAGAAACAAGCAGCAGCCAACACAGCGACCTTGGTTTGGGCAGCTTACATTTCTATTTGCAATTACAGCTATTTCTATGCCTTCTATGTGTATTTATATTAAAAGCAGTACACCTAGTGCCTTTCTCACAGATGAAACTAGCTGATACGTTTTAACTGGAAACACTTTATTTGGGTTTGTTGACTTCTTGGTGTTTGGATTGAAAGAATTTGAAGTCTAATCAGTAACAAGGAAGCAGCTGACATGCCTGTGTGCTGCACCCTTCACGAAGGGACCTTCAGAGCACTGAGAAATGCAGGCTGTAACACTCTCCTGCTGAACACTGCTGTGTCAGAGGAGAGCCCCAGGTTTTACACCTCCAGCCAAAGGGGCAGGTCCAAAACAACCACAGCACACCTCAGGCAGTGCTTGCTGGCACCCAGCATCCCTGGTGCAGCTCCTCAGGCTTTGGGACAGCTCCATCCCAGTGCCTCTTCCCAGGGAAACAAACCCAGCTGGGCTCTCACAGGACGTGCTGGCTCACAGACAGCTGTTTGAGCCTCTGATGTTACTTCTGATGTCTGGAAAGAAACTTTGATACATTCAAGGTGAATTTAATGACCTCCTGTTATCCAGAAAAGGCAAAGTACAGAAAAAATAAAGATCTCACCTGCACTTGTATCTATTATGGTCAACTCATGTTAACAGAATGTTTTGCTTTAATACTTGACTTACATTAATACCTCACATTATTACACGTATGAAGCCAAATATGACGCTAACTTAGTTGCTTACAACCTCAAACCTTACTCCCAATACACATTCCAATAAATTTATTCTGTAAAAACAATACATTTTTTTGTTTCCTTTTTGTTTTGTTTTGGTGTTTTTTTGGTTTTTTTTCCTTGTGGTTTTTTTTTTCGTTTTTTACAGTAAACTCATCAACTACAAACCTTGAATACGCAAAAGATGTTCCAAGGACAAGCATAACAAGGATTGATAAAACCAGACTAAATATGTTTTCACAATAAAAGCTGGCATAAAAATAAATAAAAATCTCTATTATCACAATAGCAACAATAATGTACACAGAGTAATGGATTTGGAATGCTTACTTACTAGTCTAGTTCTATTTCCAAAAGGAAAAAAAAAAAAGCCAGAATGACAGCATCCTTTTTTAAGCCTTTCATTATTTAAAATTGATGTTTTGTTTTGGTTTCCCATAGGGCTGTATATCACAGTAAGCTTAAAAATGGAAAGCATCCAAATGAATGATTTCAAATTGTGTTGGCATTGGAAAAATCCTTGTATTAATCTAAAGAAACACAAAAAGACTTTCACTAACTCCACATATAGGAACTAAGTCAGATAGTGTACATTACATCATGGTTTGGAGAAGTATTAAGAGTATAACTAGCTAGGTACTTCTAATAAGGAAAGGTATTTTATTACATTATTGAACTTGGTGGTGATTTCAACTGAAGAAGAATTTTTCTTTCATGTTGTAAACTGATCAAAACCCAAGAGAGAATGGATCTAGGAAAATTTAAAATTATGTCTCTACGTGGAAGATTGTTGTAGCATTGTATGGAGGGGACTCATTTCTAAGATTTAGTTGTGTTTAAAAATGTTGATTTAGAATGATATAATTTGGAGTTATGCCTTTTCTGTCTCGAAAAGGAATCTAAAACATGTTCAAGTATGCGATATCTTCATAAACCTCAGCCACTGGAAAAGGGCAACTTCATGCAACCAAATAATATGAAAATCAAAAAGTAACCCTTAGAAAAAAAGGGTAAAAATGTCATTTCTGCAAACACAACAGATAGGAATGTGAATAATGTGCATACAAACTGGGATGCTGTTGATGGTACTAATGAACAGATGTGGTGACTCATATCAAATCCAAGAATATTAGACAACCAAACATGTAACCTTCTTGTGTTTTCCCTTAATATTCAGCAGTCATTATGTTGGTTAAGTCTGAAAGAGAAAGAGAAAGAAGTCACATTTAATGTAAGAAATAACATGCTGCATCAAACTTGATACAATTGATATTATATTTCCACACTTCTTAGTCACAGGTACAAGTAACCACCTGGTCCATTCAAACAAATTTTTTCTAGAGAAAACTGCTTTGTTACATCAACTAAACGTATCACTGCAAAATATTAATGAGCACAGCTTAAAAGTAAACATTTAGGGCTGTATTCAATAAGCAGCTCCTGTGATATATGGGGGTGGTATTTCCCCCAGTCACTCCATTACAAACCTTGTAGCACACTTGAGGCACAACCAAATTTTGTTTTTTTCCACTGCACAAAATCACTGATGGGTTTCATGCAGGAGCTCAGGCACTGCTGCATTCCTGGATGTCCAGCCACAAGAACACCCTCTTGTTCAGATACAGGAAAGCTTAGCAAGCATGAGCAAAGATAAACATTTTCATCTCTAAGGGATCCAAGTGCTGCTTCTGAAAAGGAAACAGCTTGGCTCCAGTTCACTGTAAGGTGATGACACAAGAGGAACTCCCACGGGTGAGTCAAGGTCAGCCCTTGCTTTCCCTGACATTAGTGGGATCGGGATCAGACTGTCCTCACATGATCACAGCAAGAGACACAAGTCTTGGTTTCCTCCAATTGAACAGAGATGGCAAAATTCACCTGGTGGCCCTAGGACAGGTTACATAGCCAGCAACATGACAGCATGCAGTGCACCATGACCACCCACCTCTGGGCAAGGCATCTCTCCTACAACACTACAACAACACCTTCCCTGTCTTTGGTCAGTGCAGTCCTCTCTTATGACAAGTGCTTTGTCAAGAGTAAAAATGGAAACCTTTGCTGTCTGTGTGGGAGGTCCTGCTACATCCTGGCTAAGGACACACAATCAGGGGTTATTATCAAGTGCTCAGGCTTACAGGAACTACCAGAGCCCTGACTCCCCCAAAAGGGGAAACCATGTGCTGCCCATCCAGCACACCACACTCCAGAGGCCTCTCTCCTGTTTCAGAGTCAGGGAGATCATACTTAGAGATGCTTTGGGGGGGTTCACTGCTGTTCCTTTCCCTTCAGACACCCAATTAAACAATTACACATAATCAGTCAATCAAGCCCTGCTTTCTGCTGAGGTTCCCACTGGCAGTGGCTGCCCTGCACTGACAGGTAGGATGGGGTAACACAGCTGCTTCCTGTGCTGGAACTCTCAGATCCAGTACAGAAAGATGTCCTTTTGGAGCATGAAACCTTGGCAATTATTACCAAAATTCCCTTCTGGGCTAGGCCCAGAAGATTGGGTATGATCATCTTTACGTGGGTGCTGGGAACATGAACACCTCCCCTCCACACTGTGTCACAGACACAGCTGCTGTGCCACGGGAGGGACAACAAAGAGACAGACAATGCAAGTCATGCTCGAGGCTTTTGGCAGTTTCCAGAGGCATGTTCCCCTCCTGGCAGCAGTGCCAGGTGCCCAGGGCGGCAGGTCCTGTCCCCAGCAGGGAGAGCCGCAGGGCAGGGCAGGCTCTGGCCAGGCTCAGCCCTCCCGGCAGCTCGGGGATGCGGCAGCCCGGGCACCTCCCCTGGTCTCCATGGTTTCACGGCTCTCCAGAAACACAACTCTCAAACATCTTTGTTTGAACGAGTCTCCCAGCCTCACTGCAAGCTGTGGTACACCGTGTGCCGTGCTGCACACAAAGGAGAGAGCAAGGATCTGACTGATTCCAGTGCAAAGTTTCTGTTATCAGTGGCAGCACACAGAAAACAGAGCAGGGAACAAAACTAAACCCACAAACTGCTGTCTGTTCTTCTGGCACTGAAGATTACTTCCTTAACAGTGTCTGGCAACTAATTCAGCCATCCTGTACTGTGAAACTGCATGGGCAGAAGGATAATTGTTTACTTGCTCTGTACAATAGTTGTTATTCTGCGTTGCTTTGAGGTCAAAGTGGTTACAGGATTCAATGTACACAGAGCTGCAAATATTTCATCTGTACAGGCTGCTTTAATCTCAACTTGCATTCAGACATTTATGTTTCCTCTGAGTTATATCCCATGTCCTTAGCCAGCAGTGCTGTTATCCTGAAGGCAGCAAACACAACTCCTTACACCATATATTATGCCACTATTTGATTTTTACATAGAATTTTTTACTGTGCAATACTTAGACACATTCTAAAAAATATTATCTTTTGCTTTGAAGGGTAAATTTTAGCATGCCTCAAATAGCAGGAAAAGAAAATCAGACAGAAAAACATACTCTGTTTTCATTTTTTGTACAAAATGCTTTTACATTGTACCAAGCCCTAAATTCTATGCTTTCAATGCTGATAAGCCCCCAAACCTGCTATGCAGCCTGACCAGTGTTATTCTGATAAGTAAAGAAGAGCAGAGGAACCAAACATCTCAAAACCACATCAAAAGGACACAGTGAACCTGTGCTTCTCTGGCCACTTGTACCTCACAGAGTAACTGGGATTGTTGCTACCCCACAAGAATACCACAACAAAAAAGCCTGGACACAGGCTGTTTTAAATATGTTCTCCCAAATGCAATGGTGTCAGATGGCAATAATTTCGGACCAGATTTTGATCCCCTTATTCATGCTGGCAGTTGCCTCCACAAATAGATCCACTGACTCAGTTGGTAACTAATTGTCAGTGTGAGAAAAAGGATCACAGTCCTTTACTCCATTTTAATATTCAGGCTGTACCAGAAGCAAGAAAATGTATCTCATTTCTAGCCAATTTATTCTTTGAAGAGAGTAAAATCATTCACCTCCTGCACCTGAACACCAAGCAAATGCCTCCTTTACCAACACACTGCCCAGACTGTCACTAAAACAGCGAATAGCAAAATGAAAACTTGCCACATACCCTGTGTGCTGGCCTGACCTTCAAACACTCTCTAATAAGGCCAGAACCACAGCCAGCTTTCTAACATGAGTATGTGGCCATTCAGAAGTAAAGTAAAAGCAGTTTAGGTGTTCAGTTACAAAGATTCAGAGTTATGCCAGCGAAGAACTAAAGACACAAGTCACCAGAGATTTAAATGAGGAATGTAAATCTGCTGCCATGAATTCACTCATTTATCAACTAATTTAGTACCATGAAAGTAAACACAGAGCCATGAATACCTTTCCACCAGAAAATTTTCTTTACATGGTATTCTGAGAAAGCCAAAACAATTTAGTATTTAACAGCAGGGAAGAGTTCTGGGAAGATTCTGTGACTCAGGATCTGAGCAAACTCTGGGATGGGCTGTCTTAGCTAATACACTATTAGTTAATCAATATGGGATGATTAACCCCTGAGGTTCAGGCTCTGCATCTTCCTGGGGAAGGAATCAGACAATGAACAGCAGTTAGGAAAGAGCTTGAAAAACGTGTGGTGACAGAACACAATGACCAACTATGGCTGGGACTGAGGAAACATCTCTTTCTTGAGAGTGCCTGTAGTACTCAAGAATAGCTCAGAAACTAAGGGATGGAGATCAAAAAGAGAAAGCACCTTTGTCTACCCAAGGGATAAAAAGAAAATCACAAGTTGAGCCCTTGAACAGTATGATATTGGTTGAAAAAAATATAATAGCTCTGAAAGTACTTTTATTTGCTCTGGGTTTGAGTCTTCAGGAAGCCATCACTTGGCATTTTGAAGCTTACCTCTACCACCTGGAGGTTAGAATTTTCATTAAAAAATATAGGTGAAGGTGCTCCTGCAATCATCTGACTTTGGCTGTTAGCCCTTCAAGAAGATCCCTGTAATGCTGAGGGTAAGAGTGTGATTAAAAGGCAGGATTGCATCTGATCTGAGGAGGAGAGATGGGTCTTCAGCCTGCAGTCCAGGCATTATAAAAGGCAATTACTACCTCATTATTAGTGGTTTTAGTAAGAGAAAAGCTTGTCTCCTTCAGGCACAGTCTGAGTGAGAGGCCTGGGAGGTGCAGAGCAGGGGGGCAAAGGCACTCTCCGCACATGGGAAGCACCCAGGGTAGGGTGGCCAAGCCACATGTGCCTCCATGGTGGCCAAGGGCACTCTCAGCCCAGGGCAGCACCTTGGCCAAGCCACATGTGCCTCCATGGTGGCCCAGCCTCCATGAGCAGGCAGCTCTCGAGCAGCCGGGCACAGTGACAAACCACAGCAATGAATCACACCTGTCCTTGACACCAGAGCCCTGAACCCTTGTTTTTGGGTATCTGACTCAGGGTATCTTCTATCTCTCTGCACCTTATTTTGAGCGAGCAGCGGTTCTCCCGCGCCCGTTCCGGAGGCTCCTGGCGCCATCTCATGGCCACACCAACGCCCTGGAGTGGCCGACTGGGGACAAAGGGGCACTGGGCTCTGCACACTGCAGGGAGGGACCCATCCTCTGCACACTGCCTGGCCAGGCTCTGCTCACCAGCTCAGTGCCTCTAAGGAGACCATCATCTCCTCTATGGTGGTGTCTTTAGCAGGTCGAGACATTTGTCTGAATTCATGTGTGTGAGCAGAAGGATCACATCCCAACTCTCCAGGTGCATGTTGCTCTTTTTCAACCTTCCTTTCTACAGCAGAGAAACCCAGGTGTGTGAGCTGGAGGAGCTCAGTGCCCTGCAGCAGAGCCTCAGTCTGGGTGTCCAGCAGGATGTGGGTGCAGTGTCCAGCACAGCTGGCCCCGTGCCCCAGCTCACCAATCCTGACACTGTGGGCTGGCTGTTTAACACCAACTCAAATAGACCCTGCTACTCTTCCCCCAAGTGCCCTGTGTCTTCTAAAGGCAGACCTTCTAAAAGGACACTTGGTCTGGCTCTGAGGAGCAGCAGAAGATGGAGTGTCCCCTCCTGGTCCTCCAAGAGAATTGCACTACTGACAAAACCTCAGGGAAACGCTGAAGAGATTCACATGAGAAATGGCGATTTTGCAGCAGAAATGGCCAAGGTGAAATACATGGATCAGGATGTGAACTTTTCCAAACTTATCAGTGCTTTTATCTCAAGCTGCCCTTAAAAGCACATCCCCATTGTCTCTTTAATCTGTATTACTAAAACTCCACCTTTTCCATAACATTAAAAGCATCCAAGACCTAACAACAGACTGGTTGCTCAAGCATGAGTTCTGCATGGTGGAGCTGCAGAAGTCAGAGCAGAGCCACCTCCCCACATGGGTATGACAATATTGACTCCAGATATTGCTTCAAGTTGGTGCTGGCAGGAAGGATAACACTATTGACAGTATTTCAGCACAGAGGCTAAAACATATGTAATCCTGAAAATGCTGAGAAGCACAACCCTGTTGTAGCATGCTGGACGTCACCTCCTGAGCATGTCACAAGCATGTCACACCAGGAAGAAAGAGCCATATGAATGCAACAGCCACAAAGCCAACATTCTGTGTGATGTTTTAGCCACTTAGTCTGTGACTGACCTAAGTAAGCCTTTTGTCCTTACATGGAAAATGTGCCTGAAGTCCACAGACATATCCCCTGTCACTGCCACAAACATGGGAAACACAGCAGGGCCTGCTGAACCTCCTGTTACCTCAGATGCATCTTACAAACAGTTTTCTCACTCAAATACCTATCTGAAGACATGGAAGTGTCACAGGATTCACGAGGCAGAATGTGAGCCACCCTTATCAGCCTCTGACACTGTGTGGGTGAGAGGCTGGAGGGCACAGCTGGGCAGGGTCTCCTTGCATCAGTCCCTGGCTGAAGCCAGCAGCTTGCTCAGAGTGAATGGGAGTGTGAATTTTCCTTGTGACCCCATGAGCCACCTATCAAAGTCTTTACAGCAGAGTCACAAAACAACTACACAGCACTGCAGAGGGACACAGGGAAAGGGAGCCCTGGGAGGAGTCTCTGAGTGGGAGCCAGCAGCAGCTGCCCAGAGGTTGTGTTTTGTGAGAAAGGGTTTGGCTGAGCACGCAGCTGGGTGCTGAGGCACCTCAGCAGTGTCAGCTGAGAGCTGTGCTGGCCTCCTCTCACACCTGGGCATTTGTGTCACTCAGCTCCTGTGACAGCCCAGCCCGGCTGCTGCCCACGTGGCACAGCCTTGGCACGGGCACTGCTCAGGGACTTGGAGCTCCAAGTGCTGGAGCAGACAGGCTTGTGCTGCTCCAAAGGCTCAGAAATAGCAGGGGCTGCTAAAGGTGGCTGAGTAACCAGCTGCCATGTAATCCCCCTGCTCAGCCTGCCCCTCTTGTTGTTGTGGTCACAACAAAGTAATATTGGTATGAACACACAACTGAGAAAACACACAAGGGGATTGTATGAAGCTGCTCTGGAGCAGAGTGCATTTCCCATCCTTGGAAGCTCCTAGCCTAGGGCAGCACCTGCCCTGCAACCTGCAGAATGCAGAGTCTGTCATGAGCACATGAACCCTCAAGAACCCCGAGGAGGACACTGGGACCCCACAAATTAAACAAGTGTGACAGGGCAAGCAGGCTCCCTCTGTTAGTGAGCCAGCATGCATTATGCAAACAGTCCGATTCTGCTCTCACATCAATTTTGCATCATTCCAGCTCATGGTTTACAGTGGCTCCTCTCAGCTGACATCTATGCAAGTGGCAGAACAAAAATAATGCTCTTTTCCAGTCATTTCTCTAGAGCAAAAATGTACAAATTTTGGCACCAAGTCCATGTTTCTGTTCTAGACACATCCTGAGCACTGAAATGCAACCCAAGAAGGTGGCACATGGGACACACAGGTCACCCTGGCTCCAAAGCCCCCCAGGAGCAAACTGCATGGGAAGTGAATGACAGGAACAGAAGATTACCCCTTCACTGGTTTTCTGCAAATCTGAAGAAGTGTTTCTTGTGTCATTGCCTGCGTCCCCAGCATCAGAGCTGCTCTTATTTTCTTCCTCTTTGCAGTCCTTATCATCTTCATCTCCAGGAGATTTCCGTGACTGCTTGGAGGATTTCTAAAATGATCAACAACAAAGTGAAAATTAAAACCTGAGCTTCAGCCATAGAAAGACACTTCTGAAATGTATGTGGAATGCTGTCTGATCATGCATTTCCCTGGTCAAGGTGAATACATGGGGTGAAAAGCATTTTTCAGGTGAAGTAGCTGCAGTTACTGCCACCAGTGAAGGAAATTTCTCTGAAATTCTGTGTTCAGCACAGGTTGGCAGCTCAATTGACTGAAAGACAGACACAGTAATAGGAGCTGGGTATTAGTGCTGGGTCACCTGTAGGTTTTGTTAGTTAATGAAACAGATGGTGCCAGCTTGGCAAAAGTTTTGATTAAATACAGAGATGTAAAATGAGAATAACATTAGCAGAGCTGCTTTCCATACTTTTTTTTTAGTGCTGTCAGCTTTAATATATTAACATTAGAGCCATGTGGAACCAATATATCTTCTCCTTTACATCCCTTTATGTTATGCAATTCTACAGTACAAAAGGATAAATTGTGGCATTAAGCCACCATTTTCATAATCCTCTGTTTGTCCAGAATCTTCTGGAAAGAAGATGGCAGAACAGACCTCAATTTCTGATGTAGAACACACAAAATTGGTGAAAATACATTTTGTTTGGTGGATCAACCACAAAATTCACACTCTCCCCCAAACTGTGCCTGGATCGGATTGTTTGATTGCTTCTTCTCATTTCCATTAGTTTTCACTTTCAGAGAAGAATAACATGAATGTGAATAAATTGACTCTGCCCCACTTTACACAATTTTTCAGGTGAAGTGCAGCCCTGGAGGCACACACAGAACCAGAGGAAGTGACTTTAATGTTGCTGCCCTTCATCCCAGGTGACAAGTGAGAAGTTTATCTGAACCCAAAGGTGTCACTTCTCAGGGGATTTTCCCCACCAGCCACTGTGAGACAGACACATCACTCTTAGCTGCCTGATCTACACTGTTACATGAGATATTAACAGGGCTGGTATATTAACAGGGCTGGTACAGTTCAGGTCTTATATCCACAAACTGAATATCCTACTCCCTGCTTAATGAATGAGTTCTTCCACCTTCCCATTCTGTATCCTGGACTGAAGTATTTCACACTCAGCTCCAAGAGGAGCAATTGAGCACATCTGGCCCTACCAGATCCTTCTGGGAGATGGAGGAGGAAGCTTCAGTTCTCCTGGACAGGAACCAAACCTGAGCTCATGACTCTCAGGAGGCCCACTCATAAGGATTTTTTCTTCTTCTTGGGGAGAGACTGATCTGAGATAATCAAACCTATCAACCCATCTTTGCATGGATTTTCTTCCCAGCCCTTCTGATCTCCTTCCCATAGTTTCACCTTCTTCTCAGTGTGTGGGCACTGGAATAGGGCAGAGTATTTCAAGTGGTGTCTCACCAAGGCTACAAATCAAGCCCACTCCCCTTTGCCTGTTTGAACAGCACTGTCCTGGTATCAGAATCAAAATGCTAAAGGAGGAAGAACAAATTTCCATGAGGTGAACAGTATTCCAATTATAAATGCCCATGGATAACAACAGGAAAAGTCAGAAGATAACCTTTGAAGTGTAGGATTTTTTCCGTTTTGAGCCGGCTTTTTCGTTCTTTCTTTTTCCTTTTCCATCCTCTTCTACCCGGTCACCTTCCTCCTCACTGCTGGCATCTGCTGTATTTCCTCCTTCTCCTTCAGTTTCTGATGAGCTCTGTTGCTGAATTGCCTTTAAAATAACAACAACAATAATAACATCAACAATAAAAATATCACTAATATCTATTACTTGATTTTTGTTCTGCATTGAAGATAGAAAGATGGAAATGGACAGCTTACACTTTAATTGCTACAGTTAGGAAGAGCTCAGGTTATTTTTGCAATTATCAGGAAAAAGGGCTGCAAAGGCAATTTTCTCAGTCACCACTTGAACTCAGTTATCAGACGCAGATTCTGGGATCAGAAGATCCAATAACAAAAACATGTTTGCTGGAGGAGAACTAAGGGCTGCTCAGTGCAGAGACCTGGCATGCTCTACTCTGGGAAAAACTACTGAAACTTTCAGACTTTGGCTGCAATAGCAGAGACTTTTTTGTGAGAGAAGATGGCTGTTACATTCCCCTCAAAGGGCAAGATCTGTGTTTTGGAAAAGCAAGCCCTGACCAGCAGGCTGAGCACTCTTTGACAGCCCATCTCCCACAGACTATTCACTGGACTTTTTTTAAATCCCCAAGTGTATGCAAAACATGTGTAGGGCTGAAAATATGAAACAGGAACTGAGAGAGGCAGCAGCTTTTCTGCAGGTGGTCTGTATCTCTGGCTTGTAGTGTTTTGTGATAATAATGTAATAGGTGTTTGCCTGCTTTTGGAGGTGATTCCTGCCTTCAAAGGACCACATTTTTTTTAATGAGAAAAGTTCTTTGTTTTATACAGCCCACCAACTACTCTTCTCCCCCTCCAGCTTCACTGACTTTCTGCTCTGGACACCCAACAGGGAGAGCTGTTGTACAGCAGCAACTGTCTCCTACAGCAGCTTAACCCTCCACCACCTCACTCCTCTTAGCTTGGGCACTGCCAAGTGTGGAAATCAAAAGTGCAGTGACCTTAAGGTCTGTGTAAAATACATGGAGCCTGATATAAAAATAAACAATAGAAAGAAGAAGTCAGAAATTATTCATGTTTGTACAGGAGTAAATAAAACCATCCATTTTTAATTTAACTAAATGTGTTGCAGAATTTTCCACTTCACCACTCCAGAATGTCACAGAAAGCAAAAGGCTCTGCAGTATGATTAAAGTTCCATTTGTCACAGAGTGTGAGACCACAGTTGTCTTTACATTACACAACTACCAGAGCTGTAAAACTTTCTTGCTCCATCAAAACCAGAAGCTTACACGTCACTCTTAAAGTGCTCACTTTGACAAGCAGTAAAAGAAGAAAACAAGAAAGACAGGAGCAATAGGTGTGAAAGTCATTTACCTGATATCCAGTAAACTTTACTCCAGGGTTGTTTTCTATTTCCCACAGGCCTTCATTAAATCCTTTTCGCTTGTTTGATTTCCCAAACTTATCTTTGTATTCTTTATATGGGAAAAGGTCTTTGGGCCCCAGGAACGCACTGCATTGAACAGAGGGAACAGTCAAAAAAGGACTTTTCACACTCTCCTCTTCAAAAAAATCATAACATTAACACTGCAAATGCTTTCCCTATTCTTCTGCTCATTGAAGCATTTCTTTTCTAGTTTTATTTATTTATTTTTTTGGTCACGCTGGCTTTGAGTTACTGCTGTGAGTCTGATTTAATGGATTGGCTCACCATCCTGATGTTTGATGTAGTAAAATCATGCTGGGTATCTCTAGAAACAACTGAAACATCTCTATTTTATTAACTACTGCTGGGAACTGGCACTTGAACAGTTTATGAAAGTTTATAAAACAGTTTATGATGTCATTGCTTGCGATAGCAAGGGACCAAACTTCCAATCCTAGAGTTATAAATCCAGAAAGGCCTCAAAAATGCCACACGAAAAGTCAAGCATGTAAGGAGTGCCTAGGACCCATGAGCCAAAATCTGTCCCTTGTACTATGGGGCAGAAAAAGCAGCGACATTTATTACCATCTATACTGCCAGTAAGCCTGGGAGCTGCTTTCTTGGAATTAGCCCCCCACATACTAAATTCTGCACAAACACAATAAGAATGCTCTTTCCCAAAAATCTTATAATTTCATATAAGAACAAAAAACAATGGATGAATATAGGCAGATGAGTAATACAAGGAAACAATGAGACACACAGGGTGCTTGTGGCCAAATAGTTTTTTAGACAGCGCAGCAAAGGAGGGATTTTGTGCTTTGCTGCTGCCTAAGTCAGCTGCACATTGGGCCAACTAATTTCAGGCACAAGCATCACAATGCAGGGAAAAATAATTACATAAAAAAAGAAGAGTGATGATTTGTCCTGCTTTTCCTACACACGTTACAGCAAAACTAACTTCTTCTAAACTCTTAAACTGAAGGAAGCATAACTCTCTTTTTGTTGGGTATCTATATCTACTGAATTCTGCATGGTGACATTGAGATTGTAATCACAAGTCAAATTAAAACAATGAAGGTAAAAAGACCCCTTCATTCCCACATGTAAAGATTCTGTGTCATCAATGACCAGAGCTGAGCAAGTCCCAGAGTCCTTCACCATAATCACTGTCCTACTTTGCTGATGATCTGTGCAATTCATGTTAACTCTCTGGTCTCCATCACTGTGGGAATGTGGATTAAATACATTTATTGTTGTAACCTCACCATGACATTGGGAGTTTGCCCTTTTTTGCAGATGGGATTCTGAGGCACAAAGATTTGTCCAAGGTCAAACTCAAACTGACAGCAGAGTGCAGAGGAAAAACCAGCTTGCTTCAGTCTCAGTCTAATATCTTAATCACAGGATAATATTTCTTCCTTTCTGCAATCATTATTTCAGATTAATGCCTGATTTATGCCCAGCATTTATGAATGTGCAAAGCTCCATTCACTTAAATCATCCCACTGGCTAAGCAGTTTGCCAGTGCAGAGCCAAATGGTTGCTAAAAAGTCATCAGATGGCAAATCCCTGAGGAAAGAGCTTCCTTCTAACTCCACCTGAGACAGCATGGGATTCACACTCAGCTGGATATTGATAAATATCTTAATTATATAATTACAAAGCCAAGAATGCATTTCTACCTGAAAGCCAAACAGTGATTTCCAAACTAACCGGTGCCATGTTAATATTAAATGCTACACTAAATAAATTATGTTATCTACACTTTTACTAATACCAGGAGATGCCTCTTTGTTGTCAAAAATATAAACAAACAGTTCTAAGACGAATAACAAAGGAAAACTGTATGAAACTTAGTATGAGCTACCTTAACTTAGCTCAAGAGTAATATATGGAAATGTTTCCACAGCCTTTTATGTAAACACTGAAAAGCTGTCTACATCTTTGCTTGAAATGCATTCATTGCCACTGGGAGAGCATAAGTTTCTACTGCTCTGCTATAAAACTAAGGAGCTGCAATCTACAGTTCATTTTTAACAGTCAGGCTTTTACATTTATAAAGTAGGAACTACAAACTGTTTTTCTCTTTCAGATGCTACAGTGAGATCATGAGCTCACAAAGTCCAAATAAAAAAAGATTATCAGTTTGGGATTCACTCATTTTGGAATAAAAGTGGTCAGTTTTTTTCTTAAATGTTTCTCAGAAATGATGTTTCCATTCAAAAAATAATTACATTTTGTTTTCTGATTTGAAAGCATTGTCAGTTTATTTAAACTTTATTCTTTTCAGATTATTTTGTGACAATACTAATAGACCACAATATATCAAAACATCAGGTTGTTTCATTCTAGCAATGGAGCGAGAAAAAACAGAAGAACTATTTTAACGAAAGAGAAGCTATTATGAACTTTATAAAGCAGAAACTGCCTTTAAAGATTTTTTTAAAAAATAAAATGTGATGTGTGAGCTATGGAGCTTATAATATTCTGGAATAACATTAAAATTCAAAAATAAACAATAAATTTTTAATAAAGCTTCAAGCCTCTAACATTGAATTTAAAATATCATCAGAATTTCATTTTTCCAGCTTTAAAGGAATTCTAGAGAACATGTTACCTGCAAATAGGGAAGGAAAAGTTTTAAAATTAAAATATTTTGCAAAATGGAATGTGACTTATTTTTTAGCTATCTCAGACATAGTTTAAACTAGAGACATGTACATTATAATATTGAAACTTTGCACCTTGTAGCAATTATGATGAGACCTAACTCACCTCTTGTGCTCTGATTCCTTTCTTTCCCTATGAGATCAGCCAGCTCAGTTCTTCTATCCCTTCTGAGAGCTCCATCCTACAATATCCCAGCACAGATGTCCCAGGAATGCACATGTTCTGAAGCTCTGCTGAGACTCTGGGGTCTGCTTCCTTTCACATCACAAACCACCAAGTGAGCTCTCACACGAGACATGAGCTCAAACGCGTCCAAACACAGGAGCCTGATCTCTGCTATCATGGACATCCAAGCAATAAATGTTTGCCCCTGCCTCTGAGTTCAGGGCTTTTTCAGACCCTCTAATGAATTCATGCCCACACATTTCTTTACGGGACACACAGGATTTTGTGTTTAGACCATGAAGGCAGCAGCATTCCCAACCACTCTCAGCTTTCACTCCCATTTGTTAATACCAATGAGTTGGGCTGGCAGGACCTTTCTCTAGGCTCCCAATGGCTTCAGTTAGGATTTGTTCCAATGAAATCAGAGGAAATGATGCTGGCTGTGCAGCAAAAAGGCATTTCCCAAGGAATGGGTCATTCACTTACGTTTCATGAGTCCCAAAAAAGAAGATGGGGTATTTATTTGCTGGAGGCTTGACGGCTCCTTCAGGAAGTTCATCAATCTGTAAGACAGAAAGCAGTGGAAAAAGATTATTCCCAAAAGTGGTGTCCCTCATCCAAGCATCCTACCAAGCCATGGAGGTGCTAGCAGAGGTGTCCTGCAGCCCTGGGAGGTCCCACTGTGTGTGGGGTGGGGAAGGGAAAGCAGCTGCTGGAGTTTCAGGCAAAGTCAGCATGACTGAAATACTGCAGGGAGACAGCAGAAGACCCAGGAGCACACACAAAGTTTTAATGATTTCATGGGCATTTTAATACACAAAGGCAATAAAATCAACTCTGCTTAATTTAAGTGTTAACTTCAGATCCTGCCTCATCAAAGGCATGGAAACCCAGAGGGTAATCCTGCCTGTCTCACACAGCCACCTCAGTAACTCCTGCAACAAATGGGGAACAGATGGGACTCAGGGACTCTGCAGCTGGAAAACAGGACAATCTCCCAGTGGTGCTTCCTGTGGTGATGGTGGTACACACAGTGTAAAATGTGTAATGCACACCAGGGAGGGGGGCCAGGGAATCTCCTTCCCCTGCAACACCCTGATAACCAGATTTGGCTACCACTCCCCTCTCTACCCTCTCCTTTCACATTTTAATCCTGGCCTCGTATTTCTCAGGATAGAGCTGCAGAGCAGTGAAAGGAGGGATGCTGAGGGTGCTCTCCTGAGACAGAGCTGGTACTGGAACAAACCCCTCAGGCTGAGCAGTGCCCAGACCCCTTCTCCCAATGTTTGGGTGAGAGCACCGGCTGTGAGGCAGGAGGTGAGGCCCAGGAATTAATCTTGTCTATGTCTAATTTTGTAGTCCCCTTTAACAGAAATAAGAGTCCAGGTGCCTACCCACACAAACCAGAAACACAGCAAAGCTTTAAATAACATCCAAGAGCCTGCCTTCCCAGAAATGGCACTTCTGAGCATATGTGGGTGTGTGAAATTAAGTGTCCAGAGAACTCTCTGGCTAAGAGAGAGCCTAATGAGTCTAGATACCTACAGGGCAGCACCAGTGAGCAGGTGAGTGGCCTGGTGCCTGCTCTAAGGCAACTCAGTCTCAACATCAGCATCCTGCCAAACATCACTGCAACCGAGAGCAAAGTGCTGACATAACAGTGCTATACAAAATCTGCTCCTCAGCAGAGGACAGGGGTGCAACCTGCATGTTTCCACTCAGGAGGCCAGACCCACGTGTGCTTTCCTTTTCTCTTCTTGCTGAAGGACCCCTAACACTGAATTCTTATTGATTAATAAGCACCAGATTGTTTTCAAAGGATGTCCTCTTTCACAGTAAAGCATCTGCTTGGCTCCATAGCTTTCAAAGGAGCTTGAGCTTTGGTAAGAATTCAAACCCTTTTGGTCTTTCTGCAAGGACACCCCTTGGGGATGGAGAAACGAGAGCCACATGTGGAACTGTAACATCACAAGACTCCTCTCAGCAGAAGAAATGGATGCCTATCTTTTCAGTCTAACTGGAATATTGTCTGAAGCTGCACCAAAATCTGGAGATCTGAGGGCACTTCCAGAGCATTCCCTGAGGGGTGTGCAAGGTGGGACTCTGGCACACTGGGGTCATGTGTCACCATGCATCCACCTACCAGCACAGTCTGCAGGAGACAATCCGGGATTGTCACAGGGGTCACATGTCTTGTGGGCACAGCAATTACTTCTTTCTTGTACTTAACAAAGATAATGATTTGATAAATAAAAGGGGAATCTATTATTTTAATGCACATAGAAGGAAAATACACGCTGGTGGAGGATGAACACGTGCATTCCCTTTTAGCTCAGCTGTGTGAAAGGAGGAACTGAAACAACATGACAGGATTTTTGGTGTCCTCTTATCATCAGGACTCCAGAGAGGAAATGCTGTTGAAGATGTTGCTTTAGAGCTCATAATTTTCTGACATTAACTATTTGTTTTTTAAGAAAGGTTGCTATTTGCTCACAATTCATTAATTAAATATAGGTATTAGACTTACAAGAATGATAAAAAGACTGCAGGTCAAAACCACTGCAACTCCCTTTCCAAACTGAGAGCAAGTCAGGGAGATGCTGCATGTCTGCAAAACATTTTATGCCTCCTTCAAGATGGAAGCATCCACATGTCAGAGCAAAAAAGGCTTTGCTGGCCGTTCACCAAGAGGAGGGAGAGGTAACACACCTCGACTGTCTGGATGCCACAGCCATCCTCCTCTTTATTGCCACAAGGAAGATGTCCAGATGCCAGAGCCCAGGAAAATGTGGACTGTTTTCACTGAGACAAACAGTGTCTGCTGGGACTGGAGTGCAAATCTCATTTGGCCACTTGAAACACGGCGCCAGCTCTGGGCTGCATTACAGAGCAGCACAGCCCAGTCACTGCCTCAGCCCCCTCTGTCACGCAGCTCACCTGCTCCCCATTTCGTGGCATATTTCTTTATTCATCCAAGTATCCCTTCTGACTATGTATCATCACATGAAACCATAAAAAAGCTTTTCATAGCTTTTGGGAGCTGGCATACACATACAAACACATGCAGCATAAATCTGCACCAAACAGCTCAAGGAGAGACTGTTAATGCTCCCACTCTAACATTTCACTCTGCAGCTGAGGTCAAGACTTTTCCTGCCTCCACTGATATTGCTGTGAGCTCCCCAGCTCTGGGGCTTATGTTGCTAGTGCTATAACAAGGTTGGATATAAAGTGACAGTGTTATCTTAGGGCCACTGAACTCTGTGGCAGAAACTCCAGAGAATTTAGTGAAGGATGAGACCCTCTCTGCCATTAGGAAAGGTCTCTTCCCGTTTTACCTCTTTCACATAAATCCCTGCATTAGAGACTGCGAGAGGAGATCTTTGCCCAGTCTCCCTATTTCCAGTAAAGCCACCTTAGCCCTCTGTGAATGTGGAGTCCCTTCGTGCTTATTTAGCTGCAGAACAACCCCTGCACTCCATGACAATTGCTGTTGTTTTGGTGTAGCTCAAAGCAAACAGTACAAGCAACCATACTGCAATCTCCTGCTGCTGCACTCAGTCACAATTTATTCCCATTCTACAGGATGTTTTGGTTAAATATGCTGCAGATTTGGATCCGATATTTTCCCCCATATCAGCAAGATCAAAGACAGAGACGGGGAGGGAGGGAGAGGAAGAGAGTGAGCGCATGAGCACAAGAGCAAAAAAAGCATCGCTGCCTTGAACCAGGAACAAAAGAGGAAAGAGCACCCATACTAGAACACAGTGTTGTAGTCACAGAAACCTCACTAATGACTAAAGCATTTGTCTATCAGAGAGCCAGACTGCGACTGTGTTTTGCTCCTGGAAGGAAACAGGCAGATTCTCAAGTACCTGCTACAACCTGCAATCAAACACGGCTCCATCCCTGCCTGAAGCAGAGCGGGCTGCAGCTCGCTGCCACAGAAATCAGTGCGAGCAGCGCATGGCGTGCAAATCTGACATGTGCATCAGCAGCACCATGGGCAGCCGCTTCAATTATGGCTAAAATTAAAGCAGGTGGTTTCAGATTTCGAGTTTTATCCCCTCAGCTCCCGTTGCTGTCATCTGCTTAATGAATAACAATTGCTTTCTTTTTGCACAACCTCAGCAGAGCCGCACTGCCCAGCGTTTGTTTGCCAACCGAGCAGCAGAGCTTTAAAGATGTAACTGCGAGGTTTTTTCCAGTAAACAAACGCCAGGCTTCTGGGGTCAAGAACACCGAACAGAAAATTCAGCTCGCTCCTCTCCAACCAGAGCGGGGCTTTATCAAGCCGTGTTGCTAGTGACTACCAACGTGGAGGCAAGAAATCTGTCAGATCCTTACACTGTGCTTTACTGGCTGGGATGGGTGTGCAGCCCGAGTGTTTTGCTCTCGGTGGTGCCGAGCAATCGCTGATTTCTCAGGGAGTGTCCCCGCGGGCTGTCGGGGTGGCTTTGGAGCCCTGGCACCGCAGCGCTCCCTTCCAGGGTTGGGGACGCTGGGGAGCGAGGCTGGGCTGGGCTGGCGCTGCAGGGCAGAGCCCAGCGACAAGGACAACAGCAGCACCGGCACAAATAATCCCCGTGCCTGCCCGTGGGATACCGGAACATGCCCGTGCCATATTCCTGACAGGCTGGGGAGCTCGCTGGGAGCGCTGGTGCAGAGGAGCTGCACCCCCTCCCTGTGCTGAGCTCTGCAGAGCTCCACACTCCCTGCAAGATGGGAACCGTGTCTGTGACACACACGCAGGGACAGCGGCACGGAGCTTTGTCCCTGCGGGCTGGCACAGCGCTCCGGGCACGCTGGTGTCCCTGCAGGGCCGGGAAGGGGCAGCGCTGCCCCAGGGCAGGACGGGCAGCCCAGGGGCATCTCCCTCCGCTGCAGGGGCAGCAGGTGTCCTGTTCCATCCATCGCAAAACCTCCGTGCTGGGGATAAGCAGCCGCTCAGAAGCAGGAGGAATTCCAGTCTATCTTTCCACCAGACCCTGTCCTATTGCTTTCCAGCAGAATTTTACACACACACAAAAACAGGTATTATGCAAAATATCTATCAGTCCCCATTTACAGAAACGAAAACTTTACATCAGCATGCAGGGATGCTTATGTGGGCAGCAAAACCCACAAGATTTCCTTTTATTTTGCAAAAAGGGGGAATAAAAACTGCAGAGCAGTAATCACTGATTGTTTTGAGATAGTGTAAATGCCTTTGATTGGCAAAAGCACACAGAGCCATTGCTGAGATCCACATCTCCCTCTGAAATCCCTGGAGCTGCTGCTGCACAGCAGTGGAGCACAGGCCTATAGCATTTGCTGCAAAGTGGTTCAAATTGCTTATTATTGCCCAACACATGCAAGCAGCTTGATCTTTTGCAGTTAGCTTATTAGCAGAACTCTAGATGGATAAAAGCAATAGTCTTCAAAATCCATTATTAAAATAGGATATTTTGCTTTACTACAACATTTTTATTCCAATGGATTTATTATGCTTTTTAATAGCTAATGCTACTGGGAGTCAGCAGTATAGCAGTATCTTTTCTAAACCATTATTTAAAATACTGTTCTGCAAGATGTAAAATATTAATTTTTTTTTCCCAGAGGATCCTAAAATGTTAAAAAAAAAAGAAAAAAAAATTAAAAATCCAACCTGCTTCAAGCTAAAAACTGTGACTCAAATTCCATAGTGCTTAAATTGAAGAGCAATCCAACTGCAGCTGATTGGAGACTGCTGACTTTTCCTCTCATGTATCAAGACTGATATTTGAAGCAGAGCACTACTCCCCAATGTACATCACATACCTGAACTCCTGGTGTGGAATGCTGGCATATGCACTTTTTCACCCATTAAAAAAAGATAACCCTGCGAAGGGTGAGACTGGAAGCAGAATCCAACTTAATAAGCTGGAATTGCACAGCTACAAAAGTAAAAATTAAAAAAGTCTCTGGGCATGGAAGAGTGCCACCAGCAAAAACAAAAAGCAAAACAAGATTAAAACCAGCAGAGCATACTTCTGAACACTGCTGAAAATGGCTGAAGGGTATCCTGCAGACAGCCAGAAATGACAATATAAAGACATCAATCCTCCCTTTTTTCCCCCTGTGCATGCTCAGGACCTCAACGAGATAGAAGACAATGAAGGGTTAGTTGGAGTCCAAACAATGCTGGTAGCAATGTCTCACTAGGAAAGATCAGCAGTCTTGCAGCTGGGTTCAGCCCCTTTACATCCCTAATTAGCAGCATATTTTTAAGACAGAAAGTTGAAATACACTTTCTGCAGGGCTGCTTTAATCTCCAGTATGAAAATGGGGCCAGAGCTTAGTTCTGCGTGACTGGTGTCTATATGCATGACTTTGTAGATAACTGATCTGTTCATGTGATTCTCTGCACTGCTGGGGCTGCTGGGAGGAAGATGGCAGAGGAGGAGATTTGGGGGATACAAAGACAAGTCCTCTCCTTGCCCCTGGCCTCTGGGATGACCTTGTCCACATGAATCACTGCATCTCCTCCAGCCTCACTTTTATGAATGGGGACTATGGGACTGCTCTTATAAAGCACCTGAGGTCTACTGCCAAAATGAGAGGAATTCCTAATAATGCACACTTCCAGCTCTGCCAGAGCTGCATTTCAGGTTACCCAACTGCAATCCTCCCAGTGAGCACAGCCCAAAGCCAGGCTGCTGCAGAAATGCTCTGTGTTCTCAAATGAAGTGTTTCCTTGCTACTGTGAATGAAGCAATGGTTCTACCACTAGGATTCTGTTTTCCCCAGACTCTTCCCCAAGGAGAGAAAAGGCTGTGATCACACTGTTTTCAGCCTGACTCTTACCTGCAATAACTCAGGGACACGTCAGACAATTTTGCCAAACCAGACAAAAGGAGAAAGGCCAGAGAGATATTAAGTTTCCCCATGTTTTGTGATAAAGAGACTGTCCAACAGAAGATGGGCAGACAAGCAGTCCATATGCTGAGAGACAGCTTGCAATGCAGGCTGAATCAAAACATCAGACACTGGGAAATCCACACAAAAGCAAGCCAGAGAAAAATAAACTTCTTAAGTTTCATGGCTCACAAAATTACTTTTTATTTGTGTATGGGTGGGGAGAGCTCATTTATTTTAAACAAATATTGCCAGCTCTGAGGCATTTAAGATTTACTTTGCTTACCTTTAAGCACAGCGAGGGCTTGCTTCTCTTAATCTGAATTATTCCTCAGATATCAAAATATTGTTTGCAATGTACATCCACCAAAGCAAATCAGAGTGGGCCCACTAACACCTAATGAAAGCAATTTCTGATGACAAAATTTGGTTATCCCATTTGGTTACCATCTTACCACAAATATCTTAGTCTTGAAATATACAAGTGTGAAAGAAATGCACATATAAAATGTGTTTAGAAGACATACAGCAAATAAAAATTAAATAACCAGTCAAGACATCAATAAGTGAGAAATTTCAGGGACAGGACATTTACAAACATTGTATTTCTGTCCTCCTACTCTCTTCTTAAAAACCAAAAAGACATGAAGAGTCATGTAACCTTCTTCCCCAAAGTGTTCAGATAAACCCTGCCACTTTCTGTATCACATCTCTCAGAGTGCATGGATGTATAAGAACACTTCAGACTGAGAAATATTTTTTGGCCTCCCAATATTTACACTAGAATGTTAATACTTCATTGATTGTGTTTGGTTTTAAGGGAGAATGTTATATTCATGAGGCAGGATTTTTTTTTGCCAGTTAACTTGATCAGAACACTTTCAATTAGATGCAGCCGGCCTAGAGCGTTGACATTTGGTCAAACGCTCACAACTGAATTTATACTTGACGCTCATTTGTTCCACCCAAAGCTCCATATTCCACTGTCCAAGCTTTTATTAAAATAAGTGTTGCAAGGCCTTATACTCCTATCAGCACACTTAAAGCCAAAAGGTAAGCAAATTTCCAGAAGACTGCAGTCTCCTAGACTTGGCTGGCTTAATCTACCATTTCTTTTTCAGTATCATTTTCTACCCCAAAAAGTCAGTTGAAAAAATCAGATTTACACAATATTTCTAGGCTGAAGAACACAGAGCTTCCCAAGGAATACACAAAACCTTATGGCATTACAACTTATGGCTAAGATTGTTTTGGGTAAGGAAACGTGGTTGATGGAGAACAGAGCCCTCCAGTTTGTGACAGGGTGGACACACACCTGAGACAAAGAAAAGAACAGTCTCTTTCACTTACTGCAGCCCCTCGCTCCTGCTAGGGGGGTTCAAGCTTGAGACTGGAGATTCCACCATTATCTGGGCTTTTGGGCACAGAAAACCCTCCTGTCTCCTCTGTGACCTGTTTTCTTCCCATCACTTGCAGCTAAGGGGGGTAACATCAGGGGCCTGAAATACTCCTTGCCACTGAACAAGTGCCTCATACAGAAAATGCTTACTGTTACCTGGGAATAGAACACAAAATCTTGATCCCTTGAAAACACAGAGCATTTTTAGTATCCTGCAACCCTCTGATGTTCAGGTGCAGCAGCTGAGATGGGACTATGAGTGTCCCACCAGCCCTCCAGAGGGAATGGAGCCGCAGCCAAGCCAAGACGTATTTGTCTGCATTATGCCACTCTGTGGACTCACAGAACATAAAACCTCACAGCCTCAATGTGTCCCACCAGAACACCTATTTACAGGATTTCAGAACTCCTTCAAACACCAAGCTGTGTTTGCTGGGATGTGAGCTGATGTACCTGTTAGGCACAGACAGCCTGCACCAGCTGTGGAACATCTGCAGGCACCAGGGCTGCCACAGTGGCACTGCCACAATCACAGCCCCCAGGGGCAGCTCTCACCTGCTCGTGGCGCGTGGCACAGGCCTCACATCACACTCTGGGGCTCTGGATAGGTCTGAGCACTCACATCACTGGCACAGTTGTTTTGCTGTGATGCAAGCGCCACGTAAAAAGCAACAATGTGCACGCAGGCTGGGGGAAATGAGAAGCAATGAAATCTAATTGCAAAGGCAATGAAATGGAGTGATTTGTAGTAATTCTGCAAAGGCAGGTTTTTCTGTTTGCTCTGCTGCCAAACTGCAAACTCGTACCTGCAGGAGGGCTCAGGGTCTCTGAAAGCTCTGGTTGCTCTAAACCTCACAACTGGCTGTAGTTAATTGTTTCCTTTACTCACCCAGCCTCAGCCACCCTCTAAGGCACAAAACAAGCCATTAAACACCCAAACTATTTTGCGACAATGGAGCTTTTGCCCATGTCAACTGGGTTGCTAAAACCATGGAATGAAAAAAGATCCATGGAGTCACTGTGCAGCACTTGGACCCAGCTTTGGTATTTTTACTGGGTTTGCTCTCAGTCTGTGCTCGTATTTCCAGGAGTTGCCATTGGGGTGCCAAATACCTCCTTTGCAAAGTCCCCCAGTCTGGGTTAAACTCTTAGGAATTTTAATCCCCCTGCCTAAAGAGACTCAGGAACAAGTTTTTCCAAATCAAATCATACCACTCCCCACTTGCCCATTTTATTGCTTCCAAAATCTCAGAATGAGAGTTTTCATTTAGTTTTGACTCTAAATATAATGCTGCTGAAATTTACTTAGATAGTCCCTAAAAGAATAACAACTTTATTTATTAATTTTCCCAGCCCTCCAAAACTCAAGCAGCAGCTTACAGGAATGAAACTATATTAAAGTATGCAAGGCACTCCATTATGTACTGTACACCTATGAACTTAGATCCTAATTACTAAACCATGTTAGAAAAAATAGCTCAAATCAAATAATGAAAACATGAAAGATAAAAAGATGTATTTTTAGAAATATAAGTGGCATTAATGTCAGAGACAAGATGAATACATCAACATGGTGGTGACCAGATTTGCAGGGGAGCAGCCCATCATTATAAAGAAAAAATTTACATCAAAACCACTAAATAGGAGTTTTAAGCATGTAAGTACTCTCAATTCACATGGATTAATAATGGGCTTGAAGTTGCCTATATGTTTATATTTGTGTAGGATCAAGAGTTACTGCTTAATATCCATTGTTTCTATCCAGCATGTTAAGCTGAATAGATGTACAAAGTATGTGTCAGTATTTTGTTTTATTCTCAAAGAACCTCTCAGAAAACAGTGTTGCCAAGAACACAAGTTACCTACAAAACCCAATAACTCAGGTGCAGTTATGTCACAAAGTTTACTCCAGAATCTGCTTTCCTCCTCTGATTTTCTCTGACTTTCCATCTCTCCACCTTCTGCCCATCACTGTTTCTCATTTCTATCCCAGAATGGGAGAGGTAACCAGAAGATTAATTTTAAGGATCTAGCTTGTCAAGGAACAAATTACATGTGTGGAACTGTACTATTTCCCACATACATTAATATTAAATTTTTAAAACCTATGAATCAGGGATGGCATCCATACTAAGCATGTTTTAAATCAGGTTGCTATTTTGTTTTAAAAAGCAGCTATGAAGAAACAGCATATTATTCTAACTCATGTTGTGCAAATAAATGGAAAAGGCAATTACAAATAAAAGAGGACTTGGTTAGTGGTACATTTATCTGGAACTAGGAAGGGCATTAGGGAACACTGCACATACAGATTTATACTGGGATCCAGACAGAGTGTTTATACAGACCTCATACAAATCAAGAATATCCAACCAAAAGCCTTTCTGTCAGTATTGAAAATTTTAATTCTGTCACTTGCCTTTAGTTTTTATTGCACTGGTGATGACACATGATGTGTCCAAACCACACTCCACAACCACAGTGTTTTAGCTCACACTGCTTCTACCTGTCAAGATCCCCAGTTCAGCCTCACAAGCAGCATTCAGGATGGCATCATTTTCCATAAATCTGCCTTGGTACCAACCCTGACACCCCTGTCATTACTGCAGGTCACTGCCTGGCTGACATTTGACAAACAAGCAAACTAACACCATTATCCAGTAGCAAACGTTTCAGAAAAAGCAAAAGCTTCTCATTAAAAAATTGTTCCACTTGCTCCCACATCTGCTAAAGAAAGCTGGCATTTCTTCTGAACATATTGCCACTAAAATCTTTATTATTACGGCCTTCTAGAAAGTTAACAGCTAGAGGCTTGATCCTGCAAGCACAGCTGGGCATACAGTTTGGCAGCATAAACAAAGCCATTGTCTTTGTATGATCAGATCCCATCCAGCACAATAACATGGCAATTATATACACAGGTGAATCCATTCATTTGTGAGGCAGGAGATGGCATAAAGCATCCTCTAAAAGATAAGGAGCAAACATTCACAGCATTTTAATGCTGAAGAGCCCCATCTGACAAATGGGTTTTCTCTAATGTTTTCATCTTTTAACAAGGAGTTCTTGTCATTTTACCAGAAGTGCCAATTGAAAAAATCTGTTCACAAAACTGACCCACTACCTTACAAACATTAAAAAGCTCCAAAGCAGAGTCACACAAATAAGTGCAAATAAAACAAAATATTATCAGATAAAGCAAACTTACTACTTTGCAGACATTAAAATTCTAACCATGAGCCTTAATAGCTTTATGCTACCTTCTTCTACAAGCTTTGATAGAAATACTGACTGTGACAAGGGAAAATAAAATTTGCACAAGAGGAAGATTTTGAAAAAGAACTTCTGATAAAAAACAGTAGAAGGGGTACCTGCACATATGCAAGTCACCTGATCCAGACACCATATGAAAAGAATTATCTTTTGAGTTTGCTGCACCAATAATATCTTTCAAAAGTCCTGGTATCTGGAGAGACACTGCAGTAAGGAATGTCGGATTTTATTTTTTCTTTTTTTAAGATGAACGTCTGCCTTCTCCCTTAGGCTGTGGTCCTACTTTATGTTTCTACAGGCATGTCAGCACACATGTAAGCAGTTTTACTGAAATCAAGGAATCTTTATGCAGTCAAACTCATTCTCTGCCTGTGGGACATGGTCTTTAGAGAGCAAACTACTGGGATAAGGTCTCATCTTCCTTCTGCAATTCCATAACACCCAGGACAGCCATGCAGTGGATCGGGGCAGGGCAACTAACACATGAAATTCCCCAGCCCTGTCCTACTGGGGGATAATGAAATACAGCAGCAAGAGTATGTGCTAAGAACACAGGAACCTCAATTCTGCAAATGAATGAACGCTACTTAATTGGATGCCAGGTAATAGAGTCTGAAGAATTCCTTACAGAAATACAAATTTACACTGGCTCAGATGGAAACTATGACATCTGGGCTGAAAACCAACAAGCAACTAATTAGTTCAAGAAAAAGATGACAAAAACACGCCACTACAGTAGGACACAGTGCCTGGCATGAGATGCCTCGTTTAGGTGTATTTCTTGCCAGGATCTGCCTCCCTCAGCTCCTTTTTCCAGGTTCTGGAAGTGGCATTTGGGACAGCAAGGTGGGAACCTTTGCAAACATTCAAAGATAGGCTCGTAGGTGTGCAGTCAGTTCCCTTCACCCAGGGATTGTAAACCCAGTGACAACTGACTCACAGCCCTGGCTCTGTGAGAAATACGAGCTGCACGTAAACTGAAATTCAGTCTGCACAGGGAAAAACACAACACAGCTGGGAAAAAGGATTGGCAGTGTCAGAGAGAGAAAGCTGGAAGCAGCAATACTACAGGAAGCCAATAGTGGACCACAAGTTACATTTGAATAACCAGTGTGCTGCAAAGGTCAAGGCACTCTGCAGCAATCCCATATACAAACACACATCCTGCCAGCGTGGGCAGAGCCCCACAGAGTGAAACTGCACCTGGGAGAATGGTCCAGCCCTGGTGCAGGACATGGATGGACAGCCTGGAACATGTTAAATGAACCTAAGAGAAATACACAGATGCTTAGGGCAATGCATACACCAAAAACATTCAGTGGGGCTGGTGGGATTGATTGAGTGTTCAGAGGTAGGAAAGCGAAAAGCAAAACTCAAGAGGAGGAAGGAGACAAATCTCCTTTTGAGGTTCAGTGCTCTGCTTTCTGGCACCCCCTTATGCTGCTGTGCCAGGACAGACAACTCATGGCACAAGTGAGTCCAAACCCTGCTCCATGTCCCACCCCACAGTGCCACAGAAAAGGTGAACTCTAAGTGCCCTACATCCAAGCATCTCCCAGAGGATTAAGCAGAAGAGGAGCAGCAGGAGCTGCCTCCTGGTTAACAAACAACGGGTCAGAGCCTGGGGTAACAGTCAGGGATGGAGAGCTGGATTCTTGTTTTCTACATGTGGAAGAGATTCCAGATGATGAAGGTACACTGTCCTCCAAGAATTAAAAGAAAGGGCTGACAGTAACCCACAGGTGTGAATGCTGTAAAGTATAGTTTTGTGAAGCTGAAGAGAAACTAGCAAAAAAGAGCTGCTTGGTTCCAATGACTTTGTATGCAAAACACATCAGCAGATCAAGGAAATGGCAGCAACTCCAGAATTGTTCTTTGCAACTATAGCTTTTGCTCCTCTCTTTGCACTTTCCTGCTTCTCCCACCTGGATTGCATCTCCAGACTGATGCCACATCTCTGTAAGGTCACTCCCTGTGTTATTATTAAGTTTCAATATGTACTTATATTTAGTACATTCAGTAATCCAGTCTGATATGGGATTGATTCCCAGAAATGGTTTGCATTATTGTGCAATTGTATCTTGAGCTCTCCCAGACTTAGAATTTCTTCTGCCTTTGGTGTAGTTTGACTCTTTGTATTTTAAGTGGCTTCATAGGTAGGTGCCTTCCAAGGCCAAGGAGGACAAAGTTCCTGACTCTAAAGGCTGACACTGTTTCCTAGCTGACATCAGTGACACCACAGTGACATCTGTAAGGTCCCTACAGCCTGGAATTTTTTCCTTCCTCCCTGGCCCTACTTACTCTGCTGCATGTAGGATGTTTTGTTAACTGATGATCTTAAGGAAATTCTTTGGTAAATGATATTCCTTGCCCTGTTTTTCCTCTTTTGTTATATGATGTCTTCTATTCAAGCAGCCAAACCAGAGCTGGCAAACAGCCTCTCTCTAGGTTTTCTACACATTGCTGCAAGGCAAAATAAACAGTTGTTTCCAGTTTGCATTGTCAGGGCTACAGATGTATGCTAATTAACCTTTCAATCTGCCGATGGAAAGCTGAAAGAGATTTAAATGTACTTTTCTAAGGCAGAGACCAAAGTCTGTGGACACCTGGCCCAGAGCAGAGCACGTCATGTCCTCCCTTTATGTTGACTCTGAAGGCATTTTCAGATTTCAGCAGAGCTTTACTAAAGGCCAGGAGGCAGAGATCAAATCCTTCTGAAATTCAAGGACATTACGTGTCTTTCTGGAGAAACACTGATGCCAAGGATAATATTTGAGTTGACCTGAGACCACTTGAAGGATGGGGAACTTCAGACAGGAACTCCTTCATAACATGGGAAGTTCATTGTTTTGTTAAGATGCTGCAGTATTGACTCAAATTTCTTACCCTCCTTTTGTTTTCTACAACCAAAAACCCACAAACAAACAAAACCAATCCCCAAAGCCAGGTCTCATACACCCTTCAGGCAAAAGTATTATCAAGCCTCTCATGTCAAACAGTCTGAGCAGAAGAAAGGAAAACGAAATGAATCTGCAGTTTATATCCAATTTCAGTATCAGGTTTAGAACTGGCTGCTACACAAATGAATGAAACAATCTCAGATGTGCAAAGCCAGTACTGCAGAGACCTTCCCAAGAGGAGGAAGCGAGGATCTGTTTCCTTCTTTAAGTTTTAAAAGCTTTACCTCATGATACCGCCTTGTTTGCCAAATATTTCTTGGAATCTCTCAAATAATGGTTCATTCTCACTGCTCCATTGTGCTTCAGCCAAACCACTGGCTGCTGCTGCCTCTGCTGGAGCCCAGAGCCAGCTGATGCCCTGCCCGTGTGCTCCTCCTGTGCTCTCACATCTGCTCCTTTCCAGGGCAGCCTGTGCCCAGGGCAGGTGTGGCTGCACACACACTGACACATCCTGGGAGCCGGGATCTGAGATGGTGGCACGGGGGCAGCCTTGGAAAGTGCCAGGGTGCCTAAAGAAACAGCACAGTGCTGATGTTCAGCTAACTCCTAACCTAATCTCCTCAATCTCCTCCTAATCTCCACAGCCTGCTCCTGCCTGCTCCACACAGACTCCTTCCCAGTGTTTGTTGCTGTATTTACCACTCAAACTGCAGCCTCATTCTCCCTTATGCCTCTCAAGTACACAGTGGAAAGGTTTTTACAGCTCAGGCACCACCATTTGGAACAGTTAAAATGCCCAGCCTCTCCCCATTGTTATCCCTTCTCCAGCATTATGAGGAAGTCTTTTCATCTCTCCTCAAATGACAATTGTATATACTTACTGTCAGCAATCACTTGCTTACAAGATTTTTATTACCCTAAATGCAGGAAGACTTGTTAATGTGTTATTATGACAGGAAAATCAGGAAATGAAGAGTTAAGGCTGAAAACTCTGTCTTCATTTTGCTGCCTACAAAAAATTCATTCCAGTTGGGAATCCTAAAAGGTTCTTTACCTAATAAAAAAAGAGATCTGTCATTTAATGCGGAGAAACTAATATTTCTCCTATCTTTTTGTAGAAGCAACATACAGATTGACTTGACAGGCTACAGGTTTCACTGGAAGGGGCACTGTTCCATCATCCAAAATACATATCCAATGATTTCCATGAGATCAGTTGATAAAAATTATTCAGTGGCTCCAAAGTAATAAGGAAAAGAATCTAACAAAAAATCTGTAGAGTATGGGTATGAAAAAATTTTTGCTTATTGCTTCAAAACTTCTGAGACAACTGTTAGCTTCATTTGGACTCAAAATTGTGACACTGGAGGAGAAGATGTATCCATCTATTGTCATCTACACAAAAAGATCAGACTTGCACATTTGGGGCTAATTATTTAAACTAATTAAAGAGGGAAAAAAACAGCAGAGAGATTTAAAGAACTGAATTTTAAAGATGTTTTCCCTTATATCCCTGCTGTGCTAACAACAAACATGGAACATCTTGGCCCCAAAATGATTTGTTTCCCAAACAAGAGCAAAGGTTTTATTGTAAGATATGGTTCAACTTCATGTATAAAAATTATGACATTTTATGCTACAATCCTCAGATGAAATCTTTTTAATTCAGACTTCAAAGTGATTGCAGGAGGACAGAAAAAGACCATCAGCTACTTAAGTTCCCTACTTTCCAAACAGTAGGACAATTAATACTTCACTCCTTGTTACTTTTGTTTCAGGAAATGAAGGACTCATTACTCAATGAACTGATTAGGTCACTGAAAATGCATTCACCTGTACTCCAGGACATGACCAGGTATCTGCAAATAAGTTTAAATGCTGTCTAAGCAACATGTGTCAAGGTGGCGCAGAAGAATTAGAAAGTCCAAACAATTCCATAAAGGACTCATTGCCCCAAATGTACTCCTCTCCCATGCACCAGAGCAGAACTCATGGAAGTGCTGCCTGAAGAAGCCACAACCTCACCATCAGTTCCCAGGATAAGCCAACCTGTGCAGTGATCAGCAAATCTGTCTCATCTCAGAAAGGAACAAACAGAGACCTGCCAGGAAAAATTGCTCGCAGATCTCCAAGGACTGATGTATGGTGAGGTACATAATTAAAGAGGGAGAGAGGCTGAAGAAGCTCTGAGCTGGTAAAGGAAAAGTCACAGGGGACTCATATTTAGTAACATGGCAAAAGTGAGATCATAAACCAGAGCAACCAAAAGGGGGAAAGGAGAAAAGCACATGGCGCAGGACTGGACAGGTCCCAAGTGGCCAAGGAGAAAAGCTCAAAAGACTGCAGACCAAGTTTTGGCAGAAAAACACAGAGAAAGATCTGTTGTCTATTTTGATGGACCCTTTGAAGTTTTCTGGATCTAATCTGATTTTTGTCTGTCATTCTTTGCCAAAAAAGATAAACCCTGCCAGGGAAAAACCCACCTTCCCTTATTCTTGTATTAATAAAAAAACAAATGGTCTGTTTTAAATATCAAACACTTAAAACACAGAACCTTTCTTCTATGATGTGTTGGAGAGTTCAATATTTGCAAGCTGTCATACTGGCCATTATAACAGACCAAAGTTGTTTCTGTACCTTGTACTTTATAAAATGATGTCAGAATATAAGCCTTGGTCCTATTTCTACAACTGCACCAAAATCAACCCTCTGGCTCCATCCACACTTCACTGAACTGGATGACAGAGGCTTATTTACTAAAATTTCTGCATAGGGGTGTCCAAAATATATTTTTGAAAATTTTTTTTGCTGATACTGAAAGTCTTCTGTTACTCTGTAGTAGCCATTTCTTTTAACAGTGTCTATCATTATATTACATTATGATACCACAGTGTTATGAGCCTTTCTAGGCTGTCATCTAACACAGTCTTTAGGCAGAAGCTTACCTTTAAACCTTTTCCTTGAATGATTTCAGTTCATACTTTGAGGTGCCTTACTTTCATGCCTTGTTGGAGGGGGGACACAGTCAACAATACTGAAAACACTGAGCTGAAAACTCCCATGTAATCACTACATTATGATGGCTCAGCCTGCCACTGACACTAGTTCCCATTAAAATGACAGCATTTACTATGTATTACTCTAAGCAATATACTGAACATTTCACATCCATTTGCAACTAATACATTGAAGTGCCCCAAATCCCATCCTGCCATTGCTACTGGCAGATGTTTTTTCACAGTGGCATTCATAAGAGTGGCATTCATTCATTGTTAGCTAAGTAGCAAATCTGGAGTTAGAGTACATGTTAATTCAGAGTAGCAATAAAGGAACTGGACAAGACAAACAGGGAATGGGAACTTCCAGCAAATGGGAACTTCACCCCAACAAGATGGCAAATACACCTTCATAATGGTGTAACACCAACATTTTAAAGGCTGTGTTCTCCTCCCAGCACAATATTCTAAACAGCTTTAAACATCCCTTATTTATAATAAAATCCATTTTATTTACATTAAAATACATTGTCTTACCTGCTTGGGTCTCTTATATCATCCCAAATAAACTTTGCCATTCATACACAAACTCCTGCTTCTTATCCAAATACAGTTCTTGTCTCCCCAGCTGCACAATCCTAGCCTTCTGTTCAATAATGGCACCAGCCATTTATTTGGGCATGTTCTTATTTTATTGAGGTCATTCCAGACTTTTTCTCTGCTCTCTACAGTTGCATTAACAGCTTCCTTCCTATTTTTAAATCAGTAGCTAATTTCAGCAACTAAGTGCCTATTGTTTCTTCAGGGTCACTCATAAAACAAACACCATTATTGATCTTTCTGAATCTACCACTAGTTTTCCCTTTTATCTCATCTGAGTGACTATTCAAGGGGCAAATTCTCAATAAACCAGGACATTTATCCTAGATAAACTAGGGTATCTGAAGGAAGAGGTTTTTCTGTATATGTGTGCTAATACAGCTCCTATCACAGCAGCATCAAAGAAACTCATAAACCCTTAGGGATTTTGTCTCCACAACACCTTTTTAAGGGGACAAGAGTTGTTAACTGTCTTTTACAAACAAGGAAGTAAGATACAGGGAGATTTAGTGCTTCAAAGGCAAAGGCCACTCATCAAATGTACAACAAATTAAATTCTTATTTTCTACATTTTAACCGCAATGATATCTTCCCTCTATTTTTGCATGCTCTCTGGATACACAATTGCTTACTTGTTGGATTGACGACCTGGCCAGTTTATATTTATCCTGCATTTTTGATGAGCATCTGAAGACAACAGACATCACAGACAAACATAAAAACCACATTAACCAAACTGTATTTCCTTTACCATTATTATTGAACTTCAATACAATTCTAAACAGATTTGTTGTCTTTCAGTGAAGCTAAAGGAAATTTTGGCTTGGCACAAGAAAATGTGATACCAAAAAGCAAAGCAGCCCTTCCAGGTAATAAGACCTAAGTGATCTCTTTCAGCCATCAGATATCTGGCCATTATTCTTTTGGCCAAGTGTGGCAAATCCAGTCCTTCTCAAATGAATTCTAGACCAACCTACAAAGAAATGTTAAATGCAGCTCGACTGCTGGAGCACTCCATCAGTTATAAGACACAATTTTCCAATGGCTCTCTGGCATTTCATCACTATTTTGCCACTTTCTGCATCTCTTTTCTCTCTTTACTCATAGGGATGGTTTGTCAGGCTTGTTTTTACTGATCACTAGATCAACAGAGCTCCAAAGAGAGGGGTGGGAATTGAGGCAGGGATTGAGAGGGCTGCCTGTGCTGGGTTTGTCTGCAGTGCTGAGCCCACAGGGAGAGACAGGAGTCACTGAGCTGGGACAGGTCTGCATTCTGCTTCTGGAGCCTCTGGGATCCAAGGAACCTCCTCTGCACAACACCACCCATGTGCACAGAAATACATGGCTGACTCTGAGCCAGGCCAGTTATGTCTGTGTTTCATTAAGGGGCAGGCAGATCACTTCTGTCCTGCTCCAACACTTCACAGGTTTATTAAACACAGTTTAAGAAGTTTGTCCCTAGACAGGAAATTCATGCCAAAGGTCTCACTGGTGCCAAACACCACTTGGTAGGGGCAATAACACTGCCATTTAAATGTATTGTTACTCATATTACTGAAGCTACTATATTAGCATGAAATATAGAAGTTTTTATGAGAATACAAAGATCAAACATGCTAATTGAATAATGAAGAGAGAAGTAGCTAGTGACCACTCAAGGATCTGGAAGCAAGTGAATCCCCTGGATAAAAGACATTCAGTTAATCAGAAGTTGCATTCTCAACTCAAATATTTATTTGCTTCCTATTTGTATGCCATAAGGTTTTCTGAGAAGCAAAATAAAGACAAATGTTCTCACTAGGTTTTGCCTTCATGGAAGAAAGTGTGCATCAGGCAAAACTTGGCAACCAAGATGATGAAAAGTCCTAGCAAGGATGGCATGAACTGTAATTTTAACAAGGTTCAGGCAGATATCAGCCTGCGTACCATGAAGTTGTATATTATGGCATCACAAGCCACAGGAGCACATTCTGCACACACTCTGCTGAACTAACACCCAGCACTAATGCTCCCCTCTCCTGACAGCTCTCTTCCTACCTGGTGGTAGACTCTGGGCTCTCTGCAGGTTCTGCCTCTACTTGCTAAGTCATGTTATAACTAGAGACTGCTTTGTCTTCACTTGAACTTTACATCCTGTTACTCTGCACAAAGGAAGTGAGTTATGTGAACAGCACACCTATTTTTTCCTAGTCAAGATCTACTTTGTTGGATATTATTGCCATTCAGGTGCCTATTCAGTGAGCCAGTCAAAAGCTATGATCAGCTGCATAGCATAAATGATTTTTTGAAAGGAAAGAAAATGCCATTAAAACAAAAGGCCCTGTTCTGCTTCTGAGTAAACAAATGGGAGTTTTACAAAGGCTCAAAAAGGAAAGGGATTAACATGCTTCAACGTGGTAATGGTCTCAACTGTTCACATTAAAATTTTCACAGTAAATTAAACCATGACAGAGGTAGGAAAGAAGTCAATTTTCAGTGGCTCATGCTGTTCTGCTGACATAAATTGCCATTTTTTAGGTAGTATATCCACCAACCTGTATAATGATAGAATTACAAAACCACAACCCGTTGTTGATTATGTTCGGCCTTTTGCATGCTAATTTTAGCCTGCTCTGCCAAAATAATTGCATGCACCACCTCATTACCAGGCTTCTGGATATTTAGAACCCTGTCGCTATTCTTTTTTTACCGACCTTTGCTTAAGCCTGCTGTGTTGGCCTTCCCTCCTTGTACAGTGTCTGCTGCTCAACACCACTTCTGCTTCCCACTTCTGCCCAGGACACCTTCCCAGCACTTACACCCATCCTTTTCCAGGGCTGTCTTGCCAAGGCTAATGCTAAATGTCAGTCCATCTCTACCCTGCTCATCCATGTTTCCCTGCAGGTTGCACACAACTCTTCACTATCCTCATGCTCTTTACAGTCCATAAAGAACAACAACTTTCCTTGACTAGGAAATGGCATGAAGCACTCCCCAGTCATCCCAGCAAGGCCGGGGAAGACAAGTAAACACAGACTCACTGGTTGATGCCGGCCAAGAGTTCCCACAACACGTGTTACTTAGTGAGTTTACACAACAGTGACCAAAGAGGAGGGAAAGGACAGGCCATGTAAGTGTGCCAGCACCAGACCCCCCACGGAAAGCTCTGCCCTTCGTTATTGTAGCAGCACCAGAAATGGATGTTCAAGTACAATCAGCGCTTATCTGACCGTCAAATGACCACGGTGCCTTTGCATCTCAGTTGCATCACGGCAGTGTAAAACAAAAAATGACAAAGGCCTATGAAAGAAAGTCAACCCAGTAAAGGGCAAGGTGCGGCGGGAGGTGTGGCAGACCCCAAAAGCCCGGGTGCAGTGGGGCGGCTGCTACAGAGCCAGACCCGATTCCCCTGCCCAAAGCTCCCCGGGCCGGGCTGATCCCGCAGCCCCGGGACACGCACAGCCTGGCCCCGGGCCTCGCCCCCTGCAGAGCTGTCCCTGCCCCGGGCCGTGTCCCTTCCCGCAGCTGCCCGGGCCCGGCCCGCAGCGCTGTCCCGGCCGGTGCTGGGCCCCGGGGCCGCGGGGCGGCGGCCGCCCTGCCCTGCCCGGGCCGCGGGGGGCGGCGGGGGCCCCTCTGTGTCCCGGGGGAGCCGCGGGCCGGGGCGAGGGAGGGCGCATAATAAACAGCATCGTTTTCATGCAGGCAGGGCTGCCGGCTCCCCAAGCCTCCTCCCCGCGATAACAACCCAGGTACAGCCCGCGCTCGCCCCCCTCCCTCCCCCTTCCTCCTCCTCCTCCTCCACCTCCTCCTCCTCCTCCTCCTCCCGGGGGGCCGGGGAGAAATCTACAGATCAAAGAAAAGATGCACAATAATAGCGGGGTGGGCTCGCACCGCGGCCCCCCGTCCGGCGGGGCCGGAGCCGGGGCCTCCGGCGGCTCCTGGCCGCGGCCCGGCCGCTGCCCGCCCGGCCGCGGGGCGATGGGGGCGGCGGCGCGGGGCCGGGCGCCCCCGCCGCGGTACTCACCCGGGCCGGCCAGTGCGGGTACCCCTTCATTTTGGCGAACACCAGGTCTCCAGCCTTGTATTCTCGGGGCCGCGGACGAGCCATCGGGAGCCGCCGCGGGAGCCGCCGTGTGTCCCCCCGCCCTCCCGCTCGCCGCCCCGGGGGCAGCCGGGCGAGCCCCCGCGGGGTGCGATGCGCCCGGGCACGGGGCGCAGCCGGGAGCGGGGCCGGGCCCGCGGGCGATCCCCGATCTCTCCGGCGGCGGCGGCGGCGGCGGCAGGAGGAGATGGGGTGTGTGTGTGTGTGTGAGTGTGTGTGCGTGTGTCTGTGTGTGTGAGTGTGTACGCGGGGGAGGGGGAGGCCTTGGACACAACCCCAGCAGCCCCCGGTACCAGGGAGCGGGCTGGCCGGGCGGGGGCGGCCGGGGAGCCCTCGCCCCGCGGCGGCGGCGGGCGCGGCGCTGCCCGCGGCCCCCCCGTGCGCGCTGGGCTACGCCGCCCGCGCCGCCCGCTCCATCCCCGCCGCAGCCGCCGCGGCCCCGGGAATATGGAGCCGTCTCCGACGAATTACTCCTCGGGCAGCGACCGAAAACAGGATCTTCTTATCCCCCCCCACCCCGCCCGCGCCTCCCCCCGCGCTTTCCCTTCCTGTTATTTTCTAGGTACACAGATCGGTTTCTATGAAAATAGGAGAGCAGAGAGCGCTCCAGTCCCGCCCGGCCCTCCCTTCCCCGCTGAAGCATGACACGGTTCTTTATGCGCGCCCGACATGGAGGCAGGGCGGCGAGGAGAAGCCGGCCGGGGCTGGCGGCAGCGCTCCCGCTTCCCCCGGCCAAAGGCGCCCGGCCCTTGGGCCTGGCAGTGCCCTGGCCCCGCTGTCACGGAGGCCCAGGCCCAGCACGGACCGGCCCCTCCGGGTACCTGCACACCCATCCTGAGCCCTCCCCATGCCAAGCAGCCTGAGCACACCCTAGGCAACGGCCTGGCTCCTCAGCACAAGGTTGTCCCAATTTCTGTACCCAGCCTGTCCTCCACTTGCCTTCTCGGCTTGAAACTAAAACCCACATCCACCAAGCCATGGACCTTGGAGCTGCACAATGGTGATGTCCCCTCACAGGGTGTTTTGGATCTCTGCTTGCCAGGTGATGCTGGTTTTTCCCCGTGGAAGGGAAGCCCTGGTAACTCACAAATCCCAGATATTGCTGCTTTTACCATAATGTTATCAGTTCAGCTGTAATGTTCAAACATCAATTATTATTGACATTTATTATACTCAAGTACCTTATCTACTAACACTAGATAGGCACCTGCCAGGTGGGTCATGAGCAGCAAAGTTTAGGAAAGGTTTTTCAGCAGGTCTGGCTGAAACTGTAGCAATAGGTTCCCCAACCACTCCCACATTTAAGATGGCAACTGTCCTCTTCGGGTTTAGGGAGACAGCTCTGGCTGATACTTCCCCACTCCCAAGGAAAGCACCTGGCCACAGGCAGCTCCTGCTGATGAAGAAGGAAATAGATGGCTGAAGACTGTAGGGTCACATTTTGGGGAGGGAGTAGATGGACCACAGAGAGCACTTCCAGTCTGCAATGGCTGGTAATGGCAGAAAAATAAAATAAATAAATGCTTCTTCTAGCACCTGTTCCTGGGCTGGCACAGGACCAAGAAAGCTTGTTTTTTATGGTAGCCCCAGATGTGGCTCTGGAGCCCAAATGCTGCTGCTGCTAGTTTTTAAGTCAAGAAAGTTTTCACTCTGGGTCATAAAAAAGGATAAGCACTTCACTGCTGGTGGAAGCACTGCTGTAAAATCATTAGCTCAGGTATCAGTAGCAGACTAATAATGGAAAAAGAATTCCAAAAAGCTGGATAAACATTTAGATAATTATCCTGCACTGTGCTCAGTGCTGTTACCTGTTCTGAAGCACTGATCAGTGACAGGGTTGCCAATGCAGCCACCTGCAGTATATACATCTGGCCAAACAGCTCACTTTCACTTTCACATCAAATAGGATTTTGTATCCTCTTAAATTGATACCTGATTCCCTTCAGAAAAATGTAATATAAAATCTCTGACTATAGGAGCTGGGACTCTGATCTGACTCTCTCCAGAATAATCCTATGTGCTGCCTTACACACACAGGATTACCTCCCCAAACCAGCCTTCTCTCCAGAATACTTATTAGAGAGGTGGAGCTGCCTTTTTTTTGTTTTATTTTAATGCATTGTTTGCTTTTCATCTCAGATATGAATAGCTCTTTCTAGTAACTTATTTAGTGACCTTAAATCAGAAAGGAGCAGGATGTGTGCCAGTTGGTTGCAAAACGAAACTCTATGCTTCATGTACACACCCAAACAACAATGTATTGCTAATGTCAAAATAGCAACATTTGAAGTGACTAGATACAGAACTGAAACATCTCACGGCAATGTGCACTTTTGTATTTCCTTTTGTCCCAACATTGGTGTCTGCAGAGAATGCAGTGAAGGGTTTCCAGTCTGCAGGGAAGATAATCATATACTAGAGCTCCAAAGAAAACTCATCCCGTGGACACGCAAGGATGCAGCTCTCTTTTCCTTGTGAATAGACTGCAAAGGATAAATGAGTTGCTAAGGTAAGAACTCTGTTCAGGTTTGGTCAGCTGAAAACTCTTAAAATACTCTGCAGATAGTTCCTCCATCAAGCTACGGTTAAGATGCTGGGAAAAGGTGGAGAAGAAAAAAAGCAAATTTCCTTGCTGACGAATGAAAAACCAAATCAAATGTTCCACACATTAAGAGGAAAGTGAAGTACACTGGCACAACACACAAAGGAGTTTGGTAGTGTGCATAACTCCCTCAGCCACTCCTCACAGCATCCAAAGCCTGAGATCTCCTGCTAGCTCACCTGTATCCTGTTCCTTTCTCTTCCCTTACAAAGGGGAGTTCATCTACTCCTTCCACATGGAAGTGGAAAAGAGGAGTCATAAGAGTTTCTTCCTAACACTTCAAGAGCAGTTTCAGATCATAACAGGGAGTGGAGGGGTGCAGCGGTTTGCTGACAGATGCACTGCATGTACATGGGCCAGGTCCTAAGTCTACGGAAGCCAAGAGCTGGGTCTGCTTTGGGCACAAAGATCAGCAGGTCACAAAGGCAGCAGCAGCCGTGTCCTTACACAGCAAGGGAGACCTGAGCAGGGATGGGTGTCTCCTTCTCCCTAAACTGCCCAGCATGATCTACCAAGTCCTCTCTCACTTCCCCCCTGCCAGCCAGGTGCTCTATTCCCAGAGCAGGGCAGTGTACACGAGTATGAGCAGGGTAGATGGTGATGACAGAGGCTCAGCAGGACACAAGGGAGGTGGCAGGGCCAGCAGCGTGGTCAGCAGTGAAACCCTGAGTCACCCAGGACAGATGGAGTCTGAGATAACTGCTCTGAAGTCATCACCACACTACTGAATTTTGCTTTCCCCATAATTCCCAGAAAACAGTGTTCTTCAGCTATTGAGAAGCTTTCAGCTAGTTCTGATAATTTTTCCCCAATTCACATGAGGAAAAGAATAACTACACACTCCTGGTTGAAGACTTTCATAGTAAAAGGATTTCATTGATTTGAAAGTGTAGATCAATCTTTAAGAAGAGAGCATGTGGACAAAAAAGACCTAATTTCAAAAAAGCCTTGCAAAGTCCTGAATAAATTTTTAAACATACCTAAGTTATGCATTAAATACTCCATGACCATGGTTTTGCACACACCTGTTTGCATGCAGACAGTCTGGAATGTGAATCCTGTTCATGCTGGTTTCTTGCACTTGCCATTTTTTGAGAAGCTGCCTATATTGTGTCTGTTGAAGCTATGTGGATTATTACATTTGCCTCTTACCTTCTGTCCCTGGCCACCTTACAATTTTTGCTTTCCCCGCTGAAATCTCTTCTGAGATCAGACTGAAAGTGCTCTGCAGCATGGCTACCTGTACAATCAACTTTACTGTTAGACAATGAAAAATAAATAGTTTTATTTTTACTTACCTACCTGTGGTTGATATAATTTTCTTTCCTTCTGCATTTCCTTTTCCTGTGTGTAAAAATGTGTCAGTAATGATTACCATGATTAGTATTTTGCCTATGACCACAGTAAAGTAGTGCTTCTCTGTTAAATATTTTAATAGGAAACTGTTCTGAGTCACAACTGAGCCATTCCCCTGTGCAAGACATGTCTGAGAGCTCTGTCTGAAATCACAGAGCTACTTCATGTGAGGCAGAAAGAGGCCATGATGGTTTATGTCCATCCCAACATGCATGAAAGGCACTTACCATGCCCATTAGGATATTCTTAATTACTGGAGATAAGAAGCTCACCAGGGGATCTCAAGCTTTCTCTTTAATAAGCTTAGAAGGGAGAAGGGCATGTATCATAGCTGGAGCAAGTAACCTATACCCAGTTTCATGAATCTTCTTATGTTATACACTCCTAATCATATTAAATTAGACAATCTTTAAGGTGATTGCTTTACATGTTGCAGAGGTGTGAACACATATCCTAGAGGCAGAAGAGATAGAAGTACTTCAGTTAAAATTAACTTTCTCTCTGACTGGGAGCTTTCCACTTGAAGATGGAAAGGTTTGCATGGGATGGAAATGTTATTAGCAAGTATGCATTGCTGCCATTCCTTGTTCTCTACAGGCATTTCAGCTAAAGCTACAGCAAGCAAAAGATGCCTACAGTCAGTGCTGCTTTACATGTTCCAACTCAAACCTCTGTTTCTAGTTTCTAGGATATCTTTCATAATTTAACCATTAGAACTGAAATTTTCAATGCATCTAAACTCTTCTGACAATGACAGTAAAAGAAATAAGTGTAAAATTATCAATTTCCCAGGTATCATATAAACATAGCTGAGTTTTAAGTGTCTGAAAAGCATTTGTGCACACTCAACAAGGATTAATAAACAAGCCTCATGTTCTGTCTGGACTAAACACGCTCTAGGCTAAAGTGAATGTGATTCAGCTCATGCTGGAGATGACTGTGGAAGCAAAGCTCATGAGAGGAAAAAATGGCTCCCCTTGAGAGAACTGGGGAAAGCTGGAAGGGAAGCAGGAACTAAAGCCTGGAAAGGATGTGAGAAAAGCAGAAAGGGATTAAGAAAGAGAGGTAAAAGCAGACATGTATAAGAACACAAAGATTTCAGTGTATCTTAGTATAAATCAAGAAAACCTGCACATTATCTAACAAAATTCTGTAGCCCAGTACATCTCATTCTCTGCTGGCAAGTTCTCCATACAAAGACTAATGACCTGTCACTGTGCTGTCAGTTTGCTCATCAGATTATGTGGTAATCCACACTCAATTCAAAGGTATTGGACTTTATGACTTACCAGTCTCTTCAGTGGTAACCAGCCTGAGATTTTCTGTGGAGAAAAAAATAAACAAATCAGAAGGAAGTTTTTAAAGATTGTATCACAAACCTTTCCAGCAACATGAGTATTTCACAACATTAACTACCTGACTTTGCAACTTCACTGCTTGAATTTTCTCTTGTGGCATGTGAAATGTTTTAGCAGCCATTTATTGAGAAACCCTCATAAAAATCTAGTACTTCCAAAAGCATTATGCATGCTATGGAGATTATCTTGATGGACAGAAGTTGCACAATTTACTTTGCTGTTCCCATAATTTTATGTGTTTGCTATAGATATTATTCATTGCAATGAAACTAGTGACTCTCATTTCCATTTGATTGCTAATCTATAAAATGCTTCTTCAAATGACCAGGTGAGACACTTCACCTTTAAAGCTATAAAGCCATAATACCTAAGAAAGAAAACCTGCAACAGATATTTCTCCTCTGGACAAATATTTCAGATGTGCTGTCTAAAGTCTAAGAGATTTATTGGGTGAGAAGTATGTTGAGAGTTGACAAGAACAATAAATTTAGTGCCAGATTCGTGACACTTACCCCATCGTAGTTTCCCCTCATAAATACTGGAGAAAAGGATTTCTATCACATGCCCTCTGGTACATTCATCAAAATGCCTTTTGAAATGTGAATTAATGAATAATTACATCCCAACACAGACAACAGAACATATTTATTTAAGGAGATTTGTAACTTCACTTTTGTATCACCTGAATGACAGTGTCAGAAGCCAGGAAACAAAAAGAAATAATGCAGCTAGCACGCAATTTCTGGAGATTGCTGCTGCTTTGCACCATAAAACTCCTCTCAAGAGCAGCAGGGTTTGATGATGGGATGTACCTATTGTTCAAGAATTCACTCTTCCAGAACCCAAGCCCTGAATATCATCTGTTGTGCTGCAGTCTAATACATGTGTGTTATCACAGGGAAAAAATAATAAAAAAAAAAATCAGTGTCAGGAGTTTCTTCCTGGATAGATTGGCATCAGCAAGAGTTTAATAGAAGGTAAACTAAATGACACAAGACTATCATCCCAACTGTGTTGAAATCAGCAGAAAAACTCTCAGCATGTCCCCTCTGAAACTCTCTTCAGATCATTCTCTCTATTGCATGGGCAACATCCCCAAACTTTCAGTGACTCAAATCACTACATTGGGTCTTATGCCCATCTCCCTCCATGTCTTTCACCTAGGCCAGATCCAAATCTCACTGTCTTCCTTTTTCCATGAGCATTTTTCATCTCTGTGAAGGCACTTTTCTCCAGATATGACCTCTGCAGACCTTTCTTGACCTTTCCCATCCACATGCCCTCTTTCTCCAGTTCATGTGAAGCAGTGCCTTGAGGATGTGGCCATGCTTTATAAACACTTTGCTTTGCTCAAGAGTCACTTGGAAATATCCTCTCCCTGTCATGCCTGTGTTTTACACCTTGGCTCCACAGGCCTGAGCATCCTGCTGTTTCTTTGTTGTGGGTTAACTCCAGGAAAGCCCCACACATCCCTGTGGGGTCAGCACCACGGGTCACAAATCCAAAACACAGCACTGTAAAGCTACTGTAAAGAAAATGAACTATATCCCAGCCAAAACTAGAACTTTTTTCCATCTTACCAGCCCCATCCTGCCCAGATTTACTACATCATCCACCTGGATGATGAGTCCTGAAGGGGACCTGGGGGTAAGGACTGAGATACTGCTGGGTTTGAAGCACTGAGGAGAGTTCTCAGGCTCTGTGGTTGTGGTGATGCTGAGGGTGATGACCACGTTGCCTGCCAGGATGAAAACAGGCATGAAGTGCCTGGGAAAGTGGATATAGATGATATTACACCTGACGGGTTGTAGGGGATGTCATTGCTGATCAGGCAGAAAACTTGGCAAGTTACCTTCTCTCCCCTCATCATTCCCAACAAATAAGGACTCAGCTCTCTGGGCAGCCATTCCTTTCCTCTCCAGGGCACATGAGAAGCTGGGATGCAGGGACCAAAGTGGGCGAATCCACCGTCACCACACTTGGTCTGACATGCTATTGCTTAAACCTTGTGGTGTACCCTTAAAGATCAGCACACCACCCTGCACAATGCAAGAACTGGTTCCAGCTGCCTCCCGTGAGAACTTCTCAGAAGCACATTTCTTCACACATTCCACACAGCCTCTACCTCCAGATCATGTTTCTTGTGATGGCCTGCGAGTCTGCCCCTTCCTACTTACATCTTGTCATGTGGCAGCCACATGTTGATTGTTTCTCCATTAACCAAACCTAATATCCTGCTCACCTATTTGTCTCTCAGAGATCTGTACTCCTGCTCATGACATCCTTTTAAGAATTGTAACCTCATTTCTTTTGAATTCCTTTCTCAAAACTCCATCCCTCCCAGAAAACCTAGGATAGCTGATTAGGTCTACCACACCTCTAATGAGTGAGGGTTAGCATCAGAGCCTGGAATTAAGTGGTACAGAGGCTGAAAAGGTCAGGAGTAGGTTGTGGAGGAGGAAAGGAAGTTAGCATGCTTAATAACAATTAAGATTAAAATGTATAATTAATATTACCTTGCCCAGTGTTTCAGTGAGCCTTTGTTGTATAATGTATTTTTTTCCCCACAGTCTGACTTTGTTTTTTTTCAACACTGCCCTCTTCAAAGAAGGCCTCTTCTTCTGAGTTTGGAAAGTTGCATGTTTATAAATAATAAATACTACAATAAAAAAATCAGGGCTACTGCACTTGCTAGCAAACAGCCAATATGCACTAGATCTCTTGGAAGTCAGAGGTCTTTTCTGCTGCTGTTTGTGCCGCTTTACCTAATTTGATGTAGTGAAGTTGCTCCTGATTTGTAAACTGAAAAATGGAGTTGCTAAAATGTAAAATTACAATATAAATATAATATAAATATTAAAATATTTAATTTTAATATTTATATTAAAATTAAAATCTAGCAGATGTGCATTATTTGCAGAGATGTGATTATAAGCCAGGAAACAGATATTTCTAGAGAAGTGACAGTATTACTATGTAATTAGAACAAAGAGGCTTCATAAGGAATGGCTTATTTCTGTCCACTTGCTAATATTCTTCCTTAGCTGTCACATTTAAGTGGACACTATCTTACTGAACATGAACCCCAGTTCAAACCTTCCCACTGCAGCTCAGAGAAATACAATGTTTCAGAAGAAAAATTATAACCTATCTTCACTGAATAGAAGCAGCAAAGGACTTAGTACATTGCTGGAAGACAAACATGAAATATTTAGGCTGGTTAGTATTAAGAAAGTCAAAGTGAATACCATGAGATGAAGCAGCCAAACAGAATTGGCAAGGATAGTCTTATAAGGGAGAGGTATTAATAGACTGCTACTCCCACAGGACATGATTCTCCTATCTTAATCAGGCAAATCTCCCACTAAAACTTTCAAAGGGCATCATGCCAGTCCATAGCTAAGCAGGAACTTTGGGACCAAAAGTGAAACCCAAATGTTCTGTCCATTCATGTAAGGCCTTTGTTAATTGCTGGTCTGCATCCTCCCTCTGCAACTTCCTGGCCCTGGCAGCTGGAGGGGCTGGCAGCTTCTCTGCTGGGCAGATGCTGGCACTCTGAAGATAGAAGTCAGAGTTTGATGCCAAGTGGGCCACGGTGCCTAAAGAGAAGAAATAATCTGAACATTCACAGCTGCTTTTTGCCATCCAGTGATCAACAGTGAACTTCTGGAGCATGGCTAGCAGAAGATGAATAGAAAGGCAAGAGGTGATACAAGTGGTTAGGCTCCACAGACCTCTAGTTAAATTGTGCTGTCCCCCAGCCTCAGTTTAAGCAGAGCTCTGGACCTACATATTTATTTGGACCTGCTACAAGAAAAGATCTACTTTTCCATATTTCTGTGTGAAGGACAAATCTCAGGCAGCAAGAGTATGAAATTGAAATGAGCTGCAGTTTGCTTTCCCCTGCAGTGTCCTGTTCTTACTCCCAGTCTTCCAGGACAGTTTTTACCTTACAGTGGTAGCTTAGGGAACCCATAGGATGTAGAATTCAGCATCCAATATAGAAGGATTCAAACCAATTTATACTATTTACATAGATGTCAGTATTGTCCACATAACATAAAATTAACATTGTTAACAGGGGATTGTCAGTATTGTCCACATAACATAAAATTAACATTGTTAACAGGGGATAAGAAGAATTGAGATTCAGGGCAGTAATACAAAGAACTAACAGGCTGTTCCATATCCACAAGCTGTAAGTTATTTTACATCTAGTACTGGCCATTATGTAAACTTTGTGCAATTTGTTTGTCTGTTTCAGCAATGGGAATTTAAATGAACAGGGAAAAGACGGTTCTATTTTGTTTTAATTTTCTCAGGTTAATAAAGTGTCAAATTAAAGCAAGGAATTAATTTCTCAGCAAATATAGAGTTTACAATAATTGTAGTTGCAACAAAGGTCAATAGACCAAATGGCCCTGTCTTGGTGCAACTGTGCTGAGGGCAGTACAAGAAATAATTTGGCCACTGTGTATCTGGTGTACCCAGTTCTCTGCTGCACAAGGCAATGAAAGGGAACACACACAAGCCTGCTGAGTGCAAAGCTCCCATAAATGCTCACTGCACTCTTGCACAACCAGCACAATCCTGCTTTTGAGTTCTCCAGACAGAATTTCAGCCTTAAAAATACTGTGTAGTTCTGCACATTTATAGACTACTAATGAAAAACCGGTAGATGAAATTTATACTACATGTTGTTTAACTGTGTATATATATCATGTAAAGTGGTATGCAGTGAAGTATATACACAAATGTAAAGCCTTAGATATTCCTTTATTTCACTGCACATGAAGTCACTTTCTCTCTCACACATGTTCTCACACTCAGAGCATAAGGAACCTACTGGTCCTCACTGATCCCCAGAATTCCTGTGGGGCTGGCAAGGTCCAAAGGTCCTAGAAGCTCACTCTGCCACATGTTTGCCTTTCCACACAAACATTTGCTAGGAAATCTATCACCTTCAATGCAGCACCATCATGTGACATGCCAATAAAAATATTTATGTCTCTCACATTTTCCAGACAGGAAAGTGTCTGTTGGAATGAAGATACTGCTGTACCCTCTCTTTTAACTACACCTTTCTTTTTTTTTTTTTTTTTTTTTTTTTTGTCAATAGCTTTGATCCTTTACAAGTGTCCTGTCAGTAACCACTCTGGTTTGGATTAAGGACAAATGCTCCAATTCCCTCATTTTTTTAGTGAAGCACTCATGCAAGCTCGTTTGTTTGAAGCTTGTGATTCAAACACTTAAAAACTAGGGCTTTGAGCCCCTAAATGTTTGCTTTCAGATTCATGGCATGTTCATTGCTAGGCATGTCAAAGGCTGCTGCCTCACCACACAGCATGGTCAGCTCCAGTCTTCCATGGAATGGGCAGTGGCATTTGAAGATGCTGCTGCAGAAATGAGCAGAAGCCAGGTCAGAATGTGTACAATTATTACTGCAATTGATGGGAATCTGGGTTATGCTGTGATGCTCCTAAGGCCTGGAGCTGTATTGTCACTGTCTATCCATGTACTGACTGAATCACTCAGATGTCCTACAGGAAACTCCAGGAATAAATAACTGAGTAGAATGAGTGCTGTAGTAGAGACTTCTCCATTTGAAACAGCCCAAGGAGACAATGTAGACATCCTTACTTCTAAAGGCTGAAGATGCCATCTCTTGACTTTGTGTCACTGTGCATTGGGATATGCCTGGGCAGTGTCAACAGCTGAATCTCTACTGGATTTAGTGCAGTCCTCCCTTTCCTGGCTAACAAAACTGCTGGGAATGGGTTTGATTTTGAAATGTTAATTTATTCCATTTTGAAGGCTGATTAGTCCCAGTGCTGGGCTTTTGTTTTTGGGTTGGTCTGAATTCTTCATCTAGGAGAAGGTGTCAATATGGTGACAAAACTTAATTTCTCATCTGTAAAACCTGTACAAATCACACAGCTCTGCCCTGTATTGTGACATACACACATGCACCCCATGGCTCCTGCTATGGAGAGGGTAAGGTTTTCCTACATTCTGGTGGGTTTTGCACTACAAGTCAGGGAGGCCCAGCTGAGGGCTCCTACACTATTTAAAAGGATATTGCAGGGCTGTTTTAGTGTAAAAGTAAAAACAGATGACACTATGTGAAAAGAGCTTCTTACTTGCTTGCCAAAACCTCTACAATTTCAAAATTCAGCTATGTATCTTTTAATATTCACTTCTGTGATCATTTGTAACATACAAACGCTTTAAAGTGGCCTCCAAGACTTTCTAAACATTCTTGCTTTCTGTTGTACTTCTAATCCTCTTATTTGTAGGGTGAAAGGAAGATAATGTTGGCTTTCTCTAAAGCTGGCTTACTTTCAGGAATATATGTACTATGACTCTTGCTTTCCTTACAATGCTAATGATGTGCATAACAGGTAAAAATACTAATAAAAATGGGTATTTAAAAAGATTTGATGGGCTGTTCTTCCATCTGCAATCTCAATTATTTCATCAGAGTTGAACACAATAACGTAAGTAAACTTCTGCCTAGTACTTGATCCTCTGTAAAATAATGGAATCAATTTGCTGCTTTGTACTGACTACCCTAAGCTGGCCACATGTTTCTTTATGAACATTGATTGTAATGCCTAAAAATGCTCAGATTATTTTCAGTTTGAATTACTCGACCTTGCAGAATAATTTTTGAGGATGACATGGAAACCAAGCGCTTGGAACATCTTATATTAATTTTTCTCCTTTGACACTAAAATGGCCACCATGATACTTAAGTTACCTAAAATGTCACTGCAGATTTGAATGCTCACAGGAATAAGCAGCAGAAAACTCAGTAAAGACATGGTTTTGAAAATGTTATGGTGGAGTATATGAAAAAATTTTAAAAATTTGTTCTGCACATGTGTAACACACAGCCCAGTGGAGTCTATGTCTGTGACAAATGTTTGCCACAAAATCTAAGTACAGACAGGTTATAAAAACTGATGGTATCTGGAGAAATGAACAACATTCAGGCCCAAAATCACAGCAAGCATTATCACAGTGTGAATTCTATTTATGACTAGTGAGAAATAATGTAAAATAGTTTTGAGTGATTTATTCTGACATGACAGGGAAACTAATCTGTATGAATGCAACTCTGTATTTTAGGGAATACATTCTTTTTATTTTAAGTATTCCAGGCTGCATATTGTCTACCACAGAAAATTAGTGTTAGTGCAGATCCAAGAAAAGTCAAACATTGTTTTAGAAAGGAGGTATTAGAGGACATAATTAAACATCAGCACCTGGGTCAATGGCCTCTTTGTGTAAGATGAAAGTTATAAGACCCATAGTTTCTTCTGAAAATCAAAAGTCAAGCAGCCCAGGAATTCCTAAGACATATCTAGGATTGGGGTGAGAAATGGTTTCTCAAATAATGAGGCAGAACTGAAGTCTGAAAACTAACTGAGAAGGAATTTTGCACAAGCAGTTGCATATAGAGGCTGGAGTGTGGGGTTGGCTGCTGGATGAGAGAGCTTTAGGCCAAGATTATCTGATTTTTCTTTAAGAAGAAGGTCTGTGACTCTTGATATTCTTTTAAATAAAGACATGTGTGAACTGAACTAGTTCACAAGTATTTAGTATTGACTGTGTCAGTAGGAGCAAGAATGTATTTGTATGAAAATTAACTGATAGAAACTTTAACCAAGGGAATGATAAAATACTGCCAACTTGAGATTCCTAAACTGGGCTTTGGTCTGAGGATAAGACAAGAAAGTTTTTGCAGATTTTTTTTTAAAGAAAAATGGGAATTCCACTGAGAAGCTTAAGTTTAGAAACTAATATCCCAACCTCTACAAGATGTCTGTCAAACTGTCACTCACACTGAAAAGTACTCCACCATTGCTTGTACACATGGCCACCAGCTACACTCTGCTGAGTTTAAAGCAGAGAAAACTGCAGCTGTAAATATCCAGGCAAACTGCTGAAATGCATCTACAATGGATGTGTACCATGCAGCTGGTGGAGATGCTCTCTTTGAGCACAATCAAAAACTTGAAGGCAGTAGAAATCTTTCCATTATCTTCTAAACTTTTCAGAGGGCATAATTTTACAGCATTTTACAGCATAATTTACTCCAAATTGTGTTGATTATACTACTTCTAGCTCTGAACCATAACAGACCATAAGGTACTGACTGATCAGCTTATACTTCTAGACAAATTTCTAACCTTTTTTGTTGTAAGTTCTTGTAGATTTGGGGAGAAGATAAACACATGTGTTTGTGAGCTGGATTTTCAGAAGTGTTCCTGTATTTTTAAACTTGAATTCTGTTGTAAAGAGATGAACTTGGGACTCTTCAGCATTGTGTGTGGTGGAGAGTTGTTGAACCTTGGGGGCTTTGCTGGTTTTTTTGCTCTCCTGCTGTCCCATAACAAAATCTGTTTCCTTTTCAGAAAAAGGAAGCCAATACTTATGACAGCTACCAAATTTTGCAAACTACTGGGAAAAACTATTGGGTCAAGCTCTGCTTTAGCTTCATTGAACCTGCTGTGAGCTGAGGCACTGGCACTGTACTACAATCTGGCCATTGTGTCCAAAAGTACAACTATTGGTAAAGGAAAATATCCATGAGGAAGCTTCTGCAGGACAGACTAGCACAGGAATTATGGCTTCAGGATCTCACTGAGCATTTGTTGATGCAGGGAATGGCTCTCTCTGAAGCTCCTCAGCACAGGCTGGTGCTGTACCATGGTGTAGATGTCAGGACTTGGCCACCTGGACTTTCTCTTCTCCCTGGGGTCCCTGTGTTAGCCAAAGGTGTGCCCCAGCACAGCTGTCACCAGCACCAGGGACACACTGCAGTCTGCCAAGGCACTGCTGGGTCAGATGGACTGCTGCTTCCCAGAGGCAGCTTGGACGGTTGCCACTGTTGTACTTGTCTACACATCCAAGTTAGTTTATTTTCTTTAAAGTGTGTTATTCAGCTCTGCTAGAAAGGACAGGGAGAAAAGCCACATAACAAATATCTATGCTGCTGTTAATGTAGTCCTTCCCAGGCCTCTGACCTTTCTCACCAGGACGGGTTTCCAAGCTTTGTTCCAAAATACAGATCTGTATTTCCCTGAAGTACTGAACAATTTCCACCAGAGGTCTCTGTCTACCAATAATTCCAGTCTGGTAGGATTGCTCATGCACTTCAAGGTTCGAAAGTCAGTGTTAGGCTGTGTCTCTTCGCAGGAATAAGAAACAAAAGCAAGATTTCCCAAATCTGAGTGCCTGGGAAATCATCGTCTACTTTACAGAGCAGTAATACCCATCTATTACATACACAGAGAATTTCAAAAAAGGTTTTCTTATATAAGAAGTTATTTAAATAACTCCCTTGAGCACATGTAGCCTATGAAAACCAACATTTCAATGAATTTAAGAATTAGGAGCACTTCATCAGAGTTCAGAAACTGTAAATATCCTGCTTTTACATGCAAAACAAGTAAGTTCATTTGAAGCAAGCAAAATAAACTCCTATCTTCTCAGAATGTCTGTGATCCCTAACTTGAGATATAACTATGCTCAGGGGGAACTGCTCCAAGAGACATTTAGATTTCATGCTACAATATCTTTGCGTCTCATCTGGCTTTAATACAAGTGTACCATCTGTTTATGACAAAATTATTTATTTTTATGCCTACATTCCCCTATTATATTTACTAATCTACTTCACTCTATGGGATGCACTCAAAAAATGCAAGGTGCTAAAAATAAGGATTAAACATTTCTGCCTTGAGGTCTGGTCTCTAATTGCTCTGTGCAGCACTTCAATTTACCAAGAAACATTAAGAAGTCTCAAAGAGAGGCTCTTTTGAAGCTCAAACAATATCATCAGGGTGGGGCAAGTTCCCTTCCCTTCCCTCACCTCAGGAAAGAACCTTATCCTTTCTTTGTGCCAAGACATTTGCTGGTGTTTTGTTATGGCAGAGGATGGTATGACATGAGAACCTTGCAGCAGAACCAACACAATTTCCCCAGCTCACAGTAGAGCCACACCACTGCTTGTGTGGAACATTACATCAACAAAATGCTGCTGATGGCTGCTCACCCTGAAATAATCTCAAACATATCCTGGTGTAGTCTCTCAGCTGAGATGTGAAAGGTGCACATTCCTTTCATCTCCAGCTGTCCAAAAGCCACAGTTCCGTATCTGAAACTGAAACAAGGCCAGCGACCAGTCCAGCACATCTGTGTCACCACCAGCAGCTTCTCTAAAGAGAAAACCAATGGACAAAAACCATGGGAGCAAGGTCTGATCCTGCCCATCTCAGTGGGGTGACTCACAGCAGGTGTTGTTGTGTTGAATGCCTGAAGAATTACAAGCCAATTTCTTAGCAGCTCTTACCCATGTCATAAAACATACCATTACTATATGCTAATGCCATGTACATACATACATGCACCGAGCCCCTTCATTTCTGCAAAATATTACAAGTTGTGGCCTTGAAGCAGTACTGGAAGCTGCGAATATTGCACTGAGAAATATACTGAAAACAAGTTCGGCCTTAGAACACAACAAACAACAGTTGCAAGATGAGAAAATGTATTAATGCTCTTTGCAACACCTGGCACAAGGCTGACAGTTTACCTTAGCTGAGGAGCAAAATTTACTCCAACCTACAACAGAACTCCTACTGGAGTGAAGGTGGCATTATATGGAAGAATTGTAGGCTCAGTTCCAAGAGCACTGTAATTCTTTGTTCAGCTTTGACTCACTCCCTTGTGTTCATGCACAGGTAGCAGAGGGGGTACTTATTGGATGAATAGACTGATAATGTGCTCACTTCTTCAGTGTCCACTGCTATAACAATCCCCTTGGGATTAAGTGAAAGAGGAGGAACTGCATGTGATTTAGGACAAGGAATTTTAACCAAACAGCAGAAATTTCCACTGTGTCTCAAACTGAATATTTTAGTCAAATCAATGCCTGCACCTGTCTTCTGCTTGTAATTCACCATGAGACAGAGGTCCCTTGGTAATCTGGTAGAAATTCTTGCATTCCTTTGAAAAAAATCACTTGTAATTCAGTAGTTCTTTGATTTGCAAACTCTGGGTAGAATTTGATTCATCTTTTGTTCACTCTTTTCCAGCAAATACCCACATTCCAGCTAAAGCTGATCCTTGTTTTGTCAGTATTGTCTCTGACTTCAAATGGTATGTTCATTTTTTTTGGGAATGCACCATAATCTAACCTCTCCTTCTACCTTACATTCAGGTGCAGAAATGTGTTGTGATCACAATAATGGTGAGATGACAGGCAGACCTGGCTATCAGGGTTCAGTTCCAGTTCCGATACTTTGCAGTTTGATTCTTTCCTCCTACACAGCTGTTGCAGGCCTGGATGACATTGAAGGTACAACTCCCTCCTCTTTCTGCTCTGCCAGAGCATGTTATAACTGAAAAGCCCTGGAAGAAGCTACAGACTGAGAGAGGATTGTGTGGGAACAACACAGAGATTTAACTTGAAGCTATGGATGTAGAGAATCTCTAAAAATTATCTAAAAGTCACAACAGTATCAGAGATTCCATCTGAGGAGACTGTCCTTCCCTTCTCTAAAGCCAAGGACATCAATATTCTGCTTTAGGCCCAACAATGTTGAAAGACTATTTCATTACAGCTCAAAAGCTCTGCAGCTTTGACCCATATGATGGACCAGAATGAGGAAATGTATCGACTAAAAGATGCTTTGGTCCTGTTTTGTGTCCAAAAGAGACTCTTATTTTCACTTCATGTGAAAGAAGAAGAAAGATGGAGGAACTTTCTGTCCTTGTTCAGTCTCTAAACAACACTAAATAGAGTAAGGTCCCTCATTTCCTGCTGCTGTAAAATTTATGGCCTTTCAGTAGCCTACAGCTACCTTCAAGAAAATAAAACAAGGCAAGAATGGACCAGGAGACCCAGCAGAAGATGCGGCATAATCTAACCAGTGAAAAGGGGTTGTGAGTATTATTTCCTTGTCTTTTTAGGAATATTCTTTCATAGCAGAGAGGTTCAGATCCATCTTACCACATATCTTTTCCCAAAATCTATCCTTTTGCTTTGCATCTACTATAGCAAAACATTTAAAAGTGTCTTTCTGTTGAGAGACATTGCTATTGGCCTGGGAAAAAAAAGACTTCTCCCCCCCAGATATTGACTTCAGCAGAAATACACACTTACTGTGTGAGAGCAGAATCTGAGAATAACAAAAGACAGAAGTGCACAAATTATCCAAGAGCTTCACTTATAAACTTGGAATGTGCTCCAGCTTTTAACAAAGTACAAGAAAACAAAAGAAAAAAAGCTCAACAATAGCAAAAACATTGCCAAAGAGTTGGGAGAAATGTCTCACTGCTCTCATGTGAGCAATGAGATTAAAATTCTTTACTCTCAGCTTTTGAAGCCACAGAAATTAAGATCTCAGCAAATATTTCAATACTTTCAGAAGAAGAGAACTCATATTTATTCTACCTGCAGATATTGGGCACAATGATGCCATTATTTAACTGTTTTACAAAACTGAGGTCCATTAATTCAGTTATCTGCTGGTGTGAAGTCAAGGCTTTTGACTGATAAGACACTGTAATTCTAACAGTCCCTGCCAATTCATAGATGATGATGTTGCACAGACAGTATTAATTTTTAAAAATTAAAAAATTATGTACCTTTGCTGTAAGCAGCTACTCAAAGTTAGCACTCTAAAAGAGAGAGTCACCTTTTAAGGACAAAAGGCTTGAGGAAATAGGAAGGCCATGATCTGATTATGTGAATAATCTTTCCTTATGTCACAGTGCACATGAGAAAGATGTTGCAACATGGTCCTTGAGAAGGATGCAACACTGGGCTTGGTTTTTACACTGTAAACAACAGATAAAAATGGAATCCTAGCAACACTTGGAATTATAATGCATTGTGTTTTGGGCTGGCTGCTTGGTGGAGTATGATGATGAACATAAACATTCCCAAATCACATTTATTGTAATGTGCTGATGGCACTAATTTCTCTATGCTTGAGTCCTTTTCTCACATTTTCCATCCCCACTTAGCTTTAGATTCTGTAAGAATTCTCAGGACTAATAGTAAAACCCCCTTTTCTTCATTTAATCAAATTACAGTTCTGAAGTTTTGCATTGGTGCAAAGATGCCACACTGCTGCTAAGAAGAGTACAGAACTTTGTGCCAGGATCCTAGGCTGGAAAAGGGGGATGAAAAAGTCATTGTACCACACAGAAAAAACCTCAAAGTACACCCAACCCAACCACACTGTGGGTGCACTTTAAGCCCTGAAGTTTGCAATGAAAATGCCCTTGTATGCATTAAGGCACTAGTCCTTAAGACACAACAAGGCTCTAAGTTGAAACCTGCACCAAGATGGACACAGGGTCACCCACCTGGATCCACAACTTGGGACTATCCTGCAGGTCAAACACAGCTCCTATAAAGCTTACAACTGTCTTGAATATCCACTTACCCCTAGCTGCTTCTTCCATATGGTAACCTCCTTCTGCTAACATGGCAGCATATAATTATTCTAACAACAAAACATCATTCAAACTGTCCTTGTGACTCTCTCCTGGGCCTTCAGAGAGGCTGCAAGGCCCCAGCTCTGGAGAAGGAATATTTTCTTTGCATTCTCTGTTTCACTTGAAAGAATTTTCTGTATACAGAATTAAACATTTTCATCTTCATTTAAAAAGTCCTAAGACTCTCCTGTAATGTTAAATTAGGGGAAAAGTTCACTCTTTGCTGCTCACAGAATTTGTGCAATTTTGGGATTTTCTACTTACATCCATGCTAAAGCACAAGAGAAATACATCCAAGAATGAGCTGTGGTTTAATATGAAGATAGGAAGTGTAAATACAAAACAATACATTGGAAATCAGAAATCTTCCCTTCTAGAAAAGCATCACTACTACTAGCATCGTAAGGCACTCTAAATTTCAGAAGCAGGGTGCCAAGTAGGGTGACATTGCAGGTCTGCTCTGCGAAACCATGTTCTGCAGGGATTTCTGGGATAGAGCGTGCTCCCTTTAGTTTGCAGGATTCTTTGTGGTATTTATATTAGTGCACAATTTGTTGATGTAATGTCATGATGGTAGTCTTCTGCCCAAATCCAACATGTAATTAATGTGATTAAAACCACAACTTTTCAAAGAAAATTTGGCATGCTTTTCTAGAAAAATATGCAGACTTCTTGTGTTTGTAGTACATATCTGAATGCAAATGCATGTGTTTGATTTCCCCTGAGTGCTGTGTGAACAGTTATTATTACTGACCTGGAAATTATTCTACTTTCCCTATTTGACTATTGTTTTTGTCTGGGTTAATGCATCCCTGAAACCAGATGTGCAACACTGGATATATTTCCATTACTTAACATGATCATGGGTATTTATTATCCCAATGGTTGAGGCAGTTACAGTTGGTTTTTGCTGCCCACTCCATGACCTTGGTTGGTCTCCATGACCCACAGGCCTCACAGGACAAAATGCAGGGTGCTGCAAGGAATCCATATCAATGAGGCAGTGCCTGCGATATTAATGCTATGAACCACCTGAAACAAAAGGAGAGAAAATTTAGATTTTAGTTCTCTAAAGCATGCCTCTGTTGGATTTTACATAGGCATCTATCATGTGGCAGAGCCAGCATCACCTCCTGCTGTTAGCAATGAAAAGGTTGCTCTGGCCAGTTCTAATTCCAGCCAGAAGAGTGCAGCAGGACATACCTGTGATGAACATGTCCTCACAGGGCAGACCTAGAAAATGGCCAAAAATTTTTTAAGGATCACCCACTCCCTACAATAATAGCCTAACATGTAAAACAAAATAAAATGCCAGTTAACAACAAATTGATTTCTTTCAGTCACAGAAAAGGGCAATAGAAAGAAGAGGATAGTTGACCAAACAGTGGCTATTGCTCCATAACTCTAAACCCAGTAATTTACATTGCTGTAAACAAAAGACTAGTAATGGAGGAAGTGATTGTTTGTGAATACTGAAGATTTTTTAAGAATAAATTAGACTGGGGGAATATAACATCATGCAAAAACTACACTTGCAATAATCCTCCAGGGGGACACAAAAAGACCAATCTTATGTCTGCTCAAGGGCACTAGCAAGAGAGCAGAGTGTGTATAATGCAGTGCTGGCAGCTCCATGTGGGAACAGGCACTGCTTTTTGGTGTTTTGTTTCCAGCTGAACTGCATGGTCTGAATACAGGGGAAACCCCCATCCCTTTATCATAAAAACATAAAGATACAGAGATACAGGTTAGATACAGGTTACAAAGATACAAGTGGGAAACTGAGACTGCTTTCCTACTGCAGCCTTAAAGAGGTTTCTTCATACAACTTTTCCTTCATACAAGGAAAAATAAGGTAGAGGAACATTCCCAAATGCAACAGGGAAAAGTGTAGAAACAGAGAAAGCAGAAATTTTCTCATTCGTTTCAACATACAGCTATTCCTCCATTTCTGCTTCATTTCCCACACACTGGCATCATCCACTCACTGGCAGTAGCTGCTCATGCCTGCATAGCTTCCAAAATGGATTCTTCTCCATTCAGTTCCTACTGTTTCAAAGAAAGATCCTCACCCTTTCTGCCACAAATAATATTCAAGAAGGAACTCTTCATCAGAGATGCTCTCTCTGTGGATGGTGGTAACCCAAAGAGTGCACAAACGCCACCCACAATATTAGTGGTACTCCATGCACTCCTTCCCCTTTGGAACCCCCCTGTGGCGGCTCTCCAAATTACAGTGCCCCAGTTTCATGCTCAGCTACTTCTCTTCTTCATTCTTGTTTGTGCAAGGTAAAATGGAGAAAAATAAACACAGACTGGAAATTTTCATCAAACTCCACAGAAGTGAGAAAAACCTAGGTGCATCATTGCCCCTCACCTCCCCTGGAAAGGAAGGAGATAAAACAGCCGAAGGATAAGGATGGGCACAGTAGAAGCTCCATCTACACTTTCCTTTGTAGTCAGAGGGTGAAAGTGTTTTGTGCTAAAGCAGAGGGAGGCAGAGTGCTGGGAAAGCCAAGTAGATGGTTTCACTCGAAGGAATTTTTCCTGGATATGCTGAGGAAAGCAAAGGGGCTCACAATTTCCAGGCCATTGCAGAAAGGGGAAGCTCTGCATACAGCCCTTTCTGAAGAGAGAGAAACCCCCATTTTTGTAGCTATCACTACCAAGCCTTGCATAACTTTGCACAGGATAACTTTAGGCAAGAGCTGGCTCGGGGCACACTCCCTCAGAGCTCTCCCAGCCTGAGTAGCCTGTGTGTACCTCTCACTTGCACATGGCCTCTCTGTGCTCAGGAATCCAACGTAAGGTTTATATCATCCCACACAGAGGTGCAGATGTTGGCTTCCCAGAGCAGCAATAACATGTCTCCTCTCCAGTAAGTTATGTTGTTTTCCTAGCGTCTCCTCTGAAGTCACTCTGGCTGCTCCTGGTTCCTCCACATCTCTACACTCCATACACTCACACATTTTGTTCTCTTTGAGAATTTTTGGCTGGAGACTCTCGGAATGTCATAAGGCATATCTGTCCATATTTTGAACTTTACTAAACTAGCCAAGCTCACTCAGAGTCAGTGTTTTATATCTAGGCAGGATCTGTTTCATGCTCTCTTACCAGCAAAGATAACACTAGTACAGTTGTTACGTTGGTCATGTAGAAATATTGCCCACAAACTAATCATTTATTGTGGATACAGGGGCATAGAAATGAGTAAAAACTTGTTTTATCTTTCATAGTGTAATATTTTGACCTGTTTTATTAAGTTAGCAGTTATAAAGCACTGCAAGCAGCCAACATGGGTCTATTTACTTACACATGTAGCTAATGATCCTTGTTGAGACATGATTCCAGTATTATAAGCCCTGTTCTACTAAATTCATTGAAACTGTTCCCAACTTACATTACCATAAATGAGAACAGAATGAGGTTTAACATGAATATGCAGCCCTATGCATATGCAATTTTACTATGTATTGATATATATGTGTGCATAAATCACCTATGCATGAAGTGCATATACATATTGTCATTCTTATAAATCAGCAGATTCAAATAAGATATTTTCCTAGAAAACAGCTTGTATAATGACTATAGTTAAAAATAATAATTTTGGAATTAAAATTAGAACTCAAGTTGAAATCTTTTCATCTGCTCAGTTTTACTGCAGTGCAAGTTGCTCAGTACATGCCTTAACAGTAATATATTACTTACAACTATGGGATCCTCTTTTTTAAAAAATCAATGCAGTGAACAAATGTTAGGACTATGTGTTTCTAAATTTGAAGGGATACGAAGAGGTGAGAAAAATCCAGGAGAATTCAGTTCATCCTTGACAGTCCCCTCACTGGCTTTAGGCTTCAGTGAGAAGGGCAGACTGGGCTTCTGCTCTTGAGAGACACTGGTCTGGGGTAGGAGATGTACAGACAGGGAGTGAATAGGAAATGTGTCACACATCTTGGGAACTTACAGTCTGACTCAAAGACTGAAAAAGGGCAAAGAAGCTTCAAAAGTACAGAGTTCTCTCTCTCATATCATCGTATGACAGGGAAGGGAAGCTTGAGCTTTTGCTAGTACAGGGTTATGTCCATCTAGGAAATTTTTTCAAGCAGCCATCAACATGCTTTTCCAAAAAGTGGTAGCTAATTTCACAGTCCTGACAATTTCTCAGACTTGAAAACACTGGCAGAACATACAGTCATCAATGACTGCCTCTACCTAAATTTGCAAGATTCTGAAGAGTAGCAGATGCAGGAGTTAACAATAGCAGCAATATTATAAAAATAACACATTTTGGAAATCCCTACACTGAATGAGCAGAAACTACAGAACAAGAAGAATAATGACAAAAGATTTAAAAGACTGAAGCAAAGAATCAGCTCACACTTAAGACATGCTTGAATTGGACTGAAGTTATTGAAAAGAAAATAAAATTTCAAAAAATTGTAGAATGATGCTGATATATGGTGCTCCTCACAGTCCAAATTACAAAGAGTTTTGCTAGAGACTTTGGCAAGCACAAGTTTGACAAACCCTTTCAGTGCTGCATTCAGCAGTCAAAGCAATTTCTCTGCTTATTAAAAACAAGCATCTGCAGGCAATAATGCATAGTAATTCACAGTAAGTTTTACCAGTTTAGGGTAGGAGCTACAGAGACACAATATAAAAGGCTACAGATGCTTCCATGAAGCTTTAAACCAGTGCAGAATTAGATGAAGTGCTCACCAGAGAGTGACTGTCACCTCATGGTGTTACCTTTCCCTTGCCTCTTTACAGACCACACATAAAAGCTGGAGGGTGCTCACAGGGAGCTGAGCTGACAGGGCTCCAGTTTAACAGGGTGATGTTTCAACAGTACATTTCCAAGTCAGCAATCTCGCCTCATCCAAGGAGTGCCAAAAGGCAAGGGGAGCAGGGGGTGAGGGGTGAAGGCAAGGGGAAATTAAAAGCCAGTCTACTTTCAGAAACATGCTTGCTGAGGTTATGTGGAAATTTCTCTAGCCAGCAATCTGTTCGAGAGTTTCCAAAAGTTTTCTAAGTCATTCAAAGCTGACTCGGTCATGCTATGCATACTTAATTCTACTTCAAACTGTGTCTTGCCCTTCCCTCAAATCAGGGGGACTGCCAGTAAATGCCGCTCTGAACAAAACCTTTGATCCAACCTTCCTCCTCTTATTGCACTGTTGTCTCCTTCCCAGTTCAAACTCTCATTTCAGCTTGGAAATGAATGCTCACTTGCAGGCTGAATGGAATCCTTATGGGCTGTATCTCAAACTCTAAAGGTGGTTTCAGTTTAGCCGCTTCTCTTAAATCTATGCTTGCTGATTAATCAGAAATTGCTCATGAGCCTTTTTCAAGAAGGACCTGGCACTCTACTTAAAAATCCCTGGATTAAGTCCAAGTAGTTTAGCTGTTTTTTAGGCTTCCCTATTCAATGCAGGGCATCAGACAGGTATTTTCAGAACTTGTTTCTCCACTTTGCTGGGTTTTGCACTGTATATCTTCAGTAAAGATTCACTAGAAACAACAGCCTCTGGTTTTGCCACAGTTCTTTTTAAAGTGCTTAGAAAACTGGGGCTATAAAAACAGATTCCTTACACTCCATTCCAAATAGATTTCTGCAAATACTCCTGTAAGTACCAGGACATTCATTGTTCCAGAGGGACATAGATTTGCTACCAAAAACTATTCAGAATACCTGTGTTCTGAAACTGGATACTCGGAGTGGCTACCCCCCAGTGTGCACCGTGCCTTCTCCTTTGGAGCCACAGAAAGACGACAGGATCTAGTTTTTGAGGTTCTTGTTTTCTAAGGGAGAAGAAAAAAGATAAAAATAAAAAAGGAGCAACACACTCAAGTAGCAGGGGTGGGCATGCCCAGGCCCAGTTCAAATCTCAGGCAAAGATCTGATCCCCCAACTGCACATACTCACAGATTGCAGATGTGAACATCTCTGGAACTGAGCCCCAGCCAGGGGAAGCTGCTTCAGCTCTCCAGACCGACTCTGAAAAGCTCCAAAAATAATGGTACTACTATTCTGAAGTGAGGTTACTTCCTTCAACATCTGTGGTGAATATGTGATACGGGCTGCTATAAGCATCACACATATTTAAAACTAACAGGAGATGTCAAGGCTTGGTCCAGCCACATTGTGGTCATTAGGAGGAGGGAGCTACACAAACGCTTCATGAGGTACATATGCTGCTCTAGGGGTACTAAGGGTTAGCCTGTTCTGAGAAATCTCCCATCCTGTCCAGATTTTGGAGAAATAACAAAAAAATCCCCACCAAACCCTTCCAAAGTATATAGAATAAAGAGAGCACAAAATATCTTTCAGTGTAGTTCTCAATGATGAGATATTTACCTTCTGTTTAGCTGACAGCTTTTAAACGAACCTCTACCCTTGCCTACTGCACAAAGAAAAAAAAAAAATCAATAAAATATCTGACAACATTTATTACATTACTTCTAATGGCTCATTAATACAATGACACTTCCTTATTATGGAATAAGTTAGTACCATTGTCAAACAGAATGTGTTCTCAAAAATTGTTCTTTTTTTAAAATAAAAATTAAGAATAGCAGTATTTTCAAGCAAAAAAGCCTACTTTTGTGAATCACCCAGAGGCATTATTATTGGTTTTTATTAACACATACAAAATTATTAGGGTATACAAATGTGTTTCTTTTTTTTTGACACAGTGAAAACTAAATAAACGGGCATTACATTTCTTTACATCACATTTTGTTTCAAAAACCAGTTAATGATTAAACAAAGAGGTTTATATATATATATGTATATATATACGTATAAAAAAAAGAGCTTGAAATAGCTGGATAACAAATAATTGATTTATACTATCAAAAGGCTGGGAGCAATTGTGTCTCCTGTGATTGTGCCCTTAGCTTTCAAACTATGACCCCCACTGATATAAGTTTCTACTAAAAATCCAAAGAAAACAACAATGAAAAACCTCAGCAAAACAAACACCACTCTACTCGCCCCAAAAAAACCAAAACACCGATTCCCCCCAGAACACAAAACCTCAAAGCAATGGCACAATGTTCTGCAGGCTAATATTTTTTCCTGACTGATTCAAGCACAAATGGATTATTTTAAATATCACATAAACCTACAGTAAATTAAAAATGGAAACCATTTCTAGTGAGCACAAACATTTACAACTGTGTCATGTTTTTTTCCTTGCATAACCCATACTCACACACAAACCAGTTTTCAAAAGAATTGGTGAAATAATCAGTCCACATTTGTTTCTTTTATACAATATGAAATGGTTACAATACATAGTATTTTTTAGAATAAGTTAAACATCAAGACATATGGCAATAGCATTGTACTATTCTTTCTACATACATATGAAATCCTGAATTTCAATCTATTTTTATTCAGTCACAAAAATGAATAAAGACTAAGATCCAGTTATACTGGAAAACTAGGCTAGTTCTAGAAACCACAAATACTGTAAGCACTTTGGTATAATATGTACAGATTGTGCTGTCAATGTCATGCTTGCATACTAGAATTGATCAACAGATTTCCACTGGTGGAATAAAGTAAAAAAAGTACTGTAAAAGACTTGCTTTCTTATTTCTTTTCCTCTTTGCAAATGATTCCAAAAGGACACACCACAAGTACACACACAACATTTGTATGATGTGACTACAAATTAAATATTAAAGTGTTTTTAAATACAACGCAAGGCCTGTCTTCTTAAGTGCATAGAACGTAATGCAGAATACTGTTAATTACAGGGGCAACCTCAAAGACATGAAACATTTTAACAGATATTGAACAAAGTTCTCATTAAAAGAAAAGAGGTGTGAATGAGAATAAGCATTCTTCTATTGTTACAAAGATCAACACGTGTTATCCCCCACTGGTAAGAGAAAATAACTGCTGCATCATAAAAGATCTATCTACTGCATCCATTTTATCACTTGCTCTCAGAGGCTTAGAATTGCACCCTCAAACTCCTAAGAAGTTTGGATATTTCGTTGGGGATTTTTTCTTTTTTTTTTTTCTCCTATTTTTAATACAACTTTTCTCTTTCTGAAAGTAGAACTCAAAAAGTGCATTTTAAATTAAAGGGCTTACTTTCCCCCTTATTTTATGGATGCATTTGCAACAGTTTAGAAATTTTAGCTTAACCTATTCATTCTATCAGTACAATTTATCAGAATGTCTCAGATTTATTCAGGCCATTCTGCCAACAAGTTAAGTGCCCCTTTTCCTGCAAAGCAAATGGTATTAAATTCTAAGAAATCCGAAATACTGTAATATTTACTGAAGTGAAATGAAAACTTAAAGAGTAAGGACTGCAGGATTTTCAGAATATTTGGACTTTATGCAGTTTTCCCAAATTTGTACTTTCTCCTTTGGATTTTGGGATATACTTAGGTACAAACATTCTGTTCCACTAACACTGCAAGTCAGCTTCAGACTAAGATCTCAGGAATGAAATGGTAGCCTCAAAATTCTCAACCTAACCAGAGGAAACTCATCCCAATCATTACTCATTTCTTACACAACACAACAATCCATTTAACATGTAAACACAAGCAATGATGGTTCTCATTTGAAGCTCCTATTGTGGCAAGTAATACTTCACAGTATCAGAAACACTTAAATTAATGTCCCTACTACCCCCATTTCTAAGATGTCGTCTTTTCCTTACAGAAGTTTTAGCTGTTCAACATCAAACAATTGCACAAAAACTACAGCACCAAGCTTTGCTAACTGAAACTGCTGGAGAGCACACACAGGAGAAAAGAATTTTACTGTGGTTGTTGAGTGAGCTAGAAGTCAAATGAGCTTAAATAAAACTAATGTTAACACATTCCTTAATTGAAATGATTAATTCTTAGCAGAAATAAATTAAGATCAGTCTGATCTTACTGTAAGCTAGTTGGTGACCCAGCCAGACTTTTGTGCAGATTGGGGTTTTGACTGTGCCTGTTCCGACTGCGAACAGATGAAAACATTGTGTTGCAACCTGGGATTTTGCATTTGTGGAGCTGGCGAAGATGCACAGTTTTGTAATGAGCCCTGAAAGTTCCTTTATTACTGTATGTTTTCTGACATATATGACAAGTTATTGGCAGACTGGAAGGCAAGTTTATAAAGTTTTGATTAGCTTTCTCAATTAGAGAACAGTCTTGGTAGAGTTCATCATTGGGCATTAGGCTGGGTCCTTCACAGCTTTCATCACTATCATCCAAGGGCATGGTGCATATCTCACTTCCTCCGTCAGAATCCCAAGAAGAATGAGCACTGCTCTCAGATTTAACGCTGGAAGTAGTGCTTAGATCCAGAACAGCTCCATCATTTAATGGATCGTATCCATAACTCTCAGAACAGGGTTCTGCAATTTTGCTCATTGGAAAAATGTAGCTGCCTGCTCTGTTCACTCCTTTGAAGATTACAGAAGTACGTCCAACATGTTGTTTTAAAGAGACATCTTGGCAAAACTCCTTAGCCATGTCTTTCAAGAGGTATGTTGCATTGAAATGATTGTTGAATTCCAGTGTATCTTTAGTCAGAAGTTTATGATGAAGATTTAGGTTTGAACTATGTCTAGAAGAACAAAGAGAAGCTTAGCAAGAAAGTGTTTCACCTCACTTAGCAGTTGTTTCACAATGACTATAAACAAAAACATGGAAAATCATTATTTAGTAGCATGCATAAATTGTAGGCTTCAGATTTGACCAACTACCACACGGACTGCACATGGACAATTTACACATGTGACTGGGTTCTGAACTTGCTTGCACTAGCATATATCAGATTCTATGTAATAACTCTATGCAGACTAAAAACCTATAAACTGAACTGAGTTCAGAGAATGGACTGAGGTAGGTAAGAAACAAGATTGTTTCCCAATGGACAAAGCAGGAAAGGATTGACACCTGAGCTGGCAAAAAATGTTGATGATCCCATGTACTCTAGCCATGTCCAGGATGCAGCTGTACATATCAGTACAGAAACTTTTGTTGACAGGAGTTTCCTTGAAAAAGGAAACTTGAAATAGATGCAACTTGCAGTTTTCAAATGGGCACTTCTGGGTTCAGTCTGAAACCACTAAAACATACAGAGTGACTGTTCCTCACTGAACATTGTTAATCAATCAGCTCACTGGGAACTTACAGGCTCTGTCTAGAAGGCTGAAGGTATTATTGTAATACTGGTAAAACATAGGTCATTCTCCTTGCCATCATGGTTTAAACAGAACCATGAATTGTTCAAAAAGGCACAGAAATATTTAGCATTTGTAGTCACACTACTCTATGTTAAAGTCTAGAAACTTGTGCAAAGCTGTTCCAAATAACTATTGTTTTGTACAAAACTTGTGAAATTACTTCTGAGCTCACTTGTCTTTTTTTTTAACCCATCTTCCAAAAGCACCTATGTGAAAACTTATCTCAACATATTGGTGTGGGAAGGAATCTGTGGCATGTGAATGCAAATCTTACTGCTGGCCTTCTTTCCTGTGGCCCATATCGCAATTCCAGTGGAGAGGAATTCACATCTGGAAAGATGCAGGCAGCAGGGTATGAAGCCCTGCCAGCAGCAGATGAATCTGTGCATCTCAGATGCAGAGGCCAGTCCTCAGAGACCGGCTCATCCTCTCTCTGGATTGCATCAGCTGGCTCCAGCACTCCTAGCAGACTGCAGACAAACTAAACCTCATGTCACTCTCAACTACTATCCAGGCATGCTTCCTCAGCCAAAAGCTGCTCTAACACCGCTGCACACTTGGAAACTTGTAACACTTCAATAGGTTGGTTACCTATCACTGACCGCTTCAGATACATTTCTGATGGTCAGCAACAAAGCTTTGGCACTTGTTGCTCAGTTTATGTACATAACAGGCTGAAACAAAATAATTACAGCAATATAGTACTGAAATGAGCATTAAACTGAACCAAGCTCATGCTTTAGTTTAGAAATTATTATTTAATCTCACAGAAAAGCACTACTGATGTGGATAAACTCCAGATTGTGTTAGTTTGACTACCACTGCATAAGGTTAATTTTGGGCTGACAAAGACTAATCTTGCTTTTCTTATGGGCTTTTTCTCACCAGTCTGTTCCAAATCCTTGAGTAAAGAAAGGATAAGGGCAAGTGAAGATTTCCTAAATTGATCTCATTGCTTTTTCTTCAAAAACACTGTATACATTAAAATATACATGAAAGTACATATTAAACATGTAAGTCCACACATGCATCTACTGGAAAATTGCTGAATTCATACCCTTATGGCTTTCCCTTTATGTACTGAAGTATGCTTTCAACTACTGCAGTCTTTATCAGTTATGAAATTTTCATGGCTTTATTTAATACCTTGTAGTCTTGTGGAAAGGAAATGTTTCTTTCAATGGATTTTCATTTCAAGAACGTTCTGATAAGTTATCATACCTGTTATACGAGGATACACAGAAAATATTTGTAGGCTCCATTCCTCAAACACTCATTTTAATTTCAAATTAGGCTCCATTGTGATGGTAAAATAAATACAATTTTGTTTATAATTTTCTTACCTGTCTCGACTTCTACGAGAAGGGAAAGCAGCATTACAGCCCTCAACTGTGCAAATATGCATTTCTTTGAGATGTACATTTTTGAAATGCATTTTTACACTGTAAGGGTTTTTAAAAGTCTTCTTACAGATGTCACAATGAAAGCGGCTTTCTTCCTTCTGAATCCCTAGTGCATGTTGACTGACATGATCCATATCTTTAGAGTCTTCAAAACAAGGAATGGCAGCACCCCTGTTTGACAAAGTGCTGAAAAAGCCCCCGGTCAGCAAGTGGTGTTGCAATTCAGGGCAGTCATTTTTAGGAATCCTGTGCTGTGACTGCTCTTTAATATACATGGGGGGTTCAGTCATTGGTTTTATAACATCACTGTGGTGGTGTTTTGGATCTTCATACATAATCTCATGGGAAACTATTTTTAATGGTTGGTTTTCTTCTGGTTTAAACTCTTTCTCACAGTGTTGCAATTCATTCTCAGAGATATCCTCGATGTATTTGTTATTTGGTGCAAAGACAGATTCAAAATACTTTGGGCCCTCTACCCCAGAGAGAGATTTCCATGAATTACCTGAATGGGGGTGCTTTTCCACCCTGTCGGTCACCCGCTTCTCTATCTTATGCTCACAGGTCTCAAGCTCTCCATCGCTTACCCCCTGCAGGCGTGACTCATCTTCAGAGCTGGCAACATCGCTACTTTCATTGGGTGTCTCAACAGCTTCTTTCTCTATCTTAATGGGCATACTGGACTTACGAGACTTCTTCTTGGGGAGCATGTCAAATGGCAACTCATTGGAAACAAGCTGCTCTGGTATGGAGGAAGAAACAAGAGGCAGAGAAGGAAGAGTACCCGGAGTATTGGCAAGCTCGGCTGGTGTGACTGGGCTACGGTAAAAAGGAAGAACAGGCTGTACTGTCTTCAGGTTTGGAAAGAGGACACCATTGTGTCCAATACTGGAAAATCCAGCCTGGCCTTTGGAATCTGTACAAGAGCTGGCATAGCTGGAAATAGTTCTGCTATCCGGAGTTAAAATTGTGAATTCTGTCCTTTTACTGTCTCCAGGTCCAGCAATGGTCAAACCATTTCTCAGATCCTTATCCCTGTTATTTCTGTTCATTGGCATATGGAGTCTGGGGTTAGGATTCGCACTATGACGATTTCGACTACGCAAAGAGCTGAACACCATATTGCAGCCCTCAATGGTGCATTTGTGCTTTATCTTCAGATGAACAGCATTGTAATGTATTTTCAAAGTACCTTTATCATAAAATGTTTTTTCGCATGCAGTGCAGAAGACACGCCCTTTTCTTGGCCCAGCATTTTTTTCAACAGATTTCATTTTGTTTTCTGGAGATAGTGCTGTCATTTCAAGCTTGGCTGCTGTATTATGTGAACTGGAATCACTTAAAAGGGCATCATCTTCTGTTTTAGTGATATCTGGGCCATTTATGCTCCTCTCATTTTCAACTTGAAATGGTGCAGAACTAGAAGTTAAGAAACTGCTTTCAGAAAATGGTATTTGAAGATCTTGTTTGGTTTCATTGCTATGCTCTTGACCTTGCTCAATCAAATGTCTTTCTGGCGGTGAACCTATCAAAGGTGGAGGCACTGGGCTGAAAAACTGAAACGGCAGCATGAAAGCCATGTTATTTACAAGATTCTCAAAAGGATGAATGTTGGTGGGACTCATTTTGTCCAAGGAAGCAGAAAAACTAGGACTGTGTGGGTTGCAGCTCTCAATGAATGCCCTAATATCCAAATTGGCAGTTGGTGGTGGTATTATGATTGACTGCCCTTCTTTCTCTTGAATTGCCATTAACTCTACAATGGACTTAGTTTCTCCAAAGCGAAGGAACTGCTGCAAAGTAGCCAGTTCTTCTTCAGCGGTCATTATGCTCCAGTGATCCAGAACCTTTCCTGAAGCATCCTAAAGCAAAAAATATTTAAATGAGTCAGACATTAGTTAAGGTAAACAAAAAAAACACTTCCCCTCAAATCTCTCATGTTTTTCAGGGACTAAAATTTATTCTCTAGCAAAAAATTAAAAACATTTAATTTAATGAGGTCAATGTAAATTCTGTGATAATTTCTTCCAAATTTTATCACGTTGGTGATATTACTTCTTCCTGAACTGACAGTAATACTTTCCAATAAACTATTTTTTTCACAAAAATTAAGACACGTTATTTGAACAACAGATAGTATCCTGTAAGCACAGACAGGAGAGATGGAGCAATCAGACCAAGATTTAAGTCCTCATTTAAGTCAAGTATTCTTTCATTGCAAGTTTAATAATCTTCCAAGCAACTAAGATCAGAGAACAAATGAACCTATATTGATCTAGTGCCAGTTTTCACAGAGCACAGCTGTAATTACACTAGTGTTGGAGTTCTTTCAAACTCTAGCTATGCCTAACTTTTCCCAATAACTACAATAAATATTTTATCACAGAACATGTATTTGATGGCCTACTGAGATTTTTCACAGTGCATGTAAGAGTTTCTAAGATGATGAAGAACGTAACATTATAAATTTTTCATGTGATAGAGGTTCAAGGTAATTGATTCCATATTTTTAATCCTAACACTAAAAAGCAAGATTATCAAGACCATTAAATATTGATTCATGTCATAATGTAAGATCATAATGTTACTTTACATAAAAGGTAACTTCCACAGCAGCAAGGACTAACATCAGTGTAAGCACATAGGGCCAAATACACTCTGGCTGCTGCTCCAGTAAGGTCGATAGCACTACCAGATATTAATATTGTCCCTGGTGTTTTAAATAATGGCAAGTTTATTTCTTGATGTATTATTCTGCTGTATAAAAGCAAACTCACTGTTTAAATAATACTGGAACAAGTTCTAAAGCCTTTACTTTGATACACTACCAGTAACTCTTGATTTTTATTTTTGCTTACCTTTGTTGTTACATTTGAGCAAGTGGAAAGATTTCAATTAAGTCCAACTAAAAAAAGAGACCAATCACCAGAAATCACCTTTCTTTTCTGGCATTAAGCTCGTACATGTCTACTACTGTCTTTCAGATGTGCCACATTGTTAACACATTGTGAACCACTGAGAAGATTAAGATGGAAAATTACTTAACTGTCATATTTCTATTTTAAAAGCATCTCTAAATACCTGTAGCACATATCCACGTATATAATCCTGCAGTGTCCAATCCAGAGCATGGAGAATCTGTATCACCTCTTCCTGCTTCAGAACACTGAAAAGCCGATCAAGCAGAATTTTAAGGCGCACAGGGATGGCTTGGGTTCCGTACAACATGAGGCTACTGATATCAAAGACAACATTGGATTGAACTATTTCTACTTGGCTTGATGGGTAGAGGTTTGGAATCCTTAGTTTGCTCAGGGCTGTAAATAAAAATCACAAAATGTAAATAAACTTGAGTCCCAAGAAAGAGAACATGAAATGCAACTAATATTGGGGTGGGGGTTGAGGAGGGACACAAAAAACATGCAATAGTTATGAGGATCCTAAATGGTTTTCTATAGATTGTAAAAACAAATATTACCATGTGCTACCCATCCATGCCGGCATTGGTCACATTGTCGCTGATTTATTTTCCCAGGTTTGAAACACTGACAACTACAGTTCACGAGAGTGCACCGGATAGCCTGGAGATCAATGGAAAGCATGATAGGTAATATATGAGCACCATTCAGATTGTGCAGATTATACATCCACAGTACCTCTATAAAATCCACATGAAGACAGAATTAGCATACCAACACAGACCTATCAACGTGCAATGTAAGTAATCCAGGCAAAGCCTGAGTTACACAAGTCACCAGCAGAAACACTGCAGTAAAATGAAAGCAGAATATTTAACAATATACATAGCAACACTTCTGTGGATTTATTTAGGCTGAAGCACCTTCATAACAATTATTGTTAAAAATTATGTATTCATCTAAGCTCTGATCCTTATGTATGATCACTTTCTCAGGAAGGTTTGAAAACAAAGCTGTACAGATGAAAGACCTCCTCTCACAGTTTTGCTGGCACTCCATACTGCAATATAGCAAGCTCTAATGAGCAGTGCATCAGCTCTGCACAGATGTCATGCCCTGCACGTCCAGAATTCACATGGAATATTTCTATTTTGTCAAAGACAAAGGAGTTTACTAATGCTCCTCAGTGACAAAGTTCACCAAAAAGTACTCCAACTGCTCCAAGTCTAAACAATCACATTTTGAAAGCAAAAGAGAGCACACAGAACACCAGTTGCACTGTTCAATTAGTACATCATTTTACTCTTACCAAGGTCATCTATAATGCAAATCAAATTAGTATTCAGATGTCCCTAATCAATGAGGTGATACAAACTTGCTTCCTGGAATATAATATTTCTTCTGTATGTGCCCATCTGCTGAAGAAGGCAAACAGACAACTTGGAGGTTCTAGTTAAAGCTCCAGAGGGATTTGCTACAGAGCAAAGCTTTTGCAGGATTCTGCACTGCTTGGATCTGGCACTAAGAACTGTTCCTGCATAAACAGAGTATTTATTGAGGGAGGGAAAGCAAAGAAATTGATGCGCAGAATATCTTCACTGGAATAATAAAGAAAAAGAGTTAGATCATACAACTGTAAAATGCTGACATTTTTCTGCTTTTAAATTAATGTTCCCTCTCGTAAGGTTTTATGCAAAATGGATACTTCCACTCCTCAAAATACCTACAGGAAAGTAAGATAAGATTTGAAGAAAAAAAAGAAACTCTGCATTCCCCCACTGGCACTTTAGAAAACATACAAGGAAGCCTGATTGTCCAAAAACTTGCTATGAAAGATGGATGCAAGAAACATTTAAACTCAAAAGTACATGGCAGAAAGTTAATTTCACTGAGATCTGCAATGGTAATTTTTTTTAGACTTGCAGCCTCTGGCTGACTTGGGGCAGAAGAGGACACTGCATACAAAACATATAAATAAGCATGTTCATGACATTTGGATGTCTGGTACTTCACAGTAATGGATTTGGAGAGAGATTTCAAAAATCTCAGTATCTGGCTTATCCAGGAGTTGCCTTACATGCACATCTCCAAACTGCAGCGACTTGATGCTGAGGTTTGCCTCTATTTGAAGAATTGGAACAAGTGGCAACAGGGCTCTTGAAATCTCTGAATCACTTTGCCTTTAATCTTTTAAAGGAGCTGTTGCAAAATCCTGTGTTCTTGAGAAAAGCTCTTGCTCCCCATAAAGTCATAAAATACACATCAATACCCTATGCAGTATTGCTTCATTTTAATGGAGGATATATTTTCACTTAGATCCTAAAATACTTCCATATAACAATAAAAAGCCATAAATTTCTTATGGAAAGGTTGGGGGAAGAAAAGGTGTAGTTGACTGTGGATTCATTTCTACCACAAGATATCAAACAATAACGCAGATTGAGTCTTCTGCCTCTCTGCATACATAATATTCTGTGACTTGCCTGGACTGATGCCTTTCCACAGGCAACCCTGCTAGGTTCAGTAAGGTGCAGTGCATTCCATAAAGGCATCTTTTACATTCCCTTCAGACAAAATTACAAAAGAGTACTTCCTTTTTCTGCAAGAAGTAACAGAAATCTGCACAATGAAAAAAGCTGTCACGATGAGAAGTTAATTGAGATTTCAATATTTTTTTCATTCCTTTTCCTTTGGACATGTTCCACAAATCACTGACCTTTAAAACTACTTTTTCTATTTAATTTGTGTACTTGGACAAGAAAGATACACCACACCAAATTTTGCATTTCATAGCTTTCTGTAAGTCTTCTTCTACATGGTACACGTATTTATTTTGCTCTCCTGTGTATGCGTAGAAGACCGCACATGCCAAAACAGGAACAAGTAAAAAGAGGACATTTTGTTTTACATATATGAAAGCAGCTGTTACAAAGGGAGTAGAGTTCCCCCTCTATTCTAAATATTGAACTGAAGCTCTCTCAAGTCACATTATTGCTTCTGGAAACTAGAAGGACTTAGCTTGCATCCTGGTGCATATCAAAGGTGCACCCTCGAATGGGGGATCTGTGCTGACTTAAAAAATTACTTGAAAGAATCCCTGAGAAGAAACAACTGATTTTTCAGGTTTTTAGCACTTCACTTCATTTGTGCTTGTCAGAGTCTGTGTCTCAAGGCTTTTCTATCAACATTTATAATCATATATATAGACACAGAATATATAACAAAGCAAAATTAACTTCTGAAATAATCACTGAATAACAACTTTAATTGTCACTGTTCAACTTCAAAAGGTATTTGCAAAATATGCACCTTGATTATCACCCAAATTAACACAAATCAGACTTCATTGAAAAGAAATTTAGCAATACTTCATGAAAACAATATCCTTGTCTTTTGCCCGTTAATCCTGTTGTCCTTAATAGCCTCTTCTAAGGTACTGTAATTATATCAAGGCTTTTAATAAGCTTTATTTTCCCAACAAGTGGAATGTACACACAATTTTATTCTGCAGAACAAAGAAATAACTTTCTGTATTGCATAGATGCAAAGCTTGAAAATTATAATTAAAGGATTGGAAATGTAGAAGGAAATTACAGTGGAAATTCTTTAAAGTGCAATCCTTTCATTCAAATCATTATTTATTTAATTTCATTTTCTAGAAACAGAAGGCAGATGGTCGGAAAAACTAAATCTTATGCTATCATCAAGGATCTTGGTATTGCTTTCCAGTCACTCTCTCCTTCCCAAATGGATCTTCCCTAATCCATTATCAGACCTACTTTCTTAATTCATTTGAAAAATAGAGTTGAAAAGACTGATCAAAATGTTCTGTGGTTTTACCAGCATGACCGTGGGAATCTGAATGCTGAACTTGAAATAAAAATGATCCCTCATTACAAGACAGACATTAACCATTAAACTGGTCACCGAAAAGCATCTGACTACTAATCACTGCATCTTAACATGTGCTGCCTGAAAGTCACACCTGCTCACATCCTTTTTTTGCCAGATATTGATGTGGCTTCAATTATGCTTCAAAAGTTACTGAATGTTTCTTTGCAACCCACTCACAGCCCTCAGAGCTAAGGAAAAGCCCTGGCTAATGGGACATACTCATGCTGATTCTGGGTATATAATCAGGCTTCATTTCACAAAGCAAGTTTGAGGAAGTCTCCTGGGACCTATGCTTACTTGCAACATACAACAGGTTTAAAAAAAAGCAGCAAGACAAGAAGGGCACAATAAGTGTATCCAATCTCATTCAGTGTTAAGAGGGTTCTGGTTTGACAGCACTTTGGCTTGGGAAATAAATTAAGAAGCAAGGAAACATTGAAGACCTTGTCAGGACTGAGTTGGAGATCTGTGCTCACGCTGCAAAGCTGCTCTGGGTCTCTGCACGCAGCAAGGGCTGCAAGTGCAGACACCAGTAACACAAAGAGCAAGTCCCACATTACCCTGGTGCTATTTAACCACAGAAATGCACAGCTTAGCACCCTTACTTCTGGCACTTTCTGGCATCTAAGAAAAACCCTTGTCTTTTTGCACTAAGTTTCTCCCCACTTTAAAAACTGCTGCTTTTTTTTTCAAGCTACTGCCATCACATGAAGAGCTTGAGAGCTTCCCTGCTACGAGGATTACTGACAAAATGGTGTCATTGATGCCAGGTTACAGGAATGCATCTTGCAGGCAGGGCTTAGAAATTTCTATCAGTTTAAAATGCAAGTTTGAAGAAGGAATAGGCATTAAATGAAACAAATACACGAGAGAACCTTTCATTAGATGAGCTACAGCAGATACTGCTTTCATTGCCCTCTCTCTCGGGTTTCTAGCAACAAGCTGTATCTCCTATGGCCATACCATCATCAGTGGTAATCCCACTGAATATATGCAACCCACCATGGTATGTGCTCTGGTGGGCACTAATCTTATAGGAAAGAAGTGGGAAAAATCCCATATTTGCAGAATAGACCCATAGTGGCCCCACAGTAACAACATTTGTGGAGAAAGGCATGATTTACAGTGGGGGAAGAAATAAAATTAAACATGGGACATATGTCTGGTTATTTGGAAGTATTTTCTTGCTTGCTCCTTGTAAAATATTTGCAAAGGAAGTAAAGGGATAGATACCTTTACCATCCCTTAAATTGAAAGTACAGCCACGATACTTCAAAGGCCAAATCCAAATCTGTTTGCACCTTTCACAGAGAACAGTAACTATAAATGAGTGTGAAGTTGCCCTTCTGGTCCATACTTTTTTCTTCCTGGTTTTTATTATATTCTACCATGTTTCTTGTGTTTGCAGAGTTTAAATAAAATCCTTTTTCCTCACTGAGTGACACTTGATTACTTTTGTGCTTGAATCCTTTGCACAATCACTGAAAGCAGAGACAAATCAAAAACCCCTTATCATCAGCATCTCTCTCAGTGCCATCCTTTTCCACATGATACAATGAGCAAAGCTTTGCTTTGTCCATTGTTTGTCAGGCAACTTTTGCCACTTTCCCTTGGGATATATTCTGCTGATAAATAACACAGTCTGTCAGTTTTGTCATGATTTAAACAAGTCCTCAATTTACATTTTGTTCACCTTACTTTCAATGTATTACAATCCAGCTTATCCATATCAGGCTAATATCTGGGGTTTTATCCATTCCACATGTATCTGTATCCCCCCTGTCAACTCTATAGTGCATATTTAGTCCTTGTGTCTGTTCTTCCTGAAGACAGACTTCAGTTTTCAACACACTGTTGAGCTCTCTGTAGTTTACTGGAACTAAAATATATGCCAGCATGTTTCACATATGATCAAAAAACGCGCTGGGCCGCTCTCGATGGTGGAAGTACTTGTTGAAGACATAACCCAACAATTAGGCATGAGATGCATGTGGTTATTAAATCTGTTAGATTAAACACCTTGTACCTCTAATTGTTCCTGGAAAATTTCAATGTACTCCCAGTTTAGAAAGGCTCTGAATCCCATCTGCCTGTGGAGACCATTAGCAAGGCCCCTGCAGCATCTTCAAGGAAAGGCTCTGGGCCATTTTCTTCTTCCTGACATGCTCACTTCAAAGAGGGAACAAGATGCCTGGAGGATGGACAGAATATGGAAGCCCTGTGCTGCCTGTAAGGGGAGCTGGGAAGACAGTGGGAATGGGGAAAGGGAAGAACAGAGCACTGCAGCACACTGATGTGCACAGGTCTGACAGCAAGGCCCAGCTGAGAGTTACTCTGCACAAAGACTTGGCCCACGCTACAACTTACACGTGCTCAGCTCAGCATTGTGGAGGTTCCTTCTGTCACGTGTTTAAGGTCCTGGAAAGTTCCTCACCACCATAGCACAGAAACACTGCCTGCCTTTCACAGGCTGAGCCCCCAAAACAAAGGGATTTCCAGTCAAGTACATTTCCACCTAATCCACTGCACTTGTTTGCCGCAAGTTCTATTATTTCTACACTAAAGCTTAGAAATATTTAAAATAATTACACAAAATTATTAAAATAAGAAAAATGTCCTTATAAGATTGCTAATTATATGGGACTGAATGCACATATTACTTGCACAGTCTCATATCAAAAAACCTGTTTCTTACAAAGTAACAGCTGCTGTTAATAGTTATTTAATAAACATAAGTAACAACAAATAACTTTCCTAAAAAGCAAACCAGCTCTGCAGCCTGTTGTATCGAGAAAGCATATCTGATATCTTCTGTATTTTGAGCTTTTAATTAAGTAGAGAAAAGTTGTAAACAGATGTCAGAGAGTAAACAGCTGACCAAATAGCTCCAACCTCCTCCATTCAGACACATTAAAAATGCTGGCCTGAGATGATTCATATGACAAACTTCCTATTAGTAAAATTTAGGTAAATGGCCTCCTGCTTAAGAGACCAATTAGGAGACAGATGGGAAAGGTGGAGGTGGGCCACAATTTGCTTTTTACAGTGCCACTGAACACAGTTACACTCACAGCTCAGTTCCTAATCTGACAATGGCTCCTTGGTAATCTGGCTGGTTTTCATTCACACCAACCATTTATTCCTACCAAGCTTAGGAGGTGCAAGAACATTTGAAATGCCCAGACAAAAAGCTTTTGTTTCAGAGGCCAACCATTGATTTAGACGTTGATCTTACCCTATTCTACTGAAAATTTTGGCTGGTGTAGCTACCACTTAACGCTCACTACCCTGTTCTGTGGGAGAATTATGTTATGATTTTTATTCTAGAAGTACACAAAGGCCACAAGCTGAATACATTTTCTAGATAAGATGATGGAATACAGCCCATTAATTATCTGGATCCTTATGTATATATCCATACTGTTTATTTGGGGTCAGATACCAAAACCTGACCTCCTTCTAAACATCCACAGCCTAAGACGACACATAATCAGGATATTTACAACCCTGAGCCTGCAGCAAATTGCATTACTCCATTACCCTCCCCCTCAGTGGGGCTGAGCAAGACAAATTTGGTCCTAGAATTTGACCAAATCTCTCTCTTGTGGGGGCAACTGAGCACTTGGAGTTGAGAATGTTTAATTGCCCTTTTAATAATTGACTAAAATGTCCTCAAAAACAGACAAAAATGTGAGGAGAGTGAATTAGCTCAGCAAGATAGAAGGGAAATTAGACAGTACCTTCACAGGATGGCACCACTCTGTCAAATCAACCTTTCTTGCAGATTTAAAAGACTGTCCACATGTCACCTCTTCATTAAAATTTTTTGATATGTGAGAAGAGTGCTAGGAGTGAGGAGCTGAGACAAGAGACTGAGCTGACACTGCTCACAAGCCAGGGCTGGCTGGGCCCCGTGGCAGCTCCGGTGGCAGAGGAGCTCGGGGCAGTCGCGGGCACTGCGGCGGGTGAGGAAGCACAAGGAGCTGCTCCTGAGAAAGGCAGCCACGCTGCAAGGCCAGGCTTTAATCACAGCATAACTTGTGGGATGAAAATCACTCCTCATGCATGTCACTTACCCTACGGGGCCCCTTAGGGCAACTCTTGTTAATGGCACTGTCAAAATAATTATAAAGAGAGAAGAATTTGTGTGTGTGTGTATGTGAGCGTGAGCACACACACTCGAGTGCTACTCTAAACAAAAAGCACTGGACAGCAGAACTTCATTTTGCCATTCAGCAGCGTGGCTGTAGATAGACTGGCTTATGCTGCAATTAATCTCACTTGTTAACAACAGGTAAGTGCTGACAGACAGCTCAGTCCACCTCAGGGACATAGGCAGAGCCTCTTTTACTGTTTGGTTTGGAAATGAAAACAAGAAATACAAACTGAGGAAGGAAAAACTTCATGTTATCGTTATCTTAGAGTTATTTACTTTTGATTCTGAACAGACTGTGATGATCCAGTTCCTACAGCATACCTGCCCTAACCTGCACAGGTCAGAAACATTTTGCTGGTATTAAGCAGTGTATCTATCACAAGATATTAAAGCAGTGTCTCCTTTTAATAAATTTCAGGGGAAAATCGTTCTTATTAGTGCATTTCAAAAATAAGTAACAGATTGCTGCATATTGATGACTAAAACTGATCAGGGGTAAAGGTGAGTCATGGGACAGAAAGGGTGTGAAATTATATGCAATAAAGCACTAGATGCTGCTTAATCTAACAAGTAAGTTGTGCACATACTGCTTATCCATACTGACATGCTAAGCATGCCACACTAAATGCTGAAGCTACAGATCTAGCCACGAACTGCAGTTGAATTAAATATTTAACTCCAAGCCCTATGCAAGAAGTATTATTAACACAAATGCACAAGTATCAGAGAAATGAGGAATATTAGAATATATCAATTGCAAGGCCTTTAAAATATGTCCTTAACTCTTCATGTATTTTATAAAATGGTGCATGGGTGCAATGTGGATGAGTTAATGTTTTAAAGACAATCCTAAATTTTTCAGCTCCATGCACCGCTGCTTAAGTCTCAAAGCCATAAAATATACATGCTTAAAATCTCTTCCTTTTTCCTGTTACGGACTGAAGACAGAGATTAAAGAATAAAAGTGAAATAACTCTCTGAAATATTTAGTGTTACACAATTCCATTTAATGCAATTTCATAAATTTTAAACCCAAACACTATTTGTACACATACACGATATTATCTATGGTGCTACAGTTATGCAATATTTTACGCAACAGTGTCGTTCCATTGGTAATTTCACAATTTAAAACTCAGTATTCCTTTTTATTGAACACAGGTGAGGAAATTTTCACCTGGCTTTCAGACATCAGTTTCTCTCACATGAAAAAATACCAATTTTTCACTGATGATTTTTTCTATTTGAAATTTGAAGTTAAAAAAAATCCACATTTTTCTTTTTTATATTTTCCCCCTCTTTGTTCAAATTTTCTATTGGTTTTAAAGTGTGGAATGAAATATTGTTCTTCATACTAAAATGACCGAAGCCGGTTAAAAACTGCCACTTTCCTCATTCCCTCAATAATATTTTTTTGAGCCTGAACACTGAAATTTCAATCTCTAGGATTTTTTTAAATGACAGCAACAAAATAATAGAAATAAAAACTAAAAAGAAGACAGGCAATGACATTTGCTGTAAAACTTAAACTGTAGCATCTGCTAGGACAAAACCTGCTAGTTTCCAGCACATAGGAACCGTGAGAGTTACTGCACCACTGAAGCCAGAAAGGACAGGAGATGACCCAGAGGGCAAAATCAATTTTTCTCCCTTACTTTTGGTGGATACTTCATGGAATAAAGAATTCAAGATCCATACCTAAACTTCAGCTCAAATCTGCATGAAAAATGTTTGCTAAATGCCAAATCATCCCGAAATGCTTTCAGAACACGTATCTGGAACAAAAGCTGTAATCTAAAGCAAAACAAGAACACTTCTATTTTTATCAGAGGTGTACTTAGCATCATTGTAATTAAGTCTTTATTACTGCAAACCAAATAACTCACTGGTTTGCTGGATTGGAAATGGAATGACATGCTCAATATGTAGGAACAGATCTTTTAACAGTATCACGAACAGACACAGAAGCTGGAAGTCTGGACATTTGGTATCAAAAGGCCAAACCTCACCTCAGACTTAGGAGGCAGAAGTTCAAGGAAAAGCTTGTGAAGTGACCCAATATTTGTAATAATTTCTCCTATTTCTGTGAAGATTCAGCTCTCCCAAATATCTGCATATGTTTGCAGATATTATTCTTGGGGTTCTGAATAGGCTGCAGATGGTTCAGTAGTTCAAAGAATAAACAGAATAACTACTTTTACAAAATCAATCAAGCAAAAAATCTATATAATATATTAAAGTATAACAAAAATGTATTTTCCATAAGATTAGTTATTTTTTTACATGTTCACTTATTGTTAAAAGTCTGATTAAGCTGCCAACGGCTCAAAATTCTAGCGCATAATTCAAACAGAATCGCACAATTACACTGATTATTAAAAAATCCCACTATCAGCACTTTACATACAATGATAAATAATCTAGTTCAATATCTAAGACGTTCTTCAAAAGTCCGGTTTTTTTCCCTTTTCTGTAAAAGGAGCAATTAGAAAGGTATTCTTCAGTGTATATTGTTATAATCACTAGAACAAAGCAAACCAACTCGCACTGTTGTTAGCAGTTAAAATAATGATGGACCCACTTTGCCCCATGACCTGGAGTGGAGTGAGACTCCCCCACCTCCCACTCCTCTAGCACTGCGAGCTGAGCCACAATTTCACTGTTTTAAAACCAAAGGACAGAAACAGAGACTCTTGTCTAACATAACGCTTGCATATCTTACAACAAACTGCACTTATTTTCCAAAAGGATGTTAAAAATAGAAGCATATGATCTTTTCCCACCTAGAATTGTATCCTTACAATTAAAGACTATTAGCTGGCATCCCTTTTAACCGTCAAACTCAGACAGTGGCAGTTCTATAGCCACAAAGAGAAGCAGTAAATGAGAAGAACATGTTACTACACTGCATTTGAGAAAGTTTGGCTCCAAGCTATGCACTGATTAATATCAGATCTCCTTCTTTACTTGCCTCTTGACAATCTTGTCACATCTGGCTGACAAATCCTTACAAGCTTATCCAAACCAAGGCAGCCCAGATCATGCTCCGGGAGTAGCTTGAAGGAAGCGGCAACACCAGCCATGTACTGATGTGCCATCATGAAACTAATGAAGCTGACTTCACTTGCAGACTGCAGGAACACGAAGAAACACAACATGCCCCAAGGTTTTGCAACACAACGCAGAGTCAGCTCACCAAAAGATAAGACAAACAATCAGCTCCTGAGGTTCAAGAAGCCAAGTAGATACATGAGTTACAAAAATTTATATGGAATTGCTTGAACAACAATCTCAACTAAACGAGCACAATAAAATCCAACTTCAGATCAGATGTGAAAACTGACTGTTAAATGCCTTTCAAACAATGGTTTGTTTTAAATTAAAACAAAACTAGTCTATTTTATTTTCTCTCTCCCACATCCCCAAAAAACCAGAATGTCGCCTGGGTATCAGATTATTCAAACTGAAAAATATCTAAAAATGAAAAGGGGGAAAAAAAAAAGAAAAGAAAAAGAAAGAGGAAAAAAGTGTCACTTTTTATCCGTAGGATTTTACAGAAGGATAAACCACAGCCTGTGTATATCAGTAGTCCTCCCCTGGGTTCGTGATCTGCCCTCTCGTCATTTTTAAACCAAGAATTCGTTACACAGACAACTGGAAATATTTGACCAATTAATAAACCAGAAAGTAACATGCTGCATCTTAAACACATCTAACAAAACCCCATTATGTATGAGCTAACAATTAAACCATGTTTATTTTTCCATGTGATGAAAAAACCCCAAATAAATAAGTTAAATGCATCACAACACTAGACACTTAATTGGCACAATATAGTTAAAAACCCAGACCCCCCCCTTCACACACACACTCATACTTAAACCCACCCACCTCCTCCCCCCCACCCCGGCTCCCCCCCCCACTAAAATACAAACAGACTGATCCTAAGAAAAGAATTGCTTGCCTTATTTTCTGGATGCTAAATAGTCAAAAATAAACTGTACATAAAGGGCATACATTACACTCCACTTTAGTGGTAATTTCTAAAGAACTTCGTAGTGAAATTACATTGTTGTCTGCTCTCTAGTGCATTTATACGTCATGATAATGATAATGTATCTGGTTAAAGCACTTGACTCAAAACACATCTGAGTCACAAATCACAGATTTTACTGCTATTAATGTATATTGAGGACTTGTACAATTAAACATTGTCAAGTATTTATGATTTACATGCTACTACTTCAATTGGAAAACAATTACACAAGTGATGGCTCTGCTTATTATAATCAGCCTGCAATTCTGCATTACTTACTGTAGAACAGGAAAGTCACACAGTTGTTTACAGTGAACAGCAGAAAGAAAAGACAGATTTTTTTTTTACAGAAACTAGTTTTCTACTTTTACAATATCTTTTCATAATTAAGAAACAGAGAGCACAGCTCCCTACAGCTCTCATCCCCATTGTTCATTGCCCAAAACAACACCATTGCAACATTTTTTTATATCTCCACAGTGCATAGCCACAAGTAAAAGTTGCACAGTAAAAACATACATTCACATAGAACTGCAAAGAACTTTCCTTACCTCAGACATTCTTACTGTGCTTATGTTTCCAGAGCTATAAAACAGTTTCCCATTCCCTCAGTGAGTTGTACAAAGAAGTACTGGAAACACTTCTGCCTGTACAAGTACTAAGGCAGAACCATCACACGCCTCTTTACTCTTGTCTGACTCTGAGCACCTCAAGGTCTGATGTATGCTCAGGCTGTGCACAGGGGAGTGAAATAAGATCCTCCCCCTTGGTGTTCTCCAGACCTACAGTACGAAGTTGTGTCTGCCTCTCACCTCTGCAGCCAGCTCTCACCTCGCTGCCCCGGAGTGCTGCGCTCCAGCCGCTCCTCAGTCGCAGGGCAGTCCCCTCACAGCTGGCTTGGAGAGGGCATGACACTCATCTTTCACAGAGATTTGATCAAAAGGAGTCACGGAGGCTTGAGGCGCTCCTAATGCAGTGCGAGGAGATTCTACCTCTGCTCTGGCAGCCTAAGTAATGCATTAAATCAATGCAGCTGACCTAGGGCCTATTACAATTTTTTTTTTCTTCTTCTCGGAGTGTACAACTATCTGCAAATAAGCTATGAGGTACTTACAAGTAAAATTACTTATTTTTAGCGTCAGTGTTGTTTTTCAAATTGCAGCTGCTGCAGGTTTTATTTTTTCTTTTTAAACATTTGCAGGTCTCAAAGGTTCTGTGAGTGGGGTGTGTATTTTTTAAGTTAAAACATTTCCCCTTATCAACTGACTTTTGAGTTAGGGCTGAATTTTATTCCTTTTTATTAAGTTGAAGCTTCCTATTAACAGCAGTACAGGTCATAAAGACAGGAGAAGAATTACTTTCTAGTAATTGGGCCAAAATCTGGTTTTAGTTATTCAGGTGTTGGGTTGCATTCATGAGCTAGAGCAGGATTTTTGTCATAGTCCTTTCTCACCTATTTAAAAAAAAAACAAAAGCCCCCAGGACAAAACACTTCCCCTCTCCTCGCCTTTTAACTCCTGTAGATAATTTCTTTGCACTCTGCTAACACAGGAATACACTGTAGTAGACCAGAGAGGCACGAGCAAGTTGCAGTGAACTCAGAGGGAATCCCTGTAGGAACATACCAGGACAACATCTGACCAGATGAGTACCTGTAATCCCATAGGAAATGCAGTAGGAAATAAGATGGCTGTAGGGAGAAGACAGCTAACATATTATTATTGTTAGTTTATTAGTTGTCTTCTGCTAATCCTGTTTACTATTCACTAGATAAATGCACAAGGCTTAAGGAGAACCTAATTTACATGTAGCTAAACACTGGCATAGAGCTAAAGTGCATGGCAGTAATTGGAATCAGACCAGGGTAAGGCCAACATGATCCCAGAATCTGGTCCTACAGAGCATGACAGGAAGCACACACTTTCCTAAATCCTTAGGTTTCTCCCATCTATACTTTATTTCTCCTGCTAAGCTCTTGAACCAGATGGGAAAACAGAGAGGGGATGGGGTTTCCTAGAATGGTCTGCCAGATCCTCCTGGCAAAAAGCACTCAAGTGTGGCAAGAGTCAGCCACCAGTGATGACTTGGTCCATTTCCAAGAGAGCCCCACATGAAGGCCCCAGGGCCACCTCTGGGCCCTGCAAGATGCCCCAGGCACTTCTCTCTTGGGGACACAAGGCAGGACACCTGGATTATCACTGGTCTGGTAAACTGGTGGGAAGAAGTACCCAAGAAGTCATGGCCAAAAAGGTGTTATTTGAACTGATTCTTAATAGCAGTGTTTTAAAAGCATCTGCTCTGTGATGGGCACAAAAGCTAGCTGCTCTCTCAAGATGTTAACTCAAAGCCAAAGGCACACCTTGTTACTAAAATTATATTTCCTTCTTAATGAAACAAGCAGTGATGTTCACTAAAAAGGACTCAACATGATTGAAAATTCTGCAACAGAGGTGAGAAGAGCAGCTTAAGATTACATAAACTGCCAGAAGCTCTGAATTGACTTCAAAATGATAAGTGACTAAAACTTAGATGTGTGGAGAGCTGCACTCCCCTCTAGCAAGTTCCCAGGAAAAACCTATTTACCAGCTATCTGCCATTTGCCTGGTAGATGATAATTCTTATTAAATGGGCTAACTATCCATTGCAAACAATTTAGGACCAATTTACTGTTTTCTTAATTAATTATCTACTAACAGTCTTTTATTTTAAGCATTGTTTTCATTATTCAAGCTTTTTCAATGAATATTTAATGGGAGTATATTCATGCTCTTTTAAAATTGTTCACAATTTCCGATTAGCAATTTTTCAGTGTTTTACTACCTGTGTGTCTTTTAGCAGAATCCAATGATCCTTAGCATAAAGTGACATGTGCAAGGCAGGATTTGTATCTGCAGGTCAACTTCTAAAGGAATACTGGTACATTAACAGCATTTTTAGTAATTTCAGCTGACTCATGGTCAAGTTTACTTGTACGGAGCAGTTACTGAGATGTATCTTAAGAATGACCAAAATGGGAAGCAGAGGGTGACTTCCCTAAAGCTTCTCCAGCTTCCTGGAAAACCAGCTTCTTGTGAAAAGAAACAGACATTGGGACAGAGCACCAGCCTTGAGACAGCTCCTGGACTTCACTTGGGGCTCTGCCACTGAATTGCTATTTGACCTCAGGCAATTGATTTAAATTCATTTATATTTCCTTGCTTCTGAGTTACTTTTTTTTTTTTTTTGGTTTTAAATGTATGTAAATTTTAAGCTCTTTGAGGAAGCTATAGCACCTCATTACATTCTTCTCAGGGACAGTGCTGAGGGCAAAGGAAAAGGGTCCCCAGGTTTGAACTCCACGTATGTCATAGGAAATACCTAAAGTCAGGGTGTAACAATGCAGCCCAATGAAAGCACCTTTCTCCTCCCACCTGTCCCAGCCTGTTCCTTCTTCTCCATGTCCCAGCCTGTGTACTCAGAGCAGCACGAATGTAGGGGGATGTAGGGCAGATTATGAAGTGCTAAAACTCCTTAAGCAAATGCAAGGGTACTCATGGTTTTGAGAAGAGTTCCAACACATGGAACTGACTATAAACAAAAAGCTGCTGCTCTTAACTGATTTTATTCTCTAGGGTATGTTAAAAATGGGTATTAACTGCAGGGAATCACTACAAACAAAACCTGAGTCATACAGCACAAAGCGCAATACAATACCTAATAAAAGATTTTTTCTGAGTCTTAAATTTCAATCATGACCTGAATTTTGGTGTTTGATTAAAAAAAAAATAATTCTAAAGAGAGTATCAGGAAAATAACCAAGCACTGACTAAACACTGGGAGTAGGTTTGTTCTGCCACTGTGTTCTCTAGGCAAATGGGTACGTAAATTCTGAATTCCCCAACCCCATGCCATTCCTCCCAGAGCTGGCTGCACAGTGGCATTAACCTCCATGTCCTGCCTGCCTGGCCTAAATTCCAATCACATAATACACGATGTCCCTCTTACTTAAATCGGTGCTGGCAAAGATCTTCACACTAATTTAACACTTTGCTCACTTGCCTTGGAGAAACGTGTGGATTAAACATTTCTCAGAAGAAATGTGAGACAATGGTCAGCCCCATGATTGTACCAGGTCACCTTTCAGGGAGAAAAGCCAACAGGAGTAAGAATTGCTGTCCAGGACTACAGGGACACAAGATTTTGGGGAAGTAGGAGGGGAAAGAAGAAACAGACTTTGAGGAGAACTGATAATGTGTCAGGAAGACAATGACAGTTGCGGGTTTCAAACAACTTGCAAGCTCAATGTTTTGTAAAATCTAGCACATGAAGAGGAAAAGAGATTTAAACTTAGTGTGCTGTCAGTGCATAGTCTAGCACAGGTTTTGAGCACTAGTCAAACTCCAAACAGGCCTGCTAAAGGCACAAAGTATTAGACAAGGTTTCCTAAGATGTGTGGAAGGCCAATTAGATCTCTCCATTTCTCACTGAGAAACAGAGAAACTCAAATTTCCTATTCAGTATTTCCATATAGGCTACCTTACAAAATCAGCCTAAGCTATAAAGTGTCCAAAACTCTGCTAACAGTTTAAGCAGAGTTTAAATGTTTACCCTGTCTTGCTGCTTACATCCCCTTTAGGGTAATTAGACAAATTCAGCCCTGCAAGAGAAGTTTATTGAATACTCTCTGCATTTGCACCCTGCTTCAGCAGTAATTTTCACCTAACTGTTCATTGCATTACTTTTCTGCAGCCCAAACCAGTAGTGAAGTCATTACAAAATGCTAACATTTAAAATAGCATGTACGGCAAACGCAGAGACACATCAGCAACACCAGCACCACTGACCCATCCCTGGGAAATGGGGCCTCTCCACTGAGTGCAACTAAGATCAAGAAACTGCAATTAACAATTAGGACTGGCCTGAACAGTAATTTTCTTTTTAACTCTTTTTAATGGTTACTTTATATCACAGTCTATTTGCCACCAAAAATTTGATCGTGTAATACATTTGCATCTAATAAAGATTGGTGTTTTTAAGTTACAGCTGTTTTCAAGGCAAATCTCTCAGCATTAATAGTAGCATATTTATACCACGTGGCTTAATTATGCATTGCACAGCAAAAGCTTTTTAGTATAAAGGTGTTAAAGCATATAGCTTTAAACCATGAAACATAATAAACCAAAGGACTTGGTTTGACTACTCTGAGCTAATCAGTACATTTGTTCATGTCACAGCTAATTATTATTCGCTACTCGAGATATTCCTGCTGATGATCCTCCTACCAAAGCCTTCCCCCACTCCAAATGATTTCTGTAGACGTGTGCTTTGATTCTCCAATTTGGATTCTTCATTATTTGTGTAAAAATTTTTGGAGGTTTCTTAGGATCACCAGAATTATACACTGCCCAACTTGACCTGTTGATAGCATTAACCTTGAAGTATTACTCTTCTCCTTTCTTCCATTTTCTAGTGTTTTAGTTTCTTCCTTCCAATGCTGCTTTGCACTGAACAAAAGACATTTGGAATACACTTGATGACAAACAAATACAGCATTTTATCACTCCTAATGAAAGCATATTCACATATTGCCACAGTGGTGAGTTCACCCAATTCTGCCATAAATGGAGCTTGCCCTTGAATGTGTACAATTTCATTCTAGGACCTGAGAGCATTTATAAAATCTCCAAATTAGGTTTATTAAATAGTTTTGGAGAGTATGCACTAAAAGACTCTATTTTGCTCCTCCCTCCCACTGCTCCCCACTCTGGGCTGAGACAGAAAACTAGCTAACTATTGGTTCTGTTCTCTACTTTTCCACACATTTTTACCTACAATGACATGCAGCTTCTGTCTAAATGGATGGCAAAAGACTGCATCATTTTTCCATATAAATGTTATATACATACATGGGACACCCACCCAGCTAGAGATAGGGCTATAAAGAGTGAGATGCTGCAGCAAGAATACCCCCGAAGATTCCTGGCAGCTCTGCCCATCTTTCTTTGCATGATCAGTCTAGTTTGGGGTGGGTTTGCATCAAAGTGCTAGAAAAAAAATTAAGAATTTGCAAAGTTGAGTTCTTTGAGAACTTCCCAAAGATGAGAAAGGTGTTAGCAAGCAAAATGAAGTTCTCCAATTTTATCTAATAACCAAACAATAATGGGAGTTGAAGTCTTTCACTGCCAGGGATTAAGGTGGATGCTCTATTGGCTACACTTGTCCCTTTCTGCACAAGTCTACCAACTGCCCTCTAATCTTGCAAGCCCTATGAGGAGTTTAAAACATTTAATTGCTAACTCTATTATTAAGGAATCTACCCTGTCAGAATGCAGCACCTAACAACGTTAAGTCTCTTAGAGCAAATCAGTTTTGATACTGATGTTTCTCAGAGGTGCAGCATTTAATCCTCAAATTACAATGCAAGTTTTAACAGGCAGTTTCTACCTTTCACCAAGATTTAGTAATTGACAAAAAAATTCAAACCCCTTTCTAACACTAATGGTTTATCAAAAGAATACCAGTAATTTCAGTCAAACCGTTCTGATGAACCAGGCAGAAATACAATGGGGAGACAGACATGTTTATGCTATCTGATTGAAAGGGCTGAGACAAAATTCCAGAGACTTGGTGTTGTCATAAGAGGAACAGTCAGGAACCATGACTGTGCCCTGGGGCCAAAGGGTGTGACATTGGGCCAGAGGTGTGTCAAAGACAGAATAAAATGCCTGCCATAAAACTGGTAGCCACTCATATTCACATGGTTAAAGAAAGAAGAGTTGGCAATATAACACCTGAAACAGTAATGTTCTTTGTTCCTTTTTTCCCCAAAGATGATGAATCCTACCAATACAGGAGATCCTTCACCTACTCTATGGAGCTTTGTATTTATTTTCACAGCCTCCAGCCTCTTCTTTCCTTTTGGTTATGGCTTTGTTTTTTATTTTCCCCACTTTCTTCTGCCCTTCTTGTTCTGTAATCCCAGGTAGTGGTTTTTGACCATTTAAACCATGGCATATAATAACTGATGAGTAACACAGCAGTAATACCAGTGGTGGCAATTTTGCTTTGTTTCATGGGAGTGTTAGAGTATTAGAGAGATGACTAGGACATGTCTCAGTGGCAGACCGATAAAATGAAAGATGAATTTTCCCTGCCTGCAACTCTTGCCAAGTTTTAATCATAAACATCAAACAAGTTACAGGACATGTTTTTCCCAGGCAATGAAGTAAAAAGCAAACAGTCTATTTTTTAAAACAAATTTCGGATGAAGAATTATTGCAAAAAAATTTACTAGTTTATCTACTGAAGATGCTTTTTTGCAAGCTCATCAGCTACAAATATCTGACTAAATGGTTGAGTTTCACAACCATACTTAAAGTACTGCCACTTCTATGATGATCAGTGCTTGTCATAGAGGCTTATTTACCAGGTCTCCCACTTTGCTGAAGACTTTCCTTATAGCTTTATGCTTTAACCAAAACCTTAATTCTTAGTTCTCTTCCTATCTACATACTCTTCTAACTGACTGGGAGAAAATTTCAGTTCCTATTTTACAGTGACATGCCAAAAAACTTCCTTGAAAGCGTTACCCATCCTCCATTAGTAGATTTCTTCAAAGCTGCCTCTTTTACTTACTCCAGACATGTGCCTGTTCTTTTTATGTCTAGAATATGTGTTAAACTTCTGAAGTTTACCCAGGAGTGAAAGCAGAAGGCATAGCAATGTCCTGGAGTAGCATCTGCCTACCCCCTCCGACCGGGATAGACGTCGATACCAGGACGGTTTGCAGTGAGCTGTTTTTAATGGACAGCTCCCAGGTGACAGCAGACACTGCTGCAGCAGCAGCCGCAATATCATACATCCTTGATTGAACTTTGATTAATTTTCCAGACTTTCAGAGCCTGTGGCAAAAGGATCCACAGCGGTAGCTGCAGCCATTAACTCCATCTTTTGTGATTTCTCCTTCTTCATTATGTTTGGGTCTTGATTGAACTTTGTTCCAAGTTAGTAGCTTTTGGCTATGGACAAGGGAGATAAGACTTTAGAAGTGGAGTGCAGAAGGATAATATGTGAGAAACTTGCAGTGAAAGCTGCCTGGCTACTTGGTGCTAGCTTTGGATATACCTTGATGATGTGAGCAGCATTAGCAAAAATGTTGGAACTCTGGCTACAACAAACAATCACTTAATGCAGTCACAGTCCAAATGTCTTCCAACACTCGTGCATAGCAGATGCTACTTAATTAGACCAAACTAATTCAAAATTACTGTGTTCATGTATTGAATAAAATTACCATTCCTGGTCAAAGCTGTAACTTTACAGAAGCACTTGTTAAAATAAATTAACAGTCCTAGTAGCCTCCTAATATTATTTACAGAGTTTGCTGCTAAATTGTACAAGCAACTGTACAACTATTGGTATGCTCAATAGAACAACTTTATACTGTACAGTCAGCCTAATGTCTGTAAGATTATAATATCCAAAAAACTAGCTTAGCAACAAACAGCTAGTATAAATCCTACTGTTACTGGGGAAAAAAAAGCCAAACCTGACAACACTTAACTGAAAATATTACACCAAGTTTTTCCAAAAGATCCTTCAGTGTTTTCATCACATTTCTGCTTCCTTCATTTTTGGTCACAGAATATCTAAACACTTTGTAGCACAGTGACATTTCAATTCTAAGATTACTTCACAAAAAAAGTAAAATTCTCATTTTCCTATTCTTTTTACAGTTACTGGTCAAATCTAACACTGATACATCTCCAGAATCACTTATGTCTAGTGTTTTGCCTACTGTTGGTATTGAAATGGTGGTATATCAAAATTGTATGCAGAGGCTGTAGTGATCTATAGAAATTTTTGCCCGAACCTAGGAAAGCCCTTTCAAAGCCCCTTTCAAAGCATGAAAACTGAAACTTACTGATGGTAAAAAATATTAAACTATTAAGGGTGATTCAAAATCCACTATAAATCAAAGATATACACGATGTTTCCATAACATCTGACACAATGGGGCTTTGTCCCTACCAGAGGCCTCTGGGCATTCCTGTTATATAAGCTATAATAGATTTGTCTCTGTGAAGCTTTGAGTTATTGTGGCACCTCCAATAGAGGCAGCATCTGAAATAATTTAAAACCTGGAAATAAGAGAAACCTTTTAAAAATAAAATACATATATACATATACATGCACACACATATATAAATAAATATAACTTTTCCTTGCTTTAAGCTTTATATTCAATGCCAAGAATAGCTGGCTGAGGAACTGGCATCTGCCGTGAGCTCTCATTTATCTTCCGGCGCTGCCTTGCCCCATTGCCCAGGCAGCCTCCGCAGTTCCCCTCCGCTCATCTCCTCACCACTTTGCCTTCCTCTGAACCCAGAGCAGGCTTCCAGCACAGAGCCCTTCTCTGCTTACAGGCTTTCCAGCCCCTTTCCTCCTTTTGCCAATCCCCGTCTCAGCTTTCTGACAGGAGACTGCATAGAAAAAACAGAACCTCTCCTACCTGGTAGGCAGCATTAGAAACAGACTTGCATACTAGAAATTATCAGCTTAAATGTGTTCAGACTGGAGCTAAACTGTCAGCTCAAACTGTATCTATCTGGGTGATCTGGACACTTGCTTGGTTAAAGTGGCTGGGATACCACAGACAGCTAGCAACTTTGGGAAGTAAATAACTTGTGGGAATGTTTGAGTGTTGCAACAGAGAGAAGCAATTCAAGAAACACAAAGCTGATGGGAATTAAGTATTTTACTGGCTACCGGGTCCCTTAAATTTTATCATTGATGCTTCTTGAAATGCACTTGAGCAAGCACAAACCTATTTTAGGGTGAAACCAGAGCTGCCCTGTTAATAGCTTCGAAGCCCTGGACTGGTTACCTGGGCTTTCCCTCCATTAATACCGTGGTTTAAAATAATAGGGAAGTATGCATAGCATGAAAAGTGGAAAAGAAGAAAAGTGCTTCAAGACCGACCACTTTTTAGTGCACGTTTGGGAACTGCTTGGAGGAGTGCCAGGGCTAGAACAAGGTGCGAAATCATACAATCATAAGAAGGGTGGCAGGTGTAAAACAGAACTCTCTTATGGAGCAGTGGTTTGGGTAAAATATCTGCAGGAAGCTGACTGCCAGACCGACACTGAAGTGATTGAAGGAGGAGGCCTGGCAGGATTAGCACAAGGAAGTAACGAGCCTTCAGGTATACTAAACACACACACCGTTTGTGTGACTTTCCACAAACCTCCTTTTCTCTTTCATGTTGTCCTAGTATTTAAATAAACCATACAGTGGTGGTAAGAAGGAGCATGGGGCTCCTGGAGAGACAAGCTGAATGGTCACTACCCTGTAAGATGTAAAGGCCACTACCCTGCAACAGCCCATACTGGAGCAGCATGGGGTTAATGGCATCCCAGGATTACTTTTGATGCCTTTCTCAACGGCTGGGACAGGTGTCCCCTCCTGCTGAGGGTGTCCACAAGCTGAAAGATTTTATCCTGCCTTTGCACAGCCACCATGACTTGTGTCGCCTGCTTGAAGGGAAGCAGGATCAAGCCCTCCAGCAGTAACTGGAGTGAGACATTTTTATTAGTCCAGCCACATGCTTTGCTCCAAAGCCCTCAGCTTGTCATAAATTTTTCTGTGTTAAACTCTTCACCCAGATATGGCTCTAACACAAGCTCCTTGTCCAACAGATTATTTAGAGAATATTCTTTTTGAACTGTCTCTTCCACAAACAGAAGATGCAGCCAGCATCCTGTCTCTGTGACTTCTGATTAAAGGAGCACTAAAACTCCACAGACAAAAACCTGAAGAGGGAAGAAACACTAAATTCAGCCTGAGCATTTAGTGCTATCTTCTTCTGAAATCCCTCATGGTAAAATGAAGCTGTGGTACTGTCAGCACAACCTCGATTAAAAAACTGTTGCAATTTCAAATAGAAATTAAATACTTGGCATGATCTTTAATTTTCCCTATAGTAAGGAAGCACTACTAAAAGGGCATCCTCTGAATACATTCAAATCCTCATTGCTATAAATGTTTAGTTTCCAGAAATACAATTTATACCAGATCTGTAGAAACTCCATATACCTCTGACACATTCTTTTCAAGTAATTTCAACACATTTTATTAAAAACCCCACCAATAAAACATCACAACCCTCACTGAAAGCATTATCACCCTTGATCAATCTGGTAAATTTGTGATTTACCCAAAATTATGCAATAAACCTGGGACAGAAATAGCCTGTCATTCAGTCAGTTTTGTGCTTCATCCTCTTCGCAAGAACAGCACTTTCTCCTGAGCTCCATTTTAGGAAGTGAGTGGCAACTGCTGCTTATAAAACCAGCAGAGTACAGGTATAGCTCCCATTGCCTTTACCAACTCTTCCTCTATACACTAAGAAAAAGCTGTCTTTGTGCTGAAACATCACATTATACTGGCCAGTAAAGAGAAATAGAAGAGCCTGTGCAATAGGTCTATTTGAAAAAATAGGCTTCTTTAGAAAGCTCTAAAAACTCATTTATAGCTATAGAAATTTCATATTTTATCAAGATGCTTTCTCCAAACTACATTACCTGGATGACATCCTTTTTGAGGCATCTGCCTCACAGAATAAGAAACACATGTTTGCAAGCTACTTTCATAGAGATTTTGTGATGTAAATAAGTAGCTGGAAAGGCAGTTTGTGACAATGTCAGTATTTGGAGCTTCTTTAGTCTGATTAGAAACTGCTCTATACAGTCCAGCCATTAGCAGTGGAACACACTGCTTATTTCATGTACCAATTAAAGTGTTGCATCACACCTAGCCAGTTGTAATCAGAAAAAGTGGCCCAAGGAGCCTATGTAAACATTTGTGACCAGGAGTACAGCAGATACCTGCTTTATCATCTCTCTACTAAATAAATGTAGCTTGAAAAAAGTGTTTACCAAAGAGCTGCAGCTTGCAAATCTCAGGTGTCTAACAATCATACCCAGGACTGGAAATTACCAAGCTTTGAACACTCAGCTGGACTTTGAATCACAATTGGCAAATAAATGAGCCAATAAAGGAACTGTGATTTTGGGCAAAGAAAGACATCCACACTAAAGAGCATTTGCTCCTCCTCTCAGAAATCAAACACTTCTGTACCAGGAAGCACAAGCATCACTCAAGCACATGTAGGGAACATGGAGGGGACACCAGGTCCAGCATCCTGCTGTGCTGCCTTAGGCAAAAACGCACCCAATTAGCAATGCCAGTACCTGGCCCCAAGCAGCTGTGGCAGGAGCGGCATGAGCCCTGATGTCCTTTTAACTAGTCTATCAGTATTTCAGAATTTCAAAAAAATAATTGTTTTTAAGAACAATGAACTAGATTTTCATTTAATATTAACAGCAAAAACATGGACAAGTTATTTTTCAATGACAGTTTGGAAAAAGTATTTGAGCAGCTCTCTTCACAAATTTATTTCGGATCAAACTGCTTAGTTTTTGTCAAAATAAAATATTTTAGATTCAGAAGGTTTCTTTGAAGTTAAATTTAAGCATAGATTGTTAACATTTTTTAAATACTTAAGTGACTTGTGTGTCACTTTTAAACTTTTTTCACTTTACAGATGAAACTGCACTGAAGGATGCCACTGAACCTGCAATTAAAACCCAATTGAACAAACCTGAACCATATGAAAAAGTTTTCCTCTATTTTCTTGCAAAAAATTCTCTGGCTACTCATACAACAAAAGCCACCGGGCCTATGATAGCACAAGCAGATATTTAAAATTATGTCTTATTTTAGCTATTGAGGAAAAGCATCACACAGACACTGAGGGGCCTGCAGACAGTGTGTGCTTTCCCACCCTGTCCCATCTACCACCCAAACCTAGCCCTGGAAAGATCAACTGTAGAAAAACATGTTTTCTTTCCACAGCTCACTCAAATTCTTGCTTTCCCTGATCCTGTTGAATATGATTCCATTTATCAGAGAAAAAAAATCCAAGAAAAAAGATGCCAGTTTTAACTATTTGAGAACTAAACTGAATCCATATGGGAACTAAACTGAGACCAGCCATCATTATTGAGGTTAAAGCAAGGCAGTAATCCATCCCATTTTAGAGTTACCTGCACTATGTTTGGCAAATTCATTCTGCTTTGCAATGATCTCATGTAGAAGAGTGATAAGCCACAGGTTCTCTGTGAAAAAACAACGGTTCTTATCTGAAGATTTATTTCACCTCTATGTATTGCAACACCAATATGCTATTGGAACAACTGCCTCGTGTTTGTACAGTAATATAGCCATGCAAGTGATTTTAGGCACTTCTTTCTATCACACCTGGATTGCCAGTGATCTATCAAAAACAGGTCAGAACAACAGGAAGGTGAACTCAAAAGTGAAGCAAGGCAGGTTTTGATGAACATTTGTGCTTATGCTCACTCATTTTACTATCAGTGAAATACTTCCATCACTGCCATCAGTAGTGTGGTGACAACATCAGCTTTTTAATGTCTGGGGACAGTAACTGACACTGAGTAGAGAAGTATACTGGAAAAGAAGGACACAAAGCACTGAAGGAAAGGCATTACACTAATTATGAATTTGACTTGCAGGTTTGCCTCGTTTATTTGGGGGGTTTATTGGTAGTTCACTTCCTGGATGCCTCAGCCCAAGCTCTTGTTGGTTTTAAAACACACACAGACACACACACACACGCTCTCCCCTTTTAAAATGGATGTATGTGCTCTGAAGCACAGCCCTGGGCAGCTGTTTGTACCCCAGAAGAGCCTGCATTCCTCTGACCTCCCTGCTGTGTCTGTTAAAGGCTGCTGGAAGGGGTGGGCACCTATTCTGATCTGCAGTGTCACATTAACAGGCAGATAACGTGCAACCACAGATCCATTCCTCAGTGCCTGACAAAGCCAGGGGACTTGAAACACACTGACAGTGACTCGTTTCAGGTAAGCTAGAAGAGATTGGGGTTTTTGGCTGGAGAAGTATTTGGAGGACTGAGCAGGAGCAGTGCCTGCTCTACATACGCACTGCCTTTTCTTGGCTTGAGGGTTTATATACAGCAGTGCTCATCCAGAGAGCTGCCTGCTCATGGCTGGGAAGAGACCCTGCCGATTCACCTTGCCTTGGTCACCTCTGTACAAGATTAATGCAGTGCATTCCTCTGAGCTGGGCTGAAAGCAGAGCAGGTGCAGAAAAGCATCTGTTTTCCCCCGGAGCAGAGAGAACCTCTGTGAGCAGGCAACACCTGCACATGGCCCGGTTGCTGGGCTCGGGTGGCTTCCTGGAGCCACTCACTGTGTTACAAAAGTTCCTTCCAAGTCCCACATAGTCCTAGACTCGCTCCTAAGTGATATCCTTGCACTCAAAGTACTGTCACAGCTATTAAGATCTGCCAGGAAGCTCTTGCTCTAAGACTGAGGTAAGACCTCCTGGGACTGGCAGGCTCTCAGCTAATAGTCTCAGTCTTTGAAATTCATTCCCTTTGGCAGCTTCCCAAAGCCAGATGCTAATGACCTTAGGCATGATGCAAGACCTTTTTATTGGTGCAATTTAAATTTTTTTCTTTTTTTTCATTTCTGAAGTAGCAAGGAAACTAGACAATGTGTCCTCTTTTGAGCAAATGTCCATTTTAGCATTGCAAGTAACCACCTAACTTTTGCAGAAGCATTGTCTGAATCCATCTTACATGTGAAAATGTAACTCACTTCAACAGCAGACAATGACACAATGTTTGAATGTTTCTCTACATAACAAAGGAAGAATTTTTAATGCAAGTTTAAGCTCAAACACTTTGGACTTGTACCTCTTTATTAGACATCTTTCCACAGAATTTGGCCTAATGGGCTGAATGCTGATTTAGACCATATTCCCAGCCTTCTGCCAGGCAATTGTGTGACTACAGGCAGGGATATCTCTGTCTCCACCCCACTGCAATAGGGATCTGCCCTATTGCAGCAGCAACAAATACCTTGGGCTGCACTAAGAGTGTTCCAGAGCCAGGCAGCCTCATGCTGCTGTGCCATTGCTTAACTGCTTGTCAAGTTTTGAAAAGCATACATTCAAATGAATGCAACTTGAGTAAGCTTTTTTTAGGACAACAGTTTCCCGACTTCTTTAACAATTAGTAAGCACCAGCAGAGGATATTCTGAAAGCTTATTCTGTCCAGGCTTCCTCTATCTTCAGGGCAGAGGGAGAGGCTCCTTCTGTGGGTGTTTCAAAGCAGGAGCCTAAAGCAGATATTCTGCCTAGCTCTGCACAGGACTCTACAGAAATGTTGATACATGGGGCCTAGGAAGATTAGCTTCAGTAAGCATCATCTTTTCTCCCTTCCTTTTCTCTTGCCTCCAGACATACTGAAGAAAACACTAGCAGATCAAGACAATAGCATAAAACTTCAGATTTCTTAGTTTAAATTCCCTTTCAAAATTATTTAAAATTACCTCCTAGTACGTTATCAGCAATAAAAGCAGCAAGAGTAACTGTGCACCTGCACAAAGACACAGTCAGTAATAATAAGACAGTATTATTTTGTGGTAAATGGATTTTAGTTTGAGACTTAAATCTTGACTATTTTCTTGGATAGGTATTTTGTAACAAGTCCATAAATGCTACAAACCTTAGAAATGAGTTCTTGCTCTGAATTTCAATCAACTGTAACACAAATGTAACAAAAGCATATGTGACTCACTTCCACAAGAAAATAGGCACAATAAACAGGTTTTTCCTCCTCTTGCAGGAACCTCCAGCTTCTAAACAGACCAACTACCAAGCTAATGTAGAATGGACAATGAAAGACTCACCTATGTGTGAAACAGCTCTGTAATTCTAATCAGAAATAAATTCAGACACTTTGTTTAAAACTGGAGAACAGCAAATTGTTATTTTTGGGGTTCTTTGTTTAGGTTCAACACCTCAGCACTAGGTCATCAGTGCACAAACACTCAGTGGCAGAGTTACAAAGATGCTGCAGCACCAATAGGTGAGCACTGGCAAGAGGAGTGCTTGCACACCATTCCTGCAATCAGGAAATCACTTTCGAGACCAAACAGGAGGAAGTAAAATATTTTTACAAAGCTTCATCTTTAAAGATTTGCACTTGTTGACAAATCTGTATTTTTTGAATGGGCAAAGCATTCAGCAACTTCTCTCTAAAATTCAGTGGGCTGCATCTGCTCATCTCCTCCAGGAACCTACACAGGTATCAGCACTGGAAAAGCAGCCAACACATTAGCTATTATCTGGAAATGAGGTAAGATCACGAGCTCTGCAGCTGGAGCCAAGGGATGGAGCCTCCTGCTGCATTCCAGTGGCTCCTGATCTCTGTGCATTAAAGAAATGTAACCTCAGCTGAGCACTGGGGTTAGACTGGACTTCCTGTACTTGACTATGAGAAGTAGCGGGCACAGTTTGCCACACTAATGGTATTTAAGCTCTTTGCAGAGGTTGGTCCCTGAAGACGTGACCAGGGACTTTTCCCACCCTGCTTTTATGCTGGCTGGAGGAGCTGCTGCTGCAGAGGAAGGCAAGCTCTCCCTGTTAAATATTCTCTCCCCGACAGGCGCTGCTGCAGCACTCAGTAGGATTCTGGTCAGTCACACTGCTTTTATAGTTCAGTTGTGGATACTTTCAGAGTATTTCTAATGATCTATTATTAATTGCCAAGAATTACATTCCAGTCTTAAATTCAGAGAATGTGCAACTTTCAGCTGTCAAGGACAGTAATTCAGTACTTAAATTGTAAGTGTCAAAAGCTGTCAGTGGACTGATTTATACTAATTTGAACAATATCTAGATGAAGTAATGAAATGAAAGCAGGGAAAAGGCATTTGAGTAACTGGTGTCACTAAACCAGCATACAAGTGATTAACTCAATGAAGTGTGCTGGTGTCAGTATTTCAGTGAGAAGTGAGGATTACAAGCTGACCACAAAGTGTAAAGAAAATGTATTTAGAAAAGGTCAAATAAAGGGAAAAATTCAGATTTAAAAGCCAGATCCTTAGTACACCTCAGAGTGGTATAACACTACTGAAGTTAGTTAAAACCATGCTGTTTCCCACTGAGTGGGGGTTTTGTCCTGCATTTGTGCAAAAGAAAATAACAATGTCAACTAATTGGTAAAGTAAAAACCTGGCAGATCTGCAAAAAACTCGGTTGCTTGACTCTTCAGTTAGGGTATGTATTTCACGGCTGTATAAAGGAAAAACAAAAAGAAAGAAAAAAAAAAGAGGACTGGAAACTCCACCTGGATGCTATCAGTCTTGCCCAAGTAAACAGTACTGACATTAGTGCTAGCCTGCTGAGTGGTACAGGTTAGAAAGGGTCACAAAGGCAAAATGGTGACCAAACGTGCCTTGAGGTAAAGATGCTCTGGAATCTGTCACAAAAGGAGAGAGCTGAAAGCTCATTTTATCTAGAAGTCATTTCATTTTAGAGTTCAAAACAATTAAAAGACATTGAAAGAATTGTACAAACATGGATTATAGCAAGACAGAAACAATCTCCTTTTTCATATAAACATGCCCTCAACTACATGCATACAATGTGATGTGTATTGTTCTTGAGATAACAGTGCAGCACACCATAAAATGACAAGGGAACAGGCAAGAGGGATAGCAAAAAAAATAGTTCATAAATAGTTTTTCTCATAATATTAAACAAATATGCATACCCATTATATAATTAACATTTTTTTCTACAGAAAAGAAAGCAAGCAAATGCTAAAGAATTTGTGATGTCCCAATACCTAAATGAAGTTTTTTGCTGAAGTCCCTTGAAATAAACTTTTCAACACTCAACTTGTTAAGTTGCAACTAAATTTGCAAACCAGAGAAATAACTATTGGTATATAATAATCAATGAGTTGCAGTAACTATTTCATGAGGATTTTTTTCATCTAGCTTTAAATACACTTCACTTTGTTAAGGGAAAGAACCTACAATAATTACTTGAACTTTCTGGTTTGTTCTCTTTTCTTTTGTCTACAAAAGCAACCCTGAAACCACATCTGGAAGTCCCAACTCCTGTAAAATAAATTTTACCAGTAATATTTTTGTAAGAAAAACTGCATAAAAGAAGGATTTTTTTAAGGTCACTCTCAGTTATTTCTCAATGTTCTAGTCCATACCAAGGAAAAAGAAAAAAAGCAGGAGAGATATTTGCATGTGGCATTAAGCAACAAGAGTCAGTTTCAGATTTTGACAACTATCCAAGTCTACAACCAAGCTGAGAGGCTATGGCCCACTCAGAAATGAAATGGTTAATAAATCTTAAACACTGATCCTTTTCCAGGCATGTTCAAATAGCACAGAAAAAAAAAGCCGCAACAGTAAAGTGAAGTTCCGAACTAATTTTACTTCTCCTACAGCATGCCAGGAAGTGTATTACATGCCATTGGCGAGATACCAAACCTGTGACTCTGGGGGGATGACTGAAGGAATCCTCACAATTCTGCATCTTGGAAATAAATTCTGTGCTAGAAGGAAAAGCTCTGTAACACATGCCATCTGGTACCCTTTGCCTTCCTTTGTATGAAAAGGGAGAGAAGAGAGAAAGGCTTTTTCCTCATGTATAGACCAGGACACAGTGGGCCAAACCAGCTGGTGGTAAGAGCAGCAGAAACAGCAACTCAGCAGGTGCTGCTCTCTCCCTGCTGCATCTCTGCAGAACAGGGCATTTCCATAAGGCTCAGTATCAATCTCAGTTATCTCCGATTCATATCGGGAAGTTTATTATAATAAGTGGGAGTGTCATTTGGCCCATTAATTGTGGGAGAATAGCACCTAATTGCATTGTAAATGCAAATGGTTATGCTGGAGCCACTATACTGCACAGAACTCAGTTCTCAACTATTGCATGATTTTTCCTTTAAAATATCATTTGTAATGTGTCTTAAGCAAAAGCCAAAACTCTGCTCAAAATTTAAAATCAACTATTTTATTTAACAGTACAATAAGTAAATAAAAGCTCAAATGAAATCAACATTATATCATATTCTGAGAATCCAGATGAGAAGAAATTACTGCTTCAGGATTAGATTACCACAAGGATAGTTAGGTAATTCTTTGAGAAACGCTTTCTTTAAGTAGCAGAGAAAAATTCCAATACAGGTAAGACTCACATCCAGAGAGGTAAAGAACTGTCTGCCAGTCATTCCCAGTGCCCCAATAAGCTGTTCTAACTCTTCTTTATCCTGCTAGGAGTTAAAGTAGAAATGGCTATGAGCCAGTGTGAGTTAGCCCCAAGGAAATTCCTGCAGAGTAGCAGGAGGCATTCTGGGGACTGGCTTGAGAATACTGCATTCCAGCTCTCTCCAGTGACTGTAATGACCCAGCGGGGCCATCTGCAGCCACATTTCAGTTTGGGCAACTCCCAGGCTGCTCTAACCTGGGGAATGGGCTGAAGTACCTCATCTGGCTGAGGAAACAGGCACTGAAGGGATACAAAGCTCCTTTCCATGTATATGAACTCTGCACTGATAGATTGATTTATTTGGGTCATTCATTAAACTCTTGTAGGACTTGTCCCATATAAGTTAAAGTTAGTGTTCAAATCTCATGAGACAAAACATGGTAGGAAATCACTAGCATAATAAAAATCAATAATTTATATTGTAGGACCTTGCAATACTACTGTAACAGTTTTTTCCACAATAAGGCAGTAAAAGCTATTAAACAAGCAGTGTCTATTTATATTATGTAATATAAGCAGTTTGTATCATATCTGGGGTCTATTTTCATCTGAGTGCAAATATTTAACTCCCATTAATGTTAACAAGAGGTTACCTAGCATGTACTTTGGCAAGAGAATAAAACCTGATTTTTAACATTAATCTTAAGGAAGCTTTCAACTTGAAAGAATCTTCAGAGTACCTTGTATTAACACTATCTTAATTGCCTTGAAATCTGGATTTTTCGAGAAGCACAGACACAGATAAAACTGACTTGTGTTAACTTTAAATTGCACATTTTGGGATAATGGGAAATAACTGTGTCACCTTTCTGTAAACTGCATAGCTTGCACAGTAAAGGCACTGTTAGCAGAGACGGTGATAACATCTTTGAAGAATTCTCTCCATTTCAAAGAACATTTTTTCCCTAGCTTTGCTCCCCAGCAGAAAATTAACTCACGCTATTTTTCACAGTAAGAGTAGTGGGGGAAATTCCTACTACATTTTCAAATGAAGTGACTTTTTGGCATTCTCTATTTACAGTTTGGGGAATCTCCTTGTTCACATTCACACTCTCAGTGAGGACAGTGAGGTAGCATAGATACATAGCACAAGTAGAATCTGGCCCTTTTCATTTTGTGAAACTGCTTTGATCATGATTCTCTCAAGACATTATTTTAAACTCGAATGCAATTGACCGCTATTGCACCATATGTTCCTTATGTGTGAGCTCGGTCTTGTTCATTAATTTTTATGCCACTACTGTTGGAATTCAGCCAGTGTAATGTGGAGGCAATTAGCAATGTCAGAGTGTTCATGCCAGCATATAATGAGAGAGAAAGAGAGAGAAGGAGAGAAACGGGGAGATTATGCTTCCTGCTACAGGGAAGAAGGGTCCTTTTCAGAGGTTATATTTTTTAATGTTATTTGAAAACTGAAATATCTAATAAAAGCAAGTGACAAGAAATGAAAGTCTTGTTACACAAGTAAAATTTACTCACTTAAAAAAACTCTCCTACAACTTTTTACTATGTTCACCTATTTTCAGAGGATCAAACTGAAGATGCCCTGTGGCCTGATGACCTTGTCTTTAATCTTACAAACACTGGGGTCTGCTAAAGCTCTGTATCAAAATGCTCAATTCTAGCCTACAAAAAAAAGACGCATGCATATACTAGAACAGAAGTGTGCATTAAATAACGTGTTCCAATGACATGACCAAATCTGTGGCTTCTTGTTTTCTTACAAAATCCCTACTACTGAAAGTCTTGCAATCTGAGATTTATGCCATTTGCCATTGTAGATGCTATTTCTGTTATGTGTACAAGATAAAAAAGGAAGACATGTGTCTGAAATTCCAGGGAGTACACTTATTGAAGTGTCCACCTCTTCCCATTCTCAATGTCACACACAGAGAAACCCCTACCTTTCCTTTCAGTGGGCCAGTTTCAGAATACAGTTTTGGTCTGATCTCAGAATACAAAGGCAGCTAACAAAAACAACAAAAAGTCTGCAGTATTAGAAATCTTGGGCCATAAGTCCATAAGTAGGACTCCACTAGAACTCTCTCTCAGTTTCTTCCCATTAAACTCCATATTATTTTCCCATGAAAGCAAAGATAAAAACCACTATATACACAGAAGCCTCTTGATAGTGCAATACTTGACAGAAATTTGTTGTTCTTGCGAAAGCATCTACAGGTATATGTTTACAAAGCAGATAACTCAAAAACCTGACTAATCAGGAGAATGCTCAACTAAAATCTAGATCCATATTCTCCAATGGTTCCTTCCATTTCACATTGTGATTCAGATCCAGGCTTGGCTTTTACAGTCCATTAAGAAGACAGACAACTTTGAAGTTCACTGGGGACATGGTTCTCAGTTCTATAGTGTTTAATGGTTTAATTATCTATTTGCATGTGAAGTCATTAAGCAACTCCCTACTAATACCGTTATTAAGAGACACATCCCACTGCAATCATTTAAAAAACAGTTACTGTAGCATGGTACTGCCTGTGGTAAGGGTCTTGTGGCTTAGTGGCAGCCCTTCACTTTTGAAAGCTTGGCAACTGTATAAAGGTAGTTTGACTAATCCACCTTAATTCCTCCCAGATATTTACCCTCATCACAAAAATCACAGCATCTGGCCAGCTTCATAGTGTACAGCCATCTTTACAGAACCCCATTCAGAGTTCTGCAAAGGCTTTGCTGCCCTGAATTGACACATCAAGAGCCTGCTCCAGAGCCCATGGAGGTCCAAGTCACAGCTTATTGGGCTCAGAAGACATTTATGCAGTTTGGCAGCATGGCCTGCCTACGATCCAGCTACTGTCATTTGTTCAAACTTCATGAGCAATAGAATTCTGTAATTTAGAATTACAGAAACTTTTCAGTAAGTTTCTAAAGCAGGTCACAGAAGTAACAAAAACTTTCTAAACTGCAACAGTTTTAGCAGAACTTAGTCTAAACCAAATGTTTTAGCAGCATGACATCAGACAGCCTTACAGACAAGTCAGCTTGAATGGAAATTTTTTGAAAGCACCTTTTTCCCCCAATTAATTTGAACTTTTATCCTATATATTATATATTATATTTAATACTGAGAAATAGTTGTGGTAGAAACCTGGAAACTTCCAGAAAGGAAAGATTTCTGTAGCTTAGCAGTTTCCCCATACCTGTTTGTGTTTTTTTCAGTAGATGTAGCAAAGAGACCTGCATGGCTATTTAAAGCAAGAGCAAACACCATCTTTATGTCAGTGACAAACAGAATTAGATCTATTCATTACTGAACATTTACTAATTCTACTAGTAAGGGGAAAAAAACATGTGCTGTCATAAGTTCAAGTAAGTCAACTAAATTATCAAAGCAATACAGTTCAGCTAACAGGAGTGAGCAAAACAGTGACATTTGAAAAGTATGTTCTCTTACTTCCATGTTATTTACAGTAATACAGGAGAGTTTAATTTTAATTGCGTGTTAAGAACAGAAAAGGAAAGGGAAAGCTTAGGGAGCAGTCATAAGGCAATTGGATTAAGAATCAAACCCAAGCACTACTGAATAGCAGGGTAATTCTTCAGTCAAATGTTATTAGAACAATTAATGGAGTCCCTATTCTGCAAACTAATCCAGCGATTTCACTTTCTTCTCTTAAGATGCTAAAGAAGTTTGTGTGCATACATGTTGCATGCAAGAACAATTTAGATGAAAAAAACTTCTATAGCTTCACAGAAATCTCAAACTAGTAGCTAGATTTAACTCATAGACTCTATTAGCCAGTGGTGTCTCACAGGCATGTCCACTACAGCTCTAAAAAGTGTCGTCCAAGAGGAGCACCAGCAAACTGTGCTCGCTGGGGCTGTGCAGCTGTGTGCCTGCAGCTTTCCCTCTCCAGCACTCACTGCCAAAGCCCTCCTCCCCTCACTGCTCCTAATGTGTTCAGACACCCGGGATGCAGGGAGAGGCTGTGCATTCAGCACATGGCATGACAGAAATGCCAGCTACAGTCACAAACTTGCCCCAACCAATTCTGCTTCCGATATAAACTGTGCGTCAGGCACAGAGTTGGCAGGAGGCGGTTTCATAGGAAAATGGCAACAAGGACAGCAGAATTTTATTTCTGAAGTAAATTTCTATTCCCTCCTGTCTTTGTCTAGAGTTCTTTCCAAAGCCAAAGAATTCACAGTATGAAAGACAAACTCCAGTTTTTCTGCCTCAAAATCTAAGGAATGTGCTGCATGCTGCAAAACTGCAAGTGAGCAGAAACGGTGGAAGGAGTCTCTGTTTCTGTGAAGACCCAGGCACAGATAACATTTGGTTGCTGAAAAGACACCTCCTAACATGTAATGTGTAATCCTCCCAAAACATGCATACAACATGACCCTGGCACCTAGGTGGGACAGCAGAATCTTCCTAAGCTTATCTTTATGGGTATTTGATACTTAACTGAGGATTCCTTTCTAGCTGTAGATTTGTCAGCAGGGGCTCCTTTGTCCTTTCTGAGAGCCCCGACTAACACAGGCACAGCAGATACAGGGGATCTGTTCAGTCAGGGTATCTGTTCAGGCTGGCTGAATTCCAACCACTTCTTCCACTGCTGGATTTTGTGGATCAAGCCCTCAGTAGCACTGGACACTGCCAGCAGCACACCGAGCAGTGCAGGTATGCTCCAGAGCAACTGCCTATGAATTGCTGCTATGGAAACTACCATACCTTCCAAATCTATACTCAGGATGCATTTTCAAGCTTTCCCCCTCTAAGCAAAGGCCAGAAGGACACTCAATTCAGAATATGAGCTGAAATTCAGAGATAATAAATTTCAAAATAAGTACAAGGCACAAACGGATCTAGTTGCACCTTAATGTGATTCACGGAAGCAGCTGGCAGAAAAAAAGAAATCCAGAGGTCATCATTTTGCCCATGGATTTCAGAGGAAGGAACTGTGGTATTTATCTTAATTCTGAAATTCATCTGCTATGCACTTTTGAGCATACCACCTAAAACTTCCATACTTTCCTTTTCTCATATAAAAAATAGTAGATGTAACATATCAACTGACCCACTGACCAGGTTGGATTTTTTTTTGTGAAGAACTTGATATCCTTTGAGAGAAGGTGCTGTATAGGTGAAAACTATTACTACTCTATTCTTGCAATAACTCCAGGACAGCCCAGGGAGTCAAACAACAAGGCTGTCCCACTAAACACAAAAACAGCTTTACAAGAAGTAAAATTTAAAATAATAAAATCTGGACATTCAGGAGAATTAAATAAGAGACCAGCTTGTAGTTTTCAAGTGCAGTCATCTGAGTCAGCTCTCTAAGGAGTGCCAAGGGCTAAATTCATCCCTGAGCTATGCTGGCTTCTGCCAATGTAAACCAGGACACGCGGCCTCTGCCAGCAGAGCAGGGAGAGGCAGCAGCAGTGGAAAGCACCCACTGCCTTGCTCTTTGTTGGGGGTCTAAATGCAGTGGCAGCAGCACTAGGAGAGGCCTGGCAAGGCAGGTTCACAGCTGTGGCAGCCCAAGGTGTCATGGTGTGCACGTGGGAACATCTTTTACTCTGGGCTCTGTTACAGAGGTCTAAGGAGATTTTAAGGCAGTCTTTGGCAGAGCCTACTGTAACCAAACCTCTTGCAAATCAAGGCAGGGGCTTATAAGGGAAGTGTCACTGACACAAAGAAGAGTAAACCCATGAGAGGAATGGGATTTTGTCCATCTCCACATTCCCCTGTGCAGTTTGTATCAGTGGACAAGTTTGCCAGCCTGTGTTGCTGGCACAACTTAATGTACAGTGAGATTGAGTCTGTGATTTAACTGGGAAACAGCTGTGTGAGTCAGATGTTTTAAGGGAAAGGCAGAATACTGTGTACAGAAAACTGTCCTCATTCCCCCATGAACAAAGAGTGGCAAAAACACAGGCACCTCCACTATGCCAGCTGCAGTGTAGCAGTCCTCGCTTGGCAAGATATAAAAAAGAAGATTAACAAGTATAATAGCATTTTACTGTGCTCTTTAGAGTGAAAAATCATTTGTATGTTACCACTACTGATGGTCCAAAACCACAATGCTGAAACTAAACAGAGAATACAGATTTGAACCTTCATCCAAACCCCACCCTCAGTTCTTTGTTAGATCCAAGACTGGAAGGTACCTATTTTCTCTCTTCTGAGAGGCTGGTGTTTTGCAAGGCCCCAAATTCATGCTTCACAGCTGAAAACCTTGAGAGAATCTCAATTTTGATAGCCACAAACCAGACTTGCCAACCCAACTGGTAAGCCCCAAACTAAGCCTCAACCCAAAGCATGCACCACTGCCCAATCTCCCCCAGGCTTGAGCTCTGCCAGCAGATGAGGCCAGAAGCCGCCCAGCTATACCTCACATTATGAGGATGGCTCCAAGTATAATCCAGGGGAATACACAAAGATTTGGCTTTCTGTAAAGGCTAAGTTGTGACTGAGTGGTGTCTCATCTTGGTCCCTGTTGGAGCAGAGCCCAAAACCACCACACGCTTTGGCACTGTTTGTTGTACTTGGCAATCCTCGCTCAAGCTAGGTGGGTGCATTGGCAGCACTTGTGAGGAACCCCTCCTCTTTAATTGGTGGGAATGTACCTGTAAGGCTGAGCTGTGTTTGGTAAGGCTAAGTGTTCCCGCAAGGGAAAACGACTCGAGACAATGCAGTTGGTGTTTAGAGTAACAAGACAGAGGATGACTGAGGCACTCTTTCATGTTACCTGGAGGGCCCTGTTAAGCTCTTGCTGCTTTCTGTTGTTTCACCAAGAAACCGTGTCCCTTGCTTTAGTTAAAGGGAAAGCTGATGAAATAGTGAGACAGCCCAAAGAGTTTTTCCCCAGTAATTGAGAGAGGCCTGGACCACAATTAGCTTCAGTCCCTATTTTGTTCCATGTCAGAGGTTAAAAAAAACACAAATACAGTTCTTGCCTTGAACTGTCTAAAGCAAAGAAATTAAAAGTTACAACTGCTGTTCTTTTTAATTTATTAAAATAATTTCTTACAAACTGGAACATTACATGAAAATTAAACTTTGTTCTACTTCCAGGCTGCCTAGCGCTTTGTTTTGGTTTTTTTATGTAACAAGAGATGGTGACATTTCCTAAAGCTAGGCATACATTGCATGCATTGACTTAAGAGCTATTAATTCTACTTGTGCAGGATATAAGGGGTTTAAATGGTGTTGTGATTTGAACATTAGTAGGAGAGTTTTTTCCAAGCTCCACGCCTTTGCATTACATGACAGAAGGCTGTATATCACTTCCTGCAAAAAATTAAAAGATGTCCAGAAGTACGCCTGTTCTCATGGAGGCTCAGACACCTCAAGACTGAAATTATTACAGAAGCAGATAGCTGAAAAATCATCTCTTGTATTCTATTCAGTAGAGGGCAGTGGCAGCTAGAAGCCAGGCATGCCTATGAACCTGTGTGAAGTCCTGTCTCCAAGCTGGTTGGCAGCAAACACACCAGGCAGGAAGAAAATGGTGGATTCAGTGCTTTTGGTCACAATCCTTCTCTCACTCTCTCCCATCTCCCGCCCTACCCTCATCCTCCCTGTTTTTTTTTTCCCTCTGCAATGAGTGTTATCATCAAGGCCAAATGCCTTCTACAAGGTGTTCCCCCTGAAAAGCCGGCAGGAAATAAAAATGCTCAGAACCTTATGGGATCAAGTCCTTAATGGCTCTAAATGAGAGTAAAATAAACACATGCACATGTGCATGCATGCACACACACACCCAGCACCTATTTGTCAGACCTTTTTACCAGACAAGGAGAATACAAGCTGGAAAAAGACTGTTTCCGAGTGGCAAAGGCACTCAGAGACATGGGGGAGTAAGTTTTAGCACAGTCCTTGCACTTAGCAAATTAATCAATTCATTGTTATGGTTACAATTAAATACAAGTGCCAAGAAATAAGGCAAGAATGTTACATTTTGCTCCATTACCTCACAATTACACATTCACAAACACTCATTTCTCAGCCTGTGCAACTGAGTAAGAAAAAGAAGTGTATATTCATTGTTAATAGCATGTAGTGCTGGACATGTAAATTTATACACATGACTATATATGAAAAACTGTATATATCCCAACTTTCCTAATCTAAAATACCTTACCTTGACCACCTTAAAGCATACAAGGAAAGAAGGAAAGCCCTGTTGTATAACGGAGATTCCAAGTTTGAATGCAAGACCAAAAAACAGAAGCCAGGTCAGGAACACTGGAAACAGGAATTCTGAAACAACTGTTTTCAGAGAAAACAGTACAGTTCCACTTCTTTTATTACAGGTTGGAACAATTCTGCCACAATGGAGTATATCTCTATGACTTACTACAATTATCTCCAACAGAATTACTGTTGAATGAATGCAAGAAACACAGTGCTTGTATGTCTTTACATTCTTGTATAAGCTGCTAAATGCTGACTGGCAAGAAATACTGACTCATTAAAAAAATCCCCTGCACCATAACTGGTGGGGGGAAAAAAGGCAATTACTATTACATGGACAGACTGCCTTAAGTGCAAGTCACTGCAGCATTTCTGAAGATCAGACAGTTTTACATGCCTGGCTGCAGAGTGGACAAGAGAGGCAAGTGGCACTCGGGTCAGACTGCCAAGTGCTGTCCTGTCAGGCTTTGCCTCAGCATGCCTGCACCTGCATCCATTCCTGGGCTCCCTCTGGCCTACAGCCTTTGCAGAGACCTATCTGCAACTGCCAGCCTTCATAACTGCTGAATGACACTTCCTACCAGCAGCTACTTAATGAAAGAGGCTTTCCAAGACAAGGATCAAGTGTCAGCCAACTTTGTCCTTCTCTTCTGGAAAACCATAAAGGTGGAAATGAGAGTCTCTCTAGCTGCCCTGCCACAGGACTCTACCACAGTGCTTTGAATGTGGCCCAGTTTCATCACTGGGCTGGAATGGATTTGCTGGGGGACGGCTCAACAGCCTCTCTTTCCACCCCACAGCACTGCTGAGGGCACTGCTTGTGTTTGGGCTCCTGTGGATATGCCAACCCATATCCAAATGATGGCTACATCTAGCTCTGCTCTTCAGAGCCCATCTCAGCGCCTTCACCAACAGAGTTTATGAATCAGAAACATGTTTGGGAAAGATCCCAAGTGTGTAATGACTTCCAAAAGAAAAAAAAAAGGCAGGTTGTGCTTCACTATCCAAACAGTGAAGTACAGCTTTATTCTACTCTCATTTCAAGCATGCAATATTTTGAGCTAAATTTAGCTGCAGAACTTTATTTGCATTGAGAAACAAACCCTGTACGTATTAGGCTGGATGATGCCATTCTGCTTACATATGTACTTGCATATAAGCAATAACATCATTCACTTTTTATCTCCAATAGGCTTCGAAAGAAAGGAAAAAAACCAAAATGAACAAATGCATACTGGTGTAATCCACTGAAGCATACACTGAAATAAAGTACCTATTACAGCAGTAAAGAGATAAAAAGGCACAAAAACAATACTGAACAGGTAAAATTAAACCTTTGGGTTTTAGCAAGGTTTGACCATCAGAGCCCTGAAGAAGCTTCTTGTTGGCAGGATTTGAAGTATTATATCCTGATTAAGTTGATAGCTGGTATTCATTGCAATCATTTGATGATATATTAGAATCCTGGGCAATTTTAACTCCTCCATAAAAATATCTGCAAGGAAGCCTTTCAGGCTAACATTGACTCAGCTACTCGGTGACCACCTGCTTTGCTGTGGTAGCAGTAAACTGCAAAGTCCTGTACTTACAGAACACACTAAACACCAAAGTACTTTCAGCACAGAAACAACACACTCAGCAACTATTTATTTGCTACCTTGTCTCTCTGGGAAAAGCCCTGCAACTTTCTCATAGCCTGCCTAGCAAAAGCCCTGCATGGATTTCCTCCTACATGACACATGGGAACCTACTGCTTTCTCAGGAAGATCCATAACTTGTCATCTTCACCCAGATTTGTACATCCAGACATGGGGCTGGGGCTTGGCAGTGGTCAGTATGAAAAGTGCTCCCACACACTTCACCTCAGGGGGAAAATTGATAGAGAATTCAGCCTGTGTAGCCAGCAGAGGCAAAGCACAGCTGTCTGCAACCATCCGACCGTCTCAGCCTTGGTCATCTTGATCTTTTTAATGACCCCGTGTATCAGCGGAACACAGGCATCTGTTCAAAAGAACCTCGCAGCTCCTGACAGAGCAGAGCACACATCAAAGTCGGGTGGGTCAGGTTCTGCCCCCACGAGATGCATTAATTCAGAATAACTCAAATGAAATCAACAGAATTACCCATCATTAGCACTACAGTAACCAATAACTACATTTGCATTGTTGTCTTTGCACTGTGACTTACACAGATGTGCTAGCTTTTGTGCTTCAGATTAGCTATATGCTTTTTAGCCTAAGTATTTTTCATTTCCCTCTGGCAAAATTAAGGGTAGTTTCTAAAGAAGACAAGAGACTGATGGTATTTCTGTAAGAACTTTTTGTTGCTGGCAATACTGAAGTGGCAGCAAATGCAACAGATCTGTAACACATCTCAGGGTACAAAGAGTTAATCTCCTTTCTTACAGATCATCTGTATCAGTCCAGATGCTTGGTTGGAAGGAAATATAACCCAAGTGCCTGGTCTAGTACAGCAGACTAAAGAATAAAAATATTTTTATGTTCTGCGCTTATAAAATATTCTATTTGCTGTGTAGTACCAGTTATGTTTAGAACCTTCCTTCAAAGATTTTCTTCTCATATTGAGAAAAATAGATCCATACACTCCTTGTTAAAAAACACCTCTGCCTAAATGTCTGACCTCCCCTGTGAAAACTGATCCTTTGGTGTTGGTCTGCATCTTTACTGTGCTTTCAAACTTAAATGTTAAAATAAAACCAAGACAACAGAAATCACAGTAAAGTGCCACTTAAAGTCAATGTAAAGTTTATAATCCTATGCAGTCCATTCTTCTATTATGCTGATGACAAGTTAATTTGGCTGATAAAAGGGAAACAAAAGCAAGGAAGTAATCCTGTTTTACAGAATATTATTCAAACAATAATAACTTCCTTTGCATAACACTTATTTCATTCCATTATTACTGCTATTATTACTACTATCTTAAGCTATGACAGATTGTGAAGGGTCAGAGATAATTTTTATCAATCAGCCTCCCTTTGTCTTTGGCAGGTTTAATCATGTCACTTGGAATGTAGCATGAGGGGCCTGATGAAATTGGAAAAGCATGTGAAGATAAAAATCACTCTCAGATGAATTCAGACACTTCCTGCCACTCTGCAGATGCCACAGTGCTGCAAGCCACCCTCCCAGGAGAGATGATTCACCTGGAAGGAGGGCCAGGCTCTGCCAGATGTGTAGGAGGCTGCCTGAGACCCACATGCTAACACTGTCTCAATTGTATGAAGCATATGCTTTCAGTCAAGGGTGAAAAATGCAGGCACCAGCACATGCCAAAAGTCTTTCAAGCATGGCCCACCAGTCAGCCTGAAGCTTAATGCACTGATCCATCGAGTCAGCAGATGTGTGTCACCACAGTACAAGTTGAAGCTGGTTAAAGCTATAAAAGAGTGAAGTGACCTAATCCAGACATTCAAATCTCACAAAGAAAACCATATTGTTGTCACTTTGGGGGCCTTAATGTGGGACTTAAAGCACAAACACTGAAAAACTTCTTGGAGTAAAAAGGTATGTTGCTGCAAAAACATAAATCCCAACCCTAAGCTACACTTGTACCGATTTCAAGTTGATCTGATAAAAGCATAGCACAGCTTTCCTTTTTAGTACTGCACATACAAAAAAGAACATCTGCAGAATTTTATTGCTGGAGCTATAAATGCTCCTTATCCGCTTGGTTTGAGGCACAAGTCCAAAAATACCTTGATAGAAAGTTTATTTGCAGAGTACCACGACGTACTTGGTAGAGCCAGTGAGTTATACAACATATTCTTCCACTCCTGGCTAAGTGCTGTCGGTGTCAGCTCGGAGTCCAGCTGCAGAACCTGGCTCCATAATGCCTGGGAACCCCTCCCTCCTTCCCATTTAATAATCATTTAGTGGCTACAATATTTCCCGACACACTCAAAGTCAAAGCACACTTTACAAAAATATTCACCTTGTTCACATGCAGAATGATTTGTTTAAAGAAACCAGATCTCCTTCGCACTCAGAGATCAACCCAACACTGGATGTGTGCAAACCCACTTCACTGTCAACACAGTTGCTTCAAACAGCTTGTTCAGAGGTGGGTGATAAGATGTAGTTCTCACTGGGCAAACACAATTAGGCAGACAAAGATTTTTCTTCAAGTGTTTTCTGTCTATCAACTGCAATCCAGTCTACAGATCTTTCTCAAGTATTCCTGTCTGTAACAGCCAGGTCTCTGGAAGAATACTAATGTTTCACAATGACCTCATTGTGCTTTAACATAGCTTTCCTGAGCTGTGGCCTGTGGCAAACACACACCTGCTCTATTTATGCCCAAGAGGCCAAAAAAAAAAAACCAAAAAAAACAACCCAACTTCAAATAATATTCAAGTTCAAACAACAAGCAGGGTTCTTCTGCCTTAAGAAAAGTCCATCTTGCAATCCACTTTGCAAAACATGATAGCTGGTCATTTAAAAGTTAACTCTTAGGAGCCACTATGGATAAGTGCTATGAAAACTTATGCTAGCTTAAAGGGGGAAAACACCCACACTGCATCTGAAGTTTTGTCATGTCTCCCCCATTTCTCCATTTACAAGTGTTGATTGTTACCACTGATTCATAGCAGGGGCTTCCCATAACCTAAGATCAGGACTAAGCCTGAGACTGCACCAGGAATCAAACACGTGCATCACAAAAACAAGGTCAAAACCCCAACATCTATGTAAGTATAGGATGAAAGGCAGCAAGAGACACAGGACACAGACGGCAATGCCAGGAACAGAAGCAAAAAGCAAAAAAAAAAAAAGAACATAAATACATACACACACACATATACTTGTGTTCCCTATATTGATCCTATCCAGTTAATGACAAATGTTTTAAACTATGTTTATAAATAAGGTTTTTAATTAATTGGGCTGGGGTTTGGGGTTCTTTCAGTTTTCTGATTTTTTTTTCATTGCCTGCTCACCTGGAAGTTATACTGGGCTAAAAAAGACTCCTGGCAACAACCCTTACACCAAATACCTTCTGCATGTCAGCTTTGCAATACTTTGCATCATCCACAGTCTTCATTAGCAAATTTGCCCTTTCACCTCAATAGCACCCATCTGACATTTCCACAGCTTCAGAAGCTTTTTTCCCTCCACCAAAGCACGTTTTGGAGTGGTTTCAGGGCAAATTCTTTGATTCTGGTGCTGGAACATTAGTGAGGAAAAAAAAAGTAAAATAGGAGAGTACAGTTGAATGTTCCAAGAGAAAATGAACCAGACATGAGTAGAGCTCCACAACTATGGTTTTTCACAACTCCTTTTCTGATGTCTTTTGTGAAAAAATTGCTGAATGCTAGTTTCCTTACTCAAAAGGCTTTTATTCCTTAGAGGAATAAATAATGCGCTGTGACTCCTATGGAGGAGTTACTAGAGGCTAATAGAGGAATGAAAGTGAAGGGTGCTCAAGACATCCCTGGTGGTGCTTGAAGGTTTTGTCTTTGGCTGTCGAGGTAAGACTGGACTCCACAGGATCCAAAATAACAATATCAAAACTTGTGCAACAACAAAAGTGTAAACAGAGGCAGGAAAAGGCAGCAGTGGAACAACAGAACACAAAGAAATAGCAGCTACCAAGCTGAGTTTTCTTTTAGTCTAAGACAAACTAGACTTCTGCACTACCTAAATATCACTGAAAGCTCACATGATAGCATTTGTTTTCATGGTTTATATAAAACCATACATGCTGCCTCATATAAAGCATATAAAACCATATTAAAACCCCATATAAATCCATATTAAAAAACCCACATAAAACCATATAAAGAAAGCCATGTAAAACCATATGCTACCTTCAGCATTAGCTAGGGTAAAATTAACTTATTATTCATTCATAATATATTAATAGTTTTTCTTTACTACATGCTGTCAAAGCATTCACTGCTCATTTCTTTTTTGGGGCTAAAATGGAGAGAATAAACTAGAGCTCGTCAGGCTTTACCACTTCTTCCTCCCCAAGTGAGTGAGCACCACAGATGTACTGCTATGACCCTGCTATCAGCTCATGCTTCTGAAGAGCTTAAGAAAGAAATTCTGCACAACAGCAAAAGTGTATTGATTGAGAGATTTTCATGCTCTTTTTTTTTCCCCAAAATGACTGCAATTAAAGGGTTAAGCCACTGTATGTGTGGGCGAACCACTTTTTGTAATTGCTATCTACCTACAGATCTTGAGAGAGATGTTGATCTTCTGAAATGAAGGGTGCAGACGCAAGTCTTTTTAAACCAATAAAAACACCAACATTTAAGTGGGTTTTTTTTTGCCATAGATCCTTTGTATGCAAATCACTCATATCAGATAAATAGAAAATTAAAGACTTCTCCTTGGACAAAACATTGTCATTTGAACTTGGGAAAATACATGGCTGCCAAAAGATATCCGAAATGTATTTGACAAAGTTCTTCACCTTCCCATCACAATTTCACTATATGATTTTTATTTGCAATGTACAAATAAAATAAAAATAATGACTACAATTTTTCCGCTTCTTCAGAATAAGCAATTCTGTATCACTCTATGTTCTATCCACCACCAAAATCCTCTAACTCTGCAGTGCAAGAAATCTCTCTCCATCCATCGGAAAAAAAAGTCCTGTCAAAACTTGTCTCTCCTGCATCCCAGTCAAAACCTGGTGATGTGTGCACACAACTCCACATTGTTTTAGAGGGCTCTGAAATATACCACATAATATACCACATATACCCATACTTTTAAGGGCCTACTTATGGACGCAAAACAGTATTTCTGCATGGCAATGGAAGAACAGCTATGCAGAAAGATGTTAAAGACTGAAATTAGACCCAACTCCTGCCAGTGTTGGTACCTCTCAGTGCCCTATTTTCCAGAGCTCTCCCTCTGTAATGCCATATTCAATACAACTTTAGTGTAATACATCCACCCTTCACGGCTTACATTGAGTGTGACCACACAGTTTCCTGGTTTTGGGCTTGATCCTGCCAAATGTTTTCTTCCATGAACAACCTCTGCTCACAAAAGGTGTATCATGGAGATCTGCACTCACATAGGAACAATACTTCTGAGGATGGAATTAGAGCACAAGTGTCAAGCAAACAGCTGGTGGGATCACTCCTGCAAGATAGCTCCTGGCCCATAGACTCCACATAGATGTTGACTCATATCAAAAGTGCATAGTAGTGCATGGGGCAGAGTGCTGACTCACACAGCAGGATTTCACAGAGCTCTGCAGACCTTTCTGCAGGTATCAGTTGAAGCCTGGAAGCAGTGAAGTCACATTTGCATTGAGTCTTCCCCATAGGGTTTAAGGCAGGACAAAGCAATGCAAGGGTAGCTATGCCACTTCCCCAAAGCAAATGAGCCCCAAACTGGTTCAGGCAGTGCCAAATATCAAGGAGCAGTATATTGGTATTCAAATTAAGATTTTATCTATATATAACTGTGCAGAATTTTGTAACTTTGCTGTAAGTGGTCCTTGTACACGCCAGAACACAAAGTAGATTTGGCATCTTTGGATATAGACTGGTGCCTGCAGCATGCAATTCCAGAGTTTGCTTTGAAGCTTTTTCCCTTGCAGTGGTTTGACAATGGTCATGATTCACCATATTCAACATGCTTAAATTAAGATGGCTTTCCCTTTATCATTTGGAATGGAAAGGAAACAAAAAGGACTTTTTATAGCCTTCTGTCACATTAATGGGCCAGTTAAAATTTTACAGCCCTTGCACTCTTCTGAGAACTCCTTCCTTGCACCCCATGATGTGTGCTACAATCAGGTGTAAATACATCTAATTTCTCATCCCACCCAAACTACAAAAGTAGACAGAAGATGGAGCAACACTTGTGCTTCCCAGGAATGTCAGACAGTATTCAAACAACACTCGCAGAACCACCCTGAGGTACTTTGCTCCATATTGTTCCCAGCACCAGACAGGCCCCCAAATTAACTGTGATCCATTATTTCACTGAACATGACCAGGTGGTCAGTGGGAGTTGTCAGGACCAGCCTTCCTACATTTGTGGAAGTAAATATTTCCTTTTCTTTAATACTTCTTACCTATCCTACCTGTATGCATAACATCTGTAACAGGTTCAATTAATTAATTAGAGTATTTCTCTTAAAACCCACATTAACTTTTCTCTTAAAACCCACATTAACTCACTGACTGGAATCTACTGATTTTCCAAATACTTTACAAGTTACTCTTTAGATTTTAGTGTGTTACTGTTTAGATTTTTCTATTCCTGCACAATGATCTGGACATGCTTTGTAGTTTTGTGACAATAATTCACTCCACATAGGGCACACACTCTCAGAGTGTGATTAATGACAACTTGACTTGTGTGCAAACAGTCCAGTACAGACTATTGGATTCTTTCACTTGGATGCTTTCACTTCCAACAATCACAACTGCAAAGAAGATGAACGTACCTCATATTTCAGAAAGGACCATTTACACCATAAATTGCATTAATTCCTATGAAAGAAGCTGTGACTTCACAGGGTTATTTTAGGGGAACCTTCTATACTTTTGAATGCTAGGGCTGCACTTAAGCCCAATATATATTTTAGTATTTCTAATAAATTATTTGCCTCCTTATGTACATACTGCTCCCTCAAAATGTCAAAATTGCATTGTAGGCAACAAGAAAATGTCCTGCTGCCTTAGACATGCTCTTGGAACTAGAAAGAACCTGTGGAAGGAAACAAGTCAGGGAGCAGATAATGGTTTGGGGGCTTTTACAGTGGCCTTAGGGATCAGTGTTTCAGTCTGACTTGCATTTCACTTAAGCCTTTGCAGTGTCCTTCATGACCCAAGTGCAAACTGAGTCCTCACAGTTATGCTGTCCCACAGCCAAGCAAGCTCTCTCAGCTTTGAGAGAAAAGTCATTTTTTCCTCACATACATGATGAGGTACAAGTTTTGAAGTCAAAGCATTATTAGAGAGATGCCAAAATTGACTTCACTCCCCGCTGAACGCCGACCCTCCAGGTACATTCAGCAACTGCTATAACTAAATGCAACTGGCCACAGTTGGCATGCCCTGATCCTACATTTGTTCAAACAGATATTCCACGGAGACTGATGCCAGAACTCACGCGCGTTCCAACAGTGAAGGCTGTGAAACATCAGGTTGTGACAGCTGGCTTTAAAATAAAAACTGTCCAATGAAATATATGAAAACATAAACAAGAGGACTGTTGTTAGCCCAGGGAATTCAGTCATTTTCTCAAGACTAGTTTTAAGTTTACTACATTCAGCAAATGTATGCCTTTAATGCATACATTGTTCCACCTACTTATAAAGTGAACAGCTGAGTAAAAAATGAGGAGCACCTTCTGTGCAGAGAAATAAAAGATAGCATCTCTCAGCTTCCTCATTACTTTAACCACTATAACCTGCAGAAAGCAAGTAAGAGGTCATCAGAATGCTGTGGCAGTGCTCCATTTTTTTGAATGTTGCAAATTCAGAATCAGTAACTTCAAGGTCAAAGTGTTCACTGTTTTTTGGCTTTTCTCACAGATAAGAGAAATCGACCTTGCACAAACCAGAGAAACTACAAGATATGCAGTCATCTGCAATTTTAGAACTACAAGATACTAAGACAGCAATTGAGAGGTGAAATTTGTAGAAACAGATCACCTGCAGACAACCTAGAGCGCAACTGCTCCTCTGATGCAGCAGGATCCACAAGTCCAGTTGCTTTCACTCCAGAAACCTCTTCTATTTACTAATCAGAAGGAGGCAGATAGACTGAAAGTTCCTGCCAGAGCAATCATGACTACAGTTAGGGAACCCATGATACTCCTTCAAAGGAAGCAGTGGAAAAGCCCTTTAGGAAAAGAGGGCTCCAGTTTTCCAAAGATCTCATTTCAGCCTGTGACAATGGATCAGGTCCTCCCAGGGAATACCTACACACCATTTCTTAATTTTGAAGTATCTTCCTTGGTATTTAATAATTCAGAATCACTTTATAAGTAAGGCTCTAATTTCCATTAGATGCCAAAATTACTTTAAAATTTTTCTCTGTAATATTTCCTGTGCACCTTGTAAACCATTGAGTGCTGTAAAAATCCCCAAACATGCTCTTCCCCTGGGGTGTAAAAGACCAAAGAAAAAACCCAAATATCCTTTCCTCTCAGAATTAATAATAATTGCAAAAAGACACGCTTAGGCTTATGAAGCACAGTAGATGCAAGGGATAATTTTATATAAATTACAGTCTTTTAATGATGATTTTTGTCTAAAGGTGGAGCTCCTCTAGCAAGGAAGATTCATTAAAGGAATCAGGTGATCATTAAAGGAAGAATTGAGAGAAAACTCTGCATAGCCACTTTTTCTGTCTTGTAAGCCCCTTTAGTACTCATTTTTCCAGTCATGAAATGTCTATTTGATCTTTTTTTCATGTGATATGCAAGAGTGCTTTTTCTTGCCTTACAGCATCATTCCAAATAAACCACCAAGCACTATTTGATTTTTCACCTTAAACAAGACACATCTGCATCTCAGACATCTTTGGCCTACAAAAAAACCTCACTACACAGTATCCTGCTAAAGTAGATCCAGAGAAATAGTCATTATCTCCTGTCTTGTCCCATGTCAGTTATTACTAGTTGCCTACTGTCATCTCCTTCATTTACATCCTGAAAACAAACATCTAGCTTAGGAGTATTTTTTAATCTTGAATCTTGAGAGAAAATTTAATGAGGAATCTAAAAGGAAAACCCATTGCTAGTGAGTTTTAATAAGGCACACAAATTCTCAGTTTGATGCATATAAATGGTTTAGATTTTGAAAGGAAACAAAGCCATTATGTTCTAAGAAACAATTTACTGAATCAATTGATCTGAAATAATGATCTTTTCATTAAGTGTTAAAATTTCTTCAGATCTAAATCTTACTAGAATGCAAGCTCTGTTTTGTATAGTCAAGTGTTACACCTGTATCCTGTAGGTACAATAGTCTACTGGAAAACATACAGGTCATGGTTCCTTCCCAGAGGAACTGCACCTGTAACTCTGCCTGTACCAGGGGTAAGAACAGGGTAAATGCTCAGGGTCAGCTTAGCCACTCAGTAGACTTGAGGGAAATGTTTGCTGTTGGGTCCAAGCCTATCAAAGGTTATTTCCACTGGCAAAGTGAACTGCTCTGGATCTGTTCTAAGAGGGACTGAGGCAGGCTGGGGTGAGCTGCCCTTTCCTTTCAGGTGCTAAAGTCACCTGGAAAAGCACCTAGAGCAGAGGATGGATGCAATATTCCCTGAGGAACACTGCAGCCCACAGAAAGCCCTGTGTGAGGCACCCAGGTGGTAAGAGAGCTTTCTACAGTCCCCTTCTACAGCTGCAAAAGATTTAGACCACATCTGAAAAGCCTTCACTGCAACAAAGCATGGGATACAGCAATTCCTATCCCTGATTTACATCAATACAGCTTTGATGACAATGGAGATACTTGGGCTTCAAAACTGAGTGCTTTGACACAAGACCTCTACTAGAAGCACTAAGATACATTTTATGTATATTTTATGTTCTACTGTACAGCACATCCACTAAACAGTACACTTAGAAAACTTAGTTCAAAAAAAGGCTTGTCTAACTTTGTAGTACCAATTACACCATAAAAATGCACTTATGAGAGAAGTTACAAACTGTAATAATTTTTAGACAATATCTGTTAATATGTATTTTAGAGTAGTCAATATTTTTATAAATATTTAAATTACATAAGACATCACACAGTCCTTATATTTTATGCTTTAAACTGCACAGCCATGGAATGCTTTTGTCATTGTTAGAGCAGAGTGAGTCTGGTATTTCAGATCAAACATGGTATGTAGTCCAGATGTGTTAGCTGTCACTCTGTGAGTAAACATGTCTGATGGACAGTGTGTTAACAACAGGTTATTACTCATGATGTTGCATGATGGTTACAAAAAGTTAGCCTGAGTGTCAGAGATAACACCAGTGAGAACTGCTGGTGGAAGTGATGCAGACTGGTATGTTTGCAGTCATTTTTGTCATGTGCATCCCCCCTTTACTCTTCAAGGGAGAACCAAATATGGTTTGAACAATTCCCCATGGGGGCTCTGGGGAAAAACACAGCTATTTGACATGAGGGGCAGGACTCTTACTGCATAACTATCAAGAATGTTAAGCAATGCAATATTAAATTCATAACTGTACAATTAAACTCTTAAATACATGCAGGTCTGCCTGAAGTGCTAAGCACATTAATTTATATTGTCATTTATATGCCCTTTTAAGAGGATACTTGCAGAGTGTCTTAAATTAACAGATGTTAAATGACAAAATGTTTATCAGCCCCTACAACGAAAGTAGTACAAGAAATAGTATCTGCAATTTAAGTTTCTCTTCGCACAGGCAGACCTCAGTCTGGGTCACAAGAGACTCCACGACAGGGTCACCATTTATCTTCCAAAACACTCACCCATCAGCTCCCTTCTGTCACAGGAGAAGGGGTGTCCAGCTGCTAACACAGCATTGTGCCTTTGTGTCTCTGGCACAGCTCTGGAAAAACAGGAGGAGGGTTGGGACACAGCCTGGAGAGCTGCAAATGCAGCAACTGTGCAGTGGGCACCTTGTGCTGTGCCCTTACTGCCCAAACACAGCCAGGACCTGTGCTGGCTCCACGTGGGGCCAGGCTGGGGGTGGCTGCACCTCCTCTCATTGAGCCAGGGGCGGCAGAAGCTTTGCTGGCAGGGCAAAGAAGGTTTATAGTGACAGAAGGGCAAGGCAAAGTTCAGTGGCCCTGGAAAAGTGTGAAAAGTGTTTTTTCTAGTCTGGTTAGACCTCAGCTAATTGAGAACTGTTAGCAGAGAGCCCTCAATTGTCCACACAGTCATGACTTCTGGCTGTTGAGCTGAGTGCAAGCCATTTCAGAGTGCTTTTTCATCCTCCCACTTGTTAAGATATGACTGTTTTGATACTCTGCTCCACTTGTCACTCCTGACAACTGAAAGTAACAGGCAGTATCTAATGTGCAATTATGTGCCTGCCAAGGACCTGGAGTCCCAAGGCTAGATGTGTTACACCACAGAGAATTACAGGTGATTATATAAAGAATTGCACATTCATATGCTAACAAGTATTATGAGACATGCATGAGAAGGGAAGATGACACTGGTCTGTTCTCCTCACCCACATCTGTCACTATACAATGCAAAATGTGGCTGGCAGGATATCATGTCCTTGGGACCACCCAGCAGCTCAGGCCCCTTAGGTCTGATGTAAGATTACAGAACATTTCTATTTTTCTTCAACAATTCATAGGAAGGATAAGTTGTGCATGAAATGTGGTTAAGAAAGCAGCTCCTCTTTTTTCTGAAAAGATGTTTCCTAGTACAAGATGTGACTGGAAATTTCAAGACACTTTCAGTATTATTGGACACAAAAAAAGCCCTCAAATATATTAAAAAAATACTCATCTATTCCACCTGAGAAAACAAGTTCCCCACACATTGCACACTTTTAAAATTTATTATGCTACTCTGTCATCTCAGGCTAATCTACACAGTATCACTGCCTCCAACTGAATCACACTGCCTTATGCCACTTGTAGATCATCCATCCTCAATGCAACAAATTATAACTTTCAGATTTCTCTAAAATTGCAGAAAACTGCAGGAAGCATAAAGTCCACTGCATAACACACTAGGGCTTAATTTTATTTTTAAAAATGGCAGCAATGTATGCTTTTAGTTGTGGAGGTGTGCCAGGAGTGCTACAATCAGGGTTGTGCTGTCACTTCAATTATAAACCTGAGTTTCTGAGGGTTCACAAAAAACTCCAGATTAAACAGAAAAGCTTGCTGCAGGTTGAAATGTTTTGTATAAGATCTCAGCCAGGGGATAACTTGTTTCCAGCATTCTGAAAAAAATTATTCAGGTGCTTCAAATGTTAGAATTTAAATGTGCTTAAAGAAGCAAAACACTAAAAAAGAACATTTAGTCATGAATTCTCAGTGCAGAGCAAGTTGCTTCCCAGTTTCTATCAGGAATACTACACAGAAGAATGTCTGCAGATGAGGCAAGTAGAGAAGACAAATGCAGAGAACAAAATCCCAAATGTTTGGGGGTGTTTTTGTTGTACTGTTCAGGTTTTTTCTTTTTTTTTTTTTTTTTTTTTGCAATCAACAAGCAACTGGGATTAGCTTGATCAAAAAGAGACTGATCTATGCAATTTTAGGGTTGGAGGAAATTTCACCTTTTAGAAATGAAAAGTAGGACAACACAGGCTTCCCTCAGTGAATGCAGGATGAGGCACAGGTGTGGCAGTCTTCACATGTGCACACTGGATTCCACACAACTGGCAGCAAGTGTCAATGCTCCTCAGACTAAGCTTAAACCAAAAGTAATGTAGTGGAAGATGCACAAATCTGAGCGTGGGCTGCAAAATTCAAGTGAGCAGGCAGATTTATGGTGACAAGATTATCTTGCCATGGCTATCTGAAAATGCTGTATCTGTGTAATGCAGCTCTTTAAAGCCATCCCGTTAAATTTGCATCCCTGCTCCTGCCTGCAGTGAGGGCACTGTCCCAGGCTGAAGGCCATTAAACACAAATGGTATCACACACTGCACAGTCGTGGTTTCCCCATGCTGCATTTGCTCTCTTCTACAAACACCTCTTACAGAGAAGGGATATCTTTTGCCCTGAAAATTTATTCCTTGATCTATCATGCTGGCAGGCTGGTGACACTGACACCTCTTGGCTATTCAAGTACTATAAAACACATTCATGCAATACAAACAGACCCTTGTTTCTGCATCTCCTGCAGTTTAGAAAGTTCCAGGTCCCACACATTCATTTTTGCCAAATTGGCAGTTGCTAGGAAGCAAAAGAAAAATGCTGGCAATGGTTCTGTGGAGCTGGGGAACATGCAGGCACTTTTCCTGCAGCACAGGAAAACAGACAGGAATTCTCAAGTGACTTCTCAGGCTTGAGACATCCAGGGATGTCTACTAACAAGAAAAGCAAAGTAACTTCAAGGGATGATGGGAATGAGCTAAACAATAATCATGCAGCTTCTGTAATAAATTTAAATTGGACAATTGGATTTACTTACCTACTGTAGTTGAAGTGTCTGTAGAGGCAAAGAAGTTACTTAAATACTAATAGCCTGCACATCTATAATGCACAGCAAAAACAAGTTTTTAAATACAAAATAGTCAGCCTGAGCAGACATACAAAGAGAAATTGCAACCAATACCTTAAATTAAAGACTCCCTTAATACAGGAGAAACAGTTTAAAAACTGTTCAAAAAAAATAAAGTAACACTACTGCTGCTACACTAACAGTAACTTCTCTTTTTACAGAGTGTAAAGTGGGACCAAGCAGAGACTGTTAGAAAGGTTAAAGGTATACCAATAAATAGAGAGGTCAAAAACCCATTTTTACAGAGCATCATGCCTAGCTATTTATTGCTTTGTACTTTTGGGAGAGGGGGTTGTGAAAAAAAAAAATAGAACTCTGATACCAAGACAGAAGACCAAGCAATTGTATCGACTGCTTTTCCGAAATATTCTTCTCAACAATAATGAAAAATTGCATGGGCAACTGCACTGGGGAGCAAATGAAGTGCAATGGGTTTTCTGCCCATTGAAGCTCATTGCAGTGTATCACAGAGGTGAATTCTTGTAATTTAAAATATATAGCTTAAACACAGAAAAATTATTCTAAGTTCACATTACATGTGCTGTACATAATACACTTTTATCTTTGATCAGACCATAGAGTAATTGATTATACCCAGCCCTCTACCAGCAAGAGCCTTCATTCCAGCTGCTTGATTCTTGCAAGAAGGTCCATCAGGGCTCTCAAGAGCAACCATAAGCTTCACACTCTGCAACAGCTGAGATTTTGCTCAGGGTGTTTAAGGTCTGCAGAATTATTTTTTCCCCTGCTCCACTTCCTCCACAGTGCTCATTTATAGTAAAATAGGGAAAATGCTGTTGGCAAGAAGATATAAGAATGATTTCCTTCTCTTGCTACTTTGATGATTCCCCTTAGGGAACACAGAACAAAGAAAATCAACATTGGCGGTAGCGGGAAGATCCAAAAGTCTTTTAGGGCAAAGGACACAGGTTGTGAAACAGCTCCCTTCTTCTGGATCTGTTCAACACAACCCAATTGTCCATGCACCGCCTTTTATGTTGCTACAGTGCCTGTCTCATGCAACAACCTCTACTTCTGACAGACAGCACAAGAGAAAATACAGAACACCCCCCATCCCACCAACAGAATTGACTACAGAATTTGGGAATTTTCTTCCTTCAACAAACACCAATATTTTCTTAAATTCAGGGATGTCTGTAGAATTTCACAAAGAATTGGTCTCTCTAGTGAAACTTTACATTTTAACACTGAACATCTTTCTTAATCCAGGCTTAAGTATATATAAGTAATACAGGTCATTTTGCAAAAAACCAGCAAATATCTGAAGTGCATATTGTTTGCTTATTAGCTCTTGACTAGAAGACACTGCCTAACACATAACACATGGCAAGCTCATCAGGAAAGAGTGATTCATGGCACCTCCAATCTCAGTTCTGTATTTGCCACACTTCAGGAAATCTAAAGCCTGGAAGGTCAGGAAGACTGCCTGCTGGACTTTCAGCTCTGTGATCTGTATACAGAAATACTGTACCACAGCTGACTTCTGAAACCTCTGATTATTTACTAGATACATTGCACAGCAACAAGTCCCTTCTAAAAAGGCAAGAAAAAAATGAGTTTGTAAATTGTCAGCTATTTAATTTTGAGCACCAACACAACTCTCAATCAGCTTGCACCAGGAAGGGCCAGGCTGGCATAGATTATGCTGCACAATTTCTGATTCTTTCTGGTCCTCAGTGAGATACCCTGGGGTAATTAAAACTGGGTCTTCATAAGGTCAAAAATGGGCAAAGAATTTCTTAATTTTCAAAATCAAAGATGCCTGATCCAAGACTTTTCACAAGTTTTGAGACAAAGCAAAGCTAACTGAAAAACTGATCGATACAAAGGCATTGAGTCAGACACCCCACTTAATTTAGAGTGCTATAAAGGCAGGATGAATAATTTAACCGGGAAACTCATGCCCTCATGTCTGTTTGTGTGCACACATATACACAAGCATGTTTACACACATCAAAAATGAGTCCAAGACATAGGGCTACTAGACAAACAAAAGAATATTCATGTTTTGGCAAAATACTACTTTGCTTTTACTGGCATGTAAGCCCAGGCTGCACTAGGCATATTTTAGCAATAATGATCAAAGCAAAGGCTTTCCCTGAAGATTAATGACTGGCTAAGAGGATAGTTTGAGGTCTGTTTACCCCAGCTGGTCCTTAATTCCCAGGAAAAGCATCTGCAAGGCTTATTGTTGCTATAAACTTAAGATGGAGGGAGGGGTTATGCTGTTTCAAATGATAAGTACAATGACTTCTTAGAGACCTAATGTCTTGCATATTAGGCAGAATGTTTAACCCATCTCTTAAAGAACTATTCATCTTGAAAGTAAATAACTTCAGACTTCCGTAGTGGCACACTTCATGTGCGCACTGCAAACTCCCCTACAAGCAATTCATTACCCCCCTGCCCGCCCCCATGGCAAGTGAGGAAAAAGATGCACAGGGATCTTTTCCCTCTCCATTGAAATGCAGCTACATTGGGGTGGAGAACGAGAGCTTTAACAGCAGACAGAACTCCTATGTAATATTAGGACAGAAAGCAAAGAATATTGCCTTTAAACCGAGGAGGATTTAGCTACAGAGAAAGCATTAGCTTCTGCTTGACCGAACAGAAGCTAATGTGTAACACTCTTGGAAAATATGCATGTGGTTTTTCAGACAGATTGTGAATCTCTTATCCACACTGCTGAACAGCTACTCCAAGGAATAATTTCCCTGATTTAATGGAGGAACAGTTCCAGTTTGAGTAAGTAGTTTCCAACCTGCATCTTATTTATCACAGCGGTCACGAACATCATGGCTCACCAGAAGTTCCCAAATGCCTGCACTTAAGTTCAAAGTGTTATTGCTTGAAATGTGGAATTCTCAGCTACGGTGAAGTTTCAACTTAAAATTCCAAACCCCATAAAAACCAAAAGATAATATGTTCAGTTTAAATTCACAGCAAATTCTGGATTATTAATAGTAACTGGCCCAAGAATGGTCGATGGATTTTAGATTGTTGTAATGTGGCAACTGACAGACAGGTTAGATTCAAATCTTGAAGGTGTTTCATTTCACTGTATATACGTTTGCAATCATGTTTAGACTTGAAGCAGGCCATATACTATACTTTCCTGTATACTTTCCCACAGACATACTCTAAACAACAACAAAAGTTGTTTTTAGCATCATTATGAAAAAAAAAATAACTGGATGTTCCAAATTAACCATGTGATTCAGTCTCTTTGAAAAAAGGATGAATAAACCAAACAGGATTAATTTCTTAAGACTCAAATGATCGAAAGCCTATTCACAGCCAGCAATAATACTCAGGGTCTTGAATGGGATTGCATAAGAAAAACCTGTATTCTAAAAAAAGTTACTTTTCCTTGCACAAATAAAGCTGCTTTGCTAAGTACAGCAAGATTCAGAGATGTGTGCAATGTTTTTGCAAATGAAAAGCAATTCTCGGCTGTCATCCTTCTGAAGTTTTCACATCTGTATGAAGATAAGTATAAGAAATAAGACAACTTCACTTTAGTTTTCTAGATTCTTCATTACCAGTTGGTAGGGGAGTGAGTGGACTAAGTATACAAAAACAACTCAGTGAAAGATGAAGCAAAAACACATTTCTCATAATCTGAAACTAAGCTCTTAATAAATGCATGAAACTTCCTCAAATGGTGTACTCACTTTGGAAATATGATTTTTGAAAAAATTCAAAGATTTGGGAAACATATTTCCAATATATTTGAATTTCTATGTGTGCCTAGATCCCTTTCTATAATTAAAAGGGACTTTCTGTACCTATTAAGAACAATTCTTCTCTCCATGACAACTTTTTCAACATATCTCCCAAATGAAGGCATCCATAAGTGGAAAAGCAGCTGATCTCATTTTTGCAGGTAGGTATAATACAAAACAGCAGAGAAGCCTGGCTGTTGGAAATCCATTCCTGTATTTACCAGGAACACTCTCTTTGGACATTTAACAGGGCAACTGACTGATCATGACAAGACATGAATAACAGCTTGTGTCTGATACACACTAGTGAGTGCCATTCATACAAACAGCTGTGGAGACAAGGAAGCAGAAGACTCTGCTGGTAAAGGGTTTCTCAAATCTTTTACTTTCATGCATACAGCAGGATGCCAAAACTAAGGCTTTTGTTTCTGAAAAATGCCAATCCTTATGTTTTTATAAACATACTATATTTATGAGAGATGCTGGGTACGCTGCCATTTCTTAGCACATCATTGTCTGACCTTACAGATCATCACTTGGTTCATTTCTTGGTCTATACATATATAATGAATCCATGTAGCTGCCTTTTATATTTTCATTTAGCCTTGTATAGCTAAGCCATTTTCTCTGGCTTCAAACTCCCGCCAGACATCCTGACTAGTCTAAAACTCCATTATCTTGAGAGAGAATACCTACAATATTGTGATCCTAATTTTTTGGGTTTTTTTGTTTTGGTTTGGTTTTTTTTACTACCAGTACATTGTTCTAACAAATTCTTACTGGCTCCATATTCCACTACTCCAGACTTCTCCAGACAGTTACAGCTGATGAGCACAGATGGTACTACATGACAACACAAGAAGGCAAAGATAAGATTACACAAAGATCCCAACACCATAACTGAAACAAAATGACCTGGTAATCCAAACAAGATTCAGACTGCAGAGATATTCAGAAAGATAATCCACTGAGTAACACATATTTGATACCTAAGTCTTCACCATCCCTCAGCTCCTATTGCACCAGCTGTATCATCCAGATCTGTACAAAATTAATATAAAGCAATGCCAAGACAGGCTCCAATGTAAAATGGAATCAGAAAAGCAGCTACTTCCTGCTTTGAGGCAGGTTAGTGTGAAATCCCAATACAATTCCAGCTGTGGAACTTCCTAGGGAATACAATGTCAGCAACGTTTCAAAACACAATCCTACTCCAAACCTCAGAAAATCCTGCAAATTTCTTAACACATTTGATAAAGCACATCTAAACCCAGCAGTTTCACAAATATTCCTGAGTGTATAAACTGATCTGTAGCATTTTCCTCATACATGCAGGTGCATTATGATGAAAACAACTTCCCAGCTGCCAGTGTGAGGAACTGTCTCTGGCAAAGACTCAACCAATTGAAAATACCTCATTAACAGCACAACAGTACTTCTGTCCTTTAAAATGACTGCAAACTCAACAAATCAGATGACAAAAACCCCAAACTACAACAAAAAATAAGAAACAGGAAAAAAACCATAAATATGGCTTTGAACAACATATTGTTTTATATGCTACACTAGCATTTTAAAATCCTAATTCATTTTTTCCCTCAATATAAATTCAGCACTGTTTTTGCTCCTCAGCACAAATACCCTTTATTCCTTTGGTCATTCATACCTGAATCCACCAAAATGCATTTCCCCATCTGGAACTTATTTATTATGAATTTCTGCACCAACTGGCCAAATTACAGCTTCTTCAAACATAGATTTTACATTACATTCTTAGATATTTCTCAAGAATGTTCTGTTTTGGAAGCTAAATTGTAGAGAGCAGTTTAATTAAAATACACTACTTTTATTGATAATAATGGAATTATCATCCATCCAAATAATACATGTATGTCCAAAACAAAAGAACTTTACCCATGAAACTTGATATACATCATGCTGTATCAGAAAACAGTTTACACACTAGATATGATTAGCTGATACTTTTAAGTTGATACTTAAGTATTAACAGCTTCTATGATTAAGACATCTGTATTCTACCATCATGAAAGCACAGTCCTATTCATCATTATGCTTCAAGAAAATGAAACAAGAAAACAATTTTAGGCAATAAACTTATTTCAGTTAGTTAACATTATTATATCAGGATACTTTGACAAAAAATCCACAGTACTCACTTTGAGCCAACCACTGTAATTAGAGAATATTTAACTGTATCAGGATAGAAGAAATTAAAGAAAAAAATCAATTTCATTATTTCAATTTCAAGAAACTGCCTGTAAATTTATACTAAAACTTCACTTCTTATTGATGCATTCATGCCAAACCATGAACACAATATTCTTATATCTGAGCTCTATGAATTTATCAGTTACTTATGAAAACTGTCTTTACTGAAGACAGTTAATTCTTTATTTTTTCATCCACTGTTTCTGTTACATTTATTTGCAAATGAAGGACCAGAAAGTACATTTATTTAAATGTTATTTACAAGCACCTTCAATGTGTTTCCAATGTAATATATCATCAGCACAGCCTTTGATTTAATTGTTGCCGTCACTCATTTTTGTGCACTAACACATGTAGGAGTTCCAAACGCCAAAATATTCTTGCCTTTTTTTTGTGCTACATACCAGATTTTGTAACCTGTGTCAAGCTACCTCCAATGCTTACAACTTGTGAACAGAGGCCAACAATGAGCCTCCCCAGACACTAAATCATAATCTTCATGTTTTTCGTATTTCACATTCTAGCCACAGTTTCAACATCCATAGCCCGTGACATTAGGGAAGGATAAATCAAGGAGGATGACAGCTCCCTTGTAGAGACTGGTACGGCCCTGGGATCTGCCACACCCAACACCCACAGCTTCTGCCAGATGTCTCCGAGAGTTTTGCTGCATTAACCCCTTCAGGAGTAGCTGAGGGCTTTGTGCCGAACCTTTTCTAAGTAATTGCTTTATTTTTTTCTTTTTCTTTTTTTTTTTTTTTTTTTTCTGCAGGGTGGTGGGGAGTGGAAGGACAGAAAAAAATACAACATTCTCTTCTTCCAGAAACTTTGACTAAGTAAAGCACAGACAGAGAGCTATCAGTGACAATTAGTAAATCCACCCTTGTATTTCCTTAAAGACAGGAATTAGAAGTTAAGGGTTAGCATCAGAAAACATTCCTTTTTTCATACCATGCTGTTGTCCCATACCTAAAATCACAGTGAAAACTTCTTAACAGTTTTATGTTCATGTCTGCAGACCCAGGACACTGCTCTACCCTCTGCAATCAGAACACCCATTAACTGCCCTTCAGCCAAACAAACTATTCAGGCCTTAAATCAAGAGGATTTCTAATCCAAAAGCTGTACAGCAAACTCCACAACTCTTTCTCTGGGTCTGATCTTGCCCCAGGGACAAAAATTTGCATGCAACTTCTAAGTTTGTGAATAGTCCCTGGGCTTAAAGTTGCACATGTGTTTAAGCACTTTGTTCAGTCTGGGTCTAAATCAGCTATTTTAAAATAAAAACAGCAGCCATGCAAAGAATACCATTGTTAAAAATATTTTTTCTTTGTAAAAATTGTACCAAAGAAAAAAAAAAGGCAACAAAATAAACATACTGATTCCTAGAAGCACACACTGACCTACCAGTAATTACACAGCAACTAAAAAAAGCCATGAGCAAATATAAATGCATACCACTTCATATAAAAAGGCAAAATCAATTTTATTTCAAAATAATAACAGTAGATGTAAAGTGTATCAAAGATTCTTTGTACACTATTGCAGGTAAAAGCATCTGTGGCTATAACAGCAAGCAAATGGTCACAGCTCTTAGAGTAAGGCTGGCCCCTGCTCTTCACCAGGTTTATTTTGTGGATTTAAAAGCAGACATCTAGGCAATTTCATTTGCTCCTCCTGTGCAAAATGTGTTCAAATTTCTAGTCTGTGTGGCTTTTCATAAAAAAAGTAAAGCAACAAAAAATAAGGCAAGGCTTGCACTATCAACAAATGTACTTATTAATATTGCACTTCCTAAAACTACTTCCAATTTGCTTTCCAGTAGGTTAGAATTCAAGTTGACCATCAGTATTTCTTTAAACAATTTAAAGAATACACTTTAGGTTTCCATCTGTGGAAGAAATCACACTGAAAGTAATACAGATTTTGCAGCTCTTTTTGAAAACAAACATACAATAATCGAGGCTGGCAGAAAGACACTAAAATGCCTGCCACTATTTCTTATTCAGGGAACATGCTACCAAAACCACTTGAAATAACTATCCACAGTTCACAAGAAAGAAAATCAGACGCAGTTTTTATAATTTAAATCAATTGCTCATAAATATCAGCACTGATAGGCTGAGGGTTTGTAGTCATATACAAACATCTCAAGACAGAGAATTAGTATTTCTTCTTGAGAAGGGTTTTTTCCTCCAGTTTGTTCTTCATACACGTGCTCACTAAGTTAAAGGGTTAAGTAACCATTATATTCTAAAGAGCAAACTGTTTGCCTTAGGGCCATCTCCTCCTTACTCCTGATGAATTGCCTGACACTTCATGTATCATACATTACTTTGCACTAGGAAGCAGCATTTGTTTCCAGTCATGGTGTAAGAACTGACTTTGGAAGTATGAAGCAATGAGGGATAGACCGAAAAAAAAAGAATTACATCATCATCTACTAAATAGTCTATACCAAAACAGAGATTCATATATTTATAAATATGCTTGTACTTAAAAAATGGGCACAGAAGTAGATATAAAAAAATTCTATGCATACCAAGATGAATAAAAGGCAAACTGTGAGGATCAATATTCTGAGTGACAACTGGACTAGAATGAAAGAAATGCAAATGTAATTGAGTGCTTTGCACTAGCAGTGTTTGTTAGATGTAAGCTGAAGAGATGCACCCAAGCCCCTGGCCCAGTTCCCTCTGTGATCTTAGAAAACTTGTTTGTAAGACACCAGGGGTTTCATGTGCAGGTCCTGCCAGGGCTCCACACCTCTGAATATCAGAGCACCTTCCTCTCTCTCTTCCCTGTGTGGGAAAGGGAATGCCTCCTCAGCACAATGGCGCAGCAAGGGTTAAGTCATAAACATTTATAAAGGAGTAGAGCCTGCAGAAGCTCTGGACTGCTGGGTATGCTACAACTGAACATAAATTTTAATCAAAATATTTCTACTAGCTGAAGGAAGTGGGTCAGTGTAACAACAGGTACCAGAACAGAGAGGAGAATGAATGCCTTTACACCACATATTCAAAACATTCAGACAGTGTAGAAGAAAAATAAAATTCCTTCTGCAAGTTCCTGCCTCCCTGGGGAACAGAGGACAAGAAACATACTTAGGTGACAGATTTGAAGGGAGATCGGAAGGACAAGAACAGATGGGGGCCAATGCAAAAGGGTAAAGAGCTCAGGAATAGAGATTTCTCAAACAAGTTGTCAGCAAACAGCTACAAAATCCATTTAAAAAACAGAAGTCTGCTCTCTTCCCAGTTATCCTTTTAGTAGTCTGTTTTTTGTTACCAATAAGCCCAGTGAAATGAAGATCCAATATGTGATGATCCCTCAACAGGCCCTGTCCTTTGAATCCTCCCATATTGCCAAGGACCATGGTTCTATGAGATTTATTGAAGTTTTTTTGCTTGCATGAAAAATAACACCAAAATATATATTAGGAAAAAAAACCCACAAAACAGGCTGCAAAATTGAAACATCCCATTAAAGAATGCTAAGGGACTTGCATGTATGTGTGCACCACATCTCACTTTTATGTCTTACAGTAAGATTATCTGATTATCCCATTACAGAGAGCAAAAGACAAACCAGAGATCCCCAGTATGTCAGTGTTACCCTTTTATGTGAGATGAGCAAACCATGTGCCTGGAAAAGCACATAATGAGAAAAAATTAAATGAATTCCATAATACACAAGGTAACAGACTCGATTGCCCAGACAAACATCATTTCTAGCTTGAGAACCTGATTTTGCAGCCTTTTGCTTTTGCCTTCCCTCAAGCAAAACTTTCTGCATTAGCAAGATGGTCACATATTTGGAATGGTCTGTGGCAAAAATGCTCAAAACTTACATCCAGTCTTCTATCCCACCTAAGAACTCCCTTCATTGAAGGCTCTCAAAGCTATCTTTGGCATTGTGACTTTGAACAATGGAGTTTTGTGATTTATCTGTCACACGTTCTAGTCCAGGTGTAAGTTTGCACGTATGGCTGTCAGACTCCTCTGTTACCTAAAATAATTAAATCCTGCACATGGTATATTTTTTGTTTGCTATCCCAACTGGAATTAATACCATCACTCTTTATCTAATTACAATGGTTTAAAAATAACAAAGAAGGGAGAAAAACCTAGAATGAGGACAGCCATTATACACAGCAACAGCTGATTAAGTGTCTTTTATCCACTCCTTTTTTCATGTGAGACTATAAAGGAGTCAAAGGAGTGGGTTTTTTTCCTCCTCCTTTTTTTAGTAGAAGCACCCAGCATCCCTGAAAGATTAAAAAATACATTCACTATTTCCAAACTGTCCTTCAAAGCAAACATATAGCAACTGAAGAACTGTCCACTGGAAAAGCACACCAAAAGAAATGGCATAATTAAGACAATCTATTTCATAGGTAAGCAGTTCATTTGTTTGAAAGTAACATGTTATCCTCAACTGGGCCACAAGAATTGCAGAGAACATTATAAGAGCAAATGTATCACAGTGCAAAGAAAGAAAGGCATTAACACATTTTTGTGTGACCCTTAGAGCTGCCTTTTTGTAGACAGCATTATACTTGAGAAAAAGGCCCATCCACCTGTGAGTAATAAGCATTATGAGAATGCTTGCTCTCAAGAGCTCCACCATATCCCAGACTCTTGGTAGTTGAAAAACCAAAGGCACTGCCAAAACCCAAGTTGGTATGTTTGAATGGAGGAGGAAATCAACCTTAAAATGTTAACTCATATGACACAAAAACACAGTTTGTGTAACTCACTTAAAATTCAAGAATCAAAGCTAAATCTGAGAATTTGCCCGACAGAGCAGAATAAGCACAATTAAACCAGAGGGTCTTCCAGGAGGATTCAGAGGATGTTGTGATATTGCTGTCAATTTCCCAGAGAACACGTAAACCTACATGTATATTTCAGTAAGTTATGATACTGCTGTCAATTTCTCAGTGAACACGTAAACATACGTGTATATTTCAATAAGTTACGACCACAAAATCACTTCCCGGACTGCTATCAACAGCTTAACAAGGCTGCAATTAACCATCACCTAAATGCGCAACGCCCAAGCTTGCTAATAGAAAGGGCAAAAAATCGCGCCCTCTAGCACTTACGAAAAAAAGCAAAAACACATACACACAAAAACAAGTCAAAAAGTTAAAGCCAAAAGCCTTCCTGGGGCTCGGGCAGGGGCCGTCCCTCGTGAGGAGCCGCTCGGTCCCCGCCGCCCCGCGGAGCCGCCTCGGCGTCGGGCGCCGCCACGTGCGGCCGGCGGGGAGCGGGGGAGGCCCGGCCCCGCCGCACGGCCCCCTCAGGAGCCTGGCAGCGAGCGGCCTCCCCCAAGGCGCCGTTCCAGCCGCCGGCCCGACCCTGAGGCTCCAGCGGGGGTGCCCTTCATCCCAACACCACATAACCCCGTGGTCCCGCAGCCGCCCGCCGGGAAGGTACTCACGGGTTCCATGGCTGACGGCACCACAAGGCACGCGGCGCTGGGGCCAGCCCTGAGGCGACCCGAACCGACGGCGGCGCCCCCTGTGCTGCGGGGCGGGCGGCTCTGCCCGCTCGGTATTTAACGCTCGCCGGCCCGGCCCGGGGGCAGGGCACAGGTGGGGCTGTCACACAGGTGGGGCTGTCACCTGCGGGGCTGTCACAGGTGGGGTTGTCACAGGTGTGCTGTCACCTGCCGGCTGTGGCCCCGCTCCGCCCCGCCGCACCTGGGCGCGCTTTGCAGCCCCCGGTCCGCGCCGTCCCTCGGTGCCGCCGGCCCGCAGCGCCGGCTGAGGGGCAAGAGCGGGTCCGGGGGACCCTGGCAGGCTTGGGGAGCCCCGGCAGGCTTGGGGAGCCCCGCCGCACATGCAGGCAGCGCTCCGGCCCTGGAGGAGGCCACAGCTCGGACACCGAGAGGAGCGCAGTCCTTGGCTGCTCCAAGGAATGGCCTTTGCTGTCAGCCAGCATGGCAAGAGTTCGATGGAAGTCTGAATTGGACTTCTAACGTGGTGGAAAGGGGAAGTGATCCCACAGCAATGTGCAAAACTACATTGGTGTAAAACTTGGGCAAGTGACAATGAAATTAACCTTTTCCTTCTCTTTTTCTAGAAGCTTCCACAGCTAAGAAGAGCTACCAGTGACAGAAACAGAGAATAGTTGTCTGAATTCGACTTACCTTCCTGAGAAGATAAACTCATTTAAAAATAGTGACTCAAAGGTGGGGATCCTATGAATCACTCTGTATGAAAAAGAGACTATGATGTATTCATTGTGTGACATACACAAACTATACTTGTGCATAGTGTATATGAAAAAACAGGGGAAAAATACCTTAGCACCATTTTTGCCAAAATAACTAGCATCTTTTAACCCAGGCTAAGAGATTGTTACACAGTTCTGGAAGATCAATTTGAAAGGTGTGGTTACAGCTTTACAGTTCTATTATTACCACTGTATATGATTTCATATAGCAACAAGCAAATATAATTTAATGCTTATATGATGTATAGAATTTGAACCTTTTAATCTCTCTATGCCCTTTGCAATCTCATTGAATCTTAGTGGAAACAATAACTAATGTCAGCCAACTGTCTACAGTTAATCACATAAACTGTTTACAGAACCAACTTATTAATCAGACAAAAAATTTCAAATAATTAAATAAATGAAGCATATTTCAGCAGGCAATCTGAGAAGATAATATGAGGCTTTTGATATGTATAATTTCTATACTGATACTCTTTAATGCCAAGTGTTGTTATAACTATTCAGAAAGGAAGCAGCTTGGGGGAAAAACATCATATTGGTTTAATGCTATGCATGAACTTACTACTGCTACTCTTTATTTGGCTTTGCAATAAAATGTGGGACATACAAACAGAAAAAGTCTCTTGAATGAATCTTTTGTAAATGTATAGCATACAATCACCAGAATATTGAAGTTCACTAAGCTGCTTCAAGTAAATGGATCTTTTGAAATGCAGAAGGTTTAAAATGCATGTGAATAATAGAGATCTTACAGACAACTAATTTTACACACAGCTCTCCTGTTTTATGTCATGATCATCATGATTTTGAAACAGAATCAAAGAATCTTCAATTCTATAAACAGGAATTTAAAGACACATTACCTTCCTCTTTGAAATGTGTTGATGCTCTAAAAGCATAGTGCTGAAAGGCTGCCAAGCTACTAGGCCAGTGAGCACTAGGAAGAGATTAATTTCATACCTGGAATGAGTGTATACAGTTTCCATGCTATTTTGTGAAAGGGCTGGAATGTGAACTGGAGTTTCCTTCATGGTGCAGTGTAACGTTAAACCCTGGAGTTATGAGCTAGCCTGTACAACAGAGTGTCTCAATTCAGCACTGGGACCACCTACAGATGTTAATCCACAAGGAAGTAAATCAAAATGGGATGTTTGAGATGCTTACTTGTATTTTTATCCCCCAGTGTTGTGTTGAATACTGGTGCTGGTATGCCAAAATCAATGTAAATATTTGGGAATGCAAATATGTTATGAGCATTTCTGTTTATTTCAAAACATGCATGTATTAAAATGGAGATGTATGTGCTAGCAACCACAATCCCCTTACTAGAAAGCTTTGCTAGAGGTATAGCCACAGTTGTAATCTCCACTGTGTTTTGTGTAATCTTAATCTATGTTCTTTCTACTTTTTGAGGGATTCTGATCAATAAAAAGAGGCAGAGTGAAGTCAAGGCAATGGATCTACTTCCACAAGCTTCATTAGCCAGCAGTGATTAGGAGAGGACACTCAAGAGTTCCATACCAGTTTTGAAAACTGTTCCTTTAAAAGCTTCCAGAAAAGTTTTATTAAATTGGCTTTTTTTTTTCCCTGTAGCTCACTGTTGACTGTTCAGAATGGATTTCGGAAAAAAAAAAACAAAACAAAAAAAAAAAAACAAAAAAAAACAAAACAAAAACAAAAACAAAAACAAAAAACAAAAAACAAACAAACAAACAAAAAAAAACTAAACTAACCAAACAAAACTTGGGCCTTTTTATTCTTGATCACCTGAAGGTATTTGGTTCAGTATATTGGATTGTACTACCAGAATCTGTATATTGGTCATCCTACTGGGATAATTCTGATTTGTCATTCATTGTGAAGAGGATGACATCTCCATACCTTTTTTGGGGCAGCTGGAAAAGAAGCCAAAAACTTCTGGTTTACTGAGTTCTTGCTAGATTTTACTGAGCAGGAAGAACAATGATGAAGGAGTAATTTTTTCCTAAGCAAAGCTGTGAGTAAATGATATTCCTAACTGATGTTCTTAGTCAGAAGTAGCTGGCATAGGATACCACAAATACTTGGAATGTGAAAGAATGGTCAGAGAGAGCATTATAAAAGCATTATACAAGTTGTTCTTCTATTCTGCATGTCATGAGAAGTTGCTATTCCAGACAGAAACACACTGCAGTAGGTGACCACACCTTGAATTCATGTGAGAAGAGGCATTGAGTCATCCATTTTGTCCAAGAAAATATCCACAGGCAACAGTTACAGCTGTTGATATAACATGGTCATACACCTAGAGACGTGTGCAAGTAAACAAACTCCTAAATCAGTGAATTGATAAGCCAAAGAAAGCCCATTTAAAAGTATTTGAGAGAACAGCTGGGCCTAGTGGAGTGCTTAATATAACACTCAATATCGAATAAATAACCAAACTTCACGGTTCATTTTTATATTTGGCTGAGGAAGAAATGTGAGGAACTATGCTCAAAGTTTCATCAATAATCACTTGGAACTTTTCTCAGTCATGTAGGGATTCAAATTACACAATACTAAATACAATCCTGGATAAAGTATTCTTTATTTTCAGGGTCTTTGAACTCTTAAGTGTGACTAAATACGACTTTGAAGTACAAGCACATAGATATATAAAACCTAGGCCAGAGGTTTCATTAGTTTGTATTGTTCAACTTCAAGAGCATTGCCTTTTATTCTCACTCTGCTGTTTAATTCATTCATACTCAGCCACTGCAGACCCCAGCAGCCAAGAAGACCTTCTGGACCCTGGAACAGATAATTTTCTGACTCCCTTCACCCTCAGGTAATTTCCTTTTCCCCAGCTGTGATGATTTCACTCAATCACAGTCACTCAGATGCTATTGCCTACTACATATGGGAGAAGCAACATTTGTCCATAATTTGTTTAGAACTGCTTTAGAAAAAAGAAGAGTTGTACTTATCAGAAGAATAAAAGGTACAGGGGTAATTCTGTTGGGAATCAGTTAGCCTTGTTATGTAATAATTACTGTATTGTAACTTTTATTATAAACTTCAGCTATAGCATTTGATAAGCAAAGTTGTAAATTATTTGTGTTCTAGAATCTTTGGAAAATGCATTTAAGAGTAATCACACTCCTAACCACTAGGAGAAAAAGTCATGTGGTGTGTGCCAGCTGCATGTTTTTGTTCAGTCTCCCTGCATGAATCTTTGGTTGAGGTTGGATTTTTATCATGCATCAGTATATAAATTCAATAGAATGAACAGCATGTCTTTCTTTTTCTTCAGTAAAAAAAATTACTAAGGCCACGGTGACCTCATACAGCTATGTTTTATGTTTTTGGCATTTTGGCTCAGCACAGTGAGTAGATAAGAAGGATGCATGTCGAACTGTAAAGAAATAAGCAATCTAATCATACTGCTGAAAATGGCATGGTTCTGTTTCACTTCTGGTTCAAGTTGTTTCCTCTTGTACCTCTGTTAAGGAGTGAACATGTCAGGCTATGATATCATTCATTAGGAAGGCCATACCAGCTAGAGTCGCTGTCTTGAGCCAGCTGAGAGATTCTTTTTGTGGGGGCATTAAATGTGGCAATGGGGAAATTGGAATTGCAGGAACACAAAATTTTGGTTTGTCATTCAGTGGTTGGCAGATGGAATACTGCATTATACAGTGGACCATATAAATTGCAGAAGAAAGGTGGCATAACAAGAAAGTATGAATGTATGGTGCTTTTCATTAAGGTGTATAAATATATGCTTTTCAATGTTATTAACTTGAGTTGGGTAATGTCAATTTTGTGTGAATCCAGAGGAAACAGAAGGCATTTGCATTTAAGCTGCTGACTCTACTGATTAGTTTTGTGGGGAACAAGTCCATGGCCCTTTTCCTTTCTAATGGTTATCTCTGTAACAAATGGAGCAAAAGGAGTACTCTGGAATATTGCTTTCTTCAGTTTGTATAAAACAATTGAGGTTCCTGGGGGGCTCCTCTCTGCCCAGGCAGTCAGAGGGCTCCTTGGAAGGTGGCCAGGAGTCATCGTAACTCCAGTGTTTAAAAGACAGAAGAAAGTTTGAGTCATCATGACATGATAACTCAGGTAACACTTTCTGAGGCAGATGAGGACTTTTCTGATTATTACAGCTTCACAAGCTGTAATGTATGTCAAGCCCTCACAAATTTTATGCTTTTCCCTATTGTTACTTTCTTTCACTTTAATAAAGATCTTACCATGTGACATTAGACCAGTTAGGGTAATTTCATCTGTAGGAATGACATTTGAAAGAATTTTAACAGATTAGGGGAAGGAGTATCTTGTAAAAGCGTCCTTCAGCCTGATTAGTTGTATACACATGCTTTAGGAAAAAAAAAAAGTCATGCTTCACTAGCCTTCTGGAACTCTTTGAAGATAACACTGCCAAGATAGGGTGTAGCATGGATATTATATTTTCAGATTTTCAGGAGTCATTTGACAATGTTTTACCCAAGAGATTAATGCTTAAAGAGAGGGGAGTTAAGGGGCAAGAGAAAAGTTTGCTCATTAAATTGAAAAGTAGCTCTAAGCAAGAGCAATGAGGAGCTAGAAGTGTCATTTTTACAGATGGGGAGAAGTAGAATTTGTAAGGTTGCAGCGCTTCTGTGTATCAAGTTAACTTATTTACATAAATGGCTTGGATGGATGTATTCCTCTGGAACTAAAACAGGCTCATTATTATTCATTTATTGCTCTAAGAAACTGTGAGTTTGTAATCCCAGTATGCTGAATGCTATATTTATTTGAGACTGTCCCAGCCCTGTTCTAGACACTGTGGAACAAAAGCAGAAGGCAAGTGTTGTTTTCCTGATTACACAGGGGAGGTTCTGAGGCCTGGACAGACTTGATCCAAGCCACAGAGGAAAATCAGTAGATCTGATGAGTGAATGTGTTTTCTTAGTCATGAGATGAGATTTCTGACTGGGAGAGGATACTTCACATGAAACAACAGTAAATTCCAATAATCAGTGAAATGCTGAAAAGCAAAATTGCCAGGTCAACAAATGTGAAATGCATCTCTAAATAAATATACACCTAATTCAAAAAGAAATTTAAAGTTTATTGTAAAACATATCTTTTAGCATAACTTATGTGTCTGTAAGAAATACAATTTTATATAGAAATTACTTCAAAGAACATACTTAGAAGAATTCTCTCTCCCTGATTTAAAAATGGTGCAGTATTCCTAATTAAAATTTGCTTAGTTCAGATATAACTTTCTAAATAAAAGCCATATCTTAATTGTTTCTGTATGTTACAGAAGAAGAGCTAAGCAGAAAGGAGCACTTATTTAGGCCCACGGCATGTATGTAATGGTACAGCAGTGACAAATGGAGTGTGAGCACCACTGTGTCTACAACTTGGGTTTGAAATAATAAGCTTAGCAAGATGTGAACATGACCACACACATCAAAAGGATGTTCCAAGATGCTGCCCACCTCTTTCTGTGCATCCGATTCCCAGGATGCTAAGCTTAAAATTTTAAGTGATAGGTGAAATTTTCAAAGGGACTACCTATACTGTAAAAAAAATATTCTCTTTTTAGATTAGGAATGTGTCTTGCATTTCAATATGTCTTTCTCCTAATTTAAATATCCTCTTTCAAAAAACCAATACCCTACCCTTTTTCTTTGCTTTTGTGTTCCTTGGAATCCTGCCTGACTATACTTCCAATACAAGATCTGAATTTACTCTTGCAAAGGAGGCTTCATAAGACTCCAGCATAGATAATACTGATTTACCCAACTGTGAAATGGAACATATTGTACTGTTAAGAACTTCATCTTAAAAATATCTCATCTCTCTTCCCATTCTGTTTATCTCCCTCAAACTTTACTGAGAGTTCTTGGAACTTCCCAGGGCTCCTCTCTGCCTGTTTATAGGTCCTTGCTTTGTACATATAGACACTTAACTGGAATGTAGCTGTAGAACAAATTCCTGTGAGGCAAGTTAGGGTGGTAGTTTGTAGTATTTGATACTGTGTACTTAATAATTAGCATATGTGCTTTATGTCTTGGTAAACATAAGGTAAGTTTAGATATTTTGATGGTCAATGAAAGTGGGCTAATCAACTTTGTACCCACCACAGGAGAACAATGTGTGCATGAATAGCTGCCATGGATTACTTAATGCACTGTAATTTTTACCTTCTCTTACTTCACAGTTTATGCCTGGAAATAACTTGTTCTGGTTGCTGTATCTGACTTGTTGAATGACTGAGTGATTGTAGGAACTAATCCATGCATTACCTATAAAATCTCTTCTTTAGCTGGAGTTGTGCATGCTAAGGGTTTTTATCTAAATGACAAGGGCTCTAATTCCAGTTCCTTATCAATGTCATTAATGTAATTATGTATGTTTGCATATTCTTTATGCAGGATGGCTGTGGTTGGGTCTTTTATGCTAAAGCTCCAATACAGACTTTACCCATGCCTAGGTTGGAAGTGCCACACCTCTTAGATGGCATAAAGAGGTATCTAAGTTAGAAAAGCTTCTTGGTGTGCTGTTATTGCTTGTGTTATGTCCTAAAGGAACATGAGTCAATCAATAATTAAGCCACAAAGTACTGCCTGTTGACATGGCAACATGTTCACAGATGTGACGTGAACTTAATGTCCTTCTTTCATGTCTCCTGTGAAAGTAAGAGTCTCCTAAGCTCAGCAACAAAGAATTGGAGCAGACATTGCCAGGGGAAAAGCAGAAAATACAAAAATTAGATGATTTCTTTTATAAAAATGGATGCCTTTGAACCCTTTTTCTCTCAAATCTACTGTAATAAATGGTCTCTCTCTTTTTTTTTTTAGTACAAGGACCTTTCCCTGATCAAAAAATCCCCAATTGCTTATTGCCAAACCCTTTTAGAAGCACGAAATGAACTTCCTTATGGATCGCTTTCACGATTGCTTCTTTCCCATGTATTTCACCCCACCCACATTTTTTAATGGAGCTGAAGTGAACATACTCTTTTAGGTTACTGCTGTTTAGGCAAGACTCTGTCTAGCTCCAAGAATAACATTAGCTGCTGCAGCACAGATTAAGGGTTGGCATGAAGGTCCAAGTGTGAGTTTGTCATCGTTGGTTGGTGCCTGTTGTTCTGAAGACGAGAGAAGCACGAGCTTGTGTGACATCAGCTTCCGTACGTTGGGATCGTTTTTCCTGGCTGTTTCTGCAGTTTCCCTGCACGTGCTCCCACTCTCATGCTCTCTCTGCTTGCCAGTTACCCTGTTCTCCTCTTGGCTTGCATGTCTTTCTTCCAAGCTTTCTGCAGCAGATGTTAGTGGGTCTCGCCAACGTGTTTTGTTTGCCACATGTGTTGCTACCTGTGTCACAATGGGAAAGGGTAATTTTTCTTTTTTTCCAGGGCATCTTTTTACTTCTGCCTGAGTTGGTCTCTTGATCTTTCACACATTAAAAGTTTACTACATGTTCTTTCCTTTGGGAGCTTGGTGTCCTCCATGCAAAGGACATGTCCAGTCCAGCAGAAATACGCTTTTATAAGATTGCTTCAACACTGTTTGTGCAACCACTTTGCAGAACTTTGTTATTCATGATTTTATCTTGCCACTTGATATGCATAATAGCTTGAAGGTGCCGTTGATTAAATTTTTCCAATGCTTTGATGTACCAGTGCTAGCATTTCCATGTTTCTCAGCTCTACAGTGAGGTAAAATTTAGAGCACTACAGTAAAGCCAGGGTTTCATCTTATGTCTAATAATGTACTAATTCCAGATTTATTGGATGTAATGCTCCATCTCAATATACAAAGACTAATTGATGTATAAAAGCCAAATGTTTTGAAACTCACGTAAGGGAAAGACATTAGAAGCAGAGTTTAAAATTGTCGTGTGTACTCCTTGCTATTTAAGAAAGCAGGTAACAGTTTTGATACCTTAAATTTTATAAAAGTCCAAATCTCAGCTGCAGACTACTGTATAGCTGGGCAGCCTGAATATTTGGTAGACCCTACACCCTTCAGCAAATATTAATCCTAACCTTCCAGACATAAAATATGTGGAAAGGTAATACCTAAGTACAGTGATATAAAGAGACAGACAAGGTTGCTGAGACAGCAGGGTGACCTCATACTTTATGAAATACATCCCTTCATTTCTCCTTGGCTGCTTTCTTTTTAGTGCTTTTCTTCAGCATCCAATGTGAGTTCAGATCTCTAAACAGATGAAATTTTATTTTTAAACAAGAAAATTCTTTCTGCTTATATCACTTTTCAGATCAATTTTGATTAGAAAGAGTACTCTAGCAATATATTTTGATAGGATGAAGAGCAATTCAAGAATTCAAGATCTACAGCAGCATCTTTGTGTTTAGATTTGGGCAAAGTGTACAGCTGAATGACATGTTTGCTGTGCCCTTAATAAATAAATTGCTCACTGGCTGTGCTGCTTGCAAACAGACAGCCTTTGGGCAATGCCCATTTTTCCTTTGTAATATTTGAAAGGCAGTTTCAGTTGAGCTGGAGAAAAGGGCCCAAATCTCCATTTTAAAATACTGACACGCTATTTTCATTTACTGAAAAATAATACTCTAAGGCTCTTGACTTGGAATTCTGTGAATTTTTAACACACAAATCAGTTCATAAAGCTTACGATACATATAATTTACAAACAAAAGCTAGACATTTAATGGGATTTCTGCAGGCACATTATAATTATACATGAACAATAGTCAACGGGGAAGGGAGTGATGGTAGCACCATTAGGAAAACAGAATCATGACTGCTACCTCTGCAAGACTTAACTTGATGGGAACTCAGCTATTCCCATGGCAATTCAAAACACTGAAATTATGCTGATTTAGTACTTGGTGTGCATTTATGACACGTTTTTGGGGTTTGTTTTTTTTGATCTACCTTAGAAGTGTCACATTGATAAAAGTGGGCCTCATCACATGCAATGAAATTCCACCCATTCAAAAGAAATTAATATGCACAGTACCTTTGGTTAACTGTCCAGCACATGTACACATTAGAAAAAAATACAGTAAATTATTGTACCATTGACTGCATTTGGATCTCTTCTAAGCTGTAAAGTATACTTTATTCTGACCTTTAGTACTTAGACACTTTCATTAATTTTGCAAATTACAGTGTTTCTCTGGTTCATTCCTGTGACTTTAATAGCCCCATCTGCTGGCTGAGCCCCAGCTACGAGAACGAGCATGTACCTTTGAAAGCCTCTTGTTGTAACAGGGCTTCCATAAACTTGCTGCTGAAATGTTCTGGTTTTTTCCTAAGTGAGACAAAAGAGAGAAAATTGGAAAACTGCATTTTGTAGATGCATATTATCTCGCAATGCTGTGGAGTTCATTTTGTGTTTGCAAAGTTCTTAGTTTCTGCCAGTGTCAGTCTGCTTTGCTAATGATAAAGATGGACTTTGGTTGTTGTAGGAACTTAATTCCTAAAACAACTTACAGTTTGTTAAAGCAAAAAGCTGTGAAACTGTAGAAACTGGAAGAAAATACAAGATTAAATGTAAATGGAAATGCTCACTGAGAAAGGAACTAAGCAAAGATTTACCCTCAGATGCAGTACATCAGTAGCATTGAGACTGTTGTGTTCTGGAGTTTGTCTCATTGCTACTCTTCCCTAGGCATCCATTTGTGTACAAGGTAGGATACAGGGCAGGAGAGACTCTTGATGTGGCTCAGTAGGCTCATTTTCATGTTCTAGTGTTCTTTTAATGGAAATAGATGTGACAGATCTCCCAGAAATAATGAGGGAGGCTTGATTCATCCCCTCATTTTTTAAATGGAACTACTCTGTGCTGCTTTTTGAGGGAAAGCTTTTGATGTTACGTGTATAGCCATGGCACTACTTGTTCTGCAGGGATATAAAGAAAGTAGCTTACAAGATAGCTAAAGAATATGAGCACATGCTTCTTGTGCATCACTGAAACTGAACACAAATTTGATGTTGCATCTGCAGATTGTCCTAAAAATGTACTGTTACTATAAACCTGTGATTTATCTATTAATACAGAAAAATCCCTTTAATAGATTTCAATTATATTTAAAAATACCTTGCATATTAAAATATATTCTCTACAAAACCTTTCAAACAGCCTGGGAAAGGAAAATCCTGAAAAAAACAGTGTTGGGGGAGGATGTATGTTGGAGGAGTATACCAGACATCTGATTGTGGTCACTATGAAGAAACAAAAACTTGAGGAGGAAGGGAAAAGTGCTAATGAATGTACAGTGAATAAGAGCCTAAACTGTATTACAATTTTTTATGCTGTCCATTGCAATAAAGATCACCTTAACTCTCTTGCAATGTTCAGTAAAGAAAACTATGCTGAATAAGAGCAATTTGTCTTTTCCCAATGTTTAATCCAGTGACTGAAGAGAGAATGATTTAACAGAGCTTAAACAAGCACTAACAGAAAAATAAGTTACTGCAGCCATCCTATTAATCAGTGGATTCTGGTCTGATAAGATCACTGAGTGTTTTTTAGGGCAGTGAAAGGTACAAGACAAGTCAAAATCACTTATGATATGGTGGTCTCAGCAATACAGCAATTCAATTTTCTTATGACTGTGAAGACTTTCAGTAAGGAAATCACAGTGAAACTATTACTTAGTCTTAGTAAATTAATGTTTATAAATCCTTGTGAACTCAAATTGGTAAGTAAAAGTTATCTTTGCTTATAGACTGCTCTAAGATACAGAGGGATTGAGTATCAAAAATAAGACAAATATTTATTTCATAAAGATTAAGTACAGGATTGTGTTCATGTTATTTTAAAAGCTTTTTCAAAACTCAGTTGCTGAAATTTTCAAAATATTTAAATGTTTCAGGTGAGCTTTACTGAAAGTCAAAAGAGCTTGTGGTCCCCATTCACATAATTGCTTGGGAAAATATCAGCTGCTATCCTAGTTCTATAATAAATAGCACATGGCTTAGGAGACCAAAGGAGAGCTTCCTGCTGAAGATCATGCACAAATACTGGCATACCATGGAAAACTTTCTGGTGGCGTCAGTGCAGAAGATACAACACAGGATTGCCTTTAAGTGCATTAAAAGAACACAGATGATTTTAAAAGGAAACCTGGGAATTGCATTGATCATATGTTCAAGATCAACATTTCCCAGTTAGTAGGAGTGTTCCTGTAATATCTTTCTGCTTGTGTTTTTTTGCCTTCCAAATGCATTTAGCACAGTGATCCAAGGAAATCCACCCTGCTGCAGCTTTCCCAGCCTGTGTGCTGCTCCTCTCCTGCAGAGGTGCTCTTTAATGAGCACATGTTTCTCGGTCACAGGTAGTCCACGTTATGCCTGACTGCATTTCTTTACAGGCTTTAAAGCCCTAAGCCTGAAGGCACAAGTGCCATATGTACACTGGATGGAAGCCTGATCCTTCACTGGACAGCTCAAGTGATTATGAATTACTCACTTGTGAAATCCTGGAGTGATATAAACAAAAGGACTGGTGAATCATTAAAAAAACCCTGATTTCTGTTTTAAAAAGAATTTAGTTCATTTAATAATAAAGTTTTAAAGTTAGCTGAAAGATTTCTAACCCTTTATCCTGTATACCTTGAGAAAAAATTAGTATATTTATATAAAGAGCTTACATAAATAACTGTTACCTTTTAAATACCAGATAAAGACATGTAGAGAGGTAACCATCAAAGAAAGTGGTACAAACAGCAGACCCTAAACTTTGTTTTGGTAGGATTGGCAGCTAACACTGACCATTTCTGCTCAGCAAATATCTGGATTTGTCTTTTCCTAAGACCAGCTAATCCATGCTCTCTTCTTCAGGAACTACACTCACATCTTTTTGTATTCACTTGAAGAACAGGTGGCTCAGATCAGCCAAACCTTAATCCTAGCAGACCTTGAACTTACTGGAACACTATTGCTCTTCCAGTGGGCTTAGAAGTTTTCTTTTTTCTCCCTGCCATTACTATGATTAATAATGATCTTGACACACAGACACAGATACACTTACATATACACTAATAAACACAAATAGGAAACATAAAAGGTTAGGATATTTAAACCAGAAATCAGTCAGGAAGGCTGACCAGCAGGTTTTTTTAATGTTATAGGCAAAAAATCATATTTTTACTAAGCAAAGACAGAGTTAGTATTTTAGATACTCTTACAAGTAAGAGACAAATGCTCTTCATTATCCATTGATTAAAGGAAAGGTGGTTTTCTATTTTACAATTTACTGAACAGCTGGACAAATCTCCAAAACTTAAAAAAGATTATTACCAAATGTTTTGAAATATATTGTGCTTTGTCTGTCCTAAATCTGAATGTTGTACAATTTGATGATCTGAGGTAACCAATTTGTACTCAGAGTAGTACAGAGCCCATGACAGCACACCTCTTGTGATTGTCTGTACTTAGTAACTGTTTCTAAAATCCTAAACTGTCCACTGTGAGCTCAGAGTACTGAGACCACTTACAGACACTTTTCCAAATTATGACTCATTATGTTAAGCCTTCTTTTCATGAAACTCTGCTTAACTGTGCATGTGCTGATTGTTTTCTTTGTCATCTGACTTTCAGACTGGTTACTGATCTCCTTTGATATACTGTACATGACATCCTAACAAAACCAAGTCTTTAATCAAAATGATGAGGATTCAAATGTGTGCCACTGTCAGACGGCTGGGTAAGGCTAACATGTAGCAGATGTGTACTTGCAGGTCAGATGGAATGAATGGATTTAAGACATACAGTTGGTACAATCTTTAGTTTAACCCTAGATCTGAGTTTAAAATCCAGGCAAAACATTTTCACAGTGAGCTATGCTGGTTTGAACTGCCAGCTGGCACAAATATTTTATACATGGGATAGTCCTGACAAGCCCTGATTGTCACAATCTAGAAAGCAACAGGAATTCATTGCAGAGAAAGAGATCGATGGCTCTTGATGACAAAAAACTGCTTTATGACAAAAATCACTTGCATCAGTAGTTCTGTGTCAATATTTTCTCTTTCATGCTGATAATCTACAAGATCAAGATGTAGAGAAGCAAAAGGCAGGTGATTACTTCTAACAGCTTTCATTAATGCAAACCCAAAACACTGAGATTGCATAAATGAGATCTGCAGCTGTGTATCAAAAATAACACTCAAGGATCAGGAAGCACCAAGAGCAAATATGTCAGAATATGATCTGCTTTAATACAGTTTAGAAAAGAGCGTGCAAATTTAAACATTTATTTTTGTGACCTGAACTTTTCTCAAGAAAATAATATATAAGCTGTGGGTGGGTTAGACTGATCTATTTTTCTCCTACACATACACAAAAGTTTTAAAACTGTACCAGCCTTACTGAGCTCAGTGGGAGTTGTGGTGCTCCATACTTTGAGGAGATGCTTTTGCTGCAAACCAGTTCTGAAGTGACTGATGCCACTATTGTTTAAGCTATAGCATTATTAGTTTCCTCAAGATTGTTACAGGCATTGAATTTATTAAAGACTCGTGAGAGTACTGCTATTTATTAGGGAAAGTGTTAGCAGATAATATTTTTATTATAGGGAAATTCAGTAAATGTAACTTAATGGACTATAAAAAGAAACATTTAAGTTATGCTCTTTGTTCTGCTCTGGGAAAATATAGATTTTTGTGCACTGTAGTGATATTTGTTTCATGTTGTTGATTTTGAACTGTTACCCATTGCTATTGGTACATGCCAAGATTTTGTGGATTGAAGTTGAGGATTGGTTAATTGTAAATTCACTGAAAGATCCATGAGAAATGATGATGTCAATAATAATGCTCAACTGAATAGGGAGTTAAGCACTTCTTAACAAGTTATCTTGTTGATGAACCCACTAGAAATACTGTGATGGATAAATTAATCAGGGGCTAATCCCTGCTCAAGAGCTCTGAGTGGAATGTGCTGTTCCAGGACCAGAGACTTTGTAGGTACCTCCAGATGTTGATTCCTCTGGTATAAGAATTTTTCCTGTACAGCATTTCCAGCAGTGTCACTGCTGTGCGTGGCTGTTGACCTCCAGCTGGAGCATCAGTCCTTTGATGGTTATAGGTAGAGGGATTGAATTCACAGCAGCCCTAGCGGCGCTCTAATATATACCAGACAATGAAATGGCTTTTGTCAGCCACGACTTTGGGGAAATGTTACCATTTGCAGATTCATCTTTCACTGAGAATAGTTTTAACTCTGAAAACAGAGGTGAATGAGTCCACTGAGGTTAATGAATTCATGAACATGAGTCAGAGATGTAGATCAAAACTCCTGTCTTTATTCTCTTACCTTATGCTGAAGAATTTGTACAGTCATTGCTTTCCTTCTACATGGAGAAAATAGCATGGTGATAAACAACTTTTTTGAAGTCATCATAAGAAAATTATCTCTGCTGTTTAATCATGTAGTATAATGGGTCTACCAAAGCATGATGTGTATCAGAAATGTTTTTCAAGAGCACTCAGAGACTACAGTACCCAGTTTTCTACTTGGCTGCCCCACTCAAAATCTGTAGAACTATTTTCAGAAGAAACCCCATGCATGATCATTTCCTTTATGATGGCTCTGCTCTTCATATTTCAGTTCATCTGCATCCTAGGATCTTTGGGCAAAGAAAAGAATACAGTTCTAAATTTTTCCTTATTCTATTGGGATGCATTTTGCTGAAACTATGGATGAGAAAGGGTAACAAATGAAAATGTAACTTCACCTTTGTGATCTTAGCTCAGTTCTGTTCAGCACACTGAAAACTAACTAGAGATCATGATAAGAATATCCACAATTGTCAGAGAATAAAATGAAAATGCACAGTGCTTTAATAGTTGAGGAGGGAATTTTTTTTTTCTCTTTGTGGCTCTGGTATTTAGTTTATACAACAAATACCTATAAATGTTTTGTGGAGGGTATTGTCTTAGCTCCACTTGTGCCATCTTTGGTTTCTGCTGTTGGATGTAGATGCACTGACTTCTGACTGAGCATCTAACAGACCTGATTTTCAGATATGCATTCTTGTCTTAAAAATCAGAAAGGAAGAGTTGCACGTTATTGATAAGCACCAACTGCACACCTTCCTGGTGATGAAGAATGTTGTCATGAGTCAACACCTACACTTTTGTCTTTCAAGCTTATGTCTGTGAGACTCTATGATAGTAATATCATCAGTTTTGTCTCATGTACCTTATGATTCTTCTATCCAGGACCTCAAATATTCCACCTGTACTTTCTTGTCCTCTCTTGCTGTCCATACACAGTATCCTGAGGTCTCATTGCTGTACCTAATTACTTGCAGGGCAAGAGGCAGCATGTCCTGTGGCTGTGTGTTGATTGTCCAGCTGGTGAGCCAGACAAAACAGAACTTTTAAGTTCACATTGCAGTTTTTCTCTTAATGAGGCCAGTCATCTATCTAGTCATCAGTTTTCCTGTAGCTGGGTAGAACTTAATATCTCTGAGATGACTGCTCTTCTATCGAATTTATTTGATGTTGGCCAATAGATTCAAAAGTTAGTGGTAAAGACAGAAAACAGAGTTGCATAAGCTTGGGATGGTCAGGTTAGGAACAAAGTAATGCTTTCTGAGTGCCAGACTAGACTAGTGCACTGTTTAGGTGTGTACTCACTAGACTGAAGAGACAAACAGATTCAGAGATCAGATAGTTTCCTAAACACTGTAAATAATGCTGTCCCAGGAAAGGGTCAGGGAGACCTGCTTGTGTCAGCATATTCACATTGCCTCTCCTTCCACATTCTGCATCATGGAAATGGCTTTGAATCTGGACCAGTCTTTAAGGCTAATTGCAACAGCATCCAGGGGAAAATGTTGACATTGTGGAGATGAGCAGTGGAATCCTCTTGGACAGATCACAAACTTGTAGGTGCTTATGTTAAACTCATGGGAAGTCTCTGAGATTTCATGCATCTATTCCTTCAGCTTAGTTTATGTAGAGGCAAAATCATTCAAATGTGTGAAATTTAGACTCCGAGTTCACAGACTGTCCTTTACAGAAGAAACATAATGGAATCTCTGAATAATCCAAGTAATCATACTTACTGTAATTATGTTATCTATTATTATATTATAATAACCCAAATAATCACCCTAGATTCAGGATGTGCTACTGGATTCCTCCAGGACCAAACTCACTGGGCCATTAATTTTCATTTGCATCACTTCCTCAACACAAAGCAGGCTTGATGCTACATTAAGTGGCAGCCCAGAGGTTCACAGTGTGCTGGGGAGTCCAGGTGGTGCAGCTCTGGTGAAAAGGCTCATGTAGTCTCTTCCTTGCAGTTCTAGTGTAGATCTTGAGCAACAGAAGATGAACTTCTCAGTATAATTTTCTTCTTTTACTCACGGCTTCCAAAATTCCGTGGTTAGGTAAGAATCTCCGCTTTCATTTAAAAATTAAATCTCAGAAGCCATAAAGTAAATCAAAAGAAAAACAAACAGATATTAATCTTGTGATGTTTGATCCAATTTTGTGTTTTGGGAACTGTCTTCTGGGTTTTGAACACCTGGATTTGGCAAGGCTGCTATCATGCCTGGAACAACACTCACAAAGAGTTTTCTTACTATCACTATTCCCCTCCCACTCCCTTTCAGGCAAATGAACTAATTTGGACACAATATTTGAACACATTTTTTTGCATTGAAGGTGGCTAATAGCCTGCTACAGAAGGAATACATCTAAAAGCCCAAATAAATAGCTGAATAATGTGCTCTTCATGAACCAAATGATGCAAATCTCTAGTAAACTGAAATATTAAAAATTAATTTCTCTACTAACATACCAAGCCTGAGTTTGGGATTAGTATTTCAAAAAAGACAAGGGTGGCATAACTGCTATGCTAGGGGCTATGAGTTCTCCTACTTTAATGAGTATCTTGTCAACTTCAGGACATTTACATCAGAAATATTTTATATGTAGTACAGATAATGTGGGAAAGAACTTAAGAGTTCATGATTTTGTACTATTTATCATTTTAAGGAAAGTAAAGAGCTGAGTGTATACATTATTTAAATTAGTTAGGCTTTAAAGACCTCAAATTCCTCGATCTGTTAGAACTAAATCCTAAAAGGTGTTCTGGCAATCAGCAGTTTAACTGAATTGAAGCATGCATTTTCAATTTCTTTGCTGGATCACTATCACATTAAAGGTATCCTGCAGATTTGAATCCTTTTTGTCTAAATATCCTGAAACTTTACAACAGTTACTTATGATCCCAAAATAGAAAACAAAAGTATTGCACAAGAACCTGAAATGGGGGAAAATAATTTAAAATTCAGTTTTTGAATAATGGGATCCTATTTTGATATTTGCAAATGTACTTCATTGATGTCTTAGGATTTAAGAAAAGGAAATGTCTTTAAACTTTACAGTTTATCTTGGTATGAGTTAATGAAGACTTTGAAATGCCTTTTCTTCTGTTAAAGCACACTTGAGGTGCTTCTGTGAATCTTTTTTATTTACTGAGCACACCAGAGTGATTCATTCAGAGAAGTTAGGGACTATCAAGGAGAAAAGTATTTAAGGATTCCTCTAAATGTCTGTTATTCACTCATCAGACTGGAGATGCTTCTCTATCATACCAATTCCTAGTTGATATTTTTTTAGCTGTTTTGTGTAAGAAGGTGTCTGTGTGCTGAGAATGCATTATCAGATTATGAATGGAAGAATTTCACTCTCTGGATGGTGTTTAATGTGGTCATATACCACACATGCATTTTACTGAAATACCTGGCTTCGTTTCCTGATTTTTTTTCTTTTTTTTTTTTTTTTTTTTTATTTTTTATTTTTACTTGAAGACCTGAGTGCAGTGGTCAGAGGGACTGGAGAGCTCAGACTGTTAGTAATGAGAAATGGAGCCCTTTTCTCCTCGGTCACTGGCATGAATTTGACCCTGGTTAGTAATAACTGAGTCGTTATCAGCTGGTGGCTGTTTGGTGGCCTAGGACACACAAGCTGGTGGTTTCACTTTGTGTAATGACCCGTGGCTGCATACACACACACAGCCTTCAGTTAAAACATGTGCAAATAGCTTGGGAAATACCATATAGCTCATGACTGAACTTCAAAACTCAGGCTGAAAGGTTGTCTGTGGTGGCAATTAAGAGTGACAGGCTTTATACCCTGTTAGCCACAGAGAACAAGGTGCTCACCAGCATCCACACAGGTCATTTGCTCTGCTTGGACAGTGGAACTCACACATTTAAAGCAGAATAACACAAAATAATGGAGAAGTACTACATTAATTCTTTACAAGAAAAAGTGACGAAGCAAAGTCCTTATAGATCTGGAGTCTGCAAGCAAAAGGAGAAAAGCAGAAAATAAAGGGGAAGAAAACCTGAGGAAAAAAAGTAGTGGAAAAGGGAAGATATGTAATATTAAAATGGAGAATGTAGAGATATGACAGCAGATACACTGATGGCCCATGCTTCCCAAAACACATGACTCCTCTTCTTGCCTCATTTACAGAGTTAATCTACTTCCTGTGAAAAAATGCCTTGTTATATAAGATTAAAAATACAGCAGAGTATTTAGGCACATTCTTCACTTCTAGCATGTGCTGCTTGTTTCAGTAGAGTGCCTGTTGTTCCTTACAGTAGGTATTTGCTTATCTACCTTACCAAAATGAAGGTTGATAATTAAGCTGTGTAGACTCAGCTAAAGGGTTTGGTTATGATGATGGATGTGGTTTTACTACATCAGCAGCAAGCAGGATGATGACCAGGAAATTAGTAAGAAGTAACATAAAAATAAGATCTCCACTGATGTGACAGGAACTTTAGAGAGGGTTGGGAAGGCTTTTGGAGCAAATGCATGCTGGGTCAGGATTTTCCACAAACTCATTCATCCATCTCTACAGTTACTGTTTAATATCTGTGACATACGTGTGTTGATTCAATGGTGAAAGGCTTAAAGATCAGGCTGGGTTGACATTTCTTATTGTAAGGCTCAATATCATGAAAACATTTGAAGTGTAAAGAGCTGCAGAACTGGCTAGTTTCACATGTCATACTGATGCTGTGTGGCTTTGTAAAAGAACTGATACACTTTGACGCTCTAGGCCTGAAGCAAATACAAAGCACAGGACTTCTGAGCATGGCAAGAGACCGTGAAGCAGCAGCACAGAGCACCAGGTAAGATCAAATTCCTGGCTATCTTCCATTTCCCTGTCACACTGTGTATGCTTAATAAACTGCTTTTCCAATAGTGATAGGATCTGACTGCCACCTGCATGCTGTGTAATGTGTATCTTCCACAGAAAGAACATTTTGCAGCTGCAAGATGTAAGTACATTAAGCCTAGAATACCTGGATGTTCTAAGGTGAGCTCACTGCTTTCTAAGCTGTAAAAATGCTTAATCCCTGTGTCACTTTATATTATTTTGTAGTTAATGTTGTCTGTGGGTTGACAAAGGCACATAACCAGGGGCAGAATCTGGCCTATCATATTTATTAGGATGTGATTCCTCAGCTAGACACTACAGCCTCATAAGGGCACATCCTCTGCTTTGATTTTACTTCTGAAATGTGAGGGAGTAGACCTTGTGTTACAAAGCAATAATTGCCAACTCTGTGACAATTCTATGTGAGGTATATGATAACCTGCAGATGCTAAGACCAGTATGATTTAAGAACTTTGAACAAACCCAACAGACCACTTAGCAATATATTTTTGTCTGACTTTTTTGACTGAAACTTAGATAGAAACTTCTTTGGAGCAGGAAATCATCTCTTATTTGATAATTATATGAAACCCTGTTTCTAACTAATGTTCTACTGAAAATTTATTATATTGTTTAATGATTTTTTAAAAACAGAGTAGTGCAAACACTGTTCATAGCTTATATTAAGTTCTGAGGCTTATTAATTCTTGTTTATAAATACCTTCCTTCTCTCTAATTTTCTTCGTGTCTACAGTCACTTTTCTTTCATCTTCGGTTATTTTACCTCATTAACTTTTTCTTCTTTTGCAGAAGCAGTAGATTCTGCTCTGCTCAAAGGCAAACCTTTCTGCTGTGGTTTGCAGGGTACTGTTGCCCTGTAGGTCTTCACTTCCTACTCATTGTGTCTTTTGGTGCTTCTTGCAATAAACTAAGGATTATGATATTCTTTAGTCAACTTTGCTTTTGTCTTTTGCAGTCCTTCACTGCTAAATAAGAAAGCCAAGATTCTTTCACAAGCTCAAGAAGCATATTGCTGCTTTCCAATAGGTAACCACAGATACTTCATACGTAACCATTGATTTTCTATCCAGGGATATGTAGGAAGTCTTACAAAGAGCATGAGTAAGGACGCATCTAATAACATGTCAGAATTTTCCTGTTTCCACACTTGAATGCTCAGTCCAGAATACTGATCCCCACACCACAGAACAACCACAGTTTACAAAGTCAATATATACTGTATGAAGTAGCTGTATAGTTATGATAGTTACCACAGGGAATGAAACCTAAAATTTTTAGATGCAAGCAGAGGGCATAGGCAGGATCTGACTTTTCTCTGAAGTAGGCTCAGCTAGAGGAAAAATATTGATTTTCACCACAGCCATCCTTCCTTCAGAAGTTATTTCATGTTTGAAGGGAATGCATGAGGCTATAGAGAAAAAGAAAAAGGATGGTATTTTATCTTAATTTATAATTTTATTTTATTTACAGAGTTCAGTTATTTTATGTGTTCTCTTCCTGAAATAAAAACAAATAAACCAGATTTTCTTTAAATGCAGTGTTTGATATATACTGCATTGGAAGTTATTAATTAGTATCAGTGCTCAGTCTTGGCAGTCATGATTTCTTCCAAGCAGGTCTTGCAGAAATCAAAAAAAAAAAAACAAAAACAAAAACAAAACAAAACAAAAAAAAAAAAACCAAAAAAAACTTGAGAGTTCTATTTGTATAAAGTACCCAAACATTAACAAATTTCTCTGAACCAACTGCTGTCTTAAATCTCTAAAGTCTGAAACCAGATTTCTAAGACTGATGGAAACTGCCAGCTTCAGTTCAGGAGGTCTTTGCAGACTGAAATCAATTGCTTGGCTTCAAAACTCTGTAGTCAATACTGGCTTTTCTGGCTGCTGGGCTTGATGGGACACTGATCAGTTGCATAACAAGGCTGCTGTTGGGGTTGGCTGGGTTTTGGTAGAACACATTTATGCTGAAATGCAGGTGCTCCTTTCAGATGGGTCAAAGGAAAAGTGGAAGAGGGCACTGGGCAAGTAGACATGCAGATCACATTAACTAAACCCCTGGAAAATCTAGTTTTGCCCATGTTCTTACACTCATTTTTTCAATCAATTGACAGCTTGATAATCATGAGCAGTATGGGAAAAAAAACCAAAATCAGTTCTAAGTCAGTATTGTATGTAATTCTTATGTTTCAGCATTTACTTGAGATAATTTTAATAAAGCAGAATTGCACAGTGTACCCTAATGAAAATGTATTTCCATATTAGTATATATGTACTTGAACCCCAGTATTATTTATGTTCCTTTTAAAAACAACAAAAAAGTAACTCTATTTTTTAAAAATTTAAACAGCTTCCCTTCATGTTCTTTTTCCTCATTCTTCTGAAGAATTTCTGCCTGAAGCACAGCTACATTGCACTCATAAAACAGATCAAGGTATCAGCATTCTCCAGTACTCCAACCACTCCAATCACTGCTGTGTGAACAGCTGCGAGTGCATTTTTTTAATATTTGCAACTAAAAATACTTCTATGCTTAAAAGTGTCTAGTTCTGCAAGCCTTCCTTGGCCAGGACACTTCTCAAATATTCAGTGAAATTCTAAGCACAGTAGGACTCCAAATTGAAAATCAAAATCTTGGGAATGTACTTCAGGGGGTAAGAAACCAAAGCAATAAATAAACTTTGAGGGAAAAAAATCCTTTTTGGTTAAGAAAGCAAAAAACCAAGTTCTTAAAAATACTGACTCTCAAAACACAGCTCTGTATTTCTGAGAGAGTAATTCCTTGTGCAGGAAATGCCTGTGTAATTAACGTTTACTAAAGCAAAAATTCAAACCTGCATTCTGCCCATTCCAAACTACTGCTGACTTCATGCAAACAGAAATGTTCTAAAGTGTCCTACTTTATTTCAAAGAACAAATGGGGATTTTAAAATACTGTATAATAATAAATGTAGATTTTAAATGTTATGTATAATAATAAATGTATATTTATAATACTGTAAGGAAGCATAAATCCCACTAATTCAATATTCATATAAAATTACTAATAATTGTGTTAGCATGGATAGCGTGAAATGAGCAACAAAAGATATGCATATTAACAGAAATTCCAATGTGATTGCAGTGATGGACCATGGCACATTTTGCTAAAGATGTCTGGCTGCAAAGCCAGGGAGTCCAGCAGAGGCAATTAGGTGAACTGAAAGCAAGGTTATTCATTCCTCAGTGAAATAATTCTGCATGATCTGAATGTTCCAGGGTTTTAGAATGCTTAATATTGAAAATACTAAATATTTGCATGTTATTAGGTGAGTGAATAGTTTTCTGCTTATTCAGCTGCTAATAGTAATTACAGAGCATTAGAAACAAATATGCTACACCTATCAATAGAGGAATATATACTGAGACTGCTTCACAAAGCACTGTCACAGTGTGAGGTACATAAATAGTGATTTGGTACCTCAGTTGTAATTTTGAGCATGGCAGTTTGTTAATCCTAAAATTGTGTAAAAATGAATGCAACAGTAAAGAGAATATCTAGACATTTAATTAACTCATAATTTGAAATGCTTTTTATTATTCGTTCAATTTATAAAAGCACCATGCTTGAATTTAGGTGTAGTTCTTCTCTGCTTACTGTACCTACTGAGCAACACAAGAGATTTTTAAAAGATAATGAGAAAAAGGTTTCCCTTTCATTCTCAGCTAATTTTGTTTTGTGATTACCACGGCAGTGTTGTTTGAACTGACAGATTCATAGGTTGTAGGGTATGAGCTATAGAATGAGATTTTATATTTTCTACGTCACCCAGAATCCAGGTCAAGCCCTAAGTCGTTTATGAAAGAAAAGAACTCAGTTACTCTTTTCACAGCAAATAGGGTAAAAATTTTTACATCTTTGTATTTGTTTTCAGTTCTTGAGGCAATTAATTTAGGCAGGTGCAAAAATGACAGGGGAACGAGCCTTCAAATTGCAGTCTTAATTCTTTGGAGAAGTTCACTACTGGAACAATGCTGTGATACATCAGCAATAGAGCCCAAGTGTATATTAGTTCTTGTCTACTCACTTATTCATTCCTCTAACCAATCTGAACCATTTCAGATGTTTCAGTAGCTCCTGTATTTAAGACAGACCAAAAGATGTAGATATTCAGAATTTTAGAGTTCCAGCCTGAAAATGGCTCTCAAAACACTTCTGACTATGTCTCATCCATCACATAGCAAACAATGAAAATCCATGGGATGAAATTGCACCTTGTGGAGCTTCTTGTTGGAGGCAAAGAATGATAAAAGGGGAAATGAGCAGTTTCATTATTGAAATGATTGGAGTAAATGTCTGAAGATACTCCATCTACTCTTAAAATACTGTTTCTATTCTAGCATAAAATGTAAACCTCCCACTGCTCTATGAGCAAATCTGTTCCAGATTCACATGGCAAGCAGCTCTGTGTTCAGTTGTAGGGTAGGTTTCTAAGCCACAGAAATTTCAATGCCACAAGGAACACAGACTATTAAGTAAGTTGTAGAACTTGGCTAATTCACATCAGTAGTTCAAAGCACCAATGACTATTACTAAAATTTGTAAATTAGTAAGTTATCAACCAGCATAGCCCATTTTCATGACTTTCCCATGAGCGTTAATGATATTTGATGTTTTCCTAAAGTCTGCTCCTGCAGGCTAGTGAGTAGATGCAAACTTCAGCTTCCATCAAAAAAGAGTTCTCGCCTTTATGGTTAGAGATAAAACATGAAAACATGAGCCAGCTGAACCCTGGAGTATCAAAAACCAGAAGGCAAATAAGCAGAGCCCAAAATTTATTTATTTATTTTTTTAAGATTTGGCAAGCATAAGCTAATCTTTTGATATTTGATGGACCACTTTATGCTTTTTAAACACCTGTAGTTAGCAATATTGAACTGGCACAGTATGAAACAGAAGTTCTCTCCAAATTCCATTGTACCAGGTCCTGATTTTGCAAGTCGATAAACACCATCCAGTGGGAGCTTACGGCACTGTGCAAGTTTGAACCTTTATTTAATAGATGCAGGTTAATATTAATTATTTATTAAAATATAGTGTAAAATATTCTTTTTTTCCCATATAGAATTAAAGTAATCCTTGTAATATGAAACCTGAGCACAGCTCTCTAATTTAGCACAGCACATAATTATGGAGTTAAGCACGTGTGAAAACGCTGATTCAGCTTTCTTCTTCTGTGTGTGCTGAGAACTAGGGAAGAATCTCCAATTATTTAAAATTTTATTTTATTATTCATTTAAGAACAAAACATGACAAAAATGAAAAGGACACTGAAAGTATTGGAGGCACAAATCTTGTGACTTACTTTCTTTCATGTGAGAGATCATCAAGCTCGTCTGAATACATCCATGAACAAAATTATGAAATAAGTTTCTGTGTGTAGATTCCAGTTCTTGCAAATGATGAAGTAATGTTTGTAACAGATTTGTCTTTCTGAATCTTGTTGAGCCAGTGGAATATGGCTCATTTTTCTTCAGGATCATTGCAGTAATCTCAGCTAAAACCTTACATCTGCCAGAATAGAGGATTAGACAAATTGGCAGGTGGTAATAGATTCAGAAGTTAAAAGGAAACAAACTGAGCAGCAGGATAAAATCACGGCAAGGTAATTAACATTCTGTTTATATTTTCAAAGAAGAAGCAACAGGAAAAGAACAGATGCCGGTTCAGATTTGTGGAGACTCCCAGGAATTTTTTGCTTTAGGTAAAACAGTAAGAACTGCCCAGAACTTGTGGGACTCAACTGGCCACTCTGGTGAAAGAGGTCAGATTGCCCTGAGACACAAGTCCCACAGAAGGGTGTCATTTAATACACATGGTTGCTTCCTGCACAGAACTGCTTCTCAGCTCCAGATGTACTTGTGGGAAAAGAAAAAAAAAAAAAAAAAGAAAAAGAAAAGGTCACAAGGGAACAGCTAGAATTTAGAAATTATAATATAAATTAAAAGTGATATCAGAGCTATTGGGAGTTTGTTTAAGGCAAATTTTAGTCTGGCATTGTACCATGGGTACCTTAACACACCTGAAGATATATAGCCCAAGAGCTACAGGGGAAAACAGAACAATCATGCAGCAATCAGTCATTTTTTAAAATACCACATGGGGCATATGGCAGAGAACAAAGATTATTCTGTGCACAGTACCTACTGCCAATGCAGTGTTCTTTGAGGGGCTGATTCAGAAGTGAGATGATGCAGAAGGGACTGGGTTTATATCAAAATATGTAAGGTTTTGAGAACCTTACCAAAGAAAAGAGAAATCATAAAAGATGCTGGCCCTGGTGAGGGCTACTACAAAATTCCCAGCTGCTGAAGGTGGACAGATTGTTCATTAGTGATTGTGCCCCTGCAGCTTTGCAGAAGTTGAATACCTTCAGTTTCACCCTGTTGGTCACAGACTTGATCTAGTCAGAGCTGAAATCTTTGTTAGTTTTTTTTTTTTTATAATCTCAGAGTGCTTTAAAACATACATCCATCTGCAGCCTTTCACCTGTAGTGAGCAGAAGAATTACACGTGCATCTGGTTTTCGTGTCTATACAAGCAACATTAAAATAATTTCACCAGTTTGTTTGAAATATATCAGTACTTTTATTTAGGTCTGTAAGTTTATAGTAGTTGCACCTGAATATCTAAGCAGAGGTGATTTCAAATAGAGAGAAAGAGAAATTACTGCTTTTCTCCTGTGTGGCAATTTATATTGAAGTAGGATTGTCTTCCCCTCCAGGGAAAAGATAAAAAAAGTTTAAATATCAGTGAAAGGAATTTTGAGGCAAGATGCCTTACCAAATTTCCTCTGCAGACTCAAAATGTGAGAATTTTACCTGTAATTTCACATGTATTTAGGGTGAAACTCTGGACAAAAGAGTCCTGTGACACCCTGGCAGTGAGGTGTGGTCAACACCAGGCAGGCACACAGCATCTGGCCAAGGCACAGCTGTGGAACCTGACAGAGATGTTCAGTGCCCATTTCTGAAGAATTTTCTGGGTCAAACCCTTTAAGCAGTCTGTATCCCAATCCCTTTACTGGTGAGGTATGGATTATATTCCCCAACTACAAAATGAGTTACATTTCACATCACCCTTAGCACTTATGAATGCTTGTAATCATTCACTGTGAGATCAGAGTCTTGCAAGGCAAAATACAATCCAAATACCAGGTAATCCAAGTCAAAGCCTTCCATGCAGTAGGAATACCCAGTATTGTCATTGGGAATAAATTTCCATTCCAGCCTATTTCAAATGTCCTTGCAATGCTACTGTTTTGCCATCTGAAGTTTCTTATGGGAGTATTAATTTCTTTGCAATAGATTTTAGCACGGAGCTACAAGGAATTCTTGCCTAGAAGAGAGAACTTGTTGATTTTCATGTCTATTAATGCAGTGTAGCACTCATTGCATGGGTTTATTTTACATGAAAAGATCTGCTTGTTAAGGCAGCAGTGTGTGTTTGCTGTTGTTTTTCTGTGTTGTTGTTTTATGTTAGGTGGTAAACCATAAAATATTTCAGGACTTTTAGCTATACATTTTAAAGTTCAACTGAGTCTTTTATAGTAAGCTAATTTTTCTCTAAGACGTTATTACATTAATTTTTGAAGTCTTCAAATTTTCCTCTTTTTTAAAATAAGAAACATAAAGGGAGATTAAAAGCAAATTTGATTTCTACTTCTAAAATGTATTGCTTCTATGTAGTGCTCTTGCAGAGCCTAGATATGTACATTTTGTATATTATGTCCTTGCATAATTCCCACTGTGTGGTACATAGGCAGAAGAAGTAGGGCAGAGAGGACAGATTTACATTTCTACCCATTTATTTGCTAAGAATTTAACTTGCTTTTAGCTGCAGTGAGCACAGCTCCCTGCTATATAATATCAGAAACATTTTATTGAAATCAGTTCCCCTAGTTGTCTAGCAAACTAAGCTAGAAAGACAATAATTTTTCTTTTGCTAACACAGTTCTTTCTAACCCAGTGACCCAGATCCCAGTGAGTTTCCTTAAGCTCAGAAATATGATTTCACAGAACAGTCTGTACATTGATACTAGTTCTACCTTTTTTAGTTGTTTTCCTTATGGATGGTATTTTCATCTGTTTGATTGCATATTCTTTCTGCTTGTTTCAAAGCAAAGCTAAGATAATAATAATTCCTAATTCATCAGCATGGCCCTAATTGATGATTTCTCATCATCCTATTGCTGAACTTTTCAATGGAATTTTAAAATAAATTTGTTATTGAAAACTTATTTCAGGGCATCATCCTACACCATAGTATTTAAAGGACACTTACCCAACTTAAATAAGCAGAATAACAACAGGCAGATGATATTTCACTGTAAATTGGAAGGAAATAAGTAGAAGTCAATTGATTTATAAAATAAATGATTGGAATGTTTTTTAAATAAATTATGAGCAGGTGTACTAAAGCTTATAAATAAACTCCATACCCCTTTAGAAAGTTCCAACAGGCTAATATTAGGAAACTAATTATCAGTAAATCAGAGCAAGGATGCTGTAACGTTGCATGGATGGACATCCCCTGATATTCTTGGAATTTATCAGATGTTATTTTATTTATGGAAACTAAATTTCAGCACAGACAGCACTTTGCTTAGTGAGAGAATGCTCAATGTGCCCCTCCAAAAAACGATGTGTTTTTAGACTTCCAGGGAAACTGCAATAGGCCTCCCACTCGCTGGAGGTCAGGAAATCTAAAGCTCATGGAAGTGCTGCAAGTTTTGTATTGAGTCAGCTTTTACAGAAAAGTTGGAACAGGAGGAGGTATCAGGGAGATCTGAATAACCCCTTTAAATCAAATTCTACTGGAATTCTTTGGACTGATTTGAGTCACACTCCAGTAGATGTTCAACATGGCTACAAGAGCTGAGTGAGTTTACATTTAGGGTTGCTCAGTTTAGTAGCAGGCAGAGCTCCTAATCCCTGTGGGGCTGCTGTTAGCCATTGGTCGACCTGAAAGATCACAGGAATTGGCTTTAATTCAGAGCCTGGTTTGCTCTGTCTGGTTTGCTGCTTTGGGTGGGTTTTGTTTAAATTTGGACCAGTCAGTTACATTGCTTTTTCTTGAGTTTTTCTTCTTACCCTTGAGAAACTATGGTTTTAACAGTACTTTCAAGCACTCCTCCATGATCATGCTATTTCTTGTGCTTATTGTCCTTAGGGTTTGGCCAGAGGGGTAGGGAGGTCTGGGGACAAGGGGATGGCAAGGGGAAGCAAGGGTGTGCTTTCAGTGTGGCCTCTAACATCAGCGTGTTTTGTTCCTTGCCTAAGAGGAATACTCTGAGTGTCCAGACAGCATGCAATTAAATTCCAAAGGTACTGGAGGGAACATTCCACATGTTTTTAATAATGACCCTTAGAAATTTAATGTGACCTTTTTTTTTTTTTAGTATCATTTGGGATCTGGCAGCCTAACTTTTGATTAGGTTGCAGAAGGGTTGCATTTTATATCAGAAACAAAATGATGTCTGTATTTGGCTTGCAGAAAAGTACTCGAAATCTGTGTGCAATCCTCAGCAAAGAAAAGTTTTCTTTTATGAATGCAGTGTTTAACAAGCAAAGACATTTCATCTGCTTTTTAACAAGGGGAATATTGCTGTGATTTAAAAGTCTGAGATATTTTCTGGGAGTGTTTCTCTATGTTCTTAGTGCAGATTTCTTTGTATTTGTCTTAGCAGGAGCTACTAGTTGGTGGGACAAAATGTGATTGCAGGATCTTTTAGCTTTAGAAGGTCCTATTCAGTATTCTCCATGTGTGAAAATCTCACTAGCTGGCATTACAAGGGCAGAATCTTAATGCACTTCTTTGGGTTTGTTCTGTAGAGCGTTGGTTTGATGTGGCCTCTGCCTTCTCACTGGCTAATCGAGCTCCTCTGGGACTGGAGATGGGTAAGTAGCTATCTCACTTATCTATCTTGTGCATGTCCATATACAAAGATACATGGTTACTTACCACGGAGATGGACAGGAAATAACAGTGAGGGGGGAGATCTTTACCTCATTAGTAACATTGCATTTCCTATAGTGCATATTTTTCATATATTAAAAGTTAATAAGATGGTGTTAGCTTACAAGACTTAAAGAGAGATGTGATTATAGTAAATATGTCTAGAGCTTCAGAAAATATTACTAAGGTATTTTAAAACATTTCCAGAACTCTTTCTTTGCTATTCTTTATGTGTCAAACAGTAGTATTTTTTTATTCCTTGTTTAAAGTCTTAATGCCTGCAGCTACCATAATAAAATTAATGTTTCATATTATGTTGGATATAACAGTTGCAGTTTGAGCCCCCAGTCTTGACTAGGGCTGTGGAGTAACAGGGGTGGAGCAACACCTGTAGCAGGGTAGCTCCTCTCACAAGACATTGAAATGTGCCTGAACAAGACTCAGAGAAGTCCTGATGCATCCCCTTTATAGATAAGGAATTGATAGATTAAATTATAAACTAAATTAATAGCTAAGTTACAACAGTAGGAAACAAAATCTTTCTTTGGAGAAAGCTCTGTTTATCATTCCTATAGGTATTGTGTATGTTTTGCAGTGGGCACACTGTCAACCAAAGCTAAGTTTAACTCACACATAAAAGGTACTTTGCTGGCATCTTTTCATTGCCATTATATGAAAATTACTGTAGCTCAGATGCTGTGGCTTCAAATTGCTTCTTCCATATATGAACAGAGTGCTGCTTGTAAGAACAGATAAGAACCAAGAATATAGTTGGCACTAAATAAATAATACTTAATATTTTCATTCTTTTATAAATAACTGCCTTGAATTCTTCTCTCAAGTTTACACACATACCTGGATGGGGTCTGTTTAACATAGATATTTTTTCCATTGTTTAGAGAAAATATATCAAGAGGAGAACTTTTCAATTAAGTGCACATACTCCAAGTGTTGGAAAGGTCAATCACTTCTCAGGAAGCTTTGGAACTCCTGTAAAATGCTTCCATCTATTTATGTATCTGAAAATATGAAGCAAAAAAATAGATGAACAAAAATGTTGAGAAAGAGGATTACTCAGAGAGTAAAAATATAAGGAAAAATCCCATCATGGCAGTAACTGGCATCGTCTCAAGCCTAGCTCAGTGTGGGAGACTCCCAGCCTTTGCACACCCACTGCATTGCTGATTGCCTTTGTGCAAAAGGTAATTTTAGAGGAAGTTTTGGAGAAAAATCCAGTAAGGTGCAATAGCCTTTGTGTTATATTCAGGGTATGAGCAGCTGATACTGGTTATTTTTGTTAGTGCTTAGCATGAAGCACAATTCTAGAAACTCCTGGGCTGAGGTCCCTGCACAGCATCTGACTGTGCAATCAGCAGCTGGAATTGCTGGGAGGGTGGAGGTGAGACTCCTCTCCTTACTGTCTCTCTTGCATCAAACACTGAGCATCTCTAAAAATTCATCTCTAGTTTTGTGGGTGACTTTAGGCAGTTTGCATAGAGGTGATAGAGCAAATTCCTGCAAAATTTCAGCAGGCAGAATAAGTCCCCTGATGAGATTTCTGATAAGATTTAAAATATCTTTTGTAGCCTGTAGAAATGCTACTTTCACAGTTCTGTGATAGATCTAGAAACTTTTGATTTTGCTGAAATGTTTTTAATGCTGAACAGAAAAAAGCTCTAAACTGATTTACTGAAAAAAGGCTTTCTTATGCAGTACCCATCAAATTTACAAGGACTGTAACTTAACCTTTTCTTCTCAGTGTTGACATTGTATCTTGCCTTATTTTTACACAGTTCAGTGGAAGTTATGCTTGCAGCAGAATGCAAGCTCTTTCTGCATGTCAGTTTTGAAACATTTTCACTAGGCAAAGCAGTTTGAATCCCAAGAATAGGAGATATGGGCTCACTACCAGAGTAGTTTTACACAAACATTTAATTTGTTACTTTTCTGTTCTTTCTCTTTATTTTTTAAACTTCATTTATAGTGACTGTATTTGGTCTGCAGAAATGTGCAGAAGTAATCAGAATGTTTATTTTATCACCAAGTTTGTATGACAACGTTTGCTATAAACCAATTTTCTTTAGGTTCCAAGAAAGTACAATTGATTAGATGCATATTTTCTGAATTATACAACAGATCACACCCAGCTGCACAGCTTTTCTCAGGTAAGTGAGCTATTTTATATTCCCCTTTTTCTTCCCTTCCCCAACTCCCTTAATTAATAAGGAAAACCAGACATCTATCTGCATGAGGCTTGTTTTAAAGCCAGTACATATATCCATGGAAAATAAATATCTAGTTACTAGGATTTATCCACTGGGGCCAGCTCTAATAATGAATTTGAAATAGGATTTTCTTACTACAGAAAAAAAAATAAAAATTCCTCAGACTCAAAGATAAATCAAAGGAAAGTGGCACCCTGGTGGACCAGACAACCCATTGGCAGCACAGTCACATGAAAGCCTCAGAGGTCACTACCTCAGTATCAGCAAAGATATTTTAGAGCTCACTGTGGAGTTTCACATCGTCGCTAAATAAGAATACTTAATAACCTGGCACCCAAATTTCACATGTTGCCAGCCTCAGTCCTTATGTGAGCCTTCCTTTCACTGCTTTGGAAGCTTCCCCTTTGAGCTGGAAAACATGGATACACAGCCTTATGTTTTGATAACTCAAAAAATTTTAATTTGGAACCAGCATTAACAGACTTACTGTGTGGATGTACAGGTAGGTGAATTTTATTGCAAAAACCATGCTGGGTACATCTACAGCAGATACTCTGAAATGAGAAAGACAAGATAACACTAATGAAATCTTAGATATGTGCTTTTCTTCCAGTCTGTGATGCAACTAGAGACATTACAGGATTTTCTTCAGAAGCCAGCATTTTTAGATCATTACCTGTTTATGAGTAAAGTATCTGCTTTGCATGGTTTTTTTGGGGTTACTTTGGGATGCTTTGGTTTCTTTTGGGGGAATGGAAATCTAGGTCAGACATTTGAACCCATTCCCACACACATTCTCTTTTCTATCCATCCATTAATTTTGATTTGGAAAAGTTGCACTAGGGTTTTCTGAAATTTCTGAATTTGTGTCTCACATCCCTGTTCTAATGTAAGAAGAGCCTCCCCATCCAATTTGTATCTCCCAGAAGCCAAAAATGCTGGAGTGATGGCCTGTCCTCACTTTGAAAGGAGACTGTGGTGCACTGCAGGAGATGTAGTTGGACAGGAATGTTCAATCTATACAGGAGATCAGGAGCCAAGAAATGCTTGAACAGAGCTCCCACGGCTAAGCAGGGCTCTGAGCACCTCACTTAATCTGCAGTGTGACCACTCCCCACCTGTAAATTGACACACACTTCCTTGTTTCACAAAGGCTTCAGGAGGATAAAAATCTGTGAAAGTTATGAGATTCTCAGATACTGTGATAAGTCCCAGGACAAACAAATGTTGAATGCAAAACAGCAGCTTGCATGGTACATATTCAAGGGCATGTGGAATGAATTAGAAAGATGAAGAGAGGGAGCAAAAGAATGAGGATGGGAAGAAGCAGAAGGGAGGAAGGGTAGACAGAAACACTGCAAGTGTCACTGGAAGCTGTGGGAGAATCACACGGAGTCCTGCACACTTTGGCTCAAACTGCAAATATTCTTGGATGTGTATATAAAGCAAACTGAGCCAACAGCTTAGTAAATGGGGGTTTTTGCAAAATTCCAGTGTTGACATTTTTGTGAAGTGACCAAATGTAACTCCCAAAGAAGGGATCTTACTGTGTGCATTTAGAGCATGAGTGGAGATATTAAACCTAGGTTTTATTTACTATCTCACGATAGTCTTTTTTGGAGGGAGAACAATATAAGTGTGCTAATAAAATTAATTTTCTGTACTATGCCCTGCCAGTGGTGTGAGGGAATAGGCAAGTCTGGATGTAGACATATGTGTGGATCTGTAAATAATAGGCAATAAGGCCATACACAATTCCTTAATACACAATTCCTTAGCTGCCTGGTTTTTTTTGTTTTGTTTTGTTGGTTTTTTTTGGGTTTTTTTTTTTGAGAATGCATATTATGAAACTACATACTGGGAACAGCTTAATGGATTATTTTTGTGACAATGGAAAATAAAGATTAACCATTCACTCATTCAAAAAACAAATTCAATTTTAGAACTGCAGATTTAGCAAATATGACAGATCAGTTAGAGAAACTGCTGCTGCTTTTCAAAGAACTGAAGAGTGTGGTCAGAGGAAAAGCCATTTGGCATGGCAAGAAAGAGGTGACAAAACACAGAGGAGAAAATGTAGGATTCATGTATAGAAAGCTTTAATACAGTGATGCCATGTAGATGGTTTTGTCTTACTACAGCGAAGTGTGGAAAGCCTGCCATTGGGATGGGGAGTGTGTATCCTTTCTGCTCCAGGATCACATCACAGGATGTGATACATTCCTGTGCACAAGGACAAAACTCCCAAATGAGCTTTCCAAAAAGGATTTAGGCAATGCTCAGTAATTTATGCTGGCTTTCTGCACTAGAGGTCAAAATTGCCACTGGTCATGCTAATGACAAGCCTCTGCTCGACTGCAGTGAAACAGCAGTGGCTGCAGATGAGCTGGGCTGATATTGCAAAACCTCTTTCAGCAGCAAGGAATGAGACTCAGGGTTAAATGGAAGGAGCTGAAACAGATAGCTGCTCATGATTTGCTGAGGAATGTCTCAAAGTCACTCTAAGGTATCTAATGCTCATGCTATTTACACTAGGCTGGGGTGCCTTAGAAGCAGATTAATATTTTGGGGTTTTTTTCCTCTTTGCAGTGATTCACTTTCTACTAAGAACAATGGCTCATAAGAAATAACTGGCTTAGGTACTTCTGTGTTTCCACTTTGCATATACATGCATTGGAGGCATCTTCAGCCCCACAATACCCAAAATCTCCTTGATATTTATAGAGTTCAGAAGCAGATTTTAAAATACTATTTAGATGGTATTTGAAATCCTCTTAGGCTCCTCATCTGCATTTGTGTGTCTAGATTTCATTTAAAATCTGATGCTATCTATGTGGCACTTGAAATAGAACTTCAAAAATGTAGTTTTTATAGTCTGATCTTTATGAAAAGTACTACATTTTGAAATTCTTCAGACAGAACTGTTAAAATAAAAACAATCCACAACTGAAAATAGTGACTTTATGTTGCATTTTGAAGATTCTCTCTGCTGGTGATCAAGCTTGGGAGATTTTGTGAGGCAAGATCATAAGCCAACTGAAATTAATAAAAACTCTGCTTTCAGCGAGCTTTACATCACACCCTTCACTGAAGTATATCCAGATAAACTTCCACACTGTTTACTGCATTTTATTTGAATGAAAGTGAAAATGAATGCAAGTGTCAAGAGAAAACCAGCTAAAAATGAAATGGGTAATAGACCTGCTGAACAACTGATGAAGGAGGTAGCTAAGTACCCAGAGGGGTTTGGAAGGAAAACAGCAGGTGTTATTTGAATAAACATGTTTAAAATAATCAAATGTGTCTAAGGTGTGTACAAGAAGTCCAAAAAGCCAACAAAGGGTTTAAATCATAGATAGATTTCAAAACACAATATTCTGGAATTTGTTGTCAAAATCCTTTGGTATAGAAATTAATAGATTCTCAGTGGCATGACACATCTTCTCCTCACAGGAATGAAGTACAAGGCATATACCTTGTGACTTCTCTTCCCCACATCTGTTTAGCACAGTGGTTTTTAATTTTAGGATTTCACCACCACCATTCCCCCTTTCCTCCCGAAGCAGGCAGTGGGAGATCACTGCCATCTACAGATAGGAGATAGTATCACTAATGTTACAGCAAATTCTTGGAACAGTTTCATGCTGGAACATTTTTCTCTTTTTCCCTTGAGCACTTGTCTCCTCAACCCTGCCTTCCTCTTAAAAAACCCCACAGAGTCACCCAACACATGCAATCATTTCTTTGGCACCCTGATCATAATCACCCTCATTAAAGAAAAAGCATGGTACTGTAAGAATCTTAGAAGCCCTGTAATGTTTTAAGTCAAAGTTGAAAGAAAAAAAACCCGCAGGATTCCCAAATGTTCTTTCCATTACTTATGATATTTGTCAAAATTTAGTATACATGTCAAAATTATTAATGGCTTCTTACAGCTTTCTCAGAAGGCAGCTGAGAGAAATAGCAAACTCTGGACATTTGTCTAGATGGATTGAGTAAGTGGGTACCTGCTTTCCACGTTCCACTGCCTGGGTCATGGTTTCAAGGTGGCACATCAGGAAAGACAAGCAAGAATGGCACTGTAGGAACAGCAGAGATACAGCTTAATCTCAATTTATTCTCTTTTATTTTCTTCCTCCAAAGAAGGGATTAAGAAAGTTGATAAAGCTTCATGTTATTTTTATTTATTGTAGAAGAACCACACATCTGCAGCCTATCAAAGCTCATTACAATTAATATAACTTTAAAAAGGAAAAAGAATAAAATTCATAACTTCCATCCTGTATCTTCTGTATTTAGATAGAAAGTTTTTAATGGTAACAAAAATGTCTATCAAACATGTCAGATGTCCATTATTAAGACAGAACATTCACTATTTTTCAACCTCTTTCACTAGGTGCTGAATCCTGAAATTACTGCCCATCTGACAACATTAAAAAAATAATAGAATCACAGATTTGGCAAATTGAAAGCAGTCCAGTGTCCCCATTAAGGGTAAGTGATTTGGCAGCTTCCATTTCCATTTCTGCCATGTTATACTTGACACAGTAAAGAAATTGATGGGCAGAATCAAAAAGAACCTATTTCCCTCTGAAATATCTAAGTGTGGTATTGGTCTCAGTGAAATTATTTTTACCTATGAACTTGGGAATTTAAGTCTGCAAGAGAAATCACAGCTGTAATATTTGGGTTAAGAAAAAAAAAAGGCAGAAGCTAAATGCAGTAATCTGTAATTGCAGGGGCTTTCATTTGCTGTCTGCCCAAATAGTCTCCTTCATGCACTGGAGAAATGCTTCTTATTTGTTTTACAGGTGAGAGAAATTCCCTGGCTTGTTTGCCCTACTGTCTGAAGATTATCCTAGCAGCCAGAGTAGAATTCTGCTTTGGTTTGGGAGTCGATTGCAGCACAATAATATGATTGCTTCAAGGAACATATTATTGTACTCGCAACACCAAACAAGTCTATTTTTGGACAAGTTCAAGGAATAAAAGCAACAGCTAATCTGGTCTGGTCATAGGGAAGGAGAGGTCTCTGACTCTGAAAACCTTTACCATCATTGTTTAGCACAATCAGTTTCCCCTTGATAGTCCTGTGCCCACTGAATTGCAGAAGATATGTCTGGTTTCCTTCAAAACTTCTGACAATTTGAACCCAGCTCATAAGAGCAACTTCAAAAAATACAGGCTGAAAGTTTAGGCCCCACTGAAGTCAGTGGCAAAAGTCCTGTCAGTAAGGTCAGATTTTCATTCATGATATTGATTCAGCTGCTACCTTTAAATATAACAGCTTTAAGGTTGTTTCTACAGAAAGTCAGTGTCAGGTGTGTTTATTATTTTAAACCACGCAATTTCTTTAGAAAAGTAAATATCTGAGTAGCTTTACATTTCAACGAGCAAGATAGGAAGTCTGACAGGAGGCATGCCTGTGTTTCACACATTTTTAACATATATTTAATTGAAATGGTTTTATGGAAACTACAGAATGAAAGCTGCTTTTTTCCCCCCTCTCCCTCTCAAAGGGCGTTTCTATATGTAGCCAGGAGGTGGCATTCCTGGGTAACAATTAAAGGAATTCGTATAAACAATTTCTCTTTTGCATATGAGAGAGAAAAAGGTTTATTACTATAGTGGCAGTTAGTCAATTAACTGAGGCTTAAACTAATGCAATAAATTTGCTTTATATATTCTTTGTTTTATGAGAAGTGGCAAAGTTATCCAGTAGTAGACATTAATCTTCATGATGAGACAGCAGGGATCTGGCAAGTTATATCCATCTTCCTGTAAAGTATTTGATAGTAAAAGTCCTTTTCTTCAGTTACCTCGTTTTGTTCCTCCAAATAAGCCAGTTTGCAATAATTCATTGACCACAATAATACCCACTAAATACTGTTATAAGAACAGTTAGGAGATCTGAGGGGGGAAAAAAACCCAGTTGAATTTTATCCAGTCAATGAAACTTAATCAGATTTTTCAAAGTCTGATCATTGCCATTTGTGATCCAGTTGGTCTATGGAGTATTGCCATATTTAACATCTGTGTCACATCATGCCTTTCCTGTTGCCTCATTGATCAACAGACAACATGTGATGTTTCCCAGATGTTCAAACACGGCAGATCCCAAAAGACCTATTAAATTACCCTGAAAGCAAAACAACATCTATGTTGTAGAAGTTTTGTTAAATTCAGGTATGCTTGAATATTCACAAACTTGCTACAAGATACTTACTGATATTCAAATTGCTTTTACAAATCAGTCCAACTCTGAAATGTCCACATTGTGTATTATATAAGGTCCCCGTGTCACAGAGTTGATAAAATTTTCTGTTCTGCAATATAAAGCAAGTTAAAATAGAATTAAGCATCTACTTACACATGGAGAAGATAAACAACTGGATTTTTTACTTCATTTTACTATTTGTCTCCTCTCACTACAGGCAATCTGTGTCCTTGCAGTTTTTTACTCAGATTTATGATGATTATGTATTTTTTTCTCAGATAAAGCTGAATAAATAATGATTTTTTTTTAAGCTTTTACATTGCATTCTCTAAGCAAGGCAAGGCAGTTGTGCTATTCTTCAGTGTGGCCTTTTTCCACTGAAAAACATCATTATAAAGATCAAGACTTACTAAGATGGTACTTAAACATTTTTTCTGTGTCTGAATAACAGTGACATGAAATTCTAGAGGGATTTCAGGCAGCAAATGTGATCCAGCTTACACCAGCATGGTACAACATTCTGCTTTGAAGCAGAATTATACCATAGTTTATGATATGGTAACTTTAACATTACTATGAATATCCTTCACACCTTTCTGAAGCTAGTGCTACTCTTCTAGCAACATTTCAACTTCATATTTTGTGCTGGCATTTTCAGCTATGAAAGTCAGCATTTTCTGATGAACACAGGCAGCTGTATGCAGAAAATCTGAACCTTTATTTTGTACCTTTATTTTGTCACCTGTGAATCAGCAGCACAGAGAACTCAGGTGTGATCTGTTTAAATCAAAGTAACATTTCTCCACATTACTACAGTGACTCATCAAAAGTTTATTTTGCCTTACTCTTTAATAGGAAGGAACATAGCTACTCTAAAAAAGCCACCTCAAAGAGAGATGGTCCTTCTGTGCTTATTGATGATACCATCAACATTTGTTTTTCTCTTAAATCAAATAGGTTCTACAATAGATAAATACAATTTTTTCTTCCCCAGAAAAAAAGGTTAAGAAATTTCAGCTCAGAAATGGCCACATATTTATTTTTGGTGTTTTCCAATAGAAAAAAAAGGGTTTTTTTTCCTGGTGGATTTGTTACCTTGCTGTACCTCCATGCAGCAGCTGCCCCTGGACCCTGGTGCTCGGTTCCGCTGCCGCGCTCAGCCCACGGCTCCCACGGCTGACTACAATGAGATTTGAAGTTTAAGTGGTGTTTTCTCCAATTTGGTCAGAAAATTGATATATTTCCATTTAGGGCAATAGACTTATCCAAAAGAAATCATCTTACAATGGTTTGTCAAGTAGAAAACTGCAAGTGAGGAGGAAATAAAAATGCTCTGTGTATCCTGGATTAGTAATACTCCAGTATTTTCAGGTTTGACTCCACTGTGGAGTAACTTTGGACAGTCATATCTTTATTTCAATTTAGACACATAAATAATTTTTGTTGAGCAGCCTAGTGTTGTCTGAGAGCACTGAGTGCCCAGGTAACATGTTAACTACAAAACCTGTTTTGTTTTAGTGATACCGGGAACAGCACAGGCACCTAGAAGTTACAAGATCTCAAAGTTGGAGCTGTCCCGGAGTCCATCCACATGATATAATTTGCAAGATTAGAACTGCTAATTTTTAGAAACTTCAGAATGACAGAGCTGCATACACAAAAAAAGGAGATTGTTGAGTTTTTAAAATTAGAGTATCTACTTATAGTACAGACTGTACAGATATGTAACTTAAAAAAATACTCTGTCTAGATTTTGAACTCACCTAAATTGTTTATATGTCTTTTTAAAAGAAACACATAATTAGAACCATCTTTATTTTTTAATGACAGAAGGCCCAGCAAACTTTTGTTTTGTTATTGGCACTTGCAGAACAACAGCCAGAGATTTAGCAAAGTGAGGACAGAAGGTATGTGCAGTATCATGGAGAAGCATGTCGAATACAAACACGGGAAGGAGACAAGAAAAGCAAAGATCTGCATAATGGTAAAGCAACACATATGGAAAGTCAGCTTGAGAAGAACAGTCACATATGCCAAAAATAATTCACTAGCTGCATTTAGTTCGGAGATCTGGGGAGCAAACATAAGCATCCTAAACAACTGCAGTAGGTTAGCCAGAGTGTCTGCTGGCCCCAGGGTCACATATTCCTGCTCTAACTGCCAGCAGTGTCCCTTTGGAATGAGGAGCTTTCCAAGTGCTGGCCAGGGCTGCCTGTGGAGGGAAAACTGTCTGTTCTTTCCGTTTCTCATGATTTCTTATGAAATGTATGCTGCAATGTAAAGCCCTTTCAGAAATACCTGAGCCAGTTGATCTGTGCAGAATGTGCTGATCTGCAGAATTGCTTGGTTGTGTTCTAGAAACAAAAATGTAGTGTTGGCCTGCTCCTGCTCATGAACACATCTTTGTGTGACCAATTCTTTTTGTTTAATTACAAATAATTATTTAATTTAACTATATAGAAAGGCTGCTAAAACAGCCACATGAGATATCCTTACTGTCCTGGGCATATATTGCAGAAGGATTTTCTTCTGTTCTTGTTATTTGGATAATTTGCTGTTGGCATTGCTTTCACAATGTCAGCTCCCAAGTTTGTTGTGTGACATCTATAAAATAATGAAATGGATGACATTTGGGACTGATTTCACCAAGTGTTCTAGTCCTTTCGATTTCACTCTGGAACACTATGTTTTATATTACTTCATTTGTTTGGGTCAAAACTTAAGAATCAGTGTCAATTGAGTTTAGTAATCCCCTCTTTTTTTCTAGAATTGTCAAACTAGGTGAATCTGAGCCTGCTTTACTTTGAAGGCTTTCTACAAGTTTGCTCTTGAGGAGTGGGTTATTGGCCACTGTGGGTTATTGGCCAACTGCTCTTTCAAATGGCATCATTTTCCTAGAGGAAATAATTTTTTTCCAAATGCTTGTTTTCTAAACAATAATTTTCAAGTATGCCCTCTTCCTGTGACCAAAACCACAGCATATTGCCACAATTTTGATGACTAACATGAAAACTAACCAGGTAATCTGCACTGTCATTACATACAGATAATCCTTACAGACCATTAATGGATATCACACCATGTCTGAGAGTCTTGCTCACTGTTGTTTGTAGTTGCTCCTGCCCTGGATCAGGTGAGTACCTCCAAAGTCTCCTTCTAATGCCTTGTGTTGAAATGTATTGCATGATAAGCTGATGCACCCTAATTTATATTTTCCTATGGCCTAAATATTAAAAAAAAAAAGCTTTAATAATGTAGTCAGCATGGCCCAGAATCAGATACAATAGAATTCCATTGCAAACTCATCTTTCCTCCCTTTCTTGATGTTTTCTTTTATGGTAGTAACCACCAAAGACCCCGACTATATTTCAACGACAGTTTTCATTATTTTTAAGAGACATTCAAATGAATGTGAATGTAGTTGGCTTCAAATTCCAAGTAAATTCAAATACTAAGATGCCTCTAGATAATTTAAAAAATACTTCTAGTTTTCATTTTACTGGAAACCTAATACTTTGTGTGGCTACTAATGCAATTTCAGCTGTTACAAGTAAGATGATTTGTTCATTGAAAACCAAACACCTATAAGATTGTTTATCATATCTTTAGATTGAGTTTCTGATGACAGTGCTTTCCCCATAGTATTAACCACACTGAAATGCAAGTGAATTATAAATTTAACCTTTTATTCAAGACTCTATCTTATTTGAATTTCACAGGACCAATTTTCAAGCACGGTTCTCCCATGTGAGCCAGCAGTGCATATTTTCTGGTCACTACCTTGATTTGAGCCCAGTTAGGAGTTCTCAGTTTGTGCAAATTTCATTGTCCATTTTAGCACACCTGATTCAGTAACATGTTGGAGCCATTATGAATTCCTCTCATGCACTTTAATGTTTCCTGAGTAGTGGAAGTGTAATTGTTGTTTGACTAGCCAGACATCTTTTGTCCTGAAGGCCCCCTCTGTGAAGAATTTTTCACTCTGCCCTTTTAGTGCTATGCCCTAGCCTATCTTGTACTTACAGCAACTTTAATATAAGGCTTTTTCTGTCATATCAGCATTTATCTGAACCACTCCGCAATTTTTTTGGTAGTATTTATAATTTCTCTCATTTTATAGACTAAATCACTAACTTTGCATAAAATTCAAGGATTATCACCCAGCAAATTACAATCCCTTTTTTTCCATGAGATATAACTATGTGATTACAGAGCCTTCTAGACATTCCTTAGCCACTGTGTCTTGCTAGCTAAAGCTATAACTTTTACTTGTATCTGAACTGAATACCAGTGTCTTTCAGGGTGCCTCCACCAAGTCATCAGTACCTGGACTACACAAGTTGGCTCATTAATTAGGTTTTCATCTTCTCTGTATCAATTAGGCTATGAAGTGAAATTCCCACAGGGAATTTCCCACTTGCAAATTCTTCAGCAGAGACAACATGGCTGTTATCCTTGGGCAGGATTTTTTTGTAAAAAAAAAAAAGAAGTTGTAGACATACAGCCTCACTAAAGTTCTTTATCTAATCCAATTTTACAGCTAACACCCACAGCAGCTCCATAATCCATTCATTCCCCTCCACAGGGATTTATTTCAAACTCCTTCCTTTGCTCTGGTCCAGCCCTTCCTAAAGCTGAAGATTAACCAAAGCTGCCTTGTCTCCCTAATTCCATAGTACAGTAAGAGCTTGCTTTAATTCCTTTTATGGAGCTCAAATATCCTAGTTTAGGCTTTATTTCCTCACCTGAGGTGTCTACAAACGTGTCACTAATTTAAGCCATAACTAATTTGGCTCTGACAGTTAACATCTTGCTGCCAGTTTCAATTATGGAGGAGAAACAACTGCTGAAATCAGATGTCTGTGGTGTAATAATGTTTACTTGTAAGGAGGCCAAAAATGCTTTTTCCTTAGACATAGGTGGCACCAGATAACATGGTGATGGAAGGCTTCTTTCAAACATTACCAAATCCCTGAAGGACTTCACCTAACAGTTTTTCTTCCAGAGCAAATGTTCATTGGTGCTCTCCTCTTTGCTTTTCTTCTGCCTCTCCTCTACAGAGAGTCCTTTGTCAAGCCAGATCCTTAACTCATTAATGTCTTTGTCTTTACATTTTGTTTCTCAGTGGTATAATAATTTTTTCTAAGTAGGAACACTGATTCCTTTCTCCCAAATTACATTGTGTCAACCAGTATGAAAGTTCTTGTATTTTTTCTTCCTTGCTGTTCTAAAGTAACTATAACACACTCTGAAAATGTTTTTCTCTCCCAACCCAATCAAAATGCAGTGAGCATGACAGTGAGTAACAGAGAGCCCTGCTGCAGCCAGCAAAGCTTATCTCTGAACTGCTCCCCAGGTCCCTGCATGAGTTTCAGCTGAATCATAACTCCCAAGTATCCTTACAGCCAGGATCAAGCAGCATTATCACAGAGCTTATCTTGCCCAGAATTTGAGCATCGCTTGGAATTGCTCTGCCATGAAGGCAGAACCACATCTCTAATTTATATCAGCACATTCCTGATACACAGTCATATTTCAGTATATAAATCCCTCATACAACAACCAACCAAACAACTAAAACATCTTTTCAGCAGAGCCCTTTCTAGTCTATCTGCTCTTCTGAGAGAGAGACTGTGCCCTTTGGATCCCTGAGCAGCATCACTGCAGGTATGGAGCCACACTACCAAGTGAATTTTTTTCTGGTGCACAGCACCAGCCAGGTGTTCAGGGCTGCTTCAAGAGCTTTCATGTTTTGAAAGCTATAATTAAATTACCACCTACAATAATGGACCTGAGGTTAATGAGCTCAGACAGAGATGCTACGTTGAACCACAAGAAATGAGACAGACCCATAATGAGATATTTTCAGCCTTATTGTAAATAAGACAGATGAAACCAGGCAGCTGACTGGCCTTTTGGTACTGGGGCTGTGCTCCCCACGGGAGAGGTGCCCTGTGGATGCCCGGGTGGTGCTCCCCGCAGGAGGGATGCCCTGTGGATACCCTGTGGGTGCCCTGTGTGTGCTCCCCGTTGGAGGGATGTACTGTGAATGCCCTGTGGGTGCTCCCCGCGGGAAGGATGCCCTGTGGATGCCCTGTGGGTGCTCCCCGCGGGAAGGATGCTCTGTGGATGTCCAGTGGATGCCCTGTGGGTGCTCCCCGCGGGAAGGATGCTCTGTGGATGTCCAGTGGATGCCCTGTGGGTGCTCCCCGCGGGAAGGATGCTCTGTGGATGTCCAGTGGATGCCCTGTGGGTGCTCCCCGCGGGAAGGATGCTCTGTGGATGTCCAGTGGATGCCCTGTGGGTGCTCCCCGCCGCCGCCGTCCCCTCGCAGCCCCCGCCCGCTCCCGCCGCTGTCTCCATGCGACAGCGCAGCGTGGGCGTCTCCCAGCGCTTCATTTGCATATCTCGGCGAGCAGCCAATAGACGGGCGGCGTTGCCGCTACATTTGCATGTGGCCGGGCGGCGGCCAATGGGGCGGCGGCGGCCGGGCGCGCGGAGGGCGATGCTCCCGGCGGCGCGCGGGGGGCGCAGCGCGAGGCCGGGCCGGGCGCGGGGACCTGCCGGGCGCGGGCGGCCCTGGGCCCGGGCGGCCGCGGGGCAGCGGCGGCGGGACCATGTCGGTGGCGGGGCTCAAGAAGCAGTTCCACAAGGCCAGCCAGGTACGGGGGCCGCGGCGGGGCCGGCCGGGCTTTGCTGGTCACGGGCGGCTCGCCCAGCGCCCGCTCCCGCACGGGCGGCGGGTCCCCCCTCCGTGTGTGGCAGCATCACCCGGGCAGCCCCGGGAGTGTTTCCCTCAGCGTTACCCCCGCGTCCTGCGCTTGTGGCTTTGCCTGTCAGCTCCCTGTGCTGTTCTCACAGCACAAGGGTGCTCCTTCCATTCTTTTGCTTGGGGCTTCAGGTCTTTCCTTTAGTTAATAACGTTTGTTATTTAGCGGTGGGTTCGTGTTCGTGTTTTGAGGCCTCAGTTAAAGCTACAGCGTGTATGGGAGCAGCTTTCCCCTAAAGAGTTCATTGTTTTGATCTGCCACGAATTGCTGGTTTGTTATCCTACCTGGAATGCCTTGCATTTGTCCTGTAGAGGGTATCAGATGTTTCTAGAGTTTTCCCTTGTTTTCTAGATCCTGTACTCTTTATCTTCTCTAGAGTGAATCTTCAGCTTCTTCTGACCCCTTTATCTCTTTTCTCTTTTATATGTGCTTTGCTTTAATAGTTTAGCTGGTTTCTTTTAAGAGAGAAGCACCTTTCTGCCAAGCAGGAAGCCTGAATTCCATGGCAGGATGGTGCCAGTGCCAAACCCCGCATTGATGCAGAGGCTTTAGGATGTGCCTGCAGTGGGATTCTTCCACTGAAGGTTTTTGGAAGTCTCAGCTGCTTTGCTTGCTCATTCCAAGTCAAAGAGATCTGTATTTCTGCTGGATGTCATTAATTATAATGGTAACATTGAAATTAGAGTCAGTAACCTGTTCAGTAAAATCTGACAGCTACTCTTGTCTTGGTGGGAGTGAGGAAAAGAAAGGTTCTTTGAGTGCTTGGCTGTTGTCTTTCTAGGTCTTCCTTCAGCTATGTGGCTTGTCAGCAGCCCAAGTGTAGAATCTGCACTTTGTTTGGATACAGAGATGCTAGATATTTGTATCTAATGTTTCAGTAGTGTGCTCTCTTTCATGGAATGTACTGATCCTGAAAAATGTTGTGAATTGGTATCTTTTAGTTAACTTTCACTGTTCCTTTGAGAAAATGCTGAATCTGTAAACAAATCCAATGACAATTTATTAAAGATTTTGGCTTGTTGTGCATCTGATATGCTGGGAAGTGATGCAGCCTTTCCTGTAGTGAGTTTGTAACTCAGGAAGCAGATGATACATAACTGAGGAAGTTTGAGAGGTAACCGCAGCAGAGCCCTCTTGTCTAGCAACTGGTAACAGTGCAGGTTACTTAATCCTGCTCACATGTCAGGTAAACAAGCAAACAAAAGGATGGGTGGGATCTGATACAGGCAGGAATAATGGCAGAAAGGAGCTCTAGAATATATTGAATTTGACTGCATTTATTGGAAAGTCGCAGTATGACTTCCAATATTCCATACAGTGAGGAACTGCAATGCATAACTCATAAGAATATTCTTCTTCTCAAGATGGGTCAAAGGTAAAATTTCAACTTATTTTCAAATGCAAGAAATTCTAAATCAGTTGATTGAAAAAGTCTGTCATTATTAGGAAATTAAAGTTCAAGAATAAGATACTGTTTGTTTTTTTTTTTTTGTTAATTTGTTTTTTTTTTTGTACATAAGGTAACAGAAGACCCTTCTTAAAAGCTCATTCTGTAAGAACTCAGATGAGATGTTCGGGGAAATAACAGAAGAAATAGCCTATATATGTAGTGGATCAAACCAGCCATGTCTAAACAATGAAACTGCTTATCTCAGGCACACAGAGGCTCAGTCATGCCCAGATGTATAAAGTTGTTGAACTAATAAAAATAAGGTGGGACATGAAAAATGGCAATATTGGGATTCCATCTTTTAGAAGAATTCTTTTACAAAATGCTAAAGCAAGAAAATGCAGAGCATGAGAGGTATTTCTCTACAGAAGATTTGTTAAATTTCCAAGTACTGTGGGATCACTTAAGGAGACAGAGACCTTTGTGTACTGAGTGGATGAAAGATGCCAGTGGTAACTGTTAACAGCAGAGACAGGCATTGCTTGGGGAAAGAATGAAATTAATTCCTTTAGTGTTCCCAAAGGAGAATGGGGGCAGATGACAAAAACTGGCAAATGTCCCAGAGGACGTTGAGGAGTACTGGAGGGAATGAGACTACTGTCAGGACATGTGACTAAGGAATAAGAATAATATTTGAAAGCTAACAGAACCTAAAGACAACAAATCTGAAGGCTGAAGCAAGTGTATTAAGACAGTCTGTATTTAACAATTCATTCAGAAATATGAATAAATGTCAAAAATGGTACATATATACTATTTCCATGCTAAAGTAGACGTCTGTTCAATGGAAATAAATTCCAATTCTAAATGAAATATAGAGTAGTATAGATACATAGTTATAAAAAGATTAGGTAAAATAAATGGAGTTGTTCCAAACTCTGCTTGAACCTCAGAACTTTTTTGCAAAAAACTACATTTCAATTCTGTGCTTGTAAAAAACCTGTGTATGTACAGCTTTTGTTGACTAGTGATGATCACCTTTGTGTGTAGGCTTAAATTCCAAGTGCAGGAGTCCAGGAAAACAAAAATACTTATGATTTGATACATGCAGTTGGGGCTTCTGGGGTGTTTGATGCTTGTCAGCTTGGTTTGTCTGAAGTTACACTTAAGTAAATGAGTGTTTGCTTTATGAAAGGTCAGCAGCCTAATTTTCATGGTTACTAATGCCCTTGCCAAAATCAGGCATGACAAGCTCTTGCAAACTTGGCTGGTGTAGTAAAAATCACCCTGGGTCTGTTTGTAATCCAGTAATTCACAGGAAGTGTTTGGGTGGTTTTCCCCTAGAATGTTTCACTCAATTGTTTTTATTTTTCACTGAAAATTGCATGTTTGGTTTTCACTGAAGTGTCAGGCAGTGAGCTCTAGAAGACAGCTGGGATGTATCTCAAAGTTTGTGTCTGTTATGAAGTGATAACACCCTTCATGTTATTAGTATTTTCTTTACTATGCTTTCTACTTAGGTTATAAGTTTAAATTGAAGTTCTTTAATTGAACGTGATCTGCAATGAGGATCTCTTCCATTCTCTCCATTAAATATCAGTGATGATTCCTTGAGTATAACTCATTTAACTCATGAAATACCAAGCAGAACCTGTGAAGTGTCTCACCACCTCTCACTGGCTGATAAGCAGGGCAGGCTGTTTCTCAGGGCTGATTAATTCATGTGCAACTCCCATAAAATACAACTTTTTTTTTAAATGTATTTTTAAATTAAGTTTTGTGGAGTTGTGTTTGCAGTGAGAGTTTGTGTCCTGTTGCTTTCAGCCCTGCCAGATCAGATCTGTTTTGCTGTTTTCAGTTTGAAGGCTTTTGCTGTAGGTGTGTGTATGTGCCGGCTGCTGCTGCCGGCCTGGCTCTGTGCATGTGGGATAACCCAGGTGGTGGGAGGCTGCATCTTCTGGTGGCTGCTGGGAGTATTTTTAGAGCTTGGAAAGGCAAGAAGCACTGAGTGAATAAGAAAGCCTTAATAGGTGTCAGATTCATTTCTAATTTCTGCTGTGCTCTAAAACCACAGCCAGGCTAGGATCTCTCTGTAATGATTTGTGATTTTTCAAAGTGCTTGGAGGCTGCTGAGCTCAGAACCTCCCTCCCGTAGGGTGTTTTGAAGGCTCAGTCCTGATACTGCCATAGGAAATCTGTTGATTTTGAATTCACACTTAATAAATACATTTTTTAAAATTAATTATAGCTGAAGGCTGTGTATAGAAGCACTTTCACTTTCAACAACTTATTAATGTTGTATTTCTTAGGCTTAGGTTCTTAGAGGTAGTGGAAAGTAATGCTTTTCTGAGAAAAGAAACACATCTGCCAGTATTCACAATTAATTTTCTGTCTTATTTGTAATGTGGTCATCAAGAGCTCCTGTAGCCTCTGCAGGCTGGGTTCTTAAACCTTCTCCCATTGCCAGTGAAGGAAGAGAAGCTCCAAGAGAGTGTGAGCCAGGACCTGGTTCTGTTGTCTATGGACAAAGCCTAAGGGGAAGCAGATTTTCTAACCAAAACAACCAAAATCTTTAACCTAGTGTAATAAGTATATAAATAATATGCTCTGTGTTTTAATTTCTTATGTATCCTGAATGGCATTTGTCTTTTCAAGTGCTGCATTTTTTTAGCAATTTTAAATGGCCTTTTTTCTGTTTTTTAATATTTTTTAAACTTTCAGCTGTCACCAACAGTTGCAGGGATGCTGCTTCATATATCCCAGATTTCTGCTTTTTCTCCATTGATTTGTGTGTCATTTTGATCCCATATGTTGGAGTGAAAGCCAGATCAGAACCAAGACCACCTTGTTCCCCAGACAGAATAAGTTGTGTGATTGGATTTTGTTGTTAGCTTATTATGGATGGTGGTGGTGTTTTTTGGTGATTTTTTTTTCTTGTTCTCTTGACTATTTTTCTTTTCTGTTATGCTCTAGATACTAGTCTAGACTTAAATATTAAGTCTCTTTTAAGGTCCATGTTGACATTGAGTCAGTACTCAAAAAACTTCAATTACACAAGGGCTCGATAGCAAAGGAAATATTTTGGTAAACTGTATACAAAGAGAACTTGAACTTGACAGTGAGACATGAAGGGAAACTTTATTGCCTAGATCTAGTTATATTTATTTCCTAGGACTATAAGCTGTTATCATACAGTGTGTTAGAGATACTGTCCTTTCTCAGCCAGTGTGACTTGGGCATGATAAATCCATGACAGTCATGCAGAGAAAGCTTCTGTCCTGTTCCTAATTTTTATTTGATAGTTGGATTTACTTTTCTTCACATCTTACAGAATTGTGGAAGCAGGACAGTGGTGAAAAGGACAAGAGAATTTAGTTTTTTGCCTGATATGTTTTTAAATGAATACCTGTACTTCTGCATTCGTATTTATCAGCTGCTAAAGGGGCCTGGCAGTGAGGCAGAAGTGTACCAAAAGCTGTGAGTGCTTCATTAGCACAGCACAAGTCAGCAGAAGGTGGAGGTCATGTGCTCTGCAGCCTTGAACAATGCAGCTCCCACAGCCTGCAAGGGGGATCATAATGCAGTAACTCAGAAACCTAGCAGAGGTGCAGCTGCTACTTGGAAGGAGGTTATTTATATTTTACACATCAAATATTTATATATTAAATTCTGAATGGCATTGAAAAAGAATAGAGAGTGGCATAATAGAGTGGGAGCTGAACTTTCTCCTTGAATTCATCTCCTTTTATAGCTTGGCTTTGCTGTAGAGTTTTGCACAGGCATCCTGGAAGTTGGAGTGAGAGCTGGCACTCCATGCCAGGCTCCTGCTGCTGCCTGAGTCACTGCGGCACATGCTGGGGAATTGCAGTGCAGGCTCCTGAGAATCCTGCAGTGCTGAGAAACAAACAGCCAGGGCAAGGAAGGCAAGGCCAGCAGCAGCACTGCACTGAGATTTTCTTCAGCAGCGCTTGCAGTTACTTGGAGTTGCAGTGCACCTGCAGTTTCTGTAAACACACATGTAAATAAAATATAAAATGCATGCCGTTCTTCACAGCTTCTGTAAAAAGCACATAAACCCCAGACTTACTCTTATAATGATAGTGTTAAGGACAAAGTGCTTCTGTTTATGTTAATGGCACTTTCACCCCAGTTTATTGCCATACTCTAATTCTATACTGTGCTGAGTTCTCAGTGTTGGTCTCTTCTGTTCATGGAGAGGAAGGCACTGCTGGAGTTTTATGGCTAGTTGAGAATTGAACCTGTAGGTTTTAACAATGCTTTTCAGAAGTCCACTTAGAAAAGAGCCATTCAAATATCAGGTTGCACCTTCGATTTGATTTTCTGGAGTCCCAGTGTCCTGTCACTGTGTACATGTTTGTGTTATCAGAGTTACTGAGAGTTTTATGCATTGATGGGAGAATATACCAGTTAATTTCCTGCAACATCACAGATAGCAGCAGCTGTGCACGTGAAACACAAAAATAACTTGGCCTTACATACTTACTATTCAAAGGACAATGCCAAGCCTCTGAGGAGAATCAATTCTGATTACTTACCACCCTAATTGAGGTGCATTTTTGATACTGTACTTGTGTTTAATGAACTGTAATGACTACAGTGAAATTAGTCTGGTTAACAACTGAACATGACTTAAGAAATCCAGGACTCAAAGGAAATCAAGGGGTTCTAAAATTCTGTTTTCTATGATTGCAGTCAGGTTACAGATCTAAGGTGGAAAAGTAGAGAAGGTATTTTTAAATATTTTTCTTAACCAAGGAAAAAAGAAATAAAATATAAAAAAACAGTGGTCATAAGTCCTAGGTAGTAACAGCCCCTTTATTCCCTTGTGTTTTGCAAATGCTGGTAGATGTTACTGTTCTCATTCTTTTCCTTACAGTTGCCAATAAATATGGTACTAGAAAGTGACATGAGTTCAGGGATAAGGAGCTGGTCAGTGGTAGAACCAAAAGTAGATTTTGTGCTTCTAGACTATAGAGGCAATGTCCAGTCATTGGTTTTTTAAAAAAAATTATTTATTGGTTTTTAGTGTATATTACATATGTATTGATAAATGCAAAATGTAGATATGGGTTTGGCTTCATGTTTCCATATAAATGTGATATAACTCCACTGGCTGAACATGGTAATTTTCAATCACCTTTACTGTATTTAGTACTCCTCTGGAATGGGCAAACAATCTTTTAGAAACTGGGATTTTTGGGTAATGGTATCTCCTCAGCAGAGAATGTGTGTGTGTGTGTGAAATGTACTAAGTGCCATAAACAAAATGTTGAACTGGGAGTCACAAAGTCAGTGTTTTGATTCAAAATTATGTTTTGCCTTTTGCCATCCTGTTTACAGAGCTAGAAGGTGAAATTTGGTGCCTGTGCCATCTGTGTGGTCAGAGAACACACGAACACGGGAACGCTTTGTCTGTCTTTCCCACAGAGCGTGTGGCACCTGCCAGCTTGGCATCTGGGTCACAGGAGATGTGTGCAGGGGGAGGGGGAAGGAGACCCATTAAATGAGGAAATTGGTAATCAAAGACCTTTCATCAATTCAGAACCAGCAGTTCCAGTCTGCTCTTCTGAAATTTCTGCCAAAGAAAATAATATTTTTAAAGATGTTAGGATGAATTCTGTGTTTGGTGTGATCTGCTTGGATGACTGGCTGCCTGAGGCACTGGAAGATAGCAACTGTTACTTACCTTTAAGATTAACTGTTTATCATTTTATGGATTTAGCTTCTGAATAATCCCTACTTGCCTTTTTCCCGCTGTACATTGTAGTAACTACCTAGGATCCAAAGGGCCATATCTAGTGCTTTGTTTTGTGTGGAGAATGCAAGAATGATGGCATTTTCATTGTGAGTTTGATGATTAAGAGTTTCCCTTCAGTGATCTGTTCAGCTGTGGTTAAAGGTTTCTGTTTCATGGGACTTGGCTTGTTTTGCTGCTGATGGATGTGCTGCCTTTTCTGTAGCAATTTCTTGCTGCAAAGCCGTGTGCCCCCCCAGAGGAGGACAGAGCCTTTTGACCTCCTCTGCACTGGGGCTTTATGTCTCCTTGGGGAATTCTGCAGGGATCTGTGTTCTGTGCGTAAATTATACTTGGAAATTATTTCAGTTTTCTCTGTAATTTGTTTAATTTTTTAACAGTGGAGATCAGTTCTGTGGGAGGGCTGAGGGAAGTTCTTTTCTGTCCCATGGATGAAGTCAGTGGTGCATTTCTGCAGTGCTGCTCTCACTACTAGGAAAAATTGTGCCTTGGGGAGATTCAGGACAGTGTGTGTCTGTCTTAGAAATGGAGCTGAGGAGCCCTGTTATCCCCAATTACATTTGAGTTTGTGGTGTTGTGTGTACCAGTGTCCTGCTGCCTAAAACCACTGGCAGGTTTTGAAATAGAGTTACGAAAATAAGGCAAAAATGTCCAGTGACTTCCTTTCCAAACTAGTCATGGTGAACAAACTGATGAAATAATGGTTGTGGGGTTTTTGCTTCACTTTTCACTGTGATACATGGAGGTTTTCTATTAAGTGAATGAAAGGAGCATGGATTATTGCAAACTTTCTGATACAAGAAAGTGCTTGAGACCTGTGTGTTCCATTTAGGTTTCCCAACTCATGATGAGCACAGGCTGCATTAGCAAAGAGTAAGATAATCTTAAGTTCTTTCTTTTTTCCCCATGGGTAGTGCTTCTAAGGGCCTCCATGGATCCTTGCTAAGTCAGCAGTGCTGCAAGGAGCACTTTGATGGATTTTTCAAAATATTTGAGGAATGAGACTTTCAAGACCATTAAAAATTCAGTTGCATTTGTAGCAGACCCAGGAACTGGAGGTACATTGCTTCACAGTGCTCTGATGCTGGATATGAACTTAGGCTTGGGAAAACCGTGAACTAAAATGCCTTAAAAAAAAAAGAATCAAAAACCAAGAAACCTCTCAAGCAGCACAGACAATATGCTTGCTGATTCAAAGGGAAGGTGTGCAATCCTTGTACAGCAGAACCAGGTAGATTGTCTTGAGTATCAAGCAGTGGGGGCTGACTGTGTGGCAGAAGAACGTGGGTGTTTCACACTGTACCAAAAGCACAGGAAGCTACAGGACTGACAGCTCAGATAAGTAGGAATGATGCCATTTAAATCAAAATAATGTGCAGTAAAAAGTAAGGGTATGAGAAGGAGTTCTCAGTCCATTTTATAGTGATTTAAAATCCACACAGCTTGTCTTAAGTGCTAAAACATGTAAGCAGCAGTTTAATAACATTGAAGGACAAATTTCTTACTTGATTATGTGGAATGGGGTTCTGTAAGAATTACTGTCTGGAAAGTAGCTTCTGAAAGAGCAATAAACAGATTATTTGTCACTTTTCATGCATAAAATGTAGACTTGCTGATAAACATGCAGATGTGGTGATGAGAAATAGCATGCTAATGTAAGGAGAAGTTAATTCTAAAGCAAATCAACTGAAAATTACCATTTTTGACTGTTGGTGTATCTGGCTGTGTAGAGCTTCTGTTGACAGTCTTGTTCTGCTTCCTCTGCACAGCTCTCCTGGGGCTCTGTAGGGAATGACCTTGACCACATTTTTGCTGGTAATGGCTTCACTAAAACTGTCACTTTAAGCTATGGCACTGCCAAGGATGTTCTTACTTTAGATAAATATGTAGCCTTATAGTAACTTTTAAAAGTATTTGCAACATATCTTTTAGTGCTAGCAGCCCTTGTACTTTGACAAATTTAAAAATATTTGCCCCAAATACATAAGTTTTGAGCTTAAAGCTGTAAGTCACTATTAAAAATACCCACATCTTGTCTGTGTTATTTATCCTGTAGTTAGCTTGCACTGGTGCTTAAAACTATTTGCCAAGAAATTGCTAAGACTCAAATAAACTGCTTTGGTGTTGAATGTAAGTGAATAGGTGTGACTTCAGCAAAGGTGATGTGAATATATTCTGGCTTTACAGAAACTGAATTAGGTTATCCATGACTTTTTCCTGCTCTTTGACAGGGCTCTCTGACATCAGTTGTGTGTAAGTGATCTTTCTAATCATGCATGTGGGCATTGAAGTGTAAGTGCTTGGTGTCCTAATAAGGTGGCCTAATGTATTCAGCCTTAAAATAAAATGTAAAAATTGAACTTTTATATCAGCTGATTTGTATTTAAATGGATTTTCAGTAAAGCTGTCAAATAAGCAGAAGTCTCTGGTGGTGGAAATGCAGGAGGGCAATTGGGTAATCATGAATTATGCAGTGCAGTTACATGTTTTAAGAAGAAAAAATATTTACATGTTTTAAGGATTTTAATTTCTTGCTCTGCATATGCAGGCTATGATCTTTGTGTTGCTTCATCTCTCCTATTTGACAAACTAGGACCTTTTTTTTGTTTCAGATGGTGTGAAAGAAATACCAACAACAGCATGTTACTCTCACAGAAAAATTGGCTATTCTGTAGCAACTCTAACCTAGTTAGACTTCATGCAGGACCCGGCTACAAGGTGCCACACTGGGTTATGGTTACAGTAAGGTGTAAAATACTTGTCCAGCTTTACATCCATGGGTAGATCTGTGACTCTTGATGTGCTGAAAGCTGACTAGACCCTCCGGAGTTCAGGCCTGTGCTGCAATCAGTGATGTATTTAGTGGGAGCCATCTTATTGAATAAGGTAGGTAGTTTAACCTGAGAAAAGAGTGAAGGATCCAGTTTTTGGGTTTAATTCCTGGGCATTGTGCTGGAACTGGTCACATAATGTTCTGGGAACATGAAGTGTATTCAGTTCCTCTCAGGAGCTATGAATCAGAGTAGTGCTCTCTTCCAGAACTATGACTGACAATATGCCAACATTCCCTAGAACAAGGCAGAGCATAGATTTTCACTAGACTGGTGGCAATTGCAGCTGTTGTAGGAAGTGAGCAGAAATGAAGAGGTATTGAATGGTAATTTAAAGTACTGATTTAGGGCAGGGAGGTCATTAAAGAAGTCAGACCCCCTCACTGCACACACACCTTTGCACTGCTTGTGCAGGGACAGTGTTTGTGCAGTCAGCTTTAACTGCTGGATGCTGTCAGGGGCAGCACAGAATTCCATGGCAACTTGCATCACCCTGACCCTGGGCTGTGCTTGCTTTGCTCTACCTTCAGGGTAAGGTCCTGTCCACCTGCTTGAGTCAGCTCTGGGTGTGTGATCACACACTCTAAGCTGTTAGAGGCAGCTTATCCATCTCAAAATCAACCCAGCTCAGTGTGTGAGCAGCTCTCAGGTGGATTAACCCTCTGAAGAGCTCACAGCACACCAGAGCTGCTGCTACCAGTGCAGGGGAAGTGGAGGCAGTGTCTCGACAGGGATGAAAAGGATTTAGAGGAGGCTAAGCAGCTGTGGGAAAGTGCCTTAATGATTATTAGAATGTTTTGTTCAGAGACTAGAATAAATTCTGCTTTGTAAGGGATTTGTATCTCACTGAAGTTCTGAATGATGAGCCCACAAGGAATCTCTGCTACCAGCTCACCCTGGGTTAATGGTGAATGTTGTGATTATGATAATATATCACATGAGGACAGAAAGATCTGTCCCTAATCCAGCAAGCCTGGAATCCAAACAGGACAGGTGAGTGGTTTAAGTGAAATGGTGATCAGCCTAAATGTAGGTAAATGCAATGTTCCTGATAAAAGCAGCACCTCAAGCTCTGTGAAATCTGAGAGGCTTCAGCCAGGCTTCAGCAAAAGACTGAGAATGCTGTTGAAGGAGAGGGAACACATTTCTTAAGTGGAGGAAGGAGTGCCTTTATTTCAGCTGAGAGGAGAGTCTGGGGAGGGAAGTTCTGCTCAGCTGGAGTAACTACTACTGGGACAAGGGATGTACAGCAGAGACACAGGTCAGGGTGACATTGTTAAGGGTAGCAAGGGGCAAGATAATCAGTAAAAAGTATGGTCTAACTTCTCCTGTTCTCTCAATACTCTGGACAAACCAGAATGTTTTGACTTCTTTCACAATTATTATTAGCATCTGTAAAAGCAATTTTTGAATATAGTCATGAGAGATGTCCAATATAAAAACATCTTAAATCACACAGGAGTGAGGAGGAAGAAGATAATAGGAAAGGTTCTCATATTACTTGGAAAGGAAGTGTGTAAAAAGGTTCTTCAAATCTCTGATTTTAAGGATTTTGTTTTATGGTACAATCACCCTTTCTCATCTTTGCAGTGGATATATATGAGTGGTCAGAAGGAAGCCACACCTTCCTTACAAGCACAGGGAACAGCTTCAGAAAGGGGGATTGTTTTAAGGCCAAATCAGAATGTTATTGCTGCCAAGTGAAATTTTGCACTTGGAACCTGTGGAGGGAGGAAGCAGTGTTAATGTGGTAACAGCCAGTGGAATGCACGCAGTGTGTGACTTGTCATTCACAGCTCCAACTCCTCTCCATGCAGAGGAAGCAGAATGAAACATTGCTCAGTTGTACCTGAAACAAAATGCTGAAAGAGAGGCAGAAAATGGTTCTGACAGGCACTGAGGTGCTGCTTGTCCTGGTCACCCTGAGGAGGATGGGCCTGTGGGATGCACCCACTGCCTCTACTCGTCTGCAGTGCTTGTGCACATTGTCTCATTAGATTGGCTGGACGAGCAACTGCCAACATAATGAGATGGAAGGCCATAGTTTAGAATAAAAAACCCCAACATTTACTTTTCAAAGAAATTGAGAATGTTTTTTTTAAGCATGAGTTTGCAGCTGAGTGAGAAGTCAGTGAAATTAAAAAGTGAGGAAGGGTAATCACTGTGGGTATCTTTTTATGGCCCTTTGATGGCTTTACAGTTCTCTTTTTAGAGTATGCTCACTTTCACAAACAAGATTGCAAACAGATTGGGGAACAGTATTTTAGATTTGTGTAATGAAATATGGAAGTAAAAGTGTGGAGCATGGAGATTCACAGTGTCAGGTTCGTCATTGTTCTTGGCTATTTAAAGTCTTACATCAATAATTTAATTTACTGTCAGAGACTTCAATGTAATCAGGTTTTCTCATTAAAAGCATCTGTATTTTTTCTTCTGAAAACTGGGCAGTCTTGGGTCTGACACTGTTAGATTTTTTTTAAGTAGGCTTGCAGAGAAAATAATGTGTCTGTGTCCAAAAACTTTGGTTACTTTATTGCATTTGAATTCTTACAAAGATGTTTCCCTTAGAGATGTGTACAATAATGATGACTTTGAATTTCTAGATGTAGAAATGCATGTGTAAGCATCACTATTGAGTTCTTTAGGAAACAGTGGAGGTTTGTCAGGAAGAGTTCAAGGTTTTGCAGTACAAAGTAGTTTTTGTTGTACAATGCATGTGCTGAAGAATAGCTGGAGCAGACAAGTTGGGCTGAAGTGCTCAGTAATAGTGTGACGTGTCACTGCCTGGTGCGAAATGAGTCACTCTCTATAGAAATGCAAAATCACATTATAGAGTCTAGAGTCTTGGACTTTATTCATATATGGACAAGACTGTCCTTTGTCCATGATAATGGTTTTCTTCAAGATCTGTGTGCATCTAATTTAAGCCCATAGGCAGCATTGCATTGGTGTATGCACCATGTCATGCTAATGATTTGTTTGATTGGTGCCTCCATTTTCTCAGGGTTCAGTATCTTACTCTCCTTGTTCAATACTTTTTAAGATTTGATTAAAGACTAAGTACAGTTGTCAAACTGGAGTAGCTGCTTTGTCATATGTTGAAATACTGGCCTCAGAGCTGTATTCATTTGGGCTTGCTTCAGAGCAACTGTTTGTGTTCTGACTGAACAGTTGCAGTAAGTAGGAATGATCATTTAGTGCTGCTTGGAAGGACCACATTTGATGTTATCAAAGGGTAGTGGGAAATCTTTCTGTGCAGAGAATTGGAACAAGTCTGGAGAAAGCATGAGAGAGAGTTGCTGGAGCTCCATGGTTTATGCAATGGCATAGAGATCAAGGCTTTATTTAGGAATATGATTTTTGTTGTTGAAATGTATCTGGATTTTGCCACAAATTGGATTTATAGGCAAGGAGGAGTAGGTGGCATGTGGGTAACTTGAAAAACTGAGTTTGCCATGAGATGGACACAGTCTCTGGAAGGCACTTCTCAGTGGTTTTGCTGCCTTCAAAGTTCAGTAGCTACCAAAGGCATCAAGTAAAAACACTGTGGTTTGGAAGTGCCTTTGTGAAGCCTGTGTTTCTTACTTTTTCATCCCACTGCTGTGGTCAAACAGTTAAAGTGAAAATTGCAGTTATTGGGTGCACTCAGAAAGGCAGTGTAGTTATCTGGGAAGGATGCCAAGTCTGATAGGGATTTCAAGTTTAAAGCATTTAAGACTTTAGACAATTACTATGTGTCTCAGAATTACAGACCTAGAAGCAGGAGCTGAGCCCCAGTTCAGCTGGTTTAAGAGCCTGTAGGGCTCAGAGGTAAAAGTCCAATTTGAGGATAATGATATTGCTGGGTGGATTGTCTGGGTAAGTTAATAACAAGTTCCATTAATCACTGGGTGGTCCAGCTCATTTGTGAAGGGGCTGTGGGGGAGCAGAGGGGGAAGAATTGTGTTTGAATTGTTCTTTACTGGACCAAGTGCTGGGCCACTGCTATTGAGGTGTTCTAGGTCTCTGTGGCTGGAATCAAGTGTCTGCTATGTGACAGCTGCTCTTTTTTCCTTTAAATGTACAGCACATTTCCTTTCACACTGTTCAGTGGCTGATGTTTAAACTTTGTGCTGGTGGTTAAAAGGAATAAGGAATGTGTGTAATTAGGAAGTGGAGAAAGCTGCTCTGTTATGGGAAAGAAATAAAAAAAACTTTTTACAACTACACTTGAGGGTCCTGCCATAATTATCTGCATGTGGTTATTGATTGTTTAATATTTTCCTGTCAAAAACCTTTGCAAAGAAAATTATCTCCAAACAAATACTGTGTGCATTATAAGAGAAAGGACTTAGCCTTTTAGGTTTATTAAGTGGTGGAATATATTCCTTTAAACATTTTTTGCTACAATTACATTAAACATTCTGTATGCTTCTAGCTCATGTATTTATCATTACCTGATAGAGCTGTAGTTCTCATCTGAAGCTTAAATCAAAAAGTGTTTTGCTGCTGGCAGGTCTGAAGGTAGGAGGAGACTCAAGTCCCATTTGAAAAATGAAGGGTTAAACACATGCTGATGATATTTTGTTTAAGTGACAGATTTCTAATCCAAAGCCTTTATTCTTGCAGGTGATTTAGAACCAAGGTGTATTGCAATTTCTGAGCCTGGCACTCGGTACTTTATAAGCCATTTGGCAAGTGTTCCCAGCCAGTGCAAGTGCTGATGTTTATCTGTTGTGCTCTCAAGTTCAGGTGTCAGGGCATCTGAGGGAAGGTGCTTTTGCAACTTAAAGGCAGGAGGTCAAATTTAATGAAATGTGGAGTCATAAAGGGTGCTTATCTATGTGATAGGAAGCAAAGCTGATAAAAGGTGGGTTTTCAAGGAAAGGTTTATTGCAACCCTCCTTGAAAGCAAAGGTAGTTTTTATCTCTTTCTGGCTGTTTTCTTCCTGCTCCTTTTGTTATTTTCTGTTTCTCAAAATAACAGCAAGTACATGAACTTCTCTGGGCTGTTCTCTACGGTATTTCTGTCCTAGGACTCTTTATTCCTTTAACCTTAAGCTGAAATTATAAGTTACCAGGATGAACCAGTCTTGCACTTTGATAAAAGAACATGAGAGTGTACCAATAAATGACTCCTGAACAGAACACTGAAGAGAACAAAAGTATATACATCTCTTGATGGGAACAGAAGAGAGACAGTGGCAGGAAAAAGGGAAGGAGGAGCTGGGTTGTGAGAGAGAATATTTAAGTTGGAAAATTGAATGAATTTTTATCATCTGTAGATGCACAAAGTAACTTGTTCTTCTAAAATGTTTCATTTCCTGCGTAAGTGTCATTTCTCTGAACAATTTATCAAGTGACTGCTCCTAGCTGTGGGAACATGTTTTTTGACACTTATGCAACAAAAATGGAACAACAGCTGAACAATTCTTGGTACCTCTGAGTTTGGCTGAGCATTGGAATGAACATCATGATTAGACCTTCTGGAAAAAGTGTGGATGTGTGTGTGTATGAGGTTTGCTCAGGTTTTGTAGCAGGCCATCCAGCAGAGGTGGAGAGAAGTGTTAGAACAAAATGGAAACTGGAAGAAACCTAAGGCATAGAGGTAAGTGATAATGAGGGGTGAGGCAACAGAGAAAAACAAACTAAATGTAAGCAATGCTAGTGAAAAGAGACCGAAAGGAAAAGAGAAAGGTGCTAAGGTAGCAGTGATGAGTAAATAAGGAGAAAGCAACATTTGGGATGCACAGCTAGCTTAAGGTCTCTGTGAGAGAGAAAACTTACAAAGATTAGTAGAAATACTCAAGAGATGTGAGAGTGACAGCTCTGCACTCCTGTGCTGTGGGGTGAGGTGAGCACACCCAGGGCATGCCAGGAGAACCCAGTGCAGGAGGTGAGTGCCTGACAGAGCTGACTGCCCTGGCACAGAGCTGGAGGTATAAAATCAGTCAGTGGCAAAATGGTTTCCTTGCTCTACCCTTCCCTCCTCCTTATTTCAGTTTTTGAGCACTGAGCCAAACTCTTCTCAGTCTCAGAGATGATGATAGCCTAACAAAGAGCAGGCTTTGTTCTGGTATTTGAACCTGTGGCATTGATTTAACCTTGGTAGGACAGGAGCATCACTTTTGCTCTCTCTCTCTTCCAGGGAGGCAAGCAGTGTTTGTACTTCAGCCTTGCACAGGAGCTCCAGCACTGTAAATTGTCACTGAGACCCTGGGAACTCAGCTGGTAGTGCTTAGGGAATGCTCTGAATTGCTACATCCCTTCTTGCCAGGGGCATGTTCCATTCCTGCAGCTCTGCTCCAGTGTCTGAGCTGTGGTGGTTGGTACAGCTTTGGGCCACTCCTCACCAGAGGCTCTGAAACTGGGATCCTCAGGCTAAAAGAAGAAATTGTAGAAAACCTCTTTATAGGAATTTGAAGTGCTAATGTTTTAAATAGGACTCAGAATTAAATTATTATGGAGCATTAAATATGCTACCCTTCCAAAAGCAATAAAATCTGCCATGGCTTTCTTTAAAACTTCATTTTTGCAAACTCTGGCACTGGTCATACTGGTGAGAGAAGTGCCAGCTTGAGCTAATTTTCAAGTGTAGAAAACTGGGATTTGAGAAGTAAGAAAAGGAGGCATAGAGTGGACTCCTGGAAGAAATCAGTGCATTCATTGCAGAAAAAAGAATGCTGTAAAAATGGAACTTCTGTGTATAATATAATATTATTACATGTGCCTTTTGAGTAGGTAGGATTGCCATTGCTTTGCAAATAATCATGCAGTGTTTCTTTGCAAAAGTTACCTTTCATTTATACTGGCAGTTCTGCCAAGCCAGGAGCCATCAGTCTGAGCTTTGTTGTGCAAGTCTGCCTTTTTTTCTAGAGTATTCAACTTCTTGTGTACTTTTTAATCATCTAGATAATTTTTGTGAAAAAAATACTTGCTGATTACCAGAATTCTTAATCCTGTTTGAAATGTGTTAGGCCACAGTGCTGTGGATCTTGCCATTCACATTGTAGTTTGCAAGGAGGTGATGGGTACAAACATGTACAGGTAACTCCACAGCCAAGCAATAGTTTAAATATTGGCAAATCCTGTAGAGTTCTCTTTGTGATAACTGCAGTAATACACAGAGGCTGCCCCAAACTGCATGTGCCCTATGGCATACTGATGACTCCATGATATGGATGGATAGATTGATTAAGAAAATACCCACAATCTATCCAGCAATTACTTTTGAATGTAAATAACAGAAGCCTTTGCTCTGCTGTGCCATATGAAACTCAAGGACAGAATATTTCTTCAAAAGAAGACATTAAGTAATAGTAATGCAGTAGCAGTAGTTTAGCTGCTCTCAGCTGTTTGTGACTAGAATGTGAAATGAAACAGAACTCAGTGTTGAGTCCTGTGTGCTTCTCTGGTGAGTCTCTTGGGTTAGACTCTTAAGAAGTATTTACATGCCTAGAGATTTAGATAAGCACTTGGTGGGGTGTTCAAAAGCATCCAGGTCTCTAATACCTCTTGGCTTACTTAAGGGGATGTGGGAGTGAGTATATGCACATTTGGGTGTGTGTAAAAGCTGTTGTTTAATTCTATTATTTTGAAGAAAAATCATATAAAATTCATCCAGAAATAGCATTCCAGCCACTGAGTTATTTCATAAATACTGCTATGCGTGTATCTTTTTTCCTGTATTTTTTTGTTTTATTCTTGTTTTTCATTACTTGCTTGTATTTGTTGAAGCAAAATAAAAAGTTGTTAATCCTTGGGCCTTCTGACCTGCATGGAAAAGAATGTCCTTTGACACATCATTTTGCAGAATTGAAGTGTTATCACTCAAAATTTCAAAACTTGAAACTATTTATCATATCTATTTTGACATGGAAAATAGATATGAATACTTTTCTGCATACTGTGTACAGTAAAATCTCTCTTTCGTAAATTGAGCATTCATCTCTTAATTATTGCAACAAAATCTGGAATTACATTTTCAAAATAAATAAAGAAATTGCATTCCCTATATAAATAAACTCTGCAACTCACAATTCATGTCCCATAAACACAACTTCACCCTCTTTTGCATGCTCAGAAATACAGAAAGAATATTTTATTTAAGACTGCATTCCTCAGGGTGGATAGTGAAGATCTGGGACTCTTGCATTCTCATTTCAGAGTTAGCAGCTTACTGTGTGGCCAAGGACGAGTCAATTTAACCCAAATTCAAGCATTTAGTCTTGTAGTTCCTCCCCTACATTAATGTTGTATCAGGAGCTTGGATGTGTGGTTTCAGCCTGTATGGATTTGTTCCCCATTTGTTCCCCATGTTTCCTGAAGCATCCAAAGGGCTGAGGAGTAGCTCTTGCTGAGAGCAGAAAGTCTGGGATCCAGACATGTGGAAAAGCAGCACAAGTAGCAGGGGCTTGCTTTTAATGAGGCACTTGAGACCCTTGGAGCGTCACAGAAAGGGTAAAGCTGCCCATTACACGCTGAGGATAAAGTATTCTGAAATATGCTAAGATCTTTCAAAGTACATGCTTGCTTAGAGCAAGTGACAGCACCCTTCTCACTGTGCAGACTTCTTTGTAAGTCTAGATTACACAGTCTATATTTGCACATACTTTGGCTGGATTTGGTTAATAAGGTTAATTTAAAAGTCTGCATGATTGTGTGCAGACTAGATCAGCTGGCTACAGGATTTTGAGTGTTGACTAAGGAACATCGAGTGCCCAGCATTCCTGACCCTACTTAAAATTCTCTTTCTGGCATAGGCTTACTTGTAGAACAATGTCAAGCAATATCAGAGCTAGAATTCAATGTCTGATGTTTCTGTTACTAAATTAATTTTTAAAAACCACCCAAACCAAGCCATATGTAATTTTGTGCTTAATTCTTGCAAAAATAACATACAAGAAATACACTAGGAAGAGCACAGGAAGCATATGTGGTAAATTCTCAGTATCACTGTCAAATAAACAAGATTAATTTTTTTAAACGGAAATAGCAAATATCAAACTGATTAATAAATCTTTCACTAGGTATTACTTACTTTCATAAAATGCAGGACCATGGCTGGCATATTGGCCTGTTTTTGCAGAAGACTTAGTTGTTTAATGCCAGATACTTTGTCTTACCTAATCAATTGTAGACTTCTCTGAGACCAAGAGGTGTTACTATATCTTTTGCTGCTTTCTTGAGAGATGATGAGTTTCTAAAGCACAGGAACAGAATTTCTCAATCTATCAAGACCTTTAATATACTCAGGTCTGTTTCCTTTTTGTTTTCCTTCTTTGTCTTGAAAAAGCAGGAATCAAAAGCTATTTAACACATCCTGGAATTCCCGTCAGCAGAAAGAATTGCAGATGTGCTGGGAACTGTGAGCTCTGGTCAGACACCCACATCACAGACATTGTGTGGCAGATCTTTGTGTAGAGCTCTCGTTAGCTTGGTTAAAATGGCTGCCCTTCTGTTTTAAAAAATTTATGTTGTGATAATCCTCCCACATGGCAGAATCTTTTCTTTAGACTGCATGAAATTAGGCTGTTCGACTAATAACACTCTATTTTTCTTCCATCTTTTTTTGGATTGTGTAAGTCCTTCCTCAAGCAAAGACACATTCCTCCACCAGTAACCTTGTTTGTCATGTTCTTGGGCTCTGTGCCTTTTCCTTTTTCTTTGATTGGGTTTCCCAAGCAAAGGCTGTAAAGTTGATTAAATACATTGACATGTACCCAGGTGTCTTCTGCTCCTGCTTCTTCCTTATTTATACAAGTTGATCTAAGTTAGGAGAGTCCACACCACATGGTACAGCACAGCTGTTTATAAAAGAGTTGAAAGCAGCAGAAATTCTTGTCTGCATGGGTGTGAGCATCTCACACAATCAGGGGCAAAGTGGGTTGGTGGGGGGATTTTGCTGAAAGACACCTCGGATTGTGAGGTGTATCTGGAATGCCTACTGATATCCCTACATCAGTGGGGAGTGCTGTTGTTGCTCAGTCTCCCTAGATGTACCAGGGCTTGTCAAGGCTTTCTCAATCCCAGAGCACATGGATTGCACTGTTGGAGCTGCCTTTCTGAGCAGAACTGAGCTGCAGAACTGGGCCTTGGCCAGAGCTGAGCTGCCACTCCACAGCTGAGGCTGTTCATGGGTTCCTCATGGGAGCTGTGGGCAGACACTCCCTGTGTCCATGGGCACTTCTCTCTGGTGGGCTGGGTGGCAGCTGGAGGGGTGGCTCCAGAGGGCTCAGCTGATTGCCTGGCTGGGCTTCTCTACGCTTTGGGTCATGCTGAACAGTTTGCTCCATGTTAGGAAGTAGATTGGATAATAATGCTTGGCATAGGGGCCTTTCAACAGTGATGTGCTCAGTTCTGAGTTTGCGTTCCCCTGGCAGCTCCCAGAACATTTCCATGTGGGAAAGAGGTGTTTGGGGGCACCCTTGGATCCCCCCTTCCCAGGCAAGCTGCTTCACAAACACCTTTCTCTTCTATTCCTCTCTAGGGGGCATATCCTTGTGTCACTCAGTGCACCTTCTTCCTAAAAATAATCTTCTTGTTGCTGCTGTTTGCCTGAGAAGTTACAAGTAATGAAATAGTGGATTCATCAATATTAGTGAGACAGGAATGTTCTTTGTGAATATAAACACTGTGGCAGTACTCTCATGCATTTTTTTAACTTTGTTTGTATGATTCACAGATCTCTTGGTAGAAGTATGTTTTCCTTCTTGGGAAACAGACCCTTGAGATTGATATTTGTGGTATTTTAATTTTGTTGGCTGCAGGGACAAGATTTTCCATTGGGTCCATCAGAAATCTCTAAGGAAGTTGATAGTGTGAGCATAGTCATGAGGTGTCTTTGAAGTACAAGCATGTCCTACATGTTCTTTATGTTTCTACTTCAAATATCTGAGCATAGACATCTTCAGTGAAACATAAGGATGTGAATTCCTCTAGCCATGTATGTAGTTTTCTGGAGTTCTGGTGCAGCTGCTTGTTGTAGGTAATGAGTTATGGGTGAATCATCCAATTTTATGCAGTACTGCTTTGTTTCCATTAATTACTATAGAAGTGTACTCTGCCATGGGTACTGACAGAATGCTGCTTGAATTTTGTATCCTCAATGTGATTATAATTTTTAATGTGTTCATGTCTCACATAAATTCCAAAATGTTATTATGTTTTATAATTATGTATGAACCATTACCAAAAGAGAAAGCTGCATTTTCTTAAATACCTGTGTACATGCATTGTTAAATTCAGAGATATTTTATAGCACTTATGCTGCCATGAGAGCAATAACAAGTATTTGACTTCTAGGGCACAGATTCTTGCACACCATAATTTTGATTAAATAGCAATAGAACCCAATTCAGCTGCTTGATTAATTTTAAAAAAAAAACCCCAGTTCCTGCTGCTGCTGTCAGAAATCTTTTCTACCATTTTACCAAACGCTTTGTGGAAATCTGTGCCACTGTTAGCTGAAAGTTTAGTGGAAGAAAAAGTTACAAAATGCTTTTTGTGAAGGTGATGACCCTCTGAGCTTGACACTGAGGTGCTGAGCACTCAGGGCTCCATCCAGAAAAGCACTTCAGCACCTACTGAGGATGAACTGCAATGATTTGCTGGGGGTGAGCCAGAGTGCTCTGTATTTGTGTGACTGAAACATCTGCACTTTGTAGTAGACCCTCTATTTATTTTGGAGGGTGGAATAAATCTTTTTTCTTTAAAGTACATCAGAGCAAGAGAATTTTTGTTTCCTTTGAAAACACAACGCAGTGAGGTGACTCCAGAGTTCCTGCCATCCTTGAGTGCTTAAACCTCTAAAATGAGGGATTTGTATTTTCTCCAAAGCATTAGGATAGAATGAGCTATGTCAGTGTAATTAAAAGAGGTCCAAGTACCAGTACACTTTGATGGTGTAACACTTTGGTTTTTCCTTTAGTGTCGTAGGGGTATTTTAGGAGACAATATCTATTCAGGTATATATTACCATTTTCATTTGCAGATGATTTTGTACCCAAGAGACAAGTACTGTGTTTCTTTAGTCTTTTGTTTAGATCTGAATTTGAAAATGTGCACCTTAGCTTAGTTCCTCAGCTTGGGACACTGCTTTTTCTTCTGAGCATCCAGACCTGTAGAAAAACCTCTAGAAATCAATCACAGGGGTTCCTAGTAGCTGCCCATTCACCTAGTTGGTAAAGAAGAATATTTTATTCTTTTTTTTAAGAAATATTTTTCTATCGTGGTGGCAAGCTTTGTGCAGCTGGCTCTGCCAGTGTGTATTCCTTTATATGTTTACTAAGATGCAAAACCTTAAACTGTGTTTTAGGTCAAGTTCTTGGTGGTCTGTGGTACATGAACTAGTGGTAACCTTCTTTTTTTTTTTTTTCTGAGTGTTGGGGTTTGCAAATTATATGAAATACAAAAATCAGGAAAGAAGAAAGAAGAAAAACATGTAATATGCATAACATTGTAATAGAACTTGAAAGCAACAAACAGGGAATTACAGATATTTGAGGTTAAACTACTTTTGATCTAGAAAAGAGGCTAAAATCTTGGTCTCTAATCTGATAGTGCATTCTGGAAGAGGACAAAGAAGAAAATCTCTCCCTCCCCTCAGGATTTGAATACTGCAAAGAGATTTGACTTTGCCCTGCCAGCCACCTTATTCTTCCCTTTGTTTATTACAGGCTTAAATAAGATCCTTGAGAAAGCTGTTAGCATTGTCACATTGCATTAAACCAAATCAAACACTTACATGGCTGCAGGGAAATTGCTGGAACTTTTAATGATTTATTAAGAGAAATGTAACTATTGTGTGTTAACCATACTGGAATGTAGTATTTTGTACTAAGTACTGTATTTAAGATGTACTTAATGCATTTTTGCAGTTTGGCCCAGTTCTGTTTCTATGGGAAATGTAGCCATACAGTTACATTATTTCCTGGCTCTGCCTGTGTTAACTTTGGGATGAATCTATTCATTTTCCCAGTTGATTTCTTGCTTCCTTTTTAGAGAGAGGGGGAAATAAATTTAAAATCTTTTCATAGCCTTGGCTTTTTTGTCAGAATAAAAAAATCTAGGTTTTGCCTCATGGGTTTGACAGCGTGCATATTTATGACAAATGTAGGAATTTTCTATCCCAATAAAGTTTCAACAGATAATTTCAGCAGCCAGTCCTTCAGAACAAAATAAATGCTGTAACTTTGTAAAGAGTCATTAAAAGCTCTTAAGCCTTTAATAGAATCTGATACCTTTCATTCAACCTTTAAATAGCATGGGCTGATTTCCTGGCCAGGTATGTGCAGGAGAGGTTTTCTGGCAAGCCACTTCTTTCAGCAGTAGCTGAATAACAACAGAAGAGCTGTGATGGTTCAGTCCTGGTTGGAGTGTTGCAAAAGAAGGGCAAAGCAAGTGAAACAGAAGGTCAGAGCACGTGTGCAAGTATTGGCTGGCAAGAGTCCCATTGTCTTGTATTATAAAACACCCAGTGGATATATTAAAAAAAAATAGGGTAATTGTTTTGAGAATTTTATCAGCTCTCTGTTGATCTGGGATATTTTTGGCAGCTTCTTATATTCAGTAACCTTCTATAGTGAAATATGAAAAACTAGTGTAATTCAGTGGATATGATGTACAAAAAATCAGTAAAATATGGCATTTTTCTGAAGCTTGTTTGTTATAATCCATATAACAATGGAGAAATATATTATTCCTCTGCAATAGAGATAAATCTTAATATTTTAACATAATTTTTCACTATTTTTATTTTAAATCTTGAGATGTTTTTAGTTTAGAGTTTTGGTGAGCTGTAGATTTTACTTTAAAGTGTAGACAGCTCATGTGCTGTGTTCATGAAATTGCAGAGTGGTAAGAGGCTGGAATGGACCTTAAAGATCATCCAGTCCCAAAACTCCCTGCCATGGACAGGGATACCTTCCCCTAGATCAGATTACTCAAGGCCTTCTCCAGGATTTTAACATCACCAGGGTTGAGGCAATGCTTCATCATAACAAAACACATCAAAAGAAAATTATATTATCTGAAAATAATAGAATAACAAAGAATTATAATGAGAAAAAAATCCCAATATTAGATTTATAGAAAAATATTTTTCTCAGATAATTTCTTGGAATATAAATGCCTTAGCAGATAAATATTTTGTCTTTTCAGACTGTAACAAAATTGCAAGTTGCATTTTGATTTGTAGCTGGATATACGGAACTAAAATAGAAATCATAATATCTGGAGGGGTTTCTTTCAGAGCCTGTTTGTTTTATTGCACTTTTTTCATGTAAAATTCTACATAAGCCCACCAGAGACTTTCAGATTGTTTATAATACGTCATATTTAATTTTTCAATTTTAAAAAGAGCAGTAGGATCTAGCAAGCAGTAACAAGCAAGGAGCATTTGTGTACAACTGCAGTGTTTCTTCAGGCAAAAAGGTCTTATGTAGAGCATGCAGGTTTTACCATTGAAAGTACTTTGCTATCATGTGTAACTTCAAATGAGAGGTGATAATACAAATGGCTGATTTGAAAGTATTTTCATATTCATAATAAAGCTTTGTTGCTTTTTTCTTTCTCTCACTAACTCTAATATAAATGTGATGGAGAGAGTTGAACAGACACTTGAAGATAAAGTAGTTTTTCCTATTGCAGAGCTGTTCTCTGAGTGTGGGTTTTGATCCAGAGGAAGGCTAGATCTGGAGGAAGCCTTCCCCAGAAACAGGACTAATGGAAGGCTTTGGCTTCTGACCTGCAGTGGAACAGCAAAGGGCTGCTGGCCCCTGCTGGGAACTGCTTTTTGTCACAGACATGAATTGTGGCCCTGACCAGTCAAATGTTGCCCAGGTTCTGAATTTGGAGGTGAAGGATTCTTCCTGTAGAAGAAATTCCAAGCTCCCTCAGAGTACATTCCTCGTGTGATGGCAGCAGTTCTGTGTTTGGTGAGGTTGCTCATAAAGCCTGACACATATTGCCACCTAACCACACAGCCCCTCAGCTGGGCATCCTCTGTTTATGTTCAAAGCATTTTGCAGCTTGATATAAAACATGTAAATGATGCTCAGCAAATAGTCAGGGAACTAAAACTCAGCAGCAGTCTCCTTTGTGCATCCATTTTCAATAATTAATTGGATATCCTGTGACTTTTAATTGTGAGAAGGGTGATGCTAGTTTTACGACTCCTAAATTCAGTATGATCAGAACAAAAGCTTTTTTGTTCCTAAATGCATTACTAGTACAGCTATTCCAAATTATACCAATATGAAATAAACTGTAGAGATGTAAAATTTATTATAACCATTAGAACTTTATACCAGTTTGTACTGTGGATAGCTCAGATGGCTTACAGACTTTAAGGAATCATTTTTTATGGAGCATTATTTTTCAAAGGCTATTAGAGCTCAGGGTGAATACCATTGAAGAAGTGTGTCCTTGGGCTACAAATTGCAGTATCATTAATGTTTGCATAGAACTGGGAAAGCTTTTTAACAGAATTGTTTTTCTTATGATCAGGACTTTTTCCCCAGGTGTAGGTGTGTGTTAGGTTGTCTTCAGAGTCTGTATGAAACAGTGTCTGCAGATCCCCTGGCTGGCTCTGAGGAGTTGTGTCCACAAGTCACTGTAAAATAGATTTAGAATTTTGTTGTTGATTACACTTTCACAGTCAATCACATTACTTCATTAGGTTTATTTTTCACCATCATATAAATGGATTATCTGTAATGGGACAGTTGTGTGCTACTGAATGTGGGTTTTGCAGCTTAAGCCTGAGAAGAGTAATTCCTCCACTGCACTCAGCCTTTGGAAAGGGTTTTGGGAAACCACAGATCTCTTCCTTGTCTGCTGGAGAAAGAAGACATGTGTGAGGCTGTGGAAAATGGCATTGATTATTTTTGGAATTAACAGTGCACAGACAGGAGACAGAAGCTGTTTTTGTGGAGGAGCTGCAGAACTCCTGACAGGAATTCCTGCTTTTCATGCAGCCTTGTCATGTACCTTTCTGTGTCTGCTCAAGGCCTGCTCAGACATTTGTGCAGAGACCAGGGCAGTGTCCTGCTCCTCGTGTGACCTCAGGTCACTTCTCTGCTGTCATGTCTTACAGCAGCAAGATGATGACCCACAGGAGCTCACTGGTATTTGGGCTTTTCCATCTGTTTTATCTGCTTTTGTGCTTGTTCTGTCAGTGCTCTGGAAGAGAAATGATCCTGACAAGTGTGTGTGCTGCTTGGCATATTAAACATGGAGATTGTGAGTGCGGCTCTAAAGCCAGTAGGAATAATTAGCTGTACGTCTGTCTTTGAACTCACATTTTCCCTTAAGCAGGACTGTTCTCTGTGTGGTAGCAGTGATATTGATGCAAGGTCAGCCACTGCTGAGCTCCCAGCTCTGCTTCATCAGCTCCTTGCTGGTTTTTGGCAGGGCAGTGTCCTCCCGCCTCACCTATGCCATGCACAGTGGCTAAGAACAGGGAACCATTGCACTGCTCAGAGCCCTGACCCATTTTCAGGTTATGCAAGTCCCCAGGGCCCTTCTAATTCAGTGCATTCCCTTTTAGAAGGTGCTGAGGACAAACAAAACGCTTTATTGAGGACAGGTTTGGGGACCAGCAGCAGTCAGTGAGCTAGGCTTGGATTTCTCATTACACTGTGACAGTTTCAGTGATAAAAGCCAATTAAAACAGGGAACTGTTAGGTATTTTTGAAGGAATTTAATGTTGAATATGTGTTAAATCACTGTCTAATGGAGGGATGCTTTCAAAGGCTGTTTCACACTGGGTGAGGATCTGGCTTTCTTTTCATGTTGTCACAGTGCAGGTACCATGCACTGCAAGCAGCAGATGGCTGAGTTCTGCTCAGTGGCTTATTCCTGGCCATGATTTACTCAGTGAGGACCACAGTCAGGTCCAACAGTCTGGAGTTCTCCCACCAAAGTTGGTAACTTTCAGCCTTTTCAGAAGGTTTATTGAAATCAGTCTGAAACTGGTGCTTTGAGTTTTTGAAGAACACCTGGCATTTTTATTTTGGTCTAAAGGTTCTCAGTCTCACAGTGAAGCATTTTCACAAGTCTGTCCCTTCCACAGAATTGCACACAACTCCAGCAGCAGCAATGGGAGTTACATCCCTGAACCTGCTGGCACACAGAAGGCACTCAGAAGTACAAAGCTGCAGAGACCCACTTGAAAAGGTTGCTGTGGATTTACCTGCAGTCAGACTGGTCCCTGTGCTGAAATCTGCAGTGTGGAGATGCCTGTAGAGTACAAGCTCTTCAAGCATGAGAAAGCATTTTTTTGTTTGCTTGTTCTAAATTAGTGTCAGGTACCTTTGTCTCTCTTGAAGGGAGGGCTTCATTTACAAGACTGTTTACTTTTGTCCTGCACAGTTACCTCAAATGGATGCTGGCTATTTCTGATCTGGAGTCAATTCCTGTAACTCTCAGAGATATTTATTCTGTAATTTAATAGCAATACCTTTTTTTTTGTGTATTAAATTTATCTTTTTACAGCTATTCAGTGAAAAAATAAGTGGAGCAGAAGGAACAAAGCTAGATGAGGAATTCCAAGAGATGGAAAGGGTAAGAAAAGTCACATTTTGTTTTTTAATATTAAGCTACTACAGAATCAAAAATATTTCATGTTTCAAGTGCTTGAATGGTATTGTAGATTTACCTGGGGGAGGAAACCCTATAATGTGCTTCCAAACAGAAAGAATAGAGGGTGAATGCAAATTTGTCCTTGAGCCTTGTCAGCTCAGCCAAGGGAGAGGAGACACCCACAAAGGCTGTTTGAGCAGAGATCAGGTTCCACTGACACCTCTCGACAGTGAACAGAAATTCCTCTTCATCAGAGCCTTCCTCTGGCTGTGTGGGAGTTTAGAGAAATCTGTGCTGTTAGTGAGACTTTGTAACTATCACAAAGCCTTTGCATCTGATAAAATCAATGATAACAATCTGACTACTTGGGCCAGATTTTCTCCTGGTAAAATATCATATCTTTTGGTTTAAATCCACGTTCAGAAGTTTACATGAAATTGATATGTTTGCTATCCACGGATGAGCTGTGTTGCAAATTAAACAATGTTAGTGCCAGTTTCTGCTTTTACAATTGTTATGTGGATTTTTTTAATTGCTCTTGTCTTTTTATGTATTTTTTAATGTTCATAGTAGACTTACTTTTCTTTTTCAGAAAATTGATATTACTAATAAAGCTGTAACAGAGCTTCTGTCCAAATCCACGGAGTACCTTCAGCCAAATCCAGGTAGGATAGGAACAATAGGTGTTGGGTTCTCATGAACATTGTTTTATTACTTGGAAATTATTTTAGGTAAATAAAAGCTAATTAGGTCATTATTGTGAGGTTTCTGTGTGGAGTTCTGCAAAGTTCTTCTAGGCAAGGAGAGGAAGTTGACTTTGGCTGTGATTGTGTCCTGCATTTGCTGTCTGCAGTATTTCTAATCAAGGAGCTCACAGCCAGGACTAGTCAAAGGAATGTGAGTGTCAGTAAATATTTGCCTGGAGAAATGATGCTTTTTTAGTTGGGAATAAAAACTAGTTTCATATGACCCATATTGTTGAATGGAATATTTTTTCAACTTTGGACTATGAGGTACTGACAACAAAAAATCACCAGTCTGAGCTTGGTGACTTTGCTTGTGAAATAATTTATTCCTTTAAATAGATGAGTTTTAAAACTGGTTTTATCAATTTTATTTATTTTTTTATGTCCCTCTTAGCATACAGGGCCAAGCTGGGAATGCTGAACACTATGTCAAAGATCAGAGGACAAGTTAAAGCCACAGGCTACCCCCAGACAGAGGGACTCCTGGGAGACTGCATGATACGGTATGGCAGAGAGCTGGGCGATGAGTCTATGTTTGGTGAGTTGTGAATCTCCTCTGCCAAGATTTCAGATAAAGTCCTTTGCAAAGTGTTACTCACTGACATAACCTGTGTAGGTGGCCACTGCAGGTAAGAGGGAAAGCTGAGTGCAGGGTCAGGGGATGGTTGACACAGCTCAGAAGCAGAATGCTCCTGCACATTTGCCTCTGTTGCAGGTGGGTTTGATAACACTGTTACTGATGCTGGCTGATCATCCTGTTATTAAGCATTTTAGTTTCTAAGTCACCAAACCTAAATAATTTAGAGTGATTCTCAAATCTCAAATACAGTTTATTTCTTTTAACTTTTATATAAAAATGGCTCTACTCAATTTGAGAAGTAAACTAAAGAAAAAATTATTGTAGAAAGAAATAAACAGTAACAGTGGATGATTGTTTTAGTAATAACTTGTGTACACTAGGGAGAAATTTTTCTTTTTTCCTCTGGTATCTGTTGGGGAAAAAAATAACCCAAAATGTAATTCAGAACAAAACTAGTTCCAGAACAGAACTAGAACAGAACTAGTTCCAGTTTTGTATAGAGAACAAGCATGACTTGCATTATTTTCTTTTTTACTCTTCAAGGGACTGCAGCAGATACAAAGATATCTATTTGAAATGGCTGTTTTAAAAGACAAATGTTCTGCTTTTACATATCCTGAGGTATAAGAGCCTATTCTTTACCACAGGACTTGCACTACTGGATGCTGGTGAGAGCATGAAGCAAATGGCAGAAGTGAAGGACTCTCTTGATATTAATGTCAAACAAAATTTTATTGATCCTCTACAGTTATTGCAGGATAAAGACTTAAAAGAGATTGGGGTAAGTTTTCCAGGGTAGAGCTTCACTTAGCAATAATCAGAGTCAAATCAACCCTACTTTCCTGAGATATTTTTCTTGAAAACAATAAGGTAAATAAATTTTGTCGTAATAGATTTTCTGTCTAGCAAAATAGTGACAAATCTGCTTAGGATGAATGCTGGACTATCTCTCCCTTGTCTAACTTACTCAATTTGCTGTTTTGCTTGTACAGTCAGTACAAGCAGAGTGAAGAGAATTATGTTCTTTATTTTTCTTCTGTTTTATTTTAATGAACATTTTTATTAATGCTTATGAACATGTGAGTGTGCTGTGATTTACTGCTAGTGATTATCCTATCTTACCATCTCTGTCAGCCTAAAGCTGTTTATAATGGAGAATGAATATAACTGTTAAAAAGGCTTTTCAGGGCAAACACAGAATGATCTGAATAGTGTCATAAAATGTTGAAGTGCCATATGCCACTATAGGAAAAAATACAGGATATTAAGGAACACATTTTTAACCTTTAGAGTTGAGTTTTTCAGTGTTTTTATTTGCAGTGTGACAATTCAAGAAATCCAGGCAGTCTGTCTGAGTGTTGATTCCAATGGATCTGGGTAATAGGCAAGTTAAAACCCTGATGAAATGCAGAAATTGAAGTTATTTTATTTGTTTACACATAAATGAATGGAAAGCTTAGCAGAAAGATAGCAGTAATGTCTGTAGCTGTCTCCTTTGAAGCATAGCTGTTTTCAGTTGTGTTCTTCTGAACTGATAAAAAGAAATTGTTTGATGTTAGCTTTAATGAGCATCTTGTACTGTCACTTTGACTCCATTCTGTGAGTCTGTCAGTCCCAGGATTTTTGGCAACAGAAAATCTTGTGTAGTTTTATCAGATAGAAGTGTCAAGTTGATACATAACAAGGACAGGAAGAATACAAGATTTTTTGGAGCACCGCTTTATGAGGGGAATATAACCCCTTAACTTTTAGTTGTCCTATTGAAGATAATTCAAAATGTAAAATTGAATTATATGTAGCATATGTTAATGCACAAATATTTAAGTTGGATCCTGCTTCTCTCCACAGCTCAGAGAATCTGTACTGTGGCACATTTAGTGAAGTCCATGAAATGGGTGTCTAAAATAGGCAAATCAAGGCTGCCAGTGCCTCAAGTGCTGCTGAAGGGCTCTATTTAAAATTTGATTCATTTTTGTGCTGGTGCTGCCTTGGGTCATAGGGAGGGACTGTACAAGTCTCTGAGCCTTGTATTTCCTCAAGTCTGCATATATTTGCATCCATCACTGATATTTCCTGAAATCACAGTGTGTTTGTTTGGGCATGTCCCATTTGGTCCTTCTCAGAAATGTTGTGTCTCTTTTAGCATCACTTGAAGAAACTGGAAGGGCGCCGCTTGGATTATGATTATAAAAAGAAGCGTTTTGGAAAGATACCTGATGAAGAAGTTAAACAAGCAGTAGAAAAATTTGAAGAGTCAAAGGAACTGGCTGAAAGAAGCATGTTCAATTTCTTAGAAAATGATGTAAGTCTGTGCTGCATCTTTGTTTGCTGCAGTACATCCTGTAGGGGCAAATGTGTGGGATTGGTTAAAGCCAGTCCCATCCTTCACAGGAGGTAAGGTCTGAAAACAGAAATTCTGCCTCTTCCCAATTTTAAATCCCTTGTCAGAGAAGAACATAATGCACATCAGAGGATGGGAGAACTCAATAATTTCTTCTGGAGGTACAGTGACTCAGACAAGATGGCCACAGAGTAGCCAAGTAGGACTAGCTGAGAGTAAAATGCAGTTTGGTCAGTGAGAGGGTGAAGGTTGGGAAATTGGTGTAGTCAAGACCTGCAGCTGAAAATATAAGCAAGGGCATGTATCCTCTAAGGTTTCTGAATTTTAGCTCACTTATAGTCAAAACTTCCCTGCTGATGTGGAGTCTCTGAATGATTTTACCTCAGAAAATCATTACTATTACTCTTTGGCTCTGCAAAGTCCATAGAGTGAATTTGTGGCTTGGGCTCAGATATGTGGACTTTGGCTCAGAGTCCAAGTCCATCATAAAATTATGTCTAAATAAGGAGCAGCTGTGGCCATTCAGGATAATCCTCTCTTCTGTCCACACACAGAGGAATAGTGGGATGTGCTTTCTCCTGCATAATCATGGAATTGTAGGAAAAGAGAGCTGGACCTATTTGGGCCTGTGCAGCATCACAGAAAGCCACAAAGTAAAAAGTGTGCTGTCTTCTGTGAGCAAACTGCAACAGTGAGGAGCTGTGAAGTGGGAAGATTTAACTGCAAGCAACTTCTCTCTCTATGCACACCCAGTTATAAAGCAGCCTGTAGCTCCTGAACTGTTTGTGAGTGGGACACATTTGTTACAGCAGTGTTTAGTGGAAGGCAGTTAAGCCTCTTGCTGTTTTACCAGTGTAAGTTAATGAGGGCAGCAAAAGCTGGAACATGCTCTTATCAACAATTTCAGCTCTGTCCCACTGTAGGCTCTACCAGTTGCTTGGTTGCAGTGAATGTGTGTTTAGCAATTCTGTCTTGCATGGGCAGCTGACAAATGTTTCAGGTACTGTTTATCATTAGTCAGAGCACCAAACTAAGGATAAAAGAGTGCAGGAATTCAACTGGTTTAGCTCAGCCACTAGAAAACAGATGAGTTATGCATTCTAGGGTAAGGGGATGAACTGTATATCCCTCTGAAGTTTTTTCTATACCCATTTCCTATTCTTTCTGTTTAAAGAAAACTCTGTGCTCTTCCCCTTCCAGTCTTGTGGTGACCCAGTCTGTCTGTCCTCCCAAAACTTCTCATTATAGCCTTGTTGTCTAACCCCAAATGGTCTCACTGTGTTTGTGGAGATCTTAACTGCAATCACCTCCTTCTGATCCTTTCCAGTTCCCCAAGTGTCTCCCTCCCTTGGTCTTCTTGCCCTGAAGTCTGTTCTCTGAGCTCTGGTTCCCAGCCACCTTGCCAGGTGCCTTTCCCAGGCTCAATCCTGATCCCCACTTTTCTCAGGTTTTTGCACAGCCAGCTCCAGACCTCCCACATTGACACTGTTGCATTCACTTCTTATCAGATCCATCTTCCTGCCATTCCCACACAGCCAGTCCCAGCTTCATCTTCCTAAGTAGCTTTTAGTCCTTCAAGTTTCTCTGGCTCTTTCCCAGTCTCTCTTTCTCTTCTCCTAATCCACAGCTCCATATTTCTCCTAGCTCTTAGTTGTGTTGTTTGGACAGTCCTTTATCCATTTTTTCTGACCACACATCCAAACCTCAGGCACTTTGTGTGTTGTCCTCTGCTGTTTATATTGCTCTCTTCTGACTGTGATGGGATTGTCTCAGCTGTTGGTTTGATTCTGTGCACTTCATTTCTTTGTGCTGTGTGACAGTGTTTGGCTCTCTTGTAGTCCTGGCAGAATTTTTAATGATCTTTTTAACTGAGTAAAAGCAGACAAAGTATAACACAAAACTGCCACGGGTCCATAAAACATTTGTAGAAAGTTTACTCAGATATTTTCTTATGATCCAATGTCTGAAGACATCATGATGGAATGGAAAGATGTCAGACTTCTTGGGGTCTGTCTTCTTAATGTTGTCTTGAAGAAGACAAATATCTGTTACTGCTCCATACCCCATACAGCTTGAACTTTTCAGCTTGTGTTAGGGGAATGAGATTATTTGTTACTTCATGAATAATAATATTTTGGTTTTTCTTTCTCCTTCACATTCTCCCTTTCCTCATCATTCATATTTTTGAATGATTGGCTAATATGTTTTAAATCCAAGTAGATAAATCATGTTTCATTTATCAGTTTATAAATGCTGCCATCTAGTGAGGTAAGTCCAGATCATTTCAGAACTGCACTTTGTAAACATTGATAATAAACACTAATGGGTCTGAGTCATAAGAGCTGCCACAGTGTAATTTCTTCCAGCATTGATCAGAAAAGCTCCACTTTCACCTGCTGAGGGGTCATGTCCTCTTTAATGTTTTGGGCTTGGGTGTTGACAGACAGCTGGCTTGGAAGTTGAAAGCAGAAGGGATTTGCACGTTGTGAAAGGAAATGACTTAAGGACCCAGCCCTGAGTTAGTGAACTCGAAGTTACACCTCAGTTTTGTTCAGTTTCCAGCTGGCAGTTTCTTTGCTGGAATCACATGTGCTCTTTTCCAATAACCTCTACAAGGTACTGTGGTCTTTTGAGATACCAGGTCTGTTTTAAATGATCTGTTTGTTTATCCTTCTGCTGAATGTACTGCAGAGCCCTTACAACCATTTTCCTCTGTCTTTCAGGTAGAACAGGTCAGCCAGTTAGCTGTGTTTGTAGAAGCAGCACTAGATTACCATAAACAATCCACAGAAATTTTGGAGGACCTGCAGAGCAAGCTGCAAAACCGGTAAGACAGAACCCCTCAGAAAATGCTGAACCTCTTCTGCAGCTTCACAATGTTGGAAAGTGTCTGAAGCAACAGATCTTGTAGCACCACCTTCCGGATGCACATTTGCTGTGCTTTGTGCCAGGCTGAGCTCCATGGCTTTAAAACCCTGCCACCTGGCAGCTCCTTGCTGTGCTGGGAGACTTTAATGTAGCACAGGATCTGCCCAGGGAGCTCTGAGTGTGTGCAGAGCCTCTCCCATCTGTGGTGGTTAATGGGGACAGCCTCCCTTTGTTTAGAGGTTTATTTCAACTTGCATACTTGGAGTTGTGTTTTGGAAGATTTGCTTGAAAGTTGGCCTGTTTTTATTGAGATTAAGGGGTATAACAAAATTGTACAGCACAGTTAGGAGCAGCCAGCTGGCCAGGAACAGAGCTGTGCTTAACACACTTATGAAGGGCCCAGGTACTTTGTGTCAGCCTAAGGAAAGGGAGAAATGCTGCTGTCACTAGTGTGTCACTCAGGTCACCAGAGACCTGATGTCACTGTGGTGTAGGCAGGCTCAGGAGAGCTGCTTGGGTGGGTATAGGCAGAGTCAGGGTGGCTGTGGGGGAGCGCTGGCATAAGGACAGCTCTGTCTGCAGACACCCTGTGCCATCCCAGCTGGAGGGGCCAGGGGGGCAAGGAGCTCTCAGCTGGGGCACACACAGCTAGAGGTACTAGACAGTTTTGCTGGCTAAATGTTTTTTTCTTGTATTCCCTAACAAAAGGGCTATGTGCGAGATGCAGTCCCTGGGCCTCTGTCCTGGATGTGTTTCTCCATATGTCATTTGCATTGAGATTTCCAGGGAGCTCATTCCTGCAACTTGTGCTGAACTCAGTGGCAGCTGTGGGTGCTCATCACTTCTCAAACTCAGGCTGTTAAGCTTTATGCCTTTGTCAGCAGGACCAAAGTATTAAATAAATTAGGGACTTGTTGAAATTCAAGTATTGCATGAGAATTGAGCAGCTTTTAGTAAAAACACACTCCCCCCCAAAACAAGCCAACCAACCAACCAAAAAACCAAACCCAATGCCATAAAACCAAAACACAAACCAACCAAAAGAAGCCTAAAACCAGAACCAGCAGAAGACTTTTTTACTTCACCTTTCAAACAGCAAAGCACTTAACCTGAGCTTAAATTCTGTAAGTATTTCTTCCCCCTTTCTTCCTAAGTAAATCTCTTGCTGCTGTTCTCTGTGTTACAGGATAAATGTAGCATCCAGTCGGCCTAAGCGGGAATTTAAGCCAAAACCTGTAATAACTGCAACTCTGGAAATTGGTGATAATCAGCAGCACAATGGGATTGCCTATAGTTCTTCCGTAAAATCATCAGGTGAGTCTTTCACCACAGAATTAATGGGTCTCTAGATGTTTTGCCAGATTGTTGCTTGAGGTATTTCTTGTACCATGAGAACAGTGGATCCATCAGGCATCAGTATCTGTGCATCTGACTCCAGATTGTTTCCCAGATTTCAAAACAGAGCAGTGAATCAGGGTTCCTCTCAACAGACTCTCACCATCTGAAATTTAGGTGTGGCATTCTCCTTGGTCTTTTAGGTCTCTGAATTGCCACTGAGGGTGGGAGGAGAGAGAGGGAGAGGCACTTGCAGAAAACAGTTCTTTTCTTGCAAAGACAGATGCCTACAGTGGGTGTGTTTGATCACAATCTGGAGTATCTCCAGATGCTAATTTTTCTCCACAGTCTCAGAGCATAAATGATCTGTACAGGATCTCAAATATTAGCTATGTAAAATTCAGAGATGACTTGCACCCTTACTGTTTTTAACATCTTATAACTTTACTATCCCCTAAATTATGCACCAAAGTATGACCTGAATTTCTTTAGGTACCTGTTGGTGAGGGCTTAGAACCCTTTCCTTTGATGAGGCCCTGATTTCATAAAAAAACAAGGCAACTTTTGAAAGTTGTGTTAATAACACATCAAAGCAGCTTTTCCTCATCTCATGAATAAAATTATTTTGCCCTTTCTCCTTAATAACTACATTGTATGATGAGATCAGCCCAGTTAAAAAAACAAAACAAATAAAACCCCCAAAGAAACATAAAACCCCAAACAAAACCCCAGTGACAATATGCAGAGGAAAGAGAATGAAAAAGACAGAAATTTTTCTATAAACATTATTTGGAAGGAAAATAGAGGAGAATTAGTGAGCCAAAGGTTCCCTTCTGTAGTTGGCATGGCGTCTAGGATCTTTTCCTGAAGATTTGTTGGTTTGGGTTTTTTTCCTAACTCTCTGATTTCTTCTTCCCTCCAGTGTTTTAAAGGTTCCTTTTAAAGGTTGTTGGGAGAGAAATGAGCGAACTAAAACTGAAAGAATAAAGCTTGGAGCTGTAACTTCATGCTCCTTCCAATGTCTCTTGAATTTTCTTACACTGTGCTACAAGAGGAAACCATTATGCAATGCATACTGAAGGGGATTTGCAGCAGTTTGGCAGCATAAATCCACCCAGTGAGATCTGATTCCTCAATTTGTTTGAAGCTCCTTGTGCTGCCTGAATGCTGAGTTCTTGTGTTGCTGTAAATTGTGGGATGGAGGAAAACGACCCCCTCTGTGCATTATCTCAGGTTCCTAAGAGCTGTGACACAAGGACACATTTCATCCAAAGCACTGGAGGTGTTTGCAGGGATCAGTAACTTCCTTGGTATTTTCACAGCACATCTGGATGAAAGTAGCAAAAACAGCAACTTCATTAAAAATCACCATGAAATGTTTTGGCCCTATCAACTACTTACAAAGTTATATAGGATTTTTTTTTCCTGTTTTGCATGTGCAGGGGAGAAAGGAGATTCAGATTCAGGATTTGTTTATAAGCCAGTGTGTCAAACTGCATTACAGTGGTTTGTCTTGCCATCCAGCAGTTGTTCCAAGATGTCCTTTAAGGATAATCAATCCTGCCTTTGGAGAAAGTCACATGATGACTTCTCCAGGTTGCTTCCAGCCCACTTAGTTAAAGAAAAATCTCTGTTTTTGTGAGCTGAAATTCAGTGAAAACTGGAAAATAAATGACCACTGATCACTAAGATAGGGAAGAAGCAAGGCACCTCCATTCACTGACTCCATCTATGGACTGTTTGCATCTCACTGAATGAGGGGTTGTCACTTCACTTGCTTCCCTTGCTTAGTGCTGTCAGAATGGAAACAAAATAAAACTACCATAAAAGAGATGAAAAGGAGAAATAGGATGTATGAGATAATTGTTGCCATGCTTAAGTGCTATTAACATTAGAAAGACCATGTATGCTGGTTTTTTCCTCCTAAAGGAGCTGTAGATGCTGTGCTTACCTCCCCAGCAGGTACAAATCATCACTGAAATCTCTGTTCATTCTCGTTTGTTTTCGTATTCCTACTCAAATATCGTCCATATAGATTTCTGTGAACTGCAGTGGGTTTAATTTGCCCTGATGATAAATGGGAAAACCTTTCTGTCCCTTTTTCAAATCAGAATCATGAAACAGATAAGGTTTTTTTATGATCTGTGATTTAGAAATGGGAACCAGGCAGTTCTAAGCAAAACTGCTAAATGTCTTAAAGTCTCCATGAGATGAGGAAATAGCATTGTAATCACTTTCTTTTTGTTTAGGAAACTGACCTCCCCATCCTACTTAAACAAGTACTTCCATGATTCATTTTCCCCACTTCCATATTGACCCTATCAAAATGCAGATCTTTAATTTCTCTGGTACTGTCCCTCAGGGTCAGTAGTGTCTTGGTACTCAGCAAAGCCATGGAGATCTGCAGGACAGTTCAAAGCAAGATGTGACACATTCAGCACAACTGCCATGGTACAATTCTGAGCATGGGAATTACTTTTCCCATGTTCCACAATATTTTTTCAACTATCAGCTTCTTGGAGTAGAAACGCTATTTTCCTTTGTATAGTCTCTAACATGTGAGGAATATTTACTACTTATGACTTACACACATTTTGCAGGGCTAGATTCACATAAACTTAATTTTTATGTTGTTGCGAGTTATTTGGCTGCTTTGAGTAAATGCAGATAAAAAATTCTCTATTTCTAATTCATTGTTATCCTCATTAATGAACTGCAGCTGTGAGCATCATCTGGCTCATTTTAGAGCTCTTTAATTGCTGTATTACATCATGCCTTTCACTCAGTTTGTTTGTCAGGTTTGACTATGATGTGAAATATATGGATCTGGTTGCCACATGCTGGAATTTAACATAAGCATCTAAGTGTTTACTCACTTCAGCTATGAGGGAGACTGGGATTAATTATCCTAGCAAGCTTCCAGTTTGTGATTATTAAAGTGCAGTCTTGCTACCTGATGTATACAGCATGGTATAGAAGGCAGAGTAGATGCAGGTAACACCCTCCGTTTGGGGAAAACAAACAAAAAACCCAAACCATCACTGAATGGCTTTTTGGTTTCATCCTGTAACATTCCAGGAATCACAGACAGCTTCTTGCTCACCCTGATTTTGTGCTGTGCAGGTCTGAATGGTCTGGAAATTAATGACAGTTCTTTTTTGACTGTGACAGGGATGTAAACTGGAGAAATAAAGAAGGTGCATATGGAGTCGCAAATTAACATATACCCTGTTGGCAGAAATAGCAGAATTTATTTAGCTAAAACCTCTGCAACATTTGTGCAAGTAGACAGCAAAAGGCTGGAGTGGTGCCAGCAGTTCTGTGATGTTAAGCAGTGTGTGTCAGGCAGTGCTGCCCCCTTACCTTTGTCAGGGAAGCTTTGTCTCTCTGGATTATACAGTAGCAGCAGCTGCCTGACTCTAATGAAGACTTTGACTGATCCTACAGCCTGGAGTGAAACTGGTTGTGCTGGCTGTGGCCATTATTTAAAAACTTTTCCAGGCTGCCAGACGTTTCTTTGCAGTTCTTTGGAGCTGAAAATGAACCAAATGTGATCCATCTCTGATCAGGTAGCTCAGTGTCAGGAACTAACTGGCCTGCAGTAACAAACGAGCCCCATTGGAGCGGCTCTCCATTACCGGGATCGCCGCCCTCTGCTGCTGACAGCTCCAGAGAGCTGCTACCACTCCTACCTGGCAAAGGCTGAGAATAACTCTGCTCTTTTTAAACACAAGCAGTCCATTTTTGCTGGGCAACTGGCTCATCATCTCTTTTCCGCATGGAGTCCTTCAGCAAATAGATGACAACCAAGCTTTCACCTGTACCAGTGTATTAGAGTAACTCTAATTTAGCTGCTCCTTGTAGGACTTTGTCACTACCCTGAGCCTTCCAGAGGATGAGCCTGGCACTGTGATAATGCTGCTCTGGGAAGGTTTACTTAGTCTCTGCTGGCACTTCTCTTCCATTGTTATAAATAAAAGCTCTCTTCTGTTGCTATCAAGGGTAAAATATGCCCACAAAAGAGAAAAGCAATTCCTACTTTCCAGATTTAACACCAGATATTGCCCCCAATTGTATTATTGTCAATTAAAAAGATGCTTTCACCTGTCTGCTTTCTCTGAGTGATCACCACTGGTTCTTAGCTGGTTTCCTTTAGAGACTTCTCCTAATTCCTTTATCTAGAAAGTCTGAGCAGTTACTCTTTAATAGTTTCCTATGTGTTACCATGATTAACAGGTTAAAATGCATTTTGGCCATTTTATCTGTTATATCTGTACTGCATTACCAGTTGCAAGCAGGTTTACCCAGTAAAAACTGACAGCTGGGAGACTCAAGACTGGAATATTTGAGTATTGCTGCAATGTTCCCAAAAAGACAACCTGAATAATTTAAATATAAGTACTGGTGTTCTGGAGATGTCATGCTATAAGGTGTGGTGCTCCTCTTTACAAGGCAGCAGCATTAAGTCTTTTCTCCTGTTCTTCATTTATAAATGTATTTCAAATTACCAGACTTTTACTTGGATACATTACATATGTTGTTAAAAAACCTGCTATGGCTGAACTCATACAGTTGAACCATGGAGTAGACCTTGACTACAGAGTTGAGCTTTAGAATTTGAACATAATTATTCTAATAAAATGTATTCTAATGATTCATAAATACAAATGTTACCAATCCAGGCGAATTAATACTCCTCCATAAGAATATCTTTAAAAAAGGTATTTACTGCATTAACAAGTTAACAAGGTTAACTTATTTTTTTAATGTTTGAGGGTGATTTGAAATTAAGATCTTTTTAGGATAAACGTTGCAAATCTCAAGAACGGCCAGATACTGTATCAGAAAACTGTTTTCATCCCTAAAGTAATTTGACAGGTGAAGTGCCTTTGTTTCTACCATAGCCCTTGCCTTGGTTCAGATGGAGGATGTGTAAAATAAAGGAGCACACGAGCTTGGGGAGCAGTAACCCAGAACTGTCACTGCTCAGGTGAGGGTGGAACCTCACTCCTGCCCAGCAGTGTGGTGTGAAAGTCCAGGGGTCTGTCAGGCTGCTGTGTGTTTGTAGGACAGAGCAGGAGCCCCTGCCCCTGGTAGGTGCTCCCACAGGACCATTGTGCTGCAGTGCCATTTGATTAAAGGATTCCTTGTCGTTTCCCCTGTTGATTTTTCTGCTTCCTCAACTCCTGCCCTTCCGATTCCTCTGGCAGCTGCTCCACAGAGAGCACATGGGGTTTGACAACTGATTACTCAAACCCTCAGCTGGAGAGATAAACATCCTTTTGAGAGGGAAGGCAGCTAGGAATGAAAGAGGAGTAGCATCTGAACTTAAGGAACAGTTATGTGTTAAACTTATTATCACTAGTCTTGTATTTTAAATGTAGAAGCACCAGATGTTAATGAATAAAAGCAAGGGAAAAGCTGTTGCTGTTGACATGACAGCAGGGCTACATTTGTGGCCCCTTGTTTTGTGCTGAGGGGCTGGTGGGATGCTGTGAAGCTCAATTAATGTGGTTGTTTTTTCTGTCACTGGGGCAGGTTCTTCAGTGCACATGGATCAGCCTTGCTGCCAAGCTCTCTATGACTTTGAGCCAGAAAATGAAGGCGAGCTTGGATTTAAGGAAGGGGACATCATAACTTTGACCAATCAGATTGATGAGAATTGGTATGAGGGGATGTTAAATGGAGAGTCTGGCTTCTTCCCCATTAATTATGTTGAAGTGATAGTTCCCTTGCCTCAGTGATCGTGTCATTCGAGCTGTGAACATGATTTCATGACTGAAATGGATTCACAAATGTTCTGTCAGTGTGGCATTCTGTGAAAGCCTTGCTATTTGACTGACTTACTGACTTTTGTATGCGTCTTTTTAAAATGTATTTATTTTATATTCAAAAAAATTTCACCTCCCCTGATTTTTCAACCTGCAAAAAAACCCATACCCAGTTTTTTTGCTTTGTGCCTTGAAGATCACTGTATGAAGTGTTTACTGGTAGCTCACTGTTGCTCCAAAAATGCATTTCCTTGCTATTATTGTATGTGGGTTTTTTTTTTATCTTTGGCTGCAATGATTTTACTATTGAAAACCATTTTAAAAAATACTGTTAGTGAAGCTAACTGTAACCAGTTCCTAAGTTACTGATGTCCTTGAGCTGTTTTCATCTATCACACCATTATTTATTGTGAACAAGTTAATTCATCTTTTGCATTGTATGTTGACAAAAGGCAAAGTGGTTGTTGTCAATATTAAGATGATGTTGTACTAAGTACAAGTTCTCAGCATTGAAAATTGGTATAATTTACTGACCAAACTGAATAAATATTTCTGTGGGGTAAGAAAAGTGGTTGCTGCTTCTGTACTGATGGTTCTGGCACTGGTTTGAGCAGGAGGCCACTTTTGCTGAATAGATCAGCTTTCAGTGAAAAAACAATGCATGAATAATCTTGCTACTTCTCGACTGCTTGTTTAGCATTATGTCTGTTAACATCTTTTTCTAGCAGAAGGAAAAGAGAGAAGTTCTTGGAACTAAGTACAAACTGCTCCTAGTTCCATAGGGTGTGTAGAGAACTCCAGTGAGAGAAAGGGGTGAGTAGCACTGGTGCCTACTGCACACAAATGAGAACTCAATACATTTCTGTTTGTTATATTTAGCTGAAAGGGATGGAAAGGAGGAGAAAGAAGAATAGGCAGTGCTGGAAAAACATGCAATAACTAAAAACATAACAGAAAAGCCTCTAAATTAAGGAAGAAGTCTGGCATCAGAAGTACTTATCCAGATACGGATAGAATCACTTTGGTTTTGTTTACCATCTCCTGCTTGGCTTAGTAATGTAGTAGTGACCAAAGTAAGTGAGCAGCCCTGGAGGAAGGTGTAGTCTTTTGCCAGTTGCCCATACAAGACAAATTTGAGAAGAGAGCTGGATTCTTTACAGAAACACTGTCTACTGAAGATTCCTCTTAAGCTCATAGCAGTTCAGCTCTAGTTCAAGTAAGTGATAAACAGGAGAGCATAATGCATTGCTGAAGGTTTCTCCTCTCTGCAGTCCCTAAAATCACCAGTTTTATTACTGCAAAGTCTTTTGAACCACTCAACAGAAATGAATGAACAGACAGACCTTTATTATTTAATCTGCAAATATTTAAATCCAAGACTGCTTTTATATACATGAAAAATACCTTTAATAGTTAAAAAAGTTTTAAGAAATAAAGATAAATACAGCAAAGTTAGAGCAGCAGCCATTTCTATTGTTTGAGATGGAACAATAATTTGGATCTGCTAAAATCCAAGTCTTAAACCAGCATCTACTCTTGATGTCTCAAAATTAGAATTCTTAAATAATACAAGAGTTTAAGCTAGCATAGGAAAACGTCACCTTAGCACCTTCATCCGCACACAGGGCAGGTCTTGAATTTGGAACTGAACACTTTGGCAAGGTAAAAAGACAGTCAAAACACTACTGCAGCACAGAAAGAAATCTGCAGGCTCAGCTGCTCCCCTGCCCTCCTGCTCTCAGGTGGAAGTTTACTTCCTGTGGCTCAGAGCCCTTCCTTTCCCCTAGGGCCAGCAGGGGAGCAGTTTGGAGGAGGGACAGAGTGACAGCAGTACCCTGAGGCTGACTGTCCCCTCCTGAGGGTGACAGGACAGCATTCCATGGAGCACAGAGCTACCAGAGTGACAGGGAGCTGCACAGTGGCCCATAACCAGTTTCCCCCAGCTGTCCCACAGACACACAGCTGCAGCCTGCATGGAGATTTAGCCCATAAGGGCTCCAAGAGCAATGAGTTTGAGGTGCTTTTCACTCTAGTTGGGGCTTTCTAGCTTTGAGTTTTGACTTAGCATATGTTTCTCTCCAGCCCCTTAGAAAGCTGTTGGGACCAATCAAACAGTGCCAGCAGCACAGGACACAGTACCTGCTCTGTCAGAATGAGATGCTTTTTCACATTTTCAGGATACATTTGTCTAAGTTAAGGCTGGCACAGCTCTGCTGTGATACACTGTACCTAGGAATATACAATACTGAAACAGGAACTTCCAGGTGCTAGACTATAGAAACAGTAACATTTAATAACAGGAAGGAATATTTTTGACAACTTGCTTTTAATTCTAAAGTGTTTCACTCTAGGAAGTGACCCAGACCAGTTTTATGTATCTCTGCATCAGGATCTGAGCAGGAAACATTTCAGACCACTCATCACTCTTCAGGACAGTGTTTTACTTCAGACTTGCTCAAGGTGCAAAGGTATGATCAGTCCCATGTTTCTCACTCAGGCTGGAAAGAGAAATTACCTTCGGAGAACTCCATGTCAGAATACTGAGAAAGCTGAGGCAGCCTCATGTTCATTGTCAAGTATCCTAGGGCACGTGTTTAGAAGCTTTGTAAACTCTGTACCCTTCTGTTTCAGCAGGTCACAGAAACCAGATTCTTGTGTAAAAGTAAAAACAACTTCACATGGAGCTTGTACTCTACTGCTCTTTGTATCAGTGAATCCAAGGCCAGGGTCCAGTATCAGAAGGCAGGAGATTCCATCATGTTATGGACAATGCTTCTCACAAAGACATCAGATGGAATATGTGAGTTCCAAATTCCAGATATGACAGAAGATAGCAATACACATACAGTCTGTGTCACCTGGGACTGAGATGTGGTTTCAGATTACTGTCCACATTACATGACAGAACAGCTGGGATCTTCATTTTGCTGCAGAGAGAAAACATGAAAACATTAGGCTAATTAGCATGTGTACAAACTTAATATTTCTTGCTGGTTACCTACTTGATGCTCATATAGGCAGATAGGGTTTTTTAGCACTTTGTAAATTTAGTTACTTATTAATAAAGCAAAGGGGATTTTCAACAGGCAGTACATGAACTTCACTACACAAGTCTTTTAAGTCCATGCAATACATGAGCCTGTGCCTTCCTAAATGAAAGGCTGTCAGACTGCCCATCACTTCCTCTCTCCCCAAGCAGCAGAATCTAAGTGGCATGCAGATATGTGCTGCCCTGGCTAGGATGATAAAAGCAGAAGCAAAACAGGGAAACACTGCCTTCCTTTAAAGCACAGCATGCATTCTTCCCATTATTTTACTGCAAGTAAACAGAACTTATCTTGTTGCCAAGCAGCCATTTCAGTACTACCAAGGCAGCAGAAGCATATAGATACTAATATCAAAAGTTTGACAGGAATTCAGCAAACAGGAATGACATTAAAATTTGATTGGAAGTATTAGAATTGATTCTTACCATAAATGGCACACAACTGTATTGTAAAGTTGCTGATAAAACAGATTAGAAGTGTAAGGAAAAATGTTACTTTTGCTTTCCATCACTGATTATTGAACAAGTCATATAAGTAAATTCAAAAAATGCCTTTTAAAATAAAAAGAAGCCATCCTTGAGGAGAGAGCCTACTCTGAGTATGAAAAGAAGCTTGTATCACTAAGAGCCCAAAGGGCAGAACAGCATTATAGCCCTCCTCAATAGCCCATTTAACAGGGTCTCACCATCCTTCAGTGAGACTGAAAATATTACAAGAATGTGCATGCAAGTCAGGAGACTGACAAACATCCTTTAAGTCACATGGTATTGCAGTAACAGATATTTAACCAGATTTTGTTTAAAAGGAAAAAAAACCACCAAAACCCAGCAGTAACTGCCTGTTTAGGTACAGTTTTTTTCAGAAAGACAGTACTAAGGTACTTTTAAGTTAGTTTTCAGACAGATACATTATGAAAATATCTAAGAAATGGTAGTGGGAGCTTTAACCTGGTGCAGTAAGATGTGACCCTCCTTGTAACTGTGTAGGATCAGTTTTAGGAAGAGCTGCTGAACATTTGCCAGTAGGAAGAAGAGTTTTTAGCTAAGCATCCCCTTGCTCTCAGGCTTTGGAGTTTGTACCATTGTACTGTTTCAGGTCAAGACACAAACCAACTTGAATTAAGTACAGTCTACAATTGTTTGGTTAGGACCAACTTAAAGCCCTCATATTAGTTTGTTTAGATCATTTCAGCAATTAAAGATAGCTAAAAGTATATCAAAGTACAGTAGGAGCATCCAAAATGCATCAGTTCAGACTTGTATTATGGTCAGTCACAAGGTATTTGAGGGGGCTGGATATCTTGCACAGGATACTACACCATGCAAGTTGGTAGCCAAAAGTTTATAAGTACACTGACCTTAAGTTCACACTGAAATTGTCTTAAAAGCACTTTAGGGACACTGGAATGTGAAGTCCCTTCATCCCACGGAAGTAGTTAGTGTTTGCATTTTCTTCTTGGGATAACAGCTTTAATTCACAGTGAGATATGTAGATGATATGGACATTAAAGGTTGAATTTTCCATGTGTCAGTAATAAGATAGCAAACAGTTAATGCTACTGCTTGACCATACTCAGAGAATAAGCAAAACTTCAGTTGCATTTCTGACACAAAGCCATGCAAGCTACATCCTACATGGGACAAGAGACTGCAGCACTACTGATGAAGCAAATTTTCTATGAGGTGACAAGCATGATTCTCACCATCTCACCTGCTTAAGGATGCTCACAGGAACCACTATCATGAAACCAAACAACATTTCTTTTTTCTTCTTCTTTTGGTCTGACATCAAGAAAAACATTAAGAGTTGTGGGATATGAAGAGTACTTGAAGAAGTATTTTCATTTAGTAAAGAAAAGAAATAGCCATTGAATGACTCTGCTGACAGCGTATATTTAAACTTCAGGCAGCATACCTGAGATGCAAACTCCACTTCACTTCCAGTTATTTCTTCATAATCATCATCTTGCTCACTGTCTTCTTCTCTGGGTACAAGCATTATCTTCCTCTCTGCAAGTTCCTAGAATACAATTGAATTGCCACCAAGACCCCACAGGAATTAAGCACAAACAAGTTTAGCATCAGGACAGTAGAAGAATTTTATTATTTCACTTACCTCACCATCATCTGTGATGAGTGTAACACCAATATTATCTCCAGTTCCCCAAGATCTCTGAGACCTCCATACCAGATCACTAGGACCTGGGCTAACACCAGCAGCTGCACCCCAGATCTGCAACAGATTTACAGTGAGCTTCTGAAGGATCTTCTATAGTTAGATTACAATTCAGTCTAACATATATAATTATTAAGCATTTTAATACCACAGACATCCAGTAGGAGAAACCGAAGCACTGTAATCCCTGGCAAGTTAATTCTTTTCAGGACTACCAAGAATGGTTGGTAAAGTTTTTCTAGCTAAAGATTGTAAAACAGTGCAGAAAAGGCTGTTAACAGCTTCTCATTGTAGAGGTAGCCCTGCTTGGCCACACAGAGCATTTGAGTCACAGACATGCTCAGGGCAGCAACTTGTGTGTGCAAGAGCCTCCCACCTGGAGTCACTCACTGATCTGTTGAACAAATGCCTCCACAGTTTGGAGTAGCAAGTGTAGAGTTCAGCTCTTTGATCACCATCTACATGTACTTGGAGTATGATTTTAGAGCTAGTATTTCTGTTAGTACTACAAATCATGATCTCAGCATTGCTGACCTGGCATAGGCTAAAGATTTTAGCAAGAGTCTGAGTCTCCACACAACTTTTATCAAGTCACAGGAGTATGGGAAAACCTAAAAAACCCCTAGAATACAATGATTCTGTTTACAATTAGAGCACACTGCAGTCTGGGATGATCCAAGTTCAGTCCAAGCTTTAAAGGAAATGTAATTAGCATTTGAGATCAAGTTGCTTCAAGGATTTTCCCCCTATCCATCAACACATAAAATAAGAGCTTTAATTCTTTAGAGACTTGGAGTATCTATTTTGTTTTCCATATTACAGGAATCTCTACTGACATCTAACCTAAGAGCAGAGCTCTGAGGAAGTTTTACAAACCCAATACCTACTGTAACTTCCTGGCCTGCCTGAAGAGTGAACCTTGAAGGAAACTTGTAATTAACATCTGCCACACTTCCAATATGTCGTCTCAACACCCAGCCATGTAGAGATTGGTCCTGTGAGACAAGAAATTTCTCTCAGCATTACAGACCAACACCAGATAATTCAAACACAAGGTTCTTCCCAGACTCATGAGCCAGTTTTAATCCCACTCATGTAGCATACAAGTATTTGACAATTTTGAGGAAGCAGTTTGCCATGGCCACCTACCAACTACATATATATATATATATATATATATACACATATGAGCACCTTAAAACTTCATGGGCCATTCTGCATTTCAGGTACTTGAGTAATGGCTAAACTACAAGCCATATGTTTGAAGTCCTGATGATGAACTCTAATAGTTCTGGATTTTCAAACTAAACTAGTGGAAGAATCAGCTAATTGGCCAGATAAACCCTCTGCATAGATTAGATATCACCAACTATATTCAATCTTTTAGCTGTTTTAAGTATTTTCAACTAATTTGAAAACTATCCAATTTACTATTGGATAGCTTTTTTTCCTATTTAGTTCATCAAGGGTGAGTAGTACTCCTGGCAGTGTTAGCCTGAATTTGATGTTCAATTTCTGCATAATAGAAGTCCCTGCACCTCCACCCAAAAGCACCTCCCAGACAGCCCTGGGAACAGAGTACCTGCAGTACCCAAATGTTCAGTCTCTAGTCTGTCACTAAGCCAAAGCCATCCCTGAGCAGTCAGACATTACAATGCAGACTTGAAATGGAAGTACCTCATTAGAGTGGTTTTTAAGCCTGACAAATTTCCCATCTGCATCAATCTCTTCAATAGATATATTTCCAGTAGCTGAAACATGCTGAATAGTCTTAAATGCAGCACTACGCTCCCTCTTTTTGGTTTCTTTGATTTTCCTTTTCTTCCCATGCAGGTATCGTCGGCCCTGGCTTGCTGCTTGAGCTGCTGTGCTGTGTGAAGATGGACTGGGTGACAGCTCAAGCCTAGAAGGGAGTCAGATAACATTCACCTGAGTGTCTGATGTACTTTGCTTCTTTTCATGCCTACCCTCCCACTACAACCAAGCCTAACAGCTTCCTATATCCCAGCTTTCCATGGAGCCTTGAATATAAAACTTTACTTTTATTGGCAAGAGTAGCTAAGTGGTTTGTTTAGTTTGGAAGATAGCCCCAGCATCCAGAGCAGGCTTATATTGATAAGAGAAGATTCACAAGTGCACTAAACATTCCTTTAAGGTCTCAACAGACACAAGCTTTTGAAAATCATTTTAAGCTTTTGACCCTTCCTAGCATGTATTGAGAGTTCATTTTCTCACCATGCATGCAAGATACCATGTCTGCATGGACAGGAGTTGATCCAAGTTCCCAGCTTCATTCATGGAACTTGAATGCTCTTCATCTCTAAGGTGTAGCACTTTGAGAAAGTTGAAGAATGTTTAATGGACCTTTGAATTTTATCAGCTGGATTTATGACATTACTTCATCTTTCTACACCATGTGGTAGATGTGGGACATAAGTGCCATTTACAGAAGATGATGCTTCAGTAACTGAAATACTATATTTACAATGTGCTTAATGTTTGTTTCTCATTCTGAAGGATAGAGTTAGTGTAGAGGACTTGAATGAAGCAAGTTCTCATAATGAAGATCATAGCCTACCTCTGTTCCTCTCCTTCCAACATCTTTCTGTACGCATTTATTTCCAAGTCTAGAGCCAGTTTCACCTCTAAGAGCTGCTCATACTCTTCCAGCTGTGCTTGTGTCTGCTTCTGAGCTTGTGCCAGTTCTTCCTCCTTTTCAGCCAAACGCTGTCGATGGAGATCACGATCGTAATCCAGCAAGTTCTGTAGCTCCTTTATTTTGCTCTCCAAAGCAGCAATCTAAAATTAAGGGGAGAGGGGAAAAAAAAAAATCAAACCGTAAATGAAGAATAGAGAGAAGAGGCCAATATTTTGAATTGAGAATAAATTAAAATAATTATAAGGTTATACAAATAAAGACAGAACCTGGCTTTGATATTGATTAATTTGAGAAATCAGAGTATCCACTCTCTTCTGTGTTTCCATCAGCTCCACCCGAGTGGTATTGGCAGACTCACTGTTCCTTGCTGCAATTAGCTGGGCATTCTCCACCTGTGAATAAGTCACTGAGTTACACATAAACAAGGAAGGAACACCAAATAATTTTCACCTGTTACACCTGGAAATAGTTATCATTACTGAAGTGTGCAGATAGCAATAAAGTCCAGGGCAGAAAGTTCTGTAGCTTTCCAGGGAGGTTTACACAAGTTTGACATTTATATCAGAAAAAGTCAGCAATAATCAGGTAGGGAAGATTTCTGGATTAGGATATTTCAGTTAGTAATGTATGAGGACTTGGTATGGATATTAAGTAAATTGATTCTCCAGAAGACTAATGGAGAATATATTTAGAAGCTGCTTGTCAAAGCATAGAACTGCAGGATATTGGGTGTACAAATCAAACTATTATCACTCTTCACCAAAAGGTCTATTATTATAGAGTTCCTGCATCTTTACAAGCAGCACTGAATTGCTCTACAAATACCTCAATCTTGAGATATCCCAAGAAAGGATAAAGTGCTCCTTCAAGAGCAGAATTTTCAGTGGAAACAAATACAGGCACCCAAAGGAATTCCCTGAGTTGGCATGCAAGTTGGTGTGTAGGAAAAGTTAGATTTTATTCAAGACTGAAATTGTTTAATACAAACATAACACACCTTGGTCCTGAATCTGTCAGAAGTCTGAAATATGATCAACCTCTAATCCCTCCCTGTATTTATGCCTGAACCAGTTTTGTTTGGGATCAAATGCTGGCAGAAATCCTACTGTCAAATCTGACACTGCTTTGAAATTCCATAACAACTTAGGCCAAGAAGCTGTGCAGTGAATGCGGGGGCTCCACTATCAGCTGTTTTTGCCAGTGTGACCTTAATTATGTCAAGGTGCAGAGAACTTCACTTTTGTTTTAATGTCATCTTTTCCAAACTCACCTTTGCACTGAATGTTCGCTCCATCTCCTCTTTGTAGCCTTGAATTTGTTCTTCATGCTGTTTCCTGAGCCCCCGCAGAACATCTGAGAGCTTGCTCTCAAATTCTCTTCGATGGTCAGATTCTACTTCTGCTATCCTTCTCTCATGGACTCTTTTTGCCTTCTTGAGCTCCTAGAAGAAATTTCTCAGAAGATAAACAAGCCAAGACAGTTTGAAACTGGATTTAGTGTACCAGCTTCACAAGTCCATCCCTTTTGAAGCAGATTTATCATTGAGTACACAGTAATTCATCTTTATGCATATCTTATTCATCCATTAAGGCTGGCACATCCACCTTGCTGCCTCACTATTGTTTTTCCACCTCACTGCCAACATTGCTTAAACTAAAATACAGTAAATATTTAATTTGCAAGACTAATGCTTTGAACTAGATAGATTCTGTTTGTTTTTTTAACTTAGAACACATGCATGTACAGTTCAGTTTCTTTAAGCACTGTTACTTCACCTATTCTTGTTTTATTCAAAAAGTAATAGTTAGTTAGAAAAATTAGAGTTCTCTATCAAACTATACACTTTGAGATTCCTAACAGTAAGAAGGAAGCTGGTTTACGTTCATATATCAATTATTCATTTAGTTGTATGTACTGACTTCTCTCACAAGGGTTACCAGACACCTCTGAGAAGTGCTAAGAAAGTTGGGAACAAGTTGTTTAATAAGAAGATTTAATTACTTCTCTTACTTTAGGCTTCAAGTAAACATCTGGAATCACTTAGCAGTAACTAATATAGGCACTAACACCTACACAAAATAATATATTGGGATTTCTGTTCTCTTTAGAAGAGCAGCCTAACAAATTTCTCATATCCCAGATACCTATTGGTACTATCCCAGTTAACATGAGGTTAAGTACTTTGTTGAGCCTTCCTATTTAGGTGGATGTTATGAGCTGATGGGCTGCCACAGGTTGCTAGTTACCTTTTTAGAGAAAAAAGCAATGTTAAGATGGGTTTTAAGTACATCCAAGGATCATGGACACCTTAAAAGATGCCTTGTTAATAAGCTAAAACATACATCTTCATGAAGGTGCTTCTGGAACGTCATTTCTTCCTGCAATGTTTTCATATGGTTTTCTACATCCATCCTCCTCAACATTTCACTGTGGAGATGCTTTTTAGTATCCTCCAGTGACAGATTAAGCTAGAAAAGACAGAGTTATCAAAATTAAGAGGTATTTTTTCAAATTAGGCAGCCAATTTGTTACTGGTCATTCAACTTAATTACCCCAGCAATCAAAACACATTGGTTGAATGAAGTGGGTTACTCTAAGTTCCTATGTCAGTGGGATCCAAATATCAGCAACAGATAGTATCCTATCTAGTTGTTATGTAGACTAGATTTCCCACAAGGCAAATATAGAACACCCCTTAATCCCACCAGCTAAATTTGACTCCTCAAAGTAGACTTCTGATGATTCAATTGTACTGTTCATATATATTCCTCCCCTTTTGAACTGTAATTATTCCAAACTTCTTACTACTAATATAATTTTTGACACTTAATCCTCTAAATACAGCCTATGTTGACAAATTAATATACACTTCCAGTATTACACACTTCTGATGTGTTAGAGAATGCTACAGGGACTATAGCAGAACATTTCATCTTGCTTAGACTTTGGAACAAGAAACAGTACATCCTATGTTCATAGAATTAAAGGTACCTACAACCTTTAGGTGGAAGTTTTAAGGAAACCACCATCAGTAGCATTTGCTGTCAGCAAGGTTTTTGTCCACCTGTCACTGTCATAGTTACCAGGCCTTCACTGCTTTTAAATATCGATAACTGAGGAAAATGAAGCAAAAACTGCAGGAGGAAAACCCAAGTTTAGATTCCAACAGCAAGCCTTACACTGAGTACTTGATCCTTTAATTCACGGAGCTCATTCTCCAAAGTCCGGTTCTTATTCAAGGCTGTTGCTAAATCAGCTTCCTTCGCAATTAGCTGGGCATCGAGGTCGTTCACACGAGCCTGGGCCACGTTTAAATCACTTTCCTTTTTGGAATTCCTACAGGAGAGAGTTTTACACTGTTAAGTACAGCTAGCGTGGCAGAATTTGTCCTCAATGTGTTTCCCTTCAGAAGGCTCCGTGGTTAAAGACAGGAGAGGTTTGTCAGGCTCACGGTGAGAGCAGAAAACAAACCAGACAGGGCCCTCCGACAAGCATCATTTGTTATACCGGAGAGATTCCTGACCCATTTTCCAGCTCGTTTAGAGCGGAGCCCAAGCGGAAGCCAGCTATTTTCCACGGCATTCCCGAGGGGAGAGGGAAGGGATGGCACAGGTCCCCGGCTGCACGGGGAGGGCTGGGCACGCTCAGGAACCGGGGCCGGACAATCCCGCACGGACACCCCCGCAGCACAAGCGGCCCCAGCCCCTCAGGGAGCGCCTCAGGGCCCCGCACGGCCCGGGCCGTGAGGGCAGCTCGGGTCCCTGACGGGGCGGAGCGCGCCTGCGGCTGCCGGCGGTGCCGCTCCTCCTCCCCGCAGCACACAGGCAGCTTTGTCCCCCGGAGGCCACCGGCCGGCCCGGGAGCTGCCCCGCCTGAGGGGCTCTGCCTCCTGCGGCCCTCAGCCACCGCCGCGGGGGACTCCCTCCTCTCCCTCACACCGCAGGGCAGGTACAGCGTGAGGGGAGCTTTGCTTTCAGAGCAAATATCCATATCAAATATCCATATCATCTCCGGACCAATACCCACGCAGTGGAACAGCACGTACCACCAGAATGACCAACACCCTTCAGTGGCCATCGGCACCACAGTGGAGAAGTGAAAGAAGGACCCACAACGAGCTCCCGTCAGTGAAGAACACTGCCATAATTCCCCAGACTGTTCCAACTTTTAAAATCCTTCCAGTTGCCTGCCCACTATCCAGAGTCAGAGTCCCTGCTCAAAACTTGTATTTGAGATTACAAAGAGTAAAGGAAGTCCCCAATTTATTTTGGCAACACCAGTTCTGCCAAGTGGCAAAGTTGTGTCAACTCATAGAATGAGTTTTCCAGTGGATAACTGAGACCAGTTGGCAAGAGTCCAAAGTAATTCTGCAGGATTGATCAACTTCAGAAAGCTTGAACTGCAAGGAAAGATTGGAAAATACTAAGGGTTGTTTAGTCTAGAGAAGGGAATAGTGACAAGAGACAGAACAATTTTTAAATACATGAAGGACCACTGCATAGCGTTAGGGAATCTGTTTTCCATGTCTATTGCAGGAAAGACAGGAAGCTCCGGGCTTAAATTGCAGGGAGGAATATGTGGGTTAGATGTTAGGGAGAGGAAACTGGCAGTTCACCACTAAAGCACACTGCCTGGGGGGGATATTCTGGAATCTCCATCATCTGGAATTTAAAATAAGGGTTACACAGTATCTGCTGGAAGAGATGCAGGTTTGGCTGGTTCCAGCACAGGCCTGGGGAATGTGGCTACATCAGGTGCTTGCTCAAGGCCTTTTCTAGCCCTGCTCTTCAGAGGCATTTGTTGACTGTGTTGTGCTAGAAGTTATTTACTCTTTACCCAGACTCTAGGAGAAACATAGCTCTACTAACAGTGAAAAACAAGATAACATGCTGTAGTTTAGAGCTTAGTGTGGCCTACAGATAGTAGGCTATCAATTACAAACAAAAACTTTAAGGCACTGCCAATCACATTCCTTGTAAATCAGGATGTCACATAGGCTTGAACTTGAGAATTTAAACAATTTTACCAAAAGATAACAGGTGTGTTTGAAACAGACTCCAGTTTATCAAGGCCAGAGGATGTCAGCAGCAGGTAGAGAATTCATTCTTATAATCTTAGCTGATACACTGTGTTTGTTCAGCAGCAAAATGCACATTCACATTCTCTGGTGCACAAAAGGAACTGGTCTTGTCTTTCTCTGCTGTGTTACTGCAGTTGCTTTGACCTTCCTGAGGCTTCAAATTCAACCAATATGCTTATCTACAATTCCTCCTCCCCAAACAGCTTTGGCCTGCTTCCAGTCACCATTGTTTAAGTAGTAAGAAAAAAACCAAATGCAATCAGTTTACTGTTGTCAAAAACCTTGAGTCTCTTAATCAGTGAATAATAAGGGCCAATAGTTGATGCTGTTGGGAAATTATCTGGTGACATTTCATTCTATAAGAGTTAAACAGCCACCAGGTTATTTAAAGGGTGTGTATATATCTAAGGATACAATACCCTCAAAGTTTGTTCCAAGTCATCTGAAACATTTGCAGTTAGGCAGCCCAGATACAACACACATTAATTTTAGGACTTCAGTCTAGTCCCTTCAGAAACCAATATGTACCATGTATCATTTCCCATGGGCTGTAAATTTAACCACTTCTAAGACCTGGTTACTGTAAAGGAAAAAACCCAACCCAACAGTCTAGAGAATTGCATATCTGCCAAGTCTAAAGCTTTACAAACAAAGCCAGAGTTATACAAAGAGCAGCAGAAAAGTCTTATAACAGGCATTATCCCTCTCCTCGCTGTCCACTCAAGTGGCTGGCTAGATTTATGAAACAGATCTGTGAGCCAAAACCCAGCATGACAGAGACAAGCCCAACAACTATGCAGCTGAAAACAGAAGCTTACAGTAAAAACGTGTTTGATTCCCAACTAGACCAGCTACTTAAGTCTACGAGGAGGCAATACTTCCTCCAGGCATTAAAGAAGCTGGTGCCTGAATTTGCTCTGATACAGGTTTATAACAAGATGTGAGGGGACTGCAGACATCCAAATTATTACAAGTCTATTACTGATATGGGGGTACAACGGGGCACTACAGTAACTAGCAGAGCTAGCAGGCTGCATATTTCTATAGAGGAAGCTTGTTGGGATGGGACACTTGCTCACACACCTCCTTCTGGAGGATGGGGCAGCACTAACATTGCCTTTGTTCAGACTTGGTGAGCTTAGTCAAGATGATTATTCCAGCCTCAGGACACACAGCTTACAAGAAAGTCAAGCTAAAACAGCAGGCAGCTCATCTCAGACTTAAAAGCCACTAGGAAAACTTTTGAGCAGAACCAACCTGGACCAGGTAAGCCATACTGCTCCCAGAACTATATTCTATCTATATTCCCCTTTGGGCAAAGTATGAGCTAAACAGCCCAAAAAAAGATGGACTAACTCCATACAAACACTCCTCCATAACTTTCTATATAACTGCCACCATCTTCAGTGTTTGTAAACACAGGCATGGTGCCAAACCCATGCATCTATGGATTCACAGGCCAGAAGGGCACCCAGCACTAAACGTTCTGCAGGAGTCCCATGCCCATCCCAGGCAGGTGCTGATGTGACCCTATAGCATCAGAGGCACTCAGCAGTGTCACCCCAGCACCTCCGGAACAGTCATCCAGACATCTCCTAACCCCAGAGCGCAACACCTTCGGGGTTATCACACTGCACGACCTGGACACGAAACGTCACCGCGCACTCGTCCCGCAGCCCACGGGCTCCTGCCAGCAGCATCCCCTTCCCCTCATCCCGCAGGAGCCCCGAAGAGGCGGCTCCCCGGGGTGTCCCCGGGCCGGGAGGCCTACTCGGGGCCGGAGCACCGACCAGACGTGCAGTTGCCGGTGCTCCTCGCCAATCTTGCCCAGTTCCACCTGCAGCCTGTCCCGCTCGATGGTGATGTCGTCCAGCGCCCGGCGGGCGTCGGCCAGCTCGGTCTCAAAGCGGAGCCGCAGGCAGCCCATCTCCCGGTCGCTGCTCGCCTGGTGCTCGCTCAGCTGCCGCTGCAGCACCGACTTGTCGGCCTCCAGCGCCCGCACCAGCTCGATGTAGGTGGCCAGGCGGTCATTGAGCTGCTGCAGCTCCTCCTTCTCCTGCAGGCGGCTGAGCCGCGCCGGGCTCAGCGGGGACTCGGCGGCGCGGCTGGCGGAGCGGCTCCCACCGGCCGGCATGGAGGGCAGCCCCGTGGCCATGGCAGCCTGCGCTCCGGGCCCCTCCGCCGCCGGGACCGCCCCGCGCAGGACACCGAGCGCCGCCGCCGCCCCGGTATAAATAGCCTCCAGCTGCCGCCGGCCCGCTCCGGGGTGGGCAGCTTAAAGGGCTCGGGCTGCGCCTTGCGGCCGCTCCGGCCCGGCCGAGCCCGGGAGAAAACGTTTTTTTTTTTTTTCCCTCTCCCAGCCCCCCCCTTTGCTTTATCTTTCATATGTGTCTTGCTGCATCTTATCAGTCCAATGGTGCTGCCCGGAGAAGGCGGGGAAGGAAAAACCCACCGCAGCCCTGCGTTCTCGGAGACCGGTGTAAGGGGTCGGGGCGAAACCAAAATCGCGGCTTTAGGAAGATGCATGACAGCTGCAATGATGCTCACACTCCAGCATGCTGCTGCGTCAGTGCTCTGACTGTTGTGTCTGGGATTTTTATTTTTTTTGCAAATTGTTCAGCTGATGAAAATAACCGTTCCGCTCTTCGTGGGCGTTTTAGCTTTCCTGTCAGCCATCCCACTTATATAGTGTTCTGCTTAAAAGCTGCTGCGTGAGCAAAAGGAAGAATGGGTGTAGAAAGAGAACCTGCGTGAAGACAAATGCGTGAAGCAGTCTGTAAAGCCTTACACTAATTACATTTAATAAAAATCAGTGTTTAGCAAGAAGGTTGCTTCAGCATTCCTTCAATTGTGATGTGAACAGTGATAATTATCAGTTTTCTCCACCAGCTACTTAATTTACCCTTTTTTACTTCCATTTTTGAGAGCAGTTGCTGTAGGAAACTCATTAAGTATGAGCATAAAAATCTCAGAACATTACTATAACTGTAAATTACAGTGTTTGTTGTAGCAGTTACAAGAAATGTCAATTAAGATTTTAAATTAAGCTGCTATTCACAACACAGAAAAATAATCTGGCATCCTCTTAGAGTTCTTTAAGTGTAAAGCTAGTTTTTTATGAAGAGTCTAGGTGCAAATTCAGGCTCCTCCCTAAAGGTGGACAGGCAGGCAAAAATAGGAGAACAACATAGTTTGCCCCAAGAGTGTAGCTGGGGAGTTTAGAATTAAGTCACTTATACCCCTGGATACAGAATGACAGCACAGATGAGGATACAGACCAAGGTGTGAATCCACAACATGGATTTTTTTTTTCTGACCATCTTTACACATTTTCATAAAAACCCAAAACATAATTTCAAGATTCTAAAGCCATGTACAGCATGGGAGCTACATAGAGCCAGATTAAGCTCCTCTGGTTCTCGTCTGAACAACACCACCAGGAAATTCTTTCCTGCAGAGCTGTTCCAGCGCTTTATTTTGATATAATCAGTACTTGTTTGTCCTTCATTGCCAATAGAAAGCTCAATTCAAGAAAAATAAAAAGCATGGTTTAAATCTGAACGTGTACCTCTAAGACAAGATGTGTACATCTGAGGGTTTATTTCAGCTTTGAAACCTCAGTCCTCTACAAAGAGCACTGTGATCATGTGTCATTGCCGTGCTTGATCATTGCATGTTACTGGCCAGCTGTTCAAATACATTGTACGGTTTTGGAACACATGCAGGACAAAGCAAGAAATCTGCTATTCTAAGAATATTTTTCCTTCTCTGCCAAGGCTTTGTAAAAATGCAAACAAAAACAGCTGAAAGAAATAGTTCAAAAATAGTCCCAACTAGTTTTATCTTTTGTATTCTTTACCTACTCTCCCTGTGCGAGAACAGAAGGACGCAACTCAAAAAAAGCACAATGAAAATATGTGGCTAATTCTTTTCTTTGTGACATTTTTTTCTGACTTCTTCTTTGATAGTCTATATTGCTTAGACCACAAATATAGCTGAGGAATTCCTGCAGAGATAAGCCTGTGCCATCCTTCCCCACTGTTTCAAGTTTAAAGATGTATAGGAATGTTCCAGGATTAAGAGATTGGGGGGGAGGAAATGCGGGAAAAGGTACACATCCCAGAATAAATCACAGTAAAAATATGATACAAATAGTCCTTTTACAGTAAAATATAGACATGGGAGATTTAGTCCGTATCAGTAAGTGCCACAAAGTTGGAATAAAAACCATTGTGGTTTTTTTCAAGTATCTTAATAAGCCCTTAAACTTGAGTTGGTGGATTTAGGTGAAAAAAAAGAAAACAACAATGAAGCAATACAATGAAAAAGTAGAAGCAAACTTTTTGTTATCCTTTTCTATAGGTATCTTCTAACTAACTCCAGGTGCAAGCAATGTGTGTGGGATTGTCCCAGAGTGTTGTCAGGGCTCCTGATGCACTAACAGCCGTCATGACCTTGACCAGCCTCAGCTGAGGCTTCTGCCCACGCTGTGCCCAGGGTTGCTGGAGCTCTGCCCTGCCCCTGCACCCCACCCTTTATGCTCTCTTGTGGTTTTGCTGAGCTGTGGGCTCTGCTGGCCCATGGACTGATTTTGTCCCTGCCTGGTTATTGTAACTTTGCCACTCTTTGGATGACAGAGACATGTCTGCTACGTACTTTGTTAAGGTGAAGTTTCTTGATTGTGCTATCTTTTTTTAAAATTCATTTTTTTGTGACCCAATACAAAATGCTTGAATTCATATCTGCTTTTCAAGGGTTAAGTGCAATTGTGGCTGTACATAGTAAGCAATCAGGCTTGGCTATTGTGACAATATTGCACTGACAAATATAGGCATAAATGCAGAATCAGCATGAGCAATGGAAAACCATGTAGCATTTTGGTGTATTTATCTGGATAATTATTCTTTGAAAGTCACAAGGGTCTTTTCCTAAACACCCACTGGAAACAAGGTATCACTGAACAGTATACCACATTAAGGAGCTGCTATGTATAGCAGTGGTACTGTTTCAAATGATATTACTCTGAGGTGTTGGACTATATCAATAAATATAAATATCAATCCTAAGCAGTCTGTTCACAGAGAGCTGTTAGTGACTCCCGTGTGACCAGAGCTAACAAGGACAAATTGAGTTCTGTTGGCCTGATAATTGTTGCTACAGTACTAGAGTAGGTACTTTTCCCTGAGAAAATTAGAGCTCACCCACCAGAAAGGTTAAAGGGCAGTTTCTGTTTCATTGGTGGTTGCACACAGAGATGGAAAAGGCCTTTGAAGAACACATCACTGTGTAGGACTCCAGTCTATGTCTCTATTTGCCTGGTTAAATTGAGCAGTACAAGTCACTTGGCTTATAATGGTTTTTGTCTGCTGTGGAACAAGCAGCTGTCTATAAGATGGTAACAGGTGAAAAAATTAAATTTTTTTTTGGCCTTACCAGATACAGAAGTAAACAATAGGTTTTGTTTGGTAGAAAATACACCAGAAAATAGCCTTTTATAGGTGACACTGGGCGAATTCCTTGCTTAGGCTGTCCTGGTTTCCAGCTGCCAGTGACCAAACTGCTCTCAGCTGCACACACAGAAGCTGTTGCTATGTGTGGTGTGTATTGGCGTTATTACTGCATTATTACTGCTGTGCCCAGCACCTGCCTCGCTGTGTGAAGGTACACAGTGAAGTGTGTGTTCATCTTCTCTTTCCATAGCCTTGCTCTGTGTGTTACTGGTATTCACCCCCATGCTGCATCATGCATTTCTTCTAATGTTTAATTTTTTTATTCCTTCTCCCTGTTCGCTCCTTATGTTCTCTTCCATTTTTGTGTTGGTGTGCATTGTGGTGGGTGCTTGTGTCGTGATGTGCACTCTTGTGGCACATGGGCCACCTGCTTTGCTCTTGCTCTTCCCCAGTAAGCCCTTACAGCAAGGGCATGTCCTGCTGACCTTTGTCTGTTGCTCATGACTTGCAATTTAATTGATTTCCTCAGAGCCCCTGTTTATTCACCAAATATTGCCTCTTCCACATAGCTCTCAGTAACATCTTGTTTTGCACAATCACAGAAGTGAGGGCCATCACAGAATGAGGAAAACAGGTCACTGTTGCATGAAAAGAAAGTGGTAGACAAGCTCAGGAGTTCAATATTCAAAACCATAATCTCAGTGGGGATATGTTATTTTGCAAGTTAGAAAGACTATCTGTTAACACAGAGCTATGTGTAGATAAACTGAAATTTTACCTCTGCAATGTTTTTCATTTTGCTTTATCTGCATTCAAACTTTATCAATATAAATTTACATTTTTCTAATTATGGCCAATATAATCCCCTAAATCCTTTCTAAAATATATTTTTGCAAACCCACAAAATGATCATGCAATTGTATTATAAGTTTATCTCAAAATGCTTATTCTAACATTTTAGTTAAGGCTGTGATCTGTGAGCTAGGAGAAAAAGTAAGTTTGTGCCATTCGAAGGTGTGTTTGTTTTGCTCTTACAGTATAGGATCATAAATATGGAAATGAACCACAAATTGTTTTGCTTAAGCACCAAAAGGAATTTGAAAGACAAGAAAGGACAAATATTTATTCAAATACTTGAAGTAGTGACCATTTGAATATATTGTTTAGGCAATTCTAGAGTAATTTGAACACAAACTGAGAAGACAGTAGTTTTCTTCTACTATGTTTATATCTATACATAAGCAGTTTTTCCTTTCTGAAAGCCTCAATTTTATTTTTCTACTTACTGTTGTGATGGAGCTGTTTCCAAAGCCCAGGGCAAGGATCTACATGGAAAGCAATGGGTTCCATAACACCAAGAAATGAAAGACAAGGTGCTGTGGCTGAACTTTGTACCTTTTTACTAATAGAGGCTTTACTCTTGATAGGGTATAACATACTTTTGAAGGGTGACAGTGTGTGACTGTTCTCTGCCCTGGAGGGCTTGTTATTTCAGAGTAAACAAGAACCCTGTGCACCTACAATGCAGGGCCAAAAAACTGATTAGACTGTGTCAGGGTTCTCATTACTCTAGCTACAGGAAATTTAACATTTTGCTTTCATTATTCAATCAGGTGCAGCTCTGTTACTGATAACTTTGAGATGTTGAACCAAAATGCAGTTTTTGCATGGGGCCTCTGCAGGATATTTCCAATTTTGCTATATGTTATTCAGAATGCTGATTTATGAGCCAAATGTTGTTCTGCGCTGTTTCAATGGATTTTAAATTTGTAGTTTGGCCAAACATATTTTCCCTTGAGTAGTAAAGACTTTTGTTGTGATGAAAGAATGGCCTCCATGGTCATCAGATTTGTGTAGCTGAACTTGGTTTGGGGAAATAATTATATATAAGTGGAATCTGTTGAAGAGGTATGTCTACCTGCATTTCAGGACAAAGATAAATAGAGAAGTGTTGAGTTTCTCTTTTAAATATGACTGTTTTCTGTTAATGTTCAAAGAGTGAAATTTGGTGGTTATCATGTGATTTAACAGAGGCTTTTTTTTTGCCAGATCAGAGATTTAATTTTTTTTTCAGTTTGGCCCTTTGGCAGCTATATCTTGCAGAATCTTTTTTCTCTGCCATTTCTGCCCACACTGTTAAGTGTAAGTTGAAATTTTCTGTTGCAATGACCATAAATCAAGAAATTACAAACTATTTCATGGTTATGTTTGATAGTGAAGACACATGGTCTTAAGTCTGTGTAAAATGAAGAATAACACCATCATATTTCTAACCACTGTCCTCATTAGAGACCATGCCAGCTGTACAGATGGATGGCATTGTGTTATGTGTTCAATGGAATAAGTGCAAACATCCATATTTCACAATTTTTTGAACAGTAGAAGCTTTAGAATTGTCATTTTCCATGTAATTTAAATTATATATATTTTAGACACCAGCCAAAACAATGCACATGTGGAATACAAAAAATGCTGAAAGCAATAGACAAATACATCTGAACTGAGTATTAAAAGCATTGCTATAGTTTGTTACTCGAAAATCTTATACTGGCTCTGCCTGGCTAATGTGGCATGAGTAGGAATTAAAAGACTGTGTGGTGAGAAGTGCTAGGAAGATAATACCAAAAGCACTTGACACTGTAATAGGCAAAGAGCAGAAGTTCTGTGCTGAAGAGTTTGTAATCTGTGCAAGACAGGGTAAGCAAAAGGGAAGTCAAGCATTTTCTTAGAGAATGATGTTTTATTTTAAACTCAAGTGGTTAATTAGTTTTTACAGAATTGCTAACAAACTTCTCCAGGTAGGAAAACTAGGCGATGAGAGCCTTTAATTTGTGGCCCTTTTAACTTTAGGGTGTGTGTTAATGAGTCTGCTATGGAGCTGCAGGTGCTGTGAATTTTGAAGTGCTTATTTTCAATCACATCTTGCCTGGACACCTGAGTTTCAATCAGCTTTTGTTTGGCTCAGCAGAAGAGGTTATGAAGACCTCCAACAGGAGTCAAGATTTCAAAGCTTCCAGATTCACTGGAAGTTTAGAGAGAAAAGATAAAGCAGCAGGAGTGTGTAGTGAGGCTGAGTGAAGAAATTAAATTGGATACATGAGACCAAAAATCAGCATTCACATAGGAAAATGCTCTGTTTTCACATAGGAAAGTGCTTTCCAAACCCCTGTGTAGTTTCTAGTAGTAGGCTAAGGCTATTTTTATGCTCCAAATACTGTTATTTTCTGGGTACTTATCTTCTTTGCAAAAAGGATGATTTCAATGTAATGTAACCAGACCTATGGATTATGGGGGAGAATGGCATTAACAACACTGAAGTCATTTCAGCAGGTGGGGTAGGACCTTCCTGATCTTTACTTTCCAAGGTAGGTACCACAAGGTACTTGTGGTGTTTACTGTAATGCTGCTTTCTGAAATCTCCTTGGGGGGAATGCTTGTGGGTGCTTACCTCTGTTTTCCTATGTGCTGTAAAAATTCAGACATAAGTCTCTAACCTGGGACCAGGATCACATGAGGAATTAGGCATGTGTGTAAACAGCAACCTGGCTTGAGTTGCTGAATCTGATGTGAGCTAATCTAGGCTGCTTTGTACTACACAATTTTTCTACACTTAAATTTATTGCAGATGAACAGATGTTTATAACACTTTGATACATTAATTATAAGAGGATAGACATTCTAAGTAAGGATGTTGCCAGCTGGGTACATTCCTAAGAAGATGGCAGGTACTGAGGGTCAGCTTAATCTCCATGGTTTTAGCAAAGGAAAATGTACTTTCTGCATTAGATTATCTAGTGGCTAAATTCTGCCTTTAAAATCAGCTGTGATGAAGTCTGAAGTGTATGCTACCTTCACGGGTATAAAATTTTGAAGATAATTTCAGGGTTATAACTGATGTCATAGTGAAAGGACTGTTTAAGTAAGTGTGGCAACTGAAATGGATGGAAAGCCAGGCTTTCCGGGAAGCTGATACACTTTCAGCTGAGTAGTATTAGAAAAATAGGAGATCGGGTCCTTAGCAGCACTGTTGCCTGTTACACAGCCTATTGTCATCATGTACGGACTGGGAAGAACAGCTCGCCTCCGGTGTCCGGGCTGAGAGAGACCTGAACCAGCGCAGCCTGTGGGTTCCAGTGGCTCGGACGAGGGAGCCCGGGCAGCGCTGGGGTCCCGGCGGGGTCCCCGCGATCCTTGGCGCTGCTCCGTGCCGGGCGTGCGGCTCTGCGGGCTGGTTTCAGCAGAGGGCACTCTGTTCCTAACAATAGAGGAGGCGCCTTCCCGTGCTGGTGAGAAACCTAAACAGATTGGAAAAGTTTCCAGTGCAACATATTTGAACAAACTCTTCATCGGTTATGTTTAGTTCGCTGGAGCATATTTTTAACTTCAGTGGCAGGGATCAGAGCCCTTTCTCTACGTGCTGCTCTTAGCGGACTCGGCGAAAGCTTGGAACATCAGTGGAAGCCGTAGCGCAAAGGTAGAGGATTTTGGCTTTCCTGTTTAGAAGCTCGAAGCTCAGAGGGAGAACGAGAGCAAAGCTGTCGTACGAGGCATATTCGCCAGATTTACAGTAGGAAACCTAAAATTATTGTAGAGGGCAGCATGATTAAAGACCTACTCGGTGTGCGAGCAGATTTGTAGCTGTATAGCGAGAGTTACTCGCAGATGAGACACAGGATGGTTGCGGTTTTGGAAGCTGCTTTGCATCAGATTCGGGGTCTGACTTCACGGTAGCTTTAGCCCCTCGGGGGAAGACGAACCGGTTGGTCCCGGGCTGCCGGGGTCTCGGCCCCCGCCATCGGAGCCTCGCCAGTGCCTCGGGGGGGAGCGGGCTCGCTTGGCCGCCCGCCCGCTCGGGCTGGCCGGGGAGGCAGCGGCTGCGCGGGGGGCGCCGGGCGAGCGGCGGAGCGGGGCCGGGCCGGGCCGGGCCCCGCGCCGCAGGTGGAGGCGCCTCCGGCCGGGGCCGGGCTGCGGCGGGGGCGGCCCGCTGCCAGCAGCCTGTAGGACCTTGGCTGGGGCGCGGCGGTGGGCTGGGGCCTGGCGTGAGGGAGGGGCCGCCGCTGGCGGGGCAGGATGCTGCATCCCCGGTGCCGTGACAGCCGAGGCTCTCCCGTGCGCCGGCCGTGCCCGGCCCGCTCCCCGGCGCGCCTCTCCAGGTGGGTGAGCCCAGGACGGGACAGCCCAGAGCCTCTGCCCCGAGCCGGGTCCCTCGGCAAGGGGAGGGGGGCGGCCGCGGTGCGGGGCGAGGGTCGCTCGGGAGGATCCCCGTGAGGGCGCGGCGGAGCTCCGGGAGCGCAGCACCGGCACCTGGGAAATAACACCGGAGCCTGGCGTGCTCGGCCGCTTGGGGCTCTCGGCAATGCCTGGACAGAGGGGAAAAATAATGTGTCTTCTTTTATTGTCATAGTTGATACTTTTGAACGACAAAAGCATCCAGGAGTGCTAATGATTTTGGGAGCAAGGGGGACTTTATGATGTTTTTAGGGGGAGGGAATAAAAAAAAAAAGATTTCTGTAAGAAATCTTAATTATGTTCGGTTGAACAGGTGCAAGAGCTGTTTTTGTAGATGGTTTTCCTTTGGGATGCCTGTTATTTTTAGAAAGGAGCACTTTATTTGAAAGAGAAGTTTGTATTCACTGTGTGACTTGACAAACTTGTGGGGTGGTGGCTGAGGGGAGGGAGGGCTGTGTGTGTGTATTGGGCGTGCATAGAACTTTCACTGCTTTGAGATCACTTTGGTATTGTATAGCCTGCGGCAATAGGGTGCATTGGCATAAGAAATTAACAGAATTATTAATGTTATTACATGATGGTGGTTTTGGCAATTTTAAATTGTCAAGCCCATGCTGGCCTTGTAATTGTGATGATCACTAAATTGATTTTTTTTCCTGAACTATTATTAAGCCCTGATTGTTTAGTCTTTGAGCTTTCAAAGGCAGTGCAAATGACTGCTGAAATCCCAGGGCTGGCCTTTCATCTTTGAACGGTGAAAGTGCTGGAAAGCACATCAGGAGTTCTATACTCCTTGCATTTTACATTCAAGAGATCAAGGTGGGAGGGGCTCCCAATTTGATAAATTCTCCTACATTCAGGAGATACTCCAGCCTGTCCTCTGTTGCCAGCTCCCCGGCCCCTCGCTGCGGTCCCTTTCCGTGCCCTGACGGAGCTGCTCACCCTGCAGGCTGTGCTCATGGCATGCGCTGCTCCTGCCGCCCTGGCCAGCACAGCAGCGCTGCGCTGTTTGCATTGCGCCGCTTCCAGCGGCCGGCCCAGTTTGCTTTAGTCATTGAAATCCTGGCGGAGCCCACTTGATTTTGTTTGTAACTTGAAACAATTTCTCTCCGCAGAGCCCCAAGGCATGAGGATGGCCAGCCCTAAAGCCAGCGGGCTGTCCTGGGAGATCACTTGGCTTGCTTTTGCTCTCTATGCTCACCTACAGGTAGGTAATGAACTTGTTGCTGTTATCATTTCTGATCCTGCATCAGGTGATCTTGCTGCCCACTTTGCATTACTGTTTTAAACCAGAAAACTGCTGAAGGAGCTGCTCTGTAATTAAAAGTCTCCCAATGAGAATATTTTCCTTTCACCAAACTTTCAAAGACATTCATGTGGGAAATGAATATTCTCTCTCCTGCTTAATACACTGTAGCTGACTTTACCAAAGGGTGACCAAAGGGAGATCTTTCCAGATGTGTAATGCCATGGGTCTTTCTAGGCAGCACAGCTGTTCTTTGCCCCCAGGAGTTTAAGCACCTGACAAATGTTAAGGTGCCCTAAGTGACAAGGCTGTAGAAATACCTTGGTAGAAACATCTAAAGCATTTAGAGGTGGGAAGGCAGGGAAGGTGGCCCAAAAAGGTCTTTGCTGCAAGTGTTGAATGAGTACAGGAACCATGGAGGAAAAACCACATTTGCCATCTGATCTATTGCCTGACATGTGAGCCTAATCAGTTCCAAGAGGTGAGTATTTCAAGAAATATGGTGTGCTGTGTGCTGCAGAGATGTGTTACAGTATGTCATTCTCTATACTGATAGTTCCCACAGCACAACGTTTCAAGGATTCTTCAGTTTTAAGTACACATAAATTCAATAAATCCTTAGAAAAAGATTACTAAATAAACTGAGAATTAAAAAAAATAATAAATAGGAACCTCTTTCTGAAGTATTGTTGTAGTTTTCAACAAAAAAGTAAATTCTTTAAATAAGATCAGTGTTGTTGTGTACTGTTTTTACTATTGCAACGCTGAGAAGCAGAGCCTGATGTGCTGGGCAGGATATAAACATACATACTGAAGAATTTTGAATTGAAGAACAATACAGCAGGCAAAAGGAGTATGAAGAAACTGAGGAGACTGTGCTAGACAGCTCAGTAAGCTGTGATCAGTTTATGGCGGATGTTGAGGTTCAAGGTAGCGGGAATGGGGCTCCCCTGCATCCTCAGTAGCACTGCTGAGTGCTGTGAGTGATTTGGCAGGTGAAGAACACCACCTCTCTGTGGGTGTGATTGCAGCTGACCAGTGCACTGGTTACTTGAGTAAAGAATTTGCCATTAAAGTAAAAACTTACATCTGTATTAATTGTGCAGTGAAACACAGTGTATTCACAAGTCTGAGCAGATAGGGCTGCAGTGAGATCTGCCTTCTGCCTGCATGTTCCTTATGCAAGGACAAAAATGTTACAGATTTGCTGGGCCTGTTAAGCTTGTATTTTTGTGTGCAAGCAGTTGAGTGATGCTGTAATAACCAGCCCTATAAAACACTCAGGTAATAGTTCATGGAGTTCTGTTAATAGTTCTGTTCAAGATAAGAATAGAAGCTCAGAGAAGGGACATGTTAATTTTGGTTTTGTGCCTTTTGGTTATGAAGGGACCATTTTTTGCTTTTAAAGTATTTCTCTTGTATTTTTTCTTTCATATTTTTCTTATTGCAGAGCTGGAACCAGTAGTGGCATAGTTTCCTCTTCTCCACAAATGGTTTGGCATAGCTTCACTTGTCTCTTTATAATAAAAACAACCCAAACACATTGTAGTAATCAATTGGCTATTGTGAGTAGCTTTATGAACACTTCAATCCAGGTCAAATTTTATGGTCTTGATTGTCCTTTAAAATACTGTAATCTGTTTGGCATATTAGAGTTATTAGCACTTAACCCCAATCTTGTAGGAGGCCTTTTTCCTCCTAAGTTTTAGGTGTTTTATCACAATTTTAGGCACAATAAAGATATTTTCTATTATTTAATGTAACATTTTTGGTATCCAATAACCATTAATTCTTTAATTGGTTGCTTGGGACCATACTAAATGGACCACACACAGTCATTTTACCCTAATATTGTACCATAACTTCCACTTCTGTTGTTTTTGGCTATTCAAGTGCTTATGTCTAGAGCTAATCCATTAGAAACAATTGGATGCTGGGCAAGGTCACAAGTCTATGTCATATCACTTATGTGCAATTGATTAATTTCATCCTGCTTGAGGCAGGTACAGAATAAAAAAAATGACCATTTTAAAAGAATGTGGTATGAATGTAATGCAAAGAAAACTTTAACATGAGAAGTTGTGAAAAAGAGGTAGCTGCTCCTGAGAAGCAATGGAACTTAACTTTGCTTATAGGAGTCCTTTCTGATTCTTCACAGCATGGTAATGAGCAGTGAGGTGTTTAGCTGGGCTCCAAAATTATCTCTGCTCTTGTAGATGAGCTGTGTCTCAAATTTGACAAAATTATTTTGTCAATGGCAAATTAGTTGCTGTACTAGTAGGTAAATTGGGTTTCCTGGGATAACCTAGGGAATATTTTACCCCTGAGCATTGTTGAGCTGGCTGATTGTTAAATCTGCTCTGTGACCAGGAGCTGGGACATAAATCACTCAGGAAGAAATCCCTTGTGGGTAAGGCTTGGCCATGCTCTTTTGCAAGTACAGAGCTGACCTTTTCTTGTATGTGCCAATATAAATGAAATTAATGGAACTGCATTAGTCTGAAGCCAGTGGTAATACAAGCAGATTACCTATGGATGTTTTTCTTGAAAACAAACAAGATACTTGTCTATCAAATGGCAGCAGCAACATGGTGTAGTAACTCTTTGTTTCTAAAGATTTAAATGATGGCTCTATCCAAAGTTGTTACTCTGTTCTACTGATTATGTGTATTTGGGAATGTTAACATCCCTAGCATTGAATTTATTGCTAAATATTGTTTAAAAGGCTCCTCATTTTCCTCACATTGTAGCAGGAGAGCTATTAATTCTACAGATTTTAGGAGAAGGTTAAGCTAACAAAAGAGAAGTCCAAGCCCAGTTCTGCTGTTTTGAAGTGATCTCTTGAGTACACATTGCTTCATACTGGTAATTGAAAAGGCAGGATGTTCAGCCTGGTAACCAAGTCTTTCTTAACCTTGTGATGATATTTTATTACACCATTCAACTAGATGCTGTTATATTTGTTATGAAATGTATGTGGGACTGTATATCTTTATAGTCTCACTAATGGATTACTGGCAGGAAGAAACGATGGCTATCAGATTTGTATGGGCAAATGTATATCAAGAATTTTACACATGGATTCATTTTAGGTTTATTCTCTGGTATGCTGTTTTCAAATCAGGAATAAGTTGATATTTTCTTAGGTTCCTATGGTCTAAATTAAACCCTCTACAAGTCAGTGCATTTTGCCTCCAAAGACCATGGGGTTGGTAATGTGTGCAGAGGGAGTAACAGCAAAGACACCATGTCTGGGTATTTAAGAAGCATTAAGTCTTGGTTTCTATGGAAGGGAAAGTTTCATAGGTCATAAATTCATTCAATAAACTGTTGGTTGCTTCCATGATTTATGTTCCTGCAATCCCTGCCTGCATTATGGTCTTTTCAAACTGTCTGTGATATTTTGGAAATGAAGTATATACATACTGAAAACATTATTGTCTTCAAAATGATTCTGCCATAACCAATCTGCCAAAAACTACCAACATAGTAAATGTCTTTAAGTCTGAGCTTTGCAAGGCCAAAAATCTGATGTCCATTACATGACATAGTGGACTTGGAGAGCATCTTCATGGAAAACCTTTGGATTATTGTTTTACAGTCACTGAATGTATTGCACACTGATGTCCAGAAAATAGGTTGAGCTACATGCCATACAACATTCTTAAGTCTCCAGTAACCCTGATAAGAAATACCAGGAGAGATTGGCAAGTCCTGAGTTAAACCTGAAGCAGTTGTCAGTTTCTGTAGGCAGGTGGCAATTCTGCACCCATCTGGAGTTTTGCTGTCAGCCCCAAAAGGCCTGTGGTTTTATTCTTAGTGTGAAGATTGATTTGCTGCTTCTAAAGACCAATAACATATCTGAGACTCTGTACAAGTATTCTGACTTAAAATATTCATTGCTATTGACAAGGTTGCAACTCAGTGACTGCATTACCAGAAAACTTATGCTTAAGTTTCTGAACATGCTTTAAATTTATGACTAATAATGATTGCTCAGCCAGTGCTCATAGGATCTGAACTGCTGTTACCCCTGGTTTACAATCCAACAGTGGAATTGCCTGAAAAGTTGATGTTTCTTGTGACTTGAGGCACAAACTATATATGAATACCTACTTTTTAAAATGTAGCATATAAAATTAAAGTCAGCTGTGGGATAGGACCAAAAGTCATCAGTGAAGGCACTGCTTTACTATCTAAGTTATTCATTATGGTGATAACTTTTAGTGAAGCTACACTGAAAGTTGGACAGAAATTCTCAGATCATTTGTGTGTAGAGCTGCATGTTTTTGTTTCCAAAACCAGATATCCAAGAGTCTGGTATACTTAGAAGCCTCAAGGATAGGAATAATTTCTAACAACTGCCAGTGGCTTCTAATTTCTCTTGAAAGAGTCAAAAAATGATGCTCTAGGATGATCTTTGGTTTAGAAGACGCTTGAATGCTTAGTCACTGATAATTCCTCATTCAGGTCTGCTTGGTGCAGATGCATCCCTCATATTCCTTACCAAATTGGGGCATAAACAGCACTGAGGTGGCAGTTTTGCACAGTGCACCAAATTCCATTCCTGCCTTTGCATCACAGAAAATGTACATGATTGATTGTACTGATATTAAAGCTCTTACTCTGCATCCAGAATTCCAGAGTTAACCATCCAGTATAATGCATTTTGCTTTGCAAGGACCTACATTTAAAAATCTGAATCCTTTTTATTTGATGTTACTTCTATAACCTGGAGGTTCACATATTTGTCCTTATGTTCAGTTTTTGTGCTTAAAGATTTTCTTTAAACATTTCTCCATGATTTCCTGAATCCCCAGGAGCTTGAATATGGCTTGCAATCAAGTAGTAAAGTGAATTCAGTGATAGTGGAAGGAGATTCATAATAATGCATCTATAGCTGTTGGCATTGTAAGTCTATGCAAGAAATCTCAGGTGTAACTTGTATCATGTTGTGCAAATGTTGTAGTTTAGTCAAATCCATGTGTCAGTACAGTTTTATACAGTTAACAACACTGATGATAATTCTGTGGCTGTGCACAGTCCAACAGAATCACACTTGAAGAATTCCAGTGTCATTCTCATTATGCAAAATCTCTGCAAAACAGGGACAGTTTGTGCATGGTGAAAGAATGGATTTGTTTTTGAAGTACAGTTTGATAGTGAGCACAACATTCCAGAAGGGACATTGGATACAACCATGGCCCCAGAGAGAATACTGAGACCCATGTAGGAACTGTACAGCACTGCAGTTCTGGTGTGCTCCATGCACTCACTTTATTGTCAGTGATAGACAAGAACTCCTTTAGGTTTTGAATTCATGCACATAACTTCCTTTCCTGTAAGGGGAGAACTTGATATTAGCTGAAGACTATAGACTGTCAAGTGCCCTTTAAGGGTCAGTTTTCAAAATTCCCTCACTTCAGCTTGCAGGAGGAAGGACAGTTCTGTGAACTCCTTTTTGGATGATGACAGCCATACAAGAGTTCTAAAGTAATGCTGGTAGAGCAGTATTTTCAGAAGGGTTTGTGGAATCTTTGTTTTGATGTCTTTCAGCAAGACCCGAGATGTTAAACACAAACACTGTTAAGTACTCAATTGCATTGTTAAGTGCTTAGCTGGATTTTTCAAAACAAGGTAAATTTTAATTAACTTAATGGGAGCCAGGCATTAGGTGCCTTAGGCACTTCTAAAAAGTCTGGCTAAGTATTTTTCATCATATTTAGCTGATTAAACCAAAATTTTCACCCTAAAAATTCTTTTGAAATAATAGGCTTCTGGTGTGTGAATTCTAGTACTCAAGTGCATATTTGATAATATTTGAGAAGTGCAAGTACAAGTGTCATGTGTTTATAGAAAGGGCAATTTTTGAGAATTTGGGCTAATAAATCCCTTCCAGAGAGCATATTACATAAAGTGTTTAGCAACAATGTTATTTCTGTTTCTAATTTTGTATTTATTAGATTTAACATCATTATGGAGAGAAAATGAGAACAATATTTTCAGACTCTTTTGAGAACTGTGGTTTCCAGGAATTGTCAGTTTGTCATGCTTCTGGATGCACTAGAAACACAGTGAATGCAAGTTAGCTCAAAAAAATTGTGAAGCAGTATTCAAACTGCATTTATGATTGCAGTTACTAGATTGTTGCTGTATGCTAATGGTTGTCATTGGTGTCCTGGTGGGAGGTCCCAACTGCTTAATGAGATTGATTTGTAGCATGAAATAAGTGGAATGTTTGTTTATATGTAGAAACATGTATTTCTGTGTTTATGTAATGCTGGTTTTTTTCTGTCATCAGGTGCTTTGCCAAAAAATTGAATCTGCTTAAAATTTATAGGATGTAGTCTCTTGTTAGCGCAGGCAAGCAAAACAGGGCAACATTTACAGTGTATATTTGTGAAAGGACCTATAGGGACTCACTGTATGGTAAATCAAGGTGTAGAGAAGAGTTTTAGTTGCCTGATCTCCTGCCTTTTTTAGAACCAATGAAGTGAGGTGACATGGACACACCTGCACTGCTGCAGAATGTGAAGAGTGAGGGATTGTGTTTCCTCAGTCTCTGGCAGTAAGTGTTTCCTGGCATGCACCTTGCTGAAGCTCAGAGAAGATTGCAGGAACTGGCTTTATTCCCAGCTGGCTGATTCAGCAAGAAATTAACTTAACTCCAAACACCCCTGTTTTTGTTGCAATTTCCCTGCTTATATACGTGGCCCTTCCAGGCTATCTATTGGGATGGAGAAATGTGAAGGGACAGGTACTTGTTCTGATAAATTCAGATTTGCCTCTTCAGATGGACGTTTTATTTTCTGACTACTGCAGCTTCTTGTGGTGTGGAAGCAGAAGGCTGAAGTTCAGTGCTCTCTGTGGATGTATAATGAAAGAAATATGCTAATATGTAATTTGTCTTCCTCTCCTGAGACTCTTCTCTTATTAGATGTTTTCAAGGTCACATTACTCATTTGGTGTTTTGTTTTCTTGAGTCTTCAAATACTTTAAAACCATTCCCTGGTTGAGTAACATGGATGTTGGCTGAAAAACCCAATAGCACAGTAGTGTCTTGAGTATTGTCTGCTTGTTAGGCAATATCCTAGCTGTAAACTGCCAGGTACATGTGATATTACGATTTCTTTCAGCTGATCTCATCAGCACTTCTGTTGAAAGCAGGACAGAAAATACATCTGTTCCTGGAGAGATGGGCTGTATGTGCTATGGGGATTTTAAAGCCACTAACTGATAAGACTGCTTGAACAGGCTCTGGTTTTGTCCCCTGATTTTATAACTTTATTTATATGAATATAAGGTGGATTATGTGACTAACAAATCACATGTTTCCTCTAGACTGGTGATTCTCACACAAGTCTTTTCATAGAACAGCAGTTAAGAGTGCTAATTGAATGTTAGGAAATGATGTCAAAGGGAGGTGTAAGACAAAGAGAATCATCCTTTCACTGTAGGAATTCCTGGTTTGCCTGTGCTGGTGCACTGTATACAGCTCAAATCCTTCATGAGTGGGGTGGAAAGGTTAGGCAGGAATCAGCTGCTCACTTCTTTCTTTCAGTGTAAGAACTGAGGGCCTTTAAGTAAAACTGCTAGGTGGGAGACTGAAAACAATGAAGCCTGGAGTTCTTCCATGTCATGATAATGGTATTTGGCACTCCTTGCCATACTTTTTGAGTAGAAAGTTACATGGATGTCAGGGGAGGCAGGGTGAGTGCTGGGAAGGCCCACTCCACAGTAATGTACAGATGAACCCCAGCAGGCTGGGAAGGTGAGTCCAGGAAAATATTGCAGCATTCTTGCTCTGGATGTGCTTTTTTGGGTGTTGGAAGCTGATAGGCTGGATGGTTCCTTGGTCAGAATCAGTTCAGCTGTTCTTAGGTCATTTTGGTGTTCCTCAGGGCAACACTTGAACATCATAGAACTAGAACCAGTTCTAGATTTATGTCACTTATGAATCATCATTTAAATATTAACAAAGAAATACATGCTCCAAACTCCAGGAGTATCTGGAAGATTGTCCTGGACATGAGATTTTGCTCTAAACCTAAATGGGTACCTATATTCTGAGCTTCTTTTTGTCTGCTGGGAACATTTTTTATATTGTTATTAATTTTTAATGTGAACATTTTTAGCACGTTTCTGATATATTTTCAAATGTTAGAATTTTAGAATGATTTTTCAAGTATTTGAGGAAATTCAGGCTTAATTGCTGGAATAGCTTCTTGTTTTTAAGCAAACACTAGTATTTTCTTGAGGAAGATAAATAGAGAAATGGCTTCTGATGGCTTAGCTTAAGTTCCACTTCCATTATGTGATCAGTCCTTCTGTAAAACACAAATATTCCAGACATTTTCCCTGCACTTGCCTTCTCCTCAGTGTGAGACTGCACACCCAAATGCTTTTCCCGTTTCCTTTTCCTCCCTCTTCCAGTTAATTTTGGAACACAATAGGTTGGTTAAAACTATAAGAAAAACTTCCAGAATGCTGTCTTAACATATGGGGTTTTACCATGCAGCTGTGTATCTTCTGCTAGGAGGGAACTATAAATGTATTTTTAATGCCAGGAGCTGGGCTTAAAATGCCATTAGTTATCTGGTGGGAATAGATTTGAAAATTAGTAAGCAATTAGATCAGTGGGCAAGTGTATTTTACTTAATTTTCTAAGTCTCATGGGCCTTTCCAATATCCTGTTAGCATCACCTGTTCTTAACACCCAACCTTTGAAAGTTTTTCCCTTATGCAGTGTGACAATAAAAGGGAAATATTTGTTTAACACCTAAATAAAAATTATAATTTAATTTTAATTTAAAAAGCCCCAACTTGCATGGTTTCTTCAAGGGAACCTGAGATATTCTTGGAACACTAAGCTTTTCTTGGGGAAAATTTCTTCCTGTAGATAACCATCTTGAGAAGGGCCTTGATTGGGATAACAAAACATCATTTTGTTCTGATCTTTTGAACTTGCTTGAATTATGTTCTTAGTAGACATCAATGATGCATTTGTTTATAATTGCTTATTTTTATTGCTGAATTTAGACCATCTGTAATGTGTCACATAGATTCCACTATTTAGAAATGGGGGAAGTGTAGGAATTATAAACTTTCTTTTTACTATTTCAAATGTTAAGGCCAGTCTTTGAGAATACTGAGGAAAAGGCCTGATCCTCTTGCCCTGTACTGAGTGTCTCATCATTCCTTGTCTGCCAAAAGCTCACTTTAAATCAGTGATGGTATGAGGGCTCTTGTACTCCAAGCTCTACAAGATTTCAGTTCTGGAAAAGATCCTTCATGAGGTTTCTGTGCCACAAGTGAGACCTTATTTTGTAAAATTAAGGCTTTCTACTTCAACATTACAGCATCAGTGGGAAGTTTTCTGAAGGGAGACCTGCCCATAGGAAGCAAGCTGAGGCTGAATTTCAGCAGTGCTAACTACTTGGCTGTCATATTTTCTGTTGTGTGGTGTTACTCAGTCCATCTCTTCATCATATCACTGCTAGGGATAGATGGCATTTGAAGTGTTGCCTGCAGCTGTTTTCTTGAAAAATGGCTGTATTTGTCACTTTGAAAAAAAAAGAAGCAGAAATAATAAAGCTAATTTTCCTGTTGCTTATAAACCTTGCAAGAGTTGAAGTGATTTCTATTTTTTTACAAGTCACTTTTTTATTTTGTGTCACTGAAGACATTTTATCAGGTGTTATGGTCCTTCCTGCTGGCAGGAGTTCCTCTGAAGTGCTGTGGAGGCAAACATCAAAACTGGTCCTCAGAGCATGTGCATTGTTTTTCAGGAAAACTGTAGCTGAATCTGGAAACTCATTTTTTAAAAATTAATGTGGCTTTTTGCCAGAATTATTATCTTCAGGTGTCTCTGAACCTTTTAAGGGGTTTCAGTCTCCAGTGCATGCTGCAGTTCTGAGAGTGAAAGGAGGGAGACATGAGTACACGACCAGTGAGGAAGACAGAGCTGATTTCTACATGTAGCAGCATTTTGTCTGTGCAGATGAAAATTGACATCATGGTGCAGGAATGTTGACAGTGTTTTGCATTTTGCTAGCTGCACTTACTGGAAAGCATGTGTTTCAAAGGGAGTTTTCAATTTTTATAAGTCTTTGCTTCCATATTAGCCCAGTCTTATTTTGAATGTAGACTTGAGCTATGAATAAAATTTAACTCATGGAGTAAGATTCCTCTGGCACAAAATGTGAATGAATAATGCAAACATTAACTAGTAATGTGCATGTCTGGGTCAGAATAGTCAAAGCCAACCTTTAGGTTCCACTGGTACCACTCAGCATTATCTTATTCTGTTCAAGAATGCCTTATTCAGAGAGTAGAGATACTGAGTTTGGGTAATCTTCTCTCAAGAAAAGCTGCACTAAGTGTGGAGAAAGATTAGCTGGCTGCACAAAACTAACCCTTTGGTTGTGGGAAATTCCCACTGACGAGATTTCTTAGTTCCAGATGGGTCTGTGAAAGGAGTGAGCCTGGAAGTGAAGAAAAAAGACTAGCAGCAATGAAAATGTGACACTAGTTCTTCATCTGGAGAGCAATCATTCAGATAAAATTGGCAAAATTCAATTAGATTATCTTTCAATAATGGGCTGGCCTCTCTCTTTGACCTTCATAATCCAATTAATTTTCCCAGAGTTATGTACTATGTAGAAAGTTGGCAACCCAAGTTTCCCATGTCATCAACTCTATCCAGTCTCCTGAGAAAAAGTTTTTTTAAGTGCAACATCCTTGCACCTGCTAGTTCTTCCCCAGCTCTTCCCAGAATCAGGCTGCTGTACACCTTCATGAATTTATTCCATGTTACCAAAGCAATTTACTGACTTCAATAATGGGATTCCCCAGCTGATAGGAGACAGATCCAGTCCCATTAACCTGTTCTTGTAGTGAAGGACTCAATTCTTTTTTCAGTGTCAGGGGTAGATGGGTTTGGAAGAGTTAGACATCTGTATTCTGAGAAATTACATCTGCACCTTTAGGTGAAATCAAAAGCACCAAGTCTGTTCCTTTGCCTGCAGAGAAAAGTTAGCACATTTTTTCATGGGGAGCATTTAACATCCCTAGAAAAAGTCAGCTCTCTGCTTCAGGTGTGCAATGTCTCAATTTGCTGCTGAAATTTTAAATTTTGTTCCTGTGTGTATGCTATATGGAAATACCTGCATGTGTGGCATATGTGATTGCACTAACAAAGTCTCAGGCAAACTGAGATTGTCTTTAGCTGAGTTTTATTCTGAATTAAGTGTTAGAAAGCTGCAGGCTCCTGATGGACTCTTCCATACATATAAGATGCAGTGCTGCTTCATGAAACAAAGATTTACCCCAGCATTATTTTTAGTTGAGAAATCAGACACAATCAGAGCTTTTTGCACAGCTGAGTAAGAATATGGGGTGATAAAAATGAGGAATGGTGCTTCATGTTGGAAAGGACATGCCCTTTGCCAGGCTGAATACCTGCTCTGGGAGTTGCTGTGGCATGATAGGCTTTGTAAAATAGAGACCTGCTTGCATGATTTTGTGTTGGAATTGACTCTTTTCGTGAAGTAGCTTAGGAAAAAAATCCTGTTCAGAGCTGCATAATTAACACCAGATAGGTCAGAAATAATGTAAGGAGCACCTGAGTAGGAATAAAATTTGGATTTCTGGGGACATTCTTGATTCTAATGGATCTTGTTTTCAGCAACTCATTACTCTGCAGGTATTTGTGTTGAAATTTGTCCAGTTCTCCTCACTGATATTTGTCCTGTTCAGCTTTAAGATGCTGGTGTAACTCACCTGTGTCTGTTGCTCTTTTTGGAGCAGTGCAGTTTCTGCGGGCTGTCAGAAGGGATTTTCCCTCTGGATTTTGAGAGGGGTACTCGGCTGCTCCCCAAGGCTCTGGGGCAGCACAGGGCTCTCAGTGGGCTCAGTCCTGCCTGCCCTGAAGGGCACATGAGAGCTCCTGCCTTTCAGAGCCATGTAAGCTGAGTTGCAAGGCTCTCACCTAGCTGATGTTTTCCTACAGCTTGGTAATGTTTGCTCTATAATTTTTATTTGTCAACTGCAAAAAATTCAATGATTAGTCTTAACTTTTTGTCAGAACATTTCCACATAACCAACTGTGTTTCAAATATGTCTCAAATGTTCAATTATTAATTGTCATGATACCTACCTGTGACTTTTATTGTTTATTTGTAGAATCTGATTTCAAGTAGAGCAAGAACTGTATAAGCTTTATTGTTAGGGGTGAAATTTAAACTTTATTGGGATTAAGTGTTTAATAATATAATTTGCTGCATATGTTGCAAATACAAGCTGCTATGAATAGATCCTCTGTAAAAAAAAGCATTTGATATGTTATGTATGGACTTAAATCCAATATGTTGTTATCTTTAACTGAAGGAAATTATAAGAAGAGATTTACAGAGGAGGGTTTATTCTATTAACTTTAATTTCTTTAAAACTTTTCTCAGTTGAAGTTGAATTTGATTTCTGTATTTTGACTTTGTTTAAAATGTGCTGTACATAACTTCCTCTGTTCCTTGAATATTATTCTGAAAATAGTACAAATTGGCTGTTTTTCATCTACATGAGAAGAGAAAAATATAATTAGTAGCAATAGGTGAGATATTTATTTAAGTGGGATGCCCTGATTTTGTATTTGTCCACTCACAGTAGACTTGAGGATTTAAGCACAAGGTTTCCCATTACATTACTAGATTTTTTAAGATGTAATTTCTATACCTTGCAGAGAACTGTGACAGAGACCCTCCCTTTCCTACATGTCTTTGGCCCCCAGCCTCCCAGGAAGTATTAGTACAGAACACACTGATTTAGAATAGGTATTGGTGGATTCTTATGACTTTTAGATAATTTGGAATGACACTGTGTTTTAAAATAGCAGAAATGAAGAGTTCTGAACTATTTTGAGATTTAGGGACCATATTAAATCTTCTTGGCCTAGAACCTTTGAACTGGAGATTTAATTATTGTCTTACTTTTAAAGTGTGTAGCTGCTTCTTTGAGGGTTTTATATAAGAAGGTAATTGGGTTTTATTTTAAGAAAAAAAAAGGTTGTATTTTTTCATAGAACAGTTTACAGTCAGTACCTTTGTTATTAAAGCTGGAGCAGCACAAAATGTGGGGAATCACTGTATGCATTATCTTAATTCAAAGAATGAAAAATCATATAGGGAAGGGATAAGTCTCATTCAGTCATTTTTGAATAGTTTTCTGCAAGAGGGCAAAAAATTTTAGACCTTGCGCAATGTGTAGGATTTCCTTCAGTCTTTCCACCAGGAACTATAAAAAGGTCGTATAAAGACACAGAATAATTACAGCCTGAGTCAGGCCAGCAAGTTGGCTTTTTTCACTATAATCATGACAAAAGAACATCTATCTTGGCCAAAAGAACTGGGCTCTGAAATAGAGATGTTCTGGACTGATAATTCCAAGTGCAGCCAATCTTGCAGACAAATACCCAGGTTAAGATTTATATTTGGCTCTTGTTATTTAAAATGGTTGCTGTTTAGGCTTCTTATAATAGCGTTTTACTCTGTGTAGGGTGCAGAGGAAACCAGGACTGTAAAATGTGCAAATGAAAATAGGAATACTGCCACAGATAACTCCAGCATGGCTTAACAGGGAGACTCCTATTGTTTTCACTTTGCAAAGCAGTGAAGAAAAGAATGTGAAGAAATGTATAATTATGCAGGATAAGAATAGATCAACTGAATCAGGAAGATCACAGTATTTCACATTACTGTAAATTCACCAGATTGTGAAGGTTCCAGCTTCAGTAGTTTCTGGTGTTGTGGTTGTCTTTAGTCTGAGAAGTTATAGACGTATAGGGCAAAAGGAATCTTCTGCAATTAAATAAAAGGGCAGATGAATTTATTTCCCTCCCTTTGCACAGTCCATTGTTCTTGGATTCTGTCTGTATTTTGAAAAGTCTTAGAATGCTAAAGACAAACATATGAGAATCTGGAACCATGCTAAAGCTTCAGATACTGAGCTGTTAGGGTTGGCCTCCGAGCTCACATTAGCTTGTACTGGCAAACTAAGAGCTGACTGTGGATAAGAAAATTCAGGGGAGGTTATTGCCATAGAACCTTCCAAAAGTGCTCAGGAATAGTTGAAAAATATTCTGTAGGAATAGTGCCCCTCTGTAAATCTTTAAAATTAAACTATTCTGTCTAACCTTAAGTGCAAATGGTAGTGGTAAAAGAGCAGCTGCTAGGTATACAAGAGTAGGTGATCTTGTACCACTGGTTGGACATGAGGCATGTATTGGGGACTCCACATTTCCCCTGGCCCTTGCTGCTTCTAAAAGTACTGAGCAGATTATCCCATGTCCTACAAGAGGCATGACAGTTTTTCAAAAGATAAGGTCAAGGGGAAAACCCAAGATTACGTGTACTCTTTTACAATTCCGTGCATAAAAGCTACTTTTGAAAAGCTTTTCCTTAGCAGTCATCCTACTTCTAAGGAAAACAGTGGTTTTCCACTTGGCTGGAGCAGGAGAGGCCAAATGAGTGGCCTTCAAAGGATGTCCATGGCACTTAGAGCTGATTGCTCATTTTGTGTGCAATGTAAATGTGTTGAGAGATTTGATTGTACCAGCAGCAGCAATAAGAGTCAGTCCCTCCACAGCCTTTATTGTTCAATCAGGAGAGTTTTCAGTAGCTTAACTGACAACCTGTGCTTTTTATCCAGCTGTGGATCTCTAAGTTCAGATGCTGATGCTGGTAGGTTCAGTGAAATGGCAGTAACTTGGTACCTGCTGAAAAATTATCACTTCCTCCAGTTACCTACTTCAAGCTGCTGGTAAAGAGAAGGAAATGACCATTTATCCTATTGTCCATCTGCTATGCCATCATAAACTCCAGAGCCATGTTCCAGAGTAAAATTATCCTGTTAAATTTCCTGTAGAAAGACAATCATAATTGGAAAGCAGTGCATGACTTATGACCTGTCTCAGCTCATCTGTCCTGGGAACCATCCATTGTGCATCCACATCTGCTCCTGTACACCCACACAGGATGGGAAGATATTCCTCCACAGGAAGGTCTTCCGTTCCCTCCGAGTGCAGGTGGTATGTATTGGCAAATCTGTGCTGTGGACGTGGGGGCCAAGTTCCCAGAGCAGTGCACACTGAGAGCAGGAATTCACCCAGCTGCTAGAATGAGAATACAAGATAAATACAATCACAGGGCCCATCTTTCTGTGCTCCTTCTGTGATGACTCTTTCACTCACTTCTACTTGCTACTTGTTGCATTTGAAATACTGGCCATTAGAAGACTAAAATTACTATATTATAAGATCAATCACAAGGAAGACACTTGGTGCTTAAAATATTTAAAGAAAATGCAGAACATTTAATAGGGCATCATTACTTGTTAAATTCCAAAACTCTAGACAATGGCTTGCCTTTGAATTACAGATGTTCCTAAGTGCTGTCCATTTTTTATCCTTCATGCCTTTCTGTAATCACCTGGATCATTTTAAAATTTCTTAACAAAATTTCCTTGCTGGACATGGAAGAGGGGTGATAAAGTTGTAGTGTTGAAACTATCCTGATTAGAGCAGGCACCCTGTTCTGAATTAGCAGTTTCTATTTTCATTTTATGTCTGACTTGCTCAGCTGTGTCTTTTAACATTTCAGCAATTCTGCTTCATTCAGAGGATTTATTTCATTCTTTCCAGCAGCAGGGCCTGTGTTTATCTTTTCTCACCTCAGTAAGAGCCCTTTCCCCTTTGCCGTATCAGTCCTCCAGCATTACTGTACACATTGTAGAGAAGAATAAAAATGAGTCATTAAACTAATGACCATTAGTCTTAACAGTTGTCAGTGAACAGATGCCTGCAGTGCCTGTCATGTGAGCTTTTAATTGCTCTGGGGTTTGCTGCTAAAGCAGAGTAATCTAAGTAGTGGCTTATTAGTGAGCATACACGTGAAATGCTGTCAGTTAGTGCTGGTAAATGAGTTGTGACCAGGGAGGCAACAATCTTCAGACTAATGCTTTGTCCTCTTACACAGCTGCATTATTTGGTTCTTGTTCTGCTGTTGAACCTTTTTCTAGTTAGCATTTAATTTCTAGTGCTGCATAGTGTGTCTGGCTCAGTACAGCACACAGTTAAAACCTTGCTCTGCTTGAGATGCTTTCACTGGCAAGAGAGAAAGATGGAATACACTTGAATGACCACCCTTTCTCCCTTGCAAAAAGTGAGAGGAAGCTGAAAAATGGATGGATCATAAATATCAAGACTGGCATCACTGGACATAAGGAATAGTTAAGCTGAGATTTAAATGTAGCTGAATTAGAGTGCTTGGAGAAGTGAGTTGCAGTGTTTGAGCAGTGGGCCTCAGTCTGGGAAGCCATTTCAGCAGTAGCACATCAGGTGGGAATGATGATGCTGGAAGCCACTGTCAATAATGTCAATGGCAGACAAATGGTAAGACAAAAGTAATTTCTTAAGGAAAAATGGTTTACTATGGAGTAGCATGCTTTGCCTCATGGTTGGTGTATCAGAATTCCTGACACCAGTAAAGCACAAAAAGCTTCAAACCTTTTGAGTATTTGCAGAAATGTGCTTGAGAGTTAAAAGCTGCGTGCTATGAACAGTTTCTTTGGGGAATTTCTCTTTAAAATCGTGCTGAAACAGGTGTGCACACGTGGAGGGCGCTTGGCTGAAAGGCATTCACCTCATGTGCCTTATTAATAGCCTTAAACCAACATTCCTCCAGCAGAACCATGACCATTTAACTGCTTCCTTATTGTGAAAATGTGCCTGACCAACTCAATGTGCAAGGCTGCTCAGTCCATAAACCCTGCAAAGGGACTCATTGCAATGGAGAAAGAAGAGTAGACAAAGAACTGGGTTAATATCTCTAAAATTATCAGAAGTAGTGGAAAACTAGCAGTGGAAAAATCACATTTTCCTCACCATATGTTAAAAGCATTTGTGTGCTGAGCTGTTGGAAATCCTAAGTGAGCCTGGGAGTGAACATCTGGCTGGGGCATTTCTCTGCAGTCTGGTTTCTTCCAGGTGAGAGAGGACTCATCAGCTAGAGGCAACAGGGAGGAGAACCACTTTGAATATTTGCACTCCTATTCAGGGTGGTCTGTCTTTGTGAGCAGAATTTTGGGATGCAGCCCCTCTTTAAAGAAATGTTGATAAGATGGTAGCAGGTGCTCCTGGGGCTCTGCTGAGGAGGGTGGATGAAAAGCAGTGTTAGCCAAGCTCTCCTGTGGCACCCACAGGAACTGTTCAGTCATTGAGAAGCTTTTTATTGGCAGATATTGATTATCAGCAGCTTTCTCTCTTCCTGATCTGTCCAAGTTGATTAGTTGCATGCCCTTTGGCTTCTCCTGCTTGATTTTTGGGCTATTTGATCTTGGAGCTGTGCAAAAGATGTATTTTCATGCTGATGAATTATTCCAGTTCTTGGTGGCTGAGAGTTTGCCTGTTTCCAGGTCAATTTTTGTGATGAGAATTTGCCGTCATTTACAGTAGCAGAGCAATTTCATCCATTTCATCTACCTGTTTAGTTCATTTTAAACATCACACTGTTGCTGATGACAACATTGTATAAACAGCATGCAATGAAGAAAGATCACTAATGCTAGGGCAGCCTTTCCTGGGGGCTGAATACTTGCCAATTTGTCCCTGCCACCTGAATCAGAAGCAGATGTACAGAGACTGAGGGTCGGGAGAAAGCTCTGTCATGAGCAGTGGAAGGCGTGGCAGTGCCCTGCAATATGTGACGGAGTCACTGTTCAGGTTTCCTCACGTGACAAAAGCCTCTGGTTTTAACTGCACCCACGAACAGCCTTAATGCCAGAATCTTCAGCATTTAGCTCTGCAGTGTATAGTGGCTTAGGAGTCTTTTTTTCCCCCTAAGTGCTGTGGTTTTAATACCATTCCATCACCCCACACATTTCCCTTCTTTGTGTTTTCATTATGCAACAGGAATTCTCTTAAAAATCTGGATCTGCCACTAGCTCTAGCAGGTGTTTGGCTTCTGAGTGCCAGAGTTTTTTTCTTCACACAGCTTATGGATGAGAATTTCACTGCCCTCAGGCACAATTTCAAGTGAAGTATATGAAAAGCATGGTACTGTGTCAGTTCAAATTATATCACTATTAAAGAAAAAAACTCAAAAGGAAATTAAATATAAATAATCATACTAACATAACATAACATTAATAACATTAAGGTTATAATTTAAATTAAAAAGCATTGGGAAAATCTGAGTCAGAAGTCCCAGACTCTCCTGAGAGTGGCCATTGTAAATGAGGATATTGACAACTTTGAGTCACATAATATGTCTTGACGAATAATAGAATAATACTGGAATATATAAGAATTAAGTGTATTTTTTAGTTCTGTATATTATACTGTGTGGGAGCTAAGTATTGTGAGAAGTCTTGCATTCCCTCACACTTTTCCTGTTTTTCCTGATGGTGCTAAGACTCTTTTGCTGTGCCCAACAGTGGACTAGGTTCCATTTTGCTCACATATAAATACACAAATTGCTACCACTTTTATTGTCTTTCTTGGGGTGTTGAGACATGCATGAAGAAAAGTTGGTCATATGAAGTGGAAGGGATTTTTCCTTAAATCCTGAGTCCTGCTGTCACACCAGTGTGGGCATGTCACTGTGGCCAGGTGAAAACAAAGAGGCATTTCACAAGTGCTGTGTAGAATTGTTAACAAAATGGTGCATGAATTTTCACCTGTCCAGAATTTTTGCTTTATGTTAGTTTTTAGGAGGATTTTTGTTAAACTGCAACTTTTGGTTACCTAGGAGCATTCACACCTTTTATTTAAACATTTCTTCAGCACTATTAGAGTAGTTATCCAGTGTGGATACTGGGCAAGGCAATGAAGAGGGAGTAATTTATTAGAAAAGGGGGATGTTGGTCTTGCAAGCCAGTTGGGTGCTGTTTATCTCACTAGGAAAGGATTAGGCTTCTACAGCTTCTTGTTCTTCTTATGAGGCCTCTATTCATCAATATTTTGTGGTTTTACTGAGTAATCCTGAGGTCTGTGCTAGTGCCTAGGGGTCTTGGCCCTTCATGGTAGAGGCTTCTTCCACCCATTAAAGGAATGACCCTGTGTCCTTTCTCATTTCATTTGGTTCTTTCCTTTGCTCCTTAAGCAACGTGAATCTTCATTCAGTGCATGTGTTGATTTGTTGAGCTGTATAGTCCAGCTGCTTCTGACAGCAATCCTACATAGCCTTAAACTATTCTTCTTCCTTGCCTGTTGTGAAGAAATCTGCAGTTCCTCAAAGATTATGGTCCCAGTCTCCTCCAGTTTGTAACTGGACCTGTAACTGGGATCACAGACAAGCAGGGTTGTGAGTTTCCTTTTTTTAACAACAAATAAATCCTTCACACGTGGTGTTCGTGATAAAGGACACTAACAAAATGTCCTGGATTTGGCTGTGTGGAGTTAATTTTCCACCTGGTAGCTGGTGTAGTGCTGTATTATGGATTTAGGATGAGAATAATGGTGTTTTGGTTGCTGCTGAGCAGTACTTTCACTAAGCTGAGGACTTCCCATCTTCTTACACTGTCCTGCCAGCCAGGAGGCTGCACAAGAAATTGGGAGGGGGCACAGCCAGGACAGGGGAGTCCAAGTGGCCACTGGGATATCCCATGCTGGGTGGGAACAAACTAAACAATAAAACTGTGGAAAATTAGCCAGGGATGGGTGGCTAATACTCAGGGACTGGCTGGGCATCAGTCAGCAAATACAGAGCAGTTACACTGGGCATCCCTTGTTTTGTGCATTTTTAATCATGATTATTATTGTTTTATTTTATTTTTTTGTCCTGTTAAACTGTCTTTAGTCTGTCTTGCACGATTTTTAGAAGGGGTTTAAGTGAAATGCTATTTTCTGTCTCATTTCCAGATATTCCTTCCTTTCACTGTTTCATCACAGAGGAGAGTTGATAAAGGGGATTCAATCTTAAACAAAAAAGGTTGAAAACATCCTCCAACTATTTCCATGCCCTCAAAGCACAAGCTTTGGGGAACATGCAGGTGGAATCTTCACTCACCAGTGTAGATTGTTTTATCTAGATGCTATAAAATTTCTTTTCTCTTGGATTTAAACATACCTGTGCCCCTTACCCATTCCCCAAGGCTAAGCTAAAGACTTGGAGAAATAATTGGGTATTGCATATTTTGAAAGCAGGATCTGATCCACAGTCACTGACTTTCTGACAGTAATTGGAAGTGAACTGCTTTTAAGGTTATCTTCTCTGGGTGCTGAATTTTGCCCCTTGGCTCTTATTTATACAAAACTAGAGAGACCTGAGCAAGCAGTGCTGCTCACAGACCTACAGTTGTTGTGTTGCAAGGGATGCTGTCCTGCTGCACCTGGATTTGGGCCCTGGTTCTGTGGGAGGGTCCCTGAGAACTTTGCCACTGATATCACTGGGAGCAGCTTCAGGTGCTGGTGCTGCTCTTTTTACAGCAAATTTTAGGCACATCTGATCAATTCTTTGGAAAGAAGGCAGAGTCTGCCTAACACAGTGTTTAGAAGAAGCTTCACTGGAAGTAGGAAAATTTCAGGGTTCATATTTCTTTTAGAAATATTTCTTTTAAAAATATGAAGTGAAGTTGATATTTAAGCTGGGTTTTGAAAATAAATGAAGTTTTGGCTAAATACTGCTGCAGCCTTTCAGTGAAATGTTTAATCTTTTAGCCAGACAATAACAAGAGAAAACATAAGTAATTGTTGATAAATATCCAAAAGCTTAATCACTAGTATAAATTTTAGAGGGTGCAGAAAAAGATCTCAGAATGTGTTGATCTCAGCCTGCAGCCCAAGCTATGCCAAAGAAAATGTATTTACATTTAATCAAGGAACATGGTGGTAAAAATGTCCTTTTGAAAAGACTGAAAGACAGGATCTTAATTAAAAAACTAAATGCTCTCCATTGTTCTTGCTGTTTCAGTGCTGGCTTGAAGCTGTACAAACTGAGAGCCTGCAGAGAGGTTTAGGCTGAGCACTTTAGCTCTGGTGACGTGATCTCAAACCCATTCCAGCACTGGAACGGCTCCGAGCGCTCCAGCGGGCGCAGGGTGGTTTGAGCAGCAGAGGTGATGCAGGCAGTGCCTTCCTTGCAGCTGTGAATATGATTACAGCTACAGCTTAGGTTCATTTTCAGTGATAGGCACTTCAAACAATAGCTGAGCTATCAGTTTCTGAGTTGCTTGCTGGCAGTGTTTTACTGTGTTGGAAAAATGGTGGCTTATCCAAAATACTTAAGAATTGTCTTTTGCTTATCTTTATATGTATCTTCAACTCAGAGACACATTTTTCCAAGCTTGTTTTATTTCTTCGTGTTCGAGCAGGCCTAGAATGAGAGATGAGAGGAAAAAATCATTAGATTTGGGTTTAATCAGACATGTCTTAAGTCTGTTTTTAATATGGAATGAACATGGAAGAACAATCCCTGAGTCTCCCACTCTAGTTCAGTCCCCAGCAGAGCTTTAGACTCAGTGTTTCAGATTGTCTCAGTTGTGACTTCCCTGATGAAATCTGACAGCCAAATTTTCTTTCATGATTCTTCTATGAAGTGCTTGACTTCAGTTCGGCCAAGTCCTCTTTCATTTTTCTAGCAGAAATGACATTTATACTTTAATTCTGATTTGAAATGCTGGCCTCTTAGTTTAATATTAATAATTAAATAATTGGCCTGGTCTGCAGAAATGCTGAGCTGCTGGCAGCTGCTGTGGAAACTCAGTTCCCTTGCAGGGTCTTTAAATGTTTCAGAGTGTCTAGCATTAGGAAGCTGTTTCTGTAGATCTTGGCCATGACAAAAGCTAATCTGACCCTTACTAGATGTTTATTCATCAGGATTGCTTGCTCTGGAGATAGCTGAGGTTCTGAACTGTTAGTGTGACATTGTTTATCTGGAAATACACTTTCTCATGTTGTGGTGAAGCTGCAGTGCAGTGCTCAATCTAACATTTTTGTATTGGAGTCCTTGAAAATCCATTAAACTAAACTGCTACTTAGCTGGTATATTACTTCCCTGGGGCGTAAATCAAATGCTGCAGCAGCTCAGGAGACACATATTTAACTTGAATTAAATGGGAATACACACATTTTGGTATATGATTGGACTTGCTGTGCATATTAATCTGACAAACATGTATTTGCAAGTCATTAAGAATGCAGATAATTTTTCTCATTTTGCTTTTCTTGTCTTTTTTCCCCCCCTAAAACAATGATTTTGGAAATGAATGCTGCCCATTTTCCACTTCCAACAAGAACTAATAAAAGAGCCACAAAACTATGGAAAGCAAACTGCCTTCACTGTATTTCTCTTTTCTTTACAGAATTTATTTTGGGCAGGGTAGTGCACTTGTGCATAACTGTAAATCTTTTGTTGATTGGACCTTTTATCTTTTGTCTGTGTTTCTTTTTAGAAGTAAGATATTGAGGCAGTTTCAGGAAGAACATGGCATTTGTAATTTTCAGCATTTGGAATAGATAATTTTGAATCTTTCCTCTGCATTACTTCAGTTTGCTCTCCTTATGCTCCCAATTTTAGCAAGGACACAGGCCTAATTATGGAATGACTGATTTAAGTGTAGGTAATGTTTATATGTATTAAGGGTACATAAAAGGAAGAGTTCTTACTTTTCTCTGTATGTGGTCATTGGTGCCAAGAAAATCTAAAATTAAAAATTCCTCTGTACCTGAAATATTAATGTTTTATTTCTAATTATGTTCAGATAATTTCTTTGAGCTATTACACCTCTGTTTTCTCATTTTCTTGACCTTCACAGCTCAGATTTAATAGAAAGCTCTCTTTCTAAAGCTGCCGCTGTCTACATGTAAACATGGAACAATTCCTTTCAAGTCTCCTCGTGGCTGTGATTAAGTAGAATAGTAGCATGCCATTATGAGGTTTGGTTGAGCTTTGTCTTGGCCTTAGTATCAAATTATCTCCAAGAACTGTAGACTAAACCAGATTTTTAATTTATCAGAAATTACAATGGCAGTTTAAATCCTTGGATGAAATTATTGCTCTCTAACTTGAAAGGAATGACCAATGATTAATATTTATAATTTTTAGTAATGGAAAACTCTACAGTTTAGTGATTTGATAATTTTAAGTAAGCTGGATGAAAATAGCTGACATGAATCCTGGGTCTTAAGGAAATAAAGAGCAGTTCAAGAGCAGTACTTTGCATCGTGTGGTGGTTTCAGAATGTGCCACAGGGATTCATTTTGGGTCACACAAACCAGAAGTTGTGCCCCAGCAGCACCTCCTGCTCAGTCACTGGGAGCTCAGTCCTTCCCAGCCTTGCTAATGGCAGCTTTGGCTGGGAAGCACTCAGTGACCATCCCTCTGACTCTCAAAAATAAAATAAAATCCTCAACTCCAGCAGCTTCTAGTCAGTGTTCTACAGAGCAATGAAACTCTGCAGCAGCAGAGGCAACATGCAGCTCTTGGTGGAAGGAGATCTAAAAGCCAGAGCTTGCATACAGGCAGCTCTTTGTGTCTTGTGCAGTTGAAAGTGGAAGAGTAATTTGGTCTTTCAGCACTCAGGTGGGGAGTGGTGAGTGAGGCAGCAATCACAGCTGGCATCAAAGCTGTGCTCCAGCATAATAAAGGCTGGAATAAACCCAGTGCCTTTCACACTTCCCCCTTCTGCTGATCAGGACAGCTCTCCTTGATCACATAGCTGGAAAGATGTAGCATGGAAGGCCTTATTTTTTCAGTTTCTGACTAATAAGTTACATGTCCTAACGGACCAGGAAGATTTTCAAACACTGTTCTGTTTCCAATTTTTATATTTATTTTTTTGTCAGTAGGTAATATGTACTTCCTTGCTGCATGATATATTAATGTCAGTGAATTTTATGTAGTGATTAGTATTATATCTGCTTTGGCTATGTTATCACCCTCTACTGTCTTCATATGCTTAAGATCATAAAATCTGGTTTAAAATGCCTGCTTTAAATCTTAAGTGTACTTGTAACTTGACACATTTAATTTAAAGCTGTTGAGATTAAACTGGCCATTAAACAGACCTAAAGCACTAGCATGAAATGTAATTGTTTTCTGAAACTTGCACTTATAGTCTTTACTTTAAAACATGAATTTATATCAGATTAGCTAAGTCATTCAGAGATGATCTCAAATATACTATAAACCCATGGAGTGTTGAAATTTGAATTATGTTTAAGCCAAAGTGCCCATAGAAATATAAAAGCCTCATAAGGAGCATTGGTGGATTCCTCAGTGGGGAATAAAATGGACCAAGTGGAAACATTCTATTTTGTGTTCAGTACAATGTATGAATGAAAGTGCATTGGGAACATGCAGCCTCTTTGGAGGTGCCTGCATCTAGGTGCTAAAAATATTTTTCTGCTGCTTTGGTGAGTGGATAAAAAAAAGAGTTCTTTGAACATTTGAAGATTTGATTTTTTTAAAAATTAACTTTTCAGTTTGGGTTGTTTATCAGATGCAAGTCATTGGTTTCAACATCAGTTTGCTATGACAGCTGATAGTGTGTTCTTAGTGGTTGTTTTTTTTTGTTTGTTTGTTTTTAATTAAGTGCTTGGCTGCATTCTTTCCTACTTGACTTATACCAGACAGGTAGCAGTACCTATTGCTGCAGCTGACAATCAGTTTCCATTGTAACCTCCTGTGTAACCTTATAAAATATCTGCATTTTACATTGAATTTTCCATGCTTGGAATCCAGGTTTTGCTTGCCTGAATCTAGCAAGCATTCCTCTTCTCCTCAAGTGCCTAACTGCTCATGAGCTTTTCACAAGAAAATGGAATGTGTGTTAGAAACCCCTAGTTTTTCTTGTTATGCTTTTCAAATTGCTGTTTCAGCTTCAAATATTGGCATGTTTTATATTCAAAGCATAATACTGATTAGTGTCCAAAGACTTTATATTTTAAATGTTTAAACTACAAAGATGAGACATGCAAACAAGTTTACTGCTCTGTATCCTACTGACAAATTTGTTTATGAGAGATTAGGCAACAGTATGATATATCCAATAGCTAAGAGATATAGTGGGCTAATTTTGATTCTCTCCTGCCTGTAAATTAGGAAAATCTTCCAAAAATATTGTTATTAATCACTAGCACTTAACAGGATTATTTTCCAAAGTGTTCTACAGAATATAAACTAAACAATGCACTGTTAAGATAGGTCAGTAGGTGTTGTAATTGTTTTACACCTGGCAAAACCGAGGTAGAAATGCTAAGTACTTTAAGCCAGGCCACTTGAGGTTTAGAATGCGTCTCTCTCTTCATTAGCCCAGCGCTGAAATCCCGGGATGACATCACTGCCGTGTTCCCTCGCAGAGGTCTGTGACAGCCCAGTGGAAGCAGGGGAAGGATGCCAGATTATGTCAGCCCCTCTGTGTCTGGGCTGTGCCTCGTGTCAGGGCTTGCATCAGCTCAGGCTCTGCAGCAGGCAGCACTGCAGGCCTCTTCTCGTGGCCTTATGGGGAACTGTTGTTACCAAACGTGGATTTGTTCTTCATATTTTATTACTTAATTGTGCATCAATGAGGGCAGTTGGCTGAAGAGTAAAAAGGAGATCTCTGCTGTAATAAGCTTTATAGAAATGTAAGGATAATATGGTGTGAATATGAATTACTCCTATGTAGGACTGATGAAAAAATCCTCTTTACAGTCTTGTTCAGTCTTGCTTGCTGAAACGTGACCTTTACCCCAGTCTAGACATGTCCTTTGCAAGCTATTTCTAGTTTGCATGAAGACTGCTTGATTTCAACCAAGTATGTTAATCTGATGCTGTCATGACTGATGGGGTTTGCAGTCCGAGATGCTGACAGCTCTCAACAGAGTCAGCAAAAGCCCTGTAAGCTTCTCCAGACCATCCTGCAAATGACATGCCATCTGCTTTTTTTGAGATAACTTGTGAGCTTCAGAAGTTGAACTTACTGCAAGAGAGAAAGTGCAGTGGGTCTTACCTTCGTTTTCCACCACAAACTGCTTTAAATTGTGATTGCTTTAGGAATCTCCTGTTAGCTGGCACCTATATTTGGTACAGTTCTAGCCAAGAGTCTAGAAACTGGGTGATGGCAGCTGCCAGCTTTCATGTGAAATTGCTGTGTAAATGTCAATACATATACTGTTTAATTACACCCCTATTTATTAAGTTTATTCATGGGTAAATGTCCAGCAGTAACTTGCACATTTCAGGCCTTTTTTTCTTCCCTGAAAGGTTTCAACCTTTTGGAAGCGAATGCTCATCTCCTTGCCCTGTCCTCATTACACAGCTGGACTCAATATTCATTCTGCATTCAAAAGATGATTGCTTATTTTCTCTAGTATACAAACCAGTTGGCTTCTCAGGGCAGTGTTAAATGCAGGAGGAGTAAGGGCAGGAAAGTCTGTGAATAACATTTGCTGCATGTCTGGGCTGCTGGAGACCTCCAGTGCAGGGAGATGCTGCTGGCCCAGCACGGGCTGGGTGTGCTGAGCAGCCTCAGGTGTGCTGTGATGTCTCACCAGGCACAGATGCTCCAAGCTCAAGCTGTTTCTCCAATCAGACAGGTGTCAGACAGCCCAGCTGGAGGTGCCAGCTATGATTCTGACAGAATTAACTCCTGTGTAGCTTGAAATGAGCCCTTTTTCCTTTCCCAGCCTGTTCTCAAATGCTCTTCCCCAGTTGTGAACAGCGTCCTGAACTAATATGGAGCACTGCCTGTGCTAGCTCCAGTCATTCCTATTTCTTCCTTGCAGTAATATCTTCCTGCAAGATAGGAAAATAATTCAGTGTAATGGCTTCCTATTGGACTAGATGAGCCCTCATGATATGATTCTGTCTTTGTTTCTTCCTGTAAAAATAAAATATGTTGCATTTAACCAAAAGCCAGTTACCTGCAGTAGCTACTTCTGTAGTGAAGTGTCTGAGGAAAAAGAAAGTGTAACATTGCTTTTTGAATGTCTTTGAGCAGTGATGTTTGATAAGCCATAGATGATCTCCTTTGGCTTAGTAGATTATTCTGCAATTGAGGCATCTTGTTTTGATTTAAACCTCTGTATGTATTTAGTATGTCTCCATCACAGCAAAATATCCACCCAGAAATACCATGCCTTAAAACACAACACTTTCTATTTTTCCCTCCAGAAGTTCATGTCTTGATTTTGTACTTATATGCATAGTTAAAAAAAAAAAAAAACTTATGTTTGTAGTAGGTGTAACGTGACCTCTCTGATTTCCTTGCAGACAAGAGCAGAGCAGTCCCAAGGTGCATACTTCCTGCCTGAGTTTGCACTTTCTCCACAGGGGAGTTTTCTTGAGGACACCACGGGGGAGCAGTTCCTCACTTACCGTTATGATGACCAGGTCAGTGTGCCACGTGTGAAAATTATAGAGGTGGATTGGCTCATGGGACTCTGATATCAAATATTACTGTGGAACAGAGTAAGATTGAGAGCGTGTCTTATCTTTTGAAGCCACATCAAATTGATAGCAAGTTGAATGATAACATGCTATACAAAATCCAAATTAACGCACTCAGTTTCATAAATAAGTGCAACCACTTTTATAAAATATTAATAGGAGGTAATGGAGAGAAAAGCAGCACTATTTTAGTGATGTTTTGATATTTATAGTTACATCTGCAGAATATGTAGAATTAGAAGTGATTGCCCTTTCTGTGAATTGACTCATTTTATTTAATGGAAAAATAAGTGTTAGGCAGATTTTGCACTTTCCAGCTTATGAAAAGTCAGAATATTGTATTAGTTTATGAAGTTTTTGTAAGGGAAGGTTGGGCCAATTATAAAGAAACAAATGGGAATAATGGATGGAACAGTGTTTAGAAAGAAACAAATTTTTTTTTTTTAGGTTAAAAATTTTTAATGCTTTCTCCAGACTCATAGAAACATTATGTTAAACATGGAATATAGATATAAATGTAAAGAAAGCAACATGAAAGAAATGCTGTTAATCTTGGCAAAAGATCTGAAGTAAACCTAGGAAATGTGTGGCGTGCTGTGGAAATTTACTCATAACACAATGTGTTCCAGGAGTCAGTTGAATTTCACATCAAAACTCTCTGAATTACATTCATAGACACTTAGAGTACATTTCTCAATGTAAGAGGAGGGAGTTTATTAGGAAACATTCCCTGTGGAAGTGAGAGAAGAGCCAGACTTGCCCTGCATCCCAAGGTGTGGTTCTGTCAGTGATGGGCAGATGTATTTTGGAAGATGGGCTCCTTGCTGGAGCTGCTTGAAGAAAACAGTTTGCTCATTACTATCCTAAAAGAGGGAACTGAGGTGAGTTTATTTGAGCTTTAATCTGACAATGTTTTCAGACAGACAAAAGGAAGCAGAAAAGCTACCATAGAAAGCATGCTGAGCCACTGTGAACTGTTTGAATTTAGTTTAAATGTTTACAAAAATTCATACTTTTGCTTCCCTAGAGGGTCTTGATTATCAACAGAAAAGGTTCTTGGATAAGACCTTCCTTGGACTAAACACCTGGGAAAGCAATAACTTACAGGACAGTAAAATGCAGCTGCAACTCAGGCTGCATTTAATGACAGTAGTTGAAAAACACTATAAAGGTTATACACTTTGATCAGAATAGTTTCCATTTAATGGAGCACGTTCTTGAGAAGATGATAAATCAAATATAACAGAGGCTTAGTCTGAGTCTTTGACTAGACTGTTTGGAATATGTGAATAATATAGCTGATTAAAAAACAAACAAAATGAATCCCCTTGAAAAAGCCTCAAATACCAGCATAGCTCTATGCAGAAGCCAGTTCAAAGCCCAATTCCATTTGATGGAAAGAATTCCATTTGCTGGAAAGTTTTCCATTAATTCCATTGAGATCTGAATTGGATCTAGGTTATGGCCAGCTTCTGTTCTTTCATAAATGTGATTTAGTTTTGAAGCCTGCTCTTCCCAGACACTTAGCAGTATGAAATTTAGTTTGAATTCCTGGAACTGAAAGTGGTGCTGAAACATCAAAATGTTAAAAGTAAAAGCAACTGTATTAGTAGTAGTTTCTTTTGAAGAAAATTCAGTCCCTAAGCATTATATATTGAAAGTTACAAATACATTGAATGCAGATGGGAGCTGATCTGTATCTCTAGCTTTACCTTCCTGCAAGTATACAAGGATTTCTCTGGTGAATAAAAAGATTTTCCTTGATTTTCTAGGAAATGAATCATAGGTTTGTAATAATACACAGTTACAATTATACTTTTGCTGAAATGCTAATACAAAACTCAATTGTATCATGGTCAAACTGGGTAAGAAAACTAGATATTTTTTTTCTGTGCTTCATTCAACTCTTTCTTTTGACATTTATGGTATGAATGGATGGAAGTCTTAAAACCAGAGGCTGAAAATCCTTCATTGGGTTATCTCTTGAATTTTTATAAGCTGGAATGGATATGTTTGATACATGATAAATGTGAGGTGAATAAAAAGAGAGAAATATATATACATTGAAAGCCTATTTTAACCTATCCAACATAGAAGTGGAATCAGTACTGGAAGGTTACCACATAAATTAAGAATACACAGCATCTTCTCACACCTTAATTCCTTAATTTAATTTTAGCAATTAATTTTCTATGTTGCCCTACTGTGAAGGGCTGCTGGCCTTTGGGAAATACATTCCTTCCTTTTCCCTGATGTCCAGAATTGTCCTCTGGGCATCCCCACAGGGTCCTGGTGTTCCTGTGCATCCCAAATTACACCTGAAAATTGGCAAATTGAAATAACCTTGTGCACTTACAACCTCTGTTCTTTTGGCTAGGCAATCTTGAGACACTTGCAGGAAAACCATCCATCCCTATCTTCCCAATGTGCCCTTTGCCCCCTTGTGCTGTTCTTTTTCTCCAGGCCAGTTAATTTCCAGTGAGAGATGGATAATATTTTTACATAGCAGCATCATCATCATCATGATCCAAGATTAGTTTCCTTACATCCTCCAAACACAGGAATGTTTCAAGGGGTTTTCTTTGGCTGTTGTGTGTGATATTTTTCAAGCAGGGAGCCAGTTTAATCAGAATCATTCATTCCTTTGTTAGTAAGTAATCTCAGTAAAATAGAACTAGCTGTTACTTAAATATTCAAAAGTATTTGCTATCTGAAATGACAAGCTTACAGTTTGAAATGAAAGATGAGTAAATATTAATAGGAACACACTGTACTCTGCTCTAGCCCAGCAGAATTACACATGGATTCATGTTGTACATGCAAGATAGTACATTTTGTTCTGGTTTAATCTGGCAGGACTGTGCTCTCATTTTTGTACAAGACTGCACTAACCTCTTTGCATATTTTGTTGCTCTATGTGTATTTAAGAATTACATGCAGATGAAATTCTTTGGCTAGATATTTTCAAAATTCAGTGAATATCTTTCTTTTTCTTACCACTTCTATGATTATAGAGGAAGATACCTTTAAAGATCTGATTAAATACTGACACTGGGGTGGTATCTGCATACAGTGGGATATTATAGTTTTGACACATTTATTGCTGTATCTTCAGGGAAAAACGGTGATTCAAAGCAAATACTTCTCTGGGATCCCAAAGGACAGAAATGTAGAAATGTCTAAATTGAACATTTTCTAAAGGCTTCTGCATTGTTGACCATATGATATCTTGTATCAGTGCATTGCATCCTTCATTTCTGAGATTTTACTGGGTCAATGCAGTTTAAACCTAACTTGGTACCAAACAGATTTTGATGCATAGCCAAAGACTTCAACTGCTGTAAAAAATCTGAGATTAAAAAAATATGGCCCCCTTACCATTAATGAAAATAGTTAAATAACTGAATAAATGTCTGAAAATAAATTAAATTATTAAATGAATATACAAGTAACAACCATTTCTACAAGTTTGAGATACATGTTGAACCTTGCCATAAGGAACAATTTCCTAGTATTCTTTCTGATTTCTTTTGGCTTTTCACCTTTTAATCTACTACAAGGAATTTTTTTCTTTTCCAAAATACTAGTAGTACTGGAAAGCTTTCTTGCAGAAATAAAACGTTCTTGTTTTCTGACACTTAAGGTATTGCTTCCAAGTATTAAAACCATTCCATATGACGGACCACCAAGAAGGACAGCAGTGAAAACTTGGTTGGGCTGAATGTGTTTGAAGTACATTTCCACTTTGATTGGCTGGCTGGCTGAGAGTTCTCTTGGGTTGTGGGTAAAAAAGGGGAAGGAAAAAAGAAAATAAGTTTATCTTTAAAGAGAGAAAATGTTTGCTTGACCAGTTAGCTTTCCAGTTGACCTTGCTTCTTCTAAATTGTATGATGTTTACCAGTTTAAACTCACAACAAGGATAGCCTGATTCTGGAATTAGACATATGGTTCTAAGTAGTCCAATCTTGGCAAAGAAATCTAGTGTTTCTAAACAAATATTAACGAAAATCTGCACTATCAGGCTTGTGTTTAGCTATTCAAGGTAAGGTAGAAACTGGTCAGTCTGTTTTCAGCTAGATGTGCAAGTTGTAATACTCAGGCTGCAGCTGCTACAGTTCATTTAATACCTGGTCTTTCTTTGGGTTTGCTAGAAAAGTGCCTTGTTCTAAAGTGAATGCCAAAATCAGGAAAATATTCTCATTAAAGACTTGTCTTCCACAAATAGAAATAGTCTGTCTTGGCTTCTGCTTTTTCACAAGGAAAAGGAGCATGACATTTAAAGTATTAATTTGAAAGAATGCAGTGGAACCGAGGGTCTGAATTACTTTAAAAATTAATATTGAACTAAACTGATTTACTCCTATTACTCCACCTTTTTCTTTGTAGTCCAGCAGCAATACCTGTTTGTGTCTGTTCTGTAAGTTTTTTCATATTACACCTAGGAAACTCTTGTGTGGGCAGAAGTTGTCTTATGTGTCCCACTGGGCTGACAGCCGATTTTCCACAATTTCCTTCATCTCCTTCCCCATTCCACCTGCTGCTGATCGCCATCCTCCCTGCTCTGCTCTGGAGGGGTACCCGAGTCCCAGCCTGGCTTGGAGTGTCAGCTGCTTGCTGGCTTCTGCTCCCAGCCTGAGCCTTTTTATTCTCTTCCCTTTTGCCTCTAAATCACCAGAGAAATGGAGCCACGCTTTTCAGGCCTGGGGATGAGTCATGGAAGGGACATCACTGCAAATTAACACATCAGTGAAGACAAGCTCTAATCCCTGGAAAGGAGGAAGATTTGTAGTTAGTGGCTCACTTGCTTCCCATGCACATAAAGCTTCAGTACTCTGATTTGAGAAGGAGCCTGAAACTCGTGTTTTTCTCTGGCAAACCATTTTTGTGGATACCCTAAAAAAGTATTCAGAACTATTAAAAAGGCTTAACATCTTGAGTCTTAATGTCTAGCTCTTCATTTAGAGATTTTTTTTTTGAATAAACAAACTGTTTTCAAGCGGCCACAAACTATTTCAGGAATTCTCCTATAATGAAAACATTCCACTATGGAACACTTGGTGGTTTTATTTGTGTATTTGGAGAATGAACTGATAAACTTAATTTTATCCAAGCACCAGAATTGCAACCACTAATATGTGGCTGTGGGAATTTCAGCACTGTGTTAGAAACTGTCCTTTTCTGCTTTGTAGAAGACTGACCTTGCAGTCTTCATTCAGCCAGTCTGCTGATATTAGAATAACACTGATTTCACTGACTTGAGTCCTGCAAGTCTTTCCATTCTCCTAGTTAGGACAACTTGTGTAAATAACAAATTACTAGGTCAGGTTTGTAGTACTCCATACTAATCCTACAGATGTCTGTAATGAGTTTATAATCATATTTAAAGAGTTTACAGGCATGTGTTTGTGAGGCTGTGTGAAGATAAAAAGCATCATTTGGTGTTTCTCTGAAAATTAAACTGATGGTGATGTTAGGTGTTCCATAATATTTTTAATTCTACTCCTTTTTTAATATATATCTTTATTTTTTTTTTCACAGGTTTAATTTTGGTCTCTATTTTAAAGAATATGTTTTTGTTGGGTTTTTTTTGGGTAAGGAAGTTAGCTCTGTAATCAAGTGAAATGTGTTTCTGATTTGGAGGGGAAAGGAGGCAAGGATTAAGAGAAAATGAAAACCACTTAACTTCAGGCAAAAGTACTCTTAGAGGGACTGGTACTGCCTAATTCAGGCATGATCCTATTCAAACAATACTTTTGTTTAGGCTAATTGCTGGCTGGGAGTGTGTGAGCAGCATATGCACGAGTAATTATATCATTACTTCTGTATGATAGGCTGCTTAGTGAACTGAAAAGTGTTTTTAAATACTTCTGTTTATTGGCAAACTGAATGGGGAGCTGGCACTTGTTAAAAGCACCAACTACCAATTTTTGTTCAGGGTTTTGTTGTTCAGAGCAAATCGTGGAGCTGCTGTTTGCAGCCCGTGTTTCTTTGTGCACCAAGAATTACAGACTTCCCTGTTTTCTGTTACAGCCTCAGTCCCAGCCCTGCCAAAGGTCTCTGTGTGTAAATCACACTTACAGAAGCCAGCAGATCTTCACCTTGTGCAGCATAGCAGCCTTCACAGGGAATCTGTAACAGCGCAGTTTCTGCAGCAAACACATTTTAGATCATTTCAATTTGGACCAAATGCATTCCAAGAGGCTGTAATCCTGTTCCAGCGAGTTCTGTGGTGAAACTCACTGCCCTGGGTCTGTGCTCCTCCTGATGGCACCCACCTCAGCAGCTGGCAGAGCAGTCCCAGGTAGCAGACGTGGCCCCTCGTTTGCAAGGTCATCCCCCAGAGTGATTTATCAAGGAAGAAAGGAGAATGGACCAAAGCTTTTAGTTGTTTCTCTTCTTGCACCCCTGGATGCTGGACAGATATTGGGGCTGCTCTGGTGGATGATAAAAGGCTATGTAGGGGGTACTGATTTTCTTCCTTTTTTCTTAGAGATACTTTTGGGGCCACAAATTGATCTTTATTCAGTTTGAGGTTGAGCTACACAGAAAAAACCCACTTTAATACTAAGTACCTTGCTTTTCTAGCATCTCTGCCATGAACAGTTTTCATAAAAGACTGAAATGTTTAACCTCACAATCAGTGTTTCATGTTGTAATGTTTGCAATTCTAAGTTTTCTCAAATATGTTTTTAATTTCTAGCAGTAGATTAAAAGTATTTTTTAAATTATTAATATTTCTTTAACTTCTCATTTTCCAAGGAGGAGACAGAAGGATGTGTACTTGGGCAAATATTCTACTGTAAAGTCTTTAACTCAATTCTGCTACACTGGGCTAGTAACAGGACACCTGATGAATTGACATTATACAGATAGGTGCTCATTGGACGTTCTTTAGAGGAGCCCAATGATTAAATAATGAGAGATTGATACAATGCAGTGTGAATTTCCCACTGACCTTCTCGTGCCCCTGGTGAACCTCCAGAAGTTGATACATGTTCTTACCCAAGAATTTTGACATTGATAAAGGCTTAGGTTCAGCCTTCTAAATTAAGACTGAAAGGTCTGGAGGTAACAGAAATAATCCCATGCTTACACAGTAGTGCTGCTGTCATCTATCAATAAGAGTTCATTGAGATACAGTGGAGAAGTACTTCTAAATCAAAAAGATATATTTTAAGTACTGTGGGAAATGCAGTGCTTGGATCTGGAAAGTCATTCTTCAGATATCCACGGTGAGGGGATGTTTTAGGCTGATAAAGCCTGATGGTGCATTAATCACTTGGCTTATACAGCACAAACATTTTGAAACTGTTTTTTCTCTGGTCTTAAACAAGGAAAGAGCAGATTGCATTTAGTTTTTTGATAATTCAGCTAAATTTATTGACCTTCTTGAGCTGTTTAAGCTCCTGCTAAATTTTACACAAATGAGAAGACAAAATTGTTTTGCTGAATTTCTCATGAAGGGTGAATGTGATCAATATGGATTTTATTTTTTTTCTGTGTCATTTCTGCCAGAGATAACATTTAAAGCCCTGTAAGAGTTTATAAACGCTTCTTCTTTTAACATGGGAAACCTTAGTAAAAAATTGAAAGAAATTTCAGTTTATGCTGTTCCTAGAATAATGATTAGGAAAATGTTTGCTTGATAAAATTATTCATCCCATGTTAAGGTGTTTCTGATAGAATTACATTGTTTTGCAAGGCAGTGGGTAATTTAAACAGCATTTAAATGGTTGAGCATGTGGATAATATCCCTCATACACTTAACAGTCGTCCTTTCAGGCCTGTCCAGCATAGGAAAATTATTTATAGGAGAGACTGAAGGTCACAATGACCCTTTTAGTAGAGACGTACTTGAACCTGAATTTCTTCCAGTTTGTATGCCTCTAATGTAGAAGATGAAGTGAAAAATCATCTTTTAAAAATCTGCATCTTTTGGCTTTGTTTCTAGATTGACTTTGTTTCTAGAAATAGTTAAAATGCTTCTTGATGTCATTAACACTTGCATAATGAACCAGGCTTGGGACAACTAAAGAACAATCTCTTTTCCAATTCCAACAGTAATTTTGCTCTTTACTGTTTCAAAACAACTGTCAGAATTAAAGCTAAATTATTTCTCCTATTAGACTTCAGATGCTATTTTCTTACACAGAAGAAAATTACCTACATTAATGGTAATTTAGGTTCATTGTGAGGATCACCCCTGACAACTGTATTTTTCATCTTCAGAGCTTGGAATGTGTTGCAGGCTGTGTCACTGTAGGATCTGAGGCATTTTAATTCTCCTGATGGTGCTGTGTGTGTCAGGTGTAGGTGTAGCATCCCACCAACACTTCTGCTGAGCCTTGGCTTGGAGCCTTAGGGGTACAGAGTGTGTCCATGACTTTCAGAAACAAAACTGGGAGAGTTTGTATTTTAAAAAAAGTATATGGAATTTTTTGCTTGTTTTTCCATCTTATGGAAGCTCTGATTTTTTTTCTTCATTCTTCTGTTTTATATAAAGCAGTTGCTTGCTTTATTGTTTGGACCATAAGCTGTTGCTATTTACTAATCCTTTAAATAATTTCCTCCTAGAAAACACAAATTTTGGGTGCTACTTCCAGCATGCAGGATGTTCTGTGACTGTCAATGGATTTTTTTGCATGTCTGAAATTGTTTATAGGAATAGATGCTTGCATGGGATTTGAGGCACTAACTGGAGGTGCTCAGTGCTTGGTTGAGTGTTTAGCATGGCCTTTGGTAAAGAGAAATGCTGTATTTGAACATGAGCCCTAAGTACTGTAATGCATTTGACACAAATTGTGGGTCCCATGTTTTGTGGAATGATTGGCAAATCAAACATTCCCTTTTATTCTCTGTGTTTTTCCCCCCACTTTCCCATAGACAGGCAACTTATTCTTATACAGGCTGATTCTTGGTCTGGAAGGAAAGGCAGTCAGGCCTCTGAGAACTGGAAACAATCTGGACTTTTTTTAATACTCTTAAGACTGTAAAACCTGACCTTTTTCTAGTAGAGCCTATGTAATCTAGCTTTATAAAATTATCTTATTGGTAGTAAATTTTTTTGTTTATTTGTGTTATAATGCTGTAAGATATTTTGTGCTTTGATGGTATAAGCCTTTATTCATTTAACATTTTTATGTTGCATAAGAGAAAAAGGACTTTAAAAATGGCACCAAACCCTTTAACTGATTTACAGGTTCATGAAGCAGACTAGGGTATTTGCACATGGGTGAGAAAAATTAGTAGTAATAGGCTGCTGTATGATGTGGGATGTTTTTGTAATTTTTTAAATAGCCCCTGGGAGATGGCTGCAATTGTAAATACAAGATATGTTCTCCTTTACCTGATTATTTAGGCTTTGGTCCAAAAATCATAGTAATTTCAATAGACTTTGGATCAGCCCTTCATTTTTTACTGCAAAAAGAGATTTGCCATTGATTTGAGGCACCCCCAAAGAAACACTACAGGACTGTTTGATCAGGGAGCTGCTGTGAAATAGGGTGGGTGCTGCAAGGCACCAGCAGCATTACAGCCTCAGTTCTCTGCAGACAGACACATTCACTGGTGTCTGTTTCTGTCAAATCTGGTGTCCAAATGATGTGTGCAGTGAACTGTATTTTCTCCAGCTTCTGGATTTGGTGAGGATCACAGAATTTTCTGTGATTTCTACAAGCAAACCTATTTAAACACCATGAATGCTGAAATTAATCCTGTGTTCAAAATATTTGATCTGTTTCAGTAATTATGTTGTACTCAAATCACTTAAATGCTGACAAAATGTAGTTTACTACTCCATTCTAATGCAAAATCTTTGCTAAAAATACACGTATTTGCTGATATGTGTAGGTACAGGTCAGTGACCTTCCTTTGTCTAGGTAATTTGGTTGTATGAGGTATAAATCTGAAGAAACAAGCTGTGGTTTTTCAGGCAGCTTGCATAATGTCTCATAACATCAACACAACATATGGCAAAAAATACCTTTTTTTACTGTTTATTAAAAAAAGACTTGGAATGCATCACTTTTACTTAAAAGAAATGCAGTGCATTGGCTTGGATGTTTTTTGATGTTATTAATAGATGACATAAAATGTGTTCAAATATCAGACTATAAACCATGAAATTTTACCACCTTGAGTGCTGGCTCCAGTGGTAACTATTCAGGGCAATATTGCATTCTAATCTATGAATCAGAATTATATCCTAAGTCTACTATTAAAATACTAGGGCTAAGTTTTAAACTTGTCCTGCCCTTTTTATTCCATTAGAAAAAGATTTTGTTCTTTTTTTTTTTTTTTTTGCAGGTATTTTTATACTTTACAGTGAACTTGCCAGTTAATGTTCATTCTTCTCCTGCTTCTTCAATACTGAGGCTATAGGATAGTCTGTTTTTCTCATACTTTCAGCTTTGCATTCTAATGAATGCGAGGCAAGGAAAAGGAGGGTGAAAATATTTCTTAAGAGAAATCCTTTTGCAGTGCAGTTAAATGATTTTAAATTAAGACTAATGCCCCAAAATTAATTTTAAAAGGGTTGTCTTTAGGGACAAAAGAGATGATCATCCTTGTAAGGTGCAATTATAATGGGAATGATCTCCTGTACTTTGCTGTACCAGAAACCAAGGTCTTGCATGCTGAGGGGAGGCTCCGTGGGCAGCACCACGAGGGCTTTGAGAATTGGTTCTGCATATGTTTGTTAATATCCTGGTGTGTGTGGAGAGAAGATTTGGAACCCTGTCTAGAGCAGATAAAATAGATTTCCTCTTGCACAGACCTTGGAGTGAACAGCCGAGGCACTTCTGCACGTGCATAACTCAATTCTTGTGAGGACTCCCACGTACGTCAGAGCTACCCCGAAAGAGAAGGGGCACACGTTCCACAGTGTCAGCAGGATCAGGACCTCCTCTCCAGCCCTGATCTTTCAAATTCCGTGCTTAAACTCCTGTGAGGACCCCAAAGAGAGGCAGCACCTCTTGGGAAGACCTGAACATGTCCTGCTCGTATTGCAGTGAGTGGAAGTTGAAATAATTTGTTGTAATATGATGGGGCCAACAGGTCTTCCCCTTTCAGAGCTCAGATGTGTACTGATTTAATAACTCCCATTACTCCAGCCTTGACATGAAGCTTACCATGAATTGCAATCAATCTAGTTTACATTTTAACCATTATTTTCCTTAAATGAGGGACTCAAAACCATTTTTGCAGATTGACGACATCAGAAGACTTTCCAACTTAATGAAAAAAGCTAAATGACCACATAATATTTTCAAAGAACAGACTGATGGAGGCTGGCCTGTTGTCAGAAAAATAGTGTAAAAATTAACTCTTCTACATTGTGATTTAATTTAAAATTAACTTATGGTTCTTTGACACCATTCATATTTCATAGAATAGGTGTAGGGTGCAAGTTTTCTGTATTTCCTACCATGAAGGAAAAAAAAAAGAAAAAAACATTAACTCTGACATCTGTTTTTAGCACTTTCCTTCATATTTTTGGATGAATGCCTGGCAAAAGCTGGAAAGCGACTAAGAGATCAACCAAAGATGGCCTAAGGGCCTGTTCCCAGCTGGTACAACATCTGGAATGTTATATAGAGTGGATAAATTCAGAGTTGTAGTTTAATAAGATTGGTATTCAAGCATTCGGCCTACAGCAAAGGAAAGGACAGTGAAGCTGACAGCATGTATGGTGCATAATATGTTAAGGTGTCTGAAATATAATTTGCTGGGTTTTCACTTTCTTTTTGGCAGATCCCTCATGCTTACATATAAACTTTCATCCAGTATTGTTTCGGACCCTTAAAAAATAAAAGGTGAAGTCATATTGGTATTATATCCAGAGTCTTATCTTTTCACTAAGCTTAGAGTATGTCTGGGTTTCTTTCTTTCTTCTTAGGAAAAAAGTGCTAAAGACAGATTTTTATGAGCTGACTAGAAATAACTTAAGCTGCTACCTTTGCAAATTTCAAGTATATGCAGTCTTTTACAGTGAAGATTTTACAGAATAATAAACTATTCAGGAATCTGGACTTGTGCTCTATGGAACCATATTTGCAAGATTTATGTCTCAAAAGGCTTGGGATTTTTTTTCTATTTGGTGTTTAGTTAATCTTTGGTCATCTAATCTCCTAACTGTAATTGAATGTGTTGCTAGACAGGCCCGACAAAGCTGCAGGCAGGGATCAGGACAGAGCCACCTGCTTAGAGCAGCCCTGGGCATGGTGTAAGGTCTGAAAATGAGCTGGAGGAGAGTTGTGTTTGAGCAGCCCATGGTGTAAGGTCTGAAAATGAACTAAAGGTGAGTTCTGTTTGAGCAGCCCATGGTAAAAGGTCTGAAAATGAACTAAAGGTGAGTTCTGTTTGAGCAGCCCATGGTAAAAGGTCTGAAAATGAACTAAAGGTGAGTTCTGTTTGCAGCCCTGTGGCTGCACCAGTCCCACAGGAACCTCTCTGTGTGGGGCTCTGCTGTTCTGCACATGTTCCCTTCTGCTCTGGGACACTCTGGCCTTCTCTCTCTGATCTGCCTCTTTCTGTGGGATGCTGGAGCAGGGGGAGGCTGAGAAGCTGCACTTCTCATTGGGACTGACAGCCCGGGCAAGGGAGTGTGCAGTGGGGGAGGATGCAGGGTGTGAGTGTGACTGGGCTGTAATTGATGGAGAGGGCGGTAATCAAAGGTCTTATTCCTCCATTTGCTTTTAGAAAGGACTTGGTAATTCCTCAGCACACTGTGGTCATTTCTATGTTATTTATTGCTATGCAAGATCTTGTAGGTGAAGACAAGCAACTTGAAAATGACTTGGCAAGAGGCCAACAGAATGCGGGAGGAGAGATGACTTTTGCAGCTGCACTTTGGCAGCAGTTTGCATTTGGAGGTGGAAAGGAGAGATCTGAAATGACTGCAGCTGACAAGGAGGAAGCTGATTTGTCTGCAGGGTGGTGTCACTAATTGGTGTTATAGGATATTAACAGTTAGCTCAAAGTCCTTCAGACTGAATTTCTTGAATATTGCTTTGTTTTTGGAGTTGCTGCCATTGTCTGGTTTGATCTTGGTTTTTCCCTGACTCTTCTGCCCAGCCCCTGTTGTGTGTTTTGCAGGCAAGTCCCCAGACACTCCAGTAGCCTGATGAGTCTCCCCAGCCACAGGCAGCTGAGTTCCTACTAGAATGATTTCAGCTTTTTCCAGACTATAAATAATGCAACAAAGTGCCCACCTAAAGCAAACATTACATTAAGGTGAAACCTTTTTAAGGTGAAACAAGATGTTAGCACCACAGTCTCTGGTAATGATGCCCCATTGCTGTGAATTTAAAACTGAAATAGGATGGAAACAAGCAAAAACATAATGGGATTTAAAAAGGGAGAGGGGGGTCTAACTGACAGATCTGTACATCTAAGACTGCTAGGTGTCTGCATAAACTATTGCTTATTTGGGGTTTGATCCTGTGCTTGTTCTGCCGACCAAAATTTCTCTGTCCCTGTTATCTGTACAGTTGGAGATTGTGAATTCAGTTAAACCTTATGGAGTATTTACTGTTTCACTTGTACTGTTGTCTTTGAATTATTTTATAAAAGAAATTTGATGCTGTCACAAGTCTGTATTTGGAGCCTCAGGAACTCCATTCTTGAACTTCATTTTTTGGAGTACTAGTTGTGGGGAAATACATGCCATGCTGATCAGGCACACATTTGAGTTAAACACATTGGCAGTCAGAAATGGTATCACCAATGTTTAACTAGTTTTTGCATGTTAATTCTGGTGCTTTAATAAATATTTATTAAAGTAATATATGAAATTATAGTGGATTCAGGGACATCCCTAATCTTTATTATTTGAAGTATTTGTGCATTGCTCATTTGGGTTTCTTTTTCCTTGTTACAATCATTTTCCTTAGCAATTCTTACAGTTGTTAACCTATTTGTTTGAAATAAAATTCCTTCCTTAACCCAGCATTTCATGGATGACATGCATAGATGAAGAAAATTTCCAGCCATTTTTGCTAGTGAGCTGGAATGCAAATGCATCCATATACTGCTCAAGTTGGTTTGGCAATAGCTCTGTAACTTTATAGGTTTATATGCTTACACTAGGATGGTTCCTGCTGTTTTAAGTATTGTCCAGAGGATATAATTTCTTAAATGAAAATTGTTTGAAGCCATTCATTTTTTGCATGAAGAGTGAAGGTATCAATTACTTTCTCTTATTCCCTGTGCAGAAGAGGAAATGTTAATAAAACTCAACTTCTGAACCTCCTGATTGGTAAATTTTTGACAGCCATGTTGAAAGATCGTTATAGATCAAGAAAATGCTTATGTAGCTCTTTAAAGGTTACACACAGGACACAAAAATGGGTGAGCAATAAGAAAGGGAAGGTACTGAGAATACATATAATTTGTTAAAATTACTTCCAGTTTTCATTAAGCATGGTATTAGGCAGAGTTACCCACTCCCTCCTTTTGTCCATTTTCATTGTTTTGCTTGGTCTTGTGTTTTCTGTCAAAACACTGAAAGCAAAAGCATTGGGATGTCACTGTGGAAGTTGTTCTGGTGACCTCAGTCTCCTTTAAACCATGAAGCAGTTTTCCCTTTCTTTACATAAAGATATGGTGTTTTGTAGCTCACAATCTGGAGGCTGTTCCACTGCAGCCTCAGGTTGTGCGGAGATTACAGGATTGTGCCTTTAGGAAAAGCAGAGGGTTGAGTTAACCCAATTCTGCCTCTGAGACTGGGTGCTGAAGAGTGGGGCACTGCTGATTTCCAGTTCAATTAGATTCTGTTTTACACATGAACCTCTTTTGAAGGATCTGCTTGGTGCCATGGAAGTTTATATCATGTATAAACTGTGCACATTAAATCTTCTGCCCCCATGTACTGTATGTTTCCCTTGGGCCTAGGGTTTTTATCCAGAGGATGTTCAGGCTTGTTTTGTCTTTCTGAGGTGCAGTTAGGCACCAGGTTTCAGGCAGGAGGGTGACAGTTCATAGCCATGAGACATTAAAGCTTAGCTGTGTGTCAGCTGAATCTGACTTTTCGTGAGGAGTGATTAAAAGTGTTCAAATATTTTTGCTGAGTTGAACTTGCTGGAGCATGGGCAATAGCTTTTTCTCCTAGAAAAAGCTTTTTTGTTCTTACTTTGGAGAAAAATTTTGAACAGATTTTCTGAGGTGAAGGAGGTCCTTGATAGCGCTGCAGGGAGACAGCATTAGGCATTCATTCAGAATTACCAGACAGGTATGTTCTGTGCCTGAGTTGTTCCCTCTTCTTTACCTGGCAGTATTTTGGCCTAAAGTCATGACTAAGGTAAAAGGTAGCATTTAAATAAAAGTTTTGTTTATCCTAGATGTATTGCCAGTGAGTTGCTCTCATATAATTCTGACTGGTTATAGGAGTGATTTTGGTATTCTACATTTTTGCCAAGTGGAGAATTATATGAAAATAAACAATTTTTACTATTCTTAATGTTTTAATATAACTTTATAGTTGTTAACACTTGTATTTTTTTAAACTGGAAATACTTGTGGTTTTGTATCATTTATTAACAAACTCAGAAACTTACTGACATGTGCAACATTTACCTTCAGAGGAAAGAGGGATGATCCACTTGGCACAAGTAGCAGAACTCCCCTGCTTAGAAATCTTCCCTTTGCAGATAAGTTCATTTGAGGATACTCTGTGGTTGCTCAAGTTTGAGTAGAAATCACTATTAAGACTGAATTGAGATAAGAGTTTGCCAGCCATAAAATGGATGGTTTAAAAGCTGGCCAGCTATCATGACTATGTTTTTTTTATCTGTGGCCTGAAGGAGGAGTAGGTTTGAAATGTCCTCTGTGTGTTTTCACAGAAATGCCCAGGACTTTCATAGGTGGTGGCTCTGAATGAGCAAATTAGATGGTGCCCTTTGCTCTTGGGGTCTGGGTAACTTCTCTGGCTCAGTGTCTCACTGCTGAGACCCTTTTTGGGTCTGCCCTTTGCTCTTGGGGTCTGGGTAACTTCTCTGGCTCAGTGTCTCACTGCTGAGACCCTTTTTGGGTCTGGACTCTCCCTAAGGCTTAAGTTTCCCTCATGTATTCAGCATGACCCATCTTCTCATGCATTGATGCAGAGCTTTGAGGGTTGGATCCTGTGCGATGTGATAAATGCTTTTTAAAGTTCTAAGCTTTCCAAATTTAGACCCAGAGCATTGTAAACTGTCCTCTGCATGCTTTATCCCTGCAGGACTTCAGGGCAGGGGGGGCATTTCTATCTCCCTATCTCCTCTGTGTAATTAGATAGTGCTTTGTGAAGTGCTGTGGGATCCTGGGCTGGGTGGAGCATCACAAAGTTAATAGATCTCTTTTATCACAGAATATGTAAACCATTCTGTGAACACTGCCCTTTGAAGAGTTCCAGAGGTGAATGCCCCATTAAACAAAAATAAAGACAATGGAACTGTTTTCTTTATATTTGTTATTTTGGCATTATTTTAAGATTTTTAGTGGGTTATATCATGAGTAAAAACATCAGTGTGTATTGCTTATTATAAATCTACAAGCGCTGTGGTTTCTAAATGGCAGGGTAATGGACTTGGGAGGTCTTTAACTTTTCTGAAATGGATATTTTAAAAGCGTCATATGTATTTGTTAAAAATTGAAATGAAATATTTCAGATTGGTACTAGATGTCAGTTAGAAACAGATGAGGCATTAAACACACCCCTCCTGCCAAGGTATGTCTGATAACCAAAGGGTTCAGGTAAAACTGAAAGGAATTGATGCCAATCTACTTGGGTGCTAAGTTTATTCCAGGCTTGTGTTTGATGGAAGCCCAGAGGCAGTATATATATTCATGTGTGTTTTTAGGGATTTGCAGCAGTTCCAATGACAAATGTTTTTGTGTTGCTTTTTGACATGACTTTTTTTAAGGCACATCTAGAAATGTAACCCATTGACTGATCTGTAGGTAGCTTTTTATAGCTACCTTCCTTTCTTGCCAGGTTATCAGTTCATGGCAAAATTAAATGGGGGTATTTTGTTGCTACTATGTTTCCACAAGTAGCAGGCCTTTATTGTATTAATGGGATTATTGGGTGAGCTTTTGGACTTTTTTAACACAGTGTATGAAGAGGAGAGTATATAATTGTTCATGATTGCTTTTTAAACAACACATTTCTCTTATCTCTTTAATTTATTTTTAAAATTATCACCTGGAGATAGTCTGGCTTCACTGGGAAATAAGAATTGACTTCAAGGCTATAGTTGTTCATATATTTGTTCAAAGCCACTCACTAATGGGCTTCAGTTTGATTTATAAACCAGCTCTCTCTTATCATACAAACTTTAATAGTTAGCTTTTGTTCATGGAGAACTGAGTGAGTGAAGTCAGTTTTCACTGAGACAACACTACTGAAATAACAAAGTGAACAAGCTATGACTGAAAAGAGCCTTAAATATAAATGTTGTGATTGTGACAAGGCTAATGTTTGAATTTATAAAGGAATTTAGATAAGCAATATGATGTAATGCTTTCAGAATTTAAAAGAAAATAATTTTCTTTTTAGACCAAAGGATTTTGGGTAATTGGTTTGAATATGTGAATAAGAACATAAAAAGTTTGTGTGAGAAAGCTGTAGAACCCCAATGTGGCAGTTGGAAGTGATTGGGGAAGTAGTATGCACAGGCTCAGCAATTCCATAGTTAAATAATTTTGTAGTCTTTGGGACTTGAATGATCATTGTTCATTTCTGGATGTTATTTTCCTGCTTGGTTTACACTTGCAGTGGTTTTCAGGTGCACACATCCCTGTGCATGGCTGTAGAGTGCATGGAAGGTTCCAGGCTGACAGTTTGAGCTCTAAAGTCCATGGCCAAAGGGTTTTTTAGGGAGATTTCTGTGGGCATCAGCTCTGACCCAGCAGCTGAGATCAGCTGCAGTGCTGGACTGAGTTTGGTGTGTTAAGGACCTGGGGGTTTCAATGGGGAGCTCTCCATTGCTTTTTTGCTTTGAAAAGTGGATTGGAGTTTAGGGATAATCTCTCTATTAACTGGCTTGAGTAGCTTTCACTGGATGATACTATTAGCTTGAGTAGATGCATAAAATTTGCAAATGTACATGGCGTGTATATGTATAAAACTCCCACAAATAACATCTAAGATAGTTGCTCTTTTTCTGCCTTCATAAGGAACAACTGAACAATGAAGTCCTTGGTAGTAACCTTTGGAAAATTGCCTTTGGTTGGTTGTGAAAGTACTTTAAATTGCAACATTGACACAATAATAGTAAGTGTTGTCAAAATGGCCCTGGTATTTCCAGAGATAGCAAAGTATTTCTGGAAATTTCTATTTCAGTCCTAATTCCTCTGTAGAGCACAGGATGTTACCAGACTCTGGAGTGAAAAGGAGGCATGGGTCTTTGAGCACTGGGGACTCTGTTTTTGGAATAATTAAAACTCTATGCAGACACCCCCACTTGGTCCAAGAAAAATTTGAGTCCTTGCTCCTTGCAAACACAATGCTTTTATCTACATTTCTGCTTAAGTAAAGCAGAAATGAAAGAAAAGAAATCTTTATTTCTGCTGAAATAAAGATGAATAAAGCAGGATGGAAATGTACTGTATGTGGCACCTCTCCTGTAGGACAGGAGCAGTGCAGCAGCAGGACTAGGGACTGATCCCAGGGTTCTCAGCCTAAATGCTGCTCCTGGGAGAACAAAAACAGCCATTGAAATTAGTGGGAGCTCATATTAAAGATTGTAGGATACAGATCTGTATTTGTTTGATTCAGAAAGGTGATAGGGTTTCCTGTAATACTAGAAGAAAGACAAAACTGTTTCTCTTCCAAAGTCCATTAACTATGGAGCTTGGAGAACTGTGGCTCTATTACACCTATAAAAATACATAGCAGGGAAATGAATCAAGATGTAATCTTTAAAAAATGAGTAGGTTTTGTGGTACCTTTCAAAGGGATGGTGGAACAGACTGAGAGGGAAAAAATCCAAACCATGTATTGCACCTAACTGCTGAAAAATTTGGGGTGGGATGACTCACAGTGATAGGGATTAGAGTTTTCTATTCCAGAATTATTGGTTCAAAGTGAGTAAAGACATTGTACTTCCCTGAAAGAATTGGAGGAGAATGAGAAAGTGGTTTCTATCCCCTTAGATGCAAAAAAGAAGAATCAATACTAATTTTTTTTATGCTGCCTTAGAGTTTGCAGACTTTTAAGTTAAAAGAAATATACTTAAATAAGTATTCTGTTTGAAACTTGAATTTGCCAAGATTCTTTAGGATCCTTTCTTCTTTTTATGTTTTCCTTGTTTATGGTGAAGGGTGAGGTAACATAATTGACTTCAGTTTATGGCATCAAAATTTTCTCATCTTATCTTTCCCTTTGGAGAAGAGTTTACAGTTTGTGTCTTAGACTCACAGACATATAAAAATGTAGTAATACTTTTGGTTCATTTCACAGAGCACATGCACTACTAGGCACACCCTTACTCTGACAGATAATTATATCAGATTCCTACTCTGGCTGCTGATGGCCACAAGGCATCAGGGTACCCACAGTGGGTGCATGTGACAGCAGAGCAGAAGGAAGGCAAAAGAGCTTCTCACATCAGGTGATTCTGTGCATAGTGTGGAAAATTCTTGAGTATTTTTACTGCATGGAGTAAGGGTCCTTCACTGCTATTCTCTCCTGGCTTACTGGAGTATCTGTTAGGAGGCCTGGCACTAGGCAGGGCTGAATGCCTTCTCCAAATTCAGAGATGAAATGCACTCAAGTTTCACTCCTGCTTATTTTTATGTATGATGTCATGTGGCTTCATAGGAGAAAACAAAGCAGGAACCATCCCTGAAAACCTTTTTTTTTTTTTTTTTAATAAGCTTCATCCTTGACATCATAATTTATTTCTTGGGGGGGGGGGTTTGGGGGGAATTTAAAAATAAGACTACCCTCAAAATTCCTTTCCTCATGTGTGAGCAGTGATGTAACGAGCGCATAGGGTTTTAAAAATAATTTATCATGCAGTAATTGTCATCATTCCCATGCTTCATTTTTCTCTGTAAGATTAGGAAGCAATGGCATTCTTTATGCTTAATGGCACAAACAATTATAGCACTGACTTGGCACTGGTTTGCTGCTTTGGCTGGCCCTGATGCTGCTGGTTTTGAAATTGGCTGCAAAGCAGCCGGTGGGACCGATGCATAATGGGTCGTCTGTTGGCGCGTGGTTCTGGACAGCGTTTTCCCTTGGACTCATCCCTGATTGCAGGGAATCTGCCCTTGGCTGCGGCAGGCTGGGGAGCACGGCTGTGTGCGAGCTCCTCATGAGCTGTGTGCAAAGTCCCTTTTATGGCAAAAGCAAATAGTTTCACATAGAACAGGAAAATATGCACCGTCCCAATTTGCTTTTTCATTGCTCCTTGGGCTTTCTTTCTGAATTTAATATTATAAGCTCTTTCTAATGTTCCAAGGTCCAAATCTGTGTGGCTGGGTTTTGCCAAATAGTGCTGAGACATTATGCTGCAGAAGTTGAGGCTGAACCAAACTGAGCATCCTTGCAGTATTCTTCTGTGGCTGAAATGACTTCAACCTCTGAAAGTGTTTCTTGGGGAACACAGTAAGAGCCCAAGCTAGGAAATGGGAGGAGACAGGCCAGATCATTAATATTGTAGTGCCTTCCTTTGTAGTATATTTATGGTTCCCCTAAGGCAGAGACCTTTGGGAATTGGAGAGTCCATCAGTTTTGGCAACCACGTTGACTTGAAAATGGAGATAGTTGCTGAAGGATTTATGGAGAAATTCAGTGTTCCTATTTGACCATCTCAGAATCTCAGAGCTACTCCCTCAAGTGGGCATGGCTCTGTAAACTCCTGCTGTACCAACATTTATACCCTTGAACTGTCTGTGTGTGATTACAAGACACATCTGGCTGTCATATCTGAGCAAAGCATAGTGCAAATAATTATGTGTAATAATACTTAAAGTACAGTGAAAAATGCTATTTATTTCTGTGCTGGAGATATGGAGGGCTTACCTGTGAGATGTAAAATCTGGGAATACTGAACTGTGGCTTCAAGAGCAGCATTCACATAGTATTTTCTGAGGGAAAACTCAAAAATTTTGTGTGGAATTGGAAAAAAAAAATGAAGTAAATAGGCTAGTAGAGGCACAAAGCTGTCTGTACAGCCAGCATTCATAATGTCTTCTCACTTGTCATTTTATTACTGTGCATTTTGACTCCTGTGCCTTGATTATCTCCTGCCTGAACCTGTGTGGAACTGTCTGATTTCATCTGAAAAGTAAAACCTGTGTAAACCTAAGGATGTACCAGGCAAAAACCCCCCACCTCCTCTTCTGTTTCTGTGATTATCAACTTCAGTCCAGTTTTAAAAACCTTTAAAGAGCTGTTAATATGAGAAAGATGGCCTTTTAGTTGTACTCATTAACCTATCAGCTTCTCCAAAGCTGATAACTCACTTTTCCCTTTCTGAATTTTTGCATGCTCTGATAACAGTGCTCTGCATCAATGCTGGGCTTACCAATGAGGCTGGTTGCATTTTTTTCTCTTGCTGTCTGACTTCTGCTGTATTTTTAAATATCTTTTCACCAGTCTTAGGTGTTGACTTGTGTCAACTTAATTTTAATGAGTCTTGTGGCAATATATTGTGTCATTTTTTGAAACTTGTACAGGTTTTTGTAGTGAATGTTTACCACAGATACAATTAATCCCAAGCAAGCGAAAGCCTTTCAAATTTGAAGGATTATGTACTATTAAGTGTTTTCCAAGTTAATAACACTAGATATTATTTTAAGTTTGGAATAGCCTGATTGGTATTACAGAGCAAAAGTGGTTGAATTAATGATGTGGTGCAGTGTGTTTAGGCAATCACACAACGGCTGGGGAGGATCTGTGGGGTTTGCTGCATCCAGAATTGTTTAGGCTCTTTGCACAGGGGTGATTGTATTGAGCCATAATGATTCCAAAGCTGTAATTACTGCACAATGAAAACATAGCCCTTGCAAGTTATTTGGGTGGATACTTGTGGTCGATGCTCTGTGGACTGAGCTGTTACTAGAGCCTGGAAGTTGTAAATGCAGTGTTTAAACCATGCTGTGTATTAACCAGCTTATTGTATCCCTTTTCTCTGAAGTGCAAGAGAAGCCAAGAAAGCGTTCATTAAAGAAATGATCCTGCTAATTTAAGGTGGAATGAGGCAGTGTGAAGTAATAATTTGGCTGTGGTTTGCTGTACAGTAGTTCCTCCTGGAATGACCTGCTGTCAGGCTGTGCAGGAGCTGGAGCTACCAGTGGACAAGTGAGAAGCATTTTTCATAACTGAGTGGCAATGACAGAAGAACCAGTGTTGTTAATGCTCACTTATTGTTTTAACTCTCCAAGTGCCTTCCAGCACATGGGCTGCTCCTGGTGCTGTCACTCTGCCCAGCAGAGCAGTAGCTCTTTAATACTCAGATCAGAAATCACTCTGCCTGCTTGGTGCCAGAGGAGATCCTGTTCAGTGCTGTCCTATCACTCTCTGACGTGGTGGAACAATGCTTCTCCCCAGTCAGGGATGTTTAAGATTTGAATAAGGTCAGGAAATTCTTGAAAGCAAAATGCAGGAAACCTTAATTTTTGCTTTTAAGACCAGAGATCAGATTTCAGGTTTTTCTTCTAAAACGAATGTGCCTGAAGCATGTTGTTGTAGTTGCTTTCATGTTAGTAAATGATGGTATTTTCAGAAGACCACAAAATACTGAGGATTCTGGATGGGGGAGCCCTGGTCCACATAAAATTTATTCCCATTTAAGTGCCTCTTCCTGCTAGCTGCCCCCAGCTCTGTCCCCAGGCTGGGGCACACACTCCTGTATGTGTGAGAGGGGAATAGCTGCGCTCCACATCTGTTCTGCAAACACCTCCTGTAGCCCACTGGTAGCTGCTGAAACAGCTGGAGTTAAATCTGCACCACTGCTGTGCTTAGGAAACCCTTGTTCCTTCTGGTGACCCCCATATTGCTCTCATTGAGCCTATATTTCTGGTTTTCCTTTCATCTGAACTGTTTTCATCTTCTATTGATGAAATGGGCTATAGCTGAAGCTGTATTTCTGTCTGGAATGCTGTTTAATTAGAATAAATGATCCAGTGTGTACGTAAGGTTATTTTTCTTTAATAAATCTTTTCTCCATGTGTATATTCAATGACAAAACTAATTAGGAATGACAAACATGTAATTCAATAGGTTAGAGGGAAAGATTTGTAATGCCTCTTGTACTGCTTTTCATAGCCAAATTGTGGACACTGTGGGTTCTTTGTTTGCTCTGTCACCTTGAAGTTCAGCTTACCAAATTTAGCTCAGCATTCTTGTGTTTTTGTAATTTGTGCTGTTGGCCATCTTAGGGTTCTTATTTCAATTACATTTTTATCTCACTGGTTCTTTTTTTATGAAGTTAGCCTCCTTATAAAAGTTAATTTTAATTAACTCAAGTAATAAAGAAGTTATGGAAACTGTAACTGAGATATGGTAACATAAATTTTCACTAAAAAGTGCATTAAAAGAAGAATGGAAAGTTTATTTCTTTTGCTATTTAATTAAAAGTTAAGAATCAGATGTGCAAGCTGAAGGGAAAAAATATAACATGCTTAACAGAGTTGAAATGAAATATTCTGTACTCTCTTCATAGTTTTTTGGTTGATGTGTTTCTTTTTGTTGGTTTTATTTTTGTTTTCTTCAAGTTATATAACTATCCCCATCAGGTTTTTCATTCTTTTCTGTCTGAAGTGATGCATCACACCTGCTTCTGATGCCCAGGGACAGCTGTTTCTCATTTTCTTCCATTTAAGAAACAAATGTTGTTGTTGGAGGCAGTTGTGAAACTTGTAGGGACTTTCTGGTATAGGTTTAGGCTTCTGGGAGTCTCAGCCTGGCAATGCTATCATTTTCCTGGGCCCTTCATTATTCCTACAAGCTGTCACACTCACTGCTTTGCTGGGACATACTCTGACACCCAGACACTCCTCTGTCTCTTCTGAGCAGAGTAAAGAGCTGTTCTTGTTTACTGTTTTACACATCTGTGTTCTTTTCCATCTTCTCACCGTGTCCTTTTCCATCTTCTCACCACTCACCATGGAAGATAGTTCAGCTTTTTCTATAATACCCCAATTTCCTTCTCTGTTCCTCCATATCAGACACAGCCAGTGATGAGGATGGCACTGGAGATGTCACTGCTGACCCACATTTTCCAGCACAGGTGTGGTGCAGAGCTGCATGAGCAGGAGGAGCCTGGTGCTGTACAAGATGCTCTTTCTGCTCTGAAAGCAGCATTTGGCCAGAAGAGCTGCTGTGTCCTGGTGCCAGGGCTGATATTCTTCCCTCTCCTGGAGTTTCTTCAGCCCTTTCTCCCCTGTGCCAAGAGCACCTCTGTACATCCCCCTGCAAGCACAGCTCTTATGATGAGACCAAGACAGCTTTCATGTTTGTCTCTGAGCTGGACCTACCTTAAAATCTCCTGCAGGTAGTAAATCAGTTCAGCCACCCCAGTAAATTTGTCTGGAGAGAGGCCAAGGGAAGGAATCAACATGGTTTATAAACTTTCAAAATACATGCTAAGTACTTTTTCCCTTAACTTTTGGTGATTTACTTCCATTCATTGTTAATAAGTTAATGTGGAGAAACATTGGGTTTGGTGCCAAAAATCATCAGGAACATAACCCAGAGCAATTTTTAAGGGCACAGCTTTTAAACAAGCTTCTGGAAGAAGCATTATTTGACAGTACAAAAGTGAAATAACCCAGTTTGTTATTTTAATCTCATATCTCTACTTCTGGTGTTCTGTCTTGTGGATGATTTGCATTCAGCTGAGGCTTTGGCTGATGGGTTACCATAAATGGCTCAAAAACAGATTGTTCCACTTACATACAGCAATTTTTGTGTGTAATTAGAATAAAGCCAGGCAACTTTCTGAAGTACCTCTTTTCACCTGATTAAACTTGGAGTCATTGTTCCTGAAATAAAACAGTTGGCTTTTTACAAGTCCATGGGCTTTTTCCCTCCACAAAAGATAGGAGTCACTGTTCTTTGAAAAAGGCATTTCTTGAATAAGAATACTTTTTAAAAATGTAGATGAACTCTTGTAGGTGGGAATTTGAAATTAACTGTTTTAGTATATATATTTTAAAAATATTCAATCCTGAAGTATGCTTTGAAGACCAGTGATGGTCTTGGTGAAAAGGAAAAAAAATCAGATCAGATTTTGCTCTTGCTTACTTTGATGACTAGGGAGGGACATTGTAGGCAATTGTACAACTGATTTTTCATGGAAAGCTGAATACCATTCTTGTACAATTTATCCTTTGAATGAAGATTAGTAGCAACCTTGGTAATTGACTCAGAAGTTCAGCTGAAGTTTGGGAAGACTAAACTAATATATTCTGGATGTATGTAGAGCAAGAAAGCAAATGGTTTTTTGGAGTAGTTTATTTGCCCTTGTCAGATGAAAAGATTATGCAGCAAATAACTCAAGAGTGCAGTCCCTGATGTGTGGCTCTCAGCACAAGCACAGGAAGGATTATTGAAGGCTTTCCCAGGCTGTGTCACTTGGGCATTACAGCCCTACCTCACACATGGAGGGAGCACTTGCTGTTTTCACCATCCTGCCAGACAGTCGTGGTGCTTTATTCTGCACCAGTTTGCCCCAAGATGTGCTGCTGGCTGAGGCCTCCAGGGGGTTCAGCACCGTGGTCTGAGAGGCTGCAAATCTCTCTCACCTCATTACTATTGCAGGGGAGATGTGGCTGATGGAGAGCAGGCATAGCTAACCTTTGAGCATGTTGTTTGAGAAATCTCCTTTTTTGGGCTAGGATGGGGTCTTCTCCTGACCCAGCAGCATGAATTAGTTAAGGCTGAAAACCAGAACAGACAGCACTTGTAAAAGGGTTTCTTCTGTCTGCTTGCTTTCCTACCATTCTGGTGAGGCCTCACAACAAAGTTAGAGACAGCTGCTTTTGTCCCAATCCTCATTTATGGGTAAACTGGTGTTGTATCACTCTATGAACTCCTAGAAGAGTCTTCACAGCCCAGTAGCTCTGCTCTGTGAGCTTGCTCCTGGTGGCTGCAGGGTAGCAGTCCATGATTGGAGTGCTGAAAAATGAATGTCAGAATAATTCATTTTCAGAAAATGCAAATTAATCCAAAGTAAATCAAGTTCATGGAACAGAAGTCTAGGTAGCAGATAACTGATAGAAATTTCCTGTGGGATTCCCGTCTCTGTGGGAGGTTGCTGTACATTATAGAAATAGAAATGTTGGGTTTTTTTCAAAAAAGCACATAAAAAAGAAGGTTGAAAACAGTTTAAAGAAAATAAGAAACATCTGTCTTTTTCCTCACCCTTTTTTGTGTGGGTTATTAGCCACTTCCCTGCTAAAACAGATTGTCATATTTTACTCTTTTTTGTGTGTGTGGGGAGGGTTTAATATGGAAAAGCACTGGCCAACTGCAAGCTGTTATTGCATTTTGATTTTTGTGTGTGATAGCATTTGGAGAGAAAAAAAAAGACAAGAAGCTTACTCTTTTAAAGTTTATAACCAAACTCTGAATCTCCAACTTGGTTACTTATGGCAGCTTTCTTCAGAATTCTCCTCCAGCTACATTCTTATTGACCATTTCAGCTGCAGATGAATATTTCCCTTTAGCTGATGGTCATCTTGGATCAGGCAGAGGATGTTGCTGGAGCAGGTCTGAGGGCACAAGACAAGAGCAATGAGGCCATTCTACCCTGGGCAGCTCTCCAAAGGAAGTATTACACACTTGGCTTTCATGCCCTGAGATGTGAGACCTTGTGATGGGAATACTTGGAGTGGTAAAATTCCAAGTATGATTTGAAGTTCAGTTGGTTTTGCATTGGGCAGCATTGGACTGTAAAGTGTACATTGCAGTGATATTATTTAGTGTCTAATTAGCATTTTCTCTCAGAGGTTATTAACTGGACTATCTCCTGCTGTCTCTTAGGTGAGTGCTACATCCACATCAACTTTTGAAACACAAACCTGCCTTGTGTGGGGTCAGGATTAGTTGCACATAATCTCACTTATTGTTTGGGAAACTGAGTCAGGAAGTTATTGATGCAAACACTTGTAGCTGCTCTTCATCAGACTTCAGAGGAGGTGCCTGGACCCCAGATCTTCTGTCCTAAACACTTGTCCATGCTGCTCGTGTGCTGTCACCTAAAGGCAGCTTCCCTTCAGAGTGATGTTTGAGCTTTACTATGCTTCGATGCCCTCTGCTGCTCTGTTAAAATACTGCTGTCTCCTTGCTGTCTGTGGAACACGGATCATTTTGTTCTACACTTTTTTTCCCCCCTATAAATCAATTGGCCTGGTAGCTCCCCTGGCGAGAAATTGCTAGTGATAAGGATTAGAGTAAGGGACATAGCCTGTACTGAAAATTATCTTCTTTGAAGGCATTTTTTCCCTTCTGAAATTCTGACGTGGTTCAGACTGAGATAATGAGATTTTCTTGATTTATGGCAAAGGTAGATTATATATATGTACATAAAAGTAATTTTCATTGCTGTTTTCTTAAGTTTTTGCCTATACAACGTATAGGATCTGATATTCAAAAGTACAGAAGTTTCAGATTCCTGAAATCAGGAGCTATAAATTTTGACTTGGGAGCTTGAAGTAATCTATGAATTGCATTGTAGATGCTTATTCTTTTCCTGTGATTTTGTTGGTTTTGGTTTTGATTTTTTTGATATTCCTTTCCTTTCCTCTAAAACTGTTTGTTTTATACCAGTTAGTTTGGTAGATCCATCCTCTGGTTACTCCTGGTCTCTAGAAAGAAGCCTTAAGGCTGTAATCCATTATTCTACACATTTTGCTGTGCTGGGGGCCTGTTGTTGCTGTATTGTTCCAGCTGCAGTGATCTTTGTGTTAAAAATCTGTGGGTTAAGATTCCTTCCTGCAGTTCCAGTTTCTTCAGTGGCTCATTCTAGCTGTCAGGAACCCCCATAATAAAATGCTGCATTAGACTTGGTTTTCCATGTTATTAAGATAGTCATAGAAGTTGAAAGGAAAAGTACTATTAGGTGATGTTTGTGACCTTATGTATATTCAATTAATCCAGTTTTGCCTCAAGCCAAGCAGTTGTTCTTTGTGCTTTGTGTGAGAATTGCATGCTCAGTGCCTCATTTGAATTTGTCCAATTTCAGCTTCCAATGGCTGGTTTGTTGTACTCTCCCACAATTCATTGATATAAATAAACTCCTATTACCTGTGATCTGCTCACGGGAAGATGTTTGCAATACTGTAATCCTGTGTTCTCTCTGTGAAGGTCCATATGTAAGATATTGTCTCAGCCCTTAGGCCATTTTTGTTATTACTTTTTGGACCTTCAGCTTTTCAAAAAATTATAAAAATATAACAACCAAAATTGTGGACAGCTTTTAAAAACCAGTTTTTAAAAATCACCATTTGTAAGTGCAGTTGTAATTATTTTCTTATTCTGACTACAGAGTGCTCGCCTTAACTGTTTTTATTTATTAATTAATAGTTGTACCTAGTTCCTAATTTCCTTTGTTGATTCCTTAATGAGAGTTACTTGAAATCTGCCACTCATTTACATTCATGTGAACTATTGATTATGTAAATCTTGGTTTTAAAGCTATGCCTACCAGATCAAATGCTCTCCAAAAGTTAAACTGTTTTATAATTACCACTAAGCCTCCCAGCCACACCTAATATCAGAGTTTATTTGACAGGATTGCTTCTCTGTTAGTGTGCACAGCAAAGTTTCCTTGGTTCTCTGCTTATGCTCTTCTGTTTGTGGGAAGCTCATGATTTCCCTTATCTGTATGGAGCCATTACCTTGGCACAGAAAGTGAAGGCAATTTATAATTCTGTTTTTAAGATAGGCTGTCAACAAATCCTGTCCTGACCACTCTTGAGAGTATCTTATACAAAAAATAATTGTTCCTAGATTGGTGATTGATGTAGCAGAACTGATAAAAGTTACATTGTTTAAAAGTGTTTATAAATCACCCTGTCCATATGTTCATTTCCTGTAATCTGTCATTATGGTTTCAAACATAATTGTGAGAGACACAAAACTGGCTTCGGAGCACTCAGGAATGAGCTTTGCTTCCATTTGGTCTACGTTGAAAGGTGGCTCAAAGCAAAAATTATAATCCTGGAATACCATGTATGTTACAGCAGGATATCTTTGCTCTGTGGTTTTGAATTACTGGAGGGTGTAGTCCCTCTTCAGAGTTTTTCCCCTAACATTGCTGGGATTTATGCAAAGTAACTGGGCCAGTTCAAGGGATTGCTTGGCAGAGAGGACCGTGTTTTTTTTAAATACAATTCTTTTCCTCACTTGGGAGGTTAACATTATGGCAAGCTGGGTTTACAGTCAGTGTTGAGTGGGGATTTTGGCTGTCTCTGACACAGAGGACTACTAGAGCACTGTGTGGTAGGATCACAGCACAGAGCTCTCTGCTCTGGTCCTGAAGATGCTTCCCAGTTTCTCAGCTAGACCCAGAAGCTGAATGAGGGAGCAGTTATTGCAGCAAGAGTGAAATCTGAAACACTCTCTTCATGCGCTGGTTTTTGTACTGCAAGGGATGGAAAAACGGTTTTGGAGAAGCAGTCTAATTTTTACTATCTTTTAGTTCTTTGTCCAACTCAGCCAGGACCATGATGGAGGCAGAGGTTTACTCTGTTATAAAGTGCCCTACTCCAGGGTTTTGCTAAAACAGGAGAATAGGTAGAGCATAAATGTTTTGTAAACTCTGTTTGTCCCTTGGGTACTCAACCATGACTGGCAGTGAGGTTACTGACCTTCAAACTGTGCAGCTTTTCTTCCAGTTAAAGATTATTCCTTTAAAGAGGCACAATCGTGCACACAATATTGTCCTCTAAAGCTGCTACATATTCCTCCAGAAGTATTATTAGCTGTCTCCACATCCTATCCAATTTTCCTTAATCACAAGTCTTGTTAAGGAATCTGTCCTTTGCCAGGCTCCATCAAACTATAGGAGCCTCCTGTTCTGCATAGTGGACAAGGATAACATTTGAACTAAGTATGGAAAATCAGGAAAGTATTTTTTTTTCCTTTCTGCCTTTTTTTTCCCTTAGTACTTCTCTGTAGTCTGGATAAATTTTCAGTTCTCTCCCTTTGTATAAAGTGTTTGTACTGACAGGCTGAGATCTTTTACTGACATCTGTGTCAGTTAAGTAAAACACTTCCTTATTGCAAACTTGCTTGGAAGAAGCATATTTGAATGAGTTCATAAATGCAAAAAATGGGTCATATAGGAGACACATGCAAATTGTTTGTACTGGGAGATTCGATTTTATGAGCTTAAAAACTGAGGAATCGCTTGGGTTCTGAATTAGGATTTGGGGATGTAATAAAAATTGTTAGCTATGCAATTGAAAAGTATCCCTTAAGTCCAGCTCAGGATGTGCTTCTTTCTCTCTGTTTGAAAAATTAGAAAGAAAGGACATATTTGAGTTGTGTTGCTCAGTAAAGCAGGAAGAGTAAATTCTATTGCTGGTGTTATAAGAGGTCAGAGGATATGATCAGCACATCTTTCTTCTCAAGCACCAAATCAGTGCTTTGTTCCTGTTTTCCATCAGAGAATTTATTAACTGCTTCAGGTGTTATGTTCTTGCATTGTATCAAAATGGGTGTGATGGTACTTTTCAATGCTCTTTGATTTGTCAATTCCTTTATTAGCATTTTAAAGTTATAATTTTAGAAGAGATTTCCTTTAAAAACGTGATCAGTTTTACTGTTAATTGAGGAACTTTCTCTTGGGAAAATTGTTGGTAGTGTCTAAACAGTTACATGCCAGCAAAATTGGATTTTTTAATTTTCCCTCAATGCATTTCTGACTTAGATTTGTATTCACTTTGTATGTGTGCAGAAACACTTGAGATCTGCTTTTAATTACTGGATAGGATTTTCAAATCAGAAATGCAAACACAAGCACACAGCTTTTTAATCATATGTAAGTCACCTTTCAAAAACTGTCAAGGAATCATATTTTTAGAAGCCTATTATTTGTATAGACACAAGTAATGCAATAGCTCAGTCTTTGAGATTATGAACATGGTTATGATGAGAATATTCTTGGCATAAGTCAGGAGTATTATATAATAAGGAAACAATGTCTTTTTATACTTTTCTTCCAAAACATTCCCTAGTGAGAACTAGGCAAAAAAACCCCATAGGATTGCCTATGAATAGATCCCCTTGCAACATGATAACTTCAGCCAAATTACACAAAGTAGATTTTAAATCCTTCTCATGTTTTCATAGTTATGTTTTAAAACCCTCTGTTGGCATCTAATATGAATTCTGATTGTGTAACTGTAGGACCCAGACAAACAATGTATAGATGGTATTAAACTGTCCCTCTAGAAGCATGGATGCCTAGAAGGCAGGAGACCCAGTTGTCAAAAGCAATAAACTATTTGAGTGAGGTAAAATAAAAGCAGTGGGTTTAATCTGGATTTACCTGCCCCAGAATGTACAGAAAAGCAGCGCTGGGGCTGAGGAAAATGTCTTTAGTAGTGCTATAGGTTTATGACTATGTGCAACACAAATATAAAGTCTGACTTAAGGTCAGATCCTCTGTAAGGCAGCCTGCAGAAAGGTCCGTGCCCTGCTGTGAAAAGAGGTGTCAGAAGGGCAGGGAGGGGACTAGCCTCTAGAACAGTTCAGATTCAGAACATACATGAGTGGTGAGTGGGTGGTTACCCCTCTTCATTCTCTTTGCTTCCCCTGGGGCTTTTGCATCTCTCCAAGATCACACAGAATAGAGCCCAGTGTCTTCCACACAGCCATGTGCAACGCTGAGAGCTGAGGTTAAGCACAGTGAAGATGGATGTGGCTAGAGCAGCTGCTGTCTGTGTTTATGATGTTTCCTAGTGTTTCATGAGTTGTTTCTAAAGAAAGCTGTTAATCCATGGTCGCCAAGAGAATGAGAAAATATATTGGTACAATAGGTGGTATTTATAGTGCAGATGAGGATTTGGGAGTTCAGTTAATGATCTAAATTGGGCAGGAACTGTTCATCAGCAAGCTTAAAGGCCCCAAAAGAGAAGTAGCTTTTGGGTGTGCAATATATCTGTTTCCAGACAGACCATCTGGGAATAGGTATGTATAGCCAGCCTCCAGAAGACAGAAAACTTGATTCATCCAGGCTGCTTTTGTACTAAATAAGAAACACAAAGTTGATTTGTGATAAAAGAATAGAGCAAAACAGTAGTTAGATGATTTGAAGGATGCTGCCTAAAGTGGGAAATATATAGTGAAATAACGTGTTTTGGAAGAGGCCTCCCTCTGGCAGGCCTGAACCAGGACACACATCTTGGAAAGAGCAGACAGCTGAGTGATGGACCTTGTCTCTGAGCCAAATATGAGACATTGCAAGGCCTGTGGATTAAAACAGTGCAGGCCTTTTGTTTCTTTGGTGTTCTTAATCCTGATTGCTTCCTCAGAGTAGCTGTACCTTAGCCCTTCTCCCCCACCACAGTATCTGGTACAGATCAAAGGCAGAATGGCTCTGGAAGACACCCTGGTCTGAACTTGGCTTCCAGGCAGGATCAAATCCAAGTGGGCTGCTCCTGGTGGATATTTGTCCAGCTTGTTTTTAGATCTATTTGTTGACCAGGATTGCAGAGCCTTCCAAACCCAGCATTTCCCTGTTGTTGTAGCTAGCTTCCCTTACTGTTTGTTATTCTTATCTAGCTGCTTCTGTGGCTTTGAACATACAAAGGGGAAAGGAGAATGAGGTCACAAGCCAAATTTATACTTTTACCTTTATCTCTAAAAGAGATCTTTTTTTAGAGATAAAGAGATATAGAGATAAAGTGATCTGTTTGTCATCTCTACAAAGGCTAAGACGCTTGTTCTTTATTTTTCAATCCACGAGTTGCTACTCAGATAATTTTTAATAGAGCTGAATGGTGTGCATGGAAAAACTATGGAATTTATAGATGTAGTGCATCAGTGAGGAAAAATACAGGTGCTTGTCTGCCTTTGTGCTCAGTGAGATAAATATGATAAAATAATTATATTGTGGTCCTTGAGTTGACTGATAAATGGTGAACAAGACCTTTTCTTGAGGAAAAAGAGGCCTCTTTTGAGGATCTATTTTAAGAAGAGAAATAAGTAATGCCATAAAATGTGGAACATTTAAAAGTGCTTGAAATTTGACAGTGGATAAACTCGCATAAAATCTGTTAACTGTGTGTTGTGGACTGCACAGCTCATTGATCTCCTAGCTCTCTGGAAAGCGTCCCTTAATTAATTCAGCTTTATATATTTCAGTGGAAAAAATGTGTGCAACCAAGCAGGAAGTTGTTTCAGGCTTTCAAAATCAATTTGAATATGGAATATGGGAAAATACATAAAAGATATCTCCCTCTTTCATGCCAAAAAAAAGGAACTTTGCTATGCTAAAGATGTTGAAAAAAAAACTATTTAAATCTATGTGTGTGTGTGTAAAAATGTATTCTTAAGTGGATCTTTTTAAGGGTATTTCAAGAAGCATAGTTCTAGAGTCTAAACAAATACTTTATAGCCAGGGGAGACTGGTAAAAGAAATGAAGTTGGGAAAAGTATGTAGGAGATTTTTCCCCTCTTCTTTGATCTTTATCTGCCCATATGTGTAAGAAATCACATCCCCATCTGTAGTTTGGCTGTATCTGACATGGAATTCAGGGGTCCTTGTAGGTCCTACACAAAACCCAACCAAGTGAGTGAGATACTTTCCATCAGACTCAATGGCTTTTATATCCAGCTTTACTCTCTAAGTGCCTGACAGTGATAGTTTGGTTTTCTTTCATTTACCAGAGTATACAGCAGAATTAAAAACAAAAAAGGGAGTTTATTGGTTAATTTATTTACACAAGTTTTCCTTAAGTCCAAATGCTAATAATAAAAGCCAGAACCCACAAAATCCCCCCAAACTCCTCCCTTCTCCAAACCCTTCAAATACAAGCAACCAGGGAATTTTATAAATAGATATTCTTACCTTTGCTACAAAAAATTCATGCGGAAGTCCTATCTTGGAATAAGCTATTCATTAGTTGGCTTGGCAGAAGGGACATAATCCAAATGAATGAGCTGCCAAGAGTATTTTTAGTGGTTTTATATGTTGCCCATTCAAATCTTGGAAAATTTCTTCAGAAAATTGGACAAACTGACCACTCATTTTTATGGGCCTTCACAAGATCTAAAAGTGAAAAACAACTATTGTATTTAGCATCTGTTAATTGAGGTTTCAGGCTACAGAACTTGAGAAGGCACTGCTGGGAAGCTAATACAATAACCATAAAATATTGGACTGATAATAGGAAACACTGGCACTGAACAGATATGGAAAGAGTCATGCTAATATTCCATATCCAGGCCTGCTGCCCTGTGCCGAGTGCTAAAGATGCTGTGGTGAAACACACACAGTAGTCGGGATCTGGAACAAAATCAGAGTCAACTCAAGATAGATGAAATTGTCTTTTTCTCCCCTGAATGCTATTCATTGGGTAATTCTGCCTTTGGAGAATTAGAAGCCAGGAACTTGGACACAGAAGAGAAGCAAGTTGTGCTAACATTTTTCCAAATGGGGAAATATATGTCTTTACCCCACATGTGTAATTAAGCCCTCATCTTCCTTTATTTGAAGTCAGTGGCTTTTTCTCTTCCTTCTTTGGGAATTGGATGTAGACCTGTGCTGCCATTGTAACTGTTCCCAAGACAGGTTTTTTTCTCCCCAAGCTGGAAGCTAGACAATCAATAAAAGGAAAACTATTCACCAGATATCAAATGAGTTTCAGTGGATTATATTTTATTTGACTTAAAGTGGAAAGGAATGACAAGAGAATATTACATTTTTAATCCCACATAAAATGCATTTCTGGGAAACTGTTCTCTGCACATGGACCCTTTTTCTTTTTTTCTTTTTTTTTTTTTTTTTCTCAGCACCAGTCTTTTTTTTACATTGTTCATAAGTTACATCCAAAAGCTGCCCTCAGAACTTCTGAATATTGACGTCTTGTGCAAGATGAGATTTAGGCAAGAGATTTTAATGTTTGGGTTTTTTGGTTGGTTTTTTTATTTTTTAAAAAATTAACTTTGTCAGGAGGTGTTTTTAGATAAGTGTGTTTTGCTGCTTGTGAGGCAAGATAGGTGGAGGAAGCTTGAGATGTCAGAATTGGTACAAGATTTTGATTGTGAATAAGATTGTATTCACATAATCTCTGTGAATAAACAGAGATTAAACAGAAGTTACAGCTCTGGTAGAGCAAAAGCAGCTTAAGGACTTGTTAGACTGGTGCAGGTGCCCACCAAGGAACATTCCCAACTTCTTCAAGACAGGCTGCCCTGTGTAAGCAACCCCTTTCAAACAATAAATTAAAAAATGAAACTGTTCTTCAAGGGCAGGAAATCAGCTGGAGCCAGTGGAACTGAGCAAACTTTAAAATTATATTTGTCTCTAAGTTAAAATGAATAATAAAAGAAACACTGAAATTTTGATTTTGGATCATTTATGCTATTGCTTAATATCACCCAAAGATCAGCTCATGATTAAAGGGGCAAGAACTGCTTTCCCTGAGAAGAAAACTCATCTGGCTAAATTTGATTTATGCCACAGTAAAGAGGTACCATGATCAGGCTGACAAGTTTTAGAGTTACTTTGGGCAGAATTTTAGTCAGACTGCTTTTCAGTTATAGGCTTAGTAAATCTTCTCCTTCAGTATATTAATTTAAAATGGCTCTTGAAAAAGTGGTATCTACCTTAAAATCAGGGGTAAAAATAAATTAACATAAAATAATTCCTTTGAAATTCAAAAGTTATGAATTTGTCTCCATTTATAGAAATAGAAATTAGGATTTGTATAATTGCTGTCATCTAGCAATATGGATTTAATATTTTCCCTTTTGACGTTTGTTCTGTTGCCTGCTGTATCTGCTTATGGTCTGTGATCTGTTTTGCATTATGTTTATAGAAATATTGCCATTAAAAGTGCTACACGTAGTATTAAATAGCAGGGTGAGGCAGGAGACATGAGTGGAATCACTTGTTCACAGATGAGGAGTTTGGATGCCTTGTCTCAGATACCTATAATCAAATTATTGATCTGGCCCTGTGGATAATCCTGATATGAAATTGAGGCAGGCAGCATTGCGATATCCTAATATTCAGGGTTATGAATGTTGCAGATTATGGATAGACAAAATGCACAAGAAAGACTTTCCTACACTGGCTGCTCCTGCTGCCGTTTATTCTTCTGTCAGTATTTCCCCTATAAACTCCTTTTATTCATAGGCTTGGCAGTTAACCATAAAATTTTGCTTCTAGCAGGAACTTGGCAGACAGTGTCTCAACTTAGGAAAATTATTTTAAACAAATTTTTAAAATGTATGTATTGGGGCTCTTTTAAAAGTTAGAGGTGCAGTAACTTTTTTCTGAGAAAAAGGATTGGTTTCTGTGGGTTTTTTCATTGTGAATTCTCTGAACATTTTCCTAAAAAACAAAAACAAAGTTGTAACCAAATAGTGAAAACATAACTTTTCTTTCAAAAGCATGTATACGAAGGCACTGTACATAAGTGTCATTGACTTGTGTATTTTTAAGTGATGGTTTTTAGGGTATTGCTTTAATTCAAATACCTCATGTGTCACTGTGTCAGAATAAAGCTTGTTTATGATGTTATAAACTGTTAGGGAAATAGCATGCACAATATGTAATTTTAAATGCCCACACTCCCTCTTGACTTACTTTTCCATAACCTGCCTGTAAGTTTTGTGCACAAGAGTCTTGGAAAATCATCCCTTCAACAAGTTCAGCACAATATAATAATTAATAGGGTTGTGTGGGCATTCAAGGGAGCAGAGCAGCCTTTCCCATTCTTCTGTTTGTTGTGGTAATCTGGGTAAAGGCCACCTGGGCCACCACAAATCAGCAGGAGAGATTTTGGTGGTGTTTGTGGCTCTTGGAGCTCACCTGTAGATTAAGAAACAGTTCCCCCCATGCTCTGCCCTGTCCCTTTTCTCCTACAGTGAACTCAGAGTTTGCTGCCTGACTGATTTTAGTCTGGAGGTTCAGTCACTGACAGCATTCCTGCCATAGCTCTCCTTAGCCTGGAATGGCTTCCTCAAATACTGCAAGTGGGTCTCCATCAAATGAGCGCATCAAGAAGGATGTGAGGAGTCCTAAGCCAGCACAGGAATTTTATCAGGAGGAGATGGGTCTGTGATAGCTGCCTGACCCTCAGGAGAAATGCACAGGGTTTCTTTTTGTTTGTACTGTTTTTTTACATGGAAAACATTATTTAAGAGTATTGGAAATGTGTAAGCACAGAAGTAGGATTGCAATTTCATATGGCATCAGAATATGGAAAAAAAAAACCCTGAAAAATAAGCCTCAACAGGAAAGATTTTGTATATTTGACAGTGGGACCAGTGTGCCCCTGTGTGGTCTTTGAAAGCTGATGGTCCTCTCCTTTCACAGACATAATGCCCACATTTTCATCTGTGTTACTCTTATTTTTCCACTGAATGCACTCAAGTGAGACCTGTTTTAAAAATTGCGTGGTAAAGCATTTAAAAGAACCTTCGTTTGGATGTTTGCAAATACATTTAATAAGTTAATTCAAAAAAATAATGCCAGATATACTTCCCAGAAATTGGAATCTCTTTTTCTATTATGCACCTGAGGCATTGTGCATGTTGGACTCTGGCTGACCTGTCACACTGTTTGTGCTGGATGGAGAACATGTGCTGTGCTGTGTGAAGGTGGAAAAACCCACTGGATCCAGGTGCAAATTTTGAATATGCATTCAGTAAAGCTTTCATGCATTATTACTGTTTTATGAACTCCAGGAAATATATGAACTGGTGTTAATGCAAATTTTTAAGTAGGCCTAGAGATAATTAACATATCCAAATGTCTTGAAGATTGTCTTCCCCCTCACACTTTGTACCTACTGTACATACCCATATTGGAAAGGGCAAAGTTTAGAGTTGCAAAACAGGAGGTGGAAAAGCTCTACAAGGTGCGTGAAAATGTGCCTTTGGGCACTGAGATAAAATTCTCAGCTGAGCCACTCTCACAAAGCACTTCATCCTTCTTCCTGAGGTCAGATTTTCATCTGTAAAATGGACATAATGCATAACCTTTAAAAGCTCTCATTGTGTCTGTGCCAAGTTTTCTTTGCACAACTACATGCAAGGGCTGAGTATTTAAATACCATATTGTGGAGAATGTTTTCTAATTGATGATAATGTTTTGGGTTTTTTTTACATTCTAGGATATAACTTCTAAGTTCTTCCTGGGGAATGTTAATATAATCAATGATTTTTTTAAAAAGAATATAATGTTTCTAACAAGCATTATAAAGCATTCCGTTCCGTCTTTTTTGCCCATTTTAAAGTTCTGCCTTTATCTCTCTTCCAAGCTCTGCCAAGTGTTTGCCTCAGGCTGGCTACTGAGAAAGTGGGCAGAGTGTGCTACAATTTATATTGGTTTATTGGTTATGTTTCCTTTCAGAACCTCTGTGTGCTCTCCAGGGTCTGTGACTTTGGAGCTGTTTGCCAGCTACACATGCAAATTTCAAGTTCCAATTCTCCAGATCACTTAGAAAAGGAGGGAATTTGAGTGATGCTGAACATTTCTCAGTGTAGTTTCCCTTTCAGATGGGGCAGATTCAGAGGAATAAATCTGTATTGAGAGTTCAGATTTATACATTTCTATCTATGAAGTCACTTGAACTGTTTCGTCTTGGAAGACAATTAAATACTGGAAACTCAGGGATAAGTTTTTCATATTTTTCATCCTGGGCAGCTGTCCTGGATGGTTTGACCTAAAAGCTGATTAGAGACTTGATCTTCTCCCTGACTATCACCAAGGGCAGTGAATAGCCTTCCTCCCTGTCCTCAGGAGAGTATCTTCTCTATGTTCTAATGCTGGGACAATATTTACCACTGCAGATAAGCAGATCCAGGGTTTACATGGCTCTAGTTGGGCAAGCAGGAGTGTAAGCCTGGGCAGCTAAGTCTAGATTTTCAGCTGCATTGCCAATGTAATGATGTAATGCTCCAGTATTTGCAGGATGTGCGTATCAGGGTTTTTTAAAGTTTTTTTTTTTTCTAGATGTTTTCTGTCAAAACAGTAATTTAAGGAATATCATCCAAGAAAAGAAACCAGTTTGCTGTTGTTCAGAGAGGCCAGAGGCAAGTGCTTCTCTTGTCAAGTCAGCAATGGGATGAAAGGGACTCTGATGTAGGTCACCAAATCTGTCAATAAAATAGAGTAAAATAGAATTAGTGTAATTCTATTTGGAGTTTGGAACTTGGAGTTTTTGTAAACCCATAATTAACTCAGAAATTGAAAAATGGCAATTTTAATTATGCTTTAAGTACTTCAATACCGATTCCTTTTGGCAGGAATGTGTAGGTGCTGTCCTTAGCAGCAGAAAGAGCTGTAGGTGTCAGGTATTGTAATGCAGCTCCTTTCTGCTTGGGCTGGTTAGGGAGGGATCCACAGCTTCTTCTCCATGCCCACAAATTCCATGTTCCCTCTGTTACTGCTCACAAAGAAGGAAGGAGGGATACAGACTCCTTCCAGTGCCAAAAGCCTCAACTAGCTCATAGGTGCCAAACAGCCAAGCAACATTTCATCCCTTCCTGGATGCCAAAAGCCTCAAGTATCCCTGCTCCACCTGCCAAAACCTCCAGCTCTGTCCTGACAACTCCTGCAGAGCAGGCCTGTGTCAATGTGAAGTTTTGCAACACTCTGACAACGGAAAAAATCTGGATGCAGTATAGCTCTGAAAACCACGCTGAGATTCGCCTTCAGCTTAGTAAGAAAATGAATTATGCTGTAAATATTTCCTGTGTGTGACACTTGTGCATGCTTTATTCTCCAAAATTTTAATTTATTCAAAACTTCTGTAGAATGAAAATAAGTTGCAGAATTCAACGCTGAGAGATCTAAAGTCCATCTGAGCCCCCAGATGTGTTTTTTCTTGCAGCTCAATAAGTTCATCACTTGCCTTTTGGCTGATTCCTTGCTGGTGATTCACCTTGTTGCTGAGCTTTACCAGCTTGTGTTTCTGAAATGCTCTTGTTATTATGGGGCACAGGTTCCATTTTGCAGTGAGTTTGCAGGGCTGAGGCCAAGTGCAAGGAATAGGTAATGCAACAATTTAAGTGTTAACAATGTTAACAATTTAAAAACTTAATAATTCTAAACATCTGCTGAAAATAGCTGCATTTACTCCCAGGTGTTTTTTATCAATCTAAAATAATGATGCATTGTTTTTTCTCCAGGATTTAAAAATTCCAGATAGGTTCTTTTTAACATACTGAGTAATACATAATTTACTTTGGTACATAGAAGTAAAATATTTATTAAACTCAATGACATATACAGTGCACAATTAGGTAATATATAATGCACTCAACAATGGTAGAATTATACCAGGAAATGTCTTGAAACCTGTTGTAAGGAAACAAGAGGAGTTTTTAAGCTAAAACCAGGCAAGGCAAAATCTTTTATTAATAATTCTTATTTGTCTGGAAATATGTTTTTACTGTTCTACTTAGTCGCTGCCACAAGTGAAATGGTTTTTCCCAGATCTGTAATCTGCATTCTGCACCTCACTTAGACTACAAAACAGAGGTGTAAATTATTTTAGTATGTGACCTTAGCAGAGAAAGAGATTTCTAGTGTAGCTTGTTTCAAAGCTCTAGACATAACAGCCAGAGTTGAAGTGAAGGATCCAGTTCTGAGGGTGAATAGCACATGCAGTGATTATTGCAGGTAAATGCTTGTTCTTTCCTGCTCACGGGTACAGTCATCACTGCAATTTGATACCTCTCCCACCAAGTGTGGTGTCTGGAAACAGGGATCTGGGAAATGCATCGCAGGGCTGCTCAGGCAGGGTGTGCTCCCTTCAGTGCCATAACTCCTTGTGCTACCTCTCTTTGGAGCTGCTGCAGGTATGAGGAGAAGCAAATGGCACAGAGCAGTGCTGCACATGAAGATTAGTGAAGAGCAAGATAACCTCGTGCTTTGGAGCACTCAGAAAGTCAGGACAGTGTTAATGGTATTTATGGGTTGTGAGAGTGGGAAGAAGCAATGAAAAGGAAATGCTTCATCTCCTTTCAAAACACCATCAAGGATGAAATTCACTCCTGGGAGAGGGGCCAGCACTGAGCTTTGGGTATTGCTTAATTTAGGCCCTCAGTGGTACAGAAGTGGTGTTTATACTCTTCAACAGGTTCCTTCCCTTGGATGAGTTTGATCTGAAGAACCTAAATTCTGTATTTAATTATAAGAAATGTGTTATTAAATAGCAATATGCTATAACTGTGCCACTGTAACTCCTTTTGGTGATTTTCTTTTAGAATTTGGCAAGCCTTAGTGAATTAATACAAACCAGTTTAGTAAGCAGCTGTGAGAAAAACAAAAGCACAGCCACCCAGAGAGCTGCAGTGACATTGGCATAAGAGCAGGTGTGCTGGTAAATATTCCTCCACATCCAAGTCCTTACTTGAAATGACAAATACTTATTTTCTGGGCCACATCACTCTAACCTGTTTGAATTTCTGTGTATCCATCCAGCCCCAGGGGTGCTCTGTGTACCACTGCTACATCTGCTGACCAAAGGTTGCTCAGAATCTCTTCTGGAACCTAACAGAGAAAAATTGCATGCTAAAAACTCTGCAAAAACAAACATCTAAGGTATCAGGGCATTTCTGTTGAGAAGCTGAATCTTTGTTACACTGAATGCTAAACATTTACATATCCAAGCCTTATGTAATAGTTGTCTGAATAATAATAAAACTGCATAAACTGACCTTGGTTCTCTGGCACCACTTCTCCTTTGAAGTCTGCATGACCAAATTCAAGACAATTATGTCATCCTTCATAACAGCCAAACAAAAGTTTGGCCAAATAATCTTTTTTTTCTTCATCTCAAAGCGCTGTGTTTTATTTCTGTGATGTGTGTGTCAATGTAGCTGTTGTTATTTACTGGGTGCTACAAGTGACAGTAAAAATCCCCTTGGTTTGGAGCAATGATCAGCCCTGTTAACATCTGGATTTCATTTATTTTACCTCAGTGCCCTTGTTCTGGGTTACTTTGGGTCATAGGTTGCAAGGGGAGTATGGCCTGAGAACTCATGCACACCAATAATTTGCAGAACACGGAGGTACAGTATGTGCCCCTATGTGACAGAAACAAAAACAGAGCCCTGGACAGAAGAAGGGAAACTGGCACTCACACTTTCCCCTCTGTTCAAATCTACCAGTGCCACACTCCAGTAAAATCCTCAGTGGACAGCACAGTCTCTGTCACTTGAGGGTTGTCAGCACAGAGCTCAGATTGCACATCACTGGCCCTCAGACCTGGAGGGAGCCTTGGCCAATTGTCATCTCAGTCTTGGAGGCTCTGTCTTTGTCACCAAGTGCTTCAAAACTCAAGGGTTTGTTTTCCCTTACCCCCTGATTCAAGCAATCCTTGTCCAGGTCCATGTTAAGTGGTGTGACTTCTTTGCTTTCAAAATGAGTTAGATTGGGATGAAATATTTTGAGTCTACCTTTATCACATACACCGGATTTCTGCAGAAACTCTGGATAGGTTTTTAGCTGTTGCTCTGACTGAATGTTTGCATCTAACCCTGTGTTCACAACTCTTCCAGTGATGTGTTTTCCCATCCTGCTCTAGGTCAAGAGCAGCAAGCAATCTAGGTTGTGTTTATAGCTGGTCTAAGTTATTTTATCTGGATTCACTACAGCGCTTGTGGCTTGATCATGTAACATCATGGGTGCACATGTGCGTGTCCATGCACACTTTTAGGTTTGTGCTGGTGCACAAATACTTCCACAATGAATATGGAAAATATAAGTGTTGTGCTTTGTCTGTTGCAAAATTAAGGCACTCAAGGCAAAACTGTTCTAATATGGTTCAATTTTTCACTGCTGAACCATGTTAGAATTATGACTGAAGACAATAAAGACATGAAAAACTGAAGTCAAGCAAGCTGGGAATGCAGTCCTGACGTACAATAATGTCCTTCTGTGTCCAATTGCAATTAGTTCTCAGTTTAATTCCTAAATGATTTTCCAAGGCTTTGTTGGTGTAAATCATGATGTTGGTGATCTTTTCTTTATTTTACTTCAATTTAGTACCATGGTGAAGACAAATGTAATGTGTAGAGTTTATGAAACCAGACAGCTAGTAAATCAATATTATTTTGGTAGTAAATTACTAAGTCAGTGCAAGCTGCTTTTAACTCTTTCCCATGGGACAAATAGCTTGAACTATCTGGGGCTTAAATCAACACTGTGGGCACTGAATTAGTCAATGATTCTAAAGAAGGCTTTGTTGGCATAAAGTTCTGCTTTGATCGCCATAGTATTTACAGCTTTTTAATTAGATACAGTTCAGAACAATGGCTTTTATCAAAGCAGTTTGGGAAGTGAACAACTGGACTTTGTTTAGAGCTTTGGATGACATTCTGTCTGTTAATATCATGTGGCTGGTTTTAATACAATGATGAAGTTAGGATTATTTTAGGCATTGTCACTGCTTTATCAAAAGAAACTAGCTATTCTGAAAAAGAGTGGCATGTGTTGCTTTTTTAATATCACAAGTTTAGCCATTCCTCAACATGCTAAAACCCAATCATTTGCTTTGGGATTGCAGAGAACAAACTAATTTTACACCTATAAATTTGAAAGAAGTGACCCTCTTGTTCGTCTTGATTTATTTTCATGTGCTGAGTGACTTGTTGGGAAGTGCTGAGCTTTTTTTGTCAAGACTGAAGGCAGTTGGTTCCATTTTCAGTCCCAGACATTTCAGACTTGGCTTCTGATATAAAGAAAACCCAACATCAGTGTGAAAATTCCTCAGGGATCTTGGCAGAGCTGGGCTCTATCGTTTTTGGAATGGTAGATTGGCCTAGGAGTGCTTTTAAAGCTTTACGGTAAGCAATTGTAAAATTTGTAAATTTATAAGAGCAAGAAAGTTAAAAAGCCACTGATTTTAGACCAAACTCTGCAATTCAGTGTTCAAATAGAGATGCTTTTCTCTAATAAGCAATTTGCCTTTTTTTTTTTTTTTGACAAGTTGAACATTGATGTCAATGAGAATAAAAATTTGTCTGGAAATAGTTGTTTTCTTAAAGCTTGAATTAAATTGCCATGTTCTCTCAGTGGTGATTCTTTTGGGGCAGAGTAAATATTGGTCAATATTCTCTCCCACCTGAGAGAAATTACTCACTGCCTCACTCTTATGCACAATCTGACTTTCATAATGATGCCAAAAGCCATTACTTTATGTTAGTGGTATTTTTATGTGCAAACTGTCACCGTGGTGGTTTGAGAAATTAGTGTTTTAATCTTAAGCTGGGTGTAATATAGGATTCTAAAAATCTTAGTTCCATTGTAACAGGCCCATCATGTGTTTGAACACAATGCCTTTTTGTGTGCTTGAGACTGTTTGGTTCCTACACAGCAAATTGTGCATAGAGGAGTTGGAAACTGCAGCATGTTTGGGCACAGCAGTGCTTTGCCAGGAGCTGCACTGGATCTTCAAAGGCTCTGCTTTCCCCCATATAATTATTATGCATTAAAGTAGTAAATTTGAAATATGGTAAATAAGCAGCAAAATAACATAATTGGTACTATTAATGCCAAGCAGTAAAACATACTCAAAACATTTATTTTTTTTCCTCCTTTCCACCTTCTTTTCTTTTCCTTCAGAACTCCAGAACCACCCGCTCAGATGAAGATAAGGATGATTCCTGGGATGCCTGGGGGGCCTGGAGTGATTGCTCACGGACCTGTGGAGGGGGAGCCTCCTACTCTCTGAGGAGATGCTTGAATGGCAGGTGAGCCACATGCTGGTGTGTGGGGGCTCTTCTGCAGCTCTGGCACATTTCCAATCCTCTTCTGGCTGCTTCTGTTTCTGATACTGATTCTGTGTAAGATAGATCAAATGTTATAAAATACTGCCTTTAATACATGTGTGTAATACACAAATAACTTAGGCTTTACCTCTGAACTTTAATGTGTTATGAGATGTAATTGTGGAATGGCAGGAATTATTTATTTGGTATGGTCAGATAGAGAGGGGAGTCCCTTTCACTGTAATCAGATCAAAAGGTGAGTTACCTGTGTACAACTTAGCCTGCACTTGGACATGATTTGCCATAATGTGCTGCTCATATGGATCTGTCAAACGCTGCTCTCTGTTAGGGAGGGAAGGATGAGAGACCATAGTCTCAAATTGCACCAAGGGAGATTCAGGTCAGATGTTAGCAGGAATTTCTTCTCAGAAAGGTGGTGAGGCACTGGAATGGGCCCTCCAGGAAGGCAGTGCAGTCGCTGTCCCTGGAAGTGTTTAAGGACACTCAGTGCCATGGCCTAAAGTGACAAAGTGGCGTTGGGTCACACGCTGGGCTCAATGATCCCAGCGACCTTTTCCAACCAAATTGATTCTCTGATTCTTCCCTGCCAGCTCTTCCTATGCAGTTCCCTGGTAGCTGCATGTTTTCATGTACAAGCCTTAGTGTGACTTGAAGAGAAGAACAGAGGCAGTGAAAGCCTTTTACCCCAGTGGTAAAACTGGACTAATGTAGGACTTGTTGGCACAATCCTTAAAGCAGGAGTAATGCACTAGGCCTGTAGTCAGGCAAGAAAAGATCCCAGCCAGCTGTGAGGCATCTGTGCTGGCATCCATAATTACCTGGTTCACTTGAATTATTCTTAAACATTTTAAAAAGAAGCCTTGATATTCTACCAATGTGTTAGGGACTGTGAAACAAGCTCAATAAATGGTAGCAGTATAAATTCCACTGCGGTTTTATTAATATTTTTAATGTGTTCCCCTGTGAAAAACATGTGTTTTCCATACCTTGACAAATGCATAGTTTAAAAGGTTTTTTCTACGTTTGATTTTTGTAGCAACGTCTGGGAAATGTACAACTGTGAAACAAAGTTTTCACATTTGTGTGTATCATAAACATTTTTAATTTGCATCTTGTGATGCAGTAAGTCTTGCAAAAGCTTGGAAATCGGACACTTGAAATACTTTGAGCTTTAACAGTTGTACCTTCAGCTGAGTTGAGCTCTTGCTTCAGGCATCCATTTTTTTTCCTTTTCAAATGCTATTTTCAGTCTCTCTCAGACATTATTAAAAAAATGTTATTTTCATGCAACAAGAAGAAAATTTAATCAAATATATGTAAATTATCAGTTATATGTTCTCAGATTCTTTAATGTAAGGCACATCTTTTTGGTATGAAGGAATTATTCCAAAACACTGTTCCATATTTTAGAGAAATCACTAATTATAATTTCTTATCCAGTCATTTGAAATATGTTTTAAGTTCTTTCAAAATGCTGATATTGCCATTTATAACATGGAAGATTATCTTACACTGTGCAAAAGTGCTGGTTTGGTAGTGAGAATTTTGGCAGAGTGTATCTTTAAAAAAGTGTGAAACCCAACCTCCCCAGATTTATGAGACCACAATAAATAACCGTGACTCTATTACATGCCTTTTATTTCAGCTACTAACAACAGACTGAGGGTCTGAATTGCCTGGATGTCAGGATTCACAAGCTTTGGGCACATTTGCATGCAGTCCATGAAAATTCTGTTTGATTTAAAATTATAACTCAGATATTCTGATCTTTTCCTCTAGGTCACATCATTTTTGTTAGAAATAACTCAGTTGCAATCAGCATAGAGCAGGCTTACAGATGACTTTTTTACAAAATAAATGTGGTTTTCATAAGGTTTGCAGTAAATGGGGCTTATAGGGAAAGTCACACGTTCTTTGCTGAGGAGAGACAGCAGTGTAAAGCTGAATACCCAGATCCCCTCTGTATTTAAACCTTGTATTTTGAGTCCAGATTATGGTAGGGCAGTAGCAATAAAAGCCTAATTTTCGAGAATAACTAGCTGTAAAACAGGCAAGGTTGTGTTTTGCTATTATACAGTGTAACCATTTTTACTCTTTTTTTTTTTTTTTTAGGAACTGTGAAGGTCGGAATATTCGATACAAAACATGCAGTAGTAATGTGAGTCTGGCCTTTAATCCTGTTTTACTCATTCAAAAAAATGTGTTAAAGTTTAAGAAATGCTGCTTCTCATTTAAAACCTTATGGTGCATAATTTTCTTTCCATCATTATTAACATTTTTAAACATTTCAGTCTGCATGACACCATGAGGTCTCAAATTTAGACTTCCCAAATGGACATTTTCTTTTGAAATTATAGTGCCAATTGTGATTCAGAATGTTTTATATCACTTATTAGGAGAGTTACACATTTTGGAGGATTAACAGATCAATTCTCATCTTTAACTAGCAAGTGATTTTCCTGAGGGTGCTGTCTTGTAGATGAAGCATTAAACTGAGCTTGGGATCATTTGTGATTGTTATTGATAAGGTGACTCTCCTCATGTGAGCAAAGAGGTCCCTGTAAGATCTTAAATAGGATAATTACTCTTTATATTCCCTCTGCTTGCTTAAACCCAGGTCTTTATATGTCTGTGTGCAAGAATATGCACATTTAGGTGCACTGGCACAGACAATGCCCATGAGTGAGTGTGGAGCTGGAGGTTTGACCATGCTGTTGCTGTGATGCAACCACATTTCATTTTTATGGACACGTTTTATGAAAACCATTCACGTACAGCAAACCTCATGACTCGTGTTCCACTGACTTGCAGTTGTGCTTTGTGCTGTTTAAACAACTGCTGCCCTTCAGGTGAGCAGCTCAGCAGGACTTTGTGGTACCCCAGGTCTGCATAAGGTGTGTGCAAACACAGTCATGCAGGGTGGGTTATGCTCTGCACTCACCCTTGCTTGGCTGAACTCACAGTACAGTGTGACAGCCACATGTGATATTCCAGGAAAGACAGCAGGCAGATAAATAATTAATAATTATACTAAAAGGTTAGGCCTGAATGTCCTGTGGGTTGAGTTGTGCCCAAGGATGTGTAAGCTCAGTCATTGCCAATCCCGTTATTTTTGCCATCAGCTGTGGAGTGGGACAGGTTCTCCTTAAAATTCCCAACACTGGAAATTGCCCAGTAAATATTGAATCAGTGCATCTCCTAGGAGAACTGCCCATTGCTGCTTTTCAGCTTGCCACACCTACAGAGTCTGCTGTGCCAGTTGGCTCCTGCCCTCCTTGAGGACAAGGCTTGCTCACACCTTGAGTAGCTGTGACTCCACTGCTCAGTGCTGGATGGATTTCCCACCACAGCAGCCGAAGTTCCTGCTGGCAGAAGCAAGTGGAAGTGATAAAAGAACCAGTCCCAGTGCATGCAGAAATCAGATTCTGGAGACAAACCCTGCCCCGTGCCCTTTCAGAAGAAAAGGCCCAGCAGCTTGGTGCACGAGCTCACACATAAAAATGCTCCCTGCAAAAATACCTTGATGTTTAAAATCTGTGTGATAACTTGGTAACTTGCAGCCGGTCAGGATGTAAGCAATGAACAAAATTATACTTATCCCCTGCTTATCTAAATGTCTGTTTGTGTGCAGTGTCCACAGAAACACCTCTGAGTGCTGGATCCCCTGCACTGCAGCCTCCTGCAAGGGAGGCCACCCCAGTGCCCCTTGTACCTCAGCACCAGGCCTGGGGAACTGCCCAGGGAGGGTGGTGAGGTCAGTTTGGGCATGTTTATTGCTCTCATGCACAGGTCTATTTCTTAGGATATCTGTTGTATTTTAGTAAAGCTGTGGACACTATTCATTTTAAGATTTATGCAGTAGAAATCTAATGGAAGTGATGGTGCTTTATGCTTCATCATAGAGAAAATTAAGGTGATTCTCATATCCTCTCTGAACTCCCAGAGAATTTATCTGAAGTCACTGGAGCCTGTTTTTTAACTCTAGGACTTACTTTAAAGCGATAAGTGGCAGGCACCTTGCATGTGAATCTGTTTGAATTTATGATGATTCAAATGTTAATTTCCAGACAGGAAACTGCCTTTACAGTTCTGCTTTTGGGGCATGTCTGAAAGGGATCAGGTTCCCATTTCAGTGCAGATACAGTCAGAGTTTCTCAGGAATGGTTTTTCCTAGATTATGGGTTAGATAATGAAGAACTCCTGAGAAAAATATATTTAATGAGATTTCCACTGTTAATACAGTTGATCTCTGAAACTGGCATGCCTGAATTCAAACTCCATGTTAGATCTGAGTTAACCTTGAAACAGGACCTTACACCTAATGTAAATCTGAGACTACTAGGCCAGTTTAGTTTCAAATGATATAATTTTCCCAAAAGCATTATTGCTAATCAAGGCTTCTCACTTTAGGAGTGAAACTGTAGTTTGAAAATTAAGAGTTTATACTAGCTTCTTTCCATATTAATAGGTATTACTGGTAACCACATGAGACACTCGGTATAAATACACAGTGTAAAGCTGTCTGCAAATGTAATTTTGCTACATGATACATTACACCACTAACATCTATGTTGGGGAGTACAAATGAAGCACAACTTAATATGTGTGTCATTCTAATGAAATGAACAAGAATCATTTTACCAGAAAATTGGTTTCATGTGGATTTGTAATGGAATAGTAGTAAGTTCATTGAACTCAAGCATAGTTCCAGAATAATATTAGTGATATTTCAATCAAAAAATTAATTCAAGGTCTTAACAACAAAATAATTGCTAAGATTAAGGTGTATGTATAGCCTGCTTATCTTTCTATCATAATTGAGATGCCAGGTGCACGATTTCCTAAAACTGCATGTGTGCTTTCAGCCTTCCATGCAGAGACTTTAGAGAAATAAACTATCCATTGTATGTTGCTCAATGAGATTTTCAGTCTTTCTTGTACCCCTTTTTTAAGTTTCAGTTTTTGTATATAGTGTTACATTCTAATGCTATGATGTGCACTATGTGGAAGTGTTTAAGTTAATCCTTTAGGGTCCTATTCACAGAACAAGTTATTTGGGCCATTTCCCCATAAATTTCACATTCTTGTGTGCCAAAAAGTCTCTTATATTTTTGCCAGAGTGATTCTTCTGCAGTCAGAAAAAACACTATTTTGTAAAAGGTAGCCCCATGTTTAATTCCACTGTAAACTTTTATTATATGCAGATAATGCTTACACTTGTTCAACACATTTATCTATAACTGTCCCAGCATCCACTTAATTTACCCCGTTCAGAAAATCTTGGCTGTACTGTGTCTACTTTAGACTATAATGTTTCACCTGACTTACATAGTTTCTCTCTAATCTGTTCATTTATTCAGTTTATATTTAATATATATATAAATATAATATATAATAAATATTAATTAATATATATTATATATATATAAATATATTATATTTATATTTAATAAATATAATATATTTATTCAGTTTATATTTAAAATGCTGATGCACCATAAGGCTCCCTTGGTTGGGGTGGTTTCCAGCTCAGGTATCTTTATTCAGCTTAGAAGTGGCCTGAAAATTGTGTAGGAAAAACATGGAACCTGAAGCTAATTTCAGAAAGAAAACAAAACAATGACTTCATCAGTTTTGGCTGGGTTTCAACAAAATGAGATTCAAAGAATAAAACTAGACAAAGGGCTAGACTTTCTTTGGTGTCATCATTTTTACTGGGAATTTTCTTGCCTTCTCTTTTGTGCTTTTTTCAGTAGAGTAATTGTTGGCAAGAGCCACAGGGTCTGATGCAACCTTCATATTTTGTACATGAACATTGCCTACAAAGATACAGATTTCCCAGGTTCTTTGTTTTCAAAGGCTGAGGATGTTCATTGCCAAAGCTCAAAGATACATTTCATAAGAAGCTATCTCTTGGATGCAGTAGTTTTTAATTGTGTGTCACCAAAAAAAAAAAAGAAAAAGGGAATATATATATACATTATGTGTGTGTTTTTAATCTTCATGGTAGTCATGTCTAAAGCATCTTTTTCAGATCTGTCTACTATGTTCATAAGTCATGTCATAAATACATTTCATTCCACTGCAGGGTCTGGGTGTGATTGTTTCTGCCAACATTTTCATGTTTTAGAGCTCATAGATATGTCCTCAGCTCCTTATGCAGTGTATGAACCTACAAATGGCCTGGCCTGGTTCAGGGGATTGAGTGTGATAGAAAAGCTATTGCTGAAATTAAGAAATTGCAGAAATCCTGAGATTAGTAGCAAAATAATTATCAAGTAAGAAAAAATGTGAAGAGGGAAGAGAAAATGGTAGAATGAAGTGATGTCTGAAATAGATTAAAACCAGAGACGCACAAACAGGATGAGGGCTGGGTTCCCCATATCATTGTCTGATATTATGATCTTGCCCACTTCCTGAACATGGTTTACCCTTGCCTACCATTCACATCTTTGCCCTGCCTTTTCCTTACTATTTTTTAAACCCCCTTTCACTTTTCCAAACCACTCTAATGAAATTAAACTGATATTTACAAGTCCTCTTGTTGTCTTGATTGCATTCATTCTGTGCTTAGTAGTGTTTCTCTTTAAACTCCTTTCTTTACACAAATATTTATTGTTCCCTGGAAGACTGCGATCTGGACTTGGTTGCCGTCCAAACTCTGATATAATGCAAATGATAATAATTTCGGCTCTTTGGTACCCTTCTGTGATGCTCCTTTTATGCTCCTGCTTTTGCACAGAGCTCAAACAGGCAGGTGGAGCTGGCATGGGAATGGAGCTGCCAGAATCACTTTGGGCTCTTTGAAGATGCCAAAGGAGAATAGGGAGATGAGGATTCACTTGCTCTGAAGCAGCCAGGAGGGAGTGGAAGGAAGGAGCTGCATTGTGTGGAATCAATAAGAAACATGCAGTAACCATGGGCTTGACATGCTGACTTTGTGGTGTTTGTGTCTTGGCATGGCATCAACAGCCAGGGATAATGGGCTGTAACAGCAGGCTGTCAGAGCTCAGCTGAAGGCCGTCACTCTGCTGCTGCACAGGCCACTCTTCAATTCTTTGTGATGAAAATGTAGCTGTGCATGGCTGAGTGACTCTGCTCCCAAACACTGCTTCTAACTTCACCTGAATCTAACATCCAATTTTTATTTTTTGATCCTTACTCGCTCCTCTGTTTGCATTGGTGGGAGGGAACCATATGGGATCCATATGAACTCTGAAGTCCTCTCTGCTTTTTAGACTTGCTATTGTGGAAAATGAGAGGTGACAGATAAGTCAGAGCCAAAATTCTGCTCTCATTTACACCAGTGCAAACTTGGGGAATTTCTGGGGAGTGACACTGCAGCAAATATGTGTGGCCTCTCACAGTATTTACTTGATGTTCATAGAAGCTCTCACTGGAGGATTTTGTAGAGGTAAAATACTCCCTGTGTCTTATTCCATCATTGTATAGTTTCTAAATAAATGGCTCAAACTAGCATTATCCCAGATTAAAAATCATTCAAAATGTTTTAGTATCATTCCAAATTACTGTCACTGTAAGGTGTAGCATTAGACAGAGCTGAAAATTTTGCTCAGAAAGTTCAGTAACTTGCCTAGGACTCAGCTGCAAAACTCCATGTGTTGGTCAGTAGATTGAATACTGATTTTTAAAAGGTATTTTATGTAGATTACAACCAATTCAGAGACGGGTCTAGGCTACTGTTTGCCATGGTGAAAAAAAACTCAGACTGAGTGCAATACTGTTGGGGGCATTGGACTGAAATTCAAAACTTTCTCCTGTATATTTTACTCTCCAGTCCTGTATCATGCACTTGCTATTTTGTCAGCTTTATTCAGGGAAGGTTCAGCTCACTGATAAGGTTGAAGCTGTGCTTGGGATCAGTATTGTCAACTAATACTTACTAATAAGTTCCATGAGTTCGCCTGACACATCACAATCTTTCAGTCTTCCATCCAATGAAAACAAAACTTCACTAAAATCAGCCCCACATCTGGCTTATATGTGCAGTTGGAATTCTTGGAAGAATATCCTTTCAGTCTGGCATATGGACTCTTTGACACTGGACATACTTTCAGATGAAGTCTGCAGTGAGGAATTGTTTGACACAGTAACTCCTTTGCCAGTACTTTACCAAAGTTATTTTCAAATCAATCAGTATTCATCTCCATTCCTGTCACTATAGTTTAATGCTAACATCATTGTTTGGGTGCAATGCTTTATGTAAAAAAAAATTTTAGAACATTTTATTTCAAGCATTTCTTGTATTTGGTCTTTCTGCTGTGTATGCTGAGGCACTGTGTGGGAGAAGGTGGGGAACTGTCTGATTAGAACTGGAAATACAGGATCAGTTGTTACCAATCTGAAGTTTATTTTATTCCAAAAAATTAAGCCTTACTGCTTCCATGAGGTGAAGGTGCTTTGTAATTTGATAAAGGACTAAGCACTGAAAGTTCTGGTGTTTTCCCCTATACCTTGTGCTTTTTTCAAGCAGTACCAAACAATTAATTAGACAAAAATTCCTTTTTTATTTATATGTAGCCGTAATACCTCTTTCATTACTCTGGCATATGAACAGATGAATGAGCATAGAGGCCTCAGAAATCCTTTAGTGGGAAAAGCTACTGAAAAGAGAAATATCAGACATCACATTGTAGTTACTTGATATATATAGATTCCTTTTGAAACCAATTCTTACTATAGAACCAGACTTTAACTGTACTACTTGGTGTTGTAAAAATTAGCATTTTTAATTATCCTCTTATACCAATTATGTTGTTATTGCTGGAATATGCATGATATTCTGTGTTTGTACTCCAAGCAATGGATTAAGCAACATAAATTATTTTAATACACACAGTAAAACTTTGTAGTGTGGCGTATTTGTCAAAGCAGATCAGTTCTTGAGCCAAGCCTGCCTGAAGAGTTTCTGTGTTATTCATCGGATAACTTTACTGCAAATGCAAAATATTCCCTAGTTTTAGAAAAATATATTTTTTGTTTGTTTTCAGGACTGCCCTTCAGATGTTGGTGACTTTAGAGCACAGCAGTGTTCTGCCTACAATGATGTCAAATACCAGGGACACCTGTACGAGTGGATCCCTGTGTACAATGATCCCACGGCGCCTTGTGCCCTGAAATGTCAGGCTCTGGGGAAGAACCTGGTTGTGGAGCTTGCCCCAAAAGTGCTGGATGGCACCCGTTGCAACACTGAGTCCTTGGACATGTGCATCAGTGGAATTTGCCAGGTATGTTCATGGTGTCAGTCTAAATGGGGCCTTTGTTGAGAGGCACTTTGCCCTTCAGTTGGTGCTTTGGGATTGATTTTTGTTCTATTTAATAGAATAGATGTATCTGCAAGTGCTGTTGAATGGATTGTAGATAACTCTTTTCAGGGAGACACAGAACTTCCTGACTGCCTTAGCCATGGATATTTATCTATGTAGATAAAGGGTCAATAAAATTAATTCACTCTTCTATTTATGCATGCAAAAGTTAATGAACTTGGTTATTGTAGCTATAGCTTTCCAAAATTTAGTGTATCTGTGTGGATGTGATGAAATTGCAGAGCCTTCCATTTAATTTTATTCATTTTCTGGGTCTCATAATCTCTGTTAAGGAGAAAATGGGACATTTTATGGGATGCAGCCCATAATGGCAGGTGTGAGTATGTAGGTCTGTCTTGTTGTATGGATGAGTGACTGTATGTTGTGGCTGCATGAACTGATTGAGTCTTTGGATGGCAATATAATTTCCTAGATATATTTATTATTTTTTAGTTATGCTAAAACAGAGAGTTATGCTAAAGCAGAGAGTTACAATATTTGCTAGTCTTGCCCATGTCTCATTAACAAAACAATATTGCAAACCTGTTTTATGAACAGAGAGGTTTATAGAGAATGGACATGTTATTGCAATTAGTTTTCTTTCTCTGCAAATGGTTGTTGCTCTGTTAAATGTCTAAAATGTGTGTGACTCAAAAATGCAGGATATGGCCCAGTGAGAAAAATAGCTCTATTATAGAGGAAAATTTGACACATTTGGCAGAAGACTGGTGCATGGATTATAGCAGCACTAATATATGATCTGGGCCTTGCTGTGGGTTTTATGTGACTTCTGTGTATGCTGCAGTTCCAATGCCAGTCGTGTCAGCACAGGGTGCATCTGCTGCCTCTGGAACACAGGGATTCCTCACAGGGAGACTCCATTTGTCAATGCTGCTTCACTCTGGGTCCAGCAGTGTTTGTTACCCTCTATTGGATATAGGATATTCCTCCAGAAACTCTGGAGGTATAATGGTGTATTTACTGGAGGCCAAATAATGTATTTCTTGTGCCATGTTCTTAATGATGCTTCCCACCCCAATAAAAGGCTTTTACCCAGGAGGGCTGCCCAGCCTTTTCTAGGAGGTGAATTTACAGCAGCCTTTGCTGCCCGTGCCCATTGCAGCCTGAGTGTCAGGCTGGATCTAAGGCAGCTTTGGCTTTTCAAGGGCTTGTGGGGTACCAGTGTCTCCCACAGCGACTTCAAACACCTTCTTCCATCCCTCATATATGGCATAAAATTCTCGTTGCCCAGAGTGGATCCAATTTTTTGAAGAACAGTTGGGAGGTATATTTAAAAGGGCTGCTTTCAATGTTTCTTCTTAGCATTTTGTAGTAATTGTGTGTATGTATGATGTAAAATGCTTGGAAATGTAAATAATCAATTTTTAGAATAAATGAAGTGGTGGAGAAGAAATTAATAACTCCAAAAGCAGGAACTGGAACTCTTACACTGTTGAGGAGAATCAGTTTCTTTTCTCTGTCTCCCATTTTTATTTTCCTTATAGTTTCTTCCAATTTCCAAAAAATATTTTTCAGTGTGACGCAACACCTTCACGAAAAAGGTCTGGAACAAACATTTTTAGAATATGTCTTGTGCTGTAACTTATTCAATTTTTAAAATTTATTGCTGATGCTCATAAACAATTAATTGTTTTAACTTTATTTTCTTGAAGTCATTGGCTATTCCTGAGGTATTTTTGCACAAGTTTAAAATTTTCATTTTTTAAAGTATATATTTGATAATTTAGAATTGGATAATTTTATTGAGATAAAAAAATGAAGTAGATTCAATTATTTTAAATGAAGATGCATTTAAATAACCTTTTCCTGTTTTGGGGGAAGAGTGAAATGTTTCTTATTTGTGAAAGGGGCTGTGGGAGGTTGGGTCTTTCTCAGAAAACAACACAGAGCTTTGTGCTACTCCTGTTTGAGCAGGGAAAGAAAACAAATTGACGCCTAATTTTTCCCAGAAAGACATGGTTATTTAGTTAACTGCTCTTAAGAGAAACAGCACAGTCGTGATTCTCCACAATTGTTGCTGTAAGATCTGTCTGGTGGGTTCTGACATGTAATTGGCACAACCAGCAAATTGCTTGGCAAGTGCTTTTACAGCTAACTCATCTAAATGAGCACATCACTCTGCCGGTGTGGGGATCTTCCCTTCTGTGCCTGGGAGCACCAAAGACTTTCTGTAAAGGAGACTGGTGCTGGTTTTGATCATTTATTGTCTCGAAGTTGACTCAACTTCCCCTCCTTTTTCACTTTTGTCTGTGCTCTGGCTCCTGCTAAGGTGGATGCATCACTAATTCTGCCTCTTGCTCAAGCTCTCACCTTGGCAGCATTTGAATTTACAAAGATGGTGAATTCTTGTTCTCCAGCTTCAGTTCTGATCCTTTGCACTTCCCTCATCAAGCAAATCAAGCTAAATAAACTCTGTCCAAGAAAATTGTGAGGTGACAAAGCTGCGCTCTGAATAGGAGGTGGGAGGCTTTACAGGAGGTGAAATCTAAAGGTGGTGGAGCAGGGAGAGGTTTATTGGGAAAATTACTAAGATATTTTGGGGTGGCTTGAGGCTTAACTCAGTCAAACCATTTAATCATGTCTTAGTTTATTACTGTCCTGCTTCTGTTATCAACCCAAATATCTGGGCCTCTTGTGTTAAATGGGGACAGGTCAAAACTTCACTGCCAGGATTTTCACACTTCTGATATTTTTTTCTAGTCCCTGCATAACTCCCAAAACATTTTTTCATATAATGTGTTCCTGCTGTGCCCATCTGGCTGTGGGTGGAGACATTTAAAAACATCTGCATGTCAGACACATATGTGGGCAACATTCACCCAGTTACTCCTCCTGCTTTGGGGCCCTGCCTCTTCTTGGGTTTTGTTTTTAATTTGTGCAGACCTGCTTTTTTTCTACCAGAATGCAGAATGGGGTGTTACTTGTGCCAGCACCTGAAACGGTTACAGTGATAATTTTCCTAATATGGAGTAATATGTTTGGACAACAAATACACGCATCACCCAAAAAATCTGGAGTCCTGAGGAGCAGCCTGAGTAGTTCTGTCCTAGGCTGTCACAATTAGGTCAAGGATGATGTAAATCCTGCAGTGAACTTTCCATTTAGTGTCAGCAAGTTGTTTGTGTTCCAAAAAAGGCAGACACTACACTGTGCCTTGTAGCATATGGCATAAATTTAGCTGACATCAGAACACATCCCACATGTCAAGGGGAGCACCATCCACGTCTGCCATGCCAGCTCTCCTCTGTCTCATGTCATCCTATGGCGAGTAGGTGTCACTCACCACCAAAGCACTCCTAAGCTGGATGTAAATATCTGTCAGAGTTTTCATTGAAAACAGTTTCTGTAAGCTCTTGGAAGGCTCTTGCACTTCATTTTTTAAATAAGCTTTGTTTGCGTTTTAAACTTAAAATTATAGCAGCTTATTAATTTCTTCTGAATCTTGACTCCTTTTATCCTGAGAGTTGCTTTCTCAAACTGTTTGTTTTGTGTACTTTCTCTTTTGGTTCCTGCAGCTACATTTTTTTTTTTTTGCCTGTAAATAAGTTTAAGGACTGCCCAAGATGCACAGGAGGTTTGGTGTGCAGAGACTCAGAAAGGAAAGTTCCCTTTCCATCCTGAGTTACTGCAGACGTGTTTCTAACACGTTAGTCTGAGTAGTTAATTCTTAAATAGCTGTTAAAAAAGCTCTTTCCCCCCCCTAAATTAATACTTACTCTTGATCTTTTTTAATATTTAAAAATTAGGAAAAAAAAAGGTCTGTGTTACCCTTTTCTTCTTTTTAGCCTTTGAGTGATTCATAGGAAGAATGGATTTTGAGGTAGCTCTGTGTCAGGCCAGCTGTTATACTAAACCTGGCATTTTTTCCTGGGTACCACTAATTAGCAAATGCACAGAGTAAAGTGAATTTGGAGCAGGAGGGAACCCCTGTGTAGATGCCTGTGCTCTGTCTGTGTGTTGCTGCACCAGAGCTGGACCCTGCACAGAAAGACTGGCAGTAACTCAGGGAGATCCAACAAAACTTTCTGGCTCTCAGAAAGCTGTATGTGAAAAACTTCATGTGACTGCACACGTGTGACAGGGGCCATAGAACTGGGAGTGGGGGCCCCAGCTGCAGCTCAGGGAGATGCTGGTGGCTCTCCACAAGCCCCGCTGGAGGATGGGGCTGAGCAAAGCAGGGGCTGCCACGTCCTGGTGCCCTGTCAGTGTCACCCTCCCAAGCCTCAGGGGGCTGGGTTCTCATCTGTGGAAGCTCTTGGCACTGCCCAGACCATGGAGCCACCCTTCAAGGGCTGCTCCTGCCCCTTTGAATGTCCCTGCCCACCTTGGTGTGGTGACTCCCTTGTGATGACATTGTTGGCAACTCAGTGTTTGAACTTCTATAAATAACAAATAACAGAATGTTCTCAGACACTGCAGGTAATAATGGGATACTCTCAGACACTGAAGAATTTTTTGGGATCACTTGGTTTTCTTTTGCAGTTTCCCACTTCTGCTAGAAACTGGTGTTTCTTTTCAGGTCTTATCTTATTCTCTCTCCTACTGTTTCTTATGGAGAATGGTCTCCATAGGGATTTCTTACTGTGGAAGTTTATCCTTTCTTGTCAGATGAGTAGTGGTTTTTTTCTGATCTCCAGCGTCTTATCTATACCTCTTTGGTCATAAGTGATTCACTGCCATGTTTTGTTTTGTTTTAGTGAGCTGAGTGCAAATGTGACTTTACTTCCCAGCCTAGCAAGGACCTAAATCATGTGAGCAGTGATAGCAGAAAAACTCATGATTTGGGTGTCATCTTGAAGTAGAGCCTTAGTAACCTTCAAATCCCCCAGGGCCAACTTCACCAAGCAAGGCAGATTTGGCTGAACCCAGCCAGAAAAGGAGCAAAGTAATTTGATTTCATATACTGATTTCTTGTTTGAAAGCGTTCTCACAAACAAGAAGCTCACTGGGAGTTTGTGTCCTATCCTCTGGCTGTGTGTATGTGTGTTTTTTTATATGGAGACCATGTGGGAAAGGGTACTTGCTCCTGCTGGGTGGTCCTATAATCTCTCAGCTCCTCTAGCATGTGACAGATCCTGTAGTAAGAGTTAAAGGTTTTGGAAGCACTTTGTTTTATTTGATGGAAGTGGATTTACAGAGTTGTGGAACACTCTTTAGCCTCTTGCCTTCAGATATAAAATGTCAGCAGAAATATGTGGAAAGTCCTTTTAGGAGTCCTTTAGTATGCAGTGAATTTTATGCACTGTATTTTTTTATTTTCTGGGGGCTTTTTATTGCTTTACATTCTTTTCCTCTGTATGGATGTCTCGGGAATTTGAGCATCGTGGAGCGGCTCCTCGCGCCCATCATTCTGACTTATTTTGCACCTCCATTCTGAGGGTTGCATTTTGACACACTTTGCTGCCTGATTTCTTACCTGTGAGGAACTGAAAATCCTCAATCAGAGGAAGTTCTCCTCCTCCCAGCACGGCTGCTGCCCATTCACCTTGGCAGCTGGGATGCAGCTTCATGGGCTGGGGAGTTCCCTGATGTCCTGAGCCTGGAGGGGCTTTATTCTGTTAATTAGCACATGCTGAAGCCTGTGTCAGCCTGTCTGGGCTGCTACTGTCCTGGGCTGGTTTGATTCCAGAGATGTGGGAACCCGTGCCACAATCAGGCCTTTGTTAGCTCAGACATAACTGAAGAGTTGTGGGACAGGGCCATGGGAGAAGAAAATCATGACTCAGATAAAGCCATCAGACTTTAGACCAAGATAAATCCTCAGTGAGGATAAACTAGGGCTTGAAAGCACTGCTTGAAAGCTAAGATTCCACACTACTTTTAAAGTAAATTAAAAAAAAAAAACTTGCTTAATTGGAGGGATGTTCTGGTATCTCTCCCTCTGCTTGTCAGAATCAATTACTTGTGGATGATGAGCATGGGAAAGAGACACTGGGAGCTTTTTTCTTTATGTTCTCTCTGGGGACATATTTTATCTGTGTAGGAATAAAGTGCAGGCCGAAGCTATCATGAAGTGAAGGATGAGAGCAGAGATTGCAAAGTCCATGAATAAATGGGCTTTGAATGACAGCAAGGTTTTACAGCAGGGCAAAGAGACGTGGAAAATATTGACCAAGGGAGAGCAGGATTTTCACATGACAGTTTTTAAATTCATTTTTATTACAATGAATTCCCATAGCCATATTTAAAATTAGTTATTTGTTGTGTGCGTGCAGTCAGTCCTGACATCTGCCTGTGCTGGATTCTGTGCTCAGACAAGTAGAGCAGGGAAAAATGCAGCAAATATCAGACATTGATGCAATGAGATCTGTGTACTGTCCTAGCACATGCAACTGTGCCATGAAACACAACCTGTATTTCTCTGAGCTTGGGATTTTGTGAGTGTCTATGTTTCTGGAAATAGAAATCTCTTTTCTCTGAGCAAGACCCAAATGACTTTAATTTTCCCTATTGAGTGATTCTAATAAACTGCAATAGAGATTTGTCTTTTTGAGCATGTAAGGATTTTTCACTGTTTTCTTCCTTTACTAGTAAATGCTGAAATAAAACAAGTCAAGTTGAAAACTTGGAAAAGGCATTTTTGTCAGAAGTAATTTGGAGGTTATCTTGTATTTTGGGCAATGCTGTTAACATTTAGAAGTATGTAGATGCTCTTATTCAATTTTTATCTCAGTTCTCATCTCTTGTAAGCCTGAAATAAATAACTTGCTTTAAAGAAGTCCAAATACTGCTATCCTGGTGGCTGGGCAGTCAGATCACTAAGTTGGATATGCTTGGTTTAATAGTTTATTTTCACACTATATTTTGCAAGTCCTAACAAATTTTAAAGGCAGTGGAAGGCACTTGCACCTGGGACACAAAGCCTTTGCCATCTTTCAGATCTGCTGCTGGCCAGTTTTAAAATAAGAACCACTGGACAACATGTACTGAGATAATCACAGACTGTTCAGCCCTTGAAGGGAAGGATCTCCTGTGCAGCAGCTCCATCACATTCTTGTGAGAAATACAATTATTGTCTCCAGTTGTGCATTCTGCAGTGCAGTTCCGTGCTCAGCAGAAGTACAGCACCTCTTTGGCATTTTAAGCACATTGGGCACTTCCCCATAAATGATTTGCTGGGTTTTCTGCTTCAGCTGATTTTCAGTAAATGCCATCTGTATGTTGGAGTTGAAATTCCACTTGCAGGTTGTTCCTGGAGTACACATTCTGTGCATCCTTTGGAAGAGCCAGGCCCCTGGAAGCACATGAATAGAAATGTACCCAGAGTGGCTTTCAGCTGGGTTTTCCTGACACCTGGGGGTTTGCTCAGCAGCTGTAAAGGGATGGTAATTATGTCATATTGAGATATAGTTGAATTGATTTTCTGTTTTCATATTGTTAAATCAAATCACATTAATAAAGGGCATTACTCCCTGAAACCAGACTGCCAGTCCCTCAAGCAAACAGAACACTGCAAAACAGAAGCATGCCTAATATTTTTAATGGAATCACTGATAAATGAGAGTCTGTATCAATAATAAATTTCTTAGTCAAACTAGGAAATTATATAGTATTTAACAAATACATTGCTGAATATTTAAATTCCATGTCTGCTAAAGAGCTTAGTCTAAGACATGGTAGATAGAAAAATAATAGCACAAGTGCAGCTTCAGTTTTAATGTTTCATAGAATTTATGTATCTGTCACAAATAAAAATTGCAGTGATTTATTCTTTTGTGGCTGCTTCTATAAGGAGAACTCAGAATATTTGTTTTTTCTGGCTATACCTGGATCTTTGGCTCCAGAGGGCCCTAGAAGGGGGAAAGCTCATTTTGAAAGAGAAATATTATTTATAATTATCTATACTGCTGGATATGATTTCATGCATTTGATACTAATATTGACACTTAACACTTACATGATGCTTGTTATACAGAGGTGTCTGGTTTTACTCATCTCTGAAATAAATATTTTTATTTTGTAAAGCGTATGTTTATCTTCAGCTTATTTATTTGAAGTATATCATCTTGAGTCATTGGCATTCCAGAAAACTTGAATAATTGAAATTGAATTTAGGATGGCTGAAGCAATGGTATAACAAACAAATGTTGAAATTTTGAAACTTAATTCTGTATCAGATTTTGCACTGGCAATTCTAGTCCTGTTTGTATTTTTACTTATTAAGAGAAGTCTCTGAAAGGATGGAGGGAGGGTGTGGGTGGGATTTGCCTTGTTTTTCACTATGGTGCTTTTTTACCATATTGGAATTTCAGTTAAAATTCTGTCATCTTGCAGTCCTTTCAATTTTCTTATCATACTTAATTATAAACATCTTAACAAAGGAAGCCTTTTGAATTTAACAGATTATTCTTGGACCTTCACAAATCAAAATTAACATGCTACATTAATTTCTTTGTTTAAGTCCAATTCCTCAGCTGAAACACTTCTAATTGAATATGACCTAAAGAAACAGCTTTACATGAGCTTCTGAGTGATTTTTGGATTCACATTTGCAAAAATATTTTTAATGTTCCATAGTCACGTTTAACATATCAGCAGTGATTTCATTCTTCTCTTTCATCCATATTGCTGTACTTTATACCCTGACCTTTTGCTCTTCCTTTGCCTTTCTGAACCTGCATGAACTATTCTAAGCATGCTCCAAAGTATTTAACACCCTTCAGGATTGTCTTTCACAACAGCACTGCCACGCTAAGGTTTGTTGGAGCAGATGAGGGGTTTTGTTCACTGCTTAACCAGATGCTTTCTATCTGAGCTGCTTGTGAGAAAAGTATACATAATTCTGTAAACTATATAGTTCTTTTTCATCTTGCTCTTTTTTTTTTTTCCCCTTTGTAAGAACAGAAAAGCAACTTATTCAGGTTCTGTCCGAAAATATTAATGGATTGGAGGCCTGTTTCTGAAAATAATCCTGCCATATCCAAATTCATTTGTACCCCACCATGGACAATTTTATAAATTCACAAACTGCTTGTTTCCCCAATACTCTTCTTATATTGAATTTCTACTTGCTGTTTGTTTTGTTACGTATTGGTGAATACTCTCCCTGCTGTCTGAGGAGCTCAATTACAACCTGGTCATTACAGTACCTGTATCATTTTTTGGGATGATGATATTTATGATTACAAATTTCTTAAATTCACTGGATTCCAACCCTTCCATTACACAGTTTATGTTATCAGTTGTTTCATTAATTCAGCCTACGTTAAAATCACCTAATATTATTTCTGACTATGCCCTAAAAGCCTGCAGATGTTTTCCCAGTCTGCCTGTAATATTTACAGCTGATCCCTTTGCTCTGTAAACAGCAAGCAATGTGGGGTAAATTAACCCCACAAAATGCCTTAATTGTGAAAATCATCAGCCTCTTTGGCTGGCTGGGGTGGAGGAAGGCTGCTGCCATTTATCATTTTCTTGTCCTTGTTGCAGCTTTATTTGCGAATAACCAAACTTACTGTCTTCAAAATGTTTCATCGAACACTTTTTTTTCCTCTTCAGTAGTTATTGGCTGAAATAAGAATACCTTAAATTCATAATATTTTGTGCCACAATGCCATATGCTTTTAGGACCCTGTTTCCAAGGCTGTACCTTACAGCTTCCTCTTCTGGTGGGATCTGTGGCTGTTCAGCTCACCTGAGACATACCTGATCAAGGGTTGCAAACAGATAAAAAAGGCTGGCTCTAGACTCTGAGGTTTGAAATATGTCCCATCCCAGAGTTCACTTATTAAAATTCCTTCTTGAATTAGCTCTAAATTTGTGGCTTGTTGCTTAAAAACCTGTGAAATTTTTGGGTCCTTCATGTTAAACAAAATATGGGATTCTATGCTCACTTCAAGTCAAAATTGTGATTATAATTTGAGTTGTTTTCTAAATTGTGTTCCCAGATATCATTGTTTGCTATTCATATTTGTAACAGCTGATGTAAACATAATGTGGGAAGGAAATCTGCAGAGGGTGAATGCCTCTAGCTGAACACACCACCTCTGCTGTCAGGGGAGCTGTAAACCTTTTCCCACATCCAGGTCCCTTGCAGCTAGCACTCCTGTTTTATTTCTGTGGCATTTCTGTATTATTAAAAAATAAGCAATAATACTATATGAAACAGCCCTCCAAAGCGTGCTGCTGCGCTGATTATCTTTTTGTACATTTTGTGTAGGACACAACAATGCCTTGTGTTTGCACAGTTGTGTGATTTTTGTTACACCCAGTGGGAGTTTGTTTTCACAGGGGCTGTGTGGAAGAGCCCAGGCTGGATGTTTGTTATTGTCATGTTGGGCTCTAGTGGGCTGGTCCTGCTCTGCTTGCTCAGTGCCCTCCTCCCACTAAAGACCTGCAGCATCTGTAGCCTGCAAATATGCAAGAGCTTAAACTAAGAAAAATAGCACTTTTCCACACAGGGTGTTGCAATATGCAACTTATTTTTTCCTTGGAAATTAATTAATGAGTGAATAAACTGTTTTTTAAGATATAGAAAAGGAGATATCAGTATGAAACAGAGATGTATTAGAGATATCTGTGGAAAGATTAACTCACAGCTTACCTCCATGTTCTACTAGTATCTTTATATGAATAAGGGCAGGAGGATCAGTGGAGAGCAGTAACAACTTTAAAGGTCTTCCAAATAGAAATATAGACTCTCTCAGCCTCTGGTATGGTCTCCATCATTGCACCATCTGCATGCTTCACAATATTTAGGAAATTAATTCATGCAACAGCTCTGTCAGCTGCGGGTCTGCACTTAGACCCCTTACATGGACTGAAATGGAAAAACACAGGAGTTTTGAAAGGTCAGAAAAGAAATTCTGTTGTGGAGCTGGGAACTGAAAGAGTTGTCAATGCTGAGGCAAATGTGTCTGTGGAGCACATTATTATTATACCCATAAAGTTTCATCTGCTTTCTGATTCACGGACTGGCCCAGTCAGTTTCTGCTTCTTAAATGATATTTTCATTCATTTCTCAATGTTAATTGTTTATAAAATGTGAAGATAGACTTGTTTATAGTCATTTGGTTACAACCTTTTCATGTTTTTCTGGGTGTCAATAATGAGCCCAGAGCTAATTCTAAAGACAACTTCAGGTGCAAATCCTTTGATCTGTAATCCATGCCTAAATTACAGCAGTGTTCCCACATGCCTCCTGTGTGGTAAATAAGCACCTGTTCTGAGATGGGCTGAGTTCACACGTGTGTACATTTGCTTTATTTTTACAACTAACTTTTTGTTAAAACCCAAATGATTTACTGTGAGTGTTAAGTGCCTTATTTATTTTTAAAATTAATTCTTTGCTGGGCTAGAATTAAGGACCCCTTCAATTGCAGGAATAAAATAATTTCCTGCTGCTAATATACGTTTCTCTGGAAAATCTGAAGCCCTTGGGGAGGAGATGCCTTGCCTGCAGGTCTCTCAAGTAAAGGACAGTAAACTGTCCCCATGAATGCCCTCCTCTAAAGGGAATTCAGGCTGTGAGGAATTGGGAAAATAAGGGAGAGGGGCTGAAGGGGGAGGTGGGGCTGCTTTGTTTTCTTTTCCACAGACATGTGAAACTTTGAGATTGCGTTTCTCCGTGTTTGGCAGTGGATGTGTGTGATTTGTGTGTCTGTGTGTGTGTGTTGACTCAGCCCTGCCTCTTATGTGTGGACTGGATCCTCACCTCTCCGAGGGGATCGTGTGTCAGCTCTGGCACAGCGCAGATCCAGGATCTTGGCAGCTGAGCTGCCCCTTCCAAGCATTTTTATATAGGAAGAGGCGTGTGCTGGCCAGCTTCAGAATTCTAGCACTGCTTTTAACTCTGAGTTTCCAGAGGGTTTTCTATCCGTTTGTCAGTTTGGATTTTTGTTAAATATACACACACCCATGACAAATTAACTGCCCTTCTCGGGGGTGTGTGAATGCAAGAGCCAGGTAGGCTGGCTTGAGAAAACTTGAAGCTGGAGATCAGCTTTTTACCACATTGTTCAGCATTTGGTACTCCCTGGAAAATTCTTCTATGAAATGGTGAACAGTAAGATAGGTGAGGCCAAATACTTATCTTCCATTCATCAGGAAGCTGCTTTTAGTCAATTTTTGTCTATTCTTTGTCTTTCCATTCTTGCTCCCATCTTTCTTGTGGAGTTGACTGATATGCAGAAAAAGAAAAACCTGGAAAAATGTTTTCATTATAATTTGGAGGGTTTTCAGTTGACAGGATTTTTTTTTAAATTGCTTTTTGAATTTTTGGCAGTGTTTAAGTTTGGGTGTTTTTATAATAATCTTTGGAAAGTTTTATAGAATGGGTCTTATAGTCATAATCCAGAAAAAATCCAAAGGTGAGAAGTGAATCGTCCAAGTTTTTTAAAAGCTGGTTAACAAATGTGTATGTAATTGATATTGATGTAAATGGCAAATAGATCTACACAAGTGCCAGTTAAATTCTGGATGGACAAGACACTAGAATGTTAGCACTGCCCTCAACTCCCTGTCCATGAAGCTGAGGGCTGAGTGCCCTTTAGATTTTTAACTTGGAATGTTTAATTGCATTTATCCTTTCTCAGACATAATTAAACAGGTGATGAAAACCAAATTGTAAATAACTTAGCTATGCCTTGTCTCGGAAAGAATAATGCTCAATGGTATTCATTCACATAAGTAGTGGGAAACAGATTCATGTATTTCCTATGCTTGAATAGCTTCATGTATCAGTTGTTGTGGTTCATCATTAAAATCATGGAAATGACAGCATGCTTTTAAAATCCTAAATGGCAAGATATGCTTTGATAGAATGAGGCCAACTCATAAAATCAAAAGGATAACATAATAAATAAAATTCCAGAAACCTGAGCATGTCTGCTGCAGCTCTGCCCTCCTTGTGACTGTGCTGTTGATGTTGGCAGGCCGTGGGCTGCGATCGGCAGCTCGGGAGCAACGCCAAGGAAGACAACTGTGGGATCTGTGCAGGAGATGGCTCCACGTGCAGGCTGGTGAGGGGACAGGCCAAGGCACACGTCTCACCAGAAAAAAGTAGGTTGCAAATTGATCCTGTGGTGATTTATCCTTGACTGTGTTTTCTTCTTGTATATCAGCGTGTATATTGCAGGGACCTCTTAGCCAGATACCTGTTTGCAGTTTTGCAAAGCTACTTATTCTGAAGGCTGTGCTGGATTAGTCTGCTGAAATTCCGTGAGGGATGCCGCACATTAGGATACAGCTAGGAAAGAATTTGAGATATGCATTTTTTTTTTAATAGAGCTACTCAATTCATTCTATCAGGAATAACCGTCAAGATGCACATCTTATTTTAGAGGGTATCCTCATGTTGCAGTATATGTGATGCTGCAGCAATCCATGGAAACATCTTATAGATGGTTTTATGGAAATAGTGGCCTGTGCTTGTAAGTACCTGGTTTCAAATTAACTTTGATTTTTTTAATTTTTTATTTTTAATTTTTTTTTGGTGGGTTTTTTTGTGATGTCCGATGACAGTTGAACATCACGGACAAGATACAGCTTGTTTAGTACAAAAAGCACAAAGTGAAAGGGACTAATACTTCCATCTCTTTGTGTACTGGGCTCAAAATCCACCATTCTTTCTCAAAATGATGAGCATCTTACTGGCAGTAACTCTGTAGGTCTCAGTAATATCAAAAATATAGAATATAAAAGAGGAAAGAGGAAGCGTATTGGAATTAGACCCTTTGCTGAAGTCTGAAGAGTCTGGCTATTTTGATATGCAGGCAAAGTTTTCCAAACAAAGACTCCCCTCTGACACTGGTGCTCTCCAACCTCACAGATGATGCTCCCTGGAATCTCACAGCACATGTCCCATGTGTTTATCATATGAATAGTTGCCTCACATAATTTTTTCTTTTTCTGAACTCACATTGTGTATTTGTCACATAAGAGATGGGGCTGTTGGGGTTACTACCTTCCTGCAAAGTCACTAGGTAGAAGGGTGGTCTTAAAGTCAGTGCTCCAAATTGAAATGCAACCAGGTTTTCTCTTTAATGGATGAAGCCCCGCCTCTGACAGCTGCCTATATTTTAATATTGTTGTATTTCAACCTGCAAAGATTTCACTTGTGCACTGATTTTGAAAGAGCTTTGTCTAATGAATCAGGCTAAAATCTTATTGCAGTATATATAACTATTCCCATTGGTTTTTTAATGCCTCTGTTTTCAGTAGGCTTCAGTTTGGATGTAACTTGAAGTAGTTTATTTGTTATCCCAATGTTCATTGCTTTGCAGTGTCGTGCCTTGTACTGCCCTGCAAGGGTGTTGGGTACCACTGTGCAGGAGCATAATTTCTGTAATTCAATACATGTATATAGCAAAGATAATCTAAATTAAAAAGTGCCTGGCTGTGTGGCAGTGACTTTTAAAAGGATAATTTTCCACAAGCTGAAGAGCCTTTTTTTACGTATTAGATGGTCTATCAGTGTTAGCCTTTGCCTTGCTTTGACTAAAGGTGTTTTTTATTGATGGGAGAGTGTAGTTCACTAATTTATAAAATTTTTTATCATGAAAGAGTGAGAAAATGCCTTGAATGCTTACAATGAGCTAAAAAAGAATTTTCATGGGGGTCACTTTTTATTCATTGCCATATCAAAGACTCAGAGCTTCGGATCAGCACAGATCAAACACTTGTAAAACAAATATTTTGTAGTGTCTCCAGGTTGTATTTGTTTTGTGTCTCTAGATAGATACAGATATATAGGGATATATGTGCACAAAATAGCTTTTTCCCTTTCTGATGGGAAGGTCAGCTGGAATTGAAGGTTTTTGTGTTGTTTATTCCAGCTTTACAGCACCAGAGTTTCTCCTGGAGAAGGATGATCCCTGGGGACACCATAGCTGGTTCTAAGGCAGCCCAAATACACTTTATGGATTGGTGACTCTGATTGGATAGCTCAGGATAAGTGAAATAAAAAGTTTCACATTTAATTGCCGCTTAGGATGGAAGTACAGTAAAAACAAAGTGGTAAAAGGGATCTGGTTTTGAAACTGTCATTTTATGACAGAAAATATTAATTTCACTTGTGGTGTTCTGGCTCAGGTAAGAGCTGTCTAGAGCTGACATCACTTGGTGGAAGGTCTCCCATTGCCTTGAAGGTTCTGAAGAATGCCTGTAGTTCATTGTTTCCTCTGTTATAACTCAGTGTCTCCTTAAGAGCCCTTTAAAATTAAAGACCAAGAAAGGCTATTCTGAGGAAAGATGTCAGTTTTGCCAAGTTTTGGGTTTATCTTGCACTGCAGTAGGCTGGATGATATGAATGAATTACCACTGGCATAAGCAAAACAGTCCATATGATACTAAATTCAGAACTTGATGTTTTTCTTGGTTATTGTGATGGTGCCAAAATATATTTTGGGTCAAGTTGTTGAGCACTATGCAATGAGTTCCATATAATCATCCTGTGTGTGAATGAAATGTGGAAATAAAGCCATCCTTTCTTTGTGGTAAAATGTCAGTGGAGGGAGGCACATTATCTTCCAAAGAGTTATTTGGAAGCTTTCAGAACTAGTGTTGAGAAAATATCGACACATGACAGAAATGTATTTAATAGGGAGCTTAAGGCTGTGAGCAGGATGTAAATTTTACCGTTCAATGAAGCAAATTAAAAAACTGGAAGGAAAGCAAGAGCCAAAGATTTTAGTATAAAAAAGAGGCATAAGGGAAAATAAAGTGCTTGGTTATCTTAGCCCTTATTTTAAAACAAAGAAATTTAGGCATTGATAGCAAATGATTTCTCATGAAGCACTAATTTTGTTTTATTATGTTTTTTATATGTTTTTACATTAAATTAATGTCTTTGATCAGAAAGTTAAACAGCAGTGAAAGGGAGCTTACTGTTTTGCAAATATGAAAGGAACAATTATTTCAAAAGTTTATTTTTTCCACTAACACTTAATTGCCTTTGAAAGACAAAGTAAGTTAAACTTCTGTCAGCAAGCCAGATTCTAACATTCTGGTAAAATGATTAAAGGTTTGACTAACGATATTCAAACAAAAAGTGTAATAGGTTGTAAAATGTACCATCCCACTGGGAAATGAGATATCATGGGCCTGAAGTTTCTAGTACTAAATGCATGGAACTCCCATTAACTCAACTGCGCTTTGTGCACGTGGAAAAATGGTAGGATTGGACCCTCATATCTCCTTTCTGCACCATTGTTGGCAGAAATGGTAGAAAAATGTTCTGGTCCTGATACCAACACAGAAGACAAGATGCTGGTTCAGCGGGGGGTGAAGTTGAAGGTGTGGACTTGTCCCAATCTGGTTTTATTTGATTCCCAAACTACAAGATACTTGCAAGATTTGCTTTTCTTAAGGTTTTGCTGAAGAGCTTCTTATAAAAGCTTTCACTGGTGATGGCTTTGTAACTGCTTGAATTTCCTTTTGCCATGTGCTTTATTTCCTATGGCACTTTGTAATATACCAGTGGTCCCTTCTTCTCACATGATGTATGCCATCATCCCCAAGCATGCTTAACCAAAAACCTAATTTCACTTTGGTCATTTATCTAAAGAGAGGCCTTTGGCACAGCTCCCTCTTCTGTGTCATCAGCCAGCTCAAGTTTGTGACAACTTCTTGCCTCACGTAATTTTTCCCTCTTTGAAATAAATATACATGGAGCTAGCAACCCCAATTGTCAAGGTTGCCTGATGCCTCATTTTCTATGAAGGGTTATTTTCCAAAATTAGACAGTTGTGTCAGTAACTTCTCATGCCAGGTGCTATGTGTTTTGGAGAAAATTCAGCCAAAACAGCTCAGCATATTCCAAGGACACAGAAGAGAAAAACATGTTGTTTCCCACTGTCAAAACATTCTTGAAACCTTTTATTTAATATGTCTTAAAATCCCCCCATTGTTGGACTTGATCACAGATCAGGGATTTGAAATTTGGCAGGCAATGATCTTCTGGTCATGGATAAGTCTTTTGCAATGTCTGTGAACATCAACACATATTTTAATACAACCTTTACAAAAAATCCCCAACCTTTTCCTTCAGTTTCAGTGGAATCTTCTTGGATGTTAACGGCTGAAATTTCTGAAAACTTATCCTTTTTAGTGTTCTCTAGCTTGTTACAAGTTCTGACTGCAAACAGATTGCATGTGTGGAGCCTCCTTAGAATACATGTTGCTCTTCCAGAAATAAGCTATTAAATTTTTTCCTTGAGCTTACTCTTACTTTCTGCTTTACTGCAGTGTGGACCAGGTGCCACAGGATGAGCTCTGTGATACCTCCTACCTCACATTCAGGCATTCAGAAGAGATTTTGTGGAGAGCTTCCAACCTCCTGAGCTTCAGACTTATGACAGGGAGAGATGAGATCACATGAGGAGAGGGAAAGATGAGAGGAGCTGAGCAGGAAAATTTGCCATTAGTTCATGCAGTGTAGGAAAGGCAGATGTGAGAAGGTGGGTGGAGGATGTGGGACTGGCTGTGCAGACACACTGAGTCAAGGAAAGAGGAAGAGAAGACTGAGATTAGATAAGCAATCTGGGTGGGAGATGCAGTCAAAAACACTTGGAGAGGAAGAGGAAAAATCAACTATCTGTAGAGCCAGAAGAGGGAATTGGGACTGGTCTGGCAGGAAAGCTGTGTGTGGGGAGGGATAGGATGCCAATGCATTAGTGTTCCAGTATGGATAAGGAGCACGTTTTTTGAAGCAAATTTCACCATGGCCCTAACATACTGTTCATTAGTTCACATCACAGAGTGGTCTTGGAGAGCATAAATTGGAATTTTTTGGATGAAGCCAAACCAGAAGATATGTCCCAGAAAAGCAACGATGTTCTCCAGCAGCTATAGGACATCCAGTCCAGGAGATCAGACTAGAATTGGTCCCAACAAGGCACCTGCAATTTTGTAGTGTGGATTCTGGGTCTTCAGCACCAACTGGTTCAGTCTAGACATCCCTTTACTTTGGTTGGTTTACTTGAGGCTGTTACAGATAGTATGAAGCCTCCTTTTGTACTTTCATGGTCCCTTTTGTCTTGAAGAAATTTCTTAATAAGAACATTGGCTATTTCATGACTCATTTTGTACTGCATTTCCTTAAGATCCATTCTCTTGAGGGGCTGTTTACTGCATGTCTTTTATGTTTTCTCCAGTGCATGTATTTGGGTTTGCTTTCATTAGGCAGGTCAGCACAAAACCCAGCAGAAATGCCTTCTGGAATTATGCCTGATGCCAGAGTGGAGGAGGGAAGCCACTGCAATAAGGTTCCAAATATTTTGAGATTTTTAGTTCCTGTGTGCTGCAGTTGTTCCTCCTTGTATTTTGAGAGCACAAAGGTCTTCGATCAGAACCAGGGAGCCAGCAAATAAGTTCTGAGCAAATACATAGAAAGAAACACATTTTATAGACCTGAAATAAACCTCTGGCCTGCTATAAGAGGAGAGAGGGGAAAAATCCCAACTGGCCCATATGTGAAACAGTAAATGGGTCCACCATGGCCCACATGGAAAAATAAATAAAACCTGCTGAATTGGATTGAGTTTAGGAATGTGGCTCCTTTATTTTGATCCTGGGGATTAGCTCCCAGTCTTACCATAGCAGGGAGTCTGATCTTGCTCTCATTGAGATCCAAAATCTAAATCCACATTAACACCATAGAAACAGGATCAAACCATGACATCTAAAGTAAAAGTAATCCAGGAGCTTAATCGGCAAGTGCTGTGTTGTGTGCACACATTTTCTGAGAGAGTCTCTGGGTGAGAGTGGAGGGAGATGGCTCCATGTGCTGCTGGCAATGCCTGTCCTGAAAGCAGTGCTAGAATAGAGAGACAATATCTCACCTGCTTCTCAGTTTTTAAGGTGAGCCTTAATCTGACCTCATATGTTGGAGTCTGGTGTTTCTGCATGTTCCAGATGATTTGGGATAATTTGTTTTCATCTGTAGACAAAGGTCAGCAATTAACTTTCAAAGAAATACTGTAAGGGGGAAAAAAATTTAATCAAAAATTCTCAGTATGGATTTCAGGGTAGCAATTTCCCCTCATGTTTTTGTAAGAGTTCACTGCTTTTAGCAGTGTGAACCCTACTGATTTAATGGGAAATGTACAGCATAACCATTTTAAATGGGTTTACAGAGCCTTGTGTTTCTTTAAGGATATGAATTACATTCAACTGAGAGCCAGAAACCTTTGGAATATATAATTTTTAGGAGCCAGACCTGGACAACCTTAACTATTTTTTCAAAGCTGTCCTTAGGAGAAAGAACTGACCCTTATGGTCAGTTCTGTCCCATTTCTTCCAAACCCTCATCTCTGTTCAGAAGTCCAAAAATCCCACATTTATTTTTTCCTGTAATTTACTTCATCTCAAGGAAAGACTGCCCTAGGTCATGATTATCTCAGTCAGGTTACAAAAATCTCCTGCTGTCAGACTTCTTGACAGGTCTGTGGGCTGCAGAGGCTGCCTGCTGCTGCGGCGGTGAGCTCAGCCATCCCTAATGCAAATAAAACACTTTCTGCTAATATTGTCTCTGCCACAGAGAAACACCAAATTTAGCACCCCCATGAGACTTTTGGACCATATCAGAGAGTGCTTGGGTGAGGGTGGAATGTCTGTAGTACTGCAAAAGGAATGTGAGGCATCCTGGAAAGGGATCTGCAGGGTCTGCCTGTGGGGAGGTGCAGGGAGCTCAGCAGATCAGCCCTGCTGTTCTCCAAGGAGCCGTCCTGCACATCTGTGCACATCTGCAAAGGCAGCCTGTGGCCCTGCAGCACGGGCTGCCCTCAGCTCCACTTCAGGGCAGCAGGTCATGCATTCTGAACTGGCCATCCTCTGACCTTTACTGGAGGTTTTGTGCTGTGACTGACCTTGGTTGTTATCAGGATGGGATTCAATTCCCAACCAAGTAAGCACAGATGGGCCCCTCAAACCTGCTTTCTCTCAAATACTGTCGAGCACATGTGAATTCAGTAGTTATTTCCTTACTTTAAAGATATACACACCCACTACCTCCTGGATATCTTTAGCAATTCCTCTGATGAAAAACCAAGATGCAAAAAGATATTAAGTGGTTCGGTAGTTAATGTTTTTTCCAGGACTCCTTAGTTGTGTTATTGTTTTACTGTAGTATTTTTCACTCTGGTGGAATACACAAGAATGAAATTAATAAAGCTCATATTTTATTACATCCAAAATAAATTGTTATATTTAAATGTCCTTCCTAGAAATTGATGATATAAAAACTGTAACATAAGAAGGTGTTTATTTCTGAAAAAATAATTGCAGTATTTGCTTGAAGTATTCTGAACATTTGGCAGGAAATCATACTTATGCTAAGGAGATGTAAACCAGAAGCTGATAATTTAGCATCTACTATAAAGGGGTCCAGTTTGAAGTGGAAAGAAACCTTTTTAAACTATTTTTTTAGTTAAAACTAAACTCAACTATTCTTCCCTTAAATATTTTATGGGTAATTCTGGAGCCGGTGTATCACTGACTTTCAACACACATTTCATTTTAAATCTGCGAAAAGGAACTTCCTCTGCAGCAGCCACTGAATGTGCATTAGTTTCATCACCAAGCAGAGCATCTTGTGCAGGGTGCACAGGGCACGTGTGGCAGGGCCTGCCTTGCAGAAGGGATGCAGTTGGGCCATGATGGAAATGGGTGACAGCTCCTTGGATGCTTCTCTCTTCCTTTTGTGGATATCCCTGTGGATACCCTTTCCTGAGAGCACTGCTTTTGTTGGCACGAAGGTCTCTAGCCTGTTGGTTTGACTGGTAACTCAGTTTGCTTGGGCAAATCGCAGATTTCCTACATTTGAAATGAGAAGTAATAACTTTCTGCCTTTGTAAAATGCACTGAAGTAAGTGTGTTGCACATTTATATATGGAGAGGCCTTTCAGGCAGCCAAAAGCTGTTTTGTATTGATATGTCCTGTTGGGGGCTGGTTTGGTTTATAGTTAATTTTAAATTGAGCCTCTTACTGGAAGAAATGATCTTATATGGTAAGTTAGATGCAGACACCCTTATAACATGTACCTTATAGCTATTATATATTTTCTCTTAACTGGTCTGTAATTGGTTAAGGGTTAGTGTTAAGTAGATGATTTATTTCCTGTAAGTCCTGCCACTTATTAAAGTTGTGACCTGCAGCAGGAAATGAGGTGTGGGCAAAATGAGACTGAACAGCTGCAGGTTTTTGTAAGGGGGAAGGACTACTTAGCAGATTCCTTATGTCAATTCAGTGATTAGAAAATACAACTAGGACAGCAGAGTGTAAATATGTTCCTAATACACTACTGACATTTCAGTTGCTATTGTTAATAGCAAATTATTTTTCAAGAGAAAGCAAGATTTACAAGTCCATTTATAGGTCTTAATAGTTGCATGACATATCAAACAGACTCAGTACACTGTACTTAATAAAATAACATATTATTTTTAATAGAAAAACTGTGAAAGCTGTGAAATATTTTCTTAGACACATTTGAGGGTTTTCAGTCTAATTATGTGACGTACAAATTCCCTGATGAAAGATAATTTCTAAACCAGTTCTTTAATGTTTGTAGGGGAAGAAACTGTGATTGCTGTACCACATGGGAGTCGGAGTGTAAGAATCACCCTGAAAGGACCAGCACACCTTGGTATGACTGAGTGTTTTATGTATTTATACATAGGTAGAAGATAAAAACACAGCCTTGTATCTGAAGTCATTCAAATTTTGGAAAATATGGGTAAGATCATGACCTCAATACCTTGATTCGTCTTCCCATCTTTAATATCCAGCCTGGAGATAATCCTAGAGAACACTGGAAAGTTTACTTGGTAAAGAGAAATAGAATACATAGAGGTGGTTTCTATTCCTTCCATCTAAACTAATATAAAGCCTCTCAAGTACAATACACTCTTAAACAACATCAAAATAAACAACTTCCAGAGGATTATGTGAACCAACAACCCTTGCATAACTCAGCCCCAGATTTCTGTTCAAGCCTCTGACAAGTGATCTAGGTACAAATGAAGTTGGGTGAATGACTACAGAAGTCTTGCTTCCATGTAATTCTTTTATTCATTGCATACCACCAATGAGAAACAGTTTGTTCTTCTCCAAGACAATTGTTTCCAATATTTTCTTATAAGGCTGATGGCAGTATTTATGGCAACTTCCTTATCCGTAGGCCTAGTTTGCCTAGAGAATTGATGGTTTCAGTTCAATGGTAAGGGAATACCAAGCAATGAGATAAACTATTAATTTAACTTTGAACAATTTTTCATCCAGATATAGTCTGGATCATAGAAATAAAAAGAACTTCAGGTCTGAGATATGTAAACAGAAGTAAAAAATACTTTTTATTTGAAAATTGCTCATCAGTTTGTTTGCTTTTCCAAAATATATTGTCACATCCTTTCAAAGAAAAAAACTGAAATAAAACTCCCTCTTCAGAACAGCTCCAGAGTGACAATAACTTCTAGATATACTACTTATATTAAAAAAGTACAAAGCTGAATTTATATTGAAATAAATAATATTCCTTTAAAACTGTTGAGGGGATGTGTAAAGGAGTGATCCTGACCAGTTCAGGTCAGGACTCTTGGACTTTCTTAAGTAGTTCTGCAGAAGGAAGTTGTTGTTTCAGCTTTGTATGAGGAAAAAGCACTAGATTGAGTGGCTCTTGGGGGATTTCTGGAAAGCTCCTGAGGAATGCAGCAGCAGCTCAGTAACTGAGTACAGAGTGCTTCTGGCTTCCTACCCAGGGTGGTTCTCTAAAGAAGCTGTGGCTTGGCATCACCTTTGTTAGTTCACTCTCTAGCTGGACAGGAATTGTGAAATGTTCCCTTAACCACTTCCACCAGCACATCTGTTTGCAAATCTGCAAGGATTTAGACATTTTTTACCTAAAATTAAAATTGCAGAGGTAAAAACAACTGAGAGCTGTTGTGGGGAGGGAAGTGAGAATTGCTTCTGGCTTCATAGCCAGGTCTCCAAGAGCTGATACCCCAGAGGTGTTTCTCCACCCTCCCACTGTACGTGTTCCTGGGTGTTTGTCACTTAACAGAAAATACCAAATGATCCCTTGCTGCAAATTCATCAACTTTTGTGTGGGTGTGCTGGTAGAATTAAAGCCAGAATTAAAAAAAAACCAAACATCTACTATTACAGGTTCCATTTGTCAGAGATATTTTTCCTGGCTTGCAATGAGTTGAATATAACAGGTGAAGCAGGGACTACTTATTGTTAAAGTTTTATACTGCCTCCTGTTGCCAGTATATATTTGTCCTTCAAGTGGAGTCAGCAGCAATAGCAAAAACTTGAAGAGCACTTTGGAGTGTCTGGCACTTTTCCCTTTATCTTGTGTTCAGTGGGGCTTCATCCTGGGTTTATGATCTGGTCTTGTTCCAGGAAAGCACAGCTGCTGGACTAATCAAAAATGGAAATGTGGTTGGAGATGTAGCACATAACAGATTTGGAACAAATGCTCTGAGCATTGTTTTGCAACCTGCAGTTAGTGTATAAGCAAGGACTGCATTTCTTTGCAGCTGGTTAGAATAAGTGCTTTGTTTGTGTTTCTGGGCACTTAAACAGGCAGCAGACTGGTCAACATGCAACTTTGGATTTTTAACAAATATGGCCCCTCTGTATTTCTGCCTGCTAGGGTTTGGTGAAAGATTTGGTGGAAAATAACTGAGTAATTAGCACAAAAAATGGGTCTGAATAAAATGTTTCATTGTGTTGGCTTTGTTTTAGATTTGGACTGTATCATGGCTTTTCTAGTAGTTGTTTTAAGAGCATTAGAATCAAAAGTAAGACTGAAAGTTCCCTGAAATTAATCCTCCAGCAGAAGAAACAGGAAAACCAGAAGCTAATATTTTTACAAGTGGCTAATGCTAGATAACTGAGTTCGTGAACTTAGGGAGGTTAAACGTTACTGAAAGGAACTGAAATGTTTTTCTTTTTGTCAATTTTTTTCTCTGCTTACAGAGATTTGCATCATGTGGCAGCCTTTAGCAGTGGGTTTGTGCACTGCTCTGCCTTTGACAGATGCTCAGAGGAGCGCGGTGTTGCTTTTCTTGCATTTTGAGAAGAATGTTTTGTTTTTGTGCTACCTACAAATGAATCACAGAAAAGAAGCAGCTTTTGGGCAGCAGCATACTTGTTCTTTATTGCACTGGGAGCAGGAGCAGCTTCCCTGGGAACTCCTTCATGCACAGGGAGGAACCTGCAGAGAGTTTTCTGTGCCTCACTGCCCTGCTCCTTCCTGCCACCAGGAGAATGGGGGGATTCTGCCCAAAGCTGGGCGAGGCATTTGCCATTTTTGGCAAGGGAGGGAAAGTAACTAAACACAGATAGTTACGGGTCTTTGGCACTGGTGGTTGTCTTGCTAGGCACAGAAACAGGTGAGCACTCAAGAGATTTCCCTGTCCATGTGACTCTTCACATCTGGATTGTCAAGGAATTGATTTAGGATGGGGAAGCTTACTCCTGAAGTCAAACTTCCCAGGCATGTTCTATAACAGGGCTCTGCAGAACAAAGAAACATTTGGTGAATACTTTTCTTGTCATGAAACCAGTTGATAAAACCTGTGTTCTCAGTTACTTCTCTGAGTCAATAAATGAACAGTTTTTGAGGGAGGAATTCCTCACCAATAAGCATCATTATGTTATGTAAGTGTTAAATACACAAAATGCTTGGTGTCACAGGAATGCATTGCAACAGATGTAATCCATTGTGCTGGGGAATATCTCCTCATCTCCCTGTGTGACACAGGACAAATCTGAGCAGCAGTTCTGGGCTTCAGTGGTGTCACCTCCAGAGACACAGGCTGTGGCTCCATAGCTGCACCTTGCAAATAAACACATGATTTGCATCCAAATCTAGTGTAGCTCTAATGTAAACGTGTCAGCTCTCTGGGAGTTACTGTCTTGTTGGTTGCTGAACAGTATTCTTGGTTTCTTCTTGGAAAAACATCCAAAATGTTTTTTTTTAATTAAAAGAAGTAGTAAAAAGACTGTTCAGAAATGCAGCTGAGGTCACCAAATAAAAATTTTCATCATCTTTTTGCACCAGCTGGATTGTAATGTCTTAAATGTTAGTTTCAAAAGGATCCTGGACTCCTGAGCATCTTACTGAATTTATTTTGAGTTGGAAGTACTTAAGATTTGATTTTACACTTATTTTTAAAAATGAGACAATAACAGGCACCATGCATTATTACTTAGTTTTAAGCAGTGTTTGTGATTTAAGCATGAAGTTTGGGATCAAGGCTTGCAGAAGCTTAAACCAAGAATTCTGAGTTCCGTATATTTTAAAGGGTTATTTTGTAATGCAATCAGGACAGGAAAACTCCATAGAAGTGACAAACAGAAATATGTAGTAACCATCTAAATACTTGTTTTTTCTGGGATTAGTTTATATCTATTTGTTCCTAATGGAATGTGTTGGACAGTGGGGCACACTGATTCCCAGAGATTTATGTTTTCTCTTTGACGATGTACAGTTTATTCACCACCAGATTCATACCCTGTGATTAACATAAAGTCATTTCCTAGAAACAAATCCTTCCTGAAACTTCCTTCCAGCCATGTATGTGATCTTTGTTATACCTATGAGCACAGTGGAACCTAATGCTTAGAAGCTTGGGATAATTGTGGTATGTTTTCAAGGAATTTAATTAATTCTATAATTTCTTTATTCTCTTTTTGGAGTGCTCCAGAATGCATATTTGTTTAAAAAATATGAAGGAAGAAAGCAGTTAATGATGGGTTTCAGCACTCAGAGTATGTTTTCAGTGCAGGTAAAACCAGATGCTTTTAACCTAAATGATCTAGCCTGACTTAGGTAACTTTGTTTAAAGTACCAAAAAAGGCAAGGTAGTGGGAGAAAGAGGGTATTTATAGCTCATCAAAAGATTCCTTTTAGCTTGGCCTGAGCTCATCTAAGATTCATGCTTTTCTCATGCAGTGCTCTGGTAGATTGTAACCAGACCAGGGTATTTCAAGTCATGCATTTTGCTGTGCCTGTGTGCTGTACTACACAGAGCCCAGAATTCTACCTTGGTTATGAATATCTTCCTTTAGCTTTGTCCACTTACAGTTCAGTCAGCTTTCTGGAAGTGATTTAATCTTAAAATGCTTCATCTGTCTTCTGGAAGCTGTGGGCTGTTAGTTTAATCTGTTCCAAGGAGTGGAGAACAATTCAGAAAGGGTTTTCATCGCCAGCTGTTGTGGGAAGGGCCGTCCCTGCAGCTGCCCACCTCCTGGCCCTGCTCCTTCCTCACTTGGGAAATGCTCAAAGCTGAGTTAGGGATCTTGGGGCAGTGATTCAGGTATTGAGGTGAATGTCAGGTGGGTTTGGCACCGTTCAGGCTTCTCTGGAGACTGATTGCTCAGATTGCTTGGCTTTTGAGTAGCATGGAAGTATGAGGTATTTTTCTCTATATTGATTCTGTCAATTTTGAGTTTCTTTCAGCTTTCCCTGCTCAAGTTTTTACTTATATCGAGTGTTACAGAGCCCTTGGTGTAGGAAAAACTGTCTCAGAAGTGCTTCTGGTATGAAAGAATAGTGTGTTCAGACAGATATTCCTGTACTGACTTGTCTTGCAATTATCTATCAGGCTATAATCTGAAGCAGTTCATATTCTCACAGATTCTCTGGGTGTGTTTTTACTGCGCATATGCAGCTGGCACTTGCAAGGCAAAGTTGTAAACATTACTTTCTGACTTTCTTGAAAACAAAAAGCTGTTTAAGTTTACTAATGGCATGTTTCTTCTTTAGTTATAGAGTCAAAAACACTACAAGGAGAAAAGGGAGAGCACAGTTTCAATGCACCTGGAACATTTGTCATTGAAAATACAACTGTTGAATTTCAGAAGAGCACAGACAGGGAAATCATAAAGATCCAGGGACCTCTTGGAGCAGATTTCATTATCAAGGTGGGGTGTGTGAATGTACAAATCTACAAAGTTATTGCAAGTACATTGCAAGTACAGTGGTGGCTGTCCATCAGCTTGTAGCAATACAACAAAATCTAGCTAGCAAGATAGAAATCCTAATTACAGTCCAGAGATCATTTATGCCAAGAAAATCCAGAAAAACTAAAATGTTACATGTTTAATATCTTTCCTGTGGTGGGAAGTACCACAGGATCTTTAATGGTAAAAATGGCCAGGATTTTTGTTTTGAATACTGCTGGAAGAGTCACAGTGTGACCCTGTGCAGTGCTAATCCAATTGCAGACTGCCACCTACTGAACCTGAGCACTGCTTCCAGCAGCACCTCCAATCTCCCTCAGACATTGCTCATCCAGCCACTGACCATTTCCAATCCTTTTAAATTTTTTTCTGTCCAGAACACAAACCAGTGGCTTGCATCACACATCAAGATATTTATAAGTAGGAGCATATCAGTATTTGACTGCCAAAGGAAGGCACTCATACACTTTGCCATCGGAAGTGACAGAAGTTTCAGTATTATCAGACTGCATGTCATTACCTGCGCATTGTAGAAATAGAATTTCAGTTCTTTTCCTTTTGCATCTCCAGTACCATGTGCAGCTAGACTTGCCTGACAGTGTGCTTGGATCACTTTTAGACTTCTTTCTGCAGTAAATTTCAAAATTTTTGTTAACAAAGAGATAAACCAAAAGAATACAGATAAGAACTTTGCTATTTGAGGATAGATAATCAAATGGTCACATTAATGCCTTGAATAATTTGAAAAAACAAAGCACATTCAAATATTTGGCTATTGGGAACTTAAATTTAATGACTACTCTAAATTTCTAGAAGTTTTTTGTCTGTCATCATCTTACTCTGCACTGCTATTATTTATGACCTCTGTTTTGAAATGGCATGAGCAGTTGAGCACAATGTACATGTGTGTTGTAATGGAAATTTCTTCAGACCAGGTACTCTGGATCAAAAGAGAGTATGGTTCAGTTCTTCTTCTATCAACCCATCAGTCACCAGTGGAGACAGACAGAGTTCTTCCCCTGCACAGTGACGTGTGGAGGAGGTAAGTAATGTCAATTCTTCAGCAGTGATAACAGCTCAAGATTCAAAGGAGCTGATTTACAATCTTTGTTCTGCATTTTTAGTGGTTAGATGGTTAGATGTTTGTGCTTTCCTGAACACTGGAAATTTCTCAGCAAAATAAATGACAGAGCAGCAGCTAGGCTAGTTAAACTGGTATCAGCATAGAGGTTTTTACATGTTGTCACTGGAAATCATGTTTTTCCATAGCTGATGTTCATTTGAGTAAGAACATTAAGAAATAAAAATACAAAATTCAAAATGGAAAATTGCAGCTCATAGTGGATATTTGGGGAAAGAAAGCAAAGAAACATGATGAGATTTTAAAATAAGAATAATCAAGAGGTGAAAAAGTATTTCTAGCCTCAGTAGTATACATGAGGGTGAATTTTAGAACACTTAGTTGAGGAATTAGTTATACAGAAGGCAGAATAAGTAAATACAATTTCAAGAACATCTGCTATCAGTCCTTTGGCTGTCTGATTTTAGACATTTAGTCCTGATGGTGGCTAGAGCAGCACATGTGGTATTGTAGCATCTACTCCTGATTTAAGCCCTGCAGCTTAGATGAAGTGTAGCTTCATTCTGCTTATCCAGCCCAGCCCACAGCCTGTCATGTCTGGTTCTGCAAAAAAAAGTGTGAGCTCGTGGTAGGAGGAGTGTTTGACACTGCAGATAGCAGCTTCCCTTCAGCCAGCATTCCCCAGGTCACCTGGAAAACAGAGCAGGACCCTGGTGATAGCGATACAGGGATTTTCTGGAGAGTGCAAATGTGGTTTAAATAGTTACTTGGGGCATGAATAAAGAGAGTGAGAGATTTTAAAGTACAAGCAGAGTCTGGGGATCTTTTGAAGGACCATCCATTTTGGCATTTGCACCTCCCTGTGATCTGAAATGCAGACAATACATGTGTCTGATATGCAGTCCCACAGGAAACTACTGTATCTTATGAGATACTTGGCCTCATGAAGTGTGATCCTTGCTGGAGCTCTGAGTGGCAATGCATATCCTCTGATGATTCCATCACACTGTGTTTATAACTTTTTTTTTTCCTTAACTTGTCTGACAAGGGAAGAAGTATAAAGCATCACAGTTACTTTTGAGGACTGCATGTAAACACTGGATAGCCCAAGGGAGATATTTACCTTCAAAGGTGTTGGCTCAAATCCAGCCTTATTCAGACTGCTGTTATGGCTTGAAAATTATAGCTACATGTCAATCTCTTTGAAACCATCCAGGGTGTTCAAAGCCCTGCTTTGTGGCTGCTTGCCTATGATATAAAACTGGTACCTTTGTCAGAGGGGCTTGGCAGTCCTCAGGGAGGGCAGGAACTGAGGAAGCACAAAAACTGAGCAGCTATGACAGTAGTAGTGTTAGGAATGGCATGCAGGGAAGTTGTATTGCAGCTGCTTGGCTTTAACCTATTATCTTAGATTTATCTGGGTTTAGTGTCCAGATTGTCTGTTTGGCATCTGGTACTGGCAGTGAAAGAAAAGGTTCCTCACTACAGAGATTTGGAATTAGTGCATTGCCATTCCTCACTTGGACGTTGCTTTGTCTTTAATTCTGTAATCTCCATATGTTGGAAGGGGCATCTCAGAAAGCACAGTCAAGCTGGAATGAGCAAGTGTGTTTAAAAATTGTTTCTCTTGTTTGCAAGTGACATTTCTTCTGGGTCCTTTCAGTACTTGCAAGAATTGAAACATAGATGCTGTGAGCGCTGGAACTGCTTAGCTCTTTATGGTTATCACTCTCATGCTTGATGACACTTTGGATCAGCCAAGAGACACACAGCTGAAGCCACTGACACATGATACTTAGCATTTTCAGTAGGCACAGGGACTTGTGCTGCTAGTTTGTTGACTCGGTCTGATTTTAATTCTTGTGGTCTAAAACATTTTTTCTTTGCACATACCAGAACATCCTCCTCTCCTCAGTTTAAGTCCAAGTAAGCTTTTTTGAATGAGTCTTTTTTTCTTAGCCAAAAAATAACCTAGTGGTTTATAAAACCCAGATCCCTTCTTGCCACCATTCTCCACACATATTTTATTATTTGTTTTTCACTGAGTAGTTAGTTCAAGTCTTCTTTTGTTGGCTCTTCAACTCGGAATGTTCTTGAATCTATTTCTTGGTTTTCTACAGTTCCTTAGCAATGTTTTTGGATCCCATCTTCAATTCCTCTGGCTTTCTGTCTCAAGTATTTATTTCTTTTAGCATGAATGACTGTTTAATATAGCTCTCCAACATACTGGTAACTCCTCCTTGGAGGAGGGCAGTTATGCATTGTAGAACATGTACTAGAGCCATATGGCTTCATAGTTTTGCTTTCTGACAGGTGAGCTGGAGCAGTACAAGTATTTCTGCATCAGAAGGAAATATGTGTGCCTCTACTCTTAGAATATTAGTATAATAAAGAGCTGGAAACTCATTTAGTGTTAAGACAGGTTAATATAACTGCTGTGCTGAATTGCCTTAAATGTTGTCTGGTTGTGCATTTCCTGTTTCCTTGTTTAAAAGCAAACCAAAAAAGAGTAAGACAGAAAATTAATTCTATGGGGAGAAAAGGCTGTTTTACTTTATCTCCATTAACAACATTCAACTTTGCTTCTGCCCTAGGTTATCAGCTCAATTCAGCTGAGTGTGTGGACATTCGTCTGAAGCGTGTTGTTCCTGACCATTACTGCCATTATCACCCAGAAAATAAGAAGCCAAAGCCCAAGCTGAAGGAATGCAACATGGATCCCTGCCCTTCCAGGTCTGCATGGCAAACAAATCTGTGTGTGACACAGGCGGTTACTAAGGAAGCAGGAATTGTATTTACTTAATTTCAATTCTTTTTACCTTTAAGGCTACTTAATCTTGGTTGGTTATTGCATTGTTAAAGGCTGATATCTCTGCCAGTAGATGTGTGGCAGTTATTTAGTGTTGCAGAATAGAAGATTTTGCTTATATAGAGATATTGCAAATATCAGTTTGCTAAAGGGCTAATTCTGCTTTGTCTACTGCTGAGTAGTACAGCACTAGTGTGAGGATCTTGAGAGTCTGTGTGAGGAGGACAGAAAGTTTGCCTCCTTTTGGATTTATTGATACTGCCATTCAGAACATGTCAACAGCCAGACAGAAGCTCCAGTCAGTGCAAGTGTTCATATGGTTTAACTTGGTTTATTCATTTGCCTACCATAAAAGTTTGGTCCTTCATTGGTACTGTAGTGTTGACAATTTAATAATTGAAGCTTGGGTCTATTTGTTTGGGTTTTTAAAAACTAGGCATTAAAAAAAAATCATTCCAAGTAAATATCCTTTGGTACAAACGCCACAGGATATTAGTGCCAAATTGTAAAGGCTACAGTACACATAAACTGTATTGAATTGCACTACAGTATTTCAAACTAACTTTTGGATTGTCTGGTGAGGTTTCCTGGCTGTGCTAAAGAATCTTAAAATAACATCACAGTATCAAGTCCCAGAACCTCACATTAATATGCCAGCTGGCTGAGCTAGAGTTATATGCAAGAAAAGGAAACGCTCTCAATGGATTTCATTTCCTATAGCTAAACTGTCCATTTCCTTTCATTCCTGTTGAACATAATCGTTGATAGTGACCTCTAACAGTTATAGATGTGCAGACTTTCAAGAGTTTTTCCTGGAGAGTTGATCACTGTATGAAGCAGAAAGACTTCAGTAATACTTGATGGCAATGGGTGCCAAATGTTCCAAAGCTGGAATGGGAAAATTAGGGGAAAGAAAGGGTGTAATTATATTTTAGCTTGCAAATTTAGCTTATACAGTCAGGAAAAGGAAAGTAGTACTGTGTATAATACCATATTTCCTAGCATTGGAAATTAAGTTTTATATTGGAATTTAATACCTACATCGCACCACAACAGCTTTATACCTGCTGTGTGCTATGCACTTCAAACAAACTCTAGAAGGGTCCTAAGCAGCATTCAGAACCTATCTAGGATTAATCTTGTGATGTAGTTATTTCACTGACACTCATGTCCCTCAGCAGTCTTTGTTACAGATAGAAGTATGTGAATATCTTTTTGTTAATGAAGTAACACAGACCTAAAGGGTCACTGATAATAAATTTCTTTGCTGGAGGCTTGCTCATTTAATATTTTATGGTGGCATGAAATAGAGAAGCTGTATGAATAATTCTTTATCCACGCAGAAAAGGTAAGATTATTCAAGTCATAAGGTTCACCATAAGGCTCATGTGTAATGGAGTAAGATTCCTGCATTTCACATTGGGAACTGCTTACTTCAAGCATGATCACATAAATGTATGTACTTGATGTACAGTCTTGGGTATGAGAAGTAATGATGCAATATTTATTTTCTTTGACAGTGATGGATTTAAAGAAATCATGCCCTATGATCACTTCCAGCCACTTCCTCGGTATGTATAAGCAGGACAGCACATGTGTCAGCTTTAGCACAATTTCACTGCAAATATACTACTTCAGTACTAAGATAATGGGACATATTTTGATTTAATTTTTTTTTTATACAGGAGGTTAAGTTTACAAGAGTCCTGTAAACATCTCTGAATCTTGTGATTTATTTTAGTGTGCTCTGGATGATTAGCTTAACAGTCAGAGGTTAATATGCTCTTCTTGGAAATACCAATGTGAAGTCTTTAAAATAAACAGTTGTCCCCCTCAGCCTTCTCTGGCTGTAGTGCTGAGAAGATCATCTTTAAACTGCATGTATGAATTCTTGTCTTGAAAGGTTTTTCTTTTGACAATGTATGAGATTTTATAAAACAGACCTTGCGATGTACAGGATTCTGGAAATTCTTTTTCTCTTGAGAGGACTGATCCTTCTCCTCTTTACATTCTACGGTCTACAGACTATTTATTGACATCAAAGATGGCACATCATTTTCAAAATACAAAATTGTTGAAATATCTGTTTCCTTAAGTTAGGGCATCAAAGAACAGTTTGTTACTTTTTTTTTTTTTTCATTTTTAACACCTGAATCAATTACAAGGATTTAAAACTTCTCAGGAACCCTTAGATGTTTTAGAAAGAATGTTAGGATTAAACAGTATTGAGTCACATTTGCTTTTAATGTAAAGAATTATAGTCGATGAGTTGGTTGCATATTTATGTGAGTTGAACCTCTGCTTTATTATGTCATGTAATGAATAATGTGTATTTTTCTAAAGAAGTAAAGATATGAAGTAATAAGAATGAAATCATAGACTTGCACAGCTTAGTGGAGCTACTGATTACAGCTGATATAAATGTCATAGTTTATTTCTGTAGCAATTTGTCCTTGTGGATCTGCTGTCCTGTGATGTACTTTGGCTTTCATGCACAGATGTGGATTATTTTCCTCTGTACCTTTATCCTGTAGAGTCCTCTAATTACATTGTGTGTCTCTCCCTTTCCATTTCTTCCGCCAATGCCTTTGTACTTGAGATCTCTCCTGGAACTCAGCTTAATGTATTTACAGGAGTATTTCATCTTCTGAACCACTTAGGGCTTGGAGACCACTTGGAAGAGAAATTTAATCCCCCTTTCTGTGCTTTACTGTGCTCAGCACGTTTGCATGACACTGTGGTGAGATAGATCATGTCCGTGATAAAGCTGTGGGCAGGATCTCTTATTTCAAACACTCAGAACCACAGGCAGAGTCCCACCTCATTTCAGCACCTCGGTGTGCTCTGTCAGAAAGCATCATGGTCTTCCTGGGTGATGCTTCAGAGGAAGGGCTGTAAAACAGCAGGCAGCCAAGCAGGGCTCAGAGCTGGTGCCAGCAGGAAGGAGAGAGGAAATGGGCTGTGTTGTACTGGGAGGGCTTGTAAGGAAACACCACAAAGACGTAGAAACACCTTCTCTTGCAGGAATTGCTGAAAGAAAACAGCAGCTCAGTTTGTTTACCCGCAGGAGGAGGTGACTCTGCTCCAGTGTGGATGCAAGTCTTGCTTCAGTGCAGCAGGATTTGTCTGTGCTGTTGCATGCAAGGAGCTGGAATGCATTACCCTGTGCTTTCTGCTTTCTCCTCCTCTCTTGCCTGTTCCTTGCATGCTGACCCGGGACTGTTCTTGCGAAGCGGGCGGAAACCCCAAGTCCTGGATGCAGGCTGGAGCAAAGCTGTGCAGGCTTCACCTCCTTCATCTCACCTCCTCCACAGCACCAGGGCCCTGTGGAGGCTGCCTGGCAGCCCTGTGGAGTGCACCACTGCTTTCCCATTCGCACGAGGAAGTTGTGGGAAAGTCGTGGTGCACACCACAAGATCTTGAAAGGGTTCTCCTGTGGCTACAGTTGTAAATGCCCCACTGAAATATTTTTACAGATGGAGAATTCTTTTGAAATAAATAGAAAAATTTCCCAGGATGAAAATTTTCTTTTAAAGCTTTTGGACTGCCTCCATTTATTTCAGACTTGGACTGTTGAGGATCCCTTGACAGCTGTGGGTTCTGGAAAGCATCTCCTTGACTGCTTGCCCAAGACCCCCCTTTTCCTCAGTAGCCATGGACCTCACTCCATCTTGAAAATTCTTGTGGGAGTATGGGATCTGGAGTGTGTTTGAAACTGATGGGATAAAGAAAAACAACTATAAAACTTCACGCTATAAACACTTGCAAGCCTTACATTACATACAGCACAGTGAACCTTACATTTATAAATCCATGAGCTGCTAATTCATTAAATAGTTAATTGCTCTTTAGTTCCTGATTTTTAAAAAGAAAATTAGTTAACACTGGCCATTCCTTTTAGTCAAAGAAGACTGTAACTCTTGCTCTTCAAATGCACTTTGTTATTGTGATTTGACATCAGTATCTCAGGACATAGCTTTATTCAGAATGCTTTTGAGTGTATACTCCATGGTTGATGTCCCATGGCTTGCTCTGTGTTTCATATTTATTCTTCTGTTGAGCTTAAGCATGATTAATATGTTTTTGTAGGCAGCTTAATGAATTGCCTAAAATAGGAAGTATCCTTGATTTACCTGCTGCATCATAAAAAGTAGATTGCTTAAATTTACCTTTGATTTATTGGCCTTTTCTTCATTGAGTTTGATATTATAACTTCCTTTATGATAGCCAAGCTGATTACTCTTGATTAATTGATTTTGTGGGATATTGTAGTCCCTGCTGAGTCCATTGTTCAGAACAGATATAATTATTTTCATGATCCTTTCTGAGCCTCTGCAGTAACAGAGATAAGGTTTAACTAATGAGACATTGATGAACCTTAAGATGTACTGCAGGACTCAATCATTTCCAAGGGCTTGTCTTTGATTCAGGAGGGTGATGGAAAGAAAGCAAGAGATGGAAAGTAAAGGGTGAGGAGATATTGTATGGGTGTCATTGGAACCTACAGACAAATACTTCAATAGAAACTTGTTATGTCTAAATTTGAGAGGAGCAGGATATCATTGAAATTAGGGTTTTTTGAGAGGTAATTGCTTAAATGTGGATTCATGCTAAGAGGCGAATGAAGCTGAGTTTGTTGCCTAAAAACTTCCACGTCCTTCTCACTTCAGATGGTGCAACATTTTCCATCTTTATTGTAAAGATTGTGAATAGATGTCCATTTTGAAGATATTTCTTCCCAGCAGATTGTTTATCATCTCTCTATTGCAGGCTGCTACCCAGAGCTCTGCTGATTCACAGGCTTTTCTAATTCTAAATTTTCCTTAATCTGTGCCTTGCCCTGCTGCAGGAGCAATCAGCTGAGTGAGCCAAAGCAGCTGAGATGGATGAGCAGCTGCCTTTTGCTTGAAGCAAGCTGGAAAGTGTGAATACAAGGTTGTTCAGTGGAATTTTAATGAGGGTGGGAAACTCTTGCAGAACTGCAGTCAGGACCAGCCAAATGGTACCTGCCACAATTAAATTTCATCACAGTCCTTATGGATGAAAGCAGTTTGGTATGAAATGGCTGGCTTGACCCAAAGTATTAGAAATCCCATAAAAATTCCTTCAGGAACACATTTTTAAGGGCATCCAGATTTGTCTTTGTCTTTCAGACTTCATGGGATCTTAAATACAGAGGCTTCTTGGTCTCTGACAATGGTAATAAGTGTCTATGTGATCATGCAAATTAGTTGTCAAAAGTATTCAATTTAGATGATTTAGACTATTTGAAAATAAATTCATTCCAGTATTTAAACTCAGTATATTCACAGTTTCTAACTTATGTATAAGAGTTTCAGTTATGTTTTGAAATATGCTTACATTTGCAATTCTACTTCTGATTTTGCACATGAACTTAAGCCTTGAATAATGCAAGGTAGGTCTGAGAGTCAATGTATTTGTATGTGGTAAGAATCCAACAACTAAACTACCAGTAAGCTTTAATTGACACTAAGGTTGGACTCAATATTTTGCATTTTTAATAGAGGTTAGTGGAATAAGAAAGAGCCTTATGAGGGTTTTTTTTTCAGGTGGGAACATAACCCATGGACTGCATGTTCAGTGTCTTGTGGAGGTGGTATTCAGAGGAGAAGTTTTGTGTGTGTAGAGGAGACCATCCATGGAGAGATACTGCAAGTGGAGGAATGGAAATGCATGTATGCCCCAAAGCCCAAAGTCATTCAGACCTGCAATCTGTTTGATTGTCCTAAATGGGTGGCAATGGAGTGGTCTCAAGTAAGTAGAGAAGTAATTTGGACCTTCTGTCTTGTTTTCTAAAGAAAGCCTCTGGTCTTGTGTTACCATTTGTTTATTAGCGCAGGACTATTAGAAAAGTATAGCCCTGAAAGATAATCAATAGTACTGGGAAAAGTTTGCTCTGAGCAGTTCTGCCTGATAATCAAAACATTAATGTGTCTGTGTGGAGCAAAATGCAAATGTAGAATTCCTTGTGCCTGTTGAATTCCTGCTTTGCATGCACAAGTTAGAGACAGAGGTCAGGCCCCTCTGCAGTCAGGTCATTTATGTCTCAGTTCTTGATTAATGTAGTATTTCACTGGCTGTAATAGTTAAAGGCATGTCTGTCTCAGGGGCTGGCAAGTCTGCAAGGGTGATTTTCCAGCGTTCTTACCTTTCATTACAGTAACAATAGCCTAAGCCAGCTTGTCCTGGCTGTGGTTATCTGATACAGTCAGATAGGCCAGCGCTCCTGTAATTCCTTAGTTCATCTAGATGACATCAGTGCCACCAGAGTGCAGAACATGCAGCTCCCCTGACCCAGCCTTGACTGAAAATCACCACTGTGACAGGGTGCATTCTCAGTGCGCAGCCACTCTTATTTCAGCCAGATAAGCCTCACAGAACCCCAAAAAACCCCTTGCGTCCCCAAAACTTCGACTTTTCCCCCCATCACCAACCTTTTCCTTACCCACCTAGCGACGCAGGGACAAACCCTTACATCTCAGTGGGAAAACCTTAGCGGGCCCCTCAGTGGTGCTGGGCAGTGCTGAGGGGCTCTGCTGTGTCCCCAGTGCACGGTGACCTGCGGCCAGGGGCTGCGCTACCGCGTCGTGCTGTGCATCGACCACCGCGGGCAGCACGTCGGGGGCTGCAACCCGCAGCTCAAGCTGCACATCAAGGAGGAGTGCATCGTGCCAGTGCCCTGCTACAAGCCAAAAGGTAACCGGGGTTTCGTCTGGCTCTGTTGTTGTTTTGTGTTTTTTTGTCCAGCGAATTAAAAGCCCCTGGTAACCTTTTTCAGAAATGCCAGAAGCTGGAGTTTACTAGGGGTTGGGGTTTTTTTCCCAGTTTTGGCAGAAACGAGCGCTTTAATTATTGGTGCTGGTAAAAGTGCCCTGCTGATATTTTTTGCTGATAATGTGGCCAGACTGTCATGAAGTGAACGGGCCAACTAAATCTATACAGTCTGGTCAAACTGGGAAAACCAGAATTAATGAGCTTAACACAGGGAGGAGGAGTATTCAATAATACTTGAAATGGGAATGAAAAGGATTCAATAATATGGGGAAAAATGGGAATGAAAAGTATTCAAGTATTCAATAATACTTGAAATGGGATTGAAACTCCATATGTATCACCTGGGATTTTCTTGTTTGTTTTAAATAAAATGTGCTGTCCTGGTGTCAACATTCTCAATATGATTCAGCAGCTCATTAAGTTATACTCAAACTATTTTCCTTTTTCCTTCTCCATTTCTGCAAGTTTAAAACAAAGAATGGAGCTCAAACAGCATGATGAAATTTTCTACTAGTTTTTGCGTTATTATCCTGTATATCTGCAAAAGCATTAGATCAATAAGCAATGTATTATCCTGTATATCTACAAAAGCATTAGATCAATAAGCAACGTCAACTGTGAAATTCTGAGATGATTAATGCTGACATTTACATATTGCTTTGATTTTGGAGAAATTACTGAATGTTTTGAGTCTTTGTCCTCTACCAGAAAAAAGTCCTGTGGAAGCAAAATTGCCATGGTTTAAACAGGCCCATGAGATGGAAGAGACCATCACAGTCTCAGAAGAGCCAACGTAAGTACCCAGCCTTTTACAGCGAAGAAACATTTCCAGGGTGTTTTGCAGACCTCTGCAATGATTATTGCTGTGCAGTTTGCTTTGACAGTTGGCCCTCCATGGGAGATGAGTCCTGTGGTGAGCTGTTCCTAATTTTACATCCCAGTAACTTTGCTTCTGGAGCTCCTGTTCTGGATGATACACAGCTACACTGTTAAAGGGCCCCTATATCATTCAGGAATTCAAAGGGATCTGGATTTTAGCCTGATTAAGCCCTAATTAATGCATGTGGAGATGCTTCAGCAGAAATAAATTTAAAAACTTTAGTTTTATCCCAGTCATAGCTGTTACCTCAAGAATGTAGTGGTGGTATTAAAACTTAAGAGGTGCTTTGTAGGGTTGCCAGGATTTCCTTGGGGGGTGAGACCAATGCATAAAGTGAGAAAAACCTGCTGATCTCTGTGCTTAGCTGCATCTATGGGGGTAAGTTGTGCTATTTTACATGTGTATATGTGTGAAATAACATCTGGATTTTGTGAGTCCTCTTAAAAACTGATGAGGTTAAGCCTTGCAAGTGCTGGGAATGAAAGCACAATTTAAATCCAGCTACACTTGTTCCTGACCCTTATATGTTAGGGCATCCACACAGTTCCTTATATCCCCTGTGTACATTTCATATACACACACACGTATTTATTTATATGTGTAATATATTCAATATATAGGCATTAAAGTATTTAAATTTCTAGAAAGTATTAGCTTTGTATGTGGTGAGATTTTGAACAGTATTTTATTGTGCTGTGTTGAATTCTGCACTTTTTGAACTAATGTCATTTTGAAATAATTTAGATGAGCTTAATGAAGTTGCTTTGGATTTATATTGCCCTGATAGCAGAGTGTACCTTATGCTTATTTTTCTTCTTCCATCAAGCAATTCCTGATTTTTGGCACACATGCAGCAACAGGTGTGACCATGAGTAATAAAATCTTTACACCTGCAATGACTCACAGAAGAAACCTCTTGCCAAACAGGTGTTTATATAGTTATGGTGACTGTAGTTTAAACTTTTCACTGCTCTAGCCTCTCAAGTCAAGTGTCAACCTACTGTGAGGGGTTATTTCACTCTCCAAATCAGTGGCCCTGAATTCAGACAGGGTAGTAGCAAAGATATAAAAATAAAGTGTGATTGTCAAAGGGGGATGATGCAATCAAATGTGCCTTTTAAGTGTCAGGATAGCAGAGTGAAGGTACATGAGGTCACTTTTAGAGAGGATTCAGCATTAAGCTATAAAGAAAATTATCTCTAGCATTACAAAGTCCTGCTGTGGCAACCATGAGCTAATGCAGTTTCTGGGTTTTTAGGATCCTCCAGCATCAGTCTGACAGAACAATCAGGGAGGACTGGCAGGGACAGAGCACTGCTGGTTCAGAGGAGATGTAGAATGGAACAAAGCTGAGCTGGAAACCTTGTTATGGGCTGCCTTGTACCTTGTCCTGACAATGACAGCAGTTATTCATCCTTCCTAGACGAATGAATATAGGATTATACATTCCACTGTGGCCTTTTTCTTCTCCACTTACTCTGGAGACTAAGATGTTTTCCATCTTTCATTCATGAGCCTCATCCTGTCCTTAGACTTTCCTTCACCATTTCCAGAAGCATCCTCACCTAAGTCTGAAAGGTTCCTGCAGCCACCTCTTGCTGGCTCCCCTCACCCCTCTCTGTGCTGAGATGCTCTGAGATGCTCTGCACCCCACTCTGGGCTCTCCTGGGACCCAGCTCTAGCACTGTAACCAGATTCCCCATGAGTTTCATTTTAATGTCTTCTGCTGCCCACTGCTTGCTCTTTAGTCTCCTAAGGGAGCTGGCAAGTGAGGAGGGATGAGAAATAGCTGTTGCCTGACTTCATTCCTTTCTGCAGATTGTCTGTGGGTCACGTGGACAATAATGGTTTGCAACCACAGAATCTCTCCATCAGTGCTTTAAACCTCATGCCCAAACTGCTCTGGTGCTTTCCAGGAAGAGTCAGATTTTTGGGGCAGGGATTAAGATTTAAAGAGAAACTGTGACAATAAATTGTTCCTGCTCCCAGAATAAATTATAACAAGATTTCTCTCTGATTCAGATCTGTTTAAATTTGTTTTCTGTAATTTAGACATGGCACAGTGATAACTCACAGCCCACCTCTGCCTAGCAGGAGACTTGTGATTTCCTTGGTAAAATGCAATCACTTTTAATTTCAGTTGTTCTCTTGTCATCCACATTTAAACCACAATATGAAGTCTCAACTTCTAGTCCATCCTTTTATGACAACTTTCTCTCTATGCTTTTGTGTGATGTTTTAGTTGATAATGAATAAGAGAATAAATGCAGCTGTGTTTTAGAAGCCACAAGTGATGGATATGCCAAAAGTAGCTTGTGGAAGATAAATACTTCTGCCTCTGTGGTCTACCACGGCTGGTGTCCTGAATTTACATAGAGGGGGAATGTTCAAAAGCTTCTTTTTTTTTATTATTAGCAAAATAAAAAATGACTGTCCTTAAAGTGAGGCCAAGAAAAATGTAGGTCTGACCTTTTTAGTTTTCAGTTGTGGAATGTGATGACAGTTGATACCAATCATTATTTTAAGTGTTCTTCCCTCGAGCCTTCTTAGTTACAGTGGGATTCGCAGAGAAGCTCCAGCAAGTTCTTGCATCCTTTTTATTACTTGTAAGTTAAAGAAACAGACACCTCAGCTGCCTTTCTCTGTCATTGCTTAGGGAAAAACTAAAATGCTTTCAAAAACTGGTATATTTTTTCAGCAATATGAGCTAAGAAGTGATGTGAAATGCAGTGTTCCCCATAAAGGTTTCCATTTATTGCATTGGAGTCATTTTCAGACATGTCCCCTCTGTGCCTTTGGTGATAGAGAATTACCCATTTCTCACAGCTCCTTCTCTGAAAGCAGGCTGGTGATTTTGTCCAACGTGTTACCCTTGAGGCTGATGAAGCAGCAGTGTGGCTGTGCAGAGCAGGCCAGGGTGGTGCTGCAGGGAGGGGTAGGGTGCCAGCACCATGGAAGTTCTGCTCAGTAAGAAACCACATTGTAGGTGCTTCCTTAGACTTTTATCCACGACCCTTGGTGCATTAGGACTGCAAATAATGCTAGACCTGCCTTTTTTCTCATAATTTAGGCATTTCCTGTCTTAACTGCATGAAGAAAATTAAAAATTAAGAGACACCGTGTTTTTCAAGTCTTTAGTAAGCTGCAGAGGGCCACACTGAGTTCAGTTTTTAGTTCAGATTTGATTTGCTTGAGTTGGGCTGCTCTGTCCCAGTTTAATCATCAATAGTTTAGGTCACTGCTTCATTTCTCAGGTCATCCTCCACTTGCTTTTACAGCATGTGCCAGGTGAATGCACATTTCCATTAGTGCTAGACTGATAACACTGCAGCATGGATGTGCCCTCCACTGCATGTGAAGTGTCTTCATAATTTATACGTGCTCAGATGGGCATGGGAAAAATTTAGTTCCATGTAGCATTGGGAAGAATGGTTGGGTAAAAAAGCTGATTATAAAAAGTTGTACCTGCTCAAATTTGCATTTTTCTATTTTTTTTTTTTTTTTTTTTTAATAAAAAGAGGAGTCTGGTGGAGTTTGTTTTAATGACCTGTCACAGGCTTTGCTTTTGCATATTCAAGATAAAGGAAAAATAAAAAAGCCCCATCTGCCTGAACTCAAAATTTAGATAAAAATCAGCTCTCTGTGTTCAGTCAGTTCCTTGCTCTTCTTTTGTACTAGCAGTCTCCATTGGCATCTGTTGAAAGAAATTAGTGTGACTTTAACATGATCATCCTTGGAGAAGTTTTATAGTTTAGGATTTCAGTAGGTAAATAGTCACATGACTAGTTTAACAAATGCCAAGGTAAAATAAAAAGTATTTAGTGTGTTCATTTTTTATCTTGCACTTCACTGAAAAAATACCAGACACTAATATTTAACAGGAAAAGCTCAATTCTAATATAGGCTTGCTATAAGTCAAGGAAAAAAATACTTAGAATTTTCTGAGTTTCTTTATAAATCAGTTGGTTGCTGAGTGAAATTGTTGCTGTGGTTCAAAATTTCCTTTAATTTATACAGGATTTCAAAAGAATGTCTTCGAGATACATTATTTTTGGAATGTTTAAGTGTACTCAACTACAGTACACAAAACTAACACTAATTTCTGGTATGCTGCTGTCATGCTTTTACCAAAAGAAGTTATTACTCTCAGACTATAAACTTAGGTATGGTTAGAAGACCAACTATTTTCAACTATAAAAGTCCATCAATTTTATTTTTCCAATTAGGCACGTAAGTATAAATGCGCCTATTTTTTTTGTTTTACACAGAAGGAGAAGAAAGTAATCATTCTGTTAAGCCTATGCACACTGGCCATGATCCAATAAAGCACTTAAGCACAAGTTTCCCTCTGAACTCATTGTCATCCTGTTGTCTTCAAAGCACAGCTAATATGCTTGAGTTAGGCTCATGCATTTCCTTGGATGAGGGTGATTTTGCCACCCTAGGTAGTTTGCATGGCTGTCTTTGAAAAGATTGAGATCTGATGTTCCAGGATTAAGCTGATTTTATCTGTTGCGGTAGGAGAAAGCCTTCCTTTGCAGCTTTTCCCACAGAATATTCACTAAAGTTTATATCAGAGTCATCTGGACACTTGTTGACCCCACCAGCTGTGCCATGGACTCAGTGGCTCTTGGGCTGCTCCTAACCTGGCATTTGCTCAGATTTGATCACAGCCATGCACTGGGTTGATAGCATCCTTGATAACATCAATCTGGCCAGCTTGGAAGGTGATCAGACTTGTGAAGGGATGAGCGCTGGGAGCTCTTGGTGTCAAAAGGAGCTGGGGATAATGTGCCTTTTCCTGAGGTCTGGTGAGGACCACTGAGCTCTAACAAAAATTCTGAGACAGCTCAAGGAAATTTTGAAGAGCTTAGATATATTTATCTTTGTACAGAGCTGTAAAGCTATTTCACTGACATCTCCTTAAAGAATAAGCAGTTAATCTTTTAACCTCTGTTGGAAAGTCTTTTCCACAGGAAAAGTCACTTTTGGGGTCTGTCCCAATCACAGCCTTGGTGACTGTCCCAAGGACTGACTTAGAGAATCCTTACAGGTTATCCAGCCATCTGTTCTCCTTTCTTCTATTTGATTCTTCCTCTGTGTATTCTGGCAAGAAGTTATTGGCAAGATGATAAACTGTGCACAGAATCAAACCACACTGATGACATTTTTCTGTGCTTGCTGTGTATGCAGAGTGTAAATACTGAGTTTTGTCTTACACAACTGTTCTTATGTTTGTAAGGGCAGCTTTCCTGCAGTAAGGGAAAGATCATTCTTTATCAAAGATAAGGGCCAAATCTTTGAATCTGAATTTGGATCTTTCTTTCCAAATACATTTTTAACATTGGTCAAATTATCCTCCTATATCTCCCACTGGTGTTTTGATCATCAGCTACATTTGGACATATAATAAAGACCAACTGCAGCCTTTTCATAGGGGAAAAAAACTTCAAGGAAAGTCTGTATTTGATTTCTCATAAAGTACACCCCAGAGCCACCCAGGACAACTTTATTAATGAAATCCAACCCCTTGTCTCTAGTGCCATTTTGAAAATTATTTTCAGATATTAATGTGACCCTCAAAATCAGAGAATATTATAACAAATTCATGACCTGTAAAACAAGCTTTTATTGTAGTTCATCAGGGGCATAAATGCTTTCTAATAAAAATGATGGATTGTAGAGTAGTTAGACCTCTTTATTGAAGATGAGAGAAGAGCCTGCTGTGGTGTGCACTGGATGTGGCTCCATTTGAAAAACCTTCTTTTCTCTGGTTGCTGATTATTAGTATGACATAAGGTGAGGACCTCTCAGATTTAAGCAGATTGCAAATATACTTTTGGCATATGCCCATGTCTGTGTATCTGGGGAGTTATTTTATATTGTACAGATGCATCTTCCTGGAGTTTCTCCTTTTTTCCCTGCTGAAGGAGACTGAGAAAAGATTTAGGTGTTTTCCTTTTTCCTCAGCAAAGGCTACAGCAAAGGATACAGCTTTCCCTGTTCCTCATGATCCTTCCTCTTTTCCTACATCTTCTTGTGTGAATTTTGGTGAATGGTCTCAGATGTGAGAGTCAAGTGTGAGACATAAGATACTTGATTGTGCATTCTACTTAAGCGTCAGTATGATGTATTTTCTGATGTGTTTTTTTCTGATGTATTTTCTGGTCTGTGTATAAACACCCATTTATCGACTTCTGACCCTTTCATGAAATTGTGAGGTTCTCTGACCCAGAATTGTCCTGTAGGTGTTCATAGTAATCTAACAATTTATTTGCTATGCAGCAGAAATGACTGACTTGAAGAAGTTTGAAAGACAATATCTGTTTGTCTTTTTAAGACTTCTGTGGTATCACTGGTACTGTGTCTAGACATTTTCCTTATGTGATGCTCCTGGGAAATGTGGGAAGTTGTCAGGGTATTTTATCAACGAGCAGCTTCAGAAGCCCCCATGTTGCTGTGCTAGTTGGCTGTGTTTTAGCTGTGCACACACAGGCACAATTGCATGGGATCAATGACAGTGCTGCGATGTTTGCAGGTTCATTCCTGAGCCCTGGTCCCCGTGCAGTGCCACGTGTGGCAGTGGCATCCAGGTGCGAGAGGTGAAGTGCCGGATCCTTCTCTCCTTCACCCAGACCGAGGTGGAGCTGCCCGAGGAGGAGTGTGAGGATGAGAGGCCCCCCACAGAACGAGTCTGCCACCAGGCCTCCTGTGACAGTGATCCTGTGCCCAACACGCCAGAATTTCCTCATGCTGGAGATGGCACTGTGCTGTATGACTGGGAATATATTGGGTTCACTCCATGTTCAGCCACTTGTCTTGGAGGTACCTTTTATTTTTGCTTAATTTATCCTGGGTTGTGAGAATTTGGCATTGTTTGGTGTTGTTGCACCTCCTGTTAGTGTTACCTTAAAGTAATTATGTTGATCTGTAGGAAAACCTGCAGCTACAAGCTTTAATGTATTTTTGGTTATCAATAGAGTATTTCAAACTACTTTCTTTCCTTCAGCAAAGGAGGAAAACTTATTGGGTAAAGTAGGGTGCAGGGTCAGCTACCAGGCCCTCTGTGGTACCAGTATGTTTGATACATCAGTGATGGAGATGTTCAGATGATCTACCTTTTCCTAGGAACCAAAACTGTATGGTTTCAGAGTAATTCCCATGTTTATCCCTTTTCTTCTATAAATCTGCCATTTTCTGCAGAACAGTAGGAATGCAGAGCTGCAATTAGGGAGACTTGCTTCCAGCCTGGCTGGTGTGGAGATCAAACAGGAGCTGGTTTGGGTCTTGGTGCTCTGTATCACTGCCTGGAGCTCTGTGCCATACATCTGTCTGCAAGTAGTTAGGCACATTCCTGCCTGGATGTAATCGAATCTCCCTGTCGTCCTAAGTACATGTTACCAGACAAGGCTGCTGGTGTTGCTACTACTCACTGTACTTAGGGACTGAGCACAGTGAGTTATGAAGTGTTAAGTGGAGGCAGTGGAATTGTGAACACACCTATATATGACAGGACTGCTGACATCAGTGGGAAGTGAAGACAGTTGTACCCATAGAAGAAATAAAAAATGTAGAAAAAGGGGAAGCAGAAACAATTGGAAGTGGGGAGCGAGATAGAGCTCACAGACAGCAGCCTCCCTCCTTGGTGCTGTTCACCAGCTCAAATCTAGAAGACAGGACCTAGGAGGGATGCCCCAGAATGGGATCAGCAGCATGGTAAGTGACTGATAGTGCCTCTTTATCGTTTAACACTGCTGCTTACTGAGGGGGCTGATCCATAGGAATAACAGCACCTGTGACCACAAAAGCTGGAGCATCCCATTCCTTGCACTACCTGCAGTGGCATCATGGCTGGGGAGGAGAGACTGTAGTCCAAGTGTGTTTGCAGCAGCATGAGATGGTAGTGACAGCCATTGTGGCTGATTGACTCTGTTTCATATTTTAATAAGATAAATGTTTTTAGAAATAAGGAAATTGTGGAGAATATAGCAGAAGCAAACCATTCATTAATTCCAAATTTGTAGTTCTGGTATCTCAGCTGATTTTTGTAACATACAACCAATGGCAATTTTCTTGCCATCTTAAATCCACTTTACTGCTTTTTAGCCAATGTCTTTGCCAGAGGTGTTCTAAACTCCAAGGTTTTTGAATTTTGAGGACATCATCATATATGTAGGCTGAAATAATCTCTAGTCCTTGCCTGCTATTGCACATGTTGCAATTGCATTCTGCATCTTCAAGGATGAGTTTGTCCTTGCAAAAGTATCCCCATAAAAACTTGCACTTGGTGTGCAGACTGATGGTAATTTAAGGAGCCTGCGCTGAACTCAGCAGTTTCATTGCAAGGAACTTCAAAATGACTGATGAGCAGAATCTTGTGTTCAGCTTAAATTTTGTTCCTGAGGGAGCCAAGCATGAACTCTGTTGTTGACTTCTGACCCTTTCATGAATTTGTGAGATTCCCTGACCCAGAATTGTCCTGTAGGTGTTCATAGTAATCTAACAATTTGTTTGCTATGCAGTAGAAATGACTCACTTGAAGAAGTCTGAAAGACAATATCTGTTTGTGTTTTTAAGACTTCTGTGGTATCACTGGTACTGTGTCTAGACATTTTCCTTATGTGATGCTCCTGGGAAATGTGGGAAGTTGTCAGGGTGTTTTATCAACGAGCAGCTTCAGAAACCCCCATATTGGTGTGCTAGTTAGGTGATTTTTCCTTTCTATCAGCTCTGGTCCTCTGGCTGCCTTGGCAAAGGCTTTCAAACAGACCAAAAATTACCTGCCGATAAATAGTTTTAAGGGAACCAGACATCTCTTCTGTTTCCAGCTCACTGCAATGTACTAGCTAATGATCTCACTGTCTACTATTTTTCCATTGTGTAGTTCAAAGGAGCTGATCCATTTCTGCTAAGTTTTATGTTCAAATCTCATTTCAATTAGATGAACTCTTTCGTTATAAGAAATAAATGTTGTCTGAGTTTGGAATAACCCAGTGTAATGTAAATTATATTAGGTGCTTTTTCTCCAGTATGCATGCATCTAGCAGTGGCTATTAAAACAAATTCCTGTGGATTTCTGTATCCTCGGAACTCCCTGCCCCCGTTTCTTGGTGCTTAACTCTTTCTGAATGAGGGAAAATTCTGCAGGCTCTAAGCAGGCTGGAAGCTTTTATGGCCAATATTTGAGCAAAGTCCCAATCTCTCTTTCAGAGCTTGTCACTTGCACCTTTTTTTTAATCCTCACACAGGCTAGACTTGTAATTCAGTCTCCTCTGGTCCCTCTGCAAAGCAGATGAAAAAATGCAGATGGAAACATTGGGTTTTTTGGGCATTAGATTTACAAAGGGTGATTTGCAAGGTGTTATCAAACATCATCTTTCCAGTTCTAGAGCAAGAGTCACCCCAGTCTCGGGTCACTTGTGTGCCTTCTGCCCCAAACCTCTGTAGTTTCTCACACAGCACGTGAAGAGCCAAACCAGTTGAGGTTTTGAGTGCAGCCGAGTTGTTTTATGCCTCTTAGCATAATTAATGCTTCCTTCATCAGTCTTTCCATGAGTGTGAATAAAATTTTTTGAGGCCTGTTAGTCATAGGCAGACATCACCTTTTAGTACCCGTAGGAAGTTCTGTAACCAGTCTGAAATCTAAAGATCTGGTTTTTTATTCAGTGCCTGAAGAAATCCCAAACTGAAAATAAGCCAGCTGCGTGCTTGGGGATCTCAAAATTTGCCTTTATTTTCCCTGAATGTTTTTTTGGGTTTCTTTGGTTTTGTTTTGTGTTCTTTTCAATCTGAAGAACTGTGGCAGTGATGTGAGAGCCCCAGATGTAAGTATAATTTACATAATATCATCAGTAGGGAATTAATAATCATTATGAGAATAAAGAATATGCCTGAAGAGAAATGTTTTTGTTGTAATCTATAGCATTTCTTTAGTGTTGTCAATCATTTACTACTCAACAATATTTTAAAGGGATGCTTTTCACTTTAAAGATCTCTGAACATTTTCTTGTTTAAATAAACGTTTAGTTGCAAGAGGCAGATTTTGGTGGTTAAATGTAATTATTATTATTAGTAGTAGTATTCTATATGCTTCAAAAGTGGTTATTTGGGCCACCTAAAGTCATTACATTGGCCTAAAAATAATGTGATTAAGCAATACATAACATATGCACTTCCTGTTATTTCCTCTATAGCCTCTGTGGCTTTGGTAACTTCAGAGTGCAGTCAAGTTGTGTTTTCAGGCTTTTGTCTGGACCATAAGAGCTAAAAGTTTACCATTTTATTTATGAGAAACCTGAGATTCTTAGAATATTAATGGATTCTAGCCAAATTTGAGGGTTCTAAGAAAAACAATGACCGTTCAGAGACTCACATATAAAGCTGAGAAAATTTGCTCTCAGCTTGCGTTGGAGTCACCTTGATAGCTGGTCACTTGTGTCATTTGTTTCATTAGCTGCAGATGTTGTTTACTCTCTTACAGAAGTATAAAATAGATGCACTGAGAGGCTCAAGGATATGTATTATTTGGCATTTTTTCTGAATTATTTTCAGCTTATAGTAAATATTTTTAAGAAGCCACCAAACTGGGACTATCTGATGTAAATAAATGTCCTTCCTCTTCCAGGTATAGAGAATAGATCCACCTTTTTAACATTTGCACTGCAGCTTTCCACCCCCATTTTCTTTGAACTTTAAAAATGCAGGAAGAGAAATTCTGGGTTTAATTCAAGGATTTTGCTCTTTTAAAACAGCTTCAAGCACTGTATATTTCATTGCACAGAAAAGATTGTAGAAGAATGTAAATGTATGTGGTTTGAATGCTGGGTTAAAATAGAAAATATTCTATTTCACTGAATAGTAGGGTAATTACTACAATAGTGCATCAGATTACTGTAAAAATACTTAATGCTCCCTGCTGCATACATAATGTTTTAGTTAAATTATCTACTATGTTTATATTATAAGCCAAGAAAGTCATACATATAAAACTTTGCTTGTTTGAATAATAGATTTTTCCATTTTCCAATCGACATAGAATAAGTTTATCAGCGATTGAAGTTCCCAGCTCATGGAAAATTATACTTTGGGGTGAGAAATCTGATTAATTGTAAAGACATTTTGACAGTTAAGTTCAAGCAAATTTAACATCAATTAGGAGCAGCTATTTATTGAATAGAGTTCTTGAACTGTGAACGAAGGAACAGGAAGGACTTCGTGGTGGGTTTTTAACAACTCTTTAGTATCCATTTTGTACTTACAGCATCAAAACAGGGTGCAAGTTTTCTTTCATTGAGGCCCCTGTGGGGAAGAATTGCTAATACAGTTTGCGCTCTGTACTCTAGTCAAATGAGAAACACACCACATATCAGCATTTTCTTCTCTTAATGTGATTAAAGCTCCACAGGTCCTGCTGCAAGGCAGGAACCCCTTAATGAACTCCAGGTGCCAATTTGTAGACAGACCTCATCACCTGGTATGACATGCCTCTTGTTCATTTGGCTGGCCAGTTTAGATTATATAACACCAAGATAAAAAGTTCCCATGACATTATTGACAATTTAGAGGGTCTGAGGGGAGTTTCATTTCATTCCTCTCCTTTATGGGAGATGCTAAGACAATTCTATGTGGTGCAACCTGTTCCAGAGCAAAAGCATCACCTTGGAGCGAGGTTTTCTCACAGAAACACAGGGAGGTCAGCAAAGCTAAAGCTTGGTAGCATAGGGTAGATTATGACCTAAAATATAGATTATATGGATGCTTGGCATGGGTTTTGTTACTTGTCTGGTAAGGCAAACCTGTTTCTGTCAGAACCCAACTCTAAATGCTTCCTTTTCTCCTGTAGACAGTCAAATGTGCGTTTCCTATGTAAGGGGAAAGGGAAGCTGCTCCTGTTAAACAAACACTTGAGGATTGACTTTAAAGAAAGCTTTTGATTCCTCTACTTATATAAGAAAACATATGTTTATTGCTTTGTCATCTTTGGGCATTTTCATGCCTGTATTGCAGTCATGGTATTTGTTGTTAAATGTTTATTCTCAGCCTGACTAGTAGTTTTCCCTCAATGTGTGTGTTCTACATTAATAGAATTATCAATATTTTGATACAGGAGAACTGAATAGGTTATCAATCATATTTAAGGTCAGCTCTTTTGTTCTATAAAAATTCATCACTGTGTGGATGTAGTCAAAACATTTATATAACAAGGTCTTTCTGAACTGCAAATGAGTCCCAGAGGGGATCTCAAGGTGTACCAGAGAGCCTGAAAGAAATTTGAATTTGTGTTATTCTGAAAATTGCTACTGGTTTACCCCTGCAGAGGTGTCTGAAGTAGTTGGACTGACTCAGGTGGGGGCTGTGGCCTGGGCTGGCTAATGCACTGGATTGACTCAAAATTCCTTATAGATGAAGGGAACATCTTTGGTTTATGAAAAAATGACAGTGTTTGTGTACAGGAGAGAAATATTGGCCTGGGGGTGGAACTTTCTGTGTCAGGTATTCCAGCCCTCTGGAATCAGAATGGGTAGTGGTCAGCAGTGTCCTTATAAAATCACTGAAGATAAGTGAAAGATAAGAAGGAAAGGGATTTAAATTCAATGAAAGTGGCTCTTCAAGAACCATTTTTACCTGGAAATAATAAAGGTATTTTATGATTTCAGCTGTTTTGTTCTACAGGACTTGGATCATTAGTATAGCTAATATAGAACAACCCAGATACACAGAATCCCCCAGGCACATCACAACCGTCTTGTAATTTATGAGCATGTGAGTGAGCTTTAAAACTGAGCAAGGCTTTTATACTAAAAGAATATGATGTATAAAATTGGATAATTGCACAAGTTTAAAATAGAAGTAGTTCACTGAATGTGTGTTCACTAAGCTGTCTTGTTCTAAAGGAAACTTATATTACGTTTCATTTTGCTCATAGAAACTTGAGCATTAGTAATCTTCCATGTTTTAGTAATAAGATCCAGGTAGCAAGAGCTGCAGATCAGAAGGTGCCAAGAATGGTAACTAGTCAGGAAAGCTCTAGGCTGGGTCAGATTTGCTGCCTTCAGCAAAAACATTGCATCTCTTGGCCACTGAGAATGGCTGACTAAACATAGAACATTTCTCCTGACTATAGCTTTGCAAGTTTTCTGCATTTTTATAACAATTTTTGCAGATCTTTAGGTTTTTATTAAGGGCAAGGTAAGTGAGAAGGAATCACTTTCACCTCAATTTTGGCAATGGAGATAGCAGCTGGTTTAGGATCATTACTGAACCAGTGGATGCAGCCTCTGGTAGTCGCTTGACAGAAGAAACTGGGTTTTATTGGTTTTCAGTGCAGTAGAATGTCAAATGACGACTTTTAAATATCACAGAAGATATAATTAACAAATATCTTCTGAGTATTAAATATATAAACTGTCTCTGCATTCCTTTTTGCTTGAGATGTTACTTTTAAGCCTGCTATCTAACCCAGAGCTTTTTTTACTGATTATTGTTCAAGAGCAAGCTTGACAGAAATCTCCTCCATCTCCAGTGTTTCATGTGTGTTTTCCTTTCAAACGCAGGCACACAGGAAGCCATTGCCATGTGCCTGCACGTGGACACAAAGCAAGGTGTCAGTGAAAGCCTGTGTGACAGTTCCAAGAGGCCACCCCCGATGACTCGGACCTGCAACACAAAGCTCTGCCCCCCGAGGTACCCTGGAATAATGGAATTATGTGGTGGCAAAGGAAGGGTTAATGGGGCTTAAATAAACATTGGCTTTCTCAGAAAGGGTTCAGATTGCAGGACTGTGGTCGTGCTTTTGGGATGGAATTTCATGACTTCCGTTTTCAACGAGGTTTTGGGATTGGGGTGTTTTTTTGGTCTTGTTCGCTCCTTTTCCACTCTTCATATCTCACTGATGAAATAGGAGACATTTTCTGAAATAAATCTCTTCCATGTTGAATATCTGCCAGAGCTGGAAAATGTGCCTTAACTCTCCTAGTAGTAGAAGGAAAATTTTGAGGATATTTCACAAAAGAAAAGCTGAGGATATTCACTTTTTATCTTTACTGAATTTAAAAAAAATATGAAATAATGATTTAAATGCATCTCAATTTAATGCTTTTTTAGTAGCCCCATGTAGTTCTTATGTTTATTTGGAGATTCTGGGGAAAGAACAAACCCAGTCTAAATCCCAGAAAACCTCTAGGTCTTTTGATCACTTGAAAGGGCCGTATGTGAAATTTTGATGTCTGCTGACTTGTTTACCCATTTCTGATCTCTGACATCCCTGAGATCCTTTTAAATTTGTTTCTATGTGCTTGCAGAAACCTGCTCTTGCTAAATGTAGGGAACAAGCTAACAGGAACAGGATGTTTTATAGAAAACATATACGCATCTAAAGGAAGTTTTCTAAATATAAGAAAGGTCTATTTACATATTTACATTTATTAATGTAAACATCAGCAGGTTGCCAGCAGGCTGTTTTTAAGAGAAGCACTCTAAAGGTAAATACTGGAGTAAAATTTGTCTGAAAATGACCATTTATTACTTTATTGTTAATAAATTCTGCATTTGCTTGTTACCAATTTACACTTTTGTGCTCCAGCCAAACCCAAGGGGCGTTTTAGCCATCGATCAATAACTGTGCCTGCAGCTGTGCTTTTTGCTGTGCTCTCTCTGGGTGAGGCTGCTCCTTCCTCAGGGTGAGGTGGATTTTTGAAGGAGAATTTTGTCGTGTTTTGGCACAGGTGGCAGAGCGGCCCCTGGAGCCGCTGCTCGGCGAGCTGCGGGGTGGGCATCCAGAGCCGCGCCGTGTCCTGCCTGCAGCCCGGGGCGCCCACTCCTGCTGCCCACCCGTGCCCGGAGCCACGGCCGCCTTCCCTGCAGGCCTGCAACCAGATTGACTGTCCTCCTGCCTGGCACGCCGACGAATGGCAGCAGGTATGGCTGGGCCATGGCAAGAGTCCAAATGGGCTCCTCTGGTCAAGGACACTTGGAACTCTGCTGCGTGGAAGGCAGCTCCCGACCTTCCGTGGGTGTTTCACCTTCCATCACAGAACAAACTAACCCAAAAGCACTGCTCTAGACTCCTGTGCTGATGGGTAGTCACAGGATGAGGTGGAACTCCTTGTTAGGATTTCAGAAGGCTGGATACCTGTTATTCCACACATCATCTCTCTTCCTATGCTCTCTAAACACAATCACCTTCTTTTCCCTTCTTTTCCCTTCTTTTCCCTTCTTTTCCCTTCTTTTCCCTTCTTTTCCCTTCTTTTCCCCTTCTTTTTCCCTTCTTTTCCTCCTCCTCCTCCTTCTTCTATTAACATATTCATGACATAGATTTATGCATAAGACACATGTTTTTCTCTAAGATTTCTACTACTTCCATACATTCAGGTAGTATGTTTGACATTTGAACTCCAGTTCTCATCTCCAGTATATTAACTATTTTAGCACTGAATTTTCCATGCTGCTTGATTTCTCCTTGAAAGTAGATGTCATTTTTCAGGAGCACAGATGTCCATGCAGGTGTAAATGCTGTGTTTGATTCTTCTCCTCCTCAGTGTTCACGTACCTGTGGAGGGGGCATTCAGAGCCGCAGGGTGTCCTGTAAGCAGCTGCTGACAGATGGCAGTTTCCTGAAACACCCTGATGACACCTGCCAGGAACCCAAATTGCCAACTAGTAAAGCCTGTGCAAAAGTGGATTGTCCTCCTCAGCTGGTCTTTGGAGAATGGTCCAAGGTGAGCAAACCTCAGTAATGGTGAACCAAACCCCTCCATTATAACAAAAGCTCTGAAGGTTTCTGCCTGGGTAAATGAGCTGTTTGGAGCTGCCAGGGCAGCAGAAGCTGTCACAAAGCCTGTCCTGCACTAAACTGTGCATGCCAGGCTGATCACAGTGCTTCAGTCACTGGGGGACATTGCAGACTTTCCACCAGACATGTTTGCTATCAATAATTTCATGGTATAGCTTCCAAAAACAAATCTTTGCATTATTCTGGAATACATCCTCCTCCTTTCCTGATTAATGCAAACCTGCTACCACTCCCCATTCAAAATGATTTAGAAAATTGAATTTAGAAGCTGCAATTACAGTTTCAGAGAGGGTTGGGAGACTTGCCAGAGACTGTTTAGAACCTGCCGAGTTGTTTCTCTAAGGTACCAGATCTCATTGCTCTGTTTTGCCCTTGGCTGGGCGTAAACACTGTCGTGTTACTTTAATTCATTACTTGCTTGCTGGAAAAACTGTCTCTCCTATATTCTTATTGACTGGAAAAGTGGAGAGAGTTTAATAACTATTAAATCAGTCTAATAACTAGATAACACAAGGATTCTTATGAAGTAGAGTGTGTATATTCTTTCAGAACTAAAAAAATTAAAAAAAAAATAAAAGAAAACCACCACAAAACAAACTAGTTTAAAATTAGCATGTGTGGTGTGGAGCCCCAGGTTTAGCTTGACTGCATCCTTCCTTTCACAGTGCTCAGTAAGCTGCGGTGTTGGAATCCAGAGAAGGAAAGTTGCCTGCCAAAACCTCACAGCAAAGGGCCAATATGTCACATTAAATGGATCGATGTGCAGTGCTCTGTCTCCTTCCCTGCTTGTAAGGTCTTGTCAGATGAATGCCTGCAACAGTAAGTATGTGAATTTATCTGGTTCCTTGCTGATTTGGAATGATCTATTTATAAAGAGAAATCTGCATGCCCATTAATTCACTCATCTCCCTACACTATCACAACATAACTTGGCACTAACTGAGTGTCGTAATTGCTATACCAGTAATAACAGGATTGCTTTTATTTTTATTTCTACCACTCAAAAACAAAGGTTATGGTCTCAAGAAGTAGTTTTTGAATATATATTATGGTGCATACCTCTCACCCTCACTCTTATGCACCATTTGACCTGATTTTTCCTTTATCATTTGCACTATTCCAACTGAAAAAAAAAGAGAAAAATTAATAAATTTAACATAAATTAAAAAGGACATTAGAAAAGATAAGGATCCAGTTCTACCTTTTCTTTTCTCTATATGTTTGTATTACACTGGACATTTTGCTTAACATGGTGGAATTCAAAACCTGAAATTCTGTGCCAGTGATAATTTTAGGCATAATTTCTATCTCTCCCTGTAAAAATTACAATCTTGGCCTCATTAGCTGCACAGGGAGTGGTGACAATACAGACATTATTTGAAAAATCTGATGTTTTATTACTGTCTATATAAGAATTTCTTCAGAAGGATTGTCTGTGGAAATTGTACAGTTTGGGCACAATTGGGTTGTGATACTGATGGTAGTTGCACTAATTGTTTAACAGTGATGGAAAACCCTCTGTGATACAGAGTGTGTTCAATTGCATCCACTAATTCAGAATAGGCAGATCTAAATGCAGGTTCCTTATGTGTGAACCTGTGTTCCCCTTCCTTTGTAATGGAGAGTATTGGTTTGCAGATTTGGGGAGCAGGGGGCTGAGAGGACAGGGGGGAAAAAAGAGCTTTTAGTTTTGAGCTGAGGGAAAATAAAAAGCCTTTATCAGTGGCCTGGTTCTGATCACAGGTCAGACACAGCCATGTTTTGACTCAACTCATGGTGTTGTGAAGAAATAGCTTCTTCATACATTTTGAAGCTTTGCTTTAAAAATTATTCACAAAACAACATAAGAAATAGAATAATTACTGATTCATACATAATATGAAACTTCTTTTCCTGGCCTGCATTTCAGATTAACATGCCAAAATCCTGAGGTTCAAAACTCCACTTAAATAAAGCCCCGTGGACTTTCAGGAATGTCCTTGGCATAAGGTTTAATAAAATATTTTGAGTTGCATATCTATCTGAATTTAATTAATTGTGGATAGTTGAATGGCAGTGGAGCTGCTTTGCAATTTGCTTGGTTCAGACTGATATTAATGTCAGCATGTGAGCTTCCAGCACGGTGCCTAGAGAGCAGCACAGGGGGCTGCAGAGGGAGCAGCATTGGCCAGAATGGGAGCAGATCAAAGCCATAAAGAGAATTACTGTCCTCTCCCTGCATTTCCATCACTCTGTGGAGCAGGGGAGCCTTTGCAGCTCGGATCTGCCTGGGGATTCTCTCACAGTGCACCAGGAGGGCAAGGGAAGGTGTCAGGCTGCTCCACACCTGCAGCTCCTGCTTGGGTCTGGCAGAAGGAGCCAGGGCTGGGACAGCAGCAGGCTCTGGAGTCCCAGGAATGTCCAGGAGGCATCTCCTCTGCATCCACATCTCCTCTGTAGGACAAGGAGCGATGTTGATGGGTGAGGAGCAGCGTGGTGTGAGTGCTGTTGGTGGCTCTTGCCTTGGAGAGCAGTTTGTAAATCTCCTTCCTCAAGATGATGCTTCTGTGGCTCACATGAGTGCCTTTTTTACTGTCTCATGACAATGCTGAGTCATTTTAGACTTAATCTTTTACCCTGAGACTGGTAATTGTAGCTGTTTTCTGACTTAGGAGTGCTTATTAAGGAGAAACATTCCTGACTCTGGGCTCTGAGAAATAGGAAATAACACCAGTCTAGCCCTGAGGTCACCAGGATCTGAAACCCAGCTGAAGCTGTTCAGGACCATTACAGGTCACAGATGCAGATGGATTTGTATCAGGTGATAATGAGGTCCAAAGGCTCCAGCACATATTCCATAAGATTTACCTTTACCCTCCCAAACAGTCCATTACCTCAGCAGCTGCAAGATTGAATGACAGTAAGGACCTAGAGGATGCAAAGTTATGTGGCCTCATACATTAATGTGACCTTATATATTTATATGGCCTGCCATCCACAACTCTGAACTTTGTTTCACTCTCAGCCTTGCTCACCAGTCACCAGTAAAAATACACACACACCCTTCAGTGTTGAGCTGCTAATGAGAGCTAGTGGTCTGTCTTTTTTAAAGAAATGAAATGGATGAGACTTGTTAACATATTTATAAGTATGCACTGGGTTTAATTCTAAGCTGGAATAACTAGTGTAAACAGACCACAGCCTGAAGTATTTTAATTTGTGTGTTTAAAGTTACACTTACTGTGTCTGTAAGTTGGGTTTTGGAAGTAGGATATTTAATACTGGAACGCTTCCCTGAAAAGAAATATTTGGGGCCCAATAACTTATTAAAAACAGGACGCTACTTTAATAATTTTAGTAAACTGAATGCCTAAAACAATTTAATTGTTGTACCATGTGAAATGGTTGAGGGAACCTTGTGTCTGGATAACAAATGCCAATTTAAAAGCTGTGTAATTATGAAACCATGATATCCCCACAGGTCTGAACTCATTACCCAAAACATTGAAAATAACCATTTTGTTTTATAAGCATAAGAACGCACTCCAGGGTGTAGTTCCTATAGTGTACACACTTATTGAATGCTTGAAGCATTTAGCTTTTCACCTATTTCTTCACAGCATATTTGTAGCACATGTATACACAGATTTTCGGGTATCATTTCTGTGCCATCAGCCTAGTTGTCTTTTTATTTAAGTATCTCCCAAGTGGAAAAGCAGCACCGATTTCAGATTCAGACGAGCTGAGAAATGTTTTGATCCCTGTGTCCATTTCCTGGCCATCAGCTCCTTCTGCGGGCTCTGAGCTTTCTCTGCATCACATACCAAAGCTCTGGGTCACCGAGCACTGCGGGGCTGTTTTCCAGCACCAGCAGCGTTGTTTCCCGACCCTTCCCGTGTGGCCGGTCTGGAAGGGCTCGGGGTGTGTGTGTGTGTGTCCCTGTTCATGCCGTGCTCTGTCCGTGCTGCCCGGCGCTCCCGCCAGGCTCGCTCCGCTGATCAAAGCATCAGAGCGGGCACTGCTGCTGCCAGCGCTGTCAGCCCCGCGGCATCCACAGCTCTGCATCCAAAACACCCCTGTGCCGCCCAGCTCTGCCGGGAAAGCCTGCCACAGGGCTGCTCATCCAGGCAGATCCCCAGAAACCTTCCAGCATCTTCACCCAGGCAGCTCCCCAGAAACCTTCCAGCACAGCTCCCTAGAAACCTTCCCATGACAGTGATCACAGGGCTCCTTGGATTGGCGAAGAGACGAAGATCCGACTCCACGTTTCAGAAGGCTTGATTTATTATTTTATTATATATATTACATTAAAACTATACTAAAGAATAGAAGAAAAGGTTCTGATCAGGAGGCTACCTAAGAATAGAATAGGAAAGAATGAATAACAAAAGCTTCTGTCTTGGACAGAGAGTCCGAGCCAGCTGACTGTGACTGGCCATTCATTACAAACAAACTAACATGAGCCAATCACAGATGCACCTGTTGCATTCCACAGCAACACATAATCATTGTTTTCATTCCACAGCAACACATAATCATTTTGTTCATGAGGCCTCTCAGCTTCTCAGGAGGAAAAATCCTAAGGAAAGGATTTTCATAAAAGTTGTCTATGACACCTTCCGGTATCTTCATCCAGGGAGCTCCCTAGAAACCTTCCAGCATCTTCATCCAGGCAGCTTCCTGGAAACCTTCCAGCATCCAGGTGCCTGCAGTTCAGTGCAGGAGGATTTTCATACTACCCTGTGTTTCTATACCCAGCCTGCACAAAGCTTTATGCGGTTATTGCCTGCTTTTGTAATTCATCTGATCACTCTATTCAGCCTTTCAATATTCTGCCTTATTTCTCTCTTTCCTCACTTCCCTCCCTGCTTTCTTGGCACAATACTGTCAGCAACTCATCTTTCAACCCTAATGAATTACCCTCAGCATGTGATTACAGGGTGGCTTTGCCTGTTGCATGTGCTGTGTCTTCACTGACTGTTTCTTTCACCTCCTGCACTGCTATCAGTTTGGCTTGACTCAGGCAACCAGCACAGCCAGCCAACATTTTAAATAAGAGTCAAGGGGAGCCTTACATTTTGGATAGATTTTGTTTTATTTAGGTCATTCCGCACTCAACAGTGCTCAAATGTGGGGAAAGTGATAATGTGTTCACATTTTTTTAATTCCATTTTTTCATTTCCATCATGCCTAGCCTTTCTGAGGCAGCAGTAGGAAATATAACTGGAATATGAACATATACATGGAGTAATATATAGTATGTGTACATATCCTTTCATATATGTGTTCACTATCTACATCCTTCACATAGGTAGGTATATGTTGCCTGGATCCTTTTATTGTTAGGAGATCTGGGGAAGAAGCAATAGAATTCTTGGCCAAAGCAAGGGAATGTTATGGTTTCATGTTGTTCATATTTTTGCATTTTTGTGACTCAGATAAAATCTCTGTGTGTTGCAGTCTGACTTGAACAAAGTCAAGGAAAACTCTTTCAAGCATTCTGTGAAAAGCAGATTTTGTAAGCATGACTGCCAATGACTAGATGCTTTTCAACACATTGTTTTCTTGCAGAGATCAAGCCCAAGCTTCCAGCAAAGTTTTCTGCCCATGGACCTCAGATTGTCAGCATTCACCGGGTTTATATTCAGACACGGCCGGAGAAGCGCATTAATTTTACCATCGGAAGCCGAGCCTACCTACTCCCAAAAACCTCTGTGGTCATTAAGTGCCCCGTGAGAAGGTTCCAGAAGTCCCTTATCCGCTGGGAGAAGGATGGACAGCGCTTAGAAAACTCCAAGAGGCTTGGCATCACCAAGTCAGGCTCGCTGAAAATCCATTCCCTGGAGGCTGCGGATATCGGCGTGTACCGGTGCATCGCGGGCTCTGTGCACGAGACCTTTGTGCTCAAACTCATCGGGACTGACAACAGGCTCATCGAGCCCCCAGCCCCCCAAAAGCAGCCCAGCCACCCAGATCACAAGGAGGCCAACAGCCTCGGGGCCAAATGGCACAAGATGAGCAAAATGTGGCAGATGTGGAGCAAGAAGAACGAGCTCTACATGGGTGACAGGCAAGTCAATGATCAGCCCTTCCTGAGGAACCTCGGGAGCTTTGGGAGCAATTCAGCAGAGGCGTTCAGCTCTCGGGAGTTCAGGAACAAGCGCCTGGAGGCTGCAGTTCTGCAGGGTGCCTACAGCATGGACACGGCTCAGTTCGAGGAGCTCATGAGGAACATGAGCCAGCTCGTTGAAACTGGAGAAGTCAGCGATGACCTGGCGTCCCAGCTCATCTTCCAGTTGATTGCTGAATTATCCAGGCATCCACAACCAGCTGCT